>NW_025814840.1:17125353-19698030 GCF_022079265.1 Lynx rufus
CAACAGTAGTCAAAGTATGGAAAGAGCCCAAATGTCCATTGATGGATGAATGGATAGAGAAGATGTGGTGTATATATATACACAATGGAGTATTAGTTGGCAATCAAAAAGAATGAATTCTTGCCATTTGCAATTACGTGGGTGGAACTAGAAGGTATTATGCCAAGCGAAATTAGTCAGAGAAAGACAAATATCATATGACCTCACTCACATGAAGATGTTAAGATACAAAACAGATGAACATAAGGGAAGGGAAGCAAAAATAATATAAAAACATAAGAGACTCTTAAATATAGAGAATAAATAGAAGGTTGCTGGAGGGGTTGTGGGAGTGGGGATGGGATAAATGGGTAAGGGGCATTAAGGAATCTACTCCTGAAATCATTATTGCACCATGTGCTAACTTGGATATAAATTATAAAAAATAAATAAATTACAGAAAGTTAAAAAAATTCTACTCTTTGTTCATTTCTTCTTTCTTTGGCTTTAGTTTATTGTTCTTTTTCTAGCTTATTGAAACAGATACTGTATTCATTAGCTTTTATTTTTTAAGATTAAGATAAGTATTTCAGTCTATAAATTTTGGTTCTACAATAATATATTTTTACTATGATTATTTTCTCAATTTCTGTTTTAATTTTCTTTTTTACATAAGAACTGTTTGAAAAAAGTTTTAAAATTTTCAAGAGGAAGGATAGTTTGTTTTGCTTATTTTTGTTATCTAGTTTTACACTTATTTCTAGTTTATTTTGTATTGTGACTAGAGATTGTACTAGTTCAGTTTTTTGGAATTTATTGAGATTTTCCTGGTAGCCTAATATATAGTCAATTTATATGAATGCTCTGTGGGTATTTGAAAAAGAAAATGAATTGTCTCTTTCCAGGGTGGACTTATTTACATATTTTTAATTCACTTGATCTGGTTGAGTCAGGAAGGATGAGGGAAAGGTTCCTACTTCTAATGTGTTTCTATTAATTTTTGTAGTTCCTGTAGTTCTTCCTTAATGAATATTGAGAAAATTATTTGCCATATAGATATTTTGAATTATTACATTTTTACTGTGGATTGGAACACCTATCATTAAAAAGGAGCCTTCTTTTATTCTTTTGTTCTTTTTGCCCTAAATTCGAACTTTCATGATATTTGAGATAATTCCTTTATTTTTAAAAATATTTACTTATTTTTGGGAGACTGCAAGTGAGGGAGGGGCAGAGAGAGGGGGACAGAGGATCCAAAGCAGGCTCTGCGCTGACAGGTTGACAGCAGCGAGCCCAATGTGGGGCTCAAACTCACAACCTGCGAGATCACAACCTGAGCAGAAGTTTGGCGCTCAACCGACTGAGCCACCCAGATGTCCCTATAATTTCTTTCTTTTAATTTACCTGATATTCTTTCATCAATCTCTTATTTTAAAAGTCACCTTCAAGTAAATTCTGAGTCACTTTGTTTTGGGTATATCTTTTTGATCCAGAAAATATTAAATTTTGCCTTGTGATACAATATACTTGTCTTCTTTAATAGGTGAGTTTAACCCATTTACATTTATTGATATTACAGGTAATGTTAGATCTAATCTTGGCATGTCAATTTCATGCTGTGTTTTCTGTCATCATTATCTTTAAAGTATGTTCTACTACATGACCTGTCTTTGCTTGTTTTAGGGAGAAGTTTTATCTGACAATTTGAAAATTAAAATTTTTTTCTAGTGATTTCCTTTATAATTATAACTTTATAGAATATTTTTAATCCACTTGGTCATTAGTATATTCTGTCTCCCAGGTGTGAGAAACATGAAAGTAATATATGTGCACATTTCTTCCTTCCACTTTACCAGCCAATTTTATTTGATTATATTTTTCTTATTCTTTTAACCTTTGTATTTTTATGTATATGATGTGTCACCTTTACATTGTTTCTTTTGATCGTCTGCTAAGAAATCATCTAACTGACACACTCTGTGCTTTCTATGGGCTACATAGAAATGTCTCTCTTTGCTGATAATAGTACCTCTGATCTGGAAATCATTTTTGTGTGCTATTAATATAGCCATTTCAGATTTCTTTTTATTAGAATTTGTATGGAATGTCTTTTTCCATCATTTTACCTTCATTCTTTTCTTTTTTTTTTTTTACCTTCATTCTTTTCATGTCTTCATGTTTTAAAGTTTTACAAGACCCATAGCATACAGTTGAGTCTTGTTTTGTTGTTTTCTATTTTTTAATCCAATCTCTACTTTTTGGTTGGAGTGCTTAGTCCATTTATATTTAATATAATTATTGATAAAGTTGGATTTGAACTGCCATTTTTCCCCTTGTTTCTATTTGTCTCGGCATATTTTTGTTCCTTGGTTTCTCCTTTTGTGTCTTCTTTTGTTTTAATCAGATATTTCTTAGTCCAAAATTTAATCTCCCTATTGGCTACTTAACTATGTCACTTTGCATTATTATCTAGGTGTTTCTCTAGATATTATCCATATACTGTTCACATAACAGTATATTTAACATTGAATTATTTCAAGTACAATACAGGAATTTTGAAACCGTAGGGTTCTATTTATCCAGTCCTTTGTGTGGTTGTTTCACATACACACACACATTTTGATG
Source organism: Lynx rufus (assembly GCF_022079265.1). NCBI lineage: Eukaryota > Metazoa > Chordata > Mammalia > Carnivora > Felidae > Lynx > Lynx rufus. The sequence continues at coordinate 17,127,958 of NW_025814840.1, forward strand.
AATCTATTATTAGATTCATACACATTTAGGATTGTTATGTCTGCTTGGAGAATTGACCTCTTTATCATTACATAACACTTCTCTCTATCCTCGATAATTTTCCTTGTTCTGAGGTCTGCTTTTCATGAAGTTAATATGCTACTCAAGCTTTTTTGTTAGTGTTAGCATGGTATATCTTTCTCCATCCCTTTACTTTAAACTATCTGAATCTTTATATTAATTTTTTTTTATAGAACACGTATAGTTGTGTCTTGTTTTTTTTTTTTACCCACTCTGACAATCTCTCTTCATTAGTGTATTTAGATCATCCACATAGTTGGATTAATATCTACCATATTTGTGACTATTTGCTATTATTGCTCTTGTTCTTTGTTTCTTGCCTCATCCCTCTTGTTCTTATTTCTCTAATTTTAATTTTTTAAAGTTTATTTATTTATTTATTTTGAGAGGGCAGGGAAGGGGCAGAGAGACAGAGGGAGAGAGAGAGAGAATCCCAAGTAGGCTCCAGCACAGAGCCTGATGCAGGGTTCAAACCCATGAACCACGAGATCATAAACTGAGCTGAAACCAAGAGTTGGATGCTTAACCAACTGAGACACTGAGTCAGGCACTGACACTGTCAGTGACACTGACACTGGGTCAGGCACTCTCTGACTTCTCTGATTTTAACTGAGTATTTTGTTTGATTCCATTATATCTCTTCTCTTAGCATATCAATAATACTTCTTTTTAAAAAATATTTTAGTTGTTGCCCTAGAGTTTGCAATATACATTTTTAACTGATCTAAATCAGTTAAAACTGATTTATACTGCTTTGCATGTAATGTAAGAACTTTATAATAGAGTATTTCCAATCCTTCTCCCTGGCCCATGTGACATTCATTTCACTAATCTGTGTGCTATTATTACCCAAAACATTGTTACTGTTATTTAACAGTAACAGTTATCTTTTAGATCGGTTATGAAAAATAAAAATAAAAGATTTTATCTTACCTTAATTTATTCCTTCTCCTACCCTCTTCCTTTATTTATGTAGATTTGTGTTTCTGAATTATACCATTTATCTTATCCCTCAAGAACTTCTTTTGTCAATAATTTCTTACAAAATAGGTCTTCTGGTGATTTCCCTCAGTTTTAGTTTGTCTCAGAAAACCTATATCCCTCTTTCACTTTTGAAGGATAGTTTTTTTGAATATAAGCTTCCATGTTGGTGATTTTTTTTCTTTTAATACCTTAAATATTAAATTCAACTCTCTTCTTGATAGTATGTTTTTTTAAGCATCTCTCTCTCTCTTTTTTTTTTAGTTTATTTATTTTGAGAGAGAGAGAGAGGAACAGAGGGAGGGAGAGAGAGAAACCCAAGCAGGTTCCAAGCTCAGTGCAGAGCCTGACACAGGGCTTGATCTCATGAACTGTGAAATCATGACCTAAGCCTAAGAGTGGGATGCCACCTGAGCCACCCAGGAGTCCCTTTATGGCATGGTTTCTGATAAGAAGTTCACTATAATTCTTTCTCTTGTTGTATAGGCAAGTTGTTTTATTTCTCTAGCTTCTTTCAAAAATTTCTTGCTGTCTTTCTTTTTTTGGGTTTTGAACATAATATGCATAGATAGGCTCTTTAGGTATTGGCATTTATTCTTGCTTAGTGTTTTCTGAGATCCCTGGATCTCTGTTTTGGTGTCTGCCATTAATTTTGGAAAGGCTTTGGCCATTATTTAAAATATTTTTCTTACTCTGTTCTCTTTTCTTCTGGTAGTCTAATTACATGTATGTTATAGCTTTTGAAATTGTCTTCCAGTTCTTGAATATTCTGGGGGGTTTTTTTTCATTATTTTTTCTCTTTGTATTTCAGTTTGGGAAATTTTCTATTGACCCATCTTCAGACTCACTGATTCTTTGCTTGGATGTGTGCAGTCTACTGAAGAACACAAGAAAGGCAGTCTGCATTTCTATTACAGTGTTCCCAATTTCTAGTTTTCCTTTTGTTTTTGTTTTTGTCTTAGAGTTTCCCTCTCTCTGCTTATATTACCATCTGTTTTTTTGCATGACGTCTAATTTTTCTCAAACATCATCAACACAGTAATCATAGGTATTTTAATTTCTCTGACAACTTCATAATCTTTGTCATATGGGTCTGATGGTGATGCTTATTTTGTCTTTCAGACTGCGTGTGTTTGTTTGTAATTCTGCTATATCTCACAAGGTTTGTTCCTTCCCTGCCTCTGCCAGAGCCATGAGGGGATATTTCTTGGCTTTCCACCATGAAAGCCTGATGAGTTTTCTGGAGATAAAAACCATGAGAAGGTAGAGTCTCCCTGCCCCCCAAGGCTGTATCCTTCATGGGGTGCCTGGGTGGCTCAGTCGGTCAAGCGTCCGACTTCGGCTCAGGTTGTGATCTCGCGGTCCGTGAGTTCGAGCCCGGCGTTGGACTCTGCGCTGACAGCTCAGAGCCTGGAGCCTGCTTCAGATTCTGTGTCTTCCCTCTCTCTGACCCTCCTGTTCATGCTCTGTCTTTCTCTGTCTCAAAAATAAATAAACGTTAAAAAAAATAAGCATTTCTTAAAAAAAAAGACTGTATCCTTCAAGAGTTTCTCACTCTCATGCAACTCTACATTCAGCCTCTAGCAATTTGTCAAAATTCTTATTTAAGTGTCTCTACCAGTTTATAGCTTCACTGGCTTCAGCTCAGGGTAAACAGATTTCCTTGTGACTCTCTGGATTCCCCTGTCTCTCCAGATTTTGGGGTGGCAGTTTGCTCTACAATCTCAGTGCTCTGATGCATCCAACAGAAATCATTAATTTTTACTTTGTTTAGCTTTTCATTGTTGTAAAGTTGGAAGAGATAACTTCTAAGCTCTTCCTATGTCTAAGCTGACACTGAAAGTCAATTACCCTCTATATAATGTCTTATTTTCTCTTGCTGATTTCAAGATTTTCTCTTTATCATTGGTTTTTTGTAGAGCGGAAGTCTGTGCCAGAATGTGGTTTTCCTTGTATTTATCCAACTTGGGGTTTGTAGAGTTTTATCAGATACTTAACCAGATATTAGTCATATTTTACCAGATGTGGGGACTTAGTAATTTTTATCTTCATATTCTCTCTCTCTCTTTCTCTCAACTCTCTCTTGCTCTCCTCTTTTTGGGATCCCAAGCAAACATTATGTTGGATGTTTGATATTGTTTTATAGGCCTCTGAGGTTCTGGCTTTTTCTTCACTTGCTTTTCTTTCTTCTCTTTGGGTTGGATAGTGTTTATTTGGGTTGGATAGTGTTTATTTGTCTTCCTTCAGCTCAGGTCATGATCTCGTGGTTTATGGGTTCGAGCGCCATGTCAGGCTCTGTGCTGATGGCTCAGAGCCTGGAGACTGCTTCACATTCTGTGTCTCCCTCTCTCTCTGTCCCTCCCCCCATTCGTGCTCTGTCTCTCTCCCTCCCTCAAAAATAAATAAACATTTAAAATAATTTTTTTTTAATTAAAAAAACCATTGTCTGCTGAATTTAACACCCGGGTCCAGTTTCAGAAAGGGTCCATAAACGGTCTTTTACCCTGAATATAAGCCATCCTTTCCTGTTTCTTTGTGTGTCTGTTAGTTTTTGGTTGAAACTGAATGTTATTGGTGATGTGTTGTGGAGACTCTGCATTCTGTTACATTCTTCTAATGATTGTTGGATTTTGTTCTATTAAGGAGTCAACTTGCCTTAATTCTAAGTATAAGCCTTGTCTCCCTTATATGGTGCGGCAGCTGATATCTCTGCTCAGGATATTTCAGCTTCCAGCTGCTGCTTTCACAGTCTTGCCTCTGGGAGTGTTCTCCACCTTTGTAGTATGAAGTCGGCCAAGTTCGGAAAGAGTTGATTCTCAGATTCTGGATCTTGTTCTCTCTGAGGTTTCCTTGCTTCCAGCTAATCTGCCAGCCCCAGCTCTGTTCTGTGAAACCACAGGCATTATGGCTTCCACCTTTATACCATATTGGGCTGTGCATGAGTTGGAAACACGTATAGTCAAAAAAGCAGCAAATACACATAATGCATCTGGGGCAGTTCTGGCTTTTGAGAACACATTCCTCTCCCTCATCTGCCTCTTATTTCTTTGAGCCCCTCCGAGCCTCTGTTACATATGCCTATCTTAGTTGTCAGCCAAAGATTTGGGTAGAATTTATACTCCTATATGGGAACCTACACTGTCTGTGGTTCTTCTGCTTCCAGCATTGCCTCCTAAATTTCCAGGTGTTCTGAAATCCTTAGCTCTATCTTTTAACTCCTTAGGCCAGTAAAACTTGAGCATTCTCCCATCTAAGCCAAATTCAAGTTGGAAAATATACAGTCAAAATATACAGCAAATACAAATCTTATCCAGTGCAGTTCTTTTTCAAATGCAGATTCCTCTGTTGTTTCTACCTCCCATATTTTACTAGGACTGTCCCCACCTGCCCAGCAGAATCTCCCCCATGCATATAGTTTAGCAGTTAGCCAGGGATGTGAGCGATGTTCACATTCATATTTTGGGGTTTATTCCTTCTGGAAGTTTCCTGACTTCAAGATAGTCTTCTAAATAGTCTTCTCTTCTGCCAACATTGAGCTCCATCTTCTACCACCTTTAGCCACGAAGGCTGTGATTTTTAGCAGTAGGATTTTCGGTTGGGGCAGAAATTCAAAATAAGCCACAAACTTACAATTCTTACTCTTACAGTCCTCTTTCAATAGTAAATTCCCCTGCAGTTACTACCTGCTTTAGTCACTTTCCAAGATCTTCAGAAGGTTGAGAAAAAAAATTTGGGTGGGGGCGGCAGGTCGCCTGGGTGGCTCAGTCGGTTAAGTGTCCAACTTCAGTTCAGGTCATGATCTCAGGGTTCGTGAGTCTGAGCCCCTCCTCGGGTTCTGTGCTGATAACTCAGAGCCTGGAGTCTGCTTCAGATTCTGAGTCTCCCTCTGTCTCTGCCCCTCCCCTGCTCATAATCTGTCTCCCTTTGTCTCTCAAAAAATGAATAAATGTTAAAAAAAAAAAAAAGAGGGGCACCTAGGTGGCTCACTCGGGTAAGGGACTGACTTTGGCTCAGGTCATGATCTCACGGTTCTTGAGTTCGAGCCCCGCGTCGGGCTCTGTGATGACAGCTCAGAGCCTGGAGCCTCCTTCAGATTCTGTGACTCCCTCTCTCTCTGCCCCTTCCCTGTTCATGCTGTGTCTCTCTTTCTCTCTCAAAAATAAATAAACATTAAAAAAATTTTTTTTAAAAGAAAAAATTTTGACAGTTTTTTTTTTTAAGTTTATTTATTTATTTTGAGAGAAACAGAGACAGCACAAGTGGGGGAGGGACAGAGAGAGGGAGACACAGAATCCCAAGCAGGCTTCACATTGTCGGCATGGAGCCCAATGTGGGGCTCGAACCCACAAAACCATGAGATCATGACTTGAGTCGAAACCAAGAGTCAGTCTCCTAACTGACTGAGCCACCCAGGTGCCCCTTGACAGTTTTTATAAAACTTTGTGGGAGAAGCTTGCTGGAAAACTTTATGCTCTAGGCATTATGGGAAATCCCAAAGAGGTGTTTTGTTTTATTTGCTATTTGCTTTTAACTTTTCTTTCCCTTTTTTCACATTGTGGTATCTTGATATCAATTCTGTAAGTTTTCTTTTTGAATACCTATCTTTGAATGACACAACACCTTCCCGGACCAGTTCCTTAAAAGAGATTCATCTGGGAGGGGAGCCAGAGTAATTTTTCTTATCCTACAGGATTGAGTATGTGAGTGATTTCTTTGGTGATTTACTTTGTCCTTGACAACTGAGAGGGGAGGCTGAGGTCTGTTCACAATGCTATCTTTCTCCTCCATTCTGTCACACCGACAGAAAGCTCTCTAAAAATGTGGTTTGTCGATACGATCCCTTGTTCAGCCTCCATTTCCTCTGCTTCGCTTTGGAATCAAACCGATTGAAACTGTTGGCTCCCTATTGTTGCACTTCTTAAAAGTCTGCATATGTTTTTTTACTCAAGTATAGTAGACATACACTATCATATTGGTTCCAGGCGTACAACATGGTGAATCACCATTTATATACATTACAAAGTGATCACCACGATGAGTTTTGGGCATGCTCTGCATTTTTTTTTTTTTTTTTTTTTTTTTTTTTTTTGCAATCCTAGTTGGCCTTCATTATTAGACAGCCCTTCCTGCTATTTTCTGATTTGGGCTTTCTAATGTTGTCCAGTTTTGTCAAGGATGATGTTGGCCTGTCTGTTTCTTGTTCTTTTCGCTCTTTTCGGTTGGTTTCTCAGAGGAACTGACAGAAACACTGAACTAACTTTACCACCTACAACTAGAAGCAATCTAGTTGTAAGTTTTTCAAACCTTCCACTTTAAAATAATTGTAGACTCGCATAAAGTTGTAAGAGATAGTGCAGAGAGATCCTGTGAGCATTTTACTCAGCGTCTCCAATGATAACATCTTGCAAAACTGTAACACAATACGTAACCAAGGCACTGACATTGAAACAGTCAAGATACAGAACATTTCCATCACCACAGGGGTCCTTCCTGTTTCCCTTTGATAAACACACCCACTTCCCTCCACTACATCCCCCTCCTTAACCCCAGGCAGCCACTAATCTGTTCCCCATTTCTATGATTTCAAGAATGTCATAGTCTCTGGCCATACCACACTGAATGCTCCAATCTTGATCTCATTTGATCTCACAAGCTTCGCAGAATCAGGCCTGGTTAGTATTTGGATGGGGACTGCCCAGAAATACCAGGTGCTGTAGGCTTAAAAAAAAAAAAAAAAGTTACATAAATTGCACAGTATATACCTTTTTGCATTGGCTTTTGTTACTCAGCAAACCTCTCTGGAGATTCATCTAGGTCGTTGTCTTTATCAATTGTTTATTCCTTTTTGTTGTTGAGTAGTATTATATTACAATATGTGCGGATGGGGGTGCCTGGGTGGCTCAGTCGGTTAAGCATCCGACATGGGCTCAGGTCATGATCTTGTGGTTCGTGAGTTCGAGCCCCGCATCGGGCTCTGTGCTGACAGCTCAGAGCCTGGAGCCTGCTTCGGATTCTGTGTCCTCCTCTCTCTCTGCCCCACCCCTGCTTGTGTTCTCTCTCTGTTCTTCAGAAATGAATAAACATTAAAAAAAATTACAAAAAAATAATATGTGCGGATGTTAATCATATGTTAATAATACGTTAATAAGTATGGACGTACCAGTTTGTTTAACGATATACCTATTGAAGAATATCTGGCTTGTTTCCAGTTTGGGGCTTGAATGAATGAAATTTCTATAAACATTCATATACAGGTTTTTGCATCAGCCTAAGTTTTCATATTTGTAGGATAAAGACCCAGGAGTAAACTTGCCAGATTGTATGGTAAAGGTATGTTTGATTTTTAAAGAAACTGCCAAAATGTTTTCCAAAGTGCTTACATCATTTTACATTACCATCAGTAATTTATGATCTCTCTCTCTTTTGTCTTATGATAGCATAAGACAAAAGGGTCTTGTGAGTTTTACTATTTTTATTTTAGCCGTTCTGACAGGTATGTTGTGATAGCTCATTGTGGTTTTAATTTGCACCTCCCTAGTAGCTAATGACGCTGAACACATTTTCATATGCTCGTTTGCCATCTGTATTTCCTCTTTGGTGAAATGTCTCTTTGTGTCTTTTGCTCATTTCCTAACTGTTGGGATTTTATTGTTGGATTTTGAGATTCTTTATTCCTTTCTCAGATATGTGGCTTGCAAATGTTTCTCCTGGTTTGCACGTTATCTTTTCCTCTTAGCACGGTCTTTTGCAGAGCAAGGTTTTTTTATTTTGATGAAGTTCATTGTATTAATTTTTAATTGTGTGGAGCATGCTTCGGTGTCAAGTCTAAAGAACTTTTTGCCTAGCCCTGTATCCTGAAGGTTTTCTCCTTTTTTTTTTTTTTTTTTGCTGTAAGTTTTATAAGATTTACATTTTACGTTGAAGTCTGTGATCCATTTTGAGTTAACTTTTGCATAAGATGTGAAACTTATGTTGAGGTTTTTCTGTTTTGTTTTGTTTTTGCCTATGAATGTCCAGGTGGAAAGGTGATCTTCACTTCACTGACTTGTTTTTGCATTTCTATCAAAAATCAGGTGAGTATATGGGGCGGGTGGCTCAGTCGGTTAAGCGTCCAACTTCAGCTCAGGTCATGATCTCACGGTTCATGGGTTTGAGCCCCACATCCGGCTCTGTGCTGACAGCCTGGAGCCTGCTTCAGATTCTGTGTCTTCCTCTCTCTGTGCCCCTCCTCCACTCATGCTCTGTCTCTCTCTGTCTCAGAAATAAATAAACATTTAAAAAAGAATTTAAAAATATCAGTTGGGTATATTGTATGGGTCTGCTTGTGGGTTTTCCATCTTTCTTATTGATTTACATGCCTATCCCTTTGCTAATACCACAGGGCTGTGATTACTGTAGATGAATAACAAGGCTTAAAAATGGGTTGACTGATTCTTCCCATTTTATTCACCTTTTTCAAAATGATCTTACTCATTCTAGTTCCTTAGCCTCTAAACTTTATAGTTTAGAATAATCTTGTCCACCCCTCCCCAGCTCATGCTCTGACTCTCTCTCTCAAAAATAAATAAACATTAAAAAAAAATTTTTAAAACAGCAACAACAAAAAACCAAAATAGAATAATCTTGTCCACATTAAAAAAAAGCTTGCTGGGGCGCCTGGGTGGCGCAGTCGGTTAAGCGTCCGACTTGAGCCAGGTCACAATCTCGCGGTCAGGGAGTTCGAGCCCCGCGTCAGGCTCTGGGCTGATGGCTCAGAACCTGGAGCCTGTTTCCGATTCTGTGTCTCCCTCTCTCTCTGCCCCTCCCCCGTTCATGCTCTGTCTCTCTCTGTCCCAAAAATAAATAAAAACGTTGAAAAAAAATTTAAAAAAAAAAGCTTGCTAAGATTGTTAGAAAATTGCATTAAACCTGTATATTAATTTGGGGAGAATTGATGTTTTTTACCATGTTGTGTCTTCCAGTCTACAAACAGGATATATCTTGCCACTTCTGTCTTTTATCAGTGTTTGGGTGGCTTTCAGCATACAAGTGCTATCCCTATTTTGTTAGATTTATAACCTAAGTATTTCATTTTATTCTGAGTGATTGTAAATCGTATTACATTTTTAATCCTGGTGTCCACATGTTCGTTGTGAGTATATAGAAATACGTTACATTTTTGTTTGTTTATCTTCCATTCTGTGACCTTGAATTCAGTTATTAATCGTAGGAAAGTTTTGGAGATTCGACAAGTTTTTGTTTTCATTTTTTTTTTAATGTAGGCAGTTATGTCATCTGTAAACAGGGATAATTTTATTTCTTCCTTCCCAAACCACCTACCTTTTACACACTTTCCTGCCCGGCAGATAACCTTGCTTTGCTCCTGAGATTATTGTAAAACCTTCTGTCTTTCACCACTAGGTATAATGTTAGGTGTAGGATTTTTATAGGTGCTCTTTAATAAGTTGAGGAAATATAGAAAATATAGAAAACTTACCTCCCTTTATATCTGCCTTTCTATCCCATTTATATTATGATATTCTTGAACATTTACTCTGCATACATTTGGAGCCACATCAGATGCTATTACAAATTTCGCTTCCACCATCAAACATAACATAGAAAAGTCAAAGGGGGGTGTCTGGGTGGCTCAGTTTTTTTGAGCATCCAACTCTTGGTTTCAGCTCAGGTCATAATCCCAGAGTTGTGGGATCAAGTCCTGCTTTGTGCTCCGTGCTGAGCATGGACCCTGCTTAAGATTCTCTTTCCCGCTTTGTTCTTCTTCCCTGCTCGCACCGCTCTCTCAATCTTTCTCTCTAAAATACATATATATTCTCTCTAATATATATTTAAATATATGATCTATATATTTAAATATATCTATATATAGATCTATATCTAAAAATATATTTTGTATATTCATAAACTTATTATATTTATTAATCTTCAAATTTATTATATTTGTATTTTAGATACATATCTATATATTTTAAATTAAGTTTAAAAAACCATAAAACTCAAGGGAAGAAGGAAAGTATATTGTATTTACCCATATTTTTATTTGCCAAGTTGTCTTCCTTCCTGATATCCTAAGATTCCTTCCTTTATCATTTCCTTTCTGTTTAGAGAAATTCCTTTAGGGTAGATCTACTCGTGACAAGTTCTCTTTGTTCTCCTTCGTCTAAAAATGTCTGATTTCTTCTTCATGCTTGAAATATATTTTCCATGCATATAGGATTCTAGGTTGACAGTTCTCTTGTAGCACTTAAAAATGTTGTACTACCTCCTTCCCTCCATGGTTTCTGATGAGAAATCCTCTGCATTTGAGTTGGTTTTCTCCTAAAGGTCATTTGTCTCATGCTGCTTTCAAGATTTTTCTTTGTCTTTAGTTTCCGGACAAAAACTATTGTGTGTCTTGGTGTGGATTACTTTGGATTTTTCTATTTGGTGTTAGTTCAGCTCCTTGAATCTGCAGGTTTACATCTTTTACAAAACTTGGGATCTTTTCAGCCATTATGTTTTCTAAAATTTTTTCATTCCTGGCTTTTTTCTTTCCCTCTGAGATTCTGATGACACATAAGTTAGATCTTTCGTTATATACCCACAGATCCCTTAGGTTCTGCTTTGTTTGTTTGTTTTGTTTTGTTTTGTTTTGCAAGTTTTTAGATTGGATAATTTCTCTTGCTCTGTCTTACAATTTACTAGTTCTTTCCTCTATGGCCCTCCACTCTCCCGGTGAGCCCATCCATTGAGGCTTTTTATTTCAGTTATTGCCTTTTTCACTTTTAAAATTTCCATTTGGTTTTTCTTTGTATCTTGTGTTCTTTGCTAAGACTTGATATTTTTTTCATTTGTTTCAAGCTTGTTTGTAATTGCTTGTTGAAGCATTTTTATGAAGCATTTTATGACTGCTTTAAAAAAAATCTCCTGCCAGATAATTCTATTATGTCTGTCTCTTGGTGCTATCATTTATTAATGATCTTTTTTTCATTCAGTTTGAGATACTCTGGGGACTTGGTATGCTGAGTGATTTCCTATTAAAAATTGGACATTCTCATAATATATTAGGAGACTCCAAACCTTATTTAAATCTTCCAATTTAGCTGCTGACACCACTCCAGAAGGGAAAGGGGAGAATTCCAGGCAGGAGTAGTAATCTAGGTTTCCTGAGTTAGCTTCTGTTGAAACCTGAGGGCTTCTGTTGGGGGTTGGTGAGAGTTCCAGTTCCCAGTAGGCCTCCACAGCTACTTCTCTGGGTAAAAAGGTTAGGAGTATCTTGTTACAGTTCCCCATGTGGCCTCCAATGGTACTAAGGGATGGAGAGGCTCACTGAGGCCCTCCAGGGCTGAAAGTTTTTGCTCCCTACTCAGCCCTCTTTCATACAACTCCCCAGGGGGGGATTAGGGTGCCTCATTACAGTCCAATGAGGATGGAAGTCTAGTCCCCCTGCCCTTGGACTTTGGCCATGGGTAGAGTATGGCCATGGCCATAGTTTTTTCTGAGGAGTTTGACTGGATTAGAGCTGTTATTATCCAAAAATTCTGTCTTGCTAAGCTGCCCCTTTCTTTGTCCTTTACCTAGAGAGAGCAGACTTTTTTTTTTTTTTTTTAATCTGTGCCCTTTGAGCTTAAGAAGCAACAACCTGGAAACACCAAAGTCTGCAATATATGAACTTACCAGTGTGTAATTCTTTAGCGTATTAGTTTGCTAAGGTTGACATAAGCAGTACCACAGACTGGGTGGCATGCACAAGAGAAATTTATTTTTTCACAGTTCCGGAAGCTAGAAGTCCAAGATCAAGATGTCGGCAGGATTTGTTTTTTCCAAGGCTTGTAGATGATTGTCTTCTCCCTGTGTCCTCACACGCTGTGCACATGTGCCTCTGGTATCTTTTTATGTGTCTAACTTTCCTCTTCTTCTAAGGACACCAATCATATTGGATTACAGTCCTCCCTAATGACCTCATTTGACCTTAATTACCTCTTAACGATCCTGTCTCCAAATACAGTCACATTTGGAGGAAGTGGGAGTTAGGACTTCAATATATTCATTTTATTTTATTTTTTATATTTTATTATTTTTTTCTTAATGTTTAAATTTTAGTTAACATACAGAACGCTATTGGTTTCAGGAATAAAATCCAGTGATACATTACTTGTATACCATACCCAGTGTTCATCACAGCAAGTGCCCTTCTTAGTACCCATGACCCATCTAGCCCATCTCCCACCTACCTTCCTCCATCAACCTATAGTTTGTTCTCTAGCATTGTTTGTTTCCCTCTCTTCTTTCCCCCCACTCTTCCCATATGTTCATGTTTTGTTTCGTAAGTTCCACATATGAGTGAAATCATATGGCATTTATCTTTCTCTGATTGACTTATTTCACTTAGCATAATACATTCTAGCTCCAGCCACGTCATTGCAAGTGGCAAGATTTCATTCTTTTTGATGGCTGAGTAATATTCCACGGTGTATATAGACCACATCTTCTTTATCCATTCATCAGTTGCTAAAAACTTGGGGTCTTTCCATAGTTAGGCTATTGTTCATATGCCTTTTAGAGAGGAACACAATTTAGCTCATGACACTTTGGTCCCAAAGTGCCTGGTTTATCTGCCTCTTTTCCACCTTCAGAGTCATTTATATTTGTTTTATGTATAATGTCCAGGGTTTTAGCTGTACTTAGTGGGAAGAATAGTGAAGGGTATATGTACTCTATCTTTCCAAAAGCAGAAGTCTCTCATTGAGTTGTCAGACTATTAAAACATATTCGATAGCCTAGGCAAGGTATGGACTGAGGCCAAAGAGCAGAGCTGTTTACAATGGAGCTCTTCAAATTCTCAGGCAATGGAGCTCTTAAAAGGTGACTCAACATAAGAGAAGAGTGACAAAAAAAATAAAAAGTTAGGTCCAAGAGTCGATGGAGCGTTGTAGTAATAAAGTTGCAAAGAACAAGGTACTAGGTGGGTTGGGTTAGGAGATCAAACAGAAGGCTCTCAACTAGCTAGAGTATCAGGAAAGGCTTGGTTCTGAGCACAATACCAGAACCTATCCAAGTTACCCATCCCAGGGCTGTGGGCTCACCTTGGGAATGGCTCTAGAGAGAATCTGAGGAATTATAATACTGGGGAGGGGGGGTAAGACCACTTTTCTTAAGGATAAGGAACCCAGTACAGAGTATGACACAGAGAGAAAGCCACCTCTCATCCCATTGGATAGTTGTTGCATTGGCCAGCTGATAGGGGTTTGCCCTCAGACCAGCTGGGTCCATGCAGCAATACCTCTGGCAATGGCAGATGTCCTGCTACATTGACCAGAGTGACCTCCCACCCCAGGGCCCCTAGAGTGGCAGCCCTGGTGCTCATGAAGCTGAGATCAGCAGACACTGGAGGCCCAAATGGAGTGGTGGCTCTGATGACTATTGGGGCAGGTCCAAGCTTCCCCTGCCCCCAGCAGGCAGCAGCAGAGTCCTCTGAGCATGCCTAGGACTTCTCACATATATCTGAGCAAGTTTATCCCTGGGAAAAAGCTGCATTTCCTGCTAGTCATGTAAGTGGCTACAGAAGCATCAAGATTTATGACATTGATGTAAAAATGACCTGACTTGTAGTTAGCGGGTACATTAAGGGAAGCACATTTGTCATTATTACAGCCCTTGTCGAGTCTCTGGGCTATGGCCAGGAGGGAAATGTGGATTTGAAAAATGCAAACATCATTTCTTCTGCAGGAAGTACTCCAACACCTCCTGTTTCCCCACAGTCCTTCAGCCTGTCTGGATGCTACTTTGTTCCTAATCTTCGAGCCAGAATGGTGAGACATGCTATAGAAGTGCATGGAAGGGAAACTTATCTGGAGCTGAAAGGTAGCCGCTGGGGTCAGCACAACATATCCTGATTCCCACCTTCATTTTCCGGGAGCAAAAGGAGGGCTGGACCTTCGCATGCGCTGCAGACACGCCCAGCACTGACCCTGGAATGTGCACACATCTTCCTTTCATGAGCATCAGCTCTGCAGTCCCAGATTTGAACTTAGCACTTGATGGAGACGAAGGGTAGACTTTTCCCTTCCTTTGATGCTTTAGAAAGGCCCTCCTCAGGGACCCAAGGACTCTTAAGATGAAAGGAAGTGACACTGTTACCTGTTATCTTGGGCAGATTCCCCAGGAAGAGGAAAGTGGCACCATTTTGGTGACAGTAGGCAAGAGCTATATGTAGTCCTACAATGACATCTTTGTACTTAAAACTCAGGGGGCATCTGGGTGGCTCAGGTGGTTAAGCAACCAACTTGGGCTCAGGTCATGATCTCACAGTTTATGGGTTTCAGCCTCACATCAGGCTGTGTGCTGATGGCTCAGAGCCTGGAGCCTGCTTTGGATTCTGTCTTCCTCTCTCTCTACCCATCCTCCACTCACACTTTGTCTTTCAAAAATGAATAAACATTTATAAAAATGCAAAAGAATAAAAAACATTTAAAAATTAAAAAAAAATAAAACTCCGACCATTTTTATCTCTGATTTTCTTTTCTAAAGGCAGTCTCTTTTAGTTACTACCAATAGCTTGAAGCAAGGACCCCCACGTACTACTCTATATTGCAGTAATTAGGCTTGACCATTCCCTATTTTCAAACAATAATGTCTTTAGTGTTTAGCGTGATCTTTCTAAAATGCAAATCTCATCTTGTCACACAGGGATAGATGCCTGACTTCTGTGCAGGGATAGATGTATACACCTTTATCAGTATGCTTATCATATCTTATTAAAATCCTGGGGTGCTTATCTGTCTTCTCTACTTGGCTATGAACTTAACAAGGAGAGGCACTGCCCATGTATAACTCATCTTACACTCCTGATACGTGGTCAAAAGCCTAAAACATAGTCTCCAAAAAATGCTTGTTAGTTAAATGAAAGATTGATGGAATGAAAGAATGAACTAACAGTCCACGATTTTTTATTCTTTTTTTACACTGTATTTATTTATCTTGAGAGAGAGAGAGAGAGAGAGAGCGAGTGGCAGAAAGAGAAGGAGAGACAGAATCCAAAGCAGGCTCCACACTGTCAGCACAGAGTCTGACTTGGATTCGATCCCAAGAATCATGAGATCATAACCTGAGCCAAAACCACGAGTTGGTCACTTAATGGACTGAGCCACCGGGGTGCCCCATGATTTCTTATTCTGAAGGACAATTTACCATGATATCACTTGCTTTATTTCTTAAGTGCTCAGACATAAAGTTTCAATTAAACTCAGTAAATATTTATAGGACGCTTACATGCCAGTCCAGTACCCGTGCTGGAGATGTGAAGATTCAGAAGCATGGTGGCAGGGACCCTCAAGGGACCCTCCCAACCTGGAAAGTAATGGGGCCAACTGTCCTAGAGCAGATAAATATGGGCTAAAATAGTCTTACATCAGACAGGGTCTGTTTTTCCACCAGGAGGGTTCAGTCCAGGTCAGGTTCTCCTGCTAAACGAGTTATGAAGACAACAGCTGGCCCTTTCCAGGCCGTGATCCCAGACCAGGAAGCAGGTCTGGGCTTGATAATGCAGCTGTGGTGGCCCGCCCACACAGCCACAATAGGAGCCAAATGACCCTGGGACAAATGCAGAAGGTGGTCTGGTTGGAAAGGACTGGAAGGGAGGGCTGATGGAGAGGACACACGGGGGAAGCTGCCCTTTCCTGTAAGTTCTAGCTGAGATGTGTGGGTATTAGGAAGGACTTCGGGTTTGTCTTTTGGAGTGTTGACAGAATTATGGGGATGCCAAAGCCTCCAGGGTCACCAATGGTGCTGCCACTGGTAATGAAGACATTTATCCCCTACTAAAGTTTTACCACGGGCCTGTGACAGGGAGAGGACATAGGACTCTTCTCAGCATCTCAAAAATTATATGAAGTAAAAGAATATTGATTAGAAAGGGTCTTTTCATTTTCATCATTCCTTCAAAAGCTAGTAGGAACTGTTATAGATTTCGGTTTAATAAGGAAGACAGGAAAGCTATCAATCAGTCCATTAAAAGCACTCAATTCCTTTTAATAATGACCCTTACTTCTGTCTCAATTCCTTAGTCATACTCACATACTCCATTATTGTCAGTCACGAAGTCCAGGAGAGAAGGTACGTGGCCATGGGAGAGCCAGACATAGCCAAGCACCAGGTGGGACATTTAGTCCCAGATGGCAGAGTGACCAGAGGTGAGCCTCAATCTGTGATGTAAACATATGATGGAAACTCCCATTGCCTCCCCTTTGTGAGAGGTTTTGACAGAGCAAGTGCACAGGTGACGTGAGAGAGAGACAGAGACAGAGACACTGAGAGAGATGGAGATAGAGACAGAGGGAGAGAGCGAGCGAAGGGGGGGGTAGGGAGGAGAGAGACAGAGAGACAAAGAGAGACTGACAAAGACAGAGAGAAATGGAGAGAGGGGAGAGCAGCGAGGGGACTCTCTGGAAGCCTGGTGTGGCTCTGTCATGTTGCATTATCATCACAAAGAAATTAAATCTGAAGTAAAAAAATGGCAAAGACTCCAAGAAAATAAGTCACTCAGAGTCACGAATGACCTAATTAAAACACCACTCTCTCCGCTGCCATGTTCTATTTATAGCTGAAGTATGAGCGTTCTTGACAGGAAATATAAATTATAGCAGACCTAAGACTTTAAGGCAGTAGGTTCAGGTTTGCTTAATAAACCATCTCTGTGCTCCTGAAGTTGGATATTTTTATTCGTACGATTTTTCCATGTTAATGAAACCGTTAGTTCAGTTCTCCTTTCCACATGAGGTGACATTCAAGAGGTGTACTGGTTATTCAGGGATTGAGAGCAGAGGAGGAAAGGGTCCTTTCGTGTGAAACCTTTTGCTGAATACACACGCACTGTATATACACGACATTGTCCTCAATCTTCCTCAAGGCTTGTTCGCCACGCTGGTTTTTCAGGTTATTTTGTAGCTGCTATTTTCAGAGATCCTCGTAAGTAACTTTGTTATGTTTCACCGAAAACATCACAAAAAGCAAACCCATTAGAAAAACAAAATCCTGTAACAAGAAAGATCTAGAGCCTTATCCTAAATGTTAAGAGAAAAAAGCAGAATACGTACTGAGTAAGCAGACCCACATTTCTGTGTTTATTGATTTTTGAGAGGTGGGAGGAGACCCACATTTCTGAAACCCTATGCCAGCAAGCCCCTCGCTGTCCCACGAGCCAGAACAGAAGGAAGCTTTCATGGAAGATTGCTTTATGGTTTTTTGGGGAAAAAGTATTTAAACAGGCCTTTCGGTTCTGTGAACTGTCCTTTCACCTGAGGATAGTTCAGATGTTTTTAAAGGAAAAAAGAGAAAACGTACAGACCCCTCTCCCCTGTGCTATGTTAACCTGTTTTTACTATAATACGTCAAAAACATGTATTTAAGACAAGACTTGAAGTCTAAATGTCCCTGTGAAAGTACTTTTATTTTATTTTTATTCTATTTTATTTATTTTGAGAGAGAGAGAGCGTGAGCTGGGGAGGGGCAGAGAGAGAGGGAGGGAATCCCAAGCAGGCTGCGTGCTGTCAGCCCAGAGCCCAACACAGGGCTCGATCTCACAGCGGTAAGATCATGGTCAAGAGTCAGACACTTAACCAAATGAGCCACACAGATGCTCCTGTGAAAGTGTTTTTAGATGAGATTAATACTTAGATCAGTAAACTGAGTAAAGCAGATGATCTTCCATAATGTGTGTGGGGGGGGGGGGTGGGGGGAGGTTCATCCCATCAGTTGAAAGCCTTAAGAGAAAAAGAGGAGGTCCCCTAGGGAAAATATCACAAAAACCAAACCTATGAGAAAAACAAAATCTTGGGGCGCCTGGGTGGCTCAGTTGGTTGAGGGTCCGACTTCGGCTCAGGTTATGATCTTGTGGTCTGTGAGTTTGAGCCCCACCTCGGGCTCTGTGCTGACAGCTCAGAGCCTGGAGCCTGCTTTGGATTCTGTGTCTCCCTCTCTCTCTGCCCTTCCCCCGCTCACGCTCTGTCTCTCTCTGTCAAAAATAAATAAACATTAAAAAAATTTTTTTAAAAAAAGAAAAAGAAAAACAAAATCCTGTAACAAGAAAGATCTAGAGCCTTATCCTAAATGTTAAGAGAAAAAAAGCAGAATCCATACTGAGTAAGCAGACCCACATTTCCCTAGGGAAGAGGGAATTCTGCCTCCCGATGGCCCTTGGAATTTAGGTGAAACTCTTCTCTGGGTCTCGGGCCCGTCAGTATAACCTGCAGACCTCAGACCTGCCAGCTCCCATAATCCCGTGAGCTGATCCCATAAAATCTCTCTCCCTTTCCCCCATCCCGAGTGCACGCATACACACGCTTGCACACACGCACTCACACACACAAACATATGTTGTTGGCTCTGTTTCTCCGGAGAATTCTAAGACACAAAATTTACAAGTGAGATACTCCAAACTACAAAACCAATAAAATTGAAATGAACAACTGGAACATAATGTGACAGATGTTGTCAGTTTGGCAGAGTCTCTGATGTTAAATTTCATGGTGGAGATATGGTTTCTTAGGACTGTTTCTTTTTAAAAATTAAAAAAAAATGTTTAAATAAATGTTTTATTTATTTTTGAGAGAGAGAGAGAGAGAAAGCAAGAGAGGGGCAGAGAGAGAGAGAGAGAGAGAGAGAGAGACAGAATCCAAGGCAGGCTCGAGGCTCTGAGCTGTCGGCACAGGGCCTGACACGGGGCTCGAACTCACGCACTGCAAGATCATGACCTGAGCCGAAGTCAGATGCTTAACCAACTGGGCCACCCAGGCGCCCCGTCTCAAGACTGTTTCCATAGTTCCTCTGTTTTTATATTTGTCTTTAAAAACAATGAAGTCCACAAAAGTTGTTTCTGTGAATGCAGTGTACAAAACTATAAAAATAATATAAAAATAATGAAGCTTTTTTTTTTTTTTTTGCAAGTCCTGGAAAAGTAGAACTTACACTTAATTAAAATTTTACCAATAAGCAATCTTCAAATAATAATTCTGCAAAGCTGTTTTCTTCATTGGAGGATAAAATTATAACAGTGTCGCATTACTTAAACCTACATGAAATACTATCTTGGTCAGTTATTGCTGAAATTGGGAACAACAGCATTCTTCACTGTGAACAAACTGCATTGGTTGGTACTTACAAATACAGGACATTCAATACGACCGCTCTTAAACATGACTATGGTACTCATTGCCAGAAAGCAGGATCTTAATACCCAACATGCTTATATGATCATCTGCTGTATAGCTGATTCGATTTTTCAATCACTTTGTTCAAGCTGTTGCAAATCCTTCATGCATTCAAATCTTTCGTACGGCGTGCCATGATAACATATGAACTCCAGTTCACCAACTTCACGAATGCAAATGCAGGCACTAAAAATTCTTGCCAGCCCTCATTTATTTATAAGCTGGTCCACCATATAATCCAGAATATGCCTTTAAAGAAAATTATCCTTGACACGAGAGCATCATATATTTAAAATGATCCTGTTTCTTTCTGCGTAAAGAACTCTTAAATATTAGTAAAGAAAGATAATCTTGCTGGTAAGTAGGGAAAGAACATGAACAAGCACATCACAGAAGATGAAATTACATTAAATATAGACGTGTGCAAAGGCTTTTGTGGATGCACGGCAAAGTAAACGTAAATGTTTAGCTTTGTTCCCTCCAGTACCCTGCTAACATTGCAGAGGAATGAAAAAGCAGGACTCCGTAGCGGGAGAGGAATGAGCAGATGAGTGACAAGGACATCACTTGGGAAGCTGGAAGTCAGATAGATAAGTGGCACTGGACTTAGCTCTCGGAGAAGACCACGGAGTGGGGAGTAAGGATGGGCACCAAAGCCAAGAAGAAGGAGTTCAGACTGCAGCCCCAAAGAGGTACAGGGATTGGAGGTTCTGGGCATCTCTGAAGACAGGGGCTGGGGGTGAAGCCACAAATAAAAAGATTCATTGAAAGTGATTAAGGGGCACCTGGATGGCTCAACCGGTTAAGTGTCTGACTTCATCTCGGGTCATGATCTCGCTGTTGGTGGGTTCGAGCCCCATGTCGGGTTCTGTGCTGACAGCTCAGAGCCTGGAGCCTGCCTCTGATTCTGTGTCTCCCTCTCTCTCTCCCTCTACCCCTCCCTCGCTTGTGCTCTCTCTCTCAAAAAATAAATAATAAACATTTTTTAAAAAGTGATTAAAGGGGGGGCCTGTGGGGGGCTCAGTCAGTTAAGTGACTGACTTTGGCTCAGGTGACGATCTCACAGTTTGTGAGTTTGAGCCCTGCATCAGGCTCTGTACTGAGGGTACAGAGCCTGATTGGAATTCTCTCTCTCTCTCTCTCTCTCAAAATAAATAAACTTAAAAACTAAATGATTAAAAGGTGGGGCACCTGGGTGGCTCAGTAGCGTCTGACTTCGACTCAGGTTATGATGTCACGGTTCATGAGTCCGAGCCCACCATCAAGACCTCTGCCGAGCTCAGAGCTTCGATCCTCTGTCTCTCTATCTCTCTGCCCCTTCCCTGCTCATTCTCTCCCTTTCTCTGTCTCTCTCTCTCTCTCTCTCAAAAATCAATAAAATATTTAAGAAAAAGTGATTAAAAGGAGTACTTATACCTCAGGATCTTCTCCCCAATGGGGAGAAAGGGGTTAAGCAATGGCCCCCACCCACCCCAGTGGGAAACTGGACATTTGCCTGTTTCCTTGAACTGTTTTAGACTTTCCACATTTTCTGAAGTAAGAGTGTGTTGGGTTTTAAAACATTATTTTTGAATTATGGTATAATACACAGAACATAAATTTTATCGTCTTTACCATTCGTAAGCGTAACTAGTTCAGCAGGATGGCATACACTCACATTGTTGAACCACCAGTCTCCATAACAATGCCATCTTCCAAAACTGAAACTCTGTCCCCATAAAACAACAACTCTCCTTCCCTCTCTCCCCACATCCCCCTGCCTGGGCCCTCCCAACCACCATTCTACTTTTGATCTCTATGAAATAGATTCTTCTAGATTCTACTCCCCTGTAAGTGGAATCACATGGCATTTGTCATTTTATGACCAGCTTATTTCGCTGAGCACGATGTCTTCAAGGTTCAGCCATGCCGTAGCCTGGGTCAGGATTTCCTTCCCTTTTGATGCTTGATGATATCCACTGAATGGATATACCACAGGTTGTTTATCCATTCATCTGCTGGCGGACACTTGGCTTGTGCGTTAGTCTGCTAAGGCTGCCGTAATGAAATACCGCAGGTTGTGTGGCTTAAACAACAGAAATTAATTTTCTCACAAGATCAAGGTTTTGGCTGATTGTATTTCTGGTGAAGTCTCTCTCCCTGGCTTGTACATGGCTGCCTCTTTGCTATATATATCCTCACATGGCCTTTTTGGGTGTGTGCTTGCAGAGGGAGAGAGAGAGAGAGAGAGAGAGAGAGAGAAAGGCTCTTACTCACTTTGCTAGCTCTTCTTATAAGGACACGAATCCTATCCAATCAGGGCCCCACCCTTATGACTGAATTAAACCTTAATTACTCCAAATACAGCCATTCTGGGGTTGGGACTTCAACCTATGAATTTGGGGAGGACACATACATTTAATCTATAGCAGGTTGTTTCCATTTCTTGGCCGTTTTGAATAGTGCTGCTATGAAAATGGGTGTAGCGCATGGGTCTGTTTTATGCTGAGAATGAATTCTCAACATCAAGTTTAAATTTAGAAGCAGCTCAAATTAAGGTTAAAAAAAAATCTACCTGGAAATTTTATCTTTGAAAGTCAATCATCTAAACGCTTTGAGTGACGGCAGGGGATTCGTCACTGACACCTTCCCTGTGAATTGGATGGTTGCAGAATGAGTAGCTGCTTTACCAGGGGGACTGACTAAAGCTAGCTCAACTCACGGGGGACTCATTGGGAGCACACAGGCTGGTTCATTGGTCTGAAGGATGAACGACAAACAGAAGCCGCAGAAGGGACAGAGACAAAGACCACTATGGGGTCTCAGGGACTGGAAGTGGGGCCTCCTCAATACCAGGGATCTCTTGGTCTCTCCCCCCTGCTTGGCTTCCTTTTCCTTTTTCATTCTCCATGGCAAGATCCAGAATATCCTTCTTCCGAATCCAAGATCTGACAGCACGAGTCTTACCCCATTAGCTCCAGCAGGAACCAGACCAAAAAACAAAACAAAAAAACCACCTCCTTACTGACCTGTTCCTGGACCGATCACTGTGTCCAGTGGGGGGTGGGGGATGGGGGGGGTTGCGGGGAACCACTGTGATCAGCCACATGTCCACCCCTGTGGCCAAGGACAGGCTCTGTTGCCAGAACAAGCAATGAAGACAAGACAGCATGCTGTCTTCAGGATAAAGTGCTATACAAGTGTGACTTACTATTAATATTCATTTTGCGTTTGAGACTCAGTTTCCTGACCTTCAAAATGGGAAAACGTATCCCCCCATCAGTGGGATGATTGGGGGAAGGTGGCTACAGGAAAAAGGCGAGCCCCCTGCCCTGCCCAGCCCTGTGCCCCTTGCCCCCAAGCCTGTCCCCATCACCCCTCCCTTCTGTTTGTGCCCCTCCCCCAATTTCATTGAAGATTTCGTGAAACGTTAAAAAAATAAAATAAAAAGTAAAATGGGAAAAGATAAGCCCTACCTGCCTTAAAGATTATTGGGTAGTTTAAATGAGATAATGGAGATTAAAGTACTTTGTGATCACACAGTGTGTGCAGTGTGGGCCGTTTATAGCTGCCCTCGCAGTGTATTTTCTTCACTTCACGGACAGAATCCAAGCAAAAAGGAAAGATCACAAGAACCCAAGTTTCTACATCGAAATGGCAGCCTGTTCCTTCAATGCCTGCTTTCTGGACCTTTCAAGAACTAGACTACTTTATTTATTTTTATTTTATTTTTTTTAATTAAAAAAATTTTTTTTAACGTTTATTTATTATTGGGAGACAGAGAGACAGAGCGTGAGCAGGGGAGGGGCAGAGAGAGAGGGAGACACAGAATCTGAAGCAGGCTCCAGGCTCTGAGCTGTCAGCACAGAGCCCGACGCGGGGCTCGAACTCACAAACCGTGAGATCGTGACCTGAGTCAGACGCTTAACGGACCGAGCCACCCAGGTGCCCCTAGACTACTTTAATTGTCCCCCTGACTCTGTAGGAACATGGCAACCCAAATCTCTTCCAGTGTTATTGGGTTCTTTTGCTGCCCTCCTGGATGGACGCTCGCACAAATGTGCTCACCCCATGCAGCTGTCTGAGGCCGTAACATGAGACCATGGCGCACGCTGGCTCTGTTCCTGTGACCTCACAGCCCATGGGGGCATAAGTCACCCCCCCCCGGCCCCCGCCAGGCAGCAGAGTGCCCTGCTTGCCCAGTGGGCACATCTGTGTCAGAAAACGGCCACGCAGAGTTTACTGAGGATAGAGGGAGCCACAGACAATGCTCTAGTTCAACTTCCTCATTTTACTGACAAAGACCCTTGACCTCTGTCATCATTGTCTACTTCTCTCCCGTGAGAGCTTGCTCAGCCTGTGTGCAGGGCATCTGGGACGACTCCAGGGAATCAAACTTCCAGCGAAGCAGGATGGGTCGCTCCGTATCCCTCAGATGGATGACACTGGGGTGTGTCGACCCTGCCCCTCGGAGCACCGCAGGTGGAGTGAACCGCAGGTACCCCTGGGTGACCAGCCATCGGCACGCCCTTTACTGACTTTTCCTGCTCCACTGTCCCATTATCACCACTCCCTCACTTGTGCCTCTTGGGATCACCTCTCCAATAAGGGAGTTGTCCTCAGGATCTTGCCTCAGACTCTGCCCTTGGGGACCTAAGCCACCCAGGGAGTGACACGAGCTAGGAATGCAGCTGGTATTAGAACCCAGGCCCCTTTGACCCCTCTGCCGGTTGTAATGATTAGAGACAATACGTGCAGTGAGCTTCCCACAATCTGTCTCTGCAACCAACCGAACAACCAACAAGCCAGCTAAACAAGAAAGCGGGGGGCACCTGGCTGGCTCAGTCTGCAACTCTTGACCTTGGGGTCATGAGGTCAAGCCCCGTGCTGGGCATTGAGTTCACTTTAAAAAAAAAAAAAACGAATCTGGGCGCCTGGGTGGCTCAGTCGGTTGAGCATCCGACTTCAGCTCAGGTCATGATCTCACAGTTCGTGAGTTCGAGCCCCGCGTCGGGCTCTGTGCTGACAGCTCAGAGCCTGGAGCCTGTTTCCGATTCTGTGTCTCCCTCTCTCTCTGCCCCTCCCTTGCTCATGCTCTGTCTTTCTCTCTGTCTCAAAAATAAATAAAACACTAAAAAAAATTAAAACAAAAAACCAAAAAAACAAATCAAATCAAAAACAAACAAGAACAGCAGTGTAATCTGAATCCATCAGAGTTTCCATGTGGAAAACTGTAGGGATTGAACTCATGACTTCCAAGTTCAGGAACATCAAATCCAACAAAGCAGAGCGCACACACCTGTTACAGCTGAGCGTGTGCTCTCTCCTTGTAGGGAGACCTACTATGTGCTTTGGGCCATGCCCCTGGCCAGGCAGTCCTTTGCATACAGTCTCCAAGGTTCAAAGTCCAGAGTCTCGGTTTAAAAGTCCAGAAATGTCATTTTATCCTCCGCTTCGAGTTGGTGAATCTCTGGGGGACAGGCTCACTAGCCAAATTCACGTGCTCAGATTGGCAGGCCACTGCTGTCCTCAGAATGAGGGGTGTTCACAGATGGACAACGTGGGCAGCCACCTCCCTGGGACACTCCAAGGGGTGAATGGCTCAAGACGCCAGCTCCCAGCTCGGAAGCTGTGCTTTGAGCACAAAATTAAAGCAGGTGGAACAGACAGTTACCAAGGGACGTTTCTAGCCATTCCCAGCAGGCTGAAGACATGCCCTTCTCTCTCCCGGAGGCATTCTGGCTGAGGAACAAGAGTGTTCTGGAATTAGAACACCCTCCCCTTGCCTGGCAGAGGAGGACCCACATTCTGACACTCTGCCTCCCGATTTCTTTCATGTTCCACATGCGGATCACCCCTTTTCTTAGTATGTCTTGTATTCAGATCTGGAATCACCAAAATCAATTAGGACACATATTTGGCGTTATATTCCAGCCCTAAGGATATGAGCTGCTCATCGTACCGGATGTTCCCGTCTCTTCAGTGGCCTAGAAACCTCTCTGAGGGGGCACGTGGCTCCTGTATCATGGGTGTGTTGCCTTTTCACCTGTGTCTTTTCAAATGGTGGCCCTTTCTCCAAATCCTAAGAGCTTCTCCTTGTGGGGTCACCACAAATGTCTTTTGAAATATAGCACTGAGTAGGAACTATGTAAGACAGAGGAACATCCTTGTTTGAGAACACTGTAATGAGAAAGACTAAGTTTTTATTTTATTTTAATGTTTATTTATTTTTGAAACAGAGAGAGAGAGAGAGAGAGGAACCAGGGAAGGGGCAGAGAGAGAGGGAGACACAGAATCCAAAGCAGGCTCCGAGCTGTCAGCACAGAGCCCAATGCGGGGCTCGAACCCACAAACTGTGTAATCATGACATGAGCTGAAGTTGGACGCTTAAACCGACTGAGCCACCCAGGCGCCCCATGAGAAAGACTATAAAATAACGAGATGGGTTGCCGAGAACTGGGACGACCTTACTCTGTGTCCTCACATCTTTCTGATTCGAAAAGAAATGTCAAAAGGCTCCCGTGAAAGGCAAGGAGGAGGTCACTCAGAACCATTTGCTTTTATAAAATAGTTTCTCGAGGCAAACACCCGGACGAACTGGTCTGGTTGGCAGTGGCTGTGAGTCTAATGGTGGATTATTCATTGGATTATACAGATGCAACTTTCCTCGGCCTTCTTTTCGGCTGTAGCTGGGGACAGATGCGGGGTTGGACTTTCTGTCTGATGTCCCGTAGGACGAAGCTGTACTTTTTGTGCTTCTTGGAGGGGCAGGCACAGCAGTGAGCCTCTGGAGCTGGAGACATTCTGGGGGCATCTTGGAAATTTGCTAAACCTGTTTATTTCGAATATTAAAATTTTTTTTAATGTTTATTCATTTTTGAGAGAGAGAGAGAGAGAGTGCAAGCAGAGAAGGTACAGAGAGAGAGGGAGACACAGAATCCAAAGCAGACTCCAGACTCTGAGCTGTCAGGACAGCCCGACGCGGGGCTCGAACCCACAAACCGTGAGATGCTGACCTGAGCCAAAGTCAGATGCTTCACCAACTGAGCCACCCAGGTGCCCCTAAGTCTGTTTATTTTGAAGAAGCTTTGATCCAAGGTAAAATTACAAATATGTGTGCTTTTGGCATGGAAAGGTCTGGATCACTCCTACGTCAAAAACTCAGGGATGTGAAATTTGCTTTGTTCCTTAACATGGGAGATCCCCCAAATTGAATTCAAATTAATTGAATTTCATTAAATTCAATATCTTTTGTATTTGAGAGGCATTTAGATTGTGTGGGATGCACACACATGAAAACACACACACACACACACACACACACACACACACAGAGTGGAGTGATTTTCCAAGCTGCCTTTCCAAAGGAAATTGGGTTTTAAAAGGTCTCATCCGGACTCACATCAATCAAAATGCCACAGAGCAGCTGGGCCAATTCAGCCGGGCACAATACCTGCCAGCGAGGTCCCGTCTTCCGAGTGGGCGTCTAATGGGAATTTCTGGCTGAATGGGAGCCCAGGACCGAGGGCAGCTCGAGGTCACCAGCCCCACAGAGCAGTGTGGGGACACATGGAGCAGGCTCCATGTGCAGGAAGCTGGCAGAGCCTGGCAAAATAGGGAAGGAAGGAGAGAAGAGCAGGGATGTGTACGTGACAGAGGCCCCGGTGAGTTGCTTGGATGGTTTTTCCCTTTAAGAATGTATGCATTCCCTCCTTCACCAACTGATGCCCTTTACGATGCCCTTACGGGACCAATGGTGATGTCTGCTACTCCAGTGCAAAATGCCCACCAATATTATTCTCCTGGAGGCCTTTTCCCCCTAGATCTGTGGGTCAGACCACCGAATTCAGAGGTTTTAAGGGTAGAAAGACAAAGGAAACCATGTGATGCTGGTAGCGATTTTTATTAATGCAGCACTTCCGTTCCAGGACCAGGGAGCAGACGAGTGAGAAACTGAGCGGCTAGGTTCTCAGGAGCCGAGCACCGTCCTTAATTAGAAAGCGTCCAGAAATTCTTTTAGGAGGGAGGGTTTAACTGCCTTTATTTTGAAGGTGACCGGGTAACTGGGCTCTTCAATTTCCGTGCCTTTGTAACACTCAGCTATTAATCCATACGGTGTGACCTAAATTGGGCTTTGTGCATTTTTTTTTTTTAAAGAAACACGTTCAAGAGATAAAGTTATTTCCCTTGGACGTTTATTTTCCTTCGTTTTGGCAGCTACACTTGGAATTGTGAAACAGATACCTGTGTTTATGTCTCTACATCATACCTCCATGTGACAAATGCTCTAATAACGATAACCATCACTAATTGAACAACTGAACCGTGTTGGCTGTGTCTTCTCGTGGAGTTTCCACGATTGCAAATTAAGCATTCTTAACCTGATTTTATAGATGGGAAAAGCAAGGCAATCAATGAACTGGGAAAAAAAAAAAAAAAACAACCAAGGAGCAATTGAATAACTTACCATTGAATAGAACTAGCAACTGAGGACGTCAGAATTTGACCCCGGTGTACTCTCCTCCACCCCTTGCCTGCCACCTCCACAAAATCTGCAAGGTGTCTTTTCTGTATCACTGGGCTCACTTCGTACCGACACTCCATTCCGTTTTAAATAAGATCCCTTCGGGATCCCAAATAGGGCGGAAATGTGTTCTCCAGCGATCCCTAAGCGGAGCGGTCTTTGTTTTTAGAGGAGGCGGAATCTGCCTGGAATCTCGTGGTGACCCCAGAGCCCGCGGGGGGGGGGACGTGACACCCCCCCCTTCCCCATGCACCCGGACATCCAAGCAGAGACCACTGACAAGCCCGTGCTCGCTGCGCTTCCAGGAGAGCGGATTTCACAGACACTGAACACAAAGACCGGTCACCGCTACCGAAGAACAGGCGACGATTTTTGTTTCCATCAGGGTCGGTGATAACCTGACACCCAGCAGGGCCCAGGTGGGGCTCTGTGGGGACCAGGGGGCTGCACAGTGTTGGGACCAACCTCAGATCACTAGAGTTCAGGAAGGGCAGGTGCTCAGCTTGAGCATTTGTGGGTCCATCCTGGCTCCTCCCGTGGGGGTGGAATTCACACACGGGATTTATTTCTCAGCCCTGCTTCCTCCCCAGCAGCACCTACCTCACAACATTGATCCAAGGGTGGTGTGAAATAATAGTGTCCAGCGCAACGCCTGCATAACTACTCAACACAGTGAGTACTGCATCACTAGCGAATGTCGTTTTCAAAACAGACATAAAAAAAAAAATCCTCCAAGGAGAAAGAAACAGAGAAGAACCACAGCCCCACTCTACGCGCACGCAATACGGAGTAAAATTTGGCTTAGAAAACAGTGTTGCTCACCTACCCTGCTTCCGAAGCTCTATGTCACTGTCACGGCTGCCAGCCGCGGTCCTCAGGGTAGCTCCGCTCACCCCAGCGTGGTCCGAGAAGAGGTCCTTCCAGCCTTCCACGGTAGTCACTGATGTGCAAGATGTAAATGGTGTGTAGGTAAATTGTAGCTTCCCCCTGTTTTCACAGGCTCCTTTTGAAAACTCTTTCTCTACTGTGAGAAGTGTTTCAAACTAAGATGAGTGGGTGTCCATACCATAGCAGGGGCATCCGAAGAGCTGGGGTTCTGGAAACTGACTGCTTGGGTCTGAATCCTCCTCGAGCTATCCACCTGCCTGCCTGTGTGAACTTGGGCAAGTTCCTTAACTTCTCTGTTCCTCTGTAGTTTATTACATGGACAATAAAACTATCTATCTTATGGGGGTGTCTGGGTGGCTCAGTCGGTTGAGCATCCAACTTCGGCTCAGGTCACGATCTTACGGTTCGTGGGTTCAAGCCCCGCGTCGGGCTCTGTGCTGACAGATGGAGCCTGGAGCCTGCTTTGGATTCTCTGTCTCCCTCTCTCTCTGCCCCTCCCCTGCTCGAGCTCTCACCCCCTTCCTCTCAAAAATAAATACACATTAAAAAATTGTAAAAACAGGTATCTATCTTATAGTTCTAAAAGTTAGCTGAGACGATGTGCAAGAAACCAAAGACAGTGCCTGGCACACGTCTGTTATTACGTATTCCACAAATACTCTATGCCAGGCACCGGAAGAGATCAGTATCTGAAAAAATCATCGTCACACAGTGTGGCAGGTGCTGCTTCGCATACAGCATTGGATTTAGGCGAGAAAAGTGGGTTATATACCTAGTGCTACAGGATCACATAGGAAGAAGCAGGCAGACGTGTCTGGGGGAGTGGAGGAACGTGCCACAGAAGTTGACATTTGAGCTTGGTCTTAAAGACATGTAGGAATTCCCAGGCAGAGAAGGCGGTTATCTTAGGCAACCGTTATTGGAGCAGAAATGGATTGGAATAAACGCAGGTGAAATTGCAAAGTGAAACGGGAAGGGTGGAAGGAGCGCAGGCAAACCTGGGGGTTGCATCGGGGCCTCGGAAGCTGGGAGACAGTATCTGCCTCTTGGTTCCGCGGTCTTCGCGTCTGGACAGCCTCGCAGTGGAAATGCCCTCACTGTCCTTTGTCTTCAGCCCCCCGCCGGCTCATTTCCGCCCTGCCTCCCCATGTGCCACTGACACTGTTCTCACTAATCTGTGTCCCCTCTGCGCCAACTCCAAGGAACACTTTTCAGTCGGGGTAGTGTAGCAAGTGGGGGTGAAGGCGTGTTTCCAATTTATCTGAAAGCAATGTCAGATGCTTATTATAGATGTAATGAATTGGCTTATCCATGTGGAAAATCACATTAATCAGATTTCTCATTTTAAAACAAGCTTGCATTCCTGGGAGAAGAATACATGGATGTATTTAAGCTCATGGCTGGATTTTGTTTGCTAATATTTAATTTTGCCGTTTTCATTTCATGAATGAGAACCATCTGTAATATTCTTTCTCTGGACTGTCTTTGTCTAATTTCAGGATCAAGGTTTTGCTGCTGTCACAACACGATGTGAGAAATGTTCTCTCCTTTTTTTGTGTAAGATTGACATACCCTGTCTGTCTTTAAATGAGAAAATTTGCCTATAAAGCATCTGGGTCTGTAATGGATTTTTTAACTACAGTTTTAGTCCTTTCCTGATAATGGCACAATAAAGATTTTCTATTCCTTTTTGAGTCATACTTGGTAATTTGCATTTTCCTTGGCATTTGCATTTATCTATTTCATCTGAGTTTTAAAATTTATTGGCATGAAATTACTCATATTGTATTTTAAATCTATGCTGCATTTATTGTCATAACCCCTCTTTATCACTAATGTAACTTATTTGTACTTTCTTCTTTATTTCCTTGATTAATATTGCCAGTTTGATCTATTTTATTAGTGTTTTAAAGAACAAATTCTTAGCCTCATTAATTCTTTCTATTTGTGTAATTGTTATGTTTTATGTAAATCTCTGCTACCGTTATTATTTTCTCTTCTTTTTAAATGTTTATTTATTTATTTTGGGAGAGAGTGTGTGTGCGTGCGAGTGAGGGAGGGGCAGAGAGAGAGAGGGAGAGACATAATCCCAACGCGGAGCTCAATCCCACAACCTCGAGGTCATGACCTGAGCCGAAATCAAGAGTTAGACACTTAACCCACTGAGCCACCCAGGCGCCCCTATTTTCTTTCTTATTCTTGGGGTTTTTTCTACTATTCTTTTTTTACACTTCTTATTTGGACGTTTAGCTCAGTCGATTTGGGCTTTTCTTCTTTTCTTTTGGAAACATTTAAGACTAAATGTCCTTCAAAGTATGGTTTCTGTGACTCCACGAGTTCTTATGTGTGCTATTCAGCACTAATTTTTAAATTTTCAATTATGACTGCCTTTTTGACATTTGAACTGTGTGTTCTTTGCTCTCCTTTATAGACTGGAGATTTTTTTTCTTGGGATCTTTTCTGTCATGGATTTAACTGAACTGTTGGTACACCTGATCTGTATGAGTCTAGTGTTTTGAAATTAGTTGAACTTTGCTCTGTGACCTAGCCCGTGGCCAGTTTTTGAGATATGTGTGCTTGAAAATAACTTACATCCTCTAGTTATTGTGCGTAATGTTCTTTATATATTCATTAAGTTTCTTAATGTGCCTGCTCAAATCTCCTATGTCCTTAAAGATTTTTTTGTCTGCCTCATCTGCCAATCATTTAAAAAACATTTTTTTTAATGCATATTTTTGAGAGCGAGAGAAACAGAATGTTAGCGGGGCTGGGGCAGAGACAGAGGGAGACGCAGAATCCGAAGCAGGCTCCAGGCTCTGAGCTGTCGGCACAGAGCCCGACGCGGGGCTTGAACTCACAAGTCGTGTGACATCATGACCTGAGCCTAAGTCGGACACCTACTGACTGAGCCACTCAGGTGCCCCTAATCTGTCAATTATTAAGAGAGATAGAGTTTCCCGTTTTTGATGACAGATTTGAAGTTTTCTCCCTACTGTTCTGTTAATTATTGCTTCACAAACTGTAATGTGATTTTATAATTCACACGTGTTTTAGGATTGTTATATCTTCCCGATGAGTTCAATCCTTTATTATTATGTTGTTTCCTTTTGTGTGTCCACTAATGTCTATTTTGTCCTTATATTTTTAGGTCTATTTTGGTTAGAATTTGCCTAGTATATACTTCTATGTCTTTTTACTTTCAGGATTTCCTTCTGAATTTTAAATAAGTCTCTTGAAAACAGCATACAATATATAGCGGGATTTTCAAAATTTAATCAATGTTTGTCTTTTAATTTCATAGTCCAATCCATTTTCATTTATTGTGATTATTGATATATTTGAATTTGTTCATGCTATTTTTCCTTATTTTTAAACTTCCTTTTTGTTTTTTTTTCTTGCCTTCTTTTGCTTCAAATGGCCTCCTCTATCTTTCCTTTTCTTTTTATTATTGTATTTATTTTTACTCTAACGGTTTAGAAATTTGCTGTAACAATATCATTAAAGTCGAATTGCCTAATTAAGTAGCCAGTAGCCACATGTAATCATTAAGCACTTGAAATATCCAGTCCAAACTGATAAGTTTAGTATAAAATAGTATAAAATACACATTAGGGTTTGAAGACAAAAGAATATAAAAGTTTTAATAATAGTTTTCATTTTAATTACATGTCGAAATGATAATATTTTAAATATATGGGGTTAAATAAAAGATATTATTAAAATTAGTTGTACCTGTTTTTTTGTTTCCTTTTTTAATGTGGCTACTGAAAATTTTTAAATTATGTGAATATTTGTATTTGTGGCTAACATATTTCTGTTGGACACCACTGGTTTAGAGACTACACGGAATTATTGGACATACACATTTCACTTAACAAAGTCTAAAGTAAACAAAAATCCTTACTTCTTCCTCAAAACAGAAAGGCCAGACTGATTTAACTCAGCACGGACCTTCCCAAGCATATGCTGAGGTAGGCCTATATTTTAGTTCTATTTTATTTATTAATATCATATATATTAGGTATTATTGTTGTGGTTTTATGGAGATCAAAGGAAAAAGTATGTAATGATCTCAATAGATACAGCCAAATTATTTTATAATATTCATACTCATTCATGATTAAAAAAAAAAACATGTTAGCAAGCAAGGAGTCAGAGCATCTTCCTTAGATTGATTTTGTTTTTTTGTTTTTTTCGTTTATTTTATTTTTGGGACAGAGAGAGACAGAGCATGAACAGGGGAGGGGCAGAGAGAGAGGGAGACACAGAATCGGAAACAGGCTCCAGGCTCTGAGCCATCAGCCCAGAGCCCGACGCGGGGCTCGAACTCGTGGACCGCGAGATCGTGACCTGGCTGAAGTCGGACGCTTAACCGACTGCGCCACCCAGGTGCCCCGATTTTGTTTTTTTAAGAAAGCAGTTAAAGACACAGCAAACATTGTACTTAAAAGTGACATGTTAAAATGATCTTGTTAAGACCAGGAACAAGGTAAGGATGCAGTTAACTTCTTTGTCCGTGCGGTGAGGCCAGCCTGGGTGTGCAGGGACACAGGGACTGGACAGGGAAAAACAAGCTGTCATTGTGTGAACCTGCTACGATCGCCTATATCGAAAACCCCAGAGAATCTACAGGTACTAATCTAAAATTAGTAAGAGGTTTAAAACGATGTGCTTTCTGCAAAATCTTAAAATGTAATTTCCCCTCAAATCAATCTCTGTTTTAACACAATTCCAATAAAAACTGCAACATGGTTTTCTTTCTCGCTGCTTCTCTCTCTTCTTTACCTTCTTCACTCCTCCTCCCCTTCCTTCGAACTCCCTTTTCTACCTCCAGCCCCTCCTCTTTCTTCTCTTCTTTCTTATTTAAGAAAAGCTGACAATCTTATTCTAAAATCTATACGGATGAACAAGGGTCAGGAATAGCCACAGCTCTCCTTAAAAGGAACAAGGTAAGGAGACCTACCTACCAAATATCATAATTAAGCTATAATTTTCTAAGCTAGAATAATTAAGACTGTAGTACTGACTCTGAATATACTATGAAAAAAGATGTTTTGAAGAATATAATATTCAAAACAACAAATAATCCAATTAGACAATGGGCAGAAGACATGAATAGTGCAAAGTAGACCTCCAGATGTCCAACAGACACATGAAGAGATGCTCAACATCACTGACCATCAGGGAAATGCACATGAAAACCACAATGAGATATCACCTCACACCCGACATAAAGAGTAAAATAAAAAACACAAGAAACAGCAACTATTGATGACGATGTGGAGAGAAAGGAATCTCGTACACCGTTGGTAGGAATGCAAATTGGTGTGTCCACTGTGGAAAACAATATGGAGGTTCCTCAAAAAGTTAGAACTACCATATGATCCACTAATTCCATATTGGGTATTTACCCAAAAAATACAAAAGCACTGGGGATCCTGGGTGGCTCAGTCAGTTAAGCATCCGACTTCAGCTCAGGTCATGATCTCACAGTTTATGGGTTCGAGCCCCACATCGGGCTCTGTGCTGATAGCTCAGAGCCTGGAGCCTGCTTCGGATTCTGTGTCTCCCTCTCTCTCTCTGCCCCTCGCCCACTTGCAGTCTGCCTTTCTCTTTCTCAAAAATAAACATTAAATAAATTTTAAAAAATAAGAATACAAAAGCACGAATTTGAAAAGACATATGCATTCCTAAGTTTATTGCAGCATTACTTATAATAGCCAAATTATAGAAGCAGACCAAGTGTCCACTGATCAATGAATGGACAAAGAAGAAATACACACACACACACACACACACACACACGTATGTGTGTGTATATATGTGTACGTGTGGATATATATAATGTACATGCATGTGTATACATAATGTATATATTATACATATATGCACACATGTATAATATGTACATGTACATAATGTGCATGTATATATAATGTATATGTGTGTATATAGTATATACACATATAGACACAATGGAATATTACTCAGCCATAAAAAAGAATGAAACCTTGCCATTTACAATGACATGGATGGAGCTAGGGGGTATAATGCTGAACAAAATAAGTTAGTCAGATAAAGACAGACACCATACAATTTCACTCATAGGTGGAATTTAAGAAACAAATCAAACGAAGAAGAAAGAGACAAACAAACAAAAAAAGACTCTGAACTGTAGAGAACAAACTGATGGTTACCGGGGGGGTGGGGTGGGGGGGGAGATGGGTGAAATGGATGAAGGGGGTTAATCATAATGAACACTGAGTTAGGTACGGAAGTGTTGAATCCTTTATTATACATCTGAAACTAATATAACAACGTATGTTAACTATACTGGAATTAATTTTTTAATGTTTTTTAAATTTATTTTGAGAGAGAGAGAGAGAGCACAAGCAGGGGAGGGGCAGAGAGAGAGGGATAGAGAGACAATGCCAAGCAGGTTCCACGCTCAGCATAGAGCATGACTCAGGGCTCGATCTCATAACTGCAAGATCAGGATCATGACCTGAGCCAGATCAAGGGTCAGACGCTTAACTGACTGAGCCACCCAGGCACCCCTAAAATGTTTTTAGAAGGAAAAAAAGGTTTTAAAAAAGAATATAATGTCAAGTTAAAAAGGCTAAATAAAAACTAAATAGCAGTGTAATCTTAGTTTTATATAAAAATATATAAGTGCCTCCATATATGGACACAGTGTGCACATTTAAATGTATGTGCATCCACGTATGCTCACAAACTTAGGGCACTAACATGACTTCTGAAAAAAGACTGGAAGGAAACACACCAAAATGTTAATAGCTATGTCTGAATGGTGAGATCATGATTGGTTTCATTCCTTTTCTTTAAACTTTTCTGCAACTAATATGTTTTTATTTTTACTGATTTATATTGTGTAAAATACACAGAGCATAAAATTTACCATCTTGACTCCTTTTATTTTTTTATCTCATTTATTTTTTATTTGAATTCCAGTTGGTTAACATACAGTGTTGTATTAGTTTCAGGTGTACAATATAGTGATTCAAGACTTCCATACATCCTGACTATTTTTCAATGCACAGTTCAGGAGCATTAAGCACATTCACACTGTTGTGCTCACAAACCTAAACTGTATCCCCACTAAACAACAGAGCCCCAAAACCCCTTCTCCCAGCCCTTGGCAACCACCATTCTGCCTTCTGTCTCTGTGAGTTTGACTCTTCCGGGTTCTTCATAGAAAGGGAGTCATATGGTACTTGTCTTTCCGTGACTGGCTTATTTCACTCAGCATGATGTCCTTCAGGTTCATCCATGCTGTGTCGTATGTCATAATTTCCTTCCTTCTTTTTAAAAATTTTTTAATGTTTATTTATTTTTGAGAGACAGAGAGAAAGAGAGAGAGAGAGAAAGACACAGTGAGAGCAGGGGAGGGGCAGAGAGAGAGGGAGACACAGAATCCGAAGCAGGCTCCAGGCTCTGAGCTGTCAGCACAGAGCCCGACACTGGGCTCGAACTCACGAATTGTGAAATCATGACCTGAGCCAAAGTCGGACACTTAACCCTCAGCACAGAGGCTCGAACTCGTGAACCACGAGATCATGAGCTGAGCTGAAGTCGGACACTTAACCGACTGAGCCACCCAGGCACCCCATAATTTCCTTCCTTCTTAGGGAACAACTTATCTTTGGACTTTCCGCTTTATGAAGAGACCTACTAAGGACCATGCTGTTTGCAGTTTTCATCATCTTTTCAAAAAAGTAATGAGTTTTTGGCACTAAAAAACAAGACACGGAGCTTCCCTTGTGAAAAACAGTATGGCAGTTCCTGAAAAGATTAAACACAACATTACCATGTGACCCAGCAATTTCACTGCTGGAAAATATCCACAAAAGAATAGAGACGCTGTTAGCCAGGATGCAACGGGGAGTTACTTAAGAGGGCTGAAAGCTATCGGCAAAAGGGTGCGGGGGAAGGGACAAAAGCAGGGGAGGGCTGTTCTGCTTTGTAGAATCAACGGTTCCAGCCGAGAAGCTCAACTAGGTATTTCACCTGATAGCCCTTACATGAGCCAGTTGGAGCCAGATGGGAGCAGGGGACCTGTGCAGAAGCCCCCTGAGTTGTCCTAAAGCTACCTTTAGCTCATTATAATACTAAGATCTCCTCCTATGGGCGGAGTTTTCCACTAATTTATGAACATACGTGTATGCATTAGCACAGGGACGTGTTAGGCATGAGCAACTAAACGAACCAAAAGTTCCTATACAAGCTCCTTGCCCCTGCTCCCTAATACACTGAATAAAAGTGGGGCGCCTGGAGGGCTCAGTCGGTTGAGCATCCGACTTGGACTCAGGTCATGATCTCTAGGTTTGTGGGTTCGAGCCCTGAATAGGAGCTCTCTGCTGTCAGCGCAGAGCTCGCTTTGGATCCTGTCTCCCTCTCTCTTTGCCCCTCCCCTGCTTGCTCTCTCTCTTTCTCTCTCTCTCAAAAATAAATAAACATTAAAAAAATTAAAAGCTTCTGTACTAACCCCATGGGGAGACAGTGCTTTGAGAGCTAGCATCCTGTCTCCTTACTTGTGACAAGTAATAAAAAATGCTTTGCATCCAACCTTTCCTCGGGTTGTGCTCAGTTTGATGTGCCCCA
This sequence comes from Lynx rufus, assembly GCF_022079265.1. Lineage (NCBI taxonomy): Eukaryota > Metazoa > Chordata > Mammalia > Carnivora > Felidae > Lynx > Lynx rufus. The sequence goes on from NW_025814840.1 coordinate 17,165,197, forward strand.
AGCAGCGAACCTCTTGAGTTCAGTTACAACGTGAGTTCTTAGCACATAAAGGGGAAAGTGGGCGTCAAATTTTGACAAACCACCCAGCAAACCAGTGACTCTGAATTATTCATGTCTTGAAAGCCTGGTGCTAAAGACTCAAAGAGAAGACTTTGTCTAAATGGAGCTCACATTCCCCTGGGACTTTGGTGGAGAGAGATTGTCTGCTTTGAAAATGGGATCAGATATGCCTGTGTCTGAGAGGGTTATATGGACGGAGGTAATTGAAGTGAATGAAGGGTTAAGGATTTGGGTCTACCAACAAGAAAAGACTGAACAGTTTGACAACCAAAAGAAGAGTTCTTTTTTTTTTTTTTCCTGTTGCCATCTTCTCTTTAGAAAATTGATCCACTGAATTATGGTGAGAGAAATTATTGGATCCGAGCCAAAGAGACAGGCATGGGCTGTACATTCTGAGGGCGGTGCCCTGTGCTGTAAAGTTTGGGAAGTAAGTTTCCTAGACATCAATGAGAACCTCACATTCCTACAGCCTCCTAATTCAGGCCTCTGTCATGCAAAGTCCACCCTCCTCTGTCCTTATCACCCTCCAGCCTTGTTGTGACATATACACGAAAGAATTAGTCCACCCTCACCAGGGGAGAGTTCATGCAGATAGTGATGACATAGTATTTACTCCCATTAATCCTCATAGAGTTATATGCTGTTTATTTGCTAAATTTGTAAGTGGCCAGATCCCAGATTGAATCCTGCAGGGAAGACCCAGGGTCTAACAGCCTCATTTTTGACGTTGCTTCTGCCAGCTCACGGCTGATTCATTTGTCTCAGCCTCTGGGTGCCTAGGTCCTGGCTGAAGAGGTTCTGACAGGAGGGGTCTGGGGGAGGTCTGGGCATGGGTGGGGGGAGGTTAGGGCCTTCCAGGAGGTTCTAGTGTGTAGCCAGGGTTGACAGCCACCGCTTTCGTCTTTCCAGGAAATCAGTCACCCACACGCTGCTGTCTTGATTCTGACAAAACTCATGTGTGGTCATCGCATACTTTCAAACTGTATTTACTCAGTATGAGTGGCCTACGCTGTGTAACATTGCTTTCTCTTTTTCTTTCGTGATCAGAAAATGTGGTTTGCTTTTTATAACTCTAACTGACGTCTAAGGAGGAACCAGGAGACGACAAACACCAAGTCCTTCGTTCTGCTAAGCCGCTCGATGGCTTCGTGAGTGCCAATTCGAGGGTGAAAGCCAGAGAACTGAATGTGCACGCGTTAGCAATCACTCTGAAGGTTTTTGAGCCAAGTTGGACTCTGGGCAGGAGAAAGAGAAATCTGGGGCCTGGTTTGGGGGAACGACCACAAAGAATAACCTTCATTAATCAATTTATTCAGCTTGAATAAATTGAGCTCAATTGAGCTCTTGTCATATCCAGGAGCTGGGGCTATGGCAGTGTTGAGAAAGAGAACCCCAGGCCCAAAATGGCTTCGTTCATGCCATCTTGCGGAACAAGACCTGAACGCCTCACCTAAATCGCAGTTTCAACTTCCTCCAGAAACGTGAAGTCTTAACTGGTCAGTCAGGAATTTCCTGGTCAGCACCAGGGAGGCAATCCGTCGCTGGGGCCCTCTCCAGTCCCCCCAAGGAAGATGAGGTCATCCACTTAATAAGACCCCCTTGCCTGGAACAATCCTTTGTTTTTCATTTGTTCGTAACTTTCTCCCCGCCCCCTCCCCCCACCCTCCTTCCTATAAAAACCTTCCATTTTGTACAACTCTTTGGAGCAGCCTCCAAGGATGAGATGCTGCCCCATTCATGAATCGCTTAATAAGACCAATTAGACCTTCATGTTTACTCAGTTGGATTTTTTGTTCTTTAACAAAAGGTAGTGAATCCCAATAGGACTTTAGGAGAACAGAAATATCCACTACCATATAGATTTTAAGCCCCCTGTCATCTCCTCTCCTAAATCTTCTGTGAAATCTACGTTCTACTTTTTTTTTTAATTTTTAATGTTTTGTTTTTTTTTTTTTGAGAGAGAGAGAGACAGAGCACAAGTGGGGGAGGGGCAGAGAGGAGAGGGAGACACAAAATCGAGCCTGCTTCAGATTCTGGGTCTCCCTCTTCTCTCTGCCCCTCTCCCACTCTCTCTTTCTCAAAAACAAATAAGCATTCAAAAAAAAAGAAGCTGAAGCAGGCTCCAGGCTCTGAGCTGTCAGCACAGAGGGTGACACGGGGCTCAAACCCATGGACCCTGAGGGCATGACCTGAGCCGAAGTGGGACGCTTAACTGACTGAGCCACCAAATCCATGCTCTCATTACTCCTCCTGGTCTAGAGCTGGGAACGGGAGGTGCTGAGCCTCCCAGTCCAGTGACAGTGATCAAGGGGGCCACCTCCGGGACGAGCCAGGTGCAGCCAGGACAGAGGTAGTCCCTGGAAGCTTGTAGAAGCCGCACCGAGCACAGGAATCCGAAGGGTGGGGTTGAAAGCAATCCTGTCTAGATCTCTAAGGCCAGGGAGTACCCCAAGTCCAGGTTATTTGTTATTTCCCACCACTCCCCTCTTTATTTGTATTCAGCAGAGTTCTCACCTCACCCCTCTTTGCTCAGCCTCCGTGTTTTTCCAAGGAAATATCCTCCAGACCTGCAGCTTCCGCAAGCACATCTCTAATGTGAGAGCCCATCAATCTCCCTGGTTCCTGCCTCGCTTCCGAGTTCAGTCCCTTATTTTTCAATTCAGTATGGAACATGGTAGGATCAAAATACACGGAACCAGGTGTGGTCAAAATACACAAAACCTTCATCCTCGGCTGTGTTGGTCTGAGTTCCCCGCCTTGGCTGGTGTCTCCACACACTGCTGAGAACTCCTAATTCTTCCGCTAGCCAGGCTCCGAGTCCTGTTAATTCTGTCTCTTACACATTTCCTGAATTGATCTCTGCACCCTCTTTGTGATCACTGTTTGTATTCAACTTACCCTGTCAGTTACAAAGGGTCCCGCCTGGGACCTCAAGGGACGGTGACCCCCCCCCCCCCCGGTCCCAGGAATTGGGATCATACAAGGAGCATCCCATCTCCATTGTCAGTGACTCGGTAGGAATGGGCGTGTGGCTGATTCTGCCCAAGGAAGCCATGAGAGAGACTTGCTGGAAGCCTCTAGGAAACTGCTTCTTTTTCTTCTTAAAGGGCCGTGGGAAACCACCCAGCGGATGTGAACAAGGGAGCATTGAGTTTCAACTGGTACTGGTAGGCATTCTTCAACCACGAAAAGAGCCAGCTCTACAATGAAGCCAACTGTGGACGGCAGAGGGGAGAGACAGAAAGGGCGTCTTCGGCGGGATTCACAGACCTCTGTCACCTCTGGACGTCTTACCGCGCGAGGCAGCAGATTTCCTACGAGTTTAAGCCAATTTTACTTGGCTTCTGTGTTACTTGCAGCCAAATGGACTCTATCAGAGACACAGCGTGAGTTAAACTAAAAACCCGGTTCTGTAAATCTCCCACTTACAGCCTCTCCACTCTTGGAGACAGAATCACTCCTCAGTGCAGACCGCGCTGGAGCCCGGCTGCGTGGCCCATGAGAACGATGGCGCCCACCCTCCCCGGTTCTGTTCAGTGACACCAGGGTGGCAGCTTGAAAACAGTCGCGCGGGAGCATTTGCACACAGAAAACCGGCAAACGCTACAAATCAGAGCCTTTTCTCCTGCCGACACCAGTTGTGAAGCATTAACCGGTACACTGCTGTGTAGCGTTCTAGACCTTTCCCAGCTGGCCCAGGTTGGCCTCTCCAGCTTCTCCTCCTTCCCTTAGCTCCCCTGTAGCCCTAGCCACAATGAAATTGCAATTCGACAAGTGTGCTGTACTGTCTCCTGGCCCTGAGTTCTTAACAGAAAAATGCCTTTTCCCTCACCTCGAAGGCTGACTTCCACATCAGGGCGGAGTCACAATGCTTAGAATCCATAGTATCTTTCGGGTACTCTTTCAATTTCTTTAAATATTGTTTTAAATGCTTTATTTATTTTCGAGAGAGAGAGACGGAGACAGAGCGTGAGTGGGGGAGGGGCAGAGAGAGAGGGAGACCCAGAATCCGAAGCAGGCTCCGGACTCTGAGCGGTCAGCATAGAGACCGACTCGGGGCTGGAACTCACGGACCGCGAGATCATGACCTGAGCCGAAGTCGGACGCTTAACCGACTGAGCCACCCAGGGGCCCCTGTTTTAACTTCTTTCAAAATCAAGAAAGAAAAAATGACCAAAGAAAATGTTTTAATATGTAATATGTGTCTTTACCAGTTCCATTAGTGAAACATAACAAAAAATTTTTGTGTGTGGAGAAAGGAGCCCATAAAGGCACAAGTGCCTAGAGCCCGTTAAAGTTATAAGGTGGCCCTAGCTCATCTGTCTATGAAATTCATCTCTGTGAAGATTTCTAAACTCCTCTGGGTTCATCGTCCTAGTCTCCACAATACTGTTTATACTTTTGAAATAATTTTCAGAACGACGTGGGTTGTAAATAAATAAGGTATTGGCTCCTCCTGGGGCCTCTCTCCTCGGCGTGCCAGAGGGCCGTCCTCTCTCTGGGCCCTCACACGGTCTTCCTTCTGTGTGTCTGTCTAATCCTAATCCCTTCTTGGAAGGACACCTCATTTTGACCGGATTGCTTCCTTAAAAGCACTTTCTCATCCAGTCACATTCTGTCTGAGTGACTGGGGGTTAGGACTTCGGCACATCAGTTTGAGAGGGACACAAAGTTCAGCCCACAGCTATGCTGTCATGCGTCGTGGTATTTATTCGTCATCCGGCTCCCACGCTGGGCTAGACTGTGAAGTCCTGAAGGGCAGAAACTGGTTCTTGGTGTCTCCATCGCCCAGGGGAGGAACGCAGCCTTTGCTGAGCGGACGTGTTAGAAGTGCTGTGGAAGAATACACGTGCTCAGGAAGGAGGCCAGGGTCCTGTGGCGACCCCATCGGGCTCCAGAGACTTCTAATGAGCAGTCAGCAGCGTCGGGGGTGCTGGTGAGGGGTGGCTTAGCAGCTCTGCCTCTAGATGGAGTAGCTTGTGTTGAACTGCTTTCTTCTTGAGTTTGACAGCAGCTTCAGAGACGAGAGTTAGAAAAGCAAATATTCAAAGGGGTTCTGGCTCTTTAAAAGTGTATTTATTAGCAGCGACTTGCATAAAATCACCTTTTTAAGGGGGGAGGCAGCTGTTTTCTTTTTGCCAACGTGTTTATTGGGACATAATGAATCGCAGAAATGCCCTCTGCTTGCATCATCTCAAAAGGGCGATGTATATACATCTGGTGGGAATAAGAAGTTTTTTTGTTTTTTTTTTTTTGATTGGAGGATGGGATAGAGTCCCAAGCCATGTATTTCTATACAGCTCCACTTCTGTCCCTTGGAAAAATTGGAAACCAGTCTAAGGTTCCAGGATGCCAAGATGCCCTGCAGTGGGGTACAGATTTCTCAGTTCATATCCCATTTTTTTGGACCCTTGTCATTTTGGCTTTGTATCTCAAAGCATTGAATATTAGAGCTGGAAATGCAAATTCCTCATTTTCTAGCTGAGCAGGTCACACAGTGGTGAGTGGTTAGACTACACGCTGAGTTTCTTTTCTTTTTTTTTTTTTAACCTTTCAAAAATTTATTTGAGTAATCTCTACACCCAAGGTGGGGCTCGAACTCAGGACCCTGAGATTAAAAGTAGCATGCTCGGGGCACGCTGGGGGCACCGGGGCACGCTCGGGGCATGCTGGGTGGCTCAGTCCGTTAAGCATCCAACTTCGGCTCAGGTCATGATCTTGCAGTTCACGAGTTCTAGCCCCGCATCCGACTCTGTGCTGACAGCTCAGAGCCTGGAGCCTGCTTCGGATCCTGTGTCTCCCTCTCTCTCTGGCCCTCCCCCACTTGTGCTCTGTCTCTCTCTCTCAAAAATAAAGAAAAACATTTTTTTTTAATTTTTTTTAATGTTTATTTTTGAGACAGAGAGAGACAGAGCATGAACAGGGGAGGGTCAGAGAGAGGGAGACACAGAATCTGAAACCGGCTCCAGGCTCTGAGCTGTCAGCACGGAGCCTGACGCAGGGCTCGAACTCACGGACCGCGAGATCATGACCTGAGCCGAAGTTGGCCGCTTAACCGACTGAGCCACCCAGGCGCCCCAAGAAAAATATTAAAAAAAAAAAAAGAGTCACACGCTTTTCCAACTGAACCAGCCAGGCAACCCTATACTCTGAGTTTCTAAATCTCGGTCTGGGATTAGTTCCACTACTTTCAACTTCCCCTATGACCCCATTCTCAGCTATCGCTTTAAATCCTTCCTGGAACAGAGTGGAATGTGAGCAAGTAAGTAGAAGTCAAATAGGCAATAGAGAGCGAAATGGTTAAAATACCCCAGTCTATCCACGATCAGGCCTCCGGGGAGACCAGTGTGAGTTGTATCAGTGAGAGAAGACTAGAGGCAAAAGCAGGAATTGATGCGGTCTTGCCTCCATTCGAGAGAGCGGCTGCAGTTAAACTCTCCTCAGTGGGATGAAGGTGCCCCTAAACGTTTGCCCCTTTTCTAAATTCAGAGAAGCTTTTAAGGAAGACCTCATCTGACCTCGCAAGGAAAGATACAATTAAACCCGGTTACTGGAGCTTTCTATTGCTTGCGCGCCCAGGGCAAATGAGCTAGGATGGCCCTGGGGAGCATGGTTTCTGATGTTTCGGGCCTGGCACTGGGGGGCGGGAGGTTAATACACACTCACATGAGACACTCACCACCACTGGGGCCTCTACACAAATCTGAATGGGCCAGCAAGAGGTTCTAGAGGAGTCCAGAAATCGGGGAGCCCCTGAACTGGATCCCGAAGCTCCATCCTCTCTACCCTCCGGGTGATAGAACACCTGTAGAGACATCCAATGACTCTTGGTAAAGCTTAATTTAGGAGTCAGCAGTCAAGAGAAAGGAGGTTATAGTCACGACAAAGGGGCTACGGGTAATGTTGAGTTTTTCTTCTTATTTCATTAGAAGGAGGCGAATTCTGCGTACAGCCTTCCCAGCTTGTCTCTGGAAGGATTTGACCTGACAGCAGTCTATCTCATTGCAGGCTTACGGTGCGTGTTCCTAATGTTTTAAAAAAAATTTTTAATGTTTACTTAGGGGGGGTGAGGGGCCGAGAGAGAGGGGCCAGAGGATCCGAAGCAAGCTCTGCGCTGACAGCAAAGAGCCCAATGTGGGGCTCGGGCCCACGAACCGCGAGATCGTGACCTGAGCTAAAATCGAGGGTCAGATGTTTAACCGCATGAGCCACCCAGGCACCCCCAGTGAATGTTCCTTTTTTTTTTTTTTTATTTTTAAATGTTTATTTATTTTTGAGAGAGACAGAGCATGAGCAGGGGAGGGGCAGAGAAAGAGGGAGACGCAGAATCCGAAGCAGGCTCCGACATGGGGCTCGAACCCACCAACTGTGAGATCGTGACCTGAGACGAAGTCAGACGCTTAACCGACTGAGCCACCGTCCCAGTGAATGTTCCTGAACGCACCCCTGGCATTCCACACAGCTGGCTCAGTCTTGACAGCCATCTGGCTCTTTATTGCCCTCTGTGGGGCATAGACACACCTTCAGGGAAGCCAGGGTCACACTTCCGCCTTTTGTAAGTGAAAGACACTTTCTGCAGTGGGTGGTGACGATATGTCTCCTTCCTCTACCCTCTGTCTCTTGTCCCCACGCTGTGCTATCTGTGCCCCCAGCCCCCTCCCCTTTCCCGTGCTACATCAGGAAAGCTTTTCAAGCATTCTGGTGTGGGATTGGTGGGGTTGGGAACAGTAGAGGTGACCGGTGGTTCCCAAAGGCAAGGCCTAGAAAGGCCTGGAGAGAGTCAATTTCCCTGTCGGCTAGGACACTGGCTCTCGCACCGCATCAGGGAAGTGGCAAGTCTCACACACATCTAGGGACAGCTGTCTTCTCCCATCTTGAGGGGGTCGGCGAGGTCAGAGGAGTGAGCAGGTGGCTGACTTTATGACCGTTCTCTTCTAATCATGGTGATCTCCAAGGTGTTTGGCATGGTGCTTGTTATCTTTGACCCCCAGCTTCAACCCTGTGTGGTTCACGCGGGCTTGCTGTGGCCTCACACACTTGTGAGGGTGAGGTGGTGACGGAGCTTTGGTCTGAGTGCGTCCCCCCCCCCAGCCGCAGAGACATGGACAAGCCCTCCTGCCGAGCCCTGCAGACACTGCTTCTTGAGGTGAGACCCACACCCCCCCCCCAATAAATCCTGGCTTTGCTTAGCAGCCTGAGCGGGTTTCTGGAGCTTTCAACCAAACAACCTCTACTAAGACCTTTATTGAAATAAAGTCTTATCTAGAGCCCAATATACATAAAGAAGAGATGGGGCACTTGGGTGGCTCGGGTCATGATCTCGTCGTGCGTGAGTTCGAGCCCCGTGTCCGGCTCTGGGCTGACAGCTCAGAGCCTGGAACATGCTTCGGATTCTGCCTCTCCCCTGTTTTGTGCTCTCTCTCTCTCTCAAAAATAAACATTTTTTAAAAATTAAAAAAACAGAAAAGAAGAAATGACACTGTGGCTCTTCCGTTGAAGCCAGGGACGTTCTGTCAGCCCCTGTGTCCTCTGCTTGGGTGCCTTTGAGGGGTTCCCTTGGAAGCAGTTTAAAAACCACTGCGGAAGGCAGTGACTCTACCATCAAGAGGACTTGGTGTCCCAGGTAATCACTGGGCTCCTTTGGCCGCTGAGCTACAAAAAGCAGACACAAGGGTTACAAGCGAGGGTGACAACATCAGCGTCACCAAGGGGGCACAGAGAGGTCTGGGGCTCTCCAATCCCACCAGCCTGAACTCAAAGGACAGGGACATCCTCTGGTTTGGTTCAGCGGTAAGTCAGCTGGGAGGTACCCAGTGATCCTGTTCTCTCTACCGGTGTGACCTTGACCATTAGCCTGTGCCAGATCGTATTTGGCTCGAGACTCTTCCTAACGTACCTGGGCTAATACCTACCCGACTCGGTGGCGTCGTCTCCTGGAAAGCACTCTCACTCCATCCTCCAGCCCCAGATATGTACACGCTGGCTGTATACATAGTCGTATTTGCAGCTGGGCCCGGAAGACGGACTTCCGGGGGATGGCCGAGGTGGGGGAGGGGTGCGGTCTCCCTGGTGTTTGTGCACTCAGACCCTGCTCTTTGGTTAGGCGCTCACAGCACCCTTGGGTCCAGATGCACGATGGTGGTGCGAAGGCTGTCACACGATACTTACCTCTACAGCAGGCTTGTGGCTTCTGCTGTCAGATGAGATCCCCACGGTCTCACTGGTGGCAAGTGGCCGCACGAGGACTCAGACCCAGGACCTTGAATTCCAAGGAACGGCTCCTGGAGCCCAGCTCCTCCAGAAAAAGCACCCCTGGTCCCCGAGGCGCACCTTTTGCCATAGAACTTTCTGGAGCTGGGGGTGACTCAGTGTATTTGCTTTCTCCATCGTTTCTTGCCCCTTCGCTGTCTTCTCTGTGCCCCCAGTCTCCTCCCCTTTCCTGTCCTGCATCCGGAAGGCTCGGGAGCTGTTTTCCCTCCCTCTGGAGCTGTTTTCTTTGTTCTTAGGCACAATAGGTGACCCACAGCGTTTCCTCCTAGGTCCCCTCCCCAGTCTTGTGGGATTTCCTCTAACAGCTGGGTCTACATTTCCAGTGCTTCGGGGAGGTTGGGGTGGGGCAGCCCCTGGGGCCACTTCCCCACCACTGGCCCTGTGCCTGGTTAAAGAACGTGATCAGAGCAGCAGACTTTCCAACGATCCCTGGGGGTGGCTCAGGCCCAGGCAGACAGGTCTGGGCCCAAACAGAAGAATCATTTGGCCTTAGACATCAGCATTGACGTCTACGGGCTACGGGCATTAGCTCAGATTAGACCAGAACACCACCCAGGACAGTAGCTGGTGAAGAATGTGGAGAGAGGATGGTCAGAGCAAAAGCAAAGGGACACTCGATAGGTATTCCTCAGTAAGTCACTCCCTCCGACTCCCTCGCTCCTTACCATCCGTGGGTGAATGATTTCTGTGACTTTGGGGGGGGGCCCAGGAGACATCACATTTCAACCCTGCTGTGGGAGACCCCGCATCTGACAGTCTATGGGCAAGATTGGGGTTTACAGATAATGTGGCAAGATTCTGAGCTGTGCAGCGACTCTTGTGTCTTTTGATGGGCATGTTAAAGATAGCCCCTGTTTAAATTTTCTTTTTTTTTAAGTTTTACTTATTTATTTTGAGAGAGAGAGAGAGCATGAGCAGGGGAGGGGCAGAGACAGAGAATCCCAAGCAGGCTACGCACTGTCAGCACAGAGCTCTACTCGGGGCCTGAACCCACGAACCGTGAAATCATGACCTGAGCCGAAACCAGGAGTCACAGGCTCAACCCACTGAGCCACCCAAGATAGTCCCTGTTTAAAGAGAAGGGAAGGGATAGGGGGAGGGAGAAAAGAAGGAGAAAAAGAAGAAAAAGGAAACCAGTCCACAATTACAACCCATAGAGAGGAGAAAACATGTTATAACCCAGAGAACCAAAACTACATACCTATCCATCTTTTTCAAAATCGGCTCACTAGATTTGCCTGTAGGAAACAAATTCAAAGAGAGACGAGGCAGCAGATTAAAATTCCTTCCTGCCTACTCCTGAAAGGGCTTTAATCTTAGCCCGGACGGACGATAAACAGAGCTCTCTTTCAGCCAAGTCTGGTGAGAGAAATTGCCTCTTTTTCAAGCAAAGGCCTATGGACGGGGCCAAGCAGTGAGCATCTCGGACCCGTCCCTCATCCACCATCCTGCCCCCCCACCCCCTCACCTGTCTGGGATGTCTGCCTCTCCCTGTTGCCAGCAATTGCCCGTAAATGGCACACAGAGATTGTACCAAGTTACCAAGCTTTGACCAAAGAAAATTCAGGCAGAAGGCAAACCGTATGGCGGACACATCTGCTTTTATTTGTGGCCTTTGCACAGCCGGGGTTTCAGGTTCCCGCTTCCTGCCCGCCTCTGAAAGCGGCTTTGTCTTTTTTTTCCTGGACTGAAGCATTGCCTTTGCAACAATCACACAAGCCTCAAAAGCTGCCATTTCTAAGGTGGCATCCACTTCTACGGCTCGCGTCACAAAACCACTGCAGGCGGCCAGAATTCTTCACTTATGTCCAGCCCTTTGTTGCTTTTGTAGTTGTGTAGGGAAAAAAATAACTTTCTTTTTTTTTTTTTTTGGTGTATTCGTGTGCTGGGGGCTGTCGGCTGCCATAACAGAGTGCCACAGACTGAGCCACTTACACAACAGGAGCCTATTTCCTGACGGATCTGGAAACTAGAAGTCTGAGATCAAGGTATATCGGCGGGTTTGGTTTTTCCTGAGGCCTCTCTCTTTGGCTCGTGGATGGCTGTCTTCTTCCTGAGTCTTCACATGGTTCTCACATGGAATGTGTGTCTGTGCCCAAAGTTCCTTTCCTTTTTTTTTTTTATAAGACAGAGTAAGAAAAGGGGGGAGGAGCAGAGAGAGAGGGAGAGAGAATCCCAAGCAGGCTCCGAGCTGTCAGCAGAGCCCAACGTGGGGCTCGAACTCATGAACCGCGAGATCATGACCTGAACTGAAATCAAGAGTCAATTGCTCAACTGACTGAGCCACCCAGGCGCCCCCCCAAATTTCATCTTCTTTTTTTTTTTTTTTTAATTTTTTTTTCAACGTTTTTATTTATTTTGGGGACACAGAGAGACAGAGCATGAACGGGGGAGGGGCAGAGAGAGAGGGAGACACAGAATCGGAAACAGGCTCCAGGCTCTGAGCCATCAGCCCAGAGCCCGACGCGGGGCTCGAACTCACGGACCGCGAGATCGTGACCTGGCTGAAGTCGGACGCTTAACCGACTGCACCACCCAGGCGCCCCACAAATTTCATCTTCTTAGAAAGACCCCAGCCACATTGGATAAAGGCCCATCCCAATGACCTCATTTAAACTTAATGACTCCTTTAAAGACCTTTCTCCAAATACTGTTACATTCTTAGACACTAAGGGTTAGGGCTTCAACATATGAATTTTGGAGGGATGTAATTCAGCCTACAACTTTTGATAAAAATTGTACTGGTCTTTTGACTTTCACATTCCAGAACATTCCAGAGTGCTGGGAAAAAAAAAAAACCCATCTGATCACCTCTACGTATGCCACTTGAGGACTCTTTGGCCTGTTCCACGGGAAGTTGTTATCTTGCACAGCATATTATGGGAAACGCTGTGGTAAACCCTGAAATGCATTTTCTCTTTTGATGCTTACGTAATGACCTCATAGGACTTCATAAATTAATGCATGGAAGTGATGAATAAAGGCTAAAGAGATCCCTTAAGCACTTAAGACTTCTGTTAATAGACTTGCATATGGGGAAGACCATGTGATGGGCTTCTGGGTCAGAGGTTGCCATTTATGGGTCTGAATCGAATGTGTGTCTTGGAGCAGCGCATTCTTCCATGTCAGGGACTGTTAATTTTGTTTCTTTCTTGATGAGACTCTTCCATTGGGTTTTACGAGATCTTACAAACAAAGGCATTAAGATCATATAAAGCAGGATTATTCATTATACCATAAGAATTTCTTGTGTGGGGGCACCTAGGTGGCTCAGCCGGTTAAGCATCCAACTTCACGTCAGGTCATGATCTCATGGTTTGTGGGTTCAAGCCCCTCAGTGGGCTCTGTGCTGACAGCTCGGAGCCTGGAGCCCGCTTCGGATCCTGTGTCTCCCTCTCTCTCTCCGCCCCTCCCCTGCTCGGGCTCTGTCTCTCTCTGTCTCTCTCTCTCAAAAATAAATAAACATTAAAAAAAAAAAAGAATTTCTGTGTGACCCACTCTAGGAAGTAAGAAATTTGTAATCTCATTGAAGAAAAGACATGCGGCTCACCTCTGCATATACTAATGGAAATTCAATTCCTTAGACCGTTGTCTAGGAAATCAACAACGTTAAGTATTTCCGCCTTGATGACAAGGCCCAAGTTTGTCACCAGCTTTCTCTTCGCACGCTACACCCCCCCCATCTGGCTTCACCTCGCACACCCAAGCTCACATTTCCCTCATCTGCTTCTCTAGCTGGTGTCTCTCTCCTGAGCTTTGACCCCGAGCCTTCTGACTACAACACTTTCCACTTAATTTTCCCACAGGTAATTTGAACTCCACGTGACCCAAGCAGAAACCATCACCTTGCTCTAAATCCTGCTCCTCCTCCTCTCTAGTCCCTGTTGGTCAAATGGCACCATCATCAATCTACCGTCCTCCCTTTCAATTTACCGATTCCTGCAGATTCTACTTCATTAGGACATCTTGAGTACACTCCAGTCTCTCTTCTTTCGTTGGTACTGTACTGGACTCCACCCTCCAGTGTTCCCCCATGGGGTCCTGAAACCCATGGGTGCAGGGCAATATCGTGGCGAATATCATGGATGAGAGATAAACAACATCGTGCTTTGGGCTCTGGAAGGTCTGGATTGAAATTCCAATTCTGCCGCTTAATAACTGTGTGACTTTGGTCAAGGTGCTCCATCTCCACAAGTCTTGGTTTTCTCATTGGTAGAGTAGGGGAAAGGTCTAACTTTGGGAGGTGAAGTAACTTAAATAAGAGAACACATATAAAGTAGTGAGTACGGTGCCTGGAATACGGTACTCAGACATCTGATCATTTAATTGCTCTGATTGCAATATTTCAGTTACCCTCAATTTCCTTGGCAAGGCACACACGGCCAGCACCCTTGCTTCTCTGACCCTATCTCTTGACCCTGCTCACCCAACTTTCTTCGTCTCCACCATGCTGAACTCTCTGATGTTTCCAAATGAACCAGGCTTTCTCTGCTCACTGCTCCTTTATGTAAGCAAGATGGCTCCCACCACCTGACCTCATGCCTCCTCCTTCCCACCACCTCCCTCTGTACGATCCTAGGGCTCATCCTTCTGGGAAAACTCTAGTCCCTTCAGAGGTCTTCTTCTCCATCTAGCAGCTTCCTTCTATCATTGCACTGATCACACTCAATTGCATCCATTTGTCTACTTGTCCCCTTCCCTTTTCTTCCTAGAACTAACTTTATGCTTTGTATCGCTAATTCCTAGGCACCGAGCCTTACGTATGATGGGCATTCGGCACCTATTGAATGAATGATAACAGCCAGCATTTATTTAGCCCTTGTTATGTGTCAGGATAATATTGGCTCTGATTTCTTTTTGTGGAGCTGCTGAGTTTGTTTTGTTTCCTATGAGTAAAAAACCCTTTTTAGAAGTAATCTTTGGTTATTGGTCAGATTTGGAAAAACTTTAACCTTGGCAGAAATCTGCCTTATCACTAGTAAGGTTGCTATTTGTCTCCGTCTTTGGTGTTTGTCGCATGACCATAAGAAGAAAATTCAAAGGGAGGATAGATTCCAATAAGTACATTTCTCAAGTCGGCCCTGAGACGGAGAAATTCAGAAGTCTTCAACTTATGCCGGCATCCTTTGGACAAACTGTCCTTGGTCACTCATCAAAACCTTATGAAATGAAACTCGAAAGCATTATGCAAAGCGAAAGACATCAGACACAAAGGGCCATACATTATATGATTCCATTTATATGAAATGTCCAGAATAGGGAAGTACACAGAGACAAAGGTAAATTTTTTTCTTAATTTGAGAGAGAGAGAGAGAGAGAGAGAGAGCCAGGGAGAGGAGCAAAGGGAGAGAGAGAGAGAATCTTAAACAGGCTCCATGCTCAGCACGGAGCCTGACATGGGACTCGACCCCATGACCCTAGGATCGCAACCTGAGCCAAAACCAAGAGTCAGACACTCAAACAACTGAGTCACCCAGGTGCCCCAGACAGAAGGTAAATTAGTGGTCACCTAGGGCTGGGAGTGGGAACAGGAATTGACTGCAAATGGAAAAGAAGTTACTTAAAAAATAATAATAATAAATAAATTAATAAATTAATTAATTATTTTGAGAGACTGAGAGACAGAGACAGAGCGTGAACAGGAGAGGGACAGAGAGAGAATCAGGCTCCACACAGAATCTGAATCAGGCTCCAGGCTCTGAGCTGTCGGCACAGAGCCCAATGAGGGGCTTGAACTCACAAGCCATGAGGTCATGACCTGAACCGAAGTCGGAGAATTAACCGACTGAGCCACCCAGGCACCCCAAGAAGTTACTTTTCAGAGTGATGGAATGTTCTAAAATTGGACTGCATGGATGGTTGCACAATTTTGCAAATTTACTAAAAATATCAACTTGTACCCTTATGATAGATAGACTTTGTAATATATCATCTGTACCTCAATAACACTGTTTATGAGAATCCTTATGAGAACTTTCCCCAGTCTTACCTTGTTTTCTCCATGACAGTCTGGTTCTGGGAGAGATTTCCTTTCCAAATCTTTCACCCTCTGGGAACTGCTGGGAATATGCTGGGATTGTCGTTTTATAGCTCGGCCCGTCGCCTGGAGAACCTGTGACAGATGTATAAGCGGTAATTTGGACCAGACTCTGCTGGGCTCAGCCTATGTGCCCATCCCCTCTAGGCCATATCTGTATTTGTGCTATAACTCAAATTCATGTACATATCATTCTAAATGGCATCATTTCACCAATAACTTAGCATTACGGGAGCCACTTTAGGAAACTTTTGATAGTCACAAAATCATTTGAGAGATGAATGAGAAGGAAATCTTTCTAACTACCCAATGTTTTATATATATATATATATATATATTTTTTTTTTTTTTTGATTGGTATGAGAGAGCATCTGAAAGAAATTTAGGTTTTAAAGCTGCTTCCTTAAGAGATTCCTTGGTCACAGGGGTGCCTGGGTGGATCAGTTGGTTGAGCTTCTGACTTCAGCTCAGGTCATGACCTCACTGTGGGTTCAAGTCCCACATCGGGCTCACTGCTGTCAGCCTGTCAGCCTGTCAGGGCGGAGCCCCCTTCAGGTACTCTGTCCCCCTTGCTCTTTGCTCCTCCCCCAATCATGTTCGCTCGCTCGCTCTCTCTCAAAAAAAAAATAAATAAATAAAACATTTAAAAAAAGAGAGAGTCCTTGGCCATGGCGAAGAAAAATGTGAAAAACATAAAAACGTGTCTCTTTTTAATCCCTTAATCACAACTCGTATCGAAGAGCCTTGATTCTTCCTATTCCTTTCTCCATTCTCTGTTCCATCTCCTTCTGCCCCTCCTTCTCCCCTGATCTGCCTGCTTCCCTCCTGAACCACCAGAAACTTTCAAGTTCAATTATCTTTTCTTTTTTAATTTTTTTTTTTTATTTATTTTTGAGACAGAGACAGAGCATGAACGGGGGGAGGGTCAGAGAGAGAGGGAGACACAGAATCTAAGCAGGCTCCAGGCTCCGAGCTGTCAGCACAGAGCCCGATGCGGGGCTCGAACCCACAAACTGAGAGATCATGACCTGAGCCGAAGTCAGACGCTTAACCGACTGAGCCACCCAGGCACCCCTATCTTTTCAAATTAAATCCTCCTTGGAGCAGAGAAAATCCCTACAGTTGATGTTAAGCCCCGTTTTTTGCCCGCGCTGAGAGCCGTTGTCAAAATTTTCCCAAAGTCTTTGGAGAAATGTGACTCGATGGACGCAAATTTACAGAGGAGTTTAGAACAGTCTATGAATATGTCATCCAGAACTCACTGTTCTATCCCAATTAGTTCAGATATTAGTAGGAACCTCCTTTGCCAAAACAGTGGGTCACCAAGGCCAGAACGGGAAGAACCGAGTGTGGCTTAAGACGGTGGAGGAAACCAGAGGGATTGAGAAAAGTTGTCGATGTTGGACAAGATCTTTTGGAAGCTATCCCCAGATCTTTCCAGTGAAACCACATGGGGATCTGAGTCGGCCCTTAGGCAAAGAGAGGATGAGGCCCCTTGCAGACTGCAACAGCGTTTGGAAGTAGATTGGTCAGCAGATGTGACTCCAGCTCTCTCCTGGCTTTTGGAAATGGCCTTAGTCCAGAAATAGGGGACTTAATATACAAGCAAAAGCTAGAGCAGGGAAGAGCCCATCGCCAGACCTCCGGCTCCTTGCCAAATGCTTTAAAAGAAACAACAAGGCTCAGAATAGATACATGAATTTACAAAAGTCTGATGGTGGGTATCTTTAAATAATCCTCAAACCCCGGGCACTTGTTGTGATGAGCACTGGGTGTTATGGGTAAGTGATGAATCACTACATTCTACATCTGAAACCAATTTTGACCATCTATGTTAACCAACTAGAATTTAAATAAAAACTGGAAATAAAAAAACAACACCCTCAAACATTCCCAATGCTAATAACAGCCGTCCTCAGACCTTTAACCTAAGAACATTCCTTCCTTCTTGTGACACAACAGCACTAACTTGATAAGGAGGGGTTCACACTGCCAATAAAAACACCAAGTTCCTTGTTCTCCTGAAGGTCTCTTCCTGGAAATCCCTGGAAATGCCCCTGTTCACAGTGAGACCATAGCTAATTTCCCCGTTGATTTACTATTACTCCAGTATCTGAGTCAAATCTAAATTGGTCAAGGAGACACAAAAACATTTTTCGACGCAGGAGGGATTTGGGAGTGAAAACAAGTAAGGTTCAGAGTGCTTTATCTAAGTCTCTATCCAAACTCTGCAGCATTCTGTTAAACCGGAAGCTAAAAAAGAACTAAAACTAAAGAACCTGGTGAAGGCCTCCCAGAGAAAATGCTTATCACTCATGGCTTGTACCAGTCCACATAACACTCCTACCGTCCCTCGTCGAAAAGTCTGAAAGCCAAGATACAGATGCATTCAGGACTTCAGGGCCACGAATGGGATAGACATCCCTTGCTTCGCTATTGTACCAAACCCAAATCTAATTTCACATGGGTGCCTCCTGCAGCTACGTAGTTAACAGCCGATTTGCTTTCCTTAGTGTCCCTTTAGATCGAAGCGGTCAAAACTCATTTACGTTCCCCTGGGGAATTAGCAGTGTGCCTGGACAATTTACTCTTTCCGCCTCTCAATCATCTTCAACCAGGGCCCCAAGAACCTTCCATTTCCCTATATCCTACGCTTACCCAATATATAATGAGCTTTTGCTTGTTCTAGAGACAAGGTGAGATCCAAGACTGATTCCATCTTCCTCCTCAGAAAGGACATGGGTTTCCAAAGAGAAGTCACAATTTGGTCAAAGTGAGATTCATTTCCTGGGACGTGCTTTATCTTACGGAGGCAAATCCTTACTTCAGACATACTGCAGGGCCTTCAAAACTTTCCCAGGCCAGCAAATAAGAGACAAGTAAGAAGATTCCTGGGTCTCACTGGCTGCTGCCGACAATGACTTCCAGCTCCTGTGAAATTGCCGGGGCACCAAATGGCTTAACCAACTCCTCGACAGCCGAACCTCTCCCCTCGGAGTCTAAACATGAAAGGGCCTTTCATGAGTTAAGATTGGCCCTCCAACAATCCTCTACATTGGCCTTCGCAATTATCATAACCCTGTCTACATATTTGTATATGAGACGTAACTTCATGGGGATCACGTGACGCCAAGAACTTACTACCCTCTCTCTCTCTCTCTCTCTCGATCCAGTGGCTGTGCCATTTTACATTCTTGTCTGCAGTGTATGAGGGCTCCAATTTCTCTACATCTTTGCCAACACTTGCTATTGTCTGTTTTTTTGGTTTTTGTTTTTAATTACAGGCACCCTCGCAGGTGTGAATTAGCAGCTCGCTGCGGTTTTGATTTGCGTTTTCCTAATAGCAGCTAAGCCCAGCATTATCCCACATGCTTTTCCATTTGTGTATCTTCTTTGGAGAAATGTCTACTCAAGGCCTTTGCCCGTTTTTAAGTTGGTTTGTTTGTCTTTCTGTTGTTGACGTGAAGGAGCTCTTTATATATTCTAAATATTAAGCCTTGTCAGATGGATAGTTTGCAAATATTTTCTCCCATTCTGCGGGTTGTCTTTTAATTCTCTTGATGGTGTTGCTTGATGCACAAAAGTTTTCAGTTTTAACGAAGCCCAATTTATTCTGTCTTTGTCCCCTATGCTTTTGGTGTCGTACCTGAGAACGCATCGCCAGATCCAAGGTCGTGAAGGTTTCCCCTCTGTTTTCTTCTAAGAGTTTTCTAGTTTTAGCTCTTCCATTTAAGTCTTTGACCCATTTACTGCTGTCCTTGATCCACTGCAAGCTAATTCTTGCATACGGCACAAGGGAGCACACGTGGATGTTGCAGGTGGGTGTCCCATTTTCCCAGCACCACTCGCTGAGGAGACCGTGCTTTCCTTCTTGAATGGTCTTGGCACCCTTGTGGAAAAGTCAATTGACCGTGGACACGAGGGTTTATTTCTGCCTTCTCCATTCGCTTTCATTGGTCCATATGTCTGTCTCTACACCAGTCCCACCGTATTTCGTTTTGTGGAGCTTTGTAGTAGATTTTACAATTGGGAAGCCTAAGTCTTCCAGGTTGTTCTGCCAACCTGGTTTTAGGGTCTTCTTTAAATGTGCTGGCTTCCTCTGCTGATGATCTTTGTTACACGTTGAAGATATACAACATTTCTCCTATGAAATCCTGTTACTTCCTCCCGTACATATCCCTACTCATCACTATAATACCTAGAGCCTTGGCATTCTTCTTCTATTACCTGAAGAAGGGGAAATTCATAACGATCTGACCTCTGTTCATGAATGATGTGTCAGAAACTTTAGAAAAACGCAGACTCGGGGTGCCTGGGTAGCTCAGTCACTTAAGTGTCTGACTCTGAATTTTGGTTCAGGTCATGATCTCAAGGTTCGTGAGTTTGAGCCCCACATCAGGCTCTGCACTGACAGTGCAGAGCCTGCTTGGGATTCTCTCTTTCTCTCTCTCTCTCTCTCTCTCTCAAAGATAAATACATAAACTTAAAAAAAATCTTTTGAAATAAAAAGAAAAACACAGACTTAATCCTACTGGTTGGTGGACAATATCTTCAGACTGAGGCAGGAAAATAATCTTGTAACAAACTCACTTTGCCTCTAGAACATGCTCTCTTGGCAGAGGCGAAATCCGCCCAGATGGCAAAATTCGCTGTGCTCACCAGGGCTTTCCAGGTAGCTCCAGATAAGAAAGTTAAATATACACATGGAGAGTAAATATGCATTTTGGGGAGTTCATAATTTTGGAATGCTTTGGAAACAAAGAGTCCTCCTACCCTCAACAGAAACCCCATTTAGGAATGGGAACCCAGTAGAAGAAGAGCAGAACGAGGCATGGGGACCCCGAACCAGGGTGGAGATCGCCCTCTAGTCCAAGTATTGGTGATCCACCCCGTGTCCCTCTTCAGGTGTAAACACCTGACCTAGTGCAAAGCTGATGGCCATTTGCCTGTTGGCTTGTTTTCTGGTTAAGCAGAAAATTTCTCTTAAAATAGGGATTGCAAAGAGGGTGAGGAGGAAGCCGAAGACAAAACTTTTGGTCTCCAGTGTGCATTTGATTGACTCCGCTACTAACTCCCTCTGGCTAGAAGGGCAACCTTGTAATTCGAGAAAAGGTTTTAGGCTCTGAGTACCTAAAAGGACAAGCCAACGTCTGGGAAGGAGCTAGGCTGCATAGAATTTCCCATGCTGCTTTAAAAGGCAAGGAAGACCAAAATACAACTGGAAGAATAATTCTAAGAAGGGCAGACTCGCTGAAGAATCCTGTTTTAAAAAAAATAGCGGATTTGGGAAATAGGAGAATGCTTTATTCTTCTTAGAGTCACAAAATGACAATTTAAATTTCAGATGTCCCCTTCCCCCACTTCCTTATGCATCCTGAAATTATCTCAGTATAAATCTTGATCTGGGCCACCTTGCTCTCTCACCCACTGGAAATCTACTTGGTCAGAGTGTGGCATAGAAACTAGGAAGCCCTCCTCTTTCTCTTAAAATCTTCTACCCAAGGGGCGCCTGGGTGCCGCAGTCGGTTAAGCATCCGACTTTGGCTCAGATCATGATCTCGCGGTTTGTGAGTTCGAGCCCCACGTCGGGCTCTGTGCTGACCGCTCAGAGCCTGGAGCCTGCTTCGGATTCTGTGTCTCCCTCTCTCTCTGCCCCTCCCCTGCTCACGCTCTGTCTTTGAATAATAAATAAATGTTAAAAAAAAAAAATCTTCTATCCAAAAGTGAAATGAAACCCAGCTTCTTCCTTTGACTCAAGGAAAGATGACTTCTTTTGAATACATTTCCCTTTGTTTTCCCAAAAGGTGCCTCTTAACTCTTTAAGCCTAAAATGTGTATTTGCTAGCTACAGTTGAACTGTTTTCGTGGCCTCTTTTCTACTTTATTGGAAAAGCTAAGTGAAGGCTGGGGAACAGTTCCTTGGGAAGTACAGGTCCCAGAGCCTAGAAGCATCTACAGTCGGAATATCTGAGCCCAGATCTGGCTTCCTGGCCATTAAGCCGTGGGTCCTTAGGCAAGCCACTTAATGACATCCATAAACTGGGGATAATATGCACTCTGTGTGCCTAATCGGTTGTTGTGATGACCAAACAAGATAATGTATGAGAAAGTGTTCTTTAAAAAGACACAGTACAAAGAATGGTTATCTGAGAGCGACAGGATTATAGGCCAACTTTCGTTTCTCCCATGTGTTTTCTTCTCTCTGTTATATAATTTATACTTTAAAGAATAACTTTTAAGGGGCGCCTGTGGGGCACAGTCAGTTGGGTGTCTGGCTTTTAATTTGGGCTCAGGTCAGGATCTCCCAGTTTGTGGGATCAAACCCTGCATCGGTCTCTAAGCCGATGGCGTGAGCCTGCTTGGGATTCTCTCTCTCTCTCTCTCTCTGTCTCTCTGCCCATCCCCCACTCGCACACGAGTGCGCACACTCTCTCTCAAAATAAATAAATAAACACTTTTTTAAAAATAGCGTTTAATTTCCTTTAATTTTTATTAAATGTCATATATGTTTTCTGTTTTCCGTTCTCTTTTTCAAGTAGGCTCCACGCCCAACGTGGGGCTCAAACTCGCAACCCTGAGATCAAGAGTCATATGCTCTGCTGACCGAGACAGCCAGGCGCCCCAAATGTCATTGATTTTAAAATGAAAGGATGCAGAGCTGCATGAGTACAAATAAAAATTAACCTTCTTTTGATGTTGCTCTAATTTTATACCGTTTCCTAATAAAATGCACAAATTTCTAACTTGTAAGTTTCAAACCGATGGTGTCAGGGTGTTGCTGGGGGATCTGAGCACGTAGAAAATAGCTAAGCTGTATATTTAAACACTAAGAAAAACAGAAATAGGGGGCACCTGGCCGGCTCGCTTGACAGAGAAGGTGACTCTAGATCTCGGGGTTGTGAGTTCGAGCCCCATGTTGGGCGTAGAGTTTACTTTAAAAAATTTTTTTTAAAATAAAGAAAAATAGAAGCAGGAAAATAAGACTTTTCTTGGTCCTAAGGACAAAGCCAGTTCTTGGAAATTTGGTTAATTAAAATACAACACATGTCTTAATGTAAAGCTAGTAGTAGAGTCCTACAGCTAAGAAGCGAGCCTCCGGTTTCTGCACCGGATGTACAGGTTCAAGAGCGTCTGTCCCCTCTGGCCAGTGGGAACACAGCGTCTCCTAGCCCCGTGGCGGTTCCGGCAACAGTTCAGCAGACAGCTCCTCATAGTGGCTCTTTGGTGTCACACCCCATGCACGCACAGCTGAGTGTTCAGCTGACTTCAAGGTCACCCCTTGTTGATTTGGGGACCACTCTGCACAGCTCTCTCCTCTCCAGTGTCCTGCCCGTACCAGCTGCCTCTGTCTCTCCAAATGTCCATCTTGACTTCTCCGGCGTCTCCACCTCCCATCCTGCCTGGCTTCTGGAAAGTGCCTCTGGACAGAAAACCAGGGAAATTATAAGACTCTCCCTATTTGGATTGCTCTCTCTCTCAGGGACCAGTCATCTGTCGCCTGTTGCCTAAGATCTGAAACCATCTGGTTCCTAGGGTTTGTTCAGTTTGCCAGCTGTTTAAGGCTGGAGAGCAACTCTGGAACCAGTGACCCCCATATGGCCACAGTCAGAAAGTCCTTACATTTTGGAAGCTAGAGCCTTCATTCTCTAAAAGAGACTGTTCCCACTCTGGATTAGAAATTTGGTGACTGCAGAATGGACACATAGTGCTCTTTGTATCTCTTCTAACACCAGTGGTTAAGTTACAGAGCAAAATGGAGGGATAACTGATTCAGCCGAGAATTATCGAATGCCCACTATATGCCAGGTTTTCATTTGGCCCCGGGGCCACAGGAGGGAAGAGGATGTCAAAGTCCCTGCTTCCTGGTAAAAATCAGTAGTGACCTAGAGCGTACAATTTAAGCGATATCTCTCACCGTACCACCTGCCCTGACATCACCTTTCCTTCTTCTCGACTTGAAACTCCCCACTTTTAGGATTGATTCTACACATCTTTTTCCACCAGCTACTGGGTCCTTTGCACTGCGCCAGATGCTGAGGATGATTCCAATCAGGAGCAAAGCACAACTTCTACCACCAAGCAGCTTAAAACTGGCGGAGGAGGGGCGCCTGGGTGGCGCAGTCGGTTAAGCGTCCGACTTCAGCCAGGTCACGATCTCGCGGTCCATGAGTTCGAGCCCCGCGTCGGGCTCTGGGCTGATGGCTCAGAGCCTGGAGCCTGTTTCCGACTCTGTGTCTCCCTCTCTCTCTGCCCCTCCCCCGTTCATGCTCTGTCTCTCTCTGTCCCAAAAATAAATAAACATTGAAAAAAAATTAAAAAAAAAAAAACTGGCGGAGGAGATGAGGTGCGTATACGAACAATTAATAAATTCAACTCCCCCGGCCACTCGTTTCCCCAAAAGCATTAGTTTAAAAGATAGACTTACACCTAGAGGTCCAGAGCCTCTGCAGTTCTCCTCCAGTGGGTTCCAAGAATCAGGAAAGCTCTGAGAGGTCTTTTTGTACTTCATAGTTTTGCTTGGAGTCCATCTTGGGAGGGGCAAGAGAAGAGACTGCTTTCTCCGCCTCCAGGCCCGTATATTTACCTGCCACTGGGCTTTGTTTTTTAAGTTTATTTATTTATTTTCAGAGAAAGAGAGAGCATGCGGGAGGCACAGAGAAAGAGGGGGGGAGAGAGAGAATCCCAAGCGGGCTCTGTGCTGTCAGCGCGAGCCTGACGCAAGGCTCGATCTCACGACTGTGAGATCATGACCTGAGCCGAAATCAAGAGTCAGATGCTCAACCAAGTCACCTAGGCCCCCCGCCCCGGCCACTGGACTTCTGATTGGACCTTCCCCCATTACCTCAAAAAACTTGATATGTACCCAACTGACTTCTCCATTGCGTCCTCCTTACCTTCCTTCTCTTCAAGAGAATCAGCACCATTCACCCTGCTGCCCGAAACAGAAATCCGGGCTCACCCTGGACCTCTTCTCTCTCTTCTCTCATACCTGATCCCTCACTGATATCTGTCAGTCAGACCCCTTCTTTTCACCCTCCCAAGTGAGCTTCATGATTCAGTGGTTTTGCCTGCCTTGTGCTCAGCTATATCCCCCATAGAGCAGGTGCTCAAGAGATAGTTACCGAATGAATGAGTGAATCTTCATTCTTGCTACTCTCTTGCTCTAGGCCCTCATCTTATCAAATGAACTGTTATGCTAGTCTAACTAGATTCAAGGCTGGCAAGCAGAAAACGCTCAAATCCATTGACGACAACGCTGCCACATGGATCTTTCCAAAACACATCCAATATTTGTTATTCATTATGTTCTACGAGGTTGCCGCGGACGCTGAATTAGTGAATGCTGAACCGTTCCTTGTGTTTTTTAATTCTTCAAACATTTTTTTTTAACGTTCATCTATTTTTGAGAGAGAGAGACAGACAGACAGAGTGCAAGCAGGGGAGGACAGAGAGAGAGGGAGACACGGAATCGGAAGTAGGTTCCAGGCTCGAAGCTGTCCACACAGAGAGAACTCATGAACCATGAGATCATGACCTGAGGCAAAGTCAGGTGCTTAACCGACTGAGCCACCTCGGTGCCCCTGAACCATTCCTTCTAAGGGGAGATACAGGATCGGATTCCTGAGAGTCTTTCGGTCACAACATTTTCCTCAACCTGTTAATGCATAGCCTTGCTTTATGGGTGTTTCTGTTCAAAGATGCCTTATTTGATATATATATATCACTGATTCATTAACATTGAACTCACCAGCACTGCTACTCGTGCCCGAATGGACCTCATCTAACGCAAGTATTTTCTCCATACAGCCCATCACAGCCTTCTTGCACTAGGAACACTAGACAACATCTCAGCACGGAGCTTGTGGGCTGTGTTAAACAATGAAATCACCAACAGAAACCAAAAGAAATGCAAACTTCATGGCACTAAATAGACCACAAAAGGGACACTGGTTTACAGTGTGACCTAAAACAGGAAGACAGAGCATCCTGTTTGACCTCAGCTGAGAGCCTGTGCGCTGAGAGACTCAAAATTTTCAGCTCTCTGTACATGCCCACAAATGACTATGGAAGTGCCACAAGTGTTGATTTTGAGGTCACAAATAAATTTTAGCAAGTAGGCAAATTCGCACATCCAGAATCCACAAATACAGAACCTGTGAATAGTGAGGATGAACCCTAACACTCAATCACGTCACCTCCCTCCCCCCATCAAGCCTTCAATGACTTACCATTGCCCCCAGGGAACTTGGTTTCCTCTTCAATCGCAGGACCCGGTATTTCTATTTGACTTCTGAGTTTATATGCCAGTCTCTGGTGATTCTTGGGCAAAGAAACCATTTGCTTATATTCTTACCACCTAACACAGTGGCTGGCACATGGTAGTAATAAATAGCACATTTGAAAAAAAAAATAAGTGAACAAACCCACAAAGTGAAAAAACAAATGAACAATGGTGGATCATGGCATATGGGATAGATGACAGGTGGGCCATTATTTTAAAAGTTATTTTCAATTTGCTCTTAATAAATTGGCCTGCAGTGAGTGCATAAATCTATTTAACTGGTGATTAAGCTCTGGTACTACCCACCAGAAGGATAAGAAAAGGACCATACCACTCGTTGTCATTCGGTTTGGTTAACTTGTAGAGTTGAATAAAGCCCAGTTGGCTTGCACTGGCCAGTTGGCTGCGTCGGATACTGATGACTTTGTCTAAATTCTGTCTGATGCTCCCATTCTATTTACATTCCGATTCCCCTTTGCTCTTTGTGCGGATTCCCGGCCAGTGTGTACTGAGAGCTTTTGGTCCTTCCTCCACTCTCTTGTGCAGTGAGTTTTAACCCCATTATCTGATATTCAAAGACCGAGCAATGCCACGTGGGGAAACGCCGTGCTTTTTGGTTTCAGTTAAGCTGTTATCTGCAAATAAGTGTTCCCACCAAAGGATTCTTGGAAATGCTGGCCATTATCAAGGGAGCTTTTGAATGGCTTGTTTCAACTTGAATCATGTCAGCTGAACGGCGTTTATTGTGTGTGACAGTCCCACTGACTGCGATAAGTCATTCTCTCAACTCTCATTTATTCAGGATAAAAAAAGAAAGGGTGCATACATAGCCTCTGAGGCTAATTCTCAACTCCACACAGAAAGTCACCAAGCACTACAGGTCCCAACTTTGGTTGTTTTGGTTATTATTATTATTTTTTAATCATGTCCCTTATACCTCCTCTCCACTCTATACTCACAGCCGGGCCCTCGGTCTAGGGGCCAGCTTTAACCTCTGCATGGACCAAAACATTAGCTTCTTAATTGTTCTTTCCTTCTTTCAGTGGGCCAGCTCCTCCCCTCTCCCCCACTAATCCATCCCGTACCTCTGCCTTGTCAGGGCTCAAAGCCAGATTTCCTTCTCTCCCTTTCTCCACCACCGTGGTGTGTGCGGTTGACTCTGTTCCCTGGGGCTTCTCACAAGATTTTTCAGGATCATGAGATTCCTGGCCAAGAAACAAAAGCAGATTTGTCCCAAAAAACTGGTAATAGAATCAGGTCCAACTACAAGAAGAGACAGTGGAGAAGAACCAAGCTGGGTCTATAAGGAATCCCACATGAGATGCACCTGTATTTGTTTTTTTTTTTTTCTTGTTTAAGTTTATTTATTTTGAGAGAGAGAGAGAGAGAGAGAGAGAGAGAGAGAAAGGGGCAGAAGAGAGAGAATCCCAAGCTGCCAGCACAGAGCCCAATGTGGGGTTTGAACCCACGAACTGTGAGGTCATGACCTGAGCCGAAGTTGGACACTTAACTAACTGAGCCATCCAGGCGTCCCGAGATGCACACAGATTTGTGCCATGTCAAGGTCACTAGCGTCTTACCGTATGAAGCGGAAAGCATCACCATCTCTGGTCAATTGGCCATGTTTTCTTAGGAAGATTTTTCTCTTTGTTTCTACGCTTCTCCATAGTAGTCGTTTGGTTCAGTGATGAATATGTGAGATCTTCTGGGGGAAAAACACGCCACAGATTTCATCATTCCTGCACGAATATCCATGCTTCCTCTCTGCTGAAAAACAAGTCCAAGGACCCTATCCCTTACTTCACGGTTAACGATCCCACCTGGTCTCTGCAGGGTCTCCGGCTTTATTACCTGCTCTGTTCAGATCATCATCTTCACTATTGCTCACAGGCCCACTGCCCATCTCCACGTTGTGCCTCATGGTGGCCCCTGTCCTGGAAAACCAGCCTCTGTTTCTCCTTAAAGGTCCAGAAAAGTTCAACTCCCTCCCCTCGGCCCTTTTCTAGTGAGGGTCCCCCCTTTGGGAACTCCTGGAGCCTGTAGCACTCTGGCTTGGTACTTATATTCATAATATAATGATTGTTATTGTTTTTAACCTTTTCATGTATGTATGTATGAATTGTAAGCCCTTGGGAGCCCAGGACCACTTTTAGGCCAGTGTTGGCCAACAGAAAAATAATGTGAGCCACAAATGCCAGCCTCGTCTGTAATTACAAATTTTCTAGTAGCCCCATATTAAAATAAACAGGTGAGATTAATTTTTAATGATATATTTTCTTTAACCAAATATACCCCAACTATTACCTCTTTAACATGCAATCAACGTGACCAACTGTCACTGAGATGTCTTAAGTTCTTCATTTCATACTGTCTTTGGAGTCCGGTGTGCATTTTATACCTACGGCACACCTCACTTTGGACTAGCCACATTTCAGGTGATCAGTAGCCCTTTGGGGCGAGTGGCTTTCATATTGGACTTTCATATTGGCTTTAAGTCCTCATAGGGCCTGCTACCGTGCACAGTTGAGTGACAGTGAAATGTACACAAACACTGTGAGTCAACACACTGCTGTCGCACTGGAGGAGGAGGAGGGTCTCTAGAGGCACAAGTTTCCGTCCTTGACCCTGTTCTGTTCATCGCTTTCATTGACGGCGTGGATACTACAGCGGTTAGGAACAGCCACTGCGTAATGGGCACATAGCCAACAATACTGTACTGTGCCCTTAAACACTTGTTACAGGGGCGCCTGGGTGGCGCAGTCGGTTAAGCGTCCGACTTCAACCAGGTCACGATCTTGCGGTCCGTGAGTTCGAGCCCCGCGTCAGGCTCTGGGCTGATGGCTCAGAGCCTGGAGCCTGTTTCCGATTCTGTGTCTCCCTCTCTCTCTGCCCCTCCCCCGTTCATGCTCTGTCTCTCTCTGTCCCAAAAATAAATAAACGTTAAAAAAAAAAAAAAAAAAAAAAACACTTGTTACAAGGATGGACTTCAGATGAGCGCTGAGAAATGCATAGAATTGTTGAATCGTTATATCGTACGCGTGAAGCTAACAGAACCCTGTAGGTTAATGACGCTTTAAAAAAAAAAAGAGGGTGGATTCACGTTATGTATTTTTCATCACAATTAAAAAAAAAAAAACACTTGGTCTGAGTCAGAGAGAGCTTAATTGCAAATCTTGGCTCCACCAAGATATACACGCGTGAATATGAGCAAGTTAATTTTCTTCTCTTAACTTTGGTTTCGTCATCCATAAATAGGGATAATTACACCAACCTCAAAGGACCTTTGTGGAGAGTAAATTAGATCCCGCCTGTAAAATGCTTACCCCAGTACACAGAACATATTAAGCCCTTCAAAATGTTGGGTTTTACTGCCATTATTGTTGCCATAAATGGTATTTTTATTAATTTGGCAGATGAGGTAACTCGGGGAAAGCTAGGTCTTTAAGTTAGATTGAAAAATCAAGATCCAAGGGGCGCCTGGGTGGCTCAGTCGGGTAAGTGTTGGACTTGGGCTCAGGTCATGATTTTGCAGTTCCTGAGTCCCAGCCCTACATCGGGCTCTCTGCCGTCAGCACGGAACCTGCTCTGTCTCCCTTTTTCTCTGTCCTTCTGCCACTCAACGCCCCCCCGCCCCCACCACCTCCTCAAAAATAAAGACACATTAAAAAAAAAATCAAGATTCAAAAGGCTTTTCCCAGATAGGATTCCATAGGCTGAATAAAATAAAATGAAATCTAATATAGATTAGTTGAAGTGTTGCATTTGGGTTAAAAAGTCCAGCTACACAGGGGCGGCCTGGCTGGCTCAGTCAGAGAGTGCAACTCTTCATCTCAGGGTTGTGAGTTTGAGCCCCATGTTGGGTGTAGAGATTACTTAAATAAATTTTAAAAAAATAAATAATTTTTAAAAAAATTTTTTAAAATCCAGCTACACAAAAATAAGCTTTCAGATTCACCGTAGCCCATACAAAAAGAGTCATGTGATTATTCATTGACAAAATATAGTTAAGAATAAAATTATGATTATACTTTTTATTCTATTAAATATTTCATGAACGATGCAAACAGTACAAAAGAATGTAAAGCGAAAGGTTAAAAATCCCCCTCTCAGAATCCCCCTTTTCCCACTCCTGCTTTGGTACATGTCCTTCCAGAAACGTCCTCTGCCTAAATAAACATATACTCGTCTATCTTTTCTTAATGCTAACACTTACGGGGACAGACTCTCTTTGCAACTTATTTGAAAAGGAGTTAAAATGTAAGTTGAGATGCATGATGAGGTCACTATTTTTCAGAAATGTGATGTGTCAACTCCGACTTTGATTTTAAGCTTCAGACAAAGGAGGCTAACAGTAAAATGAAGGAAACACTCCAGAGCTATTTAGAACTCGCCCAACACATCTGGAAGCTTTCACTCACAGAGGGACACTACCTTTTAAGAAAAACACAGACAAAGTGCTCTGTGTCTGGCAGAGAGTGATTAAGGGGGCAAAGTAATTCAAAACCATATCTTCACACACGACCAGCTGTAGGGCCTAAGGATGTTATCCCCAAGGAAAGGGTATCTCAGAGGAGTGTGTTAGCCATTCAATGGGAGTGAAAATAGCCATCCAGACAACCTCAGCGAGCAGGGTGTAACCAGGGTTTGAACTGTTGGGAAGGCATATTTTGACTAAGTAGGGACTTTGGTGGAGATAAGTGAGCAGGAAAGGGGCTTTTTAAAATTAGAAGCCGCCAGGGAGGAATATTATTTCTAAAAATCAGAAGGGTCTGGGGGCGCCTGGGTGGCGCAGTCGGTTAAGCGTCTGACTTCAGCCAGGTCATGATCTTGCGGTCCGTGAGTTCGAGCCCCGCGTCGGGCTCTGGGCTGATGGCTCAGAGCCTGGAGCCTGTTTCCGGTTCTGTGTCTCCCTCTCTCTCTGCCCCTCCCCCATTCGTGCTCTGTCTCTCTCTGTCCCAAAAATAAATAAACGTTGAAAAAAAAAAATCAGAAGGGTCTGAAGTGTGGATGCGTGACCTAGTCCCCCCAGTCATCTCAGATTTTAAGGAGAGGCTCGTACTCCATTCGCGAAAATAACTGCCATGTTCTTCAATGCATTTCATTCGTTATGTCAGAGGAATTTATTTGTGTCTTTGAGCCTGGCTCCTTGCCAGGTGCAAAATAGATTAAAATAGAAGAAAGGAAGGAGAGAGGGTGAGAGGGAGGGAGAGAAGGAGGGAGAGGAAGGGAGGGAGAGAGGAGGGGGAGGGAGAGGGAGGAAGGGAGGGAGGGAGAGAGGGAGGGAGGGAGGAATGAGTGATATTAACTCCAGCATCCCACCAGCTTGCCCGTTCTAATTTCACAGTCTCCTTTTGCCTTGATTTTTCACATCTACCACTCTATTCCTCTACCCCACTTTTCCGTTCTCCTCTTCCACTAGGTTCAGTTACTGCTGAAAACTCTTAGGATCCTTCTTCTCCTCTCCCAAGGGGCATTTTATCATCTGGGGAAGCCTCCTGGGCTAGGCTCTTCACCTTGCACTCCAGAAAAGCCAACTTGTGGCGGGTCCTTCCCAAATGCTGTAATTCACTTGCTGCACTTTCTAGGTTTCTGCACTCTCCTTGGCCTTTCTCTGTAACTTCAAAGGGCTAGTATTGAATGAGAGGGTTTCTAAGTCCTGGTTGGGCTTGCTCTCCCTGTGATGTACCTCTTCTAGGTATTGTGACCATCACTCGTTAGTGCAGACCCTCCAGGCCCTTCCACAACCAAATAGCTCCCTGGATTCTGCCTCAGGCACCTCCCCAGTAAGAAGACGGTGGCCCCGCGGGGAGGTCCCACTGCTTATTAGCTAAGCAAATACCTTTGATGAACCCCTTTCTCCCTCATTCCTTAGAGGGAACTCTGGGAAGTACCTCCCAGGGATTTCTTGGCTCACACGAGAAAGTGCTTTACAACGAACCAAGCGCTGGTTATTTTTATTTCTTTTTCCTATCCCTTGCTTTCTGCCACCTTGTTGGGACCTTCCTTGCCTCTCGATTCAAAGATGCGTTAACCTCTCAACTACTCTCCCTGCCTCTAAGCTCTGTATCTACCTCCAATCTATTGGACGTGAAAGTGCCTGAATGATCTTTATTTTAAGAACCTTTAAAAAAAATTAGAGAAAGAGAGAGCAGGGGAGAGGGGCGGAGGGAGAGGGAGAAAGAACCTCAAGCAGGCTCCACCCCCAGCACAGACCCTGATGCAGGGCTTGATCCCAGGACGCTGGCTGGGAGCACACCTGAGCGGAAATCAAGAGTGGGACGCTCAACTGACTGAGCCATCCAGGCGCCCCCTGACTGATCCCTCCAAAGCTCAGATTTTAGTCCTTTGAAGTGCTCAATATAATTACAATAAAAACTTAAAATAAAAAAACATAAATAACTAAAGCACTCAATAGCTTCCCATTACCTAGGAGACAGAATCCAAACGTCACAGCGTGCACTTTGAAACCCTCCCCAGCCTGGTACGAAAACCAGTGTTCCGGCCTCTCTACCTTTTGATCCCCAAAGCACTCCCCCTTCAAACTGACCAGCACGCTCCCTGCCCCTCGCCAATCTCACCTCCCTTGTTCAAAGTCAAGCCCAATTTAAGTGAACACACATCAAGTAAGTTTTTTAAACTAGTTATATTCCAGGAGCTTTGCGAATGAAAAAGTGTTAAGAAAATTAAGAACAAATAATGGAGTCATTTTTTCGCCGATCCTCATCCAAATTTCAGGGAAATCATTTCCCCAAAGCAGCAATTCTGTCTGATAAATCTTTTTGTGTCGAAAGAGAAACTGAAACAAAAAAAAGTGAAATTATGGGAAACCTATGATAGTTTACTAGATATTGTGTGCTTTTAATAGCTCAACACTGGTAATACTTGATAATCAAGAGTAAATTAACAGGCTAACATTTAAAAATGCATACTTTGTGGGGCACCTGGGTGGCTCAGTCGGTTGAATGACTGACTTCGGTTCAGGTCACGATCTCTCGGTTTGTGAGTTCGAGCCCCGCGTCGGGCTCTGTGCTGACAGCTCGGAGCCTGGAGCCTGCTTCTGATTCTGTGTCTCCCTTTCTCGCTGTCCCTCCCCCACTCATGCTCTGTCTCTCTCTGTCTCAGAAATAAACATAAAAGGGGCGCCTGGGTGGCGCAGTCGGTTAAGCGTCCGACTTCAGCCAGGTCACGATCTTGCGGTCCGTGAGTTCGAGGCCCGCGTCGGGCTCTGGGCTGATGGCTCAGAGCCTGGAGCCTGTTTCCGATTCTGTGTCTCCCTCTCTCTCTGCCCCTCCCCCGTTCATGCTCTGTCTCTCTCTGTCCCAAAAATAAATAAACGTTGAAAAAAAATAAAAAAAAAAGAAATAAACATAAAAAAAACTAGAAAAATAAAAATGTATACTTTAGAAAGTATATAAGCAATTAGGTGAGCTTGTAGGGAAGCTGACCAAGATACATACATCAGGAGATGCAAATGCCCGTCCAAATTGTCTATGTTTCTTTTTTTTTTACAGTGATGATATATTTATAGTAATGATTTTTTTTCAAAGAATTTTTATATCACTAAGTGCCTAGCATTGTGCTGGGTGCTATAGCAGCTACAAGAAAAGCCTGGAGGTGCACCTGGCTGGCTGCATCAGTAAAGCATGCGATCCTTAATTTTGGGGCTGTGTGTTCACACCCCGCATTGGGCATAGAGCTTACTTAAAAAAAAAAAAAACCGAAAAACCAAATACCCTTAAAAATAGAACTACCCCATCATCCAGCAATTGTACCAGTATTTACCCAAAGAATACAAAAACACTAATTCAAAGGGATGTGTGCACCACTTTGTTTTGAGCAGCATTATCTACAATTGCCAAATTATGGAAACAGCCCAAATGCCCATGGACTGATGAGTGGATAAAGAAGATGTGATATGCACACACAAACACACACACACACACACACACACACACACACACAGTGGAATGTTACTCAGCCATAAAAAAGAATGGAATCTTACCATTTGGAACAATCTGGATGGAGCCAGAGAGTATTATACAGAGCAAAACAAGTCAGTCAGAGAAAGACAAATACCATATGATTTCACTCATACGTGGAATTTAAGAGACAAATGATTATAGGGAAAACAAAAGAGAGGCAAACCAAGAAACAGACTCTTCATTACAGAGAATATACTGAAAGTTGAAGGGGGAGAGAGGTGGGGGATGGGTTAAATTGGTGGCAGGGATTAGGGAGCGCACTTGTGACAAACGCCACGTGATGTACAGAAGGGTTGTTGAATCACTATATTGTACACCTGAAACTAACGTTACACTGTATGCTCACTAAGTGGGATTTAAACAAAAGCTTCAAAGAAACACAACCAAATACCTTTGCCTCCCTCAATAAACTTCCTAAAAAAAAAAAAAAAAAAGCCATGCCCTTATTCCAGACCACATGAACTTCAGGGTTCGTAAAAGGAGATCTCAACATGGAGCGAGTCTAGCTCAGAGTCTCTTCTCTCTCTCTCTCTCTCTCTCTTTTTTTTCCATAAATTTCCTTTAATGTTCATTTATTTTTGAGAGAGAGACAGAGACAGAGACAGAGAGTGAGTGGGGGAGGGGCAGAGAGAGAGGGAGACGTAGAATCGGAAACAGGCTCCAGGCTCTGAGCTGGCAGCACAGAGCCCGATGCGGGGCTCAAACCCACGAACCGGCAGACCTGAGCCGAAATTGGACACTAAACCGAGTGAGCCACTCAGGTGCCATTCTGCCTCCCTCACTGTCTTCTTCAGAGCACAAGTCAGGTTGCTACCTGAATCTGTCTCCCAAATTGCAACCCTAATTGCTCAAACGAATGTCCGCGTGCTTTAATTTTCAGTGAATTCTTTCTTTGTCAACATTTTGAGCTGATAAAGCACCAACTTAAAAGAAAAAAAAACTACATCAAAGAGTCTAGAATTAAATACATTTGCTAAAGTTTTGGCCAAATACATTGCACAACTGGTCTCAAAGTATTCTAATTTTAGGTTCTGCCACAAAAGGAAAACAGCTACTGTGAACAAGAAGGTACACTTCTCAATGGCTGGCAGAACTTAAGGTCATTAAATTCTCAAAAAAGAAAGCTCAGGGATGCCTGGGTAGCTCAGTCGGTTAAGCGACCCACTCTTGATTTTGGCTCAGGTCATGATCTCATGGTTCATGGGTTCAAGCCCTGAGTCAGACTCCACAATGACAATATGGAGCCTGCTTGGGATTCTCTCTCTCTCTCTCTCTCTCTGCCCCTCTTGCATGCTGTCTCTCTGTCTCTCTCAAAATAATTAAATAAACTTAAAAAAAAAAAAAAGAAAGCTCAATCAGACTTAATGTGCTTTTCACCTTCCTTCTATTCTATCCACAACCTAAGTTATTCAGGTTTTAGAATTATGAAGAAAAGCACAGAAAGATTCTGTGATGTTCCAGAAAGCACATGCCAAGTGGGTAGGAATTCAGGGTGGGAATGAAGAAGTGGTTGGATTAGAGGAAGGACAGAATGCAGGGAAGAGACTGCCTCTTGGTGAATGGTTTCAGATGTCAGTGACTTTGAGGTCTGTGTTGCAAGGCCCAGGTCCCAGACCTTGACCTACAAAATCTAGGAAGAGGTGTGGGTTACTGAATAAAGCACTAGATTAAAAGTCTG
Organism: Lynx rufus; assembly: GCF_022079265.1. Taxonomy (NCBI): domain Eukaryota; kingdom Metazoa; phylum Chordata; class Mammalia; order Carnivora; family Felidae; genus Lynx; species Lynx rufus. The sequence goes on from NW_025814840.1 coordinate 17,200,506, forward strand.
CATTCTCCAACCTCCAGGAACTTGTGAATAACAAAACAAAAACAAAAACAAACAGATATGAAAAAAAGGTTGATTTAGCTGAATAGGAGATGGCCGGGCCTCATTCTGGCTTCAAGTCAGAATACCAGTGTTTCAGAATTGAATAAAAGCAAAAAAAAAACAAAAAACAAACAAACCAAAAAACCAAAAAACCCCATACAGTCAGCCTTGAACAACACAGGTTTGAACTTCACGAGTCCACTCAGATGCAGATTTTTTTTTCTAGAACTACAGTACAGTACTATAAATGTATTTTCTCTTCTTTGTGATTTTCATGACATTTTCTTTTCTCTAGCTTTATTATAAGACTACAGTATAGAACACATAAACATACAAAATATGTGTTCATTGACTGTTTATGTTATTGGCATGGCCTCCAGTCAATAGTAGGCTAGTAGTAATTAAGTTTTGGAGGAATCAAAAGTTATACACAGATTTTTGCTGTGGTTGGCGCGCCTAACCCCCACGTTGTTCAAGGGTTAACTGTATTTTCAGAAGTTATTTATTACTTCATTCCTGTTATAAGCATGAACTTTAAAAGGTACCTTATATTGGTGGAATACGCAGGCACTGACTGACATTTTCCAGGGTGTTAAAACATTGGGTGGGCTCTTGCATAATTACGTTTTGGGTTTATACAAATAAAGTCTTAGCATCATAGACATTCTATAGAAATTTCTGTTCACGCTGGGATGTTATTTCTGATGTAAGGGGGGCCTATTTCAATATGTTCACCTCACTGAATATAGGCCATAACACAGAGCCTGCCTTTAAAACTGGGGGGTTGGCATCATCCGAGCTGCCCCTTATGACCTGGTGACGAATTATTGGGGGTGATGGTGGGGGGTCCGGAGCTGACGGCCAAGAAAGAATTCCTGAAGATGTCTTTGGTGCAAAAAGGTGATTTTATTAAGGCATGGGGACAGGACCCGTGGGCAGAAAGAGCTGCACTGGAGTTGTGAAGAGTGGCTCCTTATATACTATGGGGCTGGGGGAGGTAAAGTCAAAAAGGAAGTTTCCAAAGAGATTTTCATATGCTAAAGACTCTCAGATTACCGGTGGCCTAGCTATTGTCAAGCTAAGGTTGTTTTCCCCTCTAGCAAAGCCTTATTAACATTAAGACAATAGGGAGAAATGTTACGCTCTGTATTTCCCTCAAGTATTTGTCAATGGGCTGCAGGTTGCAAGGAAATTGGATTTTACCTGTTTTTTTCTTCTTGCCTTTGTTCCCAATATCACTATGGAAGGGAAGGGGATGTTGGGGCTCCAGGAAACTGAGTCTGGAGGCTTCTGGAGATTAGGCTATTGATAAGATTGCCTTTTTCTCGTAATTTACTAAGATATTTGTAAACTGAGACTCACATCCTGTATGACTGTGATCTCTATCAGTTAACCATTTGTTTTCTTTCCTTTCCTTTGTCCTCGGGCAGCCAGGAGTGCCTGAGGAGTGCCTGAGGAATACAACTTACCCCTCTGCTAGGCCCTGTAGGACAGACAGCAATGCGACACATGAAATTAAAGGAATTCATGCCAGGGTGTGACCCAAGATCAAAACGTTTCCCACCCTCTCCTCTCCCTTAGTCCCCCCACACCAGCAATTTGTAACTTTCCCAAAGAGGCCCTCTGTTTAAACAGGCTAATGAATGAATACCTGAAATCCGGAAATGTGACTAGGTAATTAGTGGAAGGTGAGGCACAGTGAGCAGATGGAAAATTCTGGGCAGTGGGTGGGGTGGGAAGCCTTCCTGATGCTCTCAAATCACACTGCCTGCCCTGAGGCTTCTTAGGGTCAATATCAACCTGTGGCAAGGGTCCAGCAGAGAACATCTGCCAATGTTAAACACACTGATCATGGGGCGCACTCTACAGGGTGGCAGATTAAAGGGGAAAAGACCCCCCAAAATGCAGGCCTTTTACGTTGGGTGTCTGAAGCACTCAGAACACTTTATAATTATGATCCTATTGGGTATTTAGAACAATTAAATCTCTTTGATAATTAAAATCAATACTCAGCGGGCAATAAATTTATCCGCTCTATATGCACTGCATTGGCTTTTAGTCCGTGGAGGGGCTGTTGTCTGCTAATCGGTCCTTACTTCCTTACCTTTCTATCTCTAATCTGGTTATAACCGTCATTTTTATTCTGCCTAGAAAGGATACAGCTTGTTTCTCTCTCCCTTTTCTCTCCCAGAGGTGTGAGTCGTGTTTCTTTTCGCCTCAGAGCTGACGGATAGTTTCTGAGATTTAAGTTTTCCCTACTTTTGTCAACATTTCCATCGAGAATTACTCTTGTGTTCACGGCCAGGCTGAAAGGCGTGTTTGTTTGCGGTTTGAAGTTCCAAAAGTGGACCTAGAGCTCTTCTTGGCTGCTGTCCGTAGGGCTGGACATTGTCACTGACTGAGGCCAGCGTGCCCTGGAGGGAATAAGCGACTCGCTCAGGTCTGGGTGTCCCAACCCTCCAGGCAGCGAGCTGGACTTAAAAGGAGGTCCCGATTCGGGCCTGGGGGAGGGGCAGAGGTCCTGTGGCCAGAGCCCCGCCTCCCCCACCTCATTTGGCCGGGACTTCGTCTGTAGGGCCCTGGCCTCTGGGGACGAAGACCACGGGCGGGGGGTCCTCCAGCACTGCCTGACCTTCTCTCCGAGCGGGAGCCTTTGTCCCCCACCCCCTCACGAGCCGTCCGTCGGGTTGCATCTGACGTGGGGGCTCCCTCGGTAATTACAAGCAGCTCTGGCGGCCAGTGGGAAGGCCACCTCGCCAATGGAGCCGTCCCCCAGGACTGTGGGCAGGTGAGGGGGGAGTCCAGGGGGGGGCCTGAGGTGAGGCGGGGCGCGGGGCGGTGCTCGGGAGTGGGGGCGGGGCGAGAAGTAAGGGGGCAAAGTTGGAAGTGAGCAGGGACGCGGGGGCGGACACAGGCGTAGGGGGCCTGGGGGCAAATGGGCGGGGCTGGGGGTGGTGAGCCGGGCCGGGGCGGGGGCCGCCAGGGGGGTCCGGGCGTGAGGCGGGGAGGCGGGGCGGGGGCGGAGGCGGAGGCCGGGAGGCGGGGAGGGGAAGTGGGTGGGGCGCCACCGGGAAGGGGGCGGACCCGAGGAGGCTTGGGGCCCGGGCGGCGGCGGCGGCGGGACAGGCGCGTGGCCGGGTGCAGCGCGATGAGCGGGGCCGGAGCCGCTCCGGGGGCGGCGGACGCGGTCCGGGGGCTGCGGGTGGACGGACTGCCCCCGCTGCCCAAGAGCCTGAGCGGGCTGCTGCACTCGGCGTCGGGCGGCGGCGCGTCGGGGGGCTGGCGACACCTGGAGCGTCTGTACGCGCAGAAGTCGCGCATCCAGGACGAGCTGAGCCGCGGGGGCGCGGGCGGCGGCGGGCCCCGGGCCGCGGGGCTGCCCGCCAAGCCTCCCAACCTGGACGCCGCGTTGGCCCTGCTCCGCAAGGAGATGGTAAGGGGGGCTCCGCGGGTCGGGGCGAGGCGGGGGGGGGTCCCCGTCCGGGCTCGCCGTCCCGGGAAAGTTCGCCGGGACTCGCGCTCTGCTCCGGAAGTCCGCGCGCCCACCCGCCCCTTTCTGGCTCTTTTGCTCCTGGAGCCGGCGCCGAGTGAGGGACCCTGTCCTCTCTGCCCACGGTGCAACCCTCACCCGGGGAGGGTCCCCACTCAAAAGGCAGTTTTCGGAGCCCGGGCGCCCCAGGTCCGGCCCCAGCTGGCTCGGAAACGGGAGGCGCGTTGTGGGGTTCGCTCGTGGCCTCTGGGCGGACGCGGCGCGCCGCGGTCACTCCTCTCCCGAGTGAAACAGACCTCCGGGGTCAGGGAAGGGCTTTCACTTCGGCTGCGGGGTGAAGGGCTGTGTGCGACTGTGTTTTGCTGCCTGGGAGAGGACAGTTTTTTCCGCGCGAGTGTAGACAGCAGATTGGAACAGCCCTCGCCCCCCTCCCCCGCGCCCCAGGCGGCGCGTGCAGAATCCGATTACTTCGGGATGGCTCCAGCCTCGGATGGCTCCAGCCTCAGATGGCTGTGAAGGCGAGCGCTCGGCCCATCCCCTCTCAGCGTGGTGGAACCGAATCCCCCAACCCGCTTCCCCGTCTGGGTGAAGCCCGTGTGGGTTCTTCGGGTCGTGTCTGGGCGCCAGACAATGGGGCTTAGCTTTTTTCAGTCCTTTGGAAGTACATTTGGCGATGTGGACCGGCACACAGGATTTCAGGTGACGCCAAAACAGGGCAAGGGCTGGGATTTAGGTGACCTCGAGCCTTTCTCCAGCTTTCTTCAACAGGCTTAGGCTAGGCCAGCGGAGAACAAACTTCCCTCCTTTCTAACTTCCCGCTGGGCCCTGATCACCTACCCCTGGCCACCGGGCTTTCATCTTGGAATCGGCCCCTTCCTTTCACTTAGTGCAGGTTCTTATCCTCTTTTAAGTACAGGTAGAAACTTTATTAAGGAAATCTAATACATGAAAGCTGCTTTTTTCCTAAGACTCAATTTGCCAAAAAACTTATCACAGAAATCCTTTGTAGATGCATCTAGTACGTTAAGATACTGTTTAGAAACAACTTACGCCTTTCTTTTTTTCTTTCTTTTTTTTTTTTCAGGAGCATATCCATTCTGAAAAGTGAGACTTAATTAAATCTGGAAAAGCAGCCTTGTTTTTTAATCAATTAGATATTGTCTTCCCACTCTGTGGCTGGCACTGAAATTGTGATTTCCAGTTCTCTCTGAATAGATTTTCTAAGCTTCTTACAGAATGACTCAAATTCCAAGACAACCGTTTTTGATTTATTAATAAACATTCATTGAAACCAGCATTGCACAGCTAGTGAGCTGCATTTTAAGTAGATAAATCTACACCTAGGATGTTTACAGTCGGGATTTAGATGTGGCACAAATATGGGGGTGAAATGGGAGTACTCATCCCGGGTTAAGTTCGACACTGGAACAGACAGGAAAACCTCAGGGCCACTCCTTTTCTGAAGCTCTGGTTCATAAACACACTCTAGTGGCTTGGGAGTCGATGTGCTATTCCCAGAAGTATTTTTCCAGGTCCCTCCTGGTGCAGCTGGAGAACAGCCACAACCTTATAATTATGCCTTGGACCAGAGCTCTAAGTATTTGAAATGCAAGGAAAAATAAACTGCTATCTTTGGTCAGTCTGATATTTAGCTGAGATAAAGATAAGATATGGCTACAGGCCTTGACAAGTTCTTTCACAGAATGCCCCAAGGTCTTTAAAAGTACTCTAGGTGTTTGGGCTTTTTTTTTTTTTTTTAATGTTTATTTATTTTTGAGAGAGAGAGAGACAGTGTGAGCGGGGAAGGGGCAGAGTGAAAGGGAGACACAGAATCCGAAGCAGGCTTCAGGCTCCCAGCTGTCAGCACAGAGCCCGACGCGGGGCTCGAACCCACGAACTGTGAGATCGTGACCAGAGCCAAAGCCGGATGCTTAACCAACTGAGCCACCCAGGCGCCCCTCTGGGTGTTTGGGCTTTAAGAGATTTAGTAGCCTGGGGCAGTGGGGTCCAAGTAGTAACTTAAACGGAGTTCATTCCTGAATTATCTGGAATAATTTGTGTTGATCTATTTCATTGGAAGGCCCCGAGGTCAAATCTGTGTCGAGGGATGTACTAGAAGTCCTGGCAGAATGTGATTAATCCCTTTTTGAAAAAGTCCTGTGCAGTCACAGATTCATGTGATTAATCCTTTCCTTTTTTTTTTTTTTTGAAAGTCCTGTGCAAGCCAGCGGTGGTGGTGTCGCAAGGCCTCTCTGATAATCAACAAGGGAATAGCGCAGATTGTACCTTAAAGAGGGAGCGGGCAATGGGGAGGGCCCAAGTACTGGGCCCACGCTACTGGGCCTCAAGTAGCGTGGGAAGGGTTGAAGTGGAAGACTGGCACAGAATCGGACTTTGAGGAATTAATTTGATAGCAGGGTGCAGAGGAAGCAGGAAGTGGGGGGTGCTAGAGGTGTGCTTGGAGAAGGTGAGAGCCTCCAGCGGGGTGGAGGCCAGTGACCGGGAAACAAGAAGCAAATGAGAGACACTTCTCTGAAGCAGAAAATGCAGGAGTTGCCAGTTAACTATTCGAGTCTGGGAGGAGACGTTAAGCTTTTTTTGGAAAGTGCAGCTAAGCAAAACAATGACAAGTTCCTCATAGACCTAGCACCCGGAGATAATCACTGTTAATAGTTTGGGATATTTCCTGTGTAGGCACAATGTAAATGCTTTCTGTACATCCCAACTTCTCCATGAGATGGATACTCAAATTCTTCCTTCCTTCTTACCTCCCTCTTTTTTCTCTCTCCCTTTCTTTTCTTCTCTTTATTTTTCCTTCCTCCTTCCTCCCTTCCTTCCTTCCTCCCTCCCTCCTCCCTTCCTTCCTCCATCCCTCCTTCCTTCCTTGCTCCTTCCTTCCTTCCTTCCTTCCTTCCTTCCTTCCTTCCTTCTTTCCTCCCTCCTTCCTTCCTTGCTCCTTCCTTCCTTGCTCCTTCCTTCCTTCCTCCCTCCCTCCTTCCTTCCTTCTTTCCTTCTTCCTTCCTTCCTTCCTCCCTCCCTCCTTCCTTCCTTCTTTCCTTCTTCCTTCCTTCCTTCCTCCCTCCCTCCTTCCTTCCTTCTTTCCTTCCTTCCTTCCTTCCTTCCTTCCTTCCTTCCTCTTTCCTTCCTTCCTTCCTCCTTCCTTCTTCCTTCCTTCCTTCCTTCCTTCCTTCCTCCCTCCCTCCTTCCTTCCTTCTTTCCTTCTTCCTTCCTTCCTTCCTCCCTCCCTCCTTCCTTCTTTCCTTCCTTCCTTCCTTCCTTCCTCTTTCCTTCCTTCCTTCCTCCTTCCTCCTTCCTTCCTTCCTTCCTTCCTTCCTCCTTCCTTCCTCTTTCCTTCCTTTCTTCCTTCCTTCCTCCTTCCTTCCTCTTTCCTTCCTTCCTTCCTTCCTTCCTTCCTTCCTTCCTTCCTTCCTCCCTCCCTCCCTCCCTCTTTCCTTCCTCCCTCCCTCCCTCCCTCCCTTCCTGTATGCTTGACACACAATGTTAACATTAGTTTCAGGTGTACCACACAGTGACTCAAGTCTCTGTGTTCTGGCATGCTCACTACAAGCGTGGCTACTATCTGTCACGACACAACGCTATTACGATGCCACTGACTATATTCTCTATGCTGTGCCTTTCATCCCTGTGACTCATCTCATTCCAGAACTGGAAACCTGTACCTCCTGGACCTTCACCCATTTTGCCCATCCCCCCCACTCTGTCTCCTCTGGCAACCATTGGTCTGTTCTCTGTATTCTTGGGTCTGTTTCTGCTTTTGGTTAGTTTGTGCATGTTTTGCCTTTTAGATTCCACATGTAAGTGCAATCATATGGTATTTGTCGTTCTGTGTCTGACTTACTTCACTTCGCATAATCCTCTCTAAGGTCCATCCTATTTCCATATATTTTAAAAAATCACTCAGAATTTAATTCCCCTAAGATCACAGATTCAACCAGATGTGTCCCAAAGCTTTGTTTTAACCCTTGCATTGTACTGCTCGCATGCACAGGCACTCCCACCGACACAAATACACACGGATCGCATTATACATTCTTAGTTGCATTTTCGGGGGCACATCTTGCAAAGGTTTTCCTAGTCAACACATGTTACAATGTCTTCAGTAACTGCAGAGTCTGCCATTGTGCAGGAGAGCAATAACCTTGCTAATCCATCATTGGGAAGGTGGGGTTCATTGCAGCAACGGGGGAGTCAGGAGGGGTGGCTCCTTTAGGGGGAAAGGTGGTTTGTCATTACATCAGTGGAGGAGTATGTTACACATTTAAAAATGAGGAGCTGGAGGCTGGAAAAGAGGCTTGGATCTGGTGATAAGAGAGTGAGGGGTGGGGAGGATGGGTCCGGGGCAGTCTGGGCTCTGAGGGCAGGGGAGCTGTGTGGACTTGGTGGTTCCCTGCTCCGCATGGTGCCCGCTGTACCGCCTGAGTTAGCACTTCCTGTTCTAGGAACCCTCCTCGGTGAAGCTTTGTCCTGCTGCTGTGGTCCCCGCCCTGCCCCAGGGCGGGTGGGGGGAGTGGGGCCATTTGGGAAGCGGGGAGGGTCACACATAATACTGCGCTCTATAGCTTACCTGCTCTATAGACTGGAAAAAGTCCTTTAAGACCAGAAGCTGAGTGTGCTGGTTTTTTGTTTTTTTTTTTTTTTTTAAACATCAGAGGATCTTTTAAAATCACATTCAACAAATGTTCGTTGGGTGCGTGTTAGGTGTAAAATGCTATGGAGATCCAAGGAAACTCTCTAGCCATTTCAGGAGCGTTATACCATCTGGGAGATGTGGTCATCTTTACGCAATAGGAGTGCTGCCGTGTAGATCACCTCTCAGTTTTCATGCCTGGGCTCTCCGTGTGAGTGATAGTAACTCGGTCTGAACCAGCTCTTGCTGAAGAAAACTCTCGAAGGGCTGGATATATACAGAGACAGACTGGAACCAGGGCCGATGGGGCATCCGGGAAGCCCACCGTATTCTCCTCCCCCCCCCCCCCCGCATCATTTTATTTTTTTCCCACATTTTGGACCGTGGCTATTAACAGGGTCCACACTCAGTTTCGGCCATGCTTCTTAGTTCCAGTTGGTAAATACTGTGTGGAAGGACGCCAGCAGGCCCAGCTTGGGTGGTCTGGCCAGCGTGGGCCAGCCAGTAGTGACTGAGGACAGGATCGCATTTTACTAAGATAGTGTGACCATGTGGATGGGGTAGGGGTGGGGTGGGGGTGCTGGAGTTCCCCCCCAAAGAAAGGCCAGTTAGCAGAAATAGAGCAGGGGGCTGCTGGACAAACTATGTATCCCAGACCTCTTTCTACATAAAAATACTTTGCCCTGAAGGGCCCCCCCAGTTTAATAGACTCTTACCTGCTAAGCGGATAAAGCCGCATTTGCTCACTGGATCTGGGTTGGCTCTTCAAATCCTTGCGTGTGGCTGCAGGACACTCTGGACTCTCAGTGTCAGCCGGGACCCCCGACACACACTTCCCTTGATGTTTGTACACAGACCACCCATCCAGCGGCTCCACGACATTAGCTCATCAAGTTTGAACACCCCAGAGAGTCGCACGAAAGCATGGACAGCAGATTCTCAGATATGGGGGGCAGGACATCTTTGAGGGGCTGCCGTCCTAGGGATTCTTGGGATCCACCTCTTCCACCGTCAGGGGCAGGTTCTGGCAGCTTTGACTTGGAACCTCTTTTTTTTTTTTTTCATGTTTCCTCCCCCCCCCCCCCCCTTTAAAACTGTCAAATAGCTATTTTGGTCACCAACCCGGGCGTGAGTGGGAAGTCATCCACACAGAACCTTTGAGTGCCTGGGCTGCGGTGGTTTAGGCGAAGAATTTAATCTGATTCAATAAAGCTAGATTTCTGAGACCAGCAATGCTTCTCTTCCCTGCGTTTTAGTTGAGAGAACAAGTACATGTCCAATGAGTTTGTTCAGTGAACTGTATTCCAGGAGACGTGTGTTAGCTTGAATAGCCCGCATTCCCGTGGATTTCAGCTCTTATCCTGCACGTGAAGCCGGTGTGTTAGGGGATTTTAGTCTTTAAAAGGGTTTATGGTAAAGGTCCAGTCCCAAGTCAGGCCTGTGAAATGCCATCTGGAATAACAGCATTAGCCTCCGGTTATGCATTAGCATTCTTGATTGATGTTGATCACAGGAGAGCGGCATGTCTGGTGACCTTTAATACCGTCTTTGTGTGTTGTGTTCCCCGAGAAATGGACCACCAGCCCCAGAATCCTCCGGGCTGCTTGCTAAAATGCTAATTCCCGGGCCTCTTCCTATACCAGCAGTATCAGACTAGGAGAAGACGGAATCTGCATTTTGAACAAGCTGTTTAAGAATTGGGTAGCTCCTGGGGCACCTGGGTGGTGCAGTCAGTTACATCCCACCCGTGATTTCGGCTCAGGTCATGATCTCACGGTTGGTGGGATCGAGCCCTGAGTCAGGCTCCGTGCTGACAGCGTGGAGCCTGCTTGGGATTCTCTCTCTTTCTCTCCCTCTCTCTCTCTCTCTCTCTGCCCCTCCCCTGCTCCCGTGCTCTCTCTCTCTCTCAAAATAAATAAACTTAAAAAAATATATTAAAAAAAAGAAAGATTTGGGAAGCTCCTGAACCAGGCATCAAGAGCTCCAATTCTGTTATTAGATTATGTGGTATAATTGAAGCAAGCATTTTGCTATTTTCAGCTAGAGATCCCTTATGGGGAAAATGAGAATTAAATGCCATATAGGCTCCCTTTGGCTATAACAATATAATTCTTTCCCCCTCCTGCCTATATGGGTCTTGATGGTGCCTGCGGAAGTTTACTCTGTCATAAAATAGTGTAGGCACAAGTGCAGGACCTGCCTATTGCCATGTGCTTGGTGTCCCTGAGGACACCACGTGGTGTCTGTAAATTCTACAAAGAAAGGGAAGAGCAGCACAAGGTTGTTGTTCTTGGACCGTGTTCATCAAAAATTGAGCTGTCTAGGGGCGCCTGGGCGGCTCAGTCGGCTAAACGTTGGACTTCAGCTCAGGTCATGATCTCGCAGTTGTGAGTTCGAGCCCTGCGTCGGGCTCTGTGCTGACAGCTCGCGGAGCCTGGAGCCTGCTTCCGATTCTGTGTCTCCCTCTCGCTCTCTGCCTCTCCCCGCCCCAACCCCGCCACGCACGCGCGCTCTCTCTCTCCCAAAAAATGAATAAACATTAAAAAAACAATTTTTTTTTTAAATTAGGCTGTTTAGGCTGTAATTACTCTGTATAGTACTTGTCCCCACCCCAGGACCCACCCAATAAAAGCACAACTAGAAAGGTGTATATGTATCATAGTTTGTGGGGTGGGGGCAGGTGCAGCAGGGGTGGGCTGTGGGCTCACTGGTCTGGTTTCATTCGCTTTTGAGGTTATCTCTAAGTGAGGTTGCACTTCTGGTCCCAAGATGTGACAGTATAGAGATTGAAAGATATTTTTTTCATACCACTTTAACTTTTATGTATTACCCGCCCCGCCCCTGTAGAGATCAGAAATGGATATCTTGCCCGAAGCACAGCCCTTCTGCTTTTCCCCCACTTCCGGTTAAGGGCATTCTGGGAATGCGAAAGTGCCCCAGTTGTTGGCACTTTGGGCACCTGGTCACATGCAGAGGGCCTCGAGCCAGCAAGTGCTGGAGCATTTCTGTGTTGCTCTGGGCCAGCGTGTCTGTAGATCTTGGAGGCTGCGTGGCCAAGGAGGTTCAGGGAGGGCTCAAAGAGAGGACGTTGGCCCTTGTGCATGCACTTCCCGCCCACCAAGCAGCATTTGGAGGCTTTGCGGCCTTGCTCCTGGAATGCCCATCTGAACTCCACGGAGACTTCAGACCTCGGCTTGAAAAGCTACATTTTTCACGATCCCGTGTATGAAACCCTACAGGCGGACCACAGACTGCACGAAGAGGAAACCAGCCGTGAGACTGGCTGGGTCAGATATTTGCCCCCCAATTACCCAGTGTCTTTCTCCAGAGCCCCGACCCTCTGTTCATCTCATTCATTGCCCACGGGCTCCAGATGTTTCCAGGTGATTAGTAGGCAGGGCTCATAGAGGTTGTTCTTTTCTTTCCTGTTGCTCGTTCCCTCATAGACCCTTAACCCAGAGATGTACGTCCTCCTCCAGGAGCTTTGGAGACAGAAAAACCCTTAGGCCTCCTTATGGTTCTACTGAAATTCATTCAGGCATGTGGCCTTTTCTGTTTCTGAGTGCTTTCTGCTCACTTCCCTGATTGGCTCTAAGAGCCATGCACTGGCCTGATTTTATACAGTCTCGTCTGCAAGGATTCTGACAGGAAGCACTGCCCTTGACCTGAGAAGGAGGGGTGGGGAGGGAGAGCCTCTGTCCTCTGACCAGTGCTCTCCAGGGGAGAGGCAGCCTCTGGGGGACCCCAGGCCTGTCGCAGCCTAGAGAGGCTGGACTGAGGATTACCGAAATACATTTGAAAGAGGATGTTTGCTATGTTCTTAGGTTGTTGACTGCACTTAGAATTAGAGATAAAATAGCCAAGGTCATTGCAGTTAAAGAGAAATGGCAAGGTGTTTAACAACTCTCATAACCACAGATAGGCAAAGTAAAACAATAAGGTGTCATGTTTTATCTAAAAGACCAGCAGAGGGACACCTGGGTGGCTCAGTTGGTTGAGTGTCCAACTCTTGATTTCGTTTCAGGTCGTGATCCCAAGGTCATGGGATCAAGCCCCATGTTACCATGTTAGGTTATGCGCTGAGAGTGGAGCCTGCTTAAGAGTCTCTGTCTCCCTCTGCGCCTCTAATCTGCTTGTGCTCTCTCTGTCTCAAAAAAAAAAAAAAAAGACTAGCAGAGATTGAAAAAAATGATTATAGTAATGGTGAGGATTTGGAGATATAAACACCATAAAAACCGAATGTCTTTTGCTTTTTATGTCAGTTGTCTGAAAAACTCTGTCTACTGACATGAGGCTTTCTATATATTGTCCAAGAACTTGGTTTTGGTTTTAGCTTCAGATTTGCTCCCCGAACTGCATCTACGCTTGCAGAGGGGGAGTTCCAGTTAATTGGATATCATTCAAGAAAATGACAACACAAACCAACCTTCAGATGCATGTTGAGTTCCAGCGTGTTGTCAGGGGCCCTTGGATCATGTTTTTTCCTCCAGTCCCACCTGATTTCAACATCAGTTGTGTCCATGTTTCACTCATTATCTTGGGCAGTGGCCTTTTTTTAAGCTTTGGATACAAACCCTTGAGGAATGGTCTCCTGTTTGCAGGCCCAGGACTGGGGAGGGATTGGAAGGAAAGCGTCCTTTTCCTTTCTCAACCCCTTCTGCAATTTCATTTTTATAAATTTTTCTTACAGTAATAGTCACACAGTGGGTAATGGTACTTGTACTCAGATATGTCTTGCAGTGATACAGAATAGTGATCGAAACTCACTGAAAAGCGTGTGATAACTATATGAACCTAGATGTTCACAGTACGAAAAAGTAAGTTGCACAGACATGTGTATACGTGATATCTAGCTAAACAGCTTGCATAAACATGGTGTCTTGAGGGATACATACTAAACTGCTAAAAGTGGGTATCTTTAAAACAGTTCTTTTTTTTTTTAATTTTTTAACATTTTATTTATTTTTGAGAGACATAGAGACAAAGCATGAGCAGAGGAGGAGCAGGGAGAGAGAGGGAGACACAGAATCCGAAGCAGGCCCCAGGCTCTGAGCCATCAGCACAGAGCCCGATGCGGGGCTTGAACTCACGAACTGTGAGATCATGACCTGAGCTGAAGTCAGATGCTTAGCTGAATGAGCCACCCAGGCGCCCCCTAAAACTGCTCTTAAAGTGTGGGCTGGGGGACGTTCAGGGGTCCCTAGATCCTTTTCAGTGTCCATAATTATGTGGTTGTCATATTGATAAGTGAGTGGTTTTAAAATATTACCTAAGGAGGGGGCACTTGGGTGGCTTAGTCGGTTAAGTATTGACTCCATCCCAGCAGAGGTCTTGGTCTCAGGGTCATGAGTTTAAGGCCCGGGCTGGGTGTGGAGCCTACTTAAAAAAAAAAAAAAAAAAGAAAAAATTACCTAGGGAAATGTATCAACATTTGGAAGGTCTGCATAATTCAGTGAGTCAATTTTTCACAGTTTTCATAGCACTAATGCTTGCTGTTACAAAATCACACCTGGTTAAAAGATCCATTCAAAGTGCAAGACTGATGGTTTTAATGTAACAGTATAAAAAGTCCATTGGCATAGTTTCAAATTCCACACTGCAGCCAACTGAAGGGTAGTGTCCAAGAAGAAAACCCACTGTTTTCTAAAAGGCTATTACATATCTGTGTGAGGCCAGATTTTCTTCATTTACTTCAACCAAAGCAACGTGTCACAAAGGATCAAATGCAGAAGGAGATAAGCCCGGCATTAAAAAGATGTACAAAATAGTGGCGTTCATAAAAACGTTATGTTGGGGCGCCTGGGGGGCTCAGTCGGTTGAGCGTCCGACTTTGGCTCAGGTCATGCCCTCGCGGTCCGTGGGTTCGAGCCCCACATCTGGCTCTGTGCTGACAGCTCGAAGCCTGGAGCCTGCTTCGGATTCTGTGTCTCCCACTCTGTCCCTCCCCCACTCATGCTCTGTCTCTCTCTCTCTCTCTGTCAAAAATAAATAAGCATTAAAAAAAAGTTATGTTAACATGTAATGGGTATATTATTTATGTTTAAATGGATCAATATGAAAACTCAGTCTCAATTTCTAATAAGGTAAATGTTGACAGGTATAATACACATAAATGACAGCTCTTAGGGGCCCTCAATAGTTAGAGGTCCCAAGACCAAAACATTTGGAGACAGCTGCTTTAGAACATGGGATGAGGGAATTATGGTTCACATAATTATGAACCATTGACGTTTTAATATGACTAGAACGTTTTATTTTTATAATGGGGAAAAAGTAAAAGAATGTGCAAAGCCATCACTTCATTGGTTCGAGGGAAGCCAGTGTGGCCTGGAAGAGGTTGCAGAATGGGCTCCGTCAGTGTGGACGCTTTTAGCTGTGAGCAGTAAACACACTGAAACCACCTTACGTGGTAGAGAGGGCGTATGGGCGAGTGGAGAGCTGCAGGAACTGTGGGTGTGGCTTAATCTGGGGGTGCAGCCACGCAGCCTGGTCTGTTTTCTGTCTCTGAATCACCCTGACTCTTCAGAGTGTAGTCCTCAGCCCGGTGAGCCTAGGGCACGCACAGGAGACGAAAGAGACCAAGTAACCCAAATGCTTTTCCACCCAGGAGAGGACAGTGCCACGAAGGGGCCACATGATGGACTGGAAGCTTGCTTAGTGAGCACAGAATTACGGGCCTCCGGGGAGTTTAGAAGTCCTTCAGGGGCCGGGCGCCTGGGTGGCTCAGTCGGTTAAGCGTCCGACTTTGGCTCAGGTCATGATCTCACGGTTCGTGGGTTCGAGCCCCGCGTCGGGCTTGTGTGCCGACAGCTCGGAGCCTGGAGCCTGCTTCCTATTCTGTCTCTGTGCCCCTCCCCTATTTGCTCTCTGTCTCTCAAATATAAAAAATAAAACGAAAAAAGTCCTTCAGGGGGATCTCAGTCCAGCCTGAGCTGCCAAGTTAATAGCCCCTTCCCCTACTGGATCAACACCAAAGAAGTCTTTCTCTTGGGTTTTCCTTTGCAAAAGAGTATGCAGGTCAGCGTCCTTCGGTCACCGCGTCCTTTTTTCAAAAACCAGGTTACGATCCATCAGGTCACTGCATTCCAGCCACGCAGATACCCGCTGGACACCTGGATCAGACTTGGGGGCATTTCCCAGGTCTTCTGTAAAATAAATTCGTTCACAAGCCATCCGTGTGTGCTTAGTCATTCATTCCGTTTTTGAAAGGTAACTTTGAAAATGGTCTCATTTAAGTTAATACATATTCATAGTAGAAAATCCAGAAAGTTCAGAAAAGCCAAATACAAGTCACCTGTGATGTTAGCAGCTTGCTCCCTATCCCAGCTGACACGGCGACACCTCTTTGCCCAGCTTTGGTCAGCTGTGCGGGCAGTACAGGCTGGTGGTCAAAGCGCCGACCTTGGAGTCCTAAACACGGGTGCCGCTCCCTGCCCTCCTACCGTATGCCCTCAATCAAGAGCCTTCATCTTTCCGGGCCCCAATTTCCTCATCGTAACAGAATCGGCACCTACCACACAGAACAAGGAGGAGATTATGTATTTGTGCACCACCGAGATTTTCTTCTCTCCGGTCAATCCCTAGAAGGGAACAGTTAGCTGGTTAAAAGTTGTGTGCTATTTTAAGGCTTTTGTTGCCGTTACCAGTCGGACCGCCGCGCAGGTTTCACAGGCATGCAGCCCTGTGTGGTGTTGCCTACATGATATGCTTTTTTGTTGTTACTAGTTTTTTTTTTTTAACGTTTATAATTTTTGAGAGAGCGTGAGAGCACGTGCAAGCGGGGCAGGGACAGGGAGAAAGGGAGACAGAGAATCGTAGCAGGCTCTGGGCTCTGAGTTGTCAGCACCTACCCGACGCTGGGCTCGAACCCACGAACCGTGAGAGCATGAGCCAAAGCCGGACGCTTACCTGAGCCGCCCAGGCGCCCGTTATTCCTAGGTTTTAAAATTGAGAGCATCGTGCTCGTTGAGAAAAAAATTAAGCAGTGCAGAAGGCTGTAAATTCCCAGTCCCACTTTCTAGAGGTAAGTTCTGCTAACAGACCTTTTCTCTTCCGGTCAGAAGCTTGCACGTGTGTGCTTATGCACATAAAGTGAATTCCTACCGTGTAACCTGAGCTTTTGTGCTCAGCAGCACACGTGGGTCACTGTTGTGGGTCACTGTTGTACCCAGCTGCTCACCCTTTGAAATGACTGCCTAGTTTTTATTGTATGACTTTACCCTACTTTTTAAAACCAAGTCCCTACCACTTTATGTTTCGGTGTGAATTTTCATCCAACAAACCTTTTTTTGCATCTGTCCCCGTATTTCACACCACCCCCCTCCCCGCCTATGTTATAGCTCATGGTTCTTTAGTTTCACTTGGAATCTGTGCAACCCTGCCCATCTGTGAAACCCTGCCCATCTTAGGTTGAGGAATGCGGTGGGGAGATAATGGTCTGGTGTGGCAGTGGGGGGGGGGGGGTCATTTCAGAGCCGGTCCCAGTATGATTTACTGAACTAACCCATCCCCCGACGTTGACCTGCTTCTCCCCAGCCCCACGCACAGAGCCTGCTGCGGCTATGGAGCAAACACAAATGAAACCGATTCTTTTTGTCTCTGTTGTGTTTCCTACTTATTGCTGGATTTGGGAAGAAGTTGCTTTTGTTTATGTACTGGTGAGTCACCCCAGCTTGTAGTTTCTTAAAACTATTTTTCTTAACTACCACTTATTTCTAAAAAAAAAATACCCTAAAGTTTTTTGTGATGCTTTGTTTTCAGTCATCAAAAGCTTCCTTTTAAAAAGTTCCTTTCATCTTCCAAGCCTTGTATCCGAATGGTCACGTACCTGCTGGAATTGTGTGAAAGTTGGGAACAACACTCTGACCCGCGGCACCTTCCGAAGGTAGAAACTTAGCACCCCGAAACCCGGCTGGGAACCAGTACCCTGTCCGATGTGACGTGTATTCATGTGGCCAGTCTGTTGGGCGTCTTTGAGACCATTTCGAGGGTGATTCAGGATTGTTGGGCCCCATTGTTGGAGATGTGGGTTGCTGAGCCACCTGTGCGTTGCAGCAGGGGTGGGGGGTGGTGGGGAGCTCTGTGCAGGGGAAAAGAGAAGAACATGACCAGGAAGTTAAGCAGGAAGCCCAGACAGAGAGAGGAAGGAATGGCATTAGCAGTTTAAAGCAATGGAAGCTAGCTGATTGTTCTTAATTGTCTTGAAGGTCTAGAATAAGGGCTACAGATTACACGGTCTTAGAATATTCTGTAGTTTTCTTCAATTATCTGAAGTTTTGCAATCTGCTTTCACAAAAGAGCTGTATTTTCTGAATCCAGCCATGAATTAGATCAACTGGCCTTCAGGGACATGTGGGAACAGATCACTAAGGTGACAGGCTTCCCCTGCTTGTAGTATGGGGACAGTGGTTGGGGGGGTTAGTGGGCTTCCTGAGGGCTTGCCCCCACCCCAGTCCTTTTTTCTGGAAGGATGGGTTCTTGTTCGTGGGTGATTTAATCACGTTCTGAAACCACTCTGCAGTTGAATTCTCTTGCATGGTCCCTCTCTCCCCTTCCATATTCTCAGACACCCATCCCTTCCCTTCCCCCTTCAAGGTTGAGAGTTTGATTTCTGGAGCTGTCCTGAGTCTCTCTCCCTGATGCAGACAGTAGCTGGGTCACTGCATGTGGGCTTGTCCTACATTAGAAGAAAGCAGACCCATGTGCTTACTGGCAGCACAAGGCAGGCAGAGAAGGTGGGGGGAACTGGGGAACACCGGTGCCTCAGCCAAGGTCCGAAGAGCGGAGGAGAAGCTGGCGTTGGGCCGGGCAAGCAAAGAGGCTTTAACACAGTGGGGACAGGTCCGGGACAGTCTGGGGAAGAAGGGACCTCCGGCCAACCGTTGCATGAGGTGCAGGTAGGAGAGCGCAGATTCAGACCAAATTACAGAACGCTGCCTAGGGATTTTCAGTTTGCCTCTAGAAAACGTAAGTTAAAGTGTTGAATCAGCCACCGCCGAGGGAGAGGCGCCCGGCCGGGAAACTGACTTGCTCGTGTAGCTACTTCCCTCCTGCCCGCCGAGTTCATTTGGAGGATGGCTGGTAACTCAGAGGAGTTTGGTCTAGTGCCTGCAGAAGGCACTGAGAAACCGGGGTGTGTATAGGCATGTGCGTGCACGTGTGTGTGCTTAAATCCCTGTTAACTTAGTCTAAGCACTTGGCGTCTGTTCAGCAGGGTAATAGGTGTGTGCAGGACGGAGCTGTATTCCTAGGCGGGTCCGACCTCCGTTTCTAGGCCAGCGTTCCACCCGATGACAGGGCAACTTGGTGCGTCATTCCAGCTGCTGCCGCCCAGAAAGGTCCAGGACATGATCCTGACTCGGGGCCTGGAAGACCTTGGACAGGGCACCTGAAGAGAAAAGCCTGGGACCACAGGTCTTTGAGTTGTGCGGAGTCAGAGGAAGTTAGAGCCTCAGAAACCCGGTTAGCGGTTGTTAGGGCTGTAGAGCCCCGTGTTCCCCTGCGCCCCCCTGGGCCCACGCCCACCCTGCCCAGAAGATGAAGGCCAGGCCTGGTCCAGTACTGCTCCTTCTGGTTTTTCCTCATTCATTTCCAGGGTGGGAAACAGTTTTGGGATTGCCCAGCCCTACTGGTATTAGAGTGACTCGGTAGAAATCGCTTCAGGATTCCAGATGAATCTTCTCTGACTTTTTTTTTTTTTATAATTCCAGGCTAGGTAACATCCAGGGTTGTATTAGTTTATGACTTTTTTAAAAATGTTGGTTTAGGGGCGCCTGGGTGGCTCAGTCGGTTAAGCGTCCGACTTCAGCTCAGGTCACGATCTCACCGTCCGTGAGTTCGAGCCCCGCGTCGGGCTCTGGGCTGATGGCTCAGAGCCTGGAGCCTGCTTCCGATTCTGTGTCTCCCTCTCTCTCTGCCCCTCCCCCGTTCATGCTCTGTCTCTCTCTGTCTCAAAAATAAAAAATAAACGCTAAAATAAATTTAAAAAAAAATGTTGGTTTATTTTTGAGAGAGATGGAGTGTGAGCGGGGGAGGGGCAGAGAGAAAGAGAGAGACAGAATCCAAAGCAGGCTGCGGGCTCCAGGCTGCCAGCTGTCGGCACAGAGCCCGACGGGCTTGAACCCACAAACCATGAGATCGTGACCTGAGCTGAAGTCAGATGCCCAACTGACTGAGCCACCCAGGCGTCCCTAGTTTATGACTTTTTAAGGAAATACTACTAAGACTCTAAGAGGGTGTGGCTTTCTTTATTAGAGTTTCCATTCCTTGTATTAAATCCTAGCGCGGACAGTAGGTATGTGTGAACTTGCCAAGTCAGAGTCTTGCAGTTCGGTTACTGTGTTCAGACCCGGACACTATGGAGGAGCCCTGGGAAAGAAGGAGCGAGTCCCTGGGGAAGGGACTAGTTGGTTAACGGACCAGGACATCATTGCGAATAGTTGAAAGACCCGAAGCTACTGGCTGGAGAAAACAAATCATTTTTTCCAGGTGGCAGACCGAAAATTACCTTCAAGTATTTAAAAGGTGGTTAAGAGAAATGAGATTTGTGTGCGTTGCATGATGGTCACACCTAGCATCGGGGGACCTAGAACCTAAAGGCTGGGAGATTTTGACTTGGCATGCTGAAGAATTATGGCTGTTGGAAAATGAGTGAACTGGCCTGGAAGGTCCTCCTTTGGAGGGTTTGAAGTCAGACATTTGAGGTCCTTTCCTGTTCGAGAGTCTGCAGTGAGCACCCTGGTCCTCAAGAAGCAGGTTTGCTGGTTAGTTTCCAGCTGGCTTGTGACTGCCCTGGCAGGTGACCATCTTCCACCAAAGATGGTCAGGTGGTTGCTGCTCCGTCTGCGGGATTGAGTTGGGGCAGGAGGAATATGGCTCCACACGGGCTGCCTGGTACATCCTGTTCCTGCCGTTCCTTTCCAAGATGGCATTCTGCAGGCTGGCAGAGTGGAAAGAATCATGAACAGTAACAACAGTAGCAGCTGTCACCCTTCCCGGAAGTTGAACAGGATGTCCCTGGTCTCACAGCTAGGGAGTGGCAGAGCCAGCATTTGAACCCAAGCAGGCAGGCTCCAGAACCCGCGCTCTGCTCCATGCTCTTCTGCCTGGCTGGCCTGAAAGTCAGTGCTCACAGGAGAATAAGTACAAGGGGCCCAGGGAAGACGGATACTTGTGTCAAGAACACTGGCTTCGGCGCCAGAACCGGACGTCCAGATCGTCTGGGTGATTTTCCAAACACAAAGGTCGGGAGCCCGCTTTTCCTCGTGATGACATGTGCACAAGCTAATCAGGAACAAGAGTGTTGGTGTCCGACTCTAGGATGTGGCCCTGTGGCCTGGGCGTCTTTTGGCTTACCCACGACTTACCTAGTCAGGGTGGACTTCTGACAGTGGAAGCCATCCAGCCAACTCTGCCCTCTCAGACCCTCTCTCCTGAAGTCTTCCCTGAACGTCTTGGCAAAATATGCCAAGTCAAGGTGCCTTGGTCCCATTTCTGTGGTCTACTCAGCTAGAGCAGGGAGACAGCCAGTGTTTCCTCGGCAGTTTAGCGTGGTTGAAGGGTGTGAAGAAAAATCTGGGACTTAACACCCAGTCTTAGTCATGAGATGAATGCTGCTTTCTGGACCCCCGCTTCCCTTGTGTGAAAGTCGGACCGTCTTATATGGCGGGTCTCGTCGCCTGGTAATTAGGCTGTAGACCTTTCTCGGTTTTCTGCGTGCACATTCCCATGCCTCTTCGGTGCTTTAGCCCTTGCTGCACAGGAGACATTTGATGACTGTTTACTAAAATGGATGGGTAGCTCATTGGACCCCTCCCAGTAGGCCCATAAGAGAAATGATTATTCCCTTTTGTCATCAGCCAAGGCCTAGAGCTGATGCATGGCTTGCAAAAGGGCCAAGAAGCAGGAGGCAGGTCTCCTAGCATCTATGTAGAGTTTCTCCCCTTACGACTCGCAGGGAGGTCTACAGCTCAGCAGCTCTGTCACCAGCGGCCCCACACCCGCCGGACCCGAGGCCGCACAGTTAACAATCACCGCAGGTGATTCTCGTGCAGTGGCATCGGATGCACTGGGCTGGGCTGCATTTCCAACTGGATTAACCCTTCTGTCTTTGGAACTGATGGAAACACTCCATTTCCCGGGCTGACTTGTGCTCTTTCCCTTGGGACAAGGCCGTGGGAAGAAGGGAACTTGAAGGTGAACAAATAGGTGACTTTCAACTGTTCCTTGATTCGCCACCAGTGGTGAAAGTGGTTCCCAGGAGAATCCGTGGAGGCCCCCAGGTCTCACTAGACTTACTCAGTCGCCTGCTCTGGGGAGTGATCCCACAACCATCTTTGGGTAAGACTGACCTTGTCCGAAGAGAGGGAGTCGGAACACTTCTCTTGGGGGCCCGGAGGCTGAGCCGGTCAGAGGGTGGGTGCTCCAGGGCGCAGTGTGTGACACTGACAGGCCAACTGCTGTCACTGGCAAGGGGACTCTTGTCCCAGAGAGTTGAGAATGATTTTGGTGTCAGGGAGGGCACACGCGGGTCCCCTCTGAGTCTGATCATGAGGAAAGGACACACTTGTATCTTGGTGTCCAAAGGGAAACCAGTTGGGGCCACCAGAAGGCGTAGCACTGTTCCTTCCCAGGGCACGCCCGGGTGCCAGGGTGAATTCCACAGGCTGGGGCCCGCCGCCCCGACGGTGCGATCCTGCCCTGACACACTGAGTAACGTCTGAGGTGTGGGCATCCCACAATTAAGGTTTTCTCCAAATTGGAAAATCCAAAGCATCCGAGTGATGCCCTGCGTCGTCCACGGTACGGAAAGAATGTGCTGGCACGAGCAGATTGCTGGCTGAGCGTTCGACTAAAATTAAACTCCAGTGCTGACTTCTTGTTTTTCCCTCCCCCCCCCACCCCCCGCTCCCCTCAAGGTTGGCCTCCGCCAGCTGGACATGTCCTTGCTCTGCCAACTCTACAGCCTGTACGAGTCCATTCAGGAATATAAGGGAGCGTGCCAGGCAGCCTCCAGCCCGGACTGCACCTACGGCCTGGAGAACGGCTTCTTCGAGGAGGAGGAGGACTATTTCCAGGAGCAGAACGCCCTCCACGATGGGAGGGAGCGGGGCCCTCCACGGGACCTGCCGCTGCCCGTCTCCCCGCTCTCCAGCAGCGACTGGATTCTCGAATCCATCTAGAAAGGGTTCTCCACCGAGAGGCCACTGGTGCTACCGGACCACCAGCATTTGCCTCTCCTCTTGAAGAAAGCTCCTCTCCTCCATCGTGGGCGGTCGTCGGGCGCCAGCGGCCGGTGCTGTCAGTTTAATCTGGAGGACACACGTGGCGGGGTGTTCTGGTGGCCGGAGTTTGTGCCTGGGCGATCCAGAGGTGCCCAGCCACATCCTCGGCTCCGTGGTACTCAGGCGCGCCTGCCGAGGAAGGATCTTCCTCCATCCTTTCCCCCGGGGGACACCTTTCGGGGCGTTTTGCGCAAGGCGACTTTTACTGGTTCGTTACTTCCTTAAGGGTGGTGGGCGATTTGCACCCTCTGTGTTGTAGGAACTGCGTCGAGTTTGCAACGCAGGGAAACTAGCATTTCGCGGCTCCCCTGCCTCTATGCATTCGGCAGCCTTTCTCGTTTCTGTCTTGTGAGCGTTTAAGGCCCTGGGTTGGGCTTTATTTCTCTGTAAGCTGCACTGCTAGCTGCCCAGGTGACTCAGTGGAAGCTTTTTACCAAAAAAGTAAACATTTCAGGTCCTACCCATCGACTGCATTCTCTTCACCTGTCGAAACAACTCCTGTCGTTCCTTGTCTATTCTATGGAGGAGGGAGGGAGCTAATACGGAGATGTGTGAACGTGGGAAGCTGGGGCAAGCTCGTGTTTTGTGTCATTCACTGAAAGGTGGTGGCAACCGTTTTTGTTCTGAAAGATTCTGAACGTGAGCTAGTATATTAGCGATCCTGCCTCTTCCACTCAAAAACAACGATCACCTTAAGCCTTAATATATTTATTAAAATCCTTCATGAACACTTTACACTTTGTAGGTTAAAAACGAGGATAAAATGCTAGACTCTCTTACTGGGGTTGTGTGTTCTTTTGGTCTGAACGCCGAATCGTCCGTTTCCAGAACTTGAATGCATTGAATCCAGTCAACTACTGAAAGCGAATTACAGTTTGTTTTCTTGCCGTTGAGAATTTGAAAGACGCTCCGTTCCTCTGTTGATTTATTCTTGGACCACGCAGTTGGGTCTCAGCGCTGCTCTGTCTCTGACCACGTCAGATCCCCTGCCCTCTTCTTTCTTTTGACGTGATAATTGCTCATTAGCGTCTCTTTCGGGTTAGAGAGAGGAGGTAAAACTAATCCCCAGGAACCAGCAGTCGATAGCCTGCTATGTACGGGATCGGACCGTGTGTTGGGATCTGGGGTGAGGCATGCAGAGAAGGAAGAGCATTCCTGCTGATCTCCTGTGTTGAAAGTAGTAGTTAAATGAGAGATGGCAGGGGCGCCTGGGTGGCTCAGTCGGTTAAGCGGCCGACTTCAGCTCAGGTCATGATCTCACGGTCCGTGAGTTTGAGCCCCGCGTCGGGCTCTGTGCTGACAGCTCAGAGCCTAGAGCCTGTTTCAGATTCTGTGTCTCCCTCTCTCTGACCCTCCCCCGTTCATGCTCTGTCTCTCTCTGTCTCAAAAATAAATAAACGTTGGGGCGCCTGGGTGGCGCAGTCGGTTAAGCGTCCGACTTCAGCCAGGTCACGATCTCGTGGTCCGTGAGTTCGAGCCCCGCGTCAGGCTCTGGGCTGATGGCTCAGAGCCTGGAGCCTGTTTCCCATTCTGTGTCTCCCTCTCTCTCTGGCCCTCCCCCGTTCATGCTCTGTCTCTCTCTGTCCCAAAAATAAATAAACGTTGAAAAAAATAAATAAATAAATAAATAAATAAACGTTAAAAAAAAATTTTTTTTTTTTAAATGAGAGATGGCAAACTGCCTCCAGTATGTGGCGCAATCGTTCAGGGGGGACAAGAGAATTAAAAGTGGCAGGACTGGTGCAGTCTGGTCATCTACCGGAATCTTTGAGGTGGGGCCCCTACTTAACAAGGCGTCGAACCTCAGGTTCAGCTGTTCTCAACCCTGACCACGTTAAGATCACGTGGGGGGCTTTCAGAAGAATATTGAGTCTGGCTCAAGAACCCCTATCTCCATTCTGATTTAATTAGTCAGGAGTGAGGCCTGGGTCTCTGCACACTTCTAGAAGTCCCCCAGGTGATTCTAACGCAGATCCAGTTGCCATCTAGTGTTCACAATGGCCCGGGAAGCAGCATCTTCTTGGAGCCCCGGGCAATGGCCAGGAGCCTCTGTCCTCTCAGGATGGGCACCCACAGCCAGGGAGTGAAGCTTGCAGGGCTGGCTCAGGCGAGGGGGAGCCCCCCAGTTTAGAACGCACAGCTTCTGGGTGCCTGGGTGGCTCAGTCGGTTAAGCATCCGACTTAAGCTCAGGTCATGGTCTCACGGTTCGTGGGTTTGAGTCCTGCATCAGGCTCTGTGCTGACAGAGCCTGGAGCCTGCTTCGGATTCTGTGTCTCCCTCTTTCTCTGCCCCTCCCCTGCTCTCTCTCTCTCTCTCTCTCTCTCTTTCAAAAATAAATAAATGTTAAAAAAAAAAAATTGAGAATGCACAGCTTCCCTGGGTCTGCTGCCTCTGGACTCTTCTGGAACTGCAACCACAGATATACGGTGCCTTTGAGTTTGGGGGCCCTCATGTCAGTATTGGGGGATCGGCTACCAAAGCTAGAAGTGGAGTGAATCCAGGTAAGCAAGGGGCCTCTCCCTTACTGTGGGGAAGGGCTGACACGTTCCTCACCCCGATGGGGACGTGGCAAATATACATAAACCACTGCAGGCCTTAGTCCATTTGAAATGTATATAAATTGCCCCAAACTTTCTCTTACTCCAAATATAGTGTAAATATACCTTGGCAAGGAATATTAAAATTTCCCAAAGTATAAAATGTTTTCTCATACACTCACCTTACAAAGGTCCTGCAAATGATTAGAAAATAAATTCTGCTGGGGTGGGGGGGGAGGCTCCTGGGTGGCTCAGTAGGTTAAGTGTCAAACTCTTGATTTCGGCTCAGGTCATGATCTCTCGGTTCGTGGGATCGAGACCCGCATTGGGCCCTGTGCTGACAGCACGGAGCCTGCTTGGGATTCTCTCTCTCTCTCTCTCTCTCTCTCTCTCTCTCTCTCCTCTCTGCTCCTCCCCCACTTGCACACTCTTGCGTGCACTCTCTCTCTCTCTCACTCTCAAAATAAATAAGTAATTAGATTCAGCCGCTGCCCTTTATTGCTCCCTGGCATAAGTCATCACCTCTATGTTTGGAGTGGGACTATTTTGCTACTCCAACAGAGTGGCCCATGGAGGGCTTGGTAGGCAGTAAAACAGTCCAATTTTTGCTGAAGAAGCTGTAATCTGTAAGGCAATGTACAGAGCAGATAGAGAAAGGCACCTTTTGCTTCCTAGGGCACATGTGCAGTGAACCCAGAGTTGTTAATAATTTAAGCCTTGCCATTCACGAATGATGCAGTTCCTCTCATGTCCCTAGTGGCTTTCAGAGTCAATTAACCAGCCTGATTCCTTGCTTTCGTTTTTCTGTAACCTAGGTTGATGTCATTCATTCGGCTGACATGTACTTAGTCCTATTTTGGGTCGCGCTGAGGCAGGCACTGAGAGAACAATGCAGAACCTGGAGGGTCTCTGGCAGATTCCCCCTTCTACAAACACCTAGTGTGTGCGGGTAAATACCACGATCAGGGAAGTACGAGGGGCCCCTGCGGCCCAGAAGGTCGTGGCTAAGGGAGCTGGAGTTCTCAAATGAGGTTTGGGCTCCATTTACGCTTAAGACCCAAGCAGGTGTTGGAAGAATGTGCTGTAGCCCCTCGATCTTAAATCACAGCGCGTTATTTCACGATTTACCGTGCAGTGCTCTCTCCTGGATCTTGCTCTCACTTCTCCGTGCACACGCCTAATTTCTTTCAGAGCCCGTGATTATAGACATAGGTATGGCCAAGCGCACGGGTGACGGAAAGGCTCTAGCAACCAACATCAGGCCAGGTATCCATTTGATTTCATCCTTCTGTCCAAAGAAACCTTACTGATTGTAAAAGCCCAAACATGTCTGGTCTACTTGTCTTCGGGGCAGGTTGTACTTTGAGTTCGGAGAGATGCATCTGAGCCGATTCTACACGGAGGTGGTAGGGCTTCTGTTGCAAAGATGACACCTGCAGGCTCCACGTGAGGGACAGCTGACACCTGGGTCACAGTTCCATGGGTGAAAATGTGATGGGAGCTGGTGGGCCTCACGACCACCCAGGGAGGACAGGCTCTGGAAGTGGACCTGGTGCCTTTGTTCTAACCAACTGTGAGAGTGCATTACATTTCCACCTCATTTCTCTGGCTTCCAGACAACTGAGGACAGGTCCCTAGATGCCCAGATCCCTGTCTGGTTCTGACTCCCTGAAGAACGTGCACAAACCGAGTACCTACAGAGGGTTGAGCAAAACCTTTATTAGATACACTAACGGGGCGATGTTAGCAAAACGAAAAGCGTGAAGCAAGTCAGTAAGGAGGAGTTATGGCCCTAGGGAGCCGATGCCAGAGAGAGGAGAGAGCACAGGGGCACATGTCAGCCTCAGGGACAAGCCTGGAGACCCCACCCCCACCCCCCACCTCCCTGCTTCTTGTTCGGTCTCCAAGATGGAGAAGCTCCAATGAAAGTCCCACAGGAACACAGAGACCGTTGTTATTGGGAAGGCGGGTTTTGGTGGGAGGAGCACTTGTGTTAGAAATAGACGTGGTCAAAGCCACAGTCATCTCGTGGCAGAGAGCACGCCCCAGTTTCCTTCAGAGGGAGCAGCCTAGGAGAAGGGAAGTGAGGACTTAGTCGGGCTCTGTCCTCAGGATGATGCGACGCCAGGGTGAGGCTCTGGGAGAAAGGGTGAGAGGGGAGACCATTATGACGGCCTCTAGGGGCACCTGGGTGGCTCAGTCAGTTAAGCATCTGACTCTTAATTTCAGCTCAGGTCACGATCTCACGGTTCGTGAGTTTGAGCCCCGTGCTGGGCTCTGCACTGATGACGAGCGCAGAGCCTGCTTGGGCAAAAAAAAAAAAAAAAAAAAAAAAAAAGATGGCCTCTAAAAAATATTGTGTTAGAAACAAGAAGAAAGCACCTTTGAAACCCCTAAGTCTAGCACAAGGGTGGGAAAACAGCCCCGATTTGAGGTTGAAGGGCAAGCTGGTGACCGTGCCCGCCCATTTCTCCCGTGTGTCCCTCTGCAGAGAACCCAGGGATCTAGATGGAGATGAATTTGCGGATTGAGGACGGCGCTCAGTCACCAGACTCCACTTGCAGTGTGTGCCCAGCATGTCAAGGCCAGCAACACGCCCTCCGGGGCACGGGTCCTCTCTGTGGCTGATCCCTACTTGCCCTGCCGGCAGAAATACCAGGGAAGACAGGTTCAGCTCCGTCCCCCTGGGGTCATACGCCACCGTCACCGTGTGTGACTGATTGCTTTCAACAAGCTTCTGTCGGACACACCCTGATGACTGCCTCCCTGAGGAATAAACCTACAGAGGCCCAGCCACTCCTACCAATGCATTTCCACTGTGCCAGGACCTCAAGCTGGAAGGAGCCTGGCATAAAACCTGGAAGTTGAGTTTACCTTGCCCCGCCGTAGAAGAAAGGATGGAAACACACCCCATTGGGCAGGAGACAAACTGGGACCCATATGTGCTAGCTCATACACTTCTTTGTCTTAAATGGATTGATACGATGTATATACCACCTTGGGTCTTGATAAAAATTCACACAATACAATAAAATGCCATTAAAAAAAATTTTTTTTAACGTTTATTCATTTTGGAGAGACAGAGTGGGAGTGGGGGAGGGGCAGAGAGAGAGGGAGACCGAATCCGGAGCAGGCTCCAGGCTCTGAGCTGTCAGCACAGAGTCTGACATGGGGATTTGAACTCACGAACTGTGAGATCACGACCTGAGCCGAAGCCGGATGTTTAACCAACTGAGCCACCCAGGCGCTCCCAAATGCCATTTTTTTAAAAAAAAGTGGGTTTAGAAATTGGCACAAAGCTGGGGCACCTCGGTGGCTCAGTCCGTTAAGTGTGCGACTCTTGGTTTTGGCTCAGGTCATGATCTCATGGTTTGTGAAATTGAGCCCTGCCTAACAGCTCGGAGCCTACTTGGGATTCATTGTCTCTCTCTCTCTTTCTCAAAATGAATAAGCATAAAAAAAAAAAAAAAAAAAAAGACGGGCGCCTGGGTGGCTCAGTGGGTTAAGCGTCCGACTTCGGCTCAGGGCACGATCTCAGTTCATGAGTTCTAGCCCCGCATCGAGCTCTGTGCTGACAGTTCAGAGCCTGGAGCCTGCTCCTGTTTCTGTGCGTCTCTCTCTCTGCCCCTCCCCTGTTCATGCTCTGTCTCTCTCTGTTTCTCAAAAATAAATAAATGTTAAAAAAAGAAATCAGCACAAAGGGAATACAAGGGCAGGACAGAGAAGAGGAAGCCAGCTGTAAAATCAGCACAAGAATCACCTGTGAGGAATGCAAGTTGTCCTATTTGCTAGCAGAACACAAACGGGGCAGATACGGGGTGAAAATGCTCAGCTCTCGGGCAAGTGTTTACCTTGGTGTTTCCCTGCCGAGTGTGTCTAAGCAAGCCGACTTCTGGAAAATGTGGGGACGAGTCAGGAGAGCATTCTTTAAATGTTTGCAAGGGAATCGCGAGAGTCACCCGGATCCACTCCCAACCGCTGTAGGGATCTCCCCCGTGACCCACATCTAGTCTCCGAGCTTCTGCTGCAACAGCTCCCAAAAGAGGAAGCTGTGCAGTAAGGTGACTGTCAGAGAGTTCCTTGTAGGGCCCCGACGTCTGCTTTCCCTTTGATGAAGTTACAGATAAAGGGTTAGGCTTCACGGGAGAATCGTATTCAAGCATGGGAGGGCGAGGGTATTTGTATGTGTGTGGGGGCGACGTGGGGATGCTAGGGGGAGGGGGCTGCTGTTAGCCAGGCAGTTTTGTGGCAGGCTGAAAACTGTCCCCCCGAAAACATCTGGCCTAAAGACAGAATCTCTGGAACTTGTGAATGTTACTGTGTTTGGAAAAGGCCTTTATAAAAGACGTGATTAAGGATCTTGAGGTCACCGGAGTATCCTGGATTATCCAGGTGGGTCCTAAATGCCATCACATGTGGCCTTGTAAGAGAAAGGCAGAGGGAGACCTGACACAAGGGAGGAGCAGGCGATGTGGGGCTGGAAGGGACATGGGAGAGACTTGGCCACAGCCTTGGAACCGCAGCAGCCACCCAGAGCTGGGAGAGGCAAGGGTGCATTCCCCCCTGTAGCCTCTAGGGGGAGCAGGGCCCTACCAACACCTGTGAACCTGAGGCCGGACTTTGTTCTTTCTGCCTCTTGATTTGTGAGCGGATAAATATGTCGTCTTTAAAAAAAAAATTTTTTTTTAACGTTTATTTTTGAGAGAGACAGGGAGAATGCAATGGGGGCGGGGGCGTGGGGCAGAGAGAGAGAGGGAGACACAGAATCCGGAGCAGGCTCCAGGCTCTGAGCGGTCAGCACAGAGCCCGACGCGGGGTTCGAACTCACGCACTGTGAGA
Organism: Lynx rufus; assembly: GCF_022079265.1. Taxonomy (NCBI): domain Eukaryota; kingdom Metazoa; phylum Chordata; class Mammalia; order Carnivora; family Felidae; genus Lynx; species Lynx rufus. The sequence continues at coordinate 17,230,342 of NW_025814840.1, forward strand.
TCATGTCCTGAGCCGAAGTCGGGCTTTAACCGACTGAGCCACCCAGGCGCCCCTAAATATGTTGTCTTAAGCCCCCAAGCTTGTGGTAATTTGTTGCAGTGACCACAGAAAACTAACACACATTTCGGGGTACTGTTCGGTTCTTCCCCGCCTTTTCTATTTATGTGTGTCACCGGGGACATCATCACTCAATCTGCTGGCTGAACACGACGTGCCAACTCCTTCAATGCATTCAGATACGTTTCCTGATGGGCTCTTGGAGTCATTTTAGTCCACAGACGTCTTCTAGGGTTAATATAAGGATAAAAGGACTTATTGATTATAAAGCCCTTAAAATAGTGCCTGGCTCCAGGTAAATATATACAGTGCTCAGCTCAGAGCGTATATAAATATTTGTCAAGTTGGAATAAATAAATAGGATCCTGTTTGGGGTCCTGGGGTTCTTGCTTTTGTAGTGCTTTTCCTCTGTTGATTCTTCGGGAGCCAGAGAGCATTTTAAATTTAGTCTTGGGTTCATAACATTTCCCTTCAGAACGTGTGCCCAATGTCATAAGGAAAGGTTACGGCTAGATGTGTTACATACCAGAAAGAGACAATCCAACTTTTAAGGCTCACAGCTGTCCCACGGAGAAAAGTCTACGGTAAAATGCTCCTCTCTGTCTACAGTGTCTTCCCTTGGAGACTAATATCTGAATCCAGTCCTAGGGGCTCCTGGGTGGCTCGGTCAGTTAAGCGTCTGACTCTTCATCTCGGCTCAGGTCATGATCTCACCGTTTGTGAGATGGAGCCCTGTGTTGGGCTCTGCACTGACAGTGAGGAGCCTGCTTGCGATTCCGTCTCTCCTTCTCTCTGCCCCTCCCCCCACTTGTTCTTTCTCTCTCTCTTCCAAAATAAATAAATATATGAACATTAAAAAACATCGATTCCTAGTCTATTTTTTTAAAAAAAATTTTTTTTCCAACGTTTTTATTTATTTTTGGGACAGAGAGAGACAGAGCATGAACGGGGGGAGGGGCAGAGAGAGAGGGAGACACAGAATCGGAAACAGGCTCCAGGCTCTGAGCCATCAGCCCAGAGCCCGACGCGGGGCTCGAACTCACGGACCGCGAGATCGTGACCTGGCTGAAGTCGGACGCTTAACCGACTGCGCCACCCGGGCGCCCCAGTCTATTTTTTTTTTTAACTCTCTTGTTCTCGATTCCTAATTGTATTTGAAGAACAGAAAGTTACCCTTTTCTCAACAAGGGAAGATGGGTCGACCCGGGATGCACCATCAGTCGGGGGTGGAGACCAGCACAGCCCCAGGGCCCTAGTTATGCTAGCAGAGGCCAAGGGTTTAGTCCCAACTCTGTCAGTTATCTGCTTGTGACCTTGAGCAAATCCCTTTACCATCTAAGCTTCAGTTTCTTCATAGAAGACTGTGATTCAAAAAAATATCTGTAGGGGTGCCTGGGTGGCTCAGTCAGTCAGGCGTCTGACTTCGGACAGGTCACTATCTCGCGGTTCCTGGGTTCGAGTCCTGTGTCAGGCTCTGTGCTGACAGCTCAGTGCCTGGAGCTTGCTTCAGATTCTGTGTCTCCCTCTCTCTCTCTGCCTCTCCGCCCATCAAAAAATAAACATTAGAAAACATTTTTAAAAATATCTAACTTTTCTGATCGATGCCTCTTTGTCTTACAAATATCTAAAAAAATGCCTTCTGTGACTCTTGTATTTGTGACAGTGTTTTTGTCCCAACTTAGTTCAAAGGGCTCCATTCACTTTGCTGAAGTCTTTTGACAAGACCACTGTCTATTTTCCATGTGCCTGATTAGTCTATATTGTGCTCTCATAAATTGGGCGCTTTCCTCTGGTTCTGGGTGATGTGAAACACTCCACGGCCAGTGCTGGGGTCTGTCAGAGTAGCCACCGTGTGACCATAACCCATCAGACTTGAGTAGGGGGCAGGTTTTCTTTGGTGGCTTGAATACATATACTTTGCAATGAAAGTGGGGCTATCTGAAAGGGATTTGATTTTTATAGCTTCCAGTGGATTTGCATATAAATACCTTTTGCTGTCGTTGTGAGACCACATCTCCATCTTGCAGGGAAGGGGTGTCTTGGAAATCACAGGCGCCTTTCTAAAGCTCCAAGTACCACCACTACCTTGTAACTTCCCAGTGTAACTAACTGAGCGATTCTGCCGTCTCAGGACTCCTCATAGAAACAAACCTGAAAAGAAGTCAGGGAAAAATGTCACAACTGTAAAACGTAGGTGGTGGATATATGGGTTTTCGCTGCAGAATCCTTGTAGCTTTTTTGTATCATTGAACTTTTTCATTAAAACATGTTGAAAAATACGTAGGGGTGCTGACAGGTGAGAAAGATGAACTCCGTGGGGGTGGGGGAGAACTCATCACTAGTTCAAGTGCACCTGCTGGGCACCTGTGGGTGGCCTCTCTGCGGTGTTCCTGGAGTCTTACCCTTTCTCGGCTCGGCCCAAGGAGGATGTAATAACCAATATGTTGGATGGACTCCGAGTGCAGATTTGGGTCAGATGGGTCTCCTCTGTAGTCTTTTTTTGTTTGTTTGTTTTTCAACGTTTATTTATTTTTGGGACAGAGAGAGACAGCGCATGAACGGGGGAGGGGCAGAGAGAGAGGGAGACACAGAATCGGAAACAGGCTCCAGGCTCTGAGCCATCAGCCCAGAGCCTGACGCGGGGCTCGAACTCACGGACCGCGAGGTCGTGACCTGGCTGAAGTCAGACGCTTAACCGACTGCGCCACCCAGGCACCTCCTCTGTAGTCTTCTACCATACCTTGCACAGCCTTTAGCTGACTCCGGCTCACCAACACCAAGGAAAGGGTTTTAAAAAAAAATATATATATATATATGTATATATATATATATTTTAAGTTTATTTATTTATTTTGAGAGAGAGAGCAAGCGGGGTAGGGGTCCGCACTGTCAGCACAAAACCCAATGCAGGGCTCGAACCCAGGAACCGTGAGATCGTGACCTCAGCCGAAATGAAAAGTCAGATGCTCAACCGACTGAGTCACCCAGGCGCCCCTCAGGGAAAGGGTTTCGAATAGTTGTTTTCATAAAAATAAATACCTTTGTGGTGCTCAAGAAAGATTGGGGGTGTATCGAGTGTGGATTAAAAGATCATGATGTGTTCGTCTTCACTGACGAGCTGACAGGTCAAAGGTTCGAAAAGCTGTGACCAGCATATTACATGGTCATTTTTTTTCTACAGGCTTCATCCTATGGCTATGATGCGAGGTCATTCCAGTTGGTTTTACTTTTTACCTTGGCATCTTCTTTTTAGCGTTCTGTGTTGGTTTCATCATCCTCAGGATAAATTACAATTCCCGAGGCCCTCTGACCTTATGTAGCTTCCTGGGCTCATTTTTAAAACCCCCAGCACCCACGCTCCACCCAGTTGTGTGGGCTCTTCGGTTCCCTGCACACGTTACACTCGCTGCCCTCCAGGGCTTGGCATGCATGGTTATTTTCCCTCCAGGGACACTGGAAAGTTCCTTTCCTTTCCCCCTCCTCTCAGAGGACCTTCTCGACTTCTAAGGCCGGAACAGGTGTTCCTGCTCTGCATTTCCCTAGATCCCCTTTACAGCACTTAACCATGCTCCACTGCAAATACCTTCTCAGGTTTCCAAATCTATCACTACTTCTGTAAACTTTAAGAGGGCTACTCAGCCCTGCATCTATACTGTCTGATGCACATAGTAGGAGCTCCGTAATATGTCACATGAATAAGTGATTGATGAATAAAAGGATAAATGAAACAGGGAGAGAGAAAGGGGGGGAGTGCTATCTTATCTAAAGGTAAGATTATCTTGTTTTTATCTAATATCAGTTTTATGGAGATAGAATCCACCCCTGTAAAGTGTAGAGCTCAGTGGTTTTAGTTATTTAGTTTTGGATCAGCCATTAAGAAAAAAATTTTTTTAATGTTTATTCTTATTTTGAGAGAGAGAGAGAGAAAGAAGGGGAGGGGGAGACAGAGAGAGAATCCCAAGTTGGCCCTGCACTGTCAGAGTGGATCCCGACCCGGGGCTCAGAATCACAAACTGTGAGATCATGACCTGAGCTGAAATCAAGAGTCGGACGCTTAACCTGCTGAGCCACCCAGACGCCCCTGGGTCAGCCATTTTTAAACAGTAGCTTAGTCACAGGGGAAAATACTGAATTCATGAAAAATTCACAAAAGCTGTTTATTTTGACTTTATTAAGAGAAAAATATTTCTGTTGTAAGAACACAATACTAAATACATTATTTATAGCCAGTAACTTACCATTTAAATTAAAAAGATATAAACATGTCAAAGGAATGAAACATAGATCTTTTATTATGTGTGGATCATGGATTCACGTTCCTCCTCCATTTCCAGAGCTTCCCCGAAGTGGTCTACAAAGTAGGACTCTCCCCTTGTCCTATCCCTCATTCCCCAGGCAGCACCCCGGGCTCTGAGCTTGCCTGGGTCTGTGCCTGTATGTGGTTCGGTTGTTTCTTATGGGGGCTATGTGGTAGTTTTGGGGGTTTCCGATGCCATAACCATAGCTTTCTTTTTCAGGAAGTGTATCCAAATCTTTGCGTCATTTTGCTCAACAGAAATGAGGAGCTTGGTTTGTATTTTATGTCTTCTCTGTTGCAAGGGCAGTTGGTTGTGCCACAGATAATAAAGAACACAACTGTGGGCAGTAAAAGAAGTATGTAGGGTGACACATTCTGCTCAAAATCAACTCAACAAATTCTTCTTGGGGCAGGCCCTGTACTTTGGGAAACATGCTATTTCCTCACGTGTAAACCACCCGGTCTCTCCCAGAACCAACCTTTTACCCAGGCTGGGCGAGTCAGGCATAAACGCTTGGAATCGGAACAGAAGACGTGGACAATATAAAACATGAGGTAACGTAATAGGAGGACAATGGTTTTCAAACGGTTGTGAGGCAGGCGACTTTGTTTTCCTGACTGGAAATTACAGTGGATCGCGTGACAAGTGGAAGCACCTGGGGAAGTAGGACCAGAACAGTCTCCGGAAATCCTGGATACGACCGCTGTGGTGCTGGGCTGGGCCTTGGGGGGTGGGGGGGGGGGTCAACGGGAGTGAGCCCACAGACTCGAGTTTTTGGAAAGCCTTCCTTCCACAGAGAAGCCATGATGACTGACTCTATCTGGTTGGGCAGAGACGAGGCCACTCCAGGCCCCGGGGAGAGCAGAAGACATATGGGGAAGTGCGGAGGCTGTAATAGAAGATGGGGGTAGGAACACGTCTGCGGAGAACGAACTGGGACCGGAACACTGAGGACCACGCTTATGCTAAGAGAACACACAAAGTCATTCCTCAGGAAGAGACAAGAACCTCCAGGGTCAGCAGTAAGAGACGATGACAGACATGGAGGGACGCCACCACGGTGCGTGGCGCCGGTCTGGGTTGAGGGCCTGGGAGGAGGCTGTTGTGACCTTTCAGGCAGGAGACAAGAGCTGACCCGGGGTCTGAGTGAAAAGGGACGTTTCCAGAGAAAAGCTTCGGGCAAGGATTCTGTTTGGGTGGGTGCAGGGCGGTGAGATGGAGTTCAGCTTCAGAGGTAAAGGCGGGGCTGTACTGGCACCGCCTGGGAGGCAGTGGACGGGGCAGAGAGAGCGGGCAGAGGGGCAAGCTGGAGGTGCCGGGTCTGGGAGGCCTACGTCCTGGGAGCTGAACGTGAACGGCAAGAGAGAGGAGAGAAGCTGAGGTCAGAGTCCCGGGGCTGGGAAGCCGGTGAACAAAAGACCGACGGAACGGGCGGCCGGTCTCAGAAGGAGGCGCTCTGGGTGAGCTTGCAGAGCAGAGCTAAGGGAGGAGTCTGACAAAGACCTGGCAACTGGCTTCCCTCTGATTTTTAGGAGGGCAGAGTCAGGAGACTATGGGAGAAAGTATGTCCTACAAAGAGGAAAGGCGGTGAAGAAGCAGGCTTGACCAGTTGTTCTAGAACAGACAGCTGTGCGGGTAGTTTGCAGAGGGGAAGGAGCCAGGGCACGGGAGAGGACAATGAAAAGAGCTGTGTCTGAAGACCTGGAAAGGAAGAGCATTGGCTGAGCGTTGAGGGGAGACTGAGGCCACAGGAGGGAGGATGGCCTTTCCGCAGCGGAGAAGGTTCGGACCTGGGGTGCTCTCCTGCCACTTTTGTGCTTCCCTCGCCGCCTGCACCCCCACCCCCAAACCGGCCTCTGGGTCTGCTCCAGGCCCCCCGCGGCCAGCACAGGCTGCAGGGAGGGCCAGGCTGTGGGCCGGGAGCCTGACTGTGACCTGGGGCGGGGGGCGGGGGGAGGGGAAGGACGCTTCCAGGGAGCAAACAGCCGAGAGAGGAAGATGAGCACGGGTCCAGGACCAGAGGGAGGGAAGGAGGGAAGCAGGCAGGCGACCAAACGAGTTTTGAGCTGAAGAAGGAACAAAGCTCCAGCAATAGTGTAACCGGCTCGACTCTCAGCAACGGGAGGGCAGACTGGGGAGGCAGGAGCGTGGGGGAGGTTCACTGGAGGTGACCACGAAGGCAGAGGGGCATCACGGAGGTCCAGCTGAGGCTCTGTGCACGCGCAGCGCTGGCCTCGTGGGGAACACGGCCGCGGAGTCACCCCAACGGCTCGAATGAGGCGCGGCCGGCAGAAAGGCAAGGAGCTGATGGGTTCGGGGACTAATGGGGATGGATCGGCAGCTGCCTACATTTGCAGGTGGGTAAAAAGCGAAGCAAGGCCGGTCAGAAGTGGAGGTCGAGGGAAGGTGAAGAGGCAGCCCACAGCAGGGCCCGTGGAAGGGAGGACGAGGGACTGGGGCGGGGTGGGGGGGACAGCGGCCAATGGGGCAGATTTCGGAGTCAGGTCCCGCTACAAGCGACATGGCGTGCCGGTGTCAGAGAGGCGGAGAATAGGGCCCCAGGAAGCAGCAAAGCACGGATGTGGATGTCCTTGACCTAAAGTGAAGGACCCAGAGAGATGTGCACTGAAGTCCTCGGCGGGGGGGCGGCTGAGGTGACCCAGAGGCAGTCAGGGGCTGGGACACGTAAGGGCATCTACGGATTCTACGATGGCATTGGTCTCATTTGAGGAGGACGCCCGTCTGAGTGTGTGAATGCTAAGAGGCTTTTGTACCCTCTTCAAAAGTCTTGAGATTTATAGATGGTGCAATCACTTCCCACGTCCCATTCCATCCTCTGGAAGAGGTAGACCATGGTGCTTTCCACCAGTAAGCCACTCAAGATGGCCAGAAAGGAGAGCTTTCGGCTGATATTCAGGGTCACTGGAAAAGAACAGACAACTAGTAAGTCCTTAAGAGTTTAAGTGATGTCAGCATGTAAAGTACGTGGCATTCTGAATGGAACTCTTTTGTAAAGCTGTTTTTGAGAAAAATCTCTATTTGTTCTTATTAACTGGTGCTGTTATCCTCTCCCACTTTTTTAAAATCTACGGACCTCTGGAGAGAAACAAAGCATGTGCCGATAACAAACACACGAAGTTTCTCCTCCTGAAATCAAGACACAGATTTCCATGAATACTGAGGGAGAAAATTAAGAACAGATTTTAAGGTTATAAAGAGATCGACAATGGGGCGCCTGGGTGGCTCAGTCAGTTGAGCGACCGACTTCAGCTCAGGTCATGATCTCGCGGTCCGTGAGTTCGAGCCCTGAATTGGGCTCTGTGTTGACAGCTCAGAGCCTGGAGCCAGTTTCGGATTCTGTGTCTCCCTCTCTCTCTGACCCTCCCCCGTTCATGCTCTGTCTCTCTCTGTCTCAAAAATAAATAAATGTTAAAAAAAAAAAAAAGAGATCGACAAAACAAAACAAAAACAAACAAACCCGGAAACTCTCTGTTTAACAGTAAGCATTACGATAAAAGGTACCAGGTAGCAGCCTCATTTAAAATAACCCTTCTCACAATGGATGGGGAAAATGAAGACCCCCAAGGCTGCTCATCCCTTCTTTGGTGTGGTAGGAGCTGTGCTTCCTGGCTTGACGACTGCCCCGCCACGTACATTTGGACAAGTCATCCGCAAAGCGGAGGTTAATAACGGCTGCCCTACTAACCCCACGGCACTGAGATGTTGCACATGAAGGCATTTTGAGAACTAAAAAATACCACGTGGTTAACATGAACAAATACCGACTACGCGCTCTGAATAAGGCATTAGAGGAGTGCCAGGCCCTGTTATTATTCTATGAAGAATTCCAGAGTTTAACAGGTTTGCCAAGAGCGTGTCGGAGGCGCAAGGCTTTAAGCTTGTGTGTGGGCTGAACTCGGAGGAGACAGGATAAAACATAAACATACCTCTGATTGCCTGAAAATTGGATGTAAGGACAAATACTTTGATGAGTCTGAGGCACAGGGATGTGTAGTCGTGCTCCCAAATGACGGCTGGAATCAGCAAGAGTTTTCCGTAGCTCGACAACAATAATGCTTTCAGCAGCAAAATGAAGTCGGGTTTTTTTTTCGCTGTCGTCGGTCGTTCTATCCACAGGAAAGTAAAGATGCCAGTAAAAAAGGCAGCTTGTTCTAAGGAGGGAACGGAGGACAAACACATGAATGTCCCGATCTGAACCATATCTCTCTAAAACCAAATAAGCCACAATTCCAAAATACAACTTACCGGCTGACTTCATTAGAATTGCTTTATCGAGATCAAATTTTCTTTTTCCTCCCTCCTTCTTTTTTTTTTTTTTTTTTTTTTTTTTTAAATAAGCCCCTGCCTTTTGTGTCAAATCCTGCTGGTATGATTTCAGAAACATAGTTCAACAGTTCTTTTGTGGAGTATTTCATCACCCACCGAAGCAAAAGTCAGTCCGTTAGGATTGTGATCATCAGCTCTCTGAAGTTCTTTCTAGGAAGTAAGACTCTGTTTGGGTATTTTCAGTGTTCGAGGCCTCCACAGAAAGAATACAGGAATATGGAGGTTTTTTTTTAAGCCCGAAAGACGGGACGCAGCCTAAGAATTGCATATGAAGATGTTTTTCTTTGCTCATTCTTCCACTATTTATTGACTACCTAGTATCTACAAGATTTTGAATACTGTTATCTAAATTTAAAACTTCCTTAATTCATGTTAACAAGCTTTCTGAGTGCAATTCCTTATGCTTCCAGAAAGTATTCACAGACAGAGTCCAGTACAGGAGAAGCCACAGTTCCACTGGGTCCACAGAACAGAGCACGGGCTGTTCTATTCCCATTAACTAGGATTTTAACATTTCTTTCAACTGTGGTATTATTTTTATTCAGACTCTTAGTCCTCTGATTACCCAGCTGCATACGTCTTGAGTGATCTGTCCCTAATTCTATTTTTTCCCATAAGCTATGTTATGTAGGTTTCTGCAGACTCTGGTTTTTCTGGAACACATGTGTCATCTTATAGGAGAGACAACTGTATCCTTCCTAAAATGTTTTATAACCAAACAGAGTCAAACTAAAGAGGTTCCAAACATAGGTGATTAGAATCAAAAATAATTTTGGCCGGTTGACCTACATGACCGGGACACCAAGGGCTTGTCAACTGCAAAGACCTGCTCAAATAGGCTGATCTTATAGCCTCAGATTTGGACCAAAAAAGTAATAAAAGCAACAAAGAATTCCTTAACAACAAGAACGATCTAATAGTGGGTTGTCTCCTGTCGCTGGAGATACTCAAACAAAGCTAGATCATTTTGCAGAGCTGAGGGAAGGATTTCTAGCACTGGAGAGAAGGGCGGACCAGATAACCTCCACATCTTTCTAACTCAGAACCTGAGAGATTTATGTGTTTGCACCAGCCCTTGGGCTCTGCACAGTCTTTCTCAAGGCAGATACTATGAGGCTTTCATGGATCAGCCGGGTTCAGGAGGACCTCACCTGCCTTCAGAGGGCTGCACGGAGAAAACACCAGATGGGGAGCCCGGGGAGCCACCTGTCTCAGCGCTGACACTAACCTGCGGTGGGATTTTGGGGAAATCATTGCCTTCCTGCTTCTATGTCTCCACGGGAGAACCTAACCTATCTACCAAAGAGGATGGTTGTGAACATTAAGTTGATAAAATCGTAAAAGCAGTGTTTAAATTATAAAATGCTATATTTACGTAGGGCATTTTTTAATAACCTATTTTAGGGGGTCAGAACCTAATAGTGGATTAAAAAAGTAACAGTAGAAAAAATTTCTGAGTGTCAAAATATCCACTATAGAGTAGGTGCTACAGCAATTCTGAACTATTTGAAAATAAGCCTGGTTTATTTTTTATGTTAAAAATTACGGACACACAGGAGCTTATCCTCAGAAATTTTAAGAGGTTTTGCTTTAAAGCTTAAAATTACATTAGGTTCTAGTTCCTGGCGTAGGCAACGTTCTCAAGGATGTTTTTAATATTATTACATACGTTTGCGAATTCTTTTTTTTTTTTTTTTTAAACGTTTTTTATTTATTTTTGGGACAGAGCGAGACAGAGCATGAACGGGGGAGGGGCAGAGAGAGAGGGAGACACAGAATCGGAAGCAGGCTCCAGGCTCCGAGCCATCAGCCCAGAGCCCGACGCGGGGCTCGAACCCACGGACCGTGAGATCGTGACCTGGCTGAAGTCGGACGCTTAACCGACTGCGCCACCCAGGCGCCCCTGCGAATTATTAAAATGTAGATTTTAAAACCTCAGAAACGGATGAGAGGACCAAGGAAGTGAGAGCAAACAGAGAAGAAAATGGGACAAAAGAGGACACACCGTCCAGGAATATGACACTGCAGTGCACTGGAGACTCAATATTGCTAAAACAATATTTCATTATAATCAAAGAGTTTTAGAAGCAGAGCATGGAAGCCTGTAAGTAAGAAAACAGTGGCAGAAATTAATTCAACACAATTCTGACCTCAGTCACAAACTCGAATTCTGGAGAAAAGCAGTTCCTTGAACTTAAGGAACTTGGGACAGGAGTCACTTTTCCTGAATGCAGTCAGAGAAAGAACAAGTTTTCCCTATTAAACAGGTTGCATGAGTTCAATGCAATTAGCACAACACATTGGATAAGGTCTGGCAATTATCAGTCTGTTTTAATAAAGATGAGACCTGGGGAGTCTTTCAACTGGACAGTCAGAAATTAAATTTAAGAGTTTTATCGACGATGGTATGCCTCAACATATTTTACGAAACTCTCTAATCTGATAAACCTAACCATTTCCGTAACAGATGTGTGGTAACAAATAAAAAAGCAAGCAAGCACATAATTTAGACAAACTCATCTAGCAGCTTAGCAGTAGAGCTGAACGTTTAAGTCTCAAGTCCTATGTTAACCCCCTCCTCTAACCAATGATTAAGCCCACCCACTTCACTTGTGATCAGAATAGTGGGGACTAGATGGCTGAGAACAGAAAGCGTGGCTTCTTCGTACCTAGAGAAGCAATTGCGAACATTCTATAGAAATCCCACTCCTTGGCATATCTGATGAAGTCGTCGGGATCGGTGTTCTGGTTTGAATCTTGAAGCTGCCACCATCTCAGGTACGCTTCGCAAAGCAAACAAAATATGCAGAGTTTCCCGTGCATCTGGTAGTCAAAAAGACAATGCCATTTACTGGGTAGAGAAACACCTAATTACACGTAATATCGGGTAGGCGCAGACGTAGCTAAGTACTTGTGGTTTTGAAGAACCTCCCATCCCACAGCTTTTCAAATTCAGGACTGCCCGGTTAAGTGTGTAATTGTGTTGCCTGTAAACCCAATGGCTCTTCATCAGCAATGACCATCAGAATCACACGGGGAGATTTTTCAGATTGCAAACGTCGAGGCCCCAGTCCTGACTCAGAATCTTGGGAAGTAAATCCTACACATGCAATTTTGAAACAGTCCTGGGGGCAAGGTGGGATTCTGATGTATGCCCTTCGCTAAGAAATACCGCTCTAAAGAGTAGTCCACCCTTCACACTCTATTTTCAGCATCGGTCCTATACACAGAATCAAGCACAGAATTCACGTGACTCGTGGATAGGCAGAAGCAGCAATGAGAACACATTTTAACCTGAAGATTCCATCATACCACATAGGAAACTACTATTCTGAACATAAATTTTTATTTTTATTTTATTTATTTTTAAGTTTTAAGTTTTTTTTTAATGTTTACTTTCATTTATTTTATTTTTTAATTTATTATTTAATTTGCATCCAAGTTAGTTACCATATAGTGCAACAACTGATTTCAGGAGTAGATTCCTTAATGCCCCTTACCCATTTAGACCATCCCCCCTCCCAGAACCCCTCCAGCAACCCTCTGTTTGTTCTCTGTATTTAAGAGTCTTTATGTTTTGTCCCCTTCCCTGTTTTCACATTACTTTTGCTTCCCTTTCCTTATGTTCACCTGTTTTGTCTCTTAAATTCCTCATGTGAGTGAAATCATATGATAGTTGTCTTTTTCTGACTAATTTTGCTTAGCATCATACCCTCCAGTTCCATCCACGTAGTTGCAAATGGCAAGATTTCATTCTTTTTGGTTGCCGAGTAATACTCCATTGTATATATGTACCACATCTTCTTTATCCATTCCTCCATCGATGGACATTTGGGCTCTTTCCATTCTTTGGCTACTGTTGATAGTGCTTCTATAAACACTGGGGTGCATGTGCCCTTTCGAAACAGCACACCTGTATCCCTTGGGTAAGTACCTAGTCGTGCAATTGCTGGGTCATAGGGTATTTCTATTTTTAATTTTTCGAGGAATCTCCATACTGCTTTCCAGAATGGCTGCACCAGTTTGCATGCCCATCAGCAGTACAAAAGAGATCCTCTTTCTCCCCGTCCTCGCCCACATCTGTTCTGAACATAAATTTTTAAAAAATGGCCCTATGCTGGATGAGTGTCAATGAATATATGGAAAAAACAGTAATTAAAAGGTAGAAATTTTTAAAGCTGCAAGTTCTAAAGAGTCTGAAATTTTGGCAAAAATAAAAATTATCAGGTAACATGAATTGGCTTTTTACAACATGTTTCTCCTGGGGTGCCTGGGTGGCTCAGTCGGTTAAGCGTCCAACTCTTGGTTTCAGCTCAGGTCATGATCTCACGGTTTGTGAGTTTGAGCCTTGCCTCAGGTTTCTGTGCTGACAGTGTGGAGCCTGCTTGGGATTCTCTGTCCCTCTCTCTCTCTCTCTGCCCCTCACTCTCTCAAAATAAATAAACTTTAAAAAATAAAATAAAACCCATTACCCACTGGACTTTCTATATCAATATAAAGTGGGGAAAAGAAAGTGTGTGCAAACGTAATGCAGTCCCAGGATAGGTATCAGTGTGGGCTTCTGAGGTTCTTCTAGTTGGCACAGTGGTTCTCCTGGCTGCACTTCAGAATCACCTGGGGGTTTTAAGAAATACTGATGCCTGAACTCATCCCCAAAGATTCTGATGTAACTGATTCTGGGCGAGGCCTCGGCTTGGAAGGATGAACTGCTATCCACCCTCTCTCTCCCAGGTGATTCCATTGTGTACCAAAGTTTGGGAATCAATGCTCTAGCAATTTAAAAACTGCCCTGGTTATGTTTTTTTTTTTTTCAATATATGAAATTTATTGTCAAATTGGTTTCTGCCCTGGTTATTTAACGTGGGGGAGGGGAAGGAATTCCCTCAACAGGATATAAAATGTAATACACTGTATTAAAATATTTCTCTTTTAATGGTCGCTTACTTCCTCTAGCTATATTTCTCTCCTTACCTGGATATATTTAATTTTATTCTGGTAGAAATAACTGGTATCTATTTCAAAAGGAAACCCACTAAAAGGCAATACAGATTATAGTTTTTCAACTTCCTCCCAGTGAGCGTATTCTTAAATATTCACTAAACATTGCGTGCCTTGTTTATCAATGCCTGCTATTTCTAGTAACTTCCAGACACTGTTGAGATAAAAGACCCATGCTTAATAGACTTTCTTTTTAAAATAATGTTCTTTAATTCCGTTCAAATTATTCTTTAAAAATGCAAGAGCATTATCAAGTAAAATTAGAAAATTAAAAAAATTAGCACAACTTACGTTTATTTTAGTATTGAAAAGAATATGTCTGTAGGCCTGGGCTTTGCATAAAATAGCATTAATCAAGATGATAACAGGATCATACTCGATATATTTGTCTACAGGTTTCTGGCAGGATTTCTGAAATAATGCAAGATAATATTAGAATAAGCAAACTCATACATTCTGAAATCTTAAAGGATTCTGAACTAGCAGAGTCTATTTTGGACTTGTATAGCAATAAGGACATGTCAGCATTTATTTAAATTAACTTCTCTTCAGATACAAAATGTTCACATAAGCTCTGGTTTCAGAAATGACTAAATGCAATCTTCTAGGCTAGAAATATTAATCTTTTTAAAAAAATATTTTCTTAATGTTTTTATTTATTTTTGAGACAGAGAGAGACAGAGCATGAGCAGGGGAGGGGCAGAGAGAGAGGGAGACACAGAATCCGAAGCAGGCTCCAGGCTCTGAGCTGTCAGCACAGAGCCCGACGTGGGGCTGGAACTCACTGTGAGATCATGACCTGAGCTGAAGTCGGATGCCTAGCTGACTGAGCCACCCAGGCACCCCAGAAATATTAATATTTTAATCTCATATGTAAGGAAGCTAAAAAAAATTTTGATTTTTTTTAGAAAATATTTTCTTAGTGTTTATTTATTTCTGAGAGATTGAGAGAGAGCGCGAGCGAATGAGCAGGTGAGGGGCAGAGAGAGAGGGAGACACAGAATCTGAAGCAGGCTCCAGGCTCTGAGCTGTCCGCACCAAGCCCGACGTGGGGCTCGACTTCATGAAATAGCGAGATCATGACCTGAGCTAAAATCGGACACTTAACCAACTGAGCCACCCAGGCGCCCCAAAAATATTTGATTTAAAGACTGGATTAGGCAGAAAAGTATCCCAGAAAATGCTTTCACTTTGTAGGACTTGTTATAAAATAAAGAAATACATTTATAATGTACTTCCATTGATAAACTGTTGCCTATTGGCTAGATGGCCACCAACTCTGCGGTTCTTGAAACATGACCTGGAGAAAGGGGTTCAGAAAAGCACGCGGAGCTTCTGAGATCTAAAAGCAAATAAAGAATGTGGTAGATACTGAGAAGCTCTCCCCCCCCCCCCAATTAACATTGAGAATATGGGAGGAAAATGCTCCTTCTCTGTGATGAACAATGGTGAAGACGCTGGAAAATGCTGAGCTATACATAAGCAAATGGGGTGCAGCTTGGTTCCAGGTTACCGGAAGCAAGACACCTGGGCTCTCAGTAATTCCTACTACATTAACTTTTTTGGACACCCGTGATTACAGTGTTATCAAAGTCCAACACCGACAGAACACATAACACCGGTGTACAAGAACGAGCTCATCAGAGGGGTGCTTGGGTGGCTCAGTCTGTTAAGCGTCAGGTCATGATTTCACGGTCCGTGAGTTTGAGCCCTACATGGGGCTCTCTGCTGTCAGCAGAGCCCGCTTTGGATCTTCTGTCCCCCCTCTCTCTGCCCCTTCCGCATGTATGCTCTCTCTCTCAAAAATAAATAAACATTAAAAAAATTTTTTTAATAAAAAATATTTTAAAAAAGAGAACAAGCTCATTAGAAATGTGACATTTCAAAGAGTTTTAGTTACAAAGTTGAGTTAAGGCAACTGTTCTAATGGCTACAATTCAAACATAAAACATTTTGAAATTGTGAGAAGATAAAATAAAAATGGAAGTGATGGATATGCAAACATACTGGGATGGCCTTTTAATTACATCAAAGTGCTAGGGGAAAAAAACGAAGGGCATTGAAAGATATCAACCCCGCATTCCAAAGGTAAAGAAAAACCACTTCCCACTGAAAGAGTTTCTCCACTTCATTCGTGTCATTTACAAGAAACGCGTATGTTTTTAAGTCATCAAGTGAACCAATGAAGAGAGACGTGCTATTACCTCATTTAAATACACCTAATCACACCGAGGCATAAGATGTTAACGATTTCACAGTTTTTCAGCTGGGCAAAGAGTAAGCCAGTGTCTAGACAGAAGCCGCGGAATCAGACATCCTATATTCATGACGAAGAGCTGTTTTCTAGACACCCTCCCTCTGCTGCCTATGGGCAAAACACCTCCTCTCTACAAACAACACTGGAGATCCTACTCCATTGTAAAATGGAACCACTGGCTGGTCAAGGGTCTTATCTCTGTCCGTTACAAGTTCCTTCAAGGGCACCTGGGTGGCTCAGTGAGTTAAGCGACTGCCTCTTGGTTTCAGCTTAGGCCATGACCTCACGGTTCGTGGGTTCGAGTCCCATGTCAGGCTCTGTGCTGACAGCACGGAGCCTGCTTGGGATTCTCTCTCCCTCTGCCCCTCTCCCTCTCCTGCTTGTTCTCTCTCTCTCTCTCTCCCAAGAATAAACAAATAAAACTTAAAAAAAAAGTTTCCTAAAACCCGTACGTATGGAGGCGGCAGTGCAAGTCGAGCTGAGCCAGGATTTGGACAATTTTTGGGAGGAAGTGGCAGAAGACAGCAGCCCAGTTTTCCCTTTTACAATCACTCGGCCGACAGATGTGTCTGTCGCGGCCACAGCGTTCATTGCAACAGCTCTCCTAACCATTTCTAGGGACCAGGCACTTCCAGGATGCTAGATACTCCCCTTGAGATGTCAGTCTCTATCTTCAAGGACCTTACAGTTTAGAAGAGGACGCATAAGCACGCTACTGCAAGCGCTACAATGGAAGGGACACAGGGTGACATGAATCCCGTAGGAGGGGCGGCTCCTGGTGTCACATGCCCTGTGATGTGCTACACCCACCTTCCCTTCCTAGCATTCTGAGTATTTTACAAGCACTGAAAGTTCATTAGAGCCCGCTGGTTCCCTCCCTATCAGGTTAAGCCTAATTTGTCCTTGTTCTGCCTCTGCTACTTGCTTCTCCCACGAGGGCTCCCTCCACCTTGAATGCAGGAGGAAACCCACACAGGCACAAAACAAACACACAGTAAAACACCCTAGTGGCAGGCGGCTACGTTTAGATTACGTTTTCTTACTCTGGCAAAATCGTTCCGCTCCCTTTACTACTGACTGGACGAGTATCGCGAAAGAGAAAGTTGTCCTCTGGGAAATCCGTAAGCACAAGGGACTGTGCACATCCCAGAAACGCAGATATTTCCGCCACCTCTATGTTACCATGGATACGAATTACTTTCTGCTGCTATGTTCTTCAGTGCCCTGAGAAATCACCTCTCCTTCAGCATATAAACTGGCCAATATTTTATGAACGTTCTTGCTGCTTCTTCCTCCCCATCATCTCTAGGGCCGTCCCCTTCCCCACTCATTCTCAAACCTGTTCCATTTTAGCTCCACAATCAGCAAAACATGTATCTTAAAACCGGAGGCCCCTAGACTGGAAGCTCCTCAGGGTTAGGATACCCTCTCATCCATCTCTGCATCCAGCATGTAAGGGTGGAGGCTCCATACTGTTCGCACTGAACAGAACTCAAACTTGTGAGGATCTCAATGGAGTCTTGTCTTGTTACCATCATGAACCTACCAAGTATCTGAGCACACAAAACAATCTGGGCACTATAGGATGTCAAAAGCACTGTATCTTTAAGCCTACTTACAAGAAACCGTGAAAAGCTGAAGGAGAGGGAGTGGCTAAAAGCAAGTGACATGCTTCCATTAGATGGAGAAAAATTCGGGAGACACAGGGGCAAGCTGCGGGGGACGGCACTGGAGACATAAGAGCAAAGGCTGAGCATATTGCTGGTAGCTAAGGGACCGAAGCATGCATGAGTTACCAGCTTATAGCAACTGTGGCTATTTTTCCAGAACAAATAGCCTGATGTGTAAAAACTGTTTACTTTTTACTCTCACGACTTGGAGGGCCTTTAAAAAATTATTTTGCAATTTAATTTTCAGAGTCCAGCATCAATGAAGTGATTTTTCCTAAATAATGCTACTATGCAGGGGCGCCTGGGTGGCTCAGTCGGTTAAGTGTCCGACTTCGGCTCAGGTCATGATCTCACGGTTTGTGGGTTCGAGCCCCGTGTTGGGCTCTGGGCTGATGGCTCGGATCCTGGAGCCTGTTTCGGAGTCTGTGTCTCCCTCCCTCTCCCCCTCCCCTGTTCACACTCTGTCTCTGTCTCTCTTGAAAATAAATAAACATTAAAAAAAAAAATTAAAAAAAAATGCTACTATGCATCTTACTATGCATTATCATGATAAAGGAGATTACCCACTCTTATCTCATCAGGAAATGGCTGTGTACAATAATGTACTATACCACCATTCATTACCCCAAATATAATTCTAAAATCTGTCTCCTAGGTGAGAGAGGGCAATGTTGGGGGAACGGGTGGGGAGCCAGACGAGGGTGTAGCGGCTGACCTAAACAGCTATCCAATAATTATTTTCCATAAAATTACTTTCCATAAATAAGGTATAGAGAAGCCAGCATCTGATGATTAGGAAAAGGATTTTGTTAGTTTAATGCCAAGAATTTTAAAAAATAAAGATTAATTTATATTATATATAATAATTTATGTTATATATATTATATTATTAAAGATTACTAACTTTAGTTAGGTGGTTATGTGGTTGTCATCTTTAAGACAGATGACTTAATTGTGCCAGTCCAAAAATTATTAAGTTTAGATCCCATATAACTTACTATTCTCTCCCTTGTACTAGGATGGCCAAGGATATCACCATCTAAAAACATAGAAATGGCTCGTTCATTCAACAAATATTTATTGCATACTTACTATGTGTCAGGCACTGTTCTGGATGATCTAGCTACATTAATGAATACATTATATGTAATCTCGTGTGTAGCTTGTATTTCAGCGGGAAGAGACAAGCAATAAATAACAAATAAGTCAGTTTTATAGAATATTCAAAGATGATAGGTGCTATGGGAAAGATAATGCAGGGAGAGGTGATAAGGCATATCAGACCTGGCAGGGGGAACCACAATTTGTAATAGGGTGGTCAGAATAGACCTCTCTGAGAGGCCAATAAAAATACTTGAAGGAGGTGAGGGAATTAGCCATGTCAGATCCTGACAGAAGAGTGTTCCAGGCACAGTGCAAAGGCCCTGAGGAAGAAACTTGCCTGGTTTAAGGACTATCTGGAGGCAGGGGTGCCTGCCTCCAGTTGGTTGAGCATCCAACTCTTGATTTTGGCCCAGGTCATGATCTCATGGTCGTGGGATTGAGCCATGTGTTGAGTTCCATGCTGACAGCACGGCACCTGCTTGGGATCCTCTCTTTCTCCCTCTCAAAAAAAAACCCAAAAACCAAAACAACAACAATAGCAAAACTATCAGGAGGCAATGAAATTGCAGTAGAATAATGGAAGAGTAGCAAGAGACTACATGAGCCTTATAAACCAGTGCAAGGATTCTGACCTTAATTCTGAGTGAGATGGAAAATCACTGGGAAGTTTGAGAAAACTTCAATTTTATTTTATTTTTTATTTATTTATGTTTTAAGTAGGCACCATGCCCAACATGCAGCTTGAACTCACAATCTGGAGATGAGGAGTCTCATGCTCTACTGCCTGAGCCGGCCAGTTGCTCCTCTACCTTACATTAAAAAAAAATTTTATATGTTTTAATTTATTCTCGCGAGAAAGAGAGACACAATGTGAGCGGGGGAGGGGCAGAGAGAGAGGCAGACACAGAATCCAAAGCAGCCTCCAGGCTCCGAGCTGTCGGCACAGAGTCCGACGCGGGGCTCGAACTCGTGAACCACGAGATCATGACCTGAGCCCAACTCAGATGCTTAATCGACTGAGCCACCCAGGCGCCCTGTCTAACTTACATTTGAAGAGGAACACTTTGGCTGCCGTGTGAAGAGGCTCAAGACGTTCAAGGGTGCTACAGGTTAAGAATTATGACAATAATCCCGGTGAGACATGATGGCAGCATGGACCAGCGCTGTAGCAGTAGAGGTGGTGAAAAAGCAGTGGATTCTGAACACGATCTGAAGGCAGAATTAACAGGACCTGCCGAGTACCCGAATAAGGAAATAAATGCGGGAGAAAGGAATCAAGGATGACTCCAAACTTTTTTGGTCTTAGGAACTAACACGGAAGAGCCGCCATTAACTGTGAACGTTTGAGATAACTAGAAATATCCAACTGGAGAAATCAAGTCGTTAGTTGGACATTTGTGTTCTGGAATTCAAGGAAGAGGTTCAGGCTAGAGGTTCAAACTTGGGAACTGTCCAAGTGTAGATGGTCTTTAAAGCCATGAGCCAGAATGAGCTCTTCAAAGGAGAGTGTGTAGACAGAGAAGAGGCCCAAGAACTGAGCCTCACGGTTAAGAGGTGAGGCAGGTGACACAGAACCAGAAAGGAGATTGAGAGGAAACAGCCAACAAGGTAAGAAAACTGGAAGAGCCTGGTGTCCTGGCAAGTGCACGCAGCGTGTCCAGGGGAAAGTAATAAGGTCAAATGTTGCTGACAGTTCACTGAGAATAGACTATTGGATTTAGCAAAGTAGAGGTCTGTGAGACAGGTCTTGAGTAGAGGTCTTGAGACAGGAACAGTGATCATGTCGGCTGACAACAGATTAAATAGGTACACATTCCTACTTTGTCTGTTCCCTGTGTATTAACACCAGGCCATGTTTTCCGAATGAGGATTATTACTAGCAAATCATCAGATCAGAAATGGGACAAAAACCTACTGACTGCCTACTATGCGGCTGGTTCTTTGCTAATACCGCGAAAAGAACCTCCAATTTTGTGACTTTTTAAACATAAAAAGCCCTGTTAACTCGTCATTTTTGGTTTTTGTGTCACCAACGTCCACCTTAGTGCGTTGCACACAACACAAACTATACATTCGATCATCGCAAAGGATGAACCCGACATAAAGTGTTCTAGGAAAATTTAATACTGGTTATGGAGTGTATGGATGATAACATTTACCCGTGCAAGGGTGAACAGCTAAAATTTAAAGAGTTTGGGCGTGAACTCAAATGTCAACATAATCCGATTTTTAAATTTCTCTGCACAACGCCTACATCCATCTCCATTCGAGAATCCGTCCGCCGCGTTAGGACTCACCAGCAAACACGACGGGTATGAGAAAACCACTGCAGGGTAGTGAGTTCTTTAACACTATGGATAACCGCAAAGGCTCGACTGACTCCGGACAGGAATGTCAAGTATTCAACTGAAGACTGTATTACAGGACCCTGAAACTCGTTGATTTTTCTGCCCTAAAACGCTGACATACATATCCCACTGCCTCTCATGGTCCCCAAATCCCGCCACGCCATTTTCTTCCCCAGGACACCCCACGCCTGGCAACTCACGCAGATGGTTATCTTCAGCACTCCGTGGTTATAGTCTCGGTACAACTCCTTGGCCTCTTGGTTGCATTCGATGCACCTGTACTGGCAGGAGGCCGAGGCAGCAGTGGGAGTGGGAGTAGCTGCAACCCCATCGGTGTTCCCCTTGCCCGCGACCACCCCTTCTGCGTTGCCCTTGCCTGGCCGTAGCCCATACCGCCCACCGGTGCCCATTTCCACGCAACTGCAGCCGAGAACTTCCGATTCAGTGGCGGGGAAAGACGTCAGACATCAGACCGGAAAGCCTGTCCCGTGCGGTGCTTGCTGGGATTCGTAGTCTCAGCCTCGGAAAGGGGGCTCGCGGCTGGCCGAGCTGGGACTACAACTCCCAGCAGGCAACGCCACACCCCTTCCCTCCCCCCTTGCCACGGCCCACCTGCCCGCCGCGGGTTAAGGCTGGGAGGCCGCAGCGTGCGGCGAGGGCCGCCGCACATGCGCCTTGAGGAAAGATGGCACCTGCCGGCTGCTGCTGCTGCTGCTACTGCTGCTGGGGCGGCGCTGTGGCCGCCGCGGACGCCGCCCGGCGCGTCCTGGTGCTGCTGTTGCTGGGGGTCCTGTCCGTCGGGCCGCGCCCGGGTGCGCTGGCCACTGAGCACTACTCGCCGCTGTCCCTGCTCAAGCAGGAGCTGCAGCATCGGCAGCAGCAGGAGGCCCAGGCAGGCGGCGGCTGCAGCCCGCAGTCCGGGGACTGGGGAGACCAGTACTCGGTCGAGTGCGGCGGTGAGTGGGCGGCGGGCGGGCGTCCGGGTCGCCCGGGGCCGCGGGGACGGCGGGGCCGTGGGGACGGCGGGCTCCCGGGGGCCGATGTGCGGGCGGCCCGGGCCTCGCCGCCGCCGGCCGCGGTGCGGCGTGTGCTCCTGGGGGAGCCGGCTCGGCGAGGTGTCATCCTGGGGCCGCTTCCCGCCGCTCGCACCCACGCCGCTGCGCGCCCTTCTCTGGTGGCTGCCGTGGGGAGGGTGGTGAATAGAGAAAAGAGCTGACAGCATGTTCCTGGGGACCAGGGCGGTCTCTTCGGAGTTGCAGCAATTGTCGAAAGGGTGGAGGAGGAGATGGCAAGTGGCCTGGGGCAGCCCCGGTTCCCGCTCTGTGCCCCACGGTTGCCGGGGGGAGCGAGGGAGGGGAAAACGGAAGGACGGTGGAGGACCGGGCCCAGTGGGGGGCCCGCGCCCGGAGTGGGGGTCGTCTGGCCCTTCTTAGGCCTGGAAATCAGGTTCTCTGACCTGGGTTTGATGTCTTGTATTAAACATTATCTCTCCAAATTCGATCCCTGGAAGAAAGAAGGGAAGACAAGAGTAAGCCTATTTTATCTGCTCGATGACATCTTGCTTCCAGTTATTTAAGATTGACCTGTGACCTGTCCGGTATCTCCCAGTAAGAGGGCCCCGCAGGCCTTCAGCCTGTGTAAGTCAGAGCCGGGCGTTTTGGAACTAGGCCATCTCATTGATTAAGTTGGGCGCTTTTGCCCTCAATTTAGTAAGTCGTGGCAGATGCCTTAGGGGCAAATACATGCTTGTGGTTTTTTGTTTTGACATTTCCATCGGATCTTTTCACCCTTCAGTCCCCTCCCCTTCCTTTCCTTTTCCTCTTCCCCCTAATTCCCTCAAGGCTTGCTTTTGAAAGCTCTAGGTCTACCTAATTCACTAGAAGCTGGCTGGTTGCTTTTACAGCCTGGACAGCTGTGTTCTTGAACATTGTGTAACTGGGAA
This sequence comes from Lynx rufus, assembly GCF_022079265.1. Classification (NCBI taxonomy): domain Eukaryota; kingdom Metazoa; phylum Chordata; class Mammalia; order Carnivora; family Felidae; genus Lynx; species Lynx rufus. Next base: position 17,253,363 of record NW_025814840.1, read on the forward strand.
GACAATAAGCATTTTTTAGTTGAGAGATGTCAAGATTAGCACACTCTGATTTCCTTTTAGCACAATCTGACTCCCTTGAGGAAGTCTCACTCATTGACTTTGTTTTGTAGTGGGCCTTGGCTAGTAACAGCGTAAAAAACTCGTCGGGCATTGTATAGTGGGAAAAGAATGGCTTTTTACCTCTGTGGCTTCCTGTGACTCTGAACAAGTTAATTGCTTGTCTTGGCAAGCGAAATTGCCGCCTCTGTAAATTGAAGACACTGTTACCTAATTACCGGGTTTCATTTTCTTCACAAGAGTGCTGCGGGGAAAGTGAGAAATAGCCAACATAATATGGAATGCTTGCCGTATGCCAGGTGCTGTCGTAAGAGTAGGTTGGTTAGCCTATTTTCTTAAGTCTTTTGGAACACCCGTCACTACCTCATTGAATGGTAGCTCCTTTTCCTCAGATGAGGAAACCGCGACACGGTGCAGTCATCACTTTCCTGCGGGCCCACCGCTGTAAAGGGACGAGGCCAGGTGGTGAGGCTCCAGACAAAGCTTTGTCTTAGACACTAAGTCGTTATAGGTAGGAGAACACATCTGTAGTGAGTGCTAGCATATAGGATGTGTTATGTAAATCTTCATTTCCCCTTCCCTTGTATGGTCATGTGATGCTCACTGGCTCAAGGAGACACAGATTCTAGGCAGTAGAAGTTAGAAATTGATTTATATTATGAAATTGATTGATAGTATTGATCTAGGTGGCTCATTTCACCCCATGGCTTATGCCAGTCTTTGGAGTCCTTATTTGGGCCAACTCTGACCTGTATTATGCTTTTCCCCTAGGTAATATAAGTTTTCATGAACCGGGCGTTCGGAGGAGTTTTCCTGTCCATTCTACCATTCCCTCGTATGTGGAAACCATTATCCAGAGTTCTTTGCGTCAAAGGATGAACGCAATCTTAATGAGGCTTTAAGCATAATTTGTCAAATGTTTCAGTTTTTCATTTATCTCCCCCCATGTAGTTTCTTAGTACTTGGTTTCTTAGTTTGGCATTCCACATGTGCTGTTGGAAATGTGTGGCATGAGTCTTTGAGCCAGCCTCCCCTGGGGTGACGTGAATGTCCCGCAGTTGCTGACAGGCGCCGAAGTCACTTGGCTGCTGCTGCTGTTCCCAGTTAATAATTCCCAAAGGCAACTGCTTATGCTACTTGGCACTCCAGCTGTGGGACGTGACAGGAGCCATCTCTGTCATGGTAGAGACTCCCCAAATGTCTCTCATTTCTCCCTCTTCATTTTGGACGAGTAGGTAGAAGCTGGACCCTGTGAAACTGCCCCATTCCCTCACTGTCCTAAGAAGAACAGATGTGGGAACAAATTCAGGATTTACAGCTAATCATATCATAGCCCAGAGGTTCTGAATCCAGAACCCCTTCCGATCAACAGAAGGGTCTAGATAAGTGCCAGGATCCAGAACGAATCAGTTCTTGAGAGCCTCACCATCCATTCGTCACGTCGTCATCACTTGCTGGCCTTTCCAGCCACGAGCCTGTCCGTGTCAAGCCAGTCCGTATGCAGAGGACAGACACAGAAGCACCGCCACTTTTCAGAAGCCTTCCCACAGCTTTCGGATTCAAATGGCTGAATTGACACCTGCTTGGGTCTAAATCTGCACACCTTCCAATGGGCTGTATGGGTATTCTCATAAGACCGAACCCCCAGTGATTACAGGGCCAAAGACAATATGTGTCTTCCTATGGTGGGAGCCCATAGGTCTGAACAGCGCACTGGCAATGGCTGATTGTGCTGTGTGGACCACCATCAAATGGAATCCAGTGCCCTGGGATCAGCCTCGAGCTCAGTGGGCTGAACCCCATCGAGGTCCAGCTGCACAGATAAGCATGGATGACTGGGGCACCAGCGGTGTCATCCTGACTTTGCTGTTCCCAGGCCCCCTTCAACTTTCTCCCCGGCACGTTTTTGTATTTTATTTGAAAAACATGTATAGCCACAAACGTCAGGTCATCTGTTTTCCTGTGGGAAAAATAATCTTTTTTAAAAAAGTGAATGCTGTAATGTACATATTTTTCAAATAAAAATCAATTTCCCGGGGCACCTGGGTGGCTCAGTCGGTTAAGCATCTGACTTTGGCTCATGTCATGATCTCATGGTTCATGAGTTTGAGCCCCGAGTCGAACTTAGCACTGACCGTGCAGAGCCTGCTTCAGATTCTGTCTCTGTCTCTGTCTCTGTCCCTTACCCCCCCACCCCACAGTATCTCTCTCTCTTTCTCTCAAAAATAAATAAACATTAAAAAAGAATCATTTTTCTTCCTTGCTACCTTTGCCCTGTTTGTAGTTTGGAATTGCAGGAAGAAATAAGGAACAGAAGGTTTTCCCCCAATTTTTCCCCCTGGTTTTATGTGTATACGCCCTGTGTGTTATTTAATCCTCGACACTGCAGCAGGTACTGTTTTTATCCCCATTTTACCTAAGGTGAAACTGAGGCAAAGAGAAGTTGGGGAAGGTCGCACAGAGGAGTGCAGAGCCAGGGTTTGAACCTGGCCTCCCGACCTTTTGTGCATTATTTCCTTAGTAATATCTGCTGATCCGTATACTTTCTTATTACTGATCAAGTCCCACTGTCTTCACGTTTGTTGAAAGTTACATTCTTAAGTAACTTCTAGAATTTTTTTGTTTACGTACACGGAAGGATGCTTCACTGCACCGAATATTTTGGACAGTAGAGCTAGGATGGCTCTGTTCTTTTGCGGGAAAGCTGTGTACCTCCCACTTGCTCAGTGTTCTGGATCCTTGGGGATACAGTAGCAGTGGCTGGCTTCCCCCAAGTGGAGCCTGTGCCGGTGCAGGAGGAGACCAGTGTTCAGTAGGCCCGCTGCTAAGTGCCCTGAAGAAGGAAGAGGGCTTTGCTGCCTTGAGGGGGGCCAGGGAAGGCCTCTGATAAGGTGGCATCGACAGGGACCAGAGCAGAGCGAGCTTGGGAGAGGTCTTACCCCTTAACTTGGCACCGTAATGTTACAGATCAGGCAAGTTAAGGGCTAGATAAGCTGTAACCTGTCCCTTAAGAATTCGTCTGTGTCCCCTCTGCTCTTCCTGGGAAAGCCACCTTGCATCTTTCTTCAAAGGCGGCGTTCGTCCCGTATGAAATACATCTTCGTGTGTCCTTTATGGACCAGGATGTATTGTAATAGTTCGAACCTGTGCACCTCTAGTCACTGTTTTTTTTTTTAATTTTTTTTTTTAACGTTTATTTATTTTTGAGACAGAGACAGAGCATGAACAGGGGAGGGTCAGAGAGAGAGGGAGACACAGAATCTGAAACAAGCTCCAGGCTCTGAGCCATCAGCACAGAGCCTGACGCGGGGCTCGAACTCACGAACCGCGAGATCATGACCTGAGCCGAAGTCGGACGCTTAACCGACTGAGCCACCCAGGCGCCCCTCTAGTCACTGTTTTGAAAACACTTTCATTTTCCTTCTTTGAAAATGTAGTATTTATAACAACAGTGATTTCGGATTTTTTTTTTTTTTTCCTTTTTCCTGCCTTCTTGAGACTTTTGTCTGCTCCTAAATTAGGCAGTCCTTGTACCTGATGTCTTTCTGGAACCTTTGAAATGGCCACCTTCATCTAGCCACAGCATTAGTTCTATCTACGCTTAATGTCTCAATGAAGTTTGATGGTTAATTTACAACCTGAAGTAATTTTCCTTAGTTTATGGAGATTAATAATCCAAGATTTGAGTTTATTTTCCCACGGTTCTGTGTGAAGCAAAGGGAATTAGTGTCTGATTCGGGAGTGGTTAACTGTCACAAAAATAAGGAAGTAACTACGAACCTGATTGTGTTTTTGACAGTAAGACCTAAAGATTGTCTATATCTTTCTAACTAAAGGAGGCAGTTATTTAAAATACATGAAATCAGTCTTCTTGCTCACAGCACTTAAATCATTGCTATGCCTTAACGGTGGCAGGGAATCAGTAGAGGGAAACTTTTATAATGAGCACTATTTCCTTTTTTTGTTCTGGCTATGAGGAAGTTAAGAACCACATTTTAAGCCCAGTCATGGTAACTGTGGTAACCCTTACTGTTAGTAGATTTGCTTGATCCCTTTTTTACCCTTGGCCCTGATTCTCTGTGCGTGTTATCACATACAGTTTTGTGGCAAATCTCTTCTAGTCTTTTTTTTTAAGGTCTACAGAAGTAAATTTGCCAGTATAAGATAACTCGCTTATTTTGAGTCACAGAGACGGAGGCATAGAGTGAGAAAGAGATTTCTGTATCGTGTCCCCCGGCCCTGGCCACTGGGGCATCGCCTGGAGACTGCTTGCCTCTTTTGCATCTTTCAGAAAGTCTTCTGGTTTAAGAGTTGCTTTTTATAGCATGAGCCCTATGAGGATCATAGCTGTGCTATTTGCAGACCTGTGAAGCTTTCTCAAATAGATCTATTGTTCTTAAAAATTACATTTACCTTTTGAACGGTCTGTACCCCAGTAGACAAGTGTTCTGCTTTGGGCCATGAGGGGTCGTCGCTCTCTGGATGAGGGCAAAGGATAATGGGGCCTGGGTTTTAGAACCTACCCTGCATGAAACACGCCTGCAGGAGTGGCAGAGCACTTTGGGTGTACGGACTTTTCAAGAAGTTCTACAGCGCGTAGACACGGCCTGGCGTCACTGCACTCCCTAAACACTGGGCCGATGACCGGCCTCTGAAGCTTCCCCTTTTCACAATATGGTGTTTCAAAGAGGCCATTTTATCTTTTTGTTCGGGCCTGTTATCTTGCAGATAGAATAAAGACAAAATTCATTGAAGTAGCAGAATTTGAATACTTCTCACTTGGGGGTTAATGTTTTCTGACATTTTCATTCTCTTATCTTTTTTATTTTTACCTTTTATCGAAACATGACGTCTATGTAGAAAAACGGATCACAGCTGTTTTCACAAACTGAACCATCTGCGTAACCGGAGGGGGTCCCCAGTACACAACTGATATCTGTGTTTAAGCTTCGCTAATGAAGTCCCCTCCCCCCGTTCCCCCAGTTTGGTTTGGAGATGATTTGGTATGGCTTTATGTCTGATTCAGGAACCAGCACGGTGAGATTTGCTCTGACTCGGGTGCCGGCGTCCTTTACGTAGACACTCAGAAATCCTGGGTCAGACGGTCCGCCTCTTCGACGCGAAAGGCCAGTTGAGTTCGCTCGCAGTGGAGTGTTCAAAGTGACCCTGTTCCCTTTTCACTAATGGTTTCACAGCATTGCTTTCCCAGTGGAGTTGATGGTATTTGACATCACGTATAGGTTCAGGGACAGAGTCTTCAGCTCTTAAAAGTATGTGCCACCTTGAGCACCTGATGCGTGTGTAATCCATGTTACGACCCCAGGCTAAGTGAATAGCCTTTGTGGCTACAGCGCCTCCCCCCCCCCCCCCCCCCCAGTTCTGCCCTTGGGTCAGTGCTACATGATTTATTTCCTTCCCTCTTTTTCCATTTTGTGCAGCTGACCAGCTCCTTTTTTTTTTTTTAAGGGTTTTATACATTCTTTACACCTGTTAATACTTTTGTTAGGGTTAATACAGCTTTGATCAGATTATGGTCATGCTTTGTTATAAAACTTCGAAAGATGGCTTTTGCAGATCTTTGTTCTGGTGGATTAATTATACGTTGGCTTTATAATCTCGTTCCCAGTGGGCAGCCTCTATTTGCAAGTTGTTTTATGATAACTTACACATCTTAGGTACTGATGAATGCGATTTTGTTAGAATAAAAGAAGCATATGAATTCCGAGGAGAACTCTTCCTATTACTTTTCCTGTTATCACATTCTAAAGGAAATTTACCATTTGGGACCATCAACCAAGGTGATGTGCAACGTCCTCAACAGTGGTTGTCTTACAAATGCAGAAATTGAGCAAAGCAACAGACAGTATAACTGATGCTGTGTATCAGCCCCTTGGCCTTCAGGTCACGCATCCAGCCACAGTAATTATTTCTGCTCTTCCCAGGCCACCCTACACCTAGGACTAGAATTGCCAGTAAGTATCTGGCGTCTGACTCCCACGTTCCAGCCCATCGGTGGGAAAGGCCCCGTCATCCTGGTTTCTGGGTGAACTTGGCCCACTGTTAACTAGGGCACGGTGGTCAAGTGGTAAGTGCAGCCCAGCAGCTGTTGAATCCCTTATAAAACGTCTTCCTTCAGGGATCGGCTCTGAGCGTGCTGCTTGCAAACTTTCAGGCCCTTTCACCTGCCGACATGACTGTGTGACAAATACGTGGTACTTCCAATGCCCCCACCGCCCCCCAGTCTCCTCTCCTCCCTAGGAGGTAATTTGATTGAGGAAGATGCAATCAGCAGAGAACTTCCGTGCTTCCCACCATCACAGCTGCAGCGTGCCTGCAGCCCTAGGATAGCTTCTGCCTTTGGTCCTGGTGCTGTGCGGAGCTGTGGGAGCCTCTGCGGAGTGGGGCACGCTCCCTGTGCGGGAGCGCTCATTCCCTCTTGTCTTCCGTCAGCATACAGATGGCTGTGAGAGCTCCCATCTGGGAAACACAAGAAACCAAGACAGGACTACCTGCCCCTCCATCCACCTCTTGTCTCTCTCTCTCTCCGCTTCCTTTACAGCAGAATTCCTCAGAGGAGATGCTTCTGTGCACTGTCTCCCCATCTCCCATCCTTTGCCGAAGCTACTGCAGTTGGCCCCTCGTGTCTTTACCGAAACCGCTCTTCTTAAAATCAGTGGTCTGTGGGGTTTGGGAGGACAGGAAGGAAGCCTGAGGGCATTGCTAGGACCCAGCAGGGGCAGAATGAGTGGTGACAAGCGGACCGTGCACCTCTGTTGATGTGGTGTCCCGGAGCACAGATGCGGGCGATTTCTTCGTCTTGTGACTTGTTAACACTGACCTTGTTTCCCCACGTGTGTGATCCGCCTAAGGTGTGTCCTCCCTGCCTCAGAGGAGGGAGGACCAGTGGACAGAGTGTTGCGAGGGCATTTCGAAAGCTGTCAAGCTCTGCGAAGACCAAAATAATCTTAAGAAGGAAGAAGAAATTAACAGAAAAAAATGGCAATTTCCGAGATATGTATGTAGTGGACTCTTAGGGGGTTAGGGGCACCAACCAATTCCCCCCTGCCTCCCACACCATCAAAAGTCCATGTGCCACTTCCGACTCCCCCAAAACTTAACTGCTAATAGCCTACTGTTGACCGGAAGCCTTACTAATAACAAGCAGTCGAGGAACACATATTTTGTATATGTATTACATTCTGTATTCTTAGGCTAAAATAAGCTAGAGAAGAGGAACCGTGGTTACGAAAATCATGAAGAGAAAATACGTTTACAGCAATATCTATGTTTATTTTAAAAGACCTGCATGTAAGTGGACCCATGCAGTTCAAACCCGTGTGGTTCAAGGGCCGGCCCTACCAACCTGTGACAACCATTTCCTGTGAACTGTGGGCATCACGTCTATTCCTCGTAATAGGCCTGTGAGGGTATGTGGGGGTAGTCATTCCTGTTCTATAAATGAGGAAACTGAGGCTAAGAGATAGAGAAGGACTTGCGCCAAGTCAACCACTTAGGCATCTGAGCCGGGTCAGTCCAGCTCCACAGCCCACACTCTGAACGACTCTCCGACTTTGCCTCCACAGTAATTACTCTTTCTCTGACTTCAGATTGAATCAAATTTCACTATCAGAGCTGGTTCGTCGAAAGTACTGGTGAAGTTTAGATAGTTACCTCGCAAGGCTGGTCAAGAAAAATGAGAAGAAACAAATACTTGACTTCAGGAATAAGGGAATATAATGAAGAATGAAAATCATTATAATAACTCTGCGTGTAGTTTTATGGCAAGGCTGCAGAACAATTCAAAAAAACTAATTCTGTTTTTCTTTCCATGTTTTAGAGAGAGGGTACGTATGCGAGCAGGGGAGAGGGGCAGAGGGAGAAAGAGAGAATCTTAAGTCAGCTCTGTACTCAGCACGGAGTCCGATGTGGGGCTCGATCCCACGATCCTGGCTGGGATCATGACCTGAGTGAAAATCGAGTTAGGCGCCCAGCCGACCGAGCCACCCAGGCGGCCCTCAAAGAAATGACTCTAGACAGTTCTTTAGAAAAAGGTCATTGATTTGCCCTCCTTTGAAATATCTCGTCCCCACCAGGGTCAGCTCTTTTCTTATTACATTTAGGCTTCCTGAGCTGGCAGAGATCCTACCTGCACCCCCTGTTTACTCATCCATCTTAAGTTAATGGCCATCACATTCATATCTGTGGCTCTTGCCTTTCTCTGGAATTGGCCCTTGACTGCCCCCTAGAACCACTTTTCCTCTCAAACTTGCCATTTCAGTTAATGGTACTTCCCCTCTTGTTGCTACACAAAATGGAAAGCCATGCCTTTGTCCTCTTCCCATGCCTACTTTTCCTCAAAGCCCTGGCTATTTTTTTTTTTTTTTTAACCTCATATATCTCTTTGGAGTCTGACCCTCCCTTTTCAACCGGTGGCCTCTATGTTTGCACTTTTCCCTAGTCTTCTGGCCCTTCTCTCTCTCTCCTCACACAACCTTCCGTGATCTTTCTTCTGCTGGAACCTTCCATGGCTTCTTGGTATTGAAGAAAGACGGGAATAAATGAACTGGATACTAAGCTTGAGCAACAAGAAAACGATTGGGAAATTGGAAGCTTGTCTAGAACAAAGCCCGAATAAATGAATTAGGAACAGAGCAACAATAGTATTGATAAATCGATCCAAGAGTTGTTTTTTTCTTTTTTTTCAAAAAAGAAGAAAATAGATAAACCTGATAAGGCTAACACATAAATAGGTGAGCAAATGCAAACGTACATTAGGAATGAGGGGCTGTGTGGACAGTGGTAGAGGCCATTAGAATGAAGAGACAAATGTGAAGAAATTCCTGCTAATAAGGTTAAAAATATGAAGCAATAAATAAATGTCCAGGAAGATGATCTGGAAGAAAAAGATGAGATTCTGTAATGTGTTTTGAGAATATTTCTTAAGTAATTAATTTTTTTAAATGTTTATTTTTGAGAGAGAGAGAGAGAGTGTGGGGGAGGGGTAGAGAGAGAGGGTGACACAGAATCCGAAGCAGGCTGCAAGCCCTGAGCTGTCAGCACAGAGCCCGATGCGGGGCTTGGACTCACCAACTATGAGATAATGAACTGAACTGAAGTCAGACACTTAATTGACTGAGCCACCCAGGCGCCCCATGTAGTAATTATCTTTAAATTTTACTTGCATTATCTGAGCAAGGAGGAAAACAGAGGCTTTTCCTAGTTGTATGAAAACCTATTCCATCTAAACATAGATTGTTGGGTTGTTATTGTTAGACAATTCAAGCCATATTGAACAAAACAGTTTTAGATCAAAGAAAAAATTTAACCTGTTCCCAGAGAAGTCTAGGTACAACTGTAATAAGCTGTTTTTCTCTTACAGACCTTCTCAAATCAGCGAAAAACATTGATGACAGAACTTAATATAGTGGCAAGTATGGGTAGAAAACTATAGCACAGTTATAAAAATCCTAAGTAAAATATTAATAAGTTGAAACCAGAGATTAAAGTAATGATGTGCCTTGACCAATTAGAATTTATCTTAGAAGTGCAAAGGTGGGTCAACTTAAAAAAAAAAAATTGAATTAATCACCTTAGTAAGTCATGGAGAAAAAATCATATGATTACCTTAAAGAAATTCCAAAAGCACTTGATAAAGTTCAGCCAGCTTTCCTGATTTAAAAATTTTTGGTAAAATAAAGAGTAGGAAGGGACACCTGGGTGGCTCAGTCGGTTAAACTCATGATCTCACGTTTTGTGAGTTCAAGCCCCGCATCAGGCTCTGTGCTGACAGCTCAGAGCCTGGAGCCTGTTTCAGATTCTGTGACTCCCTCTCTCTCTGCCCCTCCCCTGCTCATGCTCTCTCTCTCTCTCTCAATCTCTGAAAAGTAAACATTAAAAAAAAATTTTTTTTAAAGAATTGCTAAAACTAGATTAACGAGCAGAGGAGTACTTTACAAAATTTAATCTATTCAAGTGTTTTATTGGCCTATGTGAAATTTTACAATTTTTCTATAGAATTTATACATTCAAATTTGTTGTGATTGAAAAGGAAATTGGTGGATGGCCATTGATTACGTGTTTGTTGCACATCTACCTTGTTCTATTCACTGCTCAGTGGTCCGCAAAACCAGAAATGACCCCTGTCCTTGTATACGAATACTACAGTTCAGGGAGGGAAACCAACAGTAAGCGAAATCACACAGAAATGTGAAATCACGGCAGCTTAAAGACCCTACGAGCTAGAGCAGAGTCAGGGGAAGTGGCTTGCTCGGGGAGTTTCCTGCGGACGTGAACAACAGCATCACTGAATTCCTAGCAGCTCTTTCAATGCTTCCATTTATTCAGTGGGTAATTGCATCCTCTACATGTAATGACATCAGGGTCTTTTTAGTATTTATACTCATTTACCGTCTCATTGAACTAGAGAAAACCTCCAAAAAAGTGTTCAGTACTAGTACTCCTGCTTATTCCTGACATTAATACTTCATTTACTGACCCAGAATTTCACCTTTTTTTAAAAAAATTTTTTTTTCAACGTTTTTATTTATTTTTGGGACAGAGAGAGACAGAGCATGAACGGGGGAGGGGCAGAGAGAGAGGGAGACACAGAATCGGAAACAGGCTCCAGGCTCTGAGCCATCAGCCCAGAGCCCGACGCGGGGCTCGAACTCCCGGACCGCGAGATCGTGACCTGGCTGAAGTCGGACGCTTAACCGACTGCGCCACCCAGGCGCCCCCAGAATTTCACCTTTTGGTAAGACTTTTGACATGAGCATCCACTGGAAGACGCTCTCTATGGCTATGGGTTAACGTGGATGCATTTTACCATATGAAGGAAGGATTCTCCTATTTGTTTTTTTTTTCTTTTTTATTTATTAAAAAAAAAATTTTTTTTAGTGCTTATTTATTTTTGAGGGAGACAGAATCCAAAGCAGGCTCCAGGCTCTGAGCTGTCAGCACAGAGCCTGAGGTGGGGCCCAAACTCACCAACCGTGAGATCATGACCTGAGCCGAAGTTGGACACCAAACTGACTGAGCCACTCAGGTCCCCCTACGGTTTTAACAATTCTAATAAAAATCCCAAGAGGGACTTTCTGGTTTTGGATCCTTAATGACAAGTTTATTTGAAGGAAGAATGTTGATCCAAATAGCCAAGAAACTTTTGGAAAAAAAAAAATTGATGAGGCTTTCCTTTACGTTAAAATGTGTGCATTTATTTTAAGGATACATTGTGAAACTATTGAAGTCAATAGGCAGATCATTAGAAGGAGTTAGTCTAGAAACAACAAAATACAGGTTTATCGTAGAGCACTGAAGTCTTAAAGATATTAAATTAAAAATGATATATAATCTCACTAAGTTTAAATTTAAATAGTTTGCAGAAGAAAGTTCAATCAAATGGGGAAGTGTTTATATTATATCGTTACATTAAAAGGGCAGGTTACCAAACAGTGTATCTCCTCACAACCTAATGGTAACAATAGCAAACATCCTCTGTCTCCCTTGTGCCAGAAACTGTACCAAATACTTTACTTATATCTCCTTGTTTATTTTTTTAAAGTTTATTTACTGATTTTGAGAGAGAGAGAGAGAGAGAGAGAGAGAGAGAGAGAGAGAGAGAATCCAGGCAGGCTCTGTGCTGTCAGCAAAGAGCCTGACATGGGGCTGGATCCCATGAACCGGGAGATCCTGACATGAACCAAAATCAACAGATGGACACTTAACTCACTGAGCCACCCAGGTGCCCCTATAATCTTGTTTAAATCAACCACTCCTGTGAAGTAGATACCATCAGCGACCCTGTTTTACAAATGAAGAAACCAAAGATTGATGAGGCCGCTAGATCAGTGGCCAAGAGCTAGTAAGTAGTTGCAGAGAACAGGAATTCAAACCCAGTCTGTCTGATTTCAAGAATTGTCCCTCTTAATTACAGTAATTAATGCCAAGATTTTCACAGTGGATCTCAATGTACGGTAGTATTCTAAATGACTTTTTTTTTATGTTTTGTGATTTTTTTTTCTATTTTCTAGAATGAACATGAAGTCCTACTGTAATATTTTAAACATCAGTGCCCGTATGGATTGAATAGTCATCTGTGAGAGCTATTTTAGTTGGATGTAACTTATCTCAAAGCTTCCTTTAAGTCCCCGGTGACTATAATGTATTGTAAAGGTGGTGTTCAAAATCGTTCTGAGAGAACTGGAAAATAGATAGACATTCGCTTCTATACCTTAGGCCAGAATAGATAAAATGACTTAAAAATTAGCAGAGGAAACACATGATTTACAAAAGAAGAGATACAAATGGGCAGTAAACCAAAAGTTTGGTCTCACTAGTGCTATTTTCAGATTAGGAAGAGATGAAAAGAACAGAATACTCTGAGCAGAGTGAAATAGACCATCTTCTACACTGTTGGGTGGGAATGAAATTATTATTACATCCTGGGAGGGAAATGGGGCAGCATATGTGAAAGGTCTTAAAGTTATTTACACCCTTTGCCTCAGCAATTGTATTGGTTAGAATTTAATCGCCAGATTGGGTGAATTTAAAAAATACAGGCCAAGCATACTTGTAAAATACTATTTATCAGAAGGGGGAGAGGACAGCCTAATTGCCCAAAGATGGTTAGGTTTCACAGAAGGGAATGAGTGCATCCACTTACAATTATACCGATGCCTGTTTATCGAAACCTAAGTGAATCCCACCAAGTGGAGGGATTGTTAGAATAGAATGAGGCCACGTATATGCAATGCTTACTGCAGCGCTTCGCATATGGCAAGGCCTCAAACGTTAGCTTTAAGAAGAAATAGGTTATAAATTAATGTTATTTCCAACTACCTACCGACAACCATTACTGCCTCCTCACTCTTGTGAGACTAAAGTCTTTCTCTTGGCTCCAAGACTCCCCAGTCTGACCACTCACGTTCCAACCTTCCATCTTTTATTTTCCAACACCAGCTCCCTCTAGCCAGGGTCGTCTGCTTACTGCTTCACATTTTCTCACCTTTATACTTCTGTGTACACCACTCATCCCACCTGGAATACCCATTCTCTCTGTTCCCCAGTCTGAACCCACCCATCCTCTTATTATTTACTTAATTTTTTACATTTATATCCAAGTCAGTTAGCACATAGTGCAATAATGATGCAGGAGTGGAACCCAGTGATCTACCCCCTACGTATAACACCCAGTGCTCATCCCAGCACGTGTCCTCCTAATGCCCCTTGCCCATTTAGCCCATCCCTCCACCCACCTCCACTCCAGCAACCCTCAGTGCTCTGTATTTAAGAGTCTCTTCTGTTTTGTCCCCCTCCCTGTTTTTATATTATTTTTGCTTCCCTTCCCTTATGTTCATCTGTTTTGTATCTTAAATTCTACATACGAGTGAAGTCATATGATATTTGTCTTTCTCTGACTAATTTCACTTAGCATAACACACTCCATCCACATTGTTGCAAATGGCAAGATTTCATTCTTTTTGATTGCTGAGTAATATTCCACTGTATGTATATACCACTTCTTCTTTATCCATTCATCTGTCAATGGACATTTGGGCTCTTTCCTTCCTTTGACTATTGTCAACAGCACTGCTATGAACATTGGGGTGCATGTGCCCCATCAAAACAGCATACCTGTATCCTTTGGATAAATAACTAGCACTGCAATTGCTGGGCCATAAGATAATTCTATTTTTAATTTTTTGAGGAACCTCCATACTGTTTTCCAGACTGGCTGCACCAGCTTGCATTCCCACCAGCAGTGCAAAAGGATTCCTTTTTCTCTGCATCCTCACCAACATCTGTTGTTGCCTGAGTTGTTAATTTTAGATATTCTGACAAGTGTGAGGTAGAATCTCACTGTGGCTTTGATTGATATTTGCCTGATGATGAGTGATGTTGAGCATTTTTTCATGCATCTGTTAGCCATCTGGATGTCTTTGGAGAAGTGTCGATTCATGTCTTTTGCCCATTTCTTCACTGGATTATTTGTTTTTTCGGTGTTGAGTTTGATAAGTTCTTTATAGATTTAGGATACTAACCCTTTATCAGGTATGTAATTTGCAAATATCTTTTCCCATTCCGTCAGTTGCTTTTTAGTTTTGCTGATTGTTTCCTTTGCTGTGCAGAAGCTTTTTATCTTGATGAGGTCACGATAGTTCATTTTTGCTTTTGTTTCCCTTGCCTCCAGAGACATGTCGAGTAAGAAGTTGCTGTGGCCGAGGTCAAAGAGGTTGTTGCCTGCTTTTTCCTCTAGGATTTTGACAGCTTCCTGTCTTATGCTTAGGTTTTTCATCCATTTTGAGTTTATTTTTGTGTAGGGTGTAAGAAAGTGGTCCAGGTTCATTCTTCTGCATGTCGCTGTCCAGTTTTCCCAACAGCATTCGCTGAAGAGAATGTCTTTATTCCATTGGATATTATTTCCTGCTTTGTCAAAGATTAACTGGCCTTACGTTTGTGGGTCCATTTCTGGGTTCTCTATTCTGTTCCATTGATCTAAGTGTCTGTTTTTGTGCCAGTACCATACTGTCTTGATGATTACAGCTTTGTAATACATCTTGAAGTCCAGAATTGTGATGCCTCCAGCTTTGGTTTTCTTTTTCAGGATTGCTTTTGTTATTTGATGTCTTTTCTGGTTCCATACAAATTTTGGGATTGTTTGTACTAGCTCTGTGAAGAATGCTGCTGTTATCTTGATAGGGATTGCATTGAATATGTAGATTGCTTTGGGTAGTATCGACATTTTAGCAATATTTTTTCCTCCAATCCATGAGCATGGAATATTTTTCCATTTTTTTGGTGCCTTCTTCAGTTTCTTTTATAAGCTTTTTATAGTTTTCAGTGTATAGATTTTTCACCTCTTAGGCTTATTCCTAGGTATTTAATGGGTTTTGGTGCAATTGTAAATGCGATTGATACCTTGATTTCTCCTTTTGTTGCCTCATTATTGGTGTATAGAAATGCAGCCAATTTCTGTGCATTGATTTTATATCCTGCGACTTTGCTGAATTCATGCATCTGTTCTAGTCGTTTTTTGGTGGAATCTTTTGGGTTTTCCATGGAGTATCATGTTGTCTGTGAAGAGTGAAAGTTTGATTTCCTCCTTGCTGATTTAGATGCCTTTTATTTCTTTGTGTTGTCTGATTGTTGAGGCTAGAACTTCCAATACTGTGTTGAATAACAGTGGTGAGAGTGAATAACTGTCGTGTTCTTGACCTTAGGGGAAAAGTGCTCAGTTTTTCCCCATTGAGGATGATATTAGCAGAACCCACCCATCCATTTAGACTCTGCTTGGGCCTTGTGAAATTTAACCTTCCAGCTTCAGAAATCACTCACCATCCAGGGCTTCTTTGGTATATTAGCTCTAGTCTCCAGCTGTTAAGACAGACACAAATGAGAATTTATCTCTGTCGGTTCACATGGTCGCTTGAACACAATTTGATGCTCTTTAATGACTGCTGAATTACAGTATAGGTTTAAAAATAGTTGTTGAGGCAAAATCCACATAACATAAATTTAAATGTTTTCCGATGAAAAGCCCTGTGGCATTGAGTACAGTCACAATGTTGTGCAACCACCCCAAAACCTTTCCATCACTCCAAAGTAAGCCCCTCACCCCTCAGCAGTTTCTTCCTCTTCCCTCCTTCAGCCATGGATGTGCATTCTGTGTGCATTCTGTGTCTTACCTTTTCTGGTTATTTCGTATCAGTGAGCTCACACAATATGTGACTTTTTGTGTCTGGCTTCTTTCACTTAGTTTTTGTTTTGGAGGTTCTTACTCATTATATTTTGGAGGTTCTTTCATGTTATATGAACACGTAAAGTATTTCATTCTTTTTTTAAAAATTTATCTTTAATATTTGAATGTTTCCAAATATAGGCTAGCATTTTAGATGTAGCTTAGAGTGAAAAGTCTCCAAATTTTGAAATGGTTAAAGTATAAATGTAGATTTATTATTTGAAGAGTAAAGTGTACTAATTAATGGTGATTGTAGTACTTTATTCTGTTTTAAGACTGAACAGTATTCCACTGTATGTATATACCACAGTTTGTCCATTGTCTGTTGATGGACATTTGGGCTGTTTCTACCATTTGGTTATGGCTAAATATTGCTTCTGTGAAGATGCATGTTCACATACTTGTTTGAGTTCCTGTTTTTAGTTCTTTTGGGTATATTCCTAGGGACGGAATAGTAGGACCATATGGTAATTCTATGTTCAACTTTTGGATGAACCAGTAAACTATCTTCCACAGTGGCCACACCATTTTACACAGCAATGTACAAGGGCTCTAATTTTTCTACATCCTTGCCAACACTTGTTTGCCTCGACAATAAAAAAAAAAAGCCGTTATTGTGGCAAACCTCATTGTGGTTTGATTTACATCCCCTAATCAATAATGATGTAGAGCATCTTTCCATGTATTCAGTGGCCATTTGTGTATCTTCTTTGGAGAATTGCCTGTTCCAGTCCTTTGCCCATTTTATAATTGGGTTGTCTTTTTGTTGTTGAAATCAGGACTTATTTATATATTCTGGATTCTAGACCCCTAGTACATATCTTTTAACATTAGATCTCCCTGGCTCGACTTTTTTCTCCCTTTTGTAATATTTTTTAACCTATGGTAAATACTGCCAGGTAGGAGATGTCCGAAAAAGGGATCTTAACAAGTACTGTATTAGTGACTGGTTGTGGGGACAGTCATGACAGCTATGCAAGGTATT
The DNA here is from genome assembly GCF_022079265.1 of Lynx rufus. NCBI lineage: Eukaryota > Metazoa > Chordata > Mammalia > Carnivora > Felidae > Lynx > Lynx rufus. The sequence continues at coordinate 17,270,141 of NW_025814840.1, forward strand.
TGGAAACTGTAGAATGTGACACAGCTGTAAGGTGGAAGGCAGGATGCCCCTTTTGGTGCTTTTTTGCCTTGTCCTCATTTTGGTTTGGTAGATTCTGTGTGTGTGTGTGTGTGTGTGTGTGTGTGTGTGTGCGCGCGCATGCCCACATATGTGTGTTCCTAACATTATAATTCATAGTTAAGAACCTAAGAACCATAAATTTCAGGTTCGGAGAATAACCAGGGATGTTTGCTTTTCAGAGTCATCCTTTCTGAACTTCCACGACTCAGACTGTGAACCCAAAGGGCCGCCACCCTGTGACTCACTGCTTTCCCTCAACACTGAAAAGATCCTGGTACGCATCTTCTGTCCATGCTTCTGTCTTTATGACCTAAAGTACAATGATACATGTTTCAAAAGGCACAGGTCACCTCTGTTTATCAACTAGGAGTTGGTTCTAGTTGGTTCCATTTGCATAAGATAAAGATAGGTCATCTGGTATTTAGTCACATTACATTATTATGACTTATGGATTGGATGGTTGATCATTCTAGACCTTGGCCTTTTTACTTCTCAGTTCCAAGGAATAAAGGGGAGATAATGGCTGAGCCTTACTTCTAGGAACCTAATGTATTTTAAGGTATAATATATTATTCTTCCAGCTTTTGCCTGTGTGGATATCTTTTATATCTATGTTTTTAACTGTCAGTACCCGCTGAACTGTATAGGGGGCCTCTCCACTCCAGGGATGAGTTCCTGGCACTACATAACGTCTGTCTCTGCCTGTTCACGTTAGCACGTACACTCCTCCAGCCTAGCCGCCTCAGGTGCAAGGCTCTTTTTTTTGTTGTTGTTGTTCACACTTAATTCTCTGAGGCTGAGTCGTTCTTTCAGTGCCCAAGGTGAACATATTTGTTTCTCCAGGCCTTTTCCTTCAACATCCACATAGATACTGTTTGCTTCTTGTGTTTAAAATTTCCCTTTAGGTTGCTCTCTCTTCTCCAGATAAAGCTTTGCCTTTGCATGTGAGAACTACTGAAAATGGGTAGAGTTTGCAAGCCAAAGAATGATCAACAGATGTTACCTAACTCATTGCATAGCGATCAACTCGATGTATGGAAGGACTTGAATTAGACTGGTCCCCAACCAGAATGGGCTAGCTTGTAGTGAGTTGGCCACCAATGAAAACACTTCAGTAGAAATTGGGTAATCCCCACCTTGGGGAGGGGATCAGATTCTTAGAATTATTAGGGACCTACCGTCTTACTGACAGTAATTCAAATATTTTCTCCGTGTTGCATTTCTAGTTTAAGATGGCACTAGCTAGTAACCTATGGGAGAAAGCTCATCAATCTTGGCCTTTCATTTTCCCTAGGTTGAAAATATGGGAGTTCGACTATTCATTTCTTCATTAATTCTCCAGATATTTATTTTGCACCTATTATGTGCCAGGCGTTGTGCTAAGTAAGTACTGGGAATAATGCCACAGTGAGCCAGCTAGCCTCAGTCCCTGCACTCGTGACTCCTAGTCACTAACCAGATAATTATACCAATAAACATAGAGGTATAGCAAAAGATCAGCATAATCTCCCTTTAAATTAGGGGGATCAGGTAGGACAGCTTTCAGAACTTGAAGCGTAAGCAGTGACCTGAGGATGGGTTGGAGTTGGTGTCCCAGCAAAGTGGGGCTGTGTGCATTAACGTCTTTGATTGGAGCTTCTCCCCGCTGTCCACAGAAGATATCTACAGATGCAGTATTAGGTGGGAAAGACTCGGGGCGCTTGGGTGGCTCAGTCGGTTAAGCGTCCGACTTCGGCTCAGGTTCCGATCTCACAGTTCGTGGGTTTGAGCCCCACGTCGGGCTCTGTGCTGACAGCCCAGAGCCTGGAGCCCGCTTCAGATTCTTTGTCTCCTTCTCCCTCCTGTTCCTTCCCTGTTCACGCTCTCTCTCTCTCTCTCTCTCTCAAAAATAAATAAAGATTATAAAAAAATTTTTTTAATAAAAAAAAAGAAGTGGGAAAGACTCTTTTTGATCAAGAAGTTAATTTGTCCATATTATACTTTTCTGCCCACTTCTGTTAGATGTTATTTCTAGTAAAATAAAAACACTTTAACTCAGATATGCTCTTCAGTATACTCTTGATGTTGCCGGGTAATGATTTCTTTTTTTTTTTTTTTTTAAGTTTATTTATTTATTTTGAGAGAGAGAGAGACAGAGACAGAGGGAGAGTAGGGGAAGGGCAGAGAGAGGGAGAGAGGGAAACCCCAAGCAGGCTCAACACTGACAGTGCAGAGCCCAACACAGGACTGTGAGATCACGACCTGAGCTGAAATCAAAAGTTGGACGCTTAACTGACTGAGCCACCAGGCGCCCCAAGTAAATGATATCCTTTTATGGGATTTCATTTTTGTTTTCTTCCTGTGCCTTTCTGCCCAGAGCCTTGGCAAATGGGAAACTCTCACTGAGTCCTGGATGAAACAATTAGACCTTTTTAAGTACTAAAAGCGATATTCATAGACTCCTTTCCTTGGCTATATGTAACTTACTAAGCGGAAAAGTATTTTACATCTGCGTGCTTATCTGTGACTGCCTGACAAAGAGGAGAGCCTCGTGTCTGGTCACACGGGATGTATGTACCGTGATGCCTTCACATGTTGTTAAATCTGCCGCTTCTTGAGTCTTGCAAGGATCTCACTGTAAGGCTCCCCATAGCTGTGTGGAAGCTTCCAGCTATAGAGCAAAATGCGAAAGAGCTGAGAGACTTCCTCTCTAGTCATCAGGTTAAACATTCAGTGTTAAACATTCCCATAGTAGTAGAAGTTTCAGATGTTCCATTTTGTCTGGAGTCCTGCATGGAATGAAGTGCGCATTCATCCCGACATGGGATGCCCTTCTGGCCTCTAGCTTTCAACCAGTGTTTTAACTAGAGGTAGATTATTCTTGACCTGTTTCATAGGCAGACTAAATACCACGCCGTATCTGAGTATCACTCTAGATTTTGAGAGTAAAGGGAGAATAAGCGGAAGTGCCTCGTTACTCTGTTATTTGAGTCCATGAAGTCCAAGAGGCCACAGTTCATCATCTGCTAATGACCACCAATCATGAGCTGGAAAGCACAAACAGCGATTAGGAGAGACTCTCCTGTAAAATTATTTGGCCATCATATATGCCTACGGGCATCCGTACCATGCATTTTTAAAACAGAAGAACTCAGTTAATCAGGACACCACTGAGTTCTAATCCTGTGGTCTTGCCCAAAGCCGCAAATCTTCAGTCCCTCACTGTCTTAGCTTCTCCTGTCTCTGTGTGTGTACAAGTTTTAATTGTGTCTTAGGTGAATCTCACATGAAGTAATCATTTTAACACGTACCCTGGAGGCTAAGCATATCCCAACTTAGCATCAGCAGTTAAATCTTCCGGGGAAGTGGCCGCTGTAGCGTCCGACGTGATTTGTCTCCTGCACCCTATAGAGCCGTCATTTCCCGTGCTGCTTGTAAAATCACTCCGGTTACTAAGCAAACTTACTCATTTTGTCTGCCCCTAGTTTCCACTTTTGGTTTCGTTTTCCTGCCAAATGGGCATATGTCTGCAGCAATTCTTTGTAGGCAATTTACTGCATTGAGCAGGATGGAGATGTTCACCATCTGCTGTGCACTTTCTACTAGAATGTCTTGTTTCCTGCTCCGATTTTGTGGGTCCCTTTCTGGCGTCATCTCTGGACAACTGGTAGCTCTTTTCTCTAAAGTATTTTTAGAGTTTACAAAGCAATATTCTATCATGCAGCCGCATTGGAGGACCGATCGCTAGAACACGATCCTCGTAACCTAATCGAGGCCATTAAATAGTCTCTGAAAACATGGAGGGAGCGTGGAGCAGCCAGCAGGATAAATCCCTATGGGAGCGAAAAGAAACTTGTTCTTAGAAACAGAACCACTAATGGTAGGGAGGAGGCAAATCAGTTGCACCATAAGCTATGTGCTTGAAGTACACAATTGGCATGACTTAAAGTGAACCTTTTCTCACTTCCATATGAACCAAATTTAGCTTCACTTTGTAAAAATACAGGTTTTCATTGCAAGCCTCGTCTTCATTTGTGAGAAGCTAACATGTACGTTTGTTTGTTTCTATTTCAGAGCCAGGCCAAGTCTATTGCAGAACAAAAGAGATTCCCTTTTGCCACGGATAATGACAGCACAAACGAAGAGCTAGGTGAGATGTGAATCTGGGGGAGGGGGCGGTTCCTGGGGTATTTGCCTAGAATTTATGATTCGATGCCGAGCAGGTAGGCAAGGTGGTGGAGTGGAAAGAACACAGACACCGGCTCTGCCAACATGAGTGGTGTGATGTCGGGTAGGACATTCAGCCCTTGTGTGGGTCCGTGCACCCTATGTCAGGATAACATGAAATAGAGAAAATACAGTAAAACCTTGGATGGCGAGTAACTTGTTCTGCGAGTGTTTCGCAAGACAAGCAAACATTTCTAATAAATTTTAACTTGATAAACGAGCAGTTGTCTTGCAATACGAGTATTACGTGATGCCGAATGTCACATGATCGCAACTGAACCAGTTGTTACTGAAATTCACTTTGATACACAAGTGCTTTGGATTACAAGCGTGTTTCTGGAATGGGTTATGCTCGCCAACCAAGGTTTTACCGTACAAGGTTTGGAGGAAATGATCGGTAAAGACGTGTCGACCTCTGTGTTTCTCTGGAAAGTAATAATGATGGTCATGAGCCCTTAGGAACGGTTATCATTCATTAAAAGGTCACTTGGGCTGTCATCAAATAGGAACCGCACAGAAGTGAAAGCCGAGGGGACTCACACCTACTTAATCTTCTGCGTAATAAAATAGCTAGGTGTGGGTTAATTTTACCGGGAGGCCAGTCAGTTATTGTTGTGAGTGTAGAAAAGTTGAGTTCATTCAGATCTGCAAAGGGGTCCTGCAAGTTGGCTGGGTCGTGGCATGTTTTAAAATAGTCTGGTTTCACCAGTGTCTGACGTGCTTTGGGTGTGTCTCATTCATTGCCTAGTCAGCTTACACTTGAAGGAGTGGAAACAAAATTGAAGACCAGACTGAACGGTGCAGCTGGATGGACTTGCCATAAGCACGTGTTCCTACCTGGTACCTGGTGACCCGAGGCACCTTTGGGAATTTTTTCTATCTTATACGTAATTATTTTATCCTTTCTGTGGCCATATGCATTTTGTATTAAGACTAAGCACTTCACGACGTGTGGCTGGCTGAGTCGGGAGAGCACGTGACTCCTGATTTCGGGGTCGTGAGTTCAAGCCCCACATTGGGCCTAGAGCTCACTTAAAAAAATAAAGACTGAGTGCTTCTTGTATTGGCTCCTTTGCTCTGTGCAGGCAATTAAGAGTTGACTATTTTTTAATTTTTTTTTTTTCAACGTTTATTTATTTTTGGGACAGAGAGAGACAGAGCATGAACGGGGGAGGGGCAGAGAGAGAGGGAGACGCAGAACCGGAAACAGGCTCCAGGCTCCGAGCCATCAGCCCAGAGCCCGACGCGGGGCTCGAACTCGCGGACCGCGAGATCGTGACCTGGCTGAAGTCGGACGCTTAACCGACTGCGCCACCCAGGCGCCCCAAGAGTTGACTATTTTTAGAGTATTAATCACTTCTTGGTGTTATTCTTTGCGTGGGCTTTGAGAATTAATTGCCTGTTAAGAAATCAGATTTGGCCTTTTCTGAAATCCTTGGATCTGTTCAGCCCTGTATTCACATACTAAGTGATGTAATTAAAGGCCTGGTATGGGGTCTAAGACTAATATAGGCCCTGACATAGCTTAGGATCTTTCATATCACAGCATTTTTTTTTTTTTCTTGGAAGAACAGCTTCTGTCAACACACACATTGCCAGGAGATGTAGAATTCTGGTCAGTAATGATTTCTGTGAGAATTCTGGTGTTCTCTTTATGTCTTTGTACTGCCACAGCAAAATTTGGCCCTAATACTTATTTATTTATATCTTTGCAAGATTTGGATTAAAAAAAAAATTTTTTTTTTTAACGTTCATTCATTTTGGAGAGACAGAAACAGCACGAGCAGGGCAGGGGCAGAGAGAAAGAGAGGGAGACACAGAACCCAAAGCAGGGCCCGAACTCACGAACCATGAGATCATGACCCGAGCCGAAGTCAGACGCTTGACCAACTAAGCCACCCAGGTACCCCAAGATTTGGATTTTTTTTTTTAATGGATTCTTTTGGGCTTTTCTCAAAACACATTTACCATTAGAAAGATTTGAGGGCTGCGTTTGATTTTATTTGAGTGGGGATCAACAGCCGAGCCACGGAGAACAATTGAAACATGTCCCCCAAGTACAGTATTTATCCCCTCACACTGTATTTGTTTTTATGGGTCGCTTATTCTTTTGTTCACTCGACAGATATTTACTGATTATGGGGAGATGGGTAGGAAATTCGAAAAATTTAGATCTGAAACGAACCTAAGAAAATGTTCTGCAGGCTTGTTAGGCAAGACCCAGAGAGTAATGAGAAGTGACTGAGGTTCCCGTGATCACCGGTGTTTGGCAGAGCGAGAACCTGAGCGCCCATCTTGGCCTTCCAATACATCACCATCCTCCTGCATTCCAAACAGGACACGTTTATATTTCAGTCCCTGTTCATGTAATCATCAGGAAAGTCAAACCGTTTTGCAGGCCAGCCCAGCACACGGCAGTTTCGGTACAGCCGTGGTCTACGGCAGGGTATGTGTCTGGAGGGTGGGTCCCAGAGCGGGCAGCCTGGGGCCTGTGTCACTGCGCATTCTCTTCAGACAGTTTGTTTAACTGCACTAAGTTTCCTTTCCTTGTCTTTGAATGGGGATAGTCTTCGTACCTGCCTCGTTGCACTCAAGGAGCAAATGAGTTAATACGTGGAAATGTACAGAGTGCCATGCACGTTACCCATTACTCTTGTTGTTGTTCCCACCTGCTGCTCCTGGCCCGCACCCCAAGGGTGTCTCTGGCCATCTGCTCATCTGATACGTCTGAATGGTATCCATTCTTATTATTCTGAATATGAGTTTGACCGTAATTTCTCTTTTCAAAGACATTATGACAAAGACAGCCCTCTTCGTTTTGAAGAATGCCCCCAAAGCTCTTGTCTTGTGATGACATTCAGTGCTTTTCAAATTTGCCTTTTTCAGGTTAATTATAAGGATAGTCTCTTTCTGCATTGAATGTTTTCACTACTTTTAACTGGCAGGAAACTTAAGCTCTTCACGACAAGAAAAGATTTAGTTGCTTGTCTTCACGACAAGAAAAGATTTAGTTGCTTGTCTCCTTGAACACCTGTTAGGGCCTAGAATCAGAGTGTTGCCAGTAAAGCTTTATTTGCAAAGAAATGTGACCAAAATAGTATTGTTTTGAGTGAGGAATACAGTTTTTTGAGGGATATTTGGGGATTTAGGGAGTTAGGGCAAGTTTTAGAGATGAAATGTAATGTAGAATATCAATAATGTATTCTAGTTTGGACAGGTGAAAAAATGGAGTCCAAATATTGCTGTGTTTTAGGAGGTTGTCATGGCTCTAATTTCAAAATACCGCTTACCTACACAATTTGACTGGAAACTATTCCTCTTTAGTGTATATTTAGAGTAGTGTTTTGGCTGTATTTTGAATACAAGCAGTAGGAAAAAGACTGTTGCACTGCACTGTTGTGAATTGGCTACAATGAAGCATTCTGCTCATATGTATTAATTTGAGCCTCTGTTTTTGTTCTTACTCGGCAACTGGCAGTAAGTTCAGCACCACCACTGCCCCCCTGCCCCCCCCCCCCCCCCCCCGCCCCGGAATTGAGACTTGTGGTGCTATTTGGGTGTTTCTCTTAACTTTCACCATAAAACCACATTGTCATGTTATGTGGGTTTCGTTGAGGCTTATTACTAGCTCTTTTGATGTATAGGTGGGAAACATCATAAAGGTTATTTGGTATTTGAAAGTGAACAATGGGCTTAGAAAAAGATAATTACTTCTGTAGGCAATGTTTTATAGATGGCTTTAATAATTTAAATCTAGAGAGCACCAGAAGACTGATAGCAAGTGGCGAGTGGTGGAAGGAATTCAATTACATCTTCTTAACTTCCAGGTTTTCTTTAACTGCTTCTAGCCCTTGGAGCTGCCCTTTAGGATTCAGCAAAGCATTTAGTCACCGATTCTGGTGTGAGATCCTTTGTTCTTTCTTTTAACATTTTTGTATTTTGTTTCATAGCTATTGCTTATGTGTTGATTGGCAGTGGTCTCTATGATGAAGCCATAAGACATTTTTCAACAATGCTTCAGGTAATTTCTCTTCTTAATTATGTAATTTCAAGTTTAGAGTCACGACAGAAATACAGGCTTATGCGTAAAGTGCTACAAGAATGCATTGACTTTAAGGTTATGTGAGAAAGTGAAAGAAATCAGCCCTGACTGAGCACTTTCTTGGCGCAGGCCTTGAAACACTGCTCTCATGTCATCTTTGCAGTATTACTTTATTTTAAAGGAGGAAAATGAGATCAAAGGAGGTCAAGCAATTTGCTGACAGTCTCCCCACCATCAGCTAGAAGAGATGGGACTCAAATGCAAGTTTAAAAGAAAAGAAAACCATTAGCTTCCGTTCACTTTGCTCTCTACCATGCCATCCCCCATAAGATACGGATGCTGGACATTCAGGTTCACTTTCCGTGCAGGAGTTGATCTGCACGGTTCCACTCGTGGGTTTGTTTCTCCCCTTGAAGTATAATTGTGAGACTCCTCAGTGGCAGCATTGAGCCTTCACTGATTGATGGCTGCATTAAAATCTGGTTAAGATAAAAGGCTTAAACAAACGTGTGTAAGAGTTGCAGTGGAGACCCGTAAAATAGCCCAACGTTGTTAGCCTTACACCCTTATCTTTATTTAATGGTGTTCTTGTAGATGCCGACCATTGCCGATTGTCGATGTGTGTGTGTCCAGTAGAGTAGTGCAGTGAAGAAGCATGGTCTTTAGAGTTAAAGACTTATACCCATGTTCTAATCCCCTCTGCTGGTTGCTAGCAAGTTATTTAGCCTCCTGGCATATGGGGATAATAACCATTACCTCCAAAAATATTCTTGTTAGGTTTAAATGACATATTCTGTAAAGTACTTAGGACTCAGTGCCTGGCACAGAGTAAATGCTCAGTTCCTTTTAGCTACTCAAAGCACCATTCTAGCATATTCGTCTGTGCCAATACAGTGAGAACCAACAGATAATTTACAATCCAGCAGGTAAACTGAATTTTAGAATACTCATTTGGGAGTTTCTGCACCACTTTTGTTTTCTTTTTCGAAACATGGAATTGGTTATATTGACAATCGTGCCTTCATCCTCGAAATCACAGAGATTCAAGCCGTTGTGTGTTTGAGTGCTCATATGGAATAGCATTCTTCAGCAGAGTTTGAAGGATGAAGGGTAGATTATTAATGTTAAAAATCGCCTTTCTGTGAAGCCTTGCAATATTGGAAAATATAAGCAAGGACTTCACACAGTTAGCACTTGGCCCTGGTTTGAAAGGGAGGTTTTGGTACCTTTGTAGAAGCAAATGTCAGTTAATCTCTGGTAACTGATAGCAGAAAACAGTGCGAGCTTTCAGACATACTATCAATTCATTCAACTTTTTGAAAACTATTTTTACCATTGTAGTTGAAGGCAGTATAAGAATCATAAAGAAAAACTTTAACAAAAAATTTCCTAATTCTGCCACTGTACCGTTCACTGAAGTTGTTTTGCGTATGACCTTTCAAAGCGTGTATGCATTCGTGTTTTATAATCTGAATACACGTAATATTTCATATTACTTTTCACTGAATTTTATACTGTAAATGTTTTTCAGTAAGTCTCTGCAATCTTATGCTTCCATTGGCTCTATGCTACTCTTCGTGTTGTCCGTTTATTGTTTTAAAATGTTATTTCTCTTGCCATTGCATTCAGAAAGTAGATCAAAATTTCTGTGTGTCCAGGCAAGGTCTTAATATACTGATATTTGACATAGCATTTTCATCACTCTGCGATACAATGGGCTGCTTTCAAGTGGGAAAGTTTTCTTTGAGCATGTGTGGTTTATACAGTTGGACTCCTTTTCTGGTGATGCAGGCTATTGATGGCGCAGGAACAGAGAATGGGGAACAGCGGAAATTCAAATACTACGGGCTCACAGAGGACAGCCCGGGTGACCACTTAGCACACATTTTGATGTAGGAACAAGAGTGCCTGTGGCTTGCTGGTGCTGTTCTTGGTGACTTCTGTCTTCTGTGCCTTTGTCTCGGTGCTTCCCAGCCTTATCCACATCAGGACACGCGTGGAAAAGCCTATTCGCACAACACACTGGAGTAAACAAAAGCAAACACAGAGGCATCTGGATAGAGCTCAGTGAAAATTTGTTATGTTGTCTTCGTGTTCCATAACTACGAGAAACACGGGGTACAAAGATTGGTTAAAAAATGCTAAAATTCTTTTCAAAAATTTTAATGAGAGGGGCACCTAGGTGGCTCAGTCGGCTGAGCATCTGACTTCAGCTCGGGTCATGATCTCAAGGTTCGTGACTTCGAGCCCCGCATCGGGCTCTGTGCTGACAGCCCAGAGCCTGGAGCCTGTTTTGGATTCTGTCTGGCCCTCCCCTGCTCACACTGTGTGTCTCTCTCGCTCTCAAAAATACACAAACATTTAAAAATTTATTATTTTTTTAAATGAGAAACTCAGTCCTGCCTTTCAGGACAAAACATTTCCGTGTCCAGGGTCCTGAAGAGCGGTTTGCTCACCACTGCTGCATGGATGCTGCCCTCTTGCCTTTCTCTGTCCATGTTAGGACTGGACTGAGTACCACTGCAGGACCATTTTTGTCAGCACGTGCCAGTGGGTGTTCACCTGTTCCCTGCAGGACCCTTTGCACGGGCAGAAACTCTGTAAGCCAGCACACGTCCTCTAGCAAACCTGCAGTGGTAACTGTTTGCACACAAGCGTTTTAGGGGTTTTGAGCTCATGAACGCTTGACAAGACTTTTCATTTGGACAGCCCGTGAGCTCCTCCGGTATCCAGCAGCAGAGTGTGGAACCTGATTCCTTTCACAGAAAGCTGGAAACAAATGGGACCATGAGGGCTTGAATTATATGAGATTTATCATTTTTATAAGATCGTTTAATGTGCAATTTGGATCTGTGCATGTGGGCTACTTAAATTCCAGCGTGACCTTTTGATGTAAAGCTTTTAAACCTTTTTTTCTTAGCTGCACCATGAGGGGCAGACTTACAAGATGTTTCCACAGTTTCTGTTGCCGTGAGGTATTTGAGTAGTTCTCTAACTAGGGGGTACTTGGTACCGCTATAAAGGAAGGAAAAAAAAAAAACTCCTCAAGCATGCAGGTTTCTAACTGAGCATAATTTCAAAGCTTGATAGGTCTATCAGACTGCATTGAAAATTCTTGGTTTAAAAGCTTGTGAATTAGTGCTCTCTCTGAGTGTCCTTCCGCATGTCTGTGCATCGAAGACCGTGTTTTTGAAAAGCAGAACCATTCCCTGTGCTTCTTTGGTCCCCAGGCGGGGCTCGGTAAGCTAAGTGCTACAGAAGTTTTATGAAGCCATTGGCCTTTGTTATTAATTGTGTGGCCTTGAGCTCATCTGCTTCGGGTGGAACTGAATCCATAAAAATGTTTCTTATTTCACACGAGCAGACAAAATAGGAAACATGCCTCTCTGTGTGATTTGTGAACATCCTTCATGTAATTATGTATGTGGGTCTGCAGCTCGGGCAAAACTCAGTCCTCATTACCTTGCTGTGCACTGACTTTTTTGACTTATTTGTCTTTGATCCAGTGACTTTTGAGTTTTAATCCGAAAGCCAGGCTTGGTAGTGGAAAAATAAATATTTGTAAAACTTAAAGCCCCTCTATAAATGGTATAATGAGGATAGTAAATTAGACCTTTCTGAATTTAAGGAGATCGGTGTCTTGGGACTTGAGACATCTAAGTGTACATGATTCCAGTAATGTAACTATCTTATTATACAATGATTGTGCATTTGCATAAAGTAAGTAATATTGGAAGATTGAAATCTTAGTTTTCATTGAAGTCATTTCAAATTCAGAACACTTAGGGGCACCTGGGTGGCTCTGTCTGTTGAGCATCCAACTTCGGTTCAGATGATGGTCTTGTGGTTCGTGAGTTCGAGCCCCACATCAGGCTCTCTCCTGTCAGCCTGTCAGTGCAGAGCCTGCTTCAGATCCTCTGTGTCCCTCTCTCTGCCCCTCCCCTGCTTGCACTCTCCTCAAAATAAATAAATATTTTAAAAAATAAAGTAAAATGCTGAACATTTGACAAAACGTAAATATTATTAGACTTGTAGACTCAAAAATCTTTTGAAAAATGGGTATTCTGAGCCTAATTTGTTTTTAGAAGTAAACATTGGTTTTTAGCTGAAAATATAATGCATTATGGCATTTCTTAAAGCTCTTTGACTTCTTGTTAACATCCAAAGCCCATGATAGACAAAATAATAAACTTGTATCAATCAAGAAAGGTAAGGTAAGAAAATCTGTCCTTTAAATTTAGGACCTCTTAATACTAGATTGTAACTGAAATAACAACTACAATAATCCCTTACAGATTCACACAATATTTAGGTTTCTGTATTCAATTTACTTTTTTTTAGAATTACTTTTTTTTTTTTTTTTTTTTTTTTTTTTTTTTTTTACATGTAGCAAGAATTACTTGGGGCGCCTGGGTGGCGCAGTCGGTTAAGCGTCCGACTTCAGCCAGGTCACGATCTCGCAGTCCGGGAGTTCGAGCCCCGCGTCAGGCTCTGGGCTGATGGCTCAGAGCCTGGAGCCTGTTTCCGATTCTGTGTCTCCCTCTCTCTCTGCTCCTCCCCCGTTCATGCTCTGTCTCTCTCTGTCCCAAAAATAAATAAACGTTGAAAGAATTACTATCAAACTCCACTCACTGGACCAGAGACCCTCATGGTGTTAGGGAAAGACTTGCCCCTTATGTAGAACACTACTGACACTTGTGAGTTCGTTGGCCAGCCAGTGGCCTCTAGAATTTCTTTTTATTTTTTTTAAGTTTATTTATTTATTTTGAGAGAGAGTGAGTGCACAAGTGGCGGTGGGGCGGGAGGGCGGTGCAGAGAGAAAGAGAGACAGAATCCCAAGCAGGCTCCACGCAGAGCCTGATGCGGGGCTCAAACTCATGAACTGTGAGATCATGACCTGAGCTGAGACCAAGGGTCAGATGTTTAACTGACTGTGCCACCCAGGTGCCCTAGAATTTCTTTTTAAACAGTATAGCAGGATGTGTAATTATTGTTGTTGTTAAATAATAGATTTTGTTACTTGTCTTGATTGATACAACTTGTTATCTGTCACTGGCAGAACTGAAAGTCACCGCCACAAGCATCAGACCACGTGGGTGACCCAGAGGGACGGCTGGGGAAGTGAGGCATGTGGGGCCACTATAGGGTTCTCTGCCAGTGGCAGCCACACATAAAATCCTAAGGGCCAAAATAATGATGACCAAATTCAGGAAGTTGTCAGTGTTCAGATATTTGAACTGTTACAAACTGTTTAATGGCTATTTTTTAAAGGCTTGAAATCTTTTATTGCTATAAAATATTATAGCTGTGATTGCTGGTGGCCCACCTGGAGCCATTCCAATGGCACATGTGTCACCCTGCTTTGCCTTATGGAACTATGAATTGGCTTTTTTTCCAATCATGGTACCCCATTGTTTCTGGCCAGGTCATCTGCTTGCTCCCCCTCTGAGAAGAGGAGGCCAGGCCAAGCTGACTTTGATCTGATAGTCTTTAATACTCATTAAAATCTTCTTGTCTGCCTAAAAAATGGCCAGTGATTGTTGTTAACTAACAACTGCTACATATTAAGACTCACGTGTCAGGCTAAGACTAAGTGTCACAAATCCAAACATGAGGATACATTCCCTTGAGGAGATTGTCACCGTGGGTGACAAATGTGCAGATGCAGTAGAATGAGTAATAAGAGAATGACTTCAATGGAATTATATCTGTTAAGAGGCTCCAACTCGACTGCATGCTTTCCCCTGATCCCTCCACACACCCCTACCCATAACTGAGAAGGAATCCCTAGTTGTGTGCCAGTGCTGCCCGGATCAATGCGTGGCACCCTCTTCACTGGCATACGTGAGTCCACCTGCTCCACACATCGGTGTGCTGCTGATTTCAGCACCGACTCTCTCTGGATAGCTCCCAAAGGACCTCTCCTGTCCCTCTGCTTCTCCTGGCTCTGGTCAAACCACAGCCAAGCCACTATCACCTGCCAAATAACCGGTGCAGGCATGGTTGTCTGGATTATCACCTCACACTCTCCACACACATGCACACCATCCATACACGTACACTTTTGTACTTTAAAACACACACGTACTTTGCTGTTGTTTTCAGCTTGAAGATTAAAATCCTTAATAACGTCCCTGTCTACCTCTCCAAACTCATCTTGGAGCAGATGCTATACTTCCTGCTTGCCTTGGGGCCTTTGGCTCCCTCTGCCTGGACCAGCTACTCTGAGATGCGCTCACCTGCGACACATTTCATCCAAGGCACCTCTTCCTGGGGGAAACCTTCCTAACCGTGTCTAGTCTTTATGCATTTGCTAAAAGCACTGTTTACTACTCTCGTTCTTACTGAACATGTAACTTTACATTTATGTTTGCGATTCTTTGGCTAAACTCCAAGAAGGCAAGAATCTTACCTTCTGTCTTTGTTTTTGGTGACTATGGTATTCCTCACACATGAAACCAGACATGGCTGAAAGCTGGCCCTAAGTATTTGTTGACCAAAGGACTAATGTCTGTACGGCATACAGTAGGGGCCAAGGCAAAGGAGCTTATTTATTTTCCAGGGGAGTCTGGAAGGAGTCAGGGGAGAGGTGGTGTTTGAGCTGAGGCGGTGGGTGAGTGTTCCTGCAGAGGGACTAGCATGTGTAGCACGCTGAGCTTGGGAGAGTGTCTTGTATCTGGGGAGCTATGAAGTAGTACTCGTTTACAGAGTACGAATTATGAGTGGAAAGTGGAAGGAGATGAGACTGAACAAGGCAAGAAAATGACCGATATTTTCTACCAAAGCATTTAGATGTTATCTCATTGTTTTTCAAATTGTGAGTTGCTGCCTTTTAGTAGGGCCTGAAATTGATTGGCAAGTGAAGACTAACACCTTTTAAAAAAATGAAACACACTAGAATAGAAACTAGAAGACTGCATGTCAATAGGAAGACTAGGTTTGACTTAGTGCAACTCTCATTTCTAATGCGTGTATGTGTGTGCGCGTGCATGTCACGTACATATGTATGTGTATCCTGGATAATGACGTAAAAGGCATTTTACTATGAGTTAGAGCCACAGTATGTTTGAATGTGGCTGTTGTAGGTATACAGGGTATATGGAGATGCCACTTCAGTAGAAGAACTATTTATTTACGTAAACTTTTTTTTTTTTTCTGATTTGCCCCTTATAATTATTTTTTTCAGTTTTAGGAGAAAAGCTTCTTAGATTATATATTTTGAGACATTACACATCTGAGAGCAGGTGTTCCTCTCACTGGAGAATGTCCTCAGAGGGGAAGAGCCATGTGGGCTCACTGCCCCCTGCCCCAGCCTGTACTACTTTCTGTGGACTGTTCTGTCTCTTGGCAGGTGGTATTGCTATGGAAACACATGAAGTCAATCTTACCTTAATTCCTCATCAGGAAACTGTTTTCCCTGCTCTTCCTCTCCCTCCGTGCCTGTATCCCTCTCCCTCCAAACTAGCCTCTGTGCCTTTTTTATTTTTATTTATTTATTTTTATATTTGAGAGAGAGACAGAGAGTGCGTAGGGGAGAGGCAGAGAGAGAGGGGGAGACACAGAATCCAAAGCAGGCTCCAGGCTCCGAGCTGTCAGCACAGAGCCCAACGCGGGGCTCGAACCCACGAACCGTGAGATCATGACCTGAGCCGAAGTCGGACGCTCAATCGACTGAGCCACCCAGGCGCCCCACTCTCTGCCTTTTTTATTTTCCAGCCAGGGAGGATATTTAAATGTTTCAAGTGTTATTATCTCTGGGTGGCAGGATTATGGGGTGCCCTTCTCCTTTGCGCTTTTCTTCATTTTCTAGATTTTGCTGTAGTTGATAATAAGTATTCCAACTATTTATTTGAATAAAATGTTTATAATAAACATGTTGATATTCTATAACGCATATTACTTAAAACATCTTTTTCCAACTATAAATGTGTACATGTTTGTCTTGAACAAGGAAAAGGAATAGTAGTAAGTAGAGTGGGAACATAGCTCATAATCCCACTCCCAAGAGAAAATTGCTGTTAGCATTTTGGAGCATTCTTTTCTGTGCACGTACGGACCCACACAAATCATTTATAAGTACTGTTTATAAAAGGAAGTGGCATTCCCCTGCAGTTCTATAACTTGGACTTTTTTCCCATGTAATGCATAGCATGGAGCCCTTCATGCCAGTCACATATAAGTTATAAATCCCAACTCCAAACAGAACCGTCTGGAGCCAGGGAAGTGGTTTAAATGAGCAAAGTGGACTGCTGTGACGTAGAGGTGATGGGTGGGCTTCCGGGAAACTGATGAGTACACACCCCTCATCTAAGGAAGCCTCCAGTACTTAGCTCTAGTTTTTTTTTTTTTTCATGAGAGAATGCAAAAATATGGGCTTATCTTTGCTGCATGTTTTGATTTTTCAAGTGAAGCTAGAGATCTTTCACTGTTTACTTGAATTTTTCCCATTTTTATACACCGTGAGCCAGTCTGCCGGCTGGGTTGAGGCCACTGATGCACCAGTTTGCTGCTTGATACGGGTGTACCTGATTCTGTTTCAAGTAGTCTTTTTTGTTTTCCAATATATGGAATCTTCTCGTTTATTTTTTCTCATTATTGTTGGAGTTGCTGTGTCTTTTTCTGCAATGCGGGCAGACAACCTATCTCACACTTGAAACCGAATGATAGACTAGTCTACAAAGTGCCTCGTCTGGTACAGTTCTGTTCAATTCTTTAGCAGCATCAAGAGTTTCACCCCGGACGATATAGCCAGAAGCTATATCTTCTTTCTTAAATGCAGAGGAAGGATTCCGAGAAGAGGTAGAAATTGCAGAGGCTAAATGTAGAAGAGAGACATTTCCCTCAGGAAGTGGGATGCTTCATACCACTGACCTGTTTGTGGGGACCTGGTGGCGAGGCAGAGGACCCTGTCCTTGGGCCTGAGAAGGGTTTCATCTAGTCCATCAGGGGGCAGCTTGCAGAAAGGGTCTGATTCCTATTCTGACATATAGCATAAAGGACTGCATTCACCCCAACCGATTGTGGAGTGGACTCGTTTCTTGTTGCTCGATGGAGTTGGCACTGGGAGGTTCTTCCCTTTTCAGATGATTTCATGACTGTGCGAGGGGACAAACTGGGAAGAAGCATTGCCCAGTGCTTCGCGCCTAACCGTTTATTTCCCCAGGCCTCCGTTTCCCCACCCAGAGCACACGATCGCGGACGCTGCTGGTCATAGGGTTGTTGAGAGGATGTTTTAAAGGAGATGACCGTGTGACAGAAACTAGCACAGGGCTCGTTAATGTTGGTTCTCTTTATTATTTTTTTTAACGCAAAGAACCTTAATCACGTGTCTCATTCAAATGAGCCCCAAGCACACTGACTCTCCTGGTTGGGGACCGCGTGTGGACGTATGTGTGGCAGTAGCATAAACTAGAGCTTGTTGCTTGTGGCGTTAACGCGCTTTACGTAGAAACTGATTTGTTTTGTTTTGTTTTGTTTATAGTTTTTGACGTGTTTCTGTTTTGGTCTGACTAGGAGGAGCCTGATCTGGTTAGTGCAATTTATGGCCGAGGGATAGCCTATGGAAAGAAGGGATTACATGTGAGTATGGAATAGCTACTCTTGCCATAGTGCCTACCATGACCTGACCTGGACCAGGGTTCCGACAGAACCGCTCCCTGTTGATTGAGTGCCGATGGACACACAGTGGGGGCACGCCAGTTCCCGCCTGCGAACGTGGCTTTAGAGAATGTACTCAACATCACGTGGCCAGGAAGGTGGGAGCGGGGGACTGGGGATCTCTACCCAGGGCTCCTGGGGGTCCGTCTTGCCATCTACTCTAAAAGGACAGCCTTGCCAGCCTAAACTGTATTTCATGATGAGCTGGACATAGAGCAAGGAGAGTATGAGACCTTAACTGAATTCCCAAGAAATATTCATTGGTAGAAGTAGAGTCTAGGGATGCATAGTGCAGTAGGACTTAGAATCTGAGTTTCTTTCACAATTTTTAAAGGTTGGATAAAAGACCAAAAGCGTTTGTTTTTGTTTTTTTTTTTTGATAAAGATTATTTTTATTTGTTATCATGTATTATATTCTCCCCCAGATAAGTATATCGTTTTCACCTTCTTCCCCTTATTTCTCTGGGGAATGCAGAAGGAGGGTTATAATAGACATATTTTACTCAACAAAGGCACCATGGTATAAACATGAAGATTTTCCTGAGACTACATGGTAAATAAGGAAATAGTTTAAGATTCAGATCTTTGTATTTTCAGTTAGAATATTATACACAAACTATTCTGTTGTCCTATTGTATATTAGAAATACTCAAATTAATGATGATTGAAGGAGAAGCATCACTTTCATCTTTGCCAGTTTAAAAAATTGTACTAATCAGGTGCTGGCCTATTGGTGAAATTTTATATAATATTTGTATACTTCTGAGACATAGAGGACTGAGAATGAACTCAGATCTGGGAATGACAGAGGTGTTTAGGAAGGAAGCAGTGTTACATTCAGAGCATCAATAAATGACAGAAGTTGTCAGAGATGAGCTTCTTCCCAATTCTCCTCTCTTTTCATTTTATATCTCGACATGAAATTTCCTTGTATCTTTAATGCATTTTTAATGTAAAAGTGACATGCTCATATTTCTAATATAAAAATAACATGCAAATTTTAAAGACAACTTACCTGAACTTCCTAAGGTGTAGGTATGTAGGCTTAGGGGTTTTGACGGACACTGACTCGGTCCCTTTGTATCCCCATGTTGTCACTGGTCAGCATCATTTTGCATGCTGCTATCCATCCACATACTCATCCATTGAAATTCATTGATTCAGTGTTTAAATAGGTTCAATTTAGAAAATAACCTACCATCAGTGGAACTTGTGATATATAGCCAGGTCTAATGGGCTACTGATGGGTAGGTAGACGTGAGTGAGTTAAATAATCATAACTGAATTTAAACCAGCAGCTCTTTTATCTAGAAGCTAAGTTCATATTTACTTCTAAGTAAGTAGTTATATCTTTACTAAATTTTTAGTTTTTTCAGAAAAACTATTGAACCTGATTTTGAGTAACAGTGTATCTCATACTAAGCTAATGCCTTTTCAAGGACATTAAGAATGCTGAACTTGCTCTGTTCGAATTGAGCCGAGTAATTACCTTGGAACCAGATCGTCCAGAGGTATTTGAACAGCGAGCAGAAGTGAGTGCGGTTTTCTTTTTCCCTCTGTCGTTATTGGATTAGTTGAATCTCAGATTTTTTTTCCTATTATTTTATGACTTATACATTTTAAAGCTCCCTTATCTATTGCATTTTCCTCCATAGGTACTTTATGCCTTTAAACGTGGTTGAAATTACTAGAAAATTATGGACTGACTGAGAGATACTCCTGATTTAACATTTAATAGTAATATTTAGTATTAAAATATGTGGTTATAACATGTACTATTACTGTCAGTGTTCATGTTTACTCTATCTATGACATACTTTAGTCAAACAGTATGACAGTATGGTCAGAATGAGATTTATAACCATTACAAGTGCGTGCGTGTGTGTGTGTGTATACACTTATGTATAATTCTTGGGAGATGTACTTATCTACATAGAGACATAGAGCAGGTAAGGGTGACCAAAACCAGACCTTGAAGGAATTTAGGACTTGAAGTGGAGACAGAAATAACTTGGTGAAAATACCAGGTAGTATTTGTGATGGGAGGCGGGAAGAGGAAATGCTTCTTCAGGAACAGAGAGATGTGGTGTGTCAGAGCTTGGGGGAGGCTGGCAGGGGCAGGGTGGGGGTTGTCTGCCGAGGCCTCACTGAACAGATAATGCTAGAGCCAATCAGAGCCCACATCTTGGGGGACAAGGTGGAGAAAGGGTATTCAGATCAGAGAAAGGAGCGTGTGGTGAGGCATTCCTTTTAATAAAACGTGTTCCTCTTACCGTTTGCATAATATAGTTACAAACTACCCAGATTTCATTTTACCGCTCATTTAACCATATCGAATGCTTTAGAATTTGTTAATGTGTTCACACTGGCTAAAACTTAACTTTTAGTCATCTGACATAATGGGATTTCATAGTTGAACTAAAGGAAAAATGACTTATTTCCTCTTATGGGGGAGAAAACTTAGAAGTAAAGAAAACACTAAATGTGTTAGTAATTTAACAACTGTATTTGCGATGTTTGTATTCTCAAAATTACAGTGTCTAAAGTTATAGTTCAGTTTCACAAAGTGAATTTTATGTCTTATTGGGAATTTGGGTTTCTGAATAAAATTCTTTCTCAGTTAATGATATAATTCATTATCTCTTGTCTATTTTGGATTGTAACCATAAGGGTTAAGGGATTGTAATTTGTTCGTTACTGCACGAGAGCCTTGTTGGTGTTTAGGGTGAGATTTGGTGATATCTGCTCTGGGGAGGGGTGCTGATGCTTTTTCCCTCCATTACTCTGATGTCATGTTAAAATGTTACGGTAAAGCATGAATTCATTAAGTGTGCATAGAAAGAAGACTTGTTCAGCAGCTTTAGAAGTTTCTCAAAAGCTACTCAAAAAGCTTCTCATATCTACTCAAAAGCTAGTCGTGTACCCAAAAGTGATATTGGTAATCCGAAAAGTAATTTTCAATGATCTTAAATATATATAGTGATATTCCTCTTTCCTGGCATCATTGGGCAACGATATCACTACAAAGTGGTTTTTCTAGCTAAATTACAGCTTACCGTTTACATACGTCTGAAATTATTTGATGAGAAATCTTTCTCTTTCATCCTTGCTGCGATAGTCTGTGTTTAATGAACATCATTCTACCTTTTTTAGTTACTCAGGTCATTATTGTGAATGTCGATTATTGTGCTGAGGTGTGGTGATTCAGTTATGTACGTAGGGGTTATGAACTAGGTAGGGATGTTCTTTCTCCCAAAATCTAACCCCAGACTGCTATGCTTTTTGAATTCTCAGGTGTATATTCCGTAATTTCTTTCTTTCCTTTTTCTGAGCTTCCGTTCTTGCCACTGGTGATGTGCCTGCCAGAATCCTCTCTCTTTTGCTGGTTTTCGGTTCCCGCAGAGTAGGAAACCACGTAGTAGAACCTGATGGAAATGACCTATATTCTAAGAGCAAAATTAACCCGAATTTCAGGACATTTGCTCAGGATGAAATGCTTGAGCTTGATTGCATGAGTCCTGCTAACCCATTTTGGATTTTCTCACGTCCTCTTGGTGTAGTTTTGCATTCTCAACTGTCTTCTGTGTTGTCATCGTCACCTGCACACAGCTGACTGCTGCATCACCAGGGTTTCCCAAACAAGCCTGCGGACCTTTGTTCTTCCGCCGTGCAGATCTTGACCGATGAGCTGAGAGTTAACACAAAGGGACTCCCAAAACACCTGGAGTCTTAGATTGTCAGTCAGCCCTTAGTGCCACAGAGGTCGTAGCTAAAGACCATGAAGGACTCTAATCTGTGTCTGTCAGTTTCTCTGCTCTTAATGGCTCAAAGTCATCCTTCAGATTAACTTTGAAATGCTAAATTTTGTTTTGAAAGATAATGATAGGTTGAGAAAAAAAGGGTCACATTTCAAGAAAATCGACATCTGTTGTAACCCAGACCATGAAACCGTGACAAAGCCATTGCTGTAGTTCTAGTTCGTCAGCCTCCCCATCTGCGGGACAAAGATCGGCAGCCCCTCGGCCTGTTGACTTTGAACCTCACTGCGTAGTATGTGGGGTCAAGGATTCTTGCTGCCGGGAAAGTGATCTTGTGAGTGGGGTGTGGTGAGGTGGAATTGAAAAGTCAAGAACATTGGCAGTTTGGGGGTTTGTCACTGGAAGATTTCTCCGCTAATGACATGTTTGGGTTTATAGATTCTGTCCCCTCTGGGACGAATTAATGAAGCAGTGAATGATCTCACCAAAGCTATTCAGCTGCAGCCCTCAGCACGGCTGTACAGACACCGGGGGACCCTGTACTTCATATCAGAGGTGAGTGATTTTTGCCTTGAAATGTTTCTTTTGTGATAATAGAGACTTCACTTTTCTGTTCACTTCAGAAAGCTGCTCTTTGATAGATAGATGTGGGTTCGGGGCTGCATAATAATATGCTTGTGACACAAGACAGTCGTAAAAGCACTTTCTTTAGCTGAACTTGAACCCAGCGGAGAAACGTTAAGTACCAAGAGTACATTGTCTTGCTTGAACTGTCAGCAGTGACTAATTCTAGACTCGGGGAAAAAGAAAGAGAAAATGAAGAGATTTGGTTCACTGACTGCACTTCAGCCTTTTTTGCACATGTCAGCACAGGGAAACAGGTGCACATGTTACCGATGTGATTGTGAAACTGAAAGGCACAGTTGGAATTTCCTCGGGGAGCAAGAGCCATAACTAGAACCAACGTGGCTTCTCAGACCGTAGCTTGTCGGTGGCAGTGACCCAGATCTGGCAAGATTATCTTTTATCGTCATAGTGGTATCTCTGATTGCTGCCATTATTTGCGTGGGTTTACGTAACTTCAGGAACAATTTTCTATTGCAAGAGAAAATGGGTATGAAAACAACCTCAGCATAACACACGTTAAGGTTGACCTATGGCATAATCATTTTGGAAGTGTTCAGTGTAGTAAGATGCTAGTACCAGAAAATAATTTGTTAAGTTTCTCTGACAGATTATGACTTTAATACTGTTTTTATAAATAATCTTTTTTTTTAATGTTTATTTATTTTTGAGAGAGAGAGAGAGACAGAGCATGAGCAGGGGAGGGGCAGGGGCAGAGAGACCATAAATAATCTTTTTGTAGTTGAGACAGCGTATTTAAATTAAACC
The DNA here is from genome assembly GCF_022079265.1 of Lynx rufus. NCBI lineage: Eukaryota > Metazoa > Chordata > Mammalia > Carnivora > Felidae > Lynx > Lynx rufus. The sequence goes on from NW_025814840.1 coordinate 17,293,256, forward strand.
TTTGCGGGATTTTCCCCATCAATTTCTTAAGAAAACCAACTGTTTCAACGAATAGGATAAGCATTCAGCTGATATTTATGAGCATGAAATGTTCCCTTTAATGCCGAAGAGGGCATAGAATGAAATGGGATTTTTTTTTCCTCTACCAATCAAAAGTAGGAAATGTCTAAATATCTAATGAATGCTACTCTCTTTTTTTCCCTTGCTCTCCTTTCTGTAGGACTATGCGACCGCCCATGAAGATTTTCAGCAGTCCCTAGAGCTGAACAAAAACCAGCCTATAGCTATGCTATACAAAGGTCTAACTTTCTTTCACAGAGGACTTTTGAAGGTGAAAGTGTTACACAATATGTGCACCGTATAATGATTCTGCTTTTCTCTCGAGGGTGGGAAGACTTTAATGGGATTCCACTTGGCCTGTTTGCAAATGACATCTCACGTGTCCACCTGATTGGTTTATTTTAGGAGGGAGTTTGAGTCGGTGTATTTATTGAGCTCCTACTATCTGGTGCAGACGGGACAAGGATAAATAGGGAGAAAGAATTCTTTGCACTTTACGCTTAGGAAGGATACAGTTCACCAAGTTCCCCTCTCCCCCCCCACCCCCCGACGTATAATTTATCATATGGTAAATACACGAAAAAAAGTAGTGTAAACAAAGTGCTTTGGAAACAGGGATAGGAAGGATTCACTTAAGCTGCGGGGTTAGAGAAGGTTCCAGAGAGCAAGTGGACGTTGTCCTCGGCCTTGCAGGCGGAGTGGATTGGGGGCAGCCAGCTACAAAGCATGAGTGCTGGCAAAGAACATGGAGGAGGTACGGCCAGTTTGCGGCGTAGCAAGTAGGTTTGAGTGGAAGGGAGTTGAGCTGTCAGGTCGGCCGAGGGGAGGCCCCCGAAGTGTCTAGAGTGCTATGCTGAGCATCTTGATTTTAATTTGTAGGCCCAGAGAGCTGTAAAATCTAGCTTTGGGGGAAAGGATGTCATTGAGACCCAATCTGCTATTTAGGATGTGGATTCTGACAACCCAGTGGCAGGGGGGCTTAGGGGCAGAGGACCACGGGGAGACACGGGTAACCGGAGACCTGATCGGACCCCTGGGGGCTCCAAGAGTGGGTCTGGAGACATTACTACAACGAGCACATTGCTGCTGCCGCCTGGAGATTGCTGTTGGGGGGAAGGAGTTGAGGGAAATAGAAAAGGTGTCATCCAAGCCGATTGATGTGTGGAGAGGCAGTGTCACCTCTGGCCCGTCCCTGCCTCCTGTCCTTGGCCTGGCACTCCCTGGGCGTGTTGAGGACCTATGGTGCAAGAGCCTTATCTTGGGACAGAGACCTGGGTGGGAGTCGGGAGGGGAGCTCTGGTCTCTCACAGTGGCCTCCTCGGCACCCACAGCCGGCACAGGGTCAGAGCTCTGGTGCAGGACCCACCCGAGCCGTCCGTTTGAAGACAGGCTGGCCTAAGAGTCAGCCTGGGTAGGTGAAAAACGCTTAATGCTGTCTGGCAGGTCAAGAGAGCCTGCAAAAGAGAAGGTTGTTCTTTACCTTAACTTTGAAAGCTGTGACGAATCTCAGGAGCGCGTGGCAGGAAAGAGTGCTCTGGCAGAAAGAACGTGCATTTTATTACGGAAAGTGGTTTCGAGGATCACGCCCGCACTCTTGGGGGGTAGGCACAGTTGACCTTTAAAAAGGCCACATGTTGTAAACCCTCGGCGTCATGGGTGGCGCCTGTCACATAGTAGGTGCTCAATAAGTACTAGTGGACTGAATGAATTTCAAGGACAGAGCGTTGGGTTTGGAGTTGGAAGGCCGTGGCTGGAGCTCCTGCTCTGAACCCTGTGAACTGTCCCACTGGACAAGCTGCTTAAGGCTTTTCCGCCGCTCCTTCCCTTATCTGTCATGTAGAGATGATTCTGCCGTCTGCCTCTTGAAGGGGTTCAATAAAACAACGTGTGTGAAAGGTACTTTAAGAGCTATGAGCACGAATCAGGTATTAGTTATTATAGATCGTGTTACATGTGAACATTTAATTTCATCTAAGTGTCATAGACCTTAAAAAAATAACTCCCATCCACAAACTACCAAACCAGAGGGAACCGGGAAGATTTTCTTTCGTCCGCCTCCCGTCCTTCCTGCCGGGGTGTGGTGGGTGGTCCTCACAGACCTCCCGTCTGCCCCCGCAAGACTCAGGCCAGCAGCCCTGGGTGTCGAGAGCAGTTATTTAAAATGTGCTTTGAGCAGCTGCCAGATGGGCTTTTCCAGTTTTATTTTGCATCTGCCTCTCGCCTTCTCTCAGTTACCTTAAATTTAAAAAAAAACCTCACAGTCACAACACCAGATGCAAAGTCTGTCCCTCGAGCAGCAACCTCGCCGAACCACGTGGGGCTTTCTCCTCTTCAGCGTGCTCGTAAATAAACCCAGCATCAACGTGTGTAATAGATGGGAACCTTTCCTTTGCATTTTTATGGATCTGCTGTCCGAGGAGGTCAGAGTGTTGACGTATTGTCTCACTCGTCCCAACGGCATCCCCACAAAGTATATAGAAGGGGCAGAGGGTGTCCCAGTTACACAGAGTGGAAAACTAGCGGTGACACATCTTCCTTAAACTAATGAACTTAGTGTAGATATCTTTAGGTCTCTTGTTAACTGTAGAGACAACGTGTTAAATGGACCCATGAATTGGCGCTGTCTTTATATCCTGAAGCTGGTCTGCCCAGGTCAGCGGCAATTCAGAAATGAATTACGGGGGTGGTTTGCTTCTTTACTTAATGAGGTAATACATGAGAAATTCTGCAGGCAATATGACCTGACAGATTTCGCAGCCGTCCAGCTTGGTAGATCTGTCAGCCATTTTGGATTTCTCTGGGGAAAACACGGCAAAAACTTGTCTCGTATTTGTGTCGTAAGGATATTTCAAACATGGTACACTCCGAGCGCATGTTTTTTTATCAGCCTCTGCTTCGAGAGGTCCCTGCAACTGTTCTCTTCATTGTAACGAAGCAGGAAGGCCGGAGTGATGGCCACCCACCACTGGTGAGGGAGGAAGATGGCGGCCCAGGTGGGGTGATGCCCGCCCGCGCTGCGCAAACAAACTCCGAGCCGGTTCGTGTGCTTGGAGACTGATTCATTTCGAACGTAGTTTCTTTGTTCCGAGTGGCTTCAAATCTTGATTCTGCTATGTCCCCTCTTTGGCAGAATGAGGTAGAGAGCTGTGCAGTGATTAGACAGGAACCCCGAAACCAAAGACTCTTAAAAGCTGAAGAGAAATCAGACTTTGAAGAACTGTGGCGTCCCAGCGTGCTGTAAGTGCAGTGGGCAGCAGATGTCGCCCGGGCATCTCCCCCAGACGTCCACAAACACCCCAGACTTCCCACGCCCCAGCTGGACTCATCACCTCCTCCCACCCCTGCCCTGCAGCCGGCCCCCCTACTTCCTCACGTTGGCTAACGCTCTCGCCTTTCACCCGGGCTCTTCAGCTCCTAAGCTTCCTGCCCTCCCTTCTCCCTCACCACCCCCTACCCACGGCCACTGGATTCTTAGTTTGCCTTTCAGGATATCTCCTGAGTGTGACCCTTCTTTTCTGTCCTCAGAGACACCGTCTCAGTTTGAGCTTTCTTTATCTCTTGCCTGGGCTCCTGCAGTCACCTCCTCACTGGGCTTCGTCCCCTCCCCTGTCCCGCCCGCCTGCTCTGTTGTGGCCAGTGGCAGTCATCTCTAGAGTCAGTTTTGTGAGGTCGCACACCTACTCAGCCCCCAGTCCTCATTGCTGGCAGGGTGACGCCCCCACTGCAGAGCACGCCAGAGGCCCTTCCCCTCTGGTCCCGGCTCGCCACAGGGCCTGGCCCCCTGTCTCTTCCTTCCCTCCACTCCCACCAGGCACCCGCACTCTTGCCGTCCTGCCTCCCCCACCGCTGCCCACCCCCACCACCCCGTCTTTCTCTGCCACCCTCCTTCTCATTCTCCCAGACCCAGCTCAGTTGTCACTTGCCCTCCTGGTGAAGCCTGTCCCGGTGTCCCAGGCTCAGTTAGGTATTCCTTCCTCTTTATTCCCAGAGACTCTTACTTGTATCTCTCTTGTAGCTCTTAGTTTATATTCTAATAACCTGTTTAAGTAATTGGCTTTCTAACTAGACTGAGTTCTTCGAGGACAGAGAGAGTGATTTGCTTGGCTTTGTGTCCCCTGTACCTCACCCTGCCCCCGGCACATAGTAGGCGCTCAATACATGTTTGTTGAATTGAAAACGTAGTTGTAAAAAACTCAGAAGATCTAGACTGTGCCAGGGCCAGAAGCCTAATGAAGAGTAGTCTTTGACATTTAAGTGTTAACATTTATCTGTTCTCATCCTTCCGCTGAACGGTACACAGTCAGTGGGACTCCTTAATGAGTAGGTTGTTGTCCCCGTTGTCACCTTAGAAAGGTTTGAAAGCCCGCCCCTCCTACCCTGCTGCCTCCTACAGAGAAAATCAAGAAGCAGGGAATGAATGATTTTTTTTAGAAAAGAATTAGGATTATGTGCCTACCAAATCACTAAATATTTATTGAGTGCCTACCATGTGCAAGGCATTTGACATGTTAGTAGTTTTTGTGCTATGAATTATCTAATCAGGTGTGAAATACACAGAAGTTTTAAAGCCTTTCTTTCTCTTGAAAGCCTTCAGAGATCCTTTGTAGCCATTAACTTAAGTAAGACACATCTTTTCCTTGGGAAATGTGTGAAATGTCTTCATCATTTTTTATCACAGTAGATAATCAAGTCATAATGGAGAGCACACTGAATACAGTGTAAGCCCAGGATGTTTACTGGGAAGCAGACTGGTGCATTGTAGTAACAGTTTCCAGAGGATTCCACAGCGGCCAGGTGCACTGTGCGTTCCCGGCAGGCTGCTCCCCAGGGCGCAACACCCGTGCCGCCTTCTCACTCCGTCAGCCACAGACCTGGAGTGGTGCTGGCAGAAAACTAGGTCCCCCAGACGCCCCCACCTCAAGGTCTCTGTTTTGTTTTACTGTATCTTTTTCCTGTAGATCATGGGAATCATTCACAGAGTCCATCTAGGAGCCTTGGTGCTTTTGGTCTTTTTTTAATGAACAATCTCACTTTGGGCTTCCTTTTTTGTCTCTTCCGCTGGTTCAGTTTAAATGCTGCTAGTTATGATCATTTAAAATTGTATACAGCTAGTAGGCTTACTTTTATTCCACAAGGCCTTTGTTGATTAAAGAAATGATATTGACACAAAGGTGATATCGTTACCTAATGAAGTAGACGGAGGGAAGCCGTTTCCCGGTTCTGAAAGGGGAGAAACTTGTAAGGCTCTGTTATTGCCCAGAGCAGAGCATTTGTTTCCTGTCGAAATCAAATCCTCCTGACTCAGTTTGTCAGACTCTCTACCTCTTTTTGCGAGGTCCTCATATTAAAAAAGGAAAATCACTCCAAGACCGTGTACATTGTATATTTAAGTCCATTAGTGATTTAAGTGAAACTCAATTTTAATAGTCATGCACATGACATAATTTCCCATATACTTTTTTCAGGAAGCTATTGAGTCCTTCAAAGAAGCCTTGAAGCAGAAAGTTGATTTTATTGATGCGTACAAAAGTCTGGGACAGGCCTATAGGTAAGAAAAGGAACAGTAGTCAGGGTAGGAGGGAGGGTGTAGAGTGGGGAGACAAGAGAGCCTCACATAATAGTGATATTTTATTTAAAAAAACTTTTTAAATCTTTATTTATTCTTGAGAGAGAGAGAGAGAGACAGGGTGTGAGCAGGGGAGAAGCATAAAGAGAGGGAGACACAGAATCTGAAGCAGGCAGGCTCCAGGCTCCGAGCTGTCAGTACAGAGCCCGACATGGGGCTCGAACTCACGAACCACAAGATCTTGACCTGAGCTGAAGTTGGATGCTCAACTGACTGAGCCACCCAGGCACCCTGTCGTAATAGTGATATTTTAAAAGAAATTGAATTTCTTAACCAGAAGAGATTGTCCTTCTAAATCACATAGGCATTAATACGCTTGTTGAGAGCTTCTCTGGAATATAGAAAGACCCGTGGGTCAGAGGGTATCATGACGTATATATCATCTTTTAAAACGACTTCGCTTTGTATATATTGGTCTAGAAAATGTTCGTCCTTCAAAATTTATTGCTTTGAATAGCAGCATTATATGCTGGTTGAGTCATAGACACTGATGCTTTTCTAGACCGTAAATAAGGTTAATTCCCACATCACTGTGATTCGTTTGAAGATTCCTTGATTAAAAGGATGGAAAATTATGCTGCATAGGATGATATCGATGACCATCAATATGATCAACTATGATATACAGTCACTGTGCATCTCCATCAGGAGTGAGAAGTTGTGCTTTGACCCTGGCATCCTGACTCCTGGTGTTACCCTGACCAGTAGAGCTACTTTGACTTTGGGCTTTCAAAAATCTTTACAGTCTGACCTGAAAAGGAGATTGCATGGCTTGACGGAAGGGCTCGGGATTCAGGAGTCAAGAGATTCGGTTCTGGTTCCAGATTGTCCATTCCACACTTGTGTCTCCTCAACTTCCCTGAGCGTCAGGGTTCTCCCTTACGAGGTTCTGTAAAAGTTAGGAAAGAGACAGTAACCGAGATCCCTGTCAGAGCTGTTAGTCACCTCACCCAGGAAGGATTGAATTCTAGAGCTTATTTATCTGATGCAGTCATTGGAGAAGCTCTCTTACCACTAACTTGAAGAAAGTGTCTTTGCATTCGTTTTTAATTTAAATGATGATATTTATCCTTGCTGTCCCACAGAATGGTTGGGGACATACATTGAAAACAGATTTGAAAACACCTAGAGTAACTAGTAAAGTGATATGTAAATGTAAATGGGTAGTATATTTTTAAAAAATATTATTTACAAAAAATAGACACATGGCATGTTTTTAAGGTGTTTTTGTTATTTGTAAAAAATTTGATAGGTAAAAGAAGCCTAATAATATTTCTACTCTGAAATGATTGCTATCCTAAAATATACTTTCTTTCTGATGTTTTAAATTACAAAATGATTTACTGGATTTTAAGGGAAGTAACTTCTGTGACAGGAAAAATACAATTTTCGGCTTATGAATTTGATTCAGAATGATATACCTATGTATGATTGTAACCTACATACTCCCCCCCTCCCCGCAAAGGAGAAACATGATTTTATCTAAATACTAAAATCTACTAAAGATACTAAATACTAAATACTAAATACTAAAATCTACTAAATACTAAATACTAAATACTAAATACTAAAATCTACTAAATACTAAAAATCTACTAAAATACTAAATACTAAATACTAAAATCTACTAAATACTAAATACTAAATACTAAATACTAAAATCTACTAAATACTAAAAATCTACTAAAATCTACTAAAATCATAGTTTTTTTAAGGGTTGGAGCTCGTCATGAATTGGGGAAAAGGATTTGAATAAGCACTTGCTTTTGGAAAGCAATAAATTCATTTTCCCCAAAGAATTTCAAGGGCCTTGTGGTTATCCTGCAGTCGAGTAAAATTTGGGAAAAGCAAGTGAGATGTGGATGTGTCAAAGTGTAAAGTGGTAAAATAGAAAAGGGAATCCCTATCAAGGTATCTGATTCTCATCTGGGACTGTAATTCTGAGGCTAACTTGTTCTGTGTGTTTACTGAAACGTTCTGCACTGTGCTCATAACTGTTGTCAAATACCTAGAGAACTGGGCAATTTTGAAGCCGCCACCGAGAGCTTTCAGAAGGCGCTGTTGCTCAACCAAAATCACGTACAGACCCTGCAGCTGCGGGGAATGATGCTCTATCACCACGGCAGCCTGCAGGAGGCTCTTAAGAACTTCAAGGTGAGCATCCGTAAGTGAGAAGCACTGTAACAGCTCGTGGAGCCTTTTTTTTCTTTCTCTCTTTTTTTTTTTAACTGTTTATTGACTTTGAGAGAGGGAGAGGGAGAGAGAGAATCCCAAGCAGGCTCCACGCTGTCGGTGCAGAGCCCGATGCAGGGCTCGATCCCACGAACTGCATGGGTCGTGATGTGTGCCCAAATCAAGAGTCAGACACTCGACTGACTGAGCCACCCAGGAGCCCCTGGGATCATTCTTCAACAAAATTTAGTGAAATGACTAGAGAGAAGGACAAGGTAATGTTTATACCCCTGCAAAAAGAAAGAGAAAAAACCACTGCTGTGTCCTAGAGACTGATTTACAGAGCATGCATTTGGTCTGATTTAGCCTGGAGGGAAAGCCCTTCTAATTCCAGATTGAAGAATAAAACGCTTAAGAGTTATCTGCAACTGTATTGAAACTAATGGGGCGTTTTCTCCCTCCATGCCTCAGCGGTGTCTGCAGCTAGAACCCTATAATGAGGTGTGCCAGTATATGAAAGGACTCAGCCATGTTGCGATGGGACAGTTTTACGAAGGAATAAAAGCACAAACTAAAGTTATGCTAAATGATCCTCTTCCAGGCCAGAAGGCTAGCCCAGAGTATCTGAAAGTGAAATATCTCCGAGGTAAGTCACAAAATTGCTGAAGCATTGAATTTGGATGCTCAGAGCCACATAAATCATATTGCTTGTCGCTTGTGTCGTATGAAACAGCTGAGTCTCGAAGGCACTAGGAAACATGAACACGGCCATCCCTTGGTGGACTAGATAAGACCCCTGTCTTCTAGAGACCAGTCGCATACTTTGTCTATCACTTCCTATGGATTTTTTTCTCTTTAACATTAAAAAAGTTTAAAAAATTTTACTCAAGTCAAACCTATTTTGAGCTAAACGTGACAACCATCTGGGTATGGGATGGGTCTCGTTACACCTGGTCTAGAGACATAGGAGTAATAGGAGAGTAACATTTTCTGAGGTTTTTGTTGTTAAATGTAAACTTGGTAGCTTTGACGTATCTCCTTCATATCAGAATTCTCACCTACTTTGGAGATACTCAGTTGGGATGAGGAAGAAAGCAAATCTTTATGTCATCTTTTGATTAGGCAGGATCTCACCTTTTCTCTGCCATATAAAACTATATTTTTGTTTTGTTGTTTTTTTGTTTTGTTCCAAAATGGATTTGTTTTTTATTGAAGCATACTTAACATACAGTGTTATATTTGTTCTAGGCACACGGTGCAATGATTTGACGATTCTGTATACTTTCAGTGCTCATCACGATATAACATTTTTGTTGTTCGTGCAGAGCTCAGATCTTTACTCCCCTTTTTCCTCTTTCCTTTGTCATCAAAAACCCTCTCATACCACTACTGCCCAACTGTAAAAATTTATGAGCCCTGCAGTTTTAAGTTTTTCGTAGTCACATTAAAAAAAGTAAAAATAAACAGGTGGAATTCATTTTATAATACATTTTATTTGATGCGGTGTATGCATAATATCAGTTCAACATGTAATTATTATGAAAACACTATTTGTTAGTATCATTAGATATTTTACGTTATTTTTTTTACTAAGTCTTTGAAATGTGTATATTTTATATTTACAGCACATCTTTATATTTACATCGTTATACTTACATTGGATGTTAAATTTTTATTGGAAGTTCTTTTGTCAAATACCTTTTTTTTGTCAAAAACTTTTTTTTCTTAAGTTTTTTAGAGTGTGGGGAGGGGCAGCAAGAGAGGGAGAGAGAGAATCCCAAGCATGCTCCTCAGTGCCAGCATGGAGCTTGACGTCGGCTGGAACTCACGAAACCGTGAGATCATGAGCTGAGCCAAAGTCAAGAGTCTGATGCTTAACTGGCTGAGCCACCCAGGCGCCCCGAATTTTTGTTGGAAATTCTTAATTTGAAGTCCTGTTTTGTAAAATTTAAAGTTGAAAAAGTAGGTTCATACATGTGAGTTGTTCCAAATAGACTAAAGTTTTCTAATAATTGACTCAAATATCAGTTTTTAGGTTTAGAGTAATTAAATTAACATTTAAAATACAGTTTCTCGGTTACAGTGGCCACATTTTAAGTGTTCACTAGCTACGTGGCTGGGGGCTGCCTACTGGACAGCATAGCTCCTCACTGTAAATTACAATTTCCTCTTGTTTCCCGGGTTAGTAGAACGCGGGAGCTGTAGACTGAAGGAGGGGCACTCCATGTCCTGGTCTTTTTCTGTACTGCTTCCGTAGAGATAAGCAGCAGTCAGTTGATGAAATCATGTACATGGTCAGTTGATTTATATCAGTTGACAGAAAACCAGGCTCCGACACTGAACTCGGATTCTCAGACTCTGCAGCTAAAAAGTGAGATCTTTGATGGTGTCCGTGGAAGGATGATTAAAATTTAGCCAAAGTGGACCCTGATTGACTGGCTTATATTTGACCCTGGTAACTTGAGTTACCCTGTATCATGTGATGTTAGCGACTTACTGAAATTTGGAGCCACCCTTTAGGATTCTGGGAATTAACAGTTTGTCACAGAGCAGTTGTATGACAGCCAGCAAGAAGAAATACTTCTGGAGCGATATTTGGGGGCGTGTGTCCGATGTGGGTGTGTCAGATCTCGTCTCATACCTGCAGAGTATTCTCGGTATCTTCACGCACACCTCGATACTCCCCTTACGGAATATAACATTGATGTGGATCTGCCTGGAAGCTTTAAAGACCACTGGGCTAAAAATCTGCCTTTCCTCATAGAAGATTATGAAGAACAGCCAGGGTTACAGCCCCACATAAAGTAAGTGCTTTAAATAAAATGACTTTTTTCAAGACTGAACTATAAGCTTATCATGATATCTCTTGCTCAGTAAACGGCTTTCTACCCACGTCTCTCAAGTATTTATTTTTGGATTTGATATGTCTGCAAATAGCTTAGTTTATACGGCACCTTGAAACTTACCTTTGGATATCATCTCTCCTGCTAGCCTGGCCTTCCCTGCTAATTTTTTGCAATCTTCAAACTTCAGATGTACTTACTGGCAGTTTTTGATATGCATTATTATTACCATGTTAGTTTTTTTTAATTTTATTTTATTTTTGAGAGAGACAGAGCATGAGCATGAGCGTGAGCAGGGGAGGGGCAGAGAGAGGGGGAGACACAATCTGAAGCGGGCTCCAGGCTCCCAGCTGTCAGCAGAGAGCCCGACGTGGGGCTCAAACCCATGAACCGTGAGATCATGACCTGAGCTGAAGTCAGACGCTTAACCTGCTGGGCCACCCAGATGCCCCACCATGTTACTTTTGAAACAAATTACTTAAAGCCAGAAGTTTGAAATTACACTGCTGGTCAACTACTGCTTACATTATGGCAAAACATACAGGCTAAAGGGCTATCCCATTACAAAAACAATTGGAACAGAAATTAATTCCTGGGAGTCTAGCAATGCCTTAAAAATTAAGAAAAATCTGCAAAGATCGATCCCCTCACGCTGTAGAAAGAAAGACAAGCAGGGGTGGGGGTGGGGGGTTGTTGGTGGCAGATTCAAACTAGAGTGGTGAATGATAAGCACATTTGAAAAGCAAAAAGTGTCCTGGAGGTAAAGGCATGTAACAGCCACTACAATGGGAGGCCTTAAGGTCTAAGCAAGATAGGCTTGCTAAACTTTTTCAAGGAGCTAAAGCAGCCCCATATTGGGGGACCATATTCACAGGATCTCAACAAGAAAAAATGCAAACCTGTGTGGAAAGAAAGTAGTGCCAATTTGGGGTCCAAGTACTCCCGCAGATTAAGATCATTAGAATGAGAGTCAAAAACCAAGATCACCAAAACCATATGTCAAAATCAACAGGAATAACAAACAACAGACTTAGACTCTCAAGGGCTTCAAGTATTGGAATTGTTGAATACAGTCTCTGACACCAAATGAAATTGTTGAGAGAAATTATGAAGAAATCAGAAACATGAGCAAGAAATAAGAGATTATCAAAAATGACCAGGCAGATTAAAAATAAATTGGAAGCTTTAAGAATAGAAAATATTGAAATGAAGAATTCAGTGTGTAAGCTTAACAGCAAATTAGACATAGGTGAGAGAAACTTGCTTAATTGGAAGGTGGAGCATTAGGAATTAATCTAAACTGTGGCACAGAGAGTCCAGGTGTTAGAAAACATGAGACAGAAGATGTGGAAGATGTAAGAATGTCTAGCATATATCTAATTGAAATCTTGGGAGAAGAGAATGGAGGAGAGGCAGTTTTTGAAGAAATAATAGCTAACAATTTCCCAGAACTAAGGAAATATAAATCCATAGATTTTTTTTAAAAAGTTGCATAAATGACAAGAAATCCATATCCAGACACACCATAAGTAGTAGGAGAACACATAAGGAGAAAAATTTTTAAACAGAAAAATCCTATCACCTACTTAGGGTCAATAATTGGACTGACTATAAATCCCTCAACATCAAAATGGCAGTGAGAAGATAATAGACTATTTTCAAAGTGCTGCAAGAAAAAAAAATAACTTTCAACCTAAAGTTCTGTACCCAGCAAAACTATCTTTTATGAATATAGACCAAATAAATATATATTCCATAATCAAAAACTGAACTAACCATCACCTGCCATTCACTAAAAATCTCTTAAGGAATGTAATTAAAGAAAAAGGTAGTTGGCCACAGGCAAAATTGAGATACAAGAAGGAATAATGAGAAAAGAAAATGGTAAGCATGACAAACTGGTAAGTCTAAGTAAGTATTGTCTATATAAAATAATGCCTGGTTTGGGGGCTTTATAAAATGGATAGAAATAAAATACTGGGAACAATAGCAAGTAAGTTGAGAGACAGTAAGAATTAAGTATGCTAAGGGAATATGAGTTAAATATTATGTTGAAGCTTTAAGTTATACATAAATATTTAAAATACTAGAATGAGTACTAAAAGTTAGAAACAAAGTGTATAGCTTCTATATTAGTGGACGAGTAAAAAAATAAAAAATAAAGTCTACAATCAACCAGAAAAGAGGGGAAAGAGAGGAAGCATAAAAAAGTAGGGCAAATAAAAAGAAAAAAATAAGAATAGGTTGAAATAAACCAGGTATATTAATAATGACAATAAATATAAATGGATTTTTAAATGTCAAAAGAGACATAGTTGGATTTGAATTTTTTTTTAATGTTAATTTATTTTTGAGAGAGAGAGACAGAGCGTGAGTCTGGGAGAGGCCGAGAGAGAGGGAGACACAGAATCTGAAGCAGGCTCCAGGCTCTGAGCTGTCAGCACAGAGCCTGACGCGGGGCTTGAACTCACGGACCACGAGATCATGACCTGAGCCCAAGTTGGACGCTTAACCTCTGAGCCACCAAGGCACCCCTGACTGTTTTAAAAATCCAGTTAAATGCTTTCTACAAGAGACATGTAATGCTTAAGGACACAGAAAGATTGAAAGTAAAGGGATGGAAAAAATTCTACATGGGAAACACTAAAAGATTCCTGATGTAGGTATGTTTATATTAATGGATTTAAATTTTTTTTTAATTACTAAGAACAAAGATTGTTACTACATAAGGACAGAGGTTCAAATCACCAGGAAAGATGTAAATTTAAACTTATATATACCTACTAAAATAACTTTACAAATTGAAAGAAATACACAGAGAAATCAATAGATTCAGTATCCTAATGAGAGATTCTAATTTTTGATCAGTCACACACACACACAAAACTAGTAAAGATTTAGACTTTCTGAACGTCACAATTAACAGACTTGGCCTCTTATTCTGCTATAGAACTGTGTACCCAGTAATCGAAGAATACATAGTCTTTTCAAGTACACTTTGGTCATTTATAAAGACTGACCACTTACTCATATTTAAATACATTTCAAATAACTAGTGCCACAGTAGACTATGGTAAAATCTTCATTATTTGGAAATTTAAAAGCACACATATTAAAATATAGATTAAAGATAAAATCCACACTGGAAATTTGAATATACTTTAAAAACAAAAAAAGATGAAAACTCCACATACCAATACTTGTGGAAGCAGTGAGACCATTATCTAACCAAAAGTAATAAAAAGAAGAGATTGCTCAGAGAAGTTATATATATTCTCTACCACCCCATTTTAGAGAAGTACCCATGTGCAGAAAAGCATGAACCTAGGCAGGCCTGCACTGCTGTCCCTGGAAAAGTCTGCTTGCAAGGCTGGCCCCTGGGTGGCGTCTGGGAACGTGGATTTCAGGAGGGTTCCCATCATGCCCAGAACTCATAAGAGTGGCTCACTGTGTGCCAAAGCTGCTTGTACAAACAATATGATTTATGTTAAACACTTGCTTTGCCTCTGGGTATTTGGAATTTGAGTAATTCCCAGGCAAAGGCTGTTTACACGATCAGCGTCTGATAAAAAACCCTGGGCACTGAGTATCTAATGAGCTTCCTGGTTAGCATTTCACACAGCAGGGAGGGGGGTTTAATCCTGAGTGTCTCCCCTGGGACAGGACCCTTGGAAGCTTGCGCCTGGTTTCCTCTGCGCTTCGCCCCCTGAGCTTTTCCCCTTTGAGGATTGTGCCTGTGTCCTGCTGTGCTAAGTCACAGCCATGAGTACAACTGTGGAGTCCTGTGAGCCCTCCCAGCGGATTATGGGACCCAAGGGTGGTCTTGTGGGCCTCTACACAACCTGTAACCTAAGATTGCAAACTCTGTTATGCAGACTTCGGGCAGGTAGGCAGCCAAACGATTAATAGGCCCCAGGCCATCCCAGGTATACTTGGTCTAATGCAACCTGAGGCAGGGGTGGGGGAGAGACATAGGGCAGAGATTTGGTTGCTTGTTGATAAAGTCGGTCCATGCAGGTTATGTATCCTGGGGAAGTTTATGAAGCAAATAATGGCCAGAAGTGCCTTCTGAAATGCACTCTAGTTACCAGTGTTACTCACAAGCGTGTGATAATAATTGTGCGCATACACGCGTAAAGATTCTTCTAATTTGTGTAAGATTGGGTGCCAAGCACTGGGGTCAAGATCCTGTGGTCATAGATTTCTCGATCAGTTCTCCAGTGGAGGAAATGACTGCTCTTCAGGTAAAATTGGATTAGCAGACCTCTGTTGTAAAGTCCCTAACCGCGTATGTCGTGTTCCTTCCAGAGACGTGTTACATCAGAACTTTGAGGGTTATAAGCCAGAGGTACAAGAGCTGATCTGTGTAGCTGATCGTTTGGGATCCCTGATGCAGTATGAAACGCCTGGCTTCCTGCCAAACAAGAGAATACACAGAGGTATCCTGAAACCATCCGAAAA
Source organism: Lynx rufus (assembly GCF_022079265.1). Classification (NCBI taxonomy): domain Eukaryota; kingdom Metazoa; phylum Chordata; class Mammalia; order Carnivora; family Felidae; genus Lynx; species Lynx rufus. The sequence continues at coordinate 17,308,418 of NW_025814840.1, forward strand.
CGGACAGGTTGCTGACATAAGAGCAAGAATCGTCAAACCGTGTTGCGCGTAAAAAAAAAAAAAAAAATCATTTGTGCCAACTCCTAAATCCCCATTTGATCCGGACAAAACTGTAGAGATTCATTCACACTGAATTCTGAAAGAGAGCTTCCCGTGTGGCCTTGGTGTTGTCGCCACCCTGTTGACGTAGAATATGGGTCTTCAGTTGTGGCTGTGGATCCGACGGCTTAGTGTGGGAGCGAGGGAGAATTTGAATCTCCAGGTCTTTAGGAGGCAGAGCTGGGAGGAGACAGCTTCGGGGGGGTGCCTCTGATTTCCTCTGATGTTAGTTTTATGAAGACTGACACGATTGTAGCGTATCTCTGGTCTTGTTAAATTACCAATACAATTCTTTTTTTTTTTTTTAAGTTTATTTATGTTTGAGACAGAGAGAGACAGAGCATGAACGGGGGAGGGGCAGAGAGAGAGGGAGACACAGAATCAAGCAGGCTCCAGGCTCCGAGCCATCAGCCCAGAGCCCGACGCGGGGCTCGAACTCACGGACCGCAAGATCGTGACCTGAGCTGAAGTCGGACGCTTAACCGACTGAGCCACCCAGGCGCCCTACAATTCTTTTTTTATACGGTGACTCAAGTTATCACCGAGACTCTGCAGAGTAGGTGAACATCAGTCCCTCGGAAGTGAACTCACAAACCCTTGTTTTCTCAATATTTGCTTCTTTCAGCCATGGGCTTGGCAGCGTTGGAAGTCATGCAAGCTGTACAGCGTACGTGGACCAACTCGAAAGTTCGAATGAATGGGAAAACACGGCTGATGCAGTGGAGAGACATGTTTGACATTGCAGTAAAGTGGAGACGGTAACTAATTAAACTCGTGTTTAAATGGAAATAAACTAGAAGGGTTCTCACTGTAAAATAATAGAAGGCTCCTCTGGGTAACAGGTGTTTTTGGCTAGTGGAGCCGACATGAGGTATCACGCGAGTCTAGGCACATCTGTACATTGCGCTGTGTTCACCACAGATGTAGCTCCCGTCTGCCCCACGCAACACCGTTACAGTAGGACTGACTGTGGTCCTTACGCTGTACCTTGCACCCCCGTGACATATTCATTCCATTACTGGGAGCCTGCCCCTCCCACTCAGTCGACGGGTTTCGAATTCTGTTTTGATTACTAACAATATGCCTTGTAAGTTACTTTTTCCTCTCTACAGTTTATCGGAAATTGCTGGCATCATTATTCTTTGAAACGCCTTTGGCTGATGTTTACGAAATATAGGAACTGACTGCTCTCAAGTTTCCAAGCACACTTTTAAGCGAAGTGTTTTAGAAAAAGCAGTCTCTTGGAAAGAACGCATTATCTGGGGTGTACCTTTGAATGAACTGTAGTGTACTGGTCCCTTGATAGTTGAAGTGTGTGCCTGGGTAACCAGCTATGGCTTAGGGGGGAGCTACTGATACTCATTGACATGAGAAAAATACTACTCTTCTAGTAAACCTATACTGACTTCCTACTGGCTCCAATTGGAACATTTATTTGGAGTTAGCAGGTTGGTGTGGCATACTTTTAGATAATGAGCCGAGTACTTGCTTTCTCCCCACTCTTTGCACAGACTCATCCTGTTTCATTGGTAATGCTTTTGAACATTTCTAGGTTGTATAAGGCCTCCGTCTTTAACAAGCTCTGGTTTACAGGATTGCTGACCCGGACCAGCCGGTGCTGTGGTTAGATCAGATGCCAGCACGAAGTCTTAGCAGAGGTTTTAACAACCACATCAATTTAATCAGGTAGGAACCCTTTGTGCATCTTTCCTGTTTGCACAGGAGTTCGTTCTAAATAGGTCATGGAGACCATGGACGAACGACCCTTGATCCTCTCCCGGGGACTTTTTGAAAAGGGCCCACACGGATTAGTTCTGTACCTGCAGGGTCCCGCCTGCACTTCTTAGAGTGAGTCCAGCTGCAGGAAGAATGCAGTGCGTGCCATGTTCCCTCTCCAGTCTCTCCTCTTAGGAAGAGACTGTGTGATAATTCAGGTGAACAAGTGTGCAAGGAAGGGGGAGCAGAAGAGACGGAGGAGAGAGTGCAGAATCAGGAGCACTGGCACTAGGTTGGAAATGGAGGAGAGCGTAGGGACCCACAGGAAGGCGGTCCCCTCTCTGGCTCAGGTGCGTGGTCCTTCCAATAGGCCAGGTGACAATAGGACAGAAAGGAGATGGCCACATTTGGGGGCTGGCGCTGGGGGGAAGTGCAGGGTACGGGAGTGACTTCCTGTGCACGGTTACGAACCTGAGGTTTGAGATGTCTGTAGGTAATGTGGGGAGCGATGCCCAGGGAGCAGTTGGGTGTGTAACATGTTGTACACGCGCATCCGGCTGGATGTGTCCATCAGTATGTCGGCTGTACATGAAGTTCTGGGAGAGAGTTTGAAAACTAGGAGGCGGGGACAGAAATGTGAGTAAAATTTATTTATTTATTTCATTTTTGAGAGAAAGAGAGACAGAGCGCTAGCAGGGGAGGGGCAGAGAAAGAGAGGGAGACACGGAATCCGAAGCAGGCTCCAGGCTCCGAGCCGTCAGCCCAGAGCCCGACACCCGGCTCGAACCCATGAACCACGAGATCGTGACCTGAGCTGAAGTCAGACACTTAACCGACTGAGCCACCCAGGTGCCCTGAGTAAAATAATATTTAGAGTGGGCAGAGGAGATGAAGCCTGTGTGTGAGCTGGACCACAGGAGAACTACCAGGAGAACCAAAGGAGAGGAGAAAAAGTCCAGGGATTCATGAAGGAAATTGGCATAAAAAGGCTGAACGTCGTAGAAGTACTTGAGGATTTTTCTCCTCATTTTGGCATCTCCGGGCCTGAGTTTGGTGCCTCTCCTACCAGGAAAAGCTGCAAGAGCTGACAGGCAATCCTGCCAAGACAGTTCTTTGCTTCTTCCATGCACCGGGTGCAAATAAGCACAGTTTCCAGACTGTTTTGCTACATTATTCTCACAGCTCTCTTACCATTCTCTTGAATTCACTTGGAAGTTAGATGTTGTTTCCAATACAGTCCTTTCTAAAACGATTCTTAATTTTTTTTTTTCTTTCAGGGGCCAGGTGATCAACATGAGATACCTGGAATATTTTGAGAAAATTCTTCATTTTATTAAAGATAGGATTCTTGTTTATCACGGGTAATCCTTCAATTTTCTTTTTCACGGTAATCGCTAGCTTTGGTAGAGTTTACAGTAGTTGTATCTGTGAAACTTGAAAATTAAGCCTATTGACAGACTAAACAAAGTCTATCAAATGTTGACACAGTGTTTGGAGTTGTAAAGCCTTTCAGTAATGACTTACCAGCCTTCTTTTTTTTTTTTTTTAATTTTTTTTTTTAACGTTTATTTATTTTTGAGACAGAGAGAGACACAGCATGAACGGGGGAGGGGCAGAGAGAGAGGGAGACACAGAATCGGAAGCAGGCTCCAGGCTCTGAGCCATCAGCCCAGAGCCCGACACGGGGCTCGAACTCGCGGACTGCGAGATCGTGACCTGAGCTGAAGTCGGACGCTTAACCGACTGAGCCACCCAGGCGCCCCTTACCAGCCTTCTTTTAACAGCTGTACAGAATCCATGAAATGTTTTAATCTTACGATACTGTGACTTTTCTCATCTCCTTCTCTGAAAAGCAGGACGTTTCTTTGAATTTCTTTATTAGGGATTTCAGCCGTAATATTCATTCTCTCACCTGAAAGGCCATATAGTGAACCCACAGTGAACAGAACATGGGGAAAACAGAATTCTGAATGGATAGTTATCACCAAGTAAATATAAAAGTGGCACAAAAACCTAGCAGGATATTTCCGTTTGAGCAACTGTAGAAAGGAAAAAAAAAAATCACTTCTAATTTCAAAATTGGTCTATGAGAACCAAGGCGTCATCACCAAATTATGACCAGAGACCCGTGCATGTATATACGACCACTGGCCAGCAATCTGTTCTGTTTCTCCATTTCACCTTCTAGATGGGCTTGTATCTGTTTTCTTAATTGTCATCTGCGGCCCCAAATTCATTAGGATTAAACCATCCCCATATTTAGAAACTTTTGTTTGGGCCCACCATTTTGACTATGGAGCTACTCATAATTGAGGTCAATTCATTAAAGCTTAAGGTAATAGCAAGTAATAGAATTGTATATTACATTTCTGTATTAATTTTACTTGCCATCTGCCTCTGTCTCTGTCTCTTTTTCTCTCTTTAAGAGCTAATAATCCTAAAGGATTGTTGGAAGTCAGAGAGGCTCTGGAAAAGGTGCACAAAGTAGAAGATCTCCTGCCAATTATGAAGGTAAGTTTATCATCAGAATCCTGGTAGGTGTTTTTAGGGAAAAAACACAACGAGAGCACTTTTTAAAGAAGAGCTCATAACCGTTTAATGCATGTGTATTAATAGTGTGCTAGAAGCACTTTAAAATTATAAGCATTCTGAGGGGCACCTATGCGGCTCAGTCGGGGCTGAGTCGCGCTTCGGCTCAGGTCATGGTCTCACCGCTCGTAAGTTCAAGCCCTGCATCGGGCTCTGTGCTGACAGCTCAGAGCCTGGAGCCTGCTTCGGATTCTGTGTCTCCCTCTCTCTCTGCCCTTCTCCTCACACTCTATCTCTTTCTCTCAAAGATAAATAAATGTTAAAAGATAATAATAATAAAATTATAAGCATTCTGAAAACACTAATGGAAACACCCTCTGAATAATAACCCAAATCACATAAAACACAGGCATCAGTCTCAAACATAAAAGCAAAGCTGTGAGGAAGCAGTTGATACAGGAAACAGAAGGAAACTTAAAAGTATATACCGTTGAATTCTGCTTCTGGCCACAGTGGAGTACTTGATAGTTGACCGCCTTTCCATACTATAACAGTTATAAAACTCCACAAAATACAAGGCACCTGTTTTCAGGGGTTGGCAATTACAAGACTGTGATTTTTGAGGAAAGGGAAACACTTTCTGTGAGCCCCGTGTTCACCCCAGCCTTCTACCTGGGATTATTTACTAAACCACTGTGTATGTGGAGCCTAAACAGAGTTTGGTGGTCTTGCTCAGCTAAGGAGGCAGAGATTGGAGTTGGGGTCTGCCGAAGTGGCTGGAGTTTACAAGGCAGAGTACAGAAGAGGAGAGAGCTGCTCAAGGTGAGAAGTCCCCAGAGGTCAGCATGGGCGTTCCTTGTCACGCTTGGCTGAGAGCTGGGCTCTGCTCGCTCAGTGAGACCCAGAGGCCCTGCAGACAGTGGCTGCTATGGGCGTGAGAGCTGAACGGAGGTATGAGCGGTTTTATACCAGGGTGTGTGAGCTGAAGGGAGGTAGCCTCAGTTTTGCACCACTGAGAGACATTGGAGTTGTGACCTTGCCAGAATGGAGGGATCCTGGGAGCACCCTGGGCATTTACTCACAACCCCAGAAAGGACACACCATAGGTATAAGACCACCTAGAATGAGGTCCACATTCTAGGACAAAGGACAATTTCTTTTTCTCTTTCTTTTTTTATGTTCATTTCCTGAGAGAGAGAGAGTGCGAGCAGGGGAGGGGCAGAGAGAGAGGGAGATACAGAATCTGAAGCAGGCTCCAGGCTCTGAGCTGTCAGCACAAACCCCTATGCAGAGCTCGAACCCACCAACCGCGAAATTATGACCAGAGCCAAGTTGGGCGCTTGGCCGACTGAGCCACCCAGGCGCCCCGAAGGACACTTTCTGAATAGATCACCCTAACAGAAAACCAAGTCTAAGAGGATTAAATGGATCTGCTCGTGATTGGATTGCCTGCCAAAACAAAACTCAACACCCTTTAAAGGAAAGAAACATAGTCTAGACTTCTTAATTATTAGGCAAAGGAAGAAGCAGGAGAACGTGACCCATAACCAAGAAACCAAAACCAGTTAACAGGAACAGACCCCAGGAGATCCAGAAGTTGCAATGAACTCTCTTAAAGTCTTTGTTTCATTAACATGTTCGAGGACTTAAAGGAAAACATGAGCACAATGATGAAGAACCTGAGCAGGAGAATGGAAACTATAAAAAGAACCAAAAGAAAATTGGAGGACGCGAAAGTCAGTGGTGTCAGAGAAGCCGCTACTTTAGTTTTGCATATGGCCCAAGGTTTGTGTGCCAGTCCTCAGCTTTCCTTGTCCAGAGGCTGTCTTCCAGATCGGGATGCCTTATGAGGGTCAGTCGTCGTTCCTCAGAGGAGGCCAGAGATGGAACACACTACTCAATAATAATACGGAGAAAGGGTACTGCTAACACACAGCAGCGGAGGGAACTTTAGAAACATTATGTGGGGCAAAGGAAGTCGCATACAGAAGAGTATGATTCCATTTGTAAGAAGTTCGACTGATCTAGGGAGACAGCAGAACAGTGATGGCTTCTGAGGAGTGAGGTTTACCTGAAAGGGGTAGGAGAAGACTTTCCAGAATGATGAAACTACACTCTATCTTGACTGGAATAGTGGATACATGGGTGTATATATTTGTCAAAATGCACCAAATTATACATGTGAAGTTCATTGTATGTAAATTTTACCTCAATGAAACATACATAAATTAATTTTCTGAGAGATTTGAGCCAGTATCATATGATAGGTAGATAGGTAGACAGATAGTAGCAATAAAAAAGACATAGAATTCTCATGATTAAAAAAAAAAATCTCCGCTAGATAAGACTAGTAGATTAAAGACAGTTGAATATCAAATACATGTGAGCTGGAAAATCCAATCAATAAATTCTCCCAGAATATAGTATACAAGGACAAAGAAATATAAAATATGAGAGACGATGAATGCAGAAGATGAAGAACGGACCTGATAGAGATCAGAAAGGAGAGAAGAAAGATAAAGAAACAGAGCAGTTAGTCAACAAAATAATAGAAGGAAAGCTTGTGGAGAGATGAAAAGATCAATGCAGGGCCTCCTAGATGTTCAGCACGATGCTCAATATTGACACCTAGACACATTCTGATAAAATTTGGGGACTTCAAGATTAAAGAGAGTTCCTCAAAAAAACTAGATGTAGAGGGGAGCCTGGGTAGCTCAGTCAGTTGAGAGTCTGATTCTTGATTTCGGCTCCAGTCATGATCTTTGTGCTGAATGTGGAGCCTGCTGAGAATTCCTCTCTCTCTCTCTCTCTCTCTCTCTCTCTCTCTCTCTCTCTCTCTTCCTTTCTCCCTGCCCCTCCCTCTTACTCCTTTCTCAAAAAAAAAAAATAAATAAATAAATAATAAATAAAGGTAAAAAATTAGACATAGAATTATGATAAGATCCAAAAACTCCCCTTCTAGGTGTATATTCAAACGAATTGAAAGCAGGGACTCGGATATTTGTACACCCATGTTCATGGCAGTATTATTCACAGTAGCCAAGAGACAGAAGCAACCCAAGGGGCTATGAATGGATGAATGGATAAATAGTATGTGGCATGGCCGTACGATGGGGTATTATTCAGCCTGAAGAAGGAAGGGAATTCTGACACAGGCTACAGCATGGATGAAGCTTGAGGACATTAGGCAGAGTGAAATAAACCAGTCACAAAAGGACAAATACCCTATGATTCCACTTATATGAGGTGTCCAGAGTAGTCAAATTCATAGAGACAGAAAATGGAAAGATGGTTGCCAGGGGTTGGGGGAGGGAGACAGAGTTTCTATTTGGGATGATGAAAAAAGTTCTGTGGAAGGTTAGTGGCGATGGTTGCAAACAATGTGAACTTTTCCTTTTACTGCTATTATTTTATTTAAATCCAAGTTAACATATAGTGTAATAATGATTTCAGGAATAGAATTTAGTTGTTCATCACTTACATATAACACCCAGCGCTTATCACAAGTGCCCTCCTTAATGCCCATCACCCAGTTAGCCCATCCCCACCACCCAGCACCCCTCCAGCAACCCTCAGTTTGTTCTCTATATTTAGAAGTCTCTTATGGTTTGTCTCCTTCTCTGTTTTTATATTATTTTTGTTTCCCTTCCCTCATGTTCATCTTAAATTCCTCTTATGGGTGAAGTCATATGATATTTGTCTTTCTCTGACTAATTTCACTTAGCATAACACACTGTAGTTCCATTCACATTGTTGCAAATGGCAGGATTTCATTCTTTTTGATCGCCAAGTAATATTCCACTAGTAGTGCAATTGCTGGGTCGTAGGGTAGTTCTATTTTTAATTTTTTGAGGAGCCTCCATACTGTTTTCCAGAGAGGCTGCACCAGTTTGCATTCCCACCAGCAGTGCAAAAGGGTTCCTCCTCTGCATCCTGGCCAACATCTGATGTTGCCTGAGTTGTTAATGTTAGCCATTCTGACAGGTGTGAGGTGCTATCTCATTGTGGTCTTGATTTGTATTTCCCTGATGCTGAGTGATGTTGAGCATTTTTTTCATGTGTCTGTTAGCCATCTGGATGTCTTCTTTGGAAAAGTGTCTATTCATGTCCTTTGCCCATTTCTTCACTGGATGATTTGTTTTTTCGGTGTTGAGTTTGATAAGATCTTTAAGATTTTGGATACTAGCCCTTTATCTGATAGGTCATTTGCAAATATCTTCTCCTATTCCGTTGGTTGCCTTTTAGTTTTGCTGATTGTTTCCTTCACTGTGCAGACACTTTTTATCTTGATGAGGTCTGAACGTTCTTAATGCCATTGATCTATACATTCACAAATGGTTAAAGTGGCAAATTTTATGTTACATATTTATTTTAACACACAAAGAGTAAAAAGAACATCTTCAAGCTTCCAGAAAAGAAAGAAAAAGAAAGAAAGAAAGAAAGAAAGAAAGAAAGAAAGAAAGAAAGAAAGAAAGAAAAAGAAAAACTAAGGAAGGAGAATTTCACTGATGCCCAACTTCCTTCCAGCAGCAGTAGTGGATTCTAGAAGACAACGAAGGGAAATTTATTTGAACCTACTCTACCAGTGTTCAAGTGTGAGGGTAAAATAAAAACTGTTTCAAACATACAGTTATTTAGGAATTTCACCAAGTGTAGATTTTCTTTGTCAAAATGATTGAAGAGCATATATACTCTCATCAAATAAGCCCAAGAGAGAAGAAAACATGAGATGTAAGAAATCGTGGTGAACAAATAAACCAATGAAATGAATTGTTAACACCTGATGTTTAAAAGTATGTATGTCTGGAATTAAAATACTGGATAATGTCAACATTAGAGGTTAGAGAAAGTAGAGAAAGGAAGTAAAACTGTTACTAAGGTATTTGTTTTTTTCAGTGAGACAGTATAATCACTGACCCATGATATTGACAGAAAAATGCGTGTTTAAAATATCTATACTAAAAATTTAAAGGCAAACACTGAAACAACAGAGATGCGACGTATCATCGTCTAGACCTGTAGAAGACAGGAGAATGGCATAAAGAAAACAATGTCAATTCAACTCAAAGCTTAGAAAAAGAGGGGGATAAAAAAGTAGGGTGGGGTAGGAAATGTAGGTAATGACAGTGACAAGTCAACGTGGTGTTATAATTGATCCCCTCAGTGAAAGACTGAGGATTTCAGACTGGTTTTTTAAAGCCCAGCTATATGCTGTTTACAGGGAGAAAGGCGTACCAGGCAAATGCTAGTGAAAAGAGAATGTGAGTGTAGCATGTCACTATCAGAAATATTGCAATTCAAGATGAAGTATACTTACGGGGACAGAAATCATTGTTTAAAAGTATAATCTATTAAGAAGTTACAATTTTACAAACATTGCCTCTACTACTCAACAATTTGGCAACAGAAGGTGGATATTTTTTTTTTCAATTAATGGTTTGAACTTTAATGTAAAACGTGAATCAGTGTTCTCCTTGTAGCTATAGTAGAGAGGTTTGATGTACATCAGATGAAATTTAAGAAATTGACATGGAGAACCAGAACTTATCCATTTCTTTTTTTTTTTTTAAGTTTATTAGGTTATTTTGAGAGAGAAAGCGTGCGTGGGAGAGGGGAAGAGAGAGAGGGAGAGAGAGAATCCCAAGCAGGCTCCGCACCGCCAGCGTGGAGCCCGATGCGGGGCTCGAACTCAGGAACCGTGAGATGGCCTGAGCCAGAACCAAGAGTCGGGTGCTCTACCAACTAAACCACCCAGGCGTCCCTCCATTTCTTTCTTTCTTTTTTTTTAATGTTTATTTATTTTTGTGAGAGAGAGCATGATAGGGGAGGGGCAGTGAAGGAGGAGGCTCCATCCTGACAGCACAGAGCCCGACACGGGGCTCAAACCCACCAACCATGATATCATGACCTGAGCTGAAGTTAGACGCTCAACCGACTGAGCCGCCCAGGTGCCCTCTGATCTTACCCATTTCTGAGGAATGAGAGCAGGAAGGATCAGGTCATGAACAAAGCAGCGAGCTAATACTCTGCACATCAGGGTCCACATTCACCTCTTCCACTGTCTAAGTCCCAGGCTCTTTTTTGCTAAGAGCAGTGATTCTGTCCGGGCCTGTTTCAGGGGTTATTGCAAGGGCCTGATGCACTGACGCAGTGGTTCCCAACCTTCTCAAAGCTACTCTAGTATTGGGGTACCTGGGTGGCTCAATTGCTTAAGCGCCCGACTCTTGATTTCATCTCAGGTCATGACCACGCGGTTTGTGGGATCAAGCCCCACGTCAAGCTCTGTCCTCACTGAAGAGCTTGGAGCCTGCTTGGGATTCCCTCTCTCCCTCTCTCTCTCTCTCTCTCAAAATAAACTTAAAAAAAAAAAAGCTACTCTAGTATCAGACGCCTTCACTGCATCCAAATGAAATTCATAGAGATATATCACACCTACGCAAAATAATTCTTTAAAAGGCCAACGTAGTGCCATAAAGGAGGTCTAAATGGTAAATCATTTGTAATAGAATAGCGTCTGTGTTAGGATGTTGGATTCAGGCACGTCTTCACAGAAGCCAGAAAGAAGTAGCTGGTTGCTTACTATACCTGCGGAAAAAGGGGGGTGAACAGGGCAGCTACGAACACAGCCCCACATCAATGTGATTTGCTGACTCTGGTATCACGAGCTGCTGGTGACAGCGTTTTTTGAAATGGTAAACTTCCAAACAGTGCCTAATATCCTGTTTCCCCAGTTGGATGTGCTATTCGCCTTCATGGAAAATTCAGCGTGGATTAAAACTATGTTAACAAATATTTAGTGTCTAAGTGTGAAATGGAGTCTGGTTCTAGGCCCAAGTAACTATTAAAATATTATTTTAAATGTTTTTAATGTTTATTTTATTTTTGAGAGAGAGAGAGAGAGAGAGAGAGAGAGAGAGTGTGTGTGTGTGTGTATGTGTGTGCGCGTGCGCGTGCGAGTAGGGGAGGGGCAGAGGGAGACACAGAATCGGAAGCAGGCTCCAGGCCCTGAGCTGTCAGCACAGAGCCCAATGCAGAGCTCGAACTCACAGACCTGGAGATCATGACTTGAGCCGAAGACAGACGCTTAACGGACTGAGCCACCCAAGCGCCCCAGGAATTATTAAATTGTAAATAAGTTCGTCATCTACTCGGCAGTCCAGTGGGGCATTGGCAGTCATGCATAACGCGTGACTGTTCCCTGACCCCCTCCCCCCGGGACATCTAGTGTTTTCAGCCCCACCTGCTAAGTTCCGGTGGTAGCCTCCCCGCCACCCCCACGCTGTAGCCACCAGACTCTCCCATAAATTCCCCAGATGCCCCCCAGAGGGCAGAACCGCTCCACTGAGGGCCGCTGGGACGTCCTGTACAGAAAGAAAGCTGGCGCATGTCTTCGTTTTTAATCTCCCTCTTGTTGGTACTTTAGGCTTTTAAACTTACTCTTTTGGGAAGAATACCAAAGCAGCTTAGGGGGATTTTAACTTTATATTCTCTTTGTTTAAAAAGAAAAGCATAGTGGACTCCAAGCCTGCAATTTACTCAGGGTGCCGCCGAGAGGCCGGGCGCCCGCCCGGTGTGAGGTCCCCGCCTGTCTGACCATGGTCCAGAAGTGACCATTCCGTCGCGGCCCTGGACACCCAGCTTTCACCCGGGACTGTGGGCATATTGATATTTTTAAGGGCACGCACGGAAGTATATAAAACACCTTTGGTTCTCCAGTGCTTGGTGCGATGCGATGTCACGACAGCTTCCACTGAAACCTGCTTTCAGTGACAAACCAAGTTGAAGTACAATTGACCGTTGAACAACACGGGTTTGACCTGCGTGAGACCACTTACGTGGATTTTTTATCTCTAAAGGCGGCACAGCGCTGTAACTATCTTCCTTGGGATTTTCCTTTTTCTAGCTTACTTTATTGTAAGAATACAGGACCCATACAACATACAAAATGTGTGTTAATCCAGCTTTTATGTTATCAGTCAGCTGCCCATCACGTTGTTCAGGGTCACTGGCTACCTCAGCTCCCCTTGAGGCAGCTTATCAGCATATAATGTGGACTGGAAGCCGCTGCCACTCCCGGCTCAGTAACTCCTGCCGGGCCCTCCCCTCCCAGCTGGTTTCCTCCTCTGCAGGATTGAGACTATGCCAGAAAACATACCTGTCTTACCGGTATGTTGTAAGCATCAGATGAGAAGTTAGCGTGTAGTAAGTGTTAACGCATTTCTTCCCCTAAAAGCCCTTTCTTGGGGCGCCTGGGTGGCTCAGTGGGTTAAGTGTCTGACTCTTGATTTTGGCTCAGGTCTTGATCTCGTGATCTGTGAAGATCGAGCCCCACATCTGGCTCTGCACTGAGCGTGGAGTCTGCTTGGGATTCTCTCTCTCCCTCTCTGCCCTGCCCTGCTCAAATGCACACACACACTGTCTTGTCTTTCTCAAAATAAACGTTAGGGTGCTTGGGGGTCTCAGTCGGTCAAGCGACCGACTTCGGCTCAGGTCATGATCTCACGGTTCGTGGGTTCGAGCCCAGGATCGGGCTCTGTGCTGACAGCTCAGAGCCTGGGGCCTGTTTTGGATTCTGGGTCTCCCTCTCTCTCTCTCTGCCCCTCCCCCACTCACGCTCTGTCTCAAAAATAAATAAACATTAAAAAAAATTTTTTTAAACAAAATAAACTTTAAAAAAATAAAATAAAAGCCCTTTCTTCATGGAAGAGTTCCTGTTCCTGTTCCCAGTGCTGGCTCTGATCACCTGTGCCTCATGTCCGTTTGGCCAAGGTCCTTCTCTGGACCACCCTCAGGGTCTGCCTAGTTTAGACAACCTTTCCCCTGGTAGTGGCTTATGTAAAGCACAGCGTCTTCTTACTTTATCCTTGGTTCCTTATCAGTTCGAACAAAAACAGCTGGCAACACTAAATAATTGAACCTGGGGAGGATTTTTCTGGACTAATGACAAAATCTATTAGCATTTTGGTTTTGCCAAAAATATTTTCCTCTGAAACTGCCTTCCTACTTGTCACCCCTGAAGGCCATTCTTGGCTCTGGGTCGTCCCTCTAACATACTTTTCTGTGGTCTGCAGAGTTGTGTGTGCACATGTGTGAGATTCTCGATTTGACAGATGGAATTCTGAGTACTTTTCGGGACAAATCAGACTGCCTCGAAGGAGCGAGAGCATGAGCACAAGGTGTTTTTCGAGTTTTGGGGGTATTAGGCACAACTGTCCTGCTAAGAATCCCAAGGTGCTGCCAGTTAAGATGATGAGAAACCCAAAGGCGCTCTTAGAAGTGAGCAGCGCGCCTGCTGACTCGGGGAGCTGTGAGCCTGGTGTGCTGAGCTTTCTGTGCTGGCCTCTCGTGGGGGCCCCGGGGCAGCGCAACTTGACCCTGGGCTCTGTGTGGGGCCATAGGGACTGGCAGAGGGCCCTTGGTCACTGTAGAGGTAGGCGCGGTCATGGTCACTTGTGTCGGGAACTTCGGTGACCCTTCTGAAAAACATGGAAATCAGGGGGCGCCTGGGTGGCTGGTCGGTTAATCGTCCGATTCTCAGTTTCAGCTTAGGTCATGAGCCTTACAACCGGCTCCGCCCTGCTTGGGAATCTCCTTCTCTCTCTGCCCTTCCCCTGCTTGTGTGCTCTCTCTCTCTCTCTCAAATAAGTAAATAAATAAATAAACTTCAAAACATGGAAGTCAGAGTCAATGCTACAGAATAGCAGTTGGGGGTTTACAATGAGTTATACGCTAGTAATGTGAATTTGTTTTCCCCGAAAGCAGTTTAATACTAAAACGAAGGATGGGTTCACTGTGAACACGAAAGTTCCCAGCCTCAAAGATCAAGGGAAGGAATACGATGGATTCACAATCACGATTACGGGAGACAAGTACGTATGCTTCCTAAGCGTGGGCGTGAAGGCGGGCTGGTGTGAGGAAGTGCGCATGCACCTGATTATTGCCACGGGAGGTCAGACCTACCAGACTTTTGCTTTATCCTGAAATGAAAATTGTCAAGGTCCAGTGTGCAGCTATAGCCAGTTATGTTTTTAACGTGACTTTTAGAGTATTACGCCAGCAGACATTCGACTGTGCTGCTATCTAACTACTTTCTACATATTAAGTATAATGTCTAATGTGCTTTGTGGAAAGCATTCTTCTGGGTTCTTAAAGTTCCTTGTGGGCAACACTCTTAATGATAAAACAAAAAAAGATGACAGATTGGCAGATAGAAAGCCATTGTAAGATTTTTTTGGATATAGGTTTTAATATGTTATGAGATTAGTGCAGCCTTATTATGGAAAATTTAGAGGGGCGCCTGGGTGGCTCAGTCGGTTAAGCCTCCGACTTCGGCTCAGGTCATGATCTCGCGGTCCGTGAGTTCGAGCCCCGCGTCGGGCTCTGTGCTGACAGCTCAGAGCCTGGACCTGTTTCAGATTCTGTGTCTCCCTCTCTCTCTGACCCTCCCCCGTTCATGCTGTGTCTCTCTCTGTCTCAAAAATAAATAAACGTTAAAAAAAAAATTAGAATGCACAGATAGACAAAGATAAAAAAGAAAATCATTAGGTTGTTTTCCTTAAAAACTGAGGTTGTACTCCACATTGTTTTATAACCTGCTTCTTTTCTACCCTTACCATTACCTGATCATGAACATTTTCTCATACTCTTATAAGCATTTGTAATGATTACAGAGTATTTCATTTTATGGATATTTTTGAGTTTCTCTTACTACTTTTCTGTTACTGACCATTTAGAGTGTTTCTCATTTTCACTTTATAAAATATAGCACTGCAGTGACCATTTTCATTAACCAGTCTTACTTATATCTGAACTCCAAGCTTCACCTAGGAGCCTCCATATCCCTTGAATTTTGGGTGTACCCCCCCACCCATGTGCCACCCTCCCTCACAGCACAAGTAGATTCAAAACTGGTGTCTCCGTCCCCTGTCTCCTGGTGGCTCCCCACTGCAGACCCTCCACTGCCTGTGGATACTGAGACCACCTCCCCTGCCAGACACGAGAGGCCTTTTGTGATGCAGCCTTGAGCAACATTTCCTGCTTGAACTTGGCCTGCTGATTCAGCTGGGCTGCTTGTTCCCTGCGGTCACCTCCCACCCCCTGCTTCTGAGCCTCTCACTCCCGTCCTGATTTTCAAATTCAGGCCCCTTCCTCCATGAAGCATTTCCTGTTTTCGTCCATGTCTTTCCAAATTAGACCTAATCTCCCTCTTTTGAACCCTGACGAACTAGGTGATGCATATGGTCTTATAATAATTGATGGCCTCAGGGCTCTGTCCCTTTCCCAGTAAATGCAACAGCTGTGCTGTGTTCCTCTTTACAAGATCTAAGAACTGTTTAGTTACATGATAAACGCCTGTTGCCTCAACTTTCTAGCCTCCGCAGTACCTGGCGTGTAGCCAGGTGTGCAGCAAAAGCTTGAAAAGACACCATGGAGTCCTTGAACTTCCTTGAACAGTGCTGGCTCCCGATCTTCAGTCATAATAGAGTGGCTGTCTGAGAAAATATTTACTATGCCCTCATTTTTACGATGTGTAGTTTCCTTCTATATTAGCTTAAGCTCATAGGTACACGTGGTTAGACTGAACAAAATATGTATTTTGTGAAAAAATCGCACGCTATGGAACACGCCTCAGTCTGGCTGTAGTTAGGTGGGATACACTCTCACAGACGTCTTGTGCCACATCGACCTACTGGTTCCTGCCTTTTTTTTTTTTTGCTTTCTGTGTTTGGCTCTTTGAATTGTATGATACGTGCCTCTGACACACATTGTTGTATTTTTAGGGTTGGCAACATACTGTTTTCTGTGGAAACACAAACCACAGAAGAAAGAACACAATTATATCATGCCGAAATAGATGCACTTTATAAAGATCTAACAGCAAAAGGAAAAGTACTGATCCTTTCATCAGAATTTGGGGTAGGTTTTTTGGTTTTTTGCTTTTTTCCATTTTATCCATGCTTCCTAGGATTCTTTTGTAACCTTTTTAAAGCCTCTACCCTTTCGCTGGTATTGTGCGTGCACCTTATGCTTGAGATCGGTTTTCGTTGATGACCTATAAATACTTCTTTTTAATATTCTTATGGAAACAATTACTGTATTTAGTAATGACAGTGACTGAGGAAGGGCAATGATACATTTATATAGTTGCTATAAGTCTGGGCTTTCTCAAGATTGAAGTGAACAAGTCGGTCCAGAGTGACAGCAGCCCATGCTGCACTCAGTGGGCCTTTCCTGGTCTGTGACCTCTTCCCTCCGGGTCCCACCCCAACTCGAGGGGTCTCCTTGGAGGCAGGATCTGGCCTGCCCCCTTGGTGATAGCAGCTACCACTGTGCTGAGAGTATCCGCATTCTGGAGTGGATATCCGTGGTCCTTGGGAAGTCAGTTCATTTCTCGTGCATTCAATCAGTTCATACCTACAATTAAACAGTCAGGTTTTTACGTAATTAAGTGTATTTATCACCTAAATCTCGGCGCAGAGGGTGTGCCTATCAGAATCTTGGGAAACCATCCTCAGCATTAATAAGCGCTTTGTTTTGTTTAAATCTTAATATATATTTTGACGTGTCAAGTAACATTAAAGGAGGCTGGGATTTTTATGTTTATCAGAAAAGGTTTCAGTTTTAACAACAGCTCAGAAAATATTGCTCGAAACCAAACTGTATACATACCCTTTCATTAGGAAGAAATGGTAGCGGGCGCCTGGGTGGCTCAGTCGGTTAAGCGCCCGACTCTTGGTTTGGCTCAGGTCACGATCTCGCGGTTCATGAATTCAAGCCCCACGTCAGGCTCTGCACTGACCGTGGGGAGCCTGCTTGGGATTCTCTCTCCCTTTCTTTCTGCCCTTCCCCTGCTCACACACACACGCTCACTCTCAAAATAAATAAATAAACTTAAAAGCATTTTTTTTGTAATAAAAGGAAAAAATGGCAGCAAAGAGTATGAAGTATTCAAGAATGGGAACGTAGGTTCCTGTAGGAGAGGCATGAAATAACCCTTTCCTTGATGTAAATGATTCTTATGTCTTGTCACCTCGTAAAAAACTAGTGTATAATCTAATATTTAAATTCATGAGCACGTCTTTTTTTTTTTTTTTCCCCTAGGAAGCTGATGCTGTTTGCAACTTAATCTTATCCTTGGTTTATTACTTTTATAATTTAATGCCACTCTCTCGAGGATCCAGGTGAGTGATACCCTATAATTTAAAAATGTTTTTAAATAAAAGTTTTTACGTTGAAAAAACATACTCTTTTTTGCTTGTACTACCTACCCCCAGGCAATGGCAAGACACTCCCTTTTGTTTTTTCCGAAATCCACCCAGATATTATGTCCTCAATCTACCATATCATCTAAAGAATTATGAAAGATTGTTCTAAGATAGTGTGCTTAAGTTTTACAGGTTGGGGGGGGCGCCTGGGGGGCTCGGTCAGTTGACTGTCCAACTCCTGATTTCGGCTCAGGTCATGATCTCGCAGTTCATGAGATTGAACCATGCCTTGGGCTCCGTGCTGACAGGGCGGAACCTGCTTGGGATTGTCTCTCTCCCCCTCTCTTTCTGCCCCTCCCCTGCTTGTTCTCGCTCTCTGTCTCTCTCTCAAAATAAACACACTTGACAAAAATCTTAAAAAAAAAAAAGTTTTACAGGTCAGGGATTCATTCATTCAACACAAATATATTGAAGGCCTACTATGTGCATGCGTTGTACTCACTGTATTTTAACTTCTCGTATTGGCCCAGACTGTTACCCTTCCTTCTTCTCCCCTTCCTCCCAGTTTTTGCCCATCAGTTTTATACTTTTTGATTACCAAACATTCCATACTACTTTTATTATTGTGAACAAATTCTCACTACTCATGAATCCATCAGGAGCTTTCCAGGTGTCATTAAGACGGGGGGGTGAGTCTGCAGAGTTTTCTGTTTATTCTCTGAGCCGTAGATCAGGGAAGGGGCATGTGCTGTTGCTGGCACAGACTTGAATTTACGATATTTTGGCCAAAATAATATACTTGAATGTCCTTAGCTTCAACACTTTAAAAGTAAAGCTCTCCTAAACATGGAAGTAAGTTTTGCTGTGTTGAGAAGGCATGGAGACAAACCAAGAGCGTAAATATGGTGACCTCAGCCTAACTGTTATTAGGGTGCGCACTGAACGTATGATGTGAGCACACCCCTGCCCGCCCCCTTTTATCAACCACTTAAGCAGGCTCTGCGAGGATAGGCAGCATTTTCCCTTTTGTCCTCACAGCAGCTCTGCTGGCTGTGGTGACACAGGAGGGGGGTGACATACAACTATAATCACCTGCACTCCTCCCCCCCCCCGCCCCCACCCCCCGGAGCCTACATGTGTTCAGTCCCTAATCCGGTTGGGTCTGTCCTCTTTACTGCTCACAGCTACTGCCACAGTTCAAACCCTCGTCACCCATACCTTTCTGGCTAGTCTCCCTTCTTCCAGGCTTTCCTCCTTCCCCTCTCTGCCCCAGTTCTTTTGTTGGTTTGTTTGGTTGGTTTTAATTCCAGTACAGGTAACCTACCGTGTTACCCTGGTTTCAGGTGAACAACACAGTGATTCAGCCTCTCTGCCCCCGTTCTTCGTACCTAGAGGCTCAGGTGCAAATTCGGGGTCGTCACGCACAGTGCCCGTCCCATCTGATCCTAGCTTGCCTTGGCCTCCTCACCGCCCTCCTTCCTCTGCCCTTTTACTGCCCTGCGGAGCTTCTCGAGGGTCTTCCCGTTGCCCTGTCCTGCGCGGCTGCCCGCCATGCCTCACCCCTTCGTGTCCACGCGTGCTCTCCCTCTGCGCCTGCTACTTCCCTTCCTTCTTCTCTGCCCCCTTTGCTCCACCCCAGCCCGGAAGGTGTAGCCTGCATGCATGCCCTTGGCCTCCGTGGGGTCGTCCCCTTGGGTGACCCCCAGGCTTCGCTCGCTGCACACGGGAGGCTTTGTCTGCAGCTCTCTTGCCATCTGCCTTCTGGGCCTGGCTGCTTGCTCTCAGAGGCCAGAGCCTCATGCTGGTTATCTTCGCCCAGGGTGCCCTGCACAGGGGCACACGTAGTCGGCGTGTACTAAATGTCAGAAGCAAGAGAGAATCTGTTACATGCCAGGAAGGAAATTTACATGACGCGTCAATTTTCCAAGCAGGCTGTTAGCGCAATCTGAGAAGGTTTTCTGCTTTTCTTCTTTGTGGGTCAAAGGTTTTAATGCTTAAACAATAAGATTAATATGTTTATATTACAAAGTGTATTGTATATATGCATTTTAAAAGCCACGCCAGGTGCAGTTGCTGGAAATAGAAGCAGACATATTTTCTAATTCATTACTTTATAAGAATAGAAAAGCCAGGTGGGAAGAAAACTGCTAAATAAAAGAAACACTTTTTCCTCAGAAAAAGAATATTCTGGGGGCGCCTGGGTGGCTCAGTTGGTTGAGCGTCCAACCCTTGATTTCAGCTCAGGTCATGATCTCACGGTTCCTGGGTTCAAGCCCAGCATCAGGTTCTGCGCTGACAGAACGGAGCCTGCTTGGGATTCTCTGTCTCCCTCTCTCTGCCCCTCTCCTTCTTGTTCTCTCTCTCTCTCTCCTTCAAAAATAAATAAACATTGAGAAAAAAAAAAAAGAAGAAGAATGCCCCGAGTCACATTTACCCTTAAAATAGCGAATCTGTAAATATTTTTATTGGAGTAAATTAGTAAATATTTTTAAGACAAACTATTTTGAAGTTTAATTTCTAGAGACTTCTTAAAAGAGATAAAATGTCGTCTTCTATGGTGGAAAATCCATAATGAGGTTTCACACAATACCTGTCCGTGGACTGGGACTGACTGACTGGTCGTTGTTCTTTGTTTAAACAGTGTGATAGCTTACTCCGTGATCGTGGGAGCGTTGATGGCAAGTGGAAAGGAAGTAACAGGAAAAATTCCCAAAGGGAAGGTATGTTGACACTGGAAGGGCATATGGCGGGCTGAGCGCTGAAATTCCAGTCCTTGGGTTTTTGCAATGCGGTCCAGAAGTTAAACAGATCTCCGAGGGAGCCTCTCTCCCCCACACTAATGCCATCCCTCAACTTCCTTCTTTTTCAGTTAGTCGACTTTGAAGCTATGACAGCCCCGGGTTCAGAAGCCTTTAGCAAAATAGCCAAAAGCTGGATGAACCTGAAAAGGTAACTGTTTGGGGGTGTCAACAAAAAGACGTTAACCTCCGAAGTAGGGAGAGGACTTCCTGTTCCTTTTGGGGCTGTGCGAGACTGGGGCTGTGCTCCCTTCGCGAGTTCTCACTCTGCCTGTGATGGAATCCACGTTGCCAGGGGGCGTGTAAGACCCCCTGAAAAGGGGGAGTCCACAGATGAAAAACAAATAACGAATAAAAGGCAAGGGCACTGGTGTGGGAGAGAAAAGTTACAAGCGTCTTCCTTATATAATCGGGGATTCGTCTCTCTTGGCTAATTTTTACCCTTTATCCCAAACTCCTAGGGTTCAGGAGGGAATTGGAGGAGGGTGAGCTGGACCCATTTCAGACTTACTCTGAGTGGGTGCACTTTGCCCGTTCAGCCGCATTTTTACTGCACTGTAGACTTTGAGAAGGTGACACTGCATTGTAACGTAGGCAAGGAATACATGTGAGTGGTTAGTAAATACTAGCAAATGCTAACCGGACATCATCCCCAGCGGCTACCAGGAGAAGTCCAGCACCCTCCGCCCTTTCCCCATTCTTGTTTCCAGGAAATTTGGGATGAAATTAAACTCGTAGGTGCTTTAATAGTTAATAAACAACAAGCCAATCTCACTGTTTGACCTCATTTATTCTTGCTCCTTCCCCATGTGTTTTACGTCACCTCCAACTTTGCCTGTCCCATCTATTAGACATAACAGCTGCTCTAAAAATTGCTGGGTGATTTGTGCTCTGTTTCAGACAGAGAAATCCATGTCTGTAGTGCACTCTTGTTCGATTTGTAAGTATTCTATTAGCTTTGTAACGATCGCTGCTAACGGTCACCCTTCGTTCCAGTATATTCTCATTTCAGGATTGCTCTTCCCACATGTTTTAGTAAGAGGACCATAAGGTCAAGGATGTGGCTTCTGTCTCTTTCACGGTTTCACAGTGTTAACCCTTCAACAATTCTTTAAGGAATGAATAAAAAACTACCTCCCACTGAGCAGGTGCCCTTTCACCCCACCCTTTGTCATCCATTGTCTCCTCCTTTGCTCAGGGTGACTCTGTGAGTTAAGGAGACTGTCCCCGTTGCTACTGATAAGAGTAGGGGCTGGAGAAAGCCCCCTTGCCAATAAGGAGCGAGGTGGGCCTGGGCCCCGTGTCTCTGATTCAAGTCTAGCACGCGCCCCAACCGGACGTGTGTGTGTCACGGTCACGTGTACATCAGAGTTTAATTTTCCTTCCCGAAGACTCTGGTTACACTCTGCAAGCAGCTCGTTGCGGGAGCCGACAGGTATCCCAGCCCACCGCAGTAGAGGCATCCGTTCTGTTCACAGCGCCTCTGACGTTACACACACGGGGTTGTTGGAAAGAGAATAATGTCATAGGAATAAATATAAGCTTTGCCGTTTTTGGTAAATCTGTGTTAATTTTTATCTTCCTTCTTTGTGTTTCTCTTTTGCAGTATTTCACCTTCTTATAAGAGTCTCCCATCCGTGTCAGAGGCGTTCCCAACGTTAAGATCAATGATTGAGGTGCTAAACACTGACTCCTCTCCACGTTGTCTTAAGAAACTCTAGTCACGCTGTGGTATTTATACAAGTAAAGGGCCGGACCTCTTGCTTCCTAAGTTATTTTTTAAAACATGGAATTCTAAAGAAACTAGGTCCTTTATTACTTTTGATACCAATTTTTGATAGGAATTGAATACTTGAAATCATTTTCTTTACTTTTGTGAACCATAACAAAAATCACGGAAGAGGGTTTTGGGGGGAAGAGAGCTGGCTCCGTGTCGGGGCAGGAAAGCGTGCCTAGAGGTCACCAGCCTTGTCGGCTTCCACCCACAACGTCATACAGCTCCTTCCTTATGGCCAAGAAGCTCGCTTGAAAAGCCCAAAATCGGTCATTAAAAGGAACAAAACCAGCCACAGCACAGGAGTGTTTCCATTCCTTTAGAGATCTGGGTATTTTTCAAAGACCTCCTTTATGTGCACATCGTGGTAGGCCATCTTGTTTCCCCTCACGTGACCTTCACGCGTGCGACCCCCGTTTTATTCGAACGATAGGACACTCGCGGGCCACCACCGTGCCCCACAGCGCTCACAGCCAGGGACGTCTATTGTGACTGATGCAGACTGTATTTGCCAGTGACCCAAACACTGGATTATGGAACCATGTTTTGTTTCGTTTGTTTTTTTTTTTTTTCTCTGTGTTGGAAAAAATAAACGAGGGGTGGTTTCTATAACTCACCGGTTTTTGACACTGGATTACGTATGTTTTTATTCTGTGAACTAGTGTCACTTACAGGTGTAAAAACGTTCAGGAAATGAATGACTCCTCCCCCCCCCCCACCCGAGGCAGGGTAAATGACAGTAAAATGGGTTCATTAAATTGTTGCCATTTCCAGATCAGAAACTGTTCGCTGCTCCCCGCTATTTACTCCTTGTCTTGAAATGTCACGTAAGGGGTAGCACGCCAGGACATCGTGCTTGACTTTAGTGACGCTGGATGTGAGCAGTTATGTGCCCGGCTCGGTAGAACCCAGCTTTTGATCAAGGTGACCTGTCCTTCGGACACACGCTGTCCGCGCGTTGACACGGCTTCACAGCAGCCACTGAGTGTGGCTCCCCTTCGTGTCTCATCTGGTGGCCACCAGAAGGGGAGGGAATAAGGGTCTACGTTGTCAGGCACACCCCATCTCGTGAACAGATTCTGCCTCCACAGGTCAGTCTTCTCCTGACGCCAGCATTGCGCCCACAGAGGGCAAGCGTCTGTTCTCATTCCACAGGGGGAGGGAGTTGAGGCTCTGGGCCGGGAATGACTCTCCCAAGAGATCGAGCTGGTGAAGCCGTGGTCCTCGCTAAACCCAGGGCCTGCCTTGCCCCACCACGGTCTCCAGAACCAAAGACTCCATCCTCGGGCTTTTCCCGAGCCTCAGAGACGATGTCACACGGCACTGTGCAAAGTCCCGTGTATTCCGTTTCTTTGTACTCTCGGCTTCGTGCTGTTTGAGCAGACTCTGAAACCACAAAAGAGCTCCTCCAGAGATGCTGTGCGTTGCACAGCAGGATGGCGCTGGCGGGGGTTAAAAAAGTAGAAAGGTGCAGGCTTTTAACCTTTCTGCCCTTTTTGCTTATTTTCTCAAAGCCAGAATTCTTCACTTTTATCAAAGACCTCCCTTCACTTTATTGCTCGCTCTTTAAGATTTTGAATTACGAGATACTGATTTTTCAACTGGGGGAAATGGTCCAAATAAATTAGCTGACTTTTCTAAAATGCAACGATGCGTCGAACCCCCAGAATTGGAATATATCTTTCTCGAAACTTGGTTTACCAACTCCAAATGCCTACCTTTGCATTTTTATTTCAATAGCCCCGTTTCTCTTCCTTCAAGTAAGGTGATTATCACATCATCAGAAATACTGACGTGCTAAATTCTGTGATTTCAAGATGTTTTGGGAAAACATTCCATCTCCTGCCCCCAAGTCCCACAACGCTTGGGCCAAGTTGACTCTGGTCCGAACTGTGTGACGTGCAGTTTTGTTTGGTGGCCAAGAAGGTACTAACGGCTGGGGCGCTGTCACGAGAAGCTTTGGAATGCATTTTTATATCATGATATTTCAAGTTTTCGCCTCTTCTATTAAATTGGAAAACTGTGCCTAAAAATCAACCAGAGTTCCATCATACAAGTTATTCGCTGTTTAAAGCTTTTTTACAGAACATAAATCTCTGTCTTAAAAGTCAGAATTTGGTTTGCTTTTATCCTTAAAATTTCTTATCAAAACCTCTTGATCATTCTGAGGAAACAAGACTGTTTGTTTTATGTTTCATTTTTATCTTTGTAGCTACACATATCCTTTTGGTTTTATGGCATAATGTTAAGCCCTTCCTGATAGGTGTGTGATACCCTCAGCCTCGTCCCCCTCCACCTCCGTGATGAACTGGAAATCCCACGTTTGAGGTCATCTCTGCCCAGGTCAGATGCGAGTGAGAGGCTGTGTTCCCAATGCCCTGCAGGTCGGGCCACAGGTAGCTAGTGGCTATTATATGGGATGGCACAGCCTGGAGAGACCCTAATTAGACTTAGGATTAAGGTTTTTTCCACAGAAGTATTCCCAAGTGATGTTCTCTGGTGGTAACTAATATGATTATGAACTCAATGTCACAGAACTTGTAGGAGTAGCTGAGCTTTATTTGTAAAATTGCTCCTAAGAAACAAAAGATGCAAACTTTCCAAAGACTTAAAAAGATCTTCTAGATAAGGCGTGTTGGTCAAGTAGGAATTTTATGTGGAATTTTCCTAATATACTTATCTTCCAGTAATTTGGAAATAAGGAAATGAGATTTATGTGGATCAGATCAGAGATTAAAAGGCCAGTATGTCCCAAACAAGATTTGGCCGTATTCATGAACATAGCTTAACTTGTCCATAATGGAGCTGCTCATTCCTTGCCCTGAAGTCTGTCCCTTCCCCACTCTTCCTCTTTGATAAATGGCATCCTGCCACCCGGTGGCTCCAGCCAGAAACCCAGGTGGCCTCCTTGGGTCTACACTGGCTCTTCCCTAGTTTCCAAATCACCACCCAGTTCCACATCCCATCCAATACAATTTACTTCTCTAAATACCCCAGAAAGGTTCATGTCTAGCCGTCACTGCAGTCCTGCCCCAGCCTAAGCTATTTAAATGTACTTTAACATTAAATAAAAGTAGGGACACCTGGCTGGATCCACGGGTAGAACATGTGACTCTTGATCTCAGGACCATGACTTCTAGCCCCACATGAGCGTCGAGGTTACTTTTTAAAAAAAATTAAAAGTGAACGCTTTTCCCTCACCTGCACTAGCCCCATTTCAAGTGCTCGGTATTGGGAAGGGCAGATACAGAACATTCCCATCATCACAGAAAGTTCTATTGGGTGGTGCTGTCACCCTAAAGAGAGGAACAGCCCCTCCACATTTCTGTGGGACAGTAATTACAGTGGGAGTCCCTGTGGTTTGAAACGAGTCCAGGCATACACCGCCCATTCCCCTTCCCTCTTCCAGCTGCTGGGCTGTCAACACTCCAGAGTCCTGGCGTCTACTGGGCGCCACGATGACCTGCAGGACTGGGCCGAACTGTCCAACTGCTGTGGAGTTTCCCCTGTTGGCCATCGCTTCTCCATTCTCAGTGCCAAGGTTTGCCGCCATCTTTCCTGGGGGGACTCAAACCAGATGCTTCCCTCTGCAGGGTGAGAGACCCTTGTGGAACTAACACATTTTAGCACTTAGGTACCCAGGTTGGCATTTTTCTTAGCGTTGTACATTATTAGCTTATTTAATCCTCTCGAAAACCCCCATGAGGTAATTAATGTGTGCCTGTCATAGTCTGTCAATAACCAATGTTAGGGTTGGACCAGCCCTTGTGGTTCTTACTGTGATTTCAGGGGCCCTTCAGCGATAACCATCGAGGAACTCTGAAAAAACCGAGGTTTATTATTTACAGGACCTAAAATTTACATAGCACACACAGAACCACGCAACAAGGTTGTGGCAAGGTCCAGCAAGCATGGACCTAGGGTTCTGCTCTTATTGGGGTTGAGGATGGGAGGACGTAGGGTTTCACGGGCTCACTCTTTTATTATTAAATGCAACTCTACAGATCCCGTAAAAAGGAGCAAATTTGTCAAGGCTTATAATCTCAGCCAGGACTAGGAATTGTCACTTACTAGGGTCAGAATTTAAAATAATACATCTCGGGGCGCCTGGGTGGCACAGTCGGTTAAGCGTCCGACTTCAGCCAGGTCACGATCTCGCGGTCTGTGAGTTCGAGCCCCGCGTCGGGCTCTGGGCTGACGGCTCAGAGCCTGGAGCCTGTTTCCGATTCTGTGTCTCCCTCTCTCTCTGCCCCTCCCCCGTTCATGCTCTGTCTCTCTCTGTCCCAAAAAATAAATAAACGTTGAAAAAAAAAATTAAAAAAATAAATAAATAAATAAATAAATAAATAAATAAAATAAAATAATACATCTCTGCCCAGAAATGGATTCTGAATCGGTGAATCCTTTCATTAGCAGGCGTAAGTCTAGAGCGTTCTATACATGCACATTAAGTCCTAAATTACCGGTTTGGTGTAGAAGTGACTTCCGAAGTAAAGCAACCTTCTGCTTCAGGCAAATATGTGTGTTTACCCACCCCACTTCACAAAGGTTTAAAATAACGCGTACAAATACATATGACACCAAAGAATAATATCAGCGGCGGAACAATAACTCCATAAACTGTATGCTTAAACGTGTTTTGTATAGACACCTTGTCATGCTTCTAGCACTTGAATGGCTTCTCAAGGTCACACGAGCGGGGCCGATAGGGCCGGTGGCAGCCTTCAGTAAGTTGGCACCATCACCCATCCTGTCGCACAGAACGTCCCCAAAAATCCCGCCCCCGACCTCCGCTCTGCCCCAATCGCGGGCCTTATCGGTTTCAGGCTAAAGAGCCCCGCCCCCCTAGTGCTCTTGGCCATTCACTTTCTCCTTCCACCTCGTCTCCGTAGAAACACTCGTACTTAACAACAGTCCTGATGCTGCGCGGCCAGTGCGGAGTGTAAAGGAGCCATTCTTTTCTCTCTCAAAATCTCGATGCAAGTACCGCATACGTTTGAAGAAGGCACACGTACGTTTACGCACTGAGGAAACGCCACAAACCCAACCCACCTTTACAGCCACCATGGAGATGAAGAAGCAGCACGTTACCAGCACCCCCAGAAATTTACATCCACCTACGTATACAGGCATCCGTGAATATAGGTCATAAATTCTATAGAAATGTAACGAAGGCTACAAGCAGCTCTTTAATGCCATTTCATCGCACTGTTGACCCAAGTCAGTTAAAACCTTCTGACCTAAGGCTTCCTTCCCTAGCTGTGAACTACGTTTGTTTGATAAAGCCTTTTTTATAGCCTTTACAAAGGCTTTATGAAGCCATTTGCTCTTCTCCATAATGCATCATCTTATTAACATCGGTCCATTCTTCCTTACAGATGTTTTCATTTTTTTCGATACATGGCAGAGTCTGGCTGGCACCCAGTGCGTTACCTACCTACCCTTCCAGTTTTGTGTCAGCAATAAATGATTTCTTAGTGGGATGAGTCCAATAAGAAAAAGCGTATGCTCTCTTAGGCTTATTCCAGACCTTATGCCTCTAAAACATTCCTTTTTTAAAAAAAATTTTTTTTAACGTTTATTTATTTTTGAGGCAGAGAGAGACAGAGCATGAACGGGGAAGGGGCAAGAGAGAGGGAGACACAGAATCCCAAGCGGGATCCAGGATCTGAGCTGTCAGCACAGGGCCCGACGCGGGGCTCGAACTCAGGAACCGCGAGATCATGACTTGAGCTGGAGTTGGACGCTTAACCGACTGACCCACCCAGGCGCCCCTAAAACATTTTTCTAAAGTTCTCCTAACATGACACAATTGATATTCTATTTCTGTTTGTGATTTTAAAAATGTACTGCCTATGAACATTTGCATCTTCAGTGCCTTTAGGTAACCAGTAAAATCTTGGCTGTTGCAATTCATTTAGTGTCAACATTTTCATTAAAAAAGATCTTCATCTGGGGCGCCTGGGTGGCTCAGTCGGTTAAGCGTCCAACTTCGGCTCAGGTCATGATCTCGCGGTTCGTGAGTTCGAGCCCTGCCTCGGGCCCTGTGCTGACAGCTCAGAGCTTGGAGCCTGCTTGGGATTCTGTGTCTCCCTCTCTCTCTGCCCCTCCCCCGCTCATGCTCTGTCTCTCTCTGTCTCAAAAATAAACAAACAAGCAAAAAAAAAAGATCTTCATCTGTCCATCCCCATGCTGCTTGACCCCTCTAATGTCTATATCTTGGGTCAGAATATGGGTAACATACATGCCCAGTAGTACAGCTGCAGATCACCTATTGAACTTGGCCTGGTACAGCCTGAGCCACCCCAAGCTTCCCAATACCCTGTGCACGTGATGAGGCCAGGCAGCATTGAGATTACGCCCTACATTTCTCTTGGAACTTTTTTAAGCAGTCAATATCTTAGATAAAAGAGAAAACCCGTCTTGTCAAATTCTTCCCTTCACATAGTGTGAATTCTTCCGCGGGGAGGTGTCTTTTCTTAGCAGTGCCTGACTCCAGAGGCTCTCATGATCCCACGGCCTTTGTGACAGTTGCTCGTGATAACTGGTAAGCTATGCTGGCAAGGCACAACTTACACAGAACATGATACCAATTCTTCACAGTGTGAGCAGGGGAGGGGCAGAGGGAGAGGGAGACACAGAATCCCAAGCAGGCTCCGGGCTCCGAGCTGTCGGCACAGAGTCTGACACGGGGCTCGAACTCACAGACCAAGAGATCATGACCTGAGCCCAAGTCGGACGCTTAACCGGCTGAGCTACCCAGGTGCCCCTAGAACTGCACGTTTCTTTTTTTTTTTTTAATTTTTTTTAACATTTATTAATTTTTGAGAGACAGAGACAGAGCGTGAGTGGGGAAGGGGCAGAGAGAGAGGGAGACACAGAATCCCAAACAGGCTCCAGGCCCTGAGCTGTCAGCACAGAGCCCCACGAGGGGCTCAAACCCATGAACCGTGAGATCATGACCTGAGCCGAAGTTGGATGCTTAACCGACCGAGCCACCCAGGTGCCCCTAGAGCTGCACGTTTTTATATTTAAAATTGAAGCTATATTTCAAAACTAAGTGAAAAATTCAGCTCTACAGAAGTTTGGTTTTAAATTTGATATTTACGAACTCTGTTGCCTTTAATCGCGTTAGATGATGCTGAGCATTGTAGAAGAAAACGTTGAGGACCAAATATTTTGTTTAAGACATTTTTACATTGACTTTAACTGCCACTTTATGAAAATACATGCAAATTTTGTATACGTTGACTTCAATTACATCTTCCAAACTTTTAATCCTTTAGATTATTACTAGAGCACAAATTAAGTGAAAATCTTGACCATGACACTACTGATTGTATTAAAAGAAGGCAAGAAAGGGGCACCTGGGTGGCTCAGTCGGTTGAGCATCTGACTTCGACTCACGTCATGATCTCACGGTTCATGGGTTTGAGCCCCGCGTGGGGCTCTGTGCTGACAGCTCAGAGCCTGGAGCCTCCTTCGGATTCTGTGTCTCCCTCCCTCTCTGACCCTCCCCTGCTCATGCTCTGTCTCTCTCTGTCTCAAAAATAAATAAACATTTAAAAAAAATTCTTTTTAAAGGCAAGAAGTATAATTTTATGGAATTAATACGATTTATGAATCATGCATGTCTGTATTACTCAGGGGGACTTCTCAGTCTGTGGGAGCACCCAGACACGTGTAATTATGACTACATTCAACTGTTTTAGGTATTGTGCAAACTTCTGAATATATAAAACCTGTCGCCTTACATATTTATCTATCTTTGGTGTCATAAAAATGCATTCCGCCAGGAGGACAGAACATACTCTATTTGACAAGGGATGTATGATTTCCAAGTATTTAAACACGTGGGCTTCCATCGTAGTCTTGCTTGGGGCCCTCACAACGTTAGAGGTGGGCCACAGGGGCCCGTCTCTGTCTCTGGCTTCTAGTCCTCTGGCAGCCCCCCCCCCCCCGCCCCCACGTGGTGGGTGCATGGCTACCACAACCATTTGCATCAGGGACCCAAAGACATCCGGTCCCCCTCGGCTGTAGGCCCGGAATCTCAGGGGGAGGGCTCTGATTGGGCCATCTCAGGTCAGGTGACCACTCAGACCCATCAATCCCCGCCACAGAGTAGAGTCACGTGATAACCTTGCAGCAAGGAGGGAAAGGCAGGATGCGGGCAGGGTCGGGGCTGGCACTCCGACTTGTCCAGTACGTGTTGATAGACTGTGGTTTTATGGATTCATTAGAATGTGGTTCAGCAGACCTCTTCTTAGTGGTTTTCAGGTCGTGCTTTTAGTAGTGGGTCTCCCATGGAATGTAATGTCCAGAGGTAAAACTTTTTAAACCCAGGTTAGAAGGATAGCTGTCCACCCCAGTTTTCCGGGAACAGTCTCGATTTATGCCAGTTGTCTCATTGTAATTATCGGTAGTGTCCCTCCTCATTCAAAGGTATACTGGGTTAGGTGATAATTCATATGATGCCCCTAATTTTAGTGACTTTATGTGTGGTAGTGTGAACGTTCATTTGAATTCCTGTTCGGCCCACATGCCACCTACCTCCGAGACCCTGCTGGCCATCATTTGGTCCCAAGAACCGCTAGAGGCCAAGCAGGGTTCTAGCTGCTGGAGATACAGCTGAGTAAGTCAGAAACCCTGTCTTGAAGGGGCTCTTGGTTCCACTAGGAGAGACAACACAAATTAGGTCATTATAATACAGCCTAAGAAATCTGGTGCAAACAGAGGAAGAGGGAGGAGCTCTGCTTGAAAAAAATTGAGAAAGACCCAATAAGGGATAAAACATTGGACCAGGTGACATGACTCTCCACATTGGTGACTTTGGCATATTGGGAGATGCCTCTTATTTTTATTAGCTACCTAATCGAAAACCAAGAAGTTCATCATTGCTCAGATGATTGCTGGTGGGCGAATCATATCCAGGATGGCTTTCTGACCATGAACGTGGGCCACGTCATCCCCAACATCAGTCCTAGAGCAGATGCCTCAAGTGCCTGTAGTCAAGAGGGCCAGGTGGGATGTGCTTGTGCCACAGGTAGGACCCCCAGAATGCCCTCGAGTCCCAGGCAGGGGCACCTGCCAGATTTCATAGTCGGCATCCCCCTGAGACTGATCTAGAACCAAGGAAGGGACACGAACCATGCAAAGTGTTTGGTATGGTGACCTGGGCTCCGATGCCAGCCCGGCCGCCTACCATCAGGCAAATCGCTTAATCTCCCTGGCCTTAATTTATCTGGAAAATGCAACTGTGAAACTAAATCCACAGCCTTTCTTCCAGCTTTAAGTTTTCTATTTGTGGTATAGTGAGCTAACTACAAATCCTTAAATCAAATTATCGCTAATGAATTAGCTAATTTGAGAAGACTCTTTTGGAAAACTCAGAGCCAATTTAAAATAGTTTCTCCTGGGGCATCTGGGTGGCTCAGTCAGTTAAGTGTCAGACTCTTGATTTCGGCTCAGGTCATGATCTCACGTTCAGTTCACGAGACGGAGCTTGCTTGGGATTCATTCTCTCTCTCTCTCTCTCTGCCCCTCCCCTGCTCTCTCTCAAAAATAAATGAATTTTAAAAAATAAAAATAAAATAGTTTCTTTTGTATATGCATTTGGTATAGCCACAAAGGCTTTTACAGTGATACAGACTTTTTCAAACGGCCTCTTCAGTTTGAATCCTGTGTGGAAGATACAGGGGAGACCAACCACAGGAAAACTGTTGTAGAATAATAGTTCTGGCTCTTACTTTCCTTAAACCAGATTGTGTTGGGTGTAAGGGCCAGAAATAATGTCACAGTCTAAACTTCACTTCCCCCCCCCCTCCCCAGAGTAGACAAGCAAAACTCAAGCACTCTCAGGAGAGCCTTTCAAATCCCTCACTTTGTCCTCAATTTCAGTTGGAGGCAAAGTGTGTGGGTCTGACTCATTGCCCTGTCCTCCTTGATCCTTCCAGAAGCACAACGAAGAGGAAAGCTAATGCTGCGGGCTACTTCCTGTCGTTGGTAGAGCGATTATCTGCTTTGTCTAGGGTTTTTCTCTGCTTGATCTCTCTCTCTCTCTCTCCCTCTTCGTCCCCCACCCAACTTGAACATCTCTTCATGTGTTTACTGGCAATTTGTACCTCTTTTCTGAACCGTCTTCATGATCTTTGGCCACTGCTTTTGATTTATTAAGAAATATTTGAAACACACAAGACGTATAAAAAATGATACACGAACCCCCAGAGGCTCACCACCTGGCTTCAGAAACCATCCCCCACCGTGCACTCTCCCTCATTCTCATGAGCAGCCCTTGCATACCCAAGAGGTAACCTTGACCCTAAGTTCTGAGATCATGGGGCCCATGCATCTCTTTATATTTTTACTACACGTGTAGGTTTCTCTCCTATTTCTTTTTCGCCTATGGCTATCTCTGTAGCAATTTGCATCATTAGAAAACAGATCCTGGAGAACCATGCTTTCCATGAGATGGCTTAAACCCTATATGTAGCTCACTACTTCTCCTACCTTCTTCAACATAGATGCAGACCATTAAGTTTCCCTAAAACCACGGGTTTTAGGGAAAACCATTGGTGATTGCGGCAAAAAGACGGTTCTCAGGTCATCACATAACAGACAAGGGACATACTGTCTACCTAACAGAGGTGAGGAAGAGCGCTACATGCCATGAAAACCTTTCTCTGTACTCCATTCTCAGTGTTGCACATGTCTTTCCAATATAAGGAAAGCAACAAGATGGGGGACGTGGACCCTGCTTACACAAGTTCGTCTCTTCCTTCCTCCTTTCCTTCCTTCCTTCCTTCCCCCAACCAACAAATGTTTGTTGAGAACCCACCATAAGTGTCAGGCACTGAGCTAAATGCTGGGGAATAAAACCAAGAAAGACACAGTCCCTGCCCACCCATAGCAGAGTTAAGATAATAGACAAGTAAACAACAATAATAATAGCTCGGAATTGTTGAGCATTTACTCTCTGGCAGACCACTGGGCGAAGCACTTGCTTCCATTATTTCATTTGGTCCTCACGTGAGACATGCCGCGTGGGGCATCGAATGGCACCTATGAAAAATATAGAAGCAGAAGAAACACAAGATCACGGAGCTGGGATTTGAACCGTGGCAGACTGAGCCAGAGCCTATGTATCTTTACAAACTTCAGCAATCGTCACTGAAGGAAATCGGTCGTTAGGATCAAATGGGAGTGGGCGATGACAGAGGGTGAAAGGTACCATGGGACGCGGGCATCTTGAAATGCTTCTTCGAGGATGGCTTGGTAATAGGGTTCAACGAGACACCTCTTATCTCAAGCGTAGACAGGTGATTCAGTCCATGCCCTAACACAGACTTCTGGTATTAATTTCCTTTCATTAATTTGGTGTCGGGGCATTATAAACAAGCTAGTTTCTAGGCCTGGGGAAAAGGTGATGCACCAAACATCGCTGACTTTGGCAATAGAGAGATTCCCTGTTTGCGAAGCACAGGTGATTCCTGCTCGATGTCCCTGCGCCGATGGGTTGAGACCCCGGGGAGCTGCAGAGGAATCTCTCCTTTTATTTAAAAAATTTTTTTTTCAACGTTTATTTATTTTTGGGACAGAGAGAGAAAGAGCATGAACGGGGGAGGGGCAGAGAGAGAGGGAGACACAGAATCGGAAACAGGCTCCAGGCTCCGAGCCGTCAGCCCAGAGCCTGACGCGGGGCTCGAACTCACGGACCGCGAGATCGTGACCTGGCTGAAGTCGGACGCTTAACCGACTGCGCCACCCGGGCGCCCCGGAATCTCTCCTTTTAAAAGGGACATGAGGAGGGGTGCCTGGGTGGCTCGGTTGGGTGAGCATCTGACTCGTGGTTCTGGCTCAGATCTCCCAGTTCGTGGGTTTGAGCCCTGTGTCGGGCTCTATGCTGACCGCATGGAGCCCGCTTGGGATTCTCTCTCTCCTCCTCTCTCTGCCCTTCCATTTGCACGTGCTCTCTCTCTCTCTCTCATAAATAAATCCACTTTAATGAATGAATAATAAAGAAATAAATGGAACGTGAGGCAAGCAGCCTGAGTGGTATGGTCCAGCCAGACCCTAATAATTACTACGTGGGGTCCTTTCCTTCAGCGTTCTTTACTTTGCCTCCGTGTAAAGTCAGAGTGCCCAGCTACTAAACAAACAGTTGGGTGGAAATCACGAGAGCAAGACGGCAAGTTACAAAAGAGCAAGTCATGGAAGGTCTGTGAGGCCTCATAAACAAGGGAGCATAACATCTATAGTCCATGTGGTGGGGGTGGCTATGAAAGGCTCTGCAGAAACCCGCCTCCGCTCTATGCTGTTTCGGTCCTTCTCCGGCGGGACCCCCTTACCAGGAACCAGGATGTAACATTTCATGACAGAAACAAGCCCCTAAGTCTTTGCCTCTTGGCACATGGGCTCGGATTACTACAATCTACAGGAACAGTTCTCTGTTTCAAATTCATGGGGAGAATTACCCCCCACCTCAGCCCCTGAAAAGGAAAATTCCTCTTATACTCTGAGTCCTGTGCCTACGCGTGTCAACTACGATTATAGCATGCATCCCTGTAAATGCAAGTTAAGTCTCTGTGGATACCTTGCAAATGGATATGTTCGCCTCTTGCCCTCTGCTAGCACTTAATATTAAACAGTGGACTTGCTTCTGAGCAAGACCTGTCTCCAGTAAAGATCCTCTGCGCCAAAACTCAAGAAACTCGCGAGGTAGATGTGACTTTTCTGGAGGAAAGCGTTACAATACGTGTGCTTAAAAATGTTTGCTCCTTTATCATTATATAGAACCCTTTGGATGGCAAGAAATAGAAACCTATCCAAGTTAGCTTAGGAAAAAGGGGAGGATTTCCTACAAGGACAAAATACGGTCCTTGCGTTGGCTATAGCCAGGCCCCAGGAAAGGACCAGAAGTGACGGGGTGGCAATAGAGAAGCCAGGATGTTTATGTTCTCTCCCTGAAACCACATTTTCAAAGAATAGGACTGTGTGTGTGTGTGTGTGTGTGTGTGTGTGTGTGTGTGAATCTTTACTGCCCAGGGATTGTCTCACCTGTCTCTCAGCCCCAGTTTTGGGTTCCTACGTACAGTGCTCTGATTGGCCCTGCTCCGTTGCCAAGGAGACAGGGTCACAGGTACAAAACCATGGCCTATCCACGGAGGGAGAGGGAGATACGGTTTCAAGAAAAGTGAATTGTACTAATAAGGACCTTCCTTCTGGCATTTATACAAGTTCCAACATATGGGCTTGGTTGAATAAATTATGTATTCCCTCATTTTGGAATACTGACTATTAAGATCATGTTTCAGAATATTTAACAAAATTAGAAAAATGCTCAGAATATTCTTGAGTGTAAGGGGCAAGTCACAGAGTAATATTTAATTTTATATTACGTAATAAAAAGAACTTGATTATATAATGAAAATAATTTTACTCATATGTCTAGTTTGTATACATATGCATGGAGAGAAGACCAGTGTACAAAATAGAATGTTTACATAGTTATGTTGTGTGCATGTGTTTTCTCTATTTCTCAAATATTTTTATGTTGACTTTTATGACTTTTATGATCAAAGTTAATTTTTTAAATTTTTTTTAATGTTTATTTATTTTTGAGAGAGAGAGAGAGAGAGAGAGAGCAAGCAGGGGACGGGCAGAAAGCAAGGAAGACACAGAATCTTAAGCAGGCTCCTGGCTCTGAGCTGTCAGCACAGAGCCCGATGCGGAGCTCAAAGTCACCAGTGGCGAGATCATGACCTGAGCTGAAGTTGGACGCTCAACTGACTAAGCCACCCAGGCGCCCCAATCAAAATTAATTTTTAAACTAATTAACTGACAAATGATATAAGTAAAATTGCCTGAGATGGAAATGAAAAAAAACAAAACAAAACAAAACACCTCAACTTATATCCTGAATCAGATATTTTGTAGTTTTTAAAATCACAGAAGTTTAAATTTTTTTTAATGTTTTTATTTATTTTTGAGACAGAGAGAGACAGAGCATGAGCAGGGGAGGGGCAGAGAGAGGAAGAGACACAGAATCCGAAGCAGGCTCCAGGCTCTGAGCTGTCAGCACAGAGCCCGACGCGGGGCTCGAACTCACGGACCGTGAGGTCATGACCTGAGCTGAAGTTGGACACTTAACTGACTGAGCCACCCAGGTGCCCCCAGAAGTAAGTTTAATAAAGTTTACCTAAAAAGAGTAGGTGGCTTGGGGAGCCTGGGTGGCTTACTCAGTTAAGGGTCCAACTCTTGATTTCGGCTCAGGTCATGATCTCATGGTCGTGGGATTAAGCCCCGTGTTGGGCTCTGTACCGACAGAACAGAGCTTGCTTGAGGTTCTCTCTCTCCCTCTTTCTCTCAAAATAAATAAAAATAAACATTAAAAAAAAGTGTAAGTGGCTCTTTCTAGGAACCCTTTGGGGAAATAATTAACTGCTTTAAAGTTTTGTAATGTCCTATTTAAATGCTGCTTTTAAAGTCAAGATTTTGAAAAAGCTCCCAGCCTGTAATTACCTTGTTTGAGAAATCAGCTCAAAGAGCTGTGTCTTTAGTATTTACGACATAACTTAAACATCACATGCAACTTAGGAATAATAATTCTAGTGATAGATACTATTGAAAAAATGTGAGCAAGTCAGAAAGGGAAACATATTTGAGGGTAAGATGACAATCACCTTGTTCCACCTAAATCACTGTTATTTCTTTCTTTACAGTGAAGTGAGAGAACCATGCAGAGGGAGTTTCTCAGTTGATGAGCCCTAACAGAGGGGTTGAGTTAAATGGACCCTTCTCCCATTGCTTAACTGGCACTTGAAGCCTCCCAAAGAATAAAGCTATTGATGGGAGCCTCCTATAGGAGGTTTGGGTACAGGTTTTACTAGGAGTCTTGGGGATGTGACCAAATCTGGAAAAAAATCAGCAAAAGCATCAACATGAGTTAGAAAAGTATGTTATCAAATCTCAGAAGAGACTAGTATGTCAGGCCCCACTCTGTTCCCCAATCCCACGAGGGCAGAGCTTCTGGAAGATCAGAGAGGACTTCAAGAAGCCCTTCTCACCAGCTAATCAAAGTAATTCAAAGTCCAAATGCTGTCACTCACTCCCAGATCTACCAGTTCTAGAGCATGTTCCAGGATCAGCTTTAGGTGGTCTCTCATCTGAACCTCTGATTTGTTTTTTTTTTTTTAATGTTTATTCATTTTTTTTTTTTTAGAGAGAGAGCGAGCGAGCAGGAAACTGGTAGAAACAGAGGGAGACACAGAATCTGAAGCAGGCTCCGGGCTCTGAGCTGTCAGCACAGAGCCTGATGCAGGGCTTGAACCCACAAGCCATGACAGAGGCTCACCCAACTGAGCTACCCAGGCACCCCTTAGCCTCTGATTTGATGCCTTCTCTTCCTCTGTCCATGGTCCTAGTGTTGCCCTGGCTTCTGCTGGCTTCTTTGGGTGCCTTTTCTTGCTTCCCTAGTCTGGACTGCTTGATCTTGGGCTTGATTCAGAAAGAAGACATAATAATAATAATAATAATACACAAAACAACAGTGAGTGTTAAAAACAACATAAAAAGTGTTGTGGGAAAACCAAAAGGACCTAATCATTTCTACCTGCAGTGGATTGCTGGGAGCTGGCTAACCAGAGGAGGTGATGAGTGTTTGGTGCCTTGGCGGGTAAGTAAAAGTTTGCCACGTAGGATGGAAGGAACTTCCCAGAAGAAAAACTGGGAAAAAAAGAATCAGAGGTGAAAAAGTGCGTGGCATCCTTGGGATGGCTTGTAGATGGAAGCATGGAGCAGAAGAAGGTGGAGAGTCTTGCAGTTGTGGTAAGAAATTTCGACTTCATTCTCTGAAGGTAGATTTTATTTGTTTTTATTTTTTATTTATTTTTTTAAATTTTTTTAACGTTTTTTTATTTATTTTTGAGACAGAGAGAGACAGAGCATGAACGGGAGAGGGGCAGAGAGAGAGGGAGACACAGAGTCGGAAGCAGGCTCCAGGCTCTGAGCGATCAGCCCAGAGCCCGACGCGGGTCTCGAACTCACGGACCGCGAGATCGTGACCTGAGCCGAAGTCGGATGCTTAACCAACTGAGCCACCCAGGCGCCCCTGTTTTTATTTTTTTTTAACGTTTGTTTATTTTTGAGACAGAGAGAGACAGAGCATGAATGGGGGGGGCGGGCAGAGAGAGAGGGAGACACAGATTCTGAAACAGGCTCCAGGTTCTGAGCGGTCAGCACAGAGCCCGACGCGGGGCTCGAACTCATGGACCGCGAGATCATGACCTGAGCCGAAGTCGGACGCTTAATCGACTGAGCCACCCAGGGGCTTCATCTGCAGGTAGATTTTAAAGTGTGGGAAGGATTTGATTAGATTTGCTTACAAAGATCATTAGGCTACATCACCAAGGCTGGCTGAAAGAGGGCAGGGGGCCTTGGCCCCTATCCCTGACTCCTTTTCTGCAGCCTCAGCCTTCTTGTTCCCCCGCCAGATCCTTAATGGGGACTACATTCCTCTGTTCTTCCATGGTTTTGACCTAGGCCTTTTCTTGTCCCACATCTGTTCTCATGGTTTAACTATCATCCTGATGCAATTTCTGGCACTGACCTCCCTGTCAACCCTAACCTTGCATTTCCAGGTGCTACTAACTCTATGTACCTGCATGTACCCCCAGCCCCTCAAACTCAACATGTGTGTAGTAGCCACACTCTTTAAATCCTCCCCCCAACACTCCGTTCTTCCCCCTGACTCTTTGTTTCTGCCCTTTGTCCCACCATTCTCCAAGTTTCCTGAGCTTAGAGCTTGCTGGCTGTTACCTCCACCTTCTTTTGGTCCCCATGTTTAGCCCATTTTCAAGTCTGTCAAGATTTCTTTGTGATTTCTGACATCTGTGCCTTCCCAGTCTAACTGCAACCATCCTACCTGAGACCCTCTCCACATTTTGATTCTGTTATAGGAACAACAGCTTCCAGCTGGGGTCCCAAGTCTCCAGTGGCTCTCCTGGATGGTCCTATTCTGGTATAGTTTCTATTCTGTCTTAATTATAGAGGACCACATGTAACATAAATATTGAGGATAGTCCAAATTACTTTTGAAAGTCCCTTAGGAAGATCCCATATTGAAGTCTGACAAACCATCTCTCCAAAAGTCCAACAGCAACAACAATACTGAAACACAATTGTTTTCTTCCAACATGGGAATAGATTGTGCTTTCTTCTGTCCAGCACTACATAATGTAGTTGACTTGTACTTAGGACTTATTTTGGGAGGGAAAATGTATTTTTAAATATTCCTTCTATGAAAGGTGAACAAGAAAGAGTTGAAACGTAGGGGAGGAAAAATAATTTCCCCTCTACCATTCTCAGTTCTTGGCTGAGATTCCTGTAATAATAATAATAATAATACAAGAAAAAAAACCAAACAGAGATTTATTGACAGTATAGTTCATGTATACATGGAAGATAGTCAGGAAAAAATGAGTAACACTCTGAGGTGGCTTAGAACTCTGGCTTAAAGACCATCTTCAACTAACGACAAGAAAAAAAAGGTATGGGGGAGGAGAGTATTGAGCAGTTACTAGGAAAAGCACAGAAAACAAGAGTAAGGTTTGTTATGCAGATCTGCATCTATACCTTCTCCAGGGATAAGGGTTTAATGTTATTTCAGGGGATTAGCCTTTGTCTTTCCTCAGGGCAGGGAGAAATCGGGATGTCTTTGTAAATTTATATCCTGCTTTCAGGCAAAGAGAGGGAGGCCAGGGAGCCTTTCTTGTATCAGCTTCTTTTCAATTGCCTTTAGCTAAATATAATCCTTATGCCACTGGGTTTCTGGGGGCGGGCGTATTCTGCCACCCTTCAGGATTAACCCAGAGCACAGCTGGTTCGTGCTCACTCTGGGCACATGCTTATGGAAAGGATGTCATGTCACATCTCCCATACTGGCCCCGTCCTTTAAATTCTTAAAAAATATTTGCTATGCAGCTGTAATTCGATAGGAGGGAATCAAGCACAGGTTTTGCTGACACTGCTCAGGTAGGTGGGCCAGTGTGTCCCATGCCTGCCTGTGAGGCCCCTCACAGTGCTGGTCAGACCTGGGTGGGCAGAGAAGGTACCTGGGGCCTGCCACCCTGTGCCACCAATTCAGGTGAACTCCAAGGATTTCAAAACTTCTCAATTCAAACTTGGTCTTCTAGGTCTTTATATAAGAATATGTTTCAAGTTAAGAGAATATAATATATAATTTTTAACATGTGATTTTTTTGTTACCCTGATTGATAACTTTTAGCTATTTAGACATATGGTAGATGAGCCCCTCTCTGTATTCTTGCTCTGGCCAACATGAACGTCAGGATGGCTGGCCATATGCAACACATTTTCCTGAACCAGAGGGCGAAACAGCAGTGGGGGCTGCTGGGTGTGGGTAGGAATTGTGGGAAGTCCTGTGGCTATTCTCTCTCTCTCTCTCTCTCTCTCTCTCTCTCTCTCTCTCCATATCTCCTGGGTCCTTCTGGCTCTCTCTCCCAGACTCTTTTACGCTGCAAGGAAACCCCAAATGCTCCTGATTTTGCTAGGCAGAGAATTTAGATGTGTGCATGGCACCCTGAATTTTCAACCCTTGCTACTCACTAAGGTTCACAGGTCCTCAGCATCAGCATCGACTGGAAGCTTGGTGAAAATGCAGGCCCTCCGCTGCCTGAGTAACAACATTCACTTTTCCTCGGAACTCTCAGGGATGCATTTGGGAAATGCTGGAGGAGAGGCCGTCGATGCTATGGTAATCCTGAAGCAGGGAAGGTGATGAGAGATGAGAAGAGAAGGGAAGGAGAGCAGCACGATCCTGAGAGAAGAGTTACCTCCCAGGACCAGAGCCACCAAGGGGTCTCTGTCTCACCCAGCAGAGAGGGCTGAGGAGGGTGAGGGCTAGAGGAGCCCTGAAGCTGGGCACTCAGTGATGGGCACGACAGCCAGTGATGTGGAAGGAGGCCTTGGCTTTAGGGACAGAGGGCAGGTGGAGAAGATGAGAGCCTGGAAGTTTTGAGAAAATGAGACGAAGTGGAAATTGGAAACAGGAAAGGTTGCACCCACATTTGAATGGGAAAGGGACCGGAATGCCACCCAAGCAGCCCTGTGCTTCTCAGGATGCAAAAAAGAGTCTTGGCAGAGGGAGAGCACACAGCCTATGTCCACGCAAACCAGAGCTGGGCAGTAGTTGAAGTGATTAAGACAGATCCTACCTATTCAGGACTGTTGCAACAGGGAAAAGAGACCTCAGCACAGATCCGGGTGCAGTTCTAAATACAATATGGGTCTTTACAGCCAAGGAGCAGGTGCGGTGGGGGGGGGGGGGGGTGATCAGTGGATGGAAATTATTACTAAGAGGAGACATCGGGGTGGGGGTGGGGGTTCTACCTGAACAGATTCAACAGGATTCTTGCTGAAGACAAGCCAGGGCGATCCAGTGTCCCCTGGGGGAGGGGCACGAGGAACCCCATTCGATACCGAGAGGGTTCTGGTTAAACTGACTCAGCAGGGTTCTTTCTAGCTAAAATCTGATTTTACAAGCACACAGATGAACCTAGGAGAAGGTTCAGGAGCCTGACTAAAGTTTGGTCAAGCAAATAATCTTTGTCATCTGGAGACAGACGGGCAGCTTGGGTCCCTCGCAAGGTATAAACGCCTGGCCCTCCTAGAATGACCCCGGGCACCCCACGCTTCTGCCCACATCAGGCTGCCACGTCCACAGCGTGTGCCTTCCCCCTGGGTCCACACCCCTGAGCCTTCAGAGGCTCCCCCAGCTGAGCCACAGGGGACCTTCCTCCTGTGCCCGCTTTTTGCTGGGCTAAGGAAAGACATTCTGGGGCTGAGGAAGCTAGGACAGGATCCACGGCAGAAGGCGGTGCTCCTTGAGGTGGGTGCCGCCTGAGGACCTTCCTGGGGGCCACGTCCTTTGCCTAAGGTTCTGAGGTCACCTGTTAGACCCATTCCACGTAGCTCCTCCGGGCGCCCATCCTCAGCTCCGGCCTCCCTGCTCTGTGGCGGGCGGCCCTCCTCCTGGGAAATCGTCCTCCCTTCCTTCCCACCCTCCTCCCATGATCCCAATCTTCTCTTGGACTGCTTGCCTCCTCCACCCTTCAGAGCCTCTTTAGAGCTTATGTGAAGCCTTTAAAGCTTATCTGAAAGCAGCTCCCATGCTTCCTCTCTGATCCCTAAGAGTGGGGGAGTTAGAGGGGGGATTGGGGGGAGGAGGGCGAGAGGGGGCGGGGCAGGGCCTTGTAAACACA
Organism: Lynx rufus; assembly: GCF_022079265.1. NCBI lineage: Eukaryota > Metazoa > Chordata > Mammalia > Carnivora > Felidae > Lynx > Lynx rufus. The sequence goes on from NW_025814840.1 coordinate 17,350,815, forward strand.
GGCCATCCAGCCACATCTGCTCTGGGCGTGTGATGGAACAGAATTTCGTGAGCCTCATAGCTTTCAGCGCTATGTGCCGGGGACTCCCTTAAGTGTTTTCACATACGTGGCTTCTCTCCGTTAACCCAAACCCAAACGTTGGGAAACGGTTGATTCCGAATTGTTCTCCTCGCGGAACACCTACAGAAACTGAGGCGCCGGGAGGAAATCGCGTCACGCCACGCGTGCCCGGAGATGCAAGGAGTGGCAGGCAGGCGGTCTGGCTCCAGAGCCCAGCCCCTGCCTCTGTGAGGTCGCCTTCCCTTCCGGCCGGCCACCTTCTCCCCCAGGAAGGGAGGGACGCACAGCCCTGTGGCTGGGGAATGACGGGCACCAAGGACGGCGAGCCACGAAAGCACCCAGCAGAACAAAGGGCCAAGTGTCTTTCTCAACACGTTTAAAGCTCGTAGACACAGCAGGAACGTTGACAAGCAAGATGCGCTCGGTCTCTGGGTACCAGGCTCCACGTGTACACAGGAGCAAGGAGTTTTTGTTTTGTGTCGTTCCGGAGGCTTAGCGCCGAACGTCACGAGGCCAACGCTTTATGTGTAGAGCTTGGCCCCAGCTCCAAGCCCCAGCGGTGGCGACGCAGGGCGGGCGCAGGAAGGCTCACTGTTCCAGGAGGAGGGGTGGAGGAGGCAGAGCGCCCAGAGGAGGACGCCGCCAGCCCCGCTTGCTCTCACCAGACCGTGGAGACCCAGTGGGGCTTCAGGGAACGTCCAAGGATCCGCTCTTGCTCTGCTGGCTTATTCTTTGGAGAGGGAGTTTGGAGAGTGTCCTGCCGTCCCCCCCAAGGCGGCGAGGACAGAGCCCATGAATGGGGAAGAAGAGACTCAGCCCACTAACTGCTAAGAAAAAGCAGGGAGCTGTTGCCCAGACCCTGGGCTTCTCTGGCTGCCTTCTGGAAGCAGGTCCTGTGAGCAGGGTGAGGTCACTTTGGCTCCATGGTGGGCGGATGTTGGGGGTCGACAGCAGTGGGTCAGATTCCTGTTCTGCACCGACTAAGGGGGAGGCTTTGGACCCGGGCCTGACCTTTTCGGGCTTCTGTGTGCTCCCACGTCAGATCCTGGGCACACGGAGATGCTGTCGATGAGAAAGCGCAGTAAGGATTCAGGAGATACGTGTTTCCTTCACACACATTCTGGGAACTCTGTCTGCTGTTCGTTTTCTGCCTCACCCATTCGGCGATAAGCTTGGTGAGGGCAGGGTCTTAGCCAGTGTTGTCTCCCAGCGAGTAGCACAGAGTCCGGCACGTATGGGGTGAGTGACCGAGTGAGTGAGTGAGTGAACGAATGAATGAATGCTTACCAAGTGACACGCTGTGTTGGCACGCTAGCTGGAGATTCCCATTTCAACACTGTAATCTATGAGTTTGAGCAAATCACTTTTCTCTGTCTACACTAGTTTCCCCAACCATTGGGGGAGAGAAATGCAACTTTCTTCTTCTTAAATTTTTTTTTAACGTTTATTCGTCTTTGAGAGACAGAGAGGGACAGAGCATGAGCAGGGAAGGGGCAGAGAGAGGGAGACACAGAATCCGAAGCGGGCTCCAGGCTCTTGAGCTGTCAGCACAGAGCCCGATGCGGGGCTCGAACTCAGGAACTGCGAGATCATGACCTGAGCCGAAGTCGGACGCTCAACCGACTGAGCCACCCAGGGCGCCCCAGCAACTATCTTCTTCTTAACAGGCGTGTCAGCATGTCTATAGCACTCAGAATTTCTTAGATGAAAGTTTCTACTAAACAGATAGGATTCGTTTCAGGAAGTTCCTTGACTTTGCCCCCAAATATATGATACACAGAAAGCCTGGCTTTTGCTCTTTGTGACGGGTTTAGAAAAGAGTGCAGAGATTAGACACAGTTGATGCTATCTAGCTATTGGTAATTGATGTAGGAACATGAGTAATACTTCTGAAATGTAGCTTTCCTGACCTCTCTGGTCTCTATTTTATGATGTTTTCAAAACAGCTTAATCGGGGCTGTCCATATTGCTGGGTCTTCAGCCAGAATGGAGAATGTCCTGCGGTCTCCCCCAGGGGTGACGTCTTAAGCCATGAGGACAGAGCCCATTCTCCTTCTAGCGACCAAAGGAGCTCCACCATACCCTGTGGACAGGGAGTTCACCTTGGCCGTGTGCAAGGTGGCAGGCTGGAGGCACCAGACCAGCAGAGAGAAGGGACAAAGAGGTGGGCAGAGAGGCTCCCTGGGCCACCTGTGTGACCACTATGGCCTTCTTGAAGTCTCTTGGCTGTCCCTGGAGCCACTTGACCATTGTCCTTACGGGGCAGTCAACAGGAGAGGGGATGTGGTGACGGGTGGCCAGATGGCATTTAAAACAAATGTTCAAGAGTCAGTAGAATTTGGATGGGTGGGCATGAGGAAGAAGGGCTTTCCAACCAAATGGACTGATGGGCACAGAACCAGGAGGGAGAATGCACCTGCCCGTCTGAGGCTTTGGTGATGTGCTGGGAGGCAGGGAGGCCAGTGAAGTCCAGAGAGAATTTAGGTCTAAAGTGGTAACAAAAAGGGAGACATCCAAGTTACTGGCAAGTTTTTCCCTTTCATCCACCTCTCATTCATTTACAAAGTATTTATTGGGGCACCTGGGTGGCTCAGTCAGTTGAGTGTCTGACTCTTGATTTCAGCTCAGGTCATGATCCCAAGGTGGTGAGATCGAGCCCCACGTTGGGCTCCACTGAGCACGGACCCTGTTTAGGATTCTCTCTCTCTCTCCCTCTCAAAAAAAAAAAAAAAAGTACTTATTAAGGTCTCCCGTTGGGCACCGGCCAGTGACTTTCATTTGCTCAGGAGAGGGAGCCCTTAAAAGAGGTGTGAGCCACCCTCCCTTCCTGTCTTGCATAAGACAAGCGTCAGGTTCATGGATACCAACACACATATTTCATACATTCAGTGTTCTGAAGCGTCTCACCCTCTAGAAATGTGAATGACTCATGGCACTTGATAATTTCAATGTATCTATATTTTCAGAGAATTTAAATCCATATTTTCACAGAAATTAAAAAAATAAAATACAATCTTGGAAACCGAACAGACAACCGTTTTCACTTTTCCATATCTGTTTCTTTTTTTTTTTTTTTTTTTTTGGTAACATCTTGGTATTTCAATGGCATATCTGGTTCAAGGGATTCGAGGACACAGATTCAATCCAAGCAGGGACAGTATAGTGAAATATTATGAGAGCCAGAAGGCTATCTTTTTTTATTGCATGAAGTTTTGACCAAGTCCCTGAGCTCTGGCTAATGATGAAAGAGGTACAAGAACAAACAGACTCGCATCTCCTGCCAAGCAGAGAGCTCTAGTGGATTCCACTGAACTCCCCAAGAGAGCTGGGATGACCATCTACAGATCCCAAAGTGGTGACGTGCACAAGCCAAGAGCCAGGAGCCCATTTAACTAATGTCGGGGCAGCCTGAAGAGAAGGCAGGAAAATGCATTCCCCATTAAAGAGTGCTTAGGTGTCGAGAGCAGTTTAGAAGAGCGAGCGGAATTTCCTTGACTTCTCAGTCAATAAATCACTGCCCATTCTTTTATACCTTCCTCCCCAGCAGCCATTTTTATCTCTCCCATTCTCTCTCCCTCTCACAACATTTATACGTTCTTGTCAAACCAAAGACTTTATATGAATTTGAAGCCGTTTTCACATTGCTTTAGTTCAGTTCAGGCTGCTCTAACAATAATACCGTGGATTTGGGGGCTTGCACAACAAACATTTATTCCCATGGCTCTGGAAACTGGGAAGGCCGAGATGTGGGTATCTGGGGAGGCCTGCTTCCTGGTTTGCAGATGGCTGCCTTCTCCCTCATGTGGTGGAGAGCAACGAGAGAGGCATGCGATTTCCTATCTTCTTATTTCCTATTATCATCATGGGGGCCCCATCCTCATGACTTAATAGCCTCCCGAGAGCCCCACCCCCAGATGCCAGACACTGGGGATTAGGGATTCAACACAGGAATTTGGATGGACACTGAAGTTAATCTGAGATCAAGCTATAAAGGAGATGAACTGTTTCTTTCCTGTCTACTGCTACTTAAAAAAAATTTTTTTTTAAGTTTATTTATTTATTTTGAGAGAGAGAGAAGTGGGGAGGGGACGAGCCCAGTGTGGGGCTGGAACTCACAAACTGTAAGGTCATGACCTTACCCCAAACCAAGAGTCAGGCGCTTAACCGACAGTCACCCAGGCACCCCTCTACCCACTATTTTTGAGTGATGGCAATCTTGAAGACTTCATGAAGAAGGGGTATTTGAGCTAGGTCTTAAAGATGGGATTTCTATTTTTAGAGATGGTGGGGTGGGAATTTCAGATGAAGGGGAAAAAAGAATGAACAGTTGCTTCTAGACTTATTCAGATTCTTATAGAGGGCTGAAAATCTCAGAGGCTTTCTAAAGGTGTATTTTCAAGCAACTAGGAGATATTTGTTGTTTTCGAGAAGGCTTTTAGCATTTTTCAGAGCAGTTAAGCCGGTCGTCTTTGCTATGTAAAATATGATGTCAACAGAGAAAGATCCACTTTTGAGCCTCATGCGGGTCATGTGGCTTTGCCTGGAGAAGATGATTGTGTTCCTGAAGGGGCAGGGAGTGCCTCACACCTGCCTGGACTTGGTGACGGACCATGGTCGTCTCAGTGAAAGCTCTCCCTATGGCCGGAAAAATAACCCAAAGCACATTTTTTTCTGCCAACAGAAGATTTGTAAACTCATCTCCTTGTCTTTCCTTCGTTCTCCCTTGTCTTAGCATGAGCGTTGCCCTCCAATGGCCAGGGTACTAGTCTTCTAAATAAACCAGGAGCACTCTGGCCCATCGCCCATTCTTTCTGGGTGTGGGAGTGAATAGCAGAGAACAGTCCTCTTGCAGGGTAGCATCTGGAAAAACTAGTAACAGATGTAGGAATGAATCATCGTGCTCAGGGAGCCTGCCTGCAACCAAGCTGAAAGCATCTGTAAGGAAGGCTGGCTTTATCCACCGGTACGCTGCCCTGTCACGTCATCAAAAGAATCCCTTCCCCAAACTGTCAGCTGTTTGCCACAGCGTCTGGAATTTCACCATTAGGTTCAGCAACCGACTCGCAAAATGTTAGAGCGGGTCAATCACCTCTTGGAAGCAGAGCTAGAATGTTTGTCCTGTGGTTTTCCATTACCCTGCAGGGCATCTCCATGGGGGGGAGTGGGCACACAGATTGCGTGGGTGGGGGGCGCCTGTGTGTCTCAGTCGGTTAGGCATCTGACTCTTGATATTGGCTCAGGTCATGACCTCATGTTTCGGGAGATCGAGCCCCAAGTGGGGCTCTGGGCCTACATCCTGCTTGGGATTCTCTCTCTTCTCTCTCCCTCTCTCTGCCCCTTCCTGGCATGCTCTCTCTCTCTCAAAATAATTTAAACGAACATGAAAAAAGAAAACAAACAAACCAAAAGCCCTCACAAATTACTTGCTTGGGACAACAGATCCGTTCAACAGACATTTGTACTGACAGCCTATTCAACATTCAGCTGTACAGGAGAGACTTTGGGACGGGCAACAGAAAGAAAGGAGCCCTGCCCCTATCTTCAAGAAAGAAGATCAAAGTCCTGAAATAGCCACACATAAACACCAAGAAACCTTCCATGTAGGTAAATATGACAAATATAGCTTTATATATATATTTTTTTATTTATATACATATATAAATAATTTTCTCCTTCAGTTTCAGTTAAGTCTTCTATCAGAGCGATTTAATTCCTATGAGTTTCTTATAATCTGGAAGTTTTCTTTAGTTATCCCTTATCACCCAGAGCATGGACTTCACATACTTTGGCTGATGGCCCCGATTTATCTCATATCATATTTCTATTATGATTTCTCTGGCAGTAAATCATATTTGATCTGAAATATACATAATTGGGTTGTGCTTTTTTGAAGGCAACAGTTATTTTTGCAACTGCTTGGAAAACCACATGGGACCAAGCTTTAATAGCACAGAAGCCTTCCTACGTGAATTTCAAAGCAAGTTCAAAGATGTTAGTTAAGTTTCCAGAATACATCTTTAAGCATCACCCACACCCCACGTGAAACAAAGATTAGGGGGATAATAATGCTAACTATGTAACATTCATTCATTCATTTATTCATGATTCATTCAACAAATAGTCAGTGAGCACTTGCTCTGAACCAGGCTTTCTTGTTCCTCGCAATAAACAAGAGAGATAAGGTTCAGTGGATTCAGGCTAGTAAACTGAGCATATACATAGCATTGGCTTCAATAGAGAGAATAATAATACCAAACTCTTCTCAACCTGGTGGCTTCAGAGTCATTCACATACCCTGTAACCCAGACTATTATCCGGTGGCTTTTCCCACTGCTTCAATATATTATGCTGATCACATTGTTGATAGCAATTTTTTTTTTTTTTTTGAGAGAGTGAGAGAGAGCGCGCGCAGGGGAGGGGCAGAAAGAGAGGGAGACACAGAATCCGAAGCAGGCTCCAGGCTCTGAGCTGTCAGCACAGAGCCCAAAGCAGGGCTGGAACTCATGAACCGCGAGATCATGCCCTGAGCTGAAGTCGGTTGCTCAACCTACTGAGCCACCCGGGCGCCCCATAGCAATAACTTTACTCATAGATCTTGTCACACTGATGACATTCCAAAAATATCTTCTTAGGATTTCTGGGCCAGAATATGATAAGGCTACCTCACATCTAAAACAGAACTTTGCAAGTTATTTCCAGGACTGTGTTCAGAATTATCCAAGTACTACTTTAGAGGCAAAGACCGTAAGTAGCAGCTGAAATGCACATTTTTTGTTCGAAGAGTTCTAAATTCTCATCTGAGACCTGTTATTGTCTTGTACAAAACAGCAAGATGGTAAGGCGGATGAGGGCTCTGTATAATTGTAATTGTTGTGGTCTGGAACACACTTCAAAATGACAAACCTGGCCCCGCTATTGTTGCTTTTCTGCCTACGAAAACTTTCCGTGCCTCTTCAGTTTGCAAATAGCGAGCTGCTGAGAGTTCTTGTGATTTCTGAGATTCCAAAGTAAAGCCTGTCATTTATTTCATCCGTGGTTTGGGAGGAAGCAAAGACCACGCAGCCGCTCGAGGAAAACCTGTTCACGTGCAAGGGCAAGACCAAGTACAGGTGTGCTGGCCGCCGGCCCCTACACCTGTCCTGCAGTTCATTTAGGGAAAGGCACCGTGAACACTTCATTTCACGTCTCCGTCTCTTTAAGAGGAGCGGGAACTAATTTTCTTCGACCGCCCGGACTCTAGTCCAGTCTCCCCAGGTCGTCCCCTTCGGCCTCCTAGCCGCCCGCCCGGCGCCCACCCCTTCTCTGTCGCTCATGGCGCCCGGACCCTGCCCCCGTGTCTTGGCTGGACTCCAAGAAGGCGAGGAAGATGGCTCATCAAGGAAAGGGGCAGGACAGGGATGAGGCGGCCGGCGGCTCGGTCCTGAATTCGGGCTTTCTTGGCACACGGGAGGGAGAAAACTTTCCTTTGTCAAACAAGTGACCACGTGGCGCTATGGCGGTCACCACCAGCAACCCCGTCAGACCGCGGGCCGCGGACTTGGGGGCGCGCCCGCCATCTGCTCAGCAGCCCAAGGGAAGCCCTGAAAAGTGGGGGAGCGGCAGGAAAGCACGAGAGCAATAAAGGCCCGGTAGAGTGGCGTGGAGGGCGGGGTTCCGGGAGTGGGGGGCGCGGAGGGTGGGGTTCGCGAGAGGGGGCGGGTCCGGGAGGGGGCGGTGGGCAGGATCCCCGGGAGTGGGCGGGTTCGGAGGCGGGGTTCCCGTGGTGGGGCGGGCTCGGTGGGCGGGGTTCTCGGGGGTCGGGGTGGAGAGGGCGGGGTACCGCGGGGGGCTGGCGTGAGGTCGCGGGGCTCCCCCGGGCCGGGAGGGGGCGGAGGGCGGAGTACTCGGGGTTAGGGGTGCGCGGGGTTCCCAGAGTTGGGCGGGCGCGGAGGGCCGAGTGCCCGAGGGCGGGGAGGTTGCGGAGGGCGGGGTTCCGGGGGGTGGGCGGGCTCGAGAGGCAGGGTCCTCGGGGGTGTCGGGAGAGCGGGGGTACACGGGGGTGCGAGGCGAGGGGTTTCAGGGGCGGGGAGTTTGTCGGGGGGGCGGGGTTCCCGGGGGTGGCGGGGCTCGGGGGGCAGGGTCCTGTCGGGTGTGCGGGAGGGCGGCGTCCCCGGAGGTGCGGGCGCGGAGGGCGATTCCCGGGGCCGCGGGGTTCCCGGGTCGGGCGGGCGCGGGGGCGGGGCTGGGGGCGGAAGGGCGCCGCGCTCGCGGGCGGGGAGGGGGCGGGGCTCGCGGGGCGGGGCTCCGGGCTGCGGGGGCGGCGCGGCGCGGGGAGGGGCGCGGGTGGGGGGAGCGGCGGGCAGGCCGGGCATGGCGTCGATGGCGGCGGCGATCGCGGCCTCGCGCTCGGCGGTCATGAGCGGGAACCGGCCTCTGGACGACCGGGAGCGGAAGCGCTTCACCTACTTCTCGTCGCTGAGCCCCATGGCCAGGAAGATCATGCAGGACAAGGAGAAGATCCGCGAGAAGTACGGGCCCGAGTGGGCGCGGCTGCCGCCCGCGCAGCAGGACGAGATCATCGACCGGTGCCTGGTGGGGCCGGGCGCCCCGGCGCCCCGCGCCCCCGGGGACCCCGGGGACTCCGAGGAGCTGGCGCGCTTCCCCGGCCTGCGCGGGCCCACGGGCCAGAAGGTGGTGCGCTTCGGGGACGAGGTAGGTGCGGGCGGGGCCGGGGACCCTCTCCCCTCCCCTCGTGGCCCCTGCGGGTCGCGGGGGTCCGGGCTGGCAAGAAGGCGCGGAGATGGGAGTGGGCGCGAGGGGCGTCCCAGGGCCGGGGGCGCGGGGCTAGGGGCTCCCCAGGGGGAGTTTGAGAATCGCCGTGAGGAGGGGTCTTTAAAGACCCTCCATCTAGACTTGCTCTGCTGGGCCTCACCGGATCCAGAGACTTCTCCGAGCCATAGGCGGCTGCTCTTAAGCGAGGCGGACCAGAGTGGAAACGGCAAGGAATTTTCAGCCAGCCAAGCCTGAGTTCTGATCCACTTTGCTACTTGGCTGTATGGCCATGGGTGACTTAACCTCCTAGAGCCTCAGTCCCCACCCCCCTTCCTGGTGTAAGCCGGAGATAAGGATACCCACCCCGTGCCTGCCAGGGAAGGCACTCCGAAAGTTATATGTATTAATGTTAATATTTGTGATGAGCTGTATGGGGCAGGTGAAATTGTCAAGCAAGATAAGGAGAAGGAAGAGGTGCCTTCCAGGGTTAGGAGGCAAAACCGAAGATGTTTCCCTAAAATGTTTTCGGGGTGAGCACGCTGTGCAGCTTTGGTTTGGGGTGAGCACAGAGCCCCGTTTTTCCATCAAGAAGCTAAGGGATGAGTTTAAATGGGCTCCAGCAAGCCTTTGCTACATATAAGGGCATGTCTGCATCTCTGATCTGGACACTGTGCCCACGCTTCTAGGGGAGAGAAACACTGTAAACCATACAGGAAAAAACTCAGGGATGCCCCCTTCTAAGTCACGGAGGCCTGGGTGTTCAGTGCCGCTTGGAAACTTGGTCTTTTTCTTTTCTTCTTCTTTTCCTTCTTTGTTTGTTTCACTGAAGCCTCTTTGGTGCCATTAGAATTTGCACTGTGGCTGGCTGGCCTTTCACACTGAACTTTTACCATGAAGGGGGAAGTCAAAGGAGCAAGAAGTATAAAAAGAAGTATACAAATGAAACCCGCATTTGTTAAGGCTGCGAGCCTCAAGGAGGGGTGCTGCGCTTGGCAACTTTTTCGGAGGGTGTCGTGGATTGGGGAAGGAAAGGACGGCGAGTTCTAAATCTGATTTTCAGACTTGGGTGTGCTGAGACATTTATTAGTACAAAATGTTTGCGGTCTTAAACCCACTCACATGTGAGGGATGTGTGAAATGCGCTGGCCTTCTTCTGACTGAATTCAAAGAAAAGTCTCCATTGCACTTGAAACTCTGAAGGCTTTGCCAGGAAAAACAAGGGTGTGGTAAACTGGAGGCATGAAAATATAGGTTCAAAATGTATTTGAGAGCTGAAACATTTTCCGTGTGAAAATCCGCATGTGTATGCAAATGTTTGCAAGTGTGTGTGCTCAGGTTCCAGCGATGAAAAAACATGCATTCCCTCTTTGGAAAAGTCATGAGTAAGTACATATGAGAGGAAGTAAACTTGTAAGTATTTAACAGATGTTGGAGAGTGACTGTCATTTTTCCTTAGCTTGGCGTCCGGCTAAGAATACCCGCATGCCTGCTCATCATTAAAAGGCCCTTGCCATATAAGGGCTCAGTGTCACTGATAAGGGAAGATGTGGCCAAGTTCATTTTGTGCTCCAGTTCCTTAACTGGGTACCACACTGAGCTGTTTCTGAGTCTGTAAACCCAGTGTGATTTAAAAGCAAATGGAACTGTTCAGTGTGGGACCTGCACGCTTCTCCAGGAGCAAACCCGCCCTGCTTTTCGCACTTGAACTCAGCTTTCCAAAACGGGCTAGGAACGTGCCCTGACATGGCTCTGACCAACTTTAGCGCAGATGGGCAGAGAGACAGAAGACACCGAATTAGAGGAGGGGTACTTAGGAACATTGCCCGTGGGGTATTTTTGCCTGTGGTGGCTGTGTGGATTACTGGGACTAGGGGTTTAAAATGCATTTCCCGAGACCTGGCAGGAGGTTGGCCCCAGACTAGTTGGTGGTCCAGGAGGAGAGCTGTTCATGGAGAGGGCTGGCTCCTAGACACAAGGGATGATGGATGGAGACAGGGGGTGGGGAGTGACCGTGGGTAGGCTGCCAGACAGAGTGGCCCAAATAGGTGACCCAGGTTTGTCCAGAAGGGCCCTAAACCAGAGTGAGTAGGGCACTCTGTCCCTTCCCACTTGATCTGTCTTCTGGTGTCCCAGGGGCCTCGGCAGCCAATCATGGAATGGGGGAGAATGCTCTCCAGGGCCCTCCAGCGTCCTACCCTCTCAACCCCCCCCCCCCCCGCCCCTGCACTCCCTGCCCCACATCTTCAGACAGACCTCTGATGGCTGGGTGCTTTGAGTGAATCAGCTCTCTCTGGAGCCACTGTCTGACCCTAGACGATGAGCAGGGACTATTTTTAGTACTTCAGCGAAAGATCACCGGCCTCCTGGCTTTTGAGGCCCTTTCCTAAGGCTGAAGTAGGAGGACTCTGGGCTTTGCAGTCAGTCTTGAGTTTTGGCTCCCCCAGCTTTTTGACCGGGGTGAAATCACAGACCTCTCTGAGCTTCAGTGTTCTCGCCTTTGCGATGGGAGTGACATTAACAGGATGAGTAGAGAGCGAATGTCCACGAAGGGCCTGTGGGCTCACAAGACGGTGAGAATGCCATTGACCCTTGACCAACATGGGTTTGAAGCGCGTGGGTCCATTTATATGCAGATTTTTTTCCTGACCAGCACAGTCCTGTAAATGTGTCTTTTTTTCCTTATGAGTTTCTGCATAATATTTTCTTTTCTCTTACTCTCTTGGAAGAATACGGTAAACACACATAACTCACGAAATACGTGTTAATCGACTGCTGATGTGATCGGCAAGGCTTCTGGTCGATAGTAAGCTATTAGTTAAGTTTTGGGGGAGTCGGAAGATTACATGTGGATTTTTAACTGCACAGGTGTCCCTAACCCCGCTGCTGTTCAAGCGGCAACTGTATTAGCCAGTCTCTGTTTCCACTTACAAGAATCATTATGATGAAATAAACATATTCTTGCTGCTGCTAAACCTGGGGTTGTCCAGTCAGAGTTGTCCACGTGAGAGGGAGCTCTGTCCTGGGGGGCTCTGGTGCTGTGCTTTGGGGCACGTATTTGAAGCTTTGATTTGCTCTGTCCACAGCCTGGCCATGATGTGGCCTGTCTCCGGATCGGCAGTGACATCAGCCTCAGATTGTGCCACCCCACCCTTTCAGCTACCCTGAAAGGCAAGGACATCACCTGTTTCTCTGAATACCCTGTCCCCCGTTGCCAGTAACATTTTTGTATCCCACATTTTAAGTCATATGTGACCAGCATCTAGTCATTAGAAACCTGATTGTGTGTGTGTGTGTGTGTGTGTGTGTGTGTAAATATATATAGATAGATAGGTATTTATATACACACATTTTTTTTTAACGTTCATTTATTTTTGAGAGAGCACTCAACAGAGCGTGAACAGGGGAGGGGCAGAGAGAGAGGGAGACACAGACTCCGAAGCAGGCTCCAGGCTCCGAGCTGTCAGCACAGAGCCTGACATGAGGCCGGAACTCCGGAACCGTGAGATCATGACCTGAGCCGAAGTCAGACGCTTAAGTGACTGAGCCACCCAGGCGCTCTGAAACCTGATGGCATAATGATGGCCATCGATTCTGGTGGCCACGAGTATGGTCAGGGGGGACTGCTCTGTGTAGGACTGCTCAGCACTGTGGCATCTGTGTTCATTTTTACCCTCGCTGTCTGTACAGAGAGAAGACCAGGGCTCAGATCCCCCTCCCCTTGCCGGGATGACCAGCCTGGCGCAGGAGGAGATTGGCTGCCTTTGTGCATTGGCCAGGAGGGGACCCGTCAGTTTTCAGTTTTTACTTCCCTTGGGACTCAATTCGGCAAATGTTTCTCAGCCTATTACGTTAGAAACGAGAGGCCCTCTGGCTTTAGGACTGCTTAGGCTGCCCGTAATTTTCACCACCTCCTTTAAAAACTCCCCCCTCGGACATATGATCTTCGTACAGTTTCCACACAAGGCCGCCAGCCCCTCCTGCCCCCCCATCCTGTCCCCAAGCAGCTCCTGTCAGAGAATCTGGAGCTCCTGCTGGCGGCATACGTCTCTCCTAGCAAAAGAAGCGGAGTGTCCCCAGACCTGGCTTCCATTCCGGCCATGTCACCGGCAAGGCGACCCCTGCTCAGGGCGTAGGTCTCCCTCCATGAAATGAATGGCAGTCCTGGCTTGGAGCGACATAGATGCTGGGACATGCCCTTCCGGTCCCGTACGTGGTATGAACGGTAAGGCGTGTTTGCAAGCGGATGCCTTTCGCAGTCCGACTTCCCCTGCCATCCTTTAGCAGTAAAGTCTGGGGAATGGCTTACTCTGGGAGATGAGAAGGTCTTCGTTTTAGAAGGTTTTCGAGATCACTCAGTCTGCTTCTGCTGCTTCCCGTTATCAAGTAGGGGGAGAAAAAAAAACCCAAAAGCTGAATGTTTGCGACCACTCCCAAACCCCTTGCCACCCGTCTCGCAGGATCTGGGTCACGTTCTAGGCTCCACACAGGGACCCAGCAGGTAAGCCTGGAAATTTGGTGTGTTGACTTCTCCCGGACCCACTTGTGCCTCCCGCCTCGCGTAAAGTAGGTGAAGCTGGGTAGGAAGGGTGTTGCCGTGTGCCAGCCCCCCGCGACCCTGATCTGGATTTTGCACGTTGCAGAACACAGGTTTAGGGCCCTGGAGCCACACGGCGCCACCCCCTCTCGAACAGCTGAGCAAGACCAGCCTCTGTGGGAAGGAAGTGTCCCTCCTGGGCACCCGCCTCTGGCCCCCTCCCGCAGGGATCTGGGGGCTGGCTGGCTGCCCCCTTGCCCCCCTCCGCCTTCACCTCCGTTTCTGGGGCTGAGCCTTGGCCTCCCTGACTCCCTTGACACCCTCTGCACGGCCTGCACTTCTCGGGCCTCTAGGGGTCCATGCCTTGCCAACCCCCCCTCCCCCACCCCTCTCGCTCTTGCTCCCAGCCTTTCCCAGAAGTGATTGGGGGCGGGCCTCCGAGGCCAGGGGGTCAGCATGGAATATCCCGGTTCGGCAAACCTGGCGAAGCTGCTGTCTGTGCTCAGCGTCCTCGGGGCTTTTTCCTCCTCCTCAGGGTGCAGGCTGGCCAGCCTAGATGTTTTTCTTTTTTTTTGTTAAGTTTATTTATTTTTCTTAGTAACCGCACGATACCCAACTTAGGGCCCGAACTCAATGACCCTTAGATAAAGAGCCACACACTCTGCTGACGGAGCCAGCCAGGCACCCCTTGCTTGTGTCTTTTAAAAAATTAACTAATTAAATTGTTACAAAATACGTAAAATCGTGTACCTGTACGTTACTGTTAAGAAATCCAAACCATGCAGGAGCAGCATTGTGAAGCAGTTGGTAGTGTCCTTCTAGAACTTTCCTCAAGTATTAACACCTTCATCAGCTTTGAGGTTGGATACGTGATGGCCTGACAGCAAACGTGCGCGGACCCCTCTGACCCTTCCCCTCGAGCAGTTTGGTCTTTTCTTGTTTCAGCCTTTGGCAGAAAATAAAAAATAAGAAACTAAAAAAATAAGGGGGAAATCTGAGAGTTGCTTTCTCGGTATTTGGGATTTGTTCTTTAAGGAAGGTGGAATGTGTAATTACGATTCCCACCTTCTGTCTGGTAGAGCCATGCATTTTTTAGAAAAGATGACAGGGTCCACGTGGCTTTTCGCATCCTGGGACCTGGGTTTCTGTGCCCCGGCTGTGGACAGGAGTTGAGAATGTGGCCCTGAGTTCAGATCCGTTTCCTGGGCCGCGAGGGGGAGGCTGCTGGGCCTCTGCCGCACGCTTCCCCTTTGGGAAGGTTCTTTGCCAGGATTAGCACCTGGCCTGCTACCCCACGTAGGAGAGGAAGGGTAGTGAGCAGGTGGGCCCTGGGAGCTAAGGAAGCCTGTGGTCCTCTCCCTGGCTTCTGTGGGAGGGTGTGCAGGGAAGGGGTGGGGCAGAGCTGGGAAGCATGTGGGCAGGTCTGGAGTCCTGTCTCATTGACAGGAGTCATTTTCACACTCTCAAGAGAGTCCCTTAATTCTGGAGAAGAAAATCCTTTTTTTTTTTTTTTTAAATAATAAAGACCAGACCTGTCTTTTTTTTTTTTTTTAAATGTTTTAATGTTTATTTATTTTTGAGAGAGAGAGAGAACAAGCTGGGGAGGGGCAGAGAGAGAGGGAGACACAGGATCCGAAGCAGGCTCTGTGCTGACAGCAGAGAACCCGACAGTGGGCTCGAACTCAGGAACCATGAGATGATGACTTGAGCCGAAGTCGGATGCTGAACACACTGAGCCACCCAGGTGCCCCTAGACCTTTCTGTCTGTTGCCTTCAAGCTCTCTTCCACCTCCCCCTGCTCTCATTACCACCGTGGCACCCAGCTTTCGTGTCTGACTTTGTGTTCCCTGTGGAACCTGCCCGCTAGTTCAGTCCTAGCTGCCTTTCCGTTGTGGGGACTGAAGTTTTGTCCTTGCGTTTATGGAAACCCTCCTATCTCAGCAGAGTTAAATATATGACAAGTCAGAGGGAAAAGCATCGATTCCATAAATAGATAAATAATGGTCCCTAAAAAGAAGCCGTGGGTTGAAACAAAGGGCATATTTGAATCGTTCTTCTTCCTCACTCCCCTGTCTTTTTTTTTTTTTTTAAGTAAACTTTGTTTTCTAGAGCAGTTTTAGGTTGAGAGCAAAACTGAGCAGAAAGTACAGAGATTTCTTGTATTCTCCCTGCCCCCACGTACACACAGCACCTGCACCCCCCCCCAATAGCCCCGCTCAGAGTGGTGCACCTGTTACCTTGGATGAACCCGCACTGATGCATCAGCATCTGCCAGAGTCAGTAGTTCACGTTGGGGCTGACTCTTGTGAGCATTCAGTGGGTCAGGCCAAACGTATGACAACACGTAGCCATCATACGGCATAGTTTACTGCCTTAAATATCCTGTCCTCCGCCTGGTCGTCCCTCCCATCCCCAAGCCCCGCTCTCGGTACTGTCTCCATAGTTTGGCCTTTTCCAGAATGTCACGTAGTTGGAGCCAGAGAGTCTGTAGCATTTTCAGATTGGCTTCTGTCATTGAGTAATACGCGTCGCAGGCCCTTTCACAGCTTGATAGCTCGTTTCTTTGTAGCGTCGAATAACAACCCATTGTCTGGGGGAACCGCGGTGTATTTATCATGCGCCTGCTGAGGGACATCTCCGTTGTTTCCCAAGTCTTGGAAATTACGAGTGAAGCTGCTCTAAACATCTGCGTGCTGGTTTCTGTGCGGATGTAGGTTTTCAACTTGTCTGGTTGCATACCACGGAGTGGGATTGTCTCGCCCGCTTCTACCGTGCTGCTGCTGACACGGAACAGCTCCCCAGGGACAATGTGCTCCGTGCGGGATGTGCCTGGAAGCCCAGACCACGTGACATCACTAGAGGGCCGCGATAGTCAGCGACAGAGGGGAGTTTCTGTCCCCTTCTCCAGGCTTCGCTGGCTGAGCCTGATTTCTCCGACCTGTGGTATCTCACAGTTTAAATTTTTTACCTTTAAGTCAAGGTGCCACCATCTGTCAACCAGAATCTCCTCTAATTTAGGGACTTCAGGCGCACAGTGACGACGTGTGGTTCCAGTGAGCACCTTGCCATGTTCCAGGATCCTGACACTGCTTCTGAATTACTCAAGGAGCATGTCTATTTCTGGGATGCTCGGTGGTTGGGATTCTAACTCCTGTCGGCACTGAAATTTAGCCAACCGTGCACCGTATTCCTACATTCTGAGGACGTTCTGACTCCAGCAGATGAGAGTGTTTCGTGCTTAACGGTTGCATACTTCTCGTAGGTATGCAACAGCGTCGTTAGAAATGCAGCTGCACTCGTTTCGTAGGTCATCTTTGAATGCATATGGAGAAATAAGGGAATGAGTGTTTTCAAGTGCGAATTGCATTATGCTGGAGCCTTGCAGCTTATCAGGAGACTGTTCATTTGCCTCGGGTGATTATACTAATGCGCAGAGCCCTGATCTCGCCTTGCTCCAGAGTAGGATGGGAGAGAGCTGGCCCAGAAGCCCCGGGCTTCTCGTGAGAGCAGCTTGAACCCTGGGTGGGTTTGGGAGGAGGTCCTGTCTGAGGATGATGAGAGCCACCTAGCAGTAGTGACTGAGGGCACCACTGCCCGTGGTGTGGACTGGGCATACAGAGGCGGGCCCCTGCGCCCCGGAGGTCCGCAGGCGCGGGCAGCCTGGGGTGGCCCTGTGGCTAAGTGCTCACAATGTGCGGGGAGCCTGGCGTCTCATGGTGAGCGGAACCAGGTAAGCTGCCCCATGGAACGGCGACATTAGAATTACCTAGGGAGTTGTTAGCGTTGTAAAACTGGGGCAGATGGGACCTGCAGGTTCTGCCGGTTGTAACAGCGTCCTAGGGGACGCCAATTTACAGTCAGGCCCGGGAACGGCTGGGGTACGGGCCCCCTCGAGAGCGTCTGGAGTCTGGTGTCTGTGATCAGTGCCTGCATCAACCCCAGGCACGTGGGAAGGAGCCATTCCCATCGAATACCTGGGACAGGTGTGCCTGCCACAGAGAGGGCGCAGTTCGGGCCAAGGTGGCAGACAGGCCCCCAGCCTTCAGAGAGGCCCAGGGTGTAGCCTAGACTTCCCAAGTGCTGCAGGGTCTCAGAAACGGTTTTTCAGATGTTCCAGGAAAGGTGCGGCTTCCTGTCTGCTGGCCCTTAGTGGCCTGGCCTTGTGCGGTGGGAGATCAGAGGCCACCTCAGATAGCCCATGCCTCCGGGTCGGCCTCCTTCTTAGGGTGGGCCTGTAGAGGACCTAAGGGACACCCAGCGCAGACAGTGCTGTCCACAGGTGCCATCAGCCCCACACGCTTGAGACACAACGATAAAATTCACTGGCCCTGAAAGCGGAAAGAAAGTTACAAAAGAATAAATGCTCAGTCGTGTCTAATCCGGTTCATTAAGAGGAAAGGTTGATATTTGTAAAATTTCACCATACTTGAAGTCAATTTTAAGTCCAGAGTTTCTCATTCCGGAATAATTTTAGAATAGTCATGACTTTTACAGAGAAATCATTCTCTGACCACGACTTTTAACCCGAAGACCTTAGGTAGTAGCCAGAGGCACCACGGTAATTAATTAGGAAGTGCTGAGTTTTGAGCATTCTTGACTTTTGTAGGGTTTTTTTTTTCAGGGGGGACATTTTTTTTTGAAAAACAGATTTTATTTTTTAGAGATAGGTTCTTAGCAAAACGAGTGGAAAACCCCTCCCTCCACACGTGCACAGCCTCCCCCACTGTCAACATCGGCCGCCAGAGTGGAACGTTTTTTACAGTGGATGAGCCGACTCGACACATCGTCGTTGCCCAAAGCCTGTGGTTGACATTGGGGTTTATTCTTGATGGGGCACATTCTGTAGGTTTTGAGAACAGGATCCATCGCTACAGTATATGGTATGGAGTGTTTTCATTGCTCCTAAATCCTCTGCGCTCTGCCCTCTCTCGAACTCCAGCAACCACAGATCTTTTTACTGTCTTTGTGATTTTGCCTTTTCCAGAACGCATACAGTTGGACTCATCCAGTACGTAGCCTTTTCAGATCTCTTTATTGTGGGAGAATACACATAACATAAAATGGACCCTCCTAACCATTTTTTTTTAATGTTTTTTATTTATTTTTGGGACAGAGAGAGACAGAGCATGAACGGGGGGAGGGGCAGAGAGAGAGGGAGACACAGAATCGGAAACAGGCTCCAGGCTCCGAGCCATCAGCCCAGAGCCCGACGCGGGGCTCGAACTCACGGACCGCGAGATCGTGACCTGGCTGAAGTCGGACGCTTAACCGACTGCGCCACCCAGGCGCCCCAACCTCCTAACCATTTTTAAGTATACGTTTAGTATATTCGCACTGCTGTGCAGCCATTAGCACTCTCTGTTTCTAGCACTCTCTGTTTACCATCACCTGTCAGAAACTCCGAATCCAGGGCTGCTTGGGCGGCTCAGTCGGTTAAGAGTGACTCTTGATTTCCACTCAGGTCATGATCTCACAGTTCGTGGGATCGAGCCCTGCGTCCGGCTCTGCACTGAAAGGGTGGTGCCTGCTTGGGATTCTCTCTCTCCCTCTCTCTCTCTCTCTGTGCCTCTCTCTCTCTCAAAATAAGTAAACATTAAAAAAAAAAAAAAGAAACTTTGAATCCTTTAAACAATGATTTCCCATTCCAGCTGCCCCCTGGTGAGCTCTGTTCTCCTTCCTGTCTCCGTGAATTGGCCTCGTCTGGGTACCTCAAATAGCTGGCATATGACATCTGCCCTTGGGTGACTGGCACATTCATTTAGCAATGTCTTCAGGGTTCATCCAGGTTGTAGCCTGATTCAGAATTTCCTGCCTTTTGAAAGCTGAGTAGTATTCTGCTACCGGATGTGTTTGTCCCATTTTGTGTGTTCATCTGTTGACGGACGTTTGCGTTGTTTTCACGTTCTGGCTCCCGGGCGCGTAACTCGGCCGTGCGCGTAACTCGGCCGTGCGTACCGGTGTTCGAGCATCTGTTCAAGTGGCTGCTTTGTGAGATCATGATCTGAGCCGAAGTCGGATGCTTAACCGACTGAGCCACCCAGGCGCCCCTAATTCTTTTAATAATAGTAATGGCTATGTTTTTTTTTTTTTAATTTTTTTAACGTTTATTTATTTTTGAGACAGAGAGAGACAGAGCATGAACGGGGGAGGGGCAGAGAGAGAGGGAGACACAGAATCGGAAACAGGCTCCAGGCTCTGAGCCATCAGCCCAGAGCCTGACGCGGGGCTCGAACTCACAGACCGCGAGATCGTGACCTGAGCCGAAGTCGGACGCTTAACCGACTGAGCCACCCAGGCGCCCCAATAATGGCTATGTTTAACACCAGGTTCAAAAATCCCTAAACCTCTCACAGTCCACTTTTGCGTGGGTTGATGCGAGCCCACTCCAGCCCACGGCTGACTGTGGCCTCCGAAAGGGGGGCCCCACAGAGATCTTAAAACACTCCGGCCTCCATTCTTTTCCCAAACAGTAAAGTAAATGCCGGAGATTTTGTGCAAATATGCGTTCTGGTACTACGGGCAGAGAACAGACATTCTTTTTTATTTATTTATTTTTTTTAAAGTACTTTCTCCATTGGGAGGTGAACATTACCTTGGGCGAATATTTTCCAGCAAGAGCGAATCAGGGCCTCTGGGATGTCAGAGGAAAGACTAGTTGGTGCCTGTGCATCTGGGAGTCCTTGGAGCCACGTGGCGAAGAGCAGAGCCTCCCACGTGTTAATTTCCAGGGGCTGTGTGTCCTGTGGCTCTCGGTGGCTTCCCTTCTGCTTTTTGCCCTGCTCTTTTGGGATCTAGTGACTTCTAGGCTTCTTCCCGTGCCGTGCTGCAGAGAGGAAGTCGTTTCCAGAGAGATGCGGCGCTGTCTCTGGCACAGACCTCCCTCTTGGAGAGGAATTTGACTGTGAGGGTAACTCTGGGTCACGACCGAGCCCCCACTCCATGACATCCCGTGGTCTAAGCGGCAGGCGTGGTTTGGTGCTTCGATCGTTTCCGGTCTCGGGCACCAGGAGGGCTGGCGGGGGCGCCTTGCAAGCAACCCCTACAGAAAGCACGTGTGGGCATCCACCAGCGCATGCCTGGCCACGTTTTGGTTGCCTGCCGGTCATCGCGGGGCTGGAAGAAAAGAGAACACTGTGTGTGCCCGCACCGCCACTCTGCAGTTCTGAGGCCCTTTTGCATCCAGCTGCCCGGGGAGCCTCTTCCCAGCGCTGGAGCGCGCAGCCTCGACTGACATCAGAGCTTCCGCAACATTTGTGCTCGGCGTGTTTATTCTTGTAAGGCGTTTTAGTATTTTTATGAGCTCAGGATTGCAGAAATCTAAGGAATTTGCCCCTCGACTGAGTTTCTTGCTGGCCGCAAACAAAAGACTGTTGACCTGACACCAAGTTGGGGAGGGTTCACGGTGGGACCCCCCTCTCTGTCTTCGACCCCCTTGGAATTTCAGCTAACATGGGCTGCAGCCACTGGTGACTGCTGGCTCACCAGGCTCCCGGCTCAGTCCGTGCTCCTGTGAGTCTGCGCTCATTTTCCTTGCAAAGCCAAAAGCTGTGTTTTAATTTTAGCTGATCTCAGCCGTGTAGCTAATATTTAAGGCTAGGTCATAGCCCATGATAAGGGGAGTCCGGCTCCAGCATGCCCTTGGCCACTGGGTCAAGGGCCACTGGCCCTTCTGTGCTCTGCCTGCCCAGTTAATCTCCGCGCACCTCCTCTGTCCACTGGGGCGGCCCCCCTGGGCTGTCCCGCCTCGGGTTGGAAGGACCACGTTTGCCAGTGGATTTCCCTTTCCTTTGCCCCCACAGCTCCAAATCCAGAATAAATGATACGTAAGTGCCACGAGCCTCCTTCGCTTTCCCCACGTAGGAAAAAATCCTTCTTGTTTTATTATTCTAGGAAGAGCTTAGAGCTTCCTGAGCTCATAGACTTTGGGAGACTTTCAGGTCCTTTGGCTCGGCCGTGCCCTCCGCACACACAGGCTGGGCTGGACACAGGAATCCCCTGCCGCTGAAGCTAGGCCTGCAGCCCCTCTCTCTCGTCACAAAGGCCCGTTGGTTCACATTCCTCCTGGTGGCCCACTTCCGTTTTTGGAGGGACAAGAGTTTGTAAACTGAGTTTGTAAACCTGGGGTTTAGCTGGAGCTCCAAATGGCAGGGCAGTGGCCCACGTTCTCTAGCTCATTAGTAGTTTTTGCCCTGAGAGCCAGGCTCATGGGGCCGATGCAAACCGGCCCAGAGGCTAAGGTGGGGACAGCGCTGCTCCCAAAGTAGGGCATCTACAGACCCAGAGGGGGACAGAGCCTGAAGGCCTAACTCTGGGGGTGGGAGCACCTATGGGGGGAGGACCTCTCTTAGCGGGGGTGCTTTAAGCAAGGGCCGTCCCAATTTTTTTTTTTTTTAATATTTATTTATTTTGGGGGAGAGCACAAGCGGGAGAGGGACAGACGGAGCGGGCTCTGTGCTGACAGGCTGACAGCGGCGAGCCCGCTGTGGGGCTCGAACTCGCAAACTGTGAGACCGTGACCTGAGCAGAAGCCGGATGCTCAACCGACTGAGCCACCCAGGCGCCCCCAGGACCGTCCCAATTTAAAATACTTTAACCCATTTTCAGCATGTCCCAACGTTCGGTTCCGAAAATATCCCCAGCGGAAGCAGGCACAGAGGAGACGTTTGGTAGCACAGGAAGACGGCTGGGGGCTCAGAGGGGGTAGCCAGGAAAAGGCGACGTTCCCCTCATGTGTTCAGACCAGTGTGCAAAACCCGTTGGATCCGAGGTCAGATTCTCAGTTCCGGTTCTGGAGGGCGCTTTCCGTCGTGTGCTGCTGGGGAGCGTGGGGGTGACTTCAGAGCTCTCCTTACCAGTAGGCACCTGTACTAAATGGGGATGTTCATTGATGTTGCCAGTCGGCCCTTTCGAGATCTCTGCTGGGCACATGGGGGCGGGGGGGGGGGGGAGGGCGCACGGAGGCTCAGCTGCACTGGCTTTGGCTGGAGGGTTATTGCCTGACATTCTGTTCCCATGTTGATCGTTACAACAGCCCTGCAGGGGAAGCGTGATTCTCCTCTTCCAGGTGAGGAAACGGAGGCTCCGAAGGCTGCCTCATCTTCCCATAATGTCTAGTCCTCCTAGAGCTGAGGCTCAAGTCTGTAAAGCCCCTTCCCCTTTCTGCTCACATCCCGATCATCGATTCCCTCCCCCTCTGCCCCCCTCCCCCAGGGCCTCCCTCCCATTCATTCACTGAGCCTCCTTTGGGTGGGGGAGGGGCGCGCCTGGCCACCTCCAAAAAGGTGAGGGTGAGGCCAGACTGAGAAGGTCAGCACAGTCTACGCAGAGCACCCAAACATCAGGCTTGCTCCAAGCCAGGAGTTGGGATGAGTCCTAAGTCTTACTTACCCTGTGGCCTTGGGTGGATGTTTGCATGGGGTATGTTTGGGTTTGGGTTTCAGATTTATTCTCGCATTTTTATTTCAGGACATAACTTGGCAAGATGAGCACTCTGCCCCTTTCTCCTGGGAAACGAGGGTAAGTTGGATTAAATTTAGATTTGTTTGTCCTTTTGAAAAAGAATGGCGTGGTTGTGTATTTTTCTTGTAGCTCTCGGTGGACTCCGAAGGCGGAGGCCCCACCATCCTGCTGCAGGTGATGCCCCCCCTGCTGGTGGAAAAGGAGAGGAGGGGAGACCGTGGAGATGAGCTAGGAAACCTGTGGGGAGGCATCGTGATGGAATTAAAGTGGTCGCCCCTTGACCAGGACCCCGGCCGTCCTGGGAAAGCAGAGTCAGCCCCATCCGGGGCTCTCTCTGCTCCTGGCTCTGCTGACCAACACTCAGCACCTTAGTGGGGGCGCTCCGTAAAGCAAAGCTTGGAGAGAAGCTTTTGAGGGGGGGCAGGCGTTATTAAAATGAACTCAGGGTAGGGGCAGGAGAGGGACCGTGGCAGAGATGAGATTGCAGATCTATCAAAATTGCCTGCAAGAGTCTGCCTGGAGGTGTGACAGTCCTGGGGGTGGCGGGTGGGGAGGAAAAAAGGACATACACTCTTGGAAGCCTGTGAAGGTGATGAGGCAGTGGATACACATGGGCAGGTGTTAGCGGTACAGTGCAGCTTGGATCGCTAACCCCTAGTCCCTTGTTCACTTCGATGGTGATGATGATGCTAGGTGATGATTCTTGCTAGAGTTGATTCATGGCGTCATGCTTAACTGGCTTTGTCTATTTCCGCCCCCGTCCTGCCTCGCTGCTCCGGTAGAAGTGCGTTAGTAGGGGGCCAAGCAACCAAAAGGCAGGTGTCTGTAACCCAACTAAAACGAACAAGAGTCTAGAACGTTTAGTGCTGCGTGTCGGAGGGTTCTCCCCATAATGGGGTGACGAGGACGGCAGTGTGCCTGGAACGGGGCTCGGACTTGAGGTCAGATCAGGGCTCTGAAGTGCCTGTTCCTGCAGGGGCTCGTTGGCTGGGCCCACATTGCTCATCCCAGCGGAAATGGGCACGCAGGGGCCTGCGGAGAGGGTGGGTCAGAGCGGGGCAGGGCAGCGAGGGGGTCCACAAGACACCCGGGAAGCCCTCATGTGTCTGAAAATGGAACATTTGACAGGGTTCTGGCGGACGAGGGCAGGGGGCGCTGTTGCCTACAGGCAGAGCTGCTGAGTGGGCCCCGTGTGACCTGAGCCGTCCCCAGATGGGGAGGTGCACGATCCGGTCCTCACGTGAGAGCTGGGAGGCGGTTTTGGAAATAACGTGTTGTCGATGCAGGTGCACGCGTCCACCTGGCGGGTGCGGATGCCCGCTGCCTTTAGCGCACCTTTACGTGGGGTCCTGAACATCCTACGTCTGCACCCAGCATGTGCCCGTGTTTTATTTCCACTGCAGATGAGTAATCTAGGTCTGTGCAGAGGGCGGCGCGAGCGAAACGGTGTGCCTGGAAGCTGGGGTCTCCCTAGGGATCTGGACCCCGGTCGAAGGACATCCAGGAGCAGCATGGAAACACAGTGGCTCCTGAAACCAGCGAGGAATCCCCTGTCTAGTGACACTGTCAGGGAAGCTGTGGGTGGGTAGAGACTGCATCATCACGTTGGCGTTCAGCCAGGAGCCACAGTCTTCTTTTTGGGCTCCCCGGTGAATAACTGAGGAGCACTAACCCTGCCGGTGATATCTACCGGTAACAGACAAATAGACGCTCTGCAGGGTGGGACCAAGCAGCCTCGGACGCAGTAGCCCAGAAAGCAGCACAGACTTCCCCAGACCGGGTCCTACGTTTGAGGATATCACAGCGACGAAGGCACAGAGGTCAAAAGAGTGATGACGGCCTACGCTCTGCGTCCATCTCATGCCCCATGAGAATATCAGCTCTATTAAGAATTTACCTTGTGAAATATTACTGAACCTGCTATTTTGGGGACAGGACACTCCATCTGTTATTAACTTGCTGCAATGACAGTCTGGGACAAGGATGGGCGGTGGTTGGAGCAGGTGCCGAGATGGGGCTCAGCCACCGGGGCCAGTGTGGGGCATAGGTGAACGAGAACGAGGACAGCTAACTGTCCCACATAGATCACACCCTGTGCTGGTGCTGAGGGTCCACATCTGCCAGCCAGGTCCCCCAGGCACCTTGTCAGTCGAGAAGCCTCTGGAAGTTAATCGGTGTTGCCCCCTTTGCAGAGAACCAGCTTACGTAACCAACGGGCGGGCTCACTCGGGGTCCTCACCTTTTGGTTTGATCTCTTGAAGTTGGACTTACAGAGTTTAGCGTTAGAACCTTGTAGAGACAAAGCAGAGAACATTCCAGAGAGCAGAGAGGCTCGGCTCCACTCTGTTTGCACAAGTCAGCGTTGAGTTCTAGAAAGTGCCACCACTCACCTCCCCGGCCTGAACTTGGAGCGCCCTGCCTCCTTGCTTTTCGGGCGTCGTCACACTCTCCCTGAGGGCTGGTGAGAACCTCTTTGGAGAGCTGCGAACAGGAGGTGGTTTTAGGCGGCCCTGATCTCCAGGTGTGGGATTCGGGGCCCAGCAGCGGGTTCTCTTGCTCTCCAGTAGTTATCTGTTGATGCATAACAGACTACCCCACAGCTCCATGGCCCAAAGCGGACATTTATTTGCTTATGATTCTGGGGCTCAGCAGGCTGGGCAGGGCTCCCCCAGCCGTTCTTCTGTTGGCCTTGTTCACTCACCAACTCTTTCTCTGCTCTGACTTCTTAGCCTGGCAGTCGTGTCATCCGAGGCCAGGGTCAGCCTGACCGAGGGTCTTGACTGTTGGCAGAACTGAGAATGCCAGGGGCTTGACCGATCGTTGTTAACTCTGCGTGGGCTCCTCCGTTTAGGCCAGCCCATGGGGGTGCCACCCACGGAGAGTGAGCTGGCCCTGTGCTCGGGGGCCAGGAGTCCCTGCCCCAGCGGAACGCAGCTGTGATCGGGAGTGCCCTTGAGGGCTGGGGGCCAAGTGCAGAATGGTCTGTGGAAGAGTTCCCCCCTGTTCAAATCCTGCTTTGTCTTCCAGCCCAGCGCTCCCTGCCTGGGGCGCGTCCTTCTGAGACTGAGCTGCCCTGGCGCCCCTGTTTCTCTGCCCTCTTCCAGCACGGAGGGGAGGCTCAGAGGGAGAACTGCCCGCCCCAGCTGGGGGTGAGTGGGGCCGTTATCTTTCCCACCCATCTGTCAGCCTGTGGGCCCCCCTCGGTGGATTCCTTTCTCATGCTACTGATCTTTTGAGAGGAAGAAACTCAGTGCTTGGAATGCTCCAGAGAGGGGAGGCAGGGAGCAGAGAGGATTCTTGGCATTCCCCCGTGGGTCTGGGCTGGGGAATTTAGAGGAGATGTCTGCAGAGGCAGGTCAGGCCCTGGCGCTGGGTTGCTGGGCTCTAGGGACAACCCCCCTTCAAAGCATGCGCCCCTCCCCCTGCCCCAGATGTCTGGCTTCTTTCTGTCCGTCTTGGTCCTCCTCCCAGCGTGCATTGCCTATTTGGGGATGGTAAGTTGGCTGGTGGGGATCGGTTTCGTTGATTTCCTTCTGCATCAAAAGGTCTCTGAGGGCCAATATAAACCATTCCCAGAGTAGGGAGGCCTTCCCGCCCCTTCCTTGGGAAGAAGAGTAGGCACTTAGGAGGCTTTGTGCTGAATTTTTGAAAGATCCGTGAATGATATCACACTTCCTGCGTGCTGTGTGCTCTGGGTCCGGGATGTGCACACACGTTGAATTCTTTCGCCCCTGGGAGATCAGTGTCCCTGCTCTTGCTCTGGGTCAGGGTTTTGGGCAGGGGCTCGAAGAACGCCGTAACTGGCGGGCGGCTTGAATCCACGGAGAGCGATTGGAGCGCAAGTCCGTTTGGCTTGCGGGTGGCTCTTGCCCGTGGCGGGACAGGAGGGCATCCCGTCAGGGTGTTCAGTGCCTAGAGGAGTCCCTTGCTTCCAACCTGTAGCTCTGCTTGCCTTCTCTCCTTACTGCCAGTGACAGTTTGGAGCCACCCTGTGCCCCCGTCCCAGCCTGACTCCTGTGCCGCTTGAGGTCCCCGGACCTTCTTCGCCGAGACCCCCATCTCTGCCCAGCAGTCACGGCTCCCTCCTCGTTGCCCCCCGTTCTGACCCTGGCTCACCTTCCTGAGAGTCAGAGCTGAGCCCTGTGGTACCCTGACCTTTCCTGGGTCTCTGTGTGTGGAGGGATGTGTCTGTTCCTTCAGCCCAGTGGCCCTAGCCCTGCACCTCTGGCCCCAGGGGTCTTTCGGGCTGGTATGTCCTGTGGCCCTCAGCCCCGCGCCCCAGACACTGTGCTCTCCTGCCCCAGGAGCCATGGCCTTTCCTGCCTCGGTGCCATTGCTCACCCCCCACCCCATCCATCTGTGAGGATCCGGTCTGTCCAGACGCGCTGCAAACCCGCGTTCTTCTGATTCCCACGGCTCCCGTGCCCCCCATCTTTGCTGAGCACCTGCCGTGCCTTCTCTCGCGTGAGCCTCGCAACAGCCCCGTTTTACAGATAAGAAAATGAAGGCATAGAGTGCGGGGTGTGGACTAGACATCCGAGCCCAGCACCACATACATAAGCTGTGCTGTAGCAACCTGGCTGCCTCTTAGATGAAAATGTGGCCTTACTATTGTTGTCCCCGTGAGATGATGAGCCCCTGGCGGGGGGTGGGGGTGGGCAGTGGAGGCTGTCATTGGCCCCTGAACCTTGGAAACTCGGCACCCGGGGCCCCGGTGCACCTCCCAGCTGTTGGGCCTCTGTTGGGTTTTTCCCCAGGCTCACTCCGCCTGACATACGGGTATGGGGGCTGGAGCAGGATTAATCCACGTGTCTGTAGGTCCCCTTGCTCCCTGGGAAAAGCATAGGAGTATGTAATTTAGCCCCTGGTCCGAGCCCAGTGCCTGGGGATTGGGGGCGGGGAATCCACCAGGCCCTGCCCCTCCCCCCGCGGGCCCGGAGGGTCTGACGTCCCCAGTGGCCAAGTCCTGCCATGCCTTCCCTGTCAGGCTGTCCCTTCTCCTGGTTTTGTGATTCTAAAAGTTTTTCGTACCTTCTCCTCCTCTTTCCTTCTTTGGAGGAGGAGGTGGGAGAATAAATGCTAGATGGCTTGTGGGCTTATTCAGATTTGCTCCAGTAAACTAGGATGTTTCCTGACAACGCTTCTGTAGCCTTTGTCTCAACAATTTCGATGGGTCGGACGCTGCCAAGCCCAACAGTTAGTTTTGGCTGCGCGCACTCCCCCTTTACTGAAATATTACACATTCCTCTCCAGTGAGCGGGGCGTAAAAATAGATCCTGGGCTCGGTTGTGGTCTTTCTGTTTTTAGAACGGACGCGGCCAGCTGAGACCCAGTTCCCCACATGGGGTGACTGACGCCCAGTCCTGGCTTGGCTGGACGAGATCCTCCCGCGCCGTCCTCCCTCGGGCTTTAGCTAGCGCCCGGGACGTGGGGGTGATGAGCTGTCACCGTTGCTGTGACGGGGGCGGGGGGGGGGGTTCCCCTTTACTCCCCCATCTCCCGTCTCAAAGATTGCGTGAGACTGCAGAGTCGGATTCCCCCACCCTGACTTCCCGTCCGTCCCCGGGTGGGCGAGCTGGAGTCATTGACCCGTTGGCTGTTCTTCCCAGGCCACGTCCTTCTGCCGGGCCCCGGCTCGATGTCGCCCAGCGTTGGTGGACGCGGCCGACGCCGCCTCCCTTCCCAAGGGCGCTTTCTCCACCCCAAGAAAAACAGCCTTCTTCCCAGAAATAAGAGAGCGGCATCTGGAACTTCGTCATCCTTGCACTTTCCACCTTCCGGTGGTCATCACGGGGTCCACAAGAGGCCCCCTTATTAGACCTGTCAGTTCCACAAGGCAGGGCCGTCCCGTCCTGCTCACTGACCCATTCCAGTGTCAGAAGGGCACCCCTCACACCTGTCTCTCAGAACCTCTGCTATGGCATAGCCTTCAGAGGCCCGGTGGAAGGCGAGGGGGACAGTCCCCAGCAGTCTCCGGACTGCAGGCTCTGACGAAGTCCACAGGACAGGACGGTGGCTTGGCCACACTACTTGGGGG
Source organism: Lynx rufus (assembly GCF_022079265.1). Classification (NCBI taxonomy): domain Eukaryota; kingdom Metazoa; phylum Chordata; class Mammalia; order Carnivora; family Felidae; genus Lynx; species Lynx rufus. The sequence continues at coordinate 17,379,656 of NW_025814840.1, forward strand.
GGGAGCTTTGCAGCCCAGACTCCATGACCTGACACTGGGCACCCAAAATGGGGGCTCCAGAGTAGCATTCACCCCGGCTCTGCTACGTGTCCCTGCTGTGGACGACAGGTACCATGAGCCAGGCCCCTGGTGACCAGAGGAAGGCGGGCAGGAAGGCGTGAGAGGAGCCAGAGCCCAGAGGGGACCCACTGGGACTATTGCCAACGCCCCATGCAGACTTCTGACCAGGTGGCTCTGTCCCTCGAGGAGTGCCACACGGTCTCCGATTGCCCAAGGCGCCATGGGCACAGCCTCCGTCATTCTGTCGTTGCGTTCAAGGATGTCACATCCAGCCAGTGCTGCTTGGGCGCCTTTCCAGCGATGGCCCGAAGCAGTCTGGGAACCACTGTGACTGCCTCCTCTCCACAGCGTCCCTGGCTCGGTCCGTGGCTGCCTTCCACGTAGACAGTTGCTCAGCCTAGCCTTCCAGAGCCTTCTGAGCAGAGATCCCACTGGAGAAATTGCTGATCCTAAAAAAGCCCGAGGCTTGATGAAGTGTTCGCTTTTAAGTGCCTTCCTTACGTTGCAATTTCCAGATCAAAGTCAACTCCATTCTAAGCCTTGGTCTCCACTTCCGAGGTATCTTTAGCAACTTGCTTACTTAAAGAAACCCATGCTCTCTATGCCCATAGGCTCCCTGTATTCTAGTGTGGAATTTGGAAATATGCAGAGTACTGAGAATGGTTCATTCAAAAACAGCCCTTTAGAAAGTCAGATTAGATCATCAACATACTTACAGAAGGCCTGCTGTGTGCAAGGCTCTCCGGTGTCTATGTGGATGTCATCCCTGGTGGCCACTGGTTTCTGTACCTGGCGTGATGCCCAGCACGACCGGATCCAGGTTGGACAGTTCACTGAATTGCTCCCCATGTCCCATTTGCTCATCTGTAGAATGAAAATTAAAACAAAAAACAAAACACCCAGCCCAAGGGGCTCCTGGGTGGCTCAGTCCGACGCTTGATTTCAGCTCAAGTCACGATCTCACGGTTTCGGGAGTTCGAGCCCTGCGTCGGACTCGGTGCGCTTACCACGCGGAGCCTGCTCGGGATTCTCCCTCTCTCTCTCTGCCCCTTCCCCGCTCACACTCCCTCTGTCTCCAGATAAATAAACTTAAAAAAAACAAAAAACAAAAAACCAAACCCAGTCGGACAACAACGAAAAAGCGCCCGATGCATTAGACGCACTCAAGCACCCGCGACCGTCAGAGCTTTGACGTCTTTTCCTTGGCGTAACGGCGAGCTTCAGGGCACCTGTGCTCGTGATTCGAACGTAGTTTTTTTCTCGTGGCTTTATCACATCTCGTTTACAAGCCTTGAGTAGTGACCTGTGGCCACCAGAGCCCAGGCTTTTGGAGAAGTGTCAGACTGAGACCGCAGGCCAGTTTGTGAAACCAAGTGAAGGCATATGCCTTCAAGTAACGAAGAACCGTGTTTTGTACGTTAAGTTAGCACGGTTTTGAATTCCACCGTGTCCACGTGGAAACAGTGACTGAAAATATCCTCTGATACATCGCCGGGCTGGTGGCGTTAGAAATCGGGGCAGCCCTGGAAAACAAGCTGGCTGGTATGCACCTAGAACCGCAAGAGAGGGAAGCTTTTGTGTTGACATTTCACTTTGGGAAGCCGATCTGAAGAAACGAGGTCCACACGGGCGAGCGCTGTAGGCACGAAGGTGGTTGTGGCAGCCTTAATGGTAAGAACACAGGTCAGAAGACGCAGGTTGTCCGCGAGTGAGAAAACGGCTAAGTAGACGGTGAGGCAGCTCCTCAGGGAAGTAGCTTGTACGCAGTACAAATAATGGTCACAAAGACCACATAACCCCGTGGGCCGTGCTCACGAGTAAGTGAAAACACAACACCCCGAATTACATGCGTAACAGAACCACCGCCTCCTGTGATACGTGTACGAAAATGGCTCCCCCAAAATGCAAAAGGTGGAAAGAAAATGCTTTTTTCCTGATTCCTCGACTCTGCGCATTACCAGTGCAGTTTCATTGCTTTTATTAAAAAAAAAAAAAGAAGAAGAGGAGGATCTGAGAGCAAAGTGGGGAGGAAGAGAGGAATGCTCAAGATTGCTCGAGATTGATTTTAGAGATGGTTGAGGCGGGAGACTGCTTGCTGTGCAGGCCCGGGAGGCCCCGTCCGTGTGCTCTGGCCTGGAGATGGGGCTTGGGATTCCTTCCATCTAATGATTTGTTCTCCGGACAGAGCAGCACTGGCGTTTTTAGAGGCCGCCGTGCTGAGCAGTCTCGGACCAAGGAAGGCATTTCTGGGACAGTCGGGCCGGGTGGGGGCGCTGCCCTGGCCTCGGGGGCCTAGGCTCACAGGTGGGCGATGGCATCCGGCTTCCAGGACCAGGACGAGGTCAGAGCTGCAGAGCCCTGCTGAGTGGGGAGCGTCCCAGCAGAGGACCCCTCTGCGTGACACACGGTCTTGCTTGGCTTGTGAGGCCACAACAAATACGGGGGCGGGGGGGTGGGGGTCAAACAGCAGATGTTCATTTCGCACAGTCGTAGAGGCCGGGAGGTCAAGGTGACAGTGTGACGGGGTTCTGGTGAGAACCCGCTTTCCTAGCTTGCAGGACAGCCGCCGCCTCGTGTCCGTGAGCGGTGGGAGAGGGATCCTTGCCCTTGTGTCTGTGTTGATAAGGACACCGGTCTCATCGTGGGGGGCCCCACTCTCATGACCTCATCTCAGACTGATTACCCCTCAAAGGCCCCACCTCCTGTTGCCGTCACTTTGGGAGTTCGGGCTTCCGCGGGAGAACTGGGGCACACAGGCGTGCATTCTGTAGCAGGCTTCGAGAAGGCAGAGCGGGCGAGGCCGGGTGGGTCGGGTCTCCGAGGCTGCACTCAGGCCCACCCTTGACCTTCGTGGTTTTGTCCAGGAGAGCAGGGTCTGGCTCGGTTGGTTTCTTTCACGCTTGTCCGCCCTCCCGCCGCCCTAGGTCAGGAGCGAAGGGCCTGGGCGGTGGGGGCCGGGTGTTGACCTTCACGGCTGTGCTGTGCCCGGCTGGGCCGTGCACCTTCTCAATCACCTTCCCAGGGAGGGCGGTCACCGCCAGACAGCTCCTCCTCTGGAAGGCGCTGGAATCAGTCCCGACAAGACAAGGGGGTGCTCTGCTCCCCAGGCAGCGAGGCCTCAGTCATCAGTGAGTCAGAGCCTCTGCGCCGTTGGGGGCCTGGGTGGCCGCGCTCCCGTGTGGTGGGTTGGCCGATGGCCGTCCTGAGGGGCAGACGGTTTCGGCAGATGGACGACACCCGGTGTTGATGTTGCCGGGCGCGCAGAGGTGGGAGCTGGTGCAGCCCTTGCACCGGATCGTAAGGCTGACTCTCTCCTTTCTGTGTCCCGCTGCAGAGTCAGATGGAGTTCAGCGTGTGCTCCTTGTCTATCCAAGAGTCGGGCAGCGGCCCGGCCGGTGAGCCGAGGCAGTCTAAAGCCTCCCAGGGCTCGCAGGCCCTCCGGCCCTCCCAGGGCGGCAAGTCCTCCAGCCTGGATGCCCTGGGTCCCGCCCGGAAGGAAGAGGAAGCTTCCTTCTGGAAGATCAACGCCGAGCGCTCCCGGGGAGAGGGGCCTGAGGCCGAGTTCCAGTCGCTGACCCCCAGCCAGATCAAGTCCATGGAGAAGGGTGAAAAGGTCTTGCCTGCCTGTTACCGGCAGGACCCCGCCCTGAAGGACAGGGAGGCCAAGGCCGAAAGGCCCGGCAACCTCCGCCAGGAGCAGCGCGGCCTCCCCTGCGTCAGCATCGAGCCCGAGAGACCTCAGCCCGTCCAGGCCCGCCCCAGCACCACCCCGCCCGAGCCTGAGGGGAAGCTTTCCTCTCCCGAGGCCAGGCGGGAGGACGTGGAGGACGTAGAAGACTCTCTGTTCTCGGAACCCATGCCTACACAGGTGAGTGGCCGCCTCCTCCGGGGGGGACCCCGGGAGACCTCCCACAAGACGGGTGGGCCACAGATGCCCCTCCCTGGGCATCTGGGGCATCTGGGCCACAGATGCTTGCTTCTTCCCCTCCCCCTTCCTCCCGCTGCCCACTCCTTGGGCGACTTTTGGGATCGGGAGAGCGGCGACTGACCAATCCGCCAGGGGCGTGTTTCGTGGGTCCATCTCGGTGCCACGACTTGGTTGCCCATTACTCGTGGTGTGCCGCAGATGCCAGCTGCCTTTCTCCACGTGTGTGAGGGCAGGTAGGGGAGGGACCGCAGGAGGGCGGTGAACACAGGAGCTCGCAGGGGGGAGGCTGTCAGTGTGGGAGGGGTTCGGACGCCCCCCTCCACCGAGGGGTCTATAAAGTTGGGCTGGGTGTTGGGGAGGAGGGGACCGGCGGATGCCCCAAAGGGGGCACGGAGGAAGCAGGCAGGACCCTTGAGCCTCCCCCAAGAGCGGCCACACTGCCGCAGGAGACTCTCGCTTCAAGGAATGATTGGCAGCTACTCATTTCCTAGCAGGGTAGGGTTATGTGTCCAGCGAGGAATCCTAAGGAAGGAGTTCTTTTGGGGGGGGAAGCAAAAGAAAGATCTGAGAGGGTCACTGGGTGAGGAGGAGGAGTATGTCGTGAAGGTGAATAAGGGTGTAGGAGAATAAGGGCGAGTGCCTTCTGAGTGTTTTCCCATTTCTCTGTGGAAGAAATCGACCATTGTCTTTACCAATTGGTCTGAGACAGTGAAGAGAAAGCCCAGTGTTTGGTTAGGACTTCAAAGGGATCTAGTGTTGGAGGATTGCATCAAGCAAACAAACAAAACAACTCCAAAAGTCATTATATTTCAGATTCCCGGGAAGCCTTGGTTTTGTTTTTTTTTTTTTAATTTTTTTTTAATTTTTTTTTTTTTAATGTATTTTTGAGAGTGAGAAAGCATGGGAGGGACAGAGAGAGAAAGAGAGAGGGAGACACAGAATCCAAAGACAGGCTCCAGGCTCTGAGCTAGGTGTCAGCACAGAGCTGGACGCGGGGCTCGAACCCACGACCCACGAGATCATGACCTGAGGCGAAGTCGGACGCTTTGCCGGCTGAGCCACCCGGGCGCCCCGGGAAGCCTTGGTTTTGAGACGTGGATTTACGATGAACAAAGCCATAGTTTGGGTGCAGGCATGGCTGAGAACCATTTCTGGGGGGAAATCATGGATAGCTCACGTACGTGGGTGAGACCACAGACAAGGTCCTGTGGTCCCGTCCATCTCAGAGATGGACAGCACACCCCGGGGAACATTAGTGCTTCCTGGCAGTCAGACGCGTTGTGTGAGTCCCGACGCGGGGAGGGCAGGAGGGATCAAAAGAGACCACCTGCTCCCACACGAGGATGGCCAGAGGGAGGAAAAGAGTGGTCTTTAGGATTGGGTCTGGATTTTGGAGCCTGGGGAAGTTACCTATTGGCCAGGCAGTTGGACGCGCCTGGGGGCCACCCTACCACAAGCCCTTCTCAGCGTGTGCCTTGCTGGTTTTCTCCATGTTAGCAGACTCTATGGCTGTCTTTCTTTTTTTTTTTTTCCCTTGTTAACTCCTATGTAGAAAAATGTCTATTGTGGTTAAATACATGTAACGTACCATGTGCCATATTGAGTATACGGTAGACCCAGGGGTCGTGACACGAGATGCATTCGCGTTGTTACGCAGCCATCGCTGCCATCCATCCACAGAACTCTTCCATCTGGGAAGATGAAACTCCACACCCATCGGCCGACTCCCTATTCCCTCCTCCCCCAGCCCCTGGCAGCCGCCATCCTACTTTATATTTTCGCGAATTTGACGACTCTTCGCGTCTCAACGTAAGCGGAATCAGACAGCGTCCATCTTTTTGTGACCGGCCTGTTGCCCTCCGCGTCGTGGCCTCGGGGTTCACCCACGTCGTGCCATGGGTCAGAATTGCCTTCCTTCTGAAGGCCGAATAATATTCCACCGTATGGATTTACCTCCATTGTTTGTCCATTCAGTCTGCTGATGGACGCTTGGGTGGCTTCCGTTGCCTGGCCGTTTGTGAATAATGCTCCTTGTGAACGCGGCCGCACGAGTATCTGTCCCAAGTCCCTGCTTTCCATCCTTTGGGATATATAGCCAGAAGAGGAACTGATAGATCGTACGGTAATTCCATGCTTAACTTCCTCAGGAAGTTATGTTTCTAGCAGTGGCCGTGCCATCTCGCTTCCCCACGACAGTGCGCAAGAAGGCCGCGTTTTCCGCATCCTCACCGCCAAGTGTTCTCTCTCCTTCTTGGTCGTAGCCACCCTAATGGCCGGGAGATGGTATCTGTGGGTCTCCTCGTGGTTTGGATTCGCAGGCCTCCAGTACTCGGCGATGTCGACTCTCTTTCCATGTTGCTTCTTGGCCATTTGTGTATCCCTTTTTTGGAGGCACGTCTCTTCCGATCCCTTGTCCAGTTCTAGCAGCCGTGTCTTGTCACGTTGAGCTGTGGTCGTCCGCTGGGTGTTTCCCCGGAATGGGGTTCCGGGTGCCTCCGCTCCTCTCTCAGCAGGTGGCCTTGTGAGTTGTCCTCCCGAAGAAGGGGGGGGGGGCCCTGTGACAGGAGCTCCGCCCGCCTTCCGCCAGCCGCACCTTCGCTTTCTAGCCCGTTCTTTCAGAGTCCCCACCCTCTTGAGCCAGCGTTCTCGGCCCCTCCCTGCCCTGCCTCCTGTGGTACCCTGCCCCATCTCTTGGCTCCATTCTGTGCCTCTACCCTTCTCGCCCGCCTCCTCCTTCTGGCACACACGCCTCCGTGCCTCCGCAGTGATCTTTCTCTCATACCCGGCACCTGGCTCTTCCTCTGACGGGTAGAGTATGAGAGAGTCGTAATCGCAGAGACGTAGGAAAGTGGAGGGGGAGGGCAGAGTCAGCGACCGCACGTGAAATCCTCGGAAAGAACGGATCCCTGAGTGCAAAGCAGAGAGGGACGTGGCCAACCTCACCGAAGAAACCGGTAGGAAAGCAGAGAGACGACGGCTTGCCTGAAGTCCTGACGGGCCCACTTTGCATCAGTGTCGGATGCGGCCAAACCGGCCCGAGACAGGCTTCCTGTGAATGTGCTTAGTCCTTTGCTGCCATTGTCTCCACATAGGCAGTTTGCCATTGGCCAGTTACGTGGAGGGTGGGGTGTCACGGTGTCCTGTCCTCGCCCGGGAGGGCTGCAGCCCGCCGGCGGACCCCCGTGCTTGTGCTAGAAGGCAGTAGAAAGACTGTCTTTGTCATTTGTCCGCTTACTCCACGATGACTCGATTCCAGCATGCCTGTCCCTGCACAGACAGAGGACATACATTTTTCTCCTCTTCTCTGTGGGTAGGTCTGTAAACTTGCTCTCAGACCTGCCTGGGGACGGAGGGGGAGAAGTGTTGGATCCCGGAGCGGGTAGCTCACCCTGAAGTTTATTTCATTTTCTGGTCCCAAGCACTGAGGCAAATTGAGGTCAGGGAGCCTCCGAGATAAAAGCAAGGCATCTCATTTGGGTCAATTTAAATGAGATGCTGTTTTTAGATTATCCGTAACTAAAAAAAAAAAAAAAAAAAGTGTATCTTACTTTGCTGTGTTTCTGTCCCTTCCGCAGGTCACCTCAAGTAATGTCGTCTTGAAGACAGGATTTGATTTTCTGGACAACTGGTAAAATGTATCAGACAACCAAATAATAAGAATAAAACCAAGAACCCCTAAATGTTTTCCAAAGTGGTGTGGTGGAGGAGGATAAAAAAAAAAGGGCAATATTTCCCTGTGTATTTTCCTGGTTTCTGTACGCTCTTTTCTTAATCATTTGGAAACTGGTAAATATCGCCTTGTCCGGATTTCCAGATTTTTCTCTTTTTTGGTAAGGCCAGATATATATGCTATTTTCAGTGATTTGATAAACAGAAGTTTTACATTTGGAATTTTTAAACGACCGTTAAGGCATTGAGTAGGTCTCGTGAATAAAGCCTCTGTTCCCAATTCCACCCCGTTTTCCCCCCTCCCCGGAGAAAGAGTTTTCTCATCGTGTCCCCAAAACCATAAAAGCGATTTCCGTCTCTTTCTCCTTTAGCCTCTCCCCTTTTGACATGAGCGGCGTGCGCTTTGCTGGGTGGCTGTCGGTGATGCCCTCGGCTGTGGCGGCCTCAGTGTGCCGGGCTGGCCGTGACCGCGGGAAGATTCCTCCCCACCCAGCATTCCCGGATGCCCAGGGCTCCCTGACGCCACGCCCCTTGCATCGTGTGCCACGCTCTACCCTCACGTCATTTCCAGGAACCAACCCCACTGTTGGCACAGAGCAGAGATGGTCTTCAAGCCGCCCCGATCCGTACTCGAGCTGTTCGTCGTCGTTTAAGAAGAGTTGCATGTTTAAAAGTTTTGTATTAACTTGTCATTATTTTGTATGTAGAGTTAGAGGTTGTGAGGCTCCACTTCTTCTTGGGCGTGTACTGGTTTCCGTTTGGAGGTTCTTTGCTCCTCCTGTGGCCCCGGTGGGTGTTCCCGGGTCCGGGACATCTGCAGGAATGAAGGGCAGGTGGCAGGTGTTGGAGGACAGAGCCCTTCTGATCGGTTGCGGTAGAACCTTCCAGCGGGAGGCTGGCAGGGGCGGTGGACGTCCTTCATCCCAAGGACTGCTTAGACTCTCCTGATGGATCTCTCTGCCATCCCTGACCACCAGCAGAAGGAGTCGTCTCTGCAGCGCCCCAGCAGCGCCCCCTGGAGACCCCTTGCGGTCCTATCCACGGTGTCTCTTGGAGCCAGACTGCTGCCCGCTGCCGTTCAGATGGAGGTGGCCCCCAGGCTGCCTGGGCAAGGTGGCCCATGCCCCAGGCGTGGTGGGTGGGGCAGGGCGAGGAGGAGAGTGGCCCTTACCCTGGGAAGCCTGCGCCCTGCCCGTTGGCCCCGAGCTGCGCCCCCTGCTGGACATGCCCGAGCGCGATCTACACGTTGCCTCTCACTGTGTTCTCCTCACCTGAAGCCTTAACCCCTGTGAGTCCTGCGAGTGAGCGCCCGGTTTCCGTACCAAGGTGTGTCTTTTTAAAAATGCGTTTCTGTCTCATACGACACCCTTAAGTGGTTTCCAGAGCGTCCAGGGTAAAGCACGTGGCGCCTTATTTTCCCCAGGAAGATTCCTGTCAAAGCTGCGGCCTGGCCAACTTTTGCCTGGGTTTCTGCCAATCGCATTATGTCCCTGAACCTCATTTGGCCCCTTGGGGTTGTGGATGTGACCTTCCTACGTGGGTGACTGGCTGCGTTATGGCAAATACAGATTTCTTCTTGTACCATTTGAGGATAGTTGAAACGTCCAAGGGCAAAAAAAAAGGCTCAGAACGTGGCGGGGACGGAAAAAATCCCAGCCGGGGTGCCAGCCCCTCGAGTCAGCCACTGAGCCTCAGAGCCGGGCTTCCCACCTGCCTCTACTTCCAGCCTGGAGGGCAGTGCACTGTTTTAGAGCCCGCGCTTGAAAACAGGGCTCCTTAAAAAGAGAGAGAGAGAGAGAGAGAGAGAGAGAGAGAGAGAGAGAGAGATGTCCAGGTGTGAGTTTGTATTCGTTGACGCTGATGTGGCCAGGGAGGAACTGCACCTGGGGACAGTTAGCCCACAGTGATGTGTCTGTTCTCTTGCGAGACAATTCTGAGGCCTTTCCGACTTTCTCCTAAAGCCCGGTTATTCCTTTCACGTCCCCCCCCCCGCCCCCCACCCCAGGGGGCGCAGGGGGCGCAGGGGGTTGTTGAAAGCCTCTGCGTCACCCGGTGCCGCCCGGGGCCCGCTACCCCGAGTGTTTAGTTATCTCTTACGACAGGGCGTAATGTTTCATGATGGGGCAGCCTCCTGAGATGAAATGTAAAGTCACAACTTAGGAAATCCTCAAGCCGTGTGGCTTTGCTCCGCTTCTGAGAAGGAGACGTGAAGGGGCCCGGAGGACACAGGCTGGCCAGTCCCCATCCCGCCTGACCTGCGGATCCTGGTCGTAACCCCGGGCGGTCTGTGTAAAGATGGTCAGTAAGGAAAAATTCAGCTCTTAGGTTGGCCACCTCCTCCCCACCCCCCTGTGTCAGGATGAAGTTCCTAGAACCAGACGTTTATATGTATTATTTTAAAAAGACACACTTTTCAACTGAAGCCTGTATTTGGTTTTGGGGTGTCCCCCGCTCCCCCTTCTGCGCACCTGGGATTTAGCTCAAGGATTTAGCGTCTTGCTTCGGGTGACTGTGTTTCATAAACTCTCCCCCAGGAAGTCAGAAACCAGTTTCCGTTCTTCCCCTTGGGGGGGGAGGGGAGGGTCCCCACCCCGCTCTCTGGGTTTGGGGGTGCTGTCCACTTGGGGACAGCTGGGGTCTGTCGCCCAGCCCTCGCCGCGCGCCGGACCCCACGTGGATGTCAGAGCCCCCCTCCCTTTCTTCGCGCCTCCCTTTCTTTGATACACGTTTTCCAAAAAATGAAGAATTCTTACGACTTGTAACTTGGTTGTATTTTATATTAATAGCCTTTAATAAAGCCATTTAAAATATGTGAGGTGTGTCTGTTTGGGGGCTCTACTCGAGTCAGGAAGCCCCTCCGGATGACTGCTGTTGCACACAGAGAAGAGAGGGTTGGTGCTAGTTAAGCAAGCGTGGGCTTCAAGAAGCCCACCGGGCACGGGCCTGACGCGCGCCCCCTGCAGGTTGGTGGGTGGCGGTGGCCGAGGTGCACAGGCCCGTAGCTGAAGGGTAGACCGGACCCCGGAGGGAGGGCTCTTGTATAGCCCCTAGGTGACCAGGAAGCCAAGGAAGGGGTTCCCAGAGACGAGCTTATCGCATCCAATGACTGACTGAAGAGCAGATGGTATCTCCCAGAAAGCTTTTACCTTGAATCTGGTTGAAATGGATTTTCCTTGGAAAAAATAACAAGATTAAGCATGGCCGATGAATGCTATTGCATCCGTTAAAGTGCAGGTGGTAAGTTACCAGCTACAGATGGAAGGGAATTTAAAAAAAATTTTTTTTAAATGTTTTTATTTATTTTTAAGGCAGAGAGAGACAGAGCATGAGCAGGGATGGGGCAGAGACAGAGGGAGACCCAGAATCCGAAACAGGCTCCAGGCTCCGAGCCATCAGCACAGAGCCCAGCGCAGGGCCTGAACCCACGAACCGTGAGATCGTGACCCGAGCCGAAGTCGGATGCTCAACCGACTGAGCCCCCCAGGTGCCCCGGAAGGGAATTTTTAGATGTCAATTTTCCAGATCAAAAAAACTTTTAAAACTAATACCTCTCAGGAAAATGGTGATCCAGGCCGACAGACTTCTGCCTTACGATCCTGCACCGTGGGGCCTTGCTGCCTCGGGGGCCCAAGATTCCAGCAAGTGACTGTACTTGCTGACTTGCTGACTGTGGTGAAGGTTCTGAGACCCGCAAGCATTTGGATTGATGTGTAGACGCATTGTGAGAGGAGGCAGAATAACTCCTGAGCTCGTAGGTTTGACAGCTTACGATAGTTAAGTATGTGATACTAATATCCCTATATTACATACATGTATGTATAAGGTTTCTCTGCCGGAAGGAGTCATCAACGTAGAGGCAGAATATGCCTGGATGCCTTGTGGAGGCAGGAGGAAGGTGTTGAATCTGGGGGGACAAGGATATCCTTTGTTGGGGTGGGGGTATTCATGGTGCTTTTCCAGCATTTTCTCTGGTCTGAGCCTGTGCTCATATGCAGTTTCCTGATGAACTTATCAGCCTTGCAGATGCCTCGATACCAAGAGGGAAACACCTTGGGGGGTGTTTCCTCAGCGATTCTGAATCCAAAGTCAGGCAGCGAACGAGTGAGCAGCCCTGGATAGATCAACTTCTGCGTCTAGAGTGGCAATACCAACTAGAAACTTAAGTAGAAACATACCAACTCCTGATGGCCGTCAAACACGTAAAGTATCCAGGAATCAACTTCAACAGGTATACAAAAACTTCTTTCAAACGGTGAAAAGGAGACAGAAGATGTAGAAAAAAGATCTGAACGATCCCGGGTGGGCTAATGTAGTGATATCAAAACGTTCATTCCCTCCAAATCATTTTGTAAGAGTTAGCGCAACGTGAACCAGAATCATGGTTGGATATTTTGAGAAATTTGACAAATTGGCACAAAGTCGTGGATGGAGAAATGATAGCTCACTGAGGTATAAGAGGGGGGGACTTGCTGTGTCACTTAGGAACACGTTAGAAGGCCATCGAAATGTTGTCTGTGGGTATTGGTTTGAGGATAGATGATCAGATCAGTGAAATAGGGTAGGGAGCTCGGGACAAAGCCGTGTGTATATGAGACCTCCGTTGAGGGTCAAAGTGGCACCACAGACTGGCAGGAGGGGGGCTCACCCCCGGGAGAGATGTGAGCACAGATTCTTACCCAACGCTGTATGGTAGATGGGCTCCTACTTCGGATTCTGCGTCTCCGTCTCTCTCTCTCTGCCCCTCCCCTGCTGGTGCTCTCTTTCTCTCAAAAAGAAAGAAACATTGGGGCGCCTCGGTGGCTCCATCGGTTGGGCTTCTGGCTTCGGCTCAGGTCATGATCTCACGGTCCGTGAGTTCGAGCCCCGCGTCGGGCTCTGTGCTGACAGCTCGGAGCCTGGAACCTGCCTCGGATACTGTGTCGCCCTCTCTCTCTGCCCCTCCCCAGCTCATACTCTGTCGCTCGCTCTCAGAAAATAAATAATTATTTTTTAAAAAAAAAAAGAGAGAGAGAAAGAAAGACAGCAGATCTGGAGTGCACCAGTGGCGATAAGTGCCTGCTTGCGTGAAATTTGCTATCTCTCATAATCGAGGTCTGTTCTGATCTCTCACTTCAGACAAGAGACTCATTTGTTCAGCTGGTGGGTTAGGTCAGAGGTGGCCCGTGGCCAGCATTGGTTAGCTCTTTTGTGGCTCGTCTCTGGTTGCATTTGGTGCAACCGAAGTTGCACATCAGCCAACACCTATAAAGCCTCCTGGATTAATCCAGGTGCTTCTGTAACACCAGCCGGGGGCCACTGAGCAGATTGGGAGGAGAGTGAGGGCAGGGGTTAGTGGTACCTGACGCCCTGGTCCTCGGGGGACAGAAGTCACACAGGCTGTGTGACATTGGGAGGACACTGCAGAGAAGACGATTCTGTCACTTGGCTGCCTTTACCACAGCCATCTGAAGTTTATGCCCACCAAGAACTCGTTAGGCAATAAAACCATAGACAGTAATATGTGTGAGGGTCTCTAAAAATTATTTAAAATTTTCTATGTTACAGAACGTGTGGAAAACACAGTCTACTGCTTTAACAGAAAACCAACTTTCTTTTTTTTTTTTTTTTTTTTTTTTTTTTGCCAGTCTCGTATGGTGAAAAATGTCCGGGTCCAAGTAAGCATGTGGGGATGGTCCTGGCTGGAAATGAGATCTAAATGCAAGTCTGGCAACCACGTGGGCCCTGGCAGTTCTCTCTGTGCCGCTTCCCTCCCTCCACCCCCTCATCGTGTCTCCCTCCGCCGATTCGGGCCGACACCTAGCCCCAGGGTTACAATAATCCATCGTTTGCTTCATAGTTCTTACCGTGTTGCAGCCCGGTGTTGGGCACTGTGCATTCAGTAACACAGTTACTCACGGGGCTTACATTCTCCTGGAGGAGGCTGACTGAGCATACGACCCCACAATTTTATGGTTGAAAAGCACTGAGAAGTAAACGAGATTTCTGCTTCTAGCCATGATAAAGTAATCCAGATGAGACTTAACCCCCATGTTATAAACCACTAGAACACTGGAGACAATAGGTGACAAACTATGTGGGACTGGACGGCAGGCATTGCAGGACTGTGATCCCAAAAGAAGGAAAGCAAGGGGAGTAAGCCTGGGGATTGTCCTGGCTTTCTACCTTGAGGCGTTTTCTAGACCACGTTGCAGAAGTCTCACCCAGCTGAGGAGAAAGAGTTGGGGGGCGGTGGGGGGGGGGAACAGATGGCTGGAATTTGCAGGAGAGAACTGTGCGGAGAAGAAGCTCCAGAAACATGCCTTAGGATTCCCCTTGGGTATGTTGGAGACAGTTTCTGGACGGCAGCCCAGCGAGTGGGGATCCGGACAGAGACTGGCTATCTTGCTGAAATGAAGAGAATGAGACTGGGGAGGCCAAGAGGGCTAGAATTGAAAAGGCAAAGTTCCAGAGAGTAAGATCTCCAGAGGTCTGCACTGGGGCTCCCTTAAGTCTCTGGCGAAAGCCATGGGGCACCTGGGCGGCTCAGTTGGTAAAGTGTCTGACTCTCGATTATTGGCTCAGGCCATGATCTCGTGGTTTGTGAGATTGAACCCCGTGTCGGGCTCCACAGTGATAGTGTGGAGCCTGCTTGGGATTCTCTCTCTCTCTCTCTCTCTCTCTCTCTGTCTCTCTGGCCCTTCCCTGCTCGTGCATGTGCTCACGCTCTCACTCTCTCAAATAAACTTAAGAAAACAAAACAAAAAGGTCTCTTTGGCCTCTTTGGCCAACCTGTGCATGTGTGGAGTGAAAGGTAGGCAAGAATGGCCTCCCCGAGTTCACACGAGGCCAGGAATCAGTCAGGTTCCCTCCAGGTAGAGTATAGGCCAAGTTGAGTCTGTGGGGCCCTCACCAGAGATCCTAGAAGAAGCTTGCACTAGAGACAGGGCTAAATTAGCCTTAGAATAAAGGATGCTCCAAATCTTCCCTGAAGGAGTTCTAAAACAAGACGTGAAAGGATCAAACCAATTCACAAATAACTTAGCTGCCCACCAGAATATGTCCAACTAGAACTCTATGGGAATGCTACCAAATCTAGAAGTAAACCCCAAATTCACACTGTTCAGCCAGCAATCAAAAATTACTAGACATACAAATAAGCAGGGAAATAGGACTCTTACACAGAAGAACAACCAGTCAATAGACCAACCCAGAAACGACAGATGATGGGAGCAGCAGACAGGATTTCCAAGCCACTATTAATAAATATGATCCTTATCCTCGAGGATGTACTGTAAAATGTAAAGAAGAGAGGAACAGAACTGAGATGAAACTCCCTGAAATGAAAATTTCACTGGAGTAGAATAAAATTGGATGATACACTGCAGAAATAAATGAACGGGGAGACAGCAGTAGATTCTATCCAAAATGAAGCAAACCGATAGGGGGGAAAATGAACTGCAGAGTCATGTGGGAAGATCCTAAGTGATCCAGTTATAAGTAATCAAAATCCCAGAAGGAGACGAGAGGGATGGAAAAAATATTTGAAGAAATAATGGCCAAAATTTCCCAAATTGATAAAAACTATAAACCCACAGATTCAAGAAGTTCATTAAGCCCCGGGTAAGACACACACACACACACACACACACACACACACACCATGCCCCAAATAACTGAAAATCAGTAAGAAAGAGAACATTTGTAAAACAAAAACAAAACAGACAAAAACAAAAAAACAAAAAAAAAACCCAAAAAACAGCCAGAAGAAAAAAAAAAAGGCTTCTCCCAAGCTTGAGTAAATGGAGAAACATCTTTAAAAAAAATTTTTTTTTCAACGTTTATTTATTTTTGGGACAGAGAGAGACAGAGCATGAATCGGGGAGGGGCAGAGAGAGAGAGGGAGACACAGAACTGGAAACAGGCTCCAGGCTCTGAGCCATCAGCCCAGAGCCCGACGCGGGGCTCGAACTCACGGACCGCGAGATCGTGACCTGGCTGAAGTCGGACGCTTAACCGACTGCGCCACCCAGGCGCCCCTGGAGAAACATCTTTAAAGTGCTGAAAAGAAAAATAGAGTTATTGACCTAGAATTTAACAACCAGCAAAAAAAAAGTCCTTTAAAATTGAAGGCAAAGTACTTTATACACACACACACACACACACACACTGAGAAAATCTATCACCAGCTGGCCTGCATTACAAGAAATATTAAAGTTATTTGGACTAAAGGAAAATGATACTTAGAAGTTCGAATCTGCACAAAGGAAGAGTACAGAAAAAAGTAAATAGGCGGGTAAAAGCCTTTTTTTTTCAGATTTAAAAACTTTTAGGAAGATCGTTGTTTAAAGCAAAAATAATAGCAATGGATTGTGACATTTATAACATGTAGAAGTAAAATGTGTGACAATAATTGAAGAGATGAGAGGGAGAAACAGAAATATACTGCTGTAAAGAGCTTACATTATACATAAAGTGATGTCATATTATTTAAAGTAAGACTGAGAAGTTAAACGTGCACAGTGTAAACCACATAGAAACTGCTAAAAATGAAAGGACAGACGCGTAGATAATAAATTGTGGAAGCAAAGTGGAATGCTAAAACGTATCAGAAAGCGGGAAGAGAGGAAAAATAGAAACCGAACAAATGGAACAAATAGAAAACATATAGCAAGATGGTAGGTTTATGCACAACTGTATTGACAATTATGTTACAATTGATAATAATTGATAATCATGCAAGTGGCCTAAGAACTCCAGTTAAAGAGCAAAAATTGGGGGCACCTGGTGGCTCAGTCAGTTAAGCATCCAACTTTTGGTTTCAGCTCAGGTCATGATCTCACGGTGCCTGAGTTCGAGCCCAGCATTGGGCTCCTGCTTGGGATTCTCTCTCTCCCTCTCTGCTCCTCCCCTGCTCATGCTCTCTCTTTCTCTCGCTCTCTCTCTCGCTCTCTCTCTCAAAGTAAATAAAACTTAAAAAAATTTTTTTAAAAAAAAGCAAAATTTTTAGACTGGATAAAAAAGCAAGTCCCAACTAGATGGTGTCTACAAGAAATGCACTCTAATACAAAGACACAGATAAACGAGAAGTAAAAGGACAGAAAAGAATCTCCCAGGTAGCTGCTAATCACCAGAAAGCTGAAGTGGGTATATTTTTGTCAGACAAATTAGACTTAGTACCATGAATATTGTCAGGGGGTAAAAAGTACATTTTATCATTATGGGGTGGGGGGGCTCTATTAATAAAGAGCACATAGCATTCTTTAGCTGTATGCAGCCAACAACAGAGTTTCAAAATACATGAAACAAAATGAAAAAAGCAAAAAGAGAAATAGACAAATTAACACGTAGAGTTTGAGGTTACAACGCTTTCAGTAATTGATAGAATCAGGAGATGGAAAATCAGTGAGGATATAAGAGAATATCATTAATCAATTTGACATAATTGACATTTGTAGAACACTCTCCCCAGCAACCACAGATTACAATTTTTTTTCAAGGGTAGGTGAAAAATTCACCAAGATACAATACGTTCTGGGTCATATAAGTCTCAATAAAATTAGGATTGAACTCATCCAGAGTATGGTCTCTGATTGAAACGCATTAAATCAGAGAATCAGAGCTGGAAGATGTCTGGAAAATCCTCACATATTTAGATATTAAATATTATATTTTAAAATAATTCATGGGCCAAAGAAGAAATCACAAGGAAAAATTAGAAAACATTATGAACTGAAAATACGGCATATCAAAATCAGTGATACACAGCTAAAGTAGTGCTTAGAGGGAAAATTATAGCTTAAATGCTTACATTAGAAAAGAAGAAAGATCTAAAAAGTTAATTCTCTAAGCTTTTACCATAAGAAACTAGAAGAACAAGGTAAGCAAAGGAGGGAAATAATAAAGAGCAGAAATCAATTAAACAGAAAGTGGTCCAGCAAGAGCGAAATAGTTGATATTTCAAAATCTAGGTCTTTGAAAACAATTAGTAAAATTGATAAAATGCTGGATAGGCTAATTTAAAAAGAGAGACACCTCATTTACACACACATGCAATGAAGCGCAAACTAGTAATATCAGGAATGAAAAAGGGACATCACTATAGATCCTTTGAATATTAAAAGGACAATAAAAGATTATTGTAAACAATCTAATGCCAAATCATATAAGTTAAATGGAATGGACTGCTTCACTGAAAGACACAACCTACTAAAAGTGACTCAAGGGGCGCCTGGATGGCTACGTCAGTTAAGCGTCTGACTTCAGCTCAGGTCCATGAGTTTGACCCCGCATCGGGCTCTGTGCTGACAGCTCAGGGCCTGGAGCCTGCTTCAGATTCTGCAGGAAAAGTATTTGACAAAAAACACCCAGTCATGAGAAAAGTTCTCAGCAGACGAGAAATAAAAAGGAACGTTCTCAACCTGATAAAGGGCACCTATGGAAATCATAAAGCTAACGTATTTGAGAAAGGCTGAATGATTTTCCCCTAAGATTAGGAATAAGCAAGGATATCTACTCTCACCACTTCCATTCAACATTTTGTTGGCAGTCCTAGCCAGCTCCGTAGGACAAGAGATATAAATAAATGGCATGAAATTGAAAAAAGTGAAGTTCTATTTATTTGCTGTTGACATGACCATACACATAGGATATACATGTGGACGCCTAAGGAATCCACAGAAAATCTACCAGAAAAAATATGCAAGCAAATTTGGAAACATCACAGCAAAGAGGGTAAATATACAAAAACCAATTGTATTTCTATATACTAGCAATAAATTGGAAAATAAAAATTTAAATGTCATTTACAAGATTATCAAAAAACACAGAATTATAATTAAATATGTGCAAGGTATATACACTAAAACCTACAAAACATTGCTGAAATTTAAAAATACCTAACTAAATAATGAAATATACTATGTTAATTCTTCAGAAAATTCAATATTGTTAAGATATTAGTTCTTTCCAAATTGATCTATATCTACAGATTCAGTGCTATCCAAATGAAATCCTGGCAGGTTTTTTTCTTGTTGTTGTGATTGTTTTTGTGTAGAAATTGACAAGCCAATTCTATATGTATATGGACATTCAAATGACCTAGAATGGCCAAAACAATTTTGAGAAGAACAAAGTTAGAGGACTTAGTCTGATTTCAAGACTTAACTGTAAATCTACAGCATCAAGATAGTGTGGAATTAGCATAAGGATAATTAAGCAATGAGAAGTCCAAAAATAGCCTCAGGCATATATACTTGAATTTTGGGGGCAAATATGCCAAAATAATTTAATGCAGAAAGGACAGACTTTTCAATAAGTGCTGCAAGAATATCCATTTGGGAAAAAACAAAAAACAAACAAACAAAAAAAACAACTGTCTTGACCCTTACCTCACACCATATATAAACATTAACTTCAAATGGATTATAAATGGAAACAGAAAAAAAAAAAACTATGTCTGGAAGAAAACATAGAAGGAAGTGGTAATTGTACATACTGGAAGGATGCTGGGAGAACCCACCACCATGATGTAGGGAGACTGAACAAATTGGTCCTGGGGAGGGTCAGGAACTAGGCAGTTCAGTGGGCCTCTGTCATGAGGACTCTGGGATCTTCTTTCTAGGATGCAGGAGAAAGTACACAGCACCACCTGTGAAGGAGCCTGCTCCCTCTGCTCCCCAAATTTAAATCTGAATCTAAACAAACCTCTAGAGCTAACCTCCATCAATAGGAAAAGCCAGAGGGGAGAGAGACAAGATTCATGGCACCACAGAAAAGCACACGGACAAGACCAGAATATGGGGCATTCTAGGGCTGTCAGCTTTGGCCCTCTGAAAAGCAGGCTCCAAGATAAGATGAGCCCTGTAAGAGATGTATGGGGGAAATGTCTGTGAGGGAAAATGGGAAGGGGCTGGCCTGGGAGAACCACTGGGTGACAGTGCAGTTCTAACCTGTGCAAGGACAGACGCAAAGGAGTTGGGTCAGAAAGGTCTCAGGGTATGCAGTGTCTGCATGGTCTTTCCCCAGGGTGTCGGCAAAAGTTGACTTGACTCCAGCCGCCTTCCAACCGGTTAGTAAATTCTGGGGAGAGAGACAAAAGAGAAGAAAGCTTTTGATCCATGTGGCCAAGGGATATAGCAGTGTGCCCAGATTCATAACCCACTCCCCACCCACGGTGGATGGTCCACTCTGGTCCGTGCTTCTTCTCAATTTGTGTCAACTGTCACCAGGAGATGTCATGACGTATCACTCCAGCAGATCTCTGGAGAGGAGTGGGGTAGGGCTGGAGTTGGGTTGGAGGGATACCATTTACGGAGTATTAACGGGCACTTTGCAATTTAACACTTGAATATTTTTTTCCCATCACCTCAGGTAAGTAGGTTCACTCACCTTGAGCCACAGTGCCGGATATAGATGTTTATCTTACTTAGGTCATAGGAGGTAATTTTCTTTACTTCCACTTGTCGTCATGCTTCCCTAGAACTTCATGGGGTTTGCCCTTAGGCAGATCCTGATCCCAGAAGTATCCCTAAAAGCCTGAAAGGGAACATGAAAAAAGGAAGCTTTAAGCTGATTTTAGCACATGATAATGGCAGCTGAATTTTTCCCAACTCCTGGAAGGCTGGTCCCAGCTGAGTGGACCACGTGAATGGAGAGAAAGCTCTTGGGAGTTCAAGCTGGGAGCGTCAAGCAGGGGCTGGGCCCCAACAACCCAACCGACCTGATTTGCATCCACTTGAAGGCATGGTGAGGGACGAGGTGGCCTATCAGGACCCCTCCTCCTTATATTCCAGTTAAATTGAATGTGAATAGGCTGGTCTATTGAGCCAGACACTCTGGTGGAGCTTTTTTGCACAGCCAATTTGATGAAAGACCTTTTAATTTTGAAGGAGCTATTCGAACACAGCTGCATGAAAATGTCTGTATTACTATGAAGATCGCCATTCATTGTTGATAAGAAGTGTGCCTTCCAGGGACCTCACCCCATCTCTCACTCCCAATGATCACCCCTAAGGTGGGCATCTGCAGTGGGGTGAGTCCCATGAATTGGTTGAGGATATGTGTTGGTTTTCTATTGATGCTATATAAAAAAAAAAATCACCACAAACTTGGTGCTTTAAATTTATTATCTTACACTCTTGTAGGTCCAAAGTGGAATACACATCTCATGAGCTAAAATCAAGGCGTCATCAGGGCTTCGTTCCATTCTGGAGGCTCTGTGGGAGAATCCATCCTTCCCTTTTCCAGTTTCTAAAGTCTCCCCCCTTCCTTGGCTCATGACCCCCTTCCTGCATCTTCAAAGCCAGCAGTATATTTCAATCCCTTTGACTCTTCTCTTCTGCTTCCTTCTTCCACTTCTAAGAACCTTCTTGATGACATGAGGCCCACTTGGAAAATTCAGGAAACGTCTTCCTGTCTCAAGGTCAGCTGATCAGCAGCCTTAATTCTGTCTGCAAGCTTCATTCCCTTTTGCTATGAAATAGTCACAGATTCCAGGGACTGGGACGGAATATGTTGGGGGTAGCATTAGTCTGCCAACCACAGGACATGGTTTTAATTACCTGGTAAGATTGCCAGAATGTTCCTGAGGAAGGGACATTTATACCAGGTGAGTAGTCGGAAAACCGTCGCAATCAGTAGTTTAGGCAAGAAGTAATGATAACATGTGGCCCAGATGGGCAGTGGTGGAGATGGAGAAAAATGGATTTAACGGACATTTGGGCAGCAACTTGACAGAATGAGTCACTACTCCAGAGCGATGGGACCTATTATCATCCTCCACAAACACAGATGAGACCCTCAGTTTTGATTGGGAGGAGATAATGTCTGGATTCAAGCTGACCCGATCCCCCAGAGTCAAGGCCAGACAGGAAATAGAACCATTTCATCAGCAGTAGGCTCTTAGCCAAGCCTGGTTGTCCCTGTCAGGTTTCATCCTACATATTATTTACCTGGGAAACAAAAGCACTTGATCGATCGTTTGCAAAGGTGGCTTCCAGCAATTCCTTGCATCCCTGATCACAATATCAGTCCCTCCCAGCAAGAGACGGAGTCCATTTCCCTTTTCTTGGGATCCGGGCTGACCCCCAGACTCGCTGTGGCTAAAGGAATATGGTGGAAATTATGTCGTGTGACTTCTGAGCCTCAGCCTCCAGAAAGTGGGCTGCCAACGCTCTTGCTCTCTTGAAGTGTTTCCACCCCTGTACAGAGAGTGGACTTCTGGTGGATGGGTGGCTTTGGAAGAGAGCCAACTCAGTCAGTAGACCAAGCCAACTGCCTTACGAGTGAGCAAGGACATCGGGACCAGCCGGTCTCCTGCTGGCTAACTGTCTTGGCTCAGGCTGTTCTAACGCATTACGGTTGGCTGGGTGGCACGAACCATGAACTTTTATTGCTTGAAGTCCCAGAGACTGGAGAGCCACGATCCGGGTCCCAGCATGGTGAGGGCTGTCTTCTCACCGTGTCCTCCCGTGGAGGAGAGAGGGCTGGGTTTCTTCCTCTTCTTATGAGGACACTAATCCATCACGGGGGCTCATCTTTCATGACCCAGTTCCTGCCAAAGGCCCTGCCTGCCAACGCCACCCTATTGGGAGTTAGGGCCTCAACATATGAACTTGGTTGGGGAGGACGTAGACATGCTGTTCGTAACACCAACCGAGGAACTGAGAGGAACCGATCCAGCTGACCCCTGCCCAAACACCAACCCACGGAGTCACGAGCAAGTAAATGCCCGCTGCTACAAGCTGCTGAACGTCAGTGTGGCTTGACGGACAGCCAGGTAACTCATCTGCTTTTCCCACGACTCCA
The DNA here is from genome assembly GCF_022079265.1 of Lynx rufus. Lineage (NCBI taxonomy): Eukaryota > Metazoa > Chordata > Mammalia > Carnivora > Felidae > Lynx > Lynx rufus. The sequence goes on from NW_025814840.1 coordinate 17,402,097, forward strand.
CCTCACCCAAAGCCGACAAGGAGGTTATGTTTTGAAAAGGGCGGAATACATACACACATACGTAGCAAAAAGCTGAAGCAACCTTGTCTGACCAGATAAATGCCTTGTGCAACAGAAGCGCTCAGTGATTATTTGTACTGTGGTTCATTTAGTGATGATACACGGATAGATGCACAGCCCGCCCCACCCTCGGAGGGCCATGGCCATGTACAAGGCACTTGCCTTCGTCTCTGTCCATTACTGAGATGACAGACGGCGCCCACCTGGGCTGTAGGCAGAGAAGGAGCCTGGGATGATGAGGAAGGCCCCTGACAGAGTTGCTGGGGGCCGGTGACACTGTGCTAAGGGGGTTAGACGACCAGCGGGTGCACACTCCCCTAGTGCCGGAACCTTGGCGGAACACAGAGACGCCTTGACGTGCTATCCCTGCTCCTGGGAAGTCAGCTAGACTGACTGAGCTGCCGGTGGAAAGGAGTTTCCTGTTACCCTCTGTGTGACTGTAAGTCACTGTCAGCTACTAACCTGCACCTGTCAACGCTTGAGATCTAGAGAAAAGTCACAGAACAGAGAACAGGGGTGGAGGGTGGCGGGGAGGCTCCACAGAAGAAACAGGATTTCACTTTTTATGCTACTTTAAAAAGATGTTTATGTATTTATTTTGAGAGAGAGAGAGAGAGAGAGTGCGAGCAGGGGAGGGGCAGAGAGAGCGAGGGAGGGAGAATCCCAAGCAGGCGCCAAGCTCAGCACAGAGCCCGATGCGGGACTTGATCTCATGAACCATGAGGTCGTGACCCGAGCTGGTATCGAGTCAGACGTTTAACCAACTGAGCTGCCCAGGCGCCCCTCTGTGTTACTTTTGACGTGTCACCTCTTGGTGGAACTGCCTCGGGAAGCAAGTTGGCATGTTCCCCGTGACTATAGAGTGGAGTGTGTGGCTCATCATTTGTGGCTGAGACGGCGAGAGCTCTCTGATACTCCTGAATTACTCTAATAAGAGCTATCATTTATTAAACATCTAACAAGTGCAACTGACATTTTATTATGTGTCATTTAATCCTTATATACTTTAATAATTTATACTATATACTTTAATCCTTTAATACTACCTGTGAGGTTGGTATTTTTATTAATCCCATTGTACAGATCATGAAACTGAGGTTCAGATTGGTTAAGGAACTTCTTCTCTCTCTCTTTTTTTTAATGTTTTGTTATTTATTTTTGAGAGAGGGAGAGAGAGAGAGAGAACGTGGCCAGGGGAAGGGGCAGAGAGAGAGGGAGACACAGAATCCGAAGCAGGCTCCAGTCTCCGAGCTGTCAGCACAGAGCCCGACGTGGGGCTCGAACTCACAGACGGCGAGATCATGACCTGAGCCGAAGTCAGACGCTTAACTGACTGAGCTACCCATGCGCCCCTTGGTTAAGGGACTTCTTAACCACAGCTTAGTAAGTGACCAAACAGGGATTCAAGCCCCCGTCCATCTGACTTCCGTCACTTGCGTGACCATTCGGCAAAGGCCATACTGCCCTTTGAACTCAATGATGTAACCCTTTCCTAAAACAGAAATCAGTTGACTCCGAAACGTCTTTGTGCTTCTTCTTTTATAAACATCAAATTCACTGAGCTGCGATTCATAAAACGTGCACGTCCTTTCTCCTCGCAGAGCACAAAAGTTACAAAGAACTCATTTTCCTGAGCATCACACTGGTCCTTCTTTTCTCCTGCTTATTTATTACAAAGTGAAAAATTAACCTGGTCACTTTCACACCCAACTTGCTTGTCGAGTGTTGATCTTTTTGTTTTTCCTCTTAAATAAAAGCCGTCGTTCCTTGGTCCTCCACGGGGTCCTCGGTGGCTTCTGCTGAGTGCCCACAATGGAGGCACACTGTGGCCGTGCCTGTCACGGGGAGAGGGGACCCGTATCCACAGAACACCTCTGGGAGGAGAAAACGCCACCTCCTCTCAGGGCCGAGTGGCCCAGCTCAGGAGGACGGTCACCAGAATATGCCACCAAATCAGCAGCGGGAGTGGCCGGCCCAGACCTGCTCTCGTCCTAGCTTCCAGAACTTTGTCCAATCATCTCCCCTCTGTCAGCTTCGTTACCCTTCTCTGCAAATTAGTGCGAGCATGTTATCACATTTTTGAACTTTCTGGCACAGAATAGTCACCCAGGCAGTGTTAGACGAAGCCACACTCCCTGATATCATGGTTTCGGGCCCGGAGGTGCGTTTAAATACGCCCCTCGCCAAATATACCTACCCATGAGACATTTAAAAATAACATTTAAAAAAACCTTTTTAATGTTTATTTATTTTTGAGAGAGACAGAGACAGAATGCGAGTGGTTTAGGAGCAGGGAGAGAGGGAGACACGGAATCCAAAGCAGGCTCCAGGCTCTGAGCTGTCAGCCCAGAGCCCGACACGGGGCTCGAACTCACGAGCTGTGAGATCACGACCTGAGCCCAAGTCGGACGCTCAACCGACTGAGCCCACCCAGGCGCCCCCAAAACAACATTTTTAAATTGGATAGTGCTTTAGATGTTACAGAGCACATGCATTTATTTCAAAGCCCGGATTACACAGCCTAGGATGCATGTTAGAAACTTGTGTATCTTCAGACTTCCGAAATCGGAATATCCTGACGGGTGCCGGGGCCTGGCCCACATTTAGACTCCTTCTAACCGTGATTGCTGGGGCTCACGTGGTGGTCTGGCGGAAGCCCAGGGGCCCCTGAGGCAGACAGGTGGATGTGTGCACGATCTGGAAGAAGTAACTTTTCCTCCTCTGCTTCCTTCTCTGCAAAATGAGTCCAAATCATTGTGCAGTGAGGCTTTGTTGTTGTTTTTAAAGTTTATTTATTTTCGAGAGACTGCAAGCGGGAGAGGGACAGAGAGAGAGCGAGAGAGAGAGAGGGACAGAGGATCTGAAGCAGGCTCTTTGCTGACAGCAGCGAGCCCAATGTGGGGCTCGAACTCAAGAACCGTGACATCGTGACCTGAGCCGAAGTCGGATGCTCAACCGACTGAGCCATTCAGGCACCCGGTGTGTGAGCGAAGCTTTGTAAGCACAGGTTTGCAAACCCAGGCCCTTGGTGGGCGTCAGCACGCCCCACCTGGCTCTTGAGGTGTTGCAGGGGAGGTCGGAGAGGCGCACCGAGTCATGGCCACGTCCGGGGTGGGGTGGGGGACTGGCCTCCACCAGTGGTTTGCAATCTGTGATTTTTAAATTCTTACAATTCCAAGGGGTGCCTCAGGGGACACCTTGAAGAGGCTGGCTGGTCGGTCTGACCTCTGCAACTAGGGAGCCCTGATTTGATCTCTTTGCTACATTGGAGCTTTGCGTCCAGATCTTTGTTGTGGAAAAAGGTTCCGGTGGAAAAAAAAAATCAAGGTTGGAGACTACTGGGCAGTGTAAGCTCTCAGGTTGCTTTGGCTTCTCACATTCTCCAAGTCCTCTGAGCTGGCCTTGTGTAAGTGCACGGCTCTGCCCCAGATTACGTGGCCTTACAGAAGGGACAGAGCCGAGCTGTCCCTTAGATTAGCCACTGGCCATAGGTGGCTTCTCAGCACTCGACAGGGGCCAGTATTACTTGAGATGTGCCAGGAGGACAGGGTACATACTGGATTGGGAGGGCTTCGTACAAAAAAAAAGAAGGTAAAATATTTTATCGATAATCTAGTTGTATTGGTGACATGTTGACATAATATTTTGGGTATACAAGGTTCACCAAATACAACCTTGAATTCACTTCCATCCACTTCTTTTTATGTTTTTTTTTTTTTAAGTTTATTTATTTATTCTGAGAGAGCAAGAGAGCGTGCGAGCAGGGAAGGGGCAGAGAGAGAGGGAGAGACGGAATCCCAAGGAGGCTCCACTCTGTCAGCGCAGAGCCTGATGCGGGGCTTGAACTCATGAACCTGTGAGATTATGACCTGAGCTGACATCGTAAGTCAGACGCTTAACCAACGGAGCCCACTCCGGCACCCCCTCTTTGTACGGAAAATTACAAACTTCCCAAAGAAGATTCCCAGGCCAAGAGGCACATGAAAAGGTGCTTAACGTCACTCTCGGGGAAGTGCGAGTTAAAACCACAGTGGGACATCCCCTCGCACCTGTTAGGATGGCTGTTACCAGTCAGACAAGAAATAAGAAGGGGTCAGCGAGGATCTGGAGAGAAAAAGAACCCTCGTGCTCTGTTGGTGGGAATGTCAACGGGGTCCTTCGAAAAATTAAGAAAAGAACTCCCATATGATCCAGTAACTGCATTGCTCGGTATTTATCCAAAGAAAACAAAATTTATCCAAAATCACTATCTCCGAAAGGTATCTGCACCCTCTTGGTAGGAGTATTTACAATAACCAAGACGCCGAAACAACCTAAGTGTCCGTTCACAGCTGAATGGATAAAGAAAGCCTGGCACACGTCTACAATGGAGTATCATTTGGCCATACAAAACAAGGAAATCCTACCATTTGGGACACCATGGTTGAAACAGGAAGGAGTTATGCTAAGTAAGGTAAGTCAGATATTTAAAAGACAAATATCATATGATCGTATGGATCATATGATCATTTTAGATACATGGAATCTCAAAAATACTGAACTCACAGGGGCGCCTGGGTGGCTCAGTCAGTTGAGCATCTCAGCTCAGGTCGTGATCTCACGGTTGTGAGTTCAAGCCCTGCCTTGGGCTCCATGCTGGGGGTGGGGCCTACTTAAAAAAACAAGAAATAAAAATGTAAAAATTAAAAACACCGAATGCACAGATATAGAGAGCAGATTGGTAATTGCTAGAGGTGGGGAGGGCGGTGGTGTGCGAAATGGGCACGGATTTTTAAAAACTTGCGTCTGTGGCTCACATTGTCTTTCTGTTGGGCAGCATAGTATAGAGCTTCCTCCCCTTCCGGAGTGCCTTCGCGTACCTTCTTCCGTCTGACTTGTACAATAGTTCTGTGCTGAGGTGGATGAGTCCTGGATGTCCAGGAGTCACGTGGACAGAAAGCTGAGATTTCATCCTGCTTCTGATCCCGGTGACTTGGACCACGTCTGTGTCCTTCTCTGTAAAATGGGGGTTGCTGTAGCCACACATGGGTTCTTGGGAAGCTCAGACCAGACAAGGTACAGGACCCTCCAGTGCGGAAGGGGTGTCACAAGGATGAGAAGGCCCGGCCCAGAGAAGTGAAATGGTGTTCCCGTGCTGGGCGTGAGACCTGTCCCTACTGGGCCAGCGTCCCTTCCTCTCCTAGGCGGGGAGTCCACCATGAATGTCAAGGTTGTACATCGGCTCCCTCCCAACCTGATGCTCCAGTGACTTGTCAGATTAATTTGAGAGAAGAGGGCCCCTACAAAGGGCAGATTTGCCCTTTGGCCCATCCCAACCTTTTGGGATTTCGAGTCAGGAAAATAAACAAAACTGACCTCAAAGAATTGGGCCATTTGGCCCTGGGTTAAGCAGCTTCTCGATGAAACAGCTTTGCTTGCAAATAAGCAAAGGGTTTTGAATCTTTACCAGGCCAACTTTCTTTCTTTTTAATGTTTATTTATTTATTTTGAGAGAAGAGAGAGAGTGTGAGTAGGGAAGGGCAGAGAGAGAGAGAGAGAGAGGGAATCCTAAGCAAGCTACGTGCTGTCAGCACAGAGCCCAACATGGGACTCAATCTCGGGAACCGTGAGATCACGACCTGAGCCCAGATCAAGAGTCGGACGCTTAACCGACTGAGCCACCCAGGCATGTGCGAGGCAGAGGCCGAGCAGCTGGCCAAGGGCAGCCTGTGACAGAGGTGGCAAGAGGTGACTCCTGCACGGATAAGTGGCCACGACATTCGCGCTCCATGAAGGAGTTGTCTCTGAAACACTGGTGGGTTGGACACACCCTCTGTCTGGGAGAAGAGTCAGCGGCCCTTCTCCTGGGTGAGATGGCCTCGGGCCGTGGTGCCTCACTCAACCTCCCCCCCATGTCCCATGGGAGTGCCAATGTCGGGGCCCGGAGCGTCCATTCCAGACGGCCCTTGGTGGAGGCTTCTGATGGTGTTGATGGATGGCTTGCTCCAGAGTAAGCAATCCAGGGAGCAGTCACATCCTCTAACCCACAGCTTCAAACCCATCCCCGAGTGCTCAGGGTTGGGTGGGGAAGGGGCACACGGACCGAGACTCCTTCCCAGCTGCGTGACCTGGTGGGTTACCTGACCTCTTTACTACAACGGTTGCTAGATCGACCTCACGGGGTCGCTGAGAGGAAGGACGAGAAAGCTATTAACGTAATGCCTGGCACGTAGTAAGCACTGGGCACCCAGCAGCCCTGATTTCACGGCCCAGGGAAGCAGTGGGAGGGGAAGGGGTGCAGGGGGGTGGCTGTCCTCTTGGTGCCTAAAAGAGACTTCTACACAGCTAGCCGTATCCCTGTCCCTCTCCTGGCCACCGTGTCCGAGGCAACGCCCACCCCCGAGGGATCCTCTTGAGAGAGGGCATGATGTCCTTGCGTGACTCAGCTCTGTCTGCAGGCTGCCCCCAGTGGGCACTCTCCTCTGCCTTCTGCACACCACCTTGCTGGCCAGGCTCCCCGAGGCAGGACCGGCTTCCCCGCCGTGCCATTTTCCCGACTCCCAAGGGCTGACTCTACAGAGGGGGTATCAGATACCAGCCTCAGGCCATGTTGGAGCCCCCTGCAGCACGCCGGCTCCCACCCTCCAGCTCCCCCCCTCTGCTCAGCTCTTCCTCGAGACGTATCCCATGCCTGGCAGGTGCCAGAGCTGGGGGCGGGGGCCCAGCGTCGATCCTGGGGATCCGGGCCTTGGCTCTCCTCCCTCCGGCTTGGGGTCTGCTTTGGGGGTGCACTGAGGCGCACGGTGCAGCCACCTGGGCGGCAAGCAGAAAGGTGATTTCTCGTGGACCTGCTTCCCAAACCAGCCGGTGCCCACGCAGCGCCACTTAGGAGATGGCGCTAATCCACGAGAGACCTGCTTTCTAGAACCAGACCACTCGCCCACAGCCCCTCACGCCTTCGCTCATTTTCCCTGTCGGGGGCGCAATTATGAATTGCTCCCGTGACCTACGGCAACGAATCTGGGTTCCTAAGTGCCTCCTTATTAGGACGCGTCACTTCATTTTTCTGCTCTCCAGGTCCCTCACGTGTCATGTGGGTAAAATGACAGGTGTGTGAGGACGGAGTGAAAACATAAAGCCAGCAGGGCACACGGCAGCCACTTAACCCGCATTATCGCCAGCAGCTAGCTCGTGGTGAGAGCAGCCTGAGATCGAACCCCCTGCGCCTCTCTCCCCCTGCGGTTTTGTGACATCCGTATTCTCTAGCTTGGATCACTGCTCACAGTTTCGCTGTCTCGGGATTGATCTTACGTAGCAGATGCAAACCCAAGCCGCAGACGGATGTTGAACACGCTCCCGGTGCTAGGTGTCCCTCGTTTTCCTCGCCGCCTGCCGTTCTCGGCTGAGCCACCTGCCATCTTCCCCGAAACACGGTTCTGATGAGTGACTCATTCTCGCATTGTCGGGACTCAACGTTAGTAAAGCCTCGGCATGGAGAGGAGTCTCCGCGCCTCCGTGGTCTCGATAATCGTGTCGTGCGCAAAGCCAGGTCCCCTTCCCGTTACTAGTTGAAAGCATCCTGTACCGGCGTGTCCCCCAGACGGCTCCCTGGGGGCAGGGACGCCGTCAGTCTTGCAGAATCTGAGGCCTCCAGGGCTGTGTCGGCATGTAGCATCTGTCGTGTCAGCCTCTCTGCTGGCAGGCTTCTCCAGCTCTCCGCTTCCTCCTCCTGCTCACCCATCGGTCCCCACAAGGGTGGCAGGCGGGCTGGCGCCGTCTCCGAGGCAGGACAGAAAGAACGAGCAGCGGGGTGCAGTTTGCCCTTCTGTTACCTGGAGTGCGCAAAGGGGCTTCCCTGGGGGCCAAGTGTGCGCTCAGAAACGGACTCAGCTTGAGCGGGACGTTGGTGCCAGAAAGTGAGTCACTGCTCCTAAGCAGACCTTCGGATACTTTGGAGAGATCATCCGTGGAAGGGACGAGCGGTTGACGTAGGTGACGTACCATTTCCCGGTGGCTTCCTTGGGACCCTTACGGCCCAGGGCGAGATGAAGCCTCACCTGTGAGAGGCCGCTGTTCCCGGACGAGCCTGCTGACGTCTGAGCCCCAAGTGACCCCAGCTGCCTACCTAGGGGCTTGGGACCTCCCTCAAACCATTCGTGCAAGCCGTAAAGGTGGGAGGGGTGGCAGGGTCCGACAGGAGTTCTCGAGGCAGGTGTGGATGAAGCCAAGGTTAGCACAGAGACGGAGAAGTTTCCGGTCCTCCAAGGAAGGACCACTGGGCCTCAGAAGGCCCTGAAATCCATCAGGGAGATGGACCGGACGCAGCGGGAAAAGAAAAGAAGGCTCTGGGCTGGATCCTGAGTGCTGCTCTGCAAATAGCTGTGCCTCAACCGCTATCTCCAACTCCAGGAAAACAGACGACAGGGGTTTAACCTGCCGTCCGTAGTGAGGCTCCGGAGAAACTGAGAGCTCGAGAATGATGTGCATATTTTTGTGGGCCCATAGTGTTCTTTTCAGGTTCTCAGAGGGGTCCCTGACCCTGAAATAGAAGAACCACTCTACAGTGTGATCCCCAGGTTTCTTTCCATCACATACATTCTAGATTCTTGACTTACAGGTCCTCAGTGCTGTCCACGGGTTTCTAACATCGATAGAGGTATTGTCCGAAACTGGCCCCTGTCAAGTAGGGCTCTCAAGGGCCCCCGGGGGGTGGAACTCTGGGGGGGGGGCTTGGGGGGTGACTCTTGAGGGGACCCAGGTGATAGACGTGACTCTGAGGGGAAACCGAATGGGAGGGTCTGTTGGATCACACTTGGATTTCTTCCTCGCGTTGTGGAAGAAAACGCACTGTCCAGAGTGCCGTGGTCTTCCCGAGTAGTTGGACACAGATGCTTCTGTTAGAGCCATTTCCTTTTGTTCCTTGGCCACAGGCAACGGGTGTCTCCTTGGGCGGCAGCTGGCCCCGGGTCCCCTCTCCCTCATCCCGTCTTCAGGGTGCGATCCGGTGTGGAGAAGAAAATGGTGCCCGTGGTAGCTCACTGTCCCCCTAAGCCACCCGAGCGTCTGGATGCACAGATAGGGTTTTGTCAGTTTTCTCCACAAAACTGTCTTTTTCCCTGCTGTCCTCAGGACAGGGCGGAGGTTCATAAGCAGAGATAGCCCGGGGCCTGGGAGACTCAGCCTCACAAACTGGATGAAACGAACAACCAGTCTCTGGTGGCCTCTCTTGTCTCGCGCCTCCCACCCGTCGCGGCCAAGACCCTGGCCGGGCCTCAGTTCCGGGCCGGCCGGCCGCCGGTGGAAGCAAACAAAGAGAAATATTTGAACCTCCAGAGGCAAATGATCCCACCTATGGGTTCCCCAGTCTTCTGGGGAGAAAAGCCCCTCCCCCCCCGCCACTTGCTGTTTCTGGAAATCCAGGCCAAACCAGCCCACAGTCCCCACGACTGCCACCCCAGCCGTCCCTCGGACCCTGGAGCTGCTGTTTCAGGATTCACACTCTTGCAGTCTCTTTTTTTGTACGTTTTGTTTTTCCTCGCACAAGTCTTAGCCCCCCATTGAAAACAGGCCTGCCAGTTTGAATATCCTTGTGGCAGGAGGTCAGGAGTTTTATTTTTCCACCCAAAGGCCCCACGGTTAATACCCTGCCAGACGCCGGGCGGCCTCACCAGCCGGAACCTGGCTGTCCCCGAGGACAGAGGCCATATTTTCCCTGGACAAGATGAGCAAGAAGGCCTCTTCCAGCAGACCCCAAGCTCCTGAGTCCTGTGCCATAAACTACCCCCGCGTCATTGACACTGGCCTTTCCACCAGCCAGGCCCGGGCCTGGGGCAGGGCGGGAGCCAGGCATCAGAGGGGAGGTAGGACGGATTCTTCCTCACCACATGGATGTCATCAAATCTTGGGTGGATTTTCTCATCTCCCACACGGCGAAAGATCTCGTAAAGAAAGATCTTGAAGATCAAAGATCAAAGAAAGATCTTGAAGGGACAAATCCCTAGGGCCCTGACGCCTGGGGTCACCTGACCCCGGGGAGTCATCATCCCTGACCTTTGCCTTGGAGTTTGCCAGGACGCTCCCTCCTGTGACCTGGACAGAGCTGACGGCGGGCCAGGGCCGTATCCCCACCCCCTGGTACAGGTGCCGCCTCTGGTCGCATCCTCCTTATGCGGGGCCTCTTCCCCCGTCACCCACACCCGCTCAGCTCCGCGTGGAACCTTCTCGTTTGCCTTCTCTTCATTTGCCAGGTCCTCAGCCCTCTGCTGGATTTCCTGGCTTCTTCCGCCCCTCCCCCAGAGATGTACTCCCCATCCCACCCCCACTTTCAATTCCTAGGCCATGGGGTCTCCTGCTAAAGCCCCATGCCCCAAACCTCCCCCGACGGCCCCCTTGCTCTGGCCTCTGGGCTGCTGCACAGAGCTGCACGGGCCCCTTGACCCTCTCCTTTATTCTCCTCTGAGGGAAGCCTCGCCTCCCTTCCCGTGACGGCCGGGTCGCCTCAGAGTCCCTCCCTCCGTCCCCTGTCCGCCCCTCTGCAGCTCTCTCCCTCCGTAGGCCTTTCGTCTGGCATTTCTGGAAAGGGAGGCCGCTGCCCGGCCTCAGCTCTCCTCTCCTCCCCTCGCCCTCGCTGCCACTTACGATGTGATGCAGGCCGGCCGTCTAACTCCTTCGTGACCTGCCTTCCTCCCCTGTGAGGGGTGACGCTAGTGCCCGCTCTAAGTTGTTCCTGTGAGGACCGAATAGCAGGGAGCGGGGAAGGGCCTGGCCCGGAGTCATCGCCGTGAGAGAAAAGGAGTGAGCGCTGCTTTATTCCGGAACCTTCGGAGACAACACTGTTCAAAGCTTGTCCTCCGTGTAGTCTCTTAGTTCATCCCTCCCACCCAGGAGGACTGGCTTCTCCGCATCCCCACAGGACCAAATCCAAGCTTCTCGAGAGTGGCTTCAGGCCCCTCACACGCAGGCCGCTTGCCCTGCATCAGGCCCGAGCTCTGCCCTCACCGGCGGCCGCCCCACAGTCCAACTCCATGTGCTTTTGTCTCCCTATGATCTTGCTTGTGTAACTCTGCATCCTTCCCCCCCTACTTTTTTTTTGGGTCAGTCCTGCCCCCCCCAGGATAAACCAAAACAAGGCTCCCTTTTTTTCTCTTCAAATAGTGTATCAGTTATCTACGGTCACAAAACACGGCACGATAACACAATTCGTAACTTAGAACAACAGGCATCTTTTTAGTGCGCAGGTCTGTAGGGGTTAGGGTTTTGGGGGTCCCAGCAGGCATGTCTGCAGTCAGGTGGCATTAGGACATCAGGGTGACCCGGCCACGCATCTCTCCTCTACCCCCAGGCTAGCCCAGAAGGTTCTTTCGGTGGGAGCAGAGAACAAGCCCACATGCGTGAGCCCTCTCAGTCCTCCAGTTGGGTCCCATTGGCCGACACAGAGCGAGTCGCGTGACTGGTCCTAGAGCCAAAGGGGAGGCGGTCCTAGTGACGGGGTCAGGAGGGTGCAGTGTGGGGCCAAGGCAGGCAACCCTCCCCAGACAGCACGTTTCGCAACGTGGCTGGGAGGGCATCGGTCTGTCTGTGTTATCGTGGTCCATCGAGGCATCTGCCTCGCCCATTGGCCCTCAGGCTCCCGTGGGGGCAGGAATGGCGTTTTATTCACATCTTGTCTCCACCGCTTCGCACAGGGCTGTCCCCCTGAGGTCCTCACCTGTGGCTGACTGAATGCAATTTGTTCTCCCATCTCAATCTCGGTCTCAAAGAGCTCGTTATGCTCTGCTTTTAAACAGATGTCCTCTCTCATCTCGAGTCAAGTGGCTTCCCTCGCCACTCCGAGTCCCCCGCTGACTTGGTGTCACGTCCTCATCATCAAGTCGCTCGACTGTGCGGTCTGGAACCACCCTTCCTCCACACCCCCTTGCCCACCCGTAACTGGACTTTTGAAAGCCACTGGGGCACCTTTTACCACAAACCACTCACCCGCATCTCGAAGCCTCTCTTCCTTGTTAGCAACCTGTGGTCGCCTCCTCTTCAAAAGGTTCTCCTTCTGGCAGCATAAGACTGTGGACAGAGCTTGGCCTCCGGCCTCAGAGAGACCCATCTTGAATCCTGACTTATCACCTTCTGGTTGTGTGACTCTTGACCGGGAACGGTGCACCCTCGTTTCCTCTGAGCCTTAACGGCTGGCTCACTCCTACTGCTCGCCCGAGACCTTCAGCCAGACTCCTTTGCTGAAGACCCACAGGTTTTCTGCACTTCTAGAAGACCCTGGACCCCAAAAGAGGGAAGGGTTGAGTTGAGGGGTTGCATTTTTGTTCTGGAAGCAGCGGTGGGAAAAGCAGACATTAGATTCGAACAGACCAGGATTCAGTTCAGATCCCTCTCTCCTCCACACGACAAAACCCTGGGCCACAGTATACTTCTCATTTTTCTCTGCCGGTCTCCTTCTCACTCTCTCCTTCTCTACCCTTCAAAGTTTCTCCTTCCTTCCGTGTCTTAACGTTAGGCTCCTTTAAGGTCCTAGCCTCTCAGATGCCCTCTTTTTATGCTCATTTTCTTGTGAGAGCTTGACTGGTCAATGGCTTATCTAAATTGGTATCTTCCAGATTTGAATGACCAACTCTTAGTGGGAATTTTCCCACTAAGGATCCACTCCCTCATTCCCACTTCCTGTCAGGCTGGTTTCACATTGGTACTCCATAATTACCTCAAATCCCAAATGGAAACAGGCTCCCTGGCCCGATTTACCCATCTTGGTTAGCCATGCCATTTCCCTGCCTTTCCATGTTCACTCGTCCGCCATCTTTGTTTACTGCTCCCATTTTCTCTCTTCCGTCGGGCTTGGACCGGCAAGCCACATCTACTCTGGAAGGTTGTGGAAACGCTAATAAGTAATCCTTTATGGGTACATTTTTGACCCGCTTCCAAAGACAACATTATGGTATCTGCATTTATAGGGTGAGGGAATGAGGTACCAACTGGGTTTTGTCTGGGCTAGCTGGTCAGCGAGACTGCGGGCAGTGCCCAGAGAGTTAAGGTGTAAAGGGCACAGAGAGAGACACCGAGAAACAGAATTCCCCAGGCTTGTCTTTTCTCCTCCTTGAGAATGACAAGCAGCACCAACCCCACGCCCGCAGTGAATGAACACAAGAAGCCTTGGCCTCTGGCCTTTTGACATCCTCACATTTGTGAAGGAGGGTGGGATTTTTTCCACTCCTGGCAGAGCCCTTTCCAAGAAAGTGATCTCATTTATCTTGGTGAAAGGCTTATTTTTAAAGTGCACATTTCATTTTCCATTATTTAATAGGCACATAATGTCCTGCAGCTTCCTTCTAAGTGCTTTCGTACACGGGGATTATGTGCATTGTTCCATTTCATATATGCGCCTCAGTGAATCTCCAGATATTTCTTTCAGCGCCTTGGTGATAAAAATACGTTGGGCGATGTGTGCCTGTGGTTTGGTTTGTTTGAGGAAAAGTTTTAGTCTGGAAAATACATGCTGTGGACTTAGGAGCCGCGGCTGCGGGGGAGGGCTGGGCAGCAGATGATCGGGTGCCCCCCACTCCAGGCGGGGCTTGATGTGGGTGGGAGGGGCGGGGGCAGGACATGATGTCCGTGGAAAGTTATTTGTGGCACTTGGCAAAGGCAATAAGGCAGATTTTCTGCAGGCCCGGTGTGATAGGAGCTTGAAGTTGGGGAGACCCTTGGGGCTCAACTCTGAATACAGCAGAGAAAAGTGGGAACTTACAGCAGGGAGCAGGGTGGGGAGGTCAGTGCATGGAAAACTAAGAGGTCCCATCAGGATAAGGAAGGATTCTGGCTAACCTGACCTAATAGGGTTCTTCTGAGCGCTGGAAATCAAGAGTCGGACGCTTGGGGCGCCTGGGTGGCTCAGTGGGTTAAGCATCTGACTTTGGCTCAGGTCACGATCTTGCAGTTTGTAGGTTTGAGCCCCGTGTCAGGCTCTGTGCCGACAGCTCGGAGCCTGGAGCCTGCTTCCGAGTCTGTGTCTCCCTCTCTCTGCTCCTCCCATGCTCATGCTCTGTCTCTCTCTGTCTCTCAATAATAAATAAACGTTAAAAAAAATTAGAAAAAAAGAGTCAGAGGCTTAACCGACTGAGGCAAGTGAGCTTTTATAAAGAGGAGAAAAAATTATTAATTAATCAAGTTCCCTTGACGCCGTTTCTTGGAAATTGGCCCTAAATCTTCCCAAGAAAGCTATTTTTTCAAAATCCACCCCCCTTTCCCCCCACCCAAGTGTTCTTCGGAATCGCCCGATTGAAGTGTTCTTTTTACAGGCTGAGTGTTTTAATAAACTTTATTTTTCGAGCAATTTTATGTTTACAGAAACACTGAGCAGAAAGTACAGAGAGTTCCCATATATCTCTTCCACCCCGACTTTCCTTATTATTAACATCTTGCATTGTTGTGGTACATTTGTTACGACTGATGAAGCGGAGTTGATACATTATTATTAACTAATGTCCATAGTTTACATTAGGGTTCTGGTGTTATTCAATTCTGTGAATACTTTTTTTTCTCGTAATATTTTTGTTTGTTTTTGAGAGAGAGAGAGAGAGAGAGAGAGAGAGAGGGAGAGACAGAGCACGAACGGGGAAGGGGCAGAGAGATAGGGACAGAGACACAGAATCCGAAGCGGGCTCCAGGCCCTGAGCTGTCGGTGCAGAGCCCGACGTGGGGCTTGAACCCACAGCTGTGAGATCATGACCTGAGCCAAAGTCGGACCCCCCAACTGACTGAGCCACCCAGGCGCCCCAGTTCTGTAGGTACCTTCTGCTGTTTGTGGAAAGAAGACAAGAATCCATTCAGAGGAGACTCTTCGGGCCTAGAAAAAAATGCCTGAGGCCTGAGGTGATGGACTGTTCACCTGAATAGGTGTGGTGTAGGAAATTCTCTCTCTGGAAGACTCTCATCCTTGGGATGAACAACCCCGTGCACGTAGCCACCCGTGATGGGGAATTACAAGTCAATGTTTGTGTTTCTCAGCAAAGACCCCTTTGGTCATGTTCTCTCCAGAGGGCCCACCTTCACGACCCAAGTTGCATCTTTACTCGGAGTTGGAAAGGTCCTTGGGGAGCCACCGTGCTCCGCAACCGTCACCAAGCCCGGGCCCTGGGCCGCTGGGAAAGGAGGGGAGGTTTTGGCGCTCCTCACGGGGCAGCGCGCTGGCTCAGAGGACCTCTGTGCTCTCTCCCCCCGCGGAGCCACTCTGCTCTGCCCGCACGCCCTGGCTCTCTGTTCCCTGGAAGAGTGGGTAATAGGATCACTCGGGGACCGGCATCCCCAGGCCGGCGTCCGCACGGTCACTGCATTCAGAGGTTGCGCACCGCCTCTGCATTTGCAGCCCGACCCGCGTGCAGGGCATGTTTGTTGCAAGGCGCTTCTCTCTCGGGCGCACACTCGCCGATGCTGAGGCTGGCTCTTTGCAAAACCCGTTTCTGCTTTGCCAGCTGCTCCCAGTTGGGCCGTGCCAGTAGGGGGTCTCCACGGAGACTGCAGGGCCCGTGGGTGGGGGGAGACGGGACTCCCTGCCGCCTGCCTGCGTCCTGCGCACTCGCCGCCCCTGTGCGCGTCCCCGTGCAACACCTCTCCCCCGCGGAGGGCCGCAGGGCCCTCCTACGGCAGCAGCAGAAGCCGGCTTGCAGCTTCCCCAACCCTCGCAGAGCCGGCCTAACGGCACCCTCTTCAGATGCCACGCTGCCCTGAGGCCTCACCCACTGCCATCCAGATTTTAGCAACGCTTCGGGGGCTGGGGGGTGCGCCCACTGACGGCCGCATCTGGTGCCCTGCTCACACTTCATCTGCTACTCTTTGCGCATCGCTTCCGCTGGTCGGAAGCAGGAGAGGCGAGGGCAGCCAGAGGCACCAGCCCCCTGTAGGGCTGCCAGGCGAGGTGACGGTAAACTATTTCGCACTGCCAATAGGAGAGAGGTCTGGGAGACGATCAGAGCACAGAAGGAAGGGAGAACCTTCCATTTCTGGTTCTGGCAGCGTGGCACTCCCGGCAGCTGTAAGAGCAGCAAGGGAGGCGTCATGGTGGAGCAGAGGTCAGGATGGTCTGGAGGCTGGGGGAAGGCAGCGCCTGTCTGGTGTTTGCTACCTCTGTGAGACCTTCCGCGGTGCACCTGCCCGGGAAGGCTCCTGGGTCCTGTAGGCTTCGTGTGTGGAACAGACACGAGTGTGGGGGAAGGTGAATCGTGTAAGGCGTAATAACACCCCCTCAAAGGCCTTCACGCCCTCATCCCAGAAAGCTGTGGCTATGTTATGTGACCCGGCAAAAGGGATTTTGTAAATGTGCTTAAGGTGAAATAGGCATTGTATTCTAGGCTTTCCGTAGAGTGTGGAATATAAACCATAAACTAAGTGCTAATAGAGCTTAAAACCAAGATTCGCAGGGATCAAGCTTATTTCGAGTAACAGAGCTATGCTCCTGAACAGACCTCAAGAGTGTTTATAGGGAATACAATAATATTTAGCAGCCGAGGTAAAAGTCATAATGTTTAGCATTCAATAAAAAATTATCAGTCATGCAAAGAAGGAGGAAAGCACATCCTGTAATGAGGGAAAGAAATCAATCCGTTGAAGCTGCCCCAGAGCTGACACAGATAATAGAATTAGTAGAAAAAACATAAATGTTGTTATAACTATACTCCATGTGCTCAGGAAGTCACGGAAAAGACGGAACCTGCTAAGTAGAGGCGTGGAAAATGTAAAAAGACCCAGAATGAACTTCTAGAGATGAAAATCACAATGGGTTAGATGAAAAAAAAAATACAGGATGGAATTAATAGCAGAGTAAACAGTAAGGTAAAGCAGAACCTTTGAAGACATAACAAAAGAAACTATCCCAATGAGAGAGAAAAAAGACGAATAAAAAAATAGATCATCTAAGCTGTAGGACAACTTCAAGAAACCTTAAAGTGCTCAAAGCAGAACTCAAGGGTGAAAGGACAAAAATATTAGAAAAAAAAAAATAAAGACTGAACACTCTCCAAATTCAGTGAAAACTGTAAACTCACAGACCCGAGAGGTTCAATGGACATTAAGCACAAGAAACCCAAAGAAACTACAAAGGTACATTATGGTCACATTGCTGGTGGGAGGAAACTACAAAGATACATTACAATCACATTACTGGCAGGGTGCTTGCTTGGATGGTTTAGTCAGCTGAGCATCCTTCTCTTGATTTTAGCTAAGGTCATGATCTCACAGTTTGTGGGTTCAAGCCCCCTGTTGGGTTCTGTGCTGTCAGCTCGGAGCCTGCTTGGGATTCTCTGTCTCCTCGCTCTCTGCCCCTCCCCGACTTGCGCTTTCACAGGCGCTCTCTCTCTCAAAAATAAATATGTACACATTAAAAAATACATAATATATATGTTGTAGCAAGCAATGCAATCATATATACATATTCTATATAATCTATAATAATATCTATATAATCGCACTGCTTGCTATAAGTGACAAAGAAAAAAAGTCTTAAAAGAAGCCAGAAGATAGGGACACATCATATACAAGGAAACAAAAATAAAGATGAAAACAGCTTTCTTATCAGAGATATTGCAAGGCTCAAATTACTAGAGTTGGAAATGCATGAGGGGACAATTGGATACCTTGCCTGAAATGAGCAAATTTTCAGGAATGCACAATCTATCGGGGCGCCTGGGTGGCTCAGTCGGTTGAGCGTCCGACTTCGGCTCAGGTCATGATCTCACAGCTCGTGAGTTCGAGCCCCGCGTCGGGCTCCGTGCTGACAGCTCAGAGCCTGGAGCCTGCTTCGGATTCTGTGTCTCCCTCTCTCTCTGCCCCTAACCCACTTGCATTCTGTCTCTGTCTCTGTCTCTGTCAAAAATAAATAAACATTAAAAAAAAATTAAACAAAAAAAAAGAAATGCACAATCTATCAAAACTGACTCCTGAACAGAAGATCTGAATAGAACTCTAACAAGTTAATGAGATTGAATTTGTAATAATAAAAAAAAAATCTCCCAACAAAGAAAAGCCCGGAAGTAGAAGGCTTTACTAGTGAATCCTACCGAACATTTAAAGACTTAGCATTAATCCTTCTCAAACTGTTCCAAAAAACTTGAAGGGAGGGAACATTTCTTGACTCAGTTTATGAAGCCAGCATTACCTTGATAAAAAGCCAAAGACACCACAAGCCAATATCCCTGATGAATAGTGATATGTAAATCCTTAGCAGAATACTTGCAAACCAAAGTCAGAGGCGTATTATCATTATTCACCATGACCAAGTGGGATATACTCCTGGAGTGTAAGGATGGTTCAACAAATGAAAACCAGTTAATGTGACACACCACATTAATAGAATGAAGAAAATAACCTCACACGATAATCTCAAATGCAGAAAAAATATTTGACAAGATTCAACACAATTTAGTGATAAAAACATTCAATAACTAGGAATAGAAGGGAACATCCTCCACATGATAAATCCATACATGAAAAACCTACAGCTAACACCATAGTCAATGGTAAAAGACTAAAAGCTTTTCCATTAAAATCAGGATAAGACAAGGATACCTACTTTCGCTAATTCTATTCAACATAGTCCTAGAAATCCTAGCCAAATCAATTAGGCAAGAAAAAGAAATAAAAAGCACCCACACTGGAAAGGAAGAGGTGAAATTATCTCTTTTCACGAGAGTCTGATCTTACACATAGAAAGCCTTAAAGATTCCACAAAAAACCCTGTTAAACTAATGAATGAAATCATCAAAATTGTAGGACACAACAAAAAATCTGTTGTATTCCTACACACTAGCAATGGACAACCCCAAAAGGAAATTAAAAAAAACCATAATTCCATTTATGATAGTATCAAAAAGAATAAAATACTTAGGGATCAATTTAGCCAAGGAGGCCAAAGACTTGTACACTGAAAACTGAAAAAACATTACTGTAAGAAAGTAGACATAAATGGAAAGATATCTTATGTTCATGGATTAGAAAACATAATTAAGATGTCAGTACTACCCAAAACAATCCACAGTTCCACCACGGTTCCTATGAAGGTCCCAAGGGCATTTTTTTTTATTTTTTTTTAATTTTTTTTTAATTTTTGGGACAGAGGGAGACAGAGCATGAACGGGGGAGGGGCAGAGAGAGAGGGAGACACAGAATCGGAAACAGGCTCCAGGCTCCGAGCCATCAGCCCAGAGCCCGATGCGGGGCTCGAACTCACGGACCGTGAGATCGTGACCTGGCTGAAGTCGGACGCTTAACCGACTGCGCCACCCAGGCGCCCCCCAAGGGCATTTTTTTTTACAGAAATAGAAAAAACCATCCTAAACTTTATATGAAATTTCAAGAGTGATAGCCAACACATTATTGAGAAAGAAGAACAAATTTGGGGGACTCACACTTCCTGGTTTCAAAACATACTACAGAGCTACAGTGATCAAACAGTGTGGGACTGGCTTCAGGATAGATGTATGTAGACCAGTAGTATGGAATGAGAGTCCAGAAATAAACTGTCACATATTTGGTCACTTGATTTTTGGCAAGAATGCTAAGATCATTCAGTGGGGGAAAGGACAGTCTTTTCTACAAACAGTGCTGGGAAAACTGGATATTCACAAGCAGAAGAATGAAGTTGGACCTTTACCTTACACCATATACAAAGTTTGACTCAAAATGGACTAGGGACCTAGAATTAATGGCTAAAACAATAAAAACTCCTAGTAGAAAACGGGAAAATCTTCACGGCACCGGTTTTGGCTTGATCTCTTGGTTATGCCATCAAAAGCTCAGGCAACAAAAGAAAAAAAACATACATTTGACTTCATCAAAAGTTAAAACTTTGTTTCATCAAAGCATGCTGTCTGGAGAAGGAAAAGACAAGCCACAGAATGAGAGGATATGTTTGCAAATCATATATCTGATAAGGAATTAACATCTAGAATAATAACTTTTCCAGCTGAAGAATAAAATCTAAACAACCCAATTCAAAAAATAAGAAAGGACTTGAATAGACATTTCTCAAAAGAAGATGCTCAACATAATTAGTCATTAGGAAAATGTAAATCAAGACCATGATAAGATACTACTCCACATCAAATAAAATAGCTATTATCAAAAAAAAAAAAAAAAGGAAAATTACAAGGGTTGGTGAGGATGTGGGGAAATTGGAATGCTTGTGGCATATAAAACGGTGAAGGCACAATGGAAAATAAGTCAGCTGTCCGTCAAAAAAATTAAGCATAGGGGCACTTGGGTGGCTCAGCTGGTTAAGGGTCTGACTTCGGCTCAGGTCATGGTCTTGCGGTTTGTGAGTTCGAGCCCCGCGTCGGGCTCTGTGCTGACAGCTCAGAGCCTGGAGCCTGCTTCGGATTCTGTGTCTCCTTCTCTCTCTGCCCCTCCCCAACTTGTGCTCTGTCTTTCTCTCTCTCACAAATGAACATTTAAAAATTAAAAAAAACAAACAAACAAACAAACCTAAGCATAGAATTACCACGTGACCCAACAATTCCACTTCTAGGTATATACCCCAAAAGAATCGAAGGCAGAGGTTCAATCAGACATTTGTCGCACACGCACATTCGTAGCAAGTGGCATTGTTTACAATAGCCAAAATACGGAAACACCCAAATCTCTGTCAACAGAAGGTTGGAAAAACAACATGTGCTGTATACGTAACTACGAAACACTGAGCCGCAAAAAGGAAGGAAATGCTGACACGTGCTACAACTTGGAAGAACCTTGCAAATGTAATGCTAAGTGAAATGAGCCAGATACAAAAGGACAAAACTTGCATTTTTCTACTTATTGGAGGTCCCTGGAATAGGCAAATTCATAGAGACAGAAAGTAGAATAGAGGCCCCCAGGGGCTGGGAGCAGAGGGAAATGGGGAGTTAGTGTCGAATGGCTACGGTATTTTTATCTGGACGATGAGAGTTGGGGTGATTGTGTTCAGCCTCATTCCGAGGTGTGGATTACCCTCCGTTCCCCACCTGTGTGTCCTGTGGACTCCGTCAGACGGGGGCCTTGGCGGCCTGTCCTGTTACTTGACCCTCTGGTTGCGGAAGGCTTTTGCCCAGATGTCTGAGAGTCATCTCCTGGGCGCCGGGTCATCCTGCCCTGGACCTAAGTACCTCTTTCACTCTGCCTGTGGTCTATGGTCGGGCACAGTTCGAAATCCGTGTATCTCCGTCGAGACTTACGGAAACATGTTTCTCATTAGTTTCTAGGGGTAATTCTACCTCCTGTGGATCCTGGCTCTGAGTTTATACTGAGGCTGAGTCAAACCAGGGCCGCCGTGTCCTTAGTAGCAGGCAATGCGATCCTTTGATATCGTCCTAGAGCTGTTTGCTCCCTTGACCTTCGTCTCTCAGGTCAGCCGCGCTAAGACTGCAGCGGGCCACTGGAGGTTTCCTGACTTAGGGAGGCCACCATTTCTGCAATTCTCTCCTTCCATTTCCATCCACTTATGGAAACGCTAGAATTTTATTTCTGAATTTTATGGGAGAAAACAACCCCTCGGATAGAATGATCAAGGCAGCTCATTCACGAATAACAAGGCAATTAGGACCTTCTCCTGCATTTCATTTTGGCTGTCACTTCGACGTTACTCAGTATCTTTTATTGAATAATAAGTGTATTTATTTATTTATGCTTTTATGAGGGTCCATTTTGCTTTAAGATACGCTGTTATCATTGAGAAGAATAAGGGAGGTTTTTTTGGTTCATGATTTCTCAGGCCTAGCACACACAATTCCTGAGAAAGGAGGAGGAACTGTCATAGTGTTTGTTATAGTGACATTTGTTATAGTGACAAAGAGCTGTTGGGAGACAAACTTGGTTTTTGTTTTGACACTCAGTATCTGTTTTCCCCTTTCTCCCTCGGCACCTTAAGATTTCATTTCTTTCTTTTTTTTTTTTTTAACTAGCAGTTTTTCTTTTCTTTAAAAGAATTTTTTTTTAATGTTTGTTTTTGAGAGACACAGAGAAAGAGACAGAGCACAAGCAGGGGAGGGTCAGAGAGAGCAGGAGACACAGAATCTGAAGCAGGCTCCAGGCTCTGAGCCATCAGCACAGAGCCCGATGCAGGGTTCAAACCCACAAACTGTGAGACCATGACCTGAGTCGAAGTCAGATACTTAACCGACTGAGTCACGCAGGCACCCCTAACGGTTTTCTTTTAAATGTTTATTTATTTTTGAGAGGGGGGGAGGGGCACAGAGAGAGGGAGAGAGAGAATCCCAAGCAGGCCCCGAGATGACAGCAGACAGCCCGATGTGGGGCTCAAACTCATGAACCGCGAGACTGTGACCTGAGCTGAAGTCAGATGCCCAACTGGCTGAGCCACCCTGGAACCCCGAAAAATATTGGGATAGGGGGCGTCTGGGATTGTGGGGCATCAGACTTCAGCTCAGGTTATGCTCTCATTGTTGGTGAGTTCGAGCCCCACGTCGGACTCACTGTTGTCAGCGCAGAGCCCGCTTCAGATCCTGTCTCCCTCTCCTTCTCTCTCTGCCCCTCCGTGCTCATGCTCTCTCTCTCAAAAATAAATAAAACATTTAAAAATAAATAAATAAATCAAATTTTGGAATGGGTTTTAGAAATGTCAAGGCTTATAAGAAGCCTCGGAATAGCTCGGCAAGAGCCCCATGAATTATTGTGCGTAACGCCCTGTGATAATGATGCCATCCACGGCGACATATGTCCCTGTGCTTCTGGCTCAAGGACGTTCTGTTTCTGCAGATACTGTGGCCAGCTACTGGCAAAAGAAATATCGGCTTTGCAAAAAACAGACTGACTTTTATATATTTCTACCAAATGCAGTAATAGAGATAAACATGGGACAAGGTTTCTGTGGGACTCTTTTCTGACTTTGCCCGGGACTTTCAACCAACCAACTGAATGCTGCTCGGAGAGGGTGATTTTTAAAAACTTGTAATTATTGAACACAGCATGCACGTTCCGTGGACGGCACGATGACCCTTTTGTTTAGAAAAAGGGACTGGCATCTGTTTTCTATCAACGGTTTTCACCATCGTGCTCCTTGCTTCAGCAAAGGCCACCCTGTGCGCTCAAAGTTTCTTGTATCTGGAAGGCATCCTGCCACCCCTTGGAGCGGAACACCGTGCATGCTCTTTGAGCAAAGAGAGCTGGTATCGCGTGCTAACAGACAGATGCTCAGGACGCCCTTCGTGTATCCACGAAAGCTAAGCCTATTGTGACCGAGCAAAGGGATCTAAGGAGCACGTATCTTGGGTCCGATTTCCTTTCCTCCCTGCTTGTGGTCCACACGCATTAGAGACAGAAGGCCCAAACATGAACGTGGGCCAGAAGCTGTGCTGGGCACTTGGGGAACACAGAGGTGGGTAGGACTTGACCCCCTCCCCGCCGGTAGGTCATTCCTGGTCTGCAGGGGACACCCACAGTGGGCAGGAGTGCACGCACAGTAGAGGCAGTACTGTGATCCAGCTAGGCTAGGGGATGGTTCCAAGCGAGAGGACAGCAGCCCGGCTCCGGGCTGCGTCCCGAGAACACGCTGAGAGGTGAGCAGGGCCCTACTGAGTTCTGGGTGTTTTCCCGGGAGCAAGGAGGAGGCCTGACTATATTTGAAGCAGGAGGGCCACAGAGCACCTGTCATAGTTGGGAGCTGGGTGGGGGCACATGCAGACACGATTCCCCTCTGCAGTGTGCTGTCGAGGAGCTCAGGAGAGGCCGGGAAGGGGACACGGGGCTGGGTGCAGAAATGGTGACGGAATCCACGAGCACACAACATGAGGTGTGTGCAGAGTGGGATGAAAGTACTGAGTGCCAAAGACGCCAATGTTCAAGGCCAAACAGAGGAGAAGAGCACGGACGTGGGACCGGCAAGGGTGGCCGGGAAGGCAGGGGAAAGCCAGAGGGTAACCGTGCCCAGAGCGAAGGAGTGGGTTCATAAAGGAGGCATGGCCGGGAGCCTCCGGTGCTGCAGAGACCTCCCACAGGAGAAAGACCCCGGTGTCCCCGGGGCTGGCGCTGTCCCAGCACAGGTGCCAGCACGGTGGTGGGAGGAGGAAACTCCTTCCAGCAGTGTGTTGAGAAGTGAGCACAGGGGAGACCTTCTGGGTGGCCGACTGTCTTTGTAGAACCTAGAAGGTCAACTGCGGGGGCTGACAGAGGAAGCTAAACCGTATGGATGGTTGGCTTCTGATGAGTTCGGAAGACAGAGGAGCATGTTGACATGCTGAAAGGAAGGAGGAGGACAGAGAACTTCCTAGAAGCCAGGTCCTGATGTGGCCTGGAGGGACTCCTCCGGACGGTCTCCTTCTTCTCCGAATGCTGGGCTTTGTCGGAAAATCAGATCAGTGAAGTCTCAGGCTGACCGGCCCCACCTCATCTGCATCCTACCGGCCTCTCCATCCACCCCATTGGACCAGGACTGAGCCACATGTGACTTGCCTTCAAAGCCCCAGAGTTAGGGAAGGAATCACATAATTGCACAGGGCAAGGCAGCCCAGAGAAGCTGCGTGATAGGGTTAGAATCACACAGCTAGCTGGAGGTGAACTGCAGACTAGAATACAGGTCTCCAGACTTTAAATCCAATGCCACTGCATCACATGATCCTACATTTGTTCCACGTGGTTCAGCGGCCTGCCCCTGGAAAGAGCGATTTCCCTCCTGGTGGAGTTCTATTGGTGGTGCACAGAGAGAGCTCCTCCTTGGGAACATCACTGGGCTGTGTTCTTCCATCCAGGGCCACCATTCAGGGATGGCGGAAGTCGCTAAGTCTCTCTCTCCTATCTGTATTTCTTTCACGCGCTCCCTCTCCCTCTCTTGTCCCCTCGGCTCTTTGTCCCCTTCCAGAAAGGCACTGCGGGGCTGGGAAAGTGCCCCAGGCGAGCATCAGTGGCAAGCACAGCCTCCTGCTGATTCACAGCTGTGGTGCCCCCACGGCTCCCACACTGGCACTTGGCAGGCCGTCTTGGCTGGCCGTAGAATGGTGCTTTGTTACCATGAATGATCCGGAGTACGGAGTCGAGCTGGCACCACTGACCCCAGGACTCGTGCCAAGCGGCATCCTGCTCTGGTACTTTCTGAAGCCCCGGCACCTCAGGGCACTGCGTGGCTCCACACAGGGCAGGGCAGAGAAGAGCCTGGAGCATTTCAGATACAGGTGTCTCTGGCCCGCAGCTCCCTCCCGGTAGGGTCTGAGGGGTTTGGTCTAAGGATCTATGGGAAGATTTTCACTCTCTGGGTTGCGTGCAGCTCTTTGCATGTGACCACAGGGCTGCAACTGATGTCAGGGCTGGGGGGGGGGGGTGCGGGCAGCCCTGTGAGCAGAGACAGTGGGGAGGTAGGTCAGCTCTGCTCTCTGAGGTCTCCCTCAGAGTCCATGCACGTCTTTATTTAGAGAATCCCCCCCCCCTTACGTTGTCCTTTATTGAGGGCTTACAACGCATCAAACACTGCTGTCACGTACAGGAATTTCAGTCCATCGGCCATTGTAGACTTTGCGTCCAGCAGAGTTAAAATACTCGGGGCACAGCCACCCTTCGTGTGCAAAGCTGGCCCAGGTCAGCAGGCAGCTGCTCGCACGCAGGGGAGGAAGTCCTCGCTGCACGATAATATGTATCCTCCTCTCTGGACCTGAAATCTCACCGAGGAACATCACTCCTTAAGCTTAAAGCTCTCATGGTGCTTCAAAATGTCAATACTTGCTTTACAAGTTTACTTATTTATTTTTGAGAGAGAGAGAGAGAGAGAGAGAGAGAATACCAAACAGGCTCTGCACTGTCCGCACGGAGCCTGATGTGGGGCTCGAACTCACGAGCCATGAATAATGAATGACCTGAGCTGAAACCAAGAGCGGGACACTTAACCGACCGAACCACCCAGGTGCCCCAAGATGATAATAACTTTTACGTGTCATTAGTCATTTATACTATTATAAGAATAATTTTCAGGTTACTTGATAGCATGATAGAATCTCAAGGTTGAGAAGGACTCCACTTCCTCCAGCCAGGACTTGAATATCTTTATTCAGCTTCTGCTCAAACAGGGAGCAGTCAGGATTTGTGTTCATCACTCTCAGCTGCCCGGTTTGGGTTGTTTAAAAATCTGTTTCACGGGGATGAGAAAACCAAACGTGTAGGGTTGCCTGAGCATTAAATGAGCTCTTTGTAAAGTATGACTTGATATTTTGAATGAGTAGGGTGAAATCAGAAAACAATCTTCTTTTTTTCTTTAAATGAATTAATTTATTTTTGAGAGAGAGTGTGTGAGCAGGGGGAGGGGCAGAGAGAGAGGAGAGAGAATCACGCTATCGGCGCAGAGCCTGACGCGGGGCTCGAACTCACGAACCGTGAGATCATGGCCTGAGCCGAAATCAAGCGTCAGACGCTTGACTGACTGAACTACCCAGGTGCCCCGGAAAGCAACCTGATTTTTGTCTTTCATTGTCATTCAAAGACTAGGTCTCATTCATCCCCGACCCTGGATGAGAAGTCGGGTGGGCCTCTTGCCGTCACTGGTCTTCCCCAGGAAATAAATCCGCTGGCACTGGAGGTCAAGAAACACACTCTCCATACAGTAATTAAAATGTCTTGTCCAAGGTTCAGATGAGCAATGTGAAGCTGAATCCACTGAACACGGGGGTCCAAGCAAATGCCCATGTGGTTGTTAATGATTTGGGGTATCACCCTCGCAGTCAGGGAAGGAGTGGGGACCTGTCTGGAAATATACCTATTTCACTCAACCAAGCTGATGTCTCTACTATTAAAAAGTTGGAAATTAACGGACAGATTAGCCTACTTAAATGTACTCAAACTCAGCTCAAACTGTGTTTTGTGAAATTGATGGCTACCGCCCTAAGAACTCTCGCCCCATCAAAGATGAGTGAAAGCAAGTATTCTTGAAACTAAGAAAAAAACACGAACACGCATTATCATTTTGACTGAATTAACAGAAACCAGTCACTAAGGTCGATGGTAATTAATTCAATATTATTTATCTGCTTATGCTCTCTCTCAGGTCTCTCTCTGGTCTCACAGATCATGTACTTTTTACTAAAGGCTTTATCGAGGTATTTATTTATTTATTTATTATTTTATTATTTATTATTTATATATAGAGAGAGAGTGAGAGACCGTGCGTGTGCATGCGAGCAGGGGAGGGGTAGAGGCAGAGAGAGAGAGAGAGAGAGAGAGAATCTTAAGCAGGGTCCACGATCAGCGTGGAGCCTGACTCGGGGCTCGATCCCACCACTCTGGTATCGTGATCTGATCTGAAATCAAGAGTCAGACGCTGAATGACCTGGGCCACCCAGGCGCCCCTCTTGAGGTATAATTTAAACATCACAAAACACACCCACTGTAAGAGTACAAACAAATACTCCTTAGTAAATGTATAGAGTTTCACAACCATCGCCACGATCCAATTTTAGAATATTTCCATCACCCCACACTGTTCTCACGCTATTCCGTGAATCCTCACTTCCGTTTCTAGCCCCCCAGCGACTGCAGATCTGTTTTTTGTCTCTAGGGATTTGCCTTTCAAAAGAGCTTTATGCACATGCGAAATTGAAAAAGCGTATATCAACAGTTTATTTTACAATATTTACATTTCATTGTGATGAATTTTGTTAACCTATTCCCCAGTTATGGGTTGGGTTCATTTTTCCTTCCGGCTTTATAAATAAATCTTCTACGGAGCATCATATACAAGTCTTGTGTGTGTATCATGTATTTTCATTTTTCCTAGGTAGGTCATTGAGAGTGGATTTGCTGATGTACATGGTAAGTATGTGTTTAACTTTTAAAGGAAACCCAACTGTTTTTCAAGTAATGGTACATTACTTTCCCCCCAGCAATGGATGAGGGTTGCAGTTTCTATACATCTTCACCAGCACTGGGTGTTGTCAGTCTTTTTCATGATAACCATTCCAGTGGGTCTGTGTAGTATCCCACTATGGCTTCAATGTGACAATGTGTGCATTTCTTTAATGACTGGTGACATTCAGCATCTTTTCATGTGCTTATTTCCATTGGCGTATCTTCTTCAGAGAAAGGTCTAGTGAAATCTTAGCGCATTTAGAAAATTGGGTTGTTTACATTAAAAAAAAAATTTTAAAAAGGGGAGGGCACCTGGGTGGCCCAGTTGGTTAAGCGTCCAGTGTCAGCTCAGGTCACGATCTCACTGTTCATGAGTTTGAGCCTCTTATTGGGCTCTGTGCTGACAGCTCAGAGCCTGGAGCCTGCTTCGGATTCTGTGCCCCCTTCTCTGCCCCTCCCCCACCCTCTCTCAAAAAGAAAGAAATATTTAAAAAAATTAGAAAATCAGGTTGTTGGTTTCCCTATTGAGTTGTAGTTCCTTACATATTCTGGAAACGAATCATTTGTCAGACGTCTGATTTGCAAATATTTTCTTCCAGTTTGTGGCTTTTCTTTTTATTATTATAATGGTGTCTTTTGAAAAGCAAATATTTTAATTCCAATGAAGTCTAATTTGCCAAAGTTTTCTTTTAGGAATTGTGCTTTTGGTGCCATATCTAAGAAATCTTTGCCTAATTTAAGATCACAAAGAATGACTCCTATGTTTTGTTTTAAAAGATTGATCATTTCAGTTCTTACATTTAGGTATGACACATTTTGAGTCGATTTCTGTATATGGTATGACATGACTGTTTTTGTTTTTGTATATAGCTATATGGATATTCAATCATCCCAGTCCCATTTGTTGAAAAGACTATCCTTTCCTCCATCGAATTGATTTGGCACCTTTGTAAAAAATCAATCGACTATAAATGGAGGCGTTTATTTCCTGACTTCTGCTCAGTTTATCTGCATGTTTGTCTTTAAGCCAAAACCATACTCTATTGATTACTATAGCTCATACTAAGTTTTGAAATCAAGCAGAGTGAGTATTCTTACTTTGTTCTTTAGGTAGATTTTATGCACAATATTCAGGAGTTTTTGTTGTGCACAGATTCAGGTCATCTATGAACCTATCAATAGGTGTACTCCTTCCTTTACAGTCTGTTTGCATTTAATGGCTTTTTCTTGCCTCCGTTACACTGGGTAGAACCTCTAGTGTAGTGTTGAACAGAAATGGTGAGCACTGATATCTTTGCCTTATTCCTGATCTTTGGGGGAAAGGATTCAGTCTTTTACCATGGCTCTTACCAGTAAGTATGACAGTTGTGGGTTTCTTTTAACTGCCTTTTATAAAGTTGAGAAAGTTTCCTTTTACTCTCAGTCTTTCAAGAGTTTTGATCATGAATGATGTTGGATTTTGTTGGAGATTTTTCTGCAAATGTTAAGATGATCATGAAGCTTTTGTCCTTTATTCTCTTAGTATGGAGTATTACCTACATGCATTGAAACTTGTTTGCCTAGTATATGATGTAACCTGGAGAATGTTCCATCTGCTTCTGAAAAAGTGTGTACTTATTTTAGATAGAGTGCTCTAAAATGTCTATTAGTCAAATTGCTTGGTAGTGTTATTTAAGTGTCTGCATCTTTGCTGATTTTCTGTCTAGCTGTTCTATCAATTACTGAAGAGGGATATTGAAATATCTAATTGTTAGACTGTCTATTCTTTCAATTCTATGCATTTTTGCTTCATAAATTTTGAGGCTCTACTGTTAGGTAGTGTTACGTTTATAATTGTTATATATTCCTAATGTATTCACACTTTATGATCATGCAATATCCTTCCTTGTCTTTAGAAATACTTTTTTCTGGAAGTTAATTTTGTTTGATAGTAATATAATCACTCTGGGTCTCTTATGGCTACCATTGGCCTGGTATACCTTCCTTATCATTTTACTTCTAACCTATTTGTGTCTTTTTGTGTGAAGTGTGTCTCATGTAGACAGTAGCCATTGAATCTTATTTTTTTAATCCATTCTGATAATCACTGCCTTTTGATTATAGTGTTTATCCATTTATATTTAATATGATTATGATGTGGTTGGATTTTGGTCTGCCATTTTGTTTTCTATTCCTCATTTTTAAAATATGTTCCCCCTTACTGCTTTTGTGCTAAACAACTTTTTTCTAGGTATACCATTTCAATTCCTCTGTTGCTTTACTTCATTTTTGTTATTTTCTTAGAGGTTGCTTTACAGATTAAGATATGCATATAACTTATACCATCTACCTCGGGTTAATACTTGCTTAATTTCAGTAAAATATAGCAATATTGTTTCAATATATCTCAATTTCCTCCATTTCTTTTGTGTAATTATTATATCTCCAAGAATGCTATAAACCCAAGGATATAGTGTTATAATTATCGTTTTATATAATCTTATGTCTTTTAACAAAATTAAGAGAAAAGAGAAAAGAGGTTTAGAAAAGAGAAAACATATATGTATAGTCTTCTGTCTTTGCCCACAGATACCATTTGTAGTGCTGTTCATTTCTCCTGACACATTCGAGTTATCGTGTGGTGTGAGGCCAGCAGATCAGGAGACGGTTGCTGTTGAAAAGGTAACTTGTTATACTCACAGATCCCAAGAGGAGGAGCCCTGCCATGTAGGACCATACAGAGACCCCCCGGGGTTGCTCAGGAAGTGGAGGGAGCAAGAGGAAAACATGGGCAAGAGTCTTAACTGTGGTTTCCATGGGAAGAATGAGTGAGGCAGAGTAATTTCAGCAGGCTCTGGGGCATAGGGGTGCCCCTAGTTGTATGGCACCTGGCCCCGTGGTGATTGGGGGTGGGTGGGTAGAGGCCTGGAGTGTGAAACCCCCATAGAGGGGATGGTTGGGGTATGGGCTCTGGATTGTGTGGCTTGTCAAGGCAAGTTGTTTGCTCTCTCTGGGAATTGACTAGCCCCGAGAGGGGCAGTCCCCCCAGGGACAGCAAGGCCTCAATGTGTCAACGATCAAGTGCAGAAACTAGAAAATACGGCTGTTACACGTCGCTCCTGTCCTGCATCCATTGCTGGGTGAGCTCAGGGAAGGGTTGGGAAGCGAGAGAGAAGACCGTGTTGCCCTGACACCTTCAGCCAGGGGGCAGGGCTCTTGATGAGGTTTTGTTTCTACCTTCATGTTCATCCCAACCATGCTTCCTCCTTCCCTCTCTGAACACCTTTCCATGCCACCTCACCTGCCACAGGTATATAAATAAGAAAGCGAGACCTAGCATTTACTGAGGCAACATCTTATCATGTTATTTTCCATGATCCAGTTTGGTGGGATTTTCCTATGCAGGGTCAGGGAGCTAAAACAAGGCTTCTCCACTCTGTTCTTCCCCCATCATAGTGGAAATGAATGCAATCCAGTCTGACCTGAATCTGGACTCCCGAGAAGAAATAACACTGCCTTTGGCGTTTCTGACCCAAAAGCTTTAGACACAAAGAGTGTCTGGACTGGATGGAGAATTAGTTACCACCTCTTGGAGGAGGAAATAGAGATTTTTGTGTTGTTCCGCTCCTACAAGTAAGCCTCCGGAATTCCCTGATGTTTGCCCCCAGTAAGCAAACACACCTAGGATGAAGAAAATGCTTACTTATGACATCACACCTTTCCCTTCTCATCCCCAACGTACTTACAAAAACATTGTCCTGTGGCGCCTGGGTGACTCAGTTGGTTAAGTGTCTGACTCTCGATTTCGGCTCAGGTCGTGATCTCAGGGTTTGTGAGTTCAAGGCCCGCATCAGGCTCTTCACTGACAGGGTGGAGCCTGCTCTCCCTTTCTCTCTGCCCCTTCCCCACTCGTGCATGCACACACATTCTCTCTCTCAAAATAAATAAGCTTAAAAACAAAACAAAACAAAACCCAAAACATTGTCCTGTGTCGGATGTTTGAGTATAATGATGGATGCTCCGTTGAAGCCAAGGTTCTATGCACCAAGTTACACTTTGGATAATTAGTAGTGGGAAGAGGTGGAGAAGGAAGGGGGAATGCCTGAACCTGAAGGTAAGGCACCAGCCATCTTCGGGAAGTGATTGTACAGAGAAATAGCATAAAATCCGAGGTCAGAGCTGTGTCCATTTCATTCTTCCAAGATCAAGATGGTGGGGCAGGGGGAGGAGAAGGTTGGGTCATGAGAGGAGAGCTCTACACCAAGAGATGTTCTGAAGTTCATGGTCCAGAAGTCAAGACTCAGCCGGACAGAGTGTGTCCTTGCCAGGGAAGCCTCAGATGTTCATTGTCAGCTTGATGAACTGGGAACAAAAAGGAGAAAGAAAGAGAAGGGCTAGTTATCCCTCTAGGTCCCCGCCAGCACTGGCCTGTTGAGTCCATGGCAACTCTGCTATGCGATTGCCTTGCCTGCGAGTATGGACTTCTGCTTCGACATGAAATATTAAAAAAAAAAAAAAAAAAAAAAAAAGAATCCTCAGCACTTTGTTTTCCCAGAGGTCCTGAGTTCTGAATTGGCTCAAGTCAAGTGCAGACGGTGAGAGAGAGAGGGAAGTGTGCTTTCTTCTGGCAAAGCAGCCTTCCTGAGGCTCCTCAGCCGTTTCCTCTTTGATGAGGGCCCCCCCCCCTCTCGGTGGGGACACAGGTGGCCCTCCATCATGTGGAGGCTGCGGGCTCAGCATCCGGGCTCTTTACAAGTGAGCTGGTGGAGAAGTTGCATGCAATTCTCGTTTCCTCCATCCTGCCTCTGCCTCCCCGCCCCCCACCCCAGCTTTCCTATCACAGCATGGTGACGTGGGGGACCGTGCTTGTGTGGGACGTTGTTTTCTCTCCTCTCTGCCCCTCTTCCTGGGCACAGCACGTGCCGAGGCCAGGGTCAGGGAAGGCGGCTGGGTGAAGGATGACGCACAGGCTCTTTTAGCAGAGTAACTGTGGGTGGGGCCAACCCAGGCAGGGCAAGGATCCATTGTTACCTAGGTGGATGGGGGGGGGGTCCCAACTGTGGCTCTTGAACTTGGCCGTATATTGGACTCATCGGGAAATTTAAAAAATATCAATGCTTGGGCATGCCTGGGTGGCTCGGTCGGTTAAGCATCTGACTCTTGACTTTAGCTCATGTCATGGTCCTAGGGCTCTGGGATCGAGCCCCACCTCAGGCTCTGTGCTGAGTGTAGAGCCTACTTAAGATTCTGTCTCCCTCTCCCTCTGCCCCTCTCCCATCCTCTCTCTCTCTCTCTCTCTCCCTCCCCCACCCTCTAAAAAAATGTATCAATGCTTGTGCCCCACCCCGAGAGATTTGGACTTATTTGGTCTGGGTCATGGCCAGGCCACTGGGGTTTTGAAATCTCCCCCAGGTGATGCTAATGTGCAGCCGGAGTTGAGGATGATGGGCTTGCAGGGAGAGAGAGGGAGAAGACTCAAAGATCTTTGACATCTCCCTGTTGTCTTGGAGGTGAATAAGGGGCCGGAGGCGGGAACTTACACGAGATGGCTTGGGTCTGCCGAGGGGAGGGCAGACAGGAGACAGAGCTCGTTCCAGCCCCCACACCCGTGGACGCTCGGTTTGGAAATGACACCTTGATGCTGAGGCAGCGGGATGCTTCTATCATGCATCTGGTGGCCTTTGGCTTCGAGGCCTTTGGCTAAGAGGGTATTGAGTACCACACCTGCCCACTCTCCCCCCGCACTGGGGACAGGCGGAAAGTGTCCTTGGCTTAACAGAGGCCAAACCCTGACGAAACTGAGAAATCTGTCTAGGAGTCCCTCTTGTGTTTGTAAAGGACCAGGGTGAGTACGCACATCTTTCTTTGGAATCCTCAGGCTAAGTCCTTGATCTCTCTGCAAATGGTGACACTGAGGCACAGGGCAGGTGAATGCGTCAAAGCACGGCCCACACGGCCATCAACCTCTTCATCTTGATAGTCAGTAAAATGCAACCCAAATCCAAAGTTGCTGTTGAATTTGGAAAGGAGCCGGGTGTCTGCGGTGTGAATGTGAAAGAGGGAGGGGAGGGGAAAGGGCCCAAGGATGGGAAGGAGACACAGGCTGCCTCCTTTGCTACTGTTAAGTTCAAGGGAAGACAGAGCTGGACCAGAAGACACGGGGAGAGAAAGGAAAATAATGGGAAATAAAAATCGTGGGAACCATTGGAGGAAAGCGCTCCATAATTTTCTCCCTCCTTGCCTTGGGGCAGGAGGATGACCAGCCAGCACTCGCAAACCTTAGTACGTGTAGGAATCCCCGGGGATCCTCCTAAAACGAGATCTGACTCAGCAGGTCGGGGGTGGGGCTTGGTCCTCTGCATTTCTTATTTGTTTGCGTGATTTTTTTTTTTAGTTTTATTTATTTTGGCCACATATAACTGACATGGAACACCGTGTGAGTGGAGGACATACAACGTGTTGATTGGATACGCTTATATATTGCAGTGGGATTATCACGGTGGCGTTAGCGAACACCCCTTTTAGGTCACGTAACGGTCATGTCTTTTTTGTGGCGAGAATAGTGCAGATGGTGTCTTTTAGCAACTCGGGGGCCTATGGCAGTCCCGTGGGCTGTCGTCCCCACGTGGCACTCTGCTGTTCCTAACCAGCTCGCCTCGGTTAATGCCCACGCTGCGGGTCTGCAGACCACGCTCTGGGCAGCGGGGAGAGGGCTGTCTACACCTGGGGCGACCCTTCCGAGCCTCTGAAACTCCGATCCGTGTTCTGCCCTCCATCGCTTTGGCTGTGGTCAGCCCCTGTCACTGGCACAAGCTGTGTCTTTCTCAGGGTTTTTGAGGTGTGTGCGCGCGTGTGCATAGAATCATGAGACCCGCAGGACAGCATGAGCAAGGGGAGTGAACAAATTGGAGGCTAGAAGGCAGACAGGCTGAGGAACCCGTATGACAGAAGGCAGAGAAGCAGTCAAGGTTTGCTGGCTCACTCTGTTCAGGTGATTAAGCTCTTTATGCCTCAGTTTCCACTTCTGCAAAACAGGGATGCTATGAATCTTTAGCTCACAGGGCTATGGCAATGATCGCATGGACTGCTAACCGACGGGTCCCTAAACATATTAGCAAGTTTACTGTTGTCACTGCCCCCGTGGCTCAGTGTAAACTTCACATTCAGTCGCGCATTCAGCAAGCGTTTACACAGCATGGGCTCTGCCTCGCGCTGGCCGGATCGTACCTCGTTTATGTTGAGATGAATGAACTCCTTGTTCTTTGTACTGAGCGCCTGGAACACCCCTAACGGGGAGAGACATGAGAAAGGCATCATTGTGGGGACGGTTCCTTCAACAGGTTCAAGGGTTTCCTGTGACCTTGGGGCCTGCCGGGCTGCTGGTGGAGGAACTGCTCCATCTGGTGGTGAGCACGGGTCTTCTAGAACAGCAGGCCAGACTCAGGCTGACTCCGCGGGGATCTCTTGCGCCTGGGGGAGGCTCTTGAATCCCTGGGATGGCGGAGCTGGTGGCCTTACCATTGGGTGGCACCTGTTGTCATCTACAGTGTGCCAGTCAGCCGGCCAGCTCCCGGGCCCCAAACATCTCCCCTGTGCTAACTTTTTGGGGAGCTACCGATCCCCTGCAATCTACGGACCTCCTCCCCAGAGAAAGAACACACGTACGTAAAGTTTTGCCTGAGTCTTGAGAGCCGTTCAGCCTCCATGAGCCCCTTACAAGAACATGAGCCCCCAGCTGTACCCACACATAGGAGCAAAGGTAGGACAGAGAGCCCTCTAAGCTGGACGCCATGGCTGAGGCGCTGAATAGCCTGGGGGTTACTTTCCTCTCTGGGCCTCAGTCTCCCCATCTTAGTCAAAGTGGCCGAGCCACTCAACCCCAGCTTCCCCCGAGAGTCACCCGGGAACTTGAGAAATACAGCAAAAGGGGGGAAGGGTGGCTGTCCTAGAACAAAACAGACAGGGCCCGACAGCCCAAGGCAGTTGGGTACCTCCCGAGACCGGCAAGCCAACGTGGAAAGACGGCCTGCGGAAGTTGAGCAGGGGCCAGGTCTTAGATGAGGTTGAGGGCTCGCTGAGAGCCTGCCTGTCAGAGATATCGACAGGGGAAGGGACTCAATTTCTGAGGTCTGTTATTAAATAATTCAGGAAAAAAGGATGCGTTAGAAGGACGTCTGAAAGATCAGCAGAACGATCGTTGCTGAGGCTGGTATAAGGCCCTAGAACTCCCTGGGGGAATTTTTATAAATACTGACACTGTGTGTCACCCCCGGATTCTATTCAGTTGGCCTCCCGGGCAGCCTGGTCATCACAAAACATTATTTTTTCTTTTAATCCCCTTCTCCTATTGTGTCCGTCCCCCCCACACTCCCAGGTCATCAAAAAATGCTAGCCCTTCCGGGGGGCGGGGAGGGGCTTTGTAGCGGGTGGCAAAGTTTGGAAACACTGGTGCAGGGCACATGGGGACCGATTGTCATTCTTTCTACCTATGTATGAGTAAAAATTTCTAGAGTAAAAAGTTTAAATGATCCTGGGGTAAAACCCTAGCCTTGATATTTTAAAAACGGTCTCCAGGTGGTGAATCTAACGTGAGGATCCCGGAGTAGAGGGTGTTGGGGCAACCGTACCTTCTCCCTAATAGTCCTCCGTTGTAAGAACACGTTGAGCACCCCTTGCTGGGAAGGATCGGCCCAAGGGGACGCAGGACAGGGGCAGTTGAGAGAAGAGAAGCTACCAAGTCTCATCATTTTTAGGTCGGTTTTGGCCACTGCGTAATTGTACTAAGTGACGATCTTTCAGGAGGCGCCTTCCTAAAATGCACCTCTTACCAGCTGCTGGTGACCGCCTACAGAAGGCACAACCTCCCGGCTTGGCGTACAAGGCCAAGGACCTGCTTGCCTCTCTCAGAGCACCACGATCACCCAGCAGAAGTGTCTTGCTTGTCTCCTAAGCCCAGCCCTCCCAGGGATGACAGCCTGGTGGAGACAGGCTTCAGCAGGGAATCACCTGTGACCTACGTGGCACAAAAGAAGCCGAGGGGGGAGCCCCAGCGCCCTAGAACCGAGGAGCACGGACCCTGCCTTGGTTTAACGAGTGCCTTGAAGTCACCTAAGCGAGCACCCTTTAGAAAATGCCAAGCAGAACGGGGCCCTGATCTGTGGGGCCCAGCGCAAAATGGAAACGTGGGGCCCCCTGTACAAAAATGATTAAAATTCAAGATGGCGACGTCAAAGCATTAAACCAAGCGCGGGCCTCCTCAGGGGTGCGGGGCCCCGTGCGTCAGCGCATTTCGCTCCCCTCCCCCAACCCTGACAGCCACCCCGGTCCTGGGTTACAAGCCCCCGGATGCGTTTCTTTCAGCTTCAACTTTGTGACAGTGTGACGAGAAACTGTAAGGCCTAAGGACCCCCTGCACATAATCTCTTGAGGTAATGACTCTTGTCTGGGATAACTGGGTCAGCGTTCAGACAAGTGTTTGGACAAGACAATGTCGAGTACAAGACACAAAGATAGGGTGGAGGGAGGGGGACAGAGGGAGAGGGAGAAGGGGAGGGACTCCCCTGGTTCTGTGTGCTGTGATAGATTTGACCTCAGATGGGGCCTTCCTCAGATAAGAGGCAGGAGCCCCCCCCCCACCCGTGGCCCTGTCCTCCCACGAGGACACTGTGAATGCACGCGAGGAGAATGGCTCTTAGCAAGCGGAAATGTGCTGGGCCCATAACCCACAGGTGGTGCACGAAGACGCCCCCACCCCCACCCCTCAGTTAACCACACGCAGCGCAGAGATCACACGATGACAACCGTCTGTGGCCTGTCCTCGCCAGGATCTCTGGCAGGTTATCTCTCACCAGCTCCTGGAAGGGAGCCCAGGGGTCGTGGCCCCCCTCCTGGGGGCCCAGGGGGCGCAGCCCCGACGACACTCACGGCTCGCGTTCTCCAGCCGGACCAGGCAGTTGAGGAAGTCATCAAAGCCGAGCTGGAGGTTCTCGTCTGTGTACCTGAGGACAATCAGCTGCAGGAGGCGACTGCTCAGCTGGAAGCCTGCGGGGAAGAGCGAGGAGACCCCAGCCGGTCAAAGGCCGGGCCCCACGGGCGCACCTTCGGGAAGCACCCAGCGCTCTGTCCGCAAAGTGCGGGTTCTCAGGCCCAGCAGGGGGCCACCGTCCTCAGACACTGCGTGTGTCCACTAGCTGACGATGTTTCTGGATGTTTGGTTTACCTGGGAGGGAACCACATTAAGAACTCTGGCAGGGCCTCGGGGGCCTGTCTGTGAGGCATGCTCTGTGAGAAGCACCACGCAGCTTGGCAGGGGCTGTGGGCTGCAGTGGCCTCAAGGCCACGGCTACGTGCAAAGGACGGCCAACCCCAGACACTCAGACCGCCTTGGTGGGGACTGTGGGGGGATGAGAGACGCCCCCTGGATCCCGCCCTTTATGTAGGGAGCTCGTAGATGTTAGGACTGAATCATCTGGTTTGGATTCAGTCTGCTGGTGACAAAGCCAGGGACAGGGTGGCAGATGGCGGAGGAAATCTGTGAGCTCCTCCCTGACCCCCAACCACGGGATCATCCATGATAATCACTGTCCTAGAGTGCAATTAGAGGCTTGGAAGCACCACGGCCTGCCACCAAAGGGCCACACGTACCCCCGCTTGGCCAGGAAGCTCGGCCAGAGGCTGAGAGAGGGGGTGAGGCTAAGTTCAGCCCTACTGGGTACATTTGAAAGACTCCGATATTGCACAGCAGTTTAAAACACGGGTCCCGGTGTGCGGGAGCAAGTCCTGAGCCCAAGGCCTGCCTGCGGCACTGACAGGGCTGTGCTCTTAAGAAGCATGAACTCAGGGGCGCCTGGGTGGCTCAGTCGGGTGAGCCTCCGACTTCGGCTCAGGTCACGATCTCACGGTTCGTGAGTTCGAGCCCCGCGTGGGGCTCTGTGCCGACAGCTCGGAGCCCGGAGCCCGCTTTGGGTTCTGTGTCTCCCTCTCTCTCTGACCCTCCCCCGTTCATGCTCTGTCTGTCTCTGTCTCAAAAATAAATAAACATTAAAAAAAAAAAAAAAAAGAAGCATGAACTCAGGTTAAAGACCGGCCACCCTCTAGGGCACCAGAAGCAAGTGGCTTCTAGTCTCTTCTAGGCTTTTCTTTACCTGTGGCTTTCAGGGCAGTCCGCAGCTCATAGGAGGACATGGTGCCAGACTTGTCAGCATCGAACTGAAGGAACAGGTTCTACAGGGAGGACAGAGGCATTGAGAACCAGAGGGCACCCAGGGGCGCCAGCCAGCGACAGCCCGTGCGGGAGGACAGACTCCTCACAGGGTCGGGCGAGGCCTTCAAAACAGGCGGGTCCCTGTGATTTCCCTTTTCAATTTGGGCGCCAGCGCTGTGGTACTTTGCTAAGCCTGAGACGTGATCTTGGGAATGGAAATTCCACCATAATTATTTCCCTTCTGCCCTCTCCTGGCCGGCAGCACCTTGACCGTTTAGAAACCCCTCCTGCTCTAGGCTCGCGCAAACCCCAGAGGCCAGGCCCCGGCCGGGTTACTTACTGTCCACTTCTGCAGCTTGTCCCAGAACACTTTGAACTCCGCGAACTCCAGCTTCCCGTTGCCGCTGGTCTGTGCCGAGAGTATTAAGGAAGGAAGGGAAGAAGGCAGGTGAGCCGGGTTTCAACCCGGTGCCTCGTAGGACTCCAGAGATGAAGGGGCAAGGGGCTGGCCCCGGGGGACTGGGGACACAGATCCAGGGCTCTTAGGGAGGTGGCTTAATTACAAACCATGCATCTCTGAAGAATGAAAACTGCAGGGGTGAGATGGGGAGGGCACCAGAAGGCTCGAAAAAGCACATTATAAAAAAAACTCCCTTTATTCTCTTAGAGAGGACCCCAAAGTGGTAACAAGATCCCCAAGTCCCTTCAAAACCTTCCCCCCACTGGCCAGTTCGGGCCTCTTGATTCGGTTCCAATTCTAGGGGCGGCCATCTTGGGTTGTTCCCCGAGGAGACGCCTATCCTACCCGTGAAGGAGGCCACATTCTAGAAAGGTCCGCACCGCAGGAAAGCACGGCTATTTCTGCCCATGAATTTGGAAGGATACGTCCATTAGAGAAATGATGTTTTTACAGGAAATCGGGCTGAGCTCCTTGAATTTGACGTCCTTTTCTGAAATCACACACGAAAGCAGAATTCATGGGACGTGTGATAAGATAAACCTATTTCCAGCTGCTGGAAGTCCTACGGGGTGGTCAGATCTGGGGCTGGTGAGGGGGACACGTGGTCACTCCCAGGATGCTGGTGACAGTGGAAACTGACAGGGCCCTTTGTGAGGAAAATTTGCTAAATATAAAAAAGATGCCTTAAAAATGGGAGTATCTTTCCATTCCTTATCCTAGTTTTAAGACTCCCAAACAGGGGCGCCTGGGTGGCTCAGTCGGTTAAACGTCCGACTTCGGCTCAGGTCACGATCTCACGGTCCGTGAGTTCGAGCCCCGCGTCGGGCTCTGTGCTCACAGCTCAGAGCCTGGAGCCTGTTTCAGATTCTGTGTCTCCCTCTCTCTCTGACCCTCCCCCGCTCATGCTCTCTCTGTCTCAAAAATAAATAAACGTTAAAAAAAAAAAAGACTCCCAAGCAAAGAATTACAAATTAAGATTTTTTTTTTTATCATTTGGTCATTAATAATGGCAAACATTTAGAACAGAAAGGGGCAACAATGCAAATGTCTCCCTGTGAGGAATAAACGACACCTGGTATATTCTTACAACGAAACATTATCTGGCCCCAAAAGGGATGCAGTGATCCTGATAAATACTACAACGTGGATAGATTTTGTGAATGTGATGCTAAGTAAAGAAGCCCATGAAAAAGTACTCCCTATTACATGATTTTTTTTTTTCCTAAGTAGCCTTCATGCCCATAGTGGAGCCCGACACAGGGCTTGAACTCACGACCCTCAGATCAAGACCTGAGCTGAGATCAAGAGTGGTCAGATGCTTAACCGACTGAGCCACCCAGGCGTCCCACATGATTCTTTTTATATGAAAAGTCCAGAATAGGCCAGCCTAACAGAGACAGAAAGTAGATAGGTGGTTGCCATGGGATGGGGGCGATGGGGAGTGACAGCTACTGGGTACAGGGTTTCTTCTTGGAATGATGGAACGTTCTAAACTTGGTGGAGGTTGCACAATTTTCCGAACATCCTAAAACATGTCGGGGGTGAATTGTATAGCAGGTGAATTATATCTCAAAGCTGTGACATTAAAAAATAAAATTGTCAAGGGGCGCCTGGGTGGCTGAGTCGGTTGAGCATCCGACTTCGGCTCAGGTCATGATCTCGAGGTTCACGAGTTCGAGCCCCGCATCTGCGCTGACAGCTCAGAGCCCGGAGCCTGCTTCGGATTCTGTGTCCCCCTCTCTCTCTGCCCCCTTCCCCACTCGCGCTCTGTCTCTCTCTCTCTCTCTTTCAAAAATAAATAAACATTAAAAAAATAAAAAATAAATGAAAATTGGATCTATCACTTAATGACAATTATGTGTGTGCACATATATCCACACACTGAGAGATACAGACGACACATACATGAAGATACACACACGTATCTTAATAGTGGTTATTTATGGGCAGTTGATTATTGGTGGCTTTGGTCATTGTCTTGGGGCTTTTCTGAATATTTTAGAATTTTCTGCCATAACGGGCTTCGTTTTTGTAATCAGGAAAGAAACAACAAAAGCTATTTTTAAAGTCTACCTAAGGCCAGCCCTGGAAAGCAGGGAACCTGGGAGAGCTGGAGGGGACCCAGGAGGTATGCAGTCACAGGTCACACGTCCCCTCCATAGGAGCCCTGGGGTCCCCGGTGGGTGGTGGGTATGAGCACTTACTCTTTCGCAGCACAGCGTTTAAAACATATTCCAGTTTCTCTGCAGTTACCTCCATGTCCTGTGGGAGGGGAGACAATTGCTTTTGATGGCCCATAGCACCTTCTTTGTTAGCTGCTTCCAGTTCTGAGCTTGATTTGGCTCAAGCAATAGCCCGGCCCTCAAGGACCTTGCCACGGGCCCGTGTGCCCACGTCGTGAGTGACTGCAGCCCGCTGAACTTCTCAGGGACTATGGCCAACCCAGAAAGGACGGGAAGGCTGGGCCCCACAAGGCAAGCTTCCCCACTGAGCTGAAGTTCCCAGGTGCTTATGTCAGAGCACATTTATGTCTGGTTCTCCAAGCCTCTGTGCAGCAGAACCGCCTGGAGAGTATTAGAAATGCGGGCATGGATTATTCCCATGGATTGTTTTCAAAACCTCCAGGGTGAATTTCAGAACCGCTTCTCTAAGGCCGTCTGCTCAGTGCGCTAAATCTCGGCCTCGAGGACACTGAGAAGCTGGTTAGAGATGGGGAGGTCCAGGCCCCGCCCCTGACCTCCTGGTGAGGAAATCTGCATTTTCCCAGGATGCTCAGGCGATGTGTCTGTACGTGACTGAGCAGCGTGGACTTAGGGCTCCTTCTGTCCAGGGTTTTGAACCAGCATGCGAAACAATCACCTGTGAAGTTACTTCCGCACACACCTGCCCAGGTTCCACCCCGGAGCTTCTGAGGCCCAGCTGTTTTTTGGTCGTCAATACAGTTTGAGAGAATCTCCTGCAACATTCCTCACTTCCCTTTCCAACCCGGATCTCCA
Source organism: Lynx rufus (assembly GCF_022079265.1). Taxonomy (NCBI): domain Eukaryota; kingdom Metazoa; phylum Chordata; class Mammalia; order Carnivora; family Felidae; genus Lynx; species Lynx rufus. The sequence continues at coordinate 17,444,572 of NW_025814840.1, forward strand.
GTTCCAGCAACTTCTGTCCCTCCTACGCTAGGAGGGGTTGCTCACCCAGGCCTGTCCTCCGGATGGCATCAGATGCCCGAAGTTAACCATTCACTCCCTTCCCCACCCGGCCAATCAGCCCCGGAAGGAGAACAGATGGCCGCTTTGCCTGCACGGGCCCCCACTTTTCTCCACCCAGACTGTTGTCCCCAGGCCTCCCTGACCTCTCGTTTATGGCACTGCTTGAAATCCCACTGTTAGGGCTTCGACCCCAGGGGCAGGGGTCACACGGGTTTTACGATTGAGGAGCCCCATTGGGGCAGGAAGCTAATGAGGTCATTAGCACCGGCCATGAAATGGTTAACTCTATTTATGGCTACCAGGGAACACAGGTGGGGACAGTTTCTAGGAGAACGGAGGAGGCGGGGCCAGGAGATACCCAGGGCCCCCAACAAACAAGCTAAGTACTGAGGGGGCAGGGATGGGGTCGGGGTCAGAGAGCGGGAGGTGAGGGACAGATCCTCTCCTTCCCCAGTGGCTGGCCCCGGCCCGACTGCCAAACCTGGCCACGCTGCTGATGCCACTGGACAGAAATCATGTTTGTAATTTAACGGTGACGTCCAAGCAGCACCACCCTCCCCCGGAGCAGAGAGAACATTTTAATGGCGGTGGTCTACGGGTAGAGTTCAACGAGGCACATCTTCCAAGCTTTCTCTAGCCTTTCACAGAACGCCTCTGGGCCGGGCTGAGCTCCTTTGGGTGCTATTACCCCACGGACAGTGGCAGACCGGCGTGAGAGTGCGGTGGGGGAGGCGGTCCTGAGAGCCTCTCAAGGGACTGGGGCTGGTCTTCCAAGTGACCCGGGCTGGCCTCACGTTGGAACTAGGTCCGCCAGGCCCCCGGGAGGCGTTGCTGACCAGCACCCTACTGCATCCCTGGGCAGAGGAAACCAGGCCCCTGAGCTCTGCAGAGGATCAAGGCCAAATGCAGCTTGCGGCCAGCCCTACCTTGCCGGCAACTTGTTCAAACAGGGCCCGGAACTGCAGTTGCTCCTCTGTCTCCTGGCCAGCTGGAGTCGGCTTCGGAGGCTAAAAAAGCAACCAGAGGAACTCACATTGGGCCCCACGAGAAAGGAACTTGGCATTTGCTTTCCCAAAGAGATAGCAAGAGAAAAAGAGGCCCGCCCTGGAGACGGTGTGGTCCGTGGGATACGCTGGGACCTCGCTGCTGTGTGGGGCGGGGTGGGGGTGGGGGACAGAACTGGCCACCGTCTGTGGCATTAGGAACGGCAGCCTGATTCCTTGCGACGGCTCTTGAGAGGGAGAGTCTGGAAGGACTAATTAGTGGGACTTTGCAGGTAAGAGCGACAAAGGAGGCCAGAATCCTGACCGAGTTGGGGTCCCGGCCAGGGTGGTCACAGCCCCCTGTCTGACCCTCACCACTCTTGACTGCTTGACTCTTACTTGCTTCACCATCTGTGTTGACAGATGGTAAACTCTTTGAGGGCAGGAGTCTGTCTCTAGCCGGGAGCCCAGGGCCTCGTGCGTGGAAAGAGCTCAGTAAATGTTTTGGGTGTTTTGTCCTGTGCGGATCCGAGCTGACTTGGGAAGCGTCAGACTGTTCCGGCTATACCTCAGCACCTCTCGAAAGTCTCAGAGCCCTTGGACAAGTATAAAACCCGCCCCTCCCTCTCCCCCTCCCCACACACGTATCGTCAGGAAGAAGTAATGTGTTGCCCTAAGTCCGCTGTAAAAGAATCCACCAACTACTCTCGTTTTCCTCTTATCGCTTATTTTTCTTAAATTGAATGCGCTTTAAAGATAATTCATCCCCTTTGGAGGCAGCAGCCACCTCTCAGGGAACAGAGCGAGTTGGTCAGCACAGAGAAAGATCGGTCCAAACAGAGCTTCCTTCCGGGCACCTACCTCGTCCCCGTGCCTGGTCCTGGTGGGATACGAAAGACTTAGAAGGTACTTAACCTCTTCTCCAGGAGGTTAGAATCGAGGTACTTACCTGATCGCAGATAAGACACTCCCCAAACTCCAAAGTTTTGAATGATGCTGTGACTGAAGGCAGCTTTCAGGACAGACACTGAATCCCACCCTCCAGAGTAACATGAGAAGGCTCACCTCGGGAAGGTCAATGTTCACATCTCCATCCATGTCCCTGGGTGGGGGGGGAGGGGGGCAGAAAACACACCGACTCACTTGTGGATTCACTTCCTCCCTGGGATCTGTAGCACTAACAGGGGCCCAGAGGGCTTGGAAGGCTCCGGCCCATTGAAGCCCTTCTTTTTCCATGATGTTTATGTGTCACAGGGTCTGCAGACCCCCTGCGTTGACCTCCCTCTCTCTCCCCTATCACTCAGACCCTGCCCAGCACGAAAATGAGAGGGAGGCTGTGTAGCCATCAGCCAAGGAGAACTCGTGAATCCTGGACTTCTAGAAGTAAAAGAAACTACCAGCTACCACCCCCTGTTTCCTGGATGCACTTTCGCAAGGGGTATTTATGAAGTGAGGGTTGGGCTGTGTGTGTACGTGCCTATGTTTGGGGAAAAGAGGAAAACTAATGGAAAGGTTTATTTTGCTGTTCACATATTTAGGGGAACCGATAGTGTTTGGAAAGCAATAATATTGGCAGCAGGAGGGGGCTTCAGCTTTTAGTGAGACGAAAACATTTGGAAGAATCCAATCTTACAGAGGAAACTCGAAGCACTCCCCAAGAAAAACTGCTAAAAATTCAGAGGGAAGACCCATAATCAAACATTAAAATGGAGCCCAGATTGGGGGGTGGGCAGAACTGGCCGCTGCCTGTAGCATTAGGAACTGCAGACTGAGTCCTTGTGAAGGCTCTTCAGGGAAGAGTCTGGAAGGACTAATTTAAATTAGTGGGACTTTGCAGATAAGAGCAACCAAGGAGGCCAGACTCCTGACCCAGTTGGGGTCCCGGCCATCCCCTGGGCATGCACAAGAGAACCCTTTCAGAACTTTTTAAATTGTTTAAGATCCGGGGCGCCTGGGTGGCGCAGTCGGTTAAGCGTCCGACCTCAGCTCAGGTCACGATCTCGCGGTCCGTGAGTTCGAGCCCCGCGTCAGGCTCTGGGCTGATGGCTCGGAGCCTGGAGCCTGTTTCCGATTCTGTGTCTCCCTCTCTCTCTGCCCCTCCCCCGTTCATGCTCTGTCTCTCTCTGTCCCAAAAATAAATAAACGTTGAAAAAAAAATTTTTTTTTTTAAATTGTTTAAGATCCTCTCAAGAGCACGAGGCCAATGGCAGTAGAGATCACTGTGGTTCTTCAGTTACTGAGCTACAGAGCTGGTGTGTATGCTCAAGATCACAGCAGACGAAAGTACTTTGTTTGGAGGCCCCTGGGTGGCTCAGTCGGTTAAGCATCCGACTTCGGCTCAGGTCATGATCTCACGGTTCATGAGTTCGAGCCCCACGTCAGGCTCTGTGCTGACGGCTCGGAGCCTGGAGCCTGCTTCGGATTCTGAGTCTCCCTCTCTCTCTATTTAGCTGATGGGAAAGAACCACGCCTTTTGTAATCAGCTCGGGAAACCCAGCCAGACTTGAGAACCGAGAGTATTCTCAACGCCCGCCACCAGTCCAACTCCATGCCACGAAACACGAGATAAAACCGGAGGCCACGAAGTCACCGCTGACTCCATCTTGTTTTCTCAGGTCGGTCCTCAGTGGGGGGTGCATCTAGCTCAAATACAGAATTCTCTGCGATCCCTCGAATGCCTCTAGAACGTCGCCCTGATGGCGAAAAGGGCAGCAACGGGAAATTTTTTCTTAGAAGTATCTGATACGGTCTAATTTTTTGCTAAGACGCTGCAAAGGGGAGGCGGCAGAAAGTCGGGTGTACAAAATGGAGGGCAGACTTGGGTAAGGTAAGCACTTGACCATTGGCTTTGGTGATTGTAAGTGCCTGACATTGCGTTCTGGACTGTCGAGGCATCCATTTCAAAGATCCTCATCTCAAATAAACACATCGCGAGCGACATGGCTAGATAAAAAGCCCAGCTACCCCACCCATGAGGTTGCCCCTTTTTTTAGAAAGCTCCGGTAGTCCATTTGACCCACTGCTTCCTTTGCCTTCAAGCATTTTAATTCACTAATAGTGACCCTTTTGAAACTCTAGGCTCCTACCCTCGACCCCAATAAAGGCAGAACCCCAGGCCTGTGTGCACGCTCTCTCTCTCTCTCTCTCTCTCTCTCTCCCCTCAAGATATTGCTGTGTGACTCCAGGGGTGCTGTGTATCCTCCAGAACCTGTGAGCAATAAACCTTGTCCTTTCCAAGTTCCCTGGGTCATTGCTGAGATGCGCCTGCCCTCAACGGTGGCTCCAGCTGGGGAACCATCTGGGGGGGCTCGCCACAGGGAGTACAGGCCCAGGTGAGTGCCCTCAGATGTTCCTAGCTGATGGCATCACTGTCCCTAGGCTGAGACCGACGACCCAAACAACTTGGCAATATTTATTAACTGATGCTGAAAGAGCAGGTCATGCTAGAAACTTTCTAGAAACCTGTTCCAGAAGGAACTGGTCATTGTAATAGCCACCCCCCTTCACTTTGCTCAGAAATAAGTCCTAGCATTTCTAAATGTGGGTCCCACTCCAGAAGCTTCTTGGACATAGGGTTTGGAAAATGAAGCGCTCCACCCGAGGGGGTCTGGTGAGCATGATTCTGGAAGTGGTTGGAGAGAGCAGCTTTTCAGTGGCCTGTTTGAGGGAAGGAAGGAGCAGAACCAAAATAGAAATGTATCCCACTTTGCAAATGGGTGAAGAGACCTTCCTGCCTGCTTTCTCAGGTGCGTCGTGGAGAAGAGAAGAAAGGGGTCAAGGCTCCAACAGTCCCCTGGTGACTTCTCGGGGATTGAACCACTAAATGAAGAGGGATTCTTGAACCTGTTACTCACTGGGTGATAATTTTCTTCTCCGTAAAGATCCTTAGGCAGAAATCAGCTTCCTGATGGGGCTCAAAAGTGCTGGGTATCAGGATATACTCCCCAGGGGGCAGCTGGAAGCGGTCGGAGACTTCTCTCAGGTTGATGAACGTTTTGCTTCTGGCCTGGGAAGCATGGTACCTGAAGAAGTCTTTGTTCAGGTGTTCGTCTTTGCGGGGGCTCTGCAGTGGGAACGTAAGAGGGTGGTTCTGTAAGGAGGGCCATTGGTCTTGGGTATTTGGACACAGTTTGGGGACTGACCATTGAGTCTCGGGCATGTGGCTGAGAATCCAGCACGTAGGTGGTGGGCTCTAAAGCTCAGCTTGGTTCCTACCCACCTGGTAAATGGCATAGCCAATGGTCAGCATGTCGGCACCAAACCTCTTGAGTTTCCTTCGATCTTTCTGCATCAGGGCTACAAGGAACGTGCAGTCCTCCTGCCCCTCATCTTTCTCAGTCAAGGACAGTTTTATCTGTGGATTGGTCCAGAAGGTATCTGCCATTGAAAGAAGTGAATTATTTTGCTTTCCTTTAGAAAAACACAAAAGACACCCCCCTACACACACACACACACACACACACATGCACCATCCACCCCCACCACAACCTCCCAAACCCGAGAAAGTCATTCATTTCTTCTCTCCCTGTTCTGATGGCCCTCGTGCCCTACTTCCCATAATCCCAGTGAGAATGCCAAGTGCTCTCCCTTTTCATTTCCACCTTCTCTTGAACCATTTCCCACAGAACTTTTAAAAGACATTCTTCTGGGTCTACTCAACTACAGTTCATTCCATCTTATTTTGTCCGTGTGGTATTTCAAAGGAGAGTGCGGTGCCCTTGGAGTTGTGCAACTGGAACAGAATCCACCCCACTCCGGCTCCAAGGGTGAACACTGAGTGATTTACGTTCTCCCCTGTTGCCTCAGACAACTGGAACAAAGCCAACCAGCGTGTAGCATTCACCAGGCAATATGGGCTCAAGGAATTCCCAGTAGAAGGGAGTTGAGGACTACTGTTGGATGACCCTCGGGAGCTCTCACTGTTCATGCAAACGAGGGCTCAGAAAGTCCTGAATGCTGCTGCCAGCCCTCCTGTGACTCTAAAGAAATCCAGACTGAGGAAAAAGTCAACAGAGGGAAGAGGGCAGAGCAGAGGATTACAAACCAATGCGTTGACAGAACTATGCCTGAAGGCCACCCCGCTTCTCCTCTGAATTTTTCAGTTATGTAGGGGAAAAAATCCCTTTTTATTGCTAAACTAGCATGAGTTGTGTTTCTATTATTTGTGATGGAAAAGAACCTAAGTGGGAAAACAAGAGAGTTTCCTTGAGCAATTCTTATCCAACTTCCTGCTCCTTCTTTGCAGCCCTCACCGGCCATCTCTGAAATCCTACTGTCTAAACTCTACACTTCAGGCTTTCTCCAGGGTCCTGGCCCTGATCCACTGACGTACCCCAGGTTGGACTGGACACTTGGCAATGACAGAGAGTGACAGGTTGACGACCAACCTAGAAAATTGCGGCAGCCCCCGGCGGTGGAGCCCCGCACCCAGCTTCCTTGATGGACCGTCACCTCCCATTTGTGGACAGCATCCTCCTCCAGGGCGTCAGGAGTCAGGTTGCAGATTTCTACCTTGTCAAAGTGGGTCTTGAAGTCCCTAAACGCCATCCTACAACAAGGTGGAGAGACACCAAGGCGTAGGAGGTGATGGTGATGCCATGATCCACTCAATCGCTTAATCATCTAACCGACCACTAGTGAGTGTCTGCATCTGTCCTCAAGACTCAGGTGTGGGCAGACAGAAAATGCACAAAGGCAAGGAAAACCCAGAGCCTCTGTACTCAAAATTCAAGGTAAATGCATCTCTAATTTCCAATTGAATGGCTTGTTAATCTCTCAAGCTTGTGGATCCTACGTGTTTTCCACAAATTTCTTTGACTCATGACCTCATGGTTCCTGAAGCAGGCCACCAAAGTTCACCCATCAAAATGGGGCCAAGGACTGCAACCCACTCCTTCCATCTAGAGTGGGGTGTAAGCAGTGATGTGTGGGTCAAGGCTGTTGGAAGTGGGGGTGTCTTCTCCAACCTTTCCTGTTTTTCCTCTTCTGCTGGCTTCCTGCAGGTGACTGTGTGACCCCAGGGGAGGGGGGAGCCATACAGAAGAAGGGGCTTGGGTTCCTGAATCACTGCACAGAAAGGGCCACCCACAGAATAAGGGTGTCTTCCTGGACTGTTATAATGAGTGAGAGATAAACTGTATTGCATTTGAGTCTTTATACATCTTGAGTCGGTGACAGCAGCTGGTGTTACCCTAAGTCATTGGTGCCTTGAAGCATAGAGCTGCCATGACCGAATTCTAAAATATGTGATATCAGCTTAGCATATGGGAAGGTTTCAAGGACATATTGGAGATAGAAAATGGATATTCATGTTAGGAATGGCAATATATGTATTAAAACTGTAAAAATAGGGGCGCCTGGGTGGCTCAGTCGGTTAAGCGACTGACTTCGGCTCAGGTCATGATCTCGCGGTCCGTGAGTTCGAGCCCCGCGTCAGGCTCTGTGCTGACAGCTCAGAGCCTGGAGCCTGTTTCAGATTCTGTGTCTCCCTCTCTCTCTGACCCTCCCCCGTTCATGCTCTGTCTCTCTCTCTGTCTCAAAAATAAATAAACGTTAAAAAAATAAATTAAAAAAACCTGTAAAAATATGGAAGACAGAGGCTGTGCTCTGGGGGAAGAGAATGGAAAAAGCTGGAATATTCATACGTACCGGTTTTTGCTTAGGGTGTTTAAGAAGGTATGTAAGAAAGAGGTGAGCTCAGGTAAGAATTGACTGGTTTGCTCACCAGGGAATAAAGCTAGAAATCCGAAATTTGTGGTCTTACACAGGGGAAGAGCCAACGGTTTTCTGAACCCCACAGGAAGAAATATGATTAAAAAAAAAAACTTCTAGAGATGAAGGTCCACTAAAAACTTTCAGTTAGGGGCGCGTGGGTGGCTCAGTCGGTTAAGCGTCCGACTCTTGATTTGGGCTCAGGTCATGACCTCACGGTTTCGGGGGATTGAAAACCACGTCGGGCTCTGCGCTGACAGTGCGGCCCCTGCTCGGGATTCTCTCTCTCCCTCTCTCTCTCTGCCTCTCCCCCACTCGTGCGTGCTCTCTCTAAATAAATAAATAAATAAACGTTAAAAAAAAAAACACCAAAAACCTTTCAGTTACGCAAAGAGATTCCACCCTGTGGAAAGTCCAGATTAGGAATGTTTTGTGCCCACTTCAGTCTATATTCAGCTCTCAAGGTCGCTGCCTTCAGGGGTCCTTGTCATCAAGTGGGGCGAAGGAGTAGCCCCTGGGAGCAGTGGGGCTGCCTGCCTTCAAATTCATGGTGCAAACTCGGATGATGGGTAGTTCGGGGGAGGGGTGCCGGTCTGCAGACCCAGGCTCGGCCGCACGTACAAATCAAATTCTCTGCCAACCTGGGTGAATGCGAGGGGGTTGAGACAGATGCATTTGCTTTACCAGAGAAATCAAACAAAGACAGACAAGGGAAACATGCAAGTGAGCCAAGGGCCATAGGGCGCTCTCATACCCGTTATGTCGTTAATACAGAAAGGAAAACAGAGGCCAGCACTGTACCAGAATTCCCCGTCGTCGAGAGAGGTGTGACACAGGCGCTTCTGCTCAGCTGGCCCAACTGAAAGCCACTCGGAGGAACTAGGGATAAGCAAAGTCAGGCTTTAGGTGGAGGGTCTTGCACAGCGGCCGAAACAACACTGGCCTTGGTGGAGAGGAGTGTCCCTCCTGGGGAGGCAGGGTATGCGGCCATGGGGGGAATGGTCCCGGTCAGTGACTGCTCCCTGGGCCCCAGAAATGTCCCAGGGGAACTGGAGGCTGGTTGAAAAGTGGGGGTCCAAAAGCAGCCGATGGAAAAGGCCCTTGGGGTCATTTGAACCTCCTCCATGGGGGATTCTCATGGGGCCGTCATAGGATGTTGAACACCAGCAGGGTAGCAGAAACTTCCAACTGGAAGCCACGAGTGGACCGAAATGCGTGCCCGGGAGCACCTCCTGGCCTCGCCTCTTCGTTTGTAAGCGACGTTTTGACAAGTGATGGTAATAATGCCTTCTGTTCACCTGGGCTTGAGATTCCACACGCCAAACACCTTCTTTACGTGACCGTGCTGGGAGGCCAGGTGGGGTTCTGTGAGGTTCACGGGCCCATTTCGTGGACCAGGGCACCCAGGTGGGCAGCCGTCACCACCCGCCTCCAAACCCAAGAGTTCCACCTCGCCTCCGAGTTCGCTGTGTCTCCGCGACCCCCGCAGCCGCCCCCAGAGAGTTCAGGCCGAGTCACCACCACTGTGGTGCTCAGCCAAGGCTGCCCGCCTCACCCACGCCCTGCATGGCCCCCTCTCCAGGAGGAAGGAGCCCCTCTCCAGGTCCTGCCCGCCAGGGCTGGAACAGCAGAACTAAGAGCCATTATTTTCTTTTTGAACCATTACCTTCCACGGGGCTCACCCCCCCCGCCCCCCACCAGATAGTGGGCAGACTGGCTAAGGAGCACTTTCAGCACTTCCGTCATAACAGGGGGTCAGGATCAGGAATCAGGATGGGGACTTGCCCTCCATCACCCCAAGGCTGAGCGGGAGCGTCCGGCCTTGACCCCAGTAAATGCACTCTCCTTATTTCGCCCTCTGCGTGTTTCGCAGAAGGAGAAAGGGGCCCCTCGCTCTTTTACACTGCGTGTTCTCTAAACTGAAGGACGTGATGAGTCTACGCAGGATAGGAAGCTGTCTTGTTCATTTGGCTTTCAGTATTTCTGTGCTTTCCATTTCTGCCAGGAGAGGGAGGCCGCTCTCTTCCCTCCTGTGATGCTGCTCGGGTGTGAGTCCATCTCGGCCACAGCTCCCCGGCTCTGAGGAGGCAGGAGCCGAACCGGGGCGGCAGGTAGGGGGACAAGAGCAACCATGGGAGGCCTGGCCTCCGCGGGGGCGTGTGCTGTGCCCTCGGGCTGGAGTCAGGTTAACGGAGACACAGACGCGCTGACGATTGTGCCGCGGTGGCTTTGTTGTGAGCAGAGGACAAACACGAGCTCAAGGTCTATTCAGGTTCGAGACTAGCTCAAGATCTATTCAGGTTCGAGACTTGCCGGAGGTCTCCCCAGGGCCCACGAGCCATGAGCGGGCGGGGCTGGGACAGCAGTACCCCAAGACGGCAGGGGCAGGGTGGGCCCCGCCTAAGCATATCTAAACATTCCCTGGTCCCCAATCACCTGGGCTGCTTCCCGGGGGACAAGGAGGGGACACACACCTGCAAAACAAAACGTTCTTTATAACTGGGGACCAAATAAAGAACCCTGGCTGACTGCTCTGTAATGGATGAATTTCCTGTCGCGCTTCCTCTGTCTCTCCACTGGGCCACCGGGCCTCTGGCCGGTGGTCACTGACCAATGAGAGAGAACCCTGGAATGACCTGCCTGGTGATATTTCAGGGATCCTCACACCCAAAATACTCATTGCCACCTCCACCCCCACCCAAAACACATACATACCAAATATCAAAGCTACCATAATTGGAGATCAAGCCTTTCACAATACCATGGGGATATGAACTATTCCCATGGGAGGGAATACATCCACTGACATAAATACAATTACTGGAAAGTTTAAAAAGACATTAGGGGCACCTGGGTGGCTCATTCGGTTAAGCGACCGACTTTGGCTCAGATCATGATCTCGCAGTTTGTGGGTTCTGTGCTGATGGCTCAGAACCTGGAGCCTGCTTCAGATTCTGTGTCTCCCTCTCTCTCTGCCCCTCCCCCACTCTCTCTCTCTCTCTCTCTCTCAAAAATAAATAAACATTAAAAAAAATTTTTAAGCCATTATAAGGGTGTTCCATTTTGACTACATGATGGACCAGAGGGCTAAAAAGGGAGGAAGTAAGGCCACCCAGAAGCAGGACCCTGAACAAGAGTCAGGAGGGAACTGGGAGCTGTAGACCAAGGGCCCCTTCTTCATACGTCTGCGCAAACCAGTGCTGGCCCCTCTGTGCCCCAGAAGGCAAGGAGGTGGGGACTGACCTGTCACTCCAGGACCCGTTCCACTCAACCTGGCCCCAAGGGTTCCGGACTCTGATGAGCTCCACGTTCCGGCCTTGGAAGTTTACCTGGAGGGGAAAAACACCAGGGAGATTATATATTCCCGTGTGAACCTCAGAGTGCTTCACCTCCAGCCCGGGCTGGATTTATTGAAAGCCTCTTGACTGTGACACGCTAAAGCCATGTCCAAACTCATCAATTCTTTTTTTTTTTTAATTTTTAAATGTTTATATTTGTTTTTGAGACAGAGAGAGACAGAGCATGAGTGGGGGAGGGGCAGAGAGAGAGGGAGACAGAATCCAAAGCTGTCAGCACAGACCCCGGGGCGGGGCTCCAACTCGTCAACCGCGAGATCATGACCTGAGTCCGAGTCTGCTGCTCTGGTGACTGAGCCACCCAGGCGTCCCGAAACTCATCAATTCTTCACTGGCCCTTGGAATTTTCTAGTTCCTAGTGAACATAATGGCTAGCCTTACCAACACCGTTATACCAGTCACCCACGGTGGTTGCACTGCAGCTGGGAAATAACGTAGGATTATAAATAACAAGAAACTAGTCCACATGAATCTTCAGATGAACGAGTTTTCTCTCTGGACTGGAATCTCCCTAGACGCGGAGACCAAGTCTTATTTATCAGTGTACCCTCAGCGTCTAGCACAGCGAGCGGTAAAGAAGAGTGGCCAGAAGTACTCATGGAGTGAGTTTTCTTCATCCTTGACGTCTTACTCATGGATGAGTGAAAAGTATGCAAGCACACACAGGAAATTTAAACAATGAATAAACAAAAACCACTTGCAAGCCCTCTGAATCCAATCTCCCCCCACTTTCAGGTGTCAGGTGAAGATTTCTGCTGTCCATATGGAGAACCCTTGGGCCAGTAAAGAAGGATGATGCAGTCATGGCCTTCATGCTCTGCCCTGGACCAGGAGAGAGGGCCAGTGCATTTAGAAAGATTTCGGAGGGGGCGCCTGGGTGGCGCAGTCGGTTAAGCGTCCGACTTCAGCCAGGTCACGATCTCGCGGTCCGTGAGTTCGAGCCCCGCGTCGGGCTCTGGGCTGATGGCTCAGAGCCTGGAGCCTGTTTCCGATTCTGTGTCTCCCCCTCTCTCTGCCCCTCCCCCGTTCATGCTCTGTCTCTCTCTGTCCCAAAAATAAATAAAAAAAATAAAAATAAAAAAAAAAAAAGAAAGATTTCGGAGGAAAGAGAATAGAAGTAAAACACTTTTGTTCATCAGTGAACCAGAAATTTTAGCTCAAAACTCTTTACCCTCATGCACTGGGCACAAATTATATTTTTGGCGTGTAAAAATTAAGTTAGTGTAACCTCTCCAGGGTCCAAGATGCAGCCCGCAGCTAAGATGTCCATCTAAGGCATCTAAGATGTCCATGAAGAGAATTGTTCACGGAAGGTAAATCCCTTATAGGTGGAGAGAAAGGAAAAACAACTGAACAGATGTGATGAAAGGTTTCTATTTCTTAAAATAATATTTGGAGGATGTAACATTAAAAATCACCTGCCAAAAAGAAAAAAACCCACCTGCCTACCCAAGTGAGTGATTGGCAAGGCATTATGGGTGGGAAGGAGGAGGTAAGAACACTTTGCAAATAGTTTTAATTCTAAAGAATGCAACTGTATCCCCTGGTGAGGAGGAAGGACTGGCTTCCTTCTGCACTCCTTACTCCCCACTCCTCTAGACTGGGTTTCTCAAAACATGGGTGGCAACAGGAGGAGACCAGAAGTGCCGGTGCCCTCTACAAACCGGGTTTGAGACTTGTCCAACAGAAGCATGAAGTGGGCAAAGACAAGCCTTCGGACTTTGTTGAACTTGAACCTGAGAGGATACAGCCCTTGGCTTCTTGTCCTCCTCTTCCAGGTCATCCCCTTTGCTTCTCTTTCCCACGTGTCCCCCCAGGAGTGCTTGTCCAAACCAAGCACTCACTAGAAGTCAGGGTGGTGTGCACGTGGGTTTGGAAGCCCCTGGGAATCAGTTCCACCCTGGACTATAGCTGCAGAGAATAGGACTTTTGAAGGTTAATTTTATGTGTCACCCTGACTTGGCCACTGGTGCCCAGATATTTGGTTATACACCATTTTGGGTGTGTCTGTGAGGGTGTTTCTAGAGGAGATTAGGATAGGTAGACTGAGTCAAGCAGATGGCCCTCCCCAGTGTGGGTGGACCTCATCTGATCAATTGAAGGTCTGAATAGAACTACAGAAGGTGGAGGAAGGGGAGAATTCACTCTGTGTCTAACTGCTGAGCTTGGACTTTGGTCCTCTTTTGCTCTGAGACCAGGACATGTACCCTTGGTTCTCCTGGTTCTCAGTCTTTTGGACTTGGGCCAGAACATCATCCCCAGCTTACAGATGGCAGACTGTAAGACAGAAGTCACAGGACTTCTCAGACTGCATAATCATGTGACCCAATTCCTCATTATCTATCTATCTATCTATCTATCTATCTATCTATCATCTATCTATATTTTAAAATTATTTAAAAAAAATTTTTTTTTCAACGTTTATTTATTTTTGGGACAGAGAGAGACAGAGCATGAACGGGGGAGGGGCAGAGAGAGAGGGAGACACAGAATCGGAAACAGGCTCCAGGCTCTGAGCCATCAGCCCAGAGCCCGACGCGGGGCTTGAACTCACGGACCGCGAGATCGTGACCTGGCTGAAGTCGGACGCTTAACCGACTGCGCCACCCAGGCGCCCCTAAAATTATTTTTAAAGTATATTTTAAGAGAGAGAGAGAGAAAAAAAATTTTAAATGAGAGAGAGAGAGAGAGAGAGAAGGAGAGAGACAGACTATGAGCTGGGGAGGGGCAGAGAGAGAGGGAGAGAGAGAATCCCAAGCAGGCTCTGTACTGTCAGCACAGACTGTGAGATCATGACCTGTGCCAAGATCAAGAGTTGGGCACTTAACCGACTCAGCCACCCAGGCACCCCTCATCTATCTATATCTTATTGGTTCTGTTTCTCTAGAGAACTATGACCAGTACAAGACTTGTAGAATTAGGGTAGAAAAGAAAGAAAAAACAAAGCCCAGGCTCCCACACCAGCTAAACAGGGTTGTTACTCTGGTGGAATCACATGTTTCTCTCTCTCTCTCTCTCTCCCTCTCTCTCCCATTTTGCTCTTTTGAATTCCAGCTGTCTCTCATCCTTTAGATGAGACATCCTCAAAAATATCTGAAAGTGTGGTTTAGACTGTGATGCCCTGAGGGTTGCTTCAAGATTCACAAATCAATCAGTAGGATACACCACATTAATAAAAAAAAGTATAAGAAATAAGAACCATATGATCCTGTCAATAGATGCAGAAAAAGCACTTGCAAAATACAGCATCCATTCTTGATAAAAACCCTCAACAAAGTAGGGATAGATGGAACATATCTCAACATCATAAAGGCCACATATGAAAGACCCACAGCTAATATCATCCTCAATGGGGAAAAGTTGAGAGCCTTTCCCCTACGGTCAGGAACAAGACAAGGATGTCCACTCTCACTGTTACTATTTAACGTAGTACTGGAAGTCTTAACTACAGCAACCAGCCAACAAAAAGAAATAAAAGGCATCCAAATCAGCGTGGAAGAAATCAAACTTTCATTATTTGCAGACAGCATGATACTCTACGTAGAAAACCTGAAAGACTCCACCAAAAAATCGCTAGAACTCATACATGAATTCAGCAGTTGCAGGATATAAAATCAACTACAGAAATGTGTCGCATTTCTATACACCAATAATGAAGCAGCAGAAAAAGAAATCAAGGAATCAATCCCAATTGCAATTGCACCAAAACCAGTAAGATACCTAGGAATCAACCCAACTAAAGGGGCAAAAGATCTTTCCTCTGAAAACTATAGAAGACTTATGCAAGAAATTGAAGAGGACACAAAGAAATGGAAAAGTATTCCATGCTCATGGATTGGAAAAACAAATTGTTAACATGTCAATACTACCCAAAGCAATCTACACATTTAATGCAATCCCTATCAAAATACCACCAGCATTTTTTGCAGAGCTAGAATAAACGATCCTAAAATTTGCACGGAACCACAAAGACCCCTGAAAAAGAAAACCATCCCGAAAAAGAAAAAAAAAAAAAACCTGGAGGCCTCATCAGGGAAATACAAATCAAAACCACAATGAGACGTCACCTCACACTTGCCAGAGTGGCTAAAATTAACCACACAAGAAACAACAGGTGTTGGCGAGGAGGCGGAGAAACGGAAACCCTCTTGCGCTGTTGGTGGGAAGCAAACTAGAGCAGCCACTCTGGGAAACAGTATGGAGGTTCCTCAAAAAAGTGAAAATAGAACTGACATATGATCCAGCAATTGCACTATTAGGTATTTAACCAAAGGATAGAAAAATACAGATTGGAAGGTGTACATGCACCCCAATGTTTCTAGCAGCACTATCAACAATAGCCAAACTATGGAGAGAGCCCAAATGCCCATCGGCTGATGAATGGATAAAGAAGATGTGATATGTATAATGGAATATTCAGTCATCAAAAAGAAGGAAATCTTGTCATGTGCAACGATGTGGACGGAGCTAGAGTGTATTATACTAAGTGAAATAGGTCACTCGGGGAAAGACAAATACTATATGAGTTCGCTCATATGTGGAATTTAAGAAACAAAACATGAAAATATGGGAGGGGTACTCTTAACGAGATCATACTCTTAACGACAGAGAACAAGCTGAGGGTTGATGGAGGGAGGGAGGGAGGGAGGGGATGGGCCAGATGGGTGAGGGATATTAAGGAGGGCACTTGCGATGAGCACTGGGTGTTGTATGTAAGTGAGGAATCACCGCATTCTACTCCTGAAACCAATATTGCACGGTATGTTAACTAAAATTTAAATTAAAAACAGAAAAAATAAAGTAAAATTTAAAACCCTTGAAGTCATTGGCAGTCGGATACATACAAATTAAAACAATGATGCAAGATCACCTCATACCCGTTTGTTTGGCAAAATGCAAAGACCGGCTGTTGGCAGAAATTTGAGGAGGGGACAATTTGACACGTGTACTGGTGGAATCGTAGCATGTTGCAACCATTCTGGAGAGTAATCTGGCACTATTTAGGCAATTAAGTACATGCCTCAGATCCCGCAATCCTACCTCTGGGCATGCATCCTCCAAAACGTTTTGCCTAAGTGTCTGAGGAACCATGTTAAAAAGAAAAAATATATATAATGTGACGCACTAAATAAGTACAAGGGACTAGCACGACCGAGGCTATTCCTATACCCTGTCCGTAGGGGTTCACATCGCCTACCTGGTCAATTCCTGTCACACTGTAGGCATGGCCCTTAATGAGACCAAAAGGTGTCCGGGCTTCAGACTCTGTAGCATTTCGGATCTGGAACATGAAAAGAGCACCGTTGGACCCATTGGGGACCTTAACCCTTCCCTCCCTGCCCAGACCGAGCTCCAGGCCGGGGCTGGCCCCTTCGAGCCATGTGCCTGAAGCATAGCCTCGCGCCGGGGTGAGGAGACCCTGAATCCCGCGACAAGTTCACTTTTTGCCCCCAAACAGAGCAACTTGACCGCCCCCATCATGCAGCACGGCACAAGATAGAAGATCCCATACACCCAAGAGAGGATAGCCGGCATTTAACAGTAGACAACCCTATGTCACACGCCTGAAAGCGCAGACGAAATGGATAATTTAGTAGCAAAGAATACATGCCCAAGGTCGACCCAAGAGGAGACAGAAAGTTTGAACAGGACTCTAACAACTAGCTGGGATAAAATTATATGCGTGTGTGTTTGCACGCATGAAGACATTGGAGAAATACTGTCAGAGTCCTCTCTACAGATACGAATTTTTTAATGATATACAAAGCAAAAAAAAAAAAAAAATTCAGGCAAGTATAAAGTAAGATTCCATTCAGTAAAACCAAACTAAACTTCTGCTGTGGTTGTGTATGTATGTGCATGCCTGTGTGTACGAAGAAGAGCGGGGTGTGAAGGGCACACATCCGGTGTCACAGGGCTGGGACTTGGGGAGGGAGATAGGGATTTGCCTTTATAGATCGCACGATTGTCCCACTGGCTATAGTAAGTACACCCCAACTTTGTAATTTGGAAAACATGAAATTGAAACCTCTGTTTTAATGAAAATAAATAAACATTGACACCACCCTCCCACTGCCTGAAAGTTATGTTCTTCCTCACACGGGACCAGGGCAGCTGGCCCAGATCCCCAGCCCCAGGACAGCGAGGGGCACGTGAACAAGCCAATGAACGACTTACATCAATGGAGCAGCCCACGAGAGAGCCCCTCTTCAAAGCCTTCTCTAGAATCTCATAGAAGTTCTCTGGAGCCTCTTTAGTTGCAAAGGTCTCTGCTACACCCCCGGTGAAGTCTTCCATGGCCTCGATGGCGCTGCCTCCCTTCAGAGCCTCATAGCTACCGCTCAGCCTGTAAGGGCGGCAAGGAAGCACGGACACCGTTGCAGGGAACCAGGAAGACCACCAGGTGGCGCCCCTTGGCCAAAGATTTTCTAACTTGTAGGGCCCGTCGTTCAGGGCCTTGCCCTGGCTGGGTGGTGCGGAAGGAAGATGGGAAGCAGGCATAGGGCTTTATCTGGAGTTCCAAGGATCCAGGCTCTCTGTGAGACAGGCAGTTGGCTGTGGTGGTAAAGGGCGTGGACTCTGGTCCCTGACCGGCTGCAGGTTCAAGGGCTGGATCCACAATGTACAAGCTGAGTGCTCTGGGGACACCTCCCTTACCCACTGCTTCAGTTTCCTCATTTGCAAAATGGGGGTGATGGGTGGTGTATGCTCCCTCCAGGGACTGCTGTGAGGTTTAAATGAGTCTCTCTCTCTCTCTCTCCTCCCCTCTCTCCCTCCTTCTCTCTCATCTTACACACAACAGGGCTTGACCATGAAGGTGTCAGCTATATGTAGACCTGAGACAAAGTTGAAGCTCTTTTTCTTCCTTTCTGGTCTTGCATAATCCCAACCTTTTTTCTCATAGTTGTATTTTTTATTAATATAAGTTTTATTAATATAAATTCGTATAAGGTAAAGCCCTATGCCTGCTTATATATTATATATAAATTTATATTAATATTATTATATGAATTTCTATTAACATTAGTTGTATTTTTATTAATATTATTAATATAATAACTTATATTAATATAATATAATATAATTAATATACGTGCACACACACACACACACACACATAGGCATCCTGCTTGAATTTTAAAACAAACTTTCCCATTTAGAACAGTTTCAGATTTAAAGAAAAAATTGTACATAGTACAGAAAGTTCCCATCTACCCCCACCCAATTTCCCCTAGTGTTAACGTCTTACGTTAGTGTGTTACCCTTGTTCCCGGTGACTGAACCCATACATTGCTATTATTAAGGTCCTTACTTTCTTCTTATGTCTTTAGTTTTTACCTAATATGCTTCTTCTGTTCCAAGAACAGAAGATATCCCATCCAAGATATCACATCACACTTTGTCCTCATGTCTCTTTGGCTGTGGCAGTGTTTCGGACTTTCCCTGTTTTCTATGACCTTGACAATTATGAGGAATACTGTCGGGTGTTTTGTAGAATCTCTCTCAATTAGGATCTGTCTGTTGTTTATCTATTGGTTAGACCGGGGTTATGGGTTTGGGGGAGGGAGACCACAGAAGTAAGGTGTCCTTCTCATCACGTCACATCCAGGGTCCATAGTGTCACCATGACTTATCGTTGCCCATGGTGCCTTGACCACCTGGGTGAGGTCGTGCCTGTTAGGTTTCTCCGCTAGATAGTTACTCTCTCTCCCCCTGTCCACGCCGTCCCCTTTGGAAGGATGTCATTACGTGCACCTAAGGAGCAGGGAGTTTTGCTCAACCTTAGATGACTTGCAGTTCTTCTATAGGGTAGATTTATTCTTTTCTCCAATTTATGTATTCGGTCATTTGTTTATATCAGAATGGACTCATGGGTATTTGCTTCGTACTCTGGCTTATAATCCAATACAACTTTACTTATTTTGTTCCTCACACTGTTCTAGGTTTGGCTATTTTCAGCTTCTCCAGCTGGCTCCTGGGTCCCTTTGACATAACCCCATCAGTGTGTGTGTGCGTGTGTGTGTGCGTGTGTGTCTAAAACGTGTTCTCACTCCTTACTACTGCAAGATGCTCTAGGCTCATCTTATGAATTTCCCACCCCTGTCCTACAATCAGCCTTATCTCCATGGAGCCTTGGTTCCTTTCACTGGAAAATGGTATTTAGAGACCAAGACCCGAGAAGTAGGAGTGCTTGTTGCTGTGGGGCTGCCATTCTTTCTAGGCCATCTCTGCTGACAAAGTGGGGAAATAATGTATATACACTGACCCTGTATATATACATATATCTTTATGGAACCATCTCTTTTAAACAAGACGTGAGTTCAGCTTGAGTCGCCAGCCCTAACCCATGACAACACGCATTATTCCAGCCTCCTCCCCTTGCTTCTTTGTAACCTCCTCTCTAACTGTGAGGAACCTAGCTCGACCACCTGCCTTAATTGTTCAATTCACAATTATATACATGTATCATATATTATATATGAAACATATATATTACAAAACATATATATGATACATGTATCTACGCATAATACATGTATTATATATATGCACGCATATATAGCACATATATCATACACATACACACACACACACACACACAATTATATATGTATAATGGTATCAGAATGTTGTCCTGTGTCCCTATGAGAAACAACTTTATCAGCCCGAGTAGAATGCTCGTGTATAATTCCTCTTGCCGTAATCTTACAGACCCCACTCATCTCCACCGTTACTCAGGTTAGCTCCCTTTTC
Source organism: Lynx rufus (assembly GCF_022079265.1). Lineage (NCBI taxonomy): Eukaryota > Metazoa > Chordata > Mammalia > Carnivora > Felidae > Lynx > Lynx rufus. The sequence continues at coordinate 17,464,436 of NW_025814840.1, forward strand.
TCCTACCCTCCAGTGAGTTTGTCTCATAAATTTGTGATATAGGCAGATGAAATGCATAGCCCGCATTTCATCCTGGGATTCTTCATCCTTCTCGATGATTTTTAAATCTTCTTGTATTAAGCTTCATTGTTTGTGCCGTAAAGGGTTATGGGTTTGGTAAATGAATGGCATCATGTATTTACTATTACAGTCTCCTACAGAATAGTCTCACCACCCTAAAAAAAGATCCTTTGTGCTCCACATATTCATCCCTCCTCCTCTCTGTCCCTCCCCCTGAACTCCTGGCAACCACTGATCTTTTTATTGTCTCCGTAGTTTGGCCTTTTCCAGAATGTCATACAGTTGGAATCATACAATATGTCGTGTGTTCAGATTGGCTTCTTTCACTCTGCAATATGCGTTTAAGATTCATCCATTTCTTTTCATGGCTTGATAGCTCATTTTTTGAAATCACTAAATAATGTTTCATTGCCTGAAATTACCACATTTATTTACCCATTCATCTTGAAGGACACCTTGGCTGCTTCCAGTCTTTGACAATTGCGAATAATGGGGCTAAAAACATTTGGGTTCAGGTTTTTGTGTGGACCTAAGTTTGTATCCAAGTCATTTGGGTAGAAATGGCTTTTTACCCGACTCATCTACCAAGAAATGTGACTGATGATTCATTAGGTAAGAGTATGTTTAGTTTTGTAAGAAACTGCCAACTTGTCTTCCAAAATGGATGACCCATTTGGGCCACCATGGCTCCCCCCATGGCCATTCATTGGCTCCCCCCACCAATGAATGAGAGTTCCTGTTGCCCACATCTTTGTCAGGAATTGATGCTGTACGTGTGTGGTGGTATTTCGCTATTGTTTGTAATTTACAATTTCCCAGTGACAAATGATGTTGAGCATCTTTCCATGTGTTTATTTGCCCCCTGTCCATGTTTTCTGGTGAGGTGTATCCCAATCATCTTGGGCCTCTTCTAATGACCAACAACCGAACACAGATTTTCTTTTTTAGGAAACTTATTCTTCACTCTTTGAGTGAATACCCTTCATATTCCACTGACTCCTACCAGCTGGAATTCTTGACCCAAAGCCTTTTCCAGGGCTGCCGGGGGAGGATTTCCCTGTGCTGGGCTCGCCGAGAAGGAAGCTATGCCCACCCAGCCCTGGAAAGCACAGGCTGTGGCCCCTGGAGGTGACGGTTGCACAATAATGTGAATGCACTGAATGCCACTGCACTGTATACTGAAAAAGGATCAAAATGGTCAATTTTACCACAGCCCAGATGTTTGAGCTGTAACAGCACTCGGTGGGAAGTCGGGAGAGCCAAGATCTGTCAACACATCCAGAATTTCTTCCACCTCCCCTCCCAGCTCTTCGGAAGGCCAGACTCGTGACACAGGGAGAGAAGAGGGACGTGTGTCACCACTCTGCCCAAGGATGGGCACAGCTAAGCCATGACAGGAAAACTATCCACGCTTTCCTTTTCCACCTCCGAGCCTGACCGAGCCCCAAGAGGGTTGGCCACACCTGTGAACTCTGTGTCCCTGGTCATTGAAGCTCTCTGAAAAGGCTCTGGGGATAGAGCCCACTTCTTGGACCTGCCTGGCCCTTGGCCTGGCCCTGCAGGGGGCACTCACTTGGCGTAGGCTTTTTCCAGCAGGGCGCTCCAGAACTCTCTGTGGTCGGCCGAGTGGAGGAAGATCAGGCGGTCCCTGAAGGTGGGCAGTCGGTCATCGATGACCACATCCAGCCATTCGCTGTGCTGCCAGAACTGTTGGCCAGATGGAGATGGAAACCATGGGGGTGAGGCACAGGGGAGGTCCAGCCCCATCTGTAAAGGCTTGGCTCTTTCTCCCACCCTGGGCTCCCTTGGCACTTCCTCCCTCAGACCAAACCTCCCTTAGGGTCTTGAGGAAACTCACACGTGGGTTCCATGATGGGTCCCCTGGACTTTGTCCACCAAGCATCCCACCCCACCACTGGCAGCGGATTGGAGACCCAGTGTCGACCCATCAAAGCCAGGGTCACACGTGGACACTGTAGGGTGGGCCGAGTTAGCTCCTCTCTCCCAAGCGAAGGGGGTCGTGTGGGGTTTGCTCCGCTCCTGCCCAGCTCGCGTCTCCATGTCCCTCTCTCCACCAATCGCAGGTTATCTTGGATGTCCCTGCCTCTTGAGTTGCCTCTTTGCCCGGGGGCGGAAACTCTATAACTGATCTCTTTTGGCCATTCACACGCAGAGAGAGGCTGTGGTGGGGCACACTCGTGCCAGGTGGGCCGACACCAGGTGAGTGTGCGTGCACCCGTATGTACGCGCGCACGCGTTCTTGTGTGTTCACACACGTACCCATAAGTGAGTCCAGCTACGTGTGTGAGCGCATATGTTCACATACGTGTACGCGTGCATTCGTGTGCATGCATGCACACGTGTGTGAGTGCATCCATGTCAGAACTCAGATTGCCGGCCTTGGGGATGGAGGGGACGGGGCTGGCCCAGGCATGTCAGGACAGAAATGCGTGCCTGCCCCGTGCTGCCCCCTTCATCGGACCTTTTAGTTCTGTGAACACCCCACGAGCTCGATGTCAGTCCTTGTTTCTCCAGACAGCTTGTGAAGGCCGGGGTCCCTAAGAAATCTGCCTGAGGTCACCCACATAGGCACAGGGACGGGCGGGCATCCGTGGGTGGGCAGCTCTGCACAGGGACTACAGGGAGAGGTGGGGAGAGGAGAGGGAACGGGGTGGAAAGAAAACTGCAAACCGATTCCCAGGCAGGCCGTGCCCACGTGAGGCTCTGCACGGGTCCCACGGGGGCGACGCGTGTCCTGCCGGGACCCCAGCAGGTGACGTCTCAGTGCTTCTCTCTGTTTCTATTTCTTACCCTCACACACGTCTCCAAATCTGTGCTTCTTCAATAAGGAGAATCTCTTGGTTTGAGACAAATATGAGAAATAATCCACTCCCTGAGAGGTATAAGGGTTTTAGGCCATTTATGCTGAACGCACAAGATATTCCAAAGACGAAAACCTGTAGCGTGGGCCTGCAGACTTGCCAAAGTTCTACCGGATATATTCCGAACGTGGTCCTTCGAGTGCATTTAGACGTTAGCCCTTGACAAAGCCCAGTTTGGGGTGCGGCTTTCCCACAGATGGGGGCGCATTCCTCCCGGGATTCCCAAGCAGCTGTAGAGGCGGGTGGCGTCACGTTGGACCCCAAAGACCTAGTCTACCGGCCAAGGCCCCCTCTTACCTGGAAGTGGAATATCCCGGCATAACCGGGTCCAAAGCTTTGGTCCTGGGGGACGACTCGAACCAGAGCTTTTTCATTCAGCGTCAGGGAGGCGATGGCAGCTAATAGCCAGCAGTCGCCTGCGAAATGAAGGCCATAAATCACAGTTTTCATCGCCCAGTTCACAGTAAATTGGGAAACTCTATACGCCAGAAGGAGAAGTGGGGGCGTTCCAGATGTGGCCGCGTCTTTTCCGCGTTTAAGGAAACGGACGGAATACCACCAAAGACCTCTGCTCCCCAACCCCCCCCACCCCCGCCACCTTCTGCCTCCCTTCCTGGCTCTTCCCTTGCCCGGTTTATCACGCACAGCTGTTGTCGGCTGGCCAGCGTTATAGGATTCGCTCACTTGGGTTTCAGACATATGCTCCATTATGCATCAGCTCTGTGCGGTTCCAGAGACTTCCCCTCCAGAGGGCGAAGCCTCCATATGTCCGTGTCAGCGTGCGCTGGGTAAATAGGCAATTCGTAAGCGCAGCCCAGGAAATTGGGGGGCCCTCAGAAATAGCCCTTGCAAGTGCCTGGGGAGTATATTTCCGGCACCGAGGCCTCCCCATAGCCCAGACTCCGTGTAGTTAGAGATCGCAGTAGCTCCAATTATTATTTTTAAAAATTTTTTTAATGTTTATTTATGAGAGAGACAGAGACAGAATGCGAGTGGGTTGGGGCAGAGAGAGAGGGAGACACGGAATCCGAAGCAGGCTCCAGACTCTGAGCTGTCAGCCCAGAGCCCGACGCGGGGCTCGAACTCACGAGCCTCGAGGTCACGACCTGGGCCGAAGTCGGACGCTCAGCCGACTGAGCCACCCAGGCGCGCCTCCAATTATTTTTCATTGTCAAGATTTGCTGACTGATCTACGGATTTCTGCAGCGATGTCTTCATGATGACACACATCTAGAGGACAACTGCAAGGTGCAGTCAGATCTCAGACCGAACTGATCCGCGCTGTACCAGACGGACGCAGCCACTTGCCCGCGTTGAGAATGGAATGAGCCCCTCTCTTCATTGCTGCTTGGGAACGAGGGGTGGGCAGATATTTGGAAGTATCCATTTAACCAACGGGAACCCCTCTGTTTTCTCCCAGATCTATCTGTTTGCCATAGATACCACCACCGTCGTTGGAATTCAAGACCCCGTCGCCCTCAGCCGGGCTTCCCCGGGGCTCACATTTCTGGAAAAGACCATATACCCCATGACCCCTTTCTGATTGTTGTGCACAGGCAGGAGAGACTCACAGAAGGCCTAGCATCAGGGAAACGACTCCCAGAGTCGCTCTGCTTCTGGCTTTCCCTAGGGTGTCCCCCAGGGGGCACATGCCACAGGTTTCGAATGCCTCAGCCGCTCTTTGGCAGCCTGGGGTCCGGCCTTGGGGAGATGGTAATGAGAAAGGACACAGGATCATTTGTTCAGCAAGGTTCACTGAGTGCCTCCCGGGAGGCGGTCCCTGCTTTCAGCTCTGGGGTCTGATGGAGGGGCCCCTGCTGTGGCGCTGACCTCCTCCCCACTCTTCTCCGAGTTATGGCTTTGCCTGGTGCAGGAAAATGCCTTTCTTTTCTTGAGAGTATGGCAGATCGTGTCTCTTCAGCCAGGAATGCCCTGAGCGTTTGAAGGAGGAGATTCAGAAGCCGGTGCTATTCACACAACTTAAACCAAAGGGGAAGACTCCAGAGCAGAGCAATATTGCTTTATCTCTGCTGGGCCCGTACGGATGCAGGGTATTGCTTATCCCAGCGCTATGCCCAGAATAAGGGTACCCTCTCAAGGTCAGTTTGTTGGGCAGCCGGATGAACAGACAATAGAAGGCAGGGGGCCGCCAACCGGGAGAGGTGGGAGATGGTGACGTTCTAGCTTGTATTTTGGGTGGCAGACTCACAGCTGTTCATTTTATTGTTAGCCCTCGTTGTGCACACATATGTACGGTATTTGGAAATAATAAAAGTGTCATAAAAGTGCACACATATGCACAGTATTTGGAAATAATAAAATTGTTATAAAGTACTAGTTACAGGGGCACCTGGGTGGCTCGGTTAAGCCTCCGACTTCAGCTCAGGTCATGACCTCGCGGTCTGTGAGTTCGAGCCCTGCGTCGGGGTCTGTGCTGATGGCTCAGAGCCTGGAGCCTGCTTTGGATTCTGTGTCTCTCTCTCTCTGCCCCTCCCCCCCTCATTCTCTCTCTCTCTCTCTCTCTCTCAAAAATATAAGCACTAAAAAACTAAAGAAAACAAAATAATAGTTACAATCAACACCAACTAAGGTTAAATATGCAGTTGTAATTCCAAATGGGTGTTTGCACTCCTGTGACAAACCAAAACTTTGAAACACAAAGAAGCCTGTACGATGACTTTCTAAGCGAGGGGGCAGTGAAGGGAGATAGAGGAAGAGTTTGGGGGTGAGATGAGAGAGAAGATGAGGAAGGGACAGAGTCTTCCGGAGAAGGCTTACCCTCAATAAATGAAGACCAATCTGAATGTAAATAGTTTTGGAAGGTCAAAATTCTAGCTAGGCTGTCTAATTCTATCATTTATGTACAGTTGACCTTTGAACGACATGAGGGTAAGAGACACCGATCCCTGGCACAACTGGGAACCCATGTATAACTTCTGGCTCCCCCTAAAATTAACAACCGGTAGCTTACTGTTGACTGAAGGCCTTAGTGATAAGTTGATTAACACATATTTTGGATGTTATATGTATCCTGTAAGGCACGCCTACAATAAAGTAAGCTGGAGGGGCGTCTGGGTGGCTCGGTCGCTTATGCGTCCGACTTCGGCTCAGGTTATGATCTCACGGGTCGTGGGTTCGAGCCCCACGTCAGGCTCTGTAATGACAGCTCAGAGCCTGGAGCCTGCTTCGGATTCTGTGTCTCCCTCTCTCTTTCTGCCTCTCCCCAGCTCGTGCTCTGTCTCTCTGTAATGTTAAGTGTAAACATTTAAAAAATTTTTAAGTAAGGTAGAGAAAAGAAAATGTTAGTAAGAAAATCATGAGGAAGAGAAAATCCATTGGCAGTACAATACTATATTTATACAAAAAAAACCCATGGGTAAGTGGACTCATGTTGTATCATTGTATCTCTCTTTGTATCTATCATCTATGTATCTATGTATCTATCTATCATCTATGTATCTTTTATGTATCTATCTACCATCTATCTATGTATCTTCTATCTATCTTCATCATCATCATCTATGTATCTTATCTATCATCTATCTAGGTATCTTCTATGTATCTATGTATCTATGTATCTATCTATCTATCTATCATCTATGTATCTTCTATGTATCTATGTATCTATTTTTCTATCTATCATCTATCTGTGTATCTTCTATCATCTATGTATCATCTATCTATCTATCTATCTATCTATCATCTATGTATCTTCTATCTATCTATCTATCTACCTATCATCTATCTATGTATCTTCTATGTATCTATGTATCTATCTATCATCTATCTATGTATCTTCTATGTATCTATGTATCTGTCTATCTATCTATCATCATCTATGTATCTTCTATCATCTATCTATCTATCATCTATCATCATCATCATAATCTATGTATCTTCTATCTATCCATCCATCTATCTATCTATCTATCTATATCATCTATCTATCTACCAACTATCATCCCTCTAGGTTTGTGACTCTGGGTTCAATGTTTGGGTAGCTGGGTCATTGAGCATGGTCAGCTGTGAATCCGGGCCTCATAAGCTTACAGCTCCACTGTTTGGTTTTTTTTTTAGAAGGTCCTTTTTTTTTCCATAAATAGAATAAAGGTAAACCCAGTCCAATGTTGGACTAAATCCTGAAATGCAAGATCCAATGTAACTGACTTGGGGGCACTCTCGGATCAATTGTAGGAAGGAGATTGTGAAGGTCCGGGGTGGGGGGGGGTGCCCCAAAGTTTGAGCCCCTGGGCGGCATAACGGTTAAGAGCAAGTTCAGATCCCGACCGCCCAGCTGTCGCTCCTGTGACTCACGTTACGTAGCCTCCCTCAGCGTCGGGTTCTCATTTATAAAATTGGAAGGGTCACTGGGAGGCTGACATGGTGACGAGTTAATGCGAGTATTAGCTGTGTCATGGTGCAGGGAGCCAGACCGGCGTCACCGGGCATCTCTGTTCTCTGTAAACTCCTGGGTCGCGAGCCCCACACCGTAGGCACATCCGCCCCCAGGGAACAAGAGTACAAGTCGCCCAGAGTCTGCTGGGGGCACAGACTGGCAGACTGGAAGGGAGGAGAGGAGGAAGCAGCAGGGGGCAGCAGTGCTGTTCCCCCAAACCCTGTGCCCCTTGGGTTTCCAGGGTCCCGTGCTGCCCTTGTCACGGAGGCAGCTCAGAGGCCCTCTCCTGCTGGCCCCTACGGGTGCTCTGTCCAACCCCCTCTCTCTCCATGCCCCATCTCCCCCACTTACCAAGCTCCCCCTGGCAGATATCTGTCCTGGTGGCCCCTCCAAGGATGAATTCCGGGTTTTCCACTATTTCCTGGAAGAACAAAGGCATTACTGAAGTGAGGCCCGCCACGTCCTGGGCCGGTGTGCTTGGAGCAGGTGCAGGGTCTCTCTCCGTTCTGGGAGCAGAGGGCTCTTTCCTGTATTTGATTCTTTTCCTAAGGAGGGACGCCACAACCTGGGCCTGTCTCTGGGAGACATCCCTCAGCCCCTGGGGAGAGGTCCTACCTTCTGCGCGGTCCCTCAGTGCAGTCCTCTGGCCAGACAACTCCTGCCGTGCCAGGCTGCAAAGCAGGACCAGGAACCGAAGGTTCCCACTGCCTCTCAGGCCCTGGGCTAGGAGTCGGGGGGGGGGGGCATGAGTTCGAATCCTGACTCCCGGCTTATGGGCATTACACCTTCTGTGGGCTTCAAATGCCTCATCTTAAAATGGGGTGATACAGGGGCACCTGGGTGGCTCAGTCGGTTAAGCCTCCGACTTCGGCTCAGGTCATGATCTCGCGGTCCGTGAGTTCGAGCCCCGCGTCGGGCTCTGTGCTGATGGCTCAGAGCCTGGAGCCTGTTTCCGATTCTGTGTCTCCCTCTCTCTCTGCCCCTCCCCTGTTCATGCACTGTCTCTCTGTCTCAAAAATCAATAAAAACATTAAAAAAAATTTTTTTTAAATGGGGTGATACACACACCACAGACTCGTGTCTAGGATTAAATACAAATTTCCACTCTCCCCACCCAGCTTCTTTCTTTTTTAAAATATGTATTGTGTGTATATATATATGCAGTAAAACCTTGGTTTGCGAGCATAATTCATTCTGGAAACATGCTTGTAATCCAAAGCACTTGTATATCAAACCGGACTTCCCCATAAGAAATCACGGAAACTCAGATGATTCGTTCCGCAACCCAAAAATATTCATATAAGAATGATTACAATACTGTGATATAATATAACAAAATAAGGAAAATGCAAAATACGAAGAAAAAAATAAATTAACCTGTACTTCCCTTCGAAAAGCTTCGTGGCTGGTGTGAGGGAGACAAGAGAGAGGAGGGTTATTGTGTAGGATGACTTTCACCATCACTGATGGAATCACGGCTGTTTGTTGGTTCAATGGAATCTTTTTCTTTTCGTGCAACTTTAACAAGGAACCTAGCCAATGACCCAGAATGAAGCAAAGCATTCCTAAGCTCACTCTTGTATGGAAAAGCAAAGGACTGTCCCTAGGTGCTCAGAAGCGACAAGAAATACACGAGTCCCAGTTGCGGGAACTTTCCAACATCCTGAAAAATCTCTGATTTCTGCCAAACACCATGGCCTGAGACTGAGCATTTGAGCATGGGAGACGATCGCCCACAATCCTGCGGTGAGAGACAGAGAGACAGAGAGAGAGGGAGAGAGACAGACAGAGAGAGAGAACCATTGGCTCAGTTGTGGTCATGTGACGTTGGGCATCACGTACTACTTGTATTGCAAGACATTGCTGGTTTATAAAGTTAAAATTTACTAGAAATGTTTGCTCACCTTGTGGAATACTCACAGAACAAGTTACTTGCAGTCCAAGGTTTTACCATATATATATATATATATATATATATGCACACACATATACACATGCACATACACACTATATAGTGGGAGATATGTGCATATATCTCGCATGTCACTTTACCTCAGTGCATTATATATATTCTATTATATAGTTCACATATTATATTATTGCGTATACATAGTTATTTATACATACACTTATATATACAGAGAGATACGCATAAAACATTAACAAAAAGGCATTTGAAAGCAATTGTATAAAACTCATATATTCTTTCCAGTTTTCTGGGGCACCAGTCTCCATTCCTGGCACGGACTATGGCAAAGACCAAGACAGAGAAACCCCCTGCCCCCTGCCCAGTGAGGGGGGACAGACCGGAAACAAGCGAGCAGACGTACAAGTTCAGGAGCGCTAAGCACCGGGATGGAAAGTGATGGCGTGAGATGCAGGCTATTTTAGCTGGAGCAGTCAAGGAGGGCGTCTCCCAGAAGCAGGCCGTTGAGTAGGGAGTCGGGTGAAGGTCCAGGGAGAGGAAACAACAAATCATGAGACAGAGAGGAAAGTTCTGGCATACAGCAGATGCTTGGTCATTTAAACTGGATCTGAGTGCAGGCTAAGGGACTTTCCTGCTTATTTCCAGAAACAGGACTGGAAGGAGAGGTCCTCACCAGTCCCGGGGTCGATGCCTCAGGGGATAGCTCTGCCCTGAAGGGGTTTCCTCAAGCTCCCCGGGACCCTGCTGCTCCTCTGGCCCGTGTCCCAAACAATCACCAGAGGATGGCGATTTCTTTGCGGGGAGGAGGACTTCTCAAGGCAAAGAGCCAAAGATACAATGATGGTGCTCTCTCTGCAGCCCGCAGGATGCGCCCGCCTGGCACAGTGACGACCCCCAGAACATCTGGGGGAGAGCGCCGCTTGGCTTCATTTTCCAATATTTCAGGAAACTCGGGCCAGGGGACGGGCAGGAAAGGCAGCGCAACGTGGTGGGGGGCAGCTCCTCGACCAGGCCGGTGGGGACCCTCTCACACGCGCTGTGTCCCCTCCGTGAGCCCAGTTCCCCAGGGGGGTTGCAGGCGGCTCAGGGCCGGGCCGTGGGAAGGTGAGGTCCCCGCGGTAGCCCTCCCCGATCAGCAGAGGGGCTCGGCGCAGGCCATCTAACCTCTCCAGCCTCTGTCGCGCGACACAGAGACCGCCCTCCTCCACCTTGGACATTCGGCGCCAGGTACAGAACGTGTATTGGAGCCCCTGCCCCGAAGGGGCACCCGGGGGCCTCCCACGGCGCTCCCTGCACAGCCAGCCGCCATCAGGGGGCGCTATAGGGCCCCAGCAAGCAGGACCCCCACTGCCGCGGTGGCTCACTCCCGCCGGCCCTCCCGCCGGCCCATCCCCCCCCCCCCCCCACTGCACCCACTACGCCCGCAGCTGCCGCGGCCTCTGGGCTGCATCTTGCAGTCACTTGTCCAGGAGACTTTTATCGATGCATCCAAACTGTGGTTTGATGGAGGAAAATACAAAGGGAGAAGACTCAGAAACTGTCACCAAGTGAACACCCATCAGCCAGCCGGCGTCAAGCCCGGGGGTCCCCGGATGCGCGGCCGGGGCAGCGGTCCCTGCCGGGTGCCAGTGAGCGGCGGGGGCGGGCGGTACGGGCGCCGTCCTGGGGGTTCCGAGGATGCGCATGCCCAAGGAAGGGGCGCCGCGCGGCCAAGTGTTCGATGCCATGTGCCGCGTGACCGCACGTGTTGAGGGATGTGAGTTTCACGCGTGTGAAACGTGTGCGACCCGTGTAGGCGTGGGGCACAGATGGCCCGTGCGCACGTCTCGGGTGCGTGCTGGCTCTGCGTGTATCTGGGTGCGCTGCGGGTTCATTCCCGAGGCATGTTTGCTCGGGGCCTGTTTCGTTCACTTGGTACATCATCAGGGGCTCAGCCCCACGCATAGACTTTTCTGCACTAAGTAATCAATTTAAAAGGGGGCAAAGTCACAGTTCTAACAAATTCGGAGAGGCCGGGCCCTATGATTGACGGGGGTGTGCTCCCCAGGGCCGCGGAGGTACGTGGGGACACGGGGTTGGGGGGGGAGGGTCTCAGGACAGCCCGCGGCCTCTGGACGCACAGGGGTAGGGGCGAGCCGCCTGGGCGGGGCAGTCATGGCCCCATGCCACAGTGTACCCAAGCTAGAGGGGTGTGGGCGCCTTTACAAGGAGGTGCAGCCCGGGGTTTAGGCTGCGAAGTGAGGGAGGGGATCACATAGAAGAAAGCAGATGGACGCAGGCAGACAGGGAATCGAGGAGAAAAAGGCCAGATGAGACACTTGTGATCCAAGGAAGTCGGGCTGCGGGGGCCCAGGAAGACAGGCCCCTGGTTGACTGCACCATGGCCCGCCGTGCCCGAGACCCGCCCTTCCCCACTCAGACCCCACTCACGGCCCTTTCCAGGCGGCCCCTTGGAGGTGATCTCACCTTCTCCCCAAGCAGAATGTGTCACCCCCCCTCCACTGCGGGCCCCCAGGTGATCCCCTTCAGTGCACCCTTGCCCTGGGCTCCCTGGAGGGCAAGGCTGGCTGCGGACCGCCCTCTGGCTTCTCTGATTCCGGCCACTCCTGTGCTCATGCCCGGCCTGCAAAGCACAGCCGTGTTTGACAAGAAGGTGGTGCTGGGGAGGGCACCCCGCCCCGCGGTCCCCCTGGGCAGCTCCGCACTTGCGGCCCCAGCAGGCACCACCTAAGTGCAGGGCGGAAATGCAAACGGCACCCAAGCCACACAGGCCTTCTGGAGGGACGTTGCTGCCATTTCCCTGCTGCCCCCCGGCCCCCCGCCCTGTGCCAGGGACCCTGGACCTCCGTCCAGCAAGAGGAATATCAGTCCTCACCCCCGACCCAGGCCCTTGCTCCCGATTTCACACAAGTCTGCAAAACCCCTCGGAGAGGAAGCGGAGAGGTGTGTTTCTGGGAATGAGGACAGAAGGGAAGGTCTGTCTCAGGTGCACGCGAAGTGAAAGGCAGAACAGACTCTGAGAATGAGTCCACAGGAAGGACAGCAACCCAGTCGACCTGAGTTAAGATAAATAAAGACGTCGTTGGGGCCCTCGGCCGAGGGCAGAGGGGCTGGGGTGTGCCGGGGGCTCTGGTCTGTGGGTGGCGGCCTCACCCATCATTTGGGGCAATCCCAAGGGAGATCAGTAGCGAAGACGACTACCTCCTAGAGCTGAGCTCTGGGACTCTGGAATCCCTCGGGGGTCCCGGTGGCCCTTGTTCCGCGGGGGGCCCGCCTCCGGGAATGGGAACAAAGGCGTTCCCTGCCCTGGCCTGTGCGCATCAAGCTTTTGTGCTGGAGAAAGTCCGACTCTGGCCAAGAGAAGGGGAGTTGTGGGCAGCGGAATGACAGGTTACGCCAGAGGGTGGAGGGGCAGACTGCGGGGGCAGGGCGCCTCCCGGGCCCGGGAGGTGATGGTGTCCGGGTACAGTGACAGAGGGCAGCGATGACAGTGACACTTATTTACAGGCCCCTTTCTGTGTGTCCTACATGTTAGCACAGGAATCTTTGCAACAGCTCAGCACGGGAAGCAGCATCATTACCCGCCCCCCCCGCTTCTGTGGAAGACAGAAGACCCCCCAGCAGCCAGGAGGGTCTTGTTCCCCCGGTTGGGGGTGCTGAAAAAGCTGCCTCTTCCAAGGTCATGGCTTTCAGGGGTACCGCATCCCGCCACTCATCAGTGAAGGGCACAGACACAGGTGGGCCTGTCACCCCCACACCAGGCGACTCTGAGAGCCCATCCCAGCTCCAGAGCTCCCCGTGCGGCTGGCCGAGGCCTTCGTGGGCCCTATCCCAGCCCCCCGGGGCTCCTTCCGCCCACCCCTGCTCGTCTTTCCACAGGTATTGGCCCCAAGGGCACCCATGATAAACTGACAAATGTCCTGCGGGCACTCTTTGTGCGGGGGGGGGGGGGGGGGGGTCCACCCAGCGTCTCAGCCCAGCCCTTTCTGTGCTCGCCCTGCCCGTGGCGACCCGTCCCCACGGGAGCCGCTCCCAGCCCAGTCCCCGCCTGGAGGGAATGACGGCCAGCGGTCGTCCCCGGGCAGAGGTCAAGGCCTGACTAACCAGCACAGCAAATATTGACTCCTCGTGCTGGCGCCCCTGGGGACCATCTCCTCCAGACTGTTGGGGGTGGGGCAGCTCGGACGCCGGCTCCCCTCCGGGAAGGCAGACGCGTGGTTCGGGGAGAGAAGCCCTGTGTTCCGAGGGTCCCGTGCATCCCCTTACTGAGCACTTGCTTGCTGAGCGACTGTCCACACCGAGCACCCCGGCTGTGGCCAGAAGCTACGGGCACGTCACGTGCGCCCATGCGGCGAGAACGTGTCACCGGAGACTTGGCTTGGATACGCTTTGATCCCCACTTGCGGCCGACTGACAGGCCCCTCTCTGGAGCCGGGCCCCAGTCCCGGGCTCCCCTGGGTGGCAGTCAGAGAGCTGGGGGTGGGGTGTAGCCAGACACCCGGGAGCATCCCTGACCTGCCCATATGTGCCCCCTGCGTGTCGTTTCCCGTGCAAACTGCCCGGCATCTCAGCAGCGGACTCGGCCGATGTGCCTGGCAGATGTGTGTGTGTGTGCAGCCCGCCCTCCCAGGACCCCCTCTCCTGGGCTGCTGAGCCCCCCCCCCCCGCCTGCACCCCCCGTTCCTGCTGTACTCACCCCTGGCCGTTTCCACACGAAGGGGATCTGGGGCCTCTCACTGTAGAAGAGCGAGGAGCTATCGGCTGGGAAGTCTGCGTCCTCGAACAGGATGCCCTTCTGCGCACACTCCTGCCTCAGCTGCTCGAAGCTCTGGCCCGAGGAGTGGGTGGCGCGGGCGTCCTTGGGAACCGGGTGCTTCTGGGGCCCTGGGGCCCGATAGAGGTAGGGCATGGCTGCTCCCCTGGCGGGTGGGCTCCCGATAGGTGGGAAGAAGCAAGGCGACCGTGTCAGGCAGGAAGGAGCCAGCTCGGGGACACCTGGGCTGAGTGGCCCTTGGCCTCCACCTGTTTGCCTGGGAACCTCCCCGTCACGACGGAAAGGAGGCACACGCCCTGATGGCAAACTGTGGAGAGGGCTCTCTGCCCTCCCTCCCAGGGCGCCTGCAGACCCAGGGGGAGCAGTGAGCCTGGGCCGATTCTGCTGAATGCACCGGGAGACCCCGTGGGAGAGAGAGGATTGCGTTATGGGGAAAGAGGGCAAGAGGGCCGCTGCGTGAGGCCCCTGGTCTTCTAAACACTTTACAAGGATTTCTCTGCGATTCTCGATATAGTCACGGTCGGCGTTGGGAGTCACAGGGTCTTGCGTTAAATGCCCGGGACGAGGGTTTTTACGGGACCCCCCAGTTCCCAGGAGTTTCAGCTTAGTTCCACACACTTTCTGTCGGGTGGACCCTGCCTCTTGCTGTACCGGGAATGTGTAGACCTCAAAGTTGTGACTCATGGCTTGAACTTCCAGTTTTGTCTAGGGTGACCTTGGACAGTCCGTGCCTGTTTTCTCGGAGTCAGGACAACAGCCAGGCAGACAGGTGTCGACAGTATGAGGGTCATCCATTTCTGGTGGCGCCTCCGTCAAGGAAATGATCACCAGCCCAGGTTTCTGAGAATTTCCCCTTCAAATGCCCCAGGGGAAGTGAAATTCAACACCGACCACGCCATTTAATGTGGGGCCTTCCCCACGCGCCAGGAATTTGGGTCCTTATTCCATTCCCATTACGTGGGTCTCTGGACAGGGGTCTTTCCGCCTGGACCTCTCCCGTGGACTGAAAGAACCAGTTTTGTGCTTTTGGGTTTTGTTTGGTTTGGTTTTGTTTTGTTTGTACGTTTCTTGTAATAAGTTCTGCCTGCTGGTCTCTAGCCCAGAGACGCGGGTGGCTCTGAGCCCCGTCGGCCTCACAGGGCCCATTCGTCATCTTAGCTGTATTTCCTTCCCCTTGGCAGAACAATCTGCTGAAGTGAATTCTAAATTAATTGATCCTTAGCGGGGCCTCGGGGGGCCTTCCAGTCCCGCCCTCCGCACACTTGGCCTGCAACGAATACGTTTTGCTCTCCTTTCTCCAGAGCAAGCCCGGGTGTTCGTGCATGGGACAGAGGGATGCAAGGATCTACCTCGGGGCGGGGGGCGGGGAGGTGTCTGTGACGCCTCTGGGCAAAACTCAAGAACCAGTGGTCTGAACCCTCACCCGGGTGCAGCCACTTGGTCCTCGGACTCCAGTGGGCTCGGACATTACCGCAGGGCAAACGGGTCACAAGTACACAAAACAGATTTGATCCTGTACCGGGGGTTGTCCTGTTTTCCGCGCCTGGCTCAGCAGGCGATGGGTGCCGTTCAGGGCTGGCCACCTGCTGTGTGGGGAGGGGTGGAGGAAGACACCAGAAGGCAGGTGAGCCGGGGCGCATGCCCGGTGTGCAGGTGGGAGGGGCGTGGCTTGCGCCAGCCAGGGGCGGTGGGAGAGACTGGTGGGAAGGGACAGGTTCTTTTCGGAGGATTAGTAGTGTCAGGCCTTCCTTGTGGGGTGCTGGGACCCCGACCCGAGTACAAGAACGGATGAGGGGTAGACCTAGACGTTCAAAACTTTGGATATGATGGGAGGAAAATGCCCTCCTCGTTGCTGGTGGGAGTGCAGGGTGTAAACTGTTATAAGCACTTTGGACTGTGGCTTATTAAACTCCATCAAAGGGGGCGCCTGGGTGGCTCAGTCGGTTGAGCGGCCGACTTCCGCTCACATCATGATCTCCTGGTTCCCGAGTTCGAGCCCCGCGTTGGGCTCTGTGCTGACAGCTCTGAGCCTGGAGCCCCGTTCAGGTTGTGTCTCCCTCTCTCTCCCTGCCCCCCACCCCCCGGCTCGTGCTCTGTCTCTCTCTCTCTCTCTCTCTCTCTCGAAAATAAATAAAGATTTAAAAAAAAAAAATTACAAACACCCAGACCCCCTGAGCCAGCCATTTCCTCCTAGCAACTTCTCCAGCAGATAGACCCACACCCATGCAAAGGGAAAGACGGTGCCCGCTTATTCATTTCACCGCCACGCTGTTGACTTTAGAGACCAGCAGTTTCCACGGTGTCAGCACGGAACCATCTGCGGGGCTCGAACCCTGGCTGGTCTCTCGGCTCTGCCGCCTCCACCCCTGGTCAGGGCAACGCCTCGGTGGCAAAGGTGACCCTTCCTTCTCAGCCGTGGAAGCGGTCACGGCCGGGCTGTCCAGCGTCATTCGAACCCCCTTCTGGCAACTAGAGAGTTTCCCCTCTTAGAAACCCCATTTCCTGGACCTGATCCCCAGGTCTTCCTTGCTGCCCAAGGCTACGTAACTCAAGCTCAGATGCGCCTCAGATGCCCCCCACCCCCCGGGAGAGACTGGTTCAGAGTGACAGGTGGAGAAGCAGGAGAGAAGGAATTTGTTTTGTGTGTGTTGTTGGCGCTGGTGGAGGCATTCTGGGCCTGATGGCCTGTGTGCGGCAAGCTTTCGGTATCCTGTGTCAGCCTCCAGCGTGTCGGCCTGCGACACCAGGTCTCTGCCGGCCAGTGACATTTCTATAAAGAAGCCTCATGACGGCGCTGGCCATCGCATCCGGCTTTGTTCTGGGCCTCTGGCTTCCCTGTACCCTTTAACCAACGTTCTTTTGCTTTTTTTTCTTTAAAAACTTTTTAAAAATGTTTATTTATTTTTGAAAGAAAGAGACAGAGCGTCAGCAGGAGAGGGGCAGAGAGAGAGGGAGGCACAGAGTCCCACGCAGGCTCCAGGCGCCGGGCCGTCGGCACAGCGCCCGAGGCGGGGCTCGAACTCCCGGACCGCGAGATCATGACCTGAGCCGAAGTCGGATGCTTAACCATCCGAGCCCACGAGGAGCCCCACTTTTGCCGCGGTGGCTTGCAACTAGGAATCCTGGGGCCGGTGTCTGCTCCCACAGATGCAAACGGCACCCGGCACAGAGAGCACTGTTTGCAGAGTCCTCTACAAACGTTTGGGGTTTTCTACTGCGCTCCGTCTGCAGGTTGAACCGAGAGGAGTGTTGGGTGGGTGGAGGCAATGACTTCAGACGTGGAACTCATTCTCACCTTTGACTTCTCCCCACCGCCCCCCCCACCCCCACCCCACCCCATTACCAGGAACATTTCCCCCTTCCTCTCCGTGCCCTGTGGGAACTTTTCTTATGCCCTTACACTCCTTCTCTTGGACTTTTTGACTTAGAGAGGGGGTTCGATGACCTTAGTATGCCAGGTTTGGCTCTAGGTATGTAAGGTAGCTCGGGAAGCTTAGAGAAAATGCTTTCTCAACTGACTAAATGTGCTTAGCTTCAGACTGTTTCCTCACCGTGGACTTACAATCTCTGTCTGGGAGCTCAGGGCTGGGCCCTTGGCTGGCTTCTGTCCTTGTCAGGTGATTGTCAGTGTGGCCACGGAGGTTTTGCAGCCGCTCTGGTAAGAGGAGGGTCTGTGTTCCCACCCTGAGTCTGGGCCCGGCCTGCGAGCTCGTCTGCACCGGGACACGGTTGCAGATGCACTGACGTGTGAGTCCCCGGGCCCCTGGACACCCTGGGACTTCTGCCCGGTCCTGAGAACCCTTGTGGCACCGTGTCCACAAGCCCTGGCCAGCGTGCTGCCGCGCGAGGGGCCGCAGGGAGAGAGGGTCCAGCCATCTCGGCTGTCCAGAGCCATCCCAGCTCCGTCGTGCCCTTCCGAGCCAGCTCTGGTGGAGATAGCAGAGCCCGCCCAGAACAGGAAGCCCGGCTGAGCCCCATGTGAAACACCAGCCACGGGCTCATGAAGGACAATGTGCTGTTTAAAGCCCTTCAGCTGGAGGTGGATTGTTATGCAGCGAAAGCTAACTGATACACCTCCCAGGAAACAATAAATATGGGGGCCCGTCATCCTGAGGTAGCCAGGAGCTCAGCATGATGGGGGGGGGGTGGGTAAACACCCTCTGGTTTGGGATTTAGTGTTGAAAAAAGATCCCTGGGGGCGCCTGGGTGGCTTAGTGGATTGAGCATCGGACTCTTGATTTTGGCTCAGGTCACGATCCCAAGGCGCGTGGGATCGGGCCCCGTGTCTCTCTGGTCCTCTGCCCCGCCCCCTGACTCACGCGCTTTCTCTAGCTAAAGAAAAAAAAAAAAAAACAAGTGAATAAATAATTTTGAAAAATCCCTGTTACGCATCATTTTCTAAATCAGATAAATTTGGTCTGGGGAGCCTGGGTGGCTCAGTCGGTTAAGCGTCCGACTTCAGCGCTGGTCATGATCTCACGTGAGTTCGAGCCCCGCAGCGGGCTGTGGTGCTGACAGCTCGGAGCCTGGAGCCTGCTTCGGATTCTGTGTCTCCCTTTCTCTCTGCCCCTCCCCTGCTCACTCTCTTTGTCTCGCTCAAAAATAAATAAACATTAAATAAATAAATAAATAAATAAATAAATAAATAAATAAATTTGGTCTGAGCTCCCAGTCTGCAGATCTGATGAGAAAGGTCAGTTCAGTTCGTTTTGGGGAGGGCTCTGCTGAGGGTTGTACAAGGTCTCCACAGGTCGACCCACGACGGCCGGGGGTCTCTCAGGGCGGTCACCGCCGTCGCTGGGGCTTCCTGGCCTGGATGAGAAAGCAGAACACCAGAGCTAGAGAAACTCTCCCCTGTGGCATTGATCCCCTTGGCTCTGTGAGGGCGTAAATTGTCCTGACCCTAATTCTGCTGCGTAAGATCCCTTATCTCAGATGTTAAACGGAAACATGGATTGGGGTGAGTCTGGAAGATTCCTTCCCTCGTTTGCAGAGATACTATGGGGGATTTGCTCTGCAAGGATCTGAAGGATCCTTCTATCCTAAGTTCAAGCACCACATCGGGCACCCTCTGATGCACCAGAGGAATTATCCCAGAACATCCAGGCAGAACACTCAACCGTCCTCGATCGTCCCCAATCCAGGACGCCTCACGATTACTTACACAGCCTGTCCCAGGGTCCTGGGATGCGTCCAGCTTAGCTTTGAGGAGCCCTTGGATTTACTGGAACGTCAGACATCATGAACCTTGATTTTATTTTGAGCTCACTTTTAGGGAGATTGGAATAAGGGAGGCCCGAAGCCCCAGGGGACTTTGAGAACAAGCCACATGGCTCTGGGCATGAATAATGCGGAGTTGGGAATAATGTCCTAAAGCATCTCCCATCGTGTAGGAGGAAGGACAGTCACCGGAGGCGATTTTCGTGCCTGTCCTACAGGTTCCTGTCACCTGGGACTTTTTTCTGCCCAGTCAGCAGAGTCCAAAGACATCTGTTGTGTGAGAATCTACAGCTAAGATTCTCTGGTTGTCATTCGCAACCCTGCCGGCTAGGCTGGCCCAGGGACGCCAAACCGGAAACCCCGAAATAATCTATGGTCCCTGCTCATTTTTCTAGGTAGAAAATCCACAGTTTTCACCGGATTCCCCAATGAGCTTGTTTCCCTGGAGTTAAAAACCACTCATCTCCAACGTGGCATCCACGTCTACTGCTGTTGTGATTTTTGAGATTCAGTAACACAAAACGATGATCAGAACCAAAAAGATACTTTCGCCTCACATCTATCTTATTATTATCAACGATATCATCTGATTGGGCATTTATTGTTTTACAGGGAACACTGATGAAATCATGGCTCGAGAGAAGCAGGAGCATAGTGACCACAGCATCATTCTTGTGAATTACTGCTGACAAACAAGGTTCTTTGCTACCAGAGGTCAAAGCTTGTGTAGCTTTTCTGTAGCTGAAAGGGAAGGAATAAAAAAAAGAAAAATCCTCTCATCGTAGGCATTTGCACATTTTCCACAATGCTGCCGCGTTTATTAAAATAATTAATTTAGGGGCGCCTGGGTGGCGCAGTCGGTTAAGCGTCCGACTTCAACCAGGTCACAATCTCGCGG
This sequence comes from Lynx rufus, assembly GCF_022079265.1. Classification (NCBI taxonomy): domain Eukaryota; kingdom Metazoa; phylum Chordata; class Mammalia; order Carnivora; family Felidae; genus Lynx; species Lynx rufus. The sequence goes on from NW_025814840.1 coordinate 17,484,593, forward strand.
TCCGTGAGTTCGAGCCCCGCGTCAGGCTCTGGGCTGATGGCTCGGAGCCTGGAGCCTGTTTCCGATTCTGTGTCTCCCTCTCTCTCTGCCCCTCCCCCGTTCATGCTCTGTCTCTCTCTGTCCCAAAAATAAATAAACGTTGAAAAAAAAAATTTAAAAAAAAATAAATAAAATAATTAATTTAATTGAAAAGACCCCCATTTGCGCCCTCTCGTACATCACACACCCAGCTGCATCTTGAGTAATTGGCACGGATTTGATTTAATTCCCGTCTCTTTCCGTGGTACAGGTTTATCTTCCTGCGTCTCATCTTTCGTCATTTTTCGTTTCGTCTTTTGACACATCGTGTTCAGATTCTCGTAAGTTGTATTCTCCCACGTTGGGAAAGGCGCCATTAGGCAGCAAACACATGCTACATTTGCGCAGGATGAATGGCTCAGGAGAAGAACTATTTGTCTCCTCTGAGCTAATGGCCTTCATAAAATCTCAGAGCAATCCTTGTGCTCCAACTTGCAAAGGGGATTTATTATTAGCTCAGGCTCCCATGGAAGAGATAATTTATAAAGTCGCTGACTGTCAGTCCTAGCTATAAGGACATAAAAGAATACAATAATCGCTCCTTTTTGATGGGGCTCTTGTCACCAGAGTACTGTGGTAGGAGCTACTACAGTAACAAGTTCGATTACGATGTCTGATTTATAAATAGAGGTTCCTGCTTAACTTAGGTAATTAAAAAATGCGTGAGCTTCTGGGGACGTAAAACTTCGGAAAATGGTCCAGCAGTTCCACAAGTGATTAAACACAGTTACCGTGGGACCTAGCCACCCCATGCCTAGGCATCTCCCCGCCCCCCCAAAAATGAAAATATATGTCCACACGAAACCTTGTTCATGAGTGGGTATAGCCATATTATTCACAGTAGCCCAAAGGTAGAAATAATCCATATCAACTGCTCAATGGATAAACAAAATGTGGTGTAGCCACGCAGTAGAATATGAGCAGGTCATAAGAAAGTATGAAGTGAGGACACTTCACGCTCAACTGCAGAAACCGTGGAAATGTTGTGCCAACTGAAAGAAGCCAGTCACAAAAATCCACATATTATACACTACAGACCGAACGTCTGCGTGTCCCCCGACCCCACTGCCAAATTCATGTGTTGAAACCTAACCCCCGACGTGATGGTATTTGGTGGTGGAGCTTTTGGGGGTGTTAGGTCATGAGGGTGGAACCCTCATGAATGGGATCACTGCCCTCTGCAAGAGGTTCCAGAAAGCTCCTTCGTCCCCTTTACCATTGGGGGCGCAGCGAAAAGACGGTCATCCGCGAACCAAGAAATGGGTTCTCATCAGACACCCGATCTGGTGGTGCTTTGAACTTGGGACGTTCTCAGTTTCCAGATCTGTGACAAACAAACGTTTGCTGTTCAAGCCACACGGTCTGCGGCATTTTTGTTACCAGCCCAAGCGGACCAAGATATTCTAGGATTCCGTTCACGTGGATGACCAGAATAGGAAAATCTGTAGAGACAGCAAATAGGTTAGCGGGTGCCCGGGGCTAGGGGAGAGCAGGGGGTGGGGGTGATAACTAGAGGATCCGGGGTTTCTCTGTGATGAGAATGTGCTGAAACTGGCTGTGGTGGTGGTTGCACATACCTAATAAACATTGTTGAATTGTGTCCTTGAAGTAGGTGAATTGTGTAACGTGTGAATTATATCTCACTGAAGCCGTTTGTGAAAGGTGTGTGTGACTTCTGTGCTCCATTTTGCCCCTGATATTGTTTTATAAAGTTATGTGCTGCAAATGTGATTTAGGGTTTAATAACAACCGTAAAAGCGGTACAAGCAATAACCAGCGCATAGGATTCCTGGCCATCCCCTGCACGCAGTCCTGTACGTTCTCCTTCAAGTTATGCAGATCAGTGCATGTAAGTCAGGCAGAAAAGCGTTTACCAGAAGAGCTCGGGAAGCCCAGAAAATGGACAATGGCTGGCAAAACTAAGAACGGAACACAGAGGTGAGCAGGAGGTGGGGTAGATCCAAGAGCAGGGAACAGGAACATTCTCAAAGCAGGGTTGGAAGCCGGGGTGAATGGGACCCAGCTGTCCCCACCGTTCACACCCCTGTGCTTTGGATTCAGGCTTCAGATGACTGCCTGTTAGCCTAAGGAGGGCAGAGTTTCCAACTAAAGACCCTTCCAGATGCTACCAAAGAACCATAGGGGTCCGGGTGCCAAAAAGAGACTGGAGCACACTGCAGTCTCCAGGGACATTTTTGGTTCGGTCCAGGGCGAAACTTGTGGCCCCATCAGGAAATGGAGCTTCCAGAGTTTGCAATTTGGCCCCAAAGTACTGCTCGCAGAATCCCATTAGATAGTGTAGAGGCATGTGGCTGACTTAGGAAAAATAAATCTGGAGCAGAGAAAACATTTAATTAAACCCTGAATACGCGAGTAACACACTCCCTCCTTGCTCGGCCCCTGTTTGTATTTTGGACCAGGGTTCATGCTCCAGATGTGGTGAAAATCCTGGGGAAACAGAAATGTTTGAAATAATTTTTCTGATCGAGACCAAAACAATGAGAAATCAATCAAGTTAAAAACAACAACAACAACAACAACTTTGCGTTAAACCTTTACATATAAAGAATCTGTTTCAGAGTTCGGAGGCAGAAAACTATTTTAGGGGCTGAGTATTACTAAACACACATGTTTTCTTAGCTGCATCAATAGATGAAAGATACGTGAAACCTTTGGATTTAGGGTATCGTCTTTCTTTGAGTTTTGATACCCTTTTCCAAACTCCCCGACATGTACAGGAGGCATTTTTATTTCATTTTTATTTTTATTTTTTTTAATGTTTATTTAGTTTTGAGAGAGACAGAGCACGAGCAGGGGAGGGGCAGAGAGAGAGGGAGACACAGAATCCGAAGCAGGCTCCAGGCTCCGAGCTGTCAGCACAGAGCCCGACGTGGGGCTCGAACCCACGAACCGTGAGATCATGACCTGACCCGAAGTGGGATGCTCAGCTGACTTGAGCCGCTCAGATGCCCCGTGGCATTTTTCTTTTAAATGGTAAAGTCGGGGTCCTGGGAAGAAATAGGCGATATACCCAATGGGGCAACTGAGAAGAGTTCAATCAATGAACTATTTACCAAGATGTGGGCAGGGAAAACACAATAGGTTGAGCTGGGGCTCAACTTTGGAGCATCGGGGGCGCCTTTGGAACCTCCACATCTGGGAGGGGGTTGGTAGGGGGGTGGTTCCAGGATGGGGGTGGGGGGTGGGCAGGAGCTGATAGAAGAAGGTGCACTCCCCGGAGGGACTCCTATAGAAATCAGGGGCTGCAGGGGTGGTGGGCAGGATAAATAACGATCATCTCCCCCGCTGGCAACGACCAACTGGAAGCCTGGCCAAGGGAGCCCTGTGACACCATCCATGTAGATCAGCCTCCCGGGGGAAAGAGCAGGGCGGTGAAGGCTGGAAAGTCCGTCTAGAGGGACAACCGAATCAGACAGCCCAAGACCCAAGTGCTCAAAGGGGTTCGGGCCTCCGATAGTGGGGCAGGGCCTTGGTGGGGGGCCAAGCGGGACAAGGGTGGCACCTTCCCCTCATGTAACCTCTGTACTGAGGTTTTCAAAAGGACCGTCGATGAATTTTGACAACGATCTTAAAAAGTTAAAAATAGTAAACACGGCTTAGAAATCATCTAGTTAGAGGTAAGCAATGACGCCTTGGTCTGCTCTACGAAGGAGAAACAGCCTAGCCGATTGTTTATAGAATGTACGAGTTACATTCTTCACCGGAGACTTTTTGTGGTAAAATACGTGTAACATAAAAGTTACCGTCTTAACCATTTTTGAGCGTACAGTTCGGTGGCTTTAAAGTACATTCACCAGGGGGCGCCTGCGGGGCTCAGCTGGTTAAGCTTCCGACTCTTGGTTTTAGCTCAGAGGGTCGTGATCTCGTGGCTGGTGAGTTCGAGCCCCGCTCGGGCTATGCCGGCAGTGCGGAGCCTGCTTGGGATTCTCTCTCTCTCTCTCTCTCTCTGCCCCTACCCTGCTTGCTCTGTCTCTCTCTCTCAAAAATAAACTAAAGTACATCCAAAATGCCGTGTTGGCCATCACCCCCATCCACCTCCAGAGCTGTTTCATCGTCCCAAACTGACACTCTGTGCCCATGAAACAACAGCTCCCCATTCCCGCTCCCCCAGGCCCTGGCAACCACCATCCCGCTTTCTGTTACTGCGAACTTGACCTCGTATAAGTGGAATCACACTGTATTCGCCCTTTGGTGAATGACAGTATTTCACTCAGCACGATGTCTTCAAGGTCCATCCATGCGTAGCCTGTCTCAGAATTTCCTTCCTTTTTGAAAGCAAGCGATCTCCCATTGCGCATACATCCCGCTTTGCCTATCCGTTCACCCATCGGTGGAGACCTGGATTGCTTTCGCCTGCTGGCTGTTGTGAACCAAGCACAGGGAATATGAACGAAACAAACATAATGCAAACACACTCATACACAAACTCCAGTGTGTGCCCGTGACCCCACCAGGGGTCGTCCATACGACGACGAAAGAGCATCCGTACGAGAGAAATAGAAAAAACGTGTGCCGCGTGTGTAAGAGACGGGATGAGAAGCTTCGACGGATTTGAGTTCAGCTCCATAGAAGTGGATCTCAGGCTGCTGCCTGAGCCCTGCCTCTCACCTCGAGGGGGAGGGTGGTGTCCCTGAATGCCTGGTAGGACAAGTCTTCAGAAGGTGGACTCCGGATAGACAAGGTAGAAGACAGGGCACGGGGGTGACCCAGTGGGAGGCCAGCCAAGATGAAGACTCCAGTCCTCATCATCGTGGCCCTCCAGTGGCCCCACCAAACCAGATGTCACAAGCGGGCAGAGCCTGGGGTGACGCAGTTGTGGAAATCCACGTGATCAGAAGAGTTCACCCCGTCTGGCCTCGTTGCCACGTTTTCCAGAGGAGAAGTCGGTCCTTCAAATGCTTCCTATTTTCACAGAATAGTAAAGGTGCCATTTTGGCATGACCGGGTTTATTACCTTGTCGCGAATGAGACAGCTTTTTGGGGGTGCGGGTGCAAACAAATCTCCTGGTAAGAACAACAGCCTTATGACCAAAGGGGCTCATGGGGTTTCCTGATGGTATTTTTTCACAGGTACTTGCTTCCACAAGCTTTAGCCTTTAGATCTTTTGTCAGTTTTAAACTGGGTGAGCACGTACAGGGCGCCCGGGTGGCTCAGTAGGTTAAGGATCTGACTCTTGGTTTCCGTTCAGGGCATGATCTCACGGTTTGCGAGTTCCAGCCCCACCTCGGGCTCTGTGCTGACAGCGCAGGGCCTGCTTGGGATTCTCTCTCTCCCTCTCTCTCTGCCCCAGGCGTGCTCTCGCTCTCTCTCTCAAAATAAACTTTAAAAACTAAACTAAACTAAATTAGGTGAACGTGTAAAAGTGTGCTTGGAAACAACTAGTAACGACCTGGGTTTAGGAGCTGACAGAAATATCCTATCATTTCAATCAGAAGGAATTTTCGCAAAAAAGGGCTGAATTTTAATGGGCCAACTATTTGTTTGAGCCCACCCACGCCCCGGGTTGGTTTTAGGTACCTCCCTGCATTCCTTGGGCTCATTCTGTCCACCGAGAAAGCCAGGGCTGATCCCCCTTGGTGAGCACACCGATTTTTAAGACCTCCCTGTGGCCAGACACTGTTCTAGGTGTTGGAGATATTGCAACAAAATCAACGCTCAGCGAGCTCATCATACGTAAAGCAATACACAAACAAGATAGTTTCATGTGATGCTTATTGGTACAAAAGAGGGAAAGAGGTGTCGTGGGATAAGGTGGGAAGGGACGTGTGGGGCCAGGGTGCTTCTCTGGGGTGCTCACGGAGACCTCCGAAGGGAGAAATTTGAACTGATAGGTGAGTAATGAGCCCCTGCTCACAGATCTAGGAAGAAATCATGCTCGATAGCGGGCCATATATGGTTTCCGTGTCCAGGGGTTCAGGAATGAGGTCAGAGTGGTTGGAGCCCAAAGGACAAGGTGGGGCATGTAGTGAGTGGGGCTTAGAGAGGAAGGCAGAAGTCAGGTTGTGTGAATGGCTCCGCGTGGCAAGGATTCTGATTTGTCACTAAATGCAAGGGCTGCCATTGGAGAGTCTTGCTCCTCGAGCGAATACGATGTGATTTACACGGAAGAAAGAGCTCACTGCGTGCTGTGTGAATAACAGATGGCAGGAAGCAGGGAGTCTAGGAAGGTGGCCAGTGGGACATCCGGGGGAGCCATGCATGCATTCGACCAGCGGTGATGGGGCACCACTGGGGACACTGAATCAGAAACAGGGTCTTCTCCCAACCCAGAAATTCTCTCCGCAGAGTAGTGGAGAAAGAAAATACTTTGATGAGAGAATAAGCATTAAGCCCGAATGTGATGGGCATCACAGGGAATCCACGAAAAGATTGCCGAGCAGACACGACCATTTACACACATGTTCTCAAGACAGACGATAACTGGTCCTCAAGTAAGAGGACTTGATGGCACTGTTGGTCACGCAGAGTTCATCTAACTTTCCCTGGTAACTGGGGTGACCATGTGTGTTAGCTAAGTGGCTTTATCCAAAGGAAAGACACGCTTCTCACGTCTGTATGACGGGAGGTAATTTCATAACGTGGAGCCAGGCGCCACGCACGTTAGTCTCCGACTGCACACAGGGCCTGGGAGACCAGGGCTCTGTGGCCCTTAATGTTTGCATTTCAAAAAGAAGAGAAAGTGTTGGCAATGACAAGTTTTCTAGAAAACAGATGGTGGGGAGATCTCTTCTCCCATTCTCAACAGGGAGAACGGGGTCTCTCATTTATAATCTGAATTTGTCCTTACACGGCCCTCGGTGTGTGGGAAACACTGCCCAGGAGCACGGGACGGCTGGGCTGCGGACTAGTTGGGCGCCATCAGGCTCTTGCTGGCTATGGACGAAAGTCCAGGGACAGATGGAAAATGGAGGTCAAAGGGCAGTGTGGGAGCCCAGCGAGGTAGATGGTGGGCAAAGTGCACGAGACAGAAACCCTATAGGGCTCCGGGTCGGGTGGAGGGTCAGGTTGGCTTTGCGTTTCTGTTTGCAATCAGCCCAGCCAAGTTAGCTCCTTCTCCAGCCTATTGGCTTAAAAACCACATCCCCAGCTGCCCTTTCACACTGCGTGCCTAACACTCACATATGTTAACCCATTTCATCCTCATTACGACTCTTGAGATAGGAATTTTTCTACTGGGGATGGCAGAGGATGTAAAAATCAGCCTGCTATGTTCCCTAACCTTAAGGAAAGAGTATATGACACGAGAGCAAGAATAATGCAGGTGCCCAAAGCGCTATAGCACGTATTATATGGTCTATCCTTTTACCACGTGCCCTGTTATGGATCATGGAAATGAACTGGCAGATGTGAAGTCTTAGAAGGGTGACCTGTACATTAAAAGTGCTTAGTAAGCAGCAACATCTTAGAGTTGTTGCTATGATTCACGGGTGACATCTTTGTGCATAAATAGGACCTCGCCAGCCTGACATAAGACCCTTGAAGGCTGAAGAACTTCCTGTATTGTGCCTCCCAGTGGCAGGTCAGGACCTCATACAGAATACGTGCTCAGTAGTTGTTCACAAAGGATGAGGGTTATTGGTCCCTTAGAAATGGCTAGAACTTGCCATTCCCCTCCCCCGCCAACCCCTTCCCCACCCCCCCACCCCCCCACCCCCGCCGCCCTGCCAAAGCATGGTGTCTTTCTGGAGGATAAAAGTTCAACAGAACTTTGTATGTCCTCCTCAGTTACTTGCTTAAGGTTTCTCTTACTTCTCGAGCCTGTATTGATTATTTGAATTTTGCTAGAGAATTGTCATTATCACTTAGGTTTTTATGCTTCCGGGCATAAACCCTTATACAGTATTCTCTCTCAATTTCCTAATGTCCTTTGTAACTGCAGTCTGTTTATATGTGTTCAGTCAATATTTACTGACAGTCTGATCGATAGTTTTGGCTTATGATCATGGCAGAACCCAGCAAGCGTCGTTGGGTATTTGTCTCCGGGGGAAGACATCTGGGATTCACAGCTTGGATGCTTGGTGTTATGTGATGGTCTTTCTGCTCCGGCCTGGGAAATCATTGAAACCGGTTCAGGTATGACAAGCAGTTCTTGGCACAGGGGATCACTAAGACTGGCACAAGGAGTTGAAGAGAATTGTATTTTTCTCTGGCCTACCATCTTGAGGAAGAGAGATCATCCTCTTTTGGGCATCAGAGTCATACCCGAGCACCACGGTGGGATTTTAGGGCCCTCCGAGGCCTACAGGGGTGCCGATTTCATGCAACTTTGCCAGAAAGTCCGACCGTTCATCAGTCACAATGCCACCTTGACTCCAGAAGGCCGCCATTGTCATGACCATCTAGGAGAAAGGGAGAAGGGAGGGCTTCCGGATGCCTGATCCAAAGTCCTTATTCCTTACTTGGACAGCCATGGCGTCTTCTGGGAAAATGCCTTGAGATCCAAGGGAATGACATGAGGTGGAAAAACAAGGATGGGGAGAGACAGCGGCTGAGTTCCCTCAGTAAGGCTCTGTGGGATGGGCAGGGGAGAAAAACTGAAGACAAGAGGGAAAACGAGATGGCTGGTCCTGGGGATTGCTTGGAGCTCTGTGATTCCTTCAGTCTGAAGAACAGACACAGATGACTCTTGACTGAGTTACGGAGCAGGGATGTTTGGAAAGGGTGTGAGAAGAGATTCATGCACCTATCAGACTCCCTATTGTTGACTAAGGATACAACAAAGTAACGGAAGTGGTCTGCCCAGCGAAATGTTTTTGTTTGTTTGTTTGTGAACATTGTAAGTACAAACCAGATCGAACCCTCTTCTTCTTTGGCTCATCGCATGACATCTTAGACCAAGCCCTTATGTCCAGACAGCTTGACCACTTGCCAGGGAGCTATTTTTACAAGGCCACTGGCCCCGCTGTTGGTGAGATGGGCAAAGCAATTGTGGTCGGTACGTCTCTTCCTAAGGAGGTTTAGCTCTCTCCACGACAGCCGGGGGGAGGCCCCAGTGGTGACCCAGGGGTCCCGGCCTCCACTGTAGGGCTGGCTCTGGCCAGCAGCCTTTGCCCACGCTCCTCCAGTGCCTGACGCCCCCGCCACCTCCCCCCCACACACTCTGACTTCTCCCCTCCTTCCTGTTTGCAGTCGCTCCCTAATCGTTCTCTTCCCAAATTTCTTTGCAAAGTTTTCCATGGCAGAAAAGCTGATCATTAAGCAAATACTATTTCTGGCACTCGGTTTTCGCAAGAGAGATGTCTCAGGCCCAGAAGGACAGCATTTCTGTCATCATAGCTCTGGCGCTTTGGTGGGAAAAGGGTGACAACATTTTTCCATTGGACAGCCATTCGTTATCTAAACTTATTAAATGGGGAGCAGCACTGGGTTCTGTAGACTTTTCCCAACCACACGGGTGCCAAAAGAAACACTGGAGTCCGGCCACATCGCTGCAGTAACACAGGCGCAAGACGGTCTGCAGGGAGAAAATAGACTTAGAAAGTAACACCATCGGTATGTTCGTTCATGGCACCTCCGTCTACTGACACAGAAAGGGAGCCTGTCCAGAACCATCTCCGAAACGCAGAGGAGCCCACAAAACAAACTTAGGACGCCCGAGAACGTTCCCTCTTCAATAAGAATACTGTAGTCAAACTGCTGTGACTACTGGCGACTTTTCATTGAAAACATATTTTCTGGAATAAAAGCCATTAAGCCCATTGTAATTCACTAATCAATTTCTATTATATAGCGTCATTAAATCGTCTTTATTTTTCTTAAGTTAATGAAACATTTTCCATTTTTATTTCTCAAAAGGGATTTTCATCAGGATACATTCTTTTCCATTTAAAATTTATCGTGAAGAGCTGATTAATCAATTCGCTCTGGTCCTCATCAAATTGTCTTGATTACGGCAGCTGCTACCCAGAGTTTCCTTTTGTTTTTCTCTCCCCTACTCACCCTTTGGTCAAGTCCAATGTCTCAGGCAGATCTGAATTTGCCAATGGTATTTTTTAAAAATTTTCTGTCGATGACCAAGTTTGTAATGGGGAGTTCTAGCCATCGTCTGGATAGGTTATGTAAATCCTTTCTACCCGTCCTTTTCATCATGGGGTGGATAAAATAGGTCATCCAACTTTTTTTGAGTCATTTTGTTCGGAATTTTCTGGATAGTCCTCCATTCATGCCGGCAGAAAATAATAAAATTATACACAAAATAGGTTCTGTAAGCACAGTAGATGTTTCCAACGCTAATATTCAAAGAAAAGGATGACAGACAAGTATAGATAGATACCTTTGTCACTGACGATCTGAATTAACGACATAGATTAGGTTCAGCAAACTTTTTCTGCAAAGGGCCAGGTAATAAATATTTTAGGGCCATCCATACGTTCTCTGTTGCAGCCACTCCGCTCCGCGGTTGCAGCCTGAAAGCAGCCATAGACTGTATGCAAACTCATGAGCGTGCCTGGGCTCAATTAAAACTTTGTTATTTATATTTTTTTATGGAAGTGTAATTAACATACAATGTTATGTTGGTTTCAGGTGCCTGACCTCGATGCAGCAACTCTCTACGTTACTCAGCACTCAACACCTTAAAGCCACCCGTTTGTTCTCTGTGTTTAAGAGTCTGGTTCTTGTCTTGTTGTATTTTTTCCATTCCTCACGTAAGTGAAATCGCACGGTATTTGTCTGTTTCTGCCGCACGTATTTCACTTCGCACGATACTGTCCAGACCCATCCATGTTGTCACAAATGGCAAGATCTCATTCTGTGCCTAATACTCCATTGTGTGGATACACCCCATCTTCTTCACGCACTCATCTCATCAATGCACACTCGAGTTGCTTCCACAATTTAGCTATTGTAAATAATGCCGCCGTACACATAGGAGTGCATGCGTCCTTTTGAATTAGAAAGAAGTGTTTTCCTTCTTTTCAGGTAAATCCCCAGGAGTGGAAACCCTGCCTCAGATGACATCTCTAGGTTTAATTTTTTTTTAATGTTTATTTACTTTGAGAGAGAGAGAGAGCGCGCGCGCGAGCGAGGGAGGGAGGGAGGGGCAGAGAGAGAGGGAGACAGAAGATCCGAAGCAGGCTTTGTGCTGAGGGCGCAGAGCCTGATGCGAGAGGCTCAGATCCACGAACCGTGAAATCATGACCTGAGCCGGTCAGATGCTTAACGAATGAGCCACCCAGGCACCCCTCTATTTTTAATTGTTTTGAGGAATGTCCATACTGTTTTCCACAGGGGCCGCGTGAATTGACATTCCCACCGACAGTGCACGAGGGTTCTCTTCTCTCCACATCCGTGCCACCATTTGCTAGATTTTGTATTTTGATGCTAGCCCTTGTGACTGGTGTGAAGTGACAGCGCACTGTCCTCCAACAAAACTTTATCTATAGAGCTGTGCTCCAGATCTGGCCCGTGTGCCATTGCCTGCCACTCCCTGGAACAGGTTAATGTTGTTCTGTTATTTTATCAAAGGATCCTTGACTTGCTGGGGTTGACCGTAGACTACGGTGGATAGAGAGCTCTTGGAATGCACATTAGAAATGGTTTCTCTTCGCCCAGCCTCTCAGGATCAGAGCCTCGCACACCAGCAATATGTGTATCAGCAGGGTCATACCCAGTTTTCTTAGAGGAGCTCATCACCCTGTGGAATTAAGTCAAGAACCGTAAAACCTCCTGGGGAGGGGTAAAGGGAAGATAATTGTATTCCCATCGTACTGAAAATGGAGGCAGGGGCACCCGGCTGGCTCAGTCGGTTAAGTGTCTGACTCTTGATTGCAGCTCAGGTCATGATCTCACAGTTGTGAGATCGAGCCCCGCGTTGCTCGCGGAGCCTGTTTAAGGTTCTCTTTCTCCCTCTCTCTCTGCACCGCATCCCCCCCCCCAAAATGGAGGCAGAATGACCCTCCAGACCTTCATCACAGGGTTAATTACAAATGGAGCATATTGCATGCCAAAATAAAAACGAATTGCAAAGCACAACATGATGCTAGCCTTGTTATTCATCCCAGGCTTAGAGTTTTCATGAGTCTCATCTGGGCACAACAGATGAGGTTCTGAATTTAACTGGGAAATTGTTACACTCTAGACTCAGAATACTCCCGTAAATACAAAAGCTCCATGCCCAATGCGGGGCTTGAACTCACAACCCTGATATCAAGAGTCGAGAGTTCTACCCAACCGGGTCAGCCAGGTGCCCCATGTGTCAACTGTACTTAAGAAAGAAAGAAAGAAAGAAAGAAAGAAAGAAAGAAAAGGAAGGAAGGAAGGAAGGAAGGAAGAAAGAAGGAAGGAAGGAAGGAAGGAAGAAGAAAGAAGAAAGAAAAACCAAATATCCAACTCAAACAAATGTGAAAAGGAAACCCCATTACAAAGAGGCTAAAGTTTGATGGGAAATTTACTGTACTCGGCAGAATTAAATTTTTGGCCTCTCGGTGGGAATGAAGGTTATGTTATTAGGGATGAAGTCCCTATTACTAGCTGAACAACTACACATTGTCATCTACAAACGCTACTATTGTGCTCAAACAAGCAGAGGTCCAGAGACAGACAATTGTTGGCGCTGGCTGGGCAGCTCTGGGCCAATCAAAAGCTCAGGTTTTCTCTAACATTCTTAGTTTGTCGGCCTTTGGTCTCTATGTTTGTTGTGTCGCGGCTGCAAGATGGCCGGCCTGTCCGCGGACGTTACCCAACCTTTGAGGGAGGAAGAAGGGGTAAAGTCTGAGCCACCGAGTCTGCTTACACAAGGAAAGCAAAAAGACTCCCAGAAGCAAGCCCTCACATTTCTGTTCGTGTCTTACCAGCCAGAACCATCTTACTTGACCACTGATGTAATTAATGGTTATCGAGGAGGCTACGAAAGTGCCTCATTACTTTTCCCAATTTCCACGCGGATGTGGACAAAGGAGAAAGGTGTAAGGGGAGAGGAGAGGTCCACATCCAACAGCGTTTGGCATAAATTTCATTGCTACTTTTTACAACAACCCGGAACTGGATTCACTTGCTGTGTCACTTAATATTGAACCGGGTAGGAATAAATAACCCACTTCTTATGTGTACAACAGTCATCGGTGACCAGGAAAAGCCGTCTGTTGGGCTGTCATCTCTGAAATACGCTCCAGTCCCAAGATTTCTCAGACTTTGTTATCTCGAATCCACATCTCCTCTAGCCCGATCTTTGCTGCGTCTAAATCAGCAGCCGCACCCACCATGCAAAGGCTGCGTACGGAGGTGTGCGGGGCAGGGTCCAGGGCATCCTGTGATGTCTGGGAGACCTAACAGGGAGGGCAGATGCCTCCTGGTGAGGTGGGGGAGGGGGACTATTTTGTTTTATTTATCAGGAGTCTAAAGCCCATGTGAGCTGAGAAACCCGTCTTCACATTCGAGTACTCTTTATCGGAAGGAGATGGACTTCCCCCTAATGAGCCCATTTTACAAACTGGGAGCCCCAAGAGCTGGTCTGGCGCAGAGGAGCAGTGAGGAGGACTCACAAGTCGTGGAACGTGTCCTTGTCATAAAAAGAAAAACTTGGACGTGGGACAGGGCCCGCCTCCCGGCTCCCTCCCTGATTCCAGTAAATGACGTGCTGTGTAGTCATGTGTCCCGGACCAGGCACATCCGTGGGACAAGAGCTCTGATGCAGGCAGAGACAAGTCCCCCGTGAAATCATTAGTTTTGTCCCAGAAGCAAAAACAGAAACCCAGTTCCTGTGTTTACCCCACATTCTTTCCTTACTTCGTTCTACCTGGTTCAGAGTCCGATTGCATCACGGACATAAAGAAAGCGTCTCCTACTTTCCCGGTTTGGCTTTGTTTTGCTTTAGAGTAGGAGTTTGTGTTTGTCCCTTGGCTAGCTGGTTGGTCAGGAGTGGGGAGAGGGGGAGTTTTAACTCAGACTGATCCTCAGCTCAGTCCTCACCACAGTCCTCACCACAGAGTGGCCTTGACCCCCAGATGTCATCAGCCTGAGTGCATCGCTGTGGCCCAACGCTGCCTGCTATCCATGGCTCCCTTCATGGGCCCAGTTCTGAGGGATGGCTTACTCAATTTCATGGCCAGTATTTCCTCTTTGTTCAACAGCTTTCCTGGAGCCACAGATAAACTGTACCTAACTTCCACTGATGGAGTGAACACACGAGAAATTGTACCTGTTATTAAAAGAAAGAAAGAAGAAAGAAAAAGAGAGGGAAAAAGAAGGAAAGAAGAAAGAAAGAAAGAAAGAAAGAAAGAAAGAAAGAAAGAAAGAAAAAGAAAGAAAGGGGAAAGGAAAAAAGAAAGAAAATAAAAGAAAGAAAGAGAAAGAAAAAGAAAGAAAAGAAACAGGAAGAAAGAAAGAAAGAAAGAAAGAAAAGAAAGAGAAAGAAAAAAGAGAATAAAAGAAAGAAAGAAAGAAAGAGAAAGAAGAAGAAAGAAAGAGAAAGGAAGAAAGAAAAGAATGAGAGAAATTGTACTATCAAAAAGAAATTGTTCTAAATCTGAACCAGGTCAAAAGTTGATAGCCTGTTTGAGTGGCTACTTCTTCTGGGAATAATTTACGGTCTGGATAAAATGCTCTAGCAATTTTCTGATTTATTTTAATGAGCTTAAAAGCCCGGCATCGAAAATTCACCCAGCCGATGGTCAGCCTTGGGAGCTGATTAATGGCCTTTAACCAATCTCGAAAAAAGTTGACGCAGACATCCTTTACTGTGTCCAACTTAACAGTGATTGCTTCCTTATTTTTTCCCCAATAACCTGTCATTACCAAGAGCGAAATTTCTGCTTAGAGACCTCTCTCCACCTTGCAACAAGTCTGAAATGAACTTTGACGTGTGTTGGAACCTCTGAGACGCTGCTTTCAAATACACTAAAGCCTGTAATTGTGTGGCAGGGACTCTCAGGACTGAAGAAATTGCGAGAAGGGGGGAATCGCTCCAAGGGACTCAAGGGCGTGGTTTGCAGAAGCTAGCCGACGGGGCGGGGTGGAGGTGGCCCGGGTCTAGGGAGCCGGTGAGCACTCAGAGGCGGGACGCTTTGGATGTTCCCTTGAGGCCAGGCCACCACCGAGCCATGTGGGGCCACAGACAAGTCACTTTTGAGGGGGACTTATCTATACAAGCAAATTAATTTTAAAATTATGTGACAATTACATCCCAGAATTCATGGGCCACCGTGAGAGGTAGTGACTTTTTTTTAATGCAGACTTAGCACGGTGGTTACAGAAGAGGCACCTATGGCTCTATTGTCTAATCAGTGAATGCAAAGGTTCTTCGTGTTCTTTATTGTCAAGTGTGACATTACTGGATAATTTCCTACCCGCCGCAGCACATCGGTAGCGCCTCAAGCCTGTTTGTGCTGAGGCAGCACAGACCTTCCCGCCTCTGTAGTTCCCCGACACCACGTCGTCACTCTGGAAGCTGTGTCCTCAGTGGCACCATCTGGGGATGCTGGCTCCCAACGACTCACCAAGGTTGCCCTGTACTTGGTTGATGATGACAAATGCAAGGGGGCAGTCTGAATTAGAATCCTTTTTCTGGTCATGTGAACTTCACTGCTTGCAATTTCTTTTTTAGTGTATTTTTTTTTTAATTTTTTTTTAACGTTTATTCATTTTTGAGAGAGACAGAGCATGAATGGGGGAAGGTCAGGGAGAGAAGGAGGCACAGAATCTGAAACAGGCTCCAGGCTCTGAGCTGTCAGCACAGAGCCCGACGCGGGGCTCGAACTCACGGACCGCGAGATCGTGACCTGAGCTGAAGTCGGCCGCTTAACCGACTGAGCCACCCAGGCGCCCCTAGTGTATTTATTTTAAGAGATAGATAGAGAGAGAGAGAGAGAGAGCATTCAGGAGGGGCAGGGAGAGAGAGAATCCCAGGCAGGCTCTCCATCGTCAGCGTGGAGCCCTCTGCAGGGCTTGAACTCACGACTCACGAGATCATGACCTGGCCTGGTATCGGGAATCAGACGCTGAACCAACTGAGCCTCCCGGGCACCCCAACTGTTTGGGATTTTTATGGCATAAACAGAATAACACGTCTTCTAATCGTGTCCTCTCCTGAGGCTCCATGGGCCAGGCAGGAAGGGTGCGTTCCTAGAGCATCATCTCTTCCAGCGTTGACCTGCCTTCTGCACCCGACACCCGCGGGGAGGATGGGCGATGAGCCGTGGTATGAGGGCAAGGGGGGGGTCTCATCGTCCCAAGGAACGTCCCTCCCTCGTCTGGCATGGCCGGAGACCACCCTGGAGGGCACAACGTCACTGCACTGCTTTGAGGTGCATCGGTCAGATGGATCAGTTAGCAAGCCTGACTGGTGCAGAGCCTGGGGAGCGTGTAGGGTGTGCATTTGAGGGCCAGAGGCAGGGGGTCCACAAGAAGAAGGATGCCCGCAGTCACCCTCAGAAGGATACATGGGACAGAGATGGATGAGAGCAGGTACATGGACCCTCAAGCCCGGGGTTTGGCAGTGGCTCCTGGTAGCTCAGAGCCCCGAGTTCCAGTTCCCATGGTGAAGTCCCATGTGTGATTTGAGAGTTCTCCAAAGAGGAGCATGTCAGTACCATTCTGGCAGTCCGATCTTACGGGGACCCTGCTCTTTAATGTCAGTGAAGGAAACTCGTGCCCGTCGGCAAGGGTGAGCTGATTAGCAGACTGCCCTCCGAGACCTGGGAGGCTCCACAGGCAGGAGTCTGAGAGCTACTCAGACGTCTGGTCACCTCCTGATGCAACGTGGGGGATGAGTAGAAGGGGGGGGTTGCATTAAAGGGGAGAGCCAGGACAGAGACCACACAGGCTGTGGTTCTGTCTCCCTACCAGTCCAGGCACCAGAGGACTTAAGAAGGTTAGAAGAAGGTGCTCTAGGGCATAGTTGGCAGGATCTAAGGGTGGTGGTCTTGGGAGGCCCCTTCCGGTTCTATGGTCCCGTGATTCAGCTCTTCATGCCTTAATGTACCCACTGTTTGGGGCCATTTTGAAAGAATACAGTGAAACCAATTTTATACATATTTTGGGTTCAGGGACCCTTCCCCAGACTTCACTAGTTTCATAAAAATGTGTGCACTATGGTTTGTCTAGACAGCAGATGTCCTCCTGCCCCTGAATACTGTGAAATATTTGCCGTCCTTTGGAGAGCTGGGCTAAGACTCATGATCGGAAATTGAACTTCAGGGGTGCGTCGGTTAAGCGTCCAACTTCGGCTCAGGTTATGACCTCGTAGTTCGTGAGTTCGAGCCCTGCATTGGGCTCTGTGCTGACAGCCCAGAGCCTGGAGCCTGCTTTGGATTCTGTGTCTCCCTCTCCCTCTGCCCCTTCCCCACTCGCACTCTGTATCTCTCTGTCTCTCAAAAATAAACAAGCATTAAAAAAAAAATTTTTTTTTTTAAGTCCGGCTTCATGGCACTCCTCTGCTTAGACATCTTCAGTCCCTCCCTCTTGTGGCATCGACTTTGACCTCTGAGCTGGTGTGCAGGCTCCAACCAGTGTCCTTTCTTTCCACGTCACTCGGTCACACGCCCCAGACCTGGGGGTGCATGTGTGTTTCGTCTTGGGCGGTTGGCTCCGATCCTGGAGAGTTTGGCCTGAAGCCCTGCATCCGGGGACACCCACGAAAGACTCGGCACCCTCGTGGTCCCTGGGGACAAGCACAGGAAGCAGCGGCAATTTTCTGTCACCCCTGCCCTCCCCTGTAGCACCTTAGGGCTGCACGCGTCCCCCAAACAGGCTCCACGCTTCCCCACCTCTGTTCCCATCGTATAAACCTCTAAAATCCCTTCCTCAGCTTCTAAGTCCAGCTTATTTACCCTTCAAGGCGTGACTGAAATGACATTTCTGCCTGAAACCTTCCCCAGTTTTAACGGATTGTTCCCTCCCGTGATCTGAAAGCTCTTTGTTGGTGCCTTTCCATCTGGCTGTATCATTGCTGGTGTCTAACCATCTCCCCAGCTAAATCACGAGTCTCTAGAAGGTGCTTCTGCTTGGTCGCGCGTTCCTCCCCCTGCCCGTCAGAGGGCCTCTCATGGAGCAGGTGCTAAAGGCTGCCTGAGCTGCTCAAGGCCATGGGGTCAGATGTCACCCCCAGGCTGCCCCTCCTTCCCCTGCCCACGGGGCCTCCAAGAGCACTCTTGGGGCCTCTTTGAAGCACGCCCCAAACAGGGCTCCGTCAGAAGGCTTGGGTTAGGGGCGCCTGGGTGGCTCGGTCGGTTGGGTGTCCGACTCTTGGTTTTGGCTCAGGTCACGAGCTCATGGTTTCGTGGGTTCGGTCCCCACTTGGGACTCTGTGGACAATGCGTAGCCTGCTTGGGATTCTTTGTCTCTCCCTCTCTCTCTGCCCTCTCCCACTCACGCCGTCTCTGTCTCTCTCAAAATAAATAAACTTTAAAAAAAAAGAGAGAGAGAGAGAGAAGGCTTGGGTGGCTGGCCTGGGGTTGCCAAGCCTCAGGGCAGAGACACATCACACCCCTACGTGGGACGCTCCTGTGCTCCGGACCTGCGGCCCCAGTGCAGGAAAACTTCAGTAAATGTGTAACTCGACGGCATTCCAGCTCGTCCTGTTCAGCAGTGAAAGTGTGTTATCGATCACCCTGACTTCCTGGAAGGAGCCCCTGCATGAGTCGCTCTGGCGCCTGTCCCCCAGCCCGGCCTGGCTGCCTGAGGCCCCCCCACCCCCACCGCTGGGCCAAGTGATGTCACCCCCCCCCCCTCCTCCCCAGCCTGGGCACAGAACGCTCTGGGAACGGCGCCGTCCCCACCCCTCCCATATAAATAGGGCCTCCGCGGCCCTGCCAGGGGAAGAGGCTGCCTCTGTTTGGGGGAACTAAAGGCGGAAGGTAAGCTGGGAGGCCCTCTCCTTACACACCCCTCCCTGTCTCTCTCGGGGCAGCTGAGTCATATGCAGGGGGGAGAAGCCGGTGGGGGGCCTCTGTGGGGAGGTGAAAAGAGCTGCTGAGGGCCAGAAGCCAGGGGTCCCTGCAGCACGGGGACATCACCACGGAAGACTCACACACAGGCTGCCTTTCCCCTCCTGTCACAGCAGACATCCAGACGTGGGGGCTGTCCTCTCCCTCAGCACACCCCAGCTCCCATCAGAGGAGCCGTGCCTCCCCGGCAGAAGGGAAGAGAGTGGCCGGGTCCTCCTGCCGCCCATGAGCGGGGCTGGCGGGCCTCAGGGGCTGGCACAGGAGCAGAGTCATGGTGGCCTAGAGCCCCCTGGGTCCCCTGCCAGCAGAAGGAAGAGCAAACTTGCCGTGTAGGTGGCGGAGCTGGGGGAGGCTGACTCAGTTGGCCCCCGGGGCCGCGTCCCCACGGGGCTCCGATGAGGAGTGGCCGGCGTCTGACTCCCCGCCCCTCCCTCGAGGCAGCGCCGTCTCTGCGTTCAAGGCTGTGTTCTGTGCACTCATCACGCGGTACCCCCGAGCCTCGGGTGGCTCGGCCGTAAAATGGGACAAATGGCAATGCCTGGCCTTCCCTGCTCCTGAACCAGGGCGTAGGTAAATCGAAAGAGCTCATCTAATGTGAGAGTGCTTTCTAAACTTTAGGATGAACTAGAAAGACAAAGTCTTATTGTTTTGTTCAAGAGGCACTACAGATCGGTGCTGAAGCGCCTGGGTTTGAATCCTAGTTCTGTCTCTCCGACAGAACTGCGTGACCTGTGTGGCCTAGAGCAAATCACCCGACCTCCTCTGCAAACCAGCGGTAAGTGCTCCATTTGACAATGATGTACCGAGTACCTACGAGGTCCCAGGCGCATTTCTGGGACCGCGGTGTCTATGCATCAGCGAACAAAACCGAGCGAGGACCCCGCGCTCATGGGGTTTGCTTTCATGTGCAAAGGGACAGAACAGAAAACGGAAAAAGTAAACAGATACATGCTGCAGAGGGTTACAGGGTGATCGGCGCTAAGGGAAAAGGAAGTAAAGCAGGATCAGCGAGCCCAGAGTGTCAGGCGTGGCGGGGGACGGTTGCGGTGTGAAACGCGGGGTCAAGGAAGCCCCAGCAGGATGAGACGAGTCTATGGAAAGCCCTAGAACACCGCCCGGCAATGATAAGCATTGTATTAGTGTCGGTTGCCGATCTCACCATTTCATCAGGCCACGGAACCACGAGGAGGAGTCGGGATACCTGGAGGAGGGGAGGGGAGAGGGAGGCTGAGGGGGAGGGTGGTGGAGGAGGGGAGAATCATAGGCTCCTGCTGCGTGCTGACTTAGGACCAGCCGGGGCAGCAGCAACTGATGCCAGCTGAGAGCAACGACAGTGATCCATGAAATTGCTCCCCCCCCGCCCCCCGCCACCACCAGACGGTGCCGAGACGAGACGGTGCAGGAGGGGTGGAGCAGGGAGGGGGCTGTGCTTACCTGCCCGGCCCCAACCCTGGACGGGGTGCCTGTTACTGCAAGATTTCTCCGGCACTCTGCTTTCCGCAAGCTTTCCTGATAACTCAGTGTGGTCCAGCTTTTTTTTTTTTTTTTTTTTAATTTATTTTTTTTGAAGGGGTGGGGAGGGGCAGAGAGAGAGAATCCCAAGCAGATTCCATGTCGTCAGCGTGGAGCCCGACTCGGGGCTCGATCCTATGAGCCGTGAGATGGTGACCCGAGCCGAGACCGAGAGTCGGACGCTTGACTGACTGAGCCGCTGACAGGCTGACGGCAGAGAGCCCGACGCGGGGCTCGAACTCACGAACCTCGAGATCCTGCCCTGAGCCGATGTCGGACGCTCAACCAACTGAGCCACCCAAGTGCCCCTGTGTGTGCTAGTTTTGTATTCCAAACTGGTTTACCGCCTACCCTGGGGCCAAGGGGCCTCCAAGAGACCGGCGGTCTGGTCCACGTTTGGTGTTCGAGGGGAAAACTTACAGCCAGGGGCACGTGAATCTATGACTTTGCTTAGGGGCCATATCAAAGCCCCACAGACTGGGTCACTTAATAGAGATGTTATCTCACGATTCTGGCGGCTACCCATCTGAGATGAAGGTGTCAGCGGGGCTGGCTTCTTCGGAGCCTCTCTCCTTGGCCTCTAGATAGGTGGCCATCCTCAGTCTGTACAGTGTCTTCCCTCTGGATGTGTCTGTGTCTTAATCTCCTCTCTCTTTTTTTTTAAGTTTATTTATTTATTTTTGATGGCGGCGGGGAGAGTGCGCAAGCAGAGGGTGGGGCATAGAGAGAGAGAGAGAGAGTGAGAATCCATGGAGCCCAATGTGGGGCTCAAACTCACGAACCGTGAGGTCATAACCTGAGACGAGATCAAGAGTCGGTCTTAACCGACTGAGCCACCCAGGCGCCCCTGAATCTCCCCTTCTTAGAAGGACACCAGTCAGATTGGGGTAGGTCCCACCCCGATGACCTCATTTTGCCTAAATTACCTCTTTATGTCTCCAAGTATAGTACATTTTGAGGGACTGGGATTTCAACAAATAGCTTAAAACATTTTTTGCCTTAATATCATGATACGTTATTGCCGAAAGTGGTCCCTTAAACGTCAGCTTGAGTGTTTCCATATTAGTCTCTATTAAACATCTAATTATTGATGGAGGCAGAAGATCAGCGATTAACATAACGTAAAATTAATATCAGCCCCCCATATATCCTTGGAGAGAAGTGCTTCCAGTATTTTGTGAAAACGCCTGTGACCATTTTTCCTTGATTTCACGGACGATTTCCTATTTCTGTTTAAACTCTCCAGAGGTCTTAATCCCAAGACATCCCCACCGCTATAAAAATTAGACAAAACAACCGGGGCGCCTGGGTGGCTCAGTCGGTCGGGCGTCCGACTTCGGCTCGGGTCACGATCTCGCGGCCCCTTGAGTTCGAGCCCCGCGTCGGGCTCTGCGCTGACAGCTCGGAGCCTGGAGCCTGCTTCGGATTCTGTGTCTCCCTCTCTCTCTCTCTCTCTGCCCCTCCCCCGTTCATGCTCTGTCTCTCTCTGTCTCAAAAATAAATAGACGTTAAAAGAAAAATGTAAACATTAGACACAACAAAACACGAAGCCCACCCCAAAATAAGCCCCGTGAGAGCGCAGCCCAGCCCACAGCGGCGTTTTGCACCTGCGCGGTGTCTTCCCCAGAGCTTTGAAATTTACCACTTCTCTTCGACGTGTGTAGACTTGGATAGATTTCTCCTGGACTGAACGATCGCAGGGAATATTGGAACGGCTAAAAGTCTGGCTAGAGGGCACCTCCACACCGAGTAGAACTGTCACCCTTGACAAGAGGACATTTTTGCAGGGTCCGCGGAAGTGAGCGCCCCCGTCAGCGATGGCTCCTGCTGGTGCGAGCCTGAGGGCCGCCGTCCTCTGCCTCCTGGCCTGGGCCGGCCTCGCCGCTGCCGACCGGGTGTACATACACCCCTTTCACCTCCTCGTCTACAGCGAGAGCAGCTGTGAGCAGCTGGAGAAGTCCAACGCGGAGGCGCCCAAAGAGCCGACCTTCACACCGGTCCCCATTCAGGCCAAGACAACCCCTGTGGACGAGGAGGCCCTCCGAGAGCAGCTCGTGCTGGCCACCGAGGGGCTGGAGGAGGAAGACAGGCTGAGGGCGGCGAAGGTGGGGATCATGCTCAACTTCTTGGGCTTCCACATGTACAGGATGCTGAGTGAGTCGTGGAGCACGGCCAGCGGGGCGGCCATCCTGTCCCCAACGGCTCTCTTTGGCACCCTGGCCTCTTTCTATTTGGGCGCCCTGGACCCCACGGCCAGCAGACTACAGGCGTTCCTGGGCGTCCCCGGGGAGGATCAGGGCTGCACGTCCCGGCTGGACGGCCACAAGGTCCTCTCTGCCCTGCACACCATCCAGGGCCTTCTGGTCGCCCAGGGTGGGGCCAGCGGCCAGCCCAGACTGCTCCTCTCCACGGTGGTGGGCCTGTTCACAGCCCCCGGCCTGCGCCTGAAGGAGCCATTTGTGCGGGGCCTGGCTCCCTTTGCCCCCATCACCCTCGAGCGCTCTCTGGACTTGTCCACGGACCCAGATCTTGCTGCCGAGAAGATCAACGCGTTCATGCAGGCAGTGACGGGGTGGAAAATGAACAGCCCCCTGTCAGGAGTCGGCCCAGGCAGCACCCTACTTTTCAACACCTATGTCCGCTTCCAAGGTAAGGCAAACCCTGCGGGTGGGGTGGGCTCTACCCCCGGGCCGGTTCCAAAGGGTGACAGTTCCCTGCGTCTGTGGCTGTAATGCCCAACATTTCAGCTCAGCAAGGGCCAGGCCTTGGAGAAGGGCAGGGTGGCGCATGTGAGGGAGCACCCAGGAGTCACTCTCGAGGAGGCAGAACTATCGGCCCACCTACCTGCTGCCCTACTCTGTGCAGCTACTAAAGTAAATCCTTCTACTTTTCTCATTCAATCCCCTGGCCGTGTGGTGGAGAGGTGTTACTGCCCCTAGAGGAAAAAACAACAACGCGGTGGCCTCCTCAAGAAGGCACAGGCACGAGCGGGTGTCCCAGGACCCAAGCCCCCACCTCCTGGCCCTGGGGCCCAGCTCTACGCTCAGGAGGGAGGGGTTCCTGTCTCTTGAGAAGGTCAATGTCCATGTAAACATAGCCCGTTTGTTTGCTTAAATCCCTTTCATGTTGGGAGGGGCCATTACTCCCTCCTCCCCCGCAAAAAAATCCCTACGAAGACAGTTCGCTCATTCAATATATAGTCACGGAAGAGGTTCACATGCAAACTCCCCGAGTGGGGCGTCTCCGAGGGGCCAGGCAGGAAGAACGCACAGGTCCCGACCCCAGGTTGCCTATTCGAGCCTCAGCAGGGCAGCTAGGTCCCACAGGCGAATGCCCAGGCTACAGAGCTGCAGATAAAAGTGCCCGAGGAAGGTATCTGGGGGGGCTGAGCACCCAGAGGAGGGAGGGTCACTGGGCAAGAGGACAGAGGCCTGGGGGCGGCTCGGGGAGCGGGGCTGCAGTGGAGAAGAACAAACATGTGAGCAAAGGCTAGCGAGTTCGGGGCCAGGAACCAGGGCAAGGGCGGCTCTGTTTGGCCAGAGCTGGGAGTGAGCGAGCGTGGCTGGTGCAAGGCGGGGCCGGAAAGACGGGCCGGGTTCCGACTTGGAATCTGACGTTGGGAAGGCTGGCGGGTGTTGGAGCGGGCAAAGCGTTCTGTTCAGAGGTCGCCCAGGCGGCCTGTGCCATGTGCACTGAAGGCAGGGTGGGTGGGTGGCTGGGGGACTCCCGGGAAGGCTGCTCAACGGGGCAGGCAAACCCTCCCGGGAGCACACGCTAAGGTAGTGACTCCGCAAACTGAGGGGCCGGGGAGGGTGCGTTTGCGAGCCAAGCGAGCAAGCAGCCAAACCGGAGCCAGAGAGAGAGAGAGAGAGAGAGAGAGAGAGAGAGGTTTAACAGAGCATGGCTACTTTGTTACTCTGAAAACATTCTGGAAGCCTGTAAACCGCAAGGGGGAAGGACCTCCAGCCTGTTCTGGGTGCAGGAGGAAGACGGCAGACCCTGGAATGCTCAGGTCCCAGTGCTCACAGGTCGTGGGAACAGAGTCCAGCACTGGGGCCATCCAGCTGAGCGGGGGGCCGGGGGGGGCGCCACCCCCCACGGAGGACAGAGGGGACTCGTGGGCTCAGCTCGCCATTCCTAAGAGGGGCCCCAGGAGGAGAGCTCACTGAGGAAGTCGTGCCCCCAAAAGGCGAAGCTAGAGAGCCGCAGGTGCCAGAAACGGGGACTCGTTCTGGAAAAGCCCCCGTGCACGCGTTCACATGATGGGGCTGGACAAGAGGGGAGCGAGGAAAACCACGAAGAGAAAAGCAGAACCGCGCTCAGGACTCCGACGCCCTGGATGGTCACCCAGCCCCACCACATCCCCGCTTCTGATTCTCCCTCCCTGACCTTTCTGTGCCTCAGTTTCCATCCAACAGAGACGCACCTGTCCGCCGCGGCGCGTCCACTTACGTCTTGGGAGCTCTGTGTTCCCCTTTGGCGATGACGTTCTATTACCGTGCGTGACCTGAGCGGAGGTCAGGTGCACGTTCCCAACTGGCGAGCACTTGGGGGCTGGGAGCCCGCGAGCTCCAGGGGGCGCCCTTTGCCCAGGCCCTGCTGTCATCCCAAGCTGGGTGCTGGCCCTGACAGGTTCCACGACGCCAGCTGACTTAACCTTGAGGGATTTACTTAACCTCTGGACGAGGACGGGGTGCTGTGCTTTTCAGATGAGCAGACGGGACCGGGCAGCCGCCTCCGGTGCAGAGTCTCACGTCTTTCTGTCTTGGTGGGAAAAGAGTCAGTCCTTTCTTCCCCTGAACTAACGAGTCCCCTGCCAGGCCTGGGGGAGCCTGGGAGGAAGGACATCACGGCTTGTCGCTCCTGTCTCCCCAAGGCCCGACTACAAAGGGGGAGGGAGAGGCTGGGTCTGGCGGTCCCTTCTTGCCAGACCCAGGCCCTGGGAAGGCACCCTTGTCCTTTCAGCCCCCGCCCCTCCACTTCGGAGACCTCTGTTCCCAGAAAAGGGAGCCGTGGCTTTTGAAGCTGCCTTTACTCAGACCCCCAGCTGCTCTGTGACAGACTCACCCTTACCCTCCCCTCTTTCCCCCAGAAACAACCCCGACGTGGGCCACTCACGGTGACCGAGGAGACTGCAGGGGGGAGGGGCTGTGCCAGGGGCTCCGGTCACAGGGAGGCCCCCAGGGACAGGGCCTTCGGCAGGCGTCCGTCCTGTCTCCCAGGACAGCTGAGCCGGGTGGCAGCTCGGTTCCGCCACCACGTGCACAGCCCTGCGGGAGCGAGGGCACCAGGGAGGGTTCACCGCTCGCCGGCGAGGCCCGGTGCCGGCTTGCACGGAGCGCCTCTGCTCAGAGCCACTGGTCACGCCGGGTCGTAGGGGTGTCCCTGGCAGCACAGGGGCCCGAGACGGGTAGCCTTCGTGACAGGAGGTGTGTGCTCAGCTCCGCGTCCTAGGACTTGAGAAAGGGAGTCTCTGTCACCGCCGGCCCTGCTCGCGGGCTGGAGAGCGAGCGTGCACTGGGGGCGTGTCGGGCCGTGACCCTATTCTGGATGACGCGGTGATGGTGGATACAGGTCACTGCACGTCTGTCCAGACCCGGAGAATGTACGGCCCTGCTGTCAACCACGGGTGCTGGGTCATGACGATGTGTCCGTGTCGCTTCATCAGCGTCAATGGATGTCCCGCCCTGGTGGGGGTGTCGGTGGGGCGGGAGGCTGTGCCTGTCGGGGGAGTGGGGGGGGTGAAGAACACGGGAAATCTCTATACCTTCCTCTAGCTTTTGCTGTGAACCCAACAATTGAATTTGTCTTAAAAAAAAAGAAAAAGAAAAAGAAAGTGAGCACGGCAGCCCACAGGCTTTGGGCCAGGGTAGATCTGGGGTGAGTGAGTCACTCAGTCGTGGTGGAAGGTGCCTCCATTCTCCGCCTTCCTTTGTGGGCCTTAAGGCGACAGGTCTAAAGTCCCAGGGTGGCACCTGGCAGGTGCAACGTCTTCACCGCTGGCGGCTGGCGTCACCGCAGTGATCTTGCAGGAGGAGGACTTGAACGGGCCCCTGGGGCCGTGGGGCTGGTGATGCGCTGGGCGGGGAGAATGCCCCCCTGCCCGGGCCGCGCCTTGCCTCCGGGATCTGCCCTCCAGGCCTCGCCCCCCCCCACCCCTGCTCAGCGGCGCCCCGCCCCGAGCCCACCCACCTGCCCCTGCCCCAGCTGACCCTTCCCCTCTTGTCTCCCATCCGGGTCCGCAGGAAAGCTGAAGGGGTTCTCCCTGCTGGAGGGGCTCCAGGAGTTCTGGGTGGACAACACCACGGCAGTGCCCGTCCCCATGCTCTCGGGCACGGGCACCTTCCAGCACTGGAGCGACGCCCAGAACAACATCTCCGTGACCCGCGTGCCCCTGGGCAGGAGCGCCTGCCTGCTGTTGGTGCAGCCGCAATGCATGTCGGGCCTGCAGCAGGTGGAAACCCTCAGCTTCCAGCACAACTTCTTGACGTGGCTGAAGAATCTCTCTCCCCGGTACGGCTCCCGGGAAACCGCCGGCACCTCTGGGGCTGCTCCCCCTGGAAGCGGGGGGGGGGGTGTGGAGGCGGGAGGGGGTGTGGGGTGAGCAGGGGTGGGCCGGGCGGCCCCTGCTGTTGTGGGCTGGAGGGCCTGGGCATCCCCCCATCACCCCTCCAGCCATCCACTGACGTGGCTCTCGGTTTACCGGCTTCTTCCGGGAGCACGAGCGGGGAGCACGCCTTCCTCGGCTTGTGCTCACCCGCTGGTTTTGGATGCCCGCGTTTCAATCTGCCCCTTTTGACGCCACCCCCCGCCAGCCCCGTCCCCCCCCAACACACACAATCTGCTGCAGACCAAGAGCTTTTGGGGGGCCGACTTCCCAGAAGGGTTCGTACCCTTCCGAGAGACCCGGGGGAGGGGCTTTCTCGCGAAGCTGACCTTGACCCCACAGGCCCCCTGGTTTGCTCCACTCCTGCGGTGGGGAAGAAAGCAATTCTCCGCTGGGGGCGCTACACTTGACCTACCACCCAGGCGCAGGGCAGTGGGGTTCGGAAATCTGCCCGGAGACAGGCACTCGGGGAGGGGGGAGGCAGTGGCCTCCTGAGGTCAGCTCTCCTTTCTAGATCATTTTTGGTTGTGGTGGTTGGTAAACGCCTAACATTTACCACGTGACCCATCTTTTAGGTACACGGCTCAGGGGCACGGAGCACATCCACGCTGTTGCGTGGCCCTTACCGCCACCCATCCCCAGGATCTTTCCCTCTTCCCAGACTGGAACTCTGACCCCATTAAACACTAACTCTCCATTCCCCCTCCCCCCGCCCCTGGCCGCCACCTTTCTACTTCCGGTCTCTGAATGTGTCTATCCTAGGACCTCAGAGGAGTGAAGGCATACGGTATTTGTCCTTTTGTGACTGGCTTATTTCCCTTAGCATCTTGTCCCCAGGGTTCACCCACGTTGCGGCCTGCGTCAGAATTTCCTTCCTCCTTGAGGCTAACATTCCATTATACGGATGGACCGTGCTTTGTGTATCTTTTCATCCATCAGTGGACACTTGGGCCGCTTCCACCTTTTGGCTATCGTGAATAATGCTACTAGGGACATGGGTCCACTGTCACCTCTTGTGAGGGTTTGGTACGTCACTGGAAACATCCATGGGCTCTCAGGGATGCCAAAGGAAGGTCAACTGAGCTGATGTTAAGGAACGTGCCCACCACTGAGAGTGACAGGACATCCCTCCTATCTCTCTCTCCCCACCCCCCCCCCCACGGTGGGGGGTTTCTATGTCAAGAACACCACTGAAAGGTAGCTAGTAAGACAGGATGCATCATTTCAGAGAATAGCATTTTAAAGTTCTCCAGGTGATACACCTTCAGTGCAGCCAACCTAAACCCAGAATGGAAGCATAGACTGTCCACAAACACCCAGAGAGCACCGCTGTTAAATGTATGCCCTTCTCACCGTACTCCCAAGGACACGGAAGTTTCTTGTTACGTTTGCTGCTGACAAACTTTCCCCAAGATGGCCTAGCCGGGTGAGGGGGGCCCAGGGCCTCACGGTGGGGGCCACCGGGACCTCCCTAAGTGTGTGTCACCCTCCCAGGGCCATCCGCCTGACCATGCCCCAGCTGACACTGCAAGGCTCCTATGACCTTCAGGACCTGCTGGCCCAGGCCAGGCTGCCCACCCTGCTGGGCGCGGAGGCGAACCTGGGCAAAATCAGCGACGACCAGCTCAGAGTCGGAAAGGTACCGTGCGGGAGGTGTCTGTCTGTGTCGGAGCGGATTCCGTGGGTTCGCAGGGTGGGAGGCGTGGACAGGAGGGACACAGGGGGAGCTCCCGGGAGGCGGGCGGGGTAGGAGAGGAGAGCACGGCCAGGTAAGTGTGCACCCAGGGTGGGAGAGAAGTGACCAGAGCCTTCTAGGGCTTTCTGGGGACAGGTGGAGAGCAGCGAACCCTTCCCCACCCTGTGTTCTATGGCTCTGCCCAGCCTGGCCTAGCCTCAGGGTCCCTCCCAGATCCTACAGCAGGGCCAGGACTTGGGCCACGACAGTGAGTGCCCCTAGGCCCAGTGCCAGCCCTGCCAGAGGGCCGCCTGCTTCAGGGAAACGCTCAGCGGTAGGCAGACTGTGGCTCTGCTGTCTGGAATGACGCACCTCTGCAGCGGGGCCGCCTGGACGCTCTGCTGGGGAGAAGAAGGGCTGCAGTTCTGGCCTTGGAGACCACTGTTTGGGGGGCACGAGCCCCTGTGCTACGTGAGTGGGATGAACCGAGCACAGGGGCCCGCAGCCGAGGGTCCGGGGTTTTGCCCTGGATGGCAACAGCAAGGTGGGAAGTGGAGGGACTCTGGGGAGGAGCTGTCAGGTGGGTTGGGCCGAGTGGGGGTCGTCTACACCGAGGGGCGGGGCGTGCACGGTCTGGAGAAACGCCCTCCAGCGACAGCACTACACAGCTGGGCCCCGAGGGCCTTCGGGAGCCGTCCCAACACCTGCTGCCTTGCAGGTGCTGAACAGCGTTCTTTTCGAACTAAAAGCAGACGAGGGAGAACAGCCCACGGAGTCCGCCCAGCAGCCTGACGGGCCCGAGGCCTTGGAGGTGACCCTCAACAGCCCGTTCCTATTCGCCATTTATGAGCAAGACTCCACCGCCCTCCACTTCCTGGGCCGCGTGGCCAACCCGCTGAGCGCGGCGTGAGGCCTGGGCCGCCACGGAGCCGCGGCTGTCACCGTGAGCAACAGGCACACAGTAACGCCGATTTGTCACCCGTCTTCCACTTTTCCTTCCAGTGAGTCAGTGCGGAACGGGAAGGAAGCTGTTTCTCCCTGGTAAACGTGGCACTGTGTATCATGAGCAGCGGAACCTTTGGGAAGAAGGCCTCCCGGGTTCTTAGGTTTATCTTGGGCCACGTGAAGGGGGGGGGGGCGGTGCCAAGAACCAGAGTTTATTAGCACAGGACGACTGTTCAGGAAAAAGTGCAAACAGACTTAAAACCGGTTCGTGAAACCAAAAACTGCTTTCCTTTTTATCAGAGAACAGAAATCGGGCTTTAAAATTATAGTTTTCACGGCCCTGGGTTTATACTCGGTTACGGAATACGAACGCACGACCTGCATACGGTCTCCACGATGCCTTAGTTTTTTGTTGGTTTCTTGGTTGTCTTCCCCAGGATGCTGTGATCTTGGAAAAACACAAGCGTCTGAATTTGTACTAGAATGTTAATACCACGGCTGGTCATCCCTTGTGTTCTTAATAAACGTCTTGTAACAATACGCAAAAGAGGAAAATTCTTTTCACTCTGCAGCAAAACAAATACATGCCATTTAGCTTAACAGACCGTACAAATGCTAAGTGAGTTCAAGGGCTTTGAGCCATATTTTGGATGGAACTTCCCTGGAAGGTGCGGGCCGGTACTTGGCCGTCATTTGGAGAGGTTTTAGATGATGCTTTATTCTGGACGCTTCCATCCCTAAATGGCAGATGGGCATGGGGGTGGGGGGGGTAGGCCCCATGCCGCGACACGCAGCTGCGAAGGAACGGGGCAGGTGGGCACCTCTTCCCTTCTGGGGACACAGGGTCGGATCGCTGCTCCCATCGCCCAGGGACTGGAAGACAGAGAAACGAATCCTTCCGTCTGCTGAGTGTCTCTGAGCGGGTTAGACGCCCGCGTTCCTAAGCTCGGGCGGGGACTGGGGAGGAGGTGGGCACCCGGAGGCCCACGCTGTTGCTGGTAACAGTGAAGACGCTTCCTGATGTGCACAAAGCCCCGTCTCCTCCTCCCTCCCACAGCTGCTGAAGTAACCAGGCAGGCTCCGTAATACGGTAACCACCGACGACGGCTGCTGGACAGTCACCGGGGGGGGGGGTAAGAGTGGGCATGACGATTTCAAAGGCGACCCAGTTCTTGCCGGTATGCGCGTTCAGAGGCGTAAGCAGAAGCATCCCGTGTTCTGCTTGAGCGGTGACTGCGCTGCCCACTGGTGCCCAGGCCCCGCCCACCCCCCTTCCTGGGCTTCGTAGCCACAGCCCAGGGCACCGTAGCCACAGTCCAGGGCGCTGGGGCCAACTGAGCACGTGCTATGAGAGGCAGGCCTGCTCCTCTGAGGCTCGGACCGCCACAGAACAGGAACGACGCCCTCCACGCCCCAGTGTCCCCCTCACGTTCCCAAGCGCCCTGCCAGACTGGAACGCAGCTCCCTGCTCTGATGTCAAGGTCAAGGGGACAGCTGGTCCCCCCCACCCCCCCTGCCCTTCTGCGGCGGTGGCAGGCACATGAGAGGCAGCATTGGTGGGTGCTCGGGAACGTGGGTGCCAGAGATGGGCGGGCTGAGCAGGAAGCCCAGATCCAACACGTGCTGGGACCCGGAGCAGGGGACATCGCCCCTCTGGGCCGCGCTGCCCTTCTGTGTAAAGTGGGAAATACCCGAACGAATAAAAGAGTAACAGCAACCATGTCAACGGCAGTCAGTCCACAGTGAAGTCAGGACCTCTACCCTGTCTGAAGTCCTGTTCCATAAACGTACAGCAGGCAAAGCGTCCTCCCCTGGAGCCTCCGGAGGGAGCACTGCCTGGCCAACACCTTGATTTTGGCCAGTGACAACCATCGTTGACTTCTGGCCTTAGAGCGGTCAGGGAATAAACTTGTGGCAATGTGCTATGGCGGCCAAAGGCAACACTCAGGCACGTCTCCTATCCGGCACCGCTGGGGGACCCTCAAGGCTCTCTCCCCACATTCCAACCTCTTCAAGAGCTGATGGTCCCCCCATCCATTAAAGAGGATCACTGGCCATACAGGGACCAGCTGGCACCTGGGGGGCGGAGGAGGTGAAATGTCCCAGGGGAAGCTTCTGGGGGGGGCCTCGAGTTCGCAAACCCCTCCCTGCCTTTGAAGCTGCGGGTGAAGATCTCAGTGCCTGGAGACCCGCCTCCCCTTCCCCAGATCAGCCTCTGCTCCCTGACCGCACAGGGACCCCCGCCGCATGGCACACAGCTATGGACGGCTGCTTTGAGGCTCTAATGCGCAGCGAATGAGCCCGGGCAAGAGTTTCCCCGCAAACATCAGTACCTCACCCGGTGTCAGGCTGAGCGACAAGGGCCCCGGCGGGACAGACACAGCAACAGCACCGTGCTTTGTTTGGTCGCTTTGAATAGGCAGCAGTCCAGGAGTCCTGTCGAACTGTGGGTGTCGATGGGGGTCCCCCTGTTCACTGCTGGCAGGGACTCTGTCCCCCCAGCCCCCCGGCCCAGCCCCGCTTTCACCTGGGTTTACCTCCCATCACGCTCTGCCCTCCCTGGGTCTCTCTTCTCAGAGGTCCAGCGGGGGGGGGGGGGGGCAGCAGCTGGCATCCGATTCCTCGCTGGTTTGGGCTTTTGGAAACGGCCACTGGATGCCAGGTCTCTGGGGGGGGAACTGGAAGTTGAGGAAGCAGGAGCGCGTCAGAGAGTCACGACCCAGGGCGCCGGGATGGCTCAGTGGGTTGAGCGTCCCACTCTTGATTTTGACTTGGGCCATGATCCCAGGGTCGTGGGATCGAGCTCCACATTGAGCATGGAGCCTGCTTGGGATTCTCTCCCTCTGCTCCTCTTGCCCACACGCTCTCTCTCTCTCTCTCTAAAGAAGTAATAAGCACAATCAGAGTCTCATGACTCCATGTGGCCCTTGGCGCCACCCAGCCCCATCCAGACCCCATCCTCAGCATCTGCATTGTCACCGGGAGCCCAGGAACGCACACTAGACTTTCGGGTCAGGGTTGAGGCCAGCCCGGAATCTGCGCTCCCAGCCACAGGCTTCGAGAAGAGCCGGGGCCACAACCGGCAGCGCCCCCTCTTGGATTCCCGCTCTCAGGGGGATGCCACGTCATCGATCTGAACCGGAGCCGTGGCGGTTCCTCCCGTGAGTACCTAACAAGACCACAAACGAGAAACGGTCCATCTGTGCGCGCGCTATGGGTTCAGAGCCGTTCCTCCCACCCCATCCCAGCACCTCCCTCTCCGCGCGGACACACACTTGTGAGGTGCCCAGGGCCAGCACGGAGCCCCAGGCGCCACCACCGACGTCCTCCTGATTCGTGCACCGTGGTTTTGAAGTCGTCCCCAGTGACCTGAGACAGCACCGTCCCGCTGCGGCTGGGGGAACAGAACACGGTGCGTCCTAACTTCGTTTCAGAAAGCGACTGGCCGGGGCGAGCGCATTTCTCCCATTTCTCCCACCGAGCCGGCTGCTGGGGCTGGAGCAGTTGCTAGGAGTACCCAGTACCCGGTTGCCAACGACCCCCTGCTGTTCTCTGTCCTCGGCTCTTTTATAAACTGGGAAGTGGGTCAGGATGTTACCAGGATACAAAACGCCACCGTTTGGCAGATTACTTAACACCACTGTGTTAATTCTGGGGGGCGGGGGTCTGTTTCTCCGAAATCTTTCCTCACTAAGTTCCAAGTCGTCCTGGGCTTGCAAAGCGCTTCCCTGGAGGGCCGGGGAATGATTCGGCAGCTCCCGTCCCCTCCGGCCTCAGGTTTCTGCTCAGGACCTAGAGCTTCCCACGGCCCACCCACCCAGGACGCTCACCAGATCCCGAGCCTGTACGGAGTTCAGGACCTGAACACGACTTTTGCCGGATCCGCGCGGCAACCCCCAACCTGAACAGACACGAGGCTGCCGAGGACAATCCTGCTTCAGAAGCTTCGAGTGTGAAGCGTCCTCTCCTTGCTGCAGAGACACCGGCGTGGGTGACCCCCAGGTGCTGTTCCGGAGCCCGCTGGGTCGCCACATGGCACGCAGGATGCAAACCACTTTGCCTTTCTAAAATCTGAAAAATTCTAGGCACCGAAACACGTACTGAAGGTTTGGGACAGGTTTTGGACTTGAGGACCATCCCGTGTGGGTTGGTTTGTCTGTTTGGTTCCTGATAGAATTCGCTTTTTTTAGCGCAGTTTTAGGCTCCCGGCAAAACCGAGCACACAGTAGTTCCCATATGCTAATGATAGGTTAGACGTCCAGTGTCCTAAAAATCCTGTGTGCCCCACCTGTTCATCCCCCACAACTCCTGCCACCACTCGTCTTTCTCGGTCTCCGTAACTTTGCCTCTTCCAGAAGGCCGTAGAGCTAGGATCTACGCGCAGCCTTTTCGGATTGGCCTCTCTCTCTCTTAGCAATATGCGTTTAAGATTCCCCCAGATGTTTTCATTTCTTTTCAGGACGGAACGACATCCCATTGTCCGGATGGACCGTTTATTTATCTGTCCATGAAAGAAAACTTGGTTGTTTCCAATTTGGGGCGGGGGGGTGGGGGGGTGGGCAGTGATCCGTGTGCAGGTTTTTGTGTGGACACAGGCTCGCCATGTGGTTTTTAAAGCTGCAGGACGAGCAGACGTTCTGGGTGCCTCTGAGAGGCTCTCACAAACACCGCGGGTGGTGAATGTCAGTGACTCGCAACACTTGGCGGGGGGGGGGGGGGGGGGCGGGTCCCACAGCCCACCTCCCTACATTCCATGTCACTCTACGCTTCCGTGGAGTTACCTGCAAAGTTACCCTCTGAGGCTCGCTGTGAAGCTTTGTTAAGCGGGTCCAGACCAGCCTTTGGTTTAGGCCAATCTGGTGCCGCTCCTGAGGCCGATCCTTCTGAGGGCGCCACTTGCGGCCACTGTCAGAGCCTTTCCATCCTGCCAGCGGGAACACGCCGGGGTCCCCTGAGCCTGGAGGATGATTCTAGCCGCTCCTTTCTAGGACTGCTTTCCTCACCTTGACAGCCTCCTGCCCCACCAGCGGCTAACCAGCACCCGGCTATACAAAGTGAGCCACCTTCCTCTCCATACTCTGCCCCCCAAGGTCTAGACTCCTTGCCCCACTCTCCCCCCACCCCCCCTCCCACCCCCGCCGCCTCCCCACTCCAGACTCTCTCACATCAGAGTCACCGGCTCCGGGTCCCCCTGTGCCCGGGCCTGGACACTGTCCACACACAGCCCACCTTGTTTCCCTTCTCTCTGGGATCCTACACTGCTCTTGTCCAGCGTCCGCACGGTGCCGTTTCAGACGCTTGCCTTGGTGTTCAGTTGTTTAAGGTGGGACAGAGATTCAGGTCCTCGTTACTGGGTTACTTCACAATCAAAACGCCACCCCAAAGATCAAGAACACATTTCAGTCCAACATTGACGAGAGCGAGGGAAAGAGGAGAATCTGGATTGTTCTGGGACTCCGTGTGACAGGGGCGACGGGGCGAGTGGCGCGTGGAGGCATTTCTCAAAGTCACGGGAAGGTGTGACTTCCCTTGGTCCAGACCGGCCTTTGCCGCCATCCGACAGGACGCCCGACAGCTCTTCAAGAGGGGTGGGCAGTGCCGGGAAGGCTCGCCCGGGCCAAAGACAGCGTCTCCTTCACAGCTGCCTAACCTGAGGTGGTGGGAGGAGGACCAGGAGAGGCCGGCGTCCTCTCAGATGGTGGAGGCTCCATCTGGGATGTCTGGTGGCTGACGAGGAGAGGTCTCTCTCACGGGTGAGGATGCCACGCGCTAATAACGTGAATGGTGCCTTCAGGTAAGAACCCCCAACAGGCCTTGCTTCAGAATCCACCGTTAGCTCGGGGCGCCTGGGTGGCTCCGTCGGTTGAGCGTCCGACTTCCGCTCAGGTCACGATCTCACGGTCTGCGGGCTCGAGCCCCGCGTCGGGCTCTGTGCTGACAGCTCGGAGCCCGGGGCCCGCTTCGGATCCCGTGTCTCCCTCTCTCTCTGTGCCTCCCCTGTTCCTGCTCTGTCTCTCCAAATAAATAAAAACATTAATTTAAAAAAAAAAAAAATAGACTCTACCGTTAGCTCGACATCTGAAGTTCGGCACCATTCTCCGGTTCTGAAACATGAACTTGAGCGGGAAGGTCAATGGGAGGGTCATGTGGACGCCCATTATCACACCGCCAGGGCGGCTGCTGTCCTTAAAGCTCGACGCTGGCCTCCTCCGTGCCGGAGGTCTGGGGCTGCCCTGCCTTAGCCCGCGAGGCATGCAGACCCAGGGGCCCCCTTTTCCACAGGCAGGTTCGTGGCTGAGTGGCTCTCACAGGGCAACTCCACAGAGTAGTTCCAGGGAGCTGCAAAGAAATACTGGCAAAGACCCCCAACAGGACACCGGGGTGTGTAACTGAAGAAGCTCTAAAATCTGCTTTTTTTCTCTTCTTCCTGGACACACAACTAGACCCATTTCCAGCCCCTGGAGCGTGCGGAGCTCTCCCCGGCGGGGCCGCGGCCCCCGGGTGGCCCTCATGTGCTTTTCCTTTCCTGGTTGGCTGCAGCAGAGGCCAAAATGGTGGGCCCCCAAAAAGGTCCGCACACATGCCGGCCCCTGGAATCTGTGCATGTGAGCTTACTGGGCAAAAGGACCTCTGCAAATGCGATTAAGTTGGGGATCTCACGACGAGAGCCTCCCGGATTACGCAGGTGGGTCCTAAATCCAACGGCAGTGCTCCTGTAGGAGACAGAGGAGGAGACACGGAGAAGAGCAGGAGGCCGCGCGAAGGCCGAGGCCGAGGCCGAGTTGTGCCATCATGAGCCGAGGGACACCTCGAGCCACGAGAAGTGGGACGGGCAACGGGGAGAGGAAGTGTGGCCCAGCCGACACCTGATTTGGACTCCGCCTCCAGAACCAGGAGGGAAGAGAATTCTGTCGTTTTCAGCCATCCCGTTTGCAGTAATTTGTTACAACAGCCACAGGGAACTAACAGGAAGTGACCCCCGGGGGGGGGGGGGACACGGAAGCCACAGGATGGAGGTGGCGCCTCGCAGGCAGCCTGGGTCCCTGAGGACTGTGTGGAGCACCCCCACCCACTCATCCCCTGCCTCCCTGGCACCACATGACCAGTTGGCCAGAAAGACTCCTCTGCTTGAGACTTTTAGATTCTGTAGGCTATAAAGTAAAACAATATTACAGTTTTACTGTAAAAATGTATTATTCGTCTTCATAAACTTTGTTCCATTATGACTCTTCAAGGCAAAGCTCAGAAAACACACGTTAAATGAAGGAAACGTTCTGGGGAGCCAGGGATAAGTGTTCTGGAACGTTCTGCTTTTTACTAAAGGTTCTTGTTTCTTCAGCCTGGAAACAGGAGTGGGACACCACGGGCGTCGCCCAGAACAAGCCCAGAAATGTGGGATTACTGAACCCAGGCCGAGCCTGGGGCTTGACAGGTGTCCGGGAAATGGATGCCCTGGGCCCCAACCCTGCCTGATCAGCCCCTCTGTTCCGATGCTCGTATCAAGGAGGGAGCATTACCTGCTGCTGAGCAACCTGGACTCTGGAACCATCTTCCCTGGATTTAAATTCCATTTCTTAACTATTTTAACTCCTGAATTTCCGTTTCCTCGTCTCCATAATGGGGATAAGCCGGCTGGAGTTGGAGGGGCTAATACACTGTATCTTTGTCAACCACGTTTTGAAACAAACGAGGAAGAGCAGTCAAGGAGAAAGGAAACACTGGGGCTACCGTTGACCAGCGTCGGGCTGGAGGGAGGCGCTCAGCCATGTGGCTAAACCGGGGGACCACCGGCAGGTAGTCAGGTCTCGTCACCCTGGCAGGGCTGGGTCTCCACTCCCAGAGCTCCCAGAGCTCCCTGCTGGGCAAGGTGGGAGGTCTGCCTTGCCCACAAGGGCATGTCTGCACTCAGAAGCTCCCGCAGGCCCAGCCACCGAGTGGCTCACACGGCTCCCGGCACGACGCGCCGGCCCTGCTGGACCTCCCTCAAATCCTGGGCCAGGCGCGCGAGCTCAACTTCTGCAGGCCCATCGCCGAACTTGGGGGACGCGGGTGGGGGCGGCAAGAGATAAACGTGGGTGCCAATCTATCCCCGCTGGCTCCAGGTCGGCCTTGCCCTCTCTCACTTCACATCCAGCTTCCTTCCTGACTGCCCCCTGCCCCCTGCCGCCTACGAGCCCAGCACCGCGAGGTCCAAGCCTGATGCCAAATCCCTTCTGCTCTCGCGCCCACGGGCCGGGGTCTGACTGGACTCCCAGTACCGACCCGTCAGTCCCGCTCCAGCCGGGGCAGGGCTCGGTGCTGAGGCTGGGGCACCGGCTCTCCAGGGGAGCACAGGCAGGCCCAGCGTGCAAGCCCCGAACGCTCGCGGGGCCGCACGGCCGCAGGGGCGGGGAGGACACGCGCCCGAAGTCGCTGCTCTCACCGCTTTTACGGGGGTTCCTCTCACGCTCCCTATTTCCCCGCGCTGCCTCATCACTGCGCTCACACACATACAGACAAAATCTCTGCTAGCGCCCGGATCTGCTTTCTTGATTGCCGATCGCTTACCCTTTTCCTTGCTCTCCCTGGAGCTGACCTCCGGGCCAGGAGACGGAGATGCAATGAAACGCAGGCTCGAGGGAGAAGCGCCCCTGCCTCGGCGGCCCGTCTCGGGAGCCTACCTCTTCCCAACCTCCCCGCAGCCTGTCCCTCCCGACACGAGGGCCGCGGCCTTGTCGCTTCCCACACCTGCAGGAGGAGGACCCGCTGAGGAGAGCGAGAGGCAGGTGCCCTCGAGGAAACGTGCCCGACACGCCACCCCCCG
Organism: Lynx rufus; assembly: GCF_022079265.1. Lineage (NCBI taxonomy): Eukaryota > Metazoa > Chordata > Mammalia > Carnivora > Felidae > Lynx > Lynx rufus. Next base: position 17,523,116 of record NW_025814840.1, read on the forward strand.
GCCAGAGCACTCAACCCGCACCGGATTCACAAACACGAGCCCACGTGCTTCTGGCAGACACTTCTTTTATTCAGGAAATGCATCTTCCTACAGGTTCCAGCTCCTGCCGGGACAGCGTGACCAGGAGGACTCTCGCTGAGCACCCGGGGGAGAACGGAGGGGGCGCCCCTTGCCGCCTCTCTCAGGGCGTCACGAGGCGTCACCGCGCGCACCGGCTTTCCCGGCGGAGGAGGGGGAGCCATCCGACACGGTCGCCCCCCACCCCCGACGGGCGGGCGCTTCCGACAGCGGGGTCGGGGCCCGGGCCCAGCTTTCCAGAGTCCTACGTATATATTCACCTTAGTCGTATTTTAGAAATCAGCTCTTCCGCGCTAAGATTTACAATAAAAATAAAATAATTTGCTCTGTAAACTAGAGTAGAAAGTTTCAAGTGTCTTAAAAACTATCTTCCATACAACGGAAAAAGGCTTCTGTGTTCTGTCCTGGGCGAAAGGAGACCCCAGTGTGCGGAGAGAAGCTGCCCTGGCGTGTTGCTCGAGACGCCGGGCGCCGTGGAAGCACTTCTTGGCCGCGGAGACTGGGCCCGAGGACAGAGCCACTTTCTTCCCCTCGGGCTCCACGTCCAGCTTTCCCCCCGCCGCGGGCTCTTCCAAGATGCTCACGGCTGCTCTGCCGTTGCCTGGTCCTTGGTGGCGGCAACCAGCTCGGCGAGGGCCGGGAAGCTCTTTATGTCCTTTGTCGCCAGGCCCATCTTTTGTATCTGCAAAGGCCACGAGAGCGGATAAAGGCACCGCGGTGTGAGCTGAGCGCGAAAAAAAAAAGAGCCTCATAAAGAACACACGGGATGTCACCCCCATCCTCCCTGGAATCTGAAAAGGGCAGCTCCCCAAAGGCTGGCAGAGCCTTCTCCCTTCACAGGAAGGATCTGCTTATTGCAGAGCTTCGCTTTTGGGGGTTAAACCCTGCGCATTCAAAGACGCCAGTATGTTCATTTATCTCAGTCCATCAGATCAGGCTCTTGCCAGGGGAAGAGCCCCTTTTGTGGCCTGCAAAGGAGGCGCACGAAAAGAAATCACCAAGCGAACTATTTTTTAAGTGGAGAGTTTTCACAAAAGCGCTGGCCTGAGCACTTAATGTCTTCACGGGTCATCGACAGATTTTCTTAGAATCTGATGGACTGTGGTTGCTGTGGCAGAGCAACTACCGTGGATTGCCGTGGTAACTGAGTCGTGACAAACCACGTGCCCGCTTTTGTTAACGGCAACACACACGCGCACACACGCACAGGAAAATCTGGAAAAACCCACACCAAGCATTTAGCATCTGTCGACGTGCTGCCGTTCGTCCTGGGGGCTGGCGACCAAGGAGTGCCGTCTCTTTTCCTGCACCCCCCCCCCCTTTCTCTGGCTTCTTTGTTCTTCATATTTCTTTACCAGATTGTCTGGTTTGTAAAAGGACTGCAAGTTTCTCTTATGAGAGAGAGAAATAGGGCAATGGACTTCCGCCGGGATAGATCTCTAAATTCACATCAAAGCAGCAGAATTTAGATCTCCAGGGAGGACCCTGACGTGCAAGAGTCCTCAGTCAGCTAGAAAAGCAAGCACTTCCGGATGGAAATTCTCCTCCAGCTGCAAGATCTTCCTGGAGGGTGTGTGCTATACGGGGACCCTAAACAGTTTAGAAAGCCAGCTTCTCAAGAACGAGAGAAGTTTCCTGATCCTTGAATGAGTCACCTGTGTGAAGAGAGGCCTGGCACGCAACCCACGTCTGCCTCCTAAGTGACACCATGTCCAGCAATGCTCCTGCGCCTGCTGGGACTCCAAAACCTGTGTTTTATGGGAACAGAGGAGACTCGGCCAGGGAAGCAAAGAGGTCAGGCTTAGACGACCTCTCAGGGGCCACACTGAGAGATCCACGGGCTAATGCTTCTCTACTTATTCTAACCGCCTGACTACGTGTCAGGCACTTCCCCGGCGGTGGACAGAAAGGACGCCGCCTCTGTCTGGGAGCTGCCCCTCGAGTGGGCTCCGTGAGCCAAGTGGATGCCAACTGCACCAAAGACCAGTTGGTCAATTTCCGGTATTCGTTACGCACATCCTTTCCCCTCAAGTATTCTGGGGCCCTGACCCCACCCTCCAGCCCCGGGAGGACACGCCCGCCCTCGGCAGCACGCCCGGGCTCAGGTGAGGCACCTGACGACGGCTCGGCGGTTACCTGCTCTCCCAAGTACTCAACGTCCAAGGCCAGCTGCAGCCTGATTTTGTCGTCGTCACTCATGCCGCCACCGGGACCGACGGGGTTGGCGGGAGTGGTTTTCCTGGCTTGTTTCAGCCGCTTCAGGCTCTCCTCCATTTTCTTCACCGAGTTCAGAACGTCGGACACGGTTTCGTAGTACCTTGGGCACAAGACACGCTTACTGGTGAGACCGAGGGGCTAGCGTGCATCCCCAGACCAACTGGCTTGGTGGGCCAACAGAAGAGATTCGTAAGACCAACACTCATTTCCAATAAAAGAAATCGGCCATGGTGAACTTACCAATGTTTCTTAAGACTGAAAAAAAGGTGCCTTGACACCCTAGCATCACAATCCCTCAGAACTTATGAAATACACACGTGGACTCTGTTTACAATTTTCGTCCCGGACACCAACAAGAGAACATCAAAGGCCAAATGATCTTTCCTACTCGAAGGGGACAACAGCTGGAGCTCATTCCCCAAGTGCAAGTAACAGATTCATTTACGGTCGGTTCTAGGAACAGTTCATCTTAAGAACAGAAAGCTTTCAAATTTTTAAATAACACTAATTACCTTCACGGTGCTCTCAATATAATTTGCAAATTATAAAGGAGTTGTATTTCAAAACTTTGTTTACAAGCTGGCTACTTGGTGCTTGGTATATATTTGCCCACAAAAACAAGACTCTAATTCACTGTTATGTTCTAAATTAACCCACAAATGTTCCTGAACTCAGAAGTAATTGAAATAAATCAAGTACCATCAGAAAATAAACAAAATCCAATAGCAAAATTGAGTAAGATGCTTTTGACATAACTCAATGCCGGCATTTGGGGAAAAGTCTATTGAATGAGAAATGAAGAGACATTCGACCAAAGGGATCCCGAAGACCTCCTGAGATTTTCACGGGTTGCAGGGTTTTAGATACTGAACGCTTATCAGTTACAATCAGGCTTCAGAACGTGTGTTTTCTCTTCCTTGGCTGCAGTGGTCTCGCCAGTCTGCGCTTTCGATTATCTGGCGCGAGCAGAGCCACTGTGGACACAGGAGAGAGCGGATCTTACAGGAAAACATGTGCCTGGCCTTGCAGAAAGAGGGCCGCGTGAAACGCACCCTGCACACCAAAAGCTGGGCGTGCCGGGGGAGTGGGATGTGCCTGCGCCCCCAAGAAGTACTTGACCCAGGAGGTGCGGGGCCAGGGGAACCCCGGGCGGCTGGGGGGCAGGTGGCCCATCGCACTCCGGGTGCAGGGGGGCAGGGGGTGGGTGGGGCCAGAGCAGCTCAGCCACCAACTCAGGTGTGAGTGCCTGCACCCGACTCGTCCAGCGACGCGGCCATCTGACGTCGTCAACAAGCCACGTGCCACCCTCCGATGGCCTCTGCGGTCTCTGACTCGGGGCTTCCCTAAGCAAGTCTGGGATGGCCTACTTCTAAGGTACTTACTTATGAGTGCTCTCAGAGAGGGCGCCTTCTAACCACTGTCGGATTACTGCCTGTCTCAGCTTATCCTTGTGCCCACTCTGAAGCTGGCGAAATGGCTTCAGGGCACTGTCCACGTAAGAGGAGGCTGTGGTTGGCACTTCCTGGAGTAATGACGGTAGGGGTTGAAAAAAAATGTATAGGAAAAAAAAAAAAGAGTTATTCAAAGTTCGGAAGGATGTTACTAATGTGTCAGTTTGGAGACATGAACGAACCCCATCCCTCCCCAATAGTGACACTAAGGTTGTCTCCCGAAAGATATCTGAGAACAGGAGGGGTCAGGAAGAGTACAGCAAGGGAAAATAATGTTTAGAGCCAGAGAGAGAGAGAGGGAGAGAGAGAGAAAAGGACAGAGAGAACAAGTACTGCAGTGCGCAGTTACGGGGGCCGGGAGAGCCGTGTTTGAGGCCGTGCATTTCTAACGGACTCCCACCAGGTCATGCTAACGCTGCTGGTCGACAGAGTGAGACGCAAGGATCTACGGCGAGTAATTTGTTCTGTTTTAGCTTCTTCGTCTGCAAACAAGGACACTGGTGCCTACTCTGGAGAAGAGCAAACGAGAGCATCTGACCGCCAGCGCACCGGATCTGGCCCGCAAGCACTCGGTCAATACCCCAGACGGGAAAGCTGGTAGCTTCCACAAAGAAAATGAATGTATCTAGGAATACAGAGGAGGTCTCTCTCTCCCGCTCTGAAGTGGGAGCTTCAAGGCAGACCAGAAAGGGAAAATCAGGTGGCAAAGTCCTCTTGCTGGAAGCTGTAATCCTACTGCATGCCACAGATTTTGGGAAAAGGAAAAGAAGAGCCACAAGGGAGACTCTGTCCACCTCCGCTGAGAACTCACTGCCTCCAGAGCACCGAGTCACGCAGGCGGGGGGTGGGGGGGTGGGGGCAAGACGCCCGTGTTCGGCACACAGAGACCGCCCGCCCCAAAACAACAGGTCCTGCAAATCACTTTGGTGCTAAACTGCCTGACACCCAATTCTACAACTGGAGAAAAAAGAAAATTCGATGGAAAATTAAGCGAGATGTAGCAAGAAGGAAAGGTGCGTATAAATGCACAGAAAGAAGGGCGCAGGAACGGAAACGACAGCTCTGGTCGAAACGAATTCCCCAAGTCGCCTTTCTGCCAAATGAGACAACGGGGGAATTCGATTTTAAACCCCAGTGTGCCCACACCCTTTTCATCTCAGAGATGCTTTTCATATTCCTGATGCAGCTTTTGGAATCTTTTCGAGTTACAGAACAGCAGAAAGCAGGCACTTGTTAGGACGATATGAAGGAAGCAAGGTCGATTCAATTTTTTCCAAATACAAGAATCAAAGCATAGGAGTTAAAAATATTTTGTTAAGGGGTGCCTGGGTGGCTCAGTCGGTTGAGCGTCCAAGTTCGGCTCAGGTCACGATCTCACGGTTTGTGAGTTTGAGCCCCGCGTCGGGCTCTGTGCTGACAGCTCAGAGCCTGGGGCCTGCTTTGGATTCTGTGTCTCCCTCTCTCTCTCTCTGCCCCTCCCCTGCTCACGCTCTCTCTGTCTCAGAAATAAATAAAAAACATTAAATATATGTATCTGTTAAAACGCGTTCTTTTCAAATTACTACCATCTTTCCTGAAGGCCAAGGGAATCCGGGAAGAGGCCATGCTGTGTGAGTCCAATTACCAAAGCAGCTGACCATCCACCTGCAGAGTCCCCTTCTCACAGATAAGGCTTCTCGGGAGGAGGCTGGGCAGGCCTGCCTTGGGCTACCCCTGTGGACTCATTTCGGGGTCTCGCTCAACAACCCCCTGCCTCTGTGGCCTTCCTGTCATGTATTTCCCCACCTCAAAAGGCGTTCCAGGGAACAGTGCTGACCTTATTGGTTCTTCGGTAGAGCCTGGGGACCTCTAGGGCACTCTTCAGGTAGCCGAAGCAAGACTCACTTAAGTCTTGGATGATCCTGTCACTCAAGGCAGGAGCACAGGCGGACAGAGACGTCTGGGAGTCCTCCAGGGCTGCTGTCCAGACACAGAGACTGAGTTTAGCCACTTACTGAGGCCCGGGTGCGAATTTTATTTTAGACACTGTCACAGTATTTACAGAGTGTACAACAATAAGCCGAATCAAATCAACTTATTAGAATTAAACAAAATATCTCATCTAGAGAAGTTATCATCACAGAACAGAATATAGAAACAACCAAGGATTGACAACTAGAAAAGAAAATGGTAGTTTAAATATATGCTACAGGCTCTAAAGTTTTATTTTAAATTATTTCTTATTCAGAGATGTGCTGAGTCTAAAGATTCATTTTTACCTGAGATAGAAGAAAAATTCTTAAAGCCAATCATTTCAAGTTTTGGCTTGATTGTTTCCAAGAGTTCTGGAAGCTGAAATAAATATATGCACTTTATATATTCAGTTACTTTTTATAAATCAAAGGAAGAGGCAATTGAACTTGCACCTATAAACTCTAAAATACTATTAATGAAAAATGAAACTAAACTCAAGACTTCCTATAGTTTTCATCAGAAGAAAGCAAAATTCTTAACGCTTTCACTAAAACAGAATCCAGCAACACGGGGAACAGCAGTCCCCGGCTATTGACAGGCCCAGGGAAGAAGCAAAACCATTTTCTATTCTGTGGCTTTCCCCGATACCAAACAAAGACCAGCGGAAAACAGACTCACGTATCAGAGCACTCAAACACAAATTCGGCCCACAAAGCCCTGCTAATGATAAAGGCCCCAAACATGGACATCCCCAGAGAAAACAGGGGGAGAAGTTTTCACAGTTCACTTTCAAAGTACACGCGAAGGCTAACTGTTGCCAGGAAATACGTGGTCAAGTGGGGGTACAACCCATTAAAATCCAACCCGCCAGTGATCATGCCAAAACGCAGAGCTAGTGAACAGTGGGGCATGGCTCACTCGTCACTTGTGACGGGAACACTGAAAAGGCAGCAGAGACCCCCCCCCGGTTCACAAAATATGAGACTAGACCGACAAGCAAGCAGGCAGAGAGCCCCCCCGCGGGGGAAAGCTGGAGAGACCGCTCGGAGCGCGGGCGAACCTGTGCTCTCCGGGAGGCCCTGGGCCCCACGATTCCAAGCCCCATGAGGCCATATGGGGTCAGACCCTCGCACATGTCACTTTCTACGAAAACACCGAACCGAGCCCCTGGACTTCTCCGGGACACAGGCCTACCTGCTCCTGAAGCTTGTCCAGGTCGGCGACCACATATATAAGCTGCGTACTGGAAATGGAAGCCACGGGCCTTGTTTCCGCGGGGCCACTTGCTTGGTCTTCACTGTTTCCCTGGGTAACTGAAGGGTCTTTGCCACCAGTTACCAAAGGCTTTTTAATATCCTTGGCACTTTCATTAGAGATGGGCCTGAGTAAAAGCTGAAAAACCGTTTCAACGATTAACTACTTTTCCACCTGCCACATACCTGAGCATTAAGTTTTGTGGCCCACCATCTGCAAAGTATTCAGTAAAAGTTTACCAACGAAAGAACAACAAGGAGAAACAAAGCCAAACTACAACCCCACGGACATTTGTCCTCCTTAAGCTCGTGTCTACTTTCTGGTGATTAAAAGTAACAGGCAGAAAACAAAACAGGTCCCTAAACGAAACGAAAATTAATTTCTGGAATATCACAGTTACAAAAAAATTCATTAGCTCAACTAGGTAAATCATTTACCAGGTTTGCCCGGTAAATTTATGTAATGTTAATTATAATTAATTAATAAGGATAAAAAAAGCACAATCCAAACTTCACCATGTTTCAAATAGTATCAACAAAAGTGTTACTTGCATAATGATTTGTTACAAGGGAAAAATCAAAGAGAAGTACCTCCGGCATAAGGAAAAAACGGAATAATGAACACGTGAGGCAACATAATTTATTAGAGACCTGAGAATTACCGGCTGGTAAGAATGTAGGACCCAGCCTACTCAGGCCTAACTGAAGAATCACATCAACCCCGCTGCCTCCCCGGAATCAACTGCACAAGGGGTCTTCAGAAACCGCTTGGTGGACAGGGTGGTCTGTTAAGAACCCTTCTGCTCTCAAAGTAAATAAACTTGGGGGGGGCGCCTGGGTGGCTCAGTCGGTTGAGCGTCCGACTCTCAGTTTCAGCTCAGGTCATGACCTCACATTTCGTTGAGTTTCAGCCCCACATTGGGCTCTAAGCTGACACCACGGAGCCTGCTTGGGTTTCTCTCTCGCTCTCTCTCTGCCCCGCCTCCTCCCCCACTTGTGCTGTCTCTGTCTCTCTCAAAATAAGTAAATAAACTTAAAAAAATTGAAAAAAAAAAAAAAAAGAACCCTTCTGAGCAGAGGAAGGCAGAAGGGAAAAAGAGAACTAGCTTCCACCGAGCTCCCAGAATCCGCCAGGCACTTCCGTCAACAATCTGCTGGTCAACAGATCCCTTTTTACTGCTCACGTATGGAAACCGTTTTGCCATTTCACAGGTGAAGCATCTGGGACCCCTAGAGCTAAGTCTCCCAAGGCCACAAAATTTCAAAGTGGCAGAACCTGGGGGCGCCTGGGTGGCTCAGGAGGTTAGGCGGCCACCTCGATTTCAGCTCAGGTCCTGATCTCACGGTTCATGAGTTCGCGCCCCGTGTCGGTGCAGAGCCTGCTTGGGATTCTCTCTCTCTCTCTGCCCCTCCCCTACTTGCGTTCTTTCTCAGAATAAACTTGAAAAAAAAAAAAAAAGGGGGCAGAACCTCAGTCTGTCTGCCATGAAAGCCAGTGCTCCTTCCGTTAGAAGACCCTGCAAGACAAACCGGGCTCTCCTCTCCAACTCAAGATTGCATTCCTTCTGATAGCTGAGGCTTTGTCACACCTTCCTTCCTGACAACTTACGCACGCCTAGGCCCATTTTCATACTCATCACGCACAGTGAACAGGCTGCATGTCTGTCTGTCCCCTGCGACTGTCCAGGAGGGGGCAGGGCCTCTCTGAGCACGAGACGCTGGGGCGGGGCCTGCCTGGGTGCTCAGGGCTGACCCGTACGATCACCGCTACGGCTGTGTGCGCGACACCTGATCCATCTTCACAGGCATGCGGATACTTAAGAGAGTCAACTACTCGACAAGGAGAAAAGGAGGGTATTCTGAAATGAAGGGAAGGTTAATTAATTTTATTACCTTTTAGTCCAGATGATCATACGATTTTTTAAAACTTCCAAATATGATTAAAATGCGTATGTTTTTATTTCTACTCATTTTCATTAAAATGAGCATCTCTGTCTTAATTTCGAGGCATCTCGAAGATTCTGGCTTTGAGATGGGAAAATGAGCTTGTCGGGACAGTGCTTTTCCACAAGAGGAAGCACGGACAATGGGATAATAGACACCCACCCATACAGGCAACGGTGGCAAGAAAAAGGAAACAAATACTGGATACAGACTTGAGAAATGAGTCGATTGTTGTCTTCCAAATGACCTCTCATGACAGCCTGGCCTTTAAGAGTCTTCGCGTATTTAGCTTTAAGGTATCTTTAATTTTTTTTTTTTAATAGTTATTTTTGAGAGAAAGTGTGCACATGAGCGAGGGCGGGCAGAGAGAGAGAGGGAGAGAGAATCTCAAGCAGGCTCTGTGCCATCAGAGCAGAGCCTGACTGACGGGGTTTGAACCCACCAACTGTGAGATCATGACCTGAGCCGAAATCAAGGGTCAGATGCTTACCTGAGCCACCCACGTGTCCCTCTTTAATTCTTTTTTAATATTTTTTAACAATGTTTACTTATTTTTTTTTTTTAATTTTTCAACGTTTATTTATTTTTGGGACAGAGAGAGACAGAGCATGAACGGGGGAGGGGCAGAAAGAGAGGGAGACACAGAATCGGAAACAGGCTCCAGGCTCTGAGCCATCAGCCCAGAGCCCGACGCGGGGCTCGAACTCACGGACCGCGAGATCGTGACCTGGCTGAAGTCGGACGCTTAACCGACTGCGCCACCCAGGCGCCCCAACAATGTTTACTTATTTTTAAAAGGGAGACAGAGTGCAAGGGGGGGAGGGGCAGAGAGAGGGAGACACAGAATCCGAAGCAGGTTCCAGGCTCTGAGTTGTCAGCACGGAGCCCGACGCGGGGCTTGGACCCACAAAGCGCGAGATCGTGACCTGAGCCGGAGTCGGACGCTCCACTGAATGAGCCACCGAGATGCCCCCCCCCCCCCTTAATTCCCAATGGTCGTGATTCCGGACGAGCTACGCGGCCAGCCCTCACCTCGCTGACAAACACGGAGTACCGAGCCAAAATCTGCAGCGTGAGCCTCCACAGACGATGCGCCAGCACCGGCAAGAACATCTCATCTGACCAGCACCTCTGAAGGCTGCTCCATGTTCTGTGAGAAGCCAAAAGGCAAAACGAACTGCCAGCTAGAGAAACAGACAGACACGTAAAGAATCTCAGGCAATTCCCAGCTAAATTCTAATAGTTCCGATGCTTAATTCAAGAGTGAAGAACGCGGCCATAATCCATGCTGTTTCATCTTTTGAGGCAGTGCGTTTTTCTAATTTTACACAATTCCCCCTTCCGGATGTTTGAGATTGAACATCAATGGCATTCGGAAATCACTTGTCAACAGGTATTTTGTACCAAATCCACAAACCCAAGCTGGAGTGGTCCCCTGCAAGCATCTCAACTACAATTCTGAGTTTGTCCAGTTTCGTTTGTCTGCTCTTCCGTTCCTCTACCGGAACTCGCTACATACAGGAAGTCGATCACACAGGACCAGGTTTTGCAAAGACAGACGGAAAACCACCTCGGAGCCTAAAACGGTGCAGTCAGGCTGACTTAGCTACACAGAAGGGAGCAGAAACTTAAGTGGGAGTGGCCTAGAGACCCGTGTGGCCATCGAAACAGCCGTGCGTTACGTGAGTGGCCACCGGGAGTGACTACATGACACAAGATCAATGAGGCTGTTAAGGAAACCAAACCTGTCTGCAACCCACGACCCACCGTCACCTGCCCAGTGTCCCAGGACTGGGGCCGAGGGCTCAGGAGGCCTGAGGCAGGAGCCCCAGTTGTAAATCATCCCCCAGGAGGGAAGGGCCATCCTGACGCTTTACCTTAGCCTGGGAGGAAAACGGACGGAATCCAGTTTTCTATAAAAAGCGCTGATCACCAGGGGCTAATCCCCCGTGACAGGTTATATTCAGAAACAAAACTGAGGTCTGCTTCTTACGTTCTTAAAGCATTTATTTTCAATCTTATTTTAATTCCAGTGGAGTCAACATACAGTGTTGTACTAGTCTCAGGTGTACAACATAGTGATTCAACACTTCCATACATCGCTCGGTGCTCGAGATACGTGTGCTCTTTGTCTCCATCCCCTACTTCACCCCTGCTCCGCCCCACCCCCCTCCCCTCCGGTGACCACCAGTTTGTTCTATCTGAGAGTCTTGTGTTTTTTGGTTTGTTTCGTTTTTTTTCTTTGTCCATTTGTCTCGTTTCTAAAATTCCACCCTATGAGTGAAATTACATTGTATTTCTCTTTGTCCAAGTGCCTTATTTCACTTAGGAGTACACTCTCTAGCTCCCTCCGTGTCGTTGCAAACGGCAAGATTTTGTTCTTTTTTTTATGGCTGCGTAATAGTCCGTTCTTTTGATCCTCTCTATAAGGAAAGAAGCTTTATGGACCAAAAAATATACTTTTAGCATTTTAGAAAAAAAAAAAAAAGAGGTTGAGCTGTGTTTTTAAGCTACGTTTTCACCTACTGCGCGACAGAAGGTGAAAGTACCCTCAGAAAACGAAGGCTTAGGTAAGCGCTGAGCTTAACTAACCCCTTGCGTGACATCCGCCATTGATCGCTTTACGGAAATTACCTGGAGCGTCCTCCAACCCAGCTGTAAGTGCTGCTTCTAAGGATCCTGCGATCTCTCTAAATCTGAGAGAAAAACAAGAGCACAGATTGGGGTTTATGCTGCTGCTGCATGCCTTTACCTCCCCGTTCTCACTTCCTCCGCTGGCTTGTCCCGAAGAGCGTCCCAAAGACACCCTTACAGATGCTGGCCGGCCCCAGGAAGCCCATTCTCCCACTGTTTTCAACTGAGCAAGGAATTTCTCCCGATTAAGCCACCGTCAGGCAGGGCTTCTCTGTTATCTGCGGCTGATTGGAATCACAACCAACCCCGTGTTTTTCGAACTAAACAAACCACCCGGTTAGACCGCCATCAAGATGCCCGTGTCAGGCCAGGCCCACGTGGCTGTACTCGGTGTCGTCGCCTCGCGGCCACAAGACCTCGGGATCTCCGATCCACCTCGACTCACGCTGCCGTAGGGAAAAAAGGAAACGTTTCTAAAGTAAGGAATGGGAAGGCTGGACTCCAGATCTGTTTGCAGTTTGAGAAAAGTCACCGCGAGCAGCCGGTGAACATTACAAAAGCCCGCTGCGTGTGCTGTTCACACTGCTGCCCAGCCTCCCGTGCTGTCCGGCCCCCGCCTCCCGGGTCAGTCCTCCTGGGTTGTCAGCTGGCCCACCAGGCAGCGCCTTCTCCCGTCACAGAATTCCGTTTTAGTAACTGCGTGGGCACGTTTTCAGGGCTGTGTGACATGAAAACGCTGTGTTTTGGAAACAAGCTGCGCACGTGGCATCGGGTCCCAACTACGGAACCTCCGCCGTCGGACCTTCCCCAGCACACCCGTCACCTGCTAGTTCCCTTGCTGGCAACACATGCTGACACCCGCTGAAGATTAATTTCCCTGAGCCTTTTGGGTTTTTTATAGTACAAATTTTTTTCAAAGCAGTTCAGAGCCTGAGCTTAAGGAATCTGTCTGGAGGGTGAAAGGAACAGCACGTCAGACCAAGAGCAGCGGCCGTGCCCTCCATGAACGTGCAACACGGCCCAGAGCCCCAGACCCCGGGCCGCCCCGAACTGCGAGAGCTGGTTGCTTTCCCTTGGGGAAGGAAGCCCCCTCCTACTGCCCAGGGGAACCTGCCAGTGAGCGGCACGGGTGCTATGTCGCAGCCTCGACACAGCCATCTGACCGTGCAACCACGCTGGAAGACCCATCAAAGTAAAACTGCCCAGGTCACTTGGCAGAGCTGTGCCTCCCCAGCCGGGAGCCCGGCAGCAGCCCCTCGCGCAGCTCTGCTGGGCAGTTAACTTCCAGGACTAAGGTGAGGTGTTGTCGTTCTTGGAAAACAGCAAAAAGGGAGAGGCCACCTTGGGGACCCTTGAGAAGCCGCGCTGGAGTTCGTAAACACGCGTGTGATGCCCACGGCACTTGCTAGGGTATCTGTAACAGAGGTGACCCCAGACAGGATGTTTCTACACTCTGAAATCTGGGTTTGGGGGAGGCCTCTAGACCTATCCCTCCACGCATGCCACAGGTACGCAATCACCGCAAAGCGCTTCCGTAAAAATAAAAGCGGTGAAGGTAACACTGCCGGGCGTTGCAATCTCTGCCCCGTAGTATCCGAAGCGTCGCGGGGCACACGTCTACTCCACACACACGCGTACTCGGGGCAAAGGGAAAGCACGTCGATGCTGCAGAAAGCCCACATCGCTAGGAGGAGATATATTATGTTCAGCATGTACTGAATGCAATACATCTACAGTGAATGTTCCGGGTGTATACAATATTCTAGAAAGACTTCAATTAAAGATGGCGGAGAACTTAGCCTACGGCATTTCAGGGACTGAGCCCAGTCTCTGCGGAGCCACCGGCTCACTGCACTGGAGACCACTGGGTCATACTTGCATTTACTTTCTTCCTGTGAGAAACTGAATTGTAAACCTTTTTCCTTGTTTTTGAAGTTTGTCCATTCATTCTGAGAGCGAGCGTGAGCAGAGGAGGGGCAGAGAGAGAGGAAGACAGAGAATCCCAAGCAGGCTCCGTGCTGTCATCTCATGAACGGCGAGATCATGACCTGAGCTTAAATCAATAGTGGGACGCTTAACTGACGGAGCCCCCCCCCCCAAGCGCCCCTAAACCTGCTTTCTACTATGCCTACAGGAACAAGTGACATGAAGGCCAGGCAGGGCATCGGGAACAGTGAGGGGTTCAAGTGCACCCCCGGATGGCGCTGGCTGGAAGGGCCACCTCGGTTCCTAGGATGACGGGATACAGGTTTACCGTCAGACCAGTGGCGTAAGCCTGTTCCCAAGAGAGCAATGTTCACGTTCCTCCCTACGAACATGTCAAAGTATGCCACCCCACGGGTTTTGGGCCTCCTTTAAATGGCCCTGAAGTGAATCCCCTCACAGTGTAACTCTGACCCTAGTCATGTTTGTGGAACTTCTGGTCGTCACTCAGAGTAAACAATGTGACGCCTGGTAAAAATCAATAGGGCAGTCCCACAAAGTATTACTTGAACTTATTTTTTTTTTAATGGAAAAACAAACATAAGTGAATACAAGTTCCACACTTCGCAACTCAGACATGATGTTTTACAAATTTCACAAATTTTAAGTAAAATGGTTTACAGAGAAAGGCTCACCGATCCTTTTGATTGCTTACTGTTAAAATCTGGTGGACGTACAAAATCATTCAGGGAACTGGCTGACTTTAAACCCAGCTCGGCTGCCGGCCCTGTGAGAGGCGGCTGAGGGGAGGGTGTGCTGTCGCTGTGGCGTCCGGCCTGGCGAGCCCAGAGCACGCCCCGAAACAGCCACCAGAGCTCCTGGGGGGCAAGTCCGGGGGGGGGGGGAGGGGCGAGGAGGGGGACGACAGTGCAGGATCCCCAAGGGTGGGGTCACGGGATCTGGGGAAATGACTAGGAAGAGGAGTTTGGAGGCAGCAGGCGGGACTACGTGATGTGACAGTATTGGACATCTAAAGCAATCTAACTCCACACCCGGACCACAGAAGAAATGCTAGACATTTCTTCTCCACTGCGGTCATATATATACACACGCATACATATGTACATACATACATACACGTTAGTCCCCAATTTTATTTTTTTTATTTTTATTTTTAGAGAGAAAGGGCACAAGCAGGGGAGAAGGGCAGAGAGGCAGAGAGAGAGAGAGAGAGAGAGAGAGAGAGAGAGAGAGAGAGAATCTTAAGTAGGCTCCATGCTCACCGCTGAGCCTGATGCGGGGCTCGATCCTATGACCCCGGAAACACGACCTAAGCTGGTATTAAAAGTTGGGCCTGAAACGACTAAGCCACGCAGGCGCCCCTCTATTGCAGTCTTATACTATGAAAGAATACTTCACTGTTTTAAATTCCGCTCCTGCATCAAAAGGGCTTCCTGCCCTGGGTTGATCTTCATTACCCTGCAACAACCACTCCCAGTGCAGTCCATGAACACCTTAGAAGAACAAATCCTTCATTTCCTACTGAGAGACAAGCTCCGTGGTGATGTCACGCTGGCAAAATTAAGCATAAAATACAGTGTGGTACGAGCAAGGGCGCCTCACTAACGTTCTGATAGCTGTGATTTCATTATCAGAAGATGATTACATACATTCTCAATCACGGCAAGCAATTATAATCAAGGGACCTAATCCTTAACATATTTCCCCCTCTGTAATTTCCCCCCAGAACTCTAGGGAAAAGGACTGCATCGTAATGAATGAAAGCACTCAGCGATTTCAACAAAAAGCCTGCAACTCTTTCCAGACCTTCCTAACTAAAACGCTCTAGTTAATGTCATTCGATGAAGGAACTTACCATGACCTCGTTCAAGACACTCTGCAAAAATGGCTGTTTTCGTCTGTTTTTCTAACAGAACATATGTTGCTAAGAGTTTATCCTAAATGTCCCCAGTTTATGAAAGCACTTATTTACGTACGCGGTATCGTCACGACATCTGTTAGAAGTGTCACCATTTTCCAGAACAGAGAGAACAAATGTCACAGATGTCAAAGACATCTAAAAGATGTCAGAGACGGCCAAAATAATAACTAGGATTCTCATAAACCGACTGACGGAACCGGCTGCGAAGAATACGCTTCTCCCCACTCTCAGGGAAAAACCAGCACAGAGAAGCCAACAACAGACCCACGTGGGCCGGGCCTGCTGCCTGACGAAGGCGGGTGGGGAGAAGGGCAAAACGGACAGGCTGCCGCGGACGGAGCGCAGGAGGACGGAGCTGGGCGCGGGGCCCACCTCGGTCCGAGGCCGGGGTCCTCAGCCCTTTAATTACCAAATGGTTTTTCTGTCATGCCAACCAGAACGCCGGCAATGACGACACTTCTTGCACGTTCCCACTTTTGATCTTGCTTCCCAAGGAACAGCACGATCATCTCCGAGGACTGTTTCCTGGAGGCAACACCCTGACCTGGTATTCTAGTCCCATTTCAGAAGGCTGGGGGGGGGGGGGGGGGAGGAATAAATCACTGACCTTATTTGAAAATAAACAGGCAAGTTCCACTTATTACTGAAGCTGTGATAGGCGGGATGTGCTCTTAATCTCCTCACGCTGGCCTGTGTTCCACACTGCTGTTCAAATGCTCTTACAAAATCCATGCTTACGGTGTATTTCTAAAATAAGAACAGGCGGAATTTTCACTGTGAGGAAACTAACCAGGAACGAGCACATACAGGGAAAACTGTAATCAAGATAAAGAAGGAGAAGCTCTGACTCGTAGCTTCCGGAACTGACAGAGACCTGAAAGGGGTCGCCCGTCCGAGGTCCTGACTTGAAAATTCGGTACTGCCCAAAGCGGGTCGGTGACACGCTCGAGGTTTTACGCGGCAAGCCTCCCTGGAAACCCAGTGCTCTGCAAACGACAGCTCTCGTATTCTCGGCACCCCTAACCTCGTCCACTGGAACTGGAAGAGCCAGTAAATTAAGTGGTATAATTGTCACTGCCACTCCAGAGGAAGGAGTAGAACATTTTTAAAAGGAAAGAACATTAAAAGTAGAACATTTTTAAAAGGCAGGTGAGCCATCACATGATCTCCATAGACCAGACAGCACAAAAACGGACGGGAAGCTACCGACACCATGAAGAGCCGTGGCTGAAACTTACTTAACATTCATCACCCGCGCGCTGTGCCTAAAACTGTATTCTTTAACGTGACCCACAAAAGTACCCTCCCAGGTTAACTACTGTTATTATCATTTGGAGGATGACGCTTCCTCTTCTATTCAGGCTCACAGGGAATTTACCCAAAGACAAAGCTGAGAAATAGAGCAAACAGCACCCTGGTTGGTCAGCAGAGCAGAACCGCAGCTGTCGGAAATGCGCATTCCTCCGTGGGTCCTCTGGTCCCCCCGCCCCCCCCCCCCCCAGGGCCCAGGCTCTACAGGGAACATGTGTGGACACTCCATATCCTTCTGGGTCACCCAACCATTCACCGAAACTTCCTCACGTCTGCGCTTGGGCAGGAATTTTAGTTCACTCAACACTACAGGCTTTTCATTTCTTTCAACTGGTTGGGCGAGGTGTTGAGGAGTTGAGACCAAGGTATTATTCATCCTTTGGGGATAAAAGTAGACAGACCTCTGCACACGACGAGACGCTAAAGGAACACGAGATATTTCTCTCCTCACGAGAAGCACGTCACAGCAAGACTGAAAGCTGAAAGCATTTTGTGAAAGGAACTGACCGACGCTGTGCTCACTGGAAACAGACCCAGCCACGTTAAGGACTGGCTTAGAATTCTGAAGTCAAAGTTCTGCGAGAAAGTTTCCTTTCTGAGCTGAAACATCTCCTGAGCATAACGTGACCAGCACAACTCCAGAGGACAGCAAAACGTAAAGGGTCTTAAATGGTGAATGCTTAAGACCACTGTATCATTCTGCTTCTGGGGTCTATTTTTAAAAGCCCTACTGTTTTCAAATAATAAAAATCACTGTCACACGACTCACTGAAAACGATAGCACGTGATCACACGATTCAGCATACTGTCACGTCGCACAGTTAGTCGGAACAGGGAAGTGGTATTTCTGTGACACTATGGCTCCAAATGTGTCTTCTCGTCTGTTTTGAAGGCCAGCAGGCCCCAGGCTCACCACACCTTACCGTCTGCCTCTATACACTACAAATTAATGAGGATTTTAAAATCCAATCAATACCCTGTTTTCCTTTAAAATTATACCGTACACATTTGCAAACCTAATTTTCCATAGAAAACCACTGCAAAGGGACTGGCTTTTAATGGTCTCGAGGATCTTTTTGAAAAAGCGAGAAAATGATGTGCATACACATCTTGTCACATTGGTACCTAGGCTGAATCTTACCCTGCATTTTAAAATTATAGTATATAGTCCCAACAGTATCAGAGACTACTACTTGGATGAAACATTTTGTGTATTTTAAGGAAATGTTCACTCACAAACTCAGATTTTTATTTTTAACAAAGCACAGAACGAAGTCTGTGCAGAAAGCATGATTTTTCTCAAGCCTCTGGTTAATATCTTCGAGAATCAGGATGATGGAGGAAAAGTACCTCGTGAAATGCATCGGGATTTCCAGGATTAAAAAGCGAAGGCAGTTTTTCTTCTAATCCTCGTACTATTTCTGGCCAGACAGAATTCACCAAAAAATCATATCCAGGAACACTGTTGCCTTTTTCACTGTAAGAAACAGCAACACTTCAGTCAGATACATGGCACCCTCCTATTTACAAAGGGCAAAATTCTACAGTGGTATTTTAACTCAAAGTTCCTCAGCCTAAAACTTACTTCCACCTTTTTAAAAAACTGTACGTCAGTTAGCTTGTTTATAGCCTTCAACTTCTATTTTACTCCTTGATCCCAGTCTCACCTTGAACCTGAACGCCCTCTGTATTCTGACTCCTGTATTTATCACATAGGAGAGCAAGCTAGTGTCAAGGATAAGGCAAAACTACTACATCGAATTGCCTTGGCAGGATTTCTCCCTGGAAGCAGGCTATCATATTTACACTCTATCTTGGAAAAGAAGTAGTCTAATAACACAAGAAAAGCGATCTTCGCGTGCAGTCTTTTTTTAATGTTTCCTCATCTTTTTTTTTTTTTTGAGAGAAACAGAGACAGAACATGAGTGGGGGGGTGCAGAGAGAGAGAGAGAGAGAGGGAGACACGGAATCCAAAGCAGGCTCCAGGCTCTGAGCTGTCAGCACAGAGCCTGACATGGGCTTGGACCCACAAAGTACGAGATCATGACCTGTGCTGAAGTCAGACACTTAACTGAGCCACCCAGGCGCCCCTCTTTGCATTGAATCTTAATACCACTAAGCTCTGGGGCGCCTGGGTGGCGCAGTCGGTTAAGCGTCCGACATCAGCCAGGTCACGATCTCGCGGTCCGTGAGTTCGAGCCCCGCGTCGGGCTCTGGGCTGATGGCTCGGAGCCTGGAGCCTGTTTCCGATTCTGTGTCTCCCTCTCTCTCTGCCCCTCCCCCGTTCATGCTCTGTCTCTCTCTGTCCCAAAAATAAAATAAAAAACGTTGAAAAAAAAAAATTAAAAAAAAAATACCACTAAGCTCTAAAGCCCTGTAAATCATGCTAATTTGCCAGTTACTAACAGCTTCGTGAAGATTAAGCTATCTCTAAGATTACCTTCAGTTCTCAAATTCTATGACTATTCCATGTAAAATCTTGATTCCAAACCCTGATGCAAAAAAACTTGTCACAGTCGTGTTTTCTTGTGTATCCATGCTTTATTTTGCCTTTTTTTTTTTTTAAGCAAAAGTCTAGACTCTGGATTTCTAATTCACAGACTCAGATGAGAGGCAACACTGAGATGAAAGCATTCACTCAGGAGCCAGAGTACCTGGGTTCAAATGGTGGGCCTTTTACCCTCTGTTTTGTTTTCTTCACCTTTAAATTGAGATGACAGGATGGAGATCAGAGCATCTTCAAATGGGTTAATATTTGTAAAGCATTTAGGCTTGTGCCTAGCATACAGGAAGTGCTGTGATAGTAGGGCTTAAATATATAAGTAAATAAATAAGGCAGATTGCTCAAGTTTTCTCTTGCACTTAAAGACACAAAAATAACTCCTAGGTAAATACTATCTCACTGAATGCTCAGTTTTAAGATAACTTTCTTTAACAATGGCCAGCAATTCAATATATGGTCTTTTTTTAAGTCTTTATTCAGGTAATCTTCACAACCAACGAGGGGCTCAAACTCATGACCCCGAGACCAAGAGTCACACGCTCCTCCGAGTGAGCCAGCCAGGTGCCCCAATATACGATCTTATTTCGGCAAAACTGGGAGTTTTGTAGCTACATTGCGATATGAAATTGGGTATTGAAAATAAAGAAAAAAGGGGCGCCCGGGCGGCTCCGTCGCTTAAGCGTCCGATTTCGGCTCAGGTCATGATCTTGCGGTTTGTGAGTTCGAGCCCTGCGTCGGGCGCTGTACTGACAGCTCAGAGCCTGGAGCCTGCTTCGGATTCTGTGCCTCCCACTCTCTCAAAAATAAACAAACACTTAAAAAATTAAAAAAAAAAAAAAATGAAAACAGAGATAAAAGCTTTCCTAATTTTCCTCCTTAGCAAAAATTGCCAGGAAAGATAGATTATCCAGGAAGCCAGGCCTTACTGGCCAGCAAGGGCTACCAAACAATCTTACTATAGTTAAGTACTGGTAAGAAATCACTGGCCGGTTGGAGGAGGGCTGGGGAGGGCCAACAACATGTCTATTTCCCACATACCCAATTCCACACCTCGCAGTCTATACTTTCAGCCATGCTAAGAACGAGCTCTATTAAGGTACCTGGAGAAGAGAAGAATAAAACTGGGAATTTTAAAACTACAGATGCACAGAATATAAGCAATATCAAATGACAAGATCCCCTCATCCCCAAAGCAAATATCTACTTAAAGCCCCAAAGAGAAAACTTACATCTACAAGATTAACAGCTGAAACAGATGACTAATGAGAAAAGCGAATCCACATTCTCTGGAAGACAGATCCTGCATGCTGCTGCCGCTACAGATATAAAAGGCATATACAGAGGGCGACACGAGGGAAAAAGAACAGAACGTGCGAGGGAAGCACCGAGAGTGGGGAATCCTGGAGGCCGGAGCCGAGCGAGGGCAGGTCAGGGCCAGCAGGACAAAGGTGCCTGAAGCAAATGACGACCTACCAACGCACGGATTAGATTCCCCAACCCTCCGAGGCTTCGACGTGAATTCTGCCATGCTGAAAACTATGGAAAGGCCTTCGCAAAGCTTTGAAACTCGGCATTTTCAGGACCAAGACTGGCCTTGTCGAATCTAATGACTGTTTTGTTTCGGAATTGCGGCTTCCTTAGTTTTACATCACGACTTCTACTGATTTCTTACCCCAAATCCAAATTCAACTAAATCTTCATGATGACTAAACACAAGCGGCAAACCAGGCCGAAATCACGTGGTGGGAATAGAGAGGGTACTTCAAAGGTCAGGTGGCATATAGTTTTTCTTTTTCTTGTCTTTCCAAAGAACAAAAGTTCCCTTTCCAAAGAACAAAAATTCAAGACCAAATGCACTGATTGCCTACTTCGTAAAGATCTGAGACCTCCTCTGCCTTTCTGACGATGAAAATGGACCAAGTCTTTCATTCTGCAAACACGGGGAAGTCGCTATCTTCAAGACACGGTGACAGGTGAGGAAGGTGTGGGCAGCGCGGAAGGAGAGCACATCCTCAGCCTCCGGGAATGACCCCTCCACAGAGGTTAAGAGCCAACATGTACTGGAACCGAGGACATGGTGAATGCTGAACATCAGGGGAAAGCGGTCTCTTGAAGGAAGTGGTATCTGAGCGGGAGCTCAGATGGAGTTGACAGGTTAACCAAAAGCCACAGGCAACGGGAAGCGCAGGAGGCAACGAGGAAAACCACAGAAGCCCCCAGTACAGATCTTCCTTGACTTACGATGGAGTTACATCCCGATAAACCCCTCGTAAGTATATCATGAGCTGAAAATGAAAACACACCCAACCTACTGAACATCAGAGCTCGGCACACCCTACCTAAAATGTGCTCAGAACGTTCACAGCAGCTTGCAGGCGGGCAACATCACCTAACACAAAGCGTATTTTACAACACAGTGTTGGCCACCTCATGCAACTTGCTGAAGCCTATACTCAAAGTGAGAATCCGGAGGGTTTCAGTGTGTCAGTTGTGGACCCTCGTGATGGCGTGGGTGCCTGGGAGCTGTGCTCACTGCCACTGCGCGGCATCACAAGAGGGGATCCTACTGCGTATTGCTAGCCCGGGAAAAGATCCAGATTCGAAGTCTGCGATATGGTTTCCGCTGAATGCGTATCGGTTTTGCACCATCGTAAAGCCAAAAAGTCCTAAGTTGAACCGCTGTGAAGTCAGAGATCTTCTGTACAAGTTGTGTTAGGGAAGGTCAAGTGCTACAGTTTGGCCAGGGACCATAGTGGTACGGGGTGGGGTTGCGGGGGCGGGGGTGGGGGGTGGAGTTCCACAGTAGAAAGGTCTACAGTGGAGAACCACCAGGACCAGAGCCTCAAGGACCTCACGGGCTGTGCCAAGAAGACTGGATGTTCCTCTATAAGCAACGAGAAGCCATTAAAGACTTACGAAGGTGGCAGAGCTGTGGGCAGATATGACAGCCAAGGGCTGCAATGAAGAGGGACAGGTGGAGCCAGGGAGGCCAGGAGGGGAGAACCTGTTATTCCAGAGAAAACATGACAAAGGCCTGGACCAGGGCGATGGTGAAATGGAATGGGACATTTATGAAGCAGAACTGGAAAGTCATGGAAATTAAGTAAAAGAATGTGGGGAAACTGAAGATAACCTTAATCACTATTAGCATAAAACTTATTGAATCAAGCTGAGGGGCGCCTGGGTGGCTCAGTCAGTTAAGCGTTAAGACTCTCGGTTTCAGCTCAGGTCATGATCTCGCAATTCCTGAGTTCAAGCCCCGCATGGGGCTTGCTCTGACAGAGCACAGAGCGGAGCCTGCTTGGGATTCTCTCTCTCTCTGCCTCTGCTCATGCTGGCTCGCTCGCTCGTTCTCCCCCTCTCTCCCTCCCTTAAAATAAACTTAAAAAAAAAAAAAAAACCCAACTTGTTGATTTAAAGCTGAATTGATATTTATAGACATCAGAATAATGGAAGGAAACCAATTTTGATTTCGAACCCGATTAAGGAAGAAGTATAGAGAAGGTAAAAGGGGTTTTGGATTCAGAGAAATGCAACCTTCAAGATTAGCTCCTACTATTAGTTCCATTACCTAGAAACCGAGGCTAACAACACCCGCCTCATAGCATTGGTAACAATTAAATAGGAAAGCGCACTCGTTCCCAGTTCAGACAAGACAGCCAGTAAGCAGTACGCACTGGGAGCCACCAAGTGCAATCGCCGAGCTGAGCTGACCGGGAAGCTCAGCGGTTTCAGTTACCTGGAGATGGCCCCTCCTGTGACTTCTCGAAGAAGGCGGCAATGGTGAGGAACAAACTCCAGGAGCTTATCATACATGATCTGAAGGCCGTTCGGATCAGACTCAACAATCTGCTCTACAATCACCTATCAAAAGGAGCATCATTTGTTTTAAAGCACCTAAAAGAGAAGTATGAACTATATACTACAGAGGAAAGAACAGAGAAAACCTTAAAAACACAATTCCTCTCTGCCCACCCTCCTCCCCAGCTGACATGCCTTCGAAACAGAAGGTAAAGCACACCTTCACTCAACATCGGCTCCTAGGGTTAGGGGACACAGCTCTGACCCGGGGGAGACACAGGCTGGGTGACAGAGACTGGCCTAGAGCCGAAACACCACACACACTCATCTGCTTCCCGTCTTGAGCTTGAAAGCAAAATACTGTGTGTCCCGACAACAGCTCTGTACTGTCTTGACCTTGGCCTAGCCGACCACCACCAGATTAGGGAAAGGGTTGGGACAGAGAACGATGGAAGAAAACACATTTTATTTTACTTTATTATTTTATTTTTTGTGGGAAGGTTGAGAGTCAAGAGGTAAAGAAAGGACAAGCACACAAACTTAAAATACAAACGTGGCCATCGTCCCTTTAATATGCCACTGAAACTTAAAATATTTTCTTAATTTGGCACATTAGATGAGGCTCAATGAAAAAAGCATACATTAGGAACTACCCTACTTCCACTTACGGATAAAGCATAACGTAGTTAATCGGTCTTTTTCATCCCCACAGAAATAGCCATGAAATAGAACAGGATACACACAGGGAACTGGCAGATCATTTATTTTTAGTGATCCTAATGAAGTTGAGAGGCTTACTGAAATTAAGCCTTAAATTTCACTTTTACCAACAGGATTCACTGTCCCATTTTAAAAATGGAAGGCTTTCATCCTGAAGTCACAGGGCTTGGAAGCTTTGTACTGACTGGGACAGGAAGAACATTCACACTGACAGGTGACTGCAAGAGGGTCTTCAAACACTGAGGACTGGCTTTATGGCTTCTATCGGTTTGAACCAGACGGAACTGCCATTTTCTAAGCCGGAAATTGTTGAGTGTTGGCAACCTTGTATGATACGACCTATATTCTGGCTCCTCAAAGGCAGGATATACTCCCTGCCTGTAACTTAACTATACCCTGATAGGTGAAGGGTCCTGGACAACCAAGTTCGGGTTTAAGGTACTAATCTGCCCAGAAAAGCCCTTCATCTTTGAACATTCCCTCCTTCCCACTTCCTGGCCTGGCAGACGCCCCCATGGTTTTCAACACTTAGGCCCAATCTATTCTGGGAAGACACCTCCCTCGCGGACTTTCCAAGCTCACGGGGCTGTCCGCACACTCCGCCACCAGGCACGTGCTGCGGAGCGGTCATCGGCCTAACTGTTCTACTCCTCTACCCTGGCAGTGCAAAAATGCTTTTTCACAACCTCACTGACGTAGAATTGACACAACTTAAAACTGACCTGCAAATGTTCGGATCCGGACCTTCTCCCTAGGCAAGACCCTCGTCCCTATGGTATTAGGATGATCCCTGGGTTATGACATCACTAGAGAATACTGGAGAGCATGCTCGGTTCCTGGCACTCTGACTGTAACCAACGGGGGGACCGAGCTTTTCCTACAACTGAGAGTGCGGTAACTATGAGTCTGTACAGAAAGATCTCTGATCTATCCCCCCACAGCCAGTGAAGAAGCCAAGTCCGAGCAGATGCTCTAGGAGCGTCTGAACAAAGAAACGAGTGCACACACCTCATCCACGTAGGGTTTCACTAGAACTTGACCGACTAAGGCCTCGGCATCCCGTGTCTTGTCAATTGTGGCGTAGGTCCGTAGGCAGTGCCGTATTATATCAACGTTGGAAGTCCGGAGACCTTCTAAGAGCAGGCCTTCCAGTGACTGCTGTAACATGGCTGTAATGCCGGCTATCCGCTGCAAGCAAAAACAGCTGTAAGGAAAGTTCCAGGTAGACCAATTGCTAAAAATTCAAATATGTATCTAACAGACCTCCTATTCTACTAGAATATACGTAAGATTAAAAGATTAACATTTTCTGGAGAGTTAACAGTGATATCTCTTCTCCCCACGATTTCTTTACAAGTAAATCTTTGCTTCATCTAAGAAATGACAAAAAAAGTTATTTTCTTCTTAAGCTACAGAGTAAATCCGACAAATGTGTTCAAACCCAGCCAAGGGCTTTGGGTAAATTAATTCTGACTACCTCGTACAATGTGTCGAGTTACATGAAATTCAGAATTCATTTTACTCGTGTAATTTGGAGAATATGCTTGTGACCTTACGCAAAATCTCTCTAACATGACATGAGAGAAGCAGGGTCCCCAGAAACAAAAACTGAAAGAAAAAATTCAACGTTGGTTTCAAAGTCCTCTACGGCAACAATTATCAGGGGCAATACGAGATTTAACTAAAATCATTCAGCAAATTCCCAAACAGCAAACTGTGAAAATCTAAACCAACACTTACCGGTCTTACTTTGTCCAAAAGAGGCATGCCTTTGCTTTGAACAGCATGAAACTGTAACTGGTTAAATTCTGTGGCAATTCTCTCCAAAATCTGTCCAGTCAAAAGTGGGCTAGTAGAGACAGTTACAGAAATTTAGTTCCCAGAGTTATTTAACTTCCAACAGACGATATCACCCAATTAGCAACAGGGAGGCTTTAGCACCCACGGTGTCGTAACTTTTCTTCAGGGTGTTTTCTCCCACGGACCCCTTGTCACAAGGTGAAAGCTAACGTACCTTCCGTGCTGTGGATTTTCGCTACAAGCCGTAAGCATAGCATGTTGTAGGCGCGGTGGGGAGGTCGTCACGTATAAGCAAGCCATTGACACTGCCTGGCCCCAGCCACAGGGCCCACACGAGCAGCAGGAGCCGGACCGGGGGAGTGTGGGTGCAACTGCGTGTTTCCACCACATTCCTCAGGCTCTCCCATTCATGAGGTCTTCATCTCTAACCCCCTCCTCTCTCTTGCCCTTTCCCATCATTCATAGCTGAATCCTCCTCTTCTCCACCTGCCTCATTCTCCCTCCTTCCAAAAGACCTCTAATACGTCTCAGGCACCAAATCCTGTTGTCCCTTCAATAAAATAAAACTGGCCCTCCAGCAGCAATAAATGAAACACCTCAAAGTAGCTTACTTTAAATTTGCGTGTACCAAAGAGCAGAAAGAGCAATCCACATGCTCCGGGTCCTACCGAGAAAACACGCGTTTGTATCGGCTACCACGTGTAATAAATGTACTCCCCCTCCCTCCAAACACATTATAAAGCATCAACATCACTTAAGAGGAAGCTGAATAGTGAAAGATGAAAACCATAAAGGCACTGAAAGTACCCGCTGGGCTTTTCTAAGGCATCCCACATCTGACGAGGCACAAGCAGGCAGTGAGGGGAAAACCCACACCATCAGGAAATACAAAACGCTATATGCAGACCAGCGGTGATCCACCCGGCCCTGTTTCCGCAGCATCCAAACGAGCGTAGAGGGAAAGTGCCCAGTGTGACCAACCCCGAAGCTTAACCTCTAACTTGAATAACCTAGCGTGGACGTGTTGTTTACCAATTATCTCAACGTCTCCTGGCCTAGGAAGCATGATCTGTTTACTATTCACCAACATGGCTCTGGTTTTCCTTTGTCTACAGCTGAAAGCTGCTGTTCAAAAGGAAAGAAAAAAGCCTCAAAGGTGATTCTGAGCAAGAAAGAGCATAATATCTATTACATTAAAGGCAGAGTTGCCAAAGGAACAGTATTACAGAAACAGAAACCACTGAGGGATTTCTATCGAAGGAACACAGCAGGAACGGGCAAAAACAAAGAAAACTGGAAGGCGCGCATCGGAGCAACAGAGAGGCCGAATGAGGATGCGGCTAGAGGGACCGTCAGCAGAGCAGAGCAGCTGAAGACGAGCCGGTTCCACTAGACGGACGGGAACGGACGTTCCCGGGGTGTCTGATAAGGGACGAAGGGGTCAGGGGCACAAGAGCAGTGGGCCGAAGAAACACACCCGGCAGGCAGCGAGTCCCCATTTTCACGTCTGGATTATGAAAGGAGGCAGAGACGGAGGACCCGAGAACCCCCTTCCTTTGGGATGTCTCCTTTCTTTACTCCATAACGAGAGATGTGGAGCGTGGGGTCTCTGGGGACCCTTCCGAATCTAAAACATTAGTTCCTAAAGCTAAGAAATCCCCCATGCCTTTTTGGTGGGACCAAACCTTTGAACTCTAGGTATATTCAGTTTGGCTGTGGGTGGTGCTGCCTCAATGATCCAGTATTCCTCGTGGAAAAACGCTATAGCTATCAGGGTGATTTCAACAAGACAGCTCACGTTAAACCCAGATTTCCTAAGGGGGAGGGCCTGTGTATGCCAGGTATGGCCCACAGTCCCTCACTGGCTGAGACAACCTTGCACGTGGGGTTGCTGTCAGCCTTACACTCCAGGGGACACAGGGCACCGAAGGACCTGGACTCGGGCTCCCCAAGCCTGCGTTCTTCCCACTGTTCCACAGCGCGTCCCGCTGGTGCCGCCGTGCTCTGACAACTCATTTTCCGAGTCCCTCATCTACCCGGCTGATTGAAAATTCACACTAAGAAGGCGGTTAAGTCGCAGCGTAACACAGAGAGCGGTCATCTTTTTCTGATTTCAGAAGCTTTTCCTTCCTCATTTGTATATTTCACCTAGACGTGCCCTATACTGTTTCTGTTAACGATACAATGCTGGTGCAAAACACATCAATGGTTAATACTCTGGGCAGGTCTAGAGAAAATCTGAGAAAGATGAAGGCTATACCTTGAAGATCAACAAGGATTTTGCTAGCTCTTTAGGGAAGGGGATTCCAAATGTAAAAACTTTCCACGGGAGGCACACTGCCTCTGACCCCCAGTGTTGGAACTATATGGCCTAGGACCACAAAGGGTTTAAAATGACGTATAATAAACTTTACCATTTCATGCACTCTACTCTCCCGGAGCTTTGTTCGAAAACGCTAAGCTACAGACGTGGATTTTCTCCTTATTCAGAAATGAATTCTAACTAAAACGAAACAAAACAATATTTAAACTGGATGTGAAGTATTAATTTACGTGCTATTTAGTAAAAAAAAATACTTACCTGCTTGCTTCTAGTACAGACGTTTCTTTAGAGCTTTGAGAATTTAAGATTTTTTCAATTTTTTCAACTGATCGAATAACTTGTATAAGCCTCAACACGCACATCTATAAAGATAAAAATTAAGCAAACAAAAAAAGTTATTATAATGTTTAACCTTAATCATCTTGTTTTCCATGCTAAGTGCCAGAAAATATAAAACCAAAAGTCAAGTTTGAATATATAGAGCATCCTACATTTTGAATATTTCTATAAAACACTGAATTGCCAAGAACGGAAATCTTAATTTTGGCTTTCTGGAACAAGCATATTTCAATATTCTACTGCAAATTAGTAGTAAAACACACACACACACACACACACACACAAACGAAAAACCCCTAGACTTTTGCTTTCTCACGCTCTGTACTCTTATTTCTTCTTTTTCCCACCCTGAATCTCTCTATGGGCAGTCCATTTATTTTCTTATGGCCCTTTCTTCACCTTTTCAGTTTCTGATCGTACTTATCCTCTCGGTTTACATGCGCATGATACACCTATATGCCCTAGTGTCAATTCATTGAAGGCATTTTATGCTACAAATATTGCCAAGAGGTTGAGGGATGTTATAAGAACTCTTATCCTTAAAAGAACGAAAAATACAAAGTCACCCGTTAAACAAAGAGTACCTGAGAACCCCTCCTGGGAGCTAGACATTCTTCCAGACAGTGGGGACAGCAGTGAATAAAACTAGAAAAATGTCTGCTTTCATGAAGCTTACAGTCTTGTCTAGAAACACACCACATGAATTCTTTGGACAAAAGCTGGGAGAAGATGTAAAGGAGAAATAGACAGTCTCTAAAATAAGCTTCTTTCTCCCCCGTGAGATTTAAGAAAATATGCTAATAAAGGGGCACCTGGGTGGCTCAGTCAGTTAAGCATCTCACGGTTCCTGAGTTTGAGCCCCACATCGGGTGAGCACGAGCCCCACTTTGGGTAAACTCGAGACCCACTTCGGGTAAGCCCCACTTCTCTCTCTCCCCCTCACTTGCTCCCTCTCTCTCTCAAAAAATACTGAAAATAATAATAATAAAATATGCTAATAAATACATGTACAAAACACTGGATAGAGTCAGAAGTCTGGAATCCCAATTCCAACTCTGCCCTGACATCCTTATGATCATGAATAAAACCAGGGCTGTGAAGAACAGGTGTCGAGGATGAAGGCGTGCCCTTGCTGTGATGAGCACCGGCTGACGTACGAAAGTGCTGAATGACTACATTGTACACCTGAAACTAATATAACCCTGTATGTTGATAACTGGGATTCAAAAACCAATAATAAGAGCTAAAACCAGAGCATAAAGAAAAAAATCAGAAAATAAAATTAAAATCCAGGGCCACTAAACAGTAAAGGCAGTGCACGCAGACGTGTATTTAAAGAAGGGAAACGAAAAAAGAAACAAACGTGGCCGAGCATGAGACAGCAATACTCCGCCT
This sequence comes from Lynx rufus, assembly GCF_022079265.1. NCBI lineage: Eukaryota > Metazoa > Chordata > Mammalia > Carnivora > Felidae > Lynx > Lynx rufus. The sequence continues at coordinate 17,552,703 of NW_025814840.1, forward strand.
TTTCTAGAACAACTAACCTGCAGTAGAATACAGGGGTGGAGAACATTTACGTGGCTGTTAAACCACCAAGTGCTCCACTGACATCAGTTATTATTATTTCTTGTTCTGGAAAAAGTGAGGGACCTTGAGACCATGTGGGTACCTCTAAAATTCCGTCTTACTATTTCAAGTAGATAACGTGACATTATAATGCGAAATATGCACATGCAAAAGAGCTTTGAAAACAAAGCTGCATAGTACTGACAAGCATGAAGGGACACAAGGAGGGGACACGTAACCGGCACGTAACGTGGGAAATCTACTAAGGGATACCTTTTTCTTCCTGATGTCCTCTTGCTTACACATCCGTTCATCCACTGCCCGAATGCCTTCACTGACAGATGACCTGAGGCTCTTTAAAAGCATAAACAAAGTATACTGCAGAAACTGTTCTGTAACATGATCAGGTTTATACATTTAATTCAACCTCACAGAACTTAATACCTGCAGACCAGTATTATGCAGACACTGACAATAACACGAAATATCAGACACAAATGTTGTTGAGGGTACTCATGATTTAGGGGCAAAATGACATAAAGCCAGGGTTGCACTGTATTAACGGCCTGAAGAATAATAATACATATACAGTGAATGTCATGGGTGGTCAGAGTGGAGAATAGGTAGTCTGAAGCAAAGTACAGAAGAGTCTGGAAAAGGGGTGGGACTCAAACCCGGCTCTGAAGCCGTGCATGGGCGGAGAGAGGATCTTCAGAAGACAAGAGGTAAGAAGGTGTAGACGCGTCCACACTCAGGGTCGCAGCCATGCACCCGGGTGCGCTGTTGGCTTCGTTTTGGAGAGAAGTAGAAATAAGGGAGGGGTCAACTCAGGAGGACTTCACTCAGATGAGGGCTTTAGACGGGATTCCACACATTCTGGAGAACTAGAGACTGTTGAAGCGCTGACCTATCGTAGGAAATGTTTTGGAAATATTAGGAATCAAGGAGTAAGAACAGAATGGCCAGGAAAAGGGAGAGCTCACAGGTGGGGAAAGAGGGCCGGAAGCTGAGGAATGAAACCAAGATAAACTGGACACATCACAAAAATTCTACAGAAAGGTGAATTATTTCACTCAGAAAACATCATGAAATACCTACTAGATGTCAGCTGTCGTGACAGCACATGAGGATGCAACAACGAAGACAGAAACAGTCTTATCCGTTAAAGATCTTAGAATCTCTCAGAATCTTAGATCTGGTCTCTGAGTTGGGACCAGAAAGGAAGGTCAGGTCTGTGGCTCATTAGGACAAAAGCAGCTATAAAGACGGCTGTGGAAAAGGAAGGGGATACGGTGCTCGCAGGGACGAGGCAGGACAGGAACCTGTGTGCGAGGCGAGAGCAGTAGTCGGCAGAGCAAATCTACCTCTGGGGAGAGGGGTTTCAGAGAGGAGCGGAAGGCCAGATGAAGGCTGGGCTCGGGGGACACCACGGCTATGGGGCTGGGGAGGAAGGGGCACACCAAGGAGGAGGCAGGAGAGACACGCGGCAGCAGGCGTGGAATCCAATAGTGGACCACAAAAATCGCTCTTCCCTTCCGGGGGAAAGCATCTCAATAAGATTTTGTAACATTCAAATGAGACATAAACAAGGAAGAGTATTAGCTAGCTCGAGGCACGGCTCCAAATTTCCCTCTTCTATGAATTCTTTCCTGCCTACCCCTCCTCTGGGCTTCTCAGCACTGACATTGCTGGGACTCCACGTTTTTTCCAGCTTTATCCATGCACCGGGCCTTCCCTTAGATCATCTTCCACTTCTAGTATCTCCTCAGGTTCCAGGCGCTGTCTTATGGGCTGATGCACGAGGCCACTCAAGCTAGGGGTGACATACCCAGGACAGGACGGTGCAGAGCACCAAGTTCACAACAGTGCATCCAAACAGAGGGGTCGGGGGGGGGTGGGGTGGGGGGCGAGTCAGGGCATCGACACAGACTGGGGGGTGGGGGAGGACAGGACGGCACAGTTTTCTGTTGGAAGTGATGCCCTAAGTTCCCCTCCGCTGTTCACCAGGCGGAGTTCCCATTCCCAACGTCTGGGAGTGGGGAGTTCTATTCCCACAGCAGGGATTTTCTCAGAGAAACATTATTAGATATTACATCTATATCATCCTTCGGTTACATGAAGGATTTCATAGCTGTACATTACTGTCTGGGCGGGGAGGGGATACTTACAAATTAGGAACTGTTCAAATGAGCCATTCAGAAGCTGGAAACCACTTACATGGGAGTCGGGTGGCATTAATAAGTTGAATTTGGAAATATTCTTCCTCTCCCCTGACATTTTAAGGCTGTCTACTCTGAGAATCTGTCTTCTTCAGATCGAACATGTTTTTTAGGTCATAATACCACATGCAAAAATAGAAAATCATTTACAACTTTTCTGAAGGCAAATACAATAATCATGAAACCATGAGAAAACAACCACTGCACCACGAGCTGACAGATGAAAGGAATTCTTCTTGGAGAAGGCAAACGAGGACCACATGCTTTCCAGCAGCTTGTTTTATACTATGTAGGGACTTACCAGAACTTCTTCTCGTAACTGTCCCAAAGGCACAGAAAGCTGATTGAGGGCCTTGTCCATGCCAACCTAAAGGCAAAATCACGTTGGCACACACACATCACAATCAGGAATAACAGTGAAGTATCTTTTAATGATCAAAGCAGTACTAGACTTAAGTTATTTTTTTGGTATGACTGTATTTTGCTGAGTAACTAGTTAAATAACGGAAATGTTACTGAGCCATCAATGTTGTTCATAGAATACGAAAAAAATCTGTTGGTATACATGAAACTATACAAACAAGGGAAGTCCTAATAAATGAAACCTTCAAACAATTTGCCTTTAGATGCCATTTTAAATGAATGTGAAAAATTGTAATGGAAGGGGCACAGCTATCTGTCCGTAATTTATGATACCCAGCCAGTTGATGTGAAAGGCCAATGGGCTATGTCTCTCCTAAGCATCATTATAACCCTTGAGAAAAATCCAAATTAAATAGAACAGAAATCAAATCTTCTGGGTTTCTAATCCCACTGGAACATTTATATTAGGGGTATATTTCCCAAAAGCAAATATGCCTCATTATTTTAACGCTTCTTGAAATCCCCACGGAGCTGCCGACTTTCGGCAGATTTTAAACAAAATGAAGTAAGAACAAGGAGACTTTTCTGCAAATATTATAACCCAAGCATTTCTAAACAGCTTTCACAAACACTTGACATGCTCACTACAAACCCTTCTTATGTTTTTATAAAACCACGCCTTCTAAATATCAATACTGGCCCACGTCCCCTCAACCTAGCTCTGGCTAACGCATCCACCTGAAAGTAAATTCAACACTTCCTTCAGAATGGTTCGTATCTGCTCTTGCAAATTAGCCTCAACCAAGTAAGACTTCAGGGTAATCACTTAGCAACTACCAAAAACAACGACTCCGATATTCTTATCCTCTGCTGTTGACTTCTTTACTAACGATTTCAAAAAAATAATCAAGCTAGAGCGGCCTGAAATGAATTTAAACACTAGAACCAAACAAATGCACACCAAACAGTTTAGTTATTTTACTCGTGAGCTTAGTAATCTCTTTAGGTTTTTTTTTTTTTTTTGGTGGGGGGGGGTGGCGCAGGGGGAATCGACTTTCTGAAAGCTTTCTTTTAGAAATCTACACTCCACTCTGAAGAATAAATATGGATGAGAGGGCCTTGCGGATTTCAGGCTCACCAAGTTTGTGGACAGGTTGACAAAATCCGCGTAGTCTTTGTTGATGAGCTCCACCATGGCTGTTTTGAGGAGTCGGTAATAGAGTTCCAGGTCACCTCTCAGTTCCTCCAGCTGCACGCGCTTCCGGCAGTCGGACACGAAGTGATCCACATCGAAATCTTCCTGAAAAATCAAACCACAAAGAAAAATGATCGCCAATGACATCACATTTTACGTATAAAAATCAAATCAGAGGGGCGCCTGGGTGGCGCAGTCGGTTAAGCGTCCGACTTCAGCCAGGTCACGGTCTCGCGGTCCGTGAGTTCGAGCCCTGCGTCGGGCTCTGGGCTGATGGCTCAGAGCCTGGAGCCTGTTTCCGATTCTGTGTCTCCCTCTCTCTCTGCCCCTCCCCCGTTCATGCTCTGTCTCTCTCTGTCCCAAAAATAAATAAACGTTGAAAAAAAAAATTAAAAAAAAAAATCAAATCAGAGACAGAGAGAGAAACGCCATTCTATTCATTTAGAAGGGGCTCTGCGGCTGCGCGGGGTGGGGGGGGGAGTGTCTAGGGACACACAGTGACACCAGGGCGCCTGCTCACGTCACAGAGGTGCGGGAAAGGGGGCCTCACCAAGAGCATTCTCTCCTGCTGCCTAAGTTCCACAAGGGATTTTTTTTTATTATACATTTCAGAGGCTCGTCTCAAAACAGAAACAGCCTTTGCTTCTTTATTTTAAATGTAACAAATGCTCAATGGCAAACTTTCAACCAATAAGGAAATAATTACATTAAAGAGTGTAAAAAATCATCTGCTCTCTGAAGCTCTACGGATAAGCACTGTTCACGTCGCCCCCCCGCCCACCTACTATTTAACATTGTGATTCACATCCTCCCAGACTTGTTGTATTTTGGTCTTTTCTCTTTAAAATGTTAAGTTACTTTTTCAAAAATGGAGATACAACGGACACATAATCTTTCAGGTGTACAAGATAATGATTTCATGGTTTCATCTATTGTGAAATGATCACCCCAAGACTAGTTAACATCCATCACCACACACACATTTTTTCTTGTGATAAGAACATTTCGGAGTTACTCTTAGCAATCTTCAAATGTACCATATGGTATTTCCTAGAAGTACATGCTGTATATCACATCCCCAAAACTTATCTTACTAACTGGAAGTTTGTACCATTTGACCCCTTCATCCATTCCCTCCCCACACCCCTCCCCACCACCTCTGGCAACCACCAATCTGTTCTCTATGACTTCATTTTTTGTTTTTGTTTACAGATTCCACATATAAGGGAGATGATACGACATGTGTCTTTCTCTGACTTATTTCACTTAGCATAATATCCTCAAGGTCCATCCATGTTGTGGCAAATGGCAAGACTTCCTTCTTTTTATGGCTGAACACTATTCCACTGTATATACACACATTTTCTTTTTCCATTCACTCGCTGATGGACACTTAAGTTGTTTCCAAGTCTTGGCTGTTGTAAATACTGCAATAAACATGAGGGGCCTGTGAGCGTAAGCCTTGCTGGTCACTGGAGCCACATGACCTAGAGGAATCCCTTAGGTGGCGACTGCAAAACGTGGACACCAGATGAGCATTCAAGCTTCTTTTCCGGAGATACCAGTGAGCAGGGGGAGGCAGAGAGACGGCACAAAGGTAACACCTGCCAGTTCCGTCTTTGCAGACTAGAGTGGGCCCCAGATGAGTGTTAAATTAGATGCCAGCCCGTCAGTGCTCTATGATAAGCAAATGGGCCTCTTTTACAGAAAATTTGAACCTTTTCCAATCGGCTACTTCTGTGCTGAGTCCTGGAGTTGGGGGACTCTACTCACGTGACTGCTTTAAGAACTGTTTCTCTGTTCCCCACAGCCTTGTGGGTCTCACGGATGCAAGCCTTGTTGGCTTTCAAAGCTAGATGTTCTGGGGGCTTGTGTCTGAAGTGCAGGTCTTAAAAGTTGGGGTGCTGGATGTGGGGTTCAAACCATTGCTCCTAGGGGCAAAGTCTGGATTGTGAGCTCCCTCCAATTGTGGGTCACTGTGCCAGGGGTGGGATTTATGGCAAGACTGCATCTCACTTCAGCGTAGGTTGTTTCTTTATTCACCTAATGTGTAGGAGTCACTCAGCTAGTTTTGGGTACTTTTCAGAGGAAACTATTCCATATGTAGCTGTAGGTTCAGGGTATCCGTGGGAGGAGAGGAGTTCAAGATCCTCCTACACCGCCATCTTGAACTGAAACCCAGACCTTCTTTATGTGTCTACACACACACACACACACACACACACACAGCAGCTTAATATTCATGTTCTTCTCAACTGTTATTTCCCATTTAAAAATGTAACTTCAATGTCTTTTCATAAAATGTATACATTTGTATTAATATTTTACATGGATGTTAAGTGTTCCATTGAACAGATGTTCAGAACCTTTCATAATCAATTTCCAAGTACAGGTCTCACAGATTAGTTACACTCTTGTTTCCCCTTTATTACATTTTGGTGCCCCTGGCATAAATGTTAACATAAATGCTAAGAACCATATGCACCATTCCTTAAGAGTTACTTGTTTCAACTGACTTTCTTAATCAGCCAAACACCTACCCTGATAGTGTCAGAGAAGAGCAATTCATACCAAACCATAATTTCACAGCCATCTACTGAAAAACCACCTGTTTCTTAAACTGGGGCCAGAATTAGCCTGGACTTTTGCCTCTTGAGACCACCTCAGACAACACCTTACGTTCATGGCTATGAAGTACATCAGAGAAGGAATGCAGAGGCAGAACTCAGCTCAGAATCCTGGCCGTGCTACTAACCAGCTGTATGCCTTTAGGTAGATCATTTTTCCTGCCTCATTAGGTATTCTCTGAAGTTCTGAACTTGACGATGGCATTCTAAATCATGTAACTCAGACCCTTGAACAAATGCTACTAGGTAGCATCAGTTCTCAACCTGCCATTTATGTATTTGTTCTCAGATAAACAAATGTTGCTCAACACAAGACTAAATCTCTTCCCAGTAATCTGTGAATACTGAATTAGGCAGCTTTTGCTGTGACAACAAGCCCAAACTCACAGCGGCATCGAGCAACAGACACATTTCACTTACCAGGAATGGTTTTACTCTATAGTGTAAATCTGCTAAACATTTAAAAGGAAGACTTTGCAACCCATAGACTTATGGTCAATTGATTTTTCAAAAGATGCCAAGACCAATGGCTGGGGGAAGAAACAGTCGTTTCAAGTGCCCACTGCAGGGACAATATCTACACACAAAAGAATGAATTTGGAACACCAACCTCACACATGCACAAAAAAGTAACTCAAAGTGGATCAAAAGCTTAAATAAAAGAGCAAAGACTGTAACACTCTTAGAGAAAACAGAGGTGAAAATCTGTGTGACTCTGAATTACATAATGCTTTCTTAGACATGACACAAAAAGCATAAAAAATAATCGGTAAACTGAACTTGATCAAAATAAAAACTTTTGTGTGTCAAAGGATACTACTGAGAGAGTAAAAAAGACGACCCACAGAATGGGAGAAAATATCTGCAAATCGTTTATCTGACAAGGATCTAATGACCTGAATATGCAAAAGCCCTTATAGCTCAACAATAAAAAGAGAAATAATCTAATTTAAAAACAAGCAACAGACTTCAAACTGATATTTTCCCAAAGAAGACGCACAGATGGCCAATAGCACATGTAAAGATGTTCAACATCATTAGTCTTTAGGGAAAATGCAAATCAAAACCACACTGACCTACCACTTCCCACCCACCAGGATCCAATAAAATAAGAAAAAAAAAAAAAACAACAAAAAAACCCAGAAGACAAGTGTTGGCAAGAAGGCAAAGGAACTGGAACCTCCTGTATTGCTGGCGAGAATGGAAAATGGTGCAGCTAATGTGGAAAACAGCTCAGCAATTCCTCAAAAAGTGAAACATACAACTACCCGGTGATTCTACATCTAGGCATATACCTGATAGAACTGACGACAGATGCTCACACACAAAAAACACTCACAGCATCATTCATAACAGCCAAAAAGTATCAACAACCCAATGTCCGTCCATTGATGAGGATACTTTAAAGGTGGCGAAGCCTATCACGCAGCCAAAAAAAAAAAAAAGGGGGAATAAAGTACTGTTACGTGCTGCAACATCGATGAACCCTGAAAACATTCTACTCTAAGGTTAAAGGAAGCCAGATACAAAAGGTTGCATATCATATGATTCCATTTATAGGAGATGTTCTAGAACAGGCAAATCCATAAAAACAGAAAGTAGATTAGTGGTTGCCAAGGAACGGGGGGAGGGGAGAATCAGAGCTGATAGGTTTCTTTTTGGGGGGAAGGACATGTTTTAGAATTAGACAGTGGTGACAGATGCACCGTGGAGTAATGTACTAAAAACCAGTGAAGAATACAGTTTAAAACGGTAAATTTTGTATCACGTGAATTACAGCTCAAGGAAAAATGAAACAACTTAAGCATCAACAAGTCAAATGTGCAGATACTTTAAAAAATCTAAAGTAACACTAATTTAGAGGCGCCTGGGTGGCTCAGTCGGTTGAGCATCTGACTTCGACTCAGGTCATGATCTCATGATTCATGAGTTCAAGCCCCACATCAGGCACTGTGCCAACAGCTCAGAGCCTGGAGCCTGCTTCAGATTCTGTGTCTCCCTCTCTCTTTGTGCCTCCCCAGCTTATGCTCTCGCTCGCACTCTCTCTCTTTCTCTCAAAAGTAAATAAACATTAAAACCTCCCATGTCTGAAAAGCTGGAGGGAGTTAAGACTAGCGGTCTGTAAGCCCTGAAATAAGAAGAAAAATAGTTTCTCTTTATCCTCAGCGGTATTTCCTGCTTGAACCCAGGTAAAGTACAAATGCCCCAAAAGGCCAGAAGTTGTGAAATCACAAGAGGTGCTAGAACACAGGATATTAAATCAGCAAAACAGACCAGTTGCAGACAATTAAGAACCATTAACCACTAGAGTAGCGGTGACATCACTCAAATTTAAAACCAAACAGAGTTTAAAAGTTGAGCTACTTTAATGCCTTTGCATTCCGGGACGGCAAACAAAGACGAATACAAAATAACCAGGGAATTAAGCATTTAAAACTTACCAAAGACCCAAATATCAGTATCCTTAACACGGTGATAACTGTGCAAGACTGTGGAAAGATCAAAATGCTCTAAGCTGCCAAGCAGAACATTCCCCCAAATACATGGAAATGTAAAGTCACTACCTACCACATCCACAACAGAACCCCCCGCCCCCCCCCGCCCCCCCCCTCGCCCCAGGCACTACCATTCTGCATCTACAAATTATGGGAGGTACGAAGAAGGCACACAAAATTTATGATCTCTGCCCTGAAACAGATTCCATTTCATTGAAACACAAATACAAAATAAATGCTAACCCACACATTACATAAAATACAGCTCAAAAGACCTAAGAAATTAGTGTGAGCCCATGTGTGTTTCCAACCTTCTTGAAGACCAGAGGACAACAGAGACGAATAAAAGTCCTTGTATATCCCCAAAATATTACTTAAATATTGACCACGCAACTCGAGCTCTGCTCTAAAACCTGGGGACACAGCCATGAGAAGGTCTCCGCTCTTAAGGAACATATATTCTAATGCAGAAATGAGAAAACAAACATGTAAACAAATAAATGTGATACTAATGAATAGTGATCAAAGTTACAAAGAAAATGGGACACTGTGAAGGTGAGTGATGAGACAGGGAGGTACCTGAACTTGCATGACCAGGAAAGACACAGAACAAAGACATCTGAGTTGAGATCCAAATGACACGACGGAGCTGGCCTGGGGAAAGTGTGGGAACAGTGTTCCTGCCCGAGGGAACAGCATGTATGTAAGAAGGTCCCTGGAGCTCTTCCCTCGCATCCCTGTCCTCTAATCTCTCACTGTGGCAGGGTGACGGGCACATGACATAGCCTAGGACGTGTGCCTCCCAAACACAACTTTATTTGGTTACTAAGCTATTCAAGCTTGAGAAGTTTAAAAACATACGCTAATGAGTGCTTTCCACCATCTATAGACAGATCATCTTAAAAGTATCATGAAATAGTAACACTTAAATTCTAAGCAACATCTGTTCTAACATTTTGTTGCTGTTGTTCCAACATTATTTTAATCAATTTTATATCGAACTCCTTCGTTCCATATATATATACATGTATATACCCGTTTGACATACTTATGAGAAGGCAAAGGAAACCTATATTCTGTAAATTTATTCACCCATCTAACAAGTATTTGAGCACCTAATTATGCTCTGTTCCAGCTGATTTCCTCTCTTTCTCTCTCCTTTTCCCCTCAATTTAACACTAATCATAATCTATGTTGGGTTTTAGTTTACTTTTTCAACTTAATTTCTTGAGCTATTTAGTGGAACTATCTAGTTCCAACGTTCTCAACATCGGTCGTACGTTAGAATTGCTTGAGGAACTTAAAAAAAAAAAAAAAAAAAAAAAAAAAAGCCCAAGCCCAAGGAGCACCTGGCTGGCTCAGTCGGCGCAGCGTATGACTCTTGGTCTCAGGGGCGTGGTTCGAGTCCCATGTTGGGTGTAGAGACTACTTAAAAACAAAATCTTAAAAAAAAAAGAAAAAAAAGAGCCCACGTCCCAGTTTGTGATTAATCTGTTTAAATGTTTTAAGAAATTCGATGCTAAATGCTATCAAACTAGTTAAATAACAAAAAGATCTTCTTGCTCTCAAATTTTGAATATTACTAATAATCAATAACTCGGTAGGCTAGAAGTGCAACATTTTATTCAAATGAGAAATTTTATAACAGGATTACAAAGAGTGGATTCGAAAACCAAAAGCAAGGAAAACAAGACTGCAGCGTGAACACGGGGAAGCAAAAGCAAGAAAGTACGTGACCATGAAGCGAATGCTCAGTCTCTGAGATCAGAGGCTTGAAGAGAAGGATTAAAACCTAAAAAGAAAGAAAAGATCTCAGTGCACTCAAGGAGAAGTCCCCCAACACCCTTCCTGCTTATTCTTGTGATGCAACCACATCCTGGCTGATGCCAACTTTACCAACTCTTCAACGAAAGCCAAACTTGGCTTAGTACAATCAGTGATGGACTGCGTGTATACCAAGTGTATCCCCTGTAGAACGGACTGTGTAATGGCTGAAACTGAGGAATTCGGGCAGAACGAGTGGCTCTAAGGACTGCCAAGGATCCAAGATGTGAACGACGACCACGCACACACAAAGGGACCCATGCAGAGGACTGCTTCGTCGAGGGAGTAATTCAGTACAAGTTTGACACTGTGGCCTCAGTGGACCCAGACCTTAAAGGAAGGATCTGGAAGATCCCTGGAGTTCCCATCACGTACATTTCTAACCACAGGTACAGTGTTGAGCGGATGCCCGATGATTATGGAGCCCCTCAGTTCTATTTCTTAAAAGAGAGGGTTCTTGAGCCTTCCTTTACCAACTTTTTGCTTCCATTTTGTACAGCAATATGCCACAGCATGAATTATCCTACTTACCCATTTGCTCTGTTACGAGCGGAGTACAGTTAAATACTCACTTTCTGATGTTGTTTTGAAACTGACGTTTTGTATCATTTTAAATTTTGTTGGATCTTTTTATAAATCAGAGGACTGCTCACATAAAAAAAAAAAGATGAAAATCAAAAGCAAGGACAACCAAAAAACCACTTCTTTTTGCAAGAACCTCATCTTGCAAAAGTGCCAATCAAATAAACTTTGTCCAACGTCACTTACCTATCGTCCAAAGTAGTTCACATCAGTAAACTTTTCTATGAAAATGAAATGTAACCTAAGTTCTAGATGTGGCTAATCCCAATTTTTTTGTGGCAGTCAGTCTCAAAAATATTACGATGTCTCAAACTGATGCGGAAGAGAAAGGAATCTTTTCATCGAGACGTGGCATCAAACTAAGAAGCTACAAGGTAGAGCTCTCAGCTCCTGTGAGATGAAGGCACTCCCCGGGGTGGAGGTCACTGGGCATCGGCTGCGGACCCGCTTTCAGACTGTCTGCGTTTCACCACTTTCCCCTTTTCCTTCTCTGTCAGTCGCTCTGTCAGTTTCTAGGTGCCGTCAACGAAGTCCACCTCGAACAGGCCACCTTTTCCCTCTCGTCTCATCTACTGTACCTAAGCTATAGGCCAAGAGTCCAGATCACCAGCCTTGTCAGAATTTCTTCTAAAATAGGAGGCAGCCCTCGATCTCTTCCGTACTGGTGGAATGCAGGCATTCAGACTCTGTGCCATCTTCTGGGCTGTTCTCAATATTCCGATTATCCCACTTCCCAAAGTTCCCACCTGTGGCCTCTGGAAAGGAACACGTTATACAGTATTATTTCCCAAGACTGAAGCATGGGGGTCAGGAGATAAGGCCCGTGATGTGCCCCCAAATAACTATGTGACTTTAGGGGAAGTCATGACACCCCAGGCCTCAGTTTCCTTGTCTTCGAACCGGAAAAAGTGACTACCGTCCTTCTTTCACAGAAGCATGAAATGTCAAGGGCCGGAAGAGGCTGCAGAGATTATGCAGATACTGGGGAAACCGAAGCCCAGAGGCAAGTGATCGGTCCCAAGTCACAGGCCAATGGACAGCAGGGCTGAAAGTGGGACCCACTGTCTCCAGGTCACAGCCACTCAACCAGCAAAATACAAGATCTGAGCAGCTGGTCATTTTTCCCTTTTCTATTTCCCCATTAGAATACACGCTCCTTGAGAACAGGAACGCCCTTGACACACTTCCTGCTTCAATATCCCCAATTCACCCAATTACAATAAGGGAGGAGCCTCAGTGACTCACCCCCTAGATCTGTATTCTCTTGTAGATGCTTACAGTCACCATAAAGAGGGTTCCTGATGGCGCTTCTCATTAAAAAGGTATTGTGCGCCTACCCAGGGTGCCAACAAAGCCACCATGCGCTGGGGGTGCAGGAAAGGAACTGATACAGTTCAGAAGAAGCAGACTGGCTCAGCATAGAAACGCACTACACTGCCTGCCAATCAAAACTATCCCGCAGGGGAATGAGCCTCTTTGAAATAGGTTCAAATGTTTCGGAAATGTTTCCTCATGAGCCTGGGGACTAACCAGCCACCTGTTACACGAGACCAGATACGTGTTTCGAAAAGAGCGCTCTGCCTGTAGTGTAGACGAGGGACTAGAAACAGGCGAGGACGGGTGCAAGGAGACCGGGTAAGAGGCCTTGATGGTGTGATGGCCAGACAGCACCGTGAAGGTACGCGAAAAGATGGAGAGTAGATGGATTCAAGAGGTATTCAGGAAGCGAAATCCACGGGACTTGGTAACAGACTGGATTTTGGAAAGGCGACAGAGGGAGGAGGGGACTTCCGGTTTGCTGACTTACAACTCGATGCATGGTGGAGCATGTTCTGAGACGGGCAATAGGACAAGAAAGCTGGCTTTCAGGGGAGGAGGTGCTCACCAATTCAGTTTCGAACATGGTAAGTTTGAGGGACCACAGAGACATCCAAGAAGAGACAACAAATGCAGTACATAGGTTTGGAGCTCAGGGGACATCTGGGCCAGAAAGAGGCATCTGCCTCCCCTGCCTACAGCTGGTCACTGAAGCTGCATGAAGGGCCACCTGGGGCAAGGAGAGGACACGTGACTGAGCCCATAACCAGCCATTCATCAGCTACAGGAGACAGGAGACGGACCAGAGAGAGAGGAAGAAAGCCAGAAAGCAATGCAGAACATTTGGTCTGCCGGGAGGGCAAGTAAGGAGACAGAAAAAAGGCCAGCGGGATTGACTTACATCCGGTTAACTTCGTTAAGAACTCTTTAATGGGATGAGGGTGCCTTAAGAGCGACAAGTGAGAAAGTAAAGATGACCCCTGAGCACCGGCTGTGATGTGCTCCAGTGTCAGGGCGACCCCTCGAGGCGGGAGGGCCAAGTGGAAGAGGCTAAAAGAGGAGCAGGGGTGCAAACCAACAGGAAGGAGTGCAGAAGAGGATGCGAACAGGGTGCTGAGGAAGCAAGAGGGCACGGGCTCCAGGCGTGGGTGAAAAGCTACCTGGAGGAGGGAGGAGAGCCCCTCCACAGACCAGGGAAGGAGGGGAAGGGAACAAACACAAGGATGGGCTTGTTATCAGCAAGACGGAGGAGTTCCCATTTGATGGCCGCTATTTTTTCTGTCAAACTGGAGATGAAGTCATACATCGGGATGGAAGGGGAGGGCCATGACGTCAACAGCACAGCCACGCCAACGGGTCTAACTTACCTTGGTCGGCATTGCCACTTTCTCTCCCTACTGCCAACACCTTACGTCCTATTCGTCTGTGAGTTGGCTGTCAGGCCTAAGGATCCTGGTATTTTTAAGGTCACAAAGAATGATGTTGCCACCCCCTCGGCCCCAAGTGGCCCTTCCGGATCTGCCGCTCCTGTGTGTTGATCACCTACGTCTTTCACAAACCTTTCCCCTTCTCTGTGTTTCTCGTTAGGTCTCATAAAAACCACTGAAATAACTTTGTAAGCAGTCTCCTGCCGCCACTCAGCTCCAATGCAACAGACGGGACCACGTAACTTCCCGCTTTAAACCTGACTGTAACTCCACGATGAGTACTGTCTCCACTTAGACCCCTGGCTGCAGCCTTCAAGGTACAACTTGCAGGCCCACCCCATGCACCTGGCCTCCTTGCCGGCCTCTCTGGACTAAGGGTGGATTCTGGGCACACACGTTCGTCCTACCACCACGCTCAAGAGCCAATGCCAATGTGTGTTCCCTGGCTTTGTACCACCACGTCCAAATTGCTGGCTGGCACCCAGCAGGTGATCAGTGAGTGTCTGCTGACCGATGAGCAACTGCTACCACTGCCCAAGGAGGTCCACCTCGCGTGTGACCGACTGAGGGCCCATTTCTAGTCAACTGACCGGATTGCAAGTTACCTCCGCTCTCCCAGTGAAAATACGATTTTCTCTCCCTCTCCCTCGGGCACAAAACCTCTCCAGTTACAAAACGTGTAGAAACAAAACGCCGACGGGAAGCTCTCCACCCATCCTTTCTGCCACGGAACTGTAACTTCTAAAACGTCCCTCTGAAGGAAACCCACGCTGCAGGTAACCTTTATCTCCAGGTCCCACCCAGAAAATCAATAGCAAAATACACAGAACAGCTGTTCCGTGTATTTTCCTTCTACCAACGAAGTGGTCACGTTAATTAGCCCTACAGATTGTGTGGCATGTTCGGAAGTTTTAGAGCCGTGAGAGAACACGGAGCCGCTGGGATTCCAGCCACTTGGCCAGTGTGCTCTCTCCCTACCTCGAAGCGCTACTTTAGGACTTCTATTCTGAGAGTTCTATTTTCTGAACCTGCTTTGACCAAAAGCATTTTGTCAGCTCACAGTGAGAAACATGGCGGGGCTAGGGAAGTCTGAGAAAATGCTCCTGTGATGTCTCGTCATCATGTATCCTTAGTTAGCAAAGGGCTTCCGGATCAGTGAATTCACTTTGTACTCTCTTTTAGACGTTCCATTCGAGGGGCACCTGGGTGGCTCAGTCGGTTAAGCGTCCGACTTTGGCTCAGGTCATGATCTCACGGTTCGTGGGTTCAAGCCCCGCATCAGGCTCTGTGCTGACAGTTCAGGGTCCGGAGCCTGCTTCAGATTCTGTGTCTCCCTCTCTCTCTGTCCCTCCTCTGTTCATGCTCTATCTCCTTCTCTCTCTCTCTTAAAAATAGATAAACATCAAAAAAAAGTTTAGACATTCCATTCGAGTTACACCTTTTATTACAGTGGTTTAGAAACACCACTGTACAAGAACAAGAGTACCTTCTTCCTCGGTCTAGACAGCCCTATGTATTAAAAACAACAATGGCCACAATACAGAGGATCCAGATAGAAATGCCTTTCAAGGCCAGAGTTTGGGAGATATGATCTGAATGCAAATACCAAAAGCCGGTTAACCTTGAAAAGGAAAAAAAAAAAAAAACCATATTGGGACTTGAAGCCACCAAAAAATAAGACGCTTAAACTCACTCTTTCAAAATTTTAGGTGCCTACAGAACCAAAACTTTTAACTTTTTAACACCGAAGCCAGCTACTAAGTGGTGTCAAAAATCCCAATCCTTAAAAAGTACACATATTTTTTTTTTTGATAGTTTAAGTACAGACCCAGAGGGATACACAAACTGGGTATGCAAAGTTCCTCCTGGCTCTGATTCAAATCTTGGACATTTTCAAGGCTGTGCTTTGATGAACCTTTATCGTCAGTAAAACGTTCTCAGTTTAGATCTCTAATCGGTACGTTTATGTCCTACAATTATCCGCAGACAAGTTTCAAGTTCACCTTAGGAAGAGAAATGGGGCAACTTTAGAAAAGGACAATGGTCCGCTCTGTAGCCCTGAAACAGAAGTAAGGACAGTACAGTCTTTATATCTCTCATTCCAGGAGCTGTAGACGAATGTCAGGCAAAAACTTTAGATTAAGGGCCTTTTTTACCCGACCCGATCCCTGGGTGAGCACGTACGTTTAGAGACGTTTTCAAGACACGCTCACCGAGCTTCTAGGGGCAAGGCACTGGCAACAAGCTGCTGTCAGGCAAGGGGGCCGGCAATCTGACCGCACCCCGCGCGGTAACAGAGTCGGATCCTAACAGGGGCGTTTACGTTTAGCTCAAAACTTTCAGGCCTTTTCACTCCGTATGCGCGATTTCACAGAAGTGCTGTCTCCAGGCTGCACCTACCAAACCCGAGGCCAAGAGACTCACTGCGAAGCGCAGCGAGGTCCCAGCCGAGGGCCCGTCCGCGGCGGGCGCGGCCCGGGAAGCGCGCAGGAGAGGCCCGAGGAGAGGCCCCGGAGGGCAAAGGAGGGCAGACCACCCACGGCCCGGCTCCAGGGAGCGGAGCCCCCGGCGCGCACCTTCATAAACTCGTCCTTGTCGAAGCAAAGCGTGTCCGGCCCCTTGGGCAGGTTCATCCTACTTTTCTCCATCCCGCCGGCCGCCGCCTCTCGGCGCCGAGACTCGAGCGAGGAGAAGCAGGAGGCTGCGCGCTCGGACGCTGCGGCCGCAGCCACGGCCAGTTTCCACGGCACAGAGGCACCGCTTCCGCCAACATGGCAGCGCCCGCGCCGTGGCCAATGAGCGAGGACGCCGCGGGTCCGCCTCCGCCTGCGGCCGCCAAGAGCGGCGCGCGGACCGCCGCCGCTGCTTCGGCGGGTGGTGCTGCCCCCTTGCGTCGGAGGGCGGCACTGCGGCCCCGCGCACGCTTCCTCCGGGTAGCCCAGCTCCGGGCCAGGCGGGGTGAGCCCGGGAGGGGACCGGCGGGAAGGGTCAGGGGCGCTCCCTCCCCACCCCACCCTTTTCACTGGAAAATCGGCTCGCAGCCCGTGTCTTCTCCCTGAGATTGTTCCGCGGAGAGCATAGTCGTGGGCGGATGCTGGCCCCTTGGTTCTGAGGCCGGTCTCCCAGAGTTGGGCACATCGCCATGTCACTCCTCCGGTCCCCGTGCGCCGCCGCCGCTGCCGCCTGGGCGCTGAGGCCTCGGTGGGAGACTGGGCCACCGCCCTTAGCCCCGGCACCCGCAGGCGAGCGTAGCTTCTCCTCCCGTGGGCTCCGATCCTGGGAACTGCCGGGAGGAAGGTGGGCAGCTGGGCACACAGCCTTAGGTCCTCTGGGCAGCAACCTGCTCCACTTCGGGCTCAGGTCCAGGGTGGGCAGCTTCGGAGAACAACTTTGGGTCCTCAGGGTTCTTAAAACCTCGAGATTTTGTCGCTACCTGCTGACAAAACACAGCCGACAAGTAGTGCATGCGTATTTTTTTCTAATCTAAGCCAGGAATTGGCAAATGTGTGTGTTTGTGGCCAGTATTGGTGCAATCGCCGCACCTCCCCGCAGTTTCTGAGACTTTCTCTCTCCTCCTCGCCGCCACCCATCCCCAACATTTATTTGAGGTTTTCTTTCTTCTTCCTTTGTTCTTTCTCCCACTGCTGCCCCCCCCCCCCGCCCTTTCGTGTGAATGCCATGGTCAAATGACGATTCATTTTTCTTTTTTTTCCTCCTCGAATGTGTGACAACTCAAACCACAAATCAGGCTTCACACTCTTCGCCCTGCAAGTCTTTGTTTGCTTCCTGCAGCCTTGCTTTAAGAAACCAGGCCTCGGCTGCTGTTGGAGATGCTGCTGTTGGAGATGCCATTAACCCTTAATAGTCCTAAAAAGGGGGTGGACCAGTGGAAGACAATGCCTTACAAAGACAGTCTTGTGTTCAAGTCACTCCAGACAGGAAACCGGCCACGGTTTAAACATGTGGGTATAGAATCTGCAACAACCTATTCCCTACCATCGGGCCTGGCAAGGCTTCGCGAAGGACATATTTCCAGCCAATACTCAGAGAATGTGACAGAGCGTGAGAGCTGGAGTCAGTCCAGAAAATCAGAATAAAGTGCCAGAGGAGCAATTATGAGGAGCGCACTCTGTGGCCCTATTATGTTTCTGCGGCTATAGGGAATGAAAACCTCAGCATTTGGTTTTCGTTCGTTGACTCTTATTATGAAATTTTGCAAACGTGCAAAAAAAAAAAAAGGGTGGAGAGCACAAGCCTTCCCGAGCCTGTCCAAGAACAAGGGGGGGGGGAGTGTCTAAAATACATATTTTAAGTTTATTTACTTATTTTGAGAGAGAGAGCAAGCAGGGGAGGGGCAGAGAGAGAGGGAGACAGAATCTCAAGTAGATTCGGCACGGTCAGTGCAGAGCCCCATGTGGGGCTTGAACTCACGAACCGCGAGATCGTGAGGTGAGCTGAGATCAGGAGTCGGACGCTTAACCGACTGAGCCACCCAGGCGTTCCTGGAATATATTTTAAAGCAAATCCCAGGCACCACATCATTCCTGGCTCCCAAATACCTTGGTTTATAGTTCAGAGAAAGCTGAGGAACTCTAGCTGAGCCAGGAGTTGAACCGCTCCTTACCTCCATTATAATTCCCTTCCGCAAGTATTGCCAGGCCTTTGGTAAAGAAATGAACCTGAACGTGTGCCGCCTGGGGTGCTAATGTCGGGGATGCTGAAGGGGTTAGGTGGCAAAGAAGGATAAAGACCCCGCTACCTGCTCTCCTCCCAAGAGTCAATAGGGAACAGCCAAGACCCCACAGAGTGGGCTTGGAATCATAGGCTGTGGTAATGATGCATCCTATCAAAGCCAGGAGCTGCAGGAAAGACCCCAGATGCTGATGGAGAGCATCTCACTTCGGCTCAGGTCATGAGCTCACAGCTCGTGAGTTCGAGCCCTGTATTGGGCTCTGTGCTGACAGCTCAGAGCCTGGGGCCTGCTTCCGATTCTGTGTCTCCCTCTCTCTCTGCCCCTTCCCCCACTTACAGTCTGTCTCTCTCTCTCAAAAATAAATAAACATTAAAAAAAAAAGTAGGTACGTAGCCTAATCAGTAAAGACATGATCGGCAGTCAGTCTATCCTAGTTTCTCCTCTCTTCTCCGATCTGTACTTTCCTCACGAGAGAGGCTTGAAATTGACATTTTTTTTTTATCTATTCCCTAATTTGTCTTTCTTGCCTTAATCTCATTCTAAAGCTTGTGCCTGCGAGTTCATTTCTAGGTAACTGTTAACCCCCTGTGACTTTGCATCTCTGGAAAATTCTCAGTTCCCTATTTTCTCTGCCAATGTGACAGGTCCCCATTTCTCCTTCCCACTCTTCTCTATTTATACTTTTCATATTTTTGGCAGCTTTGCTGCGGAACACTCAAAAATCGCAAAGAGAAATATTGTGCTCCGGGAACTCACACGAGCGTTTTCTCCAATACCATCCATCTGCCCCTTCTGATCCTTTCCTGAACTGTTGGACTGAAGCAGCCAAATCCTCCAACGGCAACCAGAGTTGTCTTTGTTCACTACTGCAGGAGAGGAGGGTTTCCATTTTTTTTTAAAAAATGTTAATGTTTTTTTTTTATTTTTGACAGAGAGAGAGAGAGAGAGAGAGAATGGGTTGGAGCAGAGAGAGGGAGACACAGAATCCGAAGCAGGCTCCAGGCTCCGAGCCGTCAGCCTAGAGCCCGACGCCGGACTCGAACTCACCAACCGTGAGATTGTGACCTGAGCTGAAGTCGGATGCTTAACCGACTGAGCCACCCAGGCGCCCGGAGGAGGGTTTCCATTTTGAACTGGAACTGAATGTATAGTCTGCCAGCCCCAAATTCCCAGGAAAGCAAGCGTGAGGCGGGGTGTGGAGGACAGACATCATGGCAGAGGGCTCCATTCAACTTGAAAATCTCACAATAAGCCAAGAAGACCATTTCAACATCTTCTGTAATTGAATTATACCCTCTTTCGTTCCAGAGTGGATTTGAGGTCATTTGGTTTGATTCTTAAATATTTCCCATTCCAACTAGAAAACAGATTAATCCTAAGGGATCCCAAATTCTGCCTCTTCCCCCCAATCAGTGAGTACCCAAATGGGGTATGACAGTACCGGAATATTCTCCCATGTGTATTTTATAACAGACTAACATTTTATCGGTCTTCTTCAAAGAAGAGAAATGATAGGGATAACTTTTTAAAAGCATTATGGGGAAAATCATGAAAGAGTATGAAATGAACCTGAAAGATTGTAGTGTTTTCAGAGGGACGTTAGGTGTTGTCTCACGTACCCTTCTGGGCTATCTGATTCTGTGGGATATTCTGTGCCTTTCTTGTGTTTGAGCTATTTTGCAACTCTGTAAAGCGTACGTAATTGTGGTGGTAACATCTTAGTGGTCCCCTTGTTAATTAACGAATTAAGTAAAATCCTTACAAGGGTTCATCTTATGTTTGCATAAAGGTCATTATTTTATCTTTTTGAGAAAATTATTGGGGCATCTGGGTGGCTCAGTCGGCTAAGTGTCTGACTTCGGCTCAGGTCATGATCTCACGGTTCATGGGTTCAAGCCCTACGTCGGGCTCTTTGTTGACAGCTGGAGCGTGGAGCCTGCTTCGGATTCTGTGTCTCCCTCTCTCTCTGCCCCTCCCCTGCTTGTGTTCTGTCTCTCTGTCTCTCAAAAATAAGTAAACATTAAAAAAATTTAAAAAAAGAAATATGTATTAAAAAAAGGAAATTATATACAAGCAGCATTTCAATTAATAAACTATGGTAGGATTCTAGTAAATGAAAGTGCAGAGAAATCAAATCAGAGTGAATTTTAGAATCACCTTCTATGCCGCAGTCCTATGCCTGAGGGAAAGAATGGATGAAGTTCAAGACCAGGCAGTGGCCCTGAGGCGTTCGAAGAATCTGTGTAGACACTGGCATGCATGACAAATGTATAGGACTCTTTCCCATCAGTGTTCCTCAGGGTTCGGTTAACCTTTCTCTTCCCAGCTCCCCTCTCCTGTAGTGAGATCAACTGTACCCTTGGTTTCAGCTCCCATTCATGAGCTAATACCTCTCTAATTGCTTAACCACCAACCATCGGCTTCTCTCCTCCCCACCAGACCCATGTAACTGACCACCTCCTTATACTGTTTCACTTTCATATCCCACCGGTGCCTCAAAACTCGGCATGTTGCAAAGATTATCCAAACGATGATACATCATCTTTTCGGAAAGGCTTGCTTCTCCTTCATTTTGTTTCTTTACAAATGGCCTCCGCCAATGCCAACTGCATGTACCAGAAAGCCAGGAATCAATCATACAACCGAGCCAACCTGTTGTACTTTGAAACACTTGACCACAAACCTGCGATGGGTATTCAACACTGACTACAAACTCCCTTGTCTCTCCAGGGGGTTTGCTACCCCTCTAATGGATGACCATCTTCAAGACTTGCCTCAACAACCCCCCCCCACCTCTTCTGAACAATGTCTCCTCCCTCTAAGCTCATGCCTACTGTCACACTTAAAGGAAATAAAAACGAATTATGGAGGAATTCCTCTTGTCACCATCAAATCAAACCTATACCTGCATTTGTATCCATTTTTGTTCATTTCTAAGCATTTATTCCACAAATATTTAGTAAGTACCTGCTATGCGCTCCACACTGCCCTGAGTGTTTGCAAATCTGTGGGGAACGCTACAGAAAAGTCCCTGTCACTATGGAATTTACATTGCAATTGGAGAAATGTACAAGAAACAAAGACAATGTTAGCTGAAGATAGCTCGGGGTTATTGAGAAGAGCAGTGAGAGACTATTAAAGGGGAGGACGTGCCCCAGCTCTAACCTACCCAGCTGGGTGCCCTTTCTTCTGCTTGGGATTCTTTCTCGGCATTGCCAGGGACATCAAGGTCTCCTTTCCAATGGATTGTTGCCGTCAGCATACAATTGACCTTCTGTCTTAAAAACAAAACAAAACAAAACAGACTTCCTTTGACCTTACATCTTCCTACAGCAACCTCTTTATTTCTTTCCCCACTTCAATCACAGTATAACTTGTAAAATATTTGTCTATACCTGTGGGTGCCTAATTAGGGTACCGTGTCCCCAAAGATACTTGAAAACTCTCTAAAGAATCCTTGAAAAGGGGCACCTGGGTGGCTCAGTCAGTTAAGCGTCCAACTCTTGGTTTCAGCTCAGGTTGTGATCTCATGGTTAATGAATTCAAGCCCCAAGCGTGGAACTTGCTTGGGACTCTCTCTCTCTCTGCCCCTCCCCTGCGCATGCGTGCGTGCGCTCTCTCTTTCAAAATAAATAAACTTAAAAAAAATGCTTTGTGCCCAGATCATTTTAAGGGAGTCCATTTCCAGATCCATACTCCATATATCCTCTGTAATATAATTCTATGTCCGAGAATGGGTCTGATATCATGATACTCCCCTCACACCCTGGGACAGCAACATACACCTCCCAAATCTTATTAGAGTATATGACTTGGGCTGATACCAAAGTTGAAACACCGCCTTTGTTTTAAGTAATGCCCTTCAGTGAGTAATCTTGGGGCTCCGCATTTAGTGCTTCCTCTCCTTATTAAGGTTGGAAGTTAGCATTGGAGAGAAGGTGTTTGGGCTGATGTTGACATGCTGCGAAATCAGAAGGACAATCAGTTCGGGTTCGTGACACGGATGCCTTTATATTTAAATTAAACTATATATATATATATATATATATATATATATATATATATATATATCCTTTAGGGACACAATAGGAAAAAAAAAACACAAGTAAGCATTGTAATGATTTCTTTCCGTTCCAGTGTGGTTCGGTAAATAAAATAATAGAAAACTAGCTTGTTCTTCTTTTCAAAAAATGACATGGTATCAGGAAAATGTTATTCCAGTGAAGTCAATCCTTTCCTATGTTATTTTTTTAAATATTGTCGATGTCTAGTTAATAAACTATACACGAGCTCGTGATGCAAAGTCTCTAATTACAAATTTCAGACGCCAGCTTAAAAATGTTCGAGGCGTGGGGCGCCTGGGTGTTTCAGTTGGTTAAGCATCTGACTCCGGCTCAGGTCATGAACTCACGACTCGTGAGTTCGAGCCCCGCTGCATCAGGCTCTGGGCTGACAGCTCGAAGCCTGGAGCCTGCTTCAGATTCTGTGCCTCCCTTGCTCTCTGCCCCTTCCCGCACCTGTGCTCTCTCTCTCTCTCTCATAAATAAATAAATAGATAGATAAATAAATAAAACATTAAAAACAATGTTCAAAACACCAAAAGTGTCCCCAGCTATTGTTCAATCTGCCCTGGGAGCAAAACCCCCGGCCTCCCAACCCCCGTTTGAGAATCACTGCTCTAGATGATTCCATCTGGCATTATTGATTTCAGTACTTTGTACAGACTGAGGCTCTGAAGTTAGTGTCTCCAATCCTGACCTGCCCTTGGAGCCCAGACTCACATGTCCAACTGCCTACAGCATTTTTCTCCATATGAATATGTAACAGAAGTCGTATTGTTTTAAGTTTATTTATTTATTTTGAGAGACAGAAGGAAAGAGAGCAAGCATGCGCGGGGGGGAGGGGCAGAGGGACAGAGGGAGAGAGAGAATCCCAAGCAGGCTCCATGCTAACAACACAAAGCCTGACTCAGTGTTCGATCCCGCAATCCACAGGATCATGACCTGAGCCAAACTGAGGAGTCAGATACTCAACCTACTGAGCCACCTAGGTGCCCCACGAGAGTCATATTTTCAACACGATTTCTTTTTTTTAATTTTTTAACATTTTTATTTATTTTTGAGAGACAGAGACAGAGAGAGCATGAACGGGGATGGGTCAGAGAGAGAGGGAGACACAGAATCCGAAGCAGGCTCCGGGCTCCGAGCTGTCAGCACAGAGCCCAATGCGGGGCTCAAATTCACGGACCGCGAGATCATGACCTGAGCCAAAGTCGGAAGCTTAACCGACTGAGCCACCCAGGCGTCCCTCAACATGATTTCTAACCTGCTTCCTCCTCAACCAGCTCGTCTCTCAGTCTCCTCATATAAGTAAATGGCATCCCCATCTACCTAGTGGCTAAAGCCTCAACCCCTGAGATGACTCCTTCCTTTCCCTAATCTCGTATCTAATCCATCAACAAAACCTGCTGATTTTACCCCCAAAAGCGATGTCAGACTTGATCACTGCTCTTCATATCCACAGCTCCCATTTGAATCCAAAACCTGAAATTTTTTTTGCACTTCAGATACTGCAGACAGGCTCTGATCCCTCGACTGCACCCGTACAGGTGCATCACAAGACTGTTAGGAACTACCACCTTGCCGAATCCAATGATTAATTCCCAGATCTCAAATGACTCAACCCGTCCGTCCTAAATGACACAGAAGTCCTTTCACTTTGCTTGGAATGTTACACTTTATTCATCTAGGTTCTGACTCTTCCTTCGTTTTCCACCCTTGTCACTGATGGCTGCTTTCGGTCGACTTGGCTGGGTTCTCCTGAACTTCCTGACCTTTAAACGTCAGTGGGCTCCAGGACCCAGACCTTCGGTCTGAGTTTCCTGTTGCGTTAAAAACCAAAATTCAGGGGCGCCTGGGTGGCGCAGTCGGTTAAGCGTCCGACTTCAGCCAGGTCACGATCTCGCGGTCCGTGAGTTCGAGCCCCGCGTCAGGCTCTGGGCTGATGGCTCGGAGCCTGGAGCCTGTTTCCGATTCTGTGTCTCCCTCTCTCTCTGCCCCTCCCCCGTTCATACTCTGTCTCTCTCTGTCCCAAAAATAAATAAAAAACGTTGAAAAAAAAATTAAAAAAAAAAAATAAAAAAAAAACCAAAATTCAATTGAGTAAATTTTAGAGAACTTACTGGCTTTCTTTAATGATTCATGAAATGGGAAGCATCCCATCTAACAGATCGAAAGGAGCTCTGAGGAGCTGTATAAAATGAAAGGCTTGTTCGGCACAGGGCAGGAAGAGCATAGAAGCGACACCAGGCAAAAACAAAAACAAAAACAGGTTGGTTACGGCCAGGTGACTTTCCTTCAGGGGATGGCAGGGGTCCATCATGCAGATGATCCGGTGGCTCCCGATTGACTCGTTTGAGAGGGGGGAGCCCATGCTGTAATTAAGTCTCAGTCTGGTGACATGCGCTTAGCATAAGCGACGCCATTTTGGGCCTGTTGCCTTGTTTTTAATGGTTGCTTCATAGCGAATAACAGCAAGTTGAGTAGCTTTAAACAACCCAGTTTATTATCTCATCATTTGTCACCAGGAGTCCGGGCACAGCCTTACGGGGTCCTCCACTCAAGCTCTCACTCAAAGCAGAAGTGAGGGTGTCAGCCAGGCTGCTCTCACCGACGGGCTCACCTGGGGAAGAATCCGCTTCCAAACTCACTCAGGCTGTTGGCAGAACTCACGTCCTCGCATCTGTACGGTTTGGTGGGAGGTCGGGGGGAGATTCCGACCTATCAGACACTATCCTCAGCTCCCAGGGGCCACCTGCAGTTCCCTGTCATAGGTGGCTTGAAACGTAGCTCTTTGCTCCTTCACGGCCAGCAGGAGATCCTCCTACTATCGTGCGAAACCAGAGTCTGATTTAATGTGATGTAATCATAAGAGTGATAACCTCTTACTCTGCCAAGTTCTACTAGGTTAAGAGCACGTCCTAGGTCCCGTCCACACTCAAAGGACATAACACAAGGGGACAGACACCACGGGGCTGTTGAACACACCTCTGTCCGTACTCACTGTGTAGATAAGCCCACTCCTTCTCACGTCCTGAAATATCACCTCTATCCTAATGACGCTCGGATTTGTGTCTCCAGCCTGGACCTCATCCCTGGTCTCCGAACGCGTGTACTCGGCTGCCTGCTTGGCATTCCTGTTTGGGTTCAACCGCCATCTCAAAAGTAATATTTCCAAAGCCAACCACCCCTGTTTCCCATCAAACCTGCCTCCCCTGTAGTCTTTCCCATCTTAGCAAATGGCACCTTCGCTGTTCCAGTGCCTCGGGCCAAAGAATCGTAGAATCATCCCAATTCTTACCTTCTCCATACACTCTGCACCTAATTTATCTACAGATCCTGCGAGTTTGCCCTTCAAAATTCACCCAGAATCTCACCACTTCTCCCCATTCTCACATCTACCACTCCGGTCCCTCCACCACTCTACTCACCCTAGATCGGTGGTCCTCGACCAGGAGGGTTTTGTCCACCGAGGGGATTTTGACAATCTTGGAGACCGTATTAGTTGTCACAACTGGGGGAAAGGGTGCTGCTGGCATCTAGTGGTCAGAGGCCAGGAGTCCTGCTAAATAAACATCCTGCGGTGCACAGAATAGCCCCCACGACAAAAAAATCTATGTGGCCCAAAATGTCAACAGTACAGAGGTCATGAAACCTCCATCTACGTTAATGCGAATAACCTCCTGACTGGTTTCCCTGCCTTCACCCTTGCTCCCCACCCCACAAGTCTATTGTGCACACAGTAGCCTGCATAATTCCTTTCTAATCTAAGTCAAGTCAAGCCTCTTCAAAGCCATCCAACAGCTTCTCGTCTGGCACAAAGTTAAAGACAAATCCTTCTCAGGGCCTTTGAGACTGAACACGACCCCACTGCCTCCCTTACGTGCCTCTTACCACTTGCCCTCTTGCTCTTTTTCTTTGTCCAGAATTATTGGTCTCTGTTCCATTCTTTAAGCGCACTGGATGTGCTCCTACCTTGTGCCTACTGTTTGCTTTGCCTGGAATGTTCTTGTCCAGACAGCACAATTGCTCGTTCCTCAATTTCCTCCAGGTCTTTGCTCAAACGAGAGTCTTCTCTGACACAGTCCTCTATAAAATAACAATAAGAAATAAATACGAATCTGCTCCCTTAAGCCCCAGCCTCCGTGTCCCCTTACCCAGCTTTACTTTTCCTCCTAGTCCTTGTCAACATCTCACATGTGTGTGTGTTTATTTGCTTATTTTCCGATTCGGCCGCTAAAGTGGAAGCTCCATGGGGGCAGCAAATTTATTTTTTCTATTGTTAACTATTCTTCTCTCTCTCTCTCTTTTCTTTTTTAGTGTTTATTTATTTATTTATTTATTTTTTCCAACGTTTATTTATTTTTGGGACAGAGAGAGACAGAGCATGAACGGGGGAGGGGCAGAGAGAGAGGGAGACACAGAATCGGAAACAGGCTCCAGGCTCCGAGCCCTCAGCCCAGAGCCCGACGCGGGGCTCGAACTCACGGACCACGAGATCGTGACCTGGCTGAAGTTGGACGCTTAACCGACTGCACCACCCAGGCGCCCCAGTGTTTATTTATTTTTGAGAGAGAGAGAGCACGAGCAGGGGCAGAGAGACAGGGAAACACACAGAATCCGAAGCAGGCCTCATCTGTTCTCTACACAGCAGCCAAAGTGAACTTTTAAAAATGCAAAAGGAGGGCTCCTGGGTGGCTCAGTCAGTTAAGCATCCGGCTTCGGCTCAGGTCATGATCTCGCAGTCTGTGAGTTTGAGCCCCGCGTCGGGCTCTGTGCTGACAGCTCGGAGCTTGGAGCCTGGAGCCTGTTTCAGATTCTTTGTCTCCCTCTCTCTCTGACCCTCCCCCATTCATGCTCTGTCTCCCTCTGTCTCAAAAACAAATTAAAAAAAGAAAACTGTTAAAAATGCAAAAGGAGGGCACCTGGGTGACTCAGTCAGTTGAGCATGTGACTCTTGATTTCGGCTCAGGTCATGATCTCATGGTTCCTGGGATCGAGCCCTGTGTCTCTCTTTTTCTCTCTCTCTCTCTTTCTTTCTCTCTCTCAAAATAAATAAATAAACTTAAAAAATATTCAAAAATAATCCCATCACCACCTTCCACTCACCAGGGTAAAACCCTTCAGTCACTTTCCATTTCACTCAAGCCCCAGTTGACAGTCTACAGACCAGGGCAGATCAAGATTTCAGAGTTCTTTTTTTTTTTTTTTTAATGTTTTGTTGTTTATTTTTGACAGAGAGAGAGGCAGAGCACGAACAGGGAGGGGCAGAGAGATACAGACATGCACACACACACACACACACACAGAATCCGAAGCAGCTCCAGGCTCCGAGCTGTCAGCACAGAGCCCGACGCGGGGCTCGAACTCACGAACCGCGAGATCGTGACCTGAGCCGAAGTCAGACACTCAACCGACTGAGCCACCCAGGCGCCCCAAGATTTCAGAGTTCTTAATCACGGAAAAGATTATGATGTCATCGCCACCACAGATAATTTAAAAAAATTTAAATATTAGATCCCAAAGTAAGTGTGTTAAAAGCCTAACAATTTCGGATTTCACGAAATCGCATTAATCTTCCCACCCTGTGTGTGTTTAATCTTTGCACTGCCCCTTCTTCCCTTCTGCTTCCGGCACTCCCCACACCCTGCCAGAACTAGTCTTCCAAGCTGTCTTCCCATCTCCAGCCATACTCCTTTCTTTCTTCCCTCCCCACACCAATCTATCCTCTACACTTCTTCCAAAATGACCACTCTAAAACACACATCTCATTATGTCCATCTCCTATTGAAAATAGTACCTCCTGAGGATGTCCAAGTTTCCCTAGTGTAGGACTTTTGCAAGACTCTTTGATGGTAAGTGACAGCAATCCAAAGCGAAGTGGACGGAACGAAAGGGAAAAACAAACAAACCAAACAAAACAAAGGGATTTCCAGGTTTGCATAGGGAAGGATACTGCGGTTCATCAAATCAAAAGAGCTGAAGAGTTGGAATTTCAGAGTCAAGAACTAGGGACTGGAAATCAGCAGAACACATGTTCTTTCTATCCATGTCTCATGTTTACTTGTCTTCATGTGGCTGCTTTCTTCTTTGGTCAGAGTCTCTTCGAGTGTTAGGGAGGATGGCCGTTGCCAAGTCCTGAATCCCCACCAGCAAGGCCGGTAACGTCACTAAAAAGATAGCCTCTCCTTCCTGCCATTTACATATCAATCCCCGGGAGATTCTGATTGGTCCCTCTTTGAGTCAGGTGGACCCACCACTGTGTGTGTTTATGTGTGTGGTCCCCAGACCCCGTAAAGCATGGAAGAAATTACCCAGAGTCAATGCAATGCTGTCCCCAGAAAAAGGAAGATGAGAAAGCACAGTGGTCAGATGCAACATAATGGCCACTAGCTTCCACTGCTTACCGAACGTGGCACATAACGACCTTACAGATCTGGTGCCTAACGATCTCTCCGACTCCACTTTTATCCACTCCTCCCTCATGTTCCATGTTCTTTTTTTTTTTAATGTTTATTTTTGAGAGAACGTGAGCGGGGGAGGAGCAGAGAGAGAGGGAGACACAGAATCCAAAGCAGGCTCCATCCAGGCTCTGAGCTGTCAGCACAGAGCCCGAAGCGGGCTCGAACTCACGATCCGTGAGATCATGACCTGAGCCGAAGTCGGACGCTTAACCGGCTGAGCCACCCAGGTGCCCCTTGGGTTCCGTATTCTAACCACAGTGAACTGCTGTGGATTCTTGGATGCCTTTGGCTATCTCTTACCTCCAGGAGGTCACACCTACTGCTCCCTGTACCTAAAACACTTTGCTGGCTTGTTTTACAAATATAATCCTTCCATGGTGTGCTTAGGTGACTCAGTCAGTTGAGCATTCCGACTTCAGTTCAGGTTGTGATCTCGTGGGTCGTGGGTTTGAGCCCCACGTAGGGCTCTACGCTGACAGCTCAGAGCCTAGAGCCTGTTTCAGATTCTGTGTCTCCTTCTCTCTGTCCCTTGCCTGCTCCCTCTCCTCTCTCTCTCTTTCTCTCAAAAATAGACATTAAAATCTTAAAAAAAAAATACTCCCTGACATTCTTCTCATACATCACCTCCTCCAGGAAGTCGGTTTTGATTTATGGATTTTTTATTATTCAGGGATAGTAAGGCCAACAGATCAGGAGATACCTTTCATTGAAAAGACCCTTGGTTACTAACAGACCCCATGAGGAGGGAGCATGCCGAGTCACCAGGGAGGGATGGGACGGGGACACAGGACAGCAGCAGCGTCTGTCAGGATGGGGCTGGGGATAGAGCCTTTATTGTGGTTTCTGCAGGTAGAATGGGGGAAGCAGGGGCAGCAGGTTAGGACCGGCTGGTTTGAATACTTTCAGCAGGTGCTGGGGCACAGGGGCTGTCCCTGCTGCTACCTGGCTCTGGTATGATCTGGTCCTTGAATGTGCGAGCTCCACAGGAGAGGAGGTTAGGGATCCGACTCTGGATTCATTGCTTTGGGTTTAAAAAGCACCCCCCCCAGGTGAGTTGTTTACTCCGTCCGGGTATTGACCAACCCTGGGAGGGGCAGTCCTTCCGGGGTCAGCAAGGCCCCAGATTGTCAAAGCATCAGAAAACAGAAAATAAAAGACTTGGTCACTAGTCTTCCCTGACATTTTTTTCAGCCTCTTCCCCTAAAGCAGATTTATGCAGCTCTTCTCTGTGATCCTATAATCACTTGTACAAAACTCTGTCACGGCAAGGTGGAGGTGCCAGCAACAGCTCCAGCGAACTTTGACCTTCGAATTCCTTCTAGGGAAGTGGCTGAGAAGTTAAAGCTGCTTGAGTTTAGATTTAATGGGTATGTGACCTCACTTTATGCTGATAGCCTATAAGACTGCACATTGAGTTGTCACTCACGTGTCTTTAAAATATTTTTTCATCATGTATTTTATTAAAGTGATGAAAACAACACTCTCGATGTGCTATATCCTGAATTTCGACACAGTACCGGCCGCCCCCACATTGACTCATGCGGCCAACCGTTCATTCATACGTACAGAAGCTATCTCTTTTCTGTGCATTGTGGTGCATATATTTGACCTTCACAATACGCAGTTCATTAGCAATATTTAAACTCTGAGATGCCCTTTTAAACCGTTCAGGCCTGTGGATATCTGTGCATATAAAACCTGTAAAATCTTACGCGAGGATGCTACTTGTGCACTTGGTTTGCGCCAGTGGGCATAGCTCGATTCGTGTTCGTCCCTGAGGTCTTCATGCTTTCAATGGGACGTGATAGCCAGCTATACGATAGCAAGTGAGGGACTAACACATCACGGTGTACATTTCAGCTACTCTCCATTTAGGGACGTGAACATGCATTTGGCATTCTTAGGGATTCAGCTTTGAAGCAAAGATTTCTATCATTCTTTTCTTCAAGCTTTTGGGTCCCTTGAAT
Organism: Lynx rufus; assembly: GCF_022079265.1. Classification (NCBI taxonomy): domain Eukaryota; kingdom Metazoa; phylum Chordata; class Mammalia; order Carnivora; family Felidae; genus Lynx; species Lynx rufus. Next base: position 17,583,973 of record NW_025814840.1, read on the forward strand.
TAAGGAGTGCCCTGAGATTGTCATGAGTCAGCATTTATCTGCAATTACTTATCTCTATAATCAAAATTTTCTGAAGAAACACAAGGAAACACAAAAGAAAGCACAGATATAGTTTGGATTCTGACTCAAACTGTCGACCACAACTCCCGATTCCACATTTTATCACCTCAGGGTTCTCGTTCGTTGACTATTTTAAGTAAATATATTTTATACATTTGCAGTTATAAAATGAATTTATAGTGATAAAATGCACTTTTATTGCTTTTCTATTAATGGATTTTGGTTAATTTCCCCCCCCCCCACTTTTAAAAATAGAATTTATTTAGGTTCTGCTATGGACTGAATGTTTGCATCCTCCCTTCAAAATTCATATGCTGGAACCCTAATCTCCAGTGCAATGATATTTAAAGATAGAGCCCTTGGGAGGTAATTAGGTCACAAGGGTGTGGCCTTAATAATGGGACTAGTGCCCTTGTGAGAAGAGACAAGAGAGAGCCAAATTCCTCTTTCTCTGATCTCTACTATTAGTGTTGAATTATATTCCATTGTATGGATGCGCCATAGTTTATCTATCCATTTCCCTACTGAAGGACATCTTGGGTAGTTCCAAGTTTTGGCAATTATGAATAAAGCTGCTAGAAATATTTCTGTGTAGGTTTTTGCGTGGACATATGTTTTCAGCTCATTTGGGCAAATACTGAGAAGCACGATTGCTGAATCTGATGATAAGAATATGTTTAGTTTTGTAAGAAACTGCAAAATCGTCTTTCGAAGTGGTGGTACCATTTTGTATTCCCACCGGCAATGAATGAAGGTCCCTATTGTTACACATTCTTGCCAGAATTTGACGTTGTCAGTGTTTTGATTTTTTGCCACTCTGACAGGTGTGCAATGGTGCTGTAGTTTCAATTTGCACTTCTTAATGACACGTGATGTTGAGCATCTTTTCATTTGCTATTTGCCATCTGTAGATCTTCTGTGGTGACGTGTCTGTTCTGGTCTTTTGCCCATTTTCTAATAAGGTTGCTGTTTTCTTATCGTTGAGTTTTAAGAGTTCTTTGTATATGTTGGATATCAACTCTTTTATCAGATATGTGTTTTGGAAACATATTCTCCCATTCTGTGGCTTATCTTCTTATTCTCTCGGTCAATTGGTATTTTTGCTCAAAAAAAAAGGGGGGGATGCCATTGATTTCAAAAGTCAAAAAGTGCTGTTTTGGTAGTTTTCCAGACTATAGGTGAATCTCCTTGTTTCATTGATAAAGTTTCATTAGAAGTTAAGTGGTCACATGGGGTGCCTGGGTGGCGTCTGACTCTTGATCTCAGCTCAGGTCTTGATCTCAGGGTAGTGAGTTCAAGCCCTGCATTGGGCTACATTCTGAGAATAAAAAAAAAAAGAGAAGAAAAAAGTTAAGTGTTCACAAAAGACATACAGCAAATAGTCGCAAAACCGTGACTAGAACATATGTCCCTAACTACCATGTGATGATTCTTTCTTCTATTTTCTTCTATGAAACACTTTCTTGGTTCTTTTTTCTTACAAGATGATGAGACACAATCATGAGTGCCAGAATTCGCCCCTAAATTAATCTATGGCCTTCCTTTTGCATAATCCTCTAGCTGTTGGGATTTCTGCTCAATAGATGTTCAAGGTGACAGAGAGACTCAAGCAGACTTAGGGCTTCTGTCCCTTTTTTTTTTTTTACATTTATTTATTTTTGAGAGACAGAGCACAAGTGGAGGAGGGGCAGAGAGAGAGCGAGACACAGAATCCGAAGCAGGCTCCAGGCACTGAACTGTCTACACAGAGCCTGACACGGGGCTTGAACTCACAAACCGTGAGATCACGACCTGAGCTGAAGTCGGACGCTTTACTGACTGAGCCTGCCAGGGGCCCCTTCTGTCACTTTAATAAAAACTTTTTAGGGGAACCTGGTCTGGCTCAGTCGGTTGAGCGTCCGACTTCAGCTCAGGTCACAGTCTCGCGGTCCGTGAGTTCGAGCCCCGCGTCGGGCTCTGGGCTGATAGCTCGGAGCCTGGAGCCTGCTTCCGATTCTGTGCCTCCTTCTCTCTCTGCCCCTCCCCCGTTCATGCTCTGTCTCTCTCTGTCTCAAAAATAAATAAACGTTAAAAAAAAAAAAGTAAAAAAAAAAAACTTTTTAGAAAGTATTTCCTTTAGTTAAAATTGGCATTGTCAGACAGATGTGTGAGTCTGAAGCTATTGTTTCTGAACCCTCACTTATTTCACTGGTATTTATTGGAGTCTGCTTCAATAAATATTTAATGCTCAATATGAATATCTGTTATTATATAACAAAATATTACTATATGTATTAATATGTAATAACATAATGCAGAATTATAAAATAATATATGATATTAATATAAATATGACACACTAAATAGAATATGTGAAATATAATCATCATATTATATTATCATATCAATAACTAAATGCAACAAATAAATAGGTAAGCAGGTACTATACAAGACACAAGAGACAAACAGTAGCAAAGAGGAAGTTCTCCCTGCCCTTCTGACATTATATATTTTTTCCTATGATATTAAAGAAAGTTATTTTGTGAATTGGTGGGCTAAAATAACTGATTTGTGTGTAAGCCCCTCCTAAAAGTGTTCCCAATCTGTCATTTACTTTGAATACTGCACATTTGACTCAAAATCATGGAAAATGGAAAGAACAGCTCTAGTCTGGCGTGAGCCAGACACAAAATAAAGTGAAATGGCGTGACTTACAGAAATCCCTTACAGAAATTTATTGGGAGGCTGGGTCCTTGAGAGAACGCAGGTGCAAACCGAAGGCACTGAGGGTATTTGTGGGTGTTTCGGAAGGAGTGTCCATTCAAGGACTTTGGTTCGCATATTACTGTGCCTTCCAGACTTTCCAAAAGCAGAGACCGGGAGTGAACTGGGCCGTGTGAAAGGATTGCGGACTTCATCGGCGATTCAGGATGCGGGGCCAGGACGTGAGGGTGATCTGGCTGCGACGTCTGTCACCCCATTGATCGCCAGGGTTGATTTGGCTGATCTGGCTGGCTAGGCAGGTGTCCCCTCACCACTCTGTGCGTGTCCCTCCAGAAGCTGCGCGCTAGGTCGAACAGGACGACCTTCCCTGATAGAGGACAGTTCTTCGGTCAAGGGTATACGAGTTAGAACCTCCAAACAAGCTCTCACGGATGCAGGGCCAGAGGTGCGGACGTCGTCAGTGAGGCAAGGAGCTGGGGAAGGTGGCGTAAGTGTTACGTATCCCGGATAAGCCATTTGGGGGTTGCTGGCAAGTTTCGGTTTCTGAAGATGGAAACATCAACTTACATTTTAAGTCCTTAAAAAGACGCTAAAAAGCTAAGCGAGTATCCATCCATCATTTGACAGTGAGAGTATAAGCAGGTGTTTTCACCTAAGTAGAGCTCCCCCTACCCCACATCCGCCCTTCGCTATGGTCACTGAGGTTTGCTGGGATTGCGTGTGGAGATACGCAGAAACAGAGCAGAGTGTCCCAAAGGGAAGGGGACAGCAACTCTCCATGTTCTTTTTTTATTTTTATTTTTGAATCTTCATTTATGTATTTATTTACTTTGAGGGGGAGGGGAGGGGAGAGAGAGGGAGAGAGAGAATCCCAAGCAGGGATCGACACGGGGCTCGATCTCACAACCGCGAGCTCATGACCTGAGCTGAAATCAAGAGTCAGACTCCACTGGCTGAACCACCCAAGTGCCCCAGCTCTGCTTGTTCTAAGACTGACATCAAGTAATGGAGACCATCTTTTTCAAAAAGGAAGTCAACGTAATCCCACTTGGGCCTGAGGTGACATTCCCACGGGGACTTCCATCCCTATAGCCGGGCCGTAAGCCTCAGGGAAGACCACAGGTACCACCGAAATCGAAGAAGTGGTTCACCATCTGAGTCGCGATGTCGAGATTTCTTTTTTTTTTTTTTTTTGAATCCACAGTTAGAAAAAGTCTCTTCCTTTTAATCTTCTAGAAGCCAGGCCTAGGAGGAGCCAGTCCCTAGGAGGGACTCCAGAGGGGTGTTTCTTCCCTAGTGTGGGGGGAACGTTCTTCTTGTCATGAAAGTTGGGTCAAGACGCTTAGTGTCTGGGTGGAGGAGGGTACGGGGCAGGGGGGGAGGGGAGGGTGCGGAGTTGGCTGGACAGAAGAGGCCGAGGCAGGCTCCTGGCTCCATACGGCCTGTGTGTGGCATACAGATGACCCAGCGTTCCTCCAGCTTCTGGCGAGGAACAGAACGAAACCAAGAGGAACAGGGCTGGGTTGAGGGGCCACAGGATGCAAGCACTTGATGATAGGAGCCAGTCTCCAGCAAGGGGAGCCCACGAGACCCGCCCCAGGGCCGTCCGCAAGCCAGCACTGTGAGGAAAGACCTCCGGTGACACAGGATACAGCGGGAAACCAAAGGCTTTGCGCCCCATTGCCTCCAGTCCCAACCCACCCTACACCCAGACCCGCGATGGGGAGGAGGATGAGGTGTTTAACCCCACCTAGGGAGGGAGCTGCACTTGGAATGGTCTGCAACATTCTACTTAAACGAGAAGGTGCTGAGATGCGGGAAGTGTCCCAACTCACTCTCCCTACAAGACAGGGCTCCACAAGGAAGAATGGACAAGGCAATGGAGAAGCCACGTTATCTTTTTCCCACTGATGGCAGCGTGCACCCTCTCCCTCCACCGAGCGGGGGCAAACACAGACATGTGCCAGAGTCACTCTGATAATCAAGCCGCCGAACCTGCGTGGGGCAATGAGGCCGTGAGAGAAAAATCGCTGTGGGAAGGCAAGGAAGCCGACTTCCTTCTGGGTCGTGTGGCAGCTGACACAGAATCGCTCTGTCCGCCATCCCAGCAGGCTGTGGTAAAATGAATTGAGAGACCCATGTCAGAGAGAGCAGCCTAAGTGTCCGTCTCCAGATGAACGGATACGCAAAATGTGGTAAATCCATACAATGCAATATTATTCAGCCGGACGGAGGAAGGAGCATGGCTAACGTGTCTCACGGTTCATGCTGGTTCTCGGCTGGGACCTCAGCCAGGGCGAGCCTGAAACCCTGCACGGGCCCACCAATGTGGTGTTTCCTACTGTCTGCCCTCCCAAAGGACAAGTGTCCAATGTCAGAGCACGGGGGACAGGAATGGTCTGAGTTAGCTCTTATACTAAGAGTAGCTTCGGAAACTTCTGAAGACCCATCTTATCATCCCGGTAAGATTCCCTGCCATGTGGCCATAAAGAAACTCCTATGACATTTATCCCGTGACCCACGTATTACTTTCTAGAATGCTGAACGTTCAGCAAAGCTAGTGAGTGGTCGACTTATTTGCGAGCTTGGGTTGATGCTTCTTGTCTTTAAAAACCAACTACTGGGGCGCCTGGGTGGCGCAGTCGGTTAAGCGTCCGACTTCAGCCAGGTCACGATCTCAGGGTCCGTGAGTTTGAGCCCCGCGTCGGGCTCTGGGCTGACGGCTCAGAGCCTGGAGCCTGTTTCTGATTCTGTGTCTCCCTCTCTCTCTGCCCCTCCCCCGTTCATGCTCTGCCTCTCTCTGTCCCAAAAATAAATAAAAACGTTGAAAAAAAAATTAAAAAACAAAACAAAACAAAACCAACTACTGTAATTGCTCCCGTAGATGGATACAGCCTTTTACAAGTTTCAAAGCCCTTTTAGTTCTTCCCCTATCATTTTATTATTTTAGCTTCAAAAATAATGCGTATCCGTCACCATTCTTTTTTTTTTTTAATTTTTTTAATGTTTATTTATTTCTGAGACAGAGAGAGACAGAGCATGAACGGGGGAGGGGCAGAGAGAGAGGGAGACACAGAACCGGAGGCAGGCTCCAGGCTCCGAGCCGTCAGCCCAGAGCCCGACGCGGGGCTCGAACTCACGGACCGCGAGATCGTGACCTGAGCCGAAGTCGGACGCTTAACCGACTGAGCCACCCAGGCGCCCCATCGTTCTAACTAGTTTGGGCGGCAAAGGACTTTATTAGAACATTATCAGGGGCCTCGAAGAGTCTGCAGGGGGCCCAGGCCAAGTTTTGGGGCTGTACCACCCCAGGACTGCCCAGGGGAGATACCGCAGTGACACCCCAACAGTGCACCCTGGATGGAGCTACGACGACAGCTGCTCAGAAAACTCCAGTCCTTTGCCTCCACCCTTAGAAGCAGATCCCATTGGTGCTTCTTGCCCTCCCACCAAAGCCTCACGCGGGTAAGTGTGATCGGCGGAGCTCAGGTCGCTAAGCTTGCATCGGGGACAAGGCAGAGTGAGAAAGTGCTTTTCTGGCTTCTCTTCTGGGGACAAAAGGTACCGTGGGAAAATTCCTCAGATGTAGGAAGAGTGTCCAAGGGATGCTGGCGGTCACAGATGATGACAAACACGATGAAGTGTCGCCAGACCGGCAGAGGTGGGGTTTTAAGGCCTTGAAATGGTTATTGTTGAGTTCTTGATGATTACAGACAATCATTTACTGTAGATTCACAAGAGATCTGATAAAAGAGCACCAGTTTAGATTTCTCTAACCAATAACGTCCGTGTACTGACCCTGTGAGAGTTCTTTGAAAGACCTGGCCAGCTTTGGTTGCCACAGTTTCCCGGTTGATTCTTTCAAACCCCGTTTGAAGCAGGGCTCAAAGCTCTGTACTCGCTGGGCGGCTGCATAATTGTTTTAATTCGTTTATGAAACACAATTCTCTCTCCTCGCTTCTGCCCTGCTCCTTTGATACACGCTCTGCAGCCGGGTCCCTAATGGATATGATTAGTGCTTCCCACCGCGTGCGGCGTGGGAGGGATGGGGTGTTACATCGCTAAGCCGGGGACACGTCTCCATTTTATGTGGCAGGGACTCAGGCTGTTTCTTCTGACACGCGGGGCGAAGTCAGCGAGAGGATTCTTTAATAGTTTCATGCGAGCTCACTCTGCTCGTCACACGCCAAAGGGGAGCTGGAGACCAGGGAGGAAGATAGAGGGCACAGAACAGGTGAGGCACCTTGTGTCAAACGACCGTCCCCTCACCGCCCCCACCACCAGCCCAGGAATTTAACTGTGTGCATTTGAACACAGACATCCCAAGACAGATCGAAGACAGGTCCTCGGCAACAAGTCAGAACAGAGAGAGACGAGGGAAGGTGCCAACGAATCATCCTTCTGGGTTCTAACCCGGACAATAGATACAGCTGAATGCAATCAAATGTGATAGGCGTTTAGGGCGAGATGGGTCAACACGGCTTAGGCTTAAGACTGAAACAGGACTCCTTGCTTCCTGCACCCTGGATTGAGAAGTGATTCCCAGGGAGTAGTCTACCCAGCCCAATGCACCTTTGCTTGCCCCAAAGATAGGAAGATTTTTGTCCTGCATTTTCTTTTGGAGGTCTTCTGGTTTCAGCCTTTATGTTTAAGCCCATGATTTGTTTCTAGTTAATTTTTGGATACGGTGTGAGGTAACGGCGATGATTTGTCTTCCCATGCATCCAGTCAATGAGAGAAATGCTTTCCAGCCAGTCCCCAAGAAGAACAAGGCTGGATCTTTCCCAGTGTATTCCTGGCAGTGGTCCAGCATAGCTTCTCTTCTGAGCAGGCCAGTGGTAACCGATCGAGTAACTGGAAGAAAATCCTCAAATTTAATAATATCCCCTACTGGGTTTCTAATCAGTTTCAATGGTGGTTCGTGCGTTTTATCCATTTCCCCTTTTCAAACTGATTCCTGTAGACCGCATCAATTCACCTGTTTAAATCAAGCCTGAGGAAATGATAAGGCAACAAGTTAAAGTACACACAAGAGTCGTATTGGGGCGCCTGGGTGGCTCAGTGGGTTAAGCGTCTGACTTCGGCTCAGGTCATGATCTCGCGGTTTGTGGGTTCGAGCCCCACATCTGGCTCTGCGCTGACAGCTCAGAGCCTGGAGCCTGCTTCAGATTCCGTGTCTCCTTCTCTCTCTGCCCCTCCCCTACTCGCACTCTGTCTCTGTCTCTCAAAAATAAACATTCAAAAAATCAAAAAGAGGGGCGCCTGGGTTGCTCAGTCAGTTGAGCGTCCGACTTCGGCTCAGGTCATGATCTTGCGGTTTGTGAGTTCGAGCCCCGCGTCGGGCTCTTTGCTGACCGCTCAGCGCCTGGAGCCTGTTTCAGATTCTGTGTCTCCCTCTCTCTCTGTCCCAACCCACTCGCGTTCTGTCTCTGTCTCTCTCTCTCAAAAAAATAAACATTAAAAAAAATGTTTTAAAAAAATCATAAAGAGTTTCATTAAGTACTGAACTTTTATTCTCAACCCCATGGCTGGACAAAAGCCCTATTTTTATTTATTTATTTATTTATTTATTTATTTATTTATTTATTTTTTATTTTTATTTTTTAGCAGAAATAGAGCAGGCACTGGTGACTTGGTTGGTTGAGCCTCTGACTCTTGACTCTGGCTCAGGTCATGACCCCAGGGTCGTGGGATCGAGCCCCATGTTGGGCTCCCCACTGAGTGTGGAGCCTGCTTAAGATCCTCTCTCTTTCTCCCTCTGCCCCTCTCTCCATTCATGGTCTCTCTCTCTCTCTCTCTCTCTCCAAAACAATAAATGAAAAAAAGAAAAAGAAACAGAGCAGGCACCCTTTTCCCATCTTATGCAATGGTGGGCATAGAAGCCATGTCCAAATAAATCCTAGAACCTAGATGTCATAGAGAAGAGAACAGCCACCAGTTTGATGAACCGCCGGAAATGGGGATCTTGGCAGCTTTGGCTTATAACAGTTGACTGGTACATTCTTGGATAGCAGTTCATTATTGGTGTGTATAAGATTACTTAGAGGGTTTCCCCTGAGGAGCAGAAGTGTGTTGTAGCTGTTTTAGGAAGAGTCTAGAAACTCCGCTCTTAAAAACACCAGGCCTCTAGCCTTCCTTTCGGCCAGAACTGCCATCTTCCAGTAACTCGCCAAAATGACCCACACAAAGGGAAAGAGGAGAGGTACTCGCTGTATGTCCTCTCGGCCTTTCAGAAAACACGGAGTTGTTCCTTTGGCAACGTACATGCGAATCTACAAGAAAGGTGATATTGCGGACGTCCAGGGACTGGGCACTGCTCACAAAGGAACGCCCCACAAGTGTTTCCATGGCAAAACTGGAAGAGTCTCCGACGTTACCCAGCATGCTGTTGGCATCGCCGTAAAGAAACAAGCTGAGGGCAAGAGTCTTGCTAAGAGAATTAATGCACGTGCTGAGCCCGTCAAGCACGCAAAGAGCCGAGACACCTTCCTGAAGCGTGTGAAGGAAAGCGATCAGAGAAAGAAGGAAGCCAAGGAGAAAGATACTTGGGTGCAACGGAAGCGCCAGCCGGCCCCACCCAGCGAAGCACACTTCGTGAGAACCGAAGGAGAGGAGCCCGAGCTGCTGGAACCCATGCCCTATGACCTCACGGCATGAGAAGTGTAAAATAAATAAATAAAAGACCTCAAGACCGTAAGAAACAAACAAGAAAACCCACCCGGCATAGGAGTATCGAGGAGAGGCTGTGATGCTTTTGAGTGCTCAGGGAGAGCTCCTGGAGGATTTGGTGCCTGATGCGATCATTGAGTCCCGAAGAGGGCATGACAGAAGGGATGGCTCGGGGAGCAAGGGCACAGAAGGAGAGTGGCGTGCCTGCGGCGGGTGGCGATTAGACTGGCGGGTGGGGCATGGAGAAACTGTGGTCCCGGCAAGCAGCCCGGAGACAGGCAGCCCCCCTAAATCCTGAAGGTACACACACCCTATTTCCCTGGCTAGGATATCACGATTATGAGATGCGTGAGTATTTTGTACGGTACCGAATGGGAATTTTGCCTGTCAAACCGTGACATAGCTTTCATGGTAAGACGCGTCCCAATTTCAAAGACGTTAAAAGGTGTGGTAAAAGCGTGGTCGGTCAGTGTGGTAGCCAGCCTCTGGGGTGACCGCAAAGATTTCCACGTCCTGGTATCAGCACCCTGGGCTGTACCCTCCCATATTCGGCGGGGCGGACCAGACTTTCTTAGGCCGAAGGCAGCTGCAACGATTTGGGGGCATGAGAGCTAGGTGATAATAACAAGGTTTGGGAAGACGGAAACCGATCAGGGCTTGCGATAGGAATTTGAGCTGGAGAGGTTATGAACGCCGTGGCTTATTTCCAGCAGGAGGACGTCAGTTTTGACTTAGCAGAATCCTCATTTTCTTGTCCTTCAGGCCACCTGCCGGGCTCAGCATCGAGGCGAGCCCGGCTTCTCCATTCCCAGTGCCTTGCTATCACCTCACCCCAGATAGAAATTTCTCTTCCCGTTGCCACGCCCTCCCTCATAACAGTCCTTCCATGGGACCATTCCAGCAGCTGAAGTCCGTCTGGGGCAAGTATGCTGAGAGCCCAGGGCCAAAGCGGGACCAGGCTCTGGGAGAGGATACGGTGCGTGCTAAGTCCCTGCAGAGGGAGGACAGGGCAGGAGGAGCTCCTGAAGGAGTCGTCAAACAGCTGACTCTAGATGAAAGTCTACAAGAACAAAAGCTCCCTACAAATAAATTGCACATAATCTGATTCGGCTCATACTTTCGCTAATAAGGCACGGAGCCTCGGCTTAAACACGCGATCCATAGAAGGGTCTCGACTTCTGGTCCCCAGTCCCCCAGGCCAGCCTAGTAGCACCTGCAGACCACCTCTGCCTCCATAAGAAGAAAACTCAGTGTCCACCCGCACTGAAGTGGAACATCCATGGAGGGGGGAGACAGCACCCGGTTCCTTAGAAAGCAGACTCCCACTGGGGTGTTTTGCTCACTTTTTTGATGAGTTAAAATAGGAGAACTCAGCATGAGAACTTGGAGGAGAACTCCCGCATTCACCTGGACAAAAATCGTTTTTATACATGGGCGAAGGAGGAAAGGATTCAAGTCTGGTTTACTTTCTGTGACTATACTCAGGGGGAAGTTAGCAGGTGAACTCTACGTATTTTTATAAGTCCGATTTAAGAGAGTCAGAAGATTAATGTTATTGGTTCGAGACTATTTGTGTAATTAGCGAGCGCTGGTACAGATTCCTTCACCTTGCCTTAGGAACTGTCACAATCCTAAACAAGGGGAAGAAATCCACTCGCTTGCATTTTGTAATCAATTTCCTTCTACGCACGCCTTTTCTCCCTTCCTTAGGAAGTCATACGGGTGACTGTGGTACGTCCCACCACCTAGGAAGAAAGCAAAACTCACTTTGTGTGTTAGTCACACAATCTGATTGAAAGACCCGTTTACAAAATTAATAGCAGAGTTTTATTTAGCAACCTGCACATTTTATTAGGCGTCATTTTCTTCACTCTACGTTTCACACAGACCAGCTCTGCGGGGTTCTCTCTCCGGCAATATGGCAACCTAATTACCCAAATCACCCTTCTGGCTAAAAATAACTATAAAAGCGTTGAAAATCAAAGTCTTCTTCAAAGTGCTGACGAGCTGGCAAGACATCAAGACTTGGACAGTGTTGCATCCACATGACTCCTGACACAGAATGCCACGGGCACCAGTGACAGTCACAACAAAGTTTATTGCAATGAGAGGCAAGGCCGACCGATCGGGACCAACACTCTTGATAAGAGTGCGGCCTCGAACAGCCGGGGTGCAGAGTTTTTATGGCCGATCACATCCTTTTATCATCACCTGGGAACAGAACAGAGAAACAGTTCCCAGACAAGTTAGAAACAGCTGCTGGATGAGGTGATTATTGTAGACTTTCTGCCGCTAAGTTGCAACCAGTGGATCTCCTTGACCCTGCCTCTGATGCTCTTTTCTTTCCTTCATTGGTGAAGCCCGATTTACAAGAGTAGGACGCATAATTTACAAGAGGAAAGCAAGGAAGACCCCTTCCCACAAAGCTGGGACCCCAGAGAACCACACCTTCCGTGTAAGCTTGACCTGGAAATATACCCAGCTCTCCCTGCCACCACACCGCAGCACCACAGAGAAAATCACCCAGTTCCTTGGTGCGCAGCAGCAGACGGGGAGACCACACCCACAGGAAGTTGTATGGATAGACCAGACCTTGCACACATTTGCATCAGTGTCACACGGCCCGGGGGGGGGGGGGGGGGACAACCCTCGAGGTAAAATGCAGCTCGCAGAGATACCCCGCTAAGAGTCTCCTGGGCATCTGACAAAGTACGTGAAAATCTGCTTGAATTCCAGAAGAATTAGGAGCTCTTAACTCTCAAAGAACTTCCTATTTCCAAGGAAAACAAGCAGCTCACAGAAAAATATCATAGATGTTCAAGGAAACACGGTAGCATGAGCGAGAGCCATCAGAAGCAAACAGTAGAAACGGACCTGCAAAGATCTCAGATCCTGGAATTACCAGACGCAGAATTAAAATGACCATGTTTCCGATGTTAAAAAATAAACAGGGGCGCCTGGGTGGCTCAGTCGGTTAAGCGTCCGACTTCGGCTCAGGTCGCGATCTCGAGGTCTGTGAGTTCGAGCCCCGCATCAGGCTCTGTGCTGCCAGCTCAGAGCCTGGAGCCTGCTTCGGATTCTGTGTCTCCCTCTCTTTCTCTGCCTCTCCCACTCATGCTCTGTCTCTCTCTGTCTCTCAAAATAAATAAAAAATCATTAAACAATTTTTAGAAAATAAAATAAACAAACTTTAACAGTTTGAAAAAGAACGAAGTTGCATGTCTAGAAAGAAACGTAGTAATCGCAGTAAAGAGCTGAACGCACGAATTTAACCCCACATTAGACATGACTGAAGAGAGAATTGGTGAAGAGGAAAGCAGATCTTAAGGAGTTACTAAATGTCCCACAGAAAGAGGAAGAAATGGGGCATTTGAAAGCGAAGTTATGAAGCCGTAACGTGACAGGGGTGTAACAAAAACATGAGAAGGGAAGGAAAGAGATAAGACAGAAGAGATGAAGCAAAGGCAATATTTAGTGACATAATGACTAAAATTTTTCGAGAACTTTCAAGAGACACAAATCCACAGACAGAGGTCCAACAAATGCCTAACATAATGGAACTACAGAAAAACAATGACGGGAAGGAGGTCTTAAAAGGGATCGGAGGGTACCTTCAAAGGAACAACCATCAGATCAGCTGAATCTCGATGGCAACCGTAGAAGCCGGACAAAAACGAAATGTTTTCAATGTGCTGACAGAAAATCACTACATGTGCACAGCCACAGAAACACACACCTCCCGCCAAAATGTATTTCAAAGATGAAGGCTAAGTAAAGACATTTTTAGGCTAATAAAAACTGAGCTTGCCACCAACAGACCCTGGAGAATTTAGGGAAATTTTAAAGCGTGTTCTTTAAGTAGGAGGAAGGTGATACTAGATGCGGGGAATAAAGGGCAAAGAGACTGATAATTATAGGGACACCTGGGTGGCTCAGTTGGTTGAGCGTCTGACTCTTGATTTTGGCTCAGGTCATGATCTCACAGCTCTTGAGATCGAGCCCCAAATATGGCTCGGTGCTAACAGCAGGGAGCCTGCTTGGGATTCTCTCTCTCTCCCTCTCCGCCCCTCCCCCACTCGTGCTCCCACGTTCTCTCTCTCTCAAAAATAAACAAATAAACAAAAAAGAGAAAATGATAATTATATGGGTAAATTTTTTTTAATTTTTTATGTTTATTTATTTGAAAGAGAGAGAGAACAGGGAAGGGGCAGAGCGAGAGGGAGACACAGAATCCGAAGCAGGCTCCAGGCTCTGAGCTGTCAGCACAGAGCCTGACGCGGGGCTCAAACCCACGAACTGTGAGATCATGATCTGAGCCGAAGTCGGACGCTTAACCGACTGAGCCACCTGGGCACCCCTATGGATAAATATTTATAAGGGGTGCTTAACAGTGATGTTTTGCGGGTCTAAATATGATGTAAAATTAAAATACGTAAAAACAATAGCATGAAATTCAGTGTGTGACAAATGGAGTTTAAGTATTCTGAAATCCTTGAAATGACTGGAAGGAGGTAAAAATATTTATTAACTCTAGGCTTTGATATATTAAATAAGCATTAAGGAAACAGCAGAAGAATAAAAAGAATGTATTATTTCTACAGTCAAAGGAAAACTTAGAGGAAAAATCATATTAGAAAAAAAAAAGGGAGGGTTCCTGGCTGGCTCAGTCAGTAAAGCATATAACTCTTGATCTCTGTGAAACATTTTGAAAGTGATCTAGAAAAATATCTTTATGACTTGAGGAAAGACAAGAATTTGGATGTAAATTAAAAAAAATTAAATTAAAAAAAGAATTTATTAAAGAAAAAGCAGAAGCCATAACTTAAACAAACTCAACAATTTGAAAATTAAATTTTTTTTCAAATCAAAGACTCAGACTAAAGAGACAGACAACCTTTGAGAATATATTTGCTACACATCTAGTCAGTGAATGATTAGTGTATGGAAAAAAATATATATATTATTGAACATTTTCATATCTTTGGGAAAATGTCTATTCAAGTCCTTTGCCCATTTTTTTTTAAATTTTTTTTCAACGTTTTTTATTTATTTTTGGGACAGAGAGAGACAGAGCTTGAACGGGGGAGGGGCAGAGAGAGAGGGAGACACAGAATGGGAAACAGGCTCCAGGCTCCGAGCCATCAGCCCAGAGCCCGACGCGGGGCTCGAACTCACGGACCGCGAGATCGTGACCTGGCTGAAGTCGGACGCTTAACCGACTGTGCCACCCAGGCGCCCCATCCTTTGCCCATTTTTAAATTGGGGTGTTTGTGTTACTGTTCTTATTGAACTGAAGAAGTTCCTTACATATTCTGGACATTAATCCCTTATCAGACATACGACTTACCAATACTTGACAGGTTTTTTTTTTTTTTTTGCAGGAAACAAAACCCAAAATGCTCTGAAAATGTATTACCATTCAACTAAACTCGTATGCTCAAACTGAAAGAAATGATGTATGAAAGAAGGGAAGAAAGACCAGATACCAAAAAACTGGATTTCCCTGCTTCCATTTACCTCTTTTCTTAGAGCTGCTTTTCTAGATTTTCCTCCCTCATTTTATCAGAAATGATTCACACATGAGCAAAAGTCTCTGTTCCATAACCTAACTGATCTTCCTGACCTACGATGCCGGAAGCAGAGAAACTGATGATAAGAAAAATAATATGGCAGTAGGACTATTTATGGAACCAGTTTACGGAACACGTATGATTTGTCCGTGTACCAGGTTAGGCACCACGCCTATAAGGCACAGGTATTATTATCCCCATTTCACAGGCAAGGAGAATGGGATTCAGAAATGATAAGCCTTTTGCCCAAGGTCATGGGGCTGTAGGATTCTTAGATGCTTCCACTTGAGCTATGATAGGCACATCAACATGGAGGCCAGATGCAGACCCTGAGTTGGGCTAATTTATTGCCAAGACATGGAATTAATTGGCACAGATGGTCAGCTCTTGTTTCAAGAGGGGAAGGTCATCCCTTCTCAGAATGCCTGGCGGTAGCATAAGGTTAGGGTCAGCCTGGGGGAGCTTGGAGGGACAACATGGCTGCCTTTCATCCCATTTCTCTTATGACTTCCTGCAAATCCCTGGGATGCGTGTTGGAAAGCACTAGAAAACTAAAGCCCACCAGGAGAGATTCAAGGATGAAAGAAAAGGATCGTGGTGATTGTGGTAGAGAATGCTTAGTCACTCTCTTGAATTCTTGACCTCTACATGTTACCTTTAAAACTCATTGTTTCCATATCTTTAATATTAGCTTTTAGTAGCCACGCTGTTTATTTGGACATTTATTTCCCATTGTCTGCCCTCTGCATTCTAAGGTAAGAGAGTCCAGATGGAATTGTCATTTTTCAAACCCTGGGAGCTATTGACCAGAGCTATTGACGGAGAGCGCTGGGCAGGTCACTTCTGATTTGTTCACTCCAGTCCATCACCCCCCACCCACATTCTCCCCCCAAACTATAACATGCAATAACTAATGCCTTCAAAACACAGATGCTTTGAAGATTATGATGCTGCATTGGAGAAAAATACGAAACCCGTGATCTCCCTATGACTGAAAGTTGTTAATGTCTTAGAGAGGTTTAGGAGTCTAAAGTAAAAGTTGAGGGATGCACCCAAATCACTCTTAACTCTCTCTCTAACCCACAAATCCTCAGTTCACGGAAAAAGTCCTCCCACAAAATCACTGGAAATGCCATTCTGGCGTTGCTGCCGAAGCTCCCCGTGTCACACGGATCAGAAGCGGGTTAAGCTGTATTTAAAGAATCAGATGTGTGATGTTGAGAATCAGCTTATGACAGTTCATGTTAAGAGGTGAAGTATTCTCACCTTCTTTCATTTGCAGACTTAATGATCTCAGGGTCAAATTTGAAGCATCTGTAATTCTGTGCAAGTGCAGTTTATAAAACTCTTGCACATTCTTAGGTAAAGGCAGGCCATAAAGAACATTCTAGAAAACCTAGGTAAAGAATGCCTTACAAAGGCAAACTTGTATAGTTTGCACAAGATTGAAATGATGCAGGTGGGTGGCTTTGAAAGGAAAAGGCGCCATGATGCATCAGGGTGCCTGGGGAAAGTTCTAACGCAGCAACATTGCGGGGGTCCGAACAAGCTCTGTCTGCCAGCATCCTTCTCAATCCTGGTACCCCTGGTGCCTTGATGTGGACACCCAGACTGTCCCTTTCTCTCTCTCAATGTTACCTTCGGGAATTCTGACAACATTCTCCCTATATTTAAACGACGTTTTGAAGCCAAGCGATCCTAGTTTCTAATTTCATCAGTAATTAAAATCCTTGAGGGGCGCCTGGGTGGCGCAGTCGGTTAAGCGTCCGACTTCAGCCAGGTCACGATCTCACGGTCCGTGAGTTCGAGCCCCGCGTCGGGCTCTGGGCTGATGGCTCAGAGCCTGGAGCCTGTTTCCGATTCTGTGTCTCCCTCTCTCTCTGCCCCTCCCCTGTTCATGCTCTGTCTCTCTCTGTCCCAAAAATAAATAAACGTTGAAAAAAAATTTTTTTAAAAAAATAAAATCCTTGAGAGTACTTAAGAAGCTCTTTTATAAAAAAAAAAAAACATGGTGTGACATAAACATATGATATCCATTTTAACAGCTGTTGTATTATTATTTGCCGAAAGGCTGGTTAATCAGACCAAGAGCCTTTTAATCCGAATGTGAGTGAATCTAAGAAACAAAAGAGATGAACGTAGGGGAGGGGGAGAAAAGGAAGAGAGAGAGAGAGGCAGACAAGTCATAAAAGAGTCCTAACTATAGAGAACAAACTGAGGGTTGCTGGAGGGAGTTGGGAGGGCACGTGTTGGGATGAGCGCCAGATGTTGTATGTAAGCGATGAATCACTAAATTCTCCTGAAACCAATGTTACTCTATGTGTTAACTAGAATCTAAACAAAAACTTGAAACAAACAAACAAAAAGACCGAACAACAACAACAACAACAACCCCGAATATGAGTTAGAAAGGGGAAACACCTACCTGGGTAGAACTGTTATGGAAAAAAGGCAGTTACAGCAAGGAAATGGGTACCTGGTGATTCACATGAGAAAACACTAAGGAAGAGAGCTGGATGTAAGACTTAATGACCACGGATGTTTTGCGAAGTAAATAAAGTGCACTGAGTTATAACAGTGAGTCGTAAATCTGAT
Organism: Lynx rufus; assembly: GCF_022079265.1. Classification (NCBI taxonomy): domain Eukaryota; kingdom Metazoa; phylum Chordata; class Mammalia; order Carnivora; family Felidae; genus Lynx; species Lynx rufus. Next base: position 17,601,570 of record NW_025814840.1, read on the forward strand.
GATCCTGGAAGATTGGGACGATACTGTTTACAATGGAACCCAGGACGCAGGGGCTTGTTCTTGGCAGAAGAAGCTGTTGAACAACAGCATGGATTTCTACTGTGTGTCTAGAAATCTGGACCTGGAAATAGGGCCTCGGCGGGGCATAGGGGTAAGGATCGGAGAAAAGAAATGACAAAAGCAATACCCCAGGGGCATATTCTGCAGGCCACCTGATCAGGCAGAGGAAATGGGTAGTAAAGTTCTAACGCAGGGGCACCTCGCTGGCTGGTTCAGTTGACAGAACGTGCAACTCTTGATCTTGGGGGCATGAGTTCGAGCCCCACATGTGGGGAGCCTACTTTAAAAAAAAAAAAAAGTTCTGATGCAGTATGTTACAGCCAGTGATCCTTTAGCCGAAACTGCAAAATCCACAAAGCTCTGAAAAGCTCAGTTGGTAGCAAAACCTGACTCGACGTGAAGCTTTTTACATTCTTTTGGCGGTGGTGGTGGTGCTCATTTTAGTAACTTTTAGTTACGCAAAATACACACACACTCCTTTTAATTTTAATATCTTTGATTCCTAGCTGTGATGGTTAATTTTTTGTGTTAACCTTACCGGCCACAGGGTGCACAGATTAAACATTATTTCTGTGTGTCTGTGGGGGTATTTCTGGATGAGATAGCATTTGATCTGGTGGATTCGGTAAAGCAGTTTGCCCTCCCCAGTGTGGGTGGGCACCATTCAGTCTGTTGAAAGCCTGAACAGAACAAAAGGTGGAGGAAGAAGGAAATTCACCCATTTTATTTTCTGCCTCACTGCTTGCGCTGGGACTTCTCAACTCACCTTCTCCAGCTTCTGGGACTCACCATCCGCTCTGCTGGTTCTCAGGCCAAGTCTCTGTGATAATTAGACTGGCTCCCTGGGTCTCCAGCTTGCAGATAGCAGATGGTGGGACTATTCAACCTCTCGTGAGCCAGTGTGCGTGTGTGTGTGTGTGTGTGTGTGTGTATACAAATACATATTATACATATTTGTATACATACATATTTGGTTTGTTTCTCTGGAGAACCCTAACGCCCTTTCCCATGGATTAATCTGCCGATTGTATACGTAAGTAAACTTCTTTTGTTGACGCAGAAACACATGTAAAAAGTGTACAAGTCATCAGCACAGCTCAAGTGAATTATCTCAAAGTGAACACAGGCGTGTAAACCAGAACAGAGGTCAAGAAATAGAATTACCAACGCCCCAAACCCTTCCTTTGTGTCACTTTCTGGTCCTTGTCCTCACCTGCCTCCCCAAAGGAGGGGGTACAATTTCTGAACCAGTTAGCTATCGTCACAAGAATGCAAAGAACAAACCATTCCAAAATACAAGGCCTCGTTGAAGACAGCAGTCACTCTTGCCATGGATGTGCGGTTTAGCTAATTTCACTTGGGTTCATTTATGTGTCTGGAGATCAGTTGATTTGGACTGGGCTTAGCGGGGCCACTGCCCTAACAGCATAACATAACCTCACAGCTAACAGCCTAACAGCTAACAGCTAACATAATAAAGTTTTATTTCTCTTAGTGCTTTCTGTAGATGAACTCATACAACAAGTATTCTTTTATGTCTACCTCATTTCGTCCAATATTATTTTTTTGAGGTTTGTCCAGCAGTGTGTCTCGTAATAACTTGGAAGAGCTGGTTGTTAAGTTTTGAAAGCCAGTTGTCAAACAGAACTTACTAAAAGTTAAATTATGGGGTGCCTGGGCGGCTCAGTCAGTTAAATGTCAGCTCAGTTCATGATCTCACAGTTCATGAGTTTGAGCCCCACGTCGGGCTCTGTGTTGACAGCTCAGAGCCTGGAGCCTGCTTCGGATTCCGTGTCTCCCTGTCTCTCTAACCCTGCCCCGCTCACACTCTGTGTCTGTCTCTCGCGGTCCGTGAGTTCGAGCCCCGCGTCAGGCTCTGGGCTGACGGCTCAGAGCCTGGAGCCTGTTTCCGATTCTGTGTCTCCCTCTCTCTCTGCCCCTCCCCCGTTCATGCTCTGTCTCTCTCTGTCCCAAAAATAAATAAACGTTAAAAAAATTTTTTTTTTAAAAATCAAAAGTAGGGGCGCCTGGGTGGCGCAGTCGGTTAAGCGTCCGACTTCAGCCAGGTCACGATCTCGCGGTCTGTGAGTTCGAGCCCCGCGTCGGGCTCTGGGCTGATGGCTCAGAGCCTGGAGCCTGTTTCCGATTCTGTGTCTCCCTCTCTCTCTGCCCCTCCCCCGTTCATACTCTGTCTCTCTGTGTCCCAAAAATAAATAAACGTTAAAAAAATTTTTTTTAAAAATCAAAAGTAAATAAACATTAAAAGTTAAATTATAAAAACTCATTATGAAACAAATTGCATTAAAAACAGAGGTACAGAGGTAATAAATACTCAAAACTCCTTGCTTCCTAATGATTCAACTACACTTTACCATTACCTCTGCTCTTGGGGTTATTTATATCAATTGTAACTGCATGTAATAAGCATTGTAGAAAGGAGCAGTATTGTGTTTTTCTTCCCAATCTTGTGTTCAACAGTGTCACATTAGTGGCTTGAAATTGACCACAGTGGGAGTATTCACATCACAGAAATTAGCAAATGCTATAAATTAGGGCTTCCTTGTAGTGTTCTGTTGATTGTTTGGACTTAAGAAAGGGATGGAGAAAACGCTGATTAAGAGAGCAGGTTAAACATAGAGGTGCCGGGGTGGCTCATTCGGTTAAGCATCTGACTCTTGATTTCAGCTCAGGTCATGATCTCACAGTTGTGAGATCGCGCCCCACCTCGGACTCCGCCCTGGGTGTGGAGCCTGCTTGAGATTCTCTCTCTCCTCCTTTTGCCCCTCTTACCACACTTGCTCATGCTCACGTTCTGTCTCTCTCTCAAAAAGAGAGAGAGAAAGAGAGAGAGCAGTTTAAACATAAAAGTATGTTGTGTCTATAGCCATTACATTGTGAAAAACACACACAAAAAACTGAGGAAATATTCTTCCGGTATTCAAAACTATTATCCGTTCAGTATAGAGGATGGTCAGTCATTGACAAGTGAGAGAAGTCTTGACAAAAATTTTTATTTCCTTTTGTCTCGTTTTTTAATGTCAGTAAAACGATCAACTAACATTCATGATGAACTGATTTATTCATCAGTTGCATCCACAGGCCGGCCACAGACACGAGGGTTCAGCCGAAAATCAACAAAATTGACCGAGAATCGATCGGAAATACAGAATATCCAATAAGTATTATAGATTTTATTATTTGTGGATTGTGTCCTATATATCCTTTGTAATAGTAAAATTTACAATAAGTGTAGATATATGTAGATTTTTTTCCCCAGAAAGATAGTTGTTAGACATTTACCAGTGTGCCTCTGAATTCATCTACATGACGTATTTTGCAAGGAGCAGTAATTCATTTATTTCCACTTGCCGCATGGTATTATACTGCCTGATTATTCTGCCATGTTTTTATCCATTCTACTGTTGAGTAATGTTCGGATGATTTCTGGTTTAAAAAAATTTTTTTTTCAACGTTTATTTATTTTTGGGACAGAGAGAGACAGAGCATGAACGGGCGAGGGGCAGAGAGAGAGGGCGACACAGAATCGGAAACAGGCTCCAGGCTCCGAGCCATCAGCCCAGAGCCCGACGCGGGGCTCGAACTCACGGACCGCGAGATCGTGACCTGGCTGAAGTCGGACGCTTAACCGACTGCGCCACCCAGGCGCCCCCTGATTTCTGGTTTTAGATTTAACGAATAATGCTCTTGAAACACTGTTGTTTCAAGTCGACATCTGTACTCATTTCTATTATGTATGATATTAGTTGCTTATTGCTCGTACTATAAATTAGCACAAATTTAGTGCCTTAAAACAACAAAAGTTTATTATGTTACAATTCTGGAGATCAGAAGCCCAAAATGGGTTTCATTGGGCTAAAATCAAGGTTTGGGCAGGAATGCATTGCTTCTGGAGAGGCCAGGGGACAATCTGTCAGCCTCTTGCAGCTTCTAGATACCTCCCATGTTTCCTTGACCTATGGCCCCTTTCGGCCAGCAATCCAATCCCCGCTTCAATTGTCACAGCTCTTCCTCCAAATCTGACCCCCTGCTCCCTCCTGTAAGGACCCATGTATTAGACTGAGCCCATGTGGATAATCCAGGATAATCCCCCCATCTCACGATCCTCAATTTACTCACAGCTGCAAAGTCCCTGTTGCCATGTAAGGTAACCTAATCACCGGTATCGGAGATTAGGACTTGCACATCTTTGGAGGGGTGGGGAGGGGGGAGGTTCTTTATTCTGCTTGATGCAGACAGATTCTAAAAGTGAAATTGCTATGGTAACTAACTAAAATTTAAATTAAAAGAAAGTAAATAAAAGTGAATTTGCTGCCCCATAAAATATGCCTATATTCAGCCTTAGATAATACTGCCCCGTCGTTTCCCCAAGTGGTCCCAATTTATCTTCTGGAAAAATATCAGAGTATTTCAGTTACACTGCATTTTTGCTTGATGGGGTCAGTCTTCTTCATTTGGGTCGTTTCAGTGGATTAGTATCAGAACCTTACTGTAGTTTTAGCATGTTCCTTATGACTAGAGCAGACTTTCATAGGCTTATCGACTCTTTGAATGTCCTCTACTGTGAAGTTCTTGGTTGAGTCCACTCTGCCCATTTTGATATTGGTTTGATATTGGGTTGTTTGATCTTTTATTTTCTTTTGCGTCATCTCAAATACTTTTTATATGAAAATAGAACTCATTTAGTTAATCACTCTGTTCTCATTTCTTTTTTTTAACGCGAGTATAATTAACATATAGTGTTGGGGCGCCTGGGTGGCTCAGTCGGTTGAGCGTCCGACTTCGGCTCAGGTCATGAGCTCATGGCTTGTGAGTTTGGGCCCCGCGTCTGGCTCTGTGCCTACAGCTTGGACGCTGGAGCCTGCTTCGGATTCTGTGTCTCCCTCTCTCTCTGCCCCTCCCCCACACATGCTCTGTCTCTCTCTGCCTCTCAAAAATAAAGAAAACTAATAAAAGATTTTTAAAAGTAATTAACATATAGTGTTATATTAGTTTTAGATATACAGCACAATGATGCAACACTCCTACACATCACCCGGTGCCCATCACGATATGTGTTCTTAATCCCCTTTGCCTGTTTCACCCATCCCCCTACTCGCCTTTTCTTTTTGATGTATTGGAATTTTTAGAAAGTATGTATTCTGGAATCGAGACTTTTCTCATTATGATTATTACAAACATTTCCTCCCACTCTGTGTCTTTCTTTTTTTATTCCCTTTACCATGTTATTTGAAGAACAGAAGTTCCAATTTTAACGTGATATACTTTATCTTTTTGTTCATGGGTAATGTTTTCTGCGTTCTGTTTAAGAAATTCTTTTGCCTACTTTGCCCACTCAGCGTCTTGAAGTTGTTTTCCCACACTATCTTCTAGAAGCCTTATTTTTGGTGTAGGGTGTGAGTTTTTCCCCCCTTTTGGATATGCAATTAATTCAGCATCGTTTATTGACAACAGCATTCCTGGGGCACCTGGGTGGCTCAGTCGGTTAAGCGTCTGACTTTGGCTCAGGTCATGATCTTGTGGTTCTTGAGTTTGAGCCCCGCATCAGGCTGTCTGCTGTTAGCACAGAGCCCTCTTTGCGTCCTCTGTCTCCCTCACTCTGCCCCTCCCCTGCTCTCTCTCTTTCAAAAATAAACAAACATGAAAAGAAAAAAGATAAAAAGCATTCTTTCCCTTCATCTTTGCATTATTGTGTGTGTGTTTATTTTTAACTGAGTACTGGACTCTGAGCATAAAAATTCTGAGGGATAATTTGAGGCTTTGAATGATTTAATCTTTTTCCAGGAAGGATTAGTTTTTATGCTGCAGACAGATCAGGGCAGATTATCCCAATCCAATCAAGGGTGGAGCTGATTGGAAGCGAGACCTCCACTCTTGGGAAAGCAGGTATATTTCCAGGTTTCCCTTCCTTCCGTGGTATAGCCCTCTGGGGTCCCAAATGCACCCCCTGGTGGTTTACCAGGGACTCTCCTTTTTGGTGGGTCATAATATTTGTCTCTCCGGCCCCATGGAAGCACTGGAAACTTTGCTCAGTTTCTCAGCCTTTTCGCTGCTTTTTCTTTTAGCCTCCCAGCCTCCTAGCTGTGAGTTTAGAACAAAGGACTCCAGAAGAAAAGTATGGGTCAAGGTCAACTCGCTCAAAACGACACGGTAGCCTCCAGCCAAAACAGAGGTTTACGGTGGTCAGGTGATGATTGGAGTCTAACAGTGAGCCCATTCTGTGCCTACTTCTCCAGTTCCTGAATACTTGGCAACAAGGGACATTGTAGTAGGAAATGCTAAGCAGAAATCCCTGCAATGTCCCCTCCTTACCACAATAGTAAGCCAGAAGCAATACTGTACTCCTGGTGGATTACAGAGATTACTACCACCGTCGAAGGCTTGAAAGGGGAGCGATCGCTATCACACCCCCACTTAACTCACCAATCTGGCCTGTGTAGAAGCCACGTGGACCCTCGAGAAGGACTGGGGATCATCCTAAACTAAATCAAGTGGTAAGACTCCACATGGAGCTGCCGAACCCAGGGTAACATCATTACTGGAGCAAATCAGCATAACTCCGGGCACTTGGTCTGCCATTATTGGGCCAATGGTGTGACGTCACAGTGTTGTCTCGGGGCCACATCGGTTGCCCTGCTTTCTGCCATAATGTAGTCTGCAGGGAGCCTCATCATCTTGACATTCCACAAAACATCACACAGGCCCACCACACTGATGACAGTATGCTGATCGGCTGAAGTGATCGATCCCAATTAGCTGGGTAAATTGGGCTGCTGCTATACAACAGAGGCACACAGGACTCCTTCTGGGAGCCAGGGGGCTTCACTGAATCTTCTCTTAGTACTACGTGGCCAACAGTAAAGATTAATGGAAAAGTACATAGCAACAACAACAACAACAACAACAAAAAGGCAAGACAACCGGGGCCCTTTGAGAATGACGATCTGGGTCACTATACCAGGTAAAGGATCCTGAGAAGCTGAGGTGTTAGCAGGGAGGGCAAGAAAAATATGAAGTGGGCAGTGGAAGAAGATAGCCGAAGATAGCACAACCATGTGACCACTTATAGAAATGAATTTTGTGGAAGCTTTGCGTATTTTTTCTGCACTTGTCATGTGCCTATGTTTTTTGGCATCTACCAGCCCTCTTCTTCTCTTGTATCCTTCCCATTTTAATTTTTTATACAAGTTGTTGGAAGTCAGCTTTATCATTTAGTCTTTAGGTAACAGAACGTTCCATGGGACGATGACTAAATTTGAAGATTTAGCCAGCGGTGGATACAAGAACTCTTGGGAGTCTGTGTCTTCTCTTGAGGGAAAGGTGAGAACTTCTCTTACAAGGAGGAATACCATATCTTCCTACCGAGAAACACTGAGTTGTTTCGGTTTTGTATGAAAGTCACACGTGTGCAAAAGGGTGCATGAGGAAGCCAAGTAGTCCCAAGGCTGAGGCGGCCGGGTACCCACTTCTAGCCTCTCAGCTCCACATTCACCCTTCAGTACCTGCTCGGCAGTAATGGACACAGATCTTGAAGCTTTCCTCTTTTTACGGTGACTGTGATGTTAAGCTTTGTCAGTAGAGGGCACTGGAAGAAAGCCTTTCTCCTTAGTTCCAGTTGCTGGCTGTTGCTTTTGCGTGTTCCTCCCACACTGCCCACCAAGGTGTTCGTGTGGAAACATCAGTGGTGCTCTGCCCCAGCCACATGCCCCGAGCATGAGCCCCTTGGAGACTTTGCTATTCTGGTTGGGTCCCAGGGATCATCTTTGTGTCCTTCCTGACACAGACACTGCACGACAGGCCTGGAGACTGCTGTGGGGCCTCAATTCCCTCTGTGTGCTCACCTCCAGCCTCGGCTCACTTGTGCCCAGAGACCTGTTTTCTGCTTACCTGGGGACTGTGGGCTGGCTCCGGCCCGGGAGCCCAGCCGACTTCTCTGCCATCCGGGGACTGCAACCACACCTTCTCCAATGAGGAGGCCCCCTTCCATGTTTGCCTCTCCAAGGGGACTCTCCCTCAGCCCCTGGGGGACCCTCTTCCATTTTCTTCACATCATTGTAGTTACTTTCCTGAAATAGTTTAATAATCCTTTACCCTAAACGCCTGATTTTACATTTTATTTATTTTTGAGAGACAGAGAGAGGCAGAGCACAAGTGGGGGAGGGGCAGAGAGAGAAGGAGACACAGAATCCGAAGCGGGCTCCAGGCTCCGAGCTGTCGGCACAGAGCCCGACGCGGGGCTCAAATTCACAAACCGCGAGATCGTGACCTGAGCCGAAGTCGGACGCTTAACCGACGGAGCCACCCAGCCGCCCTTAAACGTCCTGATTTTAAATGACTAGGTGGTTTCTGTCTTGGTGATTGGACCCAAACTGATGTGCCGGGTGATAATGAAGGGAAGCCCCAAAATATTAGCAGGCAGGTGGCCGACCAATCAATTAGTTCAGACTGGAACAGGAAGCCAGAGGCCTGTGGAAGGGATGTGGCTAGAACGGATAGATTTTCTCATCACACAGATAATGTAATTGAAAGGCTGTGGAAGGCATGGGAAAAATTGTCTACCCATACATAGAATCATAAGAATATTAAAATTTATTTGACGAGGTGGAAAATTTTTCTGTGAGGCTGCGGGAAAAGTGAGAACCTGAGCTACAGGTACCTCAAAGCCTAAGCGAAAATGAAAATCATGCAACTGTTTAACCCAGAATTAACAATTAATTATACAGGAGAGGAGGGGCCCCCGGGGGGCTCAGCTGGTCCAGTGTCCAACTCGATCTCCGCTTGGGTTGTGATCTCATGGTTCATGGGACTGAGCCCTGTGTTGGGCTCTGCGATGACACTGTGGAGCCTGCTTGGGATTCTCTCTCTCTCTCCCCTCTCTCTCTCTCCCTCTCTGCCCCTCCCCCGCTTCCTCTCTGTCTCAAAATAAATAAATAAACCTAAAAACATTATAGAGGAGAGGAAATACAGTCATAATATGCTACCTGGATGTGGAGTTAACGATATTTATGAAGTAGGGGGCCCCTGGGTGGCTCAGTCGGTTAAGCGTCCAACTTCGGCTCGGGTCACGATCTCGCGGTCCGTGAGTTCGAGCCCCGTGTTGGGCTCTGTGCCGATAGCTCGGAGCCTGGAGCCTGCTTCAGATTCTGTGTCTTCCTCTCTCTCTGCCCCACTCCTGCTCATGCTCTGTCGCTCTGTCTCTCAAAAATAAATAAACATTAAAAACAAATTTTTTTAAAAAAACCAATATTTATGAAGTAATAATTACAATGATTCGATCCACACTGTGTTAAACCTGTGGTCGCAAGGGAGGGGGAAGGAAGCACAGGTGTTGATAAAGCGATATAAGAAGCTAAGTCTTTGGTCTAATATAAAAAACAGATTATACTTATAGTTGATAAAAGACATTTCGGTCTAAGCATAAAAAAACAGAAACATAAAGTTAAGCATCTTAAGCATAAAACAAATAACAGTGGGTGCTCATTTTAGGCAGAGACTACCCCTAATCCTTTTCTGTTACAAATGATTCAGCGTTATTTGACATTTTAACGATGCGCGCATCTTACGCAAACTCATTTCGGAGGCAATATTGATTTGGGAGGACAGATGAGAACGTTCTTGGGTCAGGAGACGGTAAAGAGGAGGCACTCTTACAGGTTTGAAAGGTCCCCCGATAGAATTCTAACAATGCATTTGCGATCGATCTTGGAAGAAAAGGGGGTGGTACCTAGCGAATAAACCCCCACGTGCAGAGAGCATAGCACTGAGCCAACAGTTCTGAAGACAGCATGCAAACAATGGAAACATGGCCGGTGCCACGCACAAAGGGAAAAGAACAGTCCAGACACGTGGGAGTAACAGCAGGAAGCAGGTCTCAGCACCAGAGGGTTTGTTCAGGGGAATAAAATAGCTGAGGCAAACCCAAGGGATCTTTAAAGCTTGTTTCGTTTTATTTAATAACGTGGGCGTTGTAAGATCAATTCTTCGATAAGACCTGCCATTCAAGAGGACATATGCCGAGAGATCACAGGAAACGTGAACTGGTGACAACAACACAGAACACGACTCCCCCCCGCTGTTGGTAAGAACCGGGCAAAGGGGCCCTTCCGTTTTGGAAAGGTTAAGTCCATGCGTCTGAAACTTTAACGTGCAGATCACCCGAGGTCCTGTTGACATGCCGATGTGTCTTCGGAAAGTCTGGGATGGAGTTGGAGATTCTGAATTTCTAACGCGTTCCCCGATGGTGCCACTCTCTTAATATCAAGAGTCTAAGCCACTCTGGGTCAGCCCTGCAACCAATCACTTAAAAAAAAAACAAAAAAAAAACAAGCAAGTTAAGAAACTCCGCCAAGAGTCTTTACAAACTCCTTGCCATTGAGGAAGACCACACAGATGAGAAAATCACCATCCCCCGCAGTGCTGTCAATGGTGATGGCTGCACGGGGTCAGCGAGAACCAGTCACTTAGAAGATTTTTCTTCCCCCTCGATGGCCTTGCTCGACAGGTAGGTCCGGAAAGGGCACCAGGAATTTGACGATTTCTCACGACATGCTTATGGGCTGTGCAAAGAAATATGGATTATATGCTGTTTATAATTAAGTGGAGAAAGTCACTGGTTTAATAACCATACCCGAGTGTATTGATTCATTGACGGATGTCCGCTTCAAGGGAGGTTTTAAAGGAGTTGTGGGCACAGCTCTTTCATGTTCAACAGCATCCGTCACGATCGGTGTGAAACGGGATGTAAAAGGTGTACAGAGGGACTCCCCTGCAAAGTCACAGAAAGACCGACCCACACAGACTTAGGCAAAAAAGGAACGTATTGGCTCGTTAATTTTCTCAGTTTTTTTTTTTTTATTATGGTGAGATGCACGTAATGAAGAATTTACTATCTTAACCATTTCTAAGTGTACCCCTTCCACGGTATTTCATACGTTCGTAAGGTTGTGCTGCCATCCCCCCGTCTCCAGAACTCTTTGCATCTGGTAAGACTGAAACTCCATGCTCCTGAAACACTAACTCCCCATTCCTTCCTGTCCCCCAAGACCCTGGAAAGCACCACTTTCTGTTCTATCTTTATGATTTTGACTACTCTAAGGATAAGTGGAATCACACAATATTTGGTTTTTCGTGACTGGCTTATTTCCCTAAGCATAATGTCCTCAAGGTTCATCCATGTTTGGTTTTTTTTCTTTAAGTTTATTTATTTTGAGAGAGAAGAGGGAGAGAGAGAGCGCGCGCACAAGCAGGGGAGGGGCGGAGAGAGAGAGAGAGAGGGAGAGAGAGAATCCCAAGCAGGCTCCACACTGTCAGTGCGGAGCCCGATACGGGGCTTGAAATCACAAACCTGTGAGATCGTGACCTGAGCCAAAACCAAGAGTCGGACGTTTAACCGACGAAGGCACCCAGGCGCCCTGAGATTCATCCATGTTGTTAGCCTGTGTCCGAATTTCCTTTCTTCTCAAGGCTGAACAAGATTCCGTTAGATGTATAGACCACATTTCGCTTGTCCATTCACCCATCAGTGGACACTTGGATTGCTTCTGGTAGAGTGGGCAGTTCGACATGAGAGAATGGCGGTGATAAATATGTGACACATGAGGAGCCTGAGGGCACAGCATCCTGACTTTGTGGCTTTTAAGCGTCTTGGCCTTATGGCTTCCCCCACCCCGGGGCTCACAGACCAAGAGCCACAGACGCGGAACACAGATGCGCCCTCCTCTTCAACCGCTACCCCAGGGTAACCTATAGCTTCATTAGAATGTATTTTCATTGTGGTTTCAACCTCCCCTTCCCCACCTCTGCAGCACTGGGTAAGATGGCCACGAGGGTTCCAGCAAGAACCTTGTGGGGCCAAGCTCCCCACCTCCCAACCAGTAGGAGGTGTCCCTTTGATGACCAGAAACAACCTCAGTGGGAGACCGCCCTAGCTATGACCCACAACCTATGTGAACATGAAAAGAAAAGACATCCGTGGGGCACCTGGGTGGCTCAGTCGGTTAAGCGTCCGACTTCGGCTCAGGTCATGATCTCGCGGTTCGTGAGTTCCAGCCCCGAGTCGGTCTCTATGCTGACCGCTCAGAGTCCAGAGCCTGCTTCGGATTCTGGGTCTCCCTCTCTCTCTGCCCCTCCCCGGCTCATGCTCTGTCTCTCTCTGTCTCAAAAATAAATTAATTAATTTTAAAAACATTAAAAAAAAAAAAAGTAAGACATCCCTAAACCCGGTGCAGTGGCCACTTCTGAACCTGCCCACTCTCCCACCTTGGGAGTGTACCGTCCTTAATAAACTGCTTTGTGCTCTCTACCTTCCTCCTGGTCATCTTTGCTCCAGCACAGATCCTCACGGAACTCTCTCGAGGGGAATCCAAGGACGGAGGCTGCCATCAGCACCACACAGCCTCTCCTACCGGTAACACTGCCACCTTTGGCTCTTGTGATTCATGCCGCTACGAACGTCTACCCAGAAGCGTAATTGCTAGATCGCATGGTATTTCTATTTTTAATTTTGAGGGGGGGGGGCGGGTAAATGCCACTCTGTATGGCCACGGTATACCCAGTGACTACACCCAGTGGAACCTAATAACGTGGTTAACTCTGGAAATCAGATTCTCTCCCTCCCCCGGGGCCTTCTGGCTTTTCTTATCGATTTTACTTCCTGCTTTTGATTTTTCTTTTCTTGTTGCAGGCTGTCTCTGTGCTGAGGACCAGCCTGAAATGTAAACTTCGGGTCTTCTCAGAGATCTTTTCCAAGCCTTTCCCTGGGCGAGTACAATCACTTTCTGATTTTCCCCGTGTATGTAGTTGCTTCTGAATGTTCCAGTCTTTAACATCTGGCTCCCAAAAGGAGAAATAGGGAAAAATGAAGGGAAGGGTAGTAACGGCACCAGCTTTTTAAATCTCCAAGAAGTCACTTGAGCCAGATAGGGTCCCGGGGGGATCACCTGCCGCAGTGAGGACAGGTACAAAGCAATGACTGCCTGCTTCTTTGTCTGCACGTCTGTGATCACAAGCAGCAACCAGCAACCTGATATTTGGAGTACTGGGTCCTTTTTGTCCCCCCCGGCTCCCACAGGCTCTGGACAGGTGGCTCCGGAAACACACACATGACTGCCTTCCGCAGGGTGGAGGTGGGGGATGGGTAACGCTCCGGTGAAATTAACTGCAATTTACCATTCACGGCTTCCGCGGGAAGTTGCGATCTTTCAATAGTCTGCAGAGTTCCAAAAGAGGTATAATCTGGCAAATTCTGCCAGTGCAATTGTCTTGACGGGAAGACAGATGTCTGGTGCTTTTTACTCCGACACCTTCCAGACTCCACCCTATTTGGCTTATTACTAATTATTATTATTATTCCCAACGTGATAAGTGTACTCTTTAATCCCCATCACCTATTTTACCCATCCCTCCACCCCCACCCCCATAATCATCAGTTTGTGCTCTGTAGTTAAGAGTCTGTTTCTTGGTTTCTCTGTCTCTCTCCCTCTCTTTTCCCCCTTTGGTCATTTGTTTGTTTCTTAAATTCCACACATGAGTGAAATCATATGATATTTGTCTTCCTCTGACTGACTTATTTAGTTCAGCCTTATGCTCTCTAGCTACATCCCTGCTGCTGCACATGGCAAGATTCCATTCTCTTTTATGGAGGAGTAACATTCCATTGTGTATGTGTGAGTGTGTATATATAAGTAAATACACACACATACTTGATGAAGTTTGGAAGTATCGGGTTCGAGAGCAAACGGCTAAGAAAGAATTCTTGAGATGTTTTTGCTGCAAAAAGGTGATTTTATTACAGCACGGGGACCGAACCCGTGGCCAGAAAGAGCTGCCCTGGAATTGTGAGGAATGACTGACTGTTCTTTTAAGTTTGTGGAGGGAGTGGGGACAGAGATAGGGTAAAGGTCTTAGGAATTTTGAAGCAAGGCTTTGAGGACCTTGAGGGGCGAGCTGTTATTAAGATAAGGTGAATGGGGTGCCTGGGTGGCTCAGTCGGTTGAATGTCCCAGCTCGGATCATGATGTCACAGCCTGTGAGTTCGAGCCCCGCGTCAGGCTCTGTGCTGACGGCTCGGAGCCTGGAGCCTGTTTCAGATTCTGTGTCTTCCTCTCTCTCTGCCCCTCCCCTACTCACGCTCTGTCTCTCTCTCTCTATCAAAAATAAATAAACATTTAAAACAATTTTTTAAAAGATAAGGTTACTCTTAGTCTTTAATAAAATATAGATATCAAGGCACGAAGGCAGCAACGTGAGTTGCTTGGGGAAGGTCACGTTCTGCCTGTTTCAGGGGCCTGTGGGCTGCAAGCTGGAAGGACATTTCATTGAAGCTACATTTCTCTTGCCTTTGCTTTCCTCATCAATACATACCACTTCTTTATCCGTTCATCAGTCAGTGGACCCTTGGGCTGCTTCCATAGTTTGGCTCTTGCAAATAACGCTGCCATAAACACAGGGGTGCACGTATCCCTTCGAATCAGTGTTTCTGTGTTTTGGGGGTAAATACCCAGCAGTGCGATTACTGGATGGTAAAGTAGTTCTACTTTTAACTCTTTGGGAAACCTCCATACCCTTTTCCACAGCGGCTGCACCGGTCTGCATTCCCGCCAACAGTGCACGAGGGTTCCTTTCTCTCTACATCCTCGCCAACCCTTGTTGTGTCTTGTGGTTTTTATTTTGGCCATTCGGACAGCTGTAAGGTGACATTGGCCTTGTTAATTTTAAAGTCCGGAGCTAGGGGAGGTTCTAGGAAGCTTGGGAAGTCCAGCTGGTTCTCGCACGGGCCCCGGCTCTCTGCAAATAAACAGAGCACGGAGTGAACGATATGGGTGTTGGGAAAGAAGGATGTGTAGGTACAATCGGGGTATAAAAGAAAGAGAAATCAGATCCACTTGGCAAGAAGTTCAGGAAAAACTTTTTTCTTTTTTTTTTCAACGTTTATTTATTTTGGGGACAGAGAGAGACAGAGCATGAACGGGGGAGGGGCAGAAAGAGAGGGAGACACAGAATCGGAAACAGGCTCCAGGCTCTGAGCCATCAGCCCAGAGCCTGACGCGGGGCTCGAACTCACGGACCGCGAGATCGTGACCTGGCTGAAGTCGGACGCTTAACCGACTGCGCCACCCAGGCGCCCCGGGAAAAACTTTTTTCTATGAAAAAATTATACAAGAGTCTTGACTGAGTCTTGCAACATGGATATACAATCTTCAAGAAGCCAGAGGGCCCAGCAGAGTAAGAACTACTTAAAACTCAGACAGGGGCGCCTGGGTGGCTCAGTCGGCTAAGCGTCCGATTTCAGCTCAGGTCGCGATTCGGCAGTTTCTGCGTTCGAGCCCCGCGTCCGGCTCTGTGCTGACAGCTCAGAGCCTGGAGCCTGCTTTGGAATCTGTATCTCCTTCCCTCTCTGCCCCTTTCCCCCTCTCAAAAATAAATAAACATTTAAAAAAAAAAAAAGCTCAGAGGCAGTCCTCATGCCTTTAACCATTTCCCCTGTGAAATATTTGTAAAACATATAGAGTGTCAGCGGGATGTCTGACACCAACTCTACCTCCTCCCACGGTTCTCCAACACCCCCGTCAAGGTCAGATGAAACCAAGGTGCGTAAAGCTGCTCACCCAGCAGAAAACCTTCCTCCAAGAGATCTGTCTACTTCAAAAATCACATAGGATTACTTCTCGGGGGTCAGATGTCTCATAAATGCTGTGGTCTGGGGCACTTTCTTTCGGGCGAGGAGGTAATGCTCACAAAATGGGCCTCTTGTTCTCAGGCCCAAGGCGTTCAAGAACCTTGAAAGTGTTCTTCCGGCTCAGCCCCGGGTGAGGCATGGCTCACTCTCGTGTCCCTCCTTTTCTTCCTGCTTCCGTGAGGACATCTGTCCCGGTTCCCCTCTGGGAGTTGTTATTCATAGCTCTAATGTGGCTGATTGTTTCTCTGTCCCGAGATTTGAAATACACAAAACATCCATACCTTAAATGTTTACCCTCTGGGGCGAAACTGTCTGCCATATAACCTTAGGTAGGTCGGGTGGTCCCAAACCCCAGACAGGGAGGGAAGACCCAGGCTTGAAGTGGGTTTGCTTTGTGCTCTGGGGGAGAAGAGGTTGGGCTGTAGAGTTTTGCAAACAAAGTTCTAGGGTCTTGGCTTAGGATACTGGGATTATCTATCTGAAATCTACATTTATCCGTGGGCACACACAAAATAAGTTTAGAGTGCCAACGTAGCTGGAAATCTCAGCTCCATGTTAAGGAGCCAACCTTAACTTCCATCCCAAAAGGTGAGGTGGTGATAGAATCCAAGCTTACTTACCCCAGCAGACTAGTTGCACCTCTCTGTCTCTCTGTCTCTGTCTGTGTGTCTCTCTCACACACACGCCCCTCTAGACATAGCCTTCATTTCCTTTCAGCCTATGGTTATTCTTCAATTTAACAGTGATAGTGGTCCTATGAGACAGTAACTTGACTTATCTCCAAAGAACCCAAAATGACAGATGGAAAATAAAGATAGATAACACACCCAGCTAGGCTCATATTCTCGAAAAGCAGAAAAACGATGGGTTTCGACTGTAGCCACATGAGTGGCGGGAACGTGTCCACACCCTGACTTGCCTGCTGCCCCGTTTTCAGTCCCTTCTCTCGCAGGGACTGAATCTGAATTTTTGGTGCATGAAATTCACTGAGTTTATCTTTACTCATTTGATAAGTTTTTAAGCTTGCAAATGAAAAATCATCGCTTCCCAGTGAAGTTATAGTTCCATAAGGAGCCCTTATTCATTTTTAGAATTTTGATATTTTGGAATTTGTGGGCTATGTGTTTCTTTACCGACGGTAATCCCAAAATAGCTACGCATGTTCTAAACAGAGCAGGTATTCGTGGATGCTTATTACTGAGGATGATTGCAGTTGTGTTTCTGGAGCACAGTGGGAAGGGTTGGAAACTTCCTTGGCCCGAAGAAAGACACACGGGACCTTGAGAGAACAAAGAAGAAATGTGTTTCTCTCCTGTATTCTCTAAATAGGAGAGGGCACCATCATTCACCCAGTTACCAAAGCCAGACAGCCAGAAATCAGAATAGTTGCTGAGCGAATCCCTGATTCGTCTCTATTCATGCCACAGGCACTGAATCACTGGCGTTCATTGATTCTACCCTTGCATAATGGTCCAGTTCACCCCTCTGTTACATCTCTTGCCCCTACCTCTTGGAGTTAGGCTCTTTCCCCTCTCTCTCTTGAAGACAAGGGCAGTCAACCTTCTTGAGCATTGTCTGTGTACCAGGCACTGTGGTTGGTGCAAGGCATACAAAAACATACGAAGAAGAAGACATGAATTTATGCATCCAAAGGAAAAGAAAAAAGTACTTAAAACATTACTCAGGTATTTAATATGTGTCAGGTGCCGTGTTAGATGCCAGGGGTGGAGGGAGTGAGGGGACAAGCGCCACAACATTTCTCTCCTCTTTTTAAGAACAATAAACCCTCCTCCCCAAAGCAAGCAAACAAACCTGCAAAACCCAGCCTCAACTCGCTTGGGCTCACAGAATCCAGGGAAAGTCTCAGCAGGCAAAAAGCAAGAAGGGTAGGTTGTATCCAAGCCTCAGGAATGCAAATACCCCGCACAAGATTTTCCACCTCCTTTCTCTACGTGTTGGCTTCATTTGGAAGCCTCCGCGTGGCAGCCGCATTCTCTAGAGTCTCATCGTCTACGCCCCTCTACCCCAGTCCTTCCTTAGGTGACCCAGTTTGGGGCTCGGAGTAGGTCTCTAACTGGCCTCGCTTGCCCTGAATGCCCACCCCCGGCAAATGAACTGTGACCCAGGGGGCAGGGGCAGAGGAGCACGGCAGTTCCTGGACAGCCACACACGGGGGTGGGCGGGGGGCCAGCTCCTAGCAGAAGAGGAGGGGGACGTGGTGGACACAGACGTCCGTCACACTGGGGACCCAGAGGGCTATAATGCCGTGTGGTGGGTGCAATGGGATGGGTGTTCCAGGACACCAGGGGGTAACGAAAGAAGGAAAACCCGGGGTGGCGAGGTCTGAACCAAGAACCGAGCTGGACATTTTTGCAGAACGTCCATGTGGAGATCAGGGGAGGTTTGGACTGAAGATAAGGACCTGGAGTCATCAAAGCCGACGTCCTCCGATATTAGCTGACTCTGGGGGGGTAATGAAATTAGCAAGAGGGCAGAGGAAGCAGGGAGGAGCTAACTACCTGTCAGTCTAGTGTTGGGAGAGCCCAGACCTAATTTCCATATGAAACCCTGTAAAAGTGCTTCCTCATTATTACTTTTCAGAGAAAGCAGAACTTTGACATTTTAGTGGCTAATAACCATTCCCGGAGTTCTCCTTGAATCCCTTTATTCAACAAAGTAGGCGATTCAATTGGGAAAAAAGAAATGCACTTTTATGAAGCTCGGTGAAGTTATTTTTATTTTTGGATGAAAAAAAGAAATCTCAGCCTTAAGCCAGAATCTAGGCTGAAGGAGGTGACTCCCAATGGTCCACTGGAGCCCAGGAACTGGGGGGGTGGGCGCAAGGGCCTGGGGGGGTGATGACGTTATCGGCAACGGAGCGTGAAATAACCCGAGGTCCAGCCAAGACCCTCTCTCGAGACACAGCGAGGGGCTGTGGAAAAGCTAATCGAAGGAGGATTTTTAAAAAACTAAAAAACGGGTGGAGGCATAGGAGTGTGGGAGGGACAGGGTGTGTTAGTCACACTTCTTTTGTGCTCCCCTGAGACTGTGCGGCTCTGCTGAAGAATGGAAATAAACTGAGGGGGGGGGGGCGCCCAGTGGCTCAGTCGGTTAAGCTTCGACTTTGGCTCCGGTCATGATCGCGCAGTTCATGAGTTCGAGCCCCGCGTTGGGCTCTGTGCTGACAGCTCAGAGCCCGGAGCCTGCTTCAGATCCTGTGTTTCCCTCTCTCTCTGCCTCTCTCCCACTCATGCTCTCTCTCTCAAAAATAAAATAAACATTGAAAGAAAGAAATGGAAACGAGCTGAACTGACTGACAGTAATCACTACTGTGCAAACCATACATTCCCAAGGGTCTCTCCAGGTAATAAATGCTTCCCCACCCGGAAACTGGGGAGCCTTGTGGATTACCTCGGGAAATATCCTGGGCTTCGGTATAAGGGGAATTATGACTGGTGTTTCAGAGGTTATATCCCAAAGGGCGAACCTTGGTTCCCTCAGATGGAAACCCTTCCCAGAGGACCCAGGATTTACTAGAAAACAGCCTCAGGTTGAGGGACAAATTTCCTGTCGTCATATCCACAACTCTGTCCCTGGTCGCCTTGAAGCAGCACGTACATTCGCTAACCAATGCCATGTTCCAGCCGACAACACCCATTAGGCTGGGTGTAGCCAGCGGTATTTGGTGGTCAATTTTCTCAGCGTTCTCCTGGAGGTAAACTTCCTATTTTCCAGACTGCTGGGTTGCAGGCTGTCACTCTAAAGAGACGTGACAACTTGTCGCAGGCAAGTCTGGCATGTTCAGCAACCCACAGTGACAGGATGGTTGCACTCAGACGCTGGGCAGACGTTTTGCTCATAACTGAGCGCCGTGGGGCGCTCGCTCTGAGAAGGTCCCCTCCCCCCAGGGGACAGCAGGGAGCAACAGCCTTGCCCCTCCCCTGGCTGGTTACTAAGGGCTTCTGGAAAGACCTAGTGAAGGTCTGACATCCGGATCCTTTCAGATGCCTTAGACTTTTCCTACATATGTGGTTGTGAGAACAGAAAATTGAGGGGGACCGTGTGTGGCTTCTATTGGGAGCTTGAAGTCCACTTTAGAAAAAGGACAAAGTGTTTCTAGGGAACATTCTCACCCTCCCTTCACCCCTCTAATTTCAATATGCAGAAGGTGAAGGACAGAGAAGTCCAGGTGTCGCACAGTGGGTGTCAAGGGAACAGTCAGAGGGAGCAATGGCCCCGACTGGGGGCTGGTGGGCAGGGGCTGGGTACTCTTGAACTTCGGCAGAGGCCCGGGCACCCACTGATTGCTGAGATGCGCCAGTCTGTCGGTGACCTGGGAAACCAAGAGGCACGTGGGCCGTAGGGGAGACGATGTCAGTCACGTTATACCTTGCAGCCCAAGGGCCACATCCTTTCTCTTCTCCTCAGCCATCGTTCTCTGCCATGGGGAGGGCTGGGTGTGGAAGGGACACTGGCAGGCCAAGCTACGATCCAATCACTTCACACATTGTGACCAAAGAATGTGCCAAGAAATGTGCCAGGCAGTGGAATGTCCTGGTGGCCATTCCCGTGGAAATTACATGTCAGTGGGGCGATTTGCTTCCAAACCCCAAATAAATAAGTACATTAAATAATCATGAATCACAGTAGGTTATGAAGGAAATAAACAGGGTGTGGTGGAGAATAATGGGGGGGGTGTCTCTTAGAGATCTCCAAAGGGTTGTGGAGACAGAATGAGAGGGAGCACACTGTGCAAGAGAGAAGGGGGAGGGGAGGGGAGAGGGAAGGAGAGCGCAGCAGGTGCAGGTGAGAAGAGAGTGGGAACAGAGCCCTTGGTGAGGTCACAGAGAAGAAAGCAGTGACTGATGGAGAGGGAGCTGGGGTAGGAGTGGTTAAGATGATGCTGGATAGACGGGGGCCGGGTCGTGCAGGACCTTGGAGCCAGGGTGAGAAGTTTGGGTTTCATTGTAAAGGCAATGGGATGCTGCTGAAAGGGGGCCAGGCTGGAGAGAAACTCCTTACGGTGCATGAAACAGAACATAAGAAAAAAACCAGGGAGATGGCAAGGGCTGGTGTAAAAATGGCTTCGTGTTGATATCTCAATGACTTGAGACGCTGCTCACTTCTTCTGGTTCCTGGTGCCTCTTTTATTCTTTGCACCAGTGGCTCTCAATCCTGGCTGATTAGAATCACTTGCTGGAGCTCTGAAACATTTACTGATTTTGCCCACCCTTTACCAATTAGGTCAGAGTCCCCATCACGGTGGACAGATAAAGGAAGAATTGGAATAAAACACCGTAACTTAGGTAAGACAAAGGTTTAGCATCCATGAACTAGACACGTGCCTTCTCTTTAGAGTCAGTAAGAACGGGGTTTTTAAAACTTAATAGATGAGGCCAGGAGATCCTTCATAAAGAAGAAACAGATATGGCCAGCAAGGTTCAAAAGACACTCGATTCCTCCGGCGATTGGGGAAATGCAAAACGAAATGGCAATACGGGGCTGTTTTTCACCTCCAAGATGGATTTCTAGAAGGAAAAGGATCACAACGGGTAAGGAGGCATGGGAACTGGTGTGTTTAGATCCTGTGGAGGCATAAATTGGTCCAGCACTTTTATTTTATTTTTTAATATTTATTTATTTATTTATTTAGTGTGTGTGTGTGTGTGTGTGTGTGTGTGTGAGAGAGAGAGAGAGAGAGAGAGAGAGAGAGAGAATCCCAAGCAGGCTCCAAACTGTCAGTGTGGAGCCTGACGCGGGGCTCGAACCCATGAACTGGGAGATCAGGAGCCAAAATCAAGAGTCGACGCTTAACCGACTAAGCCACCCAGGCGCCCCGGTTCAGCACTGTTGAAAGAGTTGGCAATACTCATTTAACGACAGAGAGCATATGCCCACCAATCTAATCTAGTCATTGCCCTCTGGGTCTCTCCTCTACAGAAATACGTGTGTGTGCACTTAGAGATACGCGGACAAGTGCGGCACAGCAGGTGTTTTTTCTGAAGGAACCCCCCACATCCCCATTAAGAGAGAAATGGCATAATGACTTAGGGAATAAAAAAAACTGCTCGTTTTGTTTGAAAAAGGAGATGTTGATGTAAAGATACTGGCAGAGAAGCATGTCTCGGATATTCTTCCGTGAAAAAAGCGAGCTAGAGAATATTACGTACAGTGGGAGCCCTTTGTGTGATCCCGTTATGTTCGTGTGTGTGTCCTCGGCGCCTGGGGGCCCCAGTCAGTTAAGCATCTGACTTCAGCTCAGGTCGTGATCTCACGGTTTGTGAGCTCGAGCCCCACGTCGGGCTCTGTGCTGACAGCTCGGAGCCTGGAGCCTGCTTTGGATTCTGTGTCTCCCTCTCTTTCTCTGCCCCTCCCACATTCTCATTCTGTCTCAAAAATAAATAAACATCAAAACAATTTTTTTAAAAAGAATAAAAAAAAAAAGAATCAAGAGGTGGCACGAACTTTCCCGCCATCTGAAAAGAGCAGAAAGTTGGGGCGCCTGGGTGGCGCAGTCGGTTAAGCGTCCCACTTCAGCCAGGTCACGATCTCGCGGTCCGTGAGTTCGAGCCCCGCGTCGGGCTCTGGGCTGATGGCTCAGAGCCTGGAGCCTGTTTCCGATTCTGTGTCGCCCTCTCTCTCTGCCCCTCCCCCGTTCACGCTCTGTCTCTCTCTGTCCCAAAAATAAATAAACGTTGAAAAAAAAATAAAAAATAAAAAATAAAAAGAAAAGAGCAGAAGGTAAGGGTTTGGAAGCAGAGGAAAACCTGATACTGCCCCAGGGGTAGCGAACATTCAGCATGGATGGAGTCCCATGGGCCCTGCGGGGCTCGACCCAGGGAGTGGGTACCTCAGTGTGCCAAAGATGCCAGTGCTCCTGAGACACAGAATCAGCGGAGCCACTGGATCTGAGAGGACCCCTGGGCTCACGATGGGGGATGTCCTCCTTGGCCGGCACGGGATCCCCCATCCCTGTGTCATTCTTGGGGCGAGGAAGCCCCAGTGACGGAGGATGGGGGCTTGGAGTCAGATTTAAAAAAAAAAAAATAAAGGAATGTAACATTTCAAGTGACCTCTGATTTGGGAGGAAGAGGTCTCTACATGTTTCCAAATACCCGGAGAAAAGACCAGAGGGTATAGGTTTCCTGCTGGCCGCTCATAGCGGTTACCCCGGGGAGAGGAGAGAAAGGAGAGAAATTGCTTGAACAGGAAGGCGGGGACTCTCCCCCTTCCTGTTTTGCTCTCCCCCTTCTCTGTTGTTTGAATTTTTGACATTGAACATCTATCACTTTTGTGTGTGTGTGTGTGTGTGTGTGTGTGTGTGTGTTTTACAGTTGAGAGTTTTCCAGTTCTGCACAGTCCCAAGTTACCCCAACAGGCTGCCTGGCCCTGGAGATGCTCCTGACCCCGTCTCTTGGGGCCCTGAGTCCTGAGATTCATTTCAGCTCTTCTCTAGCGCCCCATGTGTCTCTCCGGGGTCTCTGGTCCCCTGTCCTCGGCTGCTTTCTGTGCCCACACCTGCCACGACAGCGCCAACCGCAGCCGCCACCGCTTGGCATCCTCTCGGTGTCTACTCTGAGCCACAGAGACTTGACTGGCTTGTGTTGGCAACCTCTCTCCCTGGGTCTAGTCAAGTTAGTTAACAGCTGCTTTCTCCCGCTTGGGGGAAAACATCATCTGCACAGGCACTTCTGGAAAGCAGTCGTGGAAAAAATACGGGATTGGGAGCTTTGATATCAGGACCCCAAAGATCAGAAGTCAGGGCCCTTTGGGGGCTTGGAGTAACTTAAGGAAGGCAGCTATCAACTATCATATAATCCCCTCTGGCTCCCAGTCTCAGAGAGGATTATGTGATATCACTTGTTGGGGTGGACATCATTGGACCTAGGGTTTGGATACTTGAGGAGGTATTCTGAAGTCAAGTGCGTACGAAAGAGAAAGACTACTCCTTGTTTCCTCTCCAAGTACCACGTCACTATGAACAGCGTAAGCACCCGCACTGCCCGACGCCGTGCTAACAGCCTTGGGAAGGATCGGAGAGGGTGGCCTGGGAACTCCGCCTTTCACTTAAAAGCGTTTGTTGTGGGAGATTCTTTCCCAGCTTCTCCCTGGGGAACCCTTGCTTTCTGGGGATATTCAGCCTGCCCCCTTGGCATTTGAGTCTGCCTTGTAGCAAATTTGCAGAATTACAGGGATCCCACATTACCAAACAAGGGAAAGGGTCAACGTCCTTTGCAGAGGCAGGGTCTGTGACGGGGGTGCATTTACGGAGGAGGAATGAAACCGACAGGACTGGAGCACGTTCAAGTCTGGAATAGCTGTGAGGGCGGATTTTGCTGCCCTGTTTCTGAGGGGGCCAGCCTCAGTAGCATCAGATTTTTTTTTTTTAAGTTTCTTTATTTATTGAGAGAGAGCGCATGCGCAGGAGAGGGGGGAGAGGGGACGCGGAGAGAGAGAATCCCAAGCAGGCTCTGCGCTGACGGCGTGCAGCCTGACGTGGGGCTTGAACTCACGGACCTGAGCCGAGATCAGGAGTCAGATTCTCGACTGGCTGAGCCACCCAGGAGCCCCAGCATCAGACAGACTTATGGTTGGCCTCTACCTCCTAGCAGGTGTGTAACCTCCAGACGGTTCCTCAACTCCCACAACCTCGGTTATCTTAGCCTCCTGAGATAGGTCGTGGGTACGCTTCTGGGGTGTTTGAGGGTTAATGAAGAACAAAGAGCCTGCGTGCCTACGTCTTTGATTGCAGTATTGAAACAAGAAAGCACCGATTGTTTCCTTCAAACCCCTGATGGGCTGGAAGGCTCTCACCATCCGTCTTTCTTTCTTCATTTTGTTTTATTGGCCGATATATACAACATACGATTTTCTAATTTGACCCTTTATGTGTACATTTCAGCGGCATCAGCTACATCGTTGGCCCCTGCCGCCGCCGTCCGCCTCCAGGACTTCTTCTCAAACTGTAATTATGTACCAGTCAACGAGGATCCCCCTGCCCCGTCTCAGCCCCTGGCCTCCCCCATTCCACTGGCATCTCTATGAATTCGGCTCCTCTTGGAAACTCATGTAGGCGGAATAGCACAGCGTGCACCCTTTTGTGATGGGTTTATTTCACTCAGCCTAATGTCCTCCGAGTTCATCCAGCCTGTACCGCGTGTCAGAAATTTTCTCCAGCCGCTTTTGCAAGGAGACGCTCCCTCCCCTCCGCATTAGCTCTCTGTTCCCTTGAGCAGTCAGGAAAGAGGTGTGGAGGAGGAGGGTGGCTGATCCGTGCAGGCCTGTCCTTTTTTGCCAGTTGTGAAAGGGTTACCTTGGCAACGAATCACTTCTCTAATGTCTTTAAGGTTGTAAACAGATGATCAAATCACAAGAGCCAAAGATTATGAAAGCTGAGCGTACCTATAGGGAGGGGAACATTGAATTAATTAAACAAAACAAAACAAAACCAGAAGGCGATCGTGACATGGTTCCTACACTTCACAATGAGTCCAAGAAATATATTTGAGGGGCGACTGGGTGGCTCAGTCGGTTAAGCGTCCGGCTTCGACTCAGATCATGATCTCACGGTTCGTGGTTTTGAGCCCCACGGCGGGCTCTGTGCTGACAGCTCGGAGCCTGGCGCCCGCTTCGGATTCTGGGTCTCCCTCTCTCTCCGCCCCTCCCCTGCTCATGCTCTGTCTCTCTCGCAAAAGTACATAAACATCAAAAAATTTTTAAAGAAGAAATATGTTTGAGCACTCCACTATGTCCCAGGCACTGTGCTGGATCGTGGGGTACAATGGGGAGCAGAATGAGACGGAGCGTCCACGGAGCCCGCAATCGGGGGTGGGGGGAGGGGGGGAGGGACACTGACGCAATAATTACAAACACAGCTGAACTCTTGGAGGGAAAAGATCATGTCTTCACAAAAGCAGAGACCAAAGGGGCCTGACCTCCACCGGGGCCCGGAAAAGGTTTCCCTGGGGAAATTAACACGTAAATGGAGACCAGAAATATGAGTAGGCTTTGCGCTGGCAGCTTGGGGAAGGGACCCGCAGCCTGAGGCAGCTCAGCGAGCCCCCCCACGCCCGCCCCGGGCACCCGAGAATACTCATCCACTTCTTAGATCAGCGATTCCAAGTCCTCCGGGAACAAAGGCCACCTTCCCTTGCCCGCCACAGACGGAGGCCAAGGTAGGAACAACGCTTGGCTGGAAAATATCTTCCTGAGGTTTGAGGTTTAGTCTGTGCTGCCCCTGGCTCCATATGTTTCAGAGGAGGGGCTCTGGGCTGGTTGCCACCAAGGCAGGGACCTGGAGGCACTGTGCTAGAGGACAGCCTGGATCAGGGGCGCTCAGACGGGGATGCATGTGACTGGCCAGGAGGCCCCTGGGGACGTGGAGAAGAGGGTCCGGCTCTCGGGGAAGACGGGAGCCACGGAGTAAGAAGAGAGTCTGGAGGTCAGGGCGCAGGGGGCGGGGTAGACTTGAGTATAACTAGAAAGTCAAAGAGGAAGCCACCCACCTGAGAGACGGGCTGTGCCTGGTTGGACACGGGTGCCCTGGCCTCACAATATTATCCTTGGGGGGCGAGATTAGGCTCGCTCACAGCAGTGCACGCAGGCACCCTGGCCGCTCGGTCAAGACTGACGCAGGCCTGGAGGGGGCTCATCTTTGATTCTGCAGGATTCGGAGGCCGGCTGAACAGCATGGAAGTGATGAAAGAGAAGGAGGGAGGGCAACGTATTTCACGGTTATCTGGGGGGCTATTGGGAGCAAGATGGTCTGTGCTGGTGATAAAACAACACTGTGGTCAGGGGTCTCCGAGACCACCCTCGAGATCAGTGGAAAGACCACACCTTTAGACAGAAGGTGTGCCCGCGATTCGCCAGAGGGACTTAACGGAACCCAGCAAAGCTGTTAAGGGTCACGGTTATGGTTCACTGCGGTGAAAAGATGCAGATTCAAAGCAGCAAAGGGAAAAGGCGTGAGGGGATGAGGTCCAGGAAGAGCGAGATTCAAGCTTTCAGGTGTGCTCTGTCCCCGAGCTGTGCAGACAGCAGTTACTTCTGCCAGCGATGACCGGTGACAGCGTGCATGGAGCACTGACGGGGGGGGGCTGGTCACGTCAGTGTGGGACACCCACATGGCCGACCTTAGTTCTCCGTCTCCAGGACTCAAACTGATATGGCATGGCCCAAGGTCCCCACCACAACTCCTGCTGTTACTGCCATGGACAATCTACTGTGGCCAAAGCTCTGGTATACAAAAGTAGTCTTACCAGGCGGCGTATCCGAAGGGGCTTAGGACCCGTCTCCAAGGAACCACTCAAGGGCTAGTTTCTTTAGAATGTGCGAGGTTCGAGCCCCCCACCCCACCCCAGACCTGCTGAACGGCCACAAGCATGAACAGCCAAGTGAAGAGACTGAAGAAAAACCTCCACCAGAAAAAGGAAGAATTCTCATCATCACTTTCAAAATTTTTCTTTGCCTCACCCTTGAATCCTGGCCCTTTCAGGCCTCCAGAATGCCAATCACAACTTCCATGTGACTTCGGCCAGGTGCCCTCACCACCCGTGCCCTCCCCTTGGCCGGGAACAGGGCCGGGCTGGGGTGGGGCAGGGAGGCGTGAAATCCACCAGGATCAGATATTTTAGGCCACCTGCTCGGAAGTCACCATGAAACTAGCCTGGCTCTGCAGGGATGCATATGGAAATCTGTGGGTTTCTCCCAGGGTTCATTCCAGCATTTGCCACACCCACACAGATGGTGTGAGCGAGGTGTTTTATCCCCCACCCCGTAATCACCGCGAAGCTGAGATACGCACTGTCTGGCCACCTCGCCCAGCATGCTCTCCCGTCTCCCTCCCCCCCACCCCCACCAAATAACGCTTATTTTAGGATGAAACAGATTTCTTCATTAACTTACAGGCCTCAGCATTTTACCAAACTGTTTCTACTTGCAACTTCTTAAAGGCATCTAACCAAAGAGAAATTATCTTCCCTGGGAAAGGTTTCAAATATATCCAAGCAAAACAAAAAGGGTTTTAGACGGAATGAAAAGTAACTTTACCCACCCCACCCCCCATAAGGTGATTTTTACCAACAAGCCGTGTATCTCCTCGTGACAGGAGGCCACTTTACAGTGAGGTCCTTTTCGGTAGCAAACATGCCCATGAGTCTGCCGTGGACTTTATCCTTTCTTTCAGGTCGAGCTTTCTAGAGATGCTGTAAGGGTTAAATTGTAGTGTCGGGCTAACCTGTAGCTTGAAACATAACAGCTTTGTTTTGACACTGAAGGTTAAGAGATAACAGCCTTGCTTCACTCTTGTAAATTACGCTTCCTACTCTTGTAAATTAGGCTTCACCAATCAAGGAAACAAAAGTTCAAAGAAAAGAGCATCAGAGGCAGGGTCAAGGAGATCCACTGGTTGCGACTTAACGACTTAACGGCAGAAAGTCTAAAATAATCACCCCATCCGGGAACTGTTTCTATCTCATCTGGGAACTATTTCTTTGTTCTGTTCCCGGGTGATGATAAAACGATGTGATCGGCTGTAAAAACTCTGCACCCCGGCTGTTCGAGGCCGCACTCTGATCAAAAGTGTTGGTCCCGACCGGTCGTTGCAATAAACTTTGTTGTGACTGTCACCGGTGCCCGTAGCATTCTGTTTCGGGAGTCGCGTGGATGCAACAGTGCGATGCCATCATTCACACTAACGACTGCTGTTACAGGAATATCTGGGCTTTTGGTATTTATCAAATCATTTTGCCTGTTCCGTCTAAAAGCCGGGGCCACGGGTCAGCACTGAGTGGAGAGGATATTCAGCCGGTGCACACGAGGCTGGCGTGCTGGTCCGTGTCGGTATGCCCGGTGACTGCTCACGCCAGCTGATTGTTAAATACTTTGAATGTCACATCAAATTCCACGTGGGAAGTGCGAGCATGGGAGGCCCTGAGTCATACCCTATTTGGTGGAGCATATTATAAATGGATAACAAGATTTTCTTAACCAAAAGTGTGCAGAACAAAAGGCTTAATTCTGGGCACCATCGGCAGATCCCAGAACAGTAACACATCCGAGCGCTTTCATGAAGCTAATCTTAGTATTTATGATGGCCTACTTATTCCCATTTTGTTTTAGAATCTTTGTTCACCACTCACAAAAATGTATATACCCGCAGCATTTGTTGTGTGATCAGGGTGCAATTTCCTCCAGGACACGTTGCTAATCAGGGCTTTAAGTTAGAAAGGGCAGAAGGCTGTGGGTATCTCCCCCCCCACCCCACCCCCACCCCCCGTGAAGTGAATACTTTTCTGTACCAGCCTGTCTCAAACCCATGCTCGGTAGGATGACAGGTAAACCGAAGAGAAAATTCACGCCCAAAAGTGTTTGCAACCCAGACCCCGGTGTCACGGCCGGCTCACATCTGCCCGTGCCCCAGACAGACCTTGACTCTGCAGGTACCGGTCACATGCCTCTGCCTCAGATCCCAACACCAAGAGGGGGTCTCCTTGGCTGTGACTACCCCTTGCCGAAGAAAAGGGGTGCAGGAGGACCCCGGCAGTCCTCGCCTCCACTGCAGACACCCATAGCCTTGGCCACTGAAGACCGGGAGGCTGTCCACAGCTGATCGAGCTACCCCAAGTCTAGACTGCTGAGTTCCTCTGGACAGGGGCCCCCAGGCTCCCCCCCGAGGCGGGACCACATGGACCTAACAGGCCTATACAGAACTTCCCACGCAACAGCAGAAGGACGCGCATTCTTCTCAAACACACATGAAACATTCTTCAGGATAGGTCACACGGCTGATCTCAAAACGAGCCTTGACGAATTTAAGATCTAAATCATTCCGAGCAGGGTTTTGGACCACCGTGGAATGAAACCACAAGTCCAGTGGGAAAATTCACAAATACGCAGAAACGAAATACCACACTCTTGAACGGTCACTGGGTCAAAGAGGAAATGGAAAGGGAATTTAAAAAGTAGCTGGAGACAATGGAAAACGGAAACACATGTATCAAAGCCTAGGGGATGCGAGGAAAGTGTTCTCCAGCCACCGCCCCCGACAAAAACATTCCACCATCAAGATACAGGAACATTTCTACATTCCTAATTCCAGGAAAACAACTCCAGGCTTTAACCAAGGATGCCCCACCAAGGGCCATCTGCAGGCTGGCCCTGGCTGGATGTGGGTTTGACAGATACAGTTGCCCCCTTCTGTATCTTTTATCTCTTTCCCTCCTATCAGGGACCGGACTCATCAAATCCTGCTGGAAGGATCTGGTATCAGACCATTCACGTCAGTATGAATGTAAAGCCATAAGCCCCTGTTAGTTCCAGGTGTATCTTCACCCCCAAGCAAGTCCTCAAATTGCAACTGAATGGTTCTTACCCCTGGAAAGGAAATCCTCCGTGATCCAAATGCACAGCTTTCCCAGCCCTGCTGAAAATGGCCCGGACAAGACCATTAGTAAATAGGATGATACTTTAAAACACAGAGACTGGCTTCCCTTCTCCCGGACTTGTTTATCTTCAGCCGGGTTCACTAGCACCAGTGCTGGCCTGTGCCGGTGTGGACGAGGGAATAAGGTCAGGGGACAGATGTAGCAGATTCCCCCGTGACCTCTGACGTTCACCATGAATGTTCCCCAAGTTTCGTTTTGAAACCTACACCAGGGACGGGCCGGACACACGTTACACCAGGGATGAACAATTTCATGTGTGAGCTCACTCCTGCACCCGCTTCTGGTTTTCTGATTTAAAATTTTTTTTTTTAATGTTTATTTACTTTTGAGAAGAGTGTGAGCAGGGGAGGGGCAGAGAGAGAGGGAGACACAGAATCCCAAGCAGGCTCCAGGCTCCGAGCGGTCAGCACAGAGCCCGAGGCGGGGATGGAACTCGTGAACCGTGGGATCAGGACCTGAGCGGAAGTCAGACACTTAACAGACTGAGCCACCCAGGTGCCCCGGTTTTCTGTCTTTTTCCGCTTGGTGGCAGAACATCCAGGCACAACGTCCGTGGTGTTTCTCTTGTGGGCTTGAGGAGAACGGGAGCTGTGTACCCCACCCCTGCCCCCCGGTGGAAAGGGCTTCCCTGGGCTTCCCTGAAGGAGCAGACAGAAGGGAGTCTGGCCGAACCCCTCCTCCTCTCCTGGGCGGAGGTCACCTCTGGTTGGAAGTGCGGCTCTCCCAGTTGTTAGCGTCTCCAATCAAAAAGGAGAAAAATGGGCAGACAGAACACGTATGTCCTGATGGTAATAGGAACAGAGGCTCAGCGATACGGTGAAAGGAACAATCCAAATGACAGCCCTGCCTTAGTTTAAAGCTAGGTTCTCTTTTCTGCTTATTATGGATCTTTGATAAGAAATACAATTGCTGAGAAGTCTGTTTTCCTTGCTGTTTGCTACGAGCATTGTGAGGCCTTTCCTGAATGTAACCCGCTGTGTAGTAGAATGGGTTGTAAACCTTCCTAAATGTAGTCTGATATGTAATGGAATGAGTGATTATACATAAACTAACCGGCATTTCTCGCTTCTGTAAACCTGCTTGCTTAGCACATTCCTCACCTACCCTACCCCCTTCCCCCTTCCCCCTTTTTTCCTCCCGCCACAAGTAATGGACAAAGCCTTCCCGCCAAAGGACAAAGGACTCCCAATCAGAGAACAACAAATGTCCTTACTTTAAAATCAACTAATCAGGCCCCTCATAATTTGAAACCTCCCCTGTGCTATTTGTCTCTGTCTATAAAAACGCTGTACCAACCCTGATCGAGGCCTCTTGCGTCACCGGCGACGAGTGCGCAGAGGACCAGGTTCGAACCTGCAATAAACGACCCTTGCCGCTTGGCTTTGACTTACGACTCTGGTGGACTTTTGTGGGAGGTTTCGGAACTTCGGGCATTACAACGGGAGGGGCAGGGCCGCCTCGGGGTTGTTGACTTATTCCAAGCCAGGGTCCCTGATCGCTGGGCCCCGGATGACTTGGGCACGTGGTCAACAATTTCCTGCATTCTGTTCATCTTTGCCAAGGGGGACGCACGCGCTGTCGTTCAGAAACACAAGCCCGGATGAGCCGCTCGATGGGTGAGGGTGCGCTTTGAAGGAGGCCAAGGAGGAGGCTGGGTCCTGAGGGGACAGCGCTGAGTCTGTGCCACCCTCCGTGCTCACCCCTGCTCGGACCAGCGCTTCCTGACAGCAGCTAAGCGGCCGCTGTGGGCACACGTCTGCGCCAGCCCGTGGGCAACTGCATCGTGGTCCCCTTCTGTGCTTGGTGCTGTTCCCTCGGGCAAGGGAGGCCATGCGGGCACCGGAGTCCTGGGATCTGTTCCGAAGTTTCCCCAGGGGGTGTCGCTCCTGTCCCCCCGCCCGCTGGCCTTTGAGGAGCTGGGCCTGCGATGCCCTCCTCTCTCCCCGTGTGCTGCCCAGCGCACCTGGCTGCCTTATCCTCATCCGGCTGCCTTATTTAATCCCAACTGGTGACGGCTATTTATAGCTGCTCTGAAGGGCAGCAGCCACTTTCCTGGGAAAGTGGATCATGGAGACATTAAAGAGGATTTTCAGAAGAGAGAAAAACGTTCTCTCACGGACTCAGGAGGTGGCTGTCCCCATGCCTCCTCCAAAAATAGGCCTCCCGGCTCGTCTGGTGCCAGTTCTCTCTCTCGCTCTGCGTATCTCATCTGCCAGCACCAGGCTGAAAGCGCGAAATCCATGAGCCACTTTGTCGCTCTTCCAAAAGGGTCACTTCCAACGTTCCAGCTCTCCTCCAAACCCAGAAAGATCCCAGTGTTCTTCCCTGAGTGGATGCCCATCTGACTGAAACGGGTGGAACCAAGAGAAAGAAGAAAATGACAAATGTCCCTTCCACTGCAAGGAACCGATGATTCCGGATGCTCTGTACCTGTGCCCTCCGTAGGAGCCCAAACCCATCTTGTTTATTTATGTTTGTAAATGGGCATCACTCTTATAACCGTCTTCGTTACGTGCGTTTTTAAATCCTTCTCTCTAAGCGTTACAAAATGGCTGTTCTATCCATCCCCTGAAATAACACTGTTCTCTCAACGTAGCAAGTAGCGAAACCCATTTTAAATATCACATCTGTAAGGTTTTCAGTCTTCTGGGAAGAAGCCCAGACGCAGAGATTTGCCTAAAGTCTCACAGATTCACGTGACGCTGAATCAGAAGGCCATGAGTCCAGACGGGTTCTCAGGCAGGAGCCAGGGAGCCCAGGCAGCCTGGGACTGGCCAGAGCGAGCGGGGCTGTGGAAACAGGACCGAGTGTAGACATGGGGGCGGGGTACAGCTGTGACTCCACCTGGAGATTCTGGGCCAGTATGTTCCCGAAGTCCAGGGGTCCTTACCGCACACGCATCACATTGTTAGGGTACTCAGGAATGATGTAGGTGCTGTGCCCGACACACGGGAAGCATGCGTCATGGCATTCCAGATGAGGAAATAGGTGCATTGAGGATCCAAGAGACTGTCTACGGCCACACAGCCCCGGGATCAGAGCCAGGACCCGTGATTCACAACCTGGGCTTTATTTTTCATGATTGATTGATCCATCGATTGATTGAGGTACCAAGCATCTCCTGTAAGAGGGGAAAACAAGACAGGTGGTCGAAAGTCCCAGGTATCAGTGAGCCCTAAGGAATGGAAGTAATAAGGAAGATTCCAAAAAGGCACCAAAACCAAGAAGGGTCTTAGCAACTCGGTGTCAGCTTAGGATGGTCTCCTCTCTTTCCCCTCGTGGAGGGAGACAGTCCCCAGCCTGACTGATCTGAGGCCTCGAGGGAAGTGGAAGGGAGGGTTCCTAACTGCAGAGAAAAGGAAGGGGTCCCTTCTGCCAGGAAGCTTGACACACAGGGACCCTGACAAAAGTGGGGCATCAGGAACGCCTGGTCCTCAAAGTGCTGATAAGCTGGAGAAGACAAAACATGAAAATCTAAGAGAATAATGCAAGATCAAAACATGCACGGAGGCATATGACACAGACAGCCGGAGAGGAGGATCGATCATCATGTTCGGCTTCATAAAGATAGCAAGGCTTGAGTTAGACTTTTGTGTCAGCTAGGACCTCTTGGTTACAATGCTCAGAGCCTCGATGCAAACGAACTTGAACACTAAAGGGATATTTTTTAGGACAGGGTGGTATCTTACAGACTTGTGATATAAATGAACCAAAGAGGGGTGCCTGGGTGGCTCAATCAGTTGAGCGCCCGACTTCAGCTCAAGTCATGATCTCGCGGTGGGTGAGTTCGAGCCCTGCCTTGGGCTCTGTGCTAACAGCTCGGAGCTTGGAGCCTGCTTCAATTCTGTGTCTCCCTCTCTCTCTGCCCCTCCCCTGCTCACTCTCTCTCTCTCTCAAAAATAAATAAACATTAAAAAAACATAAATACAATTAAAAAAAAAAGAAAACTGAACAACTAGATCCAAGGAAGGAAGGAACCAGAGGATCTGGGAGAC
Organism: Lynx rufus; assembly: GCF_022079265.1. NCBI lineage: Eukaryota > Metazoa > Chordata > Mammalia > Carnivora > Felidae > Lynx > Lynx rufus. The sequence continues at coordinate 17,635,766 of NW_025814840.1, forward strand.
CCCAAATAATGACTTCAATTAAGACTCTTTTTTAAAAATGTTTGCTTGTGTCTGTGTTGCCTTCATTCTTATTTATTGAAAACTGGCTTTCCCTACAAGCAGGAGACAACAACTCTCTATTTTGGGGTGCCTTTGCACCTCCCTATTTCTGGCACCTTTCTGCCTCCCTATTCTCAAAGTGTCTTTGCACCCCCCCCCATTCTTAGAGTGCCAATCTGGTTTACCCAAAGTTGGGTGTGAGCATTTTATGACTTGGTATTTCTTTGTGCCTTGTTAACCCATTGGTGTAAGCCCAGGGGATTCCTAAGCTTATCCCCTACACATTAGAAACTGGCCACAGAAGAAACAAGAGTCTCCCTGTAGAACACACAGATGCTGAGTGTGTTTCCTCTGCTCTCTTGTGCAACATTAGTCCTACCTCTTCCTAATGACCACATCAATAACCCCTGCAGGGATGGTGACTCTTTTCCTTGCCAGGAGTAATGGAGGTGGGAGGCCCAAACTCCCAAGGTGGGTCACTGAGAGTGTTGGTAAGTGTGGCCACTCCTATTCAGCCTCGTGGGACACATCACCCTGTAATGGTGATTGATTTAGGCCATACGTGCTCCCTGGAGAATGACACCCAATCTCACAGGGTATCATCTACAAGCAGCATCTTCGAAAGGCATTCTCTCTCAGGCTTCTGGGTGGTGTGTATGTAACAGGACAGGTGGGTTATTTGTGACCAGGCCTTCCTTCCTTTTCTATAAAGTAAGCCCGTTGGCCTGCCATAATGTTGATAGGATTCTTTGTAGGTGGATGAAATAAATGCTTTGTAAGTCCGCAGATAATGGCCAAGGCCCCACGGACAGGCCAGGCCAACCCAGACTGATGATGTGTGTGGTCCTGGTCAAATCCAACTTTACCAACTGGACAGTGGTCTCCTCATGTGAGGGTGCTGTGTCAGGGCTCAGGGCCGGTCTGTGGCTGGCAGGATGGACATTCGGCAGCAATAGCAGCTAAATGAGAATTGGTGAGGGGAAGCTCTTGCTCTCGCATCATGTATGACCTCCATCTTTGCCGTGGAGCTACTCTGTTCATATATCCCTTACCCCAGCTGTGGAGTGGTTAACATGAACTTGTAGAGTCATTCGGTCTAGCTTGTTGTTCAAACCCTCTTCCACAGTAGACACACTCTTTGGTGGGCATCAGGGTGTGACATTCTTTTGTGGTTCCATCCAGATCTCCTTGTCCCTGACTTTCTAATCTTTCTCCTTCCAGGCCCTGACTAACCAGCTGGGCCACTCGTGGTTGCCCACAGATCTTTGTACATTCTTGCCTTGGGCCTCTTCTTTGTCCATAATTGGGTGACCAGCTGCGCTGCCTGGATCTCTCGATCTCTGAGAGAATTTTCCCTCCCTGCTATTGCAGTGATGCTCCCAAAGAGCGTAGCTGCCATCTTGTTTTTGACGCCCTCTGACGTAAGCTGAGCCATCCAGGAACTCGGCCCTTTCCTCTCCCCTGGTCATAAGGATTCTCCCATACAGCCCGTGGAGGTGGAGGAGAGCCAGTGCAAACGGGATGGACCCCACGGGATATGGACCACCCGTTCACACATTCGCACAACCTACTTGTACCTTCTGACCCTACTTATGCTTATCTAGATGTATAATTTCCACCTTTAAAAACGTTTTTTAAATGCTTATTTATTTTTGAGAGAAAGAGAGTGACAGAGAGTGAATGGGGGAGGGGCAAAGAGACAGAGGGAGACACAGAATCCCAAGAAGGCTCCAGGCTCTGAGCTGTCATCACAGAGCCCGATGCAGGGCTCGAACTCATGGACCGTGAGGTCATGACCTGAGCCAAAATCAAGAGTCGGACGCTTAACCGACTGAGCCACCCAGGCGCCCCTATAATTTCCACCTTTTGATGGATTCCTGCTGTTCCACCGGACCTTATGACTCGGTGAGTCTACAGAATCCAGTTCAGGATGGGCAATTCTAGCCGTGTGGTCACTTGATCTCCATGACCAGATGTTCCATTCGCCAAGAGCCAAGAGTGTGCCTGAATTGTGTTCTTGTGTGTGTGTGTGTGTGTGTGTGTGTGTGTGTGTGTGTTTCCCCAAATGGTGTTGCATTCTCTACTGCATGTAGCATGGCCATGTTCCAAAATCTTAGAGATCTACCTTGTGATTCTCCTAATAAGGACTAGCATAAACTCCACAAAGCAGCCATTCCCACCATGAATAACTTTAGTATCTGGGCCTTTTGAATCACATGGTCCAAGGAGCAGAGCTACATCCATATTGCCTGGACCCGCTACAGAGCCCTTTTCTGCCTTGGGTCCTACTCAGATCTCATGGCCCTCCATGTCACCCAGCAAATGGGTTGGAGTGTGGCATTTTCTCAAGCTGTCAAAAGAACCCCAAAGGGCCTACCAAGCACTGTACTTCTTTAACAGTGGGAGGTATGAACTGCAATAAATCATCCTCTGCTTTAGAGGGTACCCATGGGTGGGAGGGGACTGGATCTCCCTATAATTCTTTGCCCATTTTTTGGAATGAACGCCCTGCTGAGCCCTCCCGTGCCACTTTTTTTGCTCACCTGGTCGAACTAACGTTATGCCATCAATATAGTGGACTAATGAGATATCCCAGATCCCTTTGGACTATGTTCTGATAGAGAGCAGGGAGGTTAACATAACCGTGTGGCAGGACAATGAATGGAAGCTGTTATCCATCCCATGTGAATGTGAGCTCTTTCTCATCCTTTTCCCTAATAGGGGTGGCAAGAACTCACCCAGCAGCTCAATGGCCACATACTACATGCTGGAGGTTAATCCGGCGAAGATGCCACATTCAACACAGCCGGTGCACTTGGTGAGACTTGTGGTTACCTGCTGTCATTGGCCACGATCCACCGACTTTTTGCGGAGGACGGACTCGTGAGTTATATTAGGTTAACGCAGAACCGTCACTCCTGCGTTCATTATGTTGTAAAGTTAGCACTCGTCCCTGACAGTCTCCGTGGAATGGGGCGTTATTTGCCACCTGCTGCCCTGGCACGAGGTGGGAGGAGTTTAGAGCTTCTTGGTCTTCCCGACGTTAACACCTTTTACCGTGCAGGTCAAGAAACCAATCTGAGGGTTTTGCCACCCACCAGGGGCCCCAGGTATTAATGTCAATCCAGACCCTATGTCCAACATCCTTGAAAGGACTGGGAATTCCCTTTTGCCTCAAGGCACAGTTACCTGAGTAAATGACAATAGATCCCATTGGGGAAAGTCTGATAGGATGGTTAATTTCATGTGTCACCGTGGCTAGGCTCTGGTGCCCAGATGTTTGGTCAACCACCAATCTAAATGTTACCTTTAAAAAAAAAAAGATATGATTAACATTGAATTCAGTAGACTTTGAGTAAAGCCGATTACTTTCCATAATGTGGGTGGGCCTCGTTCAATCAGTTGAAGACTAAGGCTGAGCGCTGAGACCGGTTTTCCGGAAGAAGAAATTCTTCTTAAGACTGCAGCCTCAACTCTCTCTTGAGTTCTCAGGCTGCTGGCCTGCTCTATGGATTTCAGACTTGCCAGCCACCACAATTGCATAGGTGAATTCCTTAAAACCTCTCCCTTTCTCTCTCTCTCTCTCTCGGGAAAAGAAGATAGCAGGATTGGCAGAGGGAAAAGCCACGCTGTCTTGAAGTTGCGACAGACACTTAAGCAGATCCTTTAAGGAATTCTGTGTCAGCCATTCATTGGCTGCAGGGTATCCCCGGGAGGGGACATAACCCTGGGGGGGAGCTGTTCTCGGTCAGCGGCCGACATTCCTGGACTCTTAGAGATAAATGCACAAGCCCCGAAGTGGGGATCTGGGGGTGGAAGACACATTATTCCCATACTGCTCTTCCACGTAAAGGTGGTTGGCATAGAAAACAAACGGACATCCGCTATGACCCCAAAATGTGGACATAATCTGGCTGGGTGTAGCGGATGGTGAGGTCACTTCAGCTGAGACACGGGCAGGCGCATGGATCTTGGTGATGTACGAGTGACCCGGTGGGTAAACAGAACAGGGAGAGGGAAGCCCAAAAGTCGGCTTATAGTATTTGTAATAAGAGAAAAGGCATCATCTTGTCAGTCCCTGGTTGGGAAAACCCTCCTCATATTCTAGGTCGTCCTGAAAATCCAGGATCACGGTGGCGTAGGAAGCAGTAGGAATAATGAGAATAAAACGAGAACTGCAAATCCGAATGTCTACAGGAGCTGGCCGGGCGGCACACGTTAAGTAGAGCAGGCGGAATTTTACTATTTCAACGCAGACACGCATTGCGTCTACACTGTGCCCCGACCCTGCTGGCCTGTGAGGAAGGCTTTGAACAAATGAGAACAGGACGGCCCCTGATGCAGCTCGGTGCCCGGGGCGTGGCTGGCAAGCCAAGGGGGGCTCTATCAGCTTTGTTTCATGCCCTTTGTGCAGGGCAGACTCCGTAGCTGTTAGGTGGCCCCGCTCATGTGCCCCGTTCCATTTTTCTTCCAACAAGCGGCCTTTTCTACCTCTTATTCAGGGAGAACAACAGAAGCGGCAGGTAAACACCGGCGACATTCAGCCTCAGTGCCAGGGCGACAACAGGGAGAGCTGAGGACTGGGGCAAACTGGCAATGCGGGGCTCCACTGTGCTCTGTGGGATGCGGGCTCTGTGCTGTCGCAGCCTGTGGTTTGGGACGACGCCAGAAATCTGGATTTTCCTTTCACGCGAAACCTCCTGCTTTTAAATTGCTTGCCAAGTTGTTTTAAAAAAAGAAAAAGAATGGTTCCGTCCAAGCGAAACATCACTGCTGGCTGTTGTTTGCCGTCCGCAAACCATCCGTTTGCAATGTGTCAATTAACAGTTACCCCACCCCACCCCCCAAGCCCCGGCCCCTCCAGCAGCATCAGGGACCATGCTCACGGGAGGAGCAGGGAGCTTGTGGTATTGTGCGATAGGAACATCTTGGTTTGGAACTGGAGCTGGAAATGTCTTTGGTTCCAAACCAAAGAAGTGAGGAAAACGTCAAATAAGATAAAGATGCTGCGGGACAAAGTGTTCCGAGCAGGGACGCTGAGAGCGGAGTGCCTCAGAACCAGAGGAAACGCTTTCCCGGAAACAGGGGCATGGGCGGTAGGCATCCTGTTGAGGGTGCACTGAAGCAAAACAAAACCTTCTGGGGGATAAAATGATGAGTACTTTTTTATTTTTTTAAATCTGAACGTCAAACCTGAGAGGTCTCAATGAGCATTAATAAGGGTTCTCCGGTTAGGGGGGATCCCCTGACTGCCCCTTCCATTTTCTCCTGTGAGAATGAGAAGAACTGAAAACTGGCACATTCTTCTCTCTGGATGGGGTGAGGGGTATGCATCTATCAGCCTGGGACTCAAAGGCCAGAGTTCTGGAAAGGCATTAATCAGAGCTCTTTACTGAACCATAGAAAACAAGTCTGGCTACCTTACGTTAAAAAGTGGATTTACCGGAAATACAATAGGGGAGCAGAGAATCCACAGGCCGCCTGAGGGCAAGGCTTAGAAAAGGGCCAGGAAAAAAAGAGCTCTGGGGGCCAGGCAGCCAGAACCCCCACTCAGCTTATGAGGGGAGCATCCAAGCTGCTAATTAGAGTAAGATTCCTTATAAGCAGTGCATAGTTGTTGTTTTTTTTCTAAAACCCAAGCTGACCCAATCTTTATTTTTTTAATTGAAGTATCTAGTGTTTTTATATTTAATGTAATTGCTGACATGCTTGGGATTAAGCTTATTACTTTCCAATTTTTGTTTCACCGTTTCATATTTATTTTTCTTTACTCTCTTACCTTCTTTTTCTCCTAGTTTTCCAATTTTTCTTAATGTGCTGAGTGTAATGTGAGTTTTTATGGTTGTTTTACTTTACACTTCCCTAGTTATTATGGTTGGAACACCTCTTTATACATTTCTTGGTCTTTTAGGTTTCCTTCAGTGAACTGCCTGTTCACATTCTTCCTTGAGCTTTCAACCAGGTTCTTTTTATCTACTGATTTGCCAGAGCCCCTCATGTAAGCTGAACATCCATCCCTTCTAATAGCTTGTTGGGTACACGTTCTTTTATTATTTTTAAAATGATTATCCTAAATTAATATATACCCTTATTGAAGTCTCCTATAAATTATTAATTTTGTCACTTCCTGGAATGCGGAGACCTTAAAATATTTTAGCTACCTTTATCCATCTTCTGCTTTTCACGCTATTGTTATTGAGTATTTTCTTTCTTTCTTTTTTTTAGAGAGAGAGAGAGAGAGAGAGAGAGAGAGAGAGAATCTTAAGCAGGCTCCACACCCAGCATGGAGCCCAGTGCAGGTCTCGATCCCACGACCGTGGGATCATGACTTGAGCTGAAATCAAGTGTCAGACGCTCAACGAACTGAGCTATGCAGGCACCCCTTGAGTATTTTATTTCTACTTGTATATATTTAAATCCCACAAGACATTATTATTATTGTTAGAGTCAGTGTTCATTTTTATTTATGTACATTCTTTTTCCATTGTTAACCTCTACCTGGGACCACTTGCTTTCTGCCTAAAGACTCCCTGTAGTACATCCTTCAGTGTAAGGTCAGCTCAGTACATGTATATGTGTGATGTGTGTCTTAAAACATATTTGTTTCACTTTTATTTTTTAAGGTTAATCTCACTGGGCATAAGATTCTAGCTTAGTATTGTTTTCTTTCAGCAATTTGAGAATAACATTGTCTTCTACTTCCATTGGTTTTGTGATTTAAAAAAGCTGTCACTGGGGCGCCTGGGTGGCGCAGTCGGTTAAGCGTCCGACTTCAGCCAGGTCACTATCTCGCGGCCAGTGAGTTCGAGCCCCGAGTCAGGCTCTGGGCTGATGGCCCAGAGCCTGGAGCCTGTTTCCGATTCTGTGTCTCCCTCTCTCTCTGTCCCTCCCCCGTTCATGCTCTGTCTCTCTCTGTCCCCAAAAAAATAAATAAATGTTGAAAAAAAAATTTAAACTTCTTAAAAAAAAAAAAAGCTGTCAGTCTTACTATTGATTCTTTCAAGGAAATCTGTCTTTTTTTAATGTGCTTTAGGACTTTGTCTTTTTTCTCCGCCCCCCCCCCCAGCAGTTCCAGCAGTATTATTTGCCTATGTGTGGCTATCTTTTTATTATTATTATTACTAATTTTATTTTTTTAATTTACATCCAAGTTAGTTAGCATAGGGTGCAACAATGATTTCAGTAGATTCCTTAATTCCTCTTACCCATTTAGCTTATCCCCCCTCCCACAACCCCTCCAGTAACCCTCTGTTTGTTCTCCATATTTAAGAGTCTCTTATGTTTTGTCCTTCTCCCTGTTTTTATATTATTTTTGCTTCCCTTCCCTTACGTTCATCTGTTCAGTGTCTTAAAGTCCTCATATGAGTGAAGTCGTGTGATATTTGTCTTTCTCTGACTGACTAATTTCACTTAGCATAATACCCTCTAGTTCCTGTACTACCCTGTAGTTGCAAATGGCGAGATTTCATTCTTTTTGATTTCCAAGTAGTACTCCATTGTCTCTCTCTCTCTATATATATATGCCACATCTTCTTTATCCATTCATCCATTGATGGAAATTTGGGCTCTTTCCATACTTTGGCTATTGTTGATACAATGTGCTGCTATAAACATTGGGGTGCATGTGTCCCTTCGAAATAGCACACCTGTATCCCTTGGATAAATACCTAGTAGTACAATTGCTGGGTCATAGGGTAGTTCTATTTTTAATTTTTTGAGGAGCCTCCATACTGTTTTCCAGAGTGGCTGCACCAGATTGCATTCCCCTGTGTGCGGCTATCTTTATATATATCTTGCTTGGGTTAGATGGAGCTTCTTAACTCTGTGATCTGATGTTATTCATCAGTTTGAAAAATCCTTGGTCATCATCTCTTAAAGTATTTAAAAAATTTTTTTTAACATTTATTTATTTTTGAGAGAGACGGAGAGAGACAGAGCATGAGCAGGAAAGGGACAGAGAGAGAGACACAGGATCTGAAGCAGGCTCCAGGCTCCCAGCTGTCAGCACAGAGCCTGATGCAGGACTGAAACCCACAAACCACGAGACCATGACCTGAGCCGAAGTTGGACGCTTAACTGACTGAGCTACCCAGGTATCCCTCTTCAAGTATTTTTTATAAGTCTGTTCCCAGGGTGCCTGGGTGGCTCAGTCAATTAAGCATCCAACTCTCAGTTTTGGCTCAGGTCATGATCTCACGGTTTTGTGAGTTTGAGCCCCACATCGGTCTCTGTGTTGACAGAACGGAGACTGCTTGGGATTCTCTCTCTCCCTCCCTCTGTCTTTCTCTACCCTTCCCCCGCTCGCACTGTCTCTGTCTCTCTAAAAATAAATAAACTTAGGATAAAATAAGTCCATTCCCTCATCTTCTTCAGTGACTTAATTTACATATATACTGTGAACCAAATGACTTTTGTGTCTTTCTTGTATTTTTAAAATCCACCTATCTTTTTATACTCCTATCTGGTTACTTTCTTCTGGTTTGACTTCCAATTCACTGTTTCTCTCTTCAGCTTTGTCTAAGGTTCTGTCCAGCCTATTCAAGAAGTCCTTAATTTTAATTATTATGAATTTTAGTTATAAAATTTCCATTTTATCCTTTGTAGCTTGAATTTATCTGGACTAAATTCTCCATATGGTTTTTAAACTTTTTGAACATGTAAGTCCTAGTTAAGTTAAAGTCTGATTCATATCATTTCAATATCTTGATCACCTTTGGGAATATTTCTATTATGTGATTATTTTTTTCTCTTGGTTTTTGGTCTATTCTTGTATTTTTGCATGCCTGGTTATTTTTAACTGAATGTCCACATTTTGTACAGCAAATGTTTTGAGGCTCAATGTGTTATCTTCTACTTAGTTATGCTTGGGCCAAGCAGGTGGGTAAAGGGCAGATGACTATAAAACAACTCAGAATTGAGCTGATCTGAAGTTGAAGGTTAGCCCTTTTGAGAACTGGTCTATTTCTGATTCACTCTTATTTCTAGGTGTAGTCCTTCAGGGTCTCATGTGAAAGTTTGGGGTGTTCATTGACGCCTCTCTTTCTTGGTCGTTCTTGAACATCAACTTTTTCTTCCAGCCTCATGTGTATGTCATAAGTTCTGCTTAGCTTCCCGGGCTCAAGTCACTGCTTTCACTTTGGGAGTAATTTATCACCTCAACGGAAGGTACAGCACCAAACAGGGATCGTCTTTCTGTATTTCCTTTCTCTCTGGAGTTTTGGCTCCTCAAGTCCTCATTGTTTCAGTATCTCTAATGTTAGCACACCAATTTCTTAAAAGCATTTTCTTTCTGGCTTTTTCCTTCTTGCTCAGCAAAGAGGTAGGTTTGAAACAAGCTACTCTAGGGGTGCCTGGGGGGCTGTTGGTTGGGTGTCCGACTTCGGCCCAGGTCATGATCTTGTGGTTCGTGAGTTCAAGCCCTGCATCGGGCTCTGTGCTGACAGGTGGGAGCCTGGAGCCTGCTTCAGATTCTGTGTCTCCCTCTCTCTCTGCCCCTTCCTCACTCGCACTCTCTCTCTCTCTCTCTCTCTTTCTCTCTCTCTCTCTCAAAAACAAAAACAAAAAAACAAAAAACAAGCTACTCTACCTTTGCCAGAACTGGAAGTCCCCAGTATATTTTAAATATTAAACAGAATACCAAAAAATATCTGAAAATATTAGAATATGTCGTATGTAAGTGTTAGCCCTGCTCCATATAGCTTTTGTTTCAGTTATGCATTTATTTATGTATTGTGTATCAGGTGGAGATCTAAAACAATTCTTAACGTGGGTCATCATCAGGACAATCTGAAACATGTGATTTTATGCCAGACCCAAATTTAGGCTCTGTGCTTTATAGTCAGTATGACACGTGGGAAAACACACTGGCCCCAGAATAAAAGACTTCGGTTTATATCCTGACTCCGTCTTTGCAGAGTGGTGTTAAGTAAGCAATACACTTAAGGTCTCTGGCCTCTATTGAAGAATTTGGATAAAGTGTTCTGTAATGTTCTTGCCATCTTTTTTCTCTCACCTTCTCTAATTCGAAAGTTGCTTAGACTCTCTGTTTCTCACCTGCAAATGCAAGTAATAGAAATAAGAATAGCTCACACAGAGGCACATTTCTCACATTTTGAGGTCCCTGCAGCTGGTGTGCCTTCCCTGCTACCCATATTGAATTTAGTGGCCGTTTAAACACCCTTCAGAGAGACAACAATCGGTTTCGGTGTGGCAACTCAAAGTCATTATGAATGGAGAAAGGCCTGGAAAAGAAGAGTGGCGTGTGCATTGGATATTAGTGTAGGCAGCAGTGGGCTGAATCACACTAAGTGAGAAGGATGTGTCCTAGAATCTCTAGCGCTGTGAGGTTTCAGGTTAGAAATGACCGAAAGAGGAATCTGCAGGGGATTTGTGAAGCGGAAATGAAGCAGCCGCCATTACTGTTGGATGGTCCTTGTGGTCAGATGCAACGAAAGGTGGCTACAGAAGGGCCGACAGATCCCAGATCTTTGTTTGCTCAGCTCCATTCATGTTTTTTATTCCTGCTACTGACCTTGCTGACCAACAGTGGCCGTCGTCCGCCATTCAGCTGCAGATGCAATAACTATGCAGAGGTGATAGCTTCCTGCAGACTTCTCCACCGGTCATCTGTGGTGACCTAAAAGCTCTGACTTGTGCCTCCGTACTGGCATTTCAGGTGGGCTGGCTACAGAATCTTCTCTGATACTGCTACCCTTTCTGGACCCTTCCTTCCTCAATGTCTCCCAGAACCATGAAAGGTCTTCTGCCATGCTTCCTCACTGGTTTTGCTCTCCTAATTGAACCTGGACTGGTACGTGCAGCAATCCCAACATTGCACGAGTGTTCAAAATTCTCTATTTGCGTGCGAAGCAACAACCAAGCGCTTTACAGATTCTAGGAAATGAAGATGCCCACAGTGGATGAAGCTGTGCTACATTTTGTACTGAGATTTATGCAAAAGCCTTGGCTCTCTTCCGCCAACACCACAATGGAAAGTGGGAGAAATTACCAAATCCTTTTGAGTAGATGCAAGATGTGAGCAATGAGAGGCTGCAAGGACCCACGTGCATATCCTGTGGGTCAACCCTTAAGGTAGTGCCTATGGTAGTCAGAGACAGCCAAGTCCTTTGTCCTTATGCGTGCATGCTGTTTCTAGCATTAGAAATTAGAAATTTAGAGTCTAATTTCTCCCTCTTGAATCTGGGCTTCACCAATAGAAGGGAGTGGAAACGTTGCTCCGGGATTTCTGAGGCGACATTATAAGAAGCCTACAACTTCTTCCTTTCCAAATACTCACTCTTGGGGCACTCCTTCTGGAAACACAGTCGCCATGCTGCGACAAAGTCCAACTCACATGTGGAGGCCGGTTGCAGCATTCTAGCCAACGGCTCTGCTGAACTTCCTGCCATCAGCCCCCTCAACTCCCAGGCGTGTGAGGGAGCCATCTTGGATGTCCAGCCCATCCAATGTCAGAGGCCTCCAGCCCCCAGCTGACCCCTGACCCCAGCGGCACCACATGAGAGACCCCGAAGGAGAGCTACCCAGATGAGTCTAGGCAACCCACAGAACCATGAGATACCATCACGTGATGATTGTGTTAAGCCACTGAGTTTTGAGGTAGTTTGCATTTTGGCTGTGCAGCAATAGAAAAAGCAAAACAGGGTCAAAGTTTAACTGGCAATTTTTTCCTATTTTTAACGCTAAAAATAATGTGCATCTTAAATTATTGGCCTCGTAACATTTGATGAAATGCAGTATTAGCTTTCTCACTTATTTCACAGGATTGCTTTGAGAACCCAATCCTTTAACTAATAAAATCTATTATTATTTTCAGAACTTCTAAGACCATAGACTTAAAATAGATTTCCTCCATGCTATTCTCCTGCCTCTGTCTTCACTTTTCGTGGACCTCTTTTCTCTACTCCCCACTGTGGCTTTCTCTAGGGACCCGATTCCATTCATGTTTTTGGCTCTCTGTTTCCTTTTCCCTTTGCCGTGGCTCTTTTCCTTCTCTTCATGAAAATGCCACCATCCGCCGGGCTCCAGCAGTCTGTAACTTCAGAATCAGGTCACAGACCCAAATTTGACAGGCTTACGCACTCCCTCATTCACACAGCATCTTCGACCTCCTTCCTGAGTCGTCACGGTGTTTCATTCACTTAGGAGTGGGCTCCCTACAGTCTCCCTGGGTGATCTCCTTATCCAAGCACACTAATATCATCTCTACTTCGAGGGACCCTGTCTTGCTGATGACAGCTATCTGCTAATGCCACCAGCCTGGACCATCTTGGCCTTCACCATGGGACGGAGACATCTGCTGTACCCCTTCTGCTCCAGCTCACAACTACGCTTCCTATTCCCCAGCACAACTAAAACCAGTCTGCCATTTCTCTCCATACTGGTGGTTTCTCCTGCCTCTTCTCTTAATGTCAAATCGACTTTATTTTTATAAGAGTTTTAGGTTCATGGCAAAGTTGAGCAGAAAGTACAGAGAACGGCCATCTACCCCCACCCCTACACATGCACAGCCTCCCCCCCTCCTGAGCGGTGCACCTGTTACCCACCTGATCGACACATCATCATCACCCAAGCCCATAGTTTACATTAGGGCTCGCCCTCTGTGTTGTGTGTTCTACGAATTTGATAAATGTATAATGACACGTATCCATCATTATAGTATCATACAGATAGTTTTGTTGACCCCAAAATTCTCCGTGTGCTGCCTACTTCCCCTCAACCCCTGGTGGACCACTAATCTTTGTACTGTCTCCGTAGTTTTTGCCTTTTCCAGAATGTCACATAGTTGGAATCATACAATATGTCGCGTGTTCAGATTGGCTTCTTTCACTCTGCAATATGTATTCAAAGGTTCTCCATATCCTTTCCTAGCTTTTCAAAGATAGTTCATTTCTTTTCAGTGCTGAATAATAATCCGTTGTCCGGACAGACCACAATTTATCCATTCATCCGGTATCTTGGTTGCTTCCAAGTCTGCAGTTATGAATAAAACTATTATAAACATCTGTGTGCAGGTTTCTGTGCGGACATAAGTTCTCACCGCATTTGGATAAACACCAAGGAGCATCACAGCCGGATCGCGGTACAGATGTTTGTTTAGTTTTGTAGAATTCCTCTCGCTCCACGTCCCCATCAGCGTTAGGTGGTCAGTTTTGGGGCCTGGGCACCAATTCAAAACACATAACTATTTTCCAAAGGTCTTTCTGTTCCTTGAACCCTCCCAGAACGCACCCACAAACAGTACAGAAATTGTCCCGTGCGTCGGCCGTGGAATGCAGATGATGCCAAGGTTGCGGGAGCTCAGAGGATGGCACCACCAACTTCAAAGGGACCAACTCCTATGCAGAAATTCCTAAGTTTGCAGAGATTTCTATCTGCCCAAAGCCAACCCTCAAGCAGGATACAAAGGCAATGATTCAGTGCTTCCCAAACCCAAGTGGCTGAGCCCTTTGCGGGGGCGTCGGGGGGGGGGTGGTTCTTTACACAACAGCCACATCTACTTCTTAAGAGAGTGTGCTCATGCTGTGACTTCAGGGACAGCCAACAGCTAAGGGGACAACTTCCCAAAACTTCCTGCAAAGCCACAAACTCATGCTCAAGCACCTGAGCGGTTGATCACAATATACAGAAAGAATTAAGACACCCAAAGGGGAAAGACAAGCTTTCCTCCTGCTCCTGGCTTCTCTCTCCTACACATCAAATGTTGGCCACATCTATTGTGAGTCACGCACTTGCCCTCCCTCACTGGCTGTCCTCTAAGGGACTGGGAATTAGGATACCAATTATATTATTCGACTGGATTTGTCAAAGGGTTTAGATGGTGAAGAAAAGGCACCGGGTTTGTTTCCTTTTTTTGAATCGAGTCACATTGCACGAAACCTCTTTTGTTCCCCCAAAGCCTGCTTTTTAATCACCCCACCCCCACCCGCTCTGAGCTGCCAGGGAGAAGTGTTTTCCTGCCATTTCACGATTGTTCTCTCCCCCCCTCCCACCTCCCCCAGGGAGGCTGCCCGGGCCAGCGTCTGTTTCCAGCTGCCACTCAGTTTGGCACAACTCAGCCAGCCCAATCCAGGCAGCGGGGGTGGGGATGGGGGGGTGGGGGGGTGGTCAGGGGAGGAAGGAAGAGGGGAGGTGGGGTCACAGTGGGGGGTGGGTGTCCAAACAGATGGCAGGGGTGGGCTGGGATCGTGGGAGTATGGGCACCCTGTTCATGCCCCTTCCTACACACGGCCCTTCAATTACACACACACACACACACACACACACACACACACACAGTATTGGTTTGCCCCGCGGCCATAACAAAGTACCACAGATCAGGTGGCTTCAACAGTAGACATTTATTTCCTCATAGTTCTGGATGCCAGAAGTCCAAGATCAAGGTCAAGATCAACATCAGGGTAGGCTTCTCCTGAGGTCTCTGTTCTCAGCTTGCAGATGGCTGCCTTCACCCTCTGTCTTCGCACCGCCCTCCCTTTGTACACATCTGGGTCCTCACCAGCAGGGCCCACCCTCACGACCTCATTTTAACTTTATTAGCTGTTTAAAGACCCTATCTCCAAATAGAGCCACATTCTGAAGCACCCTGGGTTAGAACTTCAGCATGTGGATCTGGGGGGAACACAGTTACAGCCCATACCGCACTCATGTCCGTATAGACACACACATACACACAGCGTTTCTTTCTTCCAGGATTTCGATATTGCTAAAGCCACGCAGGGAAGTGTCACTTTTGAACTGCAGTCTGTCTGTGGCACCACTTTAGATGCTATACTCAGGGGGTCACCAAACTGTTCCTAACCCCAGTTAACTTGAAAGCTGAACCTGGCTCTGGGTTTTGAGGGACCGTCATGTGTTTTTCTGCACTTGTGACTCGAACACTGAGGGAATGAACAGGGTGGCCGTGTGTTTGTGTTGACGGGGTCTGGGGCGGTAGGCTATAAAGTGAGGCCTGGGACTGCTTGTCTTGAGATCACCAAAGATGCTTGTTAAAAATGTTTTCTTTTTACAGTAATAAAAGGGAACAGAGCATCGCCATACTTACCAATACCGATGAACCCCTCTAGCGTCATGCTGAGCCAAAAAAAAAAAAAAAAGCCAGTCACACAGTAATACATTCTGTATGATTCCATTTTTACAACAGGGCATAACTAATCTATGATATCGAAAGGTCTAGACACGATTGTGAAGAAGGTCAAGGGGGTTCACTGTGGTAACAGTCTATTTGGGTGGTGGTGACAGACAATTTCTCGAACCACATACTTCTGACTTGGTACGCTTTCCTTTGTGCATGTTATTCTTGAGTTTTAAAAAGTTTAGAGGAGAAAATATCTCCAGGGGCACCTGGGAGGCTCAGTCGGTTGAGTGTCTGACTTCAACTCAGGTCATGATCTTGCGGTTCCTGAGTTCGAGCCCCGTGTTGGGCTCTGTGCTGACAGCTCGGAGCCTGGAGCCTGCTTTGGATGCCGTGTCTCCTTCTCTTTCTGCCCCTCCCCCCGCTCGTGCTCTGACTCCGTCTCTCAAAAAATATAATAAAACGTTAAAAATCTGTTTTTTTCAAAAAGAAAATACCTCCAACATTTCCCCTTTTAATTTCCAAGCCACCATTTCTCTTACTTTGAATCTTATTATCATCAAGCCGCAGGGCAATCACTTCTCTTTCTTTTCCTTTAGTAAACTGAAAACTCCTGAAGTTTCCAAAAGAACTTCACCAAGGACTAGGACAATGCCAAGCAAATATCAGCAATGAAAACTTAGAAGGAAGAAAGACCCAGGTTTATTTAGAATGATATGGCTTTTAGCACAGCTTGGGGGTCTCCTGCCCCCTTCATTTTGTCAGCCAGGGGAGGAGAAGAGGAAAGAGGGAGAGAGAGAGGGAGGAAAAGGGAGAAGCGAGGGAGGGAGGGAGGGAGGGGGGAGGAGGAGGAAGGGAAAAAAGCCAACCTCTGGTGAATTCTGTAAAGTAGGAGAGCCTCCCGTCATGATATAAATGTGCAACACCTCACCATGTTGGATTTCAGGGGATGGTTTACTTCAGCAGTGCACCCCTCTGTCTTGTTAGTCTCTGACATTCCTATTTCCCTTAAACTTGGCAAAATCTTGCATTTTGCAGGTGTCCCTTGGAGCGTGGATGGCAGAGCACAGGGCTCTGAAGGGTGGTTCCTGGGGGAACAGCCCAGGCTGGGAGGAGGGCAAGGGGCGGGGGTGAGTGCCCAGGCCACACAGCTCTCTCTCCTCTCCAGACCTGGGATTCTGCATTCTTGCGGACACAGGCATGAGAAGGTCAAGTGTGACATCTTCCCTCTCCCCCGAACAACCTGTACTTATCACCCCAAAGCAACTAGTCCCCTCCAGGATGTTCTAAGTTCTGTTTAATTGAACTGAATGACTCTACTAAGAAAAGGCATGGACCCATGAAAGAAATCGAAGATGGCACGAAGAAATGGAAACACGTTCCACGCTCATGGATAGGAAGAACAAATATTGTTAAAATATGTATAGCACCCAAAGCACTCTACACATTAAATGCAATCCCTGTCAAAATACCAAGGGCAGTTTTCACAGAGCTAGAAAAAATAATTCTAAAATTTGCATGGAACCACAAAGACCCTGAATGGCCAAAGCCATCTTGGAAATGAAAAGCAAAGCTGGACGCATCACAATTATGGACTTCAAGTTTTATTATAAAGCTGTAGTAATCGAAACAGTATGGTACTGGCACAAAAATAGACCCATAGATCAATAGAACAGAATAGAAAACCCAGAAAACCCACAACTATATGGTCAATTAATCTTTGACAAAACAAGAAAGAACATCCAATGGGAAAAGGACAGTCTCTTTAACAAACGGTGTTGGGAAAACTGGACAGGAACATGTAAAAGAAAGAAACTGGGCCACTTTCTTACACGATACACAAAAATAAATTCAAAATGGGGGCACCTGTGTGGCTCAGTTAAGTGCCTGACTCTTGATTTCAGCTCAGGTCATGATCTTGCGGTTCATGGGATTGAGCCCCACGTCAAGGCCCCCAGTCAGGCTCTGTGCTGACAGTTCAGAGCCTGCTTGGGATTCGCTCTCTCTCTCTCTCGCTCTCTCTCTCCCCCTTCGCCACTCCTGCATGGTCTAAATAAATGATCTAAATGTGAGACAGGAAACCATAAAAGTCCTATAAGACAACACAGGCAGTAATCTCTTTGACATTGACCATAACAACCCTTTTCTAGATATGTCTCCTGAGGCAAGGGAAATAACAAAAATAAACTATTTGGGACAGCATCAAAATAAAAAGCTTCCACACAGCAAAGGAAACAATCAGCAAAGCTAAGAGGAAACCCATAGAATGGGGCAAGATATTTGCAAATGACATATTCAAACGTAAAACTCCACGCTCAAAAACCAGATAGTCCAATTAAACAATGGGCAGAAGACGTGAAGAGACATTTCCCCAGGGAAATACAACTCAAAACCACACTGAACTATAACTACACACCTCTCAGAATGGCTAAAAACGACAACACAAGAAACAACAGGTGTTGGTGAGGAGGCGGAGAAAAAGGAACCCTTGTGCACCGCTGGTGGGAATGCGAAAAGGTGCGGCCACCGCGGGAAACAGTTTGGAGTTTCCTCAGAAAGTGAAAGGTAGAACTACCCTACGATCTAGCAATTTCGCTACTAGGTATTTACCCACAGGATACAAAAATACTGACTCAAAGGGATACGTGCACCCCTGTGTGGATAGCAGCATTATTTACAATGGCCAAGACATGGAAGCAGCCCAAATATCCATTGATTGATGAATGGATAAAGAAGATATGATGTGTGTGTGTGGTATTCAGCCGAAACAAACAAAAAAAAAGAATGAGATCTTGCCATTTGCAACAGCATGGATGGATCTAGAGAATGTCATGCTAAGTAAAATAAGTCAGTCAGAGAAAGAATAATACTGTATGATTTCACTCATGTGCAGTTTAAGAAACAAAACAAGCGAGCAAAGGGAAAAGAGAGAGAGAGGCAAACCAAGAAACAGACTCTTAATTATAAACAACAAACTGTGGTTACCAGAAGGGAGGGGGTGGGGAGTTGGGCGAAATAGGGGTGGGGATTAAGGAGGGCACATGACATGATGGGTATCAGGTGATGGATAAAATTGTTGAGTCCCTATATTGTATACCTGATGTTAATTAACTGGAACTGAAATCAAAACTTTTAGAAATAAAAATAATTAATTAGGAAAAAAAAATGTATGGTCCCTAACAAGCCAGCCGTCCTACCCCAAGCGGTATGATACTGACAGAGACAATATCCATAGCTATGTGATTTTTGCAATTTGGAAATCCTATTTTCTTTTTAAAAAATTGTTTCATTGAATTTTTTATTGTGAAGTAGGCTTTCCATGTTTCTTTTTTTTAAATTTGATTTTATGCTTTATTTTTTAAAATTTACATCCAGGGGCGCCTGGGTGGCGCAGTCGGTTAAGCGTCCGACTTCAGCCAGGTCACGATCTCGCTGTCCGTGAGTTCGAGCCCCACGTCAGGCTCTGGGCTGATGGCTCCGAGCCTGGAGCCTGTTTCCGATTCTGTGTCTCCCTCTCTCTCTGCCCCTCCCCCGTTCATGCTCTGTCTCTCTCTGTCCCAAAAATAAATAAACGTTGAAAAAAAAAAATTTAAAAAAAAAAAAAAAAAAAAATAAAATTTACATCCAAATTAGTTAGCATATACTGCAACAATGATTTCAGGAGTAGATTCCTTAGTGCCCCTTACCCATTTAGCCCATCCCCCCCCCACACCCCCTCCTGTAACCCTCAGTTTGTTCTCCATATTTATGAGTCTCTTCTGTTTTGTCCCCCTCCCTGTTTTTATATTATTTTTGTTTCCCTTCCCTTATGTTCATCTGTTTTGTCTCTTAAAGTCCTCTTATCAGTGAAATCATATGGTATTGGTCTTTTTCTGACTAATCTCACTTAGCATAATACCCTCCAGTTCCATCCACATAGTTGCAAATGGCAAGGTTTCATTCTTTTTGATTGCTGAGTAATACTCCATTGTATGTACATATCACTTCTTCTTTATCCATTCATCCACGATGGACATTTGGGCTCTTTCCATACTTTGGCTATTGTCGACAGTACTGCTATAAACATGGGGTGCGGGTGTCCCTTCAAAACAGCACACCTGTATCCTGTGGATAAATGCCTAGTCATGCAATTGCTGTGTCGTAGGGTAGTTCTATTTTTTGTTTTTTGAGGAACCTCCATACTGTTTTCCAGAGTGGCTGCACCAGTTTGCATTCTCACCAGCAGTGCAAAAGAGATCCTCTTTCTCCGCATCCTCGCCAACATCTGTTGTTGCCTGAGTTGTGAATGTTAGCCATTCTGACAGGTGTGAGGTGGTATCTCATTGTTGTTTTGATTTGTATTTCCGTGATGATGAGTGATGTGGAGCATTTTTTCATGTGTCGGTTGGCCATCTGGATGTCTTCTTTGGAGAAGTGTCTATTCATGTCTTTTGCCCATTGCTTCACTGAATTATTTGTTTTTTGGGTGTTGAGTTTGATAAGTTTTGTATAGATTTTGGATATTAACCCTTTATCTGATATGTCATTTGCAAATATCTTCTCCCATTCTGTCGGTTGTCTTTTAGTTTTGCTGATTGTTTCCTTCGCTGTGCAGAAGCTTTTTAATTTTGATGAGGTCCCAGTACTTCATTTTTGCTTTTATTTCCCTTGCCTCCAGAGACGTGTTGAGTAAGAAGTTGCTGCGGGTTTTCGCCTGCTTTCTCCTCGAGGATTCTGATGGCTTCCTGTCTTACATTGAGGTCTTTCATCCATTTTGAGTTTATTTTTGTGTCTGGTGTAAGAAAGTGGTCCAGGTTCATTCTTCTGCATGTCGCTGTCCAGTTTTCCCAGCACCACTTGCTAAAGAGACTGTCTTTATTCCACTGGATATTCTTTCCTGCTTTGTCAAAGATTAGTTGGCCATACGTTTGTGGGTCCATTTCTGGGTTCTCTATTCTGTTTCACCGATCTGAGTGTCTGTTCTTGTGCCACTACCACACTGTCTTGATGATTACAGCTTTGTAGTATAGCTTGAAATCTGGGATTGTGATGCCTCCTGCTTTGGTTTTCTTTTTCAAGATCGCTTTGGCTATTCGGGGTCTTTTCTGGTTCCATACAAATTTTAGGATTATTTGTTCTAGCTCTGTGAAGAATGCTGGTGTTACTTTGATAGGGATTGCATGGAATATGTAGATTGCTTTGGGTAGTATCGACATTTTAACAATCTTTGTTCTTCCTATCCAGGAGCATGGAATCTTTTCCCATTTTTTTGTGTCTTCTTCAATTTCTTTCATAAGCTTTCTATAGTTTTCAGTGTATAGATTTTTCACCTCTTTGGTTAGATTTATTCCTAGGTATTTTATGGTTTTTTGTGCAACTGTAAATGGGATCGATTCCTTGATTTCTCTTTCTGTCGCTTCATTGTTGGTGTATAGGAATGCAACTGATTTCTGTGCATTGATTTTATATCCTGCAACTTTGCTGAATTCATGAATCAATTCTGGCAGTTTTTTGGTGGAATCTTTTGGGTTTTCCATATAGAGTATCCTGTCGTCTGTAAAGAGTGAAAGTTTGACCTCCTCCTGGCCAATTTTAATGCCTTTTATTTCTTTGTGTTGTTGGATTGCAGAGGCTAAGGCTTCCAATACTATGTTGACTAACAGTGGCGAGAGTGGACATCCCTGTCTTGTTCCTGACCTTAGGGGGAAAGCTCTCAGTTTTTCCACATTCAGGATGATATTAGCATTGGGTCATTCATATATGGCTTTTATGATCTTGAGGTATGATCCTTCTATCCCTACTTTCTTGAGGGTTTTTATCAAGAAAGTATGTTGTATTTTGTCAAATGCTTTCTCTGCATGTATGGAGAGGATCATATGGTTCTTGTCCTTTCTTTTATTGGTGTGATGAATCAGGTTAATTGTTTTGCAGATATTGAACCAGCCCGGCATCCCAGGTATAAATCCCGCTTGGTCGTGGTGAATAATTTTTTTAATGTATTGTTGGATCCGGTTGACTAATATCTTGTTGAGGATTTTTGCATCCATGTTCATCAGGGAAATTGGTCTATAGTTCTCCTTTTAGTGTGGTCTCTGTCTAGTTTTGGAATCAAGGTAATGCTGGCTTCATAGAAAGAGTTTGGAATTTTCCCTTCCATTTTTTTTTTTTTTTGGTATAGTTTCAAGAGAATAGGTGTTAACTCTTCCTTAAATGTTTGGTAGAATTTCCCTGGAAAGCCATCTGGCCGTGGACTCTTGTTTTTTGTTTTTGTTTTGTTTGTTTGTTTGTTTGTTTTTTGCAGATTTTTGATTACTAATTCGATTTCCTTACTGGTTATGGGTCTGTTCAAATTTTCTATTTCTTCCTGTTTCAGTTTTGGTAGTGTATATGTTTTTAGGAATTTTCCATTTCTTCCAGATTACCCATTTTATTGGCATATAATTGCTCATAATATTCTCTTATTATTGTTTTTATTTCTGTTGTGTTGGTTGTGATCTCTCCTCTTTCATTCTTGATTTTATTTATTTGGGTCCTTTCCTTTTTCTTTTTGATCAAACTGGCTAGTGGTTTATCAATTTTGTTAATTCTTTCAAAGAACCAGCTTCTGGTTTCATTGATCTGTTCTACTGGTTTTTTTGGTTTCGATAGCATTAATTTCTGCTCTAATCTTTATTATTTCCTGTCTTCTGCTGGTTTTGGGTTTTATTTGCTGTTCTTTTTCCAGCTCCTTAAGGCGTAAGGTTAGGTTGTGTATCTGAGATCTTTCTTCCTTCTTCAGGAAGGCCTGGATTGCTATATACTTTCCTCTTATGACCCCTTTGCTGCGTCCCAGAGGTTTTGGGTTGTGGTGTTATCACTTACATTGACTTCCATATACTCTTTAATTTTCTCTTTAACTGCTTGGTTATCCCACTCATTCTTGTAGGATGTTCTTCAGTCTCCAAGTATTTGTTACCTTTCCAAATTTTTCTGGTGGTTGATTTCGAGTTTCATAACATTGTGGTCTGAAAATATGCACGGTAGGATCTCCATCTTTTTGTGCTTACTTAGGGCTGATTTGTGTCCCAGTATATGGTTTATTCTGGGGAACGTTCCATGTGCACTGGAGGAGAATGTATATTCTGCTGCTTTAGGATGAAATGTTCTGAATATATCTGTTAAGTCCATCTGGTCCAGTGTGTCATTCAAAGCCATTGTTTCCTTGTTGATTTTTGGATTAGATGATCTGTCCATAGCTGTGAGTGGGGTGTTGAAGTCTCCTACTATTATGGTATTACTATCAATGAGTTTCTTTATGTTATGATTAATTGATCTATATATTTGGGTGTTTCCACATTTGGCGCATAAATGTTTACAATTGTTAGGTCTTCTTGGTGGATAGACCCCTTGATTACGATATAATGCCTTTCTGCGTCTCTTGACACTGTCTTTATCTTAAAGTCTAGATGGTCTGATATAAGTATGGTTACTCTGGCTTTCTTTTTTTGACCATTAGCATGATAGATGGTTCTCCATCCCCTTACTTTCTATCTGAAGGTGTCTTTAGGTCTAAAGTGGGTCTCTTGTAAACTGCATATAGATGGGTCTTGTTTTCTTATCCATTCTGTTACCCTGTGTCTTTTGTTTGGAGCATTGAGTCCATTGACCTTTAGAGTGAGTACTGAAAGATATGAATTTATTGCCATTATGATGCTTGTAGAGGTGGAGTTTCTGGTGGTGTTCTCTGTTCCTTTCTAGTCTTTGTTGCTTTTGGTCTTTATTATTAGTTTCTTTTCTTTTTCTTTTTTTCATCTTTTCTCCCCTCAGAGAGTCCCCCTTAAAATTTCTGGCAGGGCTGGTTTAGTGGTCACAAACTCCTTTAATTTTTGTTTGTCTGGGAAACTTTTTATCTCTCCTTCTATTTTGAATGACAGCCTCGCTGGATAAAGAATTCTTGGCTGCATGTTTTTCTGATTCAGCACACTGAATATATCCCACCACTCCTTTCTGGCCTGCCAAGTTTCTGTGAATAGGTCTGCTGCAAACCTGATCTGTCTTCCCTTGTAGGTTAGGAACTTTTTTTTCCCTTGCGGCTTTCATGATTCTCTCCTTGCCTGAGTATTTTGTGAATTTGACTATGATATGCCTTGTTGATGGTCGGTTTTTGTTGACTCTAATGGGGGTCCTCTGTGCTTCCTGGATTTTGATGTCTGTGTCTTTCCCCAGGTTAAGAAAGTTTTCTGCTATGATTTGCTCATGTAACCCTTCTACCCCTATTTCTCTCTCTCTTCCTCTTCTGGGACCCCTATGATTCTGATGTTGTTCCTTTTTAATGAGTCACTGATTTCTCTAATTCTTAAATCGTGCTCTTTTGCCTTAATCTCCCTTTTTTTCTGCCTTGTTATTCTCTAAGTTTGTCCTCTATATCGCTGATTCTCTGTTCTGCCTCATCCATCCTTGCCGCCATTGCATCCGTCCGTGATTGCAGCTCAGTTATAGCATTTTTTATTTCATTCTGGCTATTTTTTTCACTTCTTTTATCTCTGCAGAAAGGGACTCCAACCTATTTTCGACTCCAGCTAGTATTCTTATTATCATGATTCTAAATTCTGGTTCAGACATCTTGCTTGTATCTGTATTGGTTAAATCCCTGGCTGTCGTTTCTTCATGCTCTTTCTTTTGGGGTGAATTCTTTTGTTTTGTCATTTTGAAGGGAGAAAAGGAATTAACGAGGTAGAAAAATTGAAATTAAAAAAATTGAAATTAAAAAAATATTAAAATTAAAGATTAAAACACACATATACACACAAATCGAATAGATGATGGTACGTCCTAGGTGTGTTTTGGTCTGGGTGTTGAAAATGGTTTGACAGATTAGAGAAAAAAAGCAGGGGGAGAGAAAAAAAAAGGAAATCCTTTGAGAACTTGAAAAAATGAATACACTGTAGTAGACTAAAATGAGATGATGGGGGTAAAATAGAATTTGAAAAAATATACACAAAAGTAAAGAATATAGTAGAAAAAAATTAAATAAAATATTTTTAATAAAAATTAAAAATAAATATGAATTCTTTCTTTTTCTGTATTTTAGAAAAAAGAAAAGAAATGAAAAAGATAAAAAAGATAAAAAAGATAAAAAATAAAAAAAAGAAATCATTTGAAAATTTTAAAAAATGAATACACTGTAGTAGACTAAAATAAAATGATGGAAGTAAAATAGAATTTGAAAAAATTTACATAAAAGCAAAAAATATAGTAATAAAAATTAAAGAAAAATATTTTTAATAGAAACTGAAAGTAAAAATGATGTTTTTCTCTTTCTGCATTCAAGAAAAAGAAAAGAAACCAAAAAGAGAAAAGAAAAAAGAAAGAAAAAGAAGGAAATTGTTTGAAAATTTGAAAAGGTGAATACACTGAGGTAGACCAAAAAAAAAATGATGGAAGTAAAATAGAACTTGAAAAAATTTACACAAAAGTAAAAAATATAGTAATAAAAATTAAAGAAAAATATTTTGATCAAAATTGAAATTAAAAATGAATTTTTTCTCTTTCTGTATTCAAGAAAAAGGATTGTAAAAGAGAAAAAGAAAAAAGAAAAAAAAAGAAAGAAAATTGAATAGATGAACCTGCTAACAGATTGAAGTAGGACTGAAATCACTTCGTTTTCCCCTAGAAGTCAGTGTATGTAGCGCTTTATAGTCTGTAAACTAAGCCGGCGGTGAGACTTGTGTTCTTAAAGAGGGAAGTTGGCCCAGTTGGGCGGGGTTGAGTGTAACGGCTCCGCTCTCCACTAGATGGCGCTGCTAGCCTACTGGGGTGGATTGTTGAGGTGCTCGAAGGTGCGTATGCGCATGCGTGGGAGTGGGAAAAATGGCGCCACCCAGCTGCCCAGTCTGTTCTCCCGAATCAGCAATTGCGCACCCATCCTCTGTCTTCAGCTCTTGTCAACTCCCTGCTTCTTTACTCTTCGTGACCAGGCCCCAGGCCGCACCTCTCTCCCGAGTTCTGTCTCAGATGCAACTGTTTTCCCCAGCCCCTTACTTCCGAAGGACTGCGGCTTTGACCGGTTCCGCCCCTCTGCGGGAGGGTCTTACCGAGCAATGGCTGAATGAGCAATGACAGAGTGTCGGCTGCACCCAGGAACGTTTGCTGGACCCTGCTGCTGCCGGTGCCCCAAGACTGCGGCCAGGTGCCACCCGCCCCAGAAAAAGTTCGCGAGACAGTGTAGCAGCAGCATTTCAGGCAACACACATCTGGCACCAGGCTTCAGCCTTAAGGACCTTGTCCCAGCACCAGCGAGTGTGACCGCCTTCCGGGGTCTGCTGGGACCAGGTGGCTTCAACGGTCTCCGCCAAATGTCCTTCCAGCAGTGGAACCATTTCTCCCCGTGTGGCCCGAGAACCTCCTGGACCCCACTCTGCTCCTGGGGATTCGCCCTTCCCACCAGAGCACCACCAGGTAGGGAGCTGCGGAGTTGCAGCCTTTGCGCTCCCCTTGTTTCCAGTCTTAATGGAATTTAAACCCTCTCCTTTCTCCTTTCTCCCTTTTTAGTTTAGTCCCTGCGGCTTTTTCCAATTTTCCACTTTCTCTCCAGCTGCTTTTGGAGAGGGGTGCTTTTCCCATATTCTGCCCCCCTCCCCAGTCTCCATCCTCTCTCCGCCCGCAAAAGCAGTTCCCTACCTTTCACGGCTTCTCGCTCCCCAAATTCACCTCTCTGTGCCGCGTCCCTGCTGAATTCTGTGGTTCAGGTTGTGCAGATTGTTGTGTGAACCCTCCAATCAGTTTTCTAGGTGTGTAGGATGGTGTAGTGTTGGTCTGGCTGCGTTTCATGGACGCGAGACGCACAAAAAACTTCCATGCTGTTCCGCCATCTTGGCTCCTCCCCCCCCCATTGAATTTTAATCTACATACAGAAATGCACATAATCGTAAGCGTACAGCTTGAAAAATTTTACCAACAGAGCCACCTGTTCCACATCGAGGAACAGAAGCCCACTTGGGCTCCCCACCACCACCAGCCCCTCCCCCAGCAAGGGTGTCCTGCTTTCTGACACCCTCAGCTACTTTTGTACCCAGTATGACTCTGTAATGTCTGCCTTCTTCACTCACCATTGTGTTTGTGAGCATCGCCCATGTCTGTGAATGGGGTGTGTTCATCCTCGGCCCTGTGTCGTATTCCGTTGTGGGGATATACCACAAATTATTTGTCCATTCTATTGTTGGACATTTAAGTTCTTTTCGGGTCTGGCTTATTATGAATAATAATAATATGCCCATGAAGCCCTCCTCATTTTCACAGATGTCTCAAGAGAAGTGTTCAAATCCTTAACCCATGTGGCCTGCATGGGACCAGCGCTGGCCGATCTCCTGGCCCTTGCTCTCTCCCGTGCACTGTTTTTGACTTGGGTGCATAAAAAGCCAATGCCAATGCCCACCAGCCAGGAGCACGCTCTTCAGGAGTGCATCTAAGGTCACACCTCATTTACTGGGCTGGTGCCAGGTTTCCTATTCAAGGGTTTCCGGCTTTTCGTGTAACCTGTGTTTGAGTGCCAGAATCATATAAGAAAATGTGCACTGAGAGGACACCTCAAGAGTGCAAAGGGGGACTCGTCCCCAGACTGCAGCTCAGTGACACCTCCTCCGGGTGGGCAGGGAGAACGGGGACCCCCACACTGGCTAGAACAGACACATGACATTCTACCGCTGTTCTTCGGGCAGAAGGACATGCTGATGTGGTTTAACAAGCTCAGACTTTAACTTTTGTGTTTCACTCAGATAAAAATAGACTTATAGATCTTCTTCAGACTATAAAAGTAATGCCTGCAAATTTTACATTTTGAAATAAAACCGAAAAAAAGGGATAGAGAGGATATAAAACATTTATAATCCCACCAAAAGATAATTTGTTTAATCGGTATATTTGGTATATTCTTCCCAATGTTTTCCTGTTTTTCTAAATGTATGTGTATACGTGTATATGTACATATATATTGAATATATTTATGTGTCTACGCATGTATATGCATATATATATATATATATATACATACATACAGATATGTACACTTATGGTTTTTTTAAGCAAAAATGTTGTCATTCTATACATACTATTTTGTGGCTGTGGCACTTTGTGTTTTGTTCCTCATGCTGGGAGCTGGGCCTTCTTTGGAGATGACCAGAGGTCCCTGAGACTCCTAACAGGAACTGATCTGCTAGTGGGGGCTCTGTGTTAGGCCCTGAGCATGGAAAGCATGGGACCAAGGCATCAAAGAAAAGGATCCCCTTATAAAGCACTGAATGACCTTTCAATTGAGACCACCTTGACCTCAGAAGATGGCAAGCTTCTTCAGGCAAGTTATAGTCTAAGATCAATCCAGTCGCACAGGGGCCCAACTGAGGTGAGGCATAGACTCCTCGCCATGGCAGGAGAATCTTGTCATGTAGGAGGTTGACTTTATTATTGAAGCCACTGCTCCTATGAGATGCTCCTCTGTGACTCAGGGGTAAATAGACCCTTCATCTTTGCACTACTCATCCAAGAAGCCTTAGTGGAAGCAGCCAAGGACAAAAATGCCTAGGGGACATGTCCACACTGGGTTCCAAAGGCATAGGGAAAAGGTTGAGGCCCACTTCGGCTCCCTACTGAGGCACCCATAACAAGGGCTTCTCCAAAAAGTGACAACTCCCTACACCTGATGGTCAAATCTCTATCTCTAAAGAAAATTGTTTTTTATTTTGCAATCATTATAGATTCACAGGAAGTTGCAAACATCATAAGAAGAGGTCTTGCCCCTTCACTCAGTTTCCCTAAATGCTGACATCTTACATTACGATGGTGCAATATAAAAACCAGGAGACTGATGTTCTCACAATGTGTGTATAGAGATTTCCATAATAACCGTCACAATCAAGATACAGAACCATTCTGTCACCAGAAAGGTCTGCCTCGTGCTAATCTCTTTTAGTCATATAAACGCCTTCAACTCCACCATTTCTCTCCAGTAACAACCAATAGTCCGATCACCATGTCAATAATTTTGCCATTCTGAGAATATTATATAAATTGAATCATACATTACTTGATCTTTTGGTATTTTATTCACTCAGTAGAATGACCTTGAGATTCATCCAAGTTGTTGAGTGAATCAATAGTTTATTCCTTTTTCCTGCTGAGTAGTATTCTATTCTGTGAATGTTTTGTTAGCCATCACCTGTTGGGGGACATTCTACTTGTTTCAGCGAAATGTCTCTTCATGTCTTTTGCTCAGTTTCAGACTGCGTTGTTGGATTTTTACTGTTCTTTATATATTGAGGATTCATGCTCATTTTAGATACATGTTTTACAAACATTTTCTCCCAGTGCATAATTTGTCTTTTTAGCCTCTTAACAGAGTCTCAGCGAAACATCAAAGTTCCTAATTTTTATGAAGTCTAATTTATAGATTTTTTTCTTTTACGAATCATGCTTTCTGCCATGTTTAGACTCGATTTCCTCACCAATTTCCAAGCTCAGAAGATTTTTGTTATCTTCTACAAGTTTTATGGTTTTATGCATTTTATTGAGTTCATTTAAAATCAATTTTTGTACAAGGCGTGAGGATTAGGTTGAGGGTGTTTTATTTCGGGCCTGTGGCTCTCCAATTGCTCAAATATCATTTGTTGAAAAACAATCTTTCCTCCATTGTATTTCTTTTGAACCTTTGTCAAAATCAGTTGGCTGTGCTTATGTGGGTCTATTTCTGACTTCTCTATTTTGTTCCATTAATCTATGTGTCTACCTCTCAGCCAACAACACCGGGTACCTATTACTGTGGATGTATTGTAGTCTTTAATATTGGGTAGTGTAATTCTTTCAAAAAATTTTTTTAGCTCCAGGAACGTGGTGTGGTACAAATTGTATGCATGTTTCCTTAGATTCACACCAAAGTCAACTTTTTGAGAGGTTGTAAATGATATTTAAAATGTAATTTTAGGGGCACCTGGGTGGCTCAGTCGGTTGAGCATCTGACTTCGGCTCAAGTCGTGATCTCACAGTTCGTGGGTTCGAGTCCTGCTCTGTGCTGACAGCTCGGAGTCTGGAGCCTGCTTCAGATTCTGTGTCTCCCTCTCTCTCTACCCCTCCCCCCTCTTGAACTCTGTGTGTGTGTCTCTCTCTCTCAAAAATAAATGAGGGGCGCCTGGGTGGCGCAGTTGGTTAAGCGTCCGACTTCAGCCAGGTCACGATCTCGCGGTCCGGGAGTTCGAGCCCCGCGTCGGGCTCTGGGCTGATGGCTCGGAGCCTGGAGCCTGTTTCCGATTCTGTGTCGCCCTCTCTCTCTGCCCCTCCCCCGTTCATGCTCTGTCTCTCTCTGTCCCAAAAATAAATAAAACGTTGAAAAAAAATTTTTTAAATAAATAAATAAATGAACATTAAAAAAATTTTTTTAAATGTAATTTTAATGAACCAAAGTTTCATTGAGAATATGTAAAAACACAATGGATTTTTATATGATTACTGTTCATCCTGTGGCCTTACTATAAACCCTTAATGATTCTAGGATTTTTGTTTTTTGGTAAATTTTGTGGAATGATTTAAGTAGACAGCCATATCATCTGATAGGTTTAGTCCTTCCTTTCCAATATGCATGGCTTTTCTTTCCATTCCTTATTGTTTTGACTAGAGCTTTCAGTATTATTTTGATTAACAGTGTTGACAGCACTCTTGCTTTATATTTGACTATCAGAGGAACACATTCAGTGTTTTCAACATTTAATATGGTGTCAGTTGTAGGTATTTGGTATGGAATAAATCAATTTTCCTCTTAATCCCTTAAATAACTACACTGATTATTCGTGGACGACAAAAGTGCTTCTTAACTGCATTCCTTTTCTTTCTCTAAGTCTCTCAGAGAAGCCACACTTTTGACTCTTACAATTTTGTTTTTAAAGTTTTGTTATTGAAGTATGGTGAGCACACCATGTTATACTAGATTCAGGTGTATAACATAGTGATTTGACAATTCTATACATTTCTCAGCACTCAGCATGATAAATGTAGCTGCCATCTGTTATACAATACTATTATAACCTTGAATCTATTCCCTATGCTGTACTTAAATCTGTATCTTTATATAAATGGCTTTCTTTCCCCTAACCTTTGGCGACATACTTGGAAAGCTATGCCTCATCTTAAACTTGTTCTATAATTCATCTAAATGAATTGTTACATAATTTTCGAAAAGCACTACTCTGACCTAGAGCGTATTACGCTAAGTGAAATAAGACAGAGAAAGACAAGTACCATATGATTTCACTTATATGTGGAATCCAAAAAAAAAAAAAAAAAAAGACAAAACAAATGGAACAAAAAAATGGAAGCAGACGCATAAATACAAAGAACCAACCGGTGGCCGCCCAAGGTAAGCGCTGTGTACTGTGCGGAATCACTATGCTGACAACATTGTATGTCAACCACACTTCAATTTTTAAAAAGTGGATTTCTGGGGCACCCGGGTGGCTCAATCAGTTAAGCGTCCGACTCGTGATTTCAGCTCAGGTCATAATGTGGTTCGTAGATCAAACCCCACAGTGGGCTCCATACTGACAGCAAGGAGCCTGCTTGGGATTCTCTCTTCCTCTCTCTCTCTCTCTCTCTCTCTCTGCCCCTCCTTGCCCCCCTGTCAAAATAAAGAAACAAATATTACAAAAAGTGGATTTCTTATTTTTTTTTAAAGCACTATTCTTTCAGAATTATTAAGTGATGGGGGTGGGTAGATGGGTCACCCTTACCCATCCCCTGCCACCCCTCCCCCAGATAAGCCTTGTCAGAGGAAAGGATGCTGGGGTGGGGTGAGGGTCAAGGTCTTCTATTGTGATTATTACTAACATTTTTTAATGTGTTCCACATAGTATCTGCAACCCTTAGTTTCCTTGTGTAGAAACTTTTTTTACTGGCTTGGAAAATGTAATGCTTAGGGCACTTCTAGCTTTAAGATTCCATAAATTATATTCAGATTCTAGCTTAAAAATATATATATAAAAGCTGTTGCAGCCACCGATTAATTCTCTTCCACACAAAATGATGAAACCCACACAAAATATGCCTTAGCAGGAGTTTGAAATCTTACTAACAACAACAAAATATGATTCTATTCTGTAGTGGCCATTAAATCAAGACGGTTGCATGAAAATGCCCTGCCTCTGTCCATTCTGCTCCCAAACAGCAGTGAACAAACAGCAGCCCCCTAGGGTCCTCAGAGAGGGTGCCCCGGCCCAGCCACACAGCAACAGATACAGTGGCTGAGCTGTGACTTCATCCTGGACACGCTCCCTCTGCCATCTCCTCTCTGTCAACATTCTCTAGGATTCCTCCGTATCCTCCCTAAAAAAAATAATTCCGTACTCCCACCATATTGATCTTGTCTCTTATTTTCTGTCTTCCGATGGCGTGACACCTGCAGCCTTGCTGACTCTGGAGGGACTGTCCCTACAGGGTTGATCAATTCCGAGATAGTGAACACGTAGCCTGAGTGCAAGCCCTTGACACACAAGCCAACCAATCCAGACCCACACGCCAACCACCTTCTCCGTGGGGAATCTCACTGTCCCTCTGCCCTAATCATCCAGGACCAGAAACCAGGCAACCAGGTAAAGCCAATCTGTTGGCTTTATTACACCTAAATAATAATATAAGCCATAGGAAACACCCCACTTCCTTCCTGTTCCCCGAAGGGCCTACACAGAATGGGTACCGAGGCATGCTCTGTCTCTACATCCCTAAGAGAGCTTTTGACACTGACCTCTACGTGGTCATCCCGTTGACTGGGTCTGCTGAGGCAGTGAACTCAGGTTGGCTGCACTTTCGCAGCTACCGCTGTTAGTGGCGGTAGGAGACCTACATAGGTCTCTTCCTGGATTGTATTCCTCACTTTTGCTTCCACAGTAAGGCCAAAGCCCCCTCTCAAGTCTTATGTGGAATTTTGCTTCTACGTTACTTACTGCTTGAAATAAGAAGACAGTACATTCACCCCCTTCTTCCCTCTGCACTTGCCTTCCTGGGTTTGCAGGTCTGGACCCTCCATCTGAGCTGCAAATCCCTACTCAGTCCCTCTATCAGGCCCACATGATGCCTCCTTGCAGGTCCCACCATGTGCTCTGGGCCAGGCAAATAGCACCCAACACCCAGCATGGTAAAGAGGGGAGGCCCCGCAGGTGGAGTCAGCTTCCATAGGCATGTCAGGACCTCCAAGTGGCCAGCAGGACTGAAACCTTGACTCGTTAGGCCATCAGTGAGTCAGTAGCCCTCACAGAAACTCAAAGCACCAAGCACAGATCCTAGAAACACGGACTACTTGACACCCTACAGTCGGACACCTTGTTTCCATTTCTACGGCCAAAGGAACTCACACCCACCTCGTGTCTCAAGTCAACCTCTGCCCATGCTGAGGGGGTGGGGGTCAGTGCACCGAGTCACTAAAATTTTACCTTGACAAGTATGGCCCTTTACAGACCGCAGATTTCTCCCAGATGCT
The DNA here is from genome assembly GCF_022079265.1 of Lynx rufus. Lineage (NCBI taxonomy): Eukaryota > Metazoa > Chordata > Mammalia > Carnivora > Felidae > Lynx > Lynx rufus. Next base: position 17,668,363 of record NW_025814840.1, read on the forward strand.
GTCTCATTTCATCCATAGAAACAACTGGAAAACAGTCATGCAGCGACACAAAGCAATGGTTGATGACACTACTATAAAAGTTAAGTTTTCTGATGAGTTGGGCAAAATACTGAGGAAGAGAAAGAATTTACAGTAAAACCTGGGGTTGCGAATAACTTGTTCCGCGATGTTCCGCACGATGAGGAAGAATTTCTAATTAATTTCATTTAATTTTTTAAGTTTATTGATTTATTTTGAGAGAGAGAGAGAGAGAGAGCACAAGTGGGGGAGGAACAGAGAGGGAGAGAGAAAATCCCAAGCAGGCTCTGCACTGTCAGCCGGTGTCCAATGCGGGGCTCACACTCATGAACCACGAGATCATGACCTGAGCTGAAATCGAGAGTTGGATGCTTCACCAACTGAGCCACCCAGGGGCCCCTCTAATAAATTTTTACTTGATAAACGAGGTGTCTTGCAATACAAGTAGTAGTTGATGCTGAATGTCACATGATCATAATTGAGCCAATGGTTCTTCTCTGTCTCCTCTCTCTCTCTCTCTCTCTCACTGCAGAGGAGGAGGAGAAAAAGGCAGAGGAATCCTTCACTTCAAATGAGATTAGGGAGATGTGTAAAATGTGGGAAACGGTGCAAAATTTTGTAGAAAAAGCACCACCTGAGTAAGGCTGTAGCTGTGCGAGCAATGAATCTATTTAACGACAACGCAATGTCACATTTCCTCAAAATCCTCAAAAGGAGGCAAAAGCAAGTGTCATTGGATAGGTTCCTTGTTAAAGTTGCACGGAAAGAAAAAGATTCCATTGAGCCAATAGATAGCAGTGATTTCATTAGTGATAGTGAAAGTCGTCCTACACAATAATCCTCCTCTCCCGTCTCCCTCACGCCAGCCACGAAAGTTTTCAAAGGTAAGTGCAGGTGAATTTGTTTATTTTTCTTCATATTTTGTATTTCCTTTATTATTTTCTATTATGTTACGGTATTGTAATCATTTTTAGATGAATATTTTGGGGTTGTGGAATGAATCATCTGAGTTTCCATTACTTCTTCTGGGGAAATTCGCTTTGATATACCAGTGCTTTGGATTACAAGCATGTTTCCAGAACAAATTATGCTCACAAACCAAGGTTTTACTGTATGTAGTTTTAAAAATCAACCAATTCGTAATATGACAGTGGTTATCTTCTATGCAGCCCAAGTTTTTCAAGATCAGTTCTTTAATAATAATGACTATTGGTTATATTTGCATAATGATTTATAGTTTACAAAGTATTTCCATGTACATTCTCTTATTTAATTCTTGCCAAAAAAAAAAAAAAAAAACCTAATGCACGATTGGTGTTTTATCCTCATTTTATGAACAAGGAAATTGAGGCCCAGGGAGTCTGCATTCTTGGCTAGGCATTCATTACCGGTTTAATTAAAAGAATTGTTCTAAAGTTGGAAATGAAAAAACAAGCTCAGGGGCGCCTGGGTGGCGCAGTCGGTTAAGCGTCCGACTTCAGCCAGGTCACGATCTCGCCGTCCGTGAGTTCGAGCCCCGCGTCAGGCTCTGGGCTGATGGCTCAGAGCCTGGAGCCTGTTTCCGATTCTGTGTCTCCCTCTCTCTCTGCCCCTCCCCCGTTCATGCTCTGTCTCTCTCTGTCCCAAAAATAAATAAACTTTGAAAAAAAAAAAAAAAAAAAGAAAAAACAAGCTCATTTATGGCCTCATTACAAAGTTCATCTCTGGCTACCTGTTTGTATGTTTGTTTTTTGAGTTTATTTATTTACCTTGAGAGAGTATGAGAGAGGGAGGGGGAGAGAGAGAGGGGAAGAGAGACTCCCAAGCAGTCTCCGTGCTGTCAGTGCAGAGCCTGATGAGGGGCTCGATCTCCCGAACCGTGAGATCATGACCTGAGCCCAAATCAAGAGTCAGAGGCTTAACCAACTGAGCCACTCAGGCGCCCCTGGCTACCGGTTTTCAATCACTCCTCCGAATTCGGTCCCTAGGACCCCTTCCCCACTGCAGTGGACCAGGCACAATCTTGGGACACTCTTGTCTGAGAAGATGGAGACACGACCCCACCCCTGATGGGAGGTGGGGGGCAGGAGAAGATGGGGAGGTGGCCCAGGCAGCAGGGGCACCATCTACAGTGTTCCCTCACTGAAACACACACCTTTGGGGAAAATCACACGATGCGCAAAACCCAGAAAATGCACAAAAGAAACCCAAGCTTCCAATAAAACCGAGTGAGAAAAGTAGTCTCACCCCATGCGAGTGTTTTTGGAGTACGATGTCATTACTCGGGTTAAGGGCTTGTATCCAGAGCAACTCAAACATTTGTCCATTACGCATTCATCTCCTCATCCCGTGACCGCTGCTGCCAGCATCATGCTTAAGATTCACAAGGGCACACACCCTCCCCGCGGGTCACAGCGAGTGGCGATGGCAGACCCCACCGTGACCAGAGAGGGAGGATGTGTGGCCTGCTTTGACTCTCCCGTGGTGGGCAGGGAAGTGGCCCATCAGGGTAGGAGCAAAGGGACAGAAAGGCTCAGGGCTGTGCTCACTCCCTGGAGGCGTTGCTTCTCCAGAGTTGCTCCGGGTTCAGTGTCAGGAAAGATTTTTTGCTTTGGCTTATTTTAGTGGACGGTTCGGTTCCAGGTTGAGACCATTTCAATAGGCAGAAGAGCCTTGAGATGTTTGGACATTAATTATTTGTTCTCTGCACGCTTCCCATCCCCTCTGTGCCTGTAGCTATGCCAGAACCTGGGTGCCGGGAGAGATGGAGGGCAGACTGGACGAGAGGGTGAAAATCAGTCCGAAATTCGCATTCCCCCAGGGAGAAGGGAACCTATAATTAGGGATTTTTTTTTTTAACAAGGTTGATTTCATGCATCACACACAGCCTGAGGCCGTTCGCAAGGTGGTTACAAGAGGGAGAGAACACACAGCCAGGGCTGTTGCGTCTTGGCCCCCCACCCGCACCCCAATCCCTCCCCACCAGCCACGGGAAAGCAGCTGAGCCTCTGGAAGCAGCAAACACCCTAAATAGAAAATTTCACACGTGTGGTCGGCAGATTTTCAAAAGAAGAAATAATAAAGTACTTGTGATAGCAAATAGCCTTCCTTGTATTATTTTTCAAAGCCCGCTGGCTTTAACCCCCTGTGGCTTCCGGGCTGCTCCAGTGAACTCATAAACAATAACATTATTCTACCGCCTTAAGAGGCTTTTGACCATCTTTGTAGTAAGGTTAGGAAAAATACTCTTCCCTGAAGTTGAGGGCTTTAGCGACCCCTGGTTCAATTTCAGTTTAAACAATTAAAGCAATTGTACAGTTTCAGCTGCACTATTTGTTGGGGCGACTATAACAAGTGCCATAGCCTGGTCGGCTTAAACAACTGAATATTATTATGTCATAGAGCTGGTGGTTCAGGTCCAAGGTCAAGGTGTAGTTTCCTTCCGAGGGCTCTCTCCTTCGCTTGTTGATGGCTGTCTTCTCCCTGTCTGTTGATGTGGTCTCTGTGTATGTCTGTATCCTAATCTATTTTTTTAAATTTTTTAAATGTTTATTTATTTTTGAGAGAGATCAAGAAACCGAGTGCGTGTGAGGGAGGGGCAGAGAGAGAGAGGGAGACACAGAATCTAAAGGAGGCTCCAGGCTCTGAGCTGTCAGCACAGAACCTGATGTGGGGCACGAGTCCTTTGTGAGGACTTCAGGACGACCCAATGAGCAAGGCAATTAAAGCGCAGGAGGTGAGAGTCACATCTTTGTAAATGGCATTTTTCTGCGAACCTTCACAGTACCGTATGGCCAAAATCGACTCCACTTCCAAAAATGCTAAACGAAGCTTTCCTGCCACTGACCAGACAGGGTTAACCTTGAGACTTGCTTAGCCGTTCATCCCCAAACATAAGGTCCTCCCCAAACTGCTGTGTGAGACCGCAGTTCTTGATGCCCCTGATGCTGTGAGTCAGGGATGCCTGCAGAGCACAGCGGGGATGATGTGTCTCTGCTCCCCGATGCCAGGCCTCCAGGGAGACTTCAATGGCTGCAACTGGAAATGTGCACAGCCATCTTCTCTTACTGAAAGCTGTCCTGCTGGAAACTTCCCACACCTCTGCTACCTAGACTGGGTAGACTGGAAAGTTCGGCTCAGTGGGGCTCAGTGGGGGCTGGGTAGACATGGACTCCCCATGGGGCCTGGGCTTCCCTCGACACGGGGGCCTCAGTGTTCCCAACCCAAGTGTCCTGGTGAACGGAGTGGAGACAGCATAGCCCCTCGTCACCCAGCCACTCCTGCCATTGTATAGGTTGAAAAGCAAGAGTCACGAGTCACTCAGATTCAAGAGGAGGGGCCATAGACCCTAACTCTCCGTGGGGGAAGTGTTTACAGCAATGTTTAGTAAACCACCACAAGACTGTTGGGCAGAAGGAGTGAGGCGGACCAGGACACTGGAGAGAGGCCATGCCCTGAGCCGCCATCTTGGCTTGGGCAGAGGTGAGGCGAGCACCCCGGCGTTGAGGAGTGTTGCCTTGCTCTCCTGGAAACTGAATGCATTGTTTTATGCCTTCCAAATAGGTGCACGGTCCTCCACCATTCGGGGCCTCAGTTCCCTCATCCATTAAATGAAGGGGTTGAAATGGTTGATCTTTAAAGTCTCCTGGGAGGCTCAGTCAGTTAAGCGTCAGACTCCTGATTTCGGCTCAGGGCATGATCTCAGGATTTGGTGAGTTCAAGCCCCGCAGCGAGCTCTGCGCTGACCACAAGGGGCCTACTTAGATTTCTCTCTCTCTCTCTCTCTCTCTCTCTGTCTGTCTCTCTCCACACCCCCACTCGTGCTCTCTGGGTCTCTCTCAAAACAAACTTTTAAAAAGAGCCTGGGGTGGGGGGGGGGGGCGCCTGGGTGGCGCAGTCGGTTAAGCGTCCGACTTCAGCCAGGTCACGATCTCGCGGTCCGTGAGTTCGAGCCCCGCGTCGGGCTCTGGGCTGATGGCTCAGAGCCTGGAGCCTGTTTCCGATTCTGTGTCTCCCTCTCTCTCTGCCCCTCCCCCGTTCATGCTCTGTGTCTCTCTGTCCCAAAAATAAATAAACGTTGGAAAGAAAAAAAAAGAGCCTGGGGAAATACATTGTCTCTCACACGTAGATGACATGCAGGATGCATATTTTACTACCCGAGTTGAGCACTGGGTTTCCTGTGCTTCTAAAACGCCATGCTGGCTTACCTTTTCTGAGAGATTCCAGAAAGTTGCTCACTTGGACACGGTTTCCCACCGGAGCAGCGCCCCCCATAAGCACCTACTATCTACCTCACGAGCACAACAAATACAAAACTCCGCCATCTGTCTCAAGGATTGTCCTTTACAGGCCACGTCCCCCAGGAGGTGGGTTGGGGGGCGGGGGCAGGGTGGAAGGATCAAGCACCATGACTTCCCCAGCTTTTCCGTGCCCTCTCCCTTCCCTCTCAGCGATGCTCCCACCCCACCACTAGCATTGTGTTTATACAAGGAGCGAGACAAATGTGCATTGGATGATGCCATAGGCTTGTCACCCTACCCCTCCTCTCCTTCCCTGAGGCTCTCCCAGCCCAGCCTCCTGCTCTCCTGGTCTCAGGCTGCAAACGCCCCAGCAACTCAATTCCCGGGGCCCCGGGCTCTCACCCACAGTGAGAAGAAGCGAGAAGGCGTGTACATTTCCCCCGCCACCCCGGCAGCATCCGTCACCCTGTCCGGGGCTTCCTTCGCTCTGCCGGCCACTCCTGTTTACACAGGGATAACACAGCCAGACCCTTTCTGGCACGATGCCAACACAACCACCTCGATTCTTCCAGCTCCCAATATGGATCAGCGTTGCTTGATTAAGCACACCCGTTTAAAGCCGAAGCCTCGTTAATATCCACGGTTGTAAGCCCATTTCACTTGGATAACTGCTTGCCTTATTTGATTTGATTTAGTCCTCTGCCCAGCTGCCATCCTAAGTCTCCTCTCCACTTAATTTAGCATCCAAACTAGATGTGTCTGTCTGGTCACACGTCAGGTCGAGAGGAACACCAAGTCTGGAGAGCCCTCTGGGCTCATTTTTGCCATCTTCCAAAAATGTCCGCCCTTTCTCTCCTGGGTGGAGGATACTTTAACCCTGAAAGAGGAAGGGAACAAAACAAGACACGAAAGGGCAAATAGAGACTTGTCTCCTACTCAGGCCAGGAAGGAAACTGTCCTCAGTGCACGGAACTCAAGTCTATGCCGGGCCGGGCCTCTTCCACGGGCTGTCACTGACACTTCACAAGATTGTTGGGACAGTCTTCCCATGGAGAGATGGGAGTGGGGGTGGGGATGGTGCTTCTCACATTCTAGTCCGATTCATACCGTTGACGTCATCTCTGCAAGGTCACAGCTCACACCTGACATCTCTGGTGGAATGCAGGGTTCTGTCCATCTCCCTCTGGATGCCTAGCCCTCTCGAACTTCTTTGGAGAACACCCCTCATGCTAGGCACTATCCTGGCTAACCTTCTCCGCATAACCCTGGGTGTCACAGTTTTCCAGATAAGAACACAGTGGGGGGAAGACTCACTCCTGGGCTGCCCCCCTGCTCGTCTCTAGACCAGTGACTCTCAAAATTATGGGGTGGTGGAGACAGAGTGCTGTCTCCTGCTAGAGGGTTCTGATTCTCCTCCCCCGGGGCTTTCTCCCTTCCCTCAAATCTCCTTAGGAAATGATTACCAAGGGGCCACCGTTCCAGGGAGAACCTGACGTGTCCTTCAAGAGTGCGGAGAACATGCGGGAGGATTCTGCAGGTGGTGAGGGGTGTGTGAACTGGAGGGGCCTGTCTTCCCCCTTACCCTGTACTCTCTAAAGACGTACTGGGGACAATGTGTAGGAAATTAATGTCCACCCATCTCAGTTCTTCTGTTGCAGATATTGAGGTGAGCCCTAAAATCAACGTTCTACAGGAAGGGGTGGAGCACAAAAACTCTTTCTCTTTCTCCCTGCAGATCAATGCCACAGAAATCTAGGCAATGGAGTGGCAGCATGTGCCCCCCCCCCGCCCCATGCCAACAAGCCTGCCCCCCCCGCCCCGAGAGACCCAAGATGGTGCTAACGACTATGCATCATCGCAGTGCTTTCTTTCGTCAAACAATTTTTTGGCCGTTTCATCAAAATCTAAGTGCATCCATTGAGTCTCGCCACCCATGGGGACCCCATCCGTCCCGTGTGACCCAGCGGGGAAAAAGATGGTGAGACGTGCTGGTCTAGGGAATTTCTGGAGGCTCTCTTCTGACCTGCAGTGGGGGAGAGGGGCCCACCTTGGAGCAGGGTAGAAAGACAGTGCCCCTCTCCCCCACCTGCACACACAGGTTGAAAACCAAAACAAAAGGGAGGACTCTTCATCTCATCACAGAATCGCTTCCGGATGACACTGAAAAGCTCCCAGTGGTGAGGGGCAGAGAGCGTTGTATTGGGGATTGAAATGAGTCAGGGATGCTGAGACACAGCCCTGTGCTCTGCCAGAGGGTGGTCCTGAGCACCAGGTCTAAAGAACCACCAGCATCAGGTTCTTTTATTTTTATTTTTTAATGTTTATTTATTTATTTTGCGAGAGAGAGAGAGAGCATATGAGCAGAGGAGGGACAGAGAGAGAGGGAGACAGGGCATCTCAAGCAGGCTCCGCGCTGCCAGTGCAGAGCCCGATGTGGGGCTCGGACCCACGAACTGTGAGATCATGACCTGAGCCGAAGTCAAGAGTCAAATGCTTAACTGACTGAGCCACCCAGGCCCCCCAGTCCTGTGTATTTTCTATGGGGATGAGAGGAGGTCGCGAACCTATTTCTCACAAACAATTCAGAAGAGATTTAGGTCAATTGTCCATGCCACTAAATGAAGCTGGGTATTGATGGAGATTATTAGAAGGCCAAAACTCCGAAGCCAGAAGGCAATTTGGTATGCTTCTCTTACTGCCACCATGAGGTCTTTGATTTGACAAACATGCACTTTATGTTTTTAAGTATTTATTTAAATTCCCGTGAGTTAACATACAGTGTGATATTAATGTCAGTGGTACATATAGGGATTCAACACTTCCATACATCACCTGGTGCTCATCAAGACAAGTGCCCTCCTTCACCCCCATCGCCTACTTTACCCATCCCCCCACCCACCTCCCTCCTGGTAACCATCAGTTTGTTCTCTATAGTTGAGTCTGGACAAATGTACTATACCCAAGAAACCACACTAAGGTTTATCTCAATGCCAAGAGGATTTGAGATTTTGCTCCATAGGAAATATGACCCTGATGGGCTGGTAGTAAACCTATGCACCTGTCAGATTACCCTCTGCCTACAACCTTCCCCCCCGCCCCCCTTACCCTGGTAGCTACCAGGGTATCCCATCTGTTCTAACACTTGCCTTTGGTCCTGAACAAGGCTTCCTGTACTGACCTTCACCACCCAGCCAGCAGGATTTCTCCATTAATGGCCCAGCATTGTCTAGCATCGCTGTTGCTATGGTGACAGTCACTCATGAATACACTAAAAGAAAAATAGCCCACACTCGAGCAGGTGCATAGTCCTGGCACGGCATACCGGTACTGGCTCGTAAAGTTTTCTAGTTTCCCCCAAGACTTTTCTTTCCCCCAAGACTTAAAATTAGGAACCAATGTAACTGCTAAGAACACGATTCTCCTAGCAACCAGAGAAATGCTCTTCCCTCCTGTTGGGGAAGTTAAAAATAACATTGCTTGTACCACTGTAACCAGCTGGAATCTCCAAATTATGTCCCAGAACATCCGCCTGGTCATAGCAGATAGCACCTATCGTCAAGGTGACCTTTCTAAGGCACAAATGTCATTCGGCTGCACAGAATCATTCAGGCTTCCTCTTTCCCGAGTGGGAGAAAGGTCATACTCACCTTGGGCCTTGTGAGCGGGGGCAGGGTTCCCTTCTTACCCATTCCCAGCAAGGCACCAACGTTCTAGGCATAAGCAATCGCTCGAGATTCTCTGCAGACCTTGTGCCTGCCAGCCTGGATGCCTGCCCTCTCCCCTTCCTCCCTCCCTCTTTCCCTTCCTGTTGATATAATTAACATACAATAAAATTTAAAAATCCTAAGGGATCAGTTCAATGAGTTTTGACAATTAACGTATGCAGGGCAAGATACCAAACATTTCCAGTGTTCTAGAAAGGTCTCTCGTGTCCCTCTCCAGTCAATCAACCATCCCCCAACCCAGAGGCAACCACTTTCTGACCTCTATTTCCACAGATGAGTTTTGTCTGTTCTGAAACTTCATAAATGGAATAGTATAGAAAATATTATTGGGTGTATTCCATTGTGTGACTATGGCACCATTTAAAAATCGACTTTTCTGTTGATGGACATTTGAGGTGTTTTCAGTTTGAGATTATCATGAATAAGACTCTTGAAGAATATTTTTATGCTAGCCTTTTTGTGGAAAATCATTTATTTCTCTTGGGCAAATGCCTAGAAGTGGAATTGCTGGGTCATGGGGAAGCTGTATGCTTAACTTTATTACAGACTGCCAGATGGTTCTCCAAACTGCTTGTACTGTTTGACTCTTCCATCATCGTAGACAAGAGTCCAACTTCTCCACACCCCCACTAACATTTGGTATTGTCATTGTTGTTGTTGTCTTAATTTTGCCATTCTTGGTGGGTGTGTAACAGTATCTCATTGTGCTTTTAATTTGCATTTTTCTGACAACTAATAACCTGAGTATATCTGAGTACATTCTCATGTACTTACGGGCCACTTCCATATCATCTTTTGTGAAGTATCTGTCCAATGTTTTTGTCCATTTAAAAAACTGAATTGTTTACCTTCCCATTAATTAATTTGTTAATAATATATTCTGGATATATGTTCTGCAAATAGATTTTCCCTATCTGTGGTTTGTCTGCTCGTTTTCTGAATGGTAACTGTGATGGGCAGGAATTTTTAATTGTGAGGAAGTCCACTTCATCAGTTACTTTCTTGTTATGGTTTGTCATTTTTGTGTCTTGTCTCAACCCTCTATATCTAACGGAAGGTTGCAAAGAATTTCTCTTCTATTTTCTTCTAGAAGATTTGTGGTTCTGTTTTTCTCATATAGACTTTTGATTCATCTCAAATTATTGTTTTATTTGTTCAGTGAGACAGGAGTTGACGTTATTTTTTTTCTCATAAGAATATTCAGTATTTCCAGCACTATCTGTTGAAAGATCTTCCTGTCACCACTAAATTATTTTGGTGCCCTTGTCTAAAATGAGTTGACTGCAAAAGTATAGGTCTATTTCTGGACTCTCCCTTCTGCTCCATTGACCTGCATGTCTATTCCTATGCAATAGCATGCTGCTTGATTATTGGGTTTATAGCAAGTCTTGAAATCATGTAGTGTAAGTTCCTCCACACGCTTCCACTTTGTCAAGATAATTTTGACACTTCTGGCACTTCCTCTGAATTTCCATAGAAATTTTAGGATTAGATTTTCTATTTCTTCCCCCCAAACCTGCTGTAATTTTGGTAGACACTCCATTGGAACTATAGATCAATTTAGAGCAAATTAATATTTTAAAACCTTGACTCTTCTAATCCATGAATATGGTATATCTCTCCACTTGTTTATATCTTCTTTAATTACTCTCAAAAATGCTTACAGTTTCCAGGGTAAAATTCTTGCTTATCTTTCATTAAATTCACTCCTAGATATTTGGTTTTGTAAATGCTATTGAAAGAGTATTGTTTTATTTTTCAATAAAATAAAATCATTTATTACTTCACCTGTGTACTTCGGCATGTACAATTTCAGACACAGGGCATGCCTTCCTCCTTGTCTGCATACACACTTGCTACCCCTCCTTCCAGGCATCACCCTCTGTAGGAAGCCTGACTCTGTTTTCCTGGCCTGAGTTGGTAATCTCATTTCTGTGTTATGATAAAGATCTGTGTGGTTTCATGACAATGCAAAGATCCTGCCATATTTAACTAGGTGTTTATTGTCTGTCTCCTAACTAGACCTTGAGTTCTTTGAGAGCAGCAGCTGTGTCTTCAATCTCTTTTCACAATATCAAGTGAAACAGTCAGCCTATAGACTCACAAGTTAAACAAGGACATCTTAAAGTGGTAAAGAATCTCAGATGTCGTCATGTTCAATACTCTACATGAAACTCCACTATATTGTTGCATGGCCAGAATGCAGCGAACCTGTCTGATTTGGGCTATGGTAGATATGATGCACTTTGTATGCTCTTTGTGTCCATTAACAGTAGACCCATGCAAGAGGCTTCCATTGAAACTAAGAAACATTCTGGATTCCCTACTTGCATAGTAAAGATCTAGTACCAAATCTACTTGGATACTATTGCCTCCCCTTTGTTCTTTGGTTGTAAGCACAGTTCAAACATTCTAATTCCTTATCTATTAAACGTGTCCAATTGGTACCATTTAATGTTTTAGAAAGTTTTATCATTACATTTCCACAATTAAGATGTAATATTTACATGATTTTTTTTTCAAATGTTTATTTAAATTCCAGTTAACATACAATGAAATATTGGTTTTAGGAATAGAACCCAGTGATTCATCACTTACATACCACACCCAGTGCTCATCACCAGTGCCCTCCTCAATACCCATCACCCATTTAGCCCACCCCCCACCCACCTCCCTCCATCAACCCTCAGTTTGTTTTCTATCATTAATATTTGCTATTCACACCAATTCTAGGTGTGAGAAATTGTAGCTGCATGAAACTTCTTGTTCTGCCGCTCATCAGGTGTTTAATTTTGTCTCTACATACCTAAGGAGAAATGTATGAGTGTGTTCATTGTGTAAATCACACATTTATTAGGTTGATGGAAATGTGGTTGTTCATCTCTAAGAACTGGAGGGGTGCAGTGTATTAAATGCATTTTACAGTGTACTAGACAGCAGTTAGAAGTGGGGAATTAGATGCATACAATATGGATAGATCTTAAGAGCAGTGCCAATGGGGAAAAGAAATATATAACATACAAATTTTGTGTAAATTAAAAATTCATCAAACGTCAATAAAAACGCATCAAAGTGGCAAACCTCATTTTTGAAAAATACATTCAAACAAAAAGATCCACCAGAATTGTTTCAGGTAGAGAAGGGTGCATTGCAGGAGCAGAAATAGGGGATAAAGGAAAATCAATCCGTGAACCGAGGAAGAGTCCAGCAGGTCGCTAGCAATAATATGCTGTGAAATGAGGGGCTTGAGAGACTCAAGTTTCCATTTTTAACAGCCGAAAGAAGAGGAATTTAAAAAAGGTAAAAATCAGATTTTGAGGGGATTAAGTGAGGTAATTCATGAAAAGCACTTAGCAAGTGCCCTAGCACATGGTAACTATTGACGAATTTTATGAAGCTAATATTAGTAGACTAATCTGTGCTAAAAAGCACCCTCCATGGGGGGCGGGACCTCCATTTTGTTCATGCGAGCATCTCGAGCACCAGAGCAGCTTCTGTCACGTTTGCAGGTGCTCGATAAATATTTGTTGAGGGAATAACAGGCACTGAGATACAACGATGGGCAAAAGCAATATTGCTTCTGCCCTTACGGAGCTAACAGTTTGGAAGAGACAAACACCAATAAAAAACATACATAAATAAATACACAATTGCAATCGTTTCTAAATGCAAGTGCTCGTGGTTCCCTGAGAGCCCATAATGGGGGTATTCAAATGGGTCAGAGCGATCAGAAAAAGCTTCCTTGAGCAAGTGACCTTCGAGTCACGGTGAGTAAGAATTAACTAGATACAAAGAGGAAGATCATTCCAGGCAGGAAACCTAGCATGTGCAATGTCCCTGTGGCAGACGAGAGCTTGGCAAATACGAGAGCCTGAAAGACAGGGCGAGGGGGCCCGGCTGGGCAGTGAGGCTGGAGAAGGAGGTGGGGCCAGACCAGGCAAGACCTCACCAGCCATGTCAAGGAACTTGCCTTTATTTTCTGAGCCGGGGAAAGCTGATGAAAGGCTGTAAGAGCAGAGAGACACAATCAGATATTCGTTTTTAGAAGACGGTTCAGGCCTCAGCTTTTAGTATATGTGGCACTGGGCTAGTAGTGAAAGGACAGAGAAAAGTGACCAGATCGTCAACGTTGGCTGGGATTGTTAGCATTTCCGAACCATCGATATAAGACGTGGAACACACCTATTCAATGTGGTCAATTCCTAGATGTCAAGAAAAGTCTGAATCTATCTGGAATAATGCTGGGGCTCCTGGGAGGGGCTTATGGATCATAAGATGACCAAGACTGATTAAGAGCAAAGGCCGTTCCTCTGTCTCTCCTGATACTCTCCCACTGCTTGACAACTGGAAGGATTTGGGCTTGATGAACGTTTCATTCCCAAAGTATACTTTCCAACTAGTTGGTGATGCTCCTAGCCTTGTTGGTATGCAAATTCCTCACGTTTATCAACTCACCTTGGCCTCTGGTGCTGCCAACAGGCCCTGAGGCACCATCGCCTCTGACTGCCCATTTGCAGGACTTTCTTGACCACATTGGTCCAACCCACAGGCTACACACCCACCTGCCAAGAGAAGGGAGAGAGCACATGTTCTGCAATCCGTTTGTCACTCACCCAAGGGCCAAGCCAAAGAACACACTGAGCCCCTTGAGCTCTGTACCTCCCACAACCATCCACATCTGCCCACCCTTGCCACACCCACCCTGAGGCAAGGCCACACCCGGCCTCCAGAACAAAGCCCAACTCCAAGCTCTCTCAAAAATCAGATTGGGTGCATAAACTTATGTTCTCACTTTTCTTTCTAAGGTACTTCACCCACCCCACCCTCCCCCCGAACTACACCCAGTGCAAAAAGCCGTCACTGTGAACCAAGCCATTGGCTCTCACCTTGCAACCACTCCATAAATGTTAGATCCTTCTCTGTATGCTTCCTACAGGGGAGACCCTCACTCCTTGCCACCGGATGCCTCAGTATTCGTTCTCATAGAAGGCATCTCATGACCCCACCAGGTTCTAAGAATCAAAACTACATGTGACATCTCCTTCTCAAAAAGGCATTCCAAAGAAGGCTGGTCGCAAATAGAAAATATCAGTAACTAGGAGAGGGGTCCCCTGAATGCCGTATGGTCCATCAGATACTTCTTTTTCTTCTCTTGGGTATCAGCTAGTCTTCCTCCAGTACGGAATCCATCTGACCCATTCATACATTCATACCCTGCCCCCCACCCCAGGGTGTGTCATTTTCCTCACTAACTCGGTGAACACATCAGTCATTCAGTGACTCACTTGGCAAATCTCCTAAGGACCCACTGGACACAAAGCCACCGTCGTGGACACACAACTTCTTCAGGAAGGGCATATGCCCCAAAGCTTGAGAATTAGGAGACCCCTATTTCTGCACGGCCTCTTCAAATGCAGAGAGAAACACGTTTCAAGTCCCTGCTAACAAGGACAAGTTCCAGCCAGAGCTGACCTTCAGCTCACTCACCGGGAATCCAAGTCTCTGTCAGCCATGGGAGTCAGGGGCCAAGTTCTCTGCCAAATTACTGGTGCAGTCTGGCCTGAGATGCCCTCTCTCTACATGGGGATTCAAGTAGCTCCTGTCCCACTAACGTCCACATACTGCGTCCTACATTTCCCTACCTTGTACCCCACATTTGTCAATTTAAAAATGTTTAGGGGATCCTTGGTGACTGAGTTAATGAAGCAACTGGCTGTTGGTTCCAGCTCAGGTCATGATTCCAGGGTCATGGGATCAAGCCTCACGTTGGGCTCTGTGTTGAGTGTGGAACCTGCTAAGATCCTTTCTCTCTCCCTCTGCCCCTCTTCTCAGCTTGTGCTCTCTCTCTCTCTCTAAAAAAAAAAATTAAAATAAAAATTAAAAATAAAAATGACTAAAGTTCACAGCAGCATTATTCACACTCAAAAGGCAGAAATAAATCAAATGTCCATCAACAGATGAATGGAATGGAATGGAATATTATTCAGCCTTAAAAAAAAAAAGAAGGGATTCTGGGGCCCCCGGGGTGGCTCATTCGGTTAAGCGTCCGACTTGAGCTCAGGTCATGATCTCATGGTTCGCGTGTTCAAGCCCCATGGCAGTCTCTGTGCTGACAGCTCAGAGCCTGGAGCCTGCTTCGGATTCTGTGTCTCCCTCTCTCTCTGCCTCTCCCCCACTCGCACTCTGTCTCTGTCTGTCTCTCTCTCTCTCAAATAAATTTTAAAAAAAGGGGGGATTCTGACACAGGCTATATGTATCTCACATACACACACACATATAGAAATAGAGAGAGACCTCTATAAAGATACAGTTATATATATCATACGTATATCTTATAATGTAGATCATATATATATATATATATATCCAGCCTCTGCCCCTTGCTTGTCTGTAATTTTCTACTCCAACACTGAGAAACCTAGCTCCCATCAACTCCCATCCACTCACTGAAATAAGTGTTCAATTCCGGGGGCACTTGGGGGGCTCAGTCAGTTGAGCGTTCGACTCTTGATTTTGGTTTTGGCCTGTCTCAGCTTTCGGCAAGCCTTCCTCACTGAGCTTGATCATTTCTAGCTTTTGATGTACAGTGAGAGACGTGTGACTCTGCCTTTCACTCGAACACTTAGAGGCCACTGTAGGGGAATTACTTGGCCTGATTTCAATATTGTGTCTCAGAGAGAGAGAGGGAGCCGTCAGAACACGCACAACATTTATCAACTAAGTTTGCCATCTGATATGGGCTTGGCGAGGCATGCCTGGATGTAACCTTTTCAGACTGACTTGTTTCACTTAGCGATATGCATTTAAGTTTCCACCGTGTCTTTTCATGGCTTGGTAACCCATTGCTTTTTATGCATTGTCCGGATATAATATACTTTGTATATTTATCTTAAAGGACGCGTTGGTTGCTCCCCAGTTTTAGTGACTATGAATAAAGACGCTATAAGCATTCGTGTACCGGTTTTTGTGTGGTGAGTTGTCAACTCACTTGGGTAAATTGGCAGCGAGATTGTTGGACTGCATGGTCAAAGTACGTTTAGCTCTGAAAGAAACCACCACACCGTCTCTCAAAGCAGCTATACCCAAGTTCGCATCCCCGTCAACAAGGAACGAGAGTTCCTCATTCTCGCTAGGATGTGGGCCTGCCAGTTTTCCAGACTGGGAGCTATTCTAACGGGTGTGTAGTGGGATCTCATTGTTGTTTGAATCTGCAGTACCTTTAACAACAGGTGATGTTGAGAAGCTTTTCCCATGCTTTCTTTGGCCACCTGTATGCCTTGCTCGGTGTGGTGCCTGGGTGTCCATTCAGATCCTTTTTTCCTTTTGTAATTGAGAATTTTTAAATTTTTATTTATTTTTTTATTTGAGAGAGAGAGAGAAAGTGGTAGCGGGGGAAAGAGACAGAGGAAGAGAGAGAGAGAGAGAGAGAGAGAGAGAGAATTCCAAGCAGGTTCCATGCTCATCAGCTCATCATGGGCCCAACATGGGGCTCAATCTCAAGACCCTGGGATCATGACCCGAGCTGAAATCAAGAGTCGGCTCCTCAACCGACACCGAGCCACCCAGGCACTCCCATAATTGAGATTTTTTTGGTTGTTCTGAGGGTCAATGCACAGACATTATGAAGAATTTGTACACAATTCCTAATGCAGGTGCCAAACATATAAGGAGCCTGTAGTGTTGTTTTTTTTTTTACGTTTATTTTATTTTTGAGACAGAGAGAGACAGAGCATGAATGGGGGAGGGTCGGAGAGAGGGAGACACAGAATCTGAAACAGGCTCCAGGCTCTGAGCTGTCAGCACGGAGCCCGACTTGGGGCTCGAACTCACGGACCGCGAGATCGTGACCTGAGCCGAAGTCGGCCGCTTAACCGACTGAGCCACCCAGGCGCCCTGCCTGTCGTTTTTTTCTAAACCGTGGTTCTAGTGACATTCCAGCTTAAAATTTTCAGGCAAGTTTTTCCTAAGAAGACGCTAGGTCACAATATCTTCAGGGGTTGATCAACGGTTACACCGTAAGCATCGGTAATTCACATGTCGCTATTATGGATCCTACACACTCAAAATATCAATGTCTCAGGGCACAGTAACAGAGTTGTTAGGCAAACTGGGCTACCATGACCAGAGGTCTTAAAGAATGTGCACAACAGGGCACCCAGTGGCTCGGTCGGCGAAGCATCCGACGTCAGCTCAGGTCATGACCTTGAAGTTCTTGAGTTCGAGCCCCGCATCGAGCTTTCCGCTGTCAGCCCAGAGCCCGCTTTGGATCCCTCCCCCGCCTCTGCACCTCCCCCACTCTCGCACATGCTCTCTCTCTCTCTCTCTCAAAAATAACCATTAAAAAAGAAAAAAAAAAAAGAATGCACATAGTTTGAGACTCAAGAGCAAACTAAGATCAGGCAGCAGTTGCTTGGAAGAAACAATTCTCCTGAGAACAACGTGGGAACAGAAGGGTCGTTTCAAATGTCCGGGACTGACGTGCCATTCGTAAGGGGGATCGAGCTACAGGTCACAGGCTGGCTTATCACTTGGTTGGCTCTGGGAAAGGCAGTCCTCCACCCCCTGTTTAATTACCGTGATAAGGGGCCGGGCTCAAATGTATCAGACGTGGAGGCATAAGGGTAGGGGCTCCCTGACTCTCGCAGGGGGCACAGCACACAGGCCAATTCAGGTTTTTCTTGGGCAAAGTTGATCACAGAGTTTCCCGCAATGGCGAACTCTCCTCCTTGTCGTCCCTGCTAGCAAATATCCGCCTGTCCCACGACCCAGGAACATTCGTATTAGAGGCTCCCCTAAAGAAGAAGGCCACGTGAAACCGAAGGAACTTCTGGTTTGGGGACCTGTCCCCTGCCATAAAGGCAACAGCCCATCCCAGAATTCAATACCCCAACGGAGCAAAGGCAGTTAATGCTGTTGCCCTCCCGCTCTTGGTCAGGGTGGAGCCTAGACACCGTAACTTGTAAAAGAACTTGTCGACAAGATCAAGAGTGAAAGAGGAGGAGGGGTCTACCGTGGGCCCATTCACTCTGTGCCTGGGATTTCTGCTATTCTGCTCTATAAATATGCTTTGTGCCCAATGGTAAACTCAACTGACACTTGTGTAGACTTTATTTTCACAGGCATTCCGCCTTCTGACATCACATGGGGTAGATATCATTATGCCCATTGTGTAGAGGAGGGAACTGATGAGGAGAAAAATTAGGTAATTCGTGCCAGGTGGCACAGCTGGTGGGTAAAACTAAAATTTAAACCACTGCTCTCTGGAAGGTCCCAGGGGAAAGTGATGCTATCATGGTCTCCTAAAGATATTTCTAACAAATGGTGTTTTGCATGTGGGTTTGTGTGTGTGTGTGTGTCTCAGAAATGGCCTCTGACAAGGGTTCAACGTGGGATGTAATCTGTATGTGGATGTGAGTCTCGAGGGTGCCCCAGGATTCAATCGTGTCTTACTTAAGTAGCTCACGTCTCCCAAAAGGAGGTGTGGCATTTTCGCTAAAGCAAATGCCATTCTCCGTGAATCATAGCTAGTTTTGTGCCTCTGAGAAGCCTTCAGAAATGCTTTCTGCGGTCTCTTGAACAAGACGCTGTCCACAGGATAATTAATATGTCCCCTTTACCTTCTCTGCCTGTGGTCACCACGAATGTCCCTTCATGGGGTCTAAAGCAAGGTATTTATCAGAGGGAAGGAAAAAAAGTTATGTTAGCCAAGTCTGTTCCTGGTGTGTTTCCTGCTCTTCTTTGTGTGTATTTTATTTTATTTTATTATTTTTTTTAACGTTTATTTTTGAGACAGAGAGAGACAGAGCATGAACAGGGGAGGGGCAGAGAGAGGGAGACACCGAATCCGAAACAGGCTCCAGGCTCCGAGTGGTCAGCACAGAGCCCGACGCGGGGCTCGAACTCACGGACCATGAGATCATGACCTGAGCCGAAGTCGGACGCTTAACCAACTGCGCCACCCAGGCGCCCCTCTTTGTGTGTATTTTAAAACTCGCTTCAGTCGTGGGCCAAAATATTTCATTGCTGTTGTGGCCCACATCTTTCTCATTTCCACTTGAGGGCTGCGCTTCGTGGTAAAAATCACAAGGGCGATTGTAATTACAGTGCAGACACATCTGCATTTCAAATGAACTCAATCCATTTTGGTTCTCATGATATTGGGGGATGAATAAATCATGCTCTTTAAGTTGTGAATGGCTGCAATACCGAGTCTCAGGAGAGAGAGAGAAACTGCAGGCTCCAAAATGCTCTGAGCTATTCTGGGCAGCTAAGCGGTCGCTTTGAGGGCTCGTTATCAGCCTGGATATTATTCCCTTTGGAAAATTTTGAAATGGTCCCGAAAAGTTCATCACTGCCCTGGAGGAGTTGTATCAGGTTATCTCAACCTTCGCACAAGAGCCACCCACTCTTGCCTCACTTCGAAAAGCATATCCTTCGCTTGGGACAAGACAACCAGTAGAAATGCCACCAGTAGTGATTTATTATAAGTTGGTAATTTATTGCTTTGGTTTTCATCTAAGGGACCTGTCACGGAGGAGAGACGGAGCATGAGTAGTTTCCTGTGGGCCGTGGTAGGATCGTTTGTGTTTAGTCCCTGGGCCACCAAAGACTTTCTGTCAAAACCAAAAGCCAAACTTCAGCTTCCAGCAGTAAGGTAGTTTGGGCACCCTGTCCAACCCTTCGGATTGAAGTGACCATATTCAATCGTGCCTTTTAAATGCATCATTGGATGGAACCAAAGCAAGGAATCCACAGAGACTCAGAGCAAAGCAAAAGCACAAACCTTAGGAGATAAGCAAGTGGAAAGCTAGTTTTCACTTAGAAGGTTTCTCTTGAAACATAGAAAACTTGAGGTTCTGCTTGGATACATACACAGGTGTGAGAGGCCAGATTGAGATCTTAGAGACCATCCCAAGTAAGGAATCTGATACAGAATAGATGCATAAGACCGGGAACCCAGAGGGCTATAATTTCTTGTGTTAGGGTGAACCAGAAATAAACCTTAACTGCAGACAGTTAAAGCCAGGAAATTACCTGTCTAGACTTAACTGCTGGGGAAAAGAACAAACATTCCCCTGAGAATACATAGCTCTAAAGGAGATATTGTCCAAGTGTTGGGACTAAATTCAGATGATCTCTGTAGCCTCTAAAAACCACTTGGAGATAATTTTATTGAAAGTAGTCCCAGGTAGGGGCCCCTGGGTGGCTCAGTTAGTTAAGCATCTGACTTTCGATTTTGGCTCAGATCATGATCTCATGGTTTGTGGGTTCGAGCCCCGCCTTGGGCTCTGCACTGATAGGTCAGAGCCTGGAGCCTGCTTAGAATTCTCTTTCTCCCTCTCTCTCTGCCCCTCCTCTGCTCACACATACTCTCTCTCTCTCTCTCTAAAAATAAATAAATAAACATTTTTTTAATTAAAAAAAAAAAAAGGAGTCCCATGTTTGCATCACATCCAGGCTACTGCAAAGAGCAAATGTGGGTCCTCTTTGAAAGAACTCAGCACTATCCCAGGACTCAAAGGCTTTTTGGGAATAATGGTCCAAGGAAATAAGGTGTCCGTGGCACAAGTCACAAAACCCACAAGGAAAGAAAGCACTATGTGCGAGAGCCAGCACGATCCACAGACAGAAAAAAAAAAAAAAAAGTCCTAAAAGGGATCTTGAAAATATGAGCTAGGAACAACAGATCCCACAAAATGAGTATGAAGACACTTTTTTAAAAGAACAATTGAAATGAGAAAGCAAGCAGTGCAATGAAAACCCCATGGATTAGCCAGCAGATTAGAGATGGCTAAAGAGAAATTCAGTGAACTTGAAGACAGGTGAGACACATGTTCTACAAGGCAACTTGGTGCCACAAAGGGAAACAAAACATGAAAAAGGAGTCAGGAAACAGAGAGCCTACAATGATAGGGTGTGACAAATGTCTTAACAGACTCTCAGCATGAGGAGGACAGATCATATATATTTTTTAAATTATAGATGAAAATGTATCCAGGATAGTGGACAGACACCAATTTTCAGATTCAAGGAACGAGGTGAATTCCAAAGGGACAGCAGCTGGAAGACCTATCATATAAGGAAAAATGGCAAGCCAAGAAATTGACGAATACGTCGGTAAATCTAATGTACATTTATAATACAAGAAACATTAATAATATTAGACTTACAGGTCAAAAGCAGTGTAGAATTAAAATTCTAGACAATATAAAATTCACATCGAAAGAGTATTGGTCATTTTTAAAGTTCTTGAAGGTCCTTGTATTTTTCAACAGGAGGTTAAAGATGCTTTTTACTTTTAGTCTTTATAGGCGACATATGCGTACCTGAAAATCTAAGCTTTCATAAGGCTAGAAACTACTCTTTAAAAAGTAGAAATGGTAAACTCCACACCCAAAAACCAAATAATCCAGTGAGGAAATGGGCAGAAAACATGAATAGACACTTGTCTAAAGAAGAAATCCAGATGGC
Source organism: Lynx rufus (assembly GCF_022079265.1). Classification (NCBI taxonomy): domain Eukaryota; kingdom Metazoa; phylum Chordata; class Mammalia; order Carnivora; family Felidae; genus Lynx; species Lynx rufus. Next base: position 17,689,796 of record NW_025814840.1, read on the forward strand.
CAACAGGCACATGAAAAGATGCTTAATGTCGCTCCTCATCAGGGAAATACAAATCAAAACCACACTCAGATATCACCTCACGCCAGTCAGAGTGGCTAAAATGAACAAATCAGGAGACTATAGATGCTGGAGAGGATGTGGAGAAAGGGAACCCTCTTGCACTGTTGGTGGGAATGCAAACTGGTGCAGCCGCTCTGGAAAACAGTGTGGAGGTTCCTCAAAACATTAAAAATAGAACTACCCTATGACCCAGCAATAGCACTGCTAGGAATTTACCGAAGGGATACAGGAGTGCTGGTGCATAGGGGAACTTGTACCCCAATGTTTATAGCAGCACTCTCAACAATAGCCAAATGATGGAAAGAGCCTAAATGTCCACCAACTGATGAATGGATAAAGAAATTGTGGTTTATATACACAATGGAATACTACTTGGCAATGAGAAAGAATGAAATCTGGCCTTTTGTAGCAATGTGGATGGAACGGGAGAGTGTTATGCTAAGTGAAATAAGCCATACAGAGAAAGACAGATACCATATGGTTTCACTCTTATGTGGATCCTGAGAAACTTAACAGAAGACCATGGGGGAGGAGAAGGAGAAAAAAAAAAGTTACAAAGAGGGAAGGAGGCAAACCATAAGAGACTCTTAAAAACTGAGAATAAACTGAGGGTTGATGGGGGGTGGGAGGGAGGGGGGACGGTGGGTGATGGGCATTGAGGAGGGCACCTGTTGGGATGAGCACTGGGTGTTGTATGGAAACCAATTTGACAATAGATTTAATATTAAAAAAATAAAAATAAATAAAAAGTAGAAATGGTAAAGGCTATCTATTACAGTGCTGTGTATAATAGCGAAAGACTGAAAACAGACTATATGTTCATCAGTTGGTGACTGGTTGAGTACCCTATGATATAGCCATGCAGTGGAGTTCTGTGAAAAGAATGAAAATGTAATTTCCAAACAAAGTAGACAGAAAAAAATGAAAAGAGTGGGTAGAAGACTTGCAATCATTCCAAAAGTAGGCAGAAAAAGGAGGAAAATAGAAATAGAAAAAGTAGACAAATGTAACCATATAATATTATAGTAATGAATAGAAAACTAGCATATCAGTAACTATAATAAATGTAAAATGACTAAGCTCTACAGTTCGAAGGAAAGGGTGGAAGACTGAGTTAAAATAATGCCATGCATAGGCTGATTACAAGAGGTATACCTATAAGGTATTACCTTAAGTGATTAGAAGTCAATGAATAGGAAAATATGTACTAGTTGAATATTAACCCCTCAAAAGCTGACATAAAGAATTTAAAGAGGAAACCAATTTGACAATAAACTTCATATTAAAAAAGAGAATCTAGGGGCGCCTGGGTGGCTCAGTCGGTTAAGCGTCCGACTTCAGCTCAGGTCATGGTCTCGCGGTCCGTGAGTTCCAGCCCCGCGTCAGGCTCTGTGCTGACCGCTCAGAGCCTCGGATTCTGTGTCTCCGTCTCTCTCTCTGACCCTCTCCCATTCATGCTCGGTCTCTCTCTGTCTCAAAAATAAATAAACATTAAAAAAAACTAAAAAAAAAGAATTTAAAGAAAGTAAGTTTCATTGGGGATTCACTAGAGATAAAGATAACGAGGAAAGGTTCAATGCATAAGAACGAATGCATAGGAAATTGATATTTAATTTCAAAATACGTATATCAAAAACTGACTATTGAAAAAGTGACTATTTCCTATTGAAAAAGAAATATAAAAATTCATCTTAATAGTGGGAGATTTTGATTTTAATATATCTCTCTGTAGATAATTGTAGTGGACAAACCATAACTGATAAATCGAACAAACCAAATATGAATAAATATATAGACAACATATAACATTACACCTTGAAATTAAAGAAAACACATCCTTTTCAGGCACATATGGAATGCACATGAAAATTGACCATCTGCTTTCTGCATCAAATTTAGAAGGATTGGCATTACATACATATAAGGACCACAATGCAATTATACTGGAGCACATAAACATTAGCAACTGCAAAAACCTGGAGAAAATCATACACTTAGACATTAAAAATAGTCTTTTAAACTGCTTGTTGGTCCAAAGAGATTTATAATGGAAAGGGGAAAATAGTTGGACATAAAAAATAATAAAAATATTAGATATCAAACCTACAGGACAGCCAAAACAGTACTCTATCAGGTCAGGTATTCACATTAGGAAAAAAAGCAAGCCTCTACGATAACGAGGTAAGCACCCAATTTTGCTTTAAGAACACAGCAGAATTAATGACAAGGAAGTAGAAGCATGGAATGATGAAAGTAGATGGTAATGATAAAGGAAACAAAGAAAAAGAAGGATCAACAGAACCAAAAGTTAGCTCTTCAAAAAGGTTAAATGAATAGAAAACCTTGGTTGAAGCTTATGAAGAAAAAGAGAGGACAAAGTCCCCAGTGAATTCTACTGGAAAAGCAATCAAGAATACATACCTTCTGAGACCAAATGGATAAGAAGATGTGATATACGCCAATACATTTAAACATGAATTTTAAATTCATTTAAAAATGAATGGATTGGACATTTTAAAAATGAGTACATTTTAAAAATGAATGGGCTGGACAAATTCGTTTAAAATGCAGTTATCAAGAAAAGAGGAATAGTCTTAAACTGATTAAGGAAATTGAATCAGTAGTTTCAAAACATACCCTTGAAGAAATATTGAGTCCCGTTGGCTTTACCACCAGCTTTACCAAACCTTCAGGAAGAAATAAGTACTATTAACGGCCAAAGAATATTTTAAAAAGGAAAAAAAAAATCCCCAATTCACTTTATGAGGTTGGCATACTAAAAACCTGATAAGAATGATATGAGAAAGTAGAATTGTAGATCAATCTCACTCATGAGCGTAAAGGCAAAAAGCCTCAACAGAACAAATGAAATCCTGCAATACATAAAAAGATTAATGTATCATGACCAAGAAAGTCAAGTCCTGGGATTGAAAGGCAAGTTAAGCCCACAATGAGATGTCACTTTACACCTGTCAGAACGGCTTAAAATAAATAAATAAATAAATAAATAAATAAATAAATAAATAAAACACAAGACATAACAAGTGTTGGCAAGGGTTAGGATTAAAAAGGGGTCCTTGTGCACTGTTGGTGGGAATGCAATTTGGTACAGCCACTGTGGAAAACAGCATGGAGCTTCCTCAAAAAATTAAAAATAGAATTACCATATAATACAGGAATTCCACTACTGGGTGTTTACCCAAAGAAAATGAAAACACTGGGGCGCCTGGGTGGCGCAGTCGGTTAAGCGTCCGACTTCAGCCAGGTCACGATCTCGCGGTCTGGGAGTTCGAGCCCCGCGTCGGGCTCTGGGCTGATGGCTCAGAGCCTGGAGCCTGTTTCCGATTCTGTGTCTCCCTCTCTCTCTGCCCCTCCCCCATTCGTGCTCTGTCTCTCTCTGTCCCAAAAATAAATAAACGTTGAAAAAAAAAATTAAAAAAAAAAAAAGAAAATGAAAACACTAATTGGAAAAGATATATGCACCTTTTTGTTTCGTGCCACGTTATTTACAATAGTGAAGATATACAAGCAACCCAAATGTCCATTGGTGATGAATGGATAAAGACGACGTGGTGTATATACAGTATGGAATATTACTTGGCTCCGCAAGTAATGCGGAGTGAGCTCCGCATAGTCATGGTCAAAAGATGGCTGCCAAACCTCCAGATATCGTACCCACATCCAGGAAGGAAGATCTGGAAAGCCTTTCTCTGATTAATGAAGGGCAGCCCTTTCTGGGGACTTCCAACCAGGCCACCAGCACAGTTAGGTCTCCTGGAACCCCCAGCTACAAGGGAGCAAGGAGAGACAACTGGTTCTCACTAGGCTCATGGTCTCAAAGAAAACGGGGGTTAGGTCAGTTAGGGAGAGGGGGAGAGTAGATCCCAAGCAGCAGGCAGCCACTTGTCTCTGGCAGAGATAGATCTGTGTTGTCCTAGAGACACTGCTTCATCTGACAAGACAGAGAGATGACTGGGGCCCAGATCACAGCTCACGACTTGGAACAGAGGGACTCTTCCCACTTGTGAGGAAATCTGAAGCGTGCTTTTGTTAGTGCCCTAATCTAAACAAGGCAGCTGACCAGCCAGTGTGCGGTGTCATAACGAACGCAGTCACAAACTGGGCTCCTCTCTTCCCCCGATCCTGACTTCTTTGCACAGATGCTATAAGCCGGGAATTGTCTTCAAACTCTACGAGTTTTATTTGCTGCTTTCTAGACCTTGATATTCATCATAGCTTATATTTGAGGGCAGTTTTCATTTTTTAGTTATGTCCTATAAAAGAAGAGTTGGTTCTTTTTTCTTTAGATTTCACTATTTCCCCTCTATTTCAATAGAATACTGAGAATGATATAAAATCATATTATGAATACCATCGAGTCTTGGAGCCTATAGGTATTACTAGCCAAATATCTATGCCAGAGAATTAAGCCAAAGCCAGGAAAGTTACTTCTTCCCGTCTTCCTATCCAGAGAAGGAGAGGGGACTTTTAAAAATTAACACCCTTATTTTTTTTTAATTTTATATTTTATTTTTTAGGGCATGTTACAGCTTGCATCGTGTCCCCCCCAAAAGATATGTGGAAGTCCCCCATACCTATGAATGGGACCTCAGTTGGAAATAGAGTGTAGGTAGATAATCAAACTAAGATGAGGGCATTGGGGTGGGCCCAATTCAATGCGACTGGTGCCCCTGTAAAATGGGGACCTTTGGACCCAAACATCACATGCACAGAGCAAAGATGATAGGAAACAGGGATGTGGTGATGGAGGCAGAGATTGTACTGAGGCAGCTGTAAGCCAAGAACTCCCAGAACTGCCAGCTTCCCAGAAGGACTCCCCAGAAACTAAGAAGAGGCCAGGAAGGGGACCCCTGGGTGCCTCAGTCGGTTAAGCAACCAACTCTTGATTTCAGCTCAGGTCATGATCTCAGGATTTGCGAGTTTGACGCCTGCATCAGGCTCCGCACTGACAGTGCAGACCCTCCTTGGGATTCTCTCTCTTGCTCTCTCTCAAAATAAATAAATAAACTTTAAAAAAGAAGGATTCTGCCCAGAGTCTTAGAAGGGGCATAGCCAGCCCTCCCAGTACCTTCATTCTGGACTTCTAGCCTCCAGAATTGCGACACAATCTATTTCTGTTGTTGTAAGTCCCCCAGTTTGCGGTCCTTGGTTACAACTGCCCCAGTAAGCTAATGTATAGGACAATTTTAGGTTTACAGAAAAGTGGATCCGAAAGTGGAAGGAAGGTTCCCATGTATTCCCTCATAACGTGCCCTCCCCCAACACAGTTCCCCTATTATTAACGTCTTGTATTAGTGAGGGACCTTTGTTACAAGCGATGAGCCAATATCGATACATTACTCTGAACTGAAATGCACAGATTTTATTAGGGTTCACTCCCCGTATAGGACCTGCTATGGTTTTTGTTTGGACATAAGTTTTTGACTTAACTGGATAAATACCAAGGAACACAACTGCTGGATCATATGGTAGGGGTATGTTTAGTTTTGTGAGAAACCTCCAGGCCGTCCTCCAAAGTGGCTGCACCATTTTGAATTCCTGCTCGCACTGAATGAGAAATTATGTTGCTCGTATCTTCGCCAGAATTTGGTGGTGTAGGTGCGAAGCAGCATCTAATTTGTAGTTTTAATTTGCAATTCCCTAATGACCGGAGAGGGAGAGCAGCTTTTCATATGTGTATTTGCCATCACTTTAAAGCTCAGATCTTTCCAGGTTCAGATCTTCTGCTTATTTTTAAGCTGGGTTGTTTGTTTTCTCAGGGTTGAGTTTGTGTATGTTGGATATCCTTCCTTTTTAGATATGTGTTTTGCAAATATTTTCCCCTACTCTGTGGCTTGTCTTTCATTTGTTAAACAGCGTCTTTCACAGAGCAGAAGTTTTTAATTTTAATGAAGTACAACTTGTCAGGTTTTTTTTTTTTTTCTTTCACTACGCTTTGTGATCCGAAAAGCCATGGCCAAGCCCAAGGTCAGCTAGATTTTTTTCGGCCATCTTCTGTGAGGTTTTACAGGTTTGCATTTTACACTTAGGTCTAAGATCCGTTTTGGGTTCATTTTTGTGAAGAGTGTAAAATTTGCGTCTCGATTCATTTATTTGCATAGACATGTCCAGCTGTTCCGGCATTATGCGTTGAAAAGATGATCCTTTCCCTATTGGATTGTCTTCGTTCCTTTGTCAAAGAGTAGTTGACTATCTGTGGGTCCATTTCTAGGCTTTGTATTCTGACACACGAGTCTATTTTTCTCTTCTGTTACCAGTACCACACTGTCTCGATTGTTGTAGCTTACATTAAACCTTGAAGTCCGATAATGTGAGTCGTCGAACTTTATTCAATATTGTGTTGGCTCTTCTGGGTCTTTGCCTTTCCACGAAAATGTTAAACTTTATTATTTAAATAATGTTTATTTATTTTTTAAGTTTACTTATTTATTTTGAGAGAGAGAGAGAGAGAGAGCACAAGCAGGGGAGGGACAGAGAGAGGGGGGAGAAGTTGAAGTAGGATCCATGCTGTCAGTGCAGAACTGGACACGGGGCTCGAACTCATGAACTGTGAGATCGTGACATGAGCAGAAATCAAGAGTCAGATGCTTAACCGACTGAGCCACCCAGGCGCCCCTAAATGTTCAACTTTAGAGTCAGCTTGTCAATATCCACAAAATCACTCACTGGGATTTCGACTGGGATTGAATTGAATTTATGGATTAATTTGGGAAGAACTGACATCTTGACACTATTGAGTCTTCCTATCCATGAACATGGAGTCTGTCTCCATTTATTTAGTTCTGCTTTGATTTCTTTCATCAAAGCTTTGTAGTTTTCCTCATACGAATCCTGTACATACTTTGTTCTATTTACGCCTAGGTTGCGTGTGGGTGTGTGTGTGTGTGTGTGTGTGTGTGTGTGTGTATGCTAAGGAGAGAGGATTTTTAAAAGGTATTTTAAAAAGAAAATAAAATTAGAAAGCTTGGCAATTATAGAGAAGTAAAGAAGAACAATTAAGCTGCAATTCAAGGCATAATTCCAAATGCAAAATACCTAAGGAACAGAATATAGTTTGCTAAAAGGCATAAAGAAAACCCTGAAGACTTCTTTAGTGAAACAAACATGCAAAACACAAGCTGAGAGCCCGAGAACACAGTTCAGGGATGAAGCTGGCTTTCTACAGAGCGGAGAAAATTCCCCCCAACCAGCAAGGCTCTTCTTACCACCCCCCTGCCCTGCACTGCATCCTGAAGTTGGTCCCTGCGAGGCAAGGAGAAGAGAGAAAGGTATAGGCAGCGCCCCACAAACCCCCAAATCTCTGTTCCACTGGTCAGAAAACCAAGTCAAGCCTCTGAGATATCACCTCTGCTGAGAAAACACAGGCTCTCAGACAGACTATAGGGAAATGCCCATCCCCATCCAAAATTACACATCTCCTCTCACACATGAGGATAACTAGGACAAAAGAGAGATCATTTGTCAAATGTTTTATCAAATACAACTGCTGTAAAATTTCCTCCTGAAGAGGAAGGAGTCTTTGTCGAGAAGAGGCTTCGTGGCAGAGGTTGGACCCTGAGAGCCGGGGTTTCAGAAAGCAATAAAACAAGTGAGCCGATTGAACCACTCTCTGGAGAAATGAACAGGAATTTGGGACTGTGGGGAAAATGCTGACAACACAGGGGAGAAGAGAAATACGGAAGGGAAAAAAAACCTGAGGCTGGGAGCAATGTGGTTTGTGTCAGAAGAACAAGCCTCCGGGGGCACCTGGGGGGTTCAGTGCGTGAAGCGTTTGACTTTGGCTCAGGTCATGATCTCGGGGTTCGTGGGTTCGAGCCCCATGTCAGTCAGGCTAGGGGCTGATAGCTCAGAGCCTGGACCCTGCTGCAGATTCTGTGTCTCCCTCTCTCTCTGCCCCTCCCCTGCTTCTGCTCTCTCTCAAAAATGGATAAACAAACATTAAAAAAGAAAGAAAGAAAGAAAGAAAGAAAGAAAGAAAGAAAGAAAGAGAGACTCGACTTCTGTGTGGAATATCCAATTTCATGGTATTTCAAAAATAAACATTAAAAAATTTTTTAAGATAAAAAGTCTCCTCTTTAAAAAATAACGACAACCGACACTGAGTGTTTCTCATGTTTCAGTCCTTACATCCAAGCAATTTATACGCATTATCTCCTTTAACCTTAGAACCCTATGAAGTTAGGGCTCTTACATTGTCTTTATTTGCAAATAGGAAACCTAAGACTTAGAGAAAGTAATAACTTGTCCAAGGGCACTCAGCAAGTGACCAAAGTCAGTATTTGAGCCCAGACTGCCTGACTCCAGAGCCCAAAGGTCACCTACGATGGTTTAAAGCTGTTTCTTTGGTCCACAGACAAGAATGACTCACCGTTAACTAAGAGGTCTTATGATTCACTGAAATTCCTCTTGTCAAGGTCACTGAACCACCTTCTGGCTGCAAAACCCAAGGAGCCAACTTCTGGGTTACAAAAGAAACAGAATCCATGATGGGTATTGAGGAGGGCACCTTTTGGGATGAGCACTTGGTGTTGTATGGAAACCAATTTGTCAATAAATTTCATATATAAAAAAAAAAAAAAGAAACTGAATCCAGTTTTTGCGTTGGGTTTTTTTTTTTTTTTTTTTTTTTTTAATGACAACAGCTAATGTGAATCTTGTCCAGGCCGGATGTTTCTTTCTCCCTCCTTTGAACTTTACTTCTCTCTACAGCACTTATCACCATTTGACATTTTATATTTAACTTATTTGTCCGTTGTGTCTTCTCCAGCTAGCTGTCCCAACAGCAGACATTTTTGTTCCATTTTGTTAGTATTTGGTCAATATCTGTGGAATGAGCCCTAATATTTAACCAAGAGTACGACATTTTGGAGATGTGTTGGTAGTTCTTGAAAAAATTAAACAAGCATCTACTCTATGTCCTGGAAATTCTACTCCTAGACATTTGCCTAAAAGAAATGAAAATATATGTCCTCGTCCTCCCCCCACCATAGAGTCCTATAAAAGTCCCATATAAGACTGTGCATGATAAGTCACACAGACTTATGCAGAGTCTAAAAAACAAAACAAACACAAAGAGACTTACAAATTTTTTTTAATGTTTATTTATTTTTGAGAGAGACAGAGACAGAGTGCAAGCAGGGGAGGGGCAGGGAGAGAGGGAGACACAGAATCCGAAGCAGGCTTCAGGCTCCGAGCTGTCAGCACAGAGCCCAATGCAGGGCTCGAACTCACAAACCATGAGATCATGACCTGAGCCAAGGTCAGATGCTCAACCGACTGAGCCACCCAGGCGCCCCTATAGGCTCTTAAGTACAGAGAGCAAATTGGTGGTTGCCAGAGGGGAGGTGGAGGAGGGTACAGATGAATACCCTATGGTATATCCCTTAAATGAACTAGCACTCAGCAATGAAAAGGAATCAATTACTAATATAAAGAGCAGTATGCATGGATCTCAAACACTTCCGTGTGTGAAAGATGCCGGACATAAAGAGACACCGACAGATCATGCGATGTATTAGTTCATTCTATATGACCTTAAAGAAAGGCAAAGCTAATCTGTGGTAGTAAATATTAGAGCTGCGGTGACCTGGGGTGCACTGGCATTGCCTGGCAGGGACCGGGGGGAGCTTTCTGGAGTCACGGAAGTGTTGTGCTCAATTGAGTTTTAGGTAGTGGTTACAGAAATGTAAACAAAGTGCCAAGATGTGTCACGTGAATCCCTTAAGAATCTTAGTAACGGGCACAAAATAGGTGCTCCAAAGATGTTAATTCTCTGTCTTGCTATTGAAAATAAAAGACAGGACCCCTGGGTGGCTCAGTCGGTTAAGCGTCCGACTTCGGCTCAGGTCATGGTCTCGCGGTTTGTGAGTTGGAGCCCCGCGTGGGGCTCTGCGCTGACCGCTGGGAGCCTGGAGCCTGCTTTGGATTCTGTGTCTCCCTCTCTCTCTCTGCCCCTCCCTCTGCCCCTCTATCTCTCTCTGCCCCTCTGTCTCTCTCTCTCTCAAAAATAAACATTAAAAATTAAAAATAAAATAAGAGACAATTCTTTATCCTGATCGCTTCGCTCCGACTAATTCAAGGTTTTTGCTGTCTTTTATGCCCATTGGCAATTTTGCGAGCATGCCCTGTGTTCTTCAGAAATTGAAAAATACAGTCCCTAAGACCGTAAGTGCTTTTGACCTTGACACAAGGCAAAACTGGGTCAAATTGAATCGATTTAGATAATGGCAAGGTTAAAAGTCATTTCTGAAATGTATTCCCTGAACGTCAGATCATTTTTTTTTTAAGGCAGTGAATGATAGAAGGGGCTCATTGACAAAAGACTTTAAAAACTGCCATTTTGATTCTCAAAGTACATGTCTACCAAAGGTCATGAATTTGGTTGGTGCTGTCATTTTATTAGCATGGAAAATAAAAGTCATTATTGGTTGATTTTGCATTATTGACTTTCGTAATGATTTCTGTCGCTGTGAAGCGGTGCTCCAGGGATTCTGTGTGATCGTTACATCTTTGATGGGGCTCCCTTCACCCATTTCCCTGAGGGGCATCACGACAGCCAGGTCAGCAGGATGTCAGTTCTGAGTCAGGCTGCGAGAAGGGGCCGCTCTCCCCTGCAGGAGCCGCAGTGACAGCCCCGGGACTCTGGGAGGCTATGGGTGGCAGGCAGATCCGAGGACCTGAAACCCACATCTGAGAATCTGCAGGAGGCAGGAGGTAGGAGGACGGCGACCGCTCAGAATCTGGTCGCCCCAGGCTGACCAGAGGTGCCCTGATAACCCACCTTCGGAGGTCGTATTAAAGTGACAAACCAACACAGCTCCACCCTCCAAGACTTTGACCCTCCCTGCACCTTTGTCCGGGAAATCCCTGTCCGCGTAACTGACTGTGACCAACCAGCTGGAACAAGCAGTCTGTCTCCTTTATTCTCCCTTCATGATTAGGCTTGATCAGAGGCCGGGAGCGGTTTGCGCGCATCTGGAAGCAGCGAGAAGCAGCAAATGTTAAACTCCACCCTTTGCGGGTTTGCACGGCCTGTGTTCCCTTCCACCTGAACCAGCAGTCCCAGGACCCTCGGCCAACCAAAGCCCCCACGATCTGCCTTCTGCCTTCAGGTTTTCCTTGCAGACGGGCATCATTGGACGTTATTGGAATTCAAGAAGGGAAACGTGGGACGCTACTTTCTCCCTGTCCCATCAGTGCCACATGGGGTATTTTATGGATTAAGATGAATATTATAAAGCCTCCGTGGTCCTGGGCAAATCTGTCTTTCTAAGCCTCATTTCCTCTTCTACAAAGCGGGGATGCCATTACTTACCTTGCAGGGCTGTCCTGGGGATCGAGTGAAGAAATGAATATAGTTCCTGGCACACCGCCTTCCGCGTAAGTGCTCAACAGATGGGAGGTATCGCTGAGTGTAATTAATTTTATGATAGTATCATAAAACCTCGCTCTCTCCTACTCGTAGTCCCCAGTTAGAATGTTCTCCAGGCTTCACTACTGCACTGGGTGTCTCCATCCTGTTGGTCTTCCCAGGGTGTTTTGCCTGGACGCTTCTGCACCCACTGTATCAGAGACTCTCACCTTTGCTTAGGTGTCCCTTCCAAAGAGATGGAAAAAAGGAGTCCGAGAAGATAGGATACTTTGAGAATTCTTCTGAAATCCTGAAAAGTCTTTGTTTTCTCCTATGACTCAGTTTCCTTAGCAAATCCTTAGCAAATGCAGAACCGCTTAGCACCCATCAGGCGAGCAGAAATGTGGAAACTAACAAGTTCACGTTAGTAAAATCGTTTGGTGTCATCGGGCAGAAATGTTCCAAGATGACACGGGCAATTCTGCTTTTTATTTATTTTATTTATTTTGAGAGAGAGAAAAAAAGAAAGCACACGAGTGGAGGAGGGGCAGAGAGAGGGAGAGAGAAAGAATCCCAAGCAGGCTCCGCACTGTCAGCACGGAACCCAGTGTGGGGCTCGAACTCATGAACTGTGAGAACATGACCTGAGTCGAAATCAAGAGTCGGATGCTCAACCCGCTGAGCCACCCAGGGGCCCCTTGCTTGTTGTTTTCTAATTCCTGTAGTAGGATGGTCGCCACAGAATGATCATGACCTCTTCTTGCTGGAATGGTCCACAGAGAGCTGGTCCATGGTGCCCTGACTGCGGTCCACAGAAAGCCTTCAAGCAGGGGCTGTGACTCTCTGTAATTGCACCTAATTTTTGTGGATATGCGTGTTTTTGGAGAGACGTCCACTGCTTTCGTGGCTTCTCAGGGATTCAGGTCCCAACCTCCTGATCTTACACACGGAGAAGCTAAGGCCCATGGAAAATGGAGGGAGAGGGGCGTCCAAACTAATTTAAACATGGTTATATGTAAAGGAAGACTACTGAGAAAAGCCATAGCGGGGCGCCTGGGTGGCTCAGGTCAGTTAAGCATCCAACTTCGGCCCAGGGCACCATCTCAAGGTTGGTAAGTTCGAGCCCCACGTCGGGCTCTGTGCTGACAGCTTGGAGCCTGGAGCTTGTTTCCGATTCTGTGTCTCCCTCTCTCGCTGCCCCTCCCCTGCTCATGCTCTGTCTCTCTCTGTCTCAAGAATAAACATTAAAATTTTTTTCTTAATTTTAAAAAAGAAGAAGAAGAAGAAAAGCCATAGGACCACTGCTTTATTTCCCTGTATCTTTTCAGCCTGCCTATCAGGCAAATTGTTTCCCAAACCTCCCTGCTATCCATGTACTATGTGCTCTGCCTTGGAGAGAGGGTTGCCAGATTTCCAAACAAACCAGCAGCAATGACAACAACAAAAAGGATGCCTGGTTCTATTCAAGCCTCACACACACAACAGATAATGTTCAAGTATAAATCGATCCCATATCTGAAACCCACATGTAACCGGGCAGCCCTCTGTGGGGATACCAAAGCCACAGCCCTGACCTGTATAGCACATTTAAGAGAGGGTCATCTGGGAGCAGAGACCGGGGCCCCTGAACTGGCCGACAAGTCTGGAAGGAGCCCGAGGGAAGGGCATAGATCCATGACCCAGGGGTTAGGTAGTGATTTTCCTAGGCTAAGCGGGGTGAGGGAGGCCTCTTAAAACTGAGGAAGACTGAAACTAAGGAGTCAAAATACAGTCTCCTCCTGACCTAATGGCAGCAAGAGGTATGGCAGGGGCTCCCCCTCTCCTGTGAAGGAAAGCTGGCAGAACACAAGGCTGGTATGGGGTCTCATGACACCTTGCAGGACATTAGAAGAATGCCCTTTCCATAAGGAAAAAGCCATAAATTATTGTTTCTTTTTTTTTTTAATTTTTTTTAATGTTTATTCATTTTTGAAAGACAGAGACAGAGCATGAGCGGGGAAGGGGCAGAGAGAGGGAGATACAGAATCCGAAGCAGGCTCCAGGCTCCGAGCTGTCAGCACAGAGCCTGACGCGGGGCTCGAACTCACGAACTGTGAGATCATGCCCTAAGCTGGTCGGACGTTCAACTGACTGAGCCACCCAGGCGCCCCGGTTTCTTAATGATAATAATTACCAAAATAAAGTCAGTCTGTGTAAATTTTGCAGATTTAATTATTAAATACAAAAGCATAGAAAACGGAAAGTTTAATCACAAATAATTAGAAACTCAAGAAACCAGACTATTACATAAGTACACGTCAACATTTTGCTTTCGTGGTGACATTGCTACGATAATTTCATTGCCTAATTGTCCCACTATCTTGCGTCCTGTAAGAATCATTGCTAGATTTGACTGCTTTAGCTGTGATATTTTAGGCCTTACGTCTTTGGAAATAAATTTGAGTTCTGAGAAACTATATTGGCAAAGTTAAATATATCGTGAGAGCTTCAGAAGTTTGCGCAAAGGCATCTGATAAGCTATAGCTGCAAATACATTAAAAGACACTAACAGATGACAAAGTGGATTTCAGAAAGTCACCTGAGGGTTTTGGATCCTCATATGTTGATATCCCCTGGATATCACACTGCTTATATAGATCAGATCTATTTCTTTAATAAATTACACCGTGAAGCACTACATGTTCATTATAATTCTCAAATACATGGCATCTAAATCCTTGAGAAGGTCATAACACTGAGCATCTAAGCCTGTCTTAAAACATGATATTGTTGTAAGAAATATAAAGCAATTTTTTTTTCAAATTAATTTGTAGTATAGTTGGGCTGTCATAGGATTTGGAGATTAAAGGGTTTTCCTTAGCCTTTTTCTCGTATTTCCTACATGGAGTGATTGGCGTCAATGTAAGAGACCCTACAATTTGTTTAGCATCAATAATAGGTATTTGATAACTACTGACTCTTTGTTTTTCTTCAAAACACTCCTGAATCCCTTCGATCCTTTGGGGATCACTAGGTACATTGAATTTTGGTTCCTATAACTATCTGCTAATGATATTAATTCTACTTAAAATGCTGTGCCAAATCAATCCTGAGCAAATACATTTAAAAGTGGATTTCGAATTTGTTTTGAATTTTATTTTAATTCCAGTGTAGTGAACATACAGTGTTATGTTAGTTCCAGGTGTGCAATATAGTGATTCAGCAATTCCATTTATTACTCAGTGTTCATCAAGGTAAGTGTCCTCTTTTTAAAAATAATTTTTTTTCATGTTTATTTATTTATTTTGAGAGAAAGACAGAAAGAGTGGGAGAGAGAATCCCAAGGAGGATCCTCACCGCCAGTGCAGAGCCGGATGTGGGGCTCAAACTCATTGACTGTGAGATCGTGACCTGACCTGAAACCAAGAACCAGATGCTTAACCGACTGAGCCGCCCAGATGCCCCAAGGTAAGTGTACTTTTTTTTTTAAATATAATTTATTGTCAAATTGGCTAACATACAGTGTAGACGGTGTACCCTTGGCTTCAGCGGTAGATTCCCATGATTCATCACTTACATACAACACCCAGTGCTCATCCCAATAAGTGCCCTTCTCAATGCCCATCACCCATTTTTCCCCTCTCCCCTGACCCTACCCCCATCAGCCCTCCTTTTCTTCTCTGTCTTTAAGAGTCTCTTATGGTTTGCCTCCCTCTCTGTTTGAAATAGGTTTTTCCCCTTCCCTTCCCCCATGGTCTCTGTTGAGTTTCTCAAATTCCACATGAGTGAGAACATACAATATCTGTCTTTCTCTATTTCATTTAGCACAATACTCTCCAGTTCCATCCATGTTGCTGCAAATGGCATGATCTTATTCTTTCTCATTGCCAAGTAGTATTCCGTTGTATATATAAGCCACATCTTCTTTATCCATTCATCAGTTGATGGACATTTGGGCCCTTTCCATAATTTGGCTATTGTTGAAAGCGCTGCTATAAACGTTGGGGTCCATGTGCTCTTACGAATCAGCACTCCTGTATCCTTTGGATAAATACCGAATAGTGCAATTGCTGGGTCGTAGGGTAGTTCTATTTTTAATTTTTTGAGGAACCTCCACAGTTTTCCAGAGTGGCTGCACCAGTTTGCATTCCCACCAGCAGTGCGAGAGGGTTCGCATTTCTTCACATCCTCACCAACATCTATTGTTAGGCACTCTGACCACTGTGAGGTGGTAGCTCAGTGTGTTTTTGATTTGTATGTTCCTGATGATGACCAATGTTGAGCATCTTTTCATGTGTCTGTTAGCCATCTGGATGTCTTTGGAAAAGCGTCTATTCATGTCTTCTGCCCATGTCTTCACTGGATTATTTGTTTTTCAGGTGTTGAGGTTGGTAACTTCTTTATAGATTTTGGATACTAACCCTTTATCCGATACGTCATTTGCAAATATCTTTTCCCATTCCGTCGGTTGCCTTTTAGTTTTGTTGATTGTTTCCTTTACTGTGCAAAAGCTTTTTTTTCTTTTTTTTTTAATTTTATTTTTTAAAATTTACATCCAACTTAGTTAGCATACAGGGCAACAATGATTTCAGGAGTAGATTCCTTAGTGCCCCTTACCCATTTAGCCCATCCCCCCTCCCACAATGCCTCCAGTAATCCTCAGTTTGTTCTCCATATTTATGAGTCTCTTCTGTTTTGTCCCCCTCCCTGTTTTTATATTATTTTTGTTTCCCTTCCCTTACATTCATCTGTTTTGTCTCTTAAAGTCCTCTTATCAGTGAAATCATATGATTTTTGTCTTTCCTTGACTGACTAACTTCACTTAGCATAATACCCTCCAGTTCCATCCATGTAGTTGCAAATGGCAAGATTTCATTCTTTTACATTGCCAAGTAATACTCCACTGTATATATATACCACATCTTCTTTATCCACCGATGTCATCCATCGATGGACATTTGGGCTCTTTCCATACTTGGGTTATTGTTGATAGTGCTGCTGTAAACATGGGGGTGCATGTGTCCCTTCAAAACAGCACACCTGTATCCCGTGGAGAAATGCCTAGTCGTGCAGTTGCTGGGTAGTAGGGTAGTTCTATTTTTTGTTTTTTGAGGAACCTCCATACTGTTTTCCAGAGTGGCTGCACCAGCTTGCATTCCCACCAACAATTGAAAAGAGATTCTCTTTGTCCGCATCCTCGCCAACATCTGTTGTTGTCTGAGTTGTTCATTTTAGCCATTCTGACAGGTGTAAGGTGGTATCTCATTGTGGTTTTGATTTGTATTTCCGTGATGATGAGTGATGTGGAGCATTTTTTCATGTGTCGGTTGGCCATCTGTATGTCTTCCTTGGAGAACTGTCTATTCATGTCTTTTGCCCATTGCTTCACTGGATTATTTGTTTTTTGGGTGTTGAGTTTGATAAGTTCTTTGCAGATTTTGGATACTAACCCTTTATCTGATATGTCATTTGCAAATATCTTCTCCCATTCTGCCGGTTGCCTTTTAGTTTTTCTTATTGTTTCCTTCTCTATGCAGAAGCTTTTTATCTTTATGAGGTCCCAATAGTTCATTTTTGCTTCTATTTCCCTTGCCTTCAGAGACATGTTGAGTAAGAAGCTGCTGCAGCTGAGGTCAAAGAGGTTGTTGCCTGTTTTGTCTTCTAGGGTTTTGATGGTTTCCTGTTTCACATTTAGGTCTTTAATCCATTTTGAGTTTATTTTTGGTATGGTGTAAGAAAGTGGTCCAGTTACATTCTTCTGAATATTGCTGTCCAGTCCTCCCAGCACCATTTGCTAAAGAGACTGTCTTTTTTCCATTGGATACTGTTTTCTGCTTTGTCAAAGATTAGTTGGCCGTATATTTGTGGGTCCAGTTCTGGGCTGTCTATTCTATTCCATTGGTCTATATGTCTGTTTTTGTGCCAATACCATACTATCTTGATGATTACAGCTTGTAGTAAAGTCCAGGACTGGGATGCCTCCCACTTCGTTTTTCTTTTTCAACATTACTTTGACTTAGAATTGTTTGTTCTAGCTTTGAGAAGAATGCCGGTGCAATTTTGATTGGGATTGCATTGAATATGTAGATTGCCTTGGGTAGTATTGACATTTTAACAATATTTATTCTTCCAATCCATGAGCATGGAATGTTTTTCCATTTCTTTGTGTCTTCTTCTCTTAATTCCTTCTACCTATTTCACCCATCTACCCCCCCACCTCCTCTCTGGTAACCGTCAGATTTATACTTAAGAGACTAGGGTATTGGTTCGTTGGTCTGTTTTGTTTGGTTTTTGGTTTTTGGTTTTGGTCTTTTGGTTTTTTTTGGTTTGTCCCTCTTTTATTCCCCCCCTCCGCCGCCCACTGATCAAACAAAAACTTTGTTCATTGTTTTGTTTCTTAAATTCCACATATGAACGAAATCATATTATACTTGTCTTTCTCTGGCTGACTTATTTTGCTTAACATTATACTCTCTAGCTCCATCCATTGTTGTTGCAAATGATAAGATTTCATTCTTTTTTGATGCCCGAATAATATTCCAGTGTGGGGGGGGAGGGTATATCATATCTTCTTTATATTATCCATTCAATCAGTCAATGGACACTTGGGCTGCTTCCATGTCTTGGCTATTGTAAATAATGCTGCAGTAAACACAGGGGTACATGTATCCCTTCGAATTAGGGTTTTGGTATTCTTTGGGTAAATAACAGTAGTGCAATTACTGGATTGTAGAGTAGTTCTATTTTTAATTTTTGAGGAACCTCCGCACTCTCTTCCACAGTGGCCACACCAATTTTCATTCCCACCAACGGTACATGAGGGTTCTTTTTTCTCTGCATCCTCGTTTCTTGTGTTTTCAATTTTAGCCATTCTGACAGGTGTAAGGTGGTATCTCATTGTGGTTTTGATTTGCATTTCCCAGATGATGAGTGATGTTGAGCATCTTTTCACGTGTCTGTTGGCCATCTGTACGTCTTCTTTGGAGAAATGTCTGTTCATGTCTTCTGCCCATTTTTAATTGGATTATTTGTTTTTCGTGTGTGTGTTGAGCTGTATAAGTTCTTTATATGTTTTGGATACTAACCTTTATCAGCTTTGTCATTTGCAAATACCTTCTTCCATTCAGTATGTTGTCTTTTAGTTTCATTGGTTGTTTCCTTTGCTGTACAAAGGCTTTTTGTTTTGATTTAGTCCCAATAGTTTATTTTTGCTTTTGTTTCCCTTGTTTAAGGAGACATATCTAGAAATATGCTGTTATAGCTGATGTTAGGGACATTACTGCCTGTGCTCTCTTCTAAGATTTTTATGATTTCAGGTGTCACATTTAAATCTTTAATCCGTTTTGAGTTTATTTTTGTGTATGGTATGTAGCTGTCCAGTTTTCCCAACACCATTTGTTCAAGAGACTATCTTTTTCCCATTGCATATTCTTACCTCCTCTGTCTAAGATTAATTGACCATATAATCATAGGTTTATTTCTGGGCTCTCTATTCTATTCCATTGATCTGTGTATCTACTTTTGTACCAATACCATACTGTTTTGATTAGTACAGCTTTGTAATATAACTTGAAGTCCAGAATTGTGATACTTCCAGCTTTGTTTTTCTTTGTAAGATTGCTTTGGCTATTCGGAGTCTTTTGTGGTTCCATACAAATTTTACGATTGTTTGTTTTAGTCTGTGAAAAAATCCTCTTGGTATTTTGATAGGGATTGCATTAAATCTGTAGGTTGCTTTGGGTAGTGTGGGCATTTTAGTAATATTTGTTCTTCCAATCCATAAGTTTGGAATGTTTTTCCATTTGTTTATGTTGTCTACAAGTGGATTTTTTAAAAAAGCATATCTTTGGCTGAAATCTAGAATTTACATCTTTATTAAACGTGAAGAATTTCTAGAGCAAAATTGTGTAATTGACTTTGCATGGCACCTAGGACATCAACTCAACCTTCCCACTTGGTATCCAATAATGTTTCAAATTTATGTTTGGTAAATATGTTTTCAATACGCTCCAACATTTCATTAAAGTTGAAAAGAGTTACATAGTTTTTGGATAGTATAAAAAATGCCTATAGTTCAAAAGACTTTTTTTGTCTGCATCATTTCTTACCAAGTTTAAAAAATGTGTGGAACTTGACATGAAATGTCAGAGACCGAGTAGAGTGAAAAAGAGTGTCCCTCTGTCACCTCAGCCCAGCATGGGGCCTCGGACTGGAGCAAGGTGAGGAGGGTATCCACTTGGGGTGCGATTGGAGAAGCCTACATTGGGGTAAAGTGGGAATCCCCACAGAGGGGAAGCCTAGCGAGGCATCAAAGTCTGAGCAGGAGGATGGGGTGTCCACATGAGTAGGGACAGTGCAGCACAGAGAATCTGAGCCAATGTGAGGTGAGGTGGACATCTGACAGGGGAGATACAAGTTTGGGCACATACAGGGTAACTGATCAAATCGTGTAAGAATATTAAGGATAATGAGAGCGAGGTTTCTTATATTTGGTTACAAGTATGGCAGGGAAAAGAGCTAGAATTAGACCTATGTGTTGGATTGGGATTGAAAGTAGTTGTATGAACTCGATATATAGATACATAGAAGTAAACACAGATGGAAATGTGTATAAGTATGCTCACAAACGCACGTGTGTGTGCATACACATACATACATATATTTAACATTGTTCATTAACTTGCTTGGAAACAATGACATCCCAATGGCAATGAGCACACCTAGGGTGCACATCTTGGCTTCTAAACTCCATTTTCCACTTAAAAGAAGCAGGAGAAGTTAACTGATTCTGGGGCTGGGCAGGAAAAGTATGAGATAAACTTGGAACATCTTGTGTGGAAGTGCTCAAAGAATGATAACTACTTAAGGACACAGGAGTCAGCTTACAGGGCCTGACCTTACTGGTCAGGTTGGGGACAACACAATCACCAGAATAAATAAGGATGGTAACAGTTTTAATTCATTAAAAAATAGAAAAACGAATGTCAATATAACTATTAAAAATAAATAATAAAATGTTTGATGAGGAATGGTATATTTAAGTAGTGTTAAAATACCACCCCACAAACCGCTTCTGAATTTTGAAAGGAAAAAGTGTACCTTCACAGGGTAGACTGGAAAAGTCTACCTTCACCGGGGGATCAAAATTAACATCATCAGTGACAGGAAAATCAAATCCTATGTCACCTACGATGCAGTGAGAAGAACACAGAGTCGCTTATAACCTGGATCTAATTATGAGGAAACAGCAGACAAGCCAAAACGGAGGCACACTCCAGAACATAACCGGCCTGTAATCTTCAAAAGTGTCAAGTTTACAAAAGTCAAGAAATGCCAAAAAAAATTGTTCCAGACTGAGGGAGACTGAGACCAACGAATACGTGTATCCATCATAGGTTATTGGGACAATTGCCAGAATGTGAAGGGAGTCTGTGGATGAAATGATAGTTATCTATCCATGTAGATTTACTGACTTCAAAATCAGCGTGTGACGTGGTCATCTGGGAGACTATCCTCATCTGTAGGAAATCCACACTAACGTGTGCGAGCGTGATAGAGACTTGGGTTATCAAGGAACTCTCAAATGATTTAGGAAATAAGCTCCTCATTATCCGAGTTTTTGATTGTTTCAAAATAAAAAATAATAATGCACAGCCTTCCGTGGAATATAAAATGTCCCACAATATGTTTTAAATGTGTTTTAATCTACTGTGTTTTCTACGCACATTTGCAGCACAGCTGTATTCCTGGGCCAAATAAATTTTTTACTAAATTTAGTATCTGTGTTTCGCATACTTCGTAAGTGTTTTAACTTAGAATTTACAAACGTGCAAAGTAATAAAATTTTTAAGTCACAAGTAAATATAATTTAAAGTAATATGTATGTAACAAGTAGGTGATTTATTTATATACCAACCAAATTCCCATGTCATTGAAAGTAACTTCCGTAATACAATTAATGAAGCATTTTGCAGGAATTTCTAACTTATTTCTTTGTAATAGTTTTTGGCATATTAACGATCAATGAATATTAGCTACTAAAAATGATTGTGCCATAATGAAAGCACATACAAATTGGAAACCCCAAATGCCATTCTGTTTTCAGCAAACAAATCTCAGAAGATACGATCAACAAATCAACTTCAAAAGATCAAATTTAGCTAGTGTCTAATGTCAATGGTGTCTCATTTTTAAGTTTAAGATACAATTGGTATATGAATCAGAAAAGCAGTTCTCTGTCTAGAAGCAGCTTGGGCAAAAAGGTCTTTCCTTCATCCAACATGTTTTTATTTCACAATCAAAGCAGAACAATACAGAGACATCTCCCACTGAACATAGTTAATCCATTCTTGAAAATAGTCTTTCACCCCGTTATTTTCGATGGGGAAATTTATCAGACATTGCATGTCAACAGAAAATCCCAAACACCTTCAAAAGATAACTAAAACCCAGTAAAAATGCCTGCATGTAAGTAACAAACTCTTGAAGGGATACGAAATGCTTAAAACATTTTTCCTGATCACCTAACAATTAATATGCTTGCCCTGTAGCCAACAGCATATAGAGTTTGCATGCAACGTTACATTTGCAATGCAACCCGGCAAATAGCAGACATCGACAAATGAATCTAATAGAGAAAATGCAGACGGAAGTTTGCAATGAATTAAGGACATTTCCTACCATGCTACTTACCAAGGGAGGCGGACACTTGGAGCTAACAAAACTTAAGCAGCTCCTGCTGTGGATACGCTTGGGTCCTGATATATTTTCAGAGAAGTACGTGACACTACGGGCTGGAAAAATTAAGGAGTGCTCGCTTACACTCTAGGCATTTATTTGTATAAATTTCACTATAGGGTGCTACTGAGACAGGCCATTTTTATTTTTTTTTTAGTATCTATTAATTTTGAGAGAGAGACAGAGAGAGGGAGCATGAGTGGGGGAGAGGCAGAGAGAGAGGAGAGCGAGAGAGAATCCCAGGCAGGCTCTGTACTACTTGTTAGCATACAGCCTGATGCGGGACTCAAGCTCACCAACCATGAGATCCTGACCGGCGCTGAACTCCCAACACTTAACTGACTGAGTCACTCAGGCCTCCCTGGAAGGAGGCACTTTATTTCCATCTCTCAGAAAATTGTTACAACGTACTGATTTTCACAACCAAGGAGGCAGCTTTACACGATCAAAAAATTGTCATGATAAGCAATCAACTGCCTCTTTGGAGTCAACGAATAAAAAAAAATATTTTTTTTTAATATTTAAAATAACAAAGATATAAAGATGTCTGTAGTGTTAAGGGCATGCCTTTAGTTGAGGCGCATTGTGCCATGCACAACCCGAGCAGCTATACATGGCTGCCGGTAATCTGATTTGTACATCAATTCGTTTGGCAGTCCGTTAAGAGAGCCTTGCCCATAGATGCTGACAAGACCGCAGGGAAGCCTCCTTCCCTGGCTTTTTCGGGTATCCATCCATCTACCTAACTTCCCTCACCAACTCGTGGCCGTCCTTACTGGAATAAATTCATTCTCTTTTCCTCTCCCATAGGAGATGGGGAGAAGAGCTGTTTACATACGTGTATGGGTTTCCCATTGCCTCTTGCTCTGACCCCACACGATGCTCTCCTCTCCACCCAGAAGTTCCCGGGGCAAATTAGAAAACTCAGACAGTTTTGGGTCGCCACGTCCCTTTGTTTTTTTTCCTCTACCTTAAGCCTTCCAGTAGGGCTCCCTAAACAGCTCTCTAAAACTAATCTTGTCGCCATATGCTATGATCCTGCTTCCTCCTTCCTGTAAACTTAGGTTTTTTGTTTTTGTTTCCCTAAAGTTTGGTTTCTCCGTATTGTTAACCCGGAAGGAGGCTGCAAGCGTTTACTTTGATTTTTGGAGCACGAGTGGCTAGAAGAATTTTGTGATGATACTGATTTTAAGTGAAGGGTATTTTTTCAAGTTTTGGGTTGGCGGGTCTGGGATGAGAGGTCCAATTCTAGATCTGTAGTTTCAAGACTCGGATGGATGTATCACGGGCCAGCAGAGCAGGAACTGATGGTCCCTGACTTCTTTCAGAGCCGTGGTGTATTTCTTTTTTTTTTTTCCAACGTTTATTTGTTTTTGGGACAGAGAGAGACAGAGCATGAACGGGGGAGGGGCAGAGAGAGAGGGAGACACAGAATCCGAAACAGGCTCCAGGCTCCGAGCCATCAGCCCAGAGCCCGACGCGGGGCTCGAACTCACAGACCGCGAGATCGTGACCTGGCTGAAGTCGGACGCTTAACCGACTGCGCCATCCAGGCGCCCCAGCCGTGGTGTATTTCTTAAGAAACCATCTCCATTTTCCATCTCTTTAGAGATTAATCCTAGGAATTAGTGGTACAAACTGAAGTGTCCTGTGTCTTTTAAAAAATCTTTTCCAAAGTGAGTGGGAGAGATATAGTCCGATAAAGGACAGGAAGAAAATACTAGCTGGTTGAATTGTATTTCTTGTCATCCATTTAAATGTTTCCTTTTGTGGGGCGCCGGGGTGCTCAGTCGGTTGAGCGTCTGACTTCAGCTCAGGTCATGATCTCACTGCTCACGGGTTCGAGCCCCGCGTCGGGCTCTGTATAAGGAAGTTCTCAAGGGGCGCCTGGGTGGCTCAGTCATTTGAGTGTCCGACCTCTGTCCAGGTCATGATCTCGCAGTTCGTGGGTTCGAGCCCCACGTCGGCTCTGTGCTGACAGCTTGGAGCCTGGACCCCGCTTCAGATTCTGTGTCTCCCTGTCTCTCTTTGCCCCTCCCCTGCTCATGCTCTGTCTCTCTTTCTCTCTAAAATAAAATAAGACATAAAAAATTTAAATGTTCACCTTTTGCATATCGCTTGTAATGCACATAATTTAATATAGTACAGGCTATAATTTATAAATAAATATACTTACGTTGGTGTTATGTCCTCAAAACTTTTTTTTATTTTATTATTGATTGATCGATTTTTTGGCAGACGAGAGGTGCACAATAATAAATGTTTGGAGATCACGGCTCCAGGAACTCAGATCTTTCCCTCTGTTCATTCTGTGCATCATTAGACCCCCTAGACCACACGTCTGCTCCCCGAAATACGCCCTGGGCAGCACCCAGCTCTCACCCTTCCCTCAAGCAGTCACAGCGGGCTGCGCTGGGGTTACCTTAAGGGATAAGGGCGGCCCTCTGGGTTTGCTGTCACCCCCACGCATGGTCCTTCCTACGGAACAGTTAGTGTGGCCCACGTTTGCAATCACAGGCTCTGGAACCAAAGTGGGCGGAGATCCCAGCTGGCCCCTCGGTAGCAATGTGGCTTTTGGGAGTGTTGTGTGACTTCTCACCAAGGCTTAATGCTCATCCATAATATGGAGGAGAAAATAGTGTGATTCTCAGAGGGCTGTGAGACCGACCATTCCCCTCGGTGCTCAGCAGTACCAGGCACCTAGTGGGCCACTGATAAAAAAGAAAATTGATATGATAAGGGACAAAACATAAGAGACTCTTCAATATGGAGAACAAACAGAGGGTTGCTGGAGGGGGTGTGGGAGGGGGGATGGGCTACATGGGTAAGAGGCATTAAGGAATCTACTCCTGAAATCATTGTTGCCCTACATGCTACCTAACTTGGATGTAAATTAAAAAATAAATTAAATAAATAAAAAAGAAAGTTGATATTGTAGTTATTATTACTCGTACTAACAAAACTCGTAATACGAGAAGACTTTTTTTTTTTAATTTTTTTTCAACGTTTTTTATTTATTTTTGGGACAGAGAGAGACAGAGCATGAACGGGGCAGGGGCAGAGAGAGAGGGAGACACAGAATCGGAAACAGGCTCCAGGCTCCGAGCCATCAGCCCAGAGCCTGACGCGGGGCTCGAACTCACAAACCATGAGATCATGACCTGAGCTGAAGTTCAATGTGCAACCAACTGAGCCTCCCAGGTGCCCCATAGTGTTTATTTATTTTTGAGAGAGAGAGAGAGAGGGAGGGGCAGAGACAGCAGGGGGACACAGAATTTGAAGCAGGCTCCAGGCTCTGAGCTGTCAGCCTGTAGCCCAGCGCGGGGCCTGAACTCTCTAACCGTGAGATCATGACTTGAGCAGAAGTGGGATGCTTAATTGACTGAGGCACCCAGGTGCCCTGAGAAGACTTTAAAGCAAGGTCTCTTTGCCTAGATTTCCAAGATTAACCTGCTTCAGACTGAATTCTGCTCTCCTGCAAAGAATGAGTTAGCCAGCAGCCAGTGGGTTTCTTCTGGATCTTTTCTGAACTTTTTAGGGTCCCCCCTGGAGAAAAGTTCTAAAGGAAGACAAAGTGGAGAAATTCACTCTCACTTCAAAGGACGTGTAGGAAGTGGTTACTTTTGCCAAAAAAATTAGTGCCTGGGACATACAAGACACTCAATGAAGCCTTCTGTAGACCGAATGTTTGTGTCCCTCCAGAACTCATATATTGAAATCCTAATGCACAAGGTGACAGTATCGGGAGGTGGGGTCTTTGGGAGATGTTTAGGTCATGAGATGGAGCCCTCATGGACAAGATTAGCATCTTCCTAAAAGAGACCCCGCAGAGAGCCCTTGCCCCCTCCACCACGGGAGGTTACAGGGAGAAGATGGTCATCTGTGACCCGGGAGGTGGTCCTTGAATAGACATGGAGTTTGCCAGTGCCTTGAGCTTAGACTTCGAGCCCCAGGAGTGTGAGAAATAAATGTCTGTTGTTTAAACCACCCAGTCTATGGTGATTTTGTTACAGCAGCCCAAAGAGAAGGCTTGTCTCTTACATCTAAAAATAACACAAATACCAACAATAATAAAAAAGGCACATTGTGGCCACTGACATGTAATGAACATCATCTCTCCTCTATGGCGCCAAGAGCTCAATCAGGTTTGGACCACGAGGCAGAGTATGATTAACTACAAACACCGGCAAGATGTCTAAATGTTCAATTCCTCTTCCTGTTACTTTTCTGCTAAAACAAAAGGAAAGTCCTAGGCAGGCTTCGGTTGCCACTGAGCCTAAAACAGCCAAATCCCCAATTAGAAAGCTTTGGGGTTTGTTTTAATTGTGGGTGTGTGAAGTTACCCAGAAGCTCTGTTTGATCATTCCAATGGGTGTTTTGCTACAAGGTTGCAAATACATCTTAGTCTAGCAACTAAGGCGCACAAAAATATACATTTAGCATTTTAAAATGTGTCTAAATGTCTGTTTCAGTTCTAGTTTTGCCTATTGTTTTGGGCTCAGGGGTTTGAATGTAACCCCTCCCCCCCCCCCCAGATTCCGATGTTGAGGTCCTAACACCCAGCACTTCAGAATGTAACTGTATTCAGACCCTAGATCCTTGAAGGGGTGATTAAAGGGGCACCTGGGTGGCTCAGTGGGTTAAGCACCTGACTCTTGCGCTCAGCTCAGTCTTGATCTCAGGGTTGTGAGTTCAAGCCCTGCATTGGGCTCTGCCTGGGCATAAAGCCCACAATCAATCAATCATTCAATGATTAAGGTAAAATGAGCTCATTGGGGGTAGGCTCTAATTCAACATGACTGGTGTGCTTATAAGAAGAGGACACTAGGACACAGACAATACACACTGAAGGGCAATGTGTCGTCTGACGACACAGCAGAGGAGACAGTTATCTGCAAGCCAAGGAGAGAGGCCTGGGAGAATTGAACCCTCCTGACACCTTGACCCTGGACTACCAGCCTCCAGAACTGTGAGAAAATAAAGTGTATGTTGCCCACGCCCCCCGGCCCCCCCCCCCCAGCTTTTGGTATTTTGTTATGGCAGGGCACCTATGAATCAGAAATTTGAGGACCTCCCCCCCCCTCCCCACTATACCCTAAAGTTCTCTTTCGGCTTTTTTTTTTTTTTAATGTTTATTTATTTTTGAGACAGAGAGAGACACAGCATGAGCAGGGAAGGGGCAGAGAGAGAGAGAGGGAGACACAGAATGTGAAGCAGGCTCCAGGCTCTGAGCTGTCCGCACAGAGCCCGACGCGGGGCTCGAACTCACGAATTGTGAGATCGTGACCTGTGCCGAAGTCGGACGCTTAACCGACTGAGCCACCCAGGCGCCCCTCTCTTTCGGCTTGAGAGGCTTGTGGGATGCTACGGGGTCCGGGAAGGAGGCTCCCGGCATTCACGCCACTAGGTCATCGAGACGCTGCACAGCTGTTCCCAGGGCCGGCTACATAATTTGCAGGCCCAGCACAAAATGAAGATATACGGCCTTTTGTTCAAAAGCACAGATGAAGAGTTGTTAAAGATACTAAAATAGAAAGCCCGTTTCCTCCAAGGTCTGTCTTTCCACGTGCCATGGCCGGTGTTTTCGCTTCGCATTTAACGTCATTCCAAGTAAATGAACATTTACAAACCTAATTAGGAGCATGAATTTTACCACCCATCTTTGTACGGTGCAATGTCAGTTTTAAATAATCCGCACGTGGACGCGGCAGCTGGTCCGGGCACATGCACCCTGTTCTCACCAGGACGGTGGAAATCCTGCGCTCGGCCAGCTCAGCTGTCTTTACGCCACCTGGTGAGACAGGACATGTTCCACCAACCTTCCTGCCCTCAGCTTACTGATGGGTAAGGAACCCGAAAGGACGGGGGGCAGGGGCCGCCCTTTCTTTCCCTTCGCTTCTAAGTCACCGCTTGCAGCCTAAGCGCTCGGCTAACACAGGGAGGTAACGTGAGTGAGAAAGGGTATGACCCGGTTCTGGGTTGTTCACCAGAGGCCATTGCCTTCTGTCTGTGCTCAGAGCAAGCTCTGCTTCGTAGGGAAAGGGCGCTCCTGTTGACTCAGTCATCGATGTAACGCTTAGCTTCTCTTGCTGAACCCCGGGCACTGGGTGTCACTGTCCAGCTGCACTCGCCAGGCGGGAGACCAGTATTTGAACTTGAGGAGGCAAGGGACGGTGGACACGCATACCGGGCGGTCTCCTCGGCTCATGCGCGTGCTCCGCTGTCCCATCCCCCCACTCCCAAAACACAAGTTCAAAAATAAAACTGAAGAATTACCAGACAGTGACAGCAGAGCATTATATTGGCCATGGCGGCCTTCCGGGGGCGGGGCCTTCCGGGGGCGGGGCCTTCCGGGGGCGGGGCCTTCCGGGGGCGGGGCCTTCCGGGGGCGGGGCCTTCCGGGGGCGGGGCCTTCCGGGGGCGGGGCCTTCCGGGGGCGGGGCCTTCCGGGGGCGGGGCCTTCCGGGGGCGGGGCCTTCCGGGGGCGGGGCCTTCCGGGGTGAGGCTTTTGAGGGCAAGACCTTAGGAGATGGAACCATGGGGTCGCCGGGCAGGGCCTTCGCGGGGTGGGGCCTCCAGGAAGGGTCCCTCAGCAGGCAGGGCTGTGCCCAACTGCGAGGCTTGGCCTGCGGAGAGTCTGGCCCAGCCTTTTCCTCCGCTCCCTTTCCCCAAGGACCTTCATGCTTTGAAGACCAAAATCGAAACCAAAAAAATGCACCTAATTGGTTAGTGTTTTTTCAATATTAATTGACTGGTTTTCTCAGTAGTTGGCAACCCCTCCCAACTGAAGGCTTTCTCTTACAAAGCGGTCCTGGCCGGGCTGGAGTCTGAGAGCAGAATAAATGCCCCATCACCAAGGAGGGCTGGTTTCTCCTTCATACAAACGTCATAGGCTCCTCCCACCTGATAGGTTTCTGCCCACTAGTCATCACCCAACTCCCGCCCTATAATAGCATTCTCGGGGAAGGGCTGATAAATACATTCAACCTGCAGAATTACAACAAAACATCTTGACCCATCCTGGGAGCTTTTGATTGTTAGGAGGGGCCGAGTCACGCTAGGGCAAATTCATACATTTCAGCACGAGTAAAGTGACTCCAAGAGTAGCATAAGGGCTAGTGATCATTATTGGTCCAGGAACCAATTTCTGGGAGTCCCTCTTAACATCGCCGCTCCCCGCCCTCACCATCATTTCTTCTTGTCTCCAAGTGAATGCTACTTAGGTTTCATGAAAGAAATATGGATGCCATAGTAAACGGTGCATGGCCCCAGAAGCTTAATTCATCCCTGAACAACAATTAATACTGATGCATTGAAGGATGGATACTTTCCTGGGCAGAAGAAAGAGCTGACGCAGAATGTATGAAGGCAGCCCTTCCTCCCTGGATAGAAATAATTAAAGCCAGTGGCCACCCCTCACGCACAGCCACTGTGCTTTAGGTATTACTGATTGTCCCTAAACGGGAGTGGAGCAGGGGAGTAGGTGACAGTCAAAAAACTATGGTAGCGGCCAGGAGGGATCTGACCTGGAATTAGACTGCCTGCGTTTGAATACTAATCCCATCATATACTAGCTGTATGAACTTGGAAAACCGAGCTCACGGCTTGAAGCATTCGCTTTGCCATGCGTGGAGTTAGAACAGGGAGAACACTGACCTCATAGGGCTGGTTTTTAGATGTTCCCGGCAAACCATTTAGCACAGATTCTGGCATATGGAAAACACACATAAAAGTTGACTGTCATTGTTATGGGCCTCCAACTTTTAGCCTTCTATAAAGAACCGAATGATATCTTTGAAAAATACCAATTACTTGCAATGTTATGGGAAAGTGGTATCTGTGTTGACCTGATTAGAATAAAGTGGAAAATCCTTTTTGTTTAAACCTTGTTGAAAAATTTTCTAAACTCTGTCAGCTCTTCTTCTTTTTTTAAATTTATTTATCTTTGAGAGAGAGAGAGAGAGAGAGAGAGAGAGAGAGAGTGTGTGTGTGTAGCATGAGTGGGAGAGGGGCAGAGAGAGGGGGAGAAAGAATCCCAGGCAGGCTCTGCATTGTCAACACAGGGCGCGACGTGGGACTTGATCTCACGAACGTGAGATCATGACCAGAGCAGAAATCAAGAGTCTGTCACTCAACCAACGGAGCCACCCAGGCACCCCTGTCACCTCCTCTGGTTTAGTAATTAGAACAAACGTCTGAGACTGTTTTTCTGATAATTGAGTTGCTCGTTGTAACCAAGGGTATTTCAACAGTAATGTTTATTAAAAAATTACTGCAAATAAAGATACAGAATTGGTGAGAGGTTGCACTAAGTTTAATGAAAGCCCCGACATGAGTGTTTCTTCCTGTGATTCTCTATTTTTTCTCCTACGATTAGAGTGCACATTACGCTCTCCTTAGGGGAAAGCTCTGCTGTGCTGCATGGTTTTGTAGGGCGCCCAGCCTTTCACAGACAATCTTATAAGAAGCATCACTGTCACTGTAAGGAAACTGAGGGACAGATGGGGCTTTAACACTAAGCCTACAACAATGCATCAGTTCAACAATCTACGTACGTAGAGTTTGACCCTGGACGTCTAATTTATACTTTCAGTTCCGTCAGTGCCAGCTACAGGAATGTGACTTCAGAGATGCCGAGAAGGTCCCCTTTCTAGCAGGGAATATCCGCTCCCGGTTTCTTAGAATACCTGAGTTTCTGTGACTAAGCAATCCATTCTTTTGTGTAAAACACCAACTGCCCAGGGCTGTTTCTCCTTTAAAGGCGATTGAACTTCAAGGCTGTTACTCAGATCCCTTTCTTTTATTGGAGAACAGGGGAGTGGGGCTTGGGTATGCTTCAAGAGGGAAAAGGTCACCAAGGGGGACAGAAGAAAGGACACGAAGGTACAAAATTCTGGTTTCTAAGAATGGGAAGAGCCCACTTCCAATATGTATGTTTCTCTTTGCTCTAAATATCTCACAGTGTCCACTCGTTGAGAGCAACTGATTGCAACCCTGGGAAGAAAATGTAGGTTGAAGCACTAATCAGAGTTGTTTGTGCTGCTTGCAGGGGTCTGACTGCACTAAATATTTCGTGGAAATATTTATTAGCGAAACCACTCAGAAGAAGCCATTTACCTACATCCTTTTCAACGTCCCTTAATTCTTCCCCCAAATTCTCACATGCCTCCTTAGCTGACACAGAGCCCAGGTCCATGATTATAATCACTGTCTAGTACTCTCACCTCCATCATACACACCTGAGAAAAACCTACCTCGGTAAAACCCAACCCTCTGTCCACCCCGTGTCTGCCCCTGGTGGCTGAACACAGTTGGAGAAAAATGAAACCATCCTGGGACACCTGGGGGGCTCAGTCAGTGAAGCGTCTGACTCTTGGTTTTGGCTCAGGTCATGATCTCATGGTTCGTGGGTTTGAGCCCTACGTCCGGCCCCTTGCTCAGAGCCTACTTGGGATCCTCTCTCTCTCTCTCTCTCTCTCTCTCTCTCTGCCCCTCCCCCGCTTGTGTGCGCTCTCTCTCTCTCT
This sequence comes from Lynx rufus, assembly GCF_022079265.1. Taxonomy (NCBI): domain Eukaryota; kingdom Metazoa; phylum Chordata; class Mammalia; order Carnivora; family Felidae; genus Lynx; species Lynx rufus. The sequence goes on from NW_025814840.1 coordinate 17,721,467, forward strand.
CTCTCTCTCTCAAATAAATAAAACTTGGGGGAAAAAATGCAACCATCCTGGCAGGTTTCACATTAAATTCTCAACCACGAATCCAAGTATGTTGATCTAATTGACTGAGTCTCCACTCTACTGGTGAAATATTTTGACTACCTCACATCTTCCTTCCTCAGACCCCTAACCCGGGGATTCTCAACTCTGGCCACACTTTTGAATCACCCTGAAGCCTTTGACACATTCCAGCGCCCAGGTACACCTCCAGAGAAATCCGATTAAATTGGCGTAGGGCCCGGTTAGGAGTGTTCTCTTAAGATTCTCCAGGTGATTCTCACGTACAGCCAGGATTAAGAACTGAACACCTCTCTCAGATACAGCTGATGACCCCTCTGAGGACTTCGCTGAGAAAATCAAAGCAGGAAAGGAAGAAGAGTACCTTTATGAAAAGTGCAGCCTGCAAAGCAATCTTGAGAAAGAAGAACAAAGCTGGGGGTATCGCAATCCCAGATTTCAAAATCTACTACCAAAAAAAAAAAAAAAATAGACACACAAATCAATGGAAACAGGATAGAGGGCCCAGAAACAACCCCACAATTGTACAGTTAATTGATCTTTGACAAAGGAGGCAAGAATGTATAATGGAAAGATGACAGTCTCTTCAAAAATGGTGTTGGAAAAACTGGACAGTTACATGCAAAAAATGAAGCTAGACTACTTTCTTTCACCATACGCATAAACTCAAAATGGATTAAGGATCTAAATCTAACTGCATGGACCCCTACCCCCAATGCCTTCTGAGTGAGGACCAGCCCCTCCACTCGTGCATTCCGATTCACTGCCATCCAAGCAAGGAAGGACCTTGTTTTAGTAACTGTTCTCTCTCTGTCCAGCTGTCTGGCATCTCTCCTGCACCCTTCCTACTGAATCATCCCCACCCTCATTCAAATATCACCTGATCTTCAGAAATCTCCTTCCAACTTCCAACCCACCTGTCACCTCCCTTTTCTCTCTTCCCTTTGTAGCAAAAATCCTCAAAAGTTGTCTTTACTCAAAACCCCCGTTTCTTCTCCCAGGTTCTGAAACCCACTCTCCAATCCCATTTTTATCCCCCTTTTGTGAAACCTAGTGGTTATTTCCCAGCCCTCACCTTACCAGATCCCTCTGCTGCATTCACCATGGTTACTCTCGAGATCCTTGAGATACTTTCTTAGCCCCTAAAATCTGTCTGGGTTCCTCAACTTTCTCAGTTTCCTTCGGGGGTTTCTTCTCATTTCCCTGATCTCTATGAATGTGCTCCAGGACTTGTCCTCAGATGTCTCCCCTCTCTATACTCAATCCTTGGTGACTTCATCCATTTTCCTACCATCGATCTGCTGATGACTCCACCCTTCTCCCTCCAATCCAGACCTGGTTCTTGAACTCTCTTCAACTGTCTGCTTTCCAGATCCACTTAGATGTGTTAAACCCAACATGTTCAAATCCAAGCTCTTATTTTCCTCCAACTCTGCTACACTTGCAATAGCTCCAACAGACAACTATAGAGTCATTCTGGATTCATCTCTTTCTCTCACTGCCCATATTTAATTCTTTGGTCAAAGCTGTGGGTTCGACCTTCAAAACGTATTCACAATCTGACTGGTTCTAATCACCTCTATCACTTCTAATCTGGCCCCAAACACTCCCCTCTATAGTTTGGGCATTTGTCATGGTGTTCTCTCTGGCCTTCGGATTCTGTTCCTGCTCTGTTCTAGTTTATTTTCCACTCAGCCGTTAGAGCGATCCGTTGAACACCCGAGTCAGATCTTGTTATTTCCCTGCTCTAAGGTCTCCAGTGGCTCCCCACTTCGCTCAGAATAAAATCCAGCCTTACAGAATGGCGCACTCAACTTCCTTTTCAATTCATCTCCTACCAAGTCACTCAGCTCTCTGTGCCTCAGCTAGGCCAGCCTCCTTGGTTCTCTAGAGTACAATAGGTGTGTGCCTGCCCCAGGGGCTTTCCACTTGTTTCCTCTTCCTAAATGCACTTGGCTTGTGCTCTTAACCCATTCAAGGATTCTTATCTCAGTAACTTCCCTTGACCACACACACAAGCAGCATCACCACCACCACCATCCCCGTCACCACCAACGTAATGTCTGTCCCCCTACTTTTTACCCCTTGTCAACAGCTGACATATTGCATATTTATTGTTTTCTTTTTCTCTTCTCTCTACTTGAGTATAGACGTAATAAAAGCAAGGTACTTGTGTTTTTTTCTTTTCTGATTTATTCTCAGTGCCTAGAAGAGGATTCGGCACATAATAAGTATTCAGTATGTATTTGTTGAATGAATGAGTGAATGAATGAATGAATCGATCAACCAATCAATGAAGGGTATCTCAATCCCAACAAGAGAGATTTTTCCCGAAAGTTTTCTATAGCTTTGTCCTACTTTGTTCTCCCTCTCTGCATGTCTCTTTGACTAGTAGATACATTCATCAAAAAAAAAAAAAATCATTTTGAGCAAGATTGGATCCTTAAGTTTCTATGTCAGATGTGACTCAAATGTCACGCTGTGCCATGCACATTTGTCTCCAGCATTCTCCCCCATATGTCGATCATGGTTCAGCAGCTGTGGCTCTTTCTTTTCCCCTCCCCTATCTCAGTTCCAGGAGATTCTGTTTGGTTCTGGCCCCCTCCTTGTGGGCGATGAAGGCACTATAGGAAGAAGCAGCAGCTGCCGTGACCCCCCCCTCTGCCTTCGCTATTCATAGTGACCCAGCAACACATAGACTTCCCAAGCCTGGTCTAGCCTGTGCAGTATGGGGTTGGCCAGGTCAGGCCCTGCCACCTTAGGATTTTTGTTCATTTTTGTTCCCTACGGTGGTTTGGCCATTTGCAAAATCAAAAATGGCAAAGTACAGACAGGAAGCAATATACTATATTTTACAGATTCTAAGATGCCCCTGCCCCCATGTTCTTTCACATTCACATCTCCAACTATATATATATATATATATATAATATATATATATTATATATATATTATATATATAATATATACATATAATGTATGTATATGTATATATATAATATATATACATATATATATATAATGTACGTATATGTATATATATGTGTGTGTGTGTATATATATATATACACATATATATATATATACATGGAATTGTCTTATAGTTGGTGCTGAGCAGGTGGAAGTGTCTATAAAGTTACCACAGCCTGAGCCTGTGCCAACTTAGTTACTAGTCCTAGGAGGTGCCTGGCCATCTATAGCTCTCAGCATGCCAGGCCACAGGCCTTTTGAGGACCATTTGAAGAAGAAAAACAAACTGGTTATTATATGAAAATCTTGGATAAGTTAAAAAAAAAAACCACCAGCATCAAGCCAGGCAGAATGGAGGGACCGCAACTTGGATGACCACAGAGTACTTTTATAAAAAGTGCAGCATGCAAAGCAATCTTGAGAAAGAAGAACAAAGCTGGGGGTATCGCAATCCCAGATTTCAAAATCTACTACAAAAAAAAAAAAAATAGACACACAAATCAATGGAAACAGGATAGAGGGCCCAGAAACAAACCCACAGTTGTAAAGTTAATTAATCTTTGACAAAGGAGGCAAGAGTATGTAATGGAAAGATGACAGTCTCTTCGAAAACAGTGTTGGAAAACTGGACAGTTACATGCAAAAGAATGAAGCTAGACCACTTTCTTTTACCATACACATAAACTCAAAATGGATTAAAGAGCTAAAAGTGAGATCTGAGGGGCACCTGGCTGGCTCAGTCCATGAAGCACGCATCTCTCGATCTTGGGGTTGTGAATTCAAGTCCCACACTGGACACAGAGCTTACTTAAAAAAATAAGTGTGAGACCTGAAACCATAAAACTCCTAAAAGAAAACAGGTAGTAATCTCTTCGACATTGGCCTTAGCAACATAGTCATGGATACGTCTGCTTGGTTAAGGGAAACAAAAGCGAAAATAAACTATTGGGACTGCATCAGAATAAAAAGCTTTTGCACAGCAAAGGAAATCGACAACAAAACCAAAAGGGAACCTATTGAATGGAGAAGATAGTGGTGAGTGGTACATCTGATAAGGGATTAATATCCAAAATATGTAAAGAACTTAATACAAAAAACTCCACAAATAATCCAATTGAAAAAATGAGCAGAAGACCTAAATAGACATTTTCCCCAAAAAGTACATATAGATGTCCAACAGACGCGTGAAAAGACGTCCAACATCAGTAATCATCAGGGAAATAAAATCAAACCACAATGAGATCTATCACTTTAGACCCGTCAGGATGGCTGGTATTAAACAGACAGGAAAGAACAAGTGTGTTGGCCAGGAGGTAGAGAAAAGGGAACCCTTGTGCACTGTTGGTGGGAATGTAAATTGGTACAACCACTGTGGAAAACAGTATGGAGGTTCCTCAAAAAATTAAGAATAGAATTATGGGCGCCTGGGTGGCTCAGTCGGTTAAGCGTCCGACTTCAGCTCAGGTCATGACCTCACGGTTAATGGGTTCGAGCCCCGTGTGGAACGAGGCGAACGCGTCGAACGAGGTGAGCCCTGAGTAACGTGCAGAATTGTCAAATGACTATGTTGTACACCTGAAACTGACACAGCATTGAAGGTCAGCTATATGTCAATAATAAAAAAAAAATTGTTTTAAGTGCTGCATGACGGAAGCTCTGGGTGGCTAAGAGAAACATACTGTGGGGAAAACCTGGGCATTGAAAGCAGAAGGCAAATAAGAATAGAGAGGTTCTGAATGTCAAGTCCTGGGAAAACATTAACCAACGATTTTAACTTTCATTTTTATGTATGCATTAAGGTGATACATGATAAAAATCTAAATATTTACCAAAGAGACTTTCGATGCATTTAAATTAAAATGTTAATGAAAAGAAAACATTGTATCATAGTTTGAATGGTAGCATTTTTTTCTTTCTTATTAAAACATACCAGGAAAGGAGGCCAGGACTCAGTGAAAAATGGCTACCAGTCCCCGTTACATAAAAAGCACACACTCCTGGCTTAAGAAAACCTAAGGACTCTACTACACAAATGGATTGCCTTTACTACCCGGAGACCTTTGTGCAGAGTAGAAACCATCTAAATAATATTCATCTAAAGTTATTTAATTATATTACAAAATTATATTATTTGGAAGATGTATTTAAATGACTCAAAGTTGAAAAGATCTCAGTGTAATACTGCTTCCATAATTATCCTTACAGATAACATTACTTAGAAAAGTTAATGATGTAAAATCATAATGGTAGTAGGTTGCCAAGCAGATGGGGAAGTTTTTTGGTTTTTGTTTTCCAGTTTTTTTTTTTTTCCTTTTCTCTCTTCCTTCCACAAGGAGAATCAGCCACCTGTCTTTAAATAAAGGCTGACGTATTTTTACTTTTCTTGGTTGGCATCACTTGCTTAAACAAAGTAACCCTTGGTTGCTGAACACCTGATTCTGAACTGAAATAGCCATCTGATTTTTGTTTGACAAGCACTTGGATAACAATTTGATTTCCCAGTCTGTTTCTTTTGTGACCAAATAATCCTCTCCCCAATGTTGCATGCTGTATGAGTTACAAGTACTTACAACACAAAGGCTCTAAGGTTTCCTTGGGATTAGCACCATGCAAATGCAAATTTGAGACAATGGGAGACTGTGCCCATCCATCCTTGTAACTGTTATTCGTCTATTTTGTGCTTCCTATGGGTAGCAAAGCAAGCCATTGTTTTTAAAACACACACTCACTTGAGCTGCTGACTTTTTCACTGGCTACCTGGAGAGGAGAAGGAACTCTTGCCTACAGATTTCACCCTCTAGATCCCATTCAATTATTTTTTTTAAGAGATAACATAAAATTTTACAGGAGTATAACAGAATTCCTAATTGCAGAATTCAAACTTGAGCTCTGGAGTCTCATTTTGTGTCTTCGATCTATGCTTCATTGGTCTTTTGTGGTAAGTCTGACTACCTGTATGTGCTCTCTTCAAAATCTTTCACTGGTTAGCACAGTATACAGATATGCCAGAAGCCAGTTTTTTCCTGTGGCATAATTCTTCCAACAGAGTTGAAATGCTTTGCAAACAATTTCACATATATCAGCCAATCCACATAGAAAGCAATGCCATGTGAATCCCTTCCTTTCTATATATTTTCTTTCAGTGATTGTCAGGAACTCTTGCCTGTACAGAGGCTCTGGTTGGGAGGAGGAAACACAGGCCTGGGAGGGGAGGGTAAGAGCAGAAGCTGCCGGCCTGCTGTTGAATTGACCTCAGTTGGTGGCAGAATGGTCCCATCATCTTCATCCTTTATGCATGCTTAGAAATAGCAACATGCCTTTCCCTCTTGTGCAATTATCTTTTAGTTAATACCCAGTAGGATTTGTAAGCCCTTCACATCTCTGTGGATTTATTTTATTTCTGAGTGCAAGTGACTTTATGGCCCAATTACCATCATCGTGACTTATTGCACTATTTGTGGGAGGGAGAGGGGAGCAAGGAGACAAGACTGATCATATGTAGCGCCATCAACAGAATGAATGCCACACACTCTTGGCCGAGGAAGAGGGGTGGATGAAACCTTTCTGTGCCATTGTTTATCAGAGCCCTGACGCCTGGGTGATTGTGCTATATTTTAATAGACGAGTGTGTCAAATGTGTAAGTAAGGATGTGACAACAGTGGTGCCAGAGTAATCAATATTCGGGAGGTAATGAATATTTTGAGTTTAAAAGAGGTCAAACGTCAAAGATGAGAGGAATGACTAAGACCAGATGCTGCCACCCTCGAATTACAGGGCTACTCAAGCGAGACTGAGTTAGCATCTGACCCCAGAAATGGACCGGCGAGGCCGGCTCCTAATTAGAGCAAGATTCCCGGAAGCCAGACAGCCCTCGTGCTCATAGGAGCAAGGGGCGCAGCCGGCTGTGTGCCACGGGAAGCAGTAGCAGCGGCAGCGGCAACAGCCCAGGGAATTGTGAGCCTCGGGCCCGCCGCCTACCTGGAGTTTCTGCCGCGCCTGGTTCAGAACCACCGGGGCGGACAGCTCCCCGGCGCGGGGCGCCTCCTGCGTTAGGGGACGTGAGCGCCGGGTCCCGCTCGGGCGGCAGGAAGAACCGGGTGCGTCCCGTGCCCCCCGGCACCCCTTCGGCTCCTCCCTTCCCGGCGCGGAGCAAGCGCGGGGCCTGCGGGTGGCCGTCCCGGGCCGCATGTCCCTGCAGGCGAGGGGACGGGCTCGAGCCGCCGCCTGCCCTCCCCCTTCCCGCCCGCCGCCGCCTCTGCCTCTTTCCTCGCCCCGCCCGGTGGAGGGAGGCGGGGCGTGCCCCGCGCCGGCCCCGCCCCGGCCCGGCTCCCGATTGGCCGGCGGGCCGGAGGTGCGAGGAGGCGGGGCCCGCCTCTGGCGGCTCGCGCCCGGGAAGGTCGGCCGGGGAGCGCGGGGTGCCGCGGGAGGGCGCGCGGGGACGCGGCGGGCGCCGAGGAGACGCAGCGGCGGCAGTAGCGGCGGCGCCTGGGCCCGGCCGCAGCCCCAGCCTCCCGCCCGCGCGCCCTGCCTCCAGCCGCGGCCCGCAGCCTGCGGCGCCCGAGCTCCGAGGGCGCTTCCCCGGGCGCAGGGCCCGAGGCGGCCAAGACGGCGGGCCGGCAGGGCGCGGGGCGGCGGGCGCTGTGCTGCGGGCTGCGCTGGTGGGGGGCGGCGGGCCGCGGCGCGGGCCCGGGGCCCGGCGCGTGCGGCTGGGAGGCGCTGTGGGGGGCGGGCGCGCGGGCGGCGGCCGGGGCTATGGCCGAGGGCGGCGGGGGGCGCGCGGAGGAGGGCGCCGGCGCTGCTCGAGGCGGCCCGCGCGCGCTACGAGAGCCTGCACATCTCGGACGACGTGTTCGGCGAGTCGGGCCCGGACAGCGGCGGGAACCCCTTCTACAGCACGTCGGCCGCCTCGCACTCCTCCTCGGCCGCCTCCTCGGACGACGAACGCGAGCGCCCCGGCCCCCCGCCGCCGCCGCCCGGTGCTCCCGACGCGCAGGAAGCCGAGGAGGACGAGGCTGGCGCGGGCTGGAGCGCCACGCTGCGGGACCGCCCGCCCCCGCGCTTCGAGGACACCGGCGGTAAGGCGCGGCCCGCAGGGGCGGGGGCGGCCCGGGGAGGCGGGAGTGCCGGGCCGGGAGGACACCAGACGCTCCGTGGGCCGAGGGCAGCTGTGCGTTTCTGGACCCTAAGGGGGCCGCGGCGGCGGGGATTTAAAGCGCTCTGACTGCGTGGGGGGCTCCGACTTCCCCGTGGGTGGAGAGGAGGAGGCGGAGGCCGGCGCCGGCACCCTGCGGTTGGCAAGGACGTGGAGGGTGGTGGGGAGTGTCTTCCCTCTCTGGCTGGGTGTGGCCAAGCCAGTCACACCTGTGGGGTCGCACCTTAGGGGTGCGTTTGAGTTAGCCTAGGTAAAGGGCTTCAGAAACGCTGATACAGCTTGGGTGTGTGTTGCGGGGGGGTGGTGGTGGTGGTGGTAAATCAGTTTGTATTGACGGCCCCATGGCAAGCCTTACTCAGGTGCCAGGGCTGGGACGAGTAGCAGTGAGAACCTCGGGAGAGGTCCTCCGGGGTGTCTTCACTGGCGTGTGTTTTCTCCAGTTAATCCGAGAAACTTTCTCTGTCCGTGCCTTTCAGGATCTCTTGCCAAGAGCAGAGAAAAGTGAAATGACAAGTTTCCCCGCCTTAAGGTGTATGCTCTTATGCCGGAAGGCACTTTTGTGTGTGTGTGTGTGTGTGTGTGTGTGTGTGTGTGTGTGTGTTCCGCTTACCGCTATGGTCATGGTCAAGCTCCTGATATCTGGAGGTCGCTCGTGCTGGCAGCTGTGGCTGCCCGAGGTCCCCTTTTACTGCGCCCTTTCCTGGGAGTTGGTTTTACAACGTCTCTACGTACCCTGCAGAAGCTCTGTGGCCTCTGTCCCCCGAGAGAGGTGGAGACCAGCCGGTTCCACCTGCCCCTGATGCTTTTGTTCCTTGCATCCTTCCGGGGCAGGCCCTCGTTTGTGCCCACCGTTTTCACGGGTGGAGGAGTGTGCAACCGGTGTTGTTGAGGACCAGGGAGTGGCGTACTGGGCATGATGCGGCTTTTCCCGTGGCTCTCCCTGATCATTGTTCAACCAGCCAGGAATACAGCAGGTAGGAGGGCAGGCCCAGGGGACCCCCCCCCCCCAACCCCTGGCTGGTGCCCTCACTTGGATCTGGACATAGTGCTGCAGGCTGCTGGTAGGCTGGTGGGGTTGGCCGGACTCTGTCAGCAGGGAGTGGTCTGCAAACCTCCAGCAGACAAGCTGCAGTGTAGACAGGCTGCAGTGTGGACGCGCTGAGCTCCAGCTGGGCTTTGCAGGGTCCAAGTGAACTGTGCAGTGTTTTGGAACGGAACCTGTTCTCGTTTAGGCTTCGGTTAAGAGTTTGGGAATTTTCAAAGTCCCGTCCCTCTGCATAATCCTTTGAAACCCCCTACGTTTTCCAGAATGTCAGAAGGGCTTCCTGTCCCAGACAGCGGTTGTCCGTTAAATTAGCTCTTTAAGAATTGTGTGTACCCGGAGCCCTGGTTTAGCAGACTTTATGCTGTGAGTGCCGTGATCCAGGTTTCGATCTCGGAACATGAGCTACATGTCTGCTCATTTCCCTGCATCTCCAGGAAAAACAGGGGAATTGTGTTAGGTGAAGCCTGGTTATGAATAAGATTCGTGACTGTGTTGGTGTGAGAAGGGTGAACACACCTAAGTAAATTTTAAAGCAGTATTATGTTTCTTGGTAACCTATACTTGGGAGAAATTCTGCATCAGAGCAATTTAATCTAGCCACTGCAGCACCGACGTGGTCCTCAAGTACCTGATCGTGTGTCATTTGGCATTAGGTTCAAATTCTGCTTCCTTCGGATGGTCACTGAAGTCCCACCTGGACCTGAGAATCACAGTCCTGCACTTTAAATTTTTTTTTTTCAACGTTTATTTATTTTTGGGACAGAGAGAGACAGAGCATGAACGGGGGAGGGGCAGAGAGAGAGGGAGACACAGAATCAGAAACAGGCTCCAGGCTCCGAGCCATCAGCCCAGAGCCTGACGCGGGGCTCGAACTCACGGACCGCGAGATCGTGACCTGGCTGAAGTCGGACGCTTAACCGACTGCGCCACCCAGCCGCCCCTAGTCCTGCACTTTAATCAAAGACATTAGCGGTTGGTCATTTGATGGTTTTTAGACCCAGGTTTGTTTTTCTGTTTTGTGCGGAAGCTTGCTTTTCAAACCCAGCCCTAATTAAGAATTTGCTTCTCTCCTGGAAACCGTCTTTCCCTGAGGGAAATTTGGGGTGGTGGCAGAGGGGTGAGGTTGATGGTTTATTAAGCGTGAGTTCAGATTCCCTGAAACAATGGAACATGATTTATGGGGGCTGAAAATAGATGCTGGGCAGAGAAAACCCTTGTGCCTAGTGGCAGGGAGAGAGGCGGACTTGTTTATTAAGAGGCTCAGAGCTGCACCCTGGCCACTCTGAGAGCAAAGAGGTTCAGGCTCTGAGGTTTATCAAAGTATAGAATCTAACCCCACTTTCAAGGAATGCAGCTTGGGTCTCTCTTCCCTCTTTGTTCCCTGGATTGTTCACAGATCTCACTGGGCTGGTAGAGTGGGATGGGGAAGCATGCCGGAGGGGTGGCATTTTGGTCTGGAATCGGTCCTCACCGGAGAAAAAACTCGTAGCAGAAATGGCTGTTGCTGCTAGAATCAGATGAGGGAGGCAGAGGATTCTAGACTCGGGGAACAGGCTTCCTGCCTGCCTTCTGCTGTAAAAGCATATGCATGTGTATGTGTGTAAATAGGCACATATGTAAATGTGTATGTTTGTGTCTTATAGGTACTTGTGTATTGCTTGCGCTGGTTTGGGCTGGTTAGGGGTTTTTGTTGTTTGTTTATTTTTTTAAATTTTTTTTTTAACGTTTATTTATTTTTGGGACAGAGAGAGACAGAGCATGAACGCGGGAGGGGCAGAGAGAGAGGGAGACACAGAATCGGAAGCAGGCTCCAGGCTCTGAGCCATCAGCCCAGAGCCTGACGCGGGGCTCGAACTCACGGAGCGCGAGATCGTGACCTGGCTGAAGTCGGACGCTTAACCGACTGCGCCACCCAGGCGCCCCTGTTGTTTGTTTATTTTGATTAGAAAGAGATTACAGCTGCTGTCTAGGGGCCCTCTGATGACTGAGAATCCCTGTGCCTGAGAGTGGTGTAGACACTGGGCACCACTGTGCTTTGATCTGCATTTGGAGTGCACACAGTAGGGAGCACGTGATGCCCAGCTGGGAGGAGGAAGGGAAAAGAGGCAGAAACATTTCTGTGCCTAAGGTTGAGATTCCTCTAGCTGCTCTCCAGGGTATTCTAGTCTTCCTAGGCTCTTTCTTCTGGTGTCCCCCTTTTATTTAGCTTCCTGGATCGGAAGCCCAGCCAGCAATTACGGGCGGAAGGGTCCTCTGTGTCACCTCCCTTCTCTCCCCTCTCCCAGGCTCTGGTCGTACCTGGAGCTGTGGGTCCCCTTGAGATGATTTAAATACAAAGATCGTGCTTGCAGGGCTGGCTGACAGGCTCTTAACCCCTGTGTGAATGGAGGGTCAGCTTGGGAGCGGAAAATGCTTGCCGGGAGCTCAGGGCCCAGAACCTTCTCCAGGAGAACACTTGCAGCTGTCTCCCTACAACAACCCCCTCAAGCTGTCAGCCTCGCCTGCCGCCTGCCCGCTGTGCAGATCACCGACACAGCCTGCCAGCTCACTCTCTGGAAACAGCGTGAAATTCAGGCCCGGCTGCTTCCTGGGCTTCCGCCCTTTTGGTTTCTTGTTCCGAGCAGTCTTGTGATCCGTCCTCTCCGAGGAGGCAGAACAGGCAGATATTCACGGATGGCCGGGGGGGGGGGGGGGGCGCGTGTGTTCGGCTTTGTCGGTCCTTTGTCGTGGCTGGCTGGCATCTGAGCTGTTTGCTCTTCCTATTAGAGGTTGGACTTCATAGGACTGTTTTTCCCATGTACCATGTCAGCACCCCTCTGGAATCATTCAGCGGGGAGGTGTGACCTTGAGAAGCAGGAGGGGAACACAGGGCTTTGAAAATTAACATTGTTAGATGTTTGCGCTCAGGGTTTCGTTGTGGACTTCTTTGGCTGAAAGTCTTTTTGACTTAACAAGTGAGGAGAGAAACAGCTTGCGCTTAAAACCGGAATGAACCTGAGACTCTCAGGATGGATTTGTGAGCTAAGGTACCCCCCTCCCCCCTCCCCTGGCCCATCAGCGGTGTCAAGTTTGAGCAGACGCTCCCACCTTTAGCTCTGTCGCACGTCCCGTGGCTCCAGGAGGAACTCCGAGGCTGGGTGAGCTACAAGGTAGATCTTGTGCGGTGCCACATAATAATGGAGCATGTGCTGCCACCAGCCGCCACGCAGGATTCGGAGAAGGGAGCTTCCTGGAGAGAGGTTTTGTTCAGGTGGTGGGGGTGACGCGGCTCACCAGCCGCGATCCCCATGTGCAGCGCCGTCTTCCGTCGTTGCGCCACATCTTTGCAAGGACTCTGCCACAGAAGGGATCGCCCCACTTGACACAGAAACACGGACAGGACTTCTCGGTCGGGGTCTGGGCTGAGAGATTACCTAGGCAGACTTGATCATTCAGGGAAGGTCATGCCTTTTTTTTTTTTCAATTTTTTTAAGTCTTTGAAACATGTATTTATTTTTGACAGAGACAGAGTGCAGGCAGGGGAGTGGCAGAGAGAGAGGGAGACACAGAATCCGAAGCAGGCTCCACGCCCCGTGCTGTCAGCACAGAGCCCGACGTGGGGCTCGAACCCACGAACTGTGAGATCATGACCCCGGCCGAACGCTTAACCAGCTGAACAACCCAGGCACCCTAGGGAAGGGGGTGCCTTTGTTTGGTTTCCTTTACAGCATCTGAAACCTTTTGCAGTCAGAAATATTTATTTTCATATTTTTACGTGGAATTACCTTTAACTGTTTTGGGGGGGGGGGCTGTGAAGCTCTGTGTGGTTCCATGAATGTATGGGTTTGTGTAACCTATCCCACAATCAGATAGGAGACAGAAAAATCTAGAATTTTATCTTTTTATTTAATCCCTGCTACACCGCAGCCGTTGTGATGAGAGTTTAGAGTTCTTCTGCAGGTAGCGGGGCTTTGAATACATTGGCGACTGGGGGGTTGTGTGAGGTCTGGTACACAGTTTTAAAATCTAAAACTCACCTTTATTTTATTTAAAAAAAAAATTTTTTTTTAACGTTTATTTATTTTTGAGACAGAGACAGAGCATGAACGGGGGAGGGGCAGAGAGAGAGGGAGACACAGAATCGGAAGCAGGCTCCAGGCTCTGAGCCATCAGCCCAGAGCCCGACGCGGGGCTCGAACTCACGGACCGTGAGATCGTGACCTGAGCTGAAGTTGGATGCGCAACCGACTGAGCCACCCAGGTGCCCCATCACCTTTATTTTTAAAAACTGTGATTGTATAATTTTTTTTCTTATTAACAAGTACATATGTATATTTTAGGGGGGAAAATGATAGAAATTTTAAGAAATCCCATAATCTCTCATTACCCTAGATAATCATAGTTAACATATTGAGTGTATCCTTTGTTTACCTTAGATTACATCTTGTTGGGTGATCTGCTTTTTAATTCTAATTAATATATTGTAAATGGCTTCCATTTAAATTTAAAAATGTCATTTTAATGTATCCATAATATGACACAGTTCCCTTTGGGTGGGCATTGAATTCAGTGCCCCCTCCCTCTTACATTTATTATGCTATGATAAATATTCCGGAAGCTTAGGTTTGTGTGTGCATCCTTAGCACATTCCTTAGCATAAAATGACCAGACCAGAATTGAATTAAGGACACATTGTAAGGTTTTTGATATCTGTTGTGCAGCAGCTTTCCAGAAATGCACCTACATACATACATTCCCGCCGGCAGTATACCCGGAAGTCTGTTAGAAAACCTGGCTGATAGGGCAGCGTCCCTGTGTGTGATTCCTGCCGGTAGGGCGCTCTTAGAGGACTGTTCATTGAATAAAGCTTTTTGAGGCATAATACACATTCAGCGCATGAGTCATAGTGCACAGCACAATGTGTGTGACTGACTACTCCCCAGATGAAGATCAGGAACGTTCCCAGCACCCCAGAGATTCCCTCCTGCTCCTTCCCAGTCACTAGCTCCCTGTCTCCAGGGGTGACCGTTATTCCGACTTCCGTTCCCTCACCATCGATGAATTTTGCCTGTTACTTTGGTCTGGTTGTTTAGTTCATCAGTAGATCTGTGAGATCTATTCTTCTTGCAGATAAGAGTCTTTTATTTCATATGGCCTGTAGGATTCCATCATTTGACTACTATGGTCTTTTACATTGTTTCTAGTTTGGGGCTTCTGTGGGTACAGCTGCTACAGAGGTTCTTGTGTTTTGGGGTTTTTTTTTTTTTTTTACTTTATTTATTTTGAGAGAGAGAGACAGAGCGCATGAGCGGGGGAGGGTCAGAGAGAGACAGAATCGAAAGCAGGCTCCGTGCTGTCAGCGCAGAGCCTGACTCGGGGCTTGATCTCACGACCACGAGATCATGACCTGAGCTGAAATCAAGAGTCGGATGCCCAACAATCCAGGCGCCCCGAGGTGTTCTTGTGTTTTTGATGGACTTACACATCATTTCCCTTGGGCACGTGTACCCTGGAGTAGGTTTCCTGGTCAGAGATTAGATGCGTGTCTCAGCCTCCGCGCTACTGACCTTACGGGCTGGGTAACTGTGTTGGGGGGGCCTGTCTTGTGAATCACCGGATGTTTAACAGCATCTCCGACCCCTACCCGCTGAATGTCCAGGGGGCGCCCTTTCCTCTAGTTATAACAACCGAGCATTTCTCCAGGCGTTGCCACACGGCCCCTGGGGACCAAACTCACCTGCCGTGGGGAGCCACTGCTTTCGTAGGCACCGTCAAACACTTCTCCGGTCCGTGCGCCCACCCACGGCGTACGAGACGTGGCGTGTATTAATTCCACGAGCAGATTGGACCCGGCTGGGCTAAAACGATAAAGAAGGCACGTCGCCTGGGGTCCAGCAGGAGAGACAAAGTGAAGAAAAGGTGGAAGAGTCTTTGGCAACCACTGCGATCTGGGTAAACGTGGATATGGGATTCCGGAGGCGCGCCCCTGACCCAGCTGGGCCGGGGGAGAACAGCACCTCTGGCGGACGCGGCCCCTGGGCTGCATCTTGAAGAACAAATAAAGTTCAGTCAGGTGACGAGGAAGGAGCAGGGCACCCCAAACGAGGGAGTAACTTGGGCAAAGGCCAGGAGGGGAGAGAAGCCATTTTGCCCATGGGCAGTCCCACTCTTTGCCTAAACTGAGCGTCCTTCCTTGAGGCCGTCTTAGTGACAACGCCTTGAGACTTGACGGTATGTAATTGTCACCGTTGCCATTAACGGTAGCTGGAATCTGAACCCAGTCGTGGATGTGGGTTCACCTAGCAGATGCTGGATCCCCTGGGGAGGGGAATTTGGCGGGTCTGGGGAGGAAGGAGAACCTAGAGAGGGTTGAATCTGTGGAGAAGCACTGAGGCCTTTCCTTTAAGGAAGGAAGAGGGAAAATGACAACTAAAGGTGATCTGGTAAAAACCTTTACTGGCCGGAGGAGGCCCGGTATTACCTTGGGGTTGGGGATGCATTATCCTGTAATATCAAGATGATGTTCTACCTTTCTCCTTTTTGTGAGTTTCAGGAAGAATGATTACAAAACTATGAACCTCTGGCCATGTTTGGGTGTATATTTAGTAAACCACTCCAGTTAAAAATTTAGAAGCACGGATCTTCACACTTTAACTGGGACAACATCACCCCTTGCCCGGATGTTGGAAACTGCATCTGCTTGGATTTCCAGCTTCCAGGCTTGTTGGCACCCCCCCCCCCCCACCAACCCTGTCCCCATTTCCCTGGTAGAAGGAGAGTGATCTTTTACCAAGATTTAAACACCTCTGCTTAAACACTCAAACCACTTGAAACACTTAAAACGTTCAAACCTTTGAGTGGCTTCCAACTCAGGCCAAAGGGAATCCTGGAGTCCTTCGCAAGGCCTCCAGCGCCCATAGGTGTTCTGCAGCCTTCCTTTTTAGTGTCCCTTCTTGTCACCTGTCCGGCCACCCGCACTCTCTAGCCACAAAGTCTTTCCATCTCGGAACCTTTGTGCCCGTGGGACCCATACCAGGAAGGTGCTTCACGGCGGCCCTTGCTTGCTAGCTTCGCCTTGGTTCAAATGTCACTGTCGCCAAGCATCTAAAATCACTGCCTTCCCTCTGTCCCTCTTAGCAGCCACATAAGCTAAATCATTTTCCATGTGGGCTGAGACCTGGGACGTCGTGGTCACAGAACGTGGTAAGCGCTGAACAAAAATTCAGTGTTTGTTGAATAAAGGAGTGAAGAAAAGAACAGATGGACACAACTAGATATTTTTTTTTTAAGTTTATTTATTTTGCGAGAGAGAGAGTGGGGGAGGGGCAGAGAGAGAATCCCAACCAGGCTCCAAGCTGTCAGCACAGGGCTGGACATGGGACTCGAACTCACGACCTGTGAGATTGTGACCTGAGCGGAAACCCATAGTCGGACGCCTAACTGACTGAGCCACCAGGCGCCCCGGAACTAGATTTTTTTTTTTTTTTTAATGAGGACAGGAATCTGCACCATTGAAATGTCTACAAGGACATATTCCACATCCAAAATAGTGGAAGAGAGGTTGGGGCAGCTCTCGAGGGAATGAATTCTTTACTAGGAAGGCGCTAAATCAAGTCTGGGGTGTATTTTACAGGGCTTTCCCTCCTGCATGGAAAACTGAACTTGCCTCGGAGGGAAGTTGCCTCTCCAACCCTTGGGCTTTTGCAGTGTGCCCTCTTCCCAAGAGACAGAGACCCCCCCCAAGACAGGAGTCTATTAGAACTCTGCAGGGAACCTTGCTTCTTGTACCCCTTTATTTGTTTATCAAGTGCTTGTATATCATGTACCGTGTGCCAGATCATGTTCTAAGCTCTCTCTAATGTGTGTAATCCTCAAAGCAATCTTGCAAGGTGTTATCCCTATTTTTTTTTTAATTTTTTTTTTAATGTTTATTTATTTTTGAGACAGAGAGAGACAGAGCATGAACGGGGGAGGGTCAGAGAGAGGGAGACACAGAATCTGAAACAGGCTCCAGGCTCTGAGCGGTCAGCGCAGAGCCCGACACGGGGCTTGAACTCACGGACCGCGAGATCATGACCTGAGCCGAAGTCGGATGCTTGACTGACTGAGCCACCCAGGCGCCCCTGTTATCCCTATTTTTAACATAGGGAACCGAGTCACAGGGAGGTTAAGTGATCTAGGGTAGACTGGTTCCTTTGGTTAGGGGACAAGGATGCATCCTGCTTAGAGTGGGAGTATGGAACACAGGATATGCTGGTCAGATCAACTTAATTAACGGGTAGGTCCCTTGCAAGGGGCTCTTGAATTGAAGACCAGTGGCCTTTTCTAAATTCATTTCACCTGTTCCCTCTCTTCGTGGGCAGTGGCTGTACCTAATTTCCCGGCACCCCTTGCAAGGAGATGGGGCCACTGCCTGGGTTCAGGGCGGTGGAAAATGAGCCAAAGTGTGGACCCCACTCTCAGGCCTGGCCATGTGGAGGCTCCTTTGAGCCATGTGTCAGAGATGTTGGGGGCCAGCAGATGAAAGGATCTTGTATCTAAATCACCATTGGGCATCCGATTTCAGCTCAGGTCATGATCTTGCATTTGGTGAGTTCGAGCCCTGCGTTGGTCTCTGTGCTGACAGCTCGGAGCCTGGAGCCTCGTCACATTCTCTCCCTTTCCCCCTCCCCCTCCCCCTCCCCCCTCCCTCTCCCCCTCCCCCCGTTTGCACTCCATCTCTCTCAAAAATAAACAAATATTAAAAAAAATAAAAATAAATCACCATTTGGGGAAAAGCCACTCACACAGCAATCCTATTTGTCAAGGACTAAATTTCTGTGGGCAAGAGATGAACTTCTCTCCTGTTTGATTCATCGTACATTTGTTGGGGGATGGGGGCTTGTTAGAACAGGCAGCTTAACTGTCACAGACATTAAAGAGGATTGATGGGGAAAAGCAGATTCAAGTCAGTGGGGGCCACATGCTGAATCGCTGTGTGAGGAGGACGCATGAGGGGAATGATGGAAAATAACCTGGAGAATAAAAAATGAATTCTTTGGGGGCGCCTGGGTGGCTCAGCTGATCGAGCGTCTGGCTCTTGGTTTCGGCTCAGGTCATGATCTCACGGTTTGTGAGTTCAAGCCCCACCTCGGGCTCTGTGCTGCCGGCGCGGAGCCTGCTTGGGATTCTCTCTCTCTCCCTCTCTCTGCCCCTCCCCTGCTCACACACAGGCTCTCAAAGTAAATAAAAATGTAAAAAAAAATGAATTCTTGGAATTCTGTCCGTGAAATCCTCGCGGTAACTCTGGAAGCGGACAGGTAAGATGATGGTGGTAAGCCACGTGCATGGGGTGTTCTAGATGCAGGTGTTGAATTGCACACCAATGGTTTGAAGCTGTGGATGGTTTGAAAGGGGCTTGATGGTCCGTTTGTGGCTGGAGGGGACCCGGGGCGGAAGGCCTGGGTTCTGCCGAGCGTTTGCCGTGTGATTTTGGGCAGGTGGCTCCGTGGAGTCTGGCGTCTATGCAGGGAGCTCCTTCCCCGAGTTGTGAGAATCAGTAAAGACGTGTGTGGAAGCCCAGAGCTGGTGCTTTGTCACAGGCAACTTTACCTCGATTCCTTTAAACTCCTTTTGTCTCGCGAGGCCCAAATGCACAGGATGGATGTTGGGCCACTTAGGAGATTTTCAAAACTTTTTAGCAACCAGGAACTGTAGAAGGGACAAACCCAGGGTACCTAGATGCACCAGTGGAAATCAGGCGGCTGTCTTTTTTTTTTTTAATTTTTTGAATGTTTATTTATTTTTGAGAGAGAGACAGAATGCAAGCAGGGGAGAGGAGCAGAGAGAGAGGGAGACACAGAATCTGAAGCAGGCTCCAGGCTCTGAGCTGTCAGCACAGAGCCCGATGTGGGGCTTGAACTCGTAAACCGTGAGATCATGACCTGAGCTGAAGTCGGCCGCTCAACCGACTGGGCCACCCAGGCGCCCCAGGCGGCTGTCTTTGAACTGGAGGAGGAGGGCCCTGGGGCCCACCCTCCCCGGCAGTTGGGAGGGGGGTGGGGGTGTACCGCGTAAAGATTGTGAGGTTCTGTGAGCGAGTTAACGTTCACTTCAGAATTCACATAACAAACAGTCTACACCTCCTTCCTCATTTGAAACTTGTTTTCCTCGGGTCCCAGCATTCAAGGCAAATAAATGTGTTCCCTTTGGTTTGCCCTTAATTACTAGTATTTCAGCAGAACGTCCGATGTGTTTTCTTGGGCTGGCTGGGAAACTGGACCCCAGTTTACGGCATCCTCGGGGACATGCTTGCAGAATTCCAGTGGAATCCTGGAACAGAACCTAATTGGAAAGCGCAGACAACTGTAGTGAGCAGCTTTTCGTCAAGATTGAAAGAGGCGCGTGTTATGCAAATATTAGCAGGAGCAAATTCCCGCTGTCGAAAATTTATAGGCTCATTATCTTCAAGAAGGCTGGCAGATAAGAAGTAGGTTCTGGAAAAGATGCAGGTAAATTCAGGGAGATGGCAAATGACACCAGAGAAACTGGAAGGGCGAGAGGGCACAGCCCAGACCTCTGAAGCCGGCACGTGGGATACTTTGGTGGGGAGGAATGAAGGGCTGTCTTTGGTTCTGCTTCTCAGAGGGCTCCGGAGACTTCCATCTGTAAGCACAGGACCCCAGTGCAGGGCTCGATCCCCCAACCGTGAGATCATGACCTGAGCTGAGATCAAGGGTCGGATGCTTAACCAACTAAGCCACCCAAGCACCCCCAGGAGGTGCTTTATTTTTAAACGTTTTAAGTTTATTTTATTTTGAGGGAGACGGAGAGGGAGAGAGAGAATCCCAATCAGGCTCTGTGCTGCCATCACAGAGGCTGACATGGGGCTCGAACTCACAAACTGGTGAGCTCC
This sequence comes from Lynx rufus, assembly GCF_022079265.1. Lineage (NCBI taxonomy): Eukaryota > Metazoa > Chordata > Mammalia > Carnivora > Felidae > Lynx > Lynx rufus. Next base: position 17,741,565 of record NW_025814840.1, read on the forward strand.
TGACCTGAGCCAAGGTCAAGAGTCTGGTGCCCAACCGACTGAGCCACCCAGGCGCCCAGGAGGTGTCACTTTAGAAGCAGAGTGGGGACAGGCACCCGAGCGTGTGTCTGTCTCCACAGCCCTGGCACACGCTTGGGTGCCTGTCCCCACTCTGCCTCTAAAGTGGCAGCTCCTGGGGGTGCTTGGGTGGCTTAGTCAGTTAAGCATTCGACTCTTGATTTCAGCTCAGGTCATGATCTCACAGTTGGGGGATTGAGCGTCGCACTGGGCTCCAGTGCTGACAGCAGGGAACCTGCTTGGGGTTTTCTCTCTCCCTCTCTCTGCCCTTGCCCAGCTCATGCTTGCTTGCTCACGTGCTCATTCTCTCTCATTCTCTCAATTAAATAAACTTAAAAATAAAGTGACACCTTCTTGAGGGCGGCTGCTGCTCAAATCTCTGCTCCCTAACAGCTCCAGGTGTCCCCCGTCAGAGACCATCCAGAGCTTGGCACGTCGGGAGTCCGGCTCTGGATGGGCGTAGGGGTGACTGTGCCCAAGTCCTGCCCCTGCAGCCCCTGGTCTGATTCACGTTCCATTGTGTTAGGTAGCGCAACGTCCGCGACAGAGTATCTCACCCGGCACCTTGCTACGGGGAAGGCACCTGAGGGCTGTGGGGTTGGCAACAAGAGTATCTTTTTCCTTGGTGGTGCTGTGCCCGCGAAGGCATCCAGTTTTATCTGCGTGCATTGATACATGTCCTGCCTGATTCCTAACTGCGATCTTTGTTTTACTGTCTTCCCTGTTTGTAAAAATTCTCCTGTGCTCACTGCTGCCTCTTTCGCAAGAATCCCTGTTGACAACTTGGTGCTGTTCCATAAACGCATTTGCACATACACATGCACGCACGTCATTTGTGGAACCAATACGGGCTCGCTTTATATACCTTTTTAGCGAGCTCTTGTTCAATAATACTTCGCGAACAACTTCCTCCTGTGCGTAATTTATATAAGGCGTGGCTGCTAAACTTTGATCACGTGGCTCTATTTTTATCAAATGCATTTGTTGCTATGGTCTTAGAGGTTTTTCACAGTTCATTTAGTGACGAAGTACATTTTATTGATTTTCTGGTATTGAGCGCTCTTAATTTTCCTGCAGTAAATCCAAATTGGTCTCAGTATATATCCCTTCGATAGATGGCTGGCTTCTGTTATTTGGTAATACTAGTTCAGTTTCTGTAACTAATCTATCATAAGCCAGATTCGTTAATAGTTTTCCTTCTCCTTTCTCTCGGGTTTGGGAATTAAAATTAGGCTCAGCTTCACAAAATGCATCGGCTTATTATTTTTTAATTGCCTGTTGCCATTTAACAGTAGAATGACAGGGTATGCAGCTGCAAACCTGTCTGGTCTTGGTACTTATTTTCTGAATTTTCCACTTTTTAAAAAAAATTTTTCTTTTAATATTTATTGATTTCTGAGAGACAGAGAGAGACAGAGCACAAGCAGGGGAGGGGCAAAGACAGGGAGACACAGAATCCGAAGCAGGCTCCAGGCTGTGAGCTGTCAACAGACAGCCCGACGTGGGGCTCGAACTCACAAACCGTGAGATCATGACCTGAGCTGAAGTCGGACACTTACCTGACTGAGCCACCCAGGCACCCCTGAATTTTCCACTTCTTGAATCATTCTGATGATTTTGTTTTCCTAGCAAATGATCATTTCTTCTAGGTTATCAGATTTGTTAACATAAAATGCCATGAAGCTTAAGGATTCCTTTATTTGCTTTTATATCGTGCGTTTGCTTTTATATCTGTTCCAATCCTCATTTCGCCTGTTTTGCACACATCTGTCTGTCTGTTTCTCCTCGAAACCCCTGTCTCTCCTTCACTTTCCCTACCTTCCCTATCCCCCCATCTTCCGTCTCTCATCCTTAATATGGCATATGTGAGATCTTTTATTATTTTGTTTGTCTTTTTACAGAACCATCTTTGAGTTTATTTGTCCCTCATATTTTTTATTAGTTTAAAATTACATCTTTATTACAACCACTTCCTTTCTTTTGATTTATTGAGCTGCCCTTTTCTAATTGGTTTAAATGAGTACAAAGCTTCTTTTATTAAAAAAAAAAACAACTTTGGAATTGAAAGCATTTGACACGAACATCTCCTTGGAGTATAACTTCTAGTGTCTTCTGTAAATTTTGGTATGAAATATTCTTTCCAATGCTTTCAAGATTTTCTTTGGTACCTTTGATTTCTTCTTTGATCTAAGAGTGGATGTCTTAATTTCTATGTAGTTAAGACTTTTCATTACCTAATTATTTGATTCTGGTTTGATTGGATTGTGACCAAAGAACCGTCCTTTAACTCTCTAATTCAAAAGGCTTGTAAAGCTTTTCTTTGTTGCCAAATAGGCAATTAATCTTTTCATATGTGGCATTCACAGGTATAAGAAAAAAATGTATGTCTTATTACTTGAAGAAGTGATGGTATCTATTTTATTATGTGTGTTTTTGTTTTCTCTGTCTCTAATAGGTGTTCCCATTTGAAGAGCTAAATTGTTACCATGTTCTTGTAGTTTTTAGTCTTCAGCCTGCCATATTGTTTGGTGTATATATAACTATTCCTTTTATATCTTCTCTCCAAACTGTGCTTTTTTAAACATTTGTTTATTTTGAGAGAGAGAGAGAGGGCAGGGTGAGCACAGAGAGGGAGAGAGAGAATCCCAAGCAGGCTCCACCATCGGCTCAGAGCCCCACACGGGGCTTGAACTCACAAACCGTGAGATCACGACTGGAGCCGAAACCAAAGAGTCAGACGCCTAACCGACTGAGCCATCCCGACGCGCCCAAACGATGACTTTAATCATGTCACTCTTGACCTTAGTACCTTTAACCTTAGATCTAGCGGGTCTGCTGTTAATTTTGGCATTCCTTCGTTCTCTGCCGATACCGCCTTGCCTGCTACATTTAACACATTTGCCATTTTAAGTGTGTTTCTTGAACAGCACAGATGTATATTTTCAACACAACCCGATAGGCACTTGCATTTAGTTGGAGAAATCCGTCTGCGTACATCGAACGTAGTGACAAACAGGCATGAGTTTATTCGTTCCATCATCTTTTCTTCTGCTTTTCTTGTCTTTCTCCCATTTTTGACATTTTAATCCAGTTCATTCTTCTTCTACTTGGTAAGTACAGAAGTTCTTTCCCTTTTTTGGCTTCATCGAGATATACTTCACATGCCGTAGGACTCACCCGTTTAATGTGTACGTACGATTTCGGGGCTCACTGGAGCAGGAGACTCTTTTTTTTTTTTTTTTTTATATGAAGTTTATTGACAAATTGGTTTCCATACAACACCCAGTGCTCATCCCAAAAGGTGCCCTCCTCAATACCCATCACCCACCCGCCCCTCCCTCCCACCCCCCATCAACCCTCAGTTTGTTCTCAGTTTTTAACAGTCTCTTATGCTTTGGCTCTCTCCCACTCTAACGTCCTTTTTTTTTTTTTTCCTTCCCCTCCCCCATGGGTTCCTGTTAAGTTTCTCAGGATCCACATAAGAGTGAAACCATATGGTATCTGTCTTTCTCTGTATGGCTTATTTCACTTAGCATCACACTCTCCAGTTCCATCCACGTTGCTACAAAAGGCCATATTTCATTTTTTCTCATTGCCACGTAGTATTCCATTGTGTATATAAACCACAATTTGAGCAGGAGACTCTTGATCTCAGGGTTGTAGGTTCAAGCCCCATGTTGGGTGCAGAGATTACTTTAAAATCTTAAAAAAAAAAACACGTCACATCATTTAATAGCTTTTATTAAATCACAGTTTGTGCAGCCCTCAGTGCAGTTGTAGGACATTTTCATCACCCCCTGAAGAAATATTTAGCCACCACCTCCAGCCCTAGGCAGCTACTGCTCCTACTTTCTGTCTCCATAGATTTGTCTATTCTGGCAATTTCGTATAAATTAAATTCTGCAATATGCGCTCTTTCAATTAGCATATAGCAATTAGACTGGCTTCTTTCTTTTTTTTTTTTTTTTTTTTTTTTTTAAATTTTTTTTCAATGTTTATTTATTTTTGACAGAGAGAGACAGAGCATGAACGGGGGAGGGGCAGAGAGAGAGGGAGACACAGAATCGGAAACAGGCTCCAGGCTCTGAGTCATCAGCCCAGAGCCTGACGCGGGGCTCGAACTCACGGACCGCGAGATCGTGACCTGGCTGAAGTCGGACGCTTAACCGACTGCGCCACCCAGGCGCCCCCAGACTGGCTTCTTTCAATTAGCAGAATGTTTCCTAGGCTCATCCGTGTTGTCGCATGTATCAAAATTTCCTTCCTTTTTAAGGCTGAATAATGTTCCATTGACTCGATAGATCACATGTTACCTGTCCGTCACTTGATGAACATTTGGGTTGTTTTTGCCTTTTGGCTATTATGAATAAACCCAAAACCTCCACATACAAATTTTTGTGTGGACGTAGCTTTCATTTTTCTTGGACATATATCCACGCGGGGTATTGGTGGGTCGTATGGTCACTCCGTGTTCAACATTTTGAGGATCTACTGAAGTCTTCCTAAAGCGGTTGTTACAGTCCCCCCAGCAATGTACAAAGCTCCCAGTTTCCCCACATCCCTGCCAACACTTGTTTTTTGTTTCTGTTTTTGGTTTTTTAGACAGTAGTCCTCCACATGGGCCGCAGGTGGTGTCTCGTGGTTTTGATTTGCGTTTCCCTAATGGTTAGTGATGTTGAGTATCTTTCCATGTACGTATTTGTATATGCCGTCTATATATTTGTATATTGGAGAAATGTGTATTCAAGTCCTTCGCCAATTTCTTAGTTGTGTTATTTGCCTTTTGATTATTGAGTTGGGTAAGAATTCTTTATATAGTCTGGGTATGTGCTCCTGGTTGTTTTTTCAAAAAAATTTTTAATGCTTATTTTTGAGAGAGAGACAGCATGAGTGGGAGAGGAGCAGAGGGAGAGAGAGAGGGAGACACAAAATCCAAAGCAGGCTCCAGACTCTGAGCTCTGAGCTGTCAGCACAGAGCCCAATGTGGGGCTAGAACCCATGACCTGTGAGATCATGACCTGAACTGGAGTCGGATGCTTAACCGACTGAGCCACCGAGGCGACCCTAGGTATGTACCTTGTATGAATAAGTTCAAGATCACTAACATTTACCCTTATGTTTTCTTCTAAGAACCTAATAATTTAGTTCTTACATTTATGTCTTTGATGCATTTTGAGTTATTTTTTCTGTATGGTGTTAGGTGGGGTTCCAATTTCATTCATTTGTGTGTGGATCTTGAGTTATTCAACCACGTGTTGAAAGTTCAACCGCTTACTGAAAATACTGTCCTTTCCCCATGTAATTGTGTGGCATCCTGGTCGGAAATCAAGTGACTATAATTAACTTTGCCATTTTAATAATATTTTGTCTCTTTGTCCTTCCCTCTTTCATAATTGAATGTGTATTTCTCTACTCTCACTTGAAAACAACACACTGTTTTCCCACCTCTTCCCCAGAACAAGAGCTAAATTTGAAGAGCTAAATTATTACCATGTTCTTGTATTTTTAGTCTTTAGCTGCCATATTGTTTGATGTATATATAGTTATCCCTTTTATATCTTCTCTCCAAACTGTGCTTTTTAAAAAATCTATTTTGGGGGCACCTGGGGGGCTCAGTCGGTTAAGCATCTGACTTCGGCTCAGGTCACGATCTCACCATTTGTGAGTTTGAGCCCCGCATCAGGCTCTGTGCTGACAGCTCGGAGCCTGGAGCCTGCTTCGGATTCTGTGTCTCCCTCTCTGTCTGCCCCTCCCCAACTCACACTCTGTCTCTCAAAAATAAATAAACATTAAAAACAAAACAAAATTTATTTTGAGAGAGAGAGAGAAAGAGAGAAAGGGTGAGCATGGGCAGAGAGAGAGAGGGAGAGAGAGAATCCCAAGCAGGCTCTACACCAGAATAAAACCTTTTGTATCAAGAGGCTTCATTTCACTTTTATTACACACAATGCTAAAGATTTATTACTATCCTTTTATTTTACACATGCATGTGCACACACACACACACACACACACAAAGCACCAAATATAGATTTTGTCCAAATGGCCAAATGTTTGCTTACGACCGAATCCAGTTGAAGGGTGAGCTTGTAGGATAAAGATAACAAGCTGAAGGTGTTCTTTAAAAAAAAAAAAAAGAGCATTTATATTTTATTAAAAATTCTAGGTGTCAGAATTCAAAAAGTTGACCATATAGCACAGGAATAATAATTTCTCAGGCTGCTACTGTCTCTCCTGTACCTGTAGTCAGTCTACTGCACATTTGTGAAATGACATGTCTATTTCAGTTGAGCTCAAGGAGGGGCAAGGTGTTTTTGGCTCTCCTGCCACTGGAGGGACTTCTGTCAGTGTTGTCTGGACCTTCCTTCCTAGTAGTAGCTCTGGAAGGTAAAGACTTCCCTCCTTCTCATCTCCTAGACTCAAGGATTTGGCCAGTCCATGGGATAATGTTTCATGGACACAATCCCATGAACTAAACCTTGGTTAGTAATACTCACAGGTGTTCTCTGGATATTTTCAGGAATAAGTTTCAGATGTGGCCCTCAGTTACAATTTTTACTCCTTATTCCTGACTGCAATTACTACCTCCTGCCGTCCCTTGAGGAAAAGCTAGAAACGTGGCATTGGGACAGTGTGGTTTGCTTTCAAGATAACGAGATCACTTCTTAACTTCTGTGTGCATCTCAGATTTTGGTATACGAACATGGGTTTTGGTGTCCTCCCTGAGGAGGCGATACGTATTGTGCAAGGAACACTTGTACTCTCGTGACACGTCCATTTTGGTTACCCAGGGTTCTCTGAGCCAGCCAGAAAGGCAGAAACACGGATGAATTCCTCATTACTCCAGCAGCCTGTCAGCCCTCAAAGGCCTTCTGGATATGTTTGCACATCCAGATGTCTGCTGTACAAGATACAGAAAGAGCACATTAATTCAGGGGGGAAAACTTTTCAGTAACACATTTTCCAAGAGGATCATTGTAACGGGGATTCATAGTTTGGGTAACTCTTGACAATTTTTCATCCTCTGACTACTGAAAGTGGTCGTTAGTCTATAGTAATCATGTCAACATGCATTTGGAGTGTAGCATGAGTTTCCATTGACTTAAAACCACAAGGGATTGTCTTCTTCAAGGGCATTCTTAGAAGGCTTGCTATTTTAAAGTGTAATTAATGAAAACAGAATTTTCTGCAATCCTTTCTTCATACACTATATAGTATTTTTCAGGGCTGGATTGCAAATGATTTATCATGCATGGTGTTATACATGATTGTGGATTTTTTTTTTCTGTTCTCGGATTTTTTATGGTGACAGAGTTGACTTTCTGATGTTAATTTATCTTCACTAGGTGAAGAATTCCCAAATAAGACTTTTTCTTGAAATACTTATACCCCAAACTAAATTAAATGACTAGAACATCAAATTCTTCAGGGTATTTGCCTTAGTATGATGAAAGCTAGTACATGAAGTAATTCTACAGAGATTATAATTATGATATATCCCAAACTCTATTATTCTGCCTTGTATCATTACTTAAATTTTATAACTGTCAGTTCTAACTTCTGACATTTTAATTATGAGATGTCTTAGTGTGGCTCTCTTTTGGGCTCATCTTTTTTGGAACTGTCTAGGCTTTGTTAACCTGGATGTCTGTTTCCTTCCCAAAGTCAGGGAAGTGTTTAGCTATTATTTCTTCTTTTGTTTAAAAAAATTTTTTTTAATGTTTTTATTTATTTTTGAAACAGAGAGAGACAGAGCATGAACAGGGGAGGGGCAGAGAGAGAGGGAGACACAGAATCCGAAGCGGGCTCCAGGCTCTGAGCTGTCAGCACAGAGCCCGACGTGGGGCTCGAACCCACGAACCGTGAGATCGTGACCTGAGCCGAAGTCCGATGCTTCACCGACGGAGCCACCCAGGCGCCCCTAGCTATTATTTCTTCAAATAAGTTTTCTGCCCCCTTTTTTCTCTCTTTTCTTTCTGGAACCCCCATAATGTGAATGCCATTCCATTTGATGCTCTCTCTCTCTCAACCTTTCTTCACTTTTTAAGGTTATTTTTTTCTTTGTGCTGCTCTGTGGGTGAGTTCTGCTGTGTCTTCCGGGTCACTGATCCTTTCTTCTGCTTCATCTAGGCTGCTGTTGAACATCCTAGTGTATTTCTCAGTTGACAGTATTCATCGGTTCCGTGACTTATGTTTGGTACTTTCTTATATTTTCTGTGTCCTTATTGAAGTTCTCACTGTGTTCATCCATTCTTCTCCCGAGTTCAGTGAGCATCTTTAGGACTGTGACTTTGAACTCTTTATCGGGCAAATTACTCATCTCAGTGTTATTAAGGTTTTTTTTTTTTTTTTTCCTGAGGTTTTATCTTATTGGTTGTTTGGAACATATTCCTGTTTCCTCATTTCGCTTGGCTTTCTGTGTTTTTTTTTTTTTACGTATTAGGCAAAACAGCTCCCTGTCCTAATCTTGAAGGAGTGAGCTTGTGTGGGAGGTGAATCTCGTAGGTCAGCATTGCCCTAGCTCTCCGTGGTCTCTCGAACCTTTGTGATGGCCGAAGCAGTCCAATTTGCACTTGATAGACCTGGCGCTGTTCCAAAGCGGGGCGGATCTCAGTCAGGTCCTACTTTCAGGCTGATCAGAACCTCAGACTGCAGCTTTTAAAGTAAGCAAATATAGACAGCCCCGTGGGACTGCAACTATAAACCCTGCTTGCTTCCAGACTAGGCAGTCTAGAGGTTTACAAAGCAGGAGTTTCTCCCTGAGGAGTGGGGGGTCTGTGCCCCACAACAGGCACCCCAGCCCTTGGGACCCGAGTAGCAGTTGCAAAAATCGGGACCCCGGATGAACGTATCAGCTCTCTCCTGGGAGGTACTGGCGAGCTATAGCAAGGCCTAGGGAGAGTGCAAAGGTGGTGTCCCCGGGCCCATGTTCCCTGGGAGCACCTTCATAGCCTCTAGGTGCGTGGCAAACCTGAAGTCTGCCTCTCCAGCTGAAGCTCTAAGGACAAGGAAAGGGGCTTTTTTTCACAGGAAGACTGGGGGTGTGTTTCACTTGACTATATGTACAGTGGCCTGGGGTTGGTAGCCTGCCAAGGTTGTCTGATTGTTTCAGTCTGGTGGGAGTCAGAAATATAAGCAGCACCGCCCCCCGCCCCTGCCACCATCCCGCCCTGGGCCACTAGAGCCAGGCGATTTTCAAAGCCAGACATTGTGGGGGCTCCTTTTGGGCTTGCTCCCCCGGGAGAAGCTCCTGACGTGGGTTCCTGCACTGGGGTGGGGTTTGGGGCAAGACCACGTCTCTGCCTCCCCTGCCCACCTCCAGATGGCCTTCTCTCCTCTGCTGTGGACGAACTGTGCAGCTAGTGCTCAGGTCTGTTTCCAGGGAACTGTTTTATACCTGACTGTAGATTCAGTGTGTGAAGAGGAGGAGGTGAGTTCACGGTCGTCCTGTGCCTCATCTTGCGCTGCCTGTAACTGTCAGTTCTAAAGGGAAGAGTGTTCTTCCTAAAGTGATCTGGACAGCATACTCTTAATATTTGTCATGTTTGGATTGACTGTCATTCCGTCTCTTAATGTAAGTATTCGAAACCTCTGAATCTTCCTTCTCTGTCTGTAAAGTTATCGGCTCTTCCGATCTTTATTGCGACATTTTACCGTCACCGCAATAATGACACGTTTATATTTTAACTTCTAGAACTTTAACATGGCGCGTAAGGTTGTATTTTCAGCCCAAGCTACACCCCCGATGCCAAATGGAATGTGAAAGCGAACACTCAGGTATTAATAACACATCCGAAGTACAGGTCTTGCGCACATCACTGAGGTGGTTACTGCTCAGGCATGGTGGGAATTGATGTGATCAGATGCCAGTGATCACCTGTCAATTCTCGGGTGTCAGAAATGACCCTGAAGTAGGCACCAGCCATTCAACCTTGCCAAGGCCATCAGTTTTCTCTCCGTGAAGTCTTGGTTTGGGTAGATAGATCCTTTCCTTTCTTGTTTTTCTCTGCTAGGATGCTAGGTGCTTAGTACTATATACTTTGAATATAGAAATGAAGACATTTCTTCAAATGTCTTCTCTTCTCTTTTCTTGATAGCGGAACATCTTGCCTGAGGAAGCTGTTCTCACGTTCTGTGGGTGCACAGAGCTGTCTTGCCACCGAGGGCTGCCCTCACAGCTTAGTGCATTGTCCTCATTCCATCCTGGGTACGAGTTCATTCTGCCTGAAGGATTGTCTTTTTTTTTGTTGTTTTTTTTTCCCTTCCCCTTTATCCTTAGGCTCAGAAACTTCCCTAGCATTTGCCTCCGTGTATTTTTCTTATCGCTTCTGTCCAGAACTGATGCCCTTTACTGCCTTTTCTTCATCTATCCCTTTTCTCTCGCAGGCTCGGGAGGTAGCCCGAGAGTCTCCCTATCTGATCCTTTACGATTTCCATCCCTTGATACTTGTAATCTCTGCTTTATTTCTCGGACCTGATCTTCTGAGTCAGTGATCCAGGAATTGCGTATGACTGCCTTTACCTTGTCTTTGTGTGAAGAGTTTAGTTGGAAATTCATGGTATTTTTTCTTTCGTTTTAGTTCCAGGAAATTTTTTTTTTTCCCTGTGTGTGTTGCGCTTGAATCTCTTTGAGTCCTTTTATTATTGTGTAATTAAAATTCAAGTTGCCCATAGCTGTCTCTTGTTCTGTTTCTTCTGAGCGATCTGACTCTTTGCTGTGAGACCTTCGGAAGGGGCTTATCTTTCTTTGTGGGCTCGTGGGGCTGGGTCTAGTGCAGTATCCGAGGGGGAGGGTGAAAGCCGCCCTCCCTCCCCCCCCCCCGTGTCCACAGCTGACACCTGCAGATCCCTCCTGGCGCCCCTGCTCATTCTCTGAGGTTCCAGGGCTGGTCCCTCTAGCTAGGCAGCAAAAGTCTGCTGTCCTCCCTGTCTGGAGCCACAGCATAGGCACCCAGGTGCCTGTGGTTCTCAGTGCTGGAGAGGCAGAGTGGGGACAGATGTGAGGAGAAGGCCATGCTGGGGTCGCCGTCTTCTTTCAAGGAGAAATGTGAAAGCCTTTGTCTCCAGGAAAAGAATAAAGATTTATTAGGCAGCACCCCACTGGAATTATTGTATTTCACACTTAAATAAGTATCGTGGTCCCCATTATACCTGTGAAGCAGACCTGGGAGATGAAGTGGCTGACCCAATAGGTGGTAGCCGTGGACCCAGGAAGTGAACCCGTGGCCCTTTTTCAGCTCCCTGTGTCTCGGAGAGGAGAGGCCAGGGGGCGCCTGGCATTCAGGGGGCGCTTAATGTTAGCTGTTAGGTTTTGTGGTACTCGGCCACCTTCACGATTACAGACCCTGGGTGCTTTGGGGAAAATGCTGGAACGAGGAGTTTCTTTCCTATGGGATTTACGTTCAGGGCTTCCCTTATTTCAGACTTTCTAACAAGGACTTGGTCCGGTAGTTGCACGGATGAATACAAGAAGGCACTGAGGGCAGAAGTCTCGGCGAAGAACCGTATTCTGGAATGCCACATTCAGTGACCACGTAAGCAGATGCTTGAAGCTGCCGTTGGCAGGGGGTCACATGTGGTCTGCTCAGGCTGAATATTCCGTAACTGAGACGTGTTAAAACGTCGCTATTGCTATCGCAAAGGGCTCTGGCTTTGGTCTTTTAGGACAGCTTGAAATTGTTCTTGCCCTATTTTCCTCACTTTCCACCTGGAGATTAAAAGGCCGGATCCTCAGAGCCAAGAGGAGATGGGTGTGGTTTTTCTGGAGCTGGCTCAGCCAGGCCCCGAGACCTTTGCCTCGCCCGTGCGTCGGCATCTGCCAAATAGCTTAGCAGGTGCCAGATCTGAGGGAACCGGGGCGGTTTCTGACGTAATGTTGGGTTAAGTGTGAGAGTATAAAGAATGGACTTTTGAGTCAAAATTCCTGAGTCTCCTTTGGGTCCAGGCAAATCTTCGAATTCTCAGACTTCCCAGCCTCGGCTGAGTCACTTGGCAAAGTAACTTAACCTGAACCTCAGTTTTCTACTCTGTAAAATGGGAGAATAGTAGCCACCTCGCTGCCTTGTTGGAAGGGATCACGTGTTTGTAAAGCATCAATCATGTCGAACCCTCCATGAGCATTAGTCCCTTCTCCCTCCTCCCCCCATCTGTCTCTTGGATCTTCTGGGCTTTTCTTAAGGGTGACGAGAAGAGGTGCTGGGCCACGTAAACTGTGTATACAGGGCTTGCTTGGTCAGTGAGCACACGGCAGGCTCATTCCCTTTGAGGGGATTACTGATGTGTGTATGTGGACGTCGCTGTCTCTTAGAGTCAGTTCTCGGGGAATCTGTTGCTTGTGAGGTTTGGTTATAGAATATGAGTAGGAATGGTTGGCGTTAATCATTTCTTTTTTCCAGAAACTGGACAAAAGGGGGAAATCTGAGAAATCAAAGGTTTTCGCTGGGCCCCAAAGCACACCCCTCACCCTCCCATTGGCAGTTGCTCCTGGCTCGAGCTGCGGTGGCTGGGCACCTGCTGTTTTATAGCGTGGGCGCCCTGGCCCCCACGCCCCACCCCAGCTCCTCCTACACTGTGCTCCTGTCCAGGTCACCTGTCCTGTCTTGTCTGGGGCTGGCAGGTGTTAGCGCCGTGCCGTGTGGGCGAAGCGAGCACTCTGGACCTGAGGGCTCCGTACCCAGGGGAGCCCCGGTGCCGAGGCGGCATGCCAGTGACTGGCGGCAGCAAATGTGGCTGGAGGCCTGACGTGTCTAGTTTGGGAGACACCCGGGTCAGAAAGCGAGGAAGTGTGAAACCTGATTGGCGGCTTCTGGAAACGAAAGGAGAGTGAAAATCTCATCCAGCGTTGTTTTCCTTCTGGGTCCGGCAGCCACCTGCACCTTCAGAAGGAAAGTACCTTGTGCTGCAGCCGTGGGCTCACCAGTGTGGACACCCCAGGCAGCCCCCCAGCCTGCCTGTGGCGGGGCCTGCTGGCCCTGACTGAGCCCCTCTGGCACTCCTGCTCTGCTCTGCCCTTTGACCTGGCGGTGCCACGGTGATCCGCTCTCCGTGCTTTCTCGGAGCCCCCCCTCAGTGCCCTTTGCTGCTCGCCCTTCTCTCTTGCCCCAGCAGTGGGCATTTGGTCCTGAGGTCCTCCCTGGGACAGTCAGGAGTCCCCTGTGAGAAGAGCCATCTCAGTGTCAACAGCGGTCACGGAGCACCTCTACGTGCCGAGGACTGTTACCCCCGCACCCCCCATGGGCGATCGGCATTGCCATGTCTAGTATGCGTTGTCTGCACCCTACAGTCGTGCACCACTGTGCACCCGTGACCCAACCCACAGTGGGTGCCGCCAAGATGTGCACCCGTGACCCAGGGGCACCCACAACCCGAGGATGCTCGTGGCCTGGGGTGCCTGTGACCTACTGGGTTGCTCCTATGATCCAGGGGTGTCCGTGACCCAGGGGCACCTGTGACTTCGGGGCCAAGGCCAGCGTCCTTTTCTCATACCGTACGGCTTCCCTGAAAGTGAGCACGGCCCGTTCCCTGGCAGTCTGCACAGAGCAGACTACTGGTGGATGCCAGGAATCAGGTGGCAGGGACAGAGGAAGTGCTGAAGGGGACAGTGGTGCTTCCGAGGCAGCTGTGGACAGTACGCATGTTTCTCAAGGTCACGATAAAAGCGCCTGGTCTGTGTCAGAATTCCGACCCTGTTCCCTCACCGCTGGGTGACCTCCCTGAGCATTTTCTCATTTATAAAGTAGGCAGACGCTAACCTCAGAGGATGGCTGGGAGCTTCAACTTGTCTAACGTTTATAAAGTCTCTTTCCTGGTGCCTGGCACGTTGCGAGGTACTCAGTAAGTGTTGGCATCCGTGAACAAAGCAGGCTTCTTGCCTTCCGGAGGGGGAATAATCAGGACCAACAGATGGGGTCTTACAACGGAGGTGTTTCAGAGGAGAGGAACACTAGACAGGACTGGGGAGGGGGTCGGGGGGCTTGGGAAGGATGGAGCAGGGCAGGTGGGTACTTCGTGGAATTAAATAGGGCACACAAGATAGGCCCCATTGAGATGATAAGATCTGAGCAAGGCTTTCGGGACAGGAGCGAGTTGGCCAAGAGGGTATCTGGAAAGTGGGTGTTCCTCCCATCCAGGTGGGGGCGTGGCCAGTGTAAAGGCCAGGTGGAAGTGTGCCCGGAGAAGCAGGTTGCTGAGGAGGGGGGCAGGGAGGAGGAGGAAGAGGAAGAGGTCACAAGGGTAAGGGATGGCTCATGGGGGACCTTCTGGGCCATCATAAGGACATGGGTTTTACTTTGAGTGAAATGGGTGCCTTTGGAGTGTTTTTAGCAAAGGGTAACGTGGCCCAGTGTAATTTTTTTTTTTTTTTTGAGAGAGAGAGAGAGAGAGAGAGAGAGCGTGTGCATGTGCATGAGTGGGAGAGGGGCAGAGGAGAGTGAGAGAGAATCTGAAGCAGGCTCCACACCTCGCATGGAGCCCGATGAGGGGCTCGATTCCACAATCCCGGGATCGCGACCTGAGCTGAACTCAAGAGTCAGACGCTGAACCGACGGGCCACCGAGGCGCCCCTCAGCATAACTTTTGAAGGGCTACTCTGAGTGCGGGTTGAGAACAGAGCACAGGAGGGCGAGCGGACGATCTGGCCGCTGCCATAGTCGGACAAGAAATGGTGGAGGGGCGGAGGCTCTGAAGTGTGCACATTCCAGATGTGTTTTGCAAGTAGATCCAGCTGGGTCCTCGGGCGAGTTGGACGATCCACCCCTGGGAGCTGAGTGTTGGAGGCATCTCCACCAATATTGCCGGAAGAAATTGGCCTCACTTTGCCAAAAGTTTGGATTTAGCATCGGGTGAAGATGCCGTCAGCAGCATCCCTCTCTGACACTGTCCAGTCATTTACCCTCTGCCTCCCGCATATTATTATTATTGGTGACGGCGGTAGTGATACTGATCACGGCTGTCTGAGGACCAGTATAGAAGTTCTGGTGGATGTTGCCCATTAAGGCTGACTCCCTAGGCATCAAGGAGATGGGCTTATCTTCTCTGTAAGGCGATCACATGCTGGAGTCACTGGACCCATGGGAGGGGCTCTGGAAGAGAGGCCAAGGAGAGGGGTTAACTGTTGATGGACCTCTTCTGAGAAGAATGGGTCCCCTGGGCGTCTCTGGGCTGAATCTTCTGCGCATCAGCAAGACAAGGAGGGTTGGTTTTTGTTGTTGTTGTTGTTGTTGTTGTTGTTGTTGTTTTTGGATTAGGGTTGCCAGATAGAATACAGGATGCCAATTCGCTGTGAATTTCCGAAAACGAAGAACGTTTCATTGTGAGTTTGCCCCGAATATCGCGAGGGGCATGTTCATATGAAAACTTAACTGGTCGCCTGCCTGAAATCCACTTTGAGCTGGGCCTCCCGTATTTCAGTTTGCTAAATCTGGCCACGCTCTCTTGGCCTGTTCTCGCTAATTGACGGGCTGCCCCTGAGATTGAGTCTGCCACTTTAGTAACCTGTCAGGGTTGCCGGGTAACGAGACCAAAAGAACCATTTTCGTCTTGTGGGGAAGGTGTTCTGCCAGGCTCCTGGCTCAAGTCAGGCTCCATTGTCTGGGCTGAGAGTCAAGGCCTCGTCCTGAGCGCTGATCGGAGCACCGTGTGCATCCTGCCCTTCCCCTCATGTGTTTCCCGGGTAGGTTGTTCCAGGGGATGAAGTGTTGGCCTACTGCTGGGTTTTAAGTTCTACCGGCCGTGACATTGCTGGCCCCCAGGGAGGCAGTGCTGAGGGCTGAGGCTTCAGCCCCCCTGCAAACCCAGTACCGACAGCTGTAGAGGGTGGAGTCAGCTGCCAGGAACGCAGGGGCCGTGGGCTGGCTCTGCCCTCAAAGGGCTTATGTCTGTTCTGCTGGGGAGACCTCAGCGGCTTCCAGTCCTGTCCTGAGCATTCATTCTGCTAGATATCACCCCCCCCCGTCTGTATGGGCTGATTATGTCCCCCACCCCCCGGATTTGTAAGTTGAAGTCCTCTAATTCCCAGCACCTCAGAATACGACTGTATTTGGAGATGGTCTTGAAAGCAATGATTAAGTTCAAATGAAGGCATTAGGGTGGGCCCAGATCCAAAACGACTGGTGTCGTTGTTAGAAGAGACTGGGACGCAGGCACAGATGGAAGACTGCACAAAGACACCGGGGAAAGACGGCCAAGGAGAGAGGCCTCAGGAGAAGCTACCCCTGCCAAACACCTGGATCGTAGACTTCTAGCTTCCAGAACTGAGGGACAATAAACTCCTGTGGTTTAAGCCCCCGCAGTCTGTGATACTTCGTTATAGCCGCTCCAGCAGACAATAGACCATTCTGCAAGGAAATGGGACAGACAGGTGAGTCGCCAAGGCAGGCAGGGCTGGACTCCAGGGTTGAGCTCAGGTGGCCTCCGCACTGTGTGCCATCCAGCCCTTTGCCATCTGGGACTGTCAGGAGCCTGTGGGATTCCCCGGGACCAGATGCACCGTGTCACATGTGAAGGTGATCCGTAGGAGGCGAAGGACTTCCTGTCCGGTGTGCCGCCCCTGGCCTGGGAGGGGCTTTTGGGCATTGGCGGTTCCTGACTGGAGAAGCCTGGTGCCCGTGCTGGGGACTCCGCCCTCAGAGCCAGCTCTGTGTTTCCACGGGCTCCCAGCTTTAGAGCAGGATTCTTCCTGGCAGCATCTTGAGTTTAAGCGCTACAGAAGGCAAGTCACATAAGGAAAATGTCACCCAGCTCAGCTCTAACTTCTTTACGTGTTCTAGCTGTATCATCCCTGCAGGAGATGTATAATCTCAAGTCACAGCTCAGTGGATTTCTGCATATGTATACAGCCGTGTGTTCCTGGAGGAGGTTTTGAAAAAAAAAAAAAAAAAAGATTATCCTAGAGCGGTTTCTATCGCAGTGACATCTTTGGGTAATTATAATTCATAAATACGTCCCAGCCAGTCAGAAACTAGGAATTTGAAGACTTGGGTCAATTTGAGGGAGGAAGAACAAAACTTGATTTTAGGTTATTGGTTGTGTTATGCTTTAGAACTTGAGGGGCGCTTGGATGGTGCAGCCAATTAAACATCCGACTCTTGATTTCGGCTCAGGTCGTGATCTCACAGTTCATGGCATGGGATTGAGCCCCGTGTCGGGCTCTGTGCTCACAGCGTGGGAGCCTGCTTGAAATTCGCTCTCTCCCTCTCTTTGCCCCTCCCCGGCTCATGCACTCACCCGTGCTGTCTCTGAAAATAAATAAACTTAAATAAAAAAGAATTTCAAACTATAGAATTTCTGCTTTTTCCACGTGAACATTATTGGGGAGCGGCCGCTTTAGATTCCAGAGTTAGGGAAACACTCTCCCGAACTTAAAGCGGGAAGTTAGCTGGGTGAGATTAGCAAAGCCGAATGGGAATTCTACTCAGCAGATCAGTGCAGCTGGAAACCTGGGCCTCCCCAGCCTTACACAAGACTGGGGTGGCACAACTGGCCGGGACGTCACCCGCAGAGGCCAGGTTGAAGGTTTCACGGGAGCATACAGGCGTGTGCGTGTGTGGGCAGCTATGTGGGTGGCTGTAGACCTCAGCAGAGTCTTGAATCTCTCTGTGGGCCATAACTGAAGATTTGGCATAAATCACAATGAAACTCTGTCCCCGGGAGCACCAACGTGTTCCCAGCCATCATCTTGCAAAGGACCCCAGAGTGTGACTGCAGACCCCTAGAAATGGTGCGTAGGTGCATGAAGTTTCAGGACACCCTTCCAATTTACTGATTAAAAAAAATTTTTTAATGTGTATTTATTATTGAGAGACAGAGCATGGACATGGGAGGGACAGAGAGAGGAGGAGACACAATCTGAAGCAGGCTCCAGGCTCTAGCTGTCAGCACAGAGCCTGACGCAGAGCTCGAACTCACAAACTGCGAGATCATGACCTGAGCCGAAGTCGGACGCTCAACCGACTGAGCCCCCCAGGTGCCCCGATTTACTGATTTTAAAGCCTGAGTGATTGTTTTACATAGTACCTTATAAACAGGCTTGCTACACTAATCTGTCTGCGCCTCACAAGGGTCCCGTGGGTAGGCTGTTTCAATGGTGGAGGCTCACGTAGGCCCCGGCAAGTCAGGTGCACCCTGGGTTTTGCAACCCCGAAGCGCGGGGTCTTGTGTGACCCCTCGTGAGTGCTGTCGTCTGCCTGCGTGGAAGCAGGGGAGGGTGTGGAAGGTTACCAGCTCAGTGTGACTGTGTTTTGTCGTGGTCATCCCAAACACACCTTAGCCACGGAGGCTTAGCACCCCCTGTTGCAAAAACAGCCCTTGGAGCCCTAGGCCGGAGACCCCGATGGGGGCGGGAGCTTGGGGACTGGAGGGGGAGCTTAGGGAGAGAAGGGGAGCAGTGCGGAGACCAGAGGAGTTGGGGAGGAGCTGAGGGGCCCAGCATCTGCCCCCTGGCCCCCAGAAACACTGGCCTTGAATTCGGCGAAGGATGGGGGCCTTGGGTCCCTGTGGCAGTTCTACAGGCGGGTAAGTGGGGGTGGTGCGGGCGGTGGGCGGAGCTCACCAGGCATGCTGTCCCGGGTCACAGGCGCAGAAGGGAGGGGGCACCTTACCTGTCATGCCGTGGAAATAATCCTGACCAAGGGGTCAGTGGTCTCCAGGGGGAGGAAAAAAAAAAAAGCTAGTAGCATGTTTTGAAGACCTGGGTAAAGATTGTGGGATTAGCCCTTTTGAAGAGCCACAGGTCGGATTTGAGTAAAAGAAGTCTGAGATTATGGAAGATGTATAGTCCAGCCGGGGAGACCAGTAAGAAAGGAAGAAACCTGTGGAAGCCAGGGGCCCTGGGGATGGGGGCCAGGGGTGGGACTGGGGCTGCCTGCAGCCAGGAGCCTGCAGGGACAGAGCAAAGCCTTTATTATCTTCTTAATTTAGATTTATTTATTTAATTTTTTTAATTAAAAAAATTTTTTTAATGTTTATTTTTGAGAGAGAGAGAGCGTGAGCGGCAGAGGGGCAGAGAGAGAGGGAGACACAGAATCCGAAGCAGGCTCCAGGCTCCGAGCTGTCAGCACAGAGCCCGACGCAGGGTTTGAACCCATGAACCCTGAGATCATGACCTGAGCCGAAGTCGGACGCCCAACCGACTGAGCCACTCAGGCACCCCTCTTAATTTAGTTTTTAATTAATAATATTTTTATTTTGTTTTAAATTACCATGTTTATCGTGGAAAAACTAATACAAAGATTTACTTATACAAAATAAGTCACTCCTAATTCCACTATGTACATACAAACAAATAAACTTTGGGTGTCTTTCCTCCCAGACAAAATTTTCTGCAGATAGCTACAATATCTGTTCATAAAGCTAGGATCACAATGTATCATAATGCACTTTTCGTGTAATAGCCTCTGCCTGGGATCACATTTTAAAACTTTTTTATTATAGAAATTCAAGCATATTCCAGACTGGGGAGAATAGTGTGATAAATCCTTACCTGCTCCAATTCCACAATGATCCACTCATGGCCAGTCTTTCATTTTCGCCCCACCCTCCCCATCGCCCCTTAGATTATTATTCAGCAAATCCTAGATAGCATGTCGTATCACCCATAAATACAGCTGGTGCTTGATCAATACAGGTTTGAACTTCATGGGTTCAAACTTAAACACAGGTTGTTTTGTTGTTGTTGTTTTATTTAATGCAGTACTTTAAGTGTATTTTTCTCTTATGATTTTCTTTTTTTTTTTTTTTTAATTTTTTTTTTTCAACGTTTATTTATTTTTGGGACAGAGAGAGACAGAGCATGAACGGGGGAGGGGCAGAGAGAGAGGGAGACACAGAATCCGAAACAGGCTCCAGGCTCTGAGCCATCAGCCCAGAGCCCGACGCGGGGCTCGAACTCCCGGACCGCGAGATCGTGACCTGGCTGAAGTCGGACGCTTAACCGACTGCGCCACCCAGGCGCCCCTGATTTTCTTTTTTTAAAATATAAGATCTTTTATTTTTCTTACTCTTTTTTTACATTTATGTATATATATTTCTTTTTCAATAGGATTTAGTGATCCATCACATATAACACCCAGTGCTCATCCCAAGAAGTGCCCTCCTTAATGCCCACCACCCATTTAGCCCATCCCCCCCACCCAACACCCCTCCAGCAACCCTCAGTTTGTTCTCTGTCTTTAAGAGTTTCTTATGGTTTGTCTCCCTCCCTGATTTTACATTATTTTTGCTTCCCTTCCTTTATGTTCATCTGTTTCGTATCTTAAATTCTGCGTGACTGAAATCATATGGTATTGTCTTTGACTTATGTCACTTAGCATAATACACTCTAGTTCCATCCACATTGCTGCAGATGGCAAGGTTTCATTATTTTTGATCAAGAAGTAATATTTCATTGTATGTATAAACCACATCTTCTTTATCCATTCATCAGTTGATGGACATTCCATAATTTGGCTGTTGTTGAAAGCGCTGCTATAAACATTGGGGTGCTTGTGCCTCTATGAATCAGCTCTCCTGTAGCCTTTGGATAAATTCCTAGTAGTGCTCTTGCTGGGTCTAGGGTAGTTCTATTTTTAATGTTTTGAGGAACCTCCACACTGTTTTCCAGAACGGCTGCACCAGTTTGCATTCCCACCAACAGTGCAAGAGGGCTCCCATTTCTCCACATCCTCTCCAGCATCTGCTGTTTCCTGAGTTGTTCATTTTAGCCACTCTGACTGGCGTGAGGTGATATCTCAGTGTGGTTTTGATTGGTATTTCCCTGATATTGAGTGACATTGAGCATCTTTTCATGTGTCTGTTAGCCATTTGGATGTTTTCTTTGGAAAAGTGTCTGTTCATGACTTCTGCCCATTTCTTCACTGGTTTATTTGTTTTTTGGGTGTTGAGTTTGGTAAGTTCTTTATAGATTTTGGATACTAACCCTTCGTCTGATGTGTCATTTGCAAATATCTTTTCCCATTCTGTCAGTTGCCTTTTAGTTTTGCTGCTTGTTTCCTTTGCTGTGCCGAAGTTTTTCTTATCTTGATGAGGTCCCAGTAGTTCATTTTTGCTTTTAATTTCCTTGCCTGTTGAGCGAGAAATTGCTGTGGCTGAGGTCAAAGAGGTTGTTGCCTATTTTCTCCTCTAGGGTTTTGATGGTTTTGTGTCTTACATTTAGGTCTTTCATTCATTTTGAGTTTATTCTTATGTATGGTGTAAGAAAGTGGTCCAGCTTCATTCTTCTGCACGTTGCTGTCCAGTTCTCCTAGCACCATTTGCTAAAGAGACTGTCTTTTTTCCATCAGATACTCTTCCCTGCTTTGTCAGAGATGAGTTGGCCATACATTTGTGGATCCAATTCTGGGTTCTCTATTCTATTCCATTGGTCTATGTGTCTGTTTTTGTGCCAATACCATACTGTCTGGATGATTACAGCTTTGTAGTAGAGGCTAAAGTCTGGGATTGTGATGCCTCCCACTTTGGTTTTCTTTTTTAACATTACTTTGGCTATTCGGGGTCTTTTGTGGTTCCATACAAATTTTAGGATTGTTTGTTCTAGCTTTGAGAAGAATGCTGGTGCAGTTTTGACTGGGATTGCATTGAATGTGTAGATTGCTTTGGGTAGTATTGACATTTTAACAATATTTATTCTTCCAACCCATGAGCGTGGAATGTTTTTCCATTTCTTTGTGTCTTCTTTAATTTCCTTCATAAGTTTTCTATAGTTTTCAGCATACAGATCTTTTCCATCTTTGGTTAGGTTTATTCCTAGTATTTTATGGTTCTTGGTGCAATTGTAAATGGGATCGATTTCTTGATTTCTCTTTCTGTTGCTTCATTATTGGTGTATAGAAATGCAACCGATTTCTGTACATTGATTTTATATCCTGCAACTTTGCAGAATTCATGTATCAGTTGTAGCAGCCTTTTGGTGGAGTCTTTTGGGTTTTCCGTGTAGAGTATCATGTTGTCTGCGAAAAGTGAAAGTTTGACTTCTTTTTTTGCCAATTTTGATGCCTTTTATTTTATTTTGTTGTCCGATGGTTGCGGCTAGGACTTCCAACACAATGGTAAACAACAGCGGTGAGAGTGGACATCCCTGACGTGTTCCTGATCTCAGGGGGAAAGCTCTCAGTTTTTCCCACTGAGGATATTAGCGGTGGGCTTTTCATATATGACTTTTATGGTGTTTAGGTATGTTTCTTCTATCTTGACTTTCTTGAGGGTTTTTATTAAGAAAACATGCTGTATTTTGTCAGATGCTTTTTCTGCATCTATTGACAGGATCATATGGTTCTTATCCTTTCTTTTATTAATGTAATGTATCACATTGATTGATTTGCAAATATTGAACCAGCCTGCAGCCCAGGAATGAATCCCATTCGATCATAGTGAATAATTCTTTTTATATGCTGTTGAATTAGATTTGCTAGTATCTTGTTGAGAATTTTTGCACCCATGTTCATCAGGAATATTGGCCTGTAATTCTCCTTTTTTGTGGGGTCTCTGTCTGGTTTGGGAATCAAGGTAATGCTGGTTTCATAGAATGAGTCCGGAAGTTTTCCTTCCATTTCTATTTCTTGGAACAGCTTGAGAAGAATAGGTATTAACTCTGCTTTAAATGCCTGGTAGAATTCCCCTGGGATGCCATCTGGCCCAGGACTCTTATTTGTTGGGAGATTTTTGATTACTGATTCCATTTCTTCACTAGCTATTGGTCTGTTCAAATTTTCTGTTTCTTCCCATTTGAGTTTTGGTAGTGTGTGGGTGTCTAGGAATTTGTCCATTTCTTCCAGGTCGTCTGGTTGTTGGCATATAATTTTTCATAGTATTCTCTGATAATTGTTTGTATTTCTGACTGGTTGGTTGTGATAATTCCAGTTTCATTCATGATTTTATCTATGAAATTGATATATACATAACTCTACAGGAACACAATGGCACTAAATTCATGTCTTTCGGCACTTTATACTTACATAATAAAATAGAATAAAATGAAATAAAGAAAATCAAATAGAATAAAAAAGTGCAAAAAAATTAGAAAAATTAAAAGAAAATAAAAATAAAAAATTTTCTTTCTTTATCCAAGAAAAGGAAGGAAAAAAACCAATTTAAACAAAAACAGGAAAAGGAAAGAATGAACTAATAAATGAACGAGCAAATAGAATGAAACCAGAATGAAGTTACATCCAGTCTTCGCTAGAACTAAAACTATGAAACACTCTTTGGTTCCTGCACCGAGCAGATGGAGTGACTTGTGCTGGCCTTCTAGGGGGTGTGCTTGGAGGGCACAGTTGGGTGGGGCTTGGTGTAACGGATCCCTTCTCCACGAGGTGGCACTGCTTAGCTTACTGGGGTGGATCAGCGTTGCACACGTGCGCATGTGTGGAGCGCTGGAAATGGCTTCACCCAGCTCCCTCGCCTCTGGCACAGGAACTTCTCGTTCTCAGGAACCCGCGATCAAGCACCCTTCCTTTGTCTCAGGACTCTGTCCACTCCCGCAATCTACTCTGTGTGTCCAAGCCATCCGCCTGCCAGGCAGCACCTCCCTCCAGAGTTTTATCTCGGCGGAGGTTGTGTTTCAACACCCCACACTTCAGAGACCCCTGAGGGTTGGATCCACATTGACTCCCTGGGGGAGGGTCTCGCCGAGCAATGGCCAGGTGCCGGCTTGCCCCAGAAGACGTTCGGGCGATTGCACGGTGGCAGAGGTTCAGAGATTATGGCAAACCACAACACACGGCCGTCGCCAGGTTTCATCGCACTCTGGCGTCTTTGTGCCAGTACCAGCAGATGTGACTGCTCTCCAGGGTCCCGTGGGACTTTTGCCTGTGGGGAGGCCGTATGGCCTCTACCAAATGCTCTCTGAGCAGGGGAACCGCTTCTGCCCGTGTGTGTGGCACATGGACCCCTCAGACCCTGCTGCCTACTCCTGGGGATTTGCCCTATATCCTCACCAGAGCATCGCCGGGCACTGAGCTCCGGAAATTCAGACTCTGCACTCCACTGTTTATAGAATCCTGGTGGTATTGAACCCCCTCTCCTTTCTTCCCGTCAATGGTTTTGGGAAACAGAGTTCTTGTTCAGTCCCCTGCGAGTGTTTTCACGCGTTCTCTCCTTCTCCCCAGCTACTTTCAGGGAAGCGTTTTTCTTGCACGATCCCAATGCGCCACGCTCTCCCCCTTGCTCTGTCCCCTGTCCGCAAAAACAGCTCCCTTCCCTCCGCGGCTTTTCTCTTCCCCGGTCAACCTCTCTGCACTGTGTGCCTGCTGCGTTCTGTGGCTCAGGGTATGCAGATCATTGTGTTAATCCTCAGATCAATTTCCTAGGTGCGCAAAATGGTTTGGCGCTGATCTAGCTGCGTTTCGGGGACGAGAGGAGCTCAGGGTCTCCGTGCTGTTCCTCCGTCCTCCCCCATCCAGAGCAAAGCCTTTAAAAGCCACCTGGGTTTCTAAGCAGAATGTGGACTGGGGTGGGCCCCCGGGGGACAGCTCCGCCTTTCTGAACTGCGTTCCTAGCCCGTCGTGGATGCTGGGATTGGGCCAGAGCCTCTGAGAGCAGGTGTGATCCATGCTCTAGGACTGCCTGGCTCGGTGGTGGGATGTCGCAGAGCGGGTCCCTCAGTGTGTGTGTCTTCTCTTCTTCCACCTCTCCTCCTGTGTACCCCTCGGTCTCCGGAGTTCCGGTGTCCCCTTGCCACAGCGCTGGCCTCGTACCTGTCCCAGAGCACACACACGCCTCCTCTCTTTTCCTCCCCAACCCCTCTCTTAGTTCCCAGCATCACCCTCCTCCTAGCATACGCACCTCCTTCCTCCTTGCCCACGATCCATTCCCTCCCACACCCCGTCCACCTCCTTCCTGGCCACACTTCCCCTTCCTGCCCCCCTCTAGAACCGAGGGTCCAGCTGTCTGTCTCTCACCACCTACCTGCTGCTCCAGACTCTTTGGCTGAGCTCCCCAGCTCTGTGGAGTCTGGCACACTGTTCTCCAGGCCCTATGGGGTGGATGACAAGGCTGTGGCGGGGGAAAGGGGGGCGGGTATTTCTGTGCACGGGATCCCAGGGCCGATACCCTAGGGCCTCCTCCTTGGGGGCCGAGCCTCCAATGACACCAGGCTCTCTACACCTTGAAGCGCAGCCCGTGTGTAGAATAGGGGCCAGGAGGCCAACTGGAGTGGGTGTTCAAGACCAAGTCCAAGGTGCATCTTCTCTTCTTTCTGAGTTCTCTCTTCTTCCCACCTCGCAGCAGTCAGCACATACCACAGGTGTGGACTTTTCTCAGTGATGCCTTGAGTTCTTCGATGGGAAGTCCTGGCAGAAATAGAAGGGGCCGTTACCTTCTCTGCTCCAGCTTTCAGGACCCAGGGCATGTGAACGGAGACAGGACATAGACGGGGAAACAGTGTTCGATGCCGATGCAGATAGGGGTCCTCTGTGCCCCAAAGGCATCTGTTGACTGGCCCCAGCCAGAGTGCCACCCTGCACTCCCAGGGTGAGGGAGCAGGTTGGGCGGGCGGGGGCGGGGGTGGGGGGTGGATATAGCTGATTAGGGTACAACCAAGAAGAGGAGCTATCGCTTGTGTGCTCAGCCTGGGATCGGGTGTCCAGCATTCAGCGTATCAAGATAGAAGCCCGTCATTTTACAGGTAGCAGGGAGTGGAGGCCCAGAGAGGGTAAGCGCTAAGTGCAGACTCCACGGCCCCCTGCCGCATCAGTGTGTGGGTGCGCCCACGTGGTCCGGAAGGCCACTCAGGCCAGCAGGAAGGGGGCACGTATTGCTTCCTGCGAAGGATTCCCACGTGCCAGCTCGCAAACCACTGCTGATCTACAGTGAAGTTACTGTCGGTCCATAGTTAAGTGGAAACATAAGGGGCGCCTGGGTGGCTCAGTTGGTTAAGTGTCCAACTTTGACTCAGGTCATGATCTCACAGTTCAGGAGTTCGAGCCCCACGTCCGGCTCTGTGCTGACAGCTCAGAGCCTGGAGCCCCGCTTTGGATTCTGTGTCTCCCTCTCTCTCTCTGACCCTTCCCTGCTCGGGCTCTGTCACTCTCTCTTTGTCTCTCTCAAAAATGAATAAACATTAAAAAAAATTTTTTTTTACAGCAAGAATAAGAACCCTGGGGTGATGCATGAAACTGCATGCGGGTTTGATTGCAGTTCCATTCTCTCTACCTTTTTTATGTTAAAATGATTAAAATCACAGTTGAGGCTTGGCGGTGGAGGGGACCTACCGCAAAATAATCTTTGGAGCCTTTTGGATTCCCCTCTGTTTTTTAAGTTGTCATCCATGTGTGAAATTGAAAAGCCCCTGAACACGAGCGCACTTAGCAGTCTCCTTCCTCCCACTGACTGGGGAGGGTCCTCACTTGGCCCAAATCGGGAACGTGCTCACTCCCCATCTCACGGCACCAAAGCCTCCTGGTTCCATTCCACGTGGGCGCCCCCCTGAAGCCTGTGGAGGGCCAGCTGTTGGCCTGGGCTCAGCCCCTTGGAAGCTCACCAAGGCACTTTAAAAGAAAACATTCAAAGGAGGTAAGATTTTCATATGGGTTTGAGATCTAGGTATGCGCCTCACTGTCCCGGGAAGCATCAATCCTGCCTTTGCCCGTATAAAGTTCATTTCATCTCGGCTCTTTTCTAACCGCATCGGTAAATGAGCGAATGCCCGACAGGACGCCTGCCTCTGCCTCCCGGTGGCCCCCTTCTCTGGGGCAGGCTCCGGCTGCCGCTGGGCCGGGAAGAAAGGCGTGCAGCTTGTGGCGTCATTTTTTTTCTTTCTTTTTTTTTTTTAATCTGATGGTAAAATGAAGATCAGTGCCAGGCATTCGGTGCTGCTTAATAATAGTAAGGCTCATTTTATTTACTGGCTATTAGAAATGGTGAGGGTGACGTTTATTTCTCCTGGGAATAGCACCCTTGCTTCATTGCACCAGAAGTCCCGCAGGGGCTGTGTCCTGTGGATGACCAAACTCTGCTCCCTGGTTTGCTTAGAAGCAGTTCCAGTACAAAGAGGAAAGCATATTGTGACTTAGCGCATAAGGTGTTGACCCGGAGGAGAGGGGTCTGATGTTAGGTTTGTATAAGGTGTGATACTTTTCACGGATGCCAGCGTCCTAGGGGGGTGGCACCGTAGGGCATGCCATTTTATAATGGTGCCATTTGAGCAGTTGTCTACCTGGAAAACCCCTATTACATCCCTGTGGGGAAGGACAGAGCCAACGTATTTTTTTCCTAGGGGAGAAAATGTGGGGGCAAAATTGGAAAATTGCTAAACTGTAGTACCATATGCAGTTTCTGAAGCTTTCCTAAATGTTTTGGTGACTAAAGGAGAAAGTGCGTCAGGACCCTGTTATCAGGCCCTCACTTTGCGCTGTTGTGGATTAACCCCCATCTGCTTTGTGCCAGATGTCTGCTGACAGCGACTGACAGGCTGGCAACAGCCCCCCACCCCACCCTCCAACACGCACACACACACACACACACACACACACATACACATACACACTCGGGCCAACCCTGCCCTTGGCGATGTGCCCCAGTGCCCTCCTAATGGACTAAGCCCAGTCACTATGACCAGTCAGTATGAAATGGAGGTGGAGAAACTGGAACTGAGCCCCTGCTGAAACCCACACCCGGTGAGTCAGCCTCCCGGTGACTGTGTGGTGCAGGAGAAAGTTGGCCTCCCTGGAGTGGGCAGGTGGGGGGCGGGTGGAGTTTGGAAATGCTCTGCCAGTTCTGAGACCAAATCCCCGCTCGGGGGGAGTTCCCAGCCTTAGACTTGGTTTGCCCTCGCTCTTGTCAAAGCCCAGCGGCGAAGACGGCCCGGAACACAACTGTCGCCAAATACACGTGGGTTGATTTAGTTTGCTTCAGTGAGAATGTGCGCCAGACTGGATGACCCGGTGAGAGGGGCCTGGGCTTCTGGGCTTCTGCTGGGTGATTCTTTTTTTTTTTTTTTTTAATTTTTTTTTTTAACGTTTATTTATTTTTGAGACAGAGAGAGACAGAGTGTGAACGGGGGAGGGGCAGAGAGAGAGGGAGACACAGAATGGGAAGCAGGCTCCAGGCTCTGAGCCATCAGCCCAGAGCCCGACGCGGGGCTCGAACTCACGGACCACGAGATCGTGACCTGAGCTGAAGTCGGACGCTTAACCGACTGAGCCACCCAGGCACCCCTGCTGGGTGATTCTAAGACGGCTTCGAGGGAGCCAAGGCCAGTTCTGGACTGGGGGATGTCCAGACCCATCAGTGATAGAGTGTCCCAGTCACTTTATCTAGAAGCTAGAGGATTGTCCTGCTGGAGTGGCCTCCAGTGGTAGATGGAGCACGGGATATTTAGGTATTCTCACGTTTGCAGAGCGCCCCTCTGGCTGGTGTCTCCCTGGGTTACAGGGTGGCTTCATGCCATGATTGTTACGTTCTAGGGCATCACAAGTTCATTTGGGAATATCCCAGCCTGGGTGTCAGCCACGTCAGGGCTGTGCTCTATTTTCTCCCCGTCCCACCTCCCCTGGACCCCCAGTTCCCTCCTTTATAAAAGGGGTTGGGGGTGACTCCCTGGGGCTGGTTGGAAATCCAGACCTATGGCAGACGCGGCCCCACCCCAGACCCACTGGCGTCATGAGGTCCCACAGAGGTTTCCAGGCACACGCAAGTTTGAGTAGCACTTTTCATCGTACAGCTGTGTATTCAGTGATGGGAATGTGTCTGAGGAACAGCAGGCGTGTTGGGTAATAGGCCCCGTCTGTCCTCCATTTCCCTTGGTGCCCTTTCGAGATAAGACAGCATGCGTAAAATCAATGAGTGTCTCAGCCATCCTGCTTAAAGCGGGTGGTAAGTAAAATTGTATTATTGTGAGGTAGATAGGATTCGTGTTGGGAGCCCAGGTCACACGCTGACCTCACCCTCTTACGAGCCATTTCGTTTCCCTCCTGCTTTTTCCCTACAAAAACTTGCCCTGACACTTAAGAGAGATCTCATGAAGTCGTTATGCCAAGGATTTATTTCCCTACCAGAGCATTCCGGGGGTATTTTACTTTTTAACCAGGTACAAGGGTCTTGACCCAAAGAAGTGAAATTCTAATGATGGAGTTTCTAGAATTTCTGGTAGTGAGAAACTTTCCATGGTAAAGAAAAGAGCCGTGAGTGCCAGGCTTTAGTTGACCGCCTGTGGGCATTTGAACAAGACGGAACAAGCTCCACTGATGATGGGCAGGTGAAGCTCTGGCTTTTATAATCCAGACACCCTTTATCGCAAGGGGTTGGTTCATCGATCCATTGCCTGGAGGGCGATAGGGTAAGCAGCCACCCAGATTTGCATGAGACTAAGGGGTTTCCTGGGACACAGGACTTTGAGCCCTAAAACTCGGTCAGTCCTAGACAGAGTGGGATGGTTGGTCACCAGCGGGTGAGAGATGTGCCTGTTTTGAAAGCACGTGCAAGGTGTCAGATGTTAGCACTGCCTCATTGCAAGGATACTGGCCTTCTGTTTAAACTTGATCTGATTGGAGCGTGGTGGGGCGCTGTCTATGCTTTTATGCCATCTCGATGCCTCTTGGGAGAACTCAGGGTGCTTGAGCTTGAGAGTGACACAGGGGCAGTGTCTGGGACCAGGGGACCTTTGAAGGGGTCTGAGCTCTGTGGATATGGGAGAGCTCCACTGCTCAGAGCCTGGCAGGGATGTAGCACTCGGCCATCAGCTGGCTTTACCTGGCTTTTGCCTCCATTTCTGGGCTCTCAGATGAAACATATTCCGTGGGAAGGCACTCTGTGTGCTCCCGCCTTGTGGACCAGAGCCTTTGAGGGCTGACGGGGTGAACAGAGGTGGGAGTGGAAGCCTGGCAGCGAGAGGACCCAAGGTGGAGATGGGTGGAGCAGGCTCGGCCCCCACGTGATGTCAGGAGCTTGGGGAAATGGCAGCATGGTTGCCCCTTCCAGGCCAAAGTACCTTTGTGTCCAGTCAAGCGGTTGAAAAGCTTCCTGACTTAAAAGGAGCCAGTTTGTTTCATGGGCAGGAAGAGTCCTGATTTCTCTGGGGAATACTTTTCGGAAAGAGGGTTTGGGAAATGGAAACCATCGGTAGGGAAGTATTGGATCACAGCTTTCAACCACTTAGATCCAATTTAAGATTATTATTGAATGCCGTGCTAGTAAAAACAAGACAGCAAAGTAGTCACAGGAGGGAATGTATGTTAATAGTTTTGATGTTTCGACTCTGGATAGTTTGGTGAGATGTAGGTTTTTGACCTCATGGCTGGGAGTTGGGGGAAGGAGAGGGGTTCTGAGGGATATGTGTTTTGGAGACTTGGCCAGGTTTGTATAGCACCATGCGAGGAGATCATGTGCAGCGATCCTGGATGGACCCAGCGAACCTGGATGGACCCAGGTTCAAATCCTGCATCTGGCATGTAGATCCGGGGTTCTTGGGCAAAGTATGATCCCTCCTTTTAGTTCTTCCCTCTGCTGAACACACACGTGGTAGGCCCTCAGCTAGAAAATCACCATATGTGCCCTCAATTCAGCTTCACAGGTATGGGTGGTAGTTTTATTACGTACATTTTATAAATAAAGAAACAAACTTAGAGGAGAAAAGTGACTGATCCAGGGTTATACAGGTGATAAGGGCAGAACAAGGAACTCAGGTCCGTTGGTCATTTATCATTTTTTGGCTTCAGAATAGAAGTGGTTCATGGGGAAGAACACTCAGGTTCCCTTCCCCATCTCCCTTTGTTCTTTTAGTGCGTAACCAGTCTTCTGAAAAGCTGTTTCTAGAGGGCAGTTCAAAACGGAGGCATAAGAAGACCCTGAACTCAGCCTCCCGTCATGAGCACACCAAATCTACGGCTGCGTATGGAACATTCCCTCTGAAAAAGACTTGAAAGCTAGCCGAACAGCTGTTCTACAACAGAGAATGAAAAGACCACACCAGGATGGGTTGGAGAGACAAAGACACAGTCTTGCCAAACCTGCATCCCCAGCACAGTGATCCATAAGTGGGAAGGATCTCACAGACCACAGATCGTGGTCCTGAGGAGTGAAGGATTTGAGCCCTACAGCATGCACCCCAGCCCTTGGGACCTGCACTGAGGAGAGCAGCACCCCCCCCGAAACTCTGGCCTTGAAAACCAGCATGACTTACACCCAGGAGACCCACAGGACTGTGGGAAACTGAGACTCTGCTCTCAAAGGGCTCATGCACAGACCCACTGTCCCTGGGACACAGTGCAAAAGGAACATGTTTAAAAGTGCTTCAACCATACGTGAAGGGGATTTACTGACTAATCTCAAAGCATCAGCTAGAGAGGTAGGATTGTGATGTCAGTCTCTCCGGTGATGGAGGCACCGGTGAGCGCCCCTTTTATATGCTTCTGCTTTTGCTCTTTGCTTTGACCCAGTGCTTCCCTATGGCCCCACACCACTAAACCTGTCAGGCGGGCCCCAGCCTGGTGTTCCCTGCATCCCTGCCAAAGTCAGTGAGTGGATCTGTGGCTCTGGCGCCCAGGGGGCTTGTGTTTCTGGGCCCCATAGAACTGAAACAATTGGAGAGGCGGTTCTTGGCAGGGTACCATCCCCAGGACACTGCAAGGACAGCCAACTGAAACACGCCCCAGTCTTTCTGTGACCACCCTTTCAAGACTGGGATTGACCCCTCTTTTGCCTAATACATACAAACAGAGTGAAGCAAAATGAGGAAACCGAGGAATATGTTCCAAATGAAAGAACAAGATAAAACCTCTGGGGAAAAAAAAAAAACTCCTAATGAAATGGAGATAACTTACCTGATAAAGAGTTCAAAGTAGTGGTCATAAGGGTGCTTCCTGATCTTGGGAGGAGAATGGATGAACAAAGAGAAAATACAGGAAAGTGCCAGACAAAAGCCTCAGAACTGAAAATACAATAGGTGAATTCAAATACACTAGAGAGGTTCAACAGCAGACTAGATGAAGCAGAAGAAAAGATCAGTGACCTGGAAGATAGGGCAGTGGAACTCACCCACGGAGCAGCAAAAAGAAAAAAGAATTTTAGAAAGTGAAGAGAGCATAAGAGAAGTATAACAGAACATGAAATGGAACAGTCCATGATAAGTCTCCCAGAAGGAGACCACAGAGAGAAGGGGACAGAAAACGTATTTGAAGGAATAATGGTTAAAAACTTCTTAACCTGGGGAAGGAAGCAGACCATTCTATCCAGGAAGCCCATGTTGTAATTAAATTGCCAAAAGGTAAAGAGAGAATCTTAAAAGAAGTAAGAGAAAAACAACTTGTTTCATATGGGAGAATCCCCATAGACTATCAGATTTTGCAGCAGAAACTTTGCAAGCCAGAAGGGAATGCATGATATATTCACATTACTGAAAGCAAAAACAAAACAAACAAAAAAAACACCCAGCCAAGATTTTTCTGTCTGGCAAGATTATCATTCAGAACTGAAAGAGAGAGAGTTTACTCTCTTTAGAGTATAAAGAGAGTATATAGACAAGCAAAAACTATAGACAAGCAAAAACTAAAGGAGATTACTACCACTAAACTGGCCTTACAAGAAATGTTACAGGACTCCTTTAAGTTGAAAAGAAAGGGCACCAGTTAGTAACAAGAAAACATATGAAAGTAAAAATCTCACTGATAAAGTTATAGTAAAAGTAGTGGACTAATCACTTTAAACGTTAGCACGAAGGGGAAAAGACAAAAGTAATAAAAATAACTACAACAGTTAGTTAAGAGATACACAAAATAGGGGTGCCTGGGTGGCTCAGCCAGTTAAGTGTCTGACTCTTGATTTTGACTCAGGTCATGATCTCTCGGTTCTCTGTGCTGACAGCATGGAGCCTGCTTGGGATTCTCTCTCTCTCCCTCCCCTGCTCAGAGTGGTACCGTCTCTCTAAATAAATAAATGCTAGAAAAAGAGAGAGAGAGAGAGAAAGAGAGAGATATACACAAAATGGAAAGTAAAATGTGACATTGAAAACATAAAACATGGGAGGGGGAATTTAAATGTAGAATTCTAGATGAGTTCAAAATTAACTTGCTATCAAAATAGACTTTTGCATGTATATATAGAGGCTGATATATATGTAAGTCTTGTGGTAACCACAAAACAACCTAAAGTGGAAACACAAAAGAGAATGGAATATAAATGTAATATCAAAGAAGGGCATCAAGCCACAAAGGTGGAGAACAAGAGAAGCAGAAAGGAACAGAGAGTAACTGCAAAACAGGCAGAAAGCAATGAACCAAATGGCAATAAGGACATACCTATCAATAATTACTTTAAATGTAAATGGACTCACTTCTCCAATCAAACGAAGACCCATCTGGATGCTGCCCACAAGAGATGCACCTCAGTTGTAAAGACGCACACAGACTGAAAGTGGAAGTTCAGGAAAAGATGTTTCATACAAATGGAAACCAAAAGAAAGCTGAGGCAGCTGTACTTAACATCAGACAAAATAGACTTGAAAATGAAGACTGTGATAGAAGACAGTGATGGGCATTCCACAGTCAAGGGATCAATCCAGCAAGAAGATAGGACATTTGTAAACATTTATGTACCCAACATATGAGTGTTTAAATATATAAAGCAAATATTAACAGACCTAGAGGGGGAAATCAAAAGCAATACAATAATAGTAGGGGACTTTAATACCCCCCCCTTACATCAATAGATAGACCATCCACATTGGCATTAAATGACATTTTAGACCAGATGGACTTAATAGATATATGTACAGAACTTTCCATTCAAAAGCAGTAGAATGCATATTCTTCCCAAGTACACAAGGAGCATTCTCCAAGGTACATGTTAGGCCACAAAACAAGTCTCAATAAATTTGAGAAGATCCTATCAAGCATCTTTTCAGGCCACAGTGATATGAAATTGGAACTTAATCACAAAATGAAAACTAAAAAAATCACAAATACGTGGAGATTAAACAATGCTACTGAACGATCAGTGAGCCAATGAAGAAATTGAAGGAGAAACAAAAAATTCGTTGATCAAAATACAACATTCCAGAATCTATGGGAGATAGCAAAAGCAGTTCTGAGAGGGAAGTTCATAGCAATACATGCTTACCTCAAGAAATAAGAAAAATCTCAAACGACCTAACTTTACACCTAAAGGAAATAGAAAAAGAAACACAATAGACTAAAATGGTGATGGAAAATATCAGTGAAACTAAGAGCTGTGTTTTTAGATAAACAAAATTAATAAACCTGTAGTTAGACTCATTAAGAGAAAAAGAGGTTCCAGTAAATGCAGTCAGAAATAAAAGAGGGGAGGTTACAACCGATACCAAAGAAATACAAAGGATCATGAGAAATTACTATGAATAATTATAGGCCAGCAAATTTAACAACCTAGAACAAAGTGGATACATTCATAGAAACAATCTTTTAAGACTGAATTATAAAGAAATAGAAAATCTGAACAGATCAATTATCAGCAGAGATTGAATCAGCAATCAAAAACCTCCCAACAAACATAAGTCAGGGACCAGACAGCTCCACTGTTGAATTCTACCAAATATTCAAAGATTTAATCCCTGTCCTTCTCAAACTCTTCCAAAAAATGAAGAAGGAATGCTTCTAAACTTCCTTTATAGGGCCAGCATCTCACTGATACCAAAACCAGGTAAGGACACAGCTAAAAAAGAAATAATAGGCCAGTAACTCTGATGAACATAAATGCAAAAAAAACCCTTCTCCAAATATTGTAAACTGAATTCAGCCCTACACTAAAAAGATCATACACTATGATCAAATGGGGGTCTATTCCAAGAATGCAAGGATGGTTCAACACCTGCAAATCCATCAGCATGATACACTGCATTAACCAAATGGAGGATAATAATCATATGGTCATCTCAATAGATTCAGAAAAAAGCATCTGACAAAGTTCAGTATCCATTTATAATAAAAACTGTCAACAAAGCAGGTATAGAGGGAATGTACCCAACATAATAACAGCTATATGTGACAAGCCCACAGCTAACATTATATTCAGTGGTGAAAAGCTGAAAGCTCTTCCACTGAGATCAAGAACAAGACAAGGATGCCCACTCTTGCCACTTGTATTCAACATAGTATTAGAAGTTTTAGCCAGAGCAGTTAAGCAAAAAAAAAGAAAAGACATCCAAATTAGAAAGGGGGTAGTAAAACTGTTGTTATTTGTATATGAGGTGATTTTATATATTAGAAAACCCTAAAGACTCCACCAACAAACATTAGAATTAATAAATTCAGTGAAGTTGCAGGATACAAAATCAGCGTAAAAGCTGTTGCACTTTTTTTTTACAGTAAAAATGAACTTTCAGAAAGGGAAATTAAGAAAATAATCCCATTTACAGTTGCATGAAAACGAATAAAATACCTGGGAATAAATTTAACCAGGAAAGACCTATACACTGTAAACCACAAGACGCCGATGAAAGAAATTGCAGATACAAATAAATGGAAAGATATTCTCTGCTCATGGCCTGGGAGAATTAATATTGTTAAAAAGTCCACATTACCCAAAGCAATCTATACATTCAATGGCAGTCCCTAACAAAATTCCAATGGCATTTTTCA
Organism: Lynx rufus; assembly: GCF_022079265.1. NCBI lineage: Eukaryota > Metazoa > Chordata > Mammalia > Carnivora > Felidae > Lynx > Lynx rufus. The sequence goes on from NW_025814840.1 coordinate 17,777,159, forward strand.
CAGAAATAGAACAAATCTAAAATTTGTATGGAACTGCGAAAGAGCCCGAATAGTGAAAACAATCTTAATAACAACAAAGCTGGAGGCATCACACTCACTGATTTTCAATACAAAGCTGTATTACAAAGCTATAGTAATCAAAACAGTATGATTTTGGCATCTAGTCAGATGCATAGATCAATTGGAACAGAATAGAGATTCCTGAAATAAAATCCAAGCATGTATGGTCAGTTAATTTAGAACAAAGAAACCGAGAATATGCACTGGGGAAAGGACAGTCCCTTCCATAAATGGTGTTGGGAAGACTGGGCCACTGTTTCACTCCATACGCAAAAATTAACTGAAATTGGATTAAAGACTTGAATATAATATCAGAAGCCGTAAAACTCCTACAAGAAAACATAGGCAGTAAGCTCCTTGACGTTGTTCTTGGCAATATTTTTTAGGATCTGATTCCAGAGGCACTGGCAACAAAAGGAAAAATAAACACGTGGCCTATATCAAACTATACCGCTTCTGCACAGCGAAGGAAACCGTCAACAAAACAAAAAGGCAACTTACTGAATGAGAGAAGATATTTGCAAATCATGTATCCAATAAAGTTAATATTCAAAATATATAAAGAACTCCTAGAAATCAATAACAAAAAACCAATGTGATATAAAAATGGGCAGGGAATCTGGGCATTTTTCCAAATAAGACACACAAATGGCCGACAAGCGTAAGACAAGATGTTCAGCATCTCTAATCATCATTTGATTGGCATTGGGAAATGCCAGTCAAAACAACAATGATTAGATATCACCTCACACTTCTCAGAATGGTACTTGTTATTATGAGATAGCAAATGTTAGCAGGAATGTGGAGAAAAGGGAACCCTCGTGCACATTTGGTGGGAATATAAATTGGTGCAGCCACTGTGGAATACAGTACGGAGGTTCCTCGAAAAACTAAAAATAGAACTACTCTATGATCCAGCAATTTCACTTCTGAGTATTTCTCTGAGGAAGATGAAAACATCAAGAAAATACATGCATTCCTGTGCTTATAGCAGTATTGTTTACAACAGCCGAGATAGGGAAGCAACTTAAGTGTCCGTTGATGGCTGGCTGGCTGAAGTTGTGGTATATACCCACAATGGAATACTACTCAGCCATAAAAAAAAAACAATGAAATCTTGCCATCTGGAACAAATGGATGGAGCTTTATGGTATTACGTTGAGTGAAATAAGCCAGAGAAAGACAAATACTGTAGGATCGCACTTATGTATGGATTCTAAAAAAAACAAAAACAAAAACAAAATCAATCTCATAGATGCAGAGAACTGACTGGTGGTTGCCAGAGGAGAGGGGATTTGGGGGGTGGGCAAAATGGGAAAAGGGAGTCAAGAAGAACAAACTTGGCAGTCAAAATAAATAAGTCGCGGGGATGTAATATACATGATGGTGAGTGTAGTCAATAATCTATTGCACATGACATGACTTTGTGTGGTAATGGAGATGCTGGACTCACTGTGGTGATCATTTTGCATCGTACGCAAATATGGACTCATGTTGTAAACCTGAAACTGATGTTATGTGTCAGTTACACGGGAGTAAAAAAAACAAACAAAACAAACGCTATTTCCAAAGACACAAGTGTTGGTCCAGAGCCTTTCCAAGTGTCATGGCTTAGTTACTCTTTCCTGAGCTGTAGCCAGGACTCTGGTTAAAGGACCATTGTTGAGTAAATATGTTTTTAGTCCCCGAACTCAACTTTGCTTTTTGCAAAGATGACAGTTACAATTTCTGTGTTTATTTTGCCCATCAGCCCAGCAATGCAAATGAAACAGGCTTTCTTTTTCTCTTATGATATATTCATGCCCAGCTTTGGGCTTGAAATTTTAGTCTCCGGCACATGAGACCTCAGGATTTGGATAGAGATTCCCCCAGAGCTCACTCTGTCCTCCTGTTTGCTGAATCACAGTGTCTTCTGGCTGTGGGACCTTGACTTTGAATAGAGAGACAGATGCTTGGTAATTACAAGGTTCCCTTCCTACAGTAGGGGATTGGCAAGTAATTGCCTTGTTTTTTTAAGGGAGAAATTGAAGCAGCATTTTAAAGAGCCAGAGCCACCCTTGTACGTGACAGGAAAAATGAACCGAACCCTGGAAATACGTCCACCTCCCTTCCCAACGCAGAAGAGGTTTGGGAAAGGAAGCTTGACTGAGATTGCATTGAAGTGAAGGCAGGACAGGAAGGACTGGAGCAATCATTAGGACCATCGCGGATGGGCACCATGCATTGTAAGTGTGCTGAGTCAGAGTCACTTTCTGCGTCCACCCCTTTCTCGGTGCCCAAGGAAGACTCATTTCTCGTAGGGAAAGTTAGAAAATACAAATAAGCAAATTTCCCACCACTCTGAGCTAAACACTGTTTGCATTTTGGCAAATATCTTTCTAGCTGCTCTGTGTGTGTGTGTGTTTAAGGATGAGCTTTTACTCTATTTTTTGTAAGCTGATTCCCCTCCCCACCCCCCCCCCCCCTTTAACACCATATAGTAACCAAAGTGTTTTTCGGTAAATACACATCCATCCTTACTGCTCAAAGCATGGTCCTTGGACCACCAGCAGCAGCATCACCTGGGAGCTTATGGAAATGCAGATTCTCAGGCCCCAGAGTCCACATTTTTTCACAACATCCTAGTGATTTTTTTTTTTTTTTTACTTTTGAGCTTAAGGAATATGGAACCACCTTATTTTATTTTATTTTATTTTATTTTATTTTTTAAGTTTATTTATTTATTTTGAGAGAGACGGCGTGAGCAGGGGAGGGATAGAGACAGAGGTGGGGAGAGAGAGAGAATCCCAAGTGGGCTCCACACCGTCAGCACAGAGCCCAATGTGGGGCTCAAACTCGTGAAACCGTGGGATCATGACCTGAGCTGAAACTGAGAGTCAGATGCTTAACCTTAACTGAGCCAGGTGCCCCTGAACCACATCATTTTGAGTAGCTGCCTAATATTCCATTTTGTAAATGTGCTCTAATTTATTTTTTTTTTAATTTTTTTTTTCAACGTTTATTTATTTTTGGGACAGAGAGAGACAGAGCATGAACGGGGGAGGGGCAGAGAGAGAGGGAGACACAGAATCGGAAACAGGCTCCAGGCTCCGAGCCATCAGCCCAGAGCCTGACGCGGGGCTCGAACTCCCGGACCGCGAGATCGTGACCTGGCTGAAGTCGGACGTTTAACCGACTGCACCACCCAGGCGCCCCATTGTGCTCTAATTTAGATAACCAATCTCTTATTATCTGCGCTTGGAGATTTTTCATGAATTTTCACTTTTGTTATTAGTACTGTGATGAACATCATTATACCAAATGTCCTGTCTCCTTGGCTGATTATCTGCCCGGGACGCGTTAGTAGAAGATCTGAAGATCCCTCTGAAGATCTCTGATGAAAGTTGCCAAATCAGAAATAACGGGTGTCCATTTTCCTATGCCGATTCTTTATTAAAAAAATCTTTGATGGTTTGGTAAAAACAAATGGCACCTCATCACCAGTGGTTAATTTGTCTGATACTCGTGTGGTTAAACATGAATTCACTTACTTGTTAGCCTTTTGTCTTCGTCATGTAAATTGTTTAGGTCCGTTGTTTTTCCTTTGAGGGAGGGTTTGTCATTTTTATACTTGACTTGGTAAGAACTCTTTTTATATTTAGATATTATGTCTTTGAAATGTGTTACAAGTAGAGTTCCAATTTCCAACATGGTGTTTTTAACCTGCACTTGATTATGTCCCAAATGCAGGACGAGATTTGGGGGGTTGGAAGCCTGAATTGGGAGAATCTGTGCAATGTAACTATAGAGCCGTTTCTCTTAAACCAACATGAAAATCACTGCTTATGGAAGAAGTGAGTTCAGCGTTCTGACTGAACAAACCTAAGGCAAGACAGTCTGTCCCTGGTGCCTTAGGGACCCAGAGAACCTCACTGAACTTGGCAAAGGAGCATTTCCCATTTTCTTCTATTGCTTAATGCTGGATTTTTTTTTTTTTTTACAACATGGAGCTGGAAGAACTTTACAGTTTTTATGTTTATTTTAATTTATTTTGAGACAGAGTGAGTGAGCAAGTGAGGGGCAGAGAGAGAGAGAGAGAGAGAGAGAGAGAGAGAGAGTACCAAGCAGGCTCCATAACTCCGTGCTGAACCCGACGTGGAGATGAGCCGTGAGATCATGACCTGAGCTGAAATCAAGAGTCGGACACTTAACTGACTGAGCCACTCAGGCGCCCCAAGCTTTTAATTTTTAAAGTAAACTTTATAGCCTAGCAGACAAGTAGTAGTATATGTCTGTGTGTATAGAGTATCATTTCTATAAAATTTTAAAATTTCTAAATGGAGAGCAGGTAGGGACAAGAAATGTGCTCTAAAGACATTCATGTTTCCAAATGACCTTACTTATAACCTCATTTCCAGGATTCATTATTTCTGAGCCCACAATAAATTAGTCTTACTGAAAGTACTTTTCTCTCTTGACCCTGATTCAGTTGCTTTTTAAGGAGCTGGTGTGGTTTAGATTCAGAAGTAGAATAAAGGACAAAACAGGCAGAATCCCAGCTGGCCCCAGATGGCCCCTGGGCTCCGGGAGGAACCCCTAACCTCACAGAGCCCAGCAGGCTGGCTGTGTGCATGCAGGGCAAGCCAGAAGGCTGTGGGCCCGCAGGTCAGGTGGCTGAAGCGGGGGCTGGTTGGGGACAAAGAAGCTCGCCTCCCTTTTGGCAGGAAAGGAGCCCTGGGCCAGTTCTGCCCTCAGCAGTATTTTCCACCTGCTCTGGGACCCACAGGGGCTGTGAACGGGATGTGCTTCCAGCACCTGCTTGAACAACCGGACGGTCTTTCTTGCACAGGCACGTACAGGGCTGACCCAGAGATTTCCCGGGGACATGCTGAGGGCTCCCAAGGGAGAAGTGGGCCGGACGGAGGCTGACACCGTCACAGTGAATAAAGGAGGCCACGGTGAAAACGTAACATTTGTATGAGAACGAGATCAAGTGCTTGGGCATCCAGAAGAAGGAGTGCGTTTTGTTTAAAGATGAAGATCCTGAGGAAGGTCCCAGCCGAGCTAGGTTCTGCAGGCTGCATGGAGAACGGATGTGTGCGGTGGGAGGGAGCCGGAACGGGCGCTCTAGCCTGAGGGAGCCGTGTGGGCTCAGGGCTGCACAGCCCGGGTCCAGCGCCAGCCCCCTGGCCAAGATGCAGAGACTGGGTGTGCCCGAGAAGTGCCGCCCGGCCGTGCGGTGGCCATCAGGAAGTGGCAGTGACCTCGGCACCGGGAAAGACCCAGGATCCAGGCTGGGGCAGCACGTGCCTCTTTCCCCAGGGACGCTCAGAGGGGAGGCCGATGGCATCTGCCGACCCCATCTGTATTAGGAGCACTTGCGAGCAGCAGGATTATTCTATGGCTGAGTGTGTTCGCCATTCGAGAAGGGAAGCACTCTGGACTTGGGAGACAGAAAACTTGGGATTAGTTCTAGTTCGTGTAAATTTCTCAATGTCATTCCGCTTTCCGCTTCCTGGTCCGTGACATGGGCAAAGCAATAGCCGTTTTGGAGGTTCCACGTGAAGATGGTAGGAGACCGTGTGGGCGACAGCAGTTTAGAAACTGTAAAGCACTGTGTGCACAGAGGGCGTGTTCCTCATTGTTGTTCCTCTCTTCAGGAACACCCCAGGGGCTGTTCTAGCAGTAGATAGACAGACAGACAGACAGACAGACAGGCATCCACCCGCCCTGGGGCCGCCCACCTGCAGCTCTGTGCAGAGCCCTCTGCAACCATGGGGACTGGTGTTCTTTCTTACTTTTCTGTCGTCTGTTCCTGGCTTGATTCAACCATTGCTGTCTCGGGCCACGTCAGCACTCTTACCTTTATTCCACGTAAGCTCTCTCTTCTTCCTGACGTTACGGAACCAGGCTGGAACGCTGGTGGAAAAACCAAGCGGCACTCGGAGATCTTGGTGGATCGGAGATTTATTTAACACCGGCGGGCTCAGAGGAGACCGTTTCTCCAAAGATCTGAGCCCCGAATGCGAGCGGGAAGGGTAATTTATAGTTATCAGCCTCCATACTTGTGTGTGTGTGTTTTTTTTGGGGGGGGGGTGCTGTTTCAGGCGCGCAGCAAACCAAAGGAAGAAGAACCCGGAGGAGGGGTCTCTAAGCTACAGACCAGAGTTTGTTTTAGCCCCATCAGCCATCTTTGGTGTACTTTATCCATTTCTCCAACACTAACAGCCTAAGCCCTTTGCAAAAGCAGAGACTGCACCCCTGGGTCTTGGGTACAGGTGTGGGTGCTGACCAGCACAGCCTCCTTCCCCGCTGGGTGGGCATTTGCTCAACAGGATGGTCTCTGGGAACCCTAAAGCTCTCACCCACGCTCAGCATGGCCAACACATCCCCTCTCCTTTCTCCTTTCTGCTGAAGCACAGTCTTGGCAACCCGAGTTAGAGGCAGGGATGAGGCTGGGGGGTCTGGGTGGAGTTCTGGCCTGGAGGGGTGCTGCAGGGTGCAGGCCCGACCTGGGTGTGCCCTGACCTCCGCTGCCCTGAGGGCCCAGCACAGGGGGGGCGGAGCTCCTGGCCGCGGACGGTCTGAATTAGGAACTTGCAGCAGGGTTAATTTCTCTGTATAATTAAGTAAAGGAAAATGGCTTGAAAGAGTGCTCGATTCCTCCACAAGGCACGTTTCCTCATGGGGCTTCGTTTTCCACGCCTCGATTACAAGGGCGGGCTGCTGAGGAAACGCTAGCTTTTTAAAAAATAAATGGAAGTATCATTGGCATGTAACATCAGTTTTCAGATGTACAAGATAATGATTTGGTATCTGTATATGTTGTGAAATAATCAACATAAGGGTAGTTGATATCCGCCTTACATAGTTACAGTTTTTTTTTTTGCCATGAGAACTTTGAAGACCTACTCTCAGCAGCTTTGCAGGGTATACTACGGTATTATTTTTTTTAAAAATGTTTTTTTACTTTATTTATTTATTTTTGAGAGACAGAGAGGGACAGAGCACAAGCGGGGTAGGGCAGAGAGAGAGAGGGAGACACAGAATCCGAAGCAGGCTCCAGGCTCCGAGCTGTCAGCACAGAGCCCGACGCAGGGCTCGAACTCGCAAACTGCGAGATCATGACCTGAGCCGAAGAAGTCGGACGCTCCACCGACTGAGCCACCCAGGCGCCCCTACTACGGTATTACTAACTGTAGTTCACCATGCCGTCCATTGTATCCTCAGGACTTATTTGTCTCGTAACTGGAAGTTTGTGCCTTGACCTCCTCTGCCAGCTCCTTTCATTATAGGAGGAGAATGGAATGCAAATGATAGAGTAACTGACCTGTGGTCCTCAGGGGCTGGTTGGGCTGAAGGATTGAAGGATAGTAGGAATGTGTGGAAGAGGGCCCGAAATACAAGGCATGTTGGTGAGCACGAGTATTTGGTGAGGAGGGTTCTTGGAATAACAGGTACGTAAGTGAAAGCAGGCGTGCAGTGGTGAGGCAGAACAGCCCTATAGAGCCTTCCAGATGAAGGCAACCTTTATGCTGTAGGCATTGTGGGGCTAAAGGGCATTTCCAGTAGGGTTATAGCATGATGAGGGGCACGTTTTAAAAAATTAACTCCAGGGGCGCCTGGGTGGCTCAGTAGGTTAAGGGCACGATTTCAGCTCAGGTCATGATCTCATAATCCGTGGGTTCAAGCCCCGCATCGGGCTCTGTGCTGAGAGCTTGGAGCCTGAAGCCTGCTTCGGATTCTGTGTGTCTCTCTCTCTTTCTGCCCCTCCCCCACCTGTGCTCACTCTCTCTCTCTCTCTCTCTCTCTCAAAAATGGATAAACATTTAAAAGAAATTAACTCTAGCGATAGTGAGGGTGGAGACAGAATGCCCACGAGCCTTCCCTGGGGAGGTACAAGTGAGCCTGGTGGGTGCAGTCGTTCTGGGAAGACTGGGGAGAGGGATTCAGGATGCGGGCTGGAGGGCGGGGTGAGGCAGGTTGAGAGCAGGGCCCCCCAGGGTGTGGCCACCTGCAGGGATAACAGGAGCTTCGAGGGTTGAGTGTGTCGCCAGGGAGGTGCTCCCAGAGGTGGGCAAGTAGGTGGTCAACCCCGAAGGGCGGCTGTCGCTGCGGTGAGAGGCAGAGGTCATGCAGCATGGGCTGTGGGCAGTGGCGAGGCAGCTCGCGGGTTCCTTCAGGGTCCCTCTCCTCCCTGGATGGCTTTATGGATCAGAAAAAGGACACCTTGGTGGCTTGGCAGTTGGATCCTTCCAGTCTTGTGCGTATGTCACCGAGGAACCCTGGGCAACTGCTGTCTCTTCCGGTAACACCACGGGGGGTCGGGGCGGGGGAGGTTGGCAATAAGCGACACTCTGCTTCCTTTGCACTCAGCATCAACTTGACAAGTCTTATTAACGGAAGAACCGCCTGATGACCCCATTTAGTATAATCCCGGCAAAGGAGGTGTTGATGTAGTTCCTCAGTGCTGTGTTAGATCCTGTCTCTACAGAGAGGCGGTGGAAGGCGGGAGCAGAAGGAAATACCATTTCCCGTGTGGTCATTTTAAATCATAATCAGAGGTCAGAGGTGCATGAGCAACACGTCCCCCAAATAATTCTGTCGCTCTTGAGGCCAAAAGTAAAGGTGCGTCTGGTGTTTGTTCAACCCTGTGATGTGCTCTCTTGCTGAGCTCCCTGGGCTCCTTGAACTCGGATTGGGGAAGAGTAGCCAGAAAGAGATCTCAAGAGTCTCCGAGCATCTGGCAGCCGGCGTCATAATGGTGACAGGTGCCGTTTCCACGCTTGGTGCGTACCGGGTGCTGCGCTCTGGTTTACGCGCAGCATGTCATTTCGTCCTCAGGACTGCCCTTTGAGGCAGGTGCTGTAATCGTCCCCATTTCACAGGTGGGGCAACTGAAGCCTTGCGGGGCCGTGGACCTTGTCCCGGGTGCCCGTTTGATGGGTCAGATCCGCCCGACTGCGCCCTGGTGCTCCCAGCGCGCAGAGCATTCTTGGAGACTTAGCTGTGGCTCAGCCTCGTGCCCGGTTGGGCTCTGCGGTCGGGCGATCCGTTCCCAGGCAGAGCTGACTCGGAAAGGCCCTTCCGCGTCTGGGAACCAGGTCCTGTTCGGCGTGTTGTTGGCGTAGGCCTGGTGCCATTGGCATCGGCCTGTCTCTGGGTTCCCATTTGTTCTTCGGGCCCGTTGCTGTGCCCGCTCGCCTCTCTGATTCCACCACCCCAGCGGCCCACCGCATCGGGACCAAGATGGAGTCATCTGTGCGTTTGGAGATCTAGCACCATTCCCCCCCCCCCACCCGTACCTCAAAGAGTTTGCCGCAAGGGGATCCAAACCCAGCACCCTGCGCCTGTGCGTGTAGGGTTTCATCCCACGGCAGGGTGATTGCACTTGGAGTTAGGGAGGGGTTTTCCCTTTCACAACCAAAGGCAAGGCAGCTCTTGGCCTCATTTCTTTTTTTTTTTTTTTTTTTTTTTTTCAACGTTTATTTATTTTTGGGACAGAGAGAGACAGAGCATGAACGGGGGAGGGGCAGAGAGAGAGGGAGACACAGAATCGGAAACAGGCTCCAGGCTCTGAGCCATCAGCCCAGAGCCCGACGCGGGGCTCGAACTCACGGACCGCGAGATCGTGACCTGGCTGAAGTCGGACGCTTAACCGACTGCGCCACCCAGGCGCCCCTCTTGGCCTCATTTCTAATGAGATTTCCTGTGGCCGAGGGCTCCTCTCCTTCCTAGCTGATTGTCACTGTAGTTGCTATTAGTGACGCCCGGGGCTGAGATCTGTGCAGATACCAACTCAGCCCTCTTTCTGAGCGTCCTGTGAGCCGGAGAGGTTTATCCCCTTCTTCTGGCAATAGCAGCAGGAACAGTGAATTTAGGGCTGACTTCTTGACTAGGGACGACAGTTAGGTGTTTTAACGAGCCGGAAAGAGCCTTAGAGCTCTTCTGTGGCCTTCTATGGTCTTCCAGAGGTCCTTTATTCTGCCCACCAGGAAAAAACACGTTTGCCCAGCATCAGGCTGCCGATCAGGGCTGATGAGCGGACTGGGGGCCTTTCTGTCTCCACCTGCTGCCCCACGCTCTACTCTGCCCTGCTGGGGTCTGCACACACCTCCGGCGCCCACCCTGGGCAGCCGCCAGCCCGCACAGTACCAGGTCCTGGCCCTGCGGCGTGTGTTCAAAGTGACTCTTGGGGTTAGCACGGACAGGCTGAGTGACGGTAATGTGGTCAGATGAAATGGGAATGGGGACAGCCCCGGGGACGGCTCCGCAGAGGGCAGGGGCCACCCGATGGGGAAGCCAGGGGCAGAGGCTCCCTTGGCCCTCTTGTCAACGGGGCTGCTGGTTTGGATGCCGACTCTATCATCTGTGGTCAGTCTGGGAAGAACCCCAGCGCGTGGATCGAGTGGGTAAAAGGCAAGCCGAGTCCAGGAGGATGGGACCCCTCATGGACGCTTCGGACAAGCTCCAGGTTCGGTGGGAGACAGGGAGCGCCCAGGGAGCTGGGCGGTTGGAATTCTCTCCTTAGCGAAGCGTGCTAATAAAATGACACAAAGCTTCTCCTCTCCGAAGTATTCCTTGGGACTGAGAGTGCATAGAAAGGAAGGAATCTGTGCGTTCCAGGGTGACGTCTCCTGGCGCTCTGCCCGTGTTCTTCTCTATTGATTCCACGTCGAGCCAAGAGGCTGTGGACAACAACGGCAGTGACAGTGATAATAGCAACATCAGAAGCAGGAATACCCCATAGTGCCTGAGTGCATCCTGATAGATTCCTAGCTCATATAATCCTCCCACTGCGCTACTGGGTAGGTGGCCTGAGGCTCAAGGTCACATAGCTCCCGACGCCGGTTTGCCGAGGGAAGAGAGATGCTCTTTCTTGCTGTCTGCCCACGTCCTCCTGGGTGTTTTCCTATCTCATTGTGAGGTTCCTCCATCTAGTGAGAGCGAGAGCGAGAGAGAGAGAGAATGAGCGAGCTCGGATGAGCTTGTGTCTTTGAAACTCCCAAAGTCTGGCCTGGCCATCTATTTATCTCGGACGTAAGGGATTAGGAAAGACGGGGAGTTATTTTCCTTGGTACATCTCAAGCATCCGGGAGGAAATTTCAGCCTGCCCACCTGCTTTCTGGGTTTAGGACCAACTCACAGTTGGAACATAGTGTGGGAGGGGCTTCCCCACCTCTTTGGCATTTAGCTGCCCCCTCCCCCCTTCTGCTGGCTCGTTAGTACCCACAGCCCCTCCAGGCCGGGCTCTCTTTGCCCGCAGCTGCTAACAGCTGTTTTTCCTTCCCAGAGTCTTGACAAACAATACCCCTGGTCACAAAGAGGAATATTTATAACCGATGGAAAGCACAAACAAGTATTTGACTGCCCTATTAACATTTTGGGGACCCCTAGAGCCCCCTTCTTCAAAATATCATCTGCTGGGTTTTTTTTTCCTGCTTCTGAAGGCCATTCATTTGGTTATATCATCTGTTTCCAGAAATCATATTCAGAAAAGCATAACGAAAAAAATGGAAGTCACTTATAACCCTACCACTTAAAGATGGTCATGGTGAACCCTTTGACTTAAATTTTTTCAGCTGTTTAGAGTTTACAGGCACACTTTTTTTTTTTTAATTTAAGTTTGTACCAAACTGTTTGTACTGCTTTCTTATCTTTTTAAAGATGGTCTCCTGAACATTTTCTTACGCTCTCAAATACTCCTCAAGAACATTCCTTTTTAACGTAGAGAGGATTCCACATCATGAATGTTCCCTATTTGGGGACATTTAGTGTATTTGGACTGTTTTTCCTCTGCAAAATACACGTGCATCTCTGAACATTCCCTTAGAATAACATCAAAGCTTGTAAACAATTTGTAAAGGCAGATTTCCCCCTTGGAAATGTTATGCCTTTTTATTCTTTGATAAACAGAGAGATGTTTCTGTGAGCTCTAAGTAATACCGGGCGCTGATCTTGTAAGAGGGCTCGAATGTTTGGGGGAGAGTGCCGTCCTGTTTTGCCCTTCCCCACTAAGCGGGGCAGATATGTGACCCCTTGCTGCGTCCTGGCCACCTTCACCCCCAGGAAGCGCTGCTCGTCGGTCACGACACTACCCTTCCCCCAGCCACAGACTTCAGAATCCTCTTTAACACGGGTACAGGCAGCTACGAGCCACGCGAGTTGACACAAGAGCCCGAACCTATTTGCCATCTGTGGGTCAAGGATTGACGCCTATTCCGAAGAGGCGTGCATAGTGCTCTGTTTCATTCATTCCTGGAGAATGGGCTGGGGGTGCGGAAGCACCTGCGCAGATTGGCTTTGGAAGCACCGTGTGCCGAATTTCAGTAGGCATCTCGAGCAAGACCAAGATCTACAAGGCGCCTGGGGTGGCTCCGTTGCTTGAGCATCCAACTTCCAGATCTCACAGTTTGTGAGTTCGAGCCCCACGTCGGGCTCCGCGCTGACAGCACGGAGCCTGCTCGGGATTCCCTCTCTCTCTCCTCCTCGTGCTCCAAATAAAGAAAGTTAAAACAAAGGAAGATGTGAAACAATTAGGGTTTGTTTGGAAGTATGCCAGCCTTTCCGTATCCACCCCGATTCGAAGGGTGTCAGTTGAGAGGTGCACTCTGTGTTCTTCGTGTTTCCGTGGGTTACTCTCCAGGCGCAAGCCCTTTATCAAGTAAGAGAACAGTCGTGGGCTGATGGTGGGCAAGACGTTTATGGCATTTGCCGGGCACAGCTTAGTGTTCTGTGTCTCCTTACAGCTTTCACTTCGGATCCCTCGTGCTAGTTTCTTTGTCTTTATGCGTGAAGATTAGGGATGGTCGCGTATGTGCTCTGCAATTGACCTGTCTAGCGTGGCGTCGCCTTGCCCAGGAAGGAGCGCTAGAAAAACCCGAGAGCTACAAAACTGCTGTCTAAACGTGGTCACGGTGCAGCCCCATGTGGGTAATTCGATTTGTCAGACGGTGAGCCCTGAGCAGCAGAGGACCCTGCTTTTTCCTGGACTTAACGGCATTAGAAACACAGCCGCCTGTGCATCACGGGCAGTTCTGTCTGGAAGGCCCGCCCCCTGTCACTCTGCTGAGACACCTAGCTACGCACCTTGGTCGCTGCACCTCGGCTGGCTAGGGGGCTGGCTAGGGTCGCCTCCCAGTGGGAAGCGTTTATCCCCCTCCTCACCTCCCCCACCCGGTCCCCCTCCTCCTCCTCCTCGGTGCTTAGGCAGCTGGTGCACACGGCTGGGATGAGCACTTAGGGCACTACACTTGGTCGTGTGCTTGCGTAGGAAGGCAGCCACCTGGGGCATGGAAGCAGCTTGGGCTCCTACTCAAGCTCTGACCTTGAACAGTTGCTCCAAGCCCTGGGCCTCCGCTTACACATCTGTAGAACTTCCCTTAGAAATGAGATGCCTGCGCTGTTGGTGGGAACGCAAACTGGTGCAGCCGCTCTGGAAAACAACGTGGAGGTTCCTCACAAAATTAAAAATAGATCTACCCTATGACCCAGCGGGAGCACCGCTGGGACTTTATCCAAGGGACACAGGAGTGCTGATGCATAGGGGCACGTATAACCCAATGTCTATAGCAGCGCTTTCAACAATAGCCAAATGGCGGAAAGAGCCCAAATGTCCATCGACTGATGAGTGGATAAAGAAGATGTGGTTTCTATATACGATGGAATACTACTCGGCCATGAGAAAGAATGAAGTCCTGCCATTTGTAGCAACGTGGATGGCACTGGAAGGTGTTAGGCTAAGTGAAATAAGTCAGGCAGAGAAAGACAGATGCCACGTTTTCACTCGTATTGGGAACTTGAGAAACTTCACAGAAGACCATGGGGGAAGGGAAGGGGAAAAAATAGTTACCAACAGAGAGGGAGGGAGGCAAATACAGAGAACATGCTGAGGGTTGATGGGGGGGTGGGGGGGAGGGGAAAATGGGTGATGGGCATGGAGGAGGGCACTTGTTGGGAGAAGCACTGGGTGTTGTATGGAAGCGATGAATCACGGGAATCTACCCCCCAAACCAAGAGCAAACTGTACATCCTGTATGTTAGCCAACTTGACAATGAATTATATTAAAAGGAAAAGAAGAAAGAAAGAAATCTGGTGCCTGCGTACATTAAAGCCCTAATGGAGCCCTAGGCACAGCATCACCTCTGAATCAAGGTTAGTGTCCCCTCCCCACACTGGACGCCCCAAACTTAGGTACCTCGTGAAATTAAAGAATGTACCTCAGGGGCGCCGGGATGGCACAGTCGGTTAAGCGTCCGACTTCCGCTCAGGTCGTGATCTCGCGGTCCGTGGGTTCGAGCCCCGCGTCGGGCTCTGTGCTGACAGCTCAGAGCCTGGAGCCTGTTTCCGATTCTGTGTCTCCCTCTCTCTCTGCCCCTCCCCTGTCCATGCTCTGTCTCTCTCTGTCTCAAAAATAAATAAATGTTAAAAAAAAATTTTTTTTTTAAAGAAAGTACCTCAGTGGCTCCCTTCCTGAAGGAGTTATGGGGCCTTTGTCCAACTCCAATGGATCTGTCGGGCACAGAACAACACACTGTGGGTTTCCACTCTCAGGTTCTTTGATGCGGTGGCCAGGGGCTAAGTGGCAGTCACCCCTGTGTCTTCCTCAAAGAGCAGGTGTTTCTTCACCATCCCTGAATTCTTTGGAATTCAAGTCTCAGCTGGTTCTTTCCGCTGGCCAGAAGCTGGTCCCCAGGACTGATTCAGTGACAGCCTGACTCTCCCAAATGAAGAGTGCCTCTCTTGCCCTGGAGCTCGGTCTCGTCCAAGGGTATTTTGTTGACGTTGACGGCTGCCATTTTGCAACGTCCTGAAGCTGCGTTAACTTGAGCAGACAGCCGGGAGCCTCGCTGATCTGAGCTGGGCTGTGACTCTGGGCGGTGTCTGTGAGTGCCTGGTCCCACCCAAACCCAGAAGGGAAAAGGAGGTCTCCGTGACACCCCAGCAAATGTTATTCAGCCGGCCAGCTCTTACTGGGATCCAGTAATGGGATTCTGGAAAATAAGTAAAATGAGCCCCTACACTTGTGAGGCTTGTGTCCTAGCTAACGCTGGGGGGTCAGATCACAGGTGGGCAGCCTGGGGGGGAGGCTGCTGGCTTCCTCTCCCTCGTTTCTATAGAGGCGTCTGCTATTGTCAGCTGTGTGTGTTGGGGCTATGAGGTCGTGTGGTGGGGGGGCACTGAAACTGGAAGAATCTTCCGGCAAGACTTACCACAGTGCGGTGGTCAGGGGCATGGACTCAGGCTGGGCCATCAGGGGTGGATTCTGGTCCTGCCCTTTGCTGGTTGTGTGACCTCAGGCAAGTCCCTTAACCTGTCTGTGACTCAGTTTCCTCACTGGATACATGGAGGTTAGTAGCGGTGCACGTGTCTCCGAGTTATCATCAAGGACGAAGGGAGTCAAGCTATCATTTATAAAGCAGAACACATATACAGCACAAGTGCCATATACACGTATGCTGAATAAAATACGGAAACGTTCTTTTATGTTCACTGAGAAATAAATAACATACCCGGCCCAGCTACACTTGTGGAACGGGGCTCTGGATGTGTGACCCTGAGAAAGGAAAGGCTCCGGGAAGAAAAAGGATAGGAGCCTGAAGGCCAGAACCGCCCCCGACTCAGTAACCATAACATTGACCTCCTCTGGTTCCTTGCTTCCTCTTGGGGAGGTGAGGCTGCAGGTGGCTGGTGGGACGGGGCCAGCCTCTCCCCACAGTCCACTGGATGTGGAGGTCGGCACCTCCCTCCACCGGCTTGACTCGGTGAGTCATAGCATGAATGTGGGCGCTCTCTCAGGCTTCCCGGCCAGCTTGGCCAGGATGTACTTCTTTCTTGCCTGCTCCCTGGTCCCTGGTCCCTTGCCTTCTCTCTCCCGGGGCCTGGAGGACTGTGCAGGGCATTAGAGGGATGCAGTTAGGGTGCGGGGATAAAGCCCCTCCGGCCTGCCTTCCTTCTTGGCCCAGCTGTGCCGAGACAAGCGCCTGGTCCCATCCTCCACGCACAGGGTGCCATGGGTGTCCCCGAGTACTAGAAAGGAGGATGAGGACTCCACCGGAAGCCTTTGCTCTCCCTCCTCCCTCCACACCCCAGGGATCCTGCAGTCCTGCACTCGGGTGCCCCCGGGGGACACAGGCACGCAGAGCAACTACAGACGCCTGGTGGAGGGAGACAAGGAGCATGGCCTGGGGTCCACACACCCGTGCTGGGCTGTGAAAGGAGGCAGTGGGTGGCACCAGCGATGCCAAGCCAGGAGGGGAGGTGCCCGAGAGTCAGCTGCCGGCGGCGGGGAGGGTGACCACCCCCTGTGTCCTAATAGGTTTTTCTAGGGAGGGAGTGCAGCCCAGTCCCACGCAGTGGCCTCTGATGTTCCCCATTGCGCTAACCACTGTCATGTCAACACAGACCCTTGTCACTGCTGCTTCTCAAGCAGGGCTCCTGAGCCCCAGAGCAGAGGTCCAGGCCCCGCCTCCTGATGCCACCAACTGGGTTCAGGATGCAGTGTGGCCTGTACCTTCTCTTTCGGGTTGGAAAGGGCCAGACCCTTTCTGGGGCCTCCCAGAGCCTTCTGGCCTCTTCACCGACTCTCTCATTCCCTCATTCCCTCTGGCCCGTGGCGAAGCCATCGCAGAGGTCATGATGGGCCTGTGCTGGTTGCTTTTTGTCCCCTTCCTTGGGCTCCCAGTATTTTTTTAAAATACTAAGACTGGTTTGCAAACATGGCACATTTTATGTGCCCGGCCCAGTCTGTGCATCTCCGTAACTCTGTGTTTAATCTCTCTTGTAGATAGGCACAAAGGGCTAAACCCAGCGTCTTGAGGAACGTAAGGTGTGGACGAGGGGGTCCCGCCCGAATCCCTACTCCCTCTTCAGGCACACGCATGCGCGCACGCACGGGGTGGTCCTGCCCATACCTCGGGCTGTCTGCAAGGGGTCCCTGGCCCTACGTCCAGCGCACGCGTTGTGGGTCCGACCCTTTGTCTCGTCTACTCTCCCGCATCATGTTCTAGTGAGCACCTCGGTGCCCTTGACCTTCTCTGTGAGCTGCAGGATGCTGCTGTTGACCTTGAGACCTGGAGGGTCATTGGCCTTTGAACACATTCCCTTTTCCCTGGCTCACTCAGCACACCTCAGTGGGCCAGACACTGTTCTAGGCGCCTAAGACCCAACAGGGAACCCAACAGACAAAACTCCCATCCGTGTGGACCTTCCACAAACCCCCTCTGGACCTCTCCCAAGGGATTCGCCATCAGTGATAAAATCCCTATGATTTCCTCCAAAATCATCCAGGATTTCCTGTTTGTGCTCCGGCAGCCGGACCCATTGGTGGTGCGCCCGCTCTGCTGGGTCCTGTCGTCCCCATCGCTGCTCGTTTTGGAAGCTGGGGGGGGGGGGGGCGTGCGTGGTGCCTCCGCTCAGAGTTCCTTCTAAGAATTTATTTCAGCCAAAGAAAGAAACTCCCAAGTCCATATATATTTAAATAGCCCCCTTTTCAGCTCCTGTCCTGTCTCGTCACAGCCTCTGTCCTCCTTCCTGGGCCGGCCCTCTGCCTCCCCTCACCCTCCCCAGGTCAGAACTGCATCACGTGCCTGGGAAATTGGAAGCAACCACAACGCCAGGAAAGACTCAGCCGTCTGGGGAGTCCACGCCCGCGTGTGTGGGTGGCGCCTGGCGGGGGGAAGAGACTGTCGGCTCCTTCATTCACCGGCCGGGGTGACCTGGGGCAAGACTTGCTTCCGCGGCTGCAGAGCGGGCGTCCCGGCGCCTCTTGGGTTGACCCCCGTGAGAATCAAGTGTGGTCAGCTAACTGCTTGTTGTGGTGCTTTATGCACAGAAGACCCTCCGTGAGGCACACCAGAGTTTTCTATATGCCATCAGGTGCATGGCTTGGAATACACTTCTTGAAGCCTAGGGGGACTGTCCACGCTTTTCATCGTTCGCACTCTCCCGGAGCCTTTCTCTTGCCTGCCTCGGAGGAACATGCACCGTGATGCTACGTGGGACTGGCCAGGGCGGGCAGCAAGCTGGGGACACCAGTGGGCTCAGCGGGCGCCCAGTGCGCGGGAGGAGGAAGGTCTGGAGAAGGAGCCTGAGGAAGAAACAGCACCCAGGCACATGGAAATTGGCCATGAACCTGGTTTGGTTCGGCATGAAGAACCAAGGTGGGTGTCCTTGGCACAGCGGGAAGCAGGGGAAGCAAGAAAAAGCTGTGAGGTCACGGAGGAAATGAGCAAATTCTCTGGGTGGCCCGTCCCTGCTGGCTACTGCGCGTGACACGGGGCCTTTGAGGTG
The DNA here is from genome assembly GCF_022079265.1 of Lynx rufus. Lineage (NCBI taxonomy): Eukaryota > Metazoa > Chordata > Mammalia > Carnivora > Felidae > Lynx > Lynx rufus. The sequence continues at coordinate 17,795,490 of NW_025814840.1, forward strand.
GGGCCGGCCCCAGGCGGTGGCCCCGTAGCTCCTCAGCTCCCCGTCCCCTCCCCATCGTGTACTTCCCAAGCGGGAGACGAAAATCCTGCCACCCTGTCTGTCTCCAAGCAGAGGCTTTAAAAATACAGCCTCCTGTGAAAAACAGACACGGCGTCTAAATGAACTATCAACTGTGGTAGCCAAGGCTGCTCTTCTGTAATAGCCATCTGGTAAGTCAGCTCCGGGAAGTGGGACAGGAGCCGGGGGTAGGGGACTGGCGGATGCTGTCGGGCATGTGATCAGATCCCATCACTGGGCACCTCAGCCTCTTGCTGGGCGTCCTCCCTCTCCGTCCGCACCCTGACTGTGAACCTCCTGGTACCGTTCTCTTCGTCTTCGCTCTACCAACACGGAGACGGTGGGTCACCGAGGACTATAGACCGAACGTTTGCGTGGCCCCCGGAACTCCCACCCCGTCCCCAACACGAGGGTACGAGGAGGTGGGCCTGTGGGAGGCGCCTAGGTCATGAGGGTGGGGTCTCATGGTGGGATTAGTGTGCCTGAGGAAAGAGACCCCAGAGATCTCCCTGGACCTCCCCTGCACGGAAACACAGCGAGAAGACCCTGCCTTCTCCAGACACCACGTCTGTCAACACCGTGATCTTGGCCTTCACCTCCAGAACCGTGGGAAGTAAACTGCTGTCCTTCAAGCCGCCCGTCCCACGTGCTCTAAGATGAAGTGATGAAGCACCTTGCCCAAGGTCACGCGCCTTGTGCGTCACGGAGCTGGAGCCCAGTCCCAGGTCGTCGACTCCGCTGGCCGGCAACTATTTCCGAACCGTGATAGGTGACTTTTACATAATTACTTACATTCCTCGGAATACTTCCGTCGTTGGCTCTACCGTTTCATCGGTCTTGGAAGGGGGAGGAGGAGAGGTACCCGTGAGGAACTGAAACCCAAAGAAACTGGAGTTTCACAGAGGCTCGGTTAGACAGGGAAAGAGCCGGGAACAGAACCAGCTCCCTCCCGCCCCCAACCCCAGCTGTGGCCAACCCCGCCTCTTATCCTTAACGGCCACCTACCTCTCCCCGCTATGCTTTAGCTCAGCACGAAGGAAAAGTGAAATCTGTGCTTTGGGTGGGGAAGTGTCCTAGTGGAGAAGCCTGGTCCGGGGGCACAGGGGATGCGCGTGGTCCTGGGCGTGGGGTCTGAGCCTGGACCAGCCGTTCTCACAGGCCGCACGGACTCTTAGCCGTGGGAGGACTCACGGACTCCTGGATGCCATGGAATAGCCCCGTCACCTGGCCTTTAGGCTACTGCCACTAAGGGAGTCACATTCGCAATGAAGCTTTGTGACTGGCAGCGTTCATTCCTTCCTTCGACACCTGAGCTGTTGGTCAGGGTCACAGCCCCTCCCGTGTTGTCACCTTGCTGCTTACATCAAAACCGGATGCGGCAGGAGCAGTAGAAGTTCCCTGTTCTGCCTGTCCAAGCGCGTGTGACCTGATCTCCGTTCGCTAACAAAGTCCAGAGAACAGTCTGTGTGCGTGACCTGAAATGTAAACGACCAGAGCTCCAGAGAGAGAGGATCCTGGGGGCGGGGGGGGGGGGGGTCTGCAGGCCCAGGCCAGAGCGGATCCTTTCGGTTCCAGCTGCTCCCCGTTAGCTCAGTGCACGTGGAGGTGGTCAGGGTCCCTCCCCACCCCCCGCCCAGCAGAGCACCCCACCCCCCCCTGCCCCCCACTGCAGGTGGCAGGCCCTTGAGGTGGCCGTCACACATAGATGAAGACTATTCACCTTACACAGTCGTGTAAGACTGTTCCTTGTAGGTGTATGGGTGCCTCGTTCTTGAAGTTGGGCTGTCTTGAAAAGCCTTTATATGTCAGGCGTGGGTGCGTGCCCCCCCCTTCTCTGCAAAGCAGTTCTTTGTCACGTGACATCTGGTCAGGGGTGTAGCTTTAACGTTCCGAACAGTCAACACATTAGCCCTCTTCTACAAGAACTACTCCTGTGAACGGCGTCACCTCAAGCGTCCCATTCCAGAATTGTCTCTGTGTTGCCGGTGCCTTCTCCCGCCACTGGGCTGGATTAACATGAGGGAGACCACGCATGGGCACACGCGTGCATGTGCACACACATGCACACACACACGGTTTGCCCTTACATGCTCCTGACAAGGAAGCCTTGCAAGCGATAAATTGCGTGACTGATGCCGTACTTGGGTTTCCCGGCCAGGTTTCTGCATGTTTTCTAAATGCTCTGGAGAGCGGTGAGGAGTCTCACGTGTCCTCCGGTGGGAAGGCACCATTTCGAGGACTTAACGCTCATCTGAGCCTGTGTTGGTATGTCGTGGGTAAGCGTTGCAGGTCGGTCACACCTAAACCGAAAGGGGAGCTGGACGCGGCTCCCAGCTGCCCAGTGAGACAGGTGTGCGTTACCCCATCGGGCCACACGGATGAGGGGCCGAGCCCCCCAGGAGGTCAGGAACACGGCCTGGGCTCCTACCCAAGGCTCCCGCCCCTGTGTGGACATTCCTTGATCTGGCTGCGAATCGAATTTGTTCCCGGTCACGTAGCCACGAGCCACGAGGTTGAACAAGGAAGGAAGCCTTGGAGGTCTCGAGTGGCCGTGTGGCTGGATTCTGCAGCCGAGACCCGGGCCTCGGCAGCTTGGCAGACAGACAGCTCGTCAGACAGACAGCTTGTCCTGCACGTCAGCCACGGGCGGAGGGAGGAAGGAGAGAAACGGAGAAGACAGGAGGATTAGTTCAGCCCAAGAAAAAGGCCCAGCTGCAGCCAGTGTTGAGCACAATAGCTTGGCTATTTCCTACGTTACCTTTTTACAGAATATAATATCTTGATTTTTTTTTTCACATCTCAGCTGAGAGGAATATTTTTGTGATCGCACAGGATGTTCTTTTATATTTTTATATCTGCTTGATTTTGCCTGGGGAGAATCATTTTGTTATTTTATTATTTATTTTATTAAACATTTTAATGTTTATTTTTGAGAGAGAGAGAGAGAGAGAGAGAGACAGAGTGTGAGCGGGGCAGAGGCAGAGAGAGAGAGAGAGAGGGAGACACAGAATCCGAAGCAGGCTCCAGCCTCCGAGCCGTCAGCCCAGAGCCCGACTCGGGGCTGGAACTCAACGAACCTCGAGATCGTGACCTGAGCCGAAGTCGGCCGCTCAACCGACGGAGCCACCCAGGCGCCCCTCATTTCGTTATTTTAAGCCCTTAATTCAGAATACGAAGGGATCCTTATCTGTGTCACAAAGCTGCAGACCATTGCTGCCCCACGATGCCAGTTGATGCAAAATGCCCTTCACATCTCAAAATGACTGCTTTGGTCCCTGGAAGGTTGGACTTGAGAAAAAACCACACTTTCCTTCCAGACGGCGTGAAGGAGGGGATCAGGGCCACATGTGGCTGTGGCCGTGAAGTGGGCACCGTGAAAGCGGGCGGCGGTCGCTCCTGCGGGACCCTCACACCAAACGGGGCTCGTGGTGGACCGGCCAGGACGGGCCGCGGCCTGTGGCTTTCATTCCCTCCGTGGTGGTTCTTACCCCCACTGGCCGGGGAAGGAAACCAAGATGCAGAGAGGTTACGTGGCCTGGCCACGGTCACGTAACCAGCAGCTGCAGACCCCGGCCACGTAGGCTTCCGCCTCCACACATGTTTCTGGCTGTCCTTACCTTTTTTATCAGACATCGACATGGGCTGCTGTCCACGAAACCGGATCCCTTCCATGGGGCTCAGCAAAGAGGCCCTTCCTCCTGCGTGGGCCGTGGAATCGGCCCTCCCCACTCACCCACTCTATCCACCTTGTCAGCGGGGGCGTCCGGCATACTGTGGGCCGGGCTTAGAGCGCTGCGACCGCCGGCCTTTACCTCGGCCGTCACACTGCGGCCGGGTCAGAGGGCGGGACCGCAGAGGCGGACCAGAACGGGTGTGTAAGTCCCTAACCGAACAACCGTGGCCTCTGATAAATGCAGGAAGGAAGTGCAGTCTGGATGGGGATGGGCAGGACCGGCTCTCTGCTTGTGGTTGGGTGGGGGCGCTTCATCACAAGGAAGGCTTGCTTCCTGCGAACGGGTCTGCGTGGGTGCAGGCCCTGGGGTGGAAGGAGCGTGCCAGAGCCTGGGCCTGACCCCAGCCCTGCCTGCACCCCTTGTGCTCAGCTGCCCTTGGAGAGCGGCCTGGGATGGGGGTGGGTAGCTGTGACCCGCCCCTTCAGGGCCCCGAGCGCTTGGTCAGGAATGTGGGTTCGCTTTAACACGGTGGCAAGTCCCGGGAGTGTTTGAATTCAGCAGGGGACTGTAGCGACCTGGTTTATATTCTTTTAACGATTTTTCCTGTTGCTGTGAATCCTTTGGGCAGAGACCGTTTTTGCCTTCTAGGCCAGGGGTGGTGGCTGCCTGGGTCAGAGCAATGGGTGGCTGATCACACACTCCAGCAGCAGGACGCGCGGGTGGGCGGGACGCGGGGCGCCGGCAGCAGAGGAACCCGTGGTGGTTTTGGTGTCTGGGGGGGGGCTGGCGGGGAGGAGCAAAACGGGAGAGGACAGTGAGGCATCTGGAGTTTCGGCCTGGACATGTGTGTTGTAAGATGCTCTGGTTCAAGTGGAAATGACAAATTGATGAGGCCCCCGGGTTCAGGCCGCCTCCGGTACCCGGCTCGCCCGCAGTCCGCTCCCCCTGCCCAGCACACCTGTATGGAAACGGAGCACGGCGCCGTGCGTAGAGGTGAGGGAGCCAGGAGGGGAAGCCGTGTGGCCACCCCTCAGGTCCCCCCGGTGCTCACTGGCTTCAGGAACAGCCCCAGGCCCTCCCCCCACACCACCTGTAGTGATTCCCCCTAAAGCGGGAGCACGATCCGCGGTGCTCACAGCCCTTCTCGCCTCAATGCGGGGAGTCCGGGCCCTGCCCCCCAGTGCCTGCAGCCAGCCTTCTCTCTTGCACAGTCCGCTAAACTCAGGGCCTTTGCGGGAGATGTTCTCAGTGCCTGAGATCTCCTGTAACCTCCCGGCCGCCACCCCTTTGCAGCCACCGGTCTCAAGAGCAGTCTCATGCGGCTCGTCCATTCCCCCCCGCCCCCACTCCCAGGATCTGGACTCGAGGTCCCTCTTTGAGCACTGGCCTCCCCCGAGCCTGACATCACTGGTCACTTGTCTGCTGTCTGCTCCTGTCCCTACACCGAGAACTTCCTGGGGAGAGAGCACTGGGTCTTACTCCTCTCTTCCTAGGATCAATACGACACCCGTGAGTGTTCTCGGAATAAGTGGTTTCTGCTAACTGCCCTTGCGTTACAGTCCACCCCCTGAACAGGACATCTGCTTTTGTAGATGTCGCTCCTGGAAAGAGGGGGTCGGTTTCTACCTTGGGGTGGTGGTTCGGGGTGGGGGGGAATCTCTTCAGGGAATCTGAGCATCACTGGACCATGCTTAATGCTACCCTGGGCCCGTGGGCCTGCTGTGGCATCCTGGGATTGAGGGAGCAGGTGATCCCCGGGGGGCTGAAGGAACCAGGTGGTCGATGGTTGAAGCAAGCCCTGAAGAGTGACTTGGTGACATGGTGGGGCGGGGAGGTGGGGAGAGCACCGGCCTCCCCCGGCCAGGAGATGACTGTATGAGTTTATAGCCTGGTCATGCGTCATCAACACGCAGAGCCCTGTCTCCTTTCGGCAGACCCGAAGGTAAACGCGGGCACTACAGGTCCTTCCTACCACCCTGCCCCCACCCCCACCCCCACCCCCACTTCCATGCCGCCTTTGCGGTTTTTTTCCCTTCAGAATTCCTTCTGGCTGTGCATTGTAACCCTACGTGGCCCACCATGAAATGTGTGCGTGCCAGAGGTAGAGGGAGCTCGGGGGGGTTTGAGGACCATGCACCTGGCTTAAGCCGTGTGTATGCACCGTGTGCAGGACAGCCACATCCCTTCTTGTCCACTCGCGAGAGCAGAAGTGGCGCGTTAATAATTACAGCAGCAGCAGGTGCTCTCAGACTGGTGCTGGGCCAGGTGGGAAGACGGTCGCCCCAACGATAAGGCGCTTACAAGTGAGTGACCTTGGGCTGGATCCCTATACTTCTGAGCTTCTGTTTCCTTCCCTGCAAAAGGGGACGAGGCTTCACGAGGATGTTGTAAGGATCACGTGGGGCAACAGCCGGAAAAGCTCCTGTGAATGAATCAAATGTAAGAGAGTCTTGTCTTGGCTGGGGGTGCTGCCCACCCCCAGAGCCATATTATTAAATAGCCCTATTATAAGGTTGGCGATATGGGTTGAATCTACTGAATAGCATCTTCTCCCTCCCTCCTTCCCTCCATCCCTTCCCAGGGACTGGCCTGTGCCAACACTTTCCAACACGAAGAATCAGAACAGCTGAGACAGGCAGTGGAGGGTGCTTGTAAATCCAAACTAAACAGATAAGAGGGAGCCAGCTACTTCCGCGTTTCTTCATTAAACAGTTGGCCAGGGCAGAGTTTGCTGGGAGGATTCATTGCGAAATAGCCCGGGAGGCGAAATTGCTTTAAAGATAACTTTTGGAAGAGAAAATTTCATTCTGCTCACTCAGCATGATGTAGCAATTGAAATGCTGGTTTTTCTCCTCTTTGAGAGCTACCCCTGAATAATTTATGGCTTCACCCACCGGAGGGTGAAAAGCTTCGCTGAAATAAGATGATTTCCACTAAAGAGTGGGTGTGGGGCTGTAGGCCGCAGGCCGCTCTTACTCACCGGGGCCCCCGCTGTCTCCTGGCCTCGCTGTCCCTGCAGCCAGGGCCACCTGCTCCGAGAGCAGTTAGGTGCCAGTGGCACCAGGACCGCCTCGTGCCCTTCCAGTAACTGGTTGGTGACAGTGAGCATGGTGGTCACTTCACTCTCCGGGCTTCAGGGTTTTTTTCTCCAACATGAGAGCAATCGAGCATTCCAGAGCCCAGAGCCCAGGGCAGTGGATTTCTGCTGATAACATCTCAGTAAAGGTCTCTAGGTTTTCACAACAGCCTTGCGAAGCAGGTGTTCCGCTTTCCTCGTGGGAAAGAGGGAATTTATCCAAGACTGTGCATTTAGCTAGATGTAAATTCAGGGTTTCACCTCCCCACTTTATCCGATCTGAAACCTAGGCGGTTGGGTGTACATTGTCCTATTTTGCTGCGAAAAAAACGTGTTTTTCAGAGATTGCCTAAATCAGTAGTAGAGAAAGGTTTAGGGGGGTGGTTAAAATTCTGAAGAGCGTGCCCAGCTTTGATTAGAAATTGCAAAGCTGGTCTCCTCAGGGGGCACTTGGCTGGCTCCGTCGGTCGGTGGACTCGGGGTCTCCGGTCGTGAGTTCAAGCCCCAAAGGTGGGTGTAGAGATTACTTAAAAAAATTTTTTTTTTAAATAAAAAAAGCTTGTCTCCTACAAACCTGTACATCCTGTTAGCCTGACTTAAGACACTGGGATTGAAAGCCGTATCTCTTATGGGTGGATGTGTGTGTATGTAGTTCAGAGCGCTGTCCCTGCATTAGCCAAAACTGTGAGATTTTTTTTTTTAATTTTTTCTTTTTAATGTTTATTTATTTTTGAGAGAGACAGAGACAGAGTGCGAGTGGGTTGGGGCAGAGAGAGAAGGAGGCACAGAATCTGAAGCAGGCTCCAGGCTATGAGCTGTCAGCACAGAGCCTGACGCCGGGCTCGAACTCAGGAGCTGTGAGATCATGACCTGAGAGGAAGTTGGACGCTCAACCGACTGAGCCACCCAGGCGCCCCAAAACTGTGAGCTCTTAATTACATTGGTGAAATTATCTGAACAAGCCCCTTCAGATGTATTCACCGATAAATTCCAAACTGCCACGTGGAGAGCACCAGGAAATAAACATTGCAGCCTCTCCAGGGTGGAAATTTTCAGGCCCCGAGGGGTGAAAGCATTCTTACTTACAGAAGTCAATTTACAAGAAAGCGAAAGGCAGAAAGCCACGGCGGAGCTCCTGTGTTAAGTTCAGTGTGCCCTTGCGTGGGTCTTTTCCCACGGCTCGCGCGTCCCTTTCTCTGAATTTGCTGGACAGGGAAGAACGCGGGGCCTGGGGTGCGCGGTGGAGGGAGGACCTGCAGGTGCGGGGCCCGGGCGGCAGGGGGCGCGTGTGCCGCTGTCCAGGGAAGGGGACCGAAGTTCATGGCGGGGAGGGGGGGAGGGGCTCAGGCCAGCCAGCTGCGCTGGGCGGGGGCGGGGGCAGGGTGCACGCTGCGGTGGTGGTTGCGGCAATGAACCCCCGGCCTGCCTTCGTTTTAGGTCCAACCCGAAAGATGCCCCCCAGCGCCAGTGCCATAGACTTCTTCCAGCTCTTTGTCCCCGACAACGTGCTCAAGAACATGGTGGTGCAGACGAACATGTACGCCAAGAAGTTCCAGGAGCGCTTCGGCAGCGACGGCGCCTGGGCCGAGGTGACGCTGACGGAGATGAAGGCGTTCCTGGGCTACATGATCTCCACCAGCATCTCCCACTGCGAGTCGGTCCTCAGCATCTGGAGCGGCGGCTTCTACAGCAACAGGAGCCTCGCCCTGGTCATGAGCCAGGCCCGCTTCGAGAAGATCCTCAAGTACTTCCACGTGGTGGCCTTCCGCTCCAGCCAGACCACGCACGGCCTGTACAAGGTCCAGCCCTTCCTCGACTCCCTGCAGAACGGCTTCGACTCTGCCTTCAGGCCTTCCCAAACCCAGGTGAGATCGGCCGCGGGGGTGCCCCGGGACCGCCCCCTGCCCCCCGTCCTGCCTTCTCCCGCCCTCCTCGGAGTGCAGGGGAGCGATGGACTCACGGCCCCATGCCACAGAGACCTCAGAGAGCGGGGTTCTGCCGCTGCCTGCCTCCCTCCCCGTAATGGCGCTTTCTTTCCAAATTGCATGTTTTCCAGGCTCGGACGTTTCTTATATATATATTTTTAAGTTTATTTCTTTTGAGAGAAAGAAAGCACGAGTTGGAGAGGGGGCAGAGAGAGGGAGAGAGAGAATCCCAAGCAGGCTCCACACTGTCAGCACAGGGCCCAGCGCAGGGCTTGAACCCGCAAACCGTGAGATCATGGCCTGAGCGGAAGTCGGATGTTTTTAACAACTGAGCCACCTGGGCGCCCCAGTATTCTTAGATTAAGAAGAACCTCTGATGGGTCACTTTCCCGTGTTCTCTGAGTAGGGATGTACTCCTGGGTTGGTGGTGGAAAGGGCTGAAGCCTCGTAGGTGGCAGAGGAAAGGAGGCCAGGAGGCCGGATCTCAGTCGCCCTGCAGGTAACCCGGAGTCCCTCAGGTGGGGGGCGGGGGGTCCACCTGGCACACTGTCACCAGCGGGGCCTCTGGACCAGGGTTCCATAGAGCCCCAGGTCTGTTAGGGCCCCCTGACACCACCCCAACTTCCCTAACTTCTGGTTCTAGAAGGCTCTGTGTGCCCTCAGCTCCTGAGCGGCTGCCTTCTGGTGTCGACCTGTGGCCAGTACACTTGGCTGTGGTGAGATAGGCGTTCTGGAATCGTCCTCCAAACTGCTCTGCTGGCCTCGCAAACTGAGGAGGCAGCTCATTCCCGAGCTGCCTCTAACCAAAACTTTAGGACGTGTTCGGCCCACGTGAGCCCAGTTCCTTTTGGCCTGTGCAGTGTGGAAACCAAAGTTGACGTCATTTTTATTTATGCGTTTGAGTAGCCATGCATCTACCCACTCTTCCTCGTGCGTTTCCTCCAAGGGCCTTCTTCATAAACCTCAAATTCTTTTCGATGTTCTCTCTTTCCCTATCTCTGTATCTTGCCTTTTTCTCTGCGCGGCTGAAAATCACAGGGTTTTTGTGGGGGAAGATCTCACTCTATTTCAGGTCTGTGGGAGCCTTAAAACAATTTCTGGAAGCGTTCCCCCTGCTGTGCTGTGAATGTGCTGGGCTCGTTATGATTTCCAGGTGTTTGTGATGCTCTTTCTGACGCCGAGAAAGCTCTTCCCTCTTCTCTCTGCCTTAGCAGACTTACCGAGTCTCCTGGGCCCAGTGCAGGGCCTACCCCCCCCCCCCCCCACTATTTATAGGGCAGCCGAGTGCCAGTCTTTCTTGTCCCCAGTTGTGTCTCTGACCTTCTAAACAGGAGGTGGGATCCTTTGGGGACGCTGGCCCTGCCCTCAACATGCCCTGCAGGACCAAATACAGGGCCGGGCACGTTCGTTTTTGCTGCGCTAAATATTCGCTTGGTTGAAAATGAACCAAACTGGGGCCCTTCCGGCTGGATGCAAGGGGTAAAATACAGTATTCAGACCATCCTTGGGGCCAGACATTCGAAGAGCCCCCGGAGGAAGCTGTGGGCTGAATATCTCTCAAGAACCAAACAGCCGGCTGCTTGGATGATTGCTATTTAACAGCTGCGAGATAAGGTTGCCGAAGATCCTTCTAGTCCCGGGACCAGGCCAGCCTTAGCCAGGGTTATATTCATGCGTGTTGTGTGCTGCTGTGAACCGGCCTCGTGCTGTCTGCCTTCTGAAACTGCAGGATCGGATACCCTGAGACCTGTGCCCGGGGCGGTCACCATGTGCGCGTGTGTCTCTGGAGCCCGGGGTGGCTTGGGGCACGCTGTGGTGCCCGCTAGCCAATTCTGAGATTATAGGCCTGTCCCTTCCCGGCCAATTCTGAGATTATAGGCCTGCCCCTTTCCAGCCAATTCTGAGATTATAGGCCTGTCCCTTCCCGGCCAATTCTGAGATTATAGGCCTGCCCCTTCCCAGCCAATTCTGAGATTATAGGCCTGTCCCTTCCCGGCCCAGGCATGGGTGCCCTGAGGGGGCCTGGCACCTTCCCGAGCCAGCAGTGGCTAGACAGCAACCCGCGCGGGCAGCTCGGCCTTCCTCCCTTGCATGGTTCAGGTGCACAGCCAGGAGACCAGGACCACTGAGAGCCTGGGGACAACGTTCGCTTTATTCTTGCCCCCACGTCTGTTCTTTGTTTCCGGGTTGGCGAGGCCGAGAGAAAGAAGAGAGTCCCAAGATAAGTCTTCCTTTGGGGAAGGGCTCCTTGGTCGTGTTGGAGGGTTTTTTCCCTCTCTCCTTTTTTCCTTTTTTTTTTTTTTTTTTAACATATCCTTTGTATTTGATTTTCATGTTTACCTTTGTGTTTGTGAGGTTGTGTCTTCGTTTTGCTACGATCTTGGTATCTAGTGCCTTTTGTGTTGGTCAGGATCCCAGCAGGAAACGAGTCCTGTGTTCTAGAAGGGCAGTTGAGGACGACCGGATGCGGGGGACTGTGGATGGCGTGTGGTCAGGGTGCAGGGACGTGACAGGACCGGTAGCAGCAGTGGGAAACTGGTATCAGCCGCGGGCCAAGGAGAGGGTGTGGGCCTCGGAGCCCAGAGGTGAGGGCACGGGCAGGCAGGGGGCCTCCTCCTTCTCTCGCTCAGGCCTCCAGGTTGGCCAAACAGACCCAACGCCGGGAACAGAGGCCTGGATGGTGTGTGGTTTATAAGAGGGGTGGAAAGGCGTAGGAGGGGTGGAAAGTGGGTCTTGGGGGCAAACAGAACACCCAGTACACTCCTCCCAAAGGACAGGAACCCGAGGCAGAGGGAACGTCCCAGGGCCCTCAGATCCGTTTTCCCGTTGGCTGATAATCAGATGGCATTTTCCTCTCCTTCTGCCTTCTCCTGACTGTGGGCACCGTTGAGCCAGCTCTGTGTCCGTAGGCACGAGAGGGTCAGGCGAGGGGATGAAATCATGAACTGCAGCGTGTGATTGATTTTGAACATGATTAGGTCTTCCTGTTAGCTGGGGGCTCCTACAAGTCCTTGTACCCCCTTCCTTTGCAGAGAAGCAGCTGGACCCTGCGTGCCTTGGAAAGCGCTGGCCTTGCTGTGTGGGGCGGGACCTTCCGTCCCACGGGCCTGCCGGGGTGAGGGGCGTCTTCCCCTGACCTCCAGCATCGGCCACAGTATGCTTGGCTCCCACACTGCTTCTCTTCTCAGCAATGCATCTGCCTCCTGGAGAGGCTTCCTGTCCTCCCTGACTGAAGAATCTACAATTTCTTTCTTTTTTAAAAACTTTTATTTAAGTCCCCCTTAGTTAACATCTAGCGTAATAATGGTTTCAGGAGTAGAATTTAGCGATTCATCCCTTACATATAGCACCCGGTGCACATCCCAGCAAGTGCCCTCCCTAATGCCCATCCCCCATTTGCCCTCCCCCCCCCCCCGCCCCCTGCCCCCTGCCAGCCTGCCAGCAGCCCTCAGTTTGTTCTCTGTATCTCATGGTTTGTCTCCCTCTCGGTTTTTATCTTATTTTTCCTTCCATTTCCTATGTCCGTCTGTTTGTTTCTTAAATTCCACATATGAGCAAAATCATACGGTTATTTGTCTTTCTCTGACTGACTTATCTCACTTAGCACAATACACTCCGCTTCCATCCACGTTGCTGCAAATGGCAGGCTTTCATTCTTTCTCATCGCCGAGTAATACTCCACTGTATATATTCACCACATTCTTCATTCATCCGTCGATGGACATCTGGGCTCTTTCCATACTTTGGCTATTGTCGATAGCGCAGCTGTAAACATTGGGGTGAGTGCATGCGCCCCTTTGAATCAGCAGTCTTGTACCCTTTGCATAAATACCTAGTCGTGCAATCGCTGGGTCATAGGGTAGCTCTATTTTTAGTTTTTGGAGGGACCTCCACGCTGTTTTCCAGAGTGGCCGCCCCAGCTTGCATCGCCACCGACAGTGCAAAAGAGATCCTCTTTCTCCGCATCCTCGCCAACATCTGTGGTGGCCTGAGTTGTTCATGACAGGTGTCAGGTGGTATCTCACTGAGGTTCAGATTTGCATTTCCCTGGTGATGAGTGATGCTGAGCATCTTTCCATGTGTCTGTTAGCCATCTGGATGTCCGAAGACTCTAGAAACTGTAAAGGTGTCCTGGTTTTCCAGCTTTTCTGCTCCGTGAAAAGGCCCTGCTTGGGCTCTGGAACGTTCATTTGGATAGAAGGTGATGGCACAGTGAGTTTGGCCATCTGGCACCCCAGAGCCTCAGGGCCCCTCTGAAGGGTCTACACTCTGCCTGCTGAGGGCGGTCGGAACAGTTCTGCAGCACGTGTGGGTCGTTCTGCTCCTGGCTGCCAAGCGTCCCTTCTACATCCTGCTCCCTCACACGTGCTCTACCCCCGACACGCACCCTCTGCCCCGCCATCTCTGGAGCCTTTCCCTTCCAGCAAATTGCGACCCTCCAGGATGAGTTGAAGCTTTCGCAGAGCCTTCAGAAAGCTGACGGCTCTCAGTCTACCGGTAACCCACGCAGCCACAAGTCGCACGCACGTCTGTCCGCACGCGTGCGTATACCCGAGTGCCAAACAGAGAGATGCTTCATGTCCTCAAAAGTGGGGACAGGTTCCGTAGGAGGATATTTTCAGGGAGGGATTATACAAGTAAATAAATGGATGCTTTGCCTTTCCTCTCCCCTAACTGACTGCCACGCCCCCAAATGAGCTTGTCATGCACAGAAGGGGACTCGGGAAGTACATTTGGGGAGCGGAGAGATGCTGGCCGGTGGATGGGCAGCCCGGCGGAGAGAGAAGTGGTTTTCCGGCATGGGTAGTTTTCACGCAGAGGTTGCTTTGGTGAGGCATGCCATGAAATATCAACGCGCCCCTGAGTTTAGGTAAATGCACACGGACTAGAGGTACGCTGGCTTTCTGAAGACGAGGGAGAGAGGGCAGTTTTCTGTACTGTGGCTTCAGAGGGGGTGAGTAGGACACGCTTCTCCAGTAGGCCTGATGGAGCAGGGAATACGCAGGCAGCGAAAGGACTCCTTTCTGCCCTTTTCCCCATTCCCCCTCTGCTCAAATGGAGCACCACAGTGGTGGGGGGGGGGTGTCCATTTTGCTACAGTGGCTCCAAATGGGGTTTTGAATATTTTATGAGCCCACAGAGTCAGCAAGGCGTGAGGGCCTGTGGCCGGCAGCCACACGTGCCGGCACCCTCCCGTTCATAAGCGTAAGACGGGCAGGGCCAGGCGTCACGTCCACATGCGTCCGACAACAGAAAAACTGAAGGGGGCCACACTGAACCCTTCCAGTCTGTTGCTGTTTTAAATGGAATTCCAGGTAGCACTGATGGGAGGTTGAGAGGATAGCGTCCAAATCGCAGTTGCTAAGTATTGTCCTCCAGTCTGCCCTTATTCAGACCGTGTTCTGACGTCACCTGGGAACTTGTCGGCAACGCAGAAACTCTGGCCCTGCCCCAAACCCACTAAATCAGAATTTACCCGCCGGTAGGATCCCGGGTAACTAGTTTGTTCACTAAAGGTCCCAAAGCACCGGTGGAGAACGAGTTGGTACACTTTTTCTGCCAATGGCCAGACAGTCGGTACGTTAGACTGTGCGAGCCATACGGTCCCCGATGCATCTTGTCGGTTTGGCGTTGGAGTCCAGGAGCAGCCGTTGACAATATGTGAGTGAGTGACCATGGCGGGTCCCAATAAAACCTTAGTTACAACAGGTGGTGGGCCAGACTCCAGTGTAGTTTACTGGCCCCTCATCTAGGGCACTGGGGAGGGTTCTTGGAATCCCGTCGCTTCCCACAGTCTTCATTTCGATGAAATTCAGCCACACCCCCCAATTCACAGTTGAGCTTGACCTTGGACTTCGGGGAGACGTGTAGCAGATTCCTAAATTGAGCCAAAAGTCTCCTCCCAAAAGCTTTAGCTTTGAAGGACGCAAAACTTTGAGCACTCCTTGGAGTCCGTTTTTGTTATCCCATTTCTTTCTACCTTAGAGTCTTGTCATTGAACACATCGTAATAAGCATGTCATAAAGAAATAGAAATAGGTGAGATAAGTGTGAACATCGCCTCGGGAATCCCGCGTCTGGAAGGACGTGACGATGTGGAGGAGAGCCAGAGTCTGGGTGTCGGCCACAAGGCCACAGGCGTCAGATTCACGTCAGGGGCGGATTTTAAAGAGAGATTGTTCGGCCCGGGATACGAGGAGGTTGTGGGCCAACATGAGCACGGTCTGGAATACCTGCAGAAATAGTGTGTGTTTTCCTTTGTTTCTCACAGGGACAGATAGCATGTAGGTAAATTTTGAGTCCGTGAGGGAAAGAACTTTTTAGCGGTTGGGGCTGCCCAGCAGGGGAGAGGTGTTTCCTGAAGACAGGTGGGCATGTCTAGCTGAGGTCCGGGCCCCTGCTGGAGATCCCTCCCCCAAGTGAGAGTTTGCCCTGGGGACCTTCGGCCACTAATAATAATAATTATTAGTATTATTGTAATAAGATGATTATAAATGTATTTAACATATATAAGTATAGAGATTAAATGTGTATCTTATAAATATATAAAATAAAAATTAAGTTACTTTTTATTTTTTTTTATTTTTATTTAAGAAAAAAAGTTTTTTGGGGGGCACCTAGGTGGCTCAGTGGGTTAAGTGTCCCACTTCAGCCCAGGTCTTGATCTGACAGTTCGTGGGTTTGAGCCCCGCGTCGGGCTCTGTGCTGACAGCTCGGAGCCCGGAGCCTGCTTCGGATTCCCTGTCTCCCTCTCTCTCTGCCCCTCCCCCCACTCACGCTCTGTCTCTGTCTCTCTCTCTCAAAAATAAGATTAAAAAATTTTTTTTTGCGTTGTTTTTTTTTTTAATGTTTATGTATTTTTGAGAGAGAGAGAGGGAGACACAGAATCCGAAGCAGGCTCCAGGCTCCGAGCTGTCAGCACAGAACCCGGTGCGGGGCTCGAACTCACGGCCTGTGAGATCATGACCTGAGCTGAACGCAGACACTTAACCGACTGAGCCACCCAGGCGCCCCTTCAGTTACTTTTTCAAATTTCCATTTACTAAATACCTACTATATGTCAGGGCCTGTGCTAAGTGCCTTGCCTACGGCTTCTTACTTAGTTCTCCCCAAATCGCTGGCGTAAATATTGAAACTGCTACCCTTTTATAGATGAGGAGACCCAGGATCAGAAAGGAAACGTGACTTAGCCAAGGTCAAAGGCAGAGACTAGGATTGAGCCCAAATCTGATGACCCCCCCTCGAGCTCAGCTTCTCTGCTCCCTCGTTCCTGGCAGGTGCTACACGAACCCCTGATTGACGAGGACCCCGTGTTCATCGCCACGTGCACAGAGCGGGAACTGCGAAAGAGGAAAAAGCGGAAATTCAGCCTCTGGGTCAGGCAGTGTTCTTCCACCGGCTTCATCATCCAGGTGAGCCTGGGCTGGGCCCAGGGAGGCCAAGGGAAGACGGTTCTCGCAGTGACGGATGAGCCGGCTCACTCCCCCTCCTCGTGGGCCTTCCCCAGAAGCTCCGGCGGGGCTGCTCCCCCCTCACTGGGGCGGCCGGCACCTCCCTGCCTGCCCTTCCTGTCCTGTCCGGCCCTTCTGGTTCAGTTAACAGCAGCAAACACTGATCAAGGCTCGGGCCCTGACAGCGTCGGCCAGAGACTTCACCGAAAGAGTGGGGCACACGAGGTGACCGCCGTCTCTCTCGGGAACCCACCGTGTGGTGGTCCCGGAAGCCCCCTCCCGCCCCCGACCTGCCCGGTGTCTGTCCTACTGCCCTGTATTGAGGAAGCCTTCTTCACAGGCCACCAACAGCCAGCTGCTTAAATTACGCTTGGTCAGGAGCGCGGGCGGCCCTTCGAGCCGGCATTGCCACCTGCTCCCTGGCTCTGCCGTGGTCCAGGCAGGTGCTGACACGGGTTTCAGAAGCGGTGGCCGAGCTCCGCTACAGGGGAGGTGTGAGGTGTTCGCCTGCCGGGATCGGCCAGGGTGCGGACTGCACAAAAGGAGGAGGTGGGGGCCGGCGAACACCGGACGTGGCAGCCGAGGGACAGATCCCGGCTCCGGCTGGTTTCTCCGGCCGCGCTGTTCGGGATACCTTCTCCCAGCTGTCAGGCCCGCCGGCCCTGCGGTCACGGCTGACCCCGCCTCGCTGCCCCTGCCTGGCTGCGGCCCCAGGCCCCAGGCACGGGGGTCTTGCCCTCCCTTCTCCCCCTGAGCCACTGGAGGATTCGTGGGAAGTTTCAGTTGAGCATCCCTTTGTCCCAGCAGGGAAAGTGCCTGCGCTTCAGGCCAACATATCTGCTCAGAAGGACCATCCTGGTCTCCCTGCGGGCTCGGGGGACCGAGCTCAGCCTGCGGGCTCAGCCTGGGGCTGGGATCTCCAGCTGGACCCCAGACCCGAGTGGGCTTGAGCACAGGCTTCGGGCAGTTGCCAGAATGGACCTGTCCCACAGCAGGATTTACTCTGGATGTGCAGCCTGGGCCCTCTGTCCCTGCACAGCCTCTGGTGGCCCGTACCACCTCAGTAGTGTCCTTTGCAGTGAGGCTCCCTGGGGACAGGGGAGGGAGGTTCACTCTGTGCACCCCCTCCTCGGGAACATTCAGTTCTTTGAATAGATACTTCCTGAGAACCTGTTACCTGCAGCACTGGGCCCAGCACTGGGACGTGGAGGCCCAGTCCTGCCTTCTCAGAGACCTGGCACATTCGGCACTGTGTCTCCAAGCTCATCACGCTCCCCCTGGGCAGCTTGGCCCCAGTCTCCAGCCGCTGGGTCTGTGGAGCCCCAGTTACAGCCGAGTGATCAAGACACTGTGCTTCGTAATCCTCGGCCCCACTGCCGTCTGTCTGCATTCCAGGCGGAAGCGGCACTTTCTGGCACTTTCCGGCACTTGTACGGCTCCCAGGGCGGTCTGTCGTCAGCTCTGCAGGGTGCGAGGTGCCGGGGTGGGGGGGGGGGGGTGCCCGCTCTACCTCACTCCCTTCCTGACTCCGGCCTTTCTGGTTTTACCCCCTGACATCAGCAGGGCTCAGAGGTCGTGATGATTCATTTTATGTGTCCGTTTGGCCAGGCCACAGTACGGAGATTTGTGGCCCAACAGTATTCTTGATGTTTCTGTGAAGGTGTGTTTTGGATGAGATTAACAGATGGGTAGACTCTTGAGTAAAGTAGAGAACTCTCTGTAAGGGGTGGGCCTCATCTAATCAGTCAAAGGCCTTAACGCGGGGCGGGGGGGGGGGGGAGGGGGGACCTGACCTACATTAAAGAAAAGGGAAATCTGCCAGAAAAGTGCCTTTGGATTTGACCTGCAACTTTTTCCTGGGTCTTCTGGCTCACCAACCTGTTCTACTGGACTTACCGTGCCTCTCTAATCATGTGAGTCAATTCCTTAAAGTAAATACCCATCTCTCTTAATGGAGAGAAGTGATACACACACACACACACACACACACACACACACACACACACCCCTACCTCCAACTGGTTCTACTGCCGAGGGTTTTCCTGCAGTCCCCCTGGCGTAGAGGTGAACGTTCTAGTCGGAGAGACAGACGCATTAAAACCACTCGTAAATACAGTGTGACAGGTGCAGCATTAGAAATGTGCGTACAACGTTTTGGGGGCCACGGCAGGGCACCTGGGGGCCAGGAAAGGCTCCCCGAGGCGGACAGAGCAGGGCGTGTGATGTGGCCGCGCAGAAGGCAGCGGGTAGAAGGGCTGGGGCGGGAGCCACTGTCACTCACCGCAGGCCTGGCCCTGAGGGACGCCCGCTGAGCCTAATACGACACTCTGAGCAGTACACGGGGGAAGGCCCAAGCTCCCAGACAGTAAGTCGTTTGCCCCAAGACCCAAGGCTGAGAGGCTGTGGAGCAGAAACTAGAACCAGGGGGCTGGAGGTCCCCCTGCCCTGTGGCCTGTCTGGAGCCCGCGTCCTGCTCCCCAGGGCCCTCTGAGGAAGGGAGGAAGAGGGAACAGCCCGGCGCGGGGCGTTCTCTTCCCTCACATACGGGTGTCTAAATGGAAAGGATTTCCGTGACTCCCCTTCCCAGCACCCGTTTCATCTCTGCAGCGGACACCCGTCGAGGCTAAGGGAGGCCCGTTTTCTCCCTCGCGAGCCCGCGCCCCGGCACGTACTCCAGTCTCGTGGAGGATCTGGAAGCTTTTCGACTCCAGGTTTCAAGAGCAGTGGAAGGAGCAGGCAGGGATCGTTTATAAAGCGAGATCCCGAAAATCCTGACACATAGCTGCCCCCGGGGTCCCAGACACGTCGCAACCACATGAGACCGCAGCGAATGCCTTCTTTTTTCGGTACAGCCACCGCTGTTTCCAGGTTAGAGGCTTATGGGGCGCTCCAGGGTGTATACTCTGTGTCCCGTGTCGCGGGCCGGCCAAGAACTGTCCCCAGCCCCAACACGCCCTCTAGCCGAGGCCGTTTGCAGAGGGTCTCTAAGAAAGGGCTCCAGCCAAGGGGACGGGCCCCACTTACCCTTCGTGTGCACCCTCCCTGTGAGCGGGGGAGACTGAGGAGATTCATACAGACGATGAGACTTCCAGTTTCAGGGGACAGTCAGTCCTGTCATTGAGAGGTTGGAATTCCTCAGTCTGAGACATTAAGTTAGCTCCTCTTGGAAGCCTTGTGGCCTTTCTGTGGGGTCAGAAGGCGACTGTCCGTGCAGAGTGTTGTTCTGTCTACTCCGTCAGAAGGATTGGGAATCCAACGGGGAAAAAACTGGCCAACACTTCAGTTAATGTTATATTGACCCGTGAGATTCTTTGAGGAAAGCAAGGGTCTACTAATTAAAAAAACAAAAAAACAAAAAACGGTAGGGGCGCCTGGGTGGCTCAGTCGGCTGAGCATCCGACTTCGGCTCAGGTCATGATCTCACAGTTCGTGAGTTCGAGCCCCACGTCGGGCTCTGTGCTGACAGCTTGGAGCCTGGAGCCTGTTTTGGATTCTGTGTCTCTCTCTCTGCTCCTGCCCTGCTCATGCTCTGTCTCTCAAAATAAATAAATAAACATTTAAAAAAATTAAAAAAAATGGTATAGTCAAAAAGAGCAGATTTCTCTTGTTTGATTGTGTCGATCTAGCCACCTGCCTCTGTGGTGTGAGACCTGGGGTTCCCCGTAAGGATGTTGGCAGGCAGGAGAGCCCCAAGAAGGGGGCGGCAGGGCACCAAATGCCTGCCGAGTGTGCTGTCCGTGAGCTTTAAGGGACACAGGGATGCTCTGCCCAAAGTGGAGAGGCCAGACAGTCCCCAAGGGGTTGAGTGACTGCCGTGCTGAGCAGGGACATAGCCGTTCTAAATGACAAGCCGCCGTCTCCTGCTGAGTGAACTAACGTTCACTGGAGGTGGACGGGCTTCAGAAGCCAGAATTCAAGATAGAATCTCCCAGATGAAAGGACCCCTGGTTCCCACCCCCTGTATGTCTCTAAACGTGTCCAGGCAGCGCCCCGATGCGCATCGGTGAGGGGTACTCCGAAGGAGGTCCTCTACCCTGTGTTGTTGGACCAGCTGATCTGAAAGTGTCTCTCCTCCCTTCAGCCCGATGTGTGGATTCACGACGATGGCCACCTCAGGGCTTCCGGAAAGGGTACTTTGCTTCGGTGCCAGGCTCTCTGCCCAGGCCCTTTACCGGCTTTACTCGCTTTCTCTTCACCACAACCTTACGACACAGGCAGTGTTCCTGCCCCTTCCACGGTGAGGAACTGAGGCACAGGGAGGGAAGCTACCTCGCCCAAGGGGTCAGCCATAGAGCGCTAGACCTGGGATTAAACCTGGCCTTTCCGGGCCCCAGATCCCACCTTCTTAACCGCCAGGCTGCCTGGGGGAATTTTCTCACGTGAGACAAAAACCTCGCATCTCTTCTCTTACCCAGCTTGCGTGTTGTTTCATTGATGGTTTTAGCATCAACTGTCCCCCATCTCCCTTAGTCTGAGACCTGCTTTTCATGTGGAAAGGACTTGAGGAACTTGCAGGAAGGGGTGTCTCTTCTGATTTGATTTTTAGTCTTTTAACAGGATTCGCTCGAAATGCCAGGATCAGGGTGGGATTAATTAACCGGAGTGGATTTTGCTTCTGGAGTCAAAAACCGGGCAGCACAGGGCCCTCGTCCATCTGTCTCCTTGTGCGCGCTGGGGACGCGCTCTTCCGTCCTGGCCACCTTGGAGGTGGTTATGTCACAGGGTGGAATTGGCCGGGGTGCGAGACATCTGTCACATCATCTCTGAGTGTCCTTGAGCAAGTGGCTGAGAATCATCTCCTCCTCATTCTTCCTGAGTGGGGTTACTCTGCCCTGCCCTCCTCACCGTGTAGGGGTTCAGAGGTGACAGTAAATATCCAGTGGCCCTATACGTGCATCAGGCACTGACTGGACCAGACTGAACCCTGGCTTTCTCCGCAAGGAGCTTAGACTCTACAACCACACGGAAGTGAACGGGTGCAAAGACCCACAGGATGCTAGCCCCCGCGCCCCCACCCCCCCTCCCCGCAAGCCTCCCCGAGGTTTGTGCTTTGGAATGAAACAAAAGCGAGTTTCTTGCGAGGGTCAGTTGTGCTGAAGGCGCACAGTTAGAGAAGAACCACCTTGGCGCACGGGCCTTTCCCCGCCGCAGTCGAGGGAAGAGGCCACGTGAGAGGAAATTGGTAGCACAAGGCGGCAATAAGGGGGCGGGTGGCAGACTTTGCCGGAAAATAACCGGGCTAAACAAACCGAGGGTGACATAAGGCAGCACCGTCCAGTCGGACTTTCCGTGACAGCGGCTACCAGCCCACGTGACTGTTGAGAACTTGAAATGCGACAGGTGTGACTGAGGAATTGCATTTTTCATTTTACTTAATTTCGGTTAAATAAAAGCAGCCACACGTGCCTAGGGGGCGTAGAGCGCGCGCATAGAACTTTGCTATTTAAAAAAAAAAAAAAGATTTTTACACACACAGCTTTCATCACAGGCAGTGGCCTTTTGCGAGGTACATAGCGTATTATGATCCTTACAAATGAGGAAACCAAGGCTCAGTGCAATTAAGTTTCTGGCCCCAAACCACACAAGCCAGTAAACGGCAGAGCCCCAGCCCATCAAACCCAGCACTGATGCCTTCACCGTCTCCTTGCAGTAGGCCCCATTCCTCCCCTGGTAAGGGAATATCACTTCAATTTTAGGGACACCAGTGGCTGTCCCCCGCCCAACCCCCGGGGTGTCCCACATCTCCATAAGCTCATTCTGCGTAATTTCAGCCAGTGCACACCATGCCCTCCCGCACTGCTCCCCCCACCCCCGACCCCACGAGGAGTCCACCCTCCACCCTCTCCAAGCACAGCTTGTCAATTGGAGGTTCGAGCAAAGGATCACAGACCCCGATCCTGAGTGACTTCCCAGTCCCCGGAGATGCCGTGCTCCTACAGATACGCAACGGCAACAGGGGAAGCCTGATTCTCTTCTGTTCTGGAAAAGAAGTAGGGCCAGTGATCAAGACCAGCAGAGATGAACCAGGTTCTCCCCGAGACGGGGAGAGTGCCAGAACCCCAGTGACAGCTTCGTGGGGGCGTCGTAATGAGCTCTGAATCCATCCGTCGTTATAGCTGTCACCGGTGTGCTGAGAAGGCGCGGTGGGGGTGGGGCAGGAGAGCTGGGCCCCCCTACTCCAGGTCTTGAGGCCTTTCAGAAGCAGGCTGAGACAGTTACGTGTTATGTGTGTCCCCCAAGGTGGTTTCCTAAGGCCCTTTCCGTTGTGGTGACAGTATAAAACACGCCACGTTAGCAGTCGCATCCCGGGGCAAAGCGTCCTGCCGTGTATTGACCAATTTTCTTTTCTTTTCTTCCTGTATATATCTGAAAGTTAGTTAAGTCCTAGGAGCAAGAAAAACTTTTGTTAGGAGAAAATGAAAAGCTTGGCAATGAAAACATAACAGTTTTCTGCCCTAAAGACCTTTGTCAGACAAGCTCGTGGCTCAGAGAGTAAAGCGTCTGCAGCAAATTCACATTCCCAGGGGCGGGCAGTGCCCTGTGCTCTCCGTGCTGCTGGGACTATTTCAGTGTAATGATGCTGTCTCCACATGTGTCCAGGGAGAGACGGGACCCCTTGGGAGCCACACCAGCCTGCAATTACACATCTAAATGAAGGCTGTTTCCTCCGGCGCTGCCTCTCGGAGGCTCTTACGCAAAGTGCCCGGCACAGTGTAGGAGTGGATGTGTGGGTCTCCAACGATGCTGCCTTTCTCAGGTTACTGATCTTTAGGGCAGGCTCGCAGATCTAGACACAATTCATGTGTGTGTCTTCAGCCGTCACAGCAGTGGCGGAGTTGGGATGAGATTCCATTGGAGGCTCTGGGGTTTTTTCATAGAATTACTGATTTATTCGTTCAGCTAAGGAGTCTGAATTGATATCTCTGACCAGCTGAAGTAATTCAGTCCAAGCAAACCCAGGCCAGTGGGATACTGGACCAGAGGGCCCGTCGGACAAGCAGCACCTGTCAGGCTGGGCCCTTCCTCTCTTGGCCAGGTTTTAACTGCCCAGCTGACAGTTCCTTCTAAATTGTGCCCCTTGAACCTGTTGGGGTGAGCACCGGGTGTTGTATGGAAACCGATTTGGCAATAAATTTCTTATTAAACAAAAATAAAATAAATTGTGCCCCTTGACTAGGACTTTTGAAGTTACATTTTTTATGTTACTTATTTAAATGTAGATCCTAGTATATAATCAGTTTATTTTTTTTTAATGTTTATTTTTGAGAGACGGTGACAGTGCATGAGCGGGGGACGGGTAGAGATAGAGAGGGAGACACAGAATCCGGAGCAGGCTCCAGGCTCTGAGCTGTCAGCACAGAACCCGATGTGGGGCTTGAACCCACGGGCCGCGCGATCATGACCTGAGCCGAAGTCGGACGCTCAACCAGCCACCCAGGTGCCCCTGTAATCACTTTAAAAGTAAGCTCATGCTGGGGGGCGTGGGGGGATAGATATGGCGGAGGGAGATTAAGAGGTACAAACATCCGGGCACCTGGGTGGCTCAGTCGGTTAAGCGTCCGACTCTTGGTTTCGGCTCAGGTCAGGATCTCATAGTTGGTGAGTTCGAGTCCCGCGTAGTTCGTGAGTCCGAGTCCCGCATCGGACTCTGTGCTGAGAGTGGACAGCCTGCTTGGGACTCTCCCCCTGTCTCTGCACTTCCCCCACTTGTGCTCACGCTTTCTCTCTCTCTCTCTCTCTCTCTCTCTCTCTCAAAGTAAACTAAAAAAAAAAAAAAAAGGTACAAACTTCCAGTTATAAAATAAGTAAGTCGTGGGGATGAAAAAGTACAGCATAGGAATATAGTCAGTAACAGTGTAATAATTTTGGATGGTAACACGTGATGATTACACTTCTCGTGATGATCAGTATACCTGAAACTAATACCTGTATAATGTCAGCAGCCACTAACTTAGATCCGGGTTGTCTTGGGGAACAAATCCTGCGAGTTCCAAATGCACCTGTGCGTGAGTGACCCCAATAGGGAAGTTCTTCTGTAGTTATATTTCGTCTGTTTGTGATGAAATTATATTTTAGCATCCCAAAGCGTAAACATTTCAAAATGTCTGATACCAACGTATAGAGATAGCCACTTGAGGATGCAGTCAACATATTTATATAAACACACACGCACCCCATTTTATAATGTAGATACTTAATTAGAAGGGTATCGTGGACCTTTTTACTATGTTATTAAATAATTTTTGTAGATCATGATTTTAAAAGACATTGCACTGGATTCCATTATACCGACAGATAGTAATTTTAATCAGCCTCCTTTTCGTGGGAGTAATTAGGTTGTTGCTAATTTTTTTTGCCGTTATAAAAAATATTCTGGGGCGCCTGGGTGGCTCAGTCGGTTGAGCGTCCGACTTTGGCTCAGGTCATGATCTCACGGCTCATGGGTTCGAGCCCCATGTCGGGCTTTGAGCTGACGGCTCAGAGCCTGGAGCCTGTTTCGGATTCTGTGTCTCCTTCTCTCTCTCTCTGCACCCCCCCTCACACTCGGTCTGTCTCTCAAAAATAAATAAACATCAAAAAAAATTCTGAGATACATGGTTATATATATATGTGTGTGTGTGTGTGTGTATATACACACACATTTATATATATAAATAAAATGTATACATTTTATATATATGTGTGTGTGTATACACACACGTATATATATGTATATATATACATACGTATACGTATATTTATAGGCAGGCCCTTATATATATGTGTGTGTGTATACACACACGTATATATATGTATATATATACATACATATACGTATATTTATAGGCAGGCCCTTGGGTGCATTTCTGATATGTTACATTAGATCTAATCTGCATTTCTGATTGTTGTGTTAGATTTAATCTCTAAAGGTGGAACCTATCAGTAAAATAGCAGGTTTTTACTGGTTTTTACTTCGGCTCACATTTTTCGATCATGCTACAGAATCACCCTGCAAAAAGATTGTACCGGCTTAACATTCCCAGCGGTGATGAGTGGTCTGTCCCCAGTAACGGGGGGTTTGAATGTAAGGAAGATCGTATTGTTGGTCCACACATTGTATGTTGAGATCAGTCTGTCTTCCAGGGAATAAAGCCAACATCATCTCCACTCTGCTGGTCTTTTTTTTTTTTTTTTAATGTTTATTTATTTTGAGAGAGAGAACAAGCGAGCAAGGGAGGTGCAGAGAGAGAGGGGGAGAGAGAGAGAGAGAGAGATTGAGAATTCCAAGCAGGTTCCACGCTGTCCGTGCAGAGCCTGATGCGGGGCTCGAACCCATGAACCATAAGATCATGACCTGAGCCAAAACCGAGGCAGACACTTGACTGACTGAGCCTCCCAGGCGCCCCTCCATTCTGCTGGTCTTAATAACATAGGCCAGCACTCCGTCTATCAGCTACGGTGTCGGAGGTCTTGGGAGCCTTAGAAATGATGCTTTTGTTTTTTGTTTTTTGTTTTTAGAAATGCTGCTCTTGAAGTTAATATGTGGGTAGTAGGCACAACTCTTAAGACGCTCAAGAGATTCCCGCCCCTGGTATGCACATACCTTCTCCACTCAAACACTAGTCCAGGCATTGCCGAGGGAGTTTTGATTTTGTGGGTATAATTATGGTCCCAAATCAGTTGATCTGAAAAAGGCAATTACCCTGGTGGGTCTGACATAATTAGGTGAGCCTTTTAAAGGAAACGGCCTCTTCCCAGCGAAGAGATTTTTGCAGGGAGGGATTCATCCCGAGGGAGGGTTTGCAAGGCAGGCTTTGAAGGTGGAGGGGCCACGTGGTAAGGGGCGCAGGTGGCCCGGGGGAGCTGAAGGCAGTCCCCGCTCGCGGCTGGCAGGGAGACAGGACCTCAGTCCTCCAGCCACAAGGGAACAAGCTGAGTGAGCCCGAAGGAGGATCCCAGCTGCCAACTTGAGAACACAGCCGGCTGACACACTGATTGCGGCCTTGTGACACCAGGAGCAGAAAACTCCCCCGTGCCACGCCCGCACTTCCGATCCACAGAAGTGCGAGCTAATGAATGGGTATTGTTTAAGCCACTAAGCTCGGGGGAATTGTAATGCCACAAAAACAGATCCAGGATTTCTTCAGCTAGGTGGTGGGACCTTCTGGATCATTTCCTCCTCCTTAACACGTTTGACCCCTTTGCCTCTCTCTTCTCATTCTCCTTCTCTGACCCTCCCTTTCTGTGTTTCTCTGGGAGCCCCTTGCCCGTGGCCGCCTCCCCCCCACCCCAAATGCTGGGGATCCCCAGCTCAGCCACTCTTGGGATTTCATTGCACCTGTGCACTCTGGACTCTTACCCGTGTGTCCTCATCCTTGACCTTCTCCGATGCATGTCTCCGATGCCCTGTCTGGGGCTGCTGCTTGCACCCCAGACTCCGCCTGGTCACATGCTGGGCTAGTCCCCACCTCCTCCCGCTGCCGCCACGTTCGTTACCTTTTCACGTCCTATCTCCAAATTTTAGAACGCGTTCCTCGCGTCACTGCCTGGATCTGACCTCTCCATAGAGCGGGAACGGTGTCGAGGGCCCGCGACACTTCCAGGCAAAATGTGAAAATGTTCGTTTCCCTTCGATCGGAAGGGGAGAAAACAAGCTTTGAAGTTGAAGAACGTGCTTTAATACGTCATATTAAGGTATTCGTCTGCCTTGACGCCCGTGCAGTTGTAAAATGTGGTTTTAAATATTTGCGTGTGGAGGGAGAGAGGCCCATGGAAGCAGAAGGGCCCGCGAAAGTCACAACACGGTCCTGGCGTCACCTTATTTCTAGAGAAGCAGGCATTTATTTGCACATCGCCCTATAAGCAGGGAGGATGCTTTCTGAGGTGGTCCCGGTGGATCGATGTCTTCCGGCTTTGGTGACTGGGAAGGGTTGCACATCACCGGTGATTTGGGGCCACTGCCGTGGCCTCCTCTGCCGTGGCAGGGGGTCGTTTGAGCTCGGAAGTCCCTCCCTTGCCTTCAGCTACTTGCCCCGTGCTCTGGGACTTCCCTCGCGACGAGCAGACGAGCCCAGTTTCTGGAGCGCGGGTGAGGGATTCTCCGGCACCCTGGATCCAGCAGGATCTTCTGGAGGGTCCGTGCAACCCCCGCGTGGCACCCCACCCCCGTCCCCGAGGTCATCCGTGTTTCCAGAGAGTCAAAGAGGGAGGGAGGTTAGCCAGGCACCCGGACAGTCCGCCTTCCAAGGGACCCACCGCAGTGCTGTAGCGATCAGATGAGGCTTCGGCTCACCCAGTGCCGCATCTGGGAAAGCTCCCGGCAGGAAACTATTAGAAAGATACGATCCTCTCTAGGTTACAATGAGATCCAGGAGAGAAGCAGGATTCTCTGAACCCTTTGCTGTCGGGATTCAAGCAGGGCAGTGTTTTTACTTATTTATTTATTTTTATATTTCATTTATTTATTTAGAGACAGTGGGGGGGGGCAGAGAGAGCGAGGGGGAGACAGAAAGAATGCCAAGCAGGTCCCACGCTGTTCAGCGCAGAGCCCGACGCGGGGCTTGAACTCACAAACCGCAAGATCGTGACCTGAGCCGAAGTCGAGAGAGGGACACCTAACCGACAGAGCCACCCCGGCGACCCTGGGGGCAGCGCTGCTCTGACGTAGGAGTCAGACCGTCTCCAGCCAGGCTTTTTTGTCCTGTGACAGATGATGGGCTGAGTGTTCATCAGGACGGGCCGTGGTCTCCTGTGCGGCTTTGTTGGGGCATCTGAGGTTGGCGTGTGTGAGATAGGACACAGACGCACACAGAGGGACGACTGTGTGAACACGCGGGGAGAAGACGGCATCGACGAGCCAAACGGAGAGGCCTCGGGAGAAACCAGCCCTGCTCGCTCCTTGATCTCAGACTTGCAGCGTGCAGGACTGTGGGGAAATACGCTTCTGTTTAAGCCGCCAGGCCTGGGTTAGCGGACGAACCCGCCAACCCCTCACACCTCTCACTAGCCTTGTAAAGAGTGGCATCAGAAGAACCGGGTATGATTTGACCAGAGGAGCTAAGACGGTCGCCACCCACGTTATGACGAAGCCAAGATCCCATTAACTTGGCCGGTCATGGCATCCAGTGACCGTCTCCAAAGGCGTTAGTGTTCGTTTTCTCAAACTATCCTTGCCAAGTCTCGTTGCTTGCATCCTTTGCCAGAATGCTGTTGTTTTTTGAACTTGGTTGTGGGATTTTACATTTAGCCCTGCTGTGGCCGCCCCCATCCCTCGGGGGGAGGGGCCTTTGGAAACCACGTGGGGTGTCACGGTGGGCCTGAGGGGTTCCAGTGACACATTTCCGATTTCCTGGTGAGAAAGCTGGATTTGGGTGGAGGACTTACTTTTGGATGACACTTGGGACAAAGCTAACTGTCCCTACGGTGGATTTCAGGGCACACGGTGCCCAGCGTGGGTATGATGGGATTTCAGGCAGGATATCCGGGAGAGGCAGGTCTGAATCCGAGCGTCGGGTGCAGAAGTCCACGGTAGTGGCCACGAGAGTGGGGCTTTGCTGATGGAGAGAAGACAGGTTCTGAGAAGATGTCCTAGCTCTGCCAGAAACACATGTGACATGTGACAGAGATGGAGATTGGCTTCTCTGTCCCTGTGTTTTCCTGTCTATCAAAAGAGACTCCTTCTGGGCGTTGAGGTGGAAAAGGCGTAGAGGCCCCCAAACGAAATGTCAGCGTTGTGCCAAGTTACCGACGAAGACGTTCTGTATCATCAAGGCGTCAGTCACCTGCCAGGCTGCAAGAAAGTAGGGTCCTCCCTGAGGACCTAGGATCTAGGGTGAGCTTTTGGGACAGGATTAGCCCTCGGAAAACGAGCTGCTTTTAAAATTAGACTTCCCCGGGGGCGCCCGCGTGGCTCAGTCGGTTAAGCGGCCGACTTCGGCCCAGGTCATGATCTCGCGGTTTGCGGGTTCGAGCCCCACGTCGGGCTCTGTGCTGACGGCTCGGAGCCTGGAGCCCGCTTCGGACTCTGTGTCTCCCCGCCTCTCTCTGCCCCTCCCCAGCTCATGCTCGCACTGTCTCTGTCAAAAATAAATAAACTTAAAACAATTTTTTTTTTTTTAGTTAGACTTACCCGGGGCACCTGGGTGGCTCAGTCGGTTAGGCCTCCGACTCCTGGTTTCAGCTCAGGTCATGATCTCGTGGTTTGTGAGTTCAAACCCCGCGTCGGGCTCTGTGCTGGCAGCATGGAGCCTGCTTGGGATCCTCTCTCTCCCCCTCCCTCTCTGCCCCTCTCCTGCTCTCTCTCTCTCTCACTCCCTCTCAGAATAAATAAATAAGCTTGAAGATAAATAAAATTTGACTATATTCACTTTTTCTTTTAATTTTTTTTTTATTCTTTATTTTTGAGAGAGAGAGACAGTGAGACAGAGTGTGAGTGGGGGAGGAACAGAGAGAGAGGGAGGCACAGAATTCGAAGCGAGATCCAGGCTCTGAGCTGTCAGCACAGAACCTGACACGGGGCTTGAACTCACGAACCGCAAGATCATGACGTGAGCCGCAGTCGGATGCTTCACTGAGTGAGGCCCCCAGGCACCCCTATATTCACTTGTTCTTCATCTGCCTCTGGAACATCAGACACTGTATTTTGCAAGTGATTCTCTGGCCAAGGACAGGTGTTGTGGACGCGCCCAGGTCCTCCCTGGGGCCATGTTGGTTTTGCAGTGCAGAGTATCATCGGCTGTCCTCATGGGCAAGCCTGCACTCTGCAGTTCGGTGCACTATTCGCTTGTGAAATGCTGCCAGTAAAGGCACCTAGAACATTCCCCAAGACTATCTTTTCTCCCTTAAGGAAAGCAGTAGCTAATACCCATGTGACAGATTCTTGGTGACTCGGTCAGTCATTGGGAGAACCATACTTTTTCTTGAATCTATTCCCGTTCCCTGCGATGACCCCCTTGGGGATGTCCATGGAAGATGTTCATGGCACAAAGAGTTGAAGAATTGCTTGCTAATTCCGGCCCATCCTCTTTGCTGGTCCTGGCAGCTCAGGTGAGTTTTTAATCCCCGATCCTGTCTCCTCCTCTGCCATGGGAGGTGAACACTACGTCTTCTGCCTGCGCCGTGGCTTCTGGAAGGAATAAGGAATAATTGCAGATGCACTTTGCGAATTAGAAAGCCGTATTCAAATGGAAAGGTCACAGATAAGTTTATCCCTTACGGGGGGGGGGAGGGGGGTGGCCTTTACCTTGTATTTACTGTAAACTCAAGTCCCTCCCGTGCTTCCAGACTGGGGGATGTTTGCATTGACCTCAGCTCCCAAATCCATCACGTGTGAGCGTTTGTCCCCTTTCTTCTCCTCCCTTGACATTTGCAAACCGAGAAGTCTGGGCTGAGCCACCAGCTAGCTGCCTAGGTTGCAGGGTGGCCTTGGGAGTGACTTGGGGCCTCTGCAGGCTGAGGAGGTGATGATGGTGTCCTAGGGACCGTGGAACCAGTGGCTCAGGGAAGAGGTGGCCTTCCCACTCATTTCTGGCCCGGCGACGGCCCCCTGTGCCTCCCCGAAGCTTTGGGTCCCAGGCCTGACCCTGCCGTGAGCTCTCTGACTCCTGTGTGTGTCTGTTCAAGATTTACGTCCACCTGAAGGAAGGCGGGGGCCCCGACGGGCTAGATGCGCTGAAGAATAAGCCCCAGCTCCACAGCATGGTCGCGCGAAGCCTGTGCCGGAACGCGGCGGGCAAGAACTACATCATCTTCACGGGGCCCAGCATCACCAGCCTGACCCTGTTCGAGGAGCTGGAAAAGCAAGGTTTGTCGTGTGGCGGGCCCGTCCGAGAGGGGCCCCTCGCCCCCTGAGGAGTGATGGGAGAGGTCTGGGGGTACAGGTGCGTAGCAACCGGCACGGCCCATGGGCTGCTGGGCCAGGAGGGAACACGCTGGTTTCAGCCCGCCGTGTGCCTGCCACAGGCCTGGACCCTGCCAGGCGCTGATGATCGGCAGGGATACGGCCACAGGCTTGCGGTCTGGGCGGGGGCGTGTCGGCACAAAGCTCTGCCCAGGTCACATCTGGTTGTGTCGTTTGTTGGGAGACCGTGGCCATTGAGGGGTTCTCCTGGTGTCCTAGTCCATTCGGGCCGCTCTGTCAAATTACCACAGACGGCAGCTTATAAACAGCACACATTTATTCCTTGTAGGCCTGGAGGCTGGAAGTTCAAGATCAGGGCACCAGCGTGGTTGGGTGCAGCTCTCTTTCAGGTTGCCGATCTCACGTGACCGAAAGGAGAAGGGAGTTCTCTGGGGTCCCTTTCCTTTTCTTCCTTTTCTTCTCTTCTCTTTTCTTTTTTTTTTTTTTAAATGTTTATTTATTCTTGAGAGAGAGGGAGACAGAGCGTGAGTGGGGGGTGAGGGGGCAGAGAGAGAGAGGGAGACACAGGCTCCGAAGCAGGCTCCAGGGTCCAAGCTGTCAGCACAGAGCCTGACGCAGAGCTTGAACTCACGAACCGTGAGATCATGACCTGAGCCGAAGTTGGATGCTTAACTGACTGAGTCACCCAGGTGCCCCATCTGGGGTCCCTTTTCCTTTCTTTCTTTTTTTTTTTTTAATGTTGATTTTGAGAGAGACAGGCACAGTATGTGAGCAGGGGAGGGACAGAGAGAGGGAGACACAGAATCCGAAGGAGGCTCCAGGCTTCGAGCTGTCAGCACAGAGCCCGACGCGGGGCTCAACTCACAAGCTGTGAGATCATGACCTGAGCCGAAGTCTCTTGCCCAACCAACTGAGCCACCCAGGCGCCCCGGAGGTCCCTTTTCTTAAGGGCACTGCTCCCATTCATGAGGGCTGCACCCTCATGGCTCAGGCACCTCCCAGAAGCCCCACCTCTTAACACCATCACCTTGGGCATTAGGCTTTCAGCAGAGGAATTTGGGGGGAACGCACACATTTGATCTGTAGCACCTAGTCCCAGCTCCTACAAAGGCTCTTAAGTCTGGACTCATCCCCATCTATAACGTGGCCCCTCCAGTTGACGCAGATGTCACAGAGAATTATGTAGAATTAACACAGTCAGCAGGACAGTAGGCCTCAGAAAATTCTTAGTGCGCTATGGTGCTGGGATGCTTCGTTCATCTGTTCAAAGGTTAGGAAGCCTTCTGTGGCTCCGGCAGAAATGGGGGCTGCAGAAAAAGGTCTGGACCGGGGCACCTGGGTGGCGCAGTCGGTTAAGCGTCCGACTTCAGCCAGGTCACGATCTCGCGGTCCGTGGGTTCGAGCCCCGCGTCAGGCTCTGGGCTGATGGCTCGGAGCCTGGAGCCTGCTTCCGATTCTGTGTCTCCCTCTCTCTCTGCCCCTCCCCTGTTCATGCTCTGTCTCTCTCTGTCCCAAAAATAAATAAACGTTGGAAAAAAAAAATTAAAAAAAAAAAAAAAAAGGTGTGGACCAAGTCAGGGAGCCTGACAGCAAGCTGTATATCCTTTGCTTTGTCCTACATTTGGGGGATTTATATCTCGTCCACTCAAGAGAAACATAAAAAGCCTCTCCTCTGCTATGGCAGCCACTGAAATCGCAGACCGATTGCTTAGCAACAGATCAGACATCCGGCCTTAAAACAAAACCCTCTCGGGGCGCCTGGGTGGCGCAGTCGGTTAAGCGGCCGACTTCAGCCAGGTCACGATCTCGCGGTCTGTGAGTTCGAGCCCCGCGTCGGGCTCTGGGCTGATGGCTCGGAGCCTGGAGCCTGTTTCCGATTCTGTGTCTCCCTCTCTCTCTGCCCCTCCCCCGTTCATGTTCTGTCTCTCTCTGTCCCAAAAATAAATAAACGTTGAAAAAAAAAAATTTATAAAAAAACAAAAAAACAAAAAAACGAAACCCTCTCAAGTAATGGAGAGCCAATAGCTTCTGACCTTGACCTCAGCCACTGCGGCAAGGAAGCAGCCCTAGACTGGGTGCTCTGCTGGCCCTGGCTGCGTCTGACTCACCTGCAAAGTCCAGTGCCCAACAGGGCTCCGTGCTTAATGGCTGGGAGAAGTCAGGGTGGAGAGATCCGACCACGCGAAGAGGGGCCGTGGAAGTAAGATTGGAGAAAATGGACCCTGATGCGCGCTAACCGAACCCCTCGGAAGAACAAGGGGTTCCTGTGTTAGAGCAGGTGGCGAGAGCCGAGGCTGCCATCCCCACTCGCCCACTCGTTCAAGTCCGACTGTGGGTGCAGGGCCGTGAGCCCTGGGGTTCCTAGAACCGCCCAGATAGCCTTTGCGTGCTGTTGGGGCCACCCGGCATCACACGGTATATGGTCCCGTCACCTAGACCAAGAGTCAGGTGGTGCAGTCAGGTGGCATGTTGTCCCGGTGGGGCTGGTGTGCAGAGTGCGGGTGCCCAAGGACTGTCACGAGCCATCAGTGCTGCTGCCCTGACAGCTGGCCATGCTGGCCTGTGATTCTGGGAAGAAAAAGACGCTCCCCAGCTCAGGGAATTAGGGAAAGGACGGAAGAGAATCTTCTACTGGGAAGAAAATAATTACACATGGGATTTAGCTTTTCCCGAGAACGAGCAAAGATTTCATTGCCTGTTTTTTGGAAGCTTCTGGAGCTCCTGTGCACTTCTTGCGTGGCTCCACTGTGATGATGAGACGCTGGGCTGGTGGGTCTCCATTGTCCCCACACTGGTGGCTGCGTGCCCTCCCCTCCCCCAGGCTGCCCTGGGCTGGGCTGGTGCCCTCCAGGACATTCTCACGGGCAGCCAGGATTGAAGAAGGGCATCGTAGCTGTGAGTCTGGCCGTCCCTCCGTGGACAGAGTCTGCTTTGTAAAACAGCCGGAAGAAGACACTGGTATAATAAACGCTATTTTCATAAAGGGGCAGATTCAGGAGACTTGGATGCTGTTTGGGTTTTCTCCTTCCCCTCTTACAAAAATTGCACCTGCTGTTTTTGGCTGATTGTGTGCACGGAGCCTCGGATGGAGAATTTAAAACATCCTTTCTCCTTGTTCATCTAAGGCTCCCCGCTGTTTTAAAAACAGTTCCTTCTTCTTACATATTAAGACGAGGGGTAGCTGGAGTTGGAGCTACAGAGGTGCGAGCGGCCAGCAGCCCTCTGCTTCTGAGCAGTAAGGCTCCATCATGCCACCCAGTGGCTCTTCCAGTGCACCCACTGGTGCTCATTAGGCAGTGGGACCCGGGTAGTTCCTCCCGTTCCCCTCCACCCCCCGCGCCCAGGGCGGGCCGGAGATGCGCGCGCACAAGGTCATAGAATGTTTCGAGTTACTGATGATACCGCGTCCGCCTTCAGGGAACTTCAGTCTGTGACGGGAGACCCCGGATGAGACTTTCCCCAGCGACTTCTGTCAAAAGTGCCTCTTCACGTCCCCTCCAGGCATCCAGACTGAGGATGCTGGCTGCAGGGAGAAGCCGTGGCTCTCCGTGGCCACCTGGCCCGCTCACTGGGGCAGGCCAGAGGGTGGGGAGGGCCAGGAAGGGCCTTGAGCCCAGGACGGAATTTAGCAAAGCCTCCTTGTCCACGTTGACCTCCGCTCACAATCCCTCCTGCCTCCGTGGGACCGTCTGTGCATTAGTGGCCACCCAGTAGCTGCTCCTCCCTCAGAGTGCAGAAGTTTCTAGAAGCAGATGAGCAGATGGGAGGACAGGTGCACATGCTCAGCCCTGAGCCTGGCACACAGCCAGCGCTCTGAAGAGATTCGCTGATTCACTGCGATGGTCTCATGTAAAATCTTAAATGCTTATTTTTTTATTTTTTGAGGGAGGGGAAGGCATAGAGAGAGGACGGGACAGAGGATCTGAAGCAGGCTCCAGGCTCTGAGCTGTCAGCACGGAGCTCAGTGCGGGGCTCGAACTCATGAACCACGAGATCATGACCTGAGCCAAAGTCAGACGCTTAACCAATGGAGCCACCCAGGCACCCGGTCTTACATGTAATCTTGAACGTTCTTATAGAAGTACTGGGACAGAGCACCTCTGGGATAGAAGTCCCCAGACTTCAGGGGTCTCCCCTGCAGGGACATCTAGAGGGCCCATCCCCCAAGCATCAGCCCCAGAACAGGGCAGGCCCGTCCTTTCCACCGGCGTGCGCGGGGCCTCCCTGACCGTGTGGATGCGGTTTTGTGTCCGTCTCCCCCGCAGAGATCTACTGCTGTGGCCTGCTCAGCCCCAGGAAGAGTGACTGCACCGGCCTGCCCCCGTCCATGCTGAGCAACCCGGCCACCCCCCCGGCCCGGGGCCAGCACCGCATCAAGATGAAGGGGAACATGTCTCTGATCTGCTGGTACAACAAAGGGCCCTTCCGCTTCCTGACGAATGCCTACTCGCCCGTGCAGCAAGGTGGGCCCGCAGGGGGGGCTGGGGGGGAGGGGAGGTTTGTGCAGCTCAGGTGTCAGGTGACCCCATCACTGTGAGCTTCTGGGCCGGGGACTCGGCGCCACTGCACCTGACTGGTGGGGGGGGGCGACACCAGCTCCCCGTTGCTTGTCGGCGGCCAAGAGAAGCAGGAAGGGACCAGGGTGGGGTCCGCAGGCCGCCAGAGTTGTCTGTGGTCGCTCTGAGTGCTGTACGTGGCCAGCACTCACGTGGTCACCTCGGCATCGAGGATCTGTTCTGACGGGAGGGGAAAACATCAGCTGTTTTTTTATTGGTTCGGCGTCTTCCTCCGAGATGAACCACTAGGATTTGGGGGTGGTCAGGTGATTCCGTCATCAATTTTCCTCGGGGTCTAAAATCCATAAGGCGTCTGCAGTTAAAGTAACTACAGCCCCCACCTCTTTAAGCCACTGACAGGGGAACTCAGATGACAGAGGGCGCCTCACCGAAATTGTCCCGTCACGTCGTGTACTTGCAAATCCCCTATAGTTGTCTGTATCAAGACATGTTTCCCCTTTCCTGCTGAAGAAACGCTGCAGGGCGCTCGGTTGTGTTGGAGGGGTGTCTGTGTGTGTGATTGGTGTGCACGTGTGGTGTATGTGAATGTGTGTCTCGTGTGTGTGTGTGCATGTGTGTGTGTGTGTGCGTGCTTAATTAATGTCTGTTCGTTTATTCCCACCCCTCACCCCGCACACACACCTAGGCTCTGTTACATTTCAGTGGAGATGACAGTCTAGGGACCCAAACCCACGGGACTCGGGGTTAAGGAGGTATGGAATGCCGCCCGTCACTGTATCACTGTGTCAAGGGCACTCGGAGGAGATGTTTGAAATTGACCTTGCAAGCCAAAGGGCGAGTTTGAATTGGACTTCCACACTCTGGTGATTGGACAAGGGCTCTCACAGGGAGAATGTTCGAGAATAGGGCGTAGGAGCCACCTCCCTCCAAATTATGCGTGGCAAGTTGCAAAGTTTGCGATAGGATTTAAGAGGACAGGGCCTTAAAAGCCCCAATCTCAAAGGTTGGGAGGCTTAAATCCATCATCAAGGGAACCAGCAAGGAGGATATTTGATGGGGAAGAAGAGAAAATTGGTAGGGTTGATTTTTAAGTATGCTGAAACTTACTGTTTGTGTTTCCTTCAGTTATAGTTTCCGTTTCTAAAGTACTCGGTTATAAATCACAAAGTCCCCGTTCTGAGACACCCTTAAAAAGCCCAGGTCGTATGCCTTTGGCGTGGCCCCGGCCCCTCCCGCAGCACCTCTGGAAGCTTCCCAGGTGGATGGCATGGGCACCTGTGAGACAGGCCCGCCCTGGAGCAGACAGAGCCCCACGGGTGAGCTCCCAGCCTGGGTGCCACAGGCAGGAGGCGCCAGGAGGCAGGGAGGCGGCGTGGAGAGTGGCAGCTGGGTGGCCACAGGAAATCTTTTTATTAGTTCACATCTTAGAGTATTTGTTTTCGTGTTTGTTTATTTAGAAGAGAAGGAGGACGCAAGCGGGGAAGGGGCAGGGGGGCAGAGAGAGAGAGAGAGACAGAGCGCGAGCAGGGGAGGGGCAGAGAGAGCGGGAGAGGGAGACACAGAATCCGAAGCAGGCTCCAGGCTCCGAGCGGTCGGCACAGAGCCCGACGCGGGGCTCGAACTTGTGAACCACAAGATCACGACCTGAGCCGAAGTCGGACGCTCAACCGACTGGGCCACCCAGGCACCCCGTCCGCTCCCTGTTTTATGTCCGGATGGCCAGGCGGGGTGGGGGGACGCACATTTGTCCGACGGGGGGGTTTATCGTCTCTGTTCTCCGCAGGAGTAATCATCAAGAGGAAGACTGGGGAGATCCCCTGCCCCTTGGCCGTGGAGGCGTTCGCTGCTCACCTTAGCTACATCTGCAAATACGACGACAAGTACAGCAAGTAAGTGGAGGCAGCCGCGGGGCTCACCGGCACGGCCTGGAGATTGGTGGCTGGTCAGCAGTGCCCCGGTGTCCGAGTGGACAGATGTAGCCCCTGCGAGACAAAATCCTGAGCCCCGTCCTGGTCTTCCAGGCTCACCCGCACAGGCCCCTCACTTCTGGGCGCCCTGCCTCCTTCCCTGTCACCCTTGCCCCTGGGCGCCCTTCCCTCCGCTCACCCGGGGCTTGCCATCTCTCAGCACTCAGGGCAGAGCCTGCTCCCTCTGTCCCCTGCCCCGACCGCTCTCCTCCCCCACCCTGGCACCCACGGACCACGCAGCACCAGCCCCCCGGTGTCCACACCCTGGGTGCCGTGTTCTCCAGCCCAGGTTACTGAGCTGTTTCACCTCTGGGCACCTGCTCCGGGGGTGGCCTCGTCTGAAGCACACGCGTAGCATAGACGGGATGCGTCGCCCACGGCGCGGTGACAGGAGCTCGGGAGTGATGGCTGGTGAACCTGAGCGGGACTCTGAAATTGGTAGGGTTGAGCCTCCCAGCCTAGAACGAGGCTGGAGGAACCCCCAAAAGGCAGGTGGGCGCTTACTCCGCCCACTTGGAGGGTAACGTGCTGGGCTTCTCCGTGGCAGAGAAAACCGAGGACCCGGTTCCCCCTGGAAAACTCAGCCCAGGTTCGAAAGGCAGCCCCACGCCACCGGGAGTCATTGAACAAATGTTTACCGCGTGCTCTGCTCAGCACCTGCTGAGTCCGTGAGGTTATTACAGAGAAATCTTCATTTGTATCACAGACGCGTTGGGTCCGCTCTGCGCTGGCCGTGGCGGGGATGCTGACCCTCAGGCACGTCTGGGGGGGCGGGGCAGAGACAAACGTGCAGATGGGAGGACACGGCGTGGGCCTGAGTCGTAAGCCAGCTCTTGGCCCTGGAGGGACACCATCGTCCGTCTCGGGGCAGAGGTCTCCCTGACGTGACATCCGTCCTGGATCCGAAGGGAAGGCGGGGGTGGCCAGGAGACGTGCCCTCGGGAGGAAGGGGACGCATCGCAGGGGCCTGCAGCTGAGGCTGTACTTGACCTTGGGGAACGGAAGCAGTTCAGGATGCACGGGACGCGGCAGCCGAGAGGGTCCCTTAGCAAAGAGGGAAGCCCCCCAGGCCCTCTTCCCTTGGAGCTTCTGAGCCATCGGAGGCCGGGCTCCCGGGTTCGGCATCTCTTCTGGTGGCTTCCTCCCGCCGCACCTAATCCTCTGCTAGGAATCGTCTTCATCTTCTTTGTCTTAAGTGAAGCTGACCGTGACTAAGCTGCAGTGAGAGCTGACCCCCCGGCCCGGTTCCTACCCCCGCGGCCCCCCTGCGGCGGCCCTGACCGTGATGGGGCCTTTTGGGGAACATCTCCCCGGACCTGGGCGCCCACGAACCATCCGGCTGAGCCTTTCTTACTCCTCCGCCCCCGCAGGTATTTCATTTCTCATAAACCAAACAAGACCTGGCAACAGGTGTTCTGGTTCGCCATCAGCATCGCGATCAATAACGCCTACATCCTGTACAAGATGTCAGACGCCTACCACGTGAAGAGGTACAGCCGGGCGCAGTTCGGCGAGAGACTGGTGAGGGAGCTGCTGGGTCTGGAGGAAGCCTCCCCAGCCCACTGATGCCAGGCGGCCAGGCCTAAGTGAGGACCAGGTCCGGGAGGCCGGAGGAGGGAGGGAGCGGGCCATTCTGACCTGCCCAGCCAGAGCCCTGCGGGTGCCCCCCCCACCCCCCTCCCCGGGGGTGGCCCCAGCCCGGAGGGGTGCCCACGGCTTCCACGGGGACCAGGGTGGGCCTGGTCAGAGGACGGCTGCCCGTCCCGGTTCCCATTCGAAGAAGAGCATGTCCTCCCTCCAGAAGCGGCCACCCACCCGGTGCCGGGGCGGGCGCCGCACCCAGACTCCACGTGCCGGCGGGCGCGCTGTCCGTGGCATTGGCCCAGCAGGGCGCTGCCTCCTCGTGACGCCCGTGGAGCTCAGCTCGGTACAGGGGCCCTGGGAAGGCTGTTGCCGCCGGAGGCGCCAGGGATGGGATGAGCCGTAGCACGTCCTGCTAGAAATGCCTGCTCTGTAAAGACGTAAAGACGTTTGTGACGCGGTTCAGTTTCCTGCCGTGTCCGACGGCGACCAAGGCAAGCAGAGGTGGGGCTGTGCACCGCTAAGGCCGTGCCGGTGTGGGCAGGAGACCCGAGCGTCGCCCCGCACCTGCCTCACGCAGGCGGCTTGGAACGGGCCTCCTGGAACAAGGAACGCAAACTGGGTGCCATTGACACGCAGGGATGAAATGGGGCAGCGATCGCCCGTTCTGAGTCAAGGATGAGGCGTTCCTAACTCATTTCATCTCCCTGGCTGGTGGACGGGGGAGAGAGGGAAAATGCCAACGGAATCGCAGTGACGTGTGATGCTGTTTTTTATTTTTCAATATATCTTCAGGTTATTTTCTTACCGTTGCTTAAGATCTTCTGTAAAAGGAAAATGCCCCCCTTCTTTTCCGCCCCCTCCCTTCGCCCCAGCCGTGGCTGTTTGCATGGTCACGGTTCGGTATTCTGGGCCCCGTGACCGTGCCAGGACCGGAAAGGGCAGCTTGCTGCCAGGACGGATGTGCTTCCACTCCATCAAGGAGCACGGGGGGCCCGTGGGCCTTAAGCGTTGCCGTAGACCTGATCGTCGGCAGAATTACTCGTTTGGGAAAACACGGGGCGTTGCTGCAACGCACGCCAACACGTCTGGGGGTGACACTGGCCAATCCTCGCGCCCTGTGTGTGGTCACCTGGCTGGGTGTGCCCTCTGACCCCATTGCCCCAGAGCCCCGCGGCTGGCACGGGCAGACCCGGGAAGGTGACCGGGTGACCAGCTTTGTTGGGGGCGATCTCCCCGTAGGACCGCGAGAAGTACATGCCAAGGCCGCCGGCATCTGGGGCTCTTGCGCCCAGGTCCGTGCGTCTCCGGGGGAGACCTGGGCCAGGGTGATCCCCTGGTCTGACCGTCCCCCGCAGACACGAAACGAGCGATTCCTGGAGTTACACGATCCCCCTCCAGCCTGGTTTACGTAGCCCCCTCATTTTTTTTTTTTTTTTTTTTAACAAACGCAAAATCTATTCTACTCAGGCTTTGGGACGTTTTTCCTTGTTCACACTCAGTTAATTAAACGTGTTGCTGGCCGCATGCTTCTGAACTCCACGCCATTCCTGCAGCCTGCGTTCGTGATGATCCCCCTCGCCCTGTGGTTTGAATTCGACGCCACGGATTGTAGGCCAAATTTTAAATTGTGTTTCCTCACACCTTCGCCGTGTCCTTTAATTGGATTGAAAGCACTTTTACCACATGGAGAAATATATTTTTAATTTGTGATGCTTTTCTACAAGGTCCACTATTTCTGAGTTTAATGTGTTTCCAACACTTAGGGAGACTCTGATGAAAGCTGATGAAGTTCCTTTTCTGTCCAGATAAGTAAAAGAAAAAATAAAAGTCTATTTAGATGCTGATCCTTTGCGGATATGCGAGTTTGTTTAAACGGTCAGGGACAAGGAGCGCCTGGCTGACTTCGTGGGTAGAGCACGCGGCTCTTGATCGTGGGGTCGTGAGTTCGAGCCCCACGCTGGGTGTCGCGTATGCTTACTAAAAAAAATAAAAGATCAGGGACAAAACCACGGGCTACTCTTTTAAGACTTCTTGGTGTGTGAGCTAGTGTGCATGATCTTAAACTGTTTTTAGTATCCTACGCCCCTGAGCAGTTTAAAAAAGAAATTCAGTTAAGTCTTGACTTAGAGAAATAGATATCGATACCCTGGTCCTGTGA
Source organism: Lynx rufus (assembly GCF_022079265.1). Lineage (NCBI taxonomy): Eukaryota > Metazoa > Chordata > Mammalia > Carnivora > Felidae > Lynx > Lynx rufus. The sequence continues at coordinate 17,836,737 of NW_025814840.1, forward strand.
GTCAAGCTGTATCTTGGGTGCCTGTGCCATTGAAGAAAACTCCCACCTGCCTTCCAGATGGGGGATGCCTCCTCCCTTCTCCCGCTTTCTGTGGTCGTCCGCATTGACCCAGAGAGACGCTCTTGCGACAGGCCGGTGGGTGGCTTTGCGTTACCGAGTAACTAGAGGGGACTTAACACCAGTTTAGCGCTCTCGTTTTTAAACGGTAACCACCTGTTTTCAGATACGTGCTTGAAGCAGATGGCAGTTCCGCCCGGGGTCTCTTGGAGCCCCTGCAACGCTGGGACGGGTTTCTGTTCTTCCGGAAGGAGGACAGAGGGACCTAGAGTACTGATTAGGAAAGCCTGTAGGACCTCGTCCCGCAGATGTGAGTCTGAGCGCCTTGGAGAATTGCTCCAGTTCAAATCCACCTGGCTCCAGTATTTCCAAGGGTTGGAGAGACTGGTTGCCCCTGGATTGGCTCAGTTAGTAGCTGGCCACTGCTGGGGTCTGGGGAGGGCCCAATAAGTGCTTCTCACCACGGCGGGGTGGGGGGGGGGGGCGGCCAGCAGGTGGCATCCCGAGGCCAGCCACCGCTGTGGGATGTCTTTGCTACAGAGTCTGAAAAAGAAAATTGGAACAAGGAGCATCCCGACCCTTACGGAGAATAAAACAACAAATACCTAGAAGCTTCTCCAGAGCAAAGCTCTGTTAGGCCAAATGCACTGAGCTTCACGTGGTTTGGGCCGCAGTCCCAGGGCTGCGGCTATAGTTAGAATCGGGTAAGGTAATCCTTCAGGGAACTGAACGTGGGTGAGTTTCTGTTTGTATTTGCTGCCTTCCTTCCCGGTTTCTCTGTTTCATTCACGTTGTTTCTTGTCCCCACACTCTGCTTCCTAAAAAGCCTCAAGTTTGAACAAGGTCTGACTGTAGTCAATGGAACATTATAATACTAAGGTCGTATTTCAAAACTCAAGTGGGTTTTTGGGGTGGCTCAGTCGGTTAAGCATCCGACTCCTGGTTTTGCCTCGGGTCGTGATCTCACAGTTTGTGGGTTCAAGCCCCATGTCGGGCTCCACGCTGACAGCACATAGCCTGTTTGGGATTTTCTCTTTCTCTCTCTCTCTCTCTCTCCTTCTGGCCCGCCCCTACTTAGTCTCTGTTGGTCTCTCAAAATAAATTAAAAAAAAAAAAAACAACCTCAAATGAGTTACATGGGAAAACTTTGGGGTCTGGATCATTCTGGACAAGGACATTCAGTTTATTGACTCCATTAGACAAGGCCCGGCCACCAGAATCGAATGAACTCTACAGCTGTGCCAGAGAAGAAGTTCGCAGTCGCCAGGAGCCTGGAAGGCTCTGGCTCATCGTGTGTGGCCGTGCACCGCCGTTGTCCTGGGTTCTGGGTTCCTCAGGGAGCCCAGCCTCAGCACCAGGCAGTGAGGGAGGCAGGCAGACCCACCCATGCCCCCTCTGAAACGTGGGGCACTTGACCCCGGCGGGCACCAGATGCACCTGGCTTGGCAGATTCTAGAAAAGACAGAATCGCATCCTCCGAAGAGGCTGAAGCCAGACCGTATCTGACCAAAAATTGCCTATTTGCCATGCAGCCAATTATGCGTAAGCTTCTCTGGAAAACACTGGCCCTGAGAGCCAGTGCGACCTCAGTGTTTCTGGAACGTGCTGCACCACACGTGAGCAGCTAGTCAAAAAGGGGTCCTACAAGAAGTCCTAGCCAAGCGAAAAGAAAGTTTCTCATCTCCTAAGTACCAATCTGCAGCTACAAAATTTTTATTCCTTCCATTCCCCCTGTGGCTTATACTTGGTTCTAATTTTCTCCAAGGAAATGGGATACTGACCTCTTTCTCCAACCTGACAGCTGGTGTGAGGGTTTGCTTGCCCCCAGTTAACTTCTAATGTCCCACACTCCTCCACTAGGAAGGAGCTACAACTTCAGCAAAAGCAGCGCTAGAAAAAAAAACATTCACTGGGAAGATGAGATTTTAGCTACTTTAATTAGCTTTTTCACTAGCCCTGGCCGTCTTTTTAAAAATGCGTCTATTCCTCAAAAAATTAAAAATAATATTACCAGGTGTGCCTGGCTGGTTCAATCAGTAGAGCATGTGACTCTTGATCTCAGGGTCATGAGTTCAAGCCCCGCCTTGGGCCTAGAGATTAGTTAAGAAAAAAAAAAAAAGAATTACCAGATGATCTAGCAATCCTTTTTTAAATTTAATTCTTTTTTAATGTTTATTTTTGAAAGAGAGAGAGAGAGAGAGATACAGAGTGTGAGTGGGGGAGGGGCAGAGAGAGAGAGAGGGAGACACAGAATCCGAAGCAGGCTCCAGGCTCCAAGCTCTGGGCTCTCAGTGCAGAGCCCGATGCGGGGCTTGAACTCCCAAACCGCGAGATCACGACCCGAGTCGAAGTTGGACGCTTAACCGACTGAGCCACCCAGGCGCCCCTGACAATTCTACTTCTGGGTATTTATCCAAAGAAAATGAAAACGCTAATTTGAAAAGGTATGTGCAGCCTCATGTTCATTGCAGCATTATTTATGATAGCCAAGACGTAGAAACAACCTAAGTGTCCATCAGTGAATGAATGGATAAAGATGTGGTGTGTATGTGTGTGTGTGTGTGTGTGTGTGTGTATACATATATATATGTGTGTGTATATATACATATATATGTGTGTGTGTATGTATACGTATATATACACATAAATATATATACACATATACATGTATACATATAAATAATATTCCATTGCACATACATATATATTCACATATACATATATATGTATATGCAATGGAATATTACATTATTTAACGTTTAAGAAGAATGAAACCCTTCCATTGGTGACAACATGGATGGACCTCGAGGAAATTAATGCTAAGTGAACTGAGTCAGAGAAAAACAGATATTGTACGATCTCTCCTACATGTGGAATCCAGAAAAAATATATGTATACAGCATATAGAAAACTAAGTTCGTAGAGAACAGATTGGTAGTTGCCAGAGGTAGGGGAAGGGGGTTGGGAGAAATGAGTTGAACTTCTTGGGTTTTTTTAGTTAAATTGATACCAAAAAAAAAAAAAAAAGCATCTAGTTTCATACTTGAGAGCTGCCTCCCCGCGATAGAATATAGAAGGAGTGAACAAAAGAAGGAAGAAGGAGATGTGGTTTCTATTATTTCAATAGATTAGAAAGAACAGAACAGTTGTATTCATTTTTTAGGTATAAATTTAAGATCTGGAGTGGTGGGATTGTGGGATTTTTTTTTTATTATTAGTGAGGCATTTTGGAGTCATTAATGCCATACATAGTCTATTGTGGCTTTTTAAAGTGTGTCCCCTCATCAATGCTTATCAGTGCTTATCAATAGAAGTACAGTGTCCAAAGTGGGACAAATGCTGTTTCAGTTCCTGTCCCCGTCAAGCCGTGAGTCTAGTCCTGCCCACCATCCTACAAGAAGAGACTTTGACCAGTGAGGGGGTCCCGGAGGCTAGGACAGTGGGTCCACATAGAAACCAAATGGTAAGAGGGGCGGTTGGGAAAACAGGGCGATTAGCTTGGTTGGTGAAGCACTGACTCAGGAGGGAACGTGACATTTGTCTCTGGACTGCCTAGTCCCCTTCTCCATGTGGTGCACGTCACCAGGCTTCCGCTCAGTGGGGAAAGCGATTTCCAATGCGTAGAGCTGCCCGACATTGGGACAGGACACCCCAGAAAGCAGGGAACGCTCTGTCAGTTCCCGGATGTCTCCAGCCAGGGGCAGCTCGCAACACGGGAAGGTCCCGGAGGGCATCCTGTGGGCAGGAGGTGGCCTTAACTCCGGGCTGTGGGCTGGAGCGGGACACCCCTGCTGGCAGCTGTCATCTTAACTGAGGAGGAGCGGAAAATAGCCATGAATCGAAGCCCTGACTCCTGGGCTCCTGGGGAGAGGTGATTTGGGATGAAGAAGGAACAAAATTACAAAGACGACTGCCTCTCTCCAGAGGATGCCGGCAGCCAGCTCCCAGCCGCTCACCTTCTTCCTCTTCCTCAGATGGGGGTCCCCACTGACCCCAAGTTCAAGGGCACCAGCCATCAGCAACAGGGAAATCCCTGCCAAAGAATCTGGGAAGATTGCCGTGTTATTTGAAAATGCCTTTGCACCATTCCATTATTTTGCTTTTCCTTACAGTTTTCAGTTAAGAATCTTTAGGAGGGGGGCGCCTGGGTGGCTCCGTCAGCTAAGCGGCAGACTTCGGCTCAGGTCATAATCTCGCAGTCTGTGGGTTCGAGCCCCGTGTCCTGCCCTTTTGCCAACAGCTCAGAGCCTGGAGCCCGCTTCGGATTCTGGGTCTCCCTCTCTCTCTGCCCTTCCCCCCACTCATGCTCCGTCTCTCAAATAATAAACGTTAAAGTTTTAAAAAAAGAATCTTTAGGAGGAAATTTGTAATCTCGTGAACTGCACGTATGTAGCCCTCAGGGGACGTCACACAACTACGTCCCCATCCCTTTTGTGAAGATAAAGCCTACCTTTTTGTCAAGACTTTGATTTCACACTAAGACATGCTTGCAATACATTTTTACAAATTTTGTATGCCATGAGCTAATTTCTGAGTTCTAAAATGTGAAGTATGGCATATACATACATACATACATACATGTGCATATATATATATACATATATATATACAGTGTAATTCAGACTTCTCATGTGATTTTTCTTCAGTTTGTCTAGAGTCAGCAACTTTGAAATACAATCAAATATATTGCATTTGCGGGGCGCCTGGGTGGCTCAGTGGGTGGAGCGTCCGACTTCGGCTCAGGTCATGATCTCACAGTCCGTAAGTTCGAGCCCTGCGTCAGGCTCTGTGCTGACAGCTCGGAGCCTGGAGCCTGCTTCGGATTCTGTGCCTCCCTCTCTCTCCGCCCCTCCCCTGCTCATGCTCTGTCTCTGTCTCGAAAATAAATAAAAACATTAAAAAAAAAACCTTTTTAAATACATTGCATTTGCTTCTTTCTGGTGGTTTCTTCTGGGGGAGGGAGGGTATGATGAAGGAAATTCGTGAAAAGCATCATGGGATCTGTTGCCAGACTGAGTAATAGAAGAGGTTGGGCAAAGCCTGGCGAGCCCACCCTAGGGACGCTCCCAAAGGAAAAGAGTGTTGGCAGATAAGGGGGCCCCGGGGGCCTCAGGCATGTCTGGACACCTGGGCCTTCTCAACTCTGCTGCTAATCCTGGGGAAAGTCAGAGGGGTTCCCGTGGGGGCCTCCTCAGTCTCCCCCTCCCATTGTTCATGTTGGGGGTGGGGGGGCAAGTGGGAACAAAGGGTCTCTACCCATCAGAGGCCGGATTGTGCAGCCTGCCACTTGTCAGCTGCTGCCATCACCACAGCCTGTCATTCTCCTCCCCCTTTCCAGAAGGTTCTAGAATTGGACGCATGAAACGGGGGTGAAGTTTCTCAGAAGTTAGGTCCTTGTGAACGAGGGAAAATGGGAGGTGGTAGGCGTGGGGGCATCAACAAAACACAGGGGCCGTGACTTTGGCTTTGGTGGCGATATCCTACAAGGCCACAAGATGGGGCTCGTTGTGAACACAGAAAATATTTACGAGGGACGAAATGTCAGATCCCAGTTTCCAGTCTTCTTTTGACACTTCATCACAGAATGGAAAGATTTGGAGAAGCGTGTGCTTGTCAACTTAAAATCCGAATTAAAACATCCTCACTGCACATACTTGGCAACGTCTTAATTTTTGAGAGAGAGGGAGAGAGAGAGAGAGCGGGAGTGGGAGAGGGGCAGAGAGAATGGGGGGCCGGGGATCTGAAGCAGGTTCGTGCCGATGATCTCACGGCTCGTGAGTTCGAGCCCCGTGTCGGGTTCGGTGCTGACAGCTCGGAGCCTGAAGCCTGCTTCAGATTCTGTGTCTCCCTCTCTCTCTTCCCCTCCCCCACTCACACTCTGTCTCTCTCAAGAATAAACATTAAAAAAAAAAAAAGACTTCAAGGAGACAGAAGACCCTTTATAGCCGGGAATGGATGACAAAATTTATTTTACTGATACTAGGGTCCCAGCCTTCCCTGCCGTCTCTTGGGGCTCATGGGACTCCTCAGAAAAGCTAAGCTGCTTTCTGGTTTGAGAGAGAGGAAAGCTGAAGGAAAGCGGAATAAAGGCCATTCATTGAAGAAACTTTTATTGAACTCTTCTAATCTACTAGCTACTGGGGACGAACAAGAACGCTCTCTTCCGTCATGGGTTGTCAAACAGTGGGAGACACACACACACACACACACGCACACACAAATACCTCGTGACCAGAATAATAATAGCATGTTAAAAAAATAATCAAGGAATGGGGTACCTGGGTGGTTCCGTTGGTTAAGCATCTGATTCTTTTTTCTTTTTAAGTTTGTTCATTTTGAGAGAGGGAGAGGGAGAGGGAGGGGCAGAGAGAGCGAGAGAGAGAATCCCAAGCAGGCTCCAAGCTGTCAGCACAGAGCCCAAGTCAGGGCTCAGACTCATGAAATGTGAGACCTTTGGCTCATGACCTGAGCCAAAGTCAGACACTTGACCGACGGAGCCACCCAGGCGCCCCAAGCATCTGACTCTTGATTTCACCTCAGGTCGTGATCTCATGGTTCGTGGGTCCAAGCTCCATATCGGGCTCCGTGCTGATATAGTGCAGTGCCTGCTTAGAATTGTCTCTCTCCCTCCCTCTGCCCCTCCCCACCCTCAAACTATATTAGCATTTTTTTTAAAGAAACAATGACTATATTTTCTCACCCACAAATGGGGATACATTGGCTGAACCGTGTTCTGTCACTGGGGTAGCATATTTTTACAGGAACTGTTACAGGAGATCTATACGGGCCAGAGAGATGTCAGGTGTGAATATGACTTCACAAAACGAATCGTGCTTGTTTCATGGAGTAAAACTGGGTGACACTGGTTCATCTTGGGCCGAAGGCTCTGGGATTTGCCATGGGGAGAGTCTTGGACTAATAGGTACAAGCCCAACAACTGTGCCCCAGTTTAATCACCCTGATGCCACAGGGCAAGAGAACGTGAGATCCGTCCATGTTAAAATTTATGCTTAGAGAAGAAATATTCAATCCGGAGGGAGAAACCTCCTGAAGGAGTCAAAGTCGATTGAACACGGACGCTCTGCACCAGGCACACCCTGATTAGGGGACAGTGGTCGACTCACCCTCCCTGTCCCCCTCCCCACCCTCTCCCCAGTCCCAGGAACTAGAAAAACATGGGGTAAGACTTGTCATCAGGGACTCCCTCACCCGGTTGCCCCCGCCCTTAGCCACCTGACCTTGGACACCTTGTGGTAGCACTTTTTAGTCACGTTCACCATCCAACAGGGGAAAAAGTCTTGAGACCATGAGCAACTAAACCCCCCAGTCGACACCCATGACCTGCATGTATATTCATGGAGATAACGGGATGGAATATTTAAAAATCCAGAAGGATTGTTGCCCACGATTGGAGTTCTGGAAGAATGAAATGGAGGCGGCTTTGTCTGATTTCAACAGTGTTAGAATGAGAAAAAGAGGAATATTTAACAACCTGGTCTGACCTTGATTCAATCACCTTCCAGACCCAATTTTTGGTCTGCCGCCCCTCCCCCGCCCCGCGCTCCCCCCGCCGCCCTCCCGAAATTTGTCCTCCTTTGAGATGACGCCTTTCCCATGTCTGTCCAGCAGAGGGCAGCAAAGTACACCTTATGAGCCTCAACGAAGGTGAACCGTACAGAGCCTTCATTCAACAAGTATGTTCCGAGTTTGGGGTCCAGGGGTTGTTCTAGGCACTGTGGATACACAGTAAATGGGACACACAAAGTCTCCACTGGTCCAGAGAAAGGAGGGAGACAATAGAGACGCCTGACAAATCTCTGCCCTCCTGGGGCTTATGTTCTAGCAGTTGGGAGAGGACGCAGGAGCCTTTTTAAAAGATGTCGGGTATGTGGAAGAAGAAGAAATAGGTTTTGCAGGATGCTGGGGTATGAGGCAGAGGGAGGGTCAGGTTAGGTTCAGAGGCTCAGATCAGAGAAAGTTCCAAGGAGGAAGTCAGTCGAGCAGCATCAGGGACCCACTGCGGCTTACGCTCAGGCTTGCTGTGCTGGGATCATGTGGGGATGCCCGGCCCACCCCAGGCCAAGTGGGGGACCACTGGTCTAGAGCAAGCGGTGCCTGGGGCAGAGCAGGGCTGCAGGGCTGTGCAGGGCTGTCGTGGGGAGAGGAGGGGGCTATGGTTAGGCCCCAAGAGGCCCAGCGGGACAAAGAAGGTTGACTCCAGTGCTGCGGGAAAACCAAGAACATGAGCACAGACAAGCAAGGAGCAGTGAGAGGGGAGGAGGGGGGGAGGGGGGGTTAACTGGCTTCAGGGATAAGGGCAGGAAATGGTTACTAGACTAGGGGAGGGACGGGGAGGAGAGACGTGGAGGGAGAGGAAAGGGTGGGGTGGGAGCAGCCTAAAGCCCATCATGCAGTGGGGCCAGGGGAATAAGTACCCCCACACCTCTCTTCCTGCCCCTCAGGTCCTGCCACGCACTCGGGGGGCCAAATCTGGGCAGAGGACTGAGAGGCTCCCCCAACCAGGGGGAGGGCGGGGAGCGGCTCCGCAGAGGGGTGTGCAGCCCCCGGGACCGCGCCGGGGGTGAGGGTGGGGGGAAGGTGGAAGGAAAGCAGGGCTGCAGTGTGTATGGAGCCCAGCTCTGGAGGGGCTGGGCTTCCAGGGCCTCCCCGGAGTACTGCCCGGAGGAGGCGGCAGGGCCCTGGCTTCTGATGTGAAAACGGGACCCTATCTGCTTCCGTTTGGGGGGGCCGTCCCGAACAGCCAAGGGGAACGCAGAGTTGGTGGTGGGTTGGACACGGGGCTCGGACGCGCCCGGAGGTTGCCAGAGGGCCGCACAGGGTTTGCGGCGGGTCCCCTGGAGTCCCTGCCGCTGGGCCGCGCAGTACCTGCGCTTCACGGGAGAGGGCAGCCTGGAGCAGCAGGAAGGTCCTCCTGGGCCAGCCGTGCTCAGAGCCCAGGAGGCCCAGAGTCCAAGTGACCAGAAAGCCGGGGACGACCCTGGTGCAGCGGAAGTGTGCGGGACGGGGCGGTCTCCCTAGGCCCCACTCCTCCCCCCAGAGCAGGGAGCCAGGCAGACCCAAGGAATCCCTGCCGGTCCTGTTCCGCCAACACGGCCTTGCCCGCTCCGTGGGGGTCCCAGATGTGTCACACGGTCAGCCTCTCCAGGGACAGGCTCTGCTCCTGTGGCTTCTGGGGTAAGAGCACCTGCCTGGCTTCCTTCCCAAGGACCCGGTGACGACACTGGGGATGTGAACATCCGGGCACTGCTGTCCTCATTACCAGCACCACGGGCTCAGCCCGCTGAGTGACAAACCCAGGGCACACGGGAAGTCAGCACTGTCCCAGGCCACCTGCTCTCTGTCACCCAGTTCCTTGTACACAGGTGGGAGGCGGGTGCTGGTCCAAGGACAGTCCTGCGGCCCAGCCAGATGAGCCCTGCGTCTCACCTCACCAGGCCACCCGTGTCCGCGGGGGCTCCAGCTCTGTCTGGTGCACCTGTCCCCGTGCTGGCCAAGGAAAGCCTAGCAAATAAGACATTAAATCTCTAATAAACTTGTTATAATTGCATATGCAGATGGATGACGATAGATAGAGAGATGATCGATAGATAGAAAGCTGTTTTGGGGGGGGGCGCCTGGGGGGCTCAGTCGGTTAAGCGCCCGACTTCGGCTCCGGTCCTGATCTCGCGATTTGTGTGTTCGGCCCCGCGTCGGGCTCTGTGCTGACAGCTCGGAGCCTGGAGCCTGCTTCGGATTCTGTGTCACCCTCTCTCTCTCCGCCCCTCCTCTGCTCATGATCTCTCAAAAATAAATAAATGTTAAAAAAAATAAATAAAAAATAAAGCAAGCAAGCCAGCTGTCTTTTTGTGAACATAAACTGTGCCTGAAGCTGGCCTGGGCGTCCCCTTCTGGATCTTTTCTATTTCTGAGATCTCATCCTTAGCTTTCCGGGATGTTGCGGATCCAAAGCAACCGGGGTCCAGGCGGGGAGGGTCACCCGCGCAGGGAAGGCCTCCGGCGTCCACATGATGCCCTCTACTCCTGCTGCCTGTTGGCGGTCTTGATGCCCTGGGGGATGCCCTGTGATGCCGCGTTGGCCGTAGGTGCCAGGGGGCCCAGCAGACCTCCCTGCCCCTACAAGGCAGGTGGCCTTGCAGAGAGCTCCCCCTATCTAGATCTGAGGAGGCGGGAGGGGCAAACGGCTCTAAGACCTCCCCCACCTCCTCCTCCCCCTCTGCCTACCCAGCACACCCCTCGAACCCTAAGAAGTCACCTGCTTCTGAAGTCTGCGTGTTTTAGCAGCCGCCCCTGTCTGTGGAGGGTGTTATCCTCGAGCTTTAGAAGAGGGGCTGCCTCCAGGTCAAAGCAAAACGTGTTCACAGAAGTGAGGATTCCAGCTATGCTGATCCGCAAAAAGTAGAGAGGAGCCTCCAGGCCGTTTCCACGGCAGCTGCGCCATTTTGCATTCTCAAGGAAGGCGCACGGGGCCCCCAGTGGAAGGCGCACGGGGCCCCCAGTGGAAGGCGCACGGGGTTCCCAGTGGAAGGCGCACGGGGCCCCCAGTGGAAGGCGCACGGGGTTCCCAGTGGAAGGCGCACGGGGCCCCCAGTGGAAGGCGCACGGGGCCCCCAGTGGAAGGCGCACGGGGCCCCCAGTGGAAGGCGCACGGGGTTCCCAGTGGAAGGCGCACGGGGCCCCCAGTGGAAGGCGCACGGGGCCCCCAGTGGAAGGCGCACGGGGCCCCCAGTGGAAGGCGCACGGGGTCCCCAGTGGAAGGCGCACGGGGCCCCCAGTGGAAGGCGCACGGGGTCCCCAGTGGAAGGCGCACGGGGCTCCAGTGGAAGGCGCACGGGGCTCCAATTTCTGCACGTGCCCCGCCTCCCTCGCTGTCTTCTTTCTTTGATAACAGCCATCCCAGCAGGTGTGAAAGGGCATCCCATTGTGGCCTCAGGTCGCATTGCCCCGACGGTTAGTGATGCTGGCCTTTGTTTTTCGTATACCTGTTGGTTGCCTGTACGTCTTCTTTGGAGACATTAAAAACAGAACGACCACAGGACCCAGCGATCGCTTCTGGGCATTTACTCAAAAGAACCGAATCCGGGCCTTCAAGGATTCGCGCTCACGTGTTCACGGCAGTGTTTTCCACAGCAGCCCAAGAGGTGGGGACAACCCAAATGTCCACCAACAGGCGAAGGAATAAAGAAAACGGGGAATATACACAAGACGGAATACGATCCAACCTTTAAAATAAGAAAAGTCCGCAATACGTGACAACATGGCTGAACCTTGAGGACATTATGCTGAGTGAAATAAGCCAGACGCAGAAAAGGCAAGTAATTCAGGACCCCGCTTCTAAAGGCATGCCTCGGAGATATGGAGGGGTCTCTTCCAGGACCACTGCAATCAAGCAAATGTCATAATTGAGTCAAATAAATTTTTTGGTGTCCCAGGGCGTAGAAAAGTTATGTTTACACTTTACAGTATAGTTACTACAGATTTTGGTCTATACTACAGATAGTATATACTATAGTATATACTATATATATATATATATACACTACATATATACTACAGATAGTACATACTACATATAATATATAATATATACTATATAGTATATTATATATATATAGTATATATATAGTATATATATAATATACTATATATTATAGTATATATATAGTATATATAGTATATATATTATATACTATATATTATAGTATATAATATATACTACAGATAGTATATACTATACTACAGATATGTGGTCTAGACATAATAGGATTATGTCTAAAAAAACTGGGTGGCTCAGTCGGTTAAGTGGCCAGCTTTGCTTCAGATCATGATCTCACGGGTTTGTGAGTTCAAGCCCCGCGTCGGGCTCTGTGCTGACAGCTCAGAGCCTGGAGCCTGGTTTGGATTCTGTGTCTCCCTCTCTCTCTCTCTCTCTCTGCCCCTCCCCGCCACCCCCCCCCCGGTCCCGTCTCCCTCTCCCCACCCCCCTCTCTCTCAAAAATACATAAACATTAAAAAAACAACGTACAGACCTTAATTTAAAAATACTTTATTGCTAAAAGTGCCATCATCATCTGAGCTTTCGGCGAGTCGTAATCTTTTTTGCGGGGGGAGGGTCCCGCCTCGATGTTGTTGGCTGCTGACTGATCAGGGTGGTGGCTGTTGAAGGCCGGGCGGCTGTGGCCGTTTCTTGAGACAACAATGAAGTTTGTCGCATCGATTGCCTCTTCTGTTCGAGGACGATTCCTCTGTGGCCCGCGATGCTGTTCGATAGCACTTTACCCCCGGTAGAACTTCTTGGAAAATCGGAGTGGATCCTCTCAAAACCTGCCGCTGCCTTCTCAACTAAGCTTATGTGATATTCTAAATCCCTTGTTGTCATTTCAACAGACTTCACAAGCATCTTCACCGGGAGTGGACTCCAGCTCCAGAAGCCACTTTTCTCTGCTCGTCCCTAAGAAGCAACGCCTCATCCGTTCAAGTCTGATCATGAGAGGCAGCCCTTCAGTCCCGTCTTCGGGCTCCGCTTCGGAGTCCGGCTCTCTTGCTGTTTCCACATCTGCAGTGACTTCCTCCGCGGAAGTCTTGAACCTTCAGCCCGAAAAAAAAAAAAAAAAAACAAACCCCAAAAAACAACAACACCCGATATCTGCAAAGCGCAACAAGGCTAGATATCATAAAACGAGGCATGCCCGTAGAAGGTGCATACGGCGGTCACGTTCACAGAATCAGAGGGGGCTGGTGGTCGCCGGGGGCCGGGGGAGCGGAATGGGAAGTTACTAATCAATGAGCATAGAGTCTCAGTTACGCAGAATGAGCTAGAGATATCCTGTATAACTCGGTGCCTAACGTACTGCCTTGACCTTGAAAAACCGGTTCGGGGGGTAGATCTTTTGTTGTGTCCTTACCACAAATAAAATAAAATTGAAAAAAAAAAAAAAGAGTCATGAACCACGAGGGGTGTAGCCTGAGCGGCTGGAGGGGACCGTGGCCGGCAGCGAACGCCCCTTCCCGGCCATCAAGCCTGCGGGGGCCCGGCGCAGGCTGGCGGGAGAGATCTTCAAGCGTTTTGAGCGAAACAGATCCTGTCTCCATCGCCCTGAAATGGATCCAGGCTTCTGGGGACCTTCCCAGGGAACCCTACACTGACCTGGAGGGCCGTCCGTTCCGTGGTGACCTGGCGGCCCGCGTGTCATCGGGGCCTGGGGTTGTCGTGGTCTGGGAGCGGCTGGATGCGGTGAAGCCCGAGTGACGCTTGGGGAGACCATCCCTGCGGACTCCAAGCCTGGGGCCGTCCGTGGGGCCTTTTGCATCCGAGGTGGCAGAAGCACCATCCACGGTGGCAATTCCGTGGAGAGTGCGGAGAAGGAGACCGGCTTGTGGTTTCAGGCTGAGAAGCTGGGGGAGGAGGAGAGCCGGATCTCCGAGTGAACTAGATCTTCCGAGTGGCAAGAGGGCAGACCCCAATGCCTCGCCCACTCTGGTCCCTCTTCCTGGCATGGGCAGGGGCCAGGCTGTAGCAAATCCATTCGTTTTTGAGAACTGCCTTAAATTTTTTTTTTTTTTTTTAACATTTAGTGTTGAGAGACAGAGACAGACAGAGCATGAGCAGGGGAGGGGCACAGAGAGAGAGAGAGAGAGAGAGAGAGAGGGAGACACAGAATCCGAAGCAGGCTCCAGGCTCCGAGCTGTCAGCGCAGAGCCCGACGCGGGGCTCGAACCCACGAACTGCGAGGTCATGACCTGAGCCGAAGTCAGACGCTCCACTGAGCCACCCAGGTGCCCCCTGAGAACCTCCTTATAATCCAGAGGGGGACGCGGAGCTCCCTACACAGTATTATGCGCTACTCTCAGATTCAAATGTTTCGTCCGACAGAAAAGCAAAAGAAGGAAAGACAGGAAGGAAAACGGAACCGTGAGCTGGTCCCGTGGCGGCGGGACACGAAGCAGGCCGTTCGATTCCGCCCTTCGATGTCTGGCTGGCTTAGTCAATGAATCAGCAAGGTGTCTCGTCCGTGCACAGGTCAGGCGCCCGGTGTGGAGCCAAGACATGTTTCTGGACATCTTCGGTACGACGATAAACAAACGGCAATCTTTCCAGAATGGGGGGTAGGTTGGGTCAATCTTTCTGTACAGCTGGTGGATTACTCTTTTTTCTTTAGTATCTATTTTGTTTAAGTGAAATCCGAGTTCACTAACATACCGCACAATAATGACCTCAGGAACAGAGTGAAGTGATTCATCACTTAGATATAACACCCAGCGCGCGTCCCAACAAGTGCCCTCCGTCACGCCCCTTTGCCCCTTTAGCCCATCCCCCCCCCCACACCCAGCCAGCAGCCTTCAGTTTGTTTTCTGTATTTAAGAGTCTCTTACGGTTTGTCTCCCTCTCTGGTTTTATATTATGTTTGTTTCCCTTCCCTTATGTTCATCTGTTTTGTCTCTTAAATTCTGCATGACTGAAATCGTATGGTATTTGTCTTTGCCGGACTTATTTCACTCAGCATAATACACTCTAGTTCCATTCACACAGTTGCAAATGGCAAGATTTCATTCTTGCTGATCGCCAAGTCCTACCCCATTGTGTACATACACACATCTTCTTTATCCGTCCGTCGGTAGCCATTTGGGCTCTTTCCATACTTTCGCTACTCTCGATAGCGCTGCTATAAACATTGGAGTGCCCGTGCCCCTTCGAATCAGCACTCCTGCATCCTTTGGATAAATACTGGGTAGTGCGATTGCTGGGGCATAGGGTGGTTCTATTTTAATTTTTATCTTTTTTAAAATGTTTATTTACTTTTGAGAGAGAGAGAGAGAGACAGAGTGCGAGCCGGGGAGGGGCAGAGAGAGAGAGAAGGTGACACAGAATCCGAAGCAGGCTCCAGGCTCCGAGCGGTCAGCACAGAGCCCGACGCGGGGCTCGAACCCACAAACCGTGAGAGCGCGACCTGAGCCAAAGTCGGACGTTTAAACGACTGAGCCACCCGGGGGGCCCCAAACTATTTTTAATTCGTTGACGAACCTGGTCCACGTTAATCTTGCCAAGGACTGGTGGCAGAGATAGAGGGACCCCTGGGGGTCTCTCTCCATGATCTGATGATTGGCACCGAGTGCGTCGGAGTGTCCTTTCTCTGCTCCTGCTGGCAGGGACCCCGGGGGTGGGGGCTGCCGGCCCCATGTGATCTGGAAGCCTCGGCAAGTCCTCCTTTCCCACATCACTCACACCTCAGAAAATGCCTGCTTTGGTCTTCTGAGCATCTCCGATGTAGGATACAAAGCCCGCACCACTCCGAGGGTGATAGCTAAACCGTCTTCCGTGAATGGTTTCATGTGAATTAGTTAACTGCTATCATTCATTTTAACTCATCTCAGCCGGTCTTTCCAGAAGACTCTTCCATAAATCAAGGAGGCGGGTTTTAACTATTGCCCGGATGCCAGCTTGCAAAGACCGATGAGACCCCAGCAGTCAGGAGGAGGGGGGTGGAGACACAGTGAACCACCGCAGACCCAGGGGACAGTTCCGCGCAAAGCGCTGTGGAAACCTGAAAGAACATTCCAGAGAGCTGGAGCAGTTGAAAGCTAGGACTTCGGGGAAGCTGAGAAGAGCCCTGAAAATAGAGCACATTCCAGGGACAGGCCCAGCAATGAATGGGCCGGAAGTGGTTGGGAAAGGGTCCAGGAGGTCGATTGAGACCTGGTGATGACAAGTCAGGGCAGGAACACCTTTTCCTTTGTTTTGTTTTGTTTTGTTTGTTTTGCTACAGGGCAGGCGTAGAGGCTCCAACTGTAAAGAAATCATTGCTCTGCGAACGTATATGCGATTTTTCTTTTTCTGGGAGGAAGGTCCACAGAATTCCTCAGATTTATAAAGCATATATAGAGGCGCCTGGGTGGCTCAGTCCGTTGAGCGTCCGACTTCAGCTCAGGTCGTGATCTCACGGTTTGTGGGTTCGAGCCCCGCGTCGGGCTCCGTGCTGACCGCTGTTTCAGATTCTATGCCTCCCTCTCTCTGCTCCTCCCCCCCCTCGCACTCTTTCTCTCTCTCTCAAAAATAAACAAACATTAAAAAAAATTATAAAGCATATATAGTCTCAATAGTTGGGCCCCCTGCCTTCCTCAATGGCAAGACTTGGAGAGCTTTTTAAATTTTATTTCTTTTTAGGGAGAGAGAGAGTGTGTGAGCTGGGGCGGGGGCAGAGAGAGAGAGGGAGACACAGAATCGGAAGCGGGCTCCAGGCTCCGAGCTGTCAGCACAGAGCCCGACGCGGGGCTCAAACTCATGAACTGGGGGATCACGACCTGAGCTGAAGTCGGAGGCTCGACCGACTGAGCCACCCAGGTGCCCCAAGACTTTGAGAGCTTTTAAGCAGGGGTGTCTCTCCACGGGAACGCAGCTGCGCTCTGGCCCTTCCTCCTTCGGCCACGGGGACCACTGGGCACCTACTTTCTCCACTTGAGAGGAGCCAACATTGAAATGGATTTTTTTTTAATTTTTTTTTCAACGTTTTATTTATTTTTGGGACAGAGAGAGACAGAGCATGACCGGGGGAGGGGCAGAGAGAGAGGGAGACACAGAATCGGAAACAGGCTCCAGGCTCTGAGCCATCAGCCCAGAGCCCAACGCGGGGCTTGAACTCACGGACCGCGAGATCGTGACCTGGCTGAAGTCGGACGCTTAACTGACTGCGCCACCCAGGCGCCCCGAAATGGATTTTTTATAAAGTTGCTGCCAGCATCTTTATAAAGGGAAACATTCAGCAGAGCGCCTGGCTGGCTCAGTCACTACAGCATGCGACTCTTGATCTCAGGGTTGTGGGTTCAAGCCCCACATTAGGGGTAGAGCTTACTTTAAAAAAAAAAAAAGAGAGAGAGAGAGAGAGAAACATTCATTCTTCATGTAGTTCCTTACGCGTCTTCGATAGACTTGACACTGTTCTGGGCATCGGATGTCCCTGTTCTGAAGGATCTCATGTGCTGGGGGAGAGACATACAGTGGACATCACACGGAAACAAGAACATTTCAGAAAATGTCATGGAAATAGAAGAGAGGAGGGGCAGGGGCATGGGAGCCATCACAAGAGGCATCTCTGAGGAGGTGACATGTGAGGCTTCTCTGACAGTGAGGAGGAGGCGGGTCCTTCAGATTGGGGGGCAGAACATTCTAAGCGGCGGAAATGACCAGAGCAGTGGAAGTCAACTTTGTAGCTAAAACGGGCAAAAAAAAAAAAAAAAAAAAAAAAAAAGACGGGGCTGGAGGGGCCAGAGTGACTGGGGGGAGCTGGCAAGTGGCAGGGCTGAAGGCGGGGGGCACAGGGACAAAGCCCGGACTGAGCGGGGCCCCGGGTGGGAGGGACTAACACTAACAGTATTTCGAAGCCTTTGCAGTGTTTTCGTTTTGTTTTTTAAAATGTGAAAGCTGGGGCACCTCGGCGGTTCAGTCGGTTGAGCGTCTGACTCTTGATTTTGGCTCAGGTCATGATCCCAGAGTCGTAGGATCGAGCCCGGCGTCAGCGAGGAGCCCGCTTAAGATTCTCTTTCTCTCCCTCTCTGCCCCTCTCCCCCGGCTCATCCTCTCATCTCTCTAAGATAAAAACGATAATAAAAAAAATACAATGTGGAAGTAACCTCATCTGAGGTCTTTTTTTAAAATAATTTTTTATTTTGGGGCGCCTGGGTGGCTCAGTCGGTTACGCGTCTGACTCCCGATCTCGCGGTTCATGAGTGTGAGCCCCGCGTCGGGATTCTCTGTCTCCCTCTCTCTCTGGCCCTCCCCTGCTATTTCAAAATCAATCAATCCACTTTACAAAACACTGACATAATGGTTTATTTTGAAGTAGCTCAAGACTCACACCAAGAAGTGGCAAAAGTCGTCAATTTCCCATGTACCTTTCACAGGGTTTTGGGGGGACAGATACTTTCCTTTCTCTCGGGCAGGGGCCTTGGGGGTGGAATTGTGGAGTCCCGTGGAAACCCTAGGGACCAGGGTCGAGGAGGTGCCAGGCTGTTTTCCAAGGCAACTGTGCCACTTCGCATTCCCACCAGCCATGCGTGAGGGTCCCAGTTTTTCTCCGTCTTTGCCGACGTCTGTCCTTTCCGTTACAGCCGCCCCGGTGGCTGTCACGTGGAGCCTCATCGTGGCTTCGGTTTGAACTCCCCGCACGATTACTGAGGTTGAGCGGCGTTTCACGAGTGATCTCTTTTTTGAACGTGGCTTTCGCTCTCGGTGGAGACAGCACTGGAGGAAGGCGATCGTGGACACGAAGAGGCCAGTCTGGGGGGCGGGGGGTGGGGGGTGCCGCCGGGCACCAGAGGGCAGGAGCGTGTTCTGGGGCAGCTGAGGAAGACAGAAGCAGCCTGTGACCTGGGATACATGTTGGAGGAGAGAGTAAGGAGAGATGACTCTCAACCACGTGTGGACTACAGGTCAAAAAACAGAGCCTCTGTTTTCCGGGTTCCGTGAACTTGGCTATGGGGCCCCGAGTACTTCACTTACTTAAATCACTTCTTGCCTCGTAACTTGGAGCGCCACTCTGGGCCCTTGGAAGAGTTCCCAGTTGTCGAATATTTGAGGTGCCGTCAGGACAAACGGATTTATCCGCTACCGCTCAGAATCAGGGCCAGCGTTGGGCTCCATATGAAAGAGCGTCTCCTAATAATTGGAACAACCTGCAGCGGGTTGTGCCGCCCCGGCGGCTGGGAATCCGTTCACTGGACGGCAAGCTGCTGGTGCGTCTTAAATCGGCAGCCCTCGAAGACAGTGCGCCCTTGGTGAAGGGTGAGGTCCACTAGGACCCCAAGGCCTGGACGCTTTTGGACTCTAGTTTCAGCACTTGTAGAGTGAGAGTTGAGACCGGGTAATGTGGAAAGGCATGGGGGTGCTTTCACACCGGTGCTCTCTCCGGGTCTGGAGGCATGGGGTGCCCAGGACAGTTCTGGGTGGCGTGGGGGGGGGGGGGCTCGAACTCACGCGCCACGAGATCATGGCCCGAGCTGAAGTCGGACGGTTACCTGACTGAGCCCACCCAGGCGCCCCTCTATTAGCTCTCTTCGACCCTGACACTAACCTTATGAAGCAGGCACTTTTATTATCACTAATCTACAGGTGAAGAAACGGGAGCACAGAGAGGTTAAGCCACTCGGTCAAACCTCACGGCGCGTGGGCGATAAAGCCAGGGTGTGACTTCCCGCAGCCCCGCCCCCCGAAAGCCCAATCTCTCAGTCATTACATCACATCACTGTCGCATCAGTAAAGTGTGGCTTCCGGGAGACTTTGAGCCAACTGGGGAAAATCTGATTTTACCAGGTAAAGCTGTTTCGAAAATACGCAAGGCAGCATTAGAGTTCACGATCGTTGTTATGGCTTCTTCAAGTGGCAGCTGAAGGTGAGAGAAAAGAATGTTCAGAGTACGAACCTCTCTCCTGCCAAGCTGGTTTTCCCTGAGAGGAGGGAGTGAAGAAGGCTGAGTACGGTGGGGAGGCTGTCCTGGGGGTATCCCATCTGGAAAGCAGTTCCATGAAGGGGGAAAGCTGGGAGAGCCTTGCTGTGGCCTTAAAGCAGCTCACCAGCGCTCCAGGGGAGGTTCTGGAAGGAAGTCAACAGATTGTGGACAGTGATAACACATTGAGCTCTGGGAGGTGGGTGCTCCATTCACTCATTGACTGGGGACACCCCGTTTTTAGCACAGAACTTGCAGAGAAGGGGTTTAGTGCCTTCCCACCATGCAGAGCTCGCACCCCAACGAGAAGCTTCCGTCCCGATGTCCTGCTGGCCTGACCCTGGCGCTCGCTACTCTCAACGGCAGGGGAGCTGGCTCACTCTGGGGCATCTGAGGGACACGGTCCCCAGGCAGGCCTGCCTGGGCCGCCCGACAGTATATAAAGCAGCCGGAAGCCCACAGACCCTCAGAGATGCTGAGTCCCTCTGAGGCCGCCACGGGTCCAAGGCCAGGCCAGGAGGTCAACCATGTTCACCGGAGAACGTGCCACGGGGCTGGTGGATACTGAGAATCCGGTCATAGCCCCGAGGTCACTCTGTGCCGCTGCAGACGCGGTATTGACAACAGTCTACCCCGACGGGTGACTCACGCTGAACTGGGCACATTCCTTGGGGGAAGAAGCTTCATGCAGAAAACAACCCCAGCTTTTTTTTTTTTCTTTCTTTCTTTCTTTCTTTTTTTGTTTTTCTTTTTTCTCTTTTTTCCTTCTCTTTCTTTTCTTTTCTTTCTTTCTTCTTTTCTTTTTTCTTTTTTGTTTTTCTTTTCCTTTTTCTCTTTTTTCTTCCTTCTCTTTTTTCTTTTCTTTCTTTTCTTTTTTCTCCTCTTTTTTCTTTTTTCTTTTCTTTCTGTTTTCTCTGTTTTCTTTTTTCTTCCTTTTCTCTTTTCTTTCTTTTCTTTTTTCTCCTTTTTCTTCCTTCTCTTTTTTTTTCTTTTTTTTTCTTTCTTTTGTTTTCTTTTCTCCTTTCTTTTTTTCTTTTCTTTCTGTTTTTTTTCTCTTTTTTCTTCCTTTTCTCTTTTCTTTCTTTTCTTTTCTTTTCTTTTTTCTTCACTTTCTTTTTTTTCCTTTCTTTCTTTTCTTCTTTTTCTCTTTTTTTCTTCCTTTCCTCTTCTTTTCTTTTCTTTTTGTCAAATTGGGAAAATAAAGCCATCAGCTGCTTGGTGTTCCCTGTGGAAGTTCAGAGCTCAGGGGCGGGGCCCCACCTCCAGGGAACAGAGGCTGCAGGAGTGGGGGGGGGCACTGAACTTCTGGGGGTTCGGGCCCTGGGGATGGGTGGTCTCCCGGTCTCCGGGGCACACTGCCTTCACTCCTCCCCGCACGGCCCTGCCAGCCCTGCAGCCCCTCTCAGCGGTCACGGTCACGTGTCTGCACTTGCAGGGCGGAGGCGGTGTCCCCGTGGGAAGGCCGGCACCTTCCAGCCGGAGGGTGAGGAGGCCTGCGGGGCTCCCGACACTGGGGAGCAGCAGTCAGTGCGGTGGGGGTGCAGCTGGCACAGTGACTCCCTCTCTCAGAACAGCTCATTTGCGAACAGCTTCACCTGCTCCTTCTCTGGGGTTTTTCTGGAGCGGGTACCTCCCTCTGCTGCCACATCTCCCCCGAGGGACTCCCAACGTTTCAAAGCCCAGCGGCTCTCGGTTTCTCTTTCATTTCCTCCGGCTGCATGGACACCACGGAAGCCCCCCTTCCCCCTGCTGGCCTCCTTCCAGGATCCCCATCTCCATAGCTCTCTGGCCAGCAACCCTCTCATGACCAGTGGGCCAAAGGGCACAGGTGGTGAATGTGTCACCCTTCCCTGGGGACACCTTCTCTTTAGTGATGCCCATCAACACACGGTGTCTTTTTTTTTTTTAAGTAGGCTTCCACACCCAGTGTGGGGCTTGAACTCACGGAGATCAAGAGTTGCATGCTCTACCGACTGAGCCAGCTAGGCAACCGTCCCCAAGACACGATGTCTTAACAGAAGGAGCAGTAGAGAGGACAGTGACCCTCAAAGGTGTCTCTCCCTGGAATCTGTGAATATGCCGCCTCACGTGGCAAACAAGAACTTAAGTGGCACACGGAAGTAAGGTTGCTAGGCAGCTCAGCTGGAGACGGCGAGCTGGATTATTCTGGATTATTCTGGATTATCCCAGTGGGCCGGTGTCATCCCCAGGGACTTTATAAGTGAGCCCCTTCCCCAAGTGTGTTCACAGGGGAGGAAGAAGGGTAAGAGGTGCGGTGCTGCGGCCGTTGAAGGCGGAAGGGGCTGCACGTCGAGAGGCGTGAACAAGTTCTAGAAGCTGGGGAAGATGTGGCTATGGGATCCTCCCCCAGAGCCTCCAGAAGGGAGCACAGCCCTGCAGACACCTTGGTTTTAGCCCAGCGGACCCCAAGCCAGGCTCGGACCTCCCGACTGTAAGACTGAGCCACCGGGTTTGAGGTCACTTGTTTCAGCCCTGGAGAGACCTGAGGGCAGTTGGGACATGGAGGAGTTTCTCGATAAGCACGGCGTGAGCGGCTACCCAGCCTTGCAGGAGCTCCTGGCCTTGCAGAAGAGCAGAGGGAGCCGGTTTTCCTGGAAAGAGTAAGAACCCGGAAAGACAAGAGCATCTGACTTTTGTCCCTTCCGAGTGCACACGCGGAGGCCAGCCTCGAGACAGACTTCTGTGTTTCTGATCCGTGGGGGCAACGAGCAAAACGGTATTTTAACAGAACTGCCCCAACGGCCAACCCACGCGATCACGGCTGTTGTCTCAGGCGAAGCCCCCGCACGGAGCCCGAGTTTATCGCCACCGAAACCAAAGAAGACTGTAACACAGGCAGGTCAGTTGTGATCGGGCCAGGAAGAGGCCGGGCCCTCAAGTGCCACCTGCCGGGACGGGACGTCACGCCTAGGACGGAGACACAGTGGGCAGCGTGGAAGGACGCAGAAGGCAGGACCCTCCCACCAGGGGAACACCTCCGGCCCTTTTCCTGCCTCTCCCACCCCGTTTGCCTCAGGCTGACCCTGCGTTTAAGGACAGAGGCAGGCCCTGGGCCTCACAGTGACAGGCCACGTGCTTACGAGAGGACGCAGCTCCCGTGTGGCAGGAAGTGTGGCAATGGAGCTGGGACTCTCGGACTCTCGGACTCTGCACTGCATTTTTTAAAGTTGATTTTTGAGAGAGAGAGAGAGAGAGTGAGCGGGGGAAGGGCAGAGAGAGGGGGACAGAGGATCCAAAGCCGGCTACGTGCTGACAGCAGCAAGCCCGACGCGGGGCTCGAACCCACGAACCGTGAGATCGTGACCTGAGCCGAAGTCGGACGCTCAACCGACTGAGCCACCCAGGCGCCCCTTGGGGGGCCATTACAGAACCTACCACCATTCCACACTCTGGCGGCCAGATATTCACGTCTGTCCCACGTGCAACGTATATTCACCTCATCCCAACATCCCTGAGAGGCTCAACCCACGACAGCTTCAACTCAAGTTGACAAAAATCTCATCTTTATCTCATCGAAAGTTCCGAATCTCATCATCTAAATGGGGTATCGGTGAGACTCTGGATATGGTCCAACCCGGGGAAAATTTCTCTCTCTCTCTCTCTCTCTCTCTCTCTGGGCCTATGACACTAGGAAATAAGTTAATCTATTCCCCAAACACGAGCGGTGGGCAGCCGGAGAATAACAGTTACAAGATTCTCATTCTAAAAGGGCAACAGTGAAAGGGAAAGGGGGTCAGCAGTCCCAAGCAATTGGGAAACCCAGCAGGGCAGATTCCCTTAGGTTTCAGGGTCTGGGATCTCTCTCTCTCTCTCTCTCTCTCTCAAAAATAAACATTAAAAGAAAAGAACATAATACTTTTGGGGCGCCTGGGTGGCTCAGTCCGTTAAGCGTCCGACTTCGGCTCAGGTCACGATCGCGCGGTTCGTGAGTTCGAGCCCCGCGTCGAACTGGAGCCCGCTTCGGATTCTGGGTCTCCGTCTCTCTCTGCCCCTCCCCCACTTGTGCTCTGTCTCTCTCTATCAAAAAATAAATAAAATGTAAAATAAAATAAAATAAAAAGAACATAATACTTTTAAGCACGATCATATCTTAGGTACAGGGCAAGCCTGCCTCATGACCATCACTCAGGGCACCTGGCCCTTACTGAACTTTCTTTCCAGGCCCTTCTTTCTTCCTGGGCTGGAGGTCTGGCGGATGGCCAGCGTGAGCGGGATCATGACGAGGACGGGCAGAGCCCGTTCTCCGGGGCAGCTGTGCACAGCTGGTTCCTGCCTCGTTTGCATCCCCTCAAACACGGCCGTCTCAGCCACCATTCAGGCGGTCACGCCGGACGGCGACGAGCAGGACGGGATAGAGGGCGCCAGCCTTTCCTGAAAATGGGTTTTACCGACTTGCTCACGGCAACACGGGAGGCAAATCGCTTCACGCAAGGTCGGCCGTGCCAGCCGACACGGGCTGCTTCTTCCGTCACCCTGTGCCCTCCAAAGAGTGGGCTTTCCTGAGGGGACACCACGGATTCCTGCGTGAACAGCGTCCCCGCCCGCAGCCTCTCGCTCGGCCTTTCTGCCAACTCGTCCCACACATCGCGCCGGGAAAGGCCCAGACGTGTATGCGCTTTGGAGACGCCGGCAGGACCGGGAAGAGGCAGGTGGGGACGTGGCCTCGCGGTGCGAAGGTTCCCGGGAGCAGCGGGACCTCCTTCGGAACCACAGATCCGTCTCCTTCCCTCACGAGGACCAGGAGGTCCCCAGGCGGAGGAGGAGGATGGGGCCGCAGTCCGCGGCCCAGCAGCCTGGGTGCTAGCGTGGCGTTTAGGTCAGCCGGGTGTGCGGCGAGAATCCACGTGTTTTCCCAGCAGGAAAACACCTTAATACAAAATGTCTTAAGAAAAAAGCACTTAGGGGCGCCTGGGTGGCGCGGTCGGTTGGGCGTCCGACTTCAGCCAGGTCACGATCTCGCGGTCCGTGAGTTCGAGCCCCGCGTCGGGCTCTGGGCTGATGGCTCAGAGCCTGGAGCCTGTTTCCCATTCTGTGTCTCCCTCTCTCTCTGCCCCTCCCCCGTTCATGCTCTGTCTCTCTCTGTCCCAAAAATAAATAAACGTTGAAAAAAAAATTTTTTTAAAAGAAAAAAGCACTTAGGAGCTCACTGGAAGGGGCGGGAGGTGCTGGGGGGCTCTTTGTATCCTCAGCGTCGGTGGACACAACACAAAGAGCCCTGGGCCAGGCTTCGGGAGCACCGGCATCGTCCCTAGAGACCCCCGCTGCCCCGTCTTTATATGGACGGTGGACCTGGCTTCCTCGCAGGCGTCTGCCCCCTCTGGCTGCCCATGAGGCTACCATCGCTCTTCTGGAAAGCTCTGACATCCACGGGACAAACGATTTTAGTGGTAACACGGCAGGTGGTGTGACAGATTGACAGGTGGTGACCGTTTGGAGAAGGGGGATCTGTTGGACTCTCTCAATCCCATCACCCAGGCAACCTCTCTTCATAATCACTGGCCCTGGACCCCGGCCGCCGGGAGGCAGGCTGTGTCCGTGAACCTTGGCTCCGGCCCTCGCCTCCCCGATGGGGCCCACGGACGTGCCAGAGACCGTCCCTGCTCTAACGGGCTTCTGGACGTGGAGACATCTTCCGCGATTTGGATCTTCTGCCTCTGGGGCTAAAAGGACAGCAGGGCAAGAGAAAGGAGGAAAAGCTGAGCTGTCACCAGCGTGGCTGATGAAATTCGGGTCAGGTATGTGACAGCTGCGGTCCTGAGCAGTTCTTTCCCCAGAAGTGTCATCAGGGAGAGAGACTTTTTTGACAGACAGCAGTGTTGATCACCCTGGCGACTCTGCTCCAGGCCCTGCCTTGGCGGGGGCCACGGGTCGTCTCGGGGACCCCCAGCAGCGGGAGGACACTGTGCGTGTCCCCGGGAGGCAGCGGTGTGCTCACTGCACAAAGCGAGGACTCAAGAACCCGCTCCCCACCCTCCACTTCCCCACCTGCTCCTGGCAGCCGAGAGAGCGCAGGCAGAAAGGCTGGGACTTTGTCGTAATAACAAAGGGACAGCTTGGGGAGTGGGGGGTGAGGTACGGGCTGCGAGCCTTGCCTTGGGAGTGAGGTGGAGAGATCTGTCACTCAAAGGCTCCTGAACCCAAGGATCCCACACCGAAATCGCGAAGTGAGGATCCGTGATGTGAAATCCTTTCGAGCAGCAGGTGCCCGGGGTGGGGATGGTTTTCTGGCAAAGCAGGTCCGGGTAAAGGCCGAGTTGGAGGACGCCACCATCTTGTCCCGGCAACTCTGTTACTGTCATATCCCCATTTTTACCGACGAGGGAACAAGGGTACGGAGAGGTGAGAACACTTGATCCAGAATCCTACAGCCTGGGTTGGTGTGGGCATTGCCTTTTGCGTTTTTGCTTTTCAGCTCCCAAGGGAATGGCAAGATGCAGCCGAGGTTTGAGAATTACGGGTGTCAGACTCGGAGCAGGAGGTCTGGGATGTTGCGAAGCTTGTCATCTGCTGTCACCTTTTCACATTCTAACGTACTGGGGGTTAGCACTGCGGCAAATGAATTGCGGGGGAAGGGCGGACGTAAGTCCTCTGGGGCAGGGATAGAACACCCTGCTTCGCGACTCCCCACACGATGTCTTTCTCGTACGCGAAACACATTCACCCCGTCCCAACAGGCCCGAAGGCCTGGACCGATCCCAGCATCCACCACAGGTCCAAAATCTCGTCCGAACAGCACCCAAATCAGGCGTGGGTGAGACCAGAGGTAAAGGTGTTCTCGACGGTCTCAAACTGGGGTTTCAAAGCAGATGACAAGTTGAAAGAGGACTTCATCCACCTCCATTCGGACCTCAGTCGGCACCAATTAAATTCGTTTCAGCTTCTCTCTTCACTCAGGCAAAAGGCCCCCCCACAGGCCCAGCATCCCGCGATGCAACTACCCCCTGGGGAAGCAGGGCTGCTCCGAGCCGCAAGACCCCGCGTGCTTGACCCCGAGACAGCGGTCCTCCACCTGACCTTCATGCCGGGGCCACTGACCCTTGTCCCACGTTCTCCAAGTATTTTCAGCACTTTGGAGAGTCTTTGAGCCGCCAGTCGGCTGTCTTTCCGGTGTTGGCCTCACGGAAATAAATTCCTTGTTCTACCACCGCTCGTGTCTCTGCCTTTGGGTTTTGCCAGCGGTTTTGCAACCTGGTCTGTCTGGGACCCCCCCTGCGCCCCGGGTGAAGTTAGTTATCTGCTTCCAAAGTAGAACAGTGGATCAGAGGACAGATGTCCCCAAGCCCAAAGGGAGAAATTGGGAAGAAAGGGGTGGCGGTCCCAAGCACGTCTGAAACCTACAGGGCGAGTTCCTCTCGATTTTAAGGCTCAAGAATAACCCTCTGGCTCCAGGCTCTGCCTTCTGGGCCCACCAGGGTGGTGACCCTGACCCTTAGCCCTGACCCTGCTGAAACGGAAGAAGAGTCAGCTCTGTGCCCCTGGGGCTGTGCCCTCGGGCCGGTGTGGCAGTGACGGACACCTGTGACCTTTGAACTGTCTTCAGGGTCATCCTTCTCTTGGCCTGAAGGGCGAGGCATGCTCACAGCTGGATGGCTGTGCTGTGCTGTCCGGCAGAGTCCCAGAAGTCCGACAGCCTTCCTCCGTTTTGTCCCGTCTCTGGTCCCCTTGGTCTAAGTTGGCATTTCTGCTGGTGTACAATTCTTTCAACACTTGAGATGGGTCTCAGGAGTCCCAGCCCTCAGACAGGAGGCTCGTCACAGACCTGGATAAGCCTGCTTCTATTCCCAGCTTCTGCGGAGATGGCTATTGGGATCCTCGGGTGACAGGCCGATAGTCTCTTTAGCAAACTTGGCCCTGCCTCCCGTTGAGAGATCTCTCCAGAACAGGCTTTCCCACTTTGGGAAGTGCAGATAGGTGGGGAGTTTTCCAAATCTTCAAGTTCTGATTTCTCTTCCAGTTTGTCTCCTTTCTCTTGCATTTTTACTATAAATAGCAAGAAGAAGCCAGGCTGTACTTGCAACCATTTGCCTGGAAACCTCCCCAGCTCCGTACCCGGCTTGGTCACGTACTAGTTATACTGTCCACAAAACACTGGGACACGTTTCAGCCAAGGTTGCGACCACTTTTTGACAAGGTCTGCCTTCCTCCAATTTCCAGTCAATGGTGCCTCACGTCCATCTGAGAACTCTTCGGGAGCATTTCATGGTCTTTAACTTTTTTTCTTTTTTAGTTTTATTTATTTTGAGAAAGAGAGAGAGAGAGCAAGTGAGCATGTGCAGGAGAGGGGCAGAAAGAGAATCCCAAGCAGGATCTGTGCTGTCAGCAAGGAGCCTGACTTGGGGCTCGATCTCACGAACCATGAGATCATGATCTGAGCCGAAATCAAGAGTCGGACGCTTAATCACCTGGGCCACCCAGGTGCCCCGGGAACACCTTTACTGTCCATATTCTAGCAGCATTCTGTGATGATATATGCATCTCCCTAAGGCGATGTAAGCCTTTTCTTTTTTTTTCTTTTCTTTTCTTTTCTTTTCTTTTCTCTTCTCTTTCTCTTCTCTTTTCTCTTCTCTTCTCTTTCCTTTTCTTTTCTCTTTTCTCTGTTCTCATTGAGCCTTCAAAAGAATTGCTTTCATGCCCGTATTTCTACCAACTGTTTCTTCAAGGCAATCCAGGCTTTTTCTAACATTCTCCTCAAAACTCTTCCAGCTTCTACACAGTACCTAGTTCTGAAGCCATTTTCATACCTTTTAGGTATTTATTACCCAGCTCCTGGTCCCAAATTCTGCGTGAGTTTGCTAGGGGGGCCAAAAAAAGAACCACAGACCGGGTGGCTTAATCAATAGAGATTTATCTGCTCATAATTCTGAAGGCGCCAAGTCAGAGACAAGGTGTTGGCAGGCTTGACTCTTCCGGAGGCCTCTCTTCGTGTGTAGACAGCCATCTCCTCCTTGTGTCTTCATCCGGTCTTCCTTACGTCTGTCTGTGTCCTAATGTCTTCTTCTTTTAGAGACACTAGTCATGGGGCACCCAGGTAGCTCAGTCGGTTAGGCATCTGACTCTTGACTGTGGTTTAGGTCATGATCTCACGGTTCGTGAATTCAAGCCTCACATCGGGCTCTGCGCTGACAGCGCGGAACCTGCTGGGATCCTCTCTCTCTCTCTCTCTCCCTCCCTCTCTCTGCCCCTCCCCTGCTCGTGCTCGATCACAAAATAAATACGAACTCAAAACAAAATAAATAAAACATTAAAAAATAAGATTACAAAGACACTGGAGCCTACCCCAATAACCCCACTTTAACTTATTCACTCGTTCCAAGACCTTACCTCCAAATATAGTCACATCCTGAGGTGGTGGGGGGATAGGATCTCAACGTGAATTTTCTGAAGGTGGAGGGAACATAAACGGAGGCTCCATAATGAGCCTCAAACACTTTTTTTTTTAATTTTTTTTAACGTTTATTTATTTTTGAGACAGAGAGAGACAGAGCATGAACAGGGGAGGGTCAGAGAGAGAGGGAGACACAGAATCTGAAACAGGCTCCAGGCTCTGAGCTGTCAGCACAGAGCCTGACGCGGGGCTTGAACTCACGAACCGCGAGATCATGACCTGAGCCGAAGTCGGACGCTTAACCGACTGAGCCACCCAGGCGCCCCAAGCCTTGAACACTTTATTTTCCACTTCCTAAGACCTGACCCACGTGGCTTAATGATGTCACTCTGTGGCTGTGCCCTGCCCACCCCCCACTGTTGCCCCCTACTGGAGAGACCCGGACCATGCTCTCACCGGGTCTTGCTCCTGGCATGTGGCTGGGGGAGGGGAACACATAGGATGGAGAGGTGCTTAGCTGTCCCTCTTCTGAGGCCCCTGGCGCCACTCCCAGGATGTGTAATGTGCATGGAGAACTCAGCGTCTCTAGCACGGATCGCCTCGGTTCCCCTGTTCAGTCGCCCTTCCCTCTGTGGCCCCCATGTGCCCACAAGCCCGCAGCAGAAACCACGCTGGCTGGTGGCTGGTGGCAGCCGCCGCCCCTCCCTGGGAGGGAGGCGCTCTTCACGACTCCCCTCTTCTTGGCAATCATCCCGCGTGAACCGACTGTGCCCATTTCACGGCCCGGGTTAAATGACACGCCTTGGGTGACACAGGTGGTGTGAGGAACCACGCCCGCCCTCTGTCCCCTCAGCCCCCTCCGGCCACCGCCCTGTCCCCCCACAGCTCTGCGCTTGGGCTCCACGCTCCCCTTTAACCACCCACGGCCCCTGTCTCTTCGCTGCTCTTGTGAGCAAACTGGACGAATGGCTTGGCTTATGGGAGCCTCAGTTTCCCCGATGGTGAAACGGGGGTGACAACTGCTTTGTGGGCGGTGAAGATTAGAGGGGATTCGGAGGGTGGCACTTTGGTTCCAGGGCCTGGCAGGTCACAGCCAGGCTTCTTGGGGTCACCCCGTTCCACTTGCCTTTCTCGCTTCCCCTCAAGCCTTACTCTCTATTCTGAAACTCCCGCCCCGCATGGCACCCGGCAGTGGTGTTCCGTCGATCGCGCACCTCGCCCGTGTCGAGCGCTGGTGCGGCCCCGGGCGGGCCTGCGGTGAGGAGCTCCGTGGAAGCAGGTGGACCGTCCACGCAAGGCGGGCTTGGGGGTGACGGGCTCCCGGAAGACGCCGTGCCAGTGGCGGTCGAGAAACCTCTCCGTCCCTCTCCTCCTGAAGCACTTCTACAACATCCCCATCATGCTTCCTTGCTCCCTGGACGATCTTCTGCCTCCTGCATTTCCCGTGCGGATCCAAGAGAGCGAGAAGTCGGTCAGAGAACCCCAGGCCCCTTGGCCCACAGGTCATAGGTTCAACAGGCGCTTGGACGTCCTGAGGACGAGGGGGCCTCCCTGTGGCCCTTCCTGGGCTCCCTCCCTCGCCCGCCCGAGGCATTTATTACCTATTATTTCTCAACACGAATGCAAATTCAGTGACCGTGAGTCTCGGGTGCGTGGCTCACACAAGTCTGTCCCCAAGGGGCACCTCTTCTCACTTGGCCTTCAGCATCAGGGCGGGGGCCCAGGTCCAAGGTCAACGTCCGATTCACCTCTGCTTCGCTCTGCCTCACACACTGTTCCCATGTGATGCTGCAGCAAGGAGACGAACCCCCCGAGGCTCAGAGATGGTCCCAGATCGCAGACGTAAGTCGCGAGTGTCATCTACACTGGGGTTCTTAGAATTCAGGGCATCCGGAAACTTCGGTGGGGCAAAAAATGACATCTTTATTTTCACGAACCTCCAGTTGAATTGGAGAACTCCAACTGAACCGAGAACTTTGTCACCAGTTAAAAAAAAAAAAAAAAAAGGAAGAAGAAGAAGAAGATCACAGGGGCATCTGGCTGGCTCCGTCGGTAGAGCTCGTGAGTCTTGATCTTGGGTGTTGTAAGTTCGAGCCCCGTGTCGGGTGTCGAGATTACTTAAAAAAATAAAATCTTCAGAAAAAAAGATCACAGGTATTTTCATATTACATTAATTATTGCAGATTTTTGAAAATCCTGCTCATGCCCATCACGACTTTGAAATAACAGTAGCTACGAGATTAGAAGCCTCGTTATTTAATGCGTTAAGAAGCACGTATCACAAAACATTGTGATAATTGTGTCTCCCTCTAATTAGTCGTCTCTGTAATCCCAGGCCACGGGTTTTATTCATTTGAAAACCTCAGAAGAAACCCCACGTTGCCGGCAGACATCAGACACCGGGAGACTCAGAAGCCACCGCTCTCGAGGATGTAGGGACGCTGCGACCACATGGCCGTCCAGCTGTCCACAGGCCCCGCCTGTCCAGCTGCTTCCAGGACTCTTGCAAGGATGAGCAGTTCTCCCTTCCTGGTCCTCCTTGCCAGCAGAACCCATTTCCACGACTGAGGACAGTGGCCCTGGGATAGGACCGTTGCTGGCTGACTAAGCACCTGAGTGCCCGGTTCTGCAGGGGTGGGGTGGGGTGGTCACTGGGAAAGATGTGTCTTCTCCAAGGAGAGAAAGGAAGGGAAAGAGAAGGGAGAAAGGAAGGCAGGCAGGACAAAGAAGAAAGGAGGGAGGAAGGGGGGGTGGGGGGAGAGAGAGAGAGAGAGAGAGAGAGAGATAAAGAGAGGGAGAGAAGGAAAGAAGGGGAGAAAGGAGAAAGAGCCTGGGTGGGAGGGGGGAGGCGGGCAGTCAGGCAGAAAGCAGTTCGTTTTGTTCACGACAACGTCAAGCCCCAGGATTGACCTAGAACCCTGTCACCTGTGGATTTCTTGTTATACAAGGTAACAAATGTCTCTTTTAATCTAATCTGTATGTAACTAGGATTTCTCCCACCCAATCCAAAAAAGTGCTCTAACAGAGAATCTTCTGCAATTCAACAGCAACACGACAGCTCATTTCTGAAAGTCCTTCGGTGAGCCCGCATCGGCCACTCCACGGTCTCACATCTTGACCCTCACCTGGTGACCCCTCCCCCAGGCAGTTGCTCACACAGCGGTGAGAATAAAGAGACTCAGTCTTTATTCTCATAACTGTGTTCAAGGTCTGGTTCAAAGTCTGACTCCCCCGTGGGTGGAACCCGGGATGAGGACCACGGTGGTCCTTTTTGCAGCCCTGGCCCAGCAGGGCCCGGACCCCCAGGAGCTCAGGCAGGAGCCGACACGCCAATCTTTCTCATTACTGCTTTGAGACCCTACGGTTTTTTGGAAATGACGTACGTCATTTGCAGGCACACATAATACAGAAAATCAAGCATCTATACACTGTATTATTGGTAAATTAGTTAGGGATATTGGGAGAGAATTTTCTTTCTTTCAGGTGCATCCATAGACGGGAGAGAGCATAAAAGGTTTTATTTTGTTGGCTGATGTTTTTTTAAGGTTTATTTATTTTTGAGCGAGTACAAGTGGGGAAGGGGCAGAGAGAGGGGGACAGAGGATCTGAAGTCAGACGCTCAACGGACTGAACCACCCAGGCGCCCCCTGGCTGAATATATATGTATATTCTTTCAATGTGATTACTGCAGAATCAAATCGCTGGGTCAAGTCACATACTTGATTATAAAAAATGTTGCAGATCTGGTCCTCTTGCTCCAGTCCAGAGCTCATAGAGCTCCCCTCCCCCTGGACCAGCCCAAACTCCTTCCAGAACAGTCCAGAGGGCACAGCTGGCTGGACTACCCAGTCTCGGTCTCTGCAACGACCCCACTCAGAGGCTACAAAGCACGCTGTCCTCTTTCCTGGCATTTAATGTTTCCTCCCCTCCTACGTCTTTGGGACTATCAGGACAATATAGTTTCTCAACAAATAACGAAGAAGCTTTCCCTGATGTCAAAGCAAGACCCCTGCCCCCAACCCCACCATTCCTAAAGGACTCTGAGGGATACTGCACAATTACGCTAAGAGCTCTTTTTAAAAGATGGCAGGAGAACCAAGTTTTTGGTTGTCTCGAATAGTGGAGAAAGGGGATGCAGAGATGTGGCTTCCGGAACATTAAAAAGACTCATCTGTCCAGCCTTTTCAGTGACTCCCCACACCCCCAATCGCAATCCAAATTGCTCAACAAAAAAATCAGTCATTTCAGTGTTTTCTTGACATGCCGGTGGGGTTTTCCAAAGGTAGGTATTTCATTTTATTCAAAACAATTTTTAATGTTTGCTTTTATAATTTATTTTTTTAATTTTTTAATGTTTTAATCTTTGAGACCGAGACAGGGAGACACAGAATCCAAAGCAGGCTCCAGGCTCCGAGCTGTCAGCACAGAGCCCGACCTGGGGGCTCGAACCCACAAATCGTGAGATCGTGACCTGAGCCAAAGTTGAACGCTTAACTGGCTGAGCTCCCTGGGTACCCCAGCAGTAGCTATGGTAAAAGACAGAAGGGAAAGGACCTCAGCCAGCCTCAGATGGCACTGGAGAGCCCCAGGAAAATGGTAAGCAGGTATATAGATTTAAAATACTATAGAAGCTGGGGTGCCTGGGTGGCTCAGTTGGTTAAGTGCCAGACTTCGGCTCAGGTCACGATCTCACAGTTCATGGGTTCGAGCCCCGCGTCGGGTTCTGTGCTGTCAAGTTCAGAGCCTGGAGCCTGCTTCGGATTCCGTGTCTCCCTCTCTCTCCGCCCCTTCTTAGCTTACACTACTCTCTCTCTCTCTCTCTTTCTCAAATAAACAAACATTAAAAAAAATTAAAATGCTAAGAAGCTGTGAAAATATTTGCCCCCTGCCCCCACCCCGGTTTGGCATGCAGGCTCTAAGTGCCCAGGGCAGACTCCAGGTGAGCACTTAGAAGTGGCATGACCTTGAGCACGTTATAGCCCTTGACCTTGAGGAGGTTAAGGGCTTCCAGCAGCAGCCTCTCTGACCAGCTATAAGAGGCAGCCCATCACTCTGTCTCACAGGCGACGAGAGTATGTTCCCGGGCACGGCTCAGGGCCTGGCAGGCACATCGGGAACGTTCCACAAACAATAACAGTAACAGTAATTATTACAAATAAGAATAAACCCCGCGAGGGCGCAGCAGTAAAAAGTGAATGCGTTTTAGAAGTGTGATAGGAAGCGGGGTCCCCAAAGCAGACAGACCGTCTTCCTGGTCCTCCCACACTAGTCCCCTCCATCCTGTAAAGCCCGGGAATGACGTTAGCCACCAGCACAGAGCGTTATCTATAAAGTATCTTCTCTTTATTTAAGTTAAACAATTTTCGAGGATGGTTTCCATCTATAAAATGGACAAAGTACAAGCTCTGTACAGCAGTTCTTTTTAAAAATCAACTGGAAAAAAAATTTACCAAACTATATTTTGAGTTTGCAAAACATACTCACAGATACCATCGTTTTTAGCGTTTATGAGGACGTAAGAAAAGACCACCACAGAGAAGACGACTCACTTTGCCACGCTTTGCTCAAAGGGCTCTTAGGAAAAGAATCCGCACTTGTAAAAACGGGAGAGGGTGGGATCGTCCCGATGACTAAAAAAATAACGCAACCACAGTAAGTCACTTTGGCACACTGTGTCATGTAAACATAGCTCACCTGTAGACACTGGTTCCCGCCCCGCCTGCGTCCCACAGCCTCTCGCGGGTACCCGACGCTCTCCCCAGGGGCCCACCTGGAGTCGAGACCAGCCTCTGAGGACACAGGTGTGCCGCGTCGAGCCGGCTAGGGCCTCCCTGCCCGCTGAAGGCACCTCTGGGTGCTTGGCAGGGGGCCAGAAAGGAAGACACAGGACAGTCACCCGGCCACGCCTCTACGCCCGAGCCCAGCGTCCCGGAGCAAACACGCGCAGGGCTTGTGCAGTGGAGAACAAAAGACCGGGAAGATCCCCTTTCCTAGAGGAACAGGCAGGGAAGAGAGTGGCACTTTGCAGAGCGTCAACCCAGCGGAATCTTCTGGGGACGCTTCTCACTCTGTGACCTCCCAGTCTCTGCCCAAAGGGGCCCGAGGAGGTGAATTTCTGAGGCGCGCCCCACGGTGCCGCAGCTTGTGGGTGGCCGGCCTCTTTGAGACCGGGCCCGGGTGTGGGCAGCAGGCAGGAGAGGGGAGAGGGAGGCAGTGGCCGCGAGAATGACCAAGGAGCCACTCTGTCCCTGCGTGCGGGGCCGCCGCAAAGGCAAGGAGGACTCTGCGGGGACATTGCCGGGTGCCTCTTCCTGTAGTAGCTTTAGTTCCGGTCTCGTGGTTTATACCGACAGCTGCTTCCGAAAGCACAACCCTCGTGTTCCATGCCCTCCGTGTCAACGGATCAGGCGTCTTTCGGTTTGTACCTTTCCTAACGGTCGACCCAACGCCCACGACCGACAGCAGTCACCTGGGCCCGGGAGGGACAGTGTGGGCAGGCCAGATTCCAGAGCCCAGGGACCGTGGCCAGCCTTGCCAGCTCGCCCAGACTCTCCCGATGAGTCCGGGGCTGGTCCCTGACAGCTTCCTGCCATCACCTACTGAGGGCCGTGGGAAGGGGTGGTTTTTTTTTTTTTTTTTTTGTCTGTTTCTGTTTTTGTTTTTTTTTCCCTAAGAGAAAAGAAATTGGAATTTAAAAAGACCCAAAGCAACGTCTGCTAAAATAAGTAACCCATCCACGTTTACAGATACCGAGGGCACAAAATGTGGATCCCAACATTTGGCGGTGACTTCCGGGCTGAAGCCAACAGAGGCGCCCTGTGTAGGGCAGCCCCCCCCCCCAGCCCCCCACCCAGTGGCCCCCATAGCACCTGCTCATGAGGATGCTCCGGAGGGCAAAGGAGACCACCTCCTCCCTCCGGGAGAGCCCCGTCCCTCTTCCTTCCGGCTGTGAACTGCTCTGTGGAGAATTTACAAGATGAGAACAACCTACAGAAACCATAGGGAACTGACCGTACGTTCGTTCTATATACTTATATTTAGTGTCCCACTGTAGAAAAGTTCATACTCAGATACAGCAAGTACATCATGTGGAAGAGGGGGGGTCTGTGCTGGGAAGACAGCTGGGAATAGAGGAGTGGGGACAGGGGACTACGACGTAAACCTGCAAAGCGACGTGGTTCGCTGCTGTGGAAACCCGACGTGATTTCAATGGGATCAAACATGGAGATTTCGAGAGTTCTCCTCGTGGTGACGTAGCAACGACACCCCTTCCACCCTCCCTGCCCCCAACTCGTACGCGTTCGGGCCGCTTCTCCGCCGTCCCTGGGGGGTCGTCCGGGGCTTCCCCGGCTGAAACCGGGGGGTGGGGGGGGCACCGGGGGGGCCGTGGCCTCGGAAAGGGGGCCCGGCTGTCTCCTGTGAGGGGAGGAGAGCCGTTGCTCTCTCCTGGCCTCTTCTGTGTCCGCCCAGGCCCCGCGCCTCGCAGAAGTTCTCCGACTTTCAGACCGTGATGGAATACTGAGGTATATAGTTTCGCGGAAAGTTCAAGAAACATAATCAATAACGTGATCACCAAACTCAGCCCGACGGTGTAGGAGACAGGCCGGCGCGGCCTCCCCGGCTCTCCTACTGCTGCAGGTTGAGCGTGAACTTCCACTGCTGGGACAGGGCCGGGCTGCACACCTCCACGCTCAGGCCCCCGTTCTTGGCCGTGCGGCTGTCCAGGCACAGGTTGCTGCCCACGTGCCGCAGCTTGGAGTTGCCCTCGATCTGTTCCCACTTCTGCAGAAGACAGGAGAATGCCTTACAGTAAGGGTGCGAACGGAACGGCACGAAACAGATCCTTTTGGCGGGGTCTTCTGACTACATTAAAAACCCAAAGAACCAAGTATCTTTTTTTGGGGGGGAGTGTGGTCTCTGATCACGATGGATGGGAGTTACCAACGGGCCCCCCACAAAGCAGCCCCAGCTGCTGCGAAGCGCCCAGGAAAGAAACCTCCGCTCTCCGCCTCGGTCTGCAACTCAAAGCCTCCTTTTGCAGGCCGCCGGGGTCCGCTTCTCCTGTCCCGCCCTCTCCCTCCTGTGGCTGTGCCCTTGTCCGAGCACCAGCGCCCGGGCACCTGCTATCCTCAGTCATTACAAGGACTTGATGTAGGGACTCTGCATTCGTCCCCAAGAAGGCCTCATCTGATGATCCTTCACCTCAAGGAAGGAGCCCTAGGAAGCTGGCCAGCTCGGAGGGGACCCCAATCGTGCCCCTGGTTACTGGAAGGCAGCCCTGCCCAGAGGGCATGGCCTGGGCACCTCCACACTCTCACGTAGGCCCTCCTGCTCGGCTGAGCCAGAGGAACTGTGTCAGGTGCAGCGAGAGGGAAAGAGATGCTTGAGTGGCCAGAATGTCACGTTGAGGAATCTGTTTCTGGGCTGTCCGTTTTCTCTACTAGTCTGTGGGCTCCTTGGGGGCCGTGTGTGTGAGAAACTTGCCTCAGCCACACCAGAGTCTCCCAGTGCTCTGCCTGGCACAACCGAGTTCCAAACGGGGCACTTGGAGAGCACAGGGCAGAACGTCTTCTTACTCAAGCGTGCGCACCCTCCCCCCTACCAAAACCAAACCCAGCCCCCAACCCGCCAACCTCAACCCACGAGCTAACCAAAAACTCAATCAGCCAATCAACTCACCAATCAATCAACTCATCAACCAACCAACCAACCAACCAACCAAGTCAGGAGACAAAGCCCACAGCCTAAAGGAAAGGGAAGGAAAGGCAGGAAATCTGAGCCCCCCCACTCTGCTGTTTACCCCCATGTAGAAATCTCGAATGTTTGTTCTTTAAAAAAAAAAAAAAAAAGTATCACACTTTTTTCTCCCCAAAGCTCTCCCTTCATTAACATAGTCCGTGATTCTAATTAATTTTTTACACTGTGTGTGCTAAAGCTCCTTTCCGTAAGTATTTCTGCAAATCCTTTTGACACCGTGGAATTGAATTTTCTTCCTCCTGCCTCCCTTTCCCCTCTGACTCTGCAAATGCACACACAACACGAGCACACAGACGTGCCTGGAAACCAAATGGTCCAACTGGCAGGACGGTGCGGCTTCAAGATAAATTTAGCTGAGAAGCCTCGTCTCAAATGGCAAATGAACGAGGTGGGGAAGGAGGCAGAAGAGGTGGAGGGGAGCCCAGCTCCCTGGGAACCGACCTTCTGCACAGGGACCCTGGGATACGCATTCGCACGGCCCGCTAACCTGGAGTTTTTGCCAACAGTGAAATTCAGCGTGATCAGAGGAACACGGGGGAGGTCATGGCTAACTACCTGTCATCTCCTCCTTTCTGGCTCCCTGGCCGTCAGTCATTCCTCGCGCAGGTTTCCTCCACTGTCATGGGAAGTGTGTACGCCCTGCCCACATCCCCGTGTCACTCTGAGTGGCCAAGAATCGGGTTTGACAAAGGACACGGAATGAATGGAATCTGATTTCCTTCTCTGGAGGGGCTCTGCCTGTCATGTGTCAGAACATCAGCTAAATGGAAGGTCTTTAAAAAAATAACCCAACCCCAGCTGTGTCTCTGGAAGGCAGCGCCCTCCGCCCGGGCTCACGGGTCAGATTTCTGGGGCATCAAGGCTCTCCTGAAACAGCCCCCACATTTCCACGTGCCACAAAGCCAGAAGAGTCTGCAACAATTTTCCATCTCCTGGTGTGAGCCTCTCGGGGGGTCACTGACACTTCCTAAGACCTGGGACTACAGCAGGATTACCTGTCAACTCCTGAGATAAGACCAGCTCCCGCTAAAGTAGCTCCTCCAGAGGTTACGCGTCTGTTTTGTTCTGTTCTTTTAGGAGGTTTGGTGACCAGATAAAATCATCAGTTTGTCCCTTCTTTGTGCCTCCATGGGCGCCCCTGCCCCGTGACACTCCATGGTAGCGTGGCTGCAGCCTGAGCGGGGGGCATCACGGAATCCTGGGTGCATCGATGCCCAACCAGCAGGACTGTGGGCGGCCCGGGTCCAGGGGACAGGGGCCTCCCCGTTGGGCGGTTGCGCTCGCGGACTAGGGGTACCGTGCACTCCTGAAACCGTGCCGTCAACACAGATGAACGTTTGAGGACGGCAGACTGTGGGCAGACAGCCGTGCGGGGGAGGCACCCGCTGCTAAACCAGGGATTCCGCTGAGTAGAGGATGCGGGGACACCCAGCGGTCAGGCCAGCGGCGGCCAGAGGCAAGCGTTTCTCCGACAACGGGATATAATAAGCAAGGGACCGGGTTTTGGCCTCGGTCCTCCCAGGGGACCCTGGAGAGAAGATGCGGGTCTCAGCCTCCCCTTTTGTGAAGCCGGTGTTGAACTAGAAGCCCACTCAGGCTCCTGGCTCTGTGCCTCAGTTTCCCTACACCCATCCACCTGAGAAGAAGGGGCTGTATGAAGACAAGCCCGCTCCACACGTTGGCATGTTGGAAGGTCCTTTTGCGGCTACGTTTCTATTTCTGGCACTAGCCATTACCCCAGTCAAGAAAGGGCATGTCTCCATGTTACCCCCTGGGAGTATGTCAGAGCAAACCCGCTTCAAAGGCAAAAACATTCTAAACTGTTTGGAAACATACATACATACATATGTATATACATGTATGTATGTGTGTGTATATATACGTATACACGTGTGTGTGTGTACATGTATATACACACACACACGTATACACTTGAGAGAGTGTGCGTATAAGGTTTCATCCACTTGAACTTACGTAGCGTTTTTGTAAGTTTAAAAAGCAAAGATATTTAACAAATAAGAACGTAAGTTTTCTTTAAAATATCCAGCGGCATGGAGAGAATGAGACTAACATGTGAAATAAGCAATGCCAGGCCACTGGCTTAAGAAAGAAATACAGGTGTGTCTGCACAGGTCTTTCCTTCGGGGCTGAGGGTTTGTCAGCGCCCCAAAATGCAACAGAATGAAAGCACCCCCCCCCCTTTGGCGATGTTGTTATGAACCTCCCTTCCTTTCCTAGCACTTATTTGTGGCTCAGTGTTTCACTAACTTCTCAGCGGGCTCTGAGCCCGGGCCACGTTCCCTCTGCCCGCACGCACGCGCGCACGCACGCACGTCAAACCTGCACGCCTGCTCGGCCCGCCCTGCGCTTCCGGCCGACCCTTCCGCTCCTGGGCCCGAGGTCCTGTGCCCCCACGTGCAGGGGGGTCTGACGAGGCGGAAAGTTACGGGGTTGCGGTCATCACGTCCAGCACTCAGACCTACACACCCACAGCCACCACCGTCCGTTATCTCCTTGGTGCTCACCGACGTCACCAGATACTTTCAGCGTGCCCACAAACGAGCAGCTGCTACAGAGAAGCTTCCGGACAGGGGACCACCAGCCCTGCTTCCCTTGCACAGCACGGAGGGGAGGAAATGACCTGCCCCTACCACCGTGCCCAGGCTAGAGAAGGCAAGGCGTTCACAGACCTTCGGAGGAGCCGAGCATACAATCACGAAACAGATCGGTCAAGAAGTTACAGGGAGCCATAACCCAGGACGGGCCACTCATGGGAGAGCGGCTCACAGGGGGCAGAGGAGAGAAAGCACGCCATCCAGGGCCGGTGCCCATGGAGACCAAGGAGCCTTCGCAGCACTCGCACCCCGCGCCCTGCAGAGACACGACGATCCCACGTTCGCCCAGCACGGGATTCGCGGACAGCCGGCCACAGACGGGGGGCTGCCCAGCAGGGTAGGGGGACGGCGGGCAGATCGTGGGAGCTGGAGTCCGGTAGGGCAGCCGGCACGACAACAAACACGGCGTACGCGCTGCCGTCGAGGCCACGGAGGAAGCACCGGGAGGCCAGGCTGAGGGGCACGGGCACCCTACCTGTCTGCTGTCGTTTTCCCGGCAGCCCTGCAGCTTTATGACCGAGCCCGGCGTCCGGTCCACCACCGTCAGGCACAAGTCCATGTGTTTCACCGACTTCTCCTTCGTCAGGGCCCATTCCTGGAACGCAAAACTGCAGGTCAGGGGCGGGCCACGCGCGGGCCCGTGAGGGGACGGGGCCCCCAAAGGGAAAGGGTCACGCTGCGGAGCCGGGATGTGGAGCCCCCTGGGCCAACGCAGGGCCCACACGCGACTTTGCGCCTAAGGGCGGGGCTACAGCTGGGGGTGTCCGGGGGTGCCTCCCGGCGCAGCACCAAGGTTTTTGCAGACCGTCGTGGCAGCAGGGCTCCGAGAACGCCAGGAACCAAGATACACAGTATTAACTATGTCAGCCCCAGACTCAAATCAGAGCACCGCGCTCATCTTCTACCCTTACGCAGAATTCTATCAGGACAGCCCACCCGCGGCGTCATTCCTGCTGCGTGCCCGGGAAAGCTGCCACGATACAGCCGTCCTCGCAGTGACTCCACTGCGCCCTGCAGCGACCCAGGTGCTCTCGCAGGGCCGGGCCCAGGGTGGTGAACAGACAGGCAGGGCCCCGCCCTCGTGGGGCTGGCTCTCCAGCGGGGAGAACACGTAACGCACACATGAATGTACCACGGACACTTAGGCGCTATTAACTGCTTTGGAGAAACTATTTTCCTTTTCTTCTAAGGGGACGGAGATGAGAGAGGGAATACATTATCATTTTTCTAAAGTGTATTTATCAAGAGAGAGAGAGAGAGAATGAGTATCTCAAGCAGGCTCTGTGCAGTCAGTGCAGAGTCCAATGTGCGGCTCAAACTCACGAAGCATGAGACCATGATACGAGCCAAAGTCAAGAGTCAGACGCTTAACTGATTGAGCCACCCAGGCACCCAGGGAATAAATGACCTTTTAAAGAAGCCTCACTATTCAATACCCAGGTCACCCTGGGACAAATGGTGGGCCCCAGACAGGCAGCCCCCGCAGGGACTGGAAAAGCCGTTAGCCTGTTCTCCGGCTTCCTCGCTCCTAACAGGGAGGCCGACTCGGGCCAGTGCCCTCACTCCCCTCGCCTTCAACGTCCTCAGCTTTTAACTAGTGTTTCTCAAAGTGTGCTCCATGAGGAATTCTATGAAGTTAGTTCCAGGTCAAGTACACTTGGGAAACGGTGAGTTTGGGCCATGTTTCCCTCCGCAAATTCGGAAAGAAGTCTCTTAAAGGCTCTGAAAGTCCGAGGATAGAAGAAACCGCCCGGGCTGCTTTCCTTTGCGACTCTCAGACTCGGGAGCTCGGAGCCCTGTCCCCACCTGTCCCCACCAGCGGCTCTTGGCAGTGAGCTCTGCAGAGCGCCCTCTGGGAAGGGCCACGTGCCGCCTCTGAGGGGCGACTGCAACCTTCCACGATGCCGTCACTCAACAGTCGGTGCTTCTCAAGTGCCAACAGGTGCCCAACGTCACCGGCACTTGAGGGCGTCACTCACGGTACAAAGGCCCCCGAGAAGGAGGACGTGCATGCGGTCTTTCGTCACGTGTCCAGCGAGGCTTGTGTGAAACAATGGCACCGAGACACCCCCCCCCCTCCAGCTCCGGGCTAAGATTTTAGATGGTTCCGGGAAGCAGGTGTCAAAAGCCGCTGGAAGGGCTGCAAACAGATACCCAGTTAAAGCTCACGTCTCAATGTTTCTACGAGCTTCTTGCCACTGTGCGCTTAATTATTTTAAAGCCGACTTTAGGCTGAATTTCAGAAAAACTAATTCAGCTGTGCAAACAACACAGCTAGTTGCCACTTTGTTCTTCTGTGTTGCATTTCAATGATCTGGATTTGTCAAATAAAGTTCATAAATATTTAAGGAACGCTTTTTTTGAGCCGCTCCTCTTAAAAAAGCCCGGCCATTAATGTTCCCATTTCCTGTGTGTCTGCTGGGGCTCAGCCAGAAACCACATAACAAACCTTACTCTTCCAGAGCACGGGACCCTATTTTCAGTGAGGGAATGTTATCTACCCTCAGTTTTCACCCATGTGGCACACTCCTCAAGAAAGCATCACTTTCCGTCAGATCAGATGGGGCTCACTCGTGGCGGGTTTACGAGTCGGGTTCTCTGCAAGCGGCAGGCGTGAGCTCTGCCTTCCAGAACCACACTCCCCAGTACGGTGGGAAAAAGAAATTTTTTTAATCCTTTATTTTTGAGACACACACACACACACACAGACACACACACACACACACACACACAGAGTGAAGGCGGGGGAGGGCAGAGAGAGAGGGAGACACAGAATCCCAAGCAGGCTCCAGACTGTGGGCTGTCAGCATAGAGCCCAACGCGGGGCTCGAACCCATGAACCACGAGATCGTGACCTGAGCTGGAGTGGGACGCTTAAGGGACTGAGCCACCCAGGCGCCCCGCCTCGGTTCAGTTAAACAGAGCAAATGCCTCACACCCTTGGTCGCATTAGCTACGTTCTGAGTGCTCTGTCGCTGCAAGTGGTCGGGGAGAACCGCACTGGACGGGGCGGACCAGAACACCGTCCCCACTTTACAAAGCACGGCTGGATGGCGCTGATCTAGAAGGCGGCTCTCTCTGGGCCTCAGGCCGGTTCTCGGAGGAAGGTGTTCCCGGGTGTGTGGGTGAAAGTACACCACGTCGTCATACTGCCTCCCGGTCCCTCAGTGATGTGGCCTCTCCCTCGAGGAAACTCTTCACTGTGCAGCTGCTCCTTTAGAATCACCCGCCTCAGGAGCTTTCGAAAGCCCCAGTGCTCTGTGGCCCCGGGCCAAGTGAAATCCCAGGCTTTCTGGGCATGGGACCTGGCGTCCGTATTTCTTAAAAGCCGTTGGGGCTATTCCAGCACAAAACCACAGGAGGAGTGCTCAGAGCGAGTGGAAACCTGCTCCCTGGAGAGGCGGGGCTGTGTCCTCCTGTCTATGACCCCTGAGGCGGCAGCACCTGGCACAGCGGGTCCCCCGCAAATATCTGCTGAAAGGGAGGAAAAGTCACCCTGTGCGAGAACAGCAATGGTCTCACAACAGGAAAGGGGAAAAAAGAGTGGGAACGGGTTGGCTCCGCACAGGCCGTCACGTGTGTTTGTCACGACAGCCCCAGGCGCGGCACCGGGGTCTGCTGTGCGCAGGCTCTGGGACAGGCCAAGGTCGGGGCTGGGCCACAGCACCGTCGCCTGTGTGCACAGCTGGGAGCAGCCGTGTCTGGGTGGCCTCCTCCACTGTCCCCAACTACTTCCTCCCCCGAAGACGGTGCCCTGACAGCAGCTCGCCACCAGCGAGCTCCGATGCCTAGACATCAGGGGACTATAACCAGGACACCTCGGACACTGAGAGGGGGAGCAAAGAAAAATTTCACGGGGAGAAACAGGTGTAAACCGAGAATGTCCGGGGCAAGCCAGAGGCGTGTTCGTGGGCTGAGATACCAACATGCAGGCGGCAGCCGTCACTGGTGGGGGTGATCACATGGGCCACCGAGCGGTCGAGAGCCAAGCACAGAGCCCCGGACAGAAGCTGGTGCCTGAGACGCTGACGGCAGGGTGGGCGGTGACGGGAAATCCTTCACGGCCGGCCGGCACACTTACTTTTAGGATGCCCTACAGAGGGGCACCCGGCTGGCTCAGTAGGCTAGGCCCCCGACTGGATTTCGGCTCAGGTCACGATCTCACGGTCTGTGAGTTCGAGACCCGTGTCGGGCTCTGTGCTGACGGTGCGGAGCCTGGTGGGGATTCTCTCTCTTCCCTGATTATGCTCTCTCTCTCTCTCTCAAAATAAGTAAAGAAACATTAAAAAAATTGCTTTCAGACGTTCTACAGAGTAAGACTTCTCACTGCCCAGGAGAGCTGCTAAAATATAAAGGACTGAGCCCTTTAACTTTCACTGGATCATCAGAACATCGCGAATGTGACAGAGGGGAACCCCAGGAACGAATTGGGTGAAGCCAAGGCAGAATTATAAAACGCCTAACAACAGGGATGGTAAATAACTTGAAGGCAAACTTTCAGCAGTTTCATCATGGCTTTGGACACAAGCAGATAAAACCCC
This sequence comes from Lynx rufus, assembly GCF_022079265.1. NCBI lineage: Eukaryota > Metazoa > Chordata > Mammalia > Carnivora > Felidae > Lynx > Lynx rufus. Next base: position 17,881,507 of record NW_025814840.1, read on the forward strand.
CGCCTGTCCCCGTGCTCACACCCCTCCCACCTCCCACCGCAGCCCCGAACCTCTACTGCTCGGCGTAGAGGGAGCCATCCCTGCACGGCCTCCCGCAGTCAGACCTGGGCCGGGACAAGGATGACAGCAACGCCACGTGACCCCGTGTCATCCCCTGTTGTGTGAGGCTGAGTATGTCACGGAGGCCATGCGGTCCCCAGCAAGAGGTGGGATCACATGTAATTTCACTGCCTCGGACTGAAAGGCAGGAACAGTGCCTCCCCGCCCCCCCTCCCACCTCCTGTCCCCAACCAACAAACTGCCCGACTTGTGTCCTCCCTCCTCCTCTCCTTCCTTCCCTCTTTACGGGTCTTCCTTCCAGCTGACCCCTCACATTTGGGGGGCCTGGGAAAGAGTACAAACGGGGACCCACATATCACAGGCTGAAATACTTGAAATCCGTAAGTCCGGCTGCACCCAGAGGCTGGTCGGGCGCTCACGCAAAGCTCACAGCCTGTCCAGAGGACAGAGGCTCTGGGGACAGAGGGGACACCCTGGGAGCCCAGGCGGGGGGCGGTGGGGGCGGCACGCAGGTGCTGGGCCGGCCCTGGCTGCCGCCTGAAGCTGGCTCCCCGCCTCTTGTCTGATTTAGGGTGTCCGGACCATTCCAAGCATCTGCTAAGATGCCATCACCAAGTGAAGGGAGCATTTGGGGATCGCACTCTGCCTAGATACTCCCTGGGGGTGGGGTCTGGAGCCACCAGCTGTACATGGGAGCAGGGGCCCTCTTTTAAAAATAATCCTTTTTTGGGGCGCCTGGGTGGCGCAGTCGGTTAAGCGTCCGACTTCAGCCAGGTCACGATCTCGCGGTCCGGGAGTTCGAGCCCCGCGTCGGGCTCTGAGCTGACGGCTCAGAGCCTGGAGGCTGTTTCCGATTCTGTGTCTCCCTCTCTCTCTGCCCCTCCCCCGTTCATGCTCTGTCTCTCTCTGTCCCCAAAAAAATAAATAAACGTTGAAAAAAAAAATAATAATAATCCTTTTTTGGGGCGCCTGGGTGGCGCAGTCGGTTAAGCGTCCGACTTCAGCCAGGTCACGATCTCGCGGTCCGGGAGTTCGAGCCCTGCGTCAGGCTCTGGGCTGATGGCTCAGAGCCTGGAGCCTGTTTCCGATTCTGTGTCTCCCTCTCTCTCTGCCCCTCCCCCGTTCATGCTCTGTCTCTCTCTGTCTTAAAAATAAATAAACGTTTAAAAAAAAAAAATAAAAATAATCCTTTTTAAAGAAGGCTCTGGGATCAATAAACCTGGATACACCGAGTTAAACTGCCTCCCAACCCCCGCCTCACCCCATTTAAACTGCAGGCCCTCTGAGAGCTTGGCATATTTTCAAGGAGGTAAGAGTACTTAGCATTGCCCAACCTTTTTTGCGTACAAAGCCCATGGTTTCCCAAACACCTATTATTATCTCATTACAAAATGGCTTTCTAGACTGTTGTCTTCTGGAACATGTAGGCCACGGTTAGGCCCATCAAGCCTTCTTGGTCTCATTTTCAGGGAGGATAGAAGGTGGTGGGGTTTTATGCTTCCTGGAAAAGTTGTGTGTGTGTGTGTGTGTGTGTGTGTGTGTGTGTGTGTGTCAGACCGAAGCTAGTAATTATTAATTTTTCTATCTAAGCCGTTGCTGTCTAACAGGCAGGGGGACCAGGAATGACTCTGGCGGCTGCCACAGGGACTGTGGTTAAGTACCCATTTAACTGGGGCATAGGTAGGTGTTGACAAGCACATTCGGAGACTGGACACAGATGGGGACACAGAACAGGTGCTCTGGGGATGAGCACACATCACAGGGAGGACGGAGGCAGCAGGAAGACGAGGAAGAGGAGGAGGAGGAGGAGATTAAGACTGGCCCAAGGCTGCTGACAGGCTCCACGCCTCTGATCCGGGACACCCCACCCGATCTGGTGGCCGTCTGCTAGCAGGTGACAGGCAGGAGCTACCTCACGGACAACTGGGGTCACAGGAGAAAGGCAGCAGCTAGGACTTGTAACGTCAGGGCCCCTTCCCCGTTGTCTCTGGGTCTCCGGGAGCTAAAGTCCACCCCACGCACATACCTGGTTCCCCCCTGCATTGTGGCACTCGTAAACTCCGACGACACCATCAGCAAAATGTCCCAAAGTGTCCAGGCAGTTGGTTCCCTGCTGCAAGGCCCCAAAAGCTATATCCTGGTGGTCGGGAACCCTGGAAAGCAACGGGAGAATCGTCTGCTTAATTCCGCGGGAGCCCCCAGCTCCCGCCATCCACTTCCTCTGCTTGGTGACTTTATCTCAGGCAGCAGGAACCACGCGAGGAAGGCCTCCACTAGGCCCCGTGCCCCTCCCCCACTGGCGGGCGGTGTCAGCGAGGCAGCGTTTCGCCCACGTCCTGGATTTCTAAGCCCGGCTGAAGATCACGTTGGAGGACGAGTCTTTGTATTCCACGTCAGGGAAACGTTTCTGGAAAGGAAAAGCTCCTGTGTTCTTCGGTGTTGGTCCGTTGGGAGTTCTTTAGGAAAGCAATGAATGAGGGGCGCCTGGGTGGCTCCGTGGGTTGAGTGTCGGACTTCGGCTCAGCTGACGGTCTCGCAAGTTCGTGAGTTAGAGCCCCACCCTGGGCTCGTTGCTCTGGGCCCAGAGCCTGCTTCGGAGCCTCTGTCCCCCTCTCTCTGCCCCTCCCCCGCCTCGTGCTCTCAAAAATAAACCTTAAAAAAAAAATTAAAAAAAAAAAGATATGTATTTAAAAATAAAAAAACAGTAAAAGAAAAGCAGTGAGCGTGGTCACGTGCCGCTTGAACTTCCCAGAAAACTTAGGATCTGACCTTCGCCCGGAAGAGGGGAGAACCTGAGTGGCTTTGTCGGGCGGCCTTGCCACAAACAGACCCAGGTCATGGTGGGGGGGGGGGATGACGCGCCTTGGGATTCGACCTGCATCTGCACCCGGCCTGGGCCCTGCACCAGCTGCGTCGTCTCTCAGACCTCCTGCTCTCTCCACACCTCACCCCCCTCTTCTGCACAGCACCCGAGGAACAGTTCAGCTGCAAGTTATCATGTAAAAATACTGCCTCGTAAGTCAGGCTCTTGGGAAGCACTCGGTAAGTGGCAGTGATTACCACGGCCACAACACAAGTACGAAGTTGGTGTCTCTCTTGCCTGGCGCAGGGCGGGGTCGGGGGCAGCGGAGTCACCTGCCGGCACGGTGCGCGATGCTTCGGACACGGTCCAGTGGCACCTCGGGGTGAAACCGCATTTGATGTCGCTCTTGCCTGGCATCATTACCCACTAAGACCCAGGCCAGCAAATACGAGGTGGGTGCCATTGGGGGGCTACGATCTGCTGCTGGGAGGCCCCGCATGAGCTGAGAGAGAGAGAGAGACGACGACCGGGGGGCTCCCGCTGGTGACCGACACCGTTCCCAATCCCCAGCGAAAGCCATCCTTCACAGAGGGGGCCGGGGGGAGGACACCGTCCCGCTCTGCCCGCTCTTCCGGCTGGGGGTGGGCGGGGGGAGGGGGGCAGGACATCGTACGTTGCTTTAAAAGCCGAGGCAACGGTTCCAGGGAGGGATGTGCGCGAGTAGCCGCGATGAGGGCCAGCCGCATCATCTAACCCTCCAACGCGTCTCTGTGACAAGGGCTCTGGAGGAGCCGTTAGTGCAAAAGATCACGGTGGGGGCTGTCGCGTTCCCGGTCCCCGGGCTGGGAGACACGGGACTCGCGGTGGAACGCTCTGGGCATATTCAGAATAAGGGATGTGCCGCATTAAAGCCAAGAGCTGTCTGGCAACCCCTTTACGAAGATGAAGCGGAGATGGATCCCGAAGGCCGGAGGCCCGCGCGCCCGCCGATGAGGGTATCAGTGCTCCCTCGGGACGCGGGGCTCACATTAATTTACAACGAGACGCCGGGTGTGGACAGAAGGCGCGGAAGAGTGCTTCTGATGAGCTCTCCTGGAGGGAAGCAGGGCGCCGGCGTCATGACCCCCATTTTACGTGGGGTAGAGACCAGCCTGGAGGAGGGAGGCGCCGTGGGTGGGGTCCCGGTCCCCGCGCCCCTGCTGGGTGCCACCATCGGCGGTTGCACAGGAGGGGGCGGTGGTGCCCGGGCAGCAGGGGCCAAACGGCAAGCGGCAGAGTGGAGGTATTCTTGGATCTGCGCCCGGGTCGGTGCTGGGTCTCAGCTCCCGACTCTCGCCAACTGGGGCGAGACACGCGAGGACGGGGAGGCCCGGGGCGCCAGAACCGGGAGGCTGCACGGAGGCAGCCGGGCAGGGTGGGCACAGCGCACACACCTGGGGGGGGGGGCGGGCGCTGCTCCTCGGGCCGCTTACACGGCCGGTTAGAGCACAGTCCTCGGCCGCTTGGCCCCTGCCCCCCTTGCCAACGGGGAAGGAGTTAGATGAGGGGACACCTGGGACTGTCTCCACCTCTCCAGAGAAGGGCAAGGGAACGCGCGGCAGGAGGCCGCCATTCAGGGAGCACATTCTCAGGGCCGCTTGGCGACAGCTGCGGGGGAAGGACACGCAGCTCTCACTGGGGGGGGGGGAGGGGGTCCAGCTCCTGGCCTCCTGTCCGAGGTGCAATCTTCACTTCCTCACCTTCCGAGGCCTTGCCGCCTCTCCGATACTTGCTGCTCCTAAGCCCCGGCGAAGTGAGACCCCCCGCCCCCCGCAGGTCCCCCCGGGGGGCTTACCTTAATTCTGGGTAGACGTTTTCGAGGTACCATTTGAAAGGCTTGCAGCTAAGCTTCTTCCTAAGCTCCAGTCGGCTCTGAATACTGGAGAAGAGGGAAACAAGATTCCTTTACCAATCTGAAGAACTGACCGGCTCCCTCCATCAGATCTGCTCCTGAGAACGGCACTGAGGCGGCAGTGGACCTTGGACCCCGCACGCTCCTGTCCCCATGACCCCGGGCACCTCCCGCACCCCGCCTGCCCGAGGCCCTCGCCCGGTCCCGAGCAGAGGCCCCTGCTTCGACCCCCGGGCGCCTGTTCTCGACTCTGGAGGCGGTGTGGTTTTTGGGGTGCGGGCTGACCACGGGGCTCCCCCCACCCCCAAGGATCCCGAGCAAAGCAGCACGAGAGGGTGCAAGTTACACTTACTTTCCATAAGGGACATTTCTGGCAGAAGGCACTGCTGCGTAATAGAAGTTTTTGTATTCGTCCATCCAGACCTCTGCTGCCCGGCGGGTGTTACTAGAAACCAAACAAATCTCCTTGAGCTGTGATCTGCTTCCTTTCCATCAGCGTCACGCTGTGTGTGCTCGTCCGCTCGGAGTGCCACTCAGGAAGGTCCTCCGACGCCGGCCGGCAGCTTGGGCAGCGGCGTAGAGAGCGGGCTGTCCCCGCTCAGCACCCAGGCCCGTGTCTGCGGGTAGCTGGCATTCAGTGGGTGCTTACTGAACAAACAGAGCTCGCTTTCTCGGGTTGCGCGAAAACGGATTGTCAAAGAGCAAAAGTCGGAGTCAGAAATGCAGCACAGGCAGGGACTGGGAAGAAGAGACTGGGGCTGTACCATCGGGAAGGACAAAGCGTCACGGCAACAACCCGTGCGAATGTGTGCGCAGAAGGAAGCACCCGGGAGGACAGCCGAGAACCCCTCGGCCTCCACGGCCCTTCTCATCACGGCTCTCACCCTACCAGACGGCCCCGGGCAAAAGTTAAAAATAGATAAGAATTCCTATTAAAAAAGACTTTTTTTTGCCTGCAGACCTGAGCTGACAGAGTGTCCTGTTTGGACAAGGAGTCGTCACATGAAGGGGACAGCAGCTTTACGCCCCACACGTGGGGCTCTAATCAGCTACCCCGTGCTTTTCTAGAAGGCAGGAAAACCACATGCTTCGGTCTCAAAACCATGATGCATGATCAATAAGGCCTCTGGAACAAGCTACTTTTGCACACATGGCCTGCGTTAAAGGATTCACGCGCACAGACGTCCACATCTGACCCTGCCGGCATTCTTTGCAAAGCATGTATAGAGCAGCATTCATACAGGGGGCCTCTCTGCTCCCAAGTCCTGGACTCGGTACCAAAGTAGACTCACCACTCCTTAAGAATCCGTACAGAACACATTATGTTCTTCCACAATAAATTATTAGGGAGGCAGCGTTCACCTTCGAAAAGAATTCCTTTTCTCTACCTTCGAAAAGAATTCCTTTTCTCTACCTTCGAAAAGAATTCCTTTTCTCTACCTTCGAAAAGAATTCCTTTTCTCTACCAAAAAGGTCTCTTTTTAAGTAGGGAGGCTTTCAAATGATGTGAGCTACAATTATGAAGATAATTTCTATTCGGGGCATATATCTTTCACCTAAAGTGATGCAGAGCCCCTTTTTCTCTTCCTGAGATAGAAGATGAACTGTTCCAAGTGCCATCTACTAGACAGACAAGACAATACGAAATAACATGGCTGTCCTCTGACCTGGCAAGTTCCCGCTTCTACAACCTACCTCGTGGAAATTTATCGGCTAGGAAGGAAAACACACATGTGAAAATACGCTCACTTCAGCATTGTTTATAATGGCGAAGAAAATTAGAAACCATACGACCATCGACAGGGAAGTGATCAAATAAATGGACTTCTCTGCAGCCACTGAAAATACTGGTGTGCGTCTTACATGCTGCCGTGGAATGACGCCCTTGACTGGCTGTTGGGTGAAGAGAAAACAGGCTAGGGAACAGCACGCGATAGATATGTGCGTGCAGGGAAGGGAGGGGGAGGGGAGGGGGCTGGAGAGAAGGACCTACCACATTAGAAGACTACCATCTTTGTTAATGAAATTGGCGATACTGTTTATTTTCGCTCTGTAAGAAAGACGTTCAACAACGAGCATTTAAAGATCTGAAGTGCCCGGGATGCGGGATCGTAAGTATTATTTCTCAGAAGAGCCATTAAATATGCTTACTGGGATTCGGAGTCTTACCAAGTGGCCCATGCCTCAACTTAACACCCAATCTCCAACAGGCTGTGTGACGTCAGTCCTCTGGGACCGGGATTGCTCATCAGTTGGATGAAACGGTTAGATTCAAGCATCTCCTAGGTCCCTTTCAGCCCCGAACGCTTCCAAGGTTTTCTGAATTCCAATCACACAGTGGTTTTGAATCACCTAAGTCATTAACCCATTTCGCAATCCCTAAACGCAAGGCAACATCCTTCTGTCTGCTGAATAGAGAAAGATCCATAGGTAAGACTCAACCAATAAGCTTCACGTGCTTACTCCGCCCCAGTTTCCATTCATTCATTCAAATATTTATTCAGTACCTACTATACGCCAGTCTTCTTGGTGCTATGGATACAGCGGCACCCAGAAGGGTCCACTTTGATTTATCCAGGTTTTCCTTGCCTTTGCTTCCTCTCTGCCCACCCCTACGCTCAGCGCAGACAGGGTAGCTCTCTCAGAAAGCAGGCAACAAAAGAAGGTGTGAGTCACACGGGCCAGTTCTACTGCACGGTGGGAATAACAGAAAACAGTCCGGTAAGAAAGTAAGTTTACACCGCTGGGTTTCCTGTATTTCATTTCAATCGCATTGGTGAAGTCTCGCCATTAACTCGAAACCTAAAACCCAATACCCGTCTCTAAGGGATGTGCCCCACCACCCAGCTGCTCTTCTGACTGGGGCCATCTCTGGCCTCCGGGTAAATTCTAATTCACACATACACTCCAGCACGCACACAACACCCTACAGTCTCTTGAGGGGCCTGCAGGAAGCAAACTGGACACGTCGCGACGTCGCCCAACTGGCCCACTCTCAACTGGTCTTGAGGGATGTGGCCGCCACATCCAGAGACACGAAGCAAGGATTTGCAGGTGGGTCACAGCCTTACCCTTTCTAAAGTGCCAGTGCCCACATGTGCACACGGGAGGGGTAAAACAAGGCAGGATCCCACTGGGGCTGCTTGCTCCATTCATTCACTCACTCATTCATTCATTCCTCCCTCACTCACTCACTCGCTGACAAACTAACCTACATAAATGAGATCATCCTCTGCGTGTCGTTCTACCGCCTCTTTTAGCATCTAGATAAAAAGATCGGTATGTGGTAAGGCCGTGGAGTCCGGAGCCCGGCTCCCCGAGTGGCAACCTGGCTCAAGTGCTTTCCGGTTGTGTGAACTTGGCCGGAGGGATGACGCTTCCGCCGCCTCAGCTTCCCTTATCTCTGAAGCGGGGACCAATCAGAGTACTTCGTTCATAAGGTTTTAGGAGAATGACGTAAGCTAATGTTGGTAAAGTACTGAGAAACAGCCCGACGCACACCAATCGCCACATACGTGTTAGCTCTTGTCGTGAAGTCCCAATTGTTAATGGTGAAATACTTACACACTTGATGCCGCATATCAGAGGAAACCAGAAAACGCGGAACTGGAAAGGGACCTCAGAAACCATCTAATTCGGCCCCCTCATCTTTTAGATGAGTCAGCTGAGGCAGAGGGCCGCGGAGATGCGCCGCAGGCCAGCAGATCTCTGGGGGCCTGGGTCAGTCTTTTGTCTGGGCCTCTGGTGCACAGACTTCTCGGGGGCCATAAGTTACGGCGAAGAAGTTTCCCTTCTAAACAGCTTAAAAACGACACTGCGTAAAGCAATGTTCTGTGTATGTTAACAAATACCTTGTGCTGGTAGCGACCAAGGGCTTTAATATGTCCACACGAGAGGCTTTTGGGAGGAATCTCATGTTGTCCCCGGGAAAGAACAAACCCCTCACTGTTTATTTCGTGGAGCTCGCTGTAGAAGAAATACTTCCGTTTCTGGTAAAGAGCAGAAATGACGTCAGATGGCATTCGGGAAAGGACGTACTGTTGAAAGAGGGTAATCTGGCCGGAAGTTTTATTTGATACTTGGCCTCGCTGGAGGCTCCCAGAACTCAGACCCTCCGTGCTGACATTTTCACTTCTGCTGAAATAATTTTCACTTCCGGGTAATAATAACGTGTGTGGTGTGCAACCTGCACTTGGAACCTAAGCTGTAAAACAGTGGACCAGAGAGAGGCTGTTTGTTCTCCCGGGCTCACTTCTGCTCTCTCTCCAGCTCTCCGGGTTCGGTGGGGGCACCGGGTTGGCAAAGCTGACCGCAGGCCTGGGGCTCGCTCATAATTCCCGGCCGCCGGTCTCCGGCCACAGCCAGGCCACCGTAATCGCTGCCTGTTGGCGCTCCGCTGTCACAGCCACAGCCCCGTCCGCGCCACCTTCTCTCTGCCTGGGCCCCCGCCCCTGCCATCGGTTCCTCCTGATGTCACCTCCTCACCACCCTCTGCCCAGAGGCCATGAACACCTCGCTAAAGCTTAAAACAGAGAAGTCAGATACCTGCTCAAAAGTCAGGTGCCTACGGTAACTCCCCCCCTCCGGCATCCAAACATCATCCCGAGTTTCCCCCCACCTACAGGGTGCTTGGCTGGGGCTGGTCGAGCTCTCCCACCCTGTCTACTGTCCCCTTATTCCCTAGGCTCCGGGCCCACCTGGTGGCAGACACCGATCTCAGCGCCGAGGACCTGCTCGTCCTGCAGGGAGCGCCGTCCCCCAGGAGCCCAGAGCCCCTCCCTCCCACCTCTGGGTCTGAAACGAGGGCGCAGAGGGTCCCTCTGTGTCCAGTCCGCTCCCGCTCAGCCATGTGACCACCGGTGATCCTTCTCTGATCCTTCTCGCGGCATTTATCAGTGGCTGCCGTCTTACTTAGCTATTCAGATGTGGGGCTGACCGCTCCCAGCTCCCTGGGGCCAGGCTGGCCACGGGCCTGTGTGCCGTTTTATCTTTAGCATCTGGAAGACTTCCCCAGAAGACACCCGTAGGCCCACGATGGGTAATTGGCCTGTCTTCTTCAGAAAACTCTTGATTTGGTATCTTCACATTTGCGAAGATATTTCTGTCATCTACCATAAATCATTTCCATACGCCGCGTCTTTTTGGCGTGAATTTAGTATGGCCTGACTTTCGTGTTGTTCACATACGGTGCCCTGAATGGTAACATATCAAGTTCCTCTTGTTCACAATAACGTTTTCTCACATATTCTGCCAGCGGGGGGGTGGGGGGGGGTGTCCAGTTGTCTGAGCTTTCACACGTGTACAGACTGGTGTCATTACTACCACATCAGGATGCAGGAAGGCACGGTCACCCCGGACACCCCTCAGGCTGCCCCCCTGTACTCACGCCTCCGCCCCACCCCTGTCTGCTCCCTGTCACCGTAGCTGTGTCCTTCTGACACCGTCCTAGAAACGGGATTAAACACCATGCCACTTGTCACTCAGCAGAGTGAGTGGCACCCGTGCTGCTGTGGGCACAGTCGGTCCCCGTCCTTGCTGAGTGGCACCCCAGGGAAGGACACCTGCTTCCATACAGCCCGAGGTTAAGTCCCGTGGCCACCGGTGTTCCCGTCCCCGCTCAGCCCCTCATAGCCACTCACCGGGCGAAGACGGTGCCGCTGCCACCCGGGAAGGTGTAGGGGTGCTGCTTCCGGAACACGTGTCCCACGCGGCTGCAGGGGACGATCTCCAGGCTGCCGCCGCACTGCCACACGCGGAACGAGATCTCTGAGGCGACGAATGAGACAGGGTGACTGACGGAGCCCTGGACTGTTCTTAGCAGCAGCTACCCCAGACAGGGCACAGACATCCACCCGCCAGTAGCCCATCAAAGGGCTCTCGTGCCCTCGTCTCCTGAAGGAGATGTGAACAGGGAGCCTGCCTCCTTCCAGAACCTGTCCTGAACATTCTACGGTGGGGACACTGGACACACCCAGTAGCTCCTGGCTCCATAGCACAATCAGGAAAGTATGTGCAGGCAGGTCAGCCTGACTGTAGCGAATACAAGTTGCGTGCCTTAAATATACACAACGTTAAATCGTCAACGGCACCTCAATAAAGTTGAAGAGAAAAAAAAAAAAGATGGAACGAAAGTTCGTACTGCGGTTCACCAAGAGGGTGTCTCCACAGCGGTGTTTTTTTACAGAAATGGGAAGTGGTGTAGACAAAAAGAAGAAGGTCAAACAAACTCCCTACCCTGGGACATTTACTAGCTTAGATTTGAGCACAGATCCAAATTATGGAGTCAGCTAGATCTGTGTTACCAAATCCCATGTTTGCATTCAAGAATTCAGTTCCAAATTAAAAACAAAACAAAACAAACAAACAAAAAAAACAACAAAAGAGCACGCAGAAACGTTTTTCAGATTCAGACGAGACACCTGCAGACAAGTGCGATTCTCTGGTCTATTTTGAACATGGAGGGACTCCAGGCACAAGACCTCGCGTATCCGTGCGGCATCACAGGTATTAACTGATGAAATGCTTGCCCTGAATTCTTCACCAGCGGGTTCGTGATCAGGGGCTATTACGTTCGCACTTGCTTTGTATCGACACCCTTAGAAAAGGCACCAGGAAGGTGTATAAACATCCATGAATTAAAAAGCATGAAACACCCACAATGGAGCTTCGATGTCAGATGTAACCGGCCACCGTATAGGCCAACTTCCTCGACAACTTATTTTCAGGGCACTGACCACAAGTAAGCAGCTGGACTTTCTCTCTTCAGGAGAAAACGACCCTCCCCTTAAATTCCAAAATTTACGCTTATCCAGAACTGTGCATTATTAGCAGGCTGCAAGTCACCTGGAAAGTTCACAGGTGCCTTTGGACTGTGGTAATGACCAAAGATGCCCGAGTAACACAGAACCCTCAGAGCTGGCCATGGACTTCATTGGTCAGTAACCAATGGTTCACCTGCTTCGACACAGAATCTACCTGCAGGAGTAATGAGATGCTCAGGCCAACTTCAACATACACACTGCCCTGAGCGTCTGTACTGGGGAAAAGCTCGGCGCGTGGCTGGCTTCTGGAACAGCCCGGCACCCTCTGACCAGGCACCTGTCCTCCTCACCAACCATCTCAGTGACCGCAACAGTCTTCATGGTTTGTATAAAAAGGGCACTTCCTCGACATCACTTCACACCCGTAAGAACACGGTGAGGAAGCGAGATAGAATGCACAGAATTAGCAGTCACTGCTGGAAGTATAAAAGGGTCGGAAATAAGGTGGGATTAGGGCACACCACAAGCGAGCTGCTGGATAAATCCTCCAGGCAGAGCCCTGTCCGTGGCAGTAGGCGCCCAGACCGCACCGCTGAAGGCACGTAACACCCCCTCGGTCACGACGGGAGTTCCTAGGACTGGATCTAGCAAACTCAAGTAGGAAACCCCTCGTTGGCTCGAGAGGAGTGATCCATGCAGCTGCCGTGGGCCTCTCATAACCAATTCCCTCGCAGCCTTGAAAAATGTAGGGTCATGACCAACCCAAGTCTCTGCCGTGACGGGTTTAAGCTTTGAATAAGAAGTTCTCTGCGTTTCAGGAGAATAAAAATTTAAATATACGCTCGCCTAACTGGAACATTCGATCTGGGGGCTAGGAAGGCCCTGTGGCTTCCGTGGAGGGCGTGTGTTAAACCAGGAAGGGATCCATTCAGAGACCTGGCGGGAGATTTGGAAGGCCACACAGAAGTACGATTACGTTCAACTCTGATTGCACTTGAACTTGGGGACGCTACAACTTGGGAACGATTACGCAGGATAACTTGGTGGCTTTTGGATCAGGCCACTTGTTTGCTTCTCGGCTCTGCTAACAACCAGCCGTGAGGTCTCGGGCAGGACCTTGGTCCTTCAAGAAAGCATGAAACGAGACGCACAGCGCTGGCGAAAATCTCTAGGTTGCGCACCCGAAACTAACGAAACCGTGGCGCCGTGCCTAACTACACCTCAACCGAAAAAAAAAGAAAGCAAGCACAAAATGAGATGATGCACCGGAAGCAGTCAGCATCTGGCTAATGCTGTGGGGACACGGCACAGAGGACAAATCACGTGTCCAAGGAGCCTAACGCCTACGTCTCACAGGGGCCGGGGACCAGGTTCTCCGTCTTTCTTTTTCATTGCTTACGTTAGACTTACGTTGCCAGCTAGGAAAAGCGGAAGGTGCAGTGGTTTTGGGGGGGGGGTGCACCTCGAGGTGGCCTTGGGTGTTACTCGGAGCACCCCACCTCTCCCGACACACGTCCACACCCACCCGGCGCTCAGAAAAGAAGTCAGAGAGGTGTCAAACAGACTCAGACTGGGGACTTCTCTTGCTGAAGCCCTACGCCTGTTCACCCTCCAGAGCCAGTGGGAGACTCCTCGAGAGCGGCTTTACGGAGCCGGGCAAGGGAAGGGACGATGCCAGACGGCACCCACGCAGGGACTGTTCCAGCCCCTTCCTCTCTGTCCGGTCCCACCCCCACCGAGGCCCCTCAAGCCCTTCCGCGGGACGTCACACATGGCACAGCTACATAAATAGAAAAACCAAACCAACAAAAACTCCAGGGCATTTAAGAAAACGGCCTCCCCTCCCTCAGGTCTCTGGTGACATGTCCCCTTTGGTATTTATATCGACACTCTTCTGTGACACAAAGGCTGGCTGCCACATCATTGGCCTAATCCATGCTTTCAGCTGACAGCACACCTTTTGAAAACCACAGTCACCCAAGTGATGCCCTGTCCTACTGGGTGGTCCCGGCTGGCCAGATTTCCACGAAGCCATCAGGAGATGTCTGGGGACCGAGGGTGACGCGGAATTCTCTTCAGAAGGTTAATCATTTTTCTGAAGCCTTTCGTGCTCAAACGACTTTCATACAAGTCCCCCCTACCTGTCACCGTGTCATTAAAAAAACAACCAAAAGGAGTTTGACTCATGGTCCTTTGTCCCAGTGTTGTTACTGAGCCCAAAGAAGCTTTCAACATCAAACCGAGGCAGACAAATCTCCACAGAGGAGACGCTATCACTAACTTTAACATCATAAAGTCAGAGAAATAAAACAGGCGCGGCGAGCTTTTTTCTTCTAAACTAACAAAAAATGTCAAAGTTTCTGTTACGGGTAAAAACTCCTAAAACTGACGGTGACATCATTTGTCCTCTCCTTTGTCCCTGCCCTGCTTTCTCCCAGGGTTTGCCCACCCAAGGGCGGATGGTACCGAACAGCGTCAATAGCTGAGGAGAATCAGTTCAGGACCCCCAGCAAAAAACGACGATGACAACGACAAAAAACAAAACCAACCAAGCAAAAATCAAACAAAACAAGAAATCTTTTCATCTCGATGCAGTAAGTATGGTGCAGGTACTAACCCAGACCAGAGTCTATAAAATTTCATTGTATAGAATTGGGCGCCTGGGTGGCTCAGTCGGTTCAGCGTCCGACTTCGGCTCAGGTCATGATCTCGCGGTTTGTGAGTTCGAGCCCCGCGTCGGGCTCTGTGCTGACAGCTCAGAGCCTGGCGCCTGCCTCGGATTCTGTGTCTCCCTCTCTCTCTGCCCCTCCCCTGCTCAAACTCTGTCCTCTCTGTCTCTCCAAAATAAACGTTAAAAAATAAAATAAAATTTCACCGTCCCTAAACCTGAGGAAAAACGATTAGCACGGGTTAGTAAAAACAAACAAACAAAAAAATCAAACTAAATGAGAACCGTTCACAAAGTAGTCAAGGAGGGATTAAATGCCAAGGCCTCTTCACGCCGTCTGATTTCCGGGACTACGGTCAACCCCACGAGGCTGGCCCGGACTCACTTTCCACTCTACACGGCTGAAAGCAAATCCTATAGCCTGAAGCCCTTCCCCGTGTTTGTTAAGCTCGCTTTCCAAACCCTCGGGTCCACACGACATTGAAAAGTTTGCATTTTCCTTCAAAGACAGTGTCTGTCTTCTAGCATCCCTCATTCTAACTTAGGGCGACGGATTCTAACGGCCAACCCAAGACACCTTGAAGAGAGAAAGGTAGGTTATCGATACTTATTCGGGGACGGACGGGGTCTGATGAACGGTGACTAACGTCTTTATAGCTGGTTGCCAACTGGCCGCCTGTATACCACAAGCTCTTGCCTAACAGCCTCTTCCGAGCTTCCGCTTTTCAGTCGGGCGCCCTTGCTGGGCGGAAGGCCACGGCTTCACCAGGCTTGGAGAGCCAAGACGCAGGCTCACACGTACCCAGGTTCTCTCCTCCCCACACGTCCATCATCATGTCGTACTTCCCCAGCTCTTCAAAATAGAGCTTGTCCATCACGAACAGCCCTCCAGCAATCATAGGGGTTCTGAAAAGGCAGAGAGGGTGGAAGGGAAGAGAGGGAGAGGTCAAAGGTCAAGGACAGCGCTCCTGCATTCTACTGCCAAGGTCAGGTCTATAAGGTGAGCTTAAAAACGAAGCCACAGCCACCGTTCCCCAGTCGGGGCTTAGGATGCTGTCGCTGTTTTTCCGCTGCTGACTTCAA
Organism: Lynx rufus; assembly: GCF_022079265.1. Lineage (NCBI taxonomy): Eukaryota > Metazoa > Chordata > Mammalia > Carnivora > Felidae > Lynx > Lynx rufus. The sequence goes on from NW_025814840.1 coordinate 17,896,773, forward strand.
ATGCTTCCCGCCTGCCCTGCTCAGACGCTCCCACAGCGCAAGGGGCCGGACCCGGTCCCCTACGAGACAGTGACCACTGAAGCCGGGGGCACTCACTGACAGGTGGCCTTTCCGTGCCTCCGTTTCCTTAGAAGATTACGAAGAACGATACGTATAAGCTCTCAGGAGATTCTGCAAGCGACCCAATAATATCAGCTGCCCTTATCCTGGAGCTGGTTCCTCACGTTAGATGCGACCCATCACCTCTGTGTCTCCCGGTGAGCCTGAGAGGCAGTTAACTGAGCCCCTACTTCCTTCCCAGTAGATGCCCTGAGAACTCAATGTCAAGTGCCGGCAGGAAGAGGAAGAGCTTAACTGAGTGTCTAGAAAACACGGGGCCTGGGGTCTCACCTGTGAGGGGCACCCCAAAGGATGCCCGGCACTTACTTTATGGGGGCGACCGGGTTCCCCTGGCGGGATCTTCTCTGCTCGGGCGTCATGTAATCCCATTTGAATACCAAGTTCCAGTCAAAACCTGCCGGCCACAGAGAAGACACAAAACACAAGGCGCCGATAAGTACGAACTGTGCTCCTGCACCTCCGTCCCTCACGGCTTAGACGTATTTGTATTTGATGTTTGGACTGGACTCACTGAAACCACACACAGCAAAAAAAAAAAAAAAAAAAAAAAAACAAGAAAAGAGCGTGACCACGAAAGCCGCAGCAGGAGGGAGAGGGCGCCCGGGGGACCTGGGCGGGAGACCGGCAGGGAAGGCGCATGCTGGAGAGGCTCCCTCTGAACAGAAAACGCGGGTCAGGCTTTCCTAGGATGAAAATGCCTGAGGGTAACGGACCCAGGGAGAGAAGGGGGGTCCGTGTGGAGACACCCTGCACACCCGAGGGCTGTAGGGAGGCGAGAGAAAAAAGAGGGACAAAGTCAAATCTGCCACCGGGCCTCCAACGCTGTCCTGGGGCAAAAGAAGAACGCAGGGGAGGGGACAAGATGACAGGGTCCCTGGGCCTGCAACCTGGGATCCTCTCAGCGTCTCCTGGCTGCAACCAAACCGTATGGGGGGGGGGGGCAGGGGGACCACTTTTTGACGAAAATGAGCCAAATACTTCCTTTGGCTGCCAGCGCAGTGGGCAGCAAGCTGCAATTTCTGAGAAATAACGGCCGCCGTCCCAAGTCACTTCTAGAAGCCACAGGCTGCTTGGGACAGCCGAGCGCAGGCCCGGTACCTGCCCGTGGTTTCTGACGTTTGTATTGCCGTGTCTCGCCCTTACTCAGAAGGCACCCCGCACCGAGCCGTGGGTGCCCGCACACCCCACCCGCTGATGCTCCAGAGATGCACGAGGAGACCACTTCTTGGTGACAGGGGGCTCACGATACTGCGTTTCCAACGGTCTGGCCATGGGGCCTGGGCCAGCAGGTTCCGTGCAAGGCCTAGGTTCGGATCTCTCTTCGGGGTGCTCTGACGTCAAGGTCTGGCTGTCCCGCCAGCCCCCACGTCTGTAGCCTGAACAGGGCAGGGTGGGAGGTGTGAGCCGGGGGTCTCCTGGGCTAGCACGGCACGCCAGATGGCCCCTCCAGAGGCATGGGACCACAGAGGCCCCCCCGCTGGTACCGCCGAGTGCCACAGGCTAGCAAAGAAGAGGCGAGTGGCTGGGGGGGGGGGGGCAGGCGGCAGAGATGGGAGCCCAGGCAGGAAACTGAGGCAGGCCCCACACTGGCTTTCCCGAAGAGCCCAGCGCTCCCCGAGGCCTGCCTCAACCAGGGAAACGACAAACGTCCTGCCTGTGTGATCAGCAGACAACGCAGAGGCCCCAGCGGGCCAGGTGACTTTAACACCGCCCGCTGCTTGCGAATGTTCATTCTTACTTTATTAATTTGGTCCAAACAGACAAACTATGTTAGGTTTTGAGAACGTGCTAAAAGTGCCGTCCTTGATTTTTTTTCCCCCTAAAGGGCTCCCGGAGTAAACCTGGTGCCTCTTCTTCTTCCGACCCCGGCAGGAGGCCTGAGCCCCACCCTCAGAGGATCTGGGTCCCTGCACTGGCTCTCACACAGGAAGCTGCTCTGGGAGCAAGAGAGCCCATCAAATCTCAGCTCTTGCAAGTCCTCGGGGACGAAGACATTCTGAAGACCGACGCTTTCTTGGTAACTAAGGATCTGTCCCCTTTAAAGCGGCCAAACCGTCTCGCCGTTTGCGGAGAATCGTTTTTGAACTCCGTGTCTCCTGATGCGCGAATCGTTTTTGAACTCCGTGTCTCCTGATGCACGTAGAGCCCTCCCACGGCGACGGCCCCGCTGCCGATGGCTCGGGACGGGGGACCTGCCTGGCCACATCACAGACCTCGTGCCGGCGAGGCTCATCCCTTCGCTGCCCACGACACTAGCACCCCGCTTCTCAGACGGGCACGCGGAGGAGCAGAGGTCAGCTGGCAGGCGGGGCCAAAAGCCGGAGTCGCCCGGACCGCCCCGGCATTCTGTTTCCTGAGGCTGCGCCCGGTTTGAGAGTTCCGCGGTCTTCTTTTCTCCGTGCCAGGCCATCAGTGGCTCCCGTGTCTGTCTGCAATAGTCCGTCCTCGTGGCATCCACTCAAGGTGTTGGAAGACGGGCAAAGCGACCCCTAGGTTCACACAGAGCAACTGGGGTGCCGCTGGGCAGGTAGAAAAGACTTCGTGGACCGTAGGTGGGAAGGGTCAAGAGCGAAGACATTACACAGGCAGAAGGCACAGGCTCTGACGTCTCTTTCAGCTGCTTTGAGCGGTCTCAGCTGACCTCCTGGCTCTCAGCCGGGCTCCGAGAGGCGTGACCGCCAACCGGCCGAGGTTCAGAGCACAGAGCGTTTATGACCGGGCGGTGGCAGAGCCCTGTGTCACCAGCCACCCCCTGCCCCACCCCCACCCCACAGTCCCAGGGACAGAAGGACACTAGTAAGAGCCGCGTGTCACGTGACCAGTCCCTTCGAGGGGCCAGTGTGATCCCTACGCTGCCATCAGCACCATGGAGCCCTGCACGAGACCGGCGGGTCCCCAGGCAAGGCCCAGGAGCCCGCGGGGGTCCACAGACCCTTCTGGGGGTCTGCCACGTCAAAACCGTGTTTATATTTACACGAGACCTTATGTAAGTGCCTCTTTCAGGCTCACTCTTTCAAAAGCCCATGATGGAGCTTTCCAGAAGCTGTAGGACGTACGAGATCAGCACTCTGATGGACAACTGGATGTATATTTGCATCGCCTCGTGTTTTAACAAGTTCTCGGCTTGGATTTCTAACCCAGCAAATGCCGATACATGCAGCCAGGACAGTATGGTCGCACAGGGGTTCTGTGGGGCCTGTGATAATTTCTGGGAACGTGAAGAGCACGAGAAAAGTCACCAACGGGGCCCCAAGGGGGCTGGGTGTGACAGAACACATCCGGACGCTATGAGGATCAACAGGAAGCTGGTGTGGCCACTTACACTCGAGGGGACCCGAAAGTGAAGCAGGATGTGAATGGTCGGCTGGGGGGAGGGGGGGGTGTGTAGGGGGGGACCTGCAACCAAGCCACGCGAAGGGGTAAAATCAGCAGGACTTGGTGATGAGTGGGCTTGGGTGGTCAGCGGGAATTGGGGATGACCCAGGTGACCCGGGCGGCAGGGCAGGTGACCTGGATGGCTCTGCCACCAGGGAGAGGCAGGCTGTCGCTGTCAGAGGAGCTGGCGTCACAGGGGAGGCAAAGCCAGGCCCGATACTGAGCTCTGATGCTCACCGCACACGGCCTGTCAGCTCTGGTGGATCCTCATCCCAGACTCCGACCTGGGAAGGCTTAATCTTCCGATTAAAAATGACACCAGTCGTGTGTACTGAGCCACACGTGTCATAACAGCCACAGAAGGCCAACGAGATAAGAGAAGAACAGGAAACACAGGAAGTCCTCTAAGGGAAATAAGGCTATTTTTCGCTCTCTTTAGGAGATCCCACTTGTCGAGCACAGAGACACCCTTTGCTCGCGGTGCGTGCACCGGCAGCGTGAAAGCTGCCGTCACTGTCACTCGAGACGCTGAGAAGGAGCGGCGATCGGACACCACACAGACAGCAAGAGCGAGGCGGGGGGGGGACCAGGAGCCGTGCTTACCGCCTTTCAGGTCAGCGGATGCCCCCACGTACTGAAAGTTGTCCATATTGATGACGTCGATGATGGGGGACACGACCCGAGTCCTGTCCTGAAACACAAATGAACAAAAGACAGGAGTAGGTATCACAAACAGAACAAAGGATCCCACCCCACAAAAGGCAGGCATTCGTGGCAGGCAGTTTCAGTGAAACCCACCGCTTGCCATCGCTAACCACGCTGTGCTCCAGGGGACCTTGGGGCCCCCCTCCAACGCGCGCGCCCTGCCCTCAGCCGTCCTGTGGACGGGCCCTATTCTGTGCCGAGCAAGGTCGAGGGTGAGCGGGCAGAATCACTCCCTGAGAGGAGGCAGCCGTGGGCATGGGGTGCCTCAGGTGTTTGCTGCCCCGGCTGGAGTCAGGGACCGTGCCAGGGTCCCCAGCGCGCTCTTCCGTTTTCCCAAATGTCAAAACGCCGACCACGGGGCTGCTTTCATCCTGAGAGAATCTAAGCTCATATGCACTGAAACATCAGAGCTGTGAGCCACGGCCTTGGGAGTGGACTCCTGGCCGAGACACCCACACGGCAACGCTAGGGCATGAGGAGAGTTACCAAGTATTATTCCGGCAGAATGGAAGCCAAGTCGGCTAGAGAATTCCAGACTCTACGCAGGTCTTACCTGTGATTTCTATCAAACAAGAACATTTTTTCCCTTAGACGGAGGCATTTCCTTATGCCGCGGTTATTATTCTGGTAAGAGTTTGTGAACATAAGGCCTTTTAACCTTCCTGCCCTCTTTCAAACGAGATGCTTGATGCTGGGGAGAGGCGCTGCCCCACGCGGCTAGTTAACGGAAGAGGAAGTGCTGTCCTCCAGCCATTTACAGAACCCGTGTTAACCAGAGGAAAGACTTCGAAAAACAAATTGGTAACAGAATCAGCAGAGCTAAGAGCCTAATACATCAGAGGAACACGTAAAAGAACAGTATAAAGTTCTGACATCACCCAGGAGCGAGTTTACGGGACACAAAACCCCGTGCGCCGAGAAGGGAGAATCAAGTCTTCCCTTGCCTGGCTCGGTCCGGACCTGGGGATGGGCACCAAATAGCATAATTTGCTCTCCTTCTCAGTCCACTTCTTTTGTTTTGACTTCTTTTTTTTTTTTTTAAGTTTATTTTGAGAGAGAGAGAGAGAGAGAGCGTGAGCAAGAGAGGGGCAGAGCGAGAAGGAGAGAGAGAGAATCCCAAGCAGGCTCCGAACTGTCAGCGCAGAGCTCAACACGAGGCTCGAACCCACAAACCGTGAGATCGCGACACGAGCCGAAATCCAGAGTCAAACGCTCAACTGGTTGAGCCCCCCAGGCGCCCCTTGACTTCTTCTGATAGGACTGGAATTGGTGAGAGTTGCAATTTTCCACTCCTTTTGTCCTTACTTGAGGAGAGAGTATTTGAAAGAATTCTGACAGTTTGATGGCAGAAGCCTGCAGTCTCCACACACGCTAATATCTTGGCTGTGGCCTCTGCGACCAGGGAGGAGTCTGATTGTGTGAGAACGGGCCTGGAGAGGACGGGATTCCAGAGGGTTCTTCTCTCGGCTAGGTGCGTGTATAGGTGTAAGAGAGCTCAGTGAGAGGGGATGCAGCAGAAACTGCTTTGCAACCCTGGCTGTGTCTCCTGCATGAATTTTGGATGTGTTATTAAACACTTAGTTAACCCCCAGGTTCCTCATGGGGCAGACGGGGTCAATACGTAATTTATCTAACACATAGTTAGCGTTCGGTGAACAGTCCTGAATATCGTAGTATCACTAATAACTGGGACACGGAGTCAAGATCATCAATACCGTCATAACATCATCATCACTGGTAGCTTGTGGTTATTGAGTATTTCATGATTCAGTGCCCCTCAGCTACCCGTGTCACGCGTGACTCGTAAAAGGCCTCACTTGTTCGTTTCCGATTTCTCCAGTACTTCCGTTAGGTTCGCTTTATCACCCCAAAGAAACCCTTTCTCAGTACGGAGAAAAGAAAAGTCAGGAAAGCAAGCAAAAGGAAGCGAAATGACAAAAGGCCGAAGGTAATACCAGTGATGACGTTTCTAGCGACAGAGGTACACAAATTGCGCCCCGGGGCACCCTGACAGCCTCTAACGGTCAACTGTGTGCTCACGGGCACCCCGTTCCGCCACGAGCCGGCAGGCTGGGCTCGTCGGCGAGCAGCATGGCTGGAGGTGGCCAGCCTGCCCTCCCGGCCCTCTGGAGGCAGCGATGGCATCAGCCCCTCCAAGTGCACTTGCTGGACGCCGGGCGCTGTCCTCAGCGCTCGACCCCTCCTGAGCTCAGAGAGAAGGCGGACCCTCCTAAGAGGAAAGGGACCATGGGAAACTGATCAGGCTCTCGCCAGCCTCCGCCGCTCCTCGCCTCCGACTCATCAAAGTGATTTTCTCTCCAGTGATAAGATTCCTACAGTGAACGGAATACTCTTGGAGAGGTTGTGCCAGAGGCACGTTTCCCCCCCTTCCCTTTCCAGCACGCGGGAGGAGCCCAGCACGAGCCCCGGGCCTCACCTCAGCCACCCTCTCCAGGAGGGGCTCCAGCCAGTGCTCGTTGCACTCACAGTGGCTGTCCAGGAACGTCAGGACCTTGGCCTGGGCCGCATCGGCCCCCCGGACCCGTGAGCGCATCAGGCCTGCGGAAGTGATTTCAAAAGCGCATCAGAGTATCTGAGAAAAAGGCAACAGAACAGCACATACAGCATTGACATCCCCCCGCTGCCCCCCACGGCTCTGTGGCCCTCTTGCCGGGCACAGTCTAGTACAGAGTTGGGGGGCAGGATCAATCCTGCCCCGTGGTTACCAAGACAGGCTTCTGTCAGGATTTCCGTTCCTAAGTTCATTGGAGGACGAGGAAGGCTACTTTCTTAGAATGACTGCCCTCTGAGTCAGGCCCTTAAGAACCTGAAGTCTCCTTTATCAGGCAACTGAAACGTGGAACTTTTCCGACTACCTTCTTCTGACGCAGCAACAGTTTTCTCCTTAACTGGGGCAAGGGAGGTGTTACTCAGACACCTTCAGGCGCTGGTGGTACCGATTTTAATGGCGATGACGTAACGCTAAGGGTGCTGCAAATATCTTTGCCTGTCCAAGACCTACCACAGCCGAAGAACATCGGTGGCAAATCCCGGCTGACCGGGTTTCACAGAAAATTAGTTCCACGACAGGTCAAATTTCCACAGTTTATGTACTGTGGTCTGCTAATAATATGGATCTTTTACTATCACACCAAGTCTTATCACAAGTCGTATCTCTGTCACTGGATGACGCGGTCATAAATGGCTTTTGCTGTGTATGCCGGGCTTTCCGCAGTGTCCCCTGTCATGATTACCCGTGGTTGTGCATTTCACAATTTCAGGTACCTGTGGTCAACTGAGGTCTGGAAGCCAGGGGATCCTCCTTCTGACATATCATCAGAAGGTCAGCAGTAGCCTAACGTTATGTCACAAGTCTGTGTCATCCCCCTCCCTTCATCTTATCATGGGGGCATTTTATCACCTCACATCATCACAAGAAGGGTGAGGACGGAACGATATTTTGAGAGAGAGAGACCACATTCATGTAACTTTTATACAGTATAGTTATAAATGTTCTATTTTATTATTAGTTATTATGGTTTATCTCTTACTCTGCCTAATTTATAACTTACACCTTGCTGGAGATACGCACGTATAGGGAAAAAGTTTATTCAGGGTCCCTTACTATCTGTGGTTTTAGGTGTCCACTGGGGGGTCTTAGAACGTATTCCTGTGGATAAGGGGGCACAACTGTATATGAAGATGATGTGACTATTCACGACCCGTGAGGACAGCGTTTTCAAGTTCCTTTATACAGAGTAGTCAAAATGGGTTTTCAATGATTCTTCTAGATCTGCATGCTATGGGAGGGGGAAAAAAGATAAAGGCTTCTAGTTCTGGTAATTGCAAAGTCGAGAGTCTTAGCTTGTATTAGACAAGCTCTTGCTCAGAGAAGAGTTATAAACTCTGACCAAAAGAGAAAAAGCAAGAATCGGAAAGGGCCAGACAGCAGTGAGAAGCAGGCAGAAACTGGAGGGGATTCAATCCCTGAAAGGAGAAAAATCACAGGGAGTGAAGCCCAGGGGTGTGTGGTGTTTCTCCCGAGGTTACGCCACGACCCGCTGCAACACAGCCTTTTTGGCTGGAGATGTCAGAGGACAGAGTTCAGGGTTTCGAGAGGGGCTAGAAACTGAAAGGAGGAGATCCCGGAAAGGAGGTTCGTTCGTCCCAAATCTGGAGATAACCTCCTCATAAATCCTCGGCTGACTCCTGAACTTCAGGCACAAGGGAGACCCCGTGGAGTCCGTGAAAAGAAACAATCAGAAGGCAGAGAGAACTGAGATTTCAGCCGGTAACCACCACGGGACACACAGTTTGGCACAGGGCTCCCACCAAGTTAGAAGGGCTGGGTCATCTTTGAGGCTCCCCAGCCGATTCTAATAAGCAGCCAGATGAAGTCACTGGCACATTAAAACCCCCGCTAAACAAACCGAAGGCCGTTCCTTCGCTGCCATAATGTTTCACGCAACTGATTTTCTCTGACATCTACGAAGAATTACGAAGCACCTGTATAGATGTTCAAGTACATGGGAGACATACATGCACACACGGACACCCAAGCGCACACATACATTCCCGTGTGTGCTTTCTCTCACTCAGTACCACCCGCTTCATTTGCTTACAGGTTTCCTTCCCACACTCTGTCTTCCCACAGCGGCCCCTCCCCCTCCCTTTCCAGAACAAAGCATCAGCTCACGTTCTCACCCAAGTGAACATCCTAACTTAAAGCACTCAGAGGCACTGATGTCTAAGGTTAAACTCTGACAAGGCCAGCAAGTGATCTGTCAGTTATAAAATGCCACCATGAAAAATAATTTCTTTCTTTTCCTCCTCTTCTTCTTTTTTCTTTCTTTCTTTCTTTTTTTTTTCTCCTCGTGCTAGCAGGCACTTTGGGTTTCAGTTCAAAAAGTTATCATGCAGTTTGTTTGGGGGCACATGTAATGCAAGATTTTGGTTTGACCTCAAGGTTTTGGCTTATTCTAAGCTTGGGAGATAGATGCGAATCCAGCAAATAGAGCTTCCCAAGGGCAGGGCCGATGCCACTGTTTACGTATCTTGAACCTGAGGAACGATGATCTTGGTTGGTTAAAACATGGTGCTGATGGCACTGTCCTAATAGGCTCAATCACTTTATCGCTGATGAAATTCCTGCTAAGAAAAGCTGCCCGGATTGGCTCTGACCGGGCTGCACGGGAACCGGAAGGAAGAGTATATACACTGATCAGAGAATACAATCACCACTCCAGGATCAGCGGAGTCATCCTCAAATAACTAAGATGGCATGTTTTAAAGCTGTGCCGTCTTCCTACCCTGAAGGATTTCTCTGGACCATGGAGGAGCCTAGAATCCAGCCACCAAGCCCTTCAAACAGCATCGATACACTGGATGGTAATTGCGTTGTGGTTTTAGCTTCCTTTCTGGACGCTTCAAAGTAATACTTCCCCCCCCACACACCCTTTGGAGTCTCTCTCCTAACTGCCAATCAAGTGGACTCGATAAGCCCAGCTCCGGCAGACAAGACTGACCGCAGGTTTTGCGGCTGGCCTTTGCAAAATCCAATAAGCATGTAATTGCAGCAACATCTCCCTTTTTGGGATGGTTCACCTTCGGCAGGCTGTCAAACTTGAATCCGTTATTTTATCAGATGCCGGGAGCCTGGCGTCACCAAACTTCTCATTGCTAAATCTTTGTTTTCCTTCTAAACTCTGGTACTCCAGGGACTGATAAGACTTCCTGGGTTGTAAAGGGAAGAGAGACGCCAATTTTCTAAATACATAAATAAAAATGTAATTTGAACTCTTGCCCTAGTATACAAACAATTTCAATTAAGCTTTGAATGTCCTCCCTCGGCTTTGCTGGGAGAGGCTCCCAAGAGGCTCCCGTAGAGACAGAGAGAGAGAGAGAGAGAGAGAGAGAGAGAGACACACACACACACACACACACACACACACACACACGAAGACTAGAAAGTTAATTGTTCTTTTAGCTGAAACATTTCGGGCTCAGGAAAAGTCAGAATTCAACTGTCTTGGTAATTGAATTAAGAAAAAGAGTCTTACCTTCTCGCCGATCATTTCTGAGAACCCGCACCTTCTCAATTTTCCCCAAGAGAGCCCCGTCCTCAGCTAGGGAAAGAGAGAAGCAGAGAATTTGGAACCTCGTTTGCAAGGGCTCTGTATTCAAGTATTGTGATTCCCAGTCATCGGTGGGCGGATCTCCTGGGGCATCAAAGAGGCACCTGTTTCTTTACACGGCCCAGATTTCTGACGTTTTCGGGCACTAAGGAAGGCCGGCGCCCAGGAGAAGGGCCAGGCAAGGGGCAGGAATCCGTCTTGGTACTTACGGTCATTGCTGTAGTCATCCACCAAGATGATCTCTTTTATGAGGTGGGGCGGGCTTTTCTTAAGCACACTGAGGAAACAGAAAGATAAAGGTTGGGGCGCCTGGTGGCTCGGTCGGTGAAGCATCTGACGTCGGCTCAGGTCATGATCTCACGGTTCGTGAGTTCGAGCCCCGTGTCGGGCTCTGTGCTGGGAGCTCAGAGCCCGGTGCCTGCCTCGGGTTCTGTGTCTCCCTCTCTCTCTGCTCTTCCCCTGCTTGTGCTCTCTCTCTCTCTCTCTCTCAAAAATAAATAAACATTAAAAAAAGAAAAAGAAAAAAAAGAAAGACAAAGTTTGGAGAACTTGTAGGGGTATCACTTGGGGTGGGGGATTCTCCTGCGACGGTCCCAATCCTTGGCTGGAGAAGCCATCAATCAGCCGCTCCTTGTGCTGCGGTCAGGTGACCCGTCTGAACCCCCAGCAGACAGCTCTGGCCTGGCACGCCGGGGATGCGAGCCGGGTCCAGCAGCCCTGCCGGGGACCACCGCCCGTATGGTGCAGCAGGTGGGCACTGGGTGGCCTCTCCTGCCCTTACCTGACCACTGTCCTCAGCAAGGCCGACCTGGCTTCGTTGTGGAACGTGATCACCACGCTGGTGGCTGGTAGGTCCACCCTCCACTGCTTCCGCTGACATCTGAGGGGAGAGAGACATCGTCCTCTGAACGCACCTGGACCAGCCTCGGAGAGGCCCTGGAGGGCACGAGCCCGAAGACCCGCCGGGATGGGCGTTCTCGGGTGGACCTGCTGTCTGCAGGAGGGGCTGGCCTATTCTGAGAGAAAGTGACAACAGGACATAAGGAAACAGAAACACAACCGGAGTTACACGTTAAAAGAGGATTTCGGCGAAAAGTAACATATTGAGAACATCTTTCTAACGCGGAGAGAGGAAAAAAAAAAAAGCGTGTTTTAAAACAGGGAAGTCCCATTTCTTCCCACATGCAGATACACCTCTAGAGATGTGCTTTTCACAATTCACAGTGGTTATTTCCGAGGGGTGGAACCGACTGCGAGTCGATGTTCTTTTCTCATCTCTCCGGCAAGCATGTGGGGCCTCTATGGTTCTCGGCAAAGCTGTATCTGGAACCCGGCTCTGTCCCCCTGACTGCTTGGCCGTCTCCCCACCCCCCCCCCCCCGCCAAGGGCAGCAGGGACACACGCCTGTCACCCTGTGTTTGGGGGGGTGGGGACGGGAAATGCAGCCTGTGTCCCAACAAGGTAGGCGGGAGTGGTGCAGGCTGGGGCGGGGTGAGGGGCGGGCCCGTGGGAACCTGAGCCCGGCCGCTCTCACGGGCGATGTGGTCACAGGGACCACGGATAAGCTCCGGGCAGATCGAAACAAGTCACGTCTCGAGTCTGGCCTCCACAGACAGACACAAGACCGCAAGGACACAGGATGGCTGTGTTAAAAAACAGGACCCCGGCAGCTCTAGGTCGAAGATGCTAACGTATCATACGCTAGAGACAGAAACGACCCATCAAGGTAGAGCCGGCTCAGCAGAAGCCGTCTTCAGGGACCGTCCCTTCAGGGCAGGCTCCACAGACTTGGAGAGCACAGAACACGCCAGCATAAAGGTGATGGTTCCAGAGAGAGAGCAATACATCTGGGGTGGGCTCACAGCCTGTCAGGACCGCCGGCAACATTCGGGCAGTTACCAAAACGATGGGACCACTGATAACCCGCTTGGGAAAAAAAAGGCTGGGAAGACATCTTTGCCCTGAGGGAAACGGAAACAGTTCTCAACATCTTTTTTGTGTGTGGAAGCGTGCAAGTGGGGGAGGCGCAGACAGAGGGGGGGGTGGCGGACAGAGGATCGGAAGCGGGCTCCGTGCTGACAGGTTGACGGCAGTCAACCCGATGCGGGGCTCGAACGCACGAACTGCAAGATCACGACCTGAGCTGCCGTCGGACGCTCAACCGACTGAGCCACCCAGGTGCTCTTTGACCAGCCGTGTTAACACCCCAGGCCCGAAGGGTGCAACGGTTGTGCCATGAGCCTGCATGAGGGTAGGAACCTGTCAGGTGGCCCCCAACGCGGTCCCTCCACCCCGGCCTCTGCGATAGCTGCACAACCTTCCGTGAGGCCAGTGCATTTGACAAACCCTGTTTTTCCCTGTCAGCTCTTCACGTAGGCTACCACAGCTGTTGAGCGATGGGCTTCCAGAATAAAAGGGGTCTATCTTAAATGGCCAATCAGTGGGAAAGGGAGTCGGGTTAGAAACAAACAAACAAACAAACAATCTCTGGTGCCCAGCCACGGCTGAAAGTGTGTAAGCAGTGAAGGACTGAAGCCTTCACACTAAATTTCCATGACTGGGAAAGACGACCTCAGAGAAGCAAATTTGGCAAAGGAGCAGAAAAGCGGTGCAATTAAAAAGCAATGAGGTCCAGAATCGCAAAATGGGCTTCCTTTGTTTATTTTGGTTTATCTGGATAGCCTGATTTTAATTGCTCACGAGGACGCCGCATAATATACCGGTCATGTGTTTGGGGGGGGGGGGGAGGGAGGGACGGGAAATGCATTCTGGAATTAATAGCGGACCTCGTTACGGCTCCCGACAGCTAAGTCCTTAATGACAAGTAGATAGACAGGCTGGTTTTGTTGTTTTTCCTTTTCTTTCCATTTCAGAATTAGCTAATTGTTGGATGAAGGAAGGAAGGAAGCCAACTGGTGGATGCCAGGTTCAGCTGTAAACAAATTACCGACGAGCGCTGTTCCCCAGAACTCCATCCGTAATGCTAATGAGCAAGAACTCGCGTTAGGAGGGTAATACCCTCTCCAGTGAGGTCCCACCTAACACAGCGTGAGGTGCTGAGCTAAGCAGGTTGCGCCCTGACTTACCGAGCGGGCGACGCGGCCACGCGAGGATTAAAACTGGGAAGCATTTTTCATGCCCAAATCACAGTCCACTTAACCAATCCGATCACGTCCTATTCTCCCAGTTTGCTGTTCTCCGCGGGAGCCTCATTCTCCGTGAGCGCTGGGAAGTCTCACGTGTTTCAGGACCCAAAAGGGCTGCTGCAGGCACATTATTTTATTAAAACTCTTCTACGTGTCCATAAGGCACCACGTTTTGCCAGGATTTGGCAGTCAGGAAATTTAAAAGGCATCCCGTTATTTTTTTTAAGGTTATTTTATTTATTTATTTTTGAAAGAGAGAGAGAGAGAGAGAGAGAGAGAGAGAGAGAGAATGAATCCCAAGCAGGTTCCACACTGTCAACGCAGAGCCCGGCAATGGGGCTCAAGCTCGCGAACTGCGAGATCAGGACCTGAGTCGAAATCAAGGGTCGGACGCTTAACCGGCTGAGCCACCCAGGCGCCCCCAGGTATCCCATTTTTCAAGGCAGAGGGCTAACAAGCAAAAACGGAGAAATATCTTACCCCCCTCCCCACCATGAGTTCAGAGTGGATGTGTGTATGGATGTGGATGAATTCAGATCCGAACTCCTCACGCTGAGCCAAGAGAAGTGGGGGGGGGGGGACGGGTGGCAGGGAGTGAAGAATTTCTTTAAATAGAAACGGAATCAATCTTGCATTTAGAGTTCCATCGTTGCCAAGCAGTCTTCACTACTCCGGAGCCAGCGAAAGGCGGCCCGATTTCGAAGATCACCAGGGAAGCTGGCGGCCGGGGGCACGTTCATACTTGAGCGTTCTTTGGGAAAGGGATACAAACTGCAGATTACTTCAAGTCAGCGCAGGAAGAGTGTGCGGCCAGTCCTGGCCTCCCGCTGATGCGAGCTGGCAGCGGTGCGAGGCCGAGGACACGACACGGGGCTCTGGGTCAGGCGCCGAGGACTGGAGCTCGCTGGAGTCTCCACGGGTCTGCTACTAAACTGGTCATTCTGGTAACTTCCTGTCTGGTCAAACGGACACGTGAACAACTGGAGACAGAAGTTGTGTTTTGGTTTTTTTTTAATGCTTAATTTAGTTTCATACTTCTCTGAGACCACATGGCTATCATGATCTGAACTCGTGACTGGCTGGAAACGAGAAAAATGGCCCATCTCAATGACAATGTGCTCCTGAGCCCTTCAGGGGGAAGAGGGGATTTGTCTCCGGGACAGACTCGTCTCTGATGCAGGTGTCCTATTTGGGGCTGGTCACAAAGTTGCTCAAAGAACCAAATGTGCTGGGACGCTAGGGGCTCTGGGTAATAATGCAGACGAGTAATAAGGGATGTTTTCTACGCCTCCCCCAGCACGCCACTGCTCACTGTCACCCAGCTGATCTCGTATTTCTGCAAAGGGCCTGCGGTAACCTTGGTCACTGACTGTGTCATCTGTGAAGATGGCCCTCGTAATCTTGCATGGTTGTCGGGAGAACTGAATAAAAACCTATTAAAAAAAAAAAAAAACCTCCGAAAAGGCGAAAGGTCACTACTTGTAATGCAGGGTTAATAACAGGTGTTTGGTGGCTGTTTGTCATCGGTGCGGGGAGCTCGGTGTGGAGTTTTCTCCAGTAACGTGGAGTTGAGGCCGACGTGATGGGCATGGGACAGACAAGCACACACGATGGTCTATGGGAGGACAGTGTGGTCACTCGGTGGGAGAAGGGTTCCCAGGTCTCCACGAAAAGCGCGGTGGATAGAATGGTAGGGGGATGGAAAAACAGGCTTCGGTAAGAGAGAGAGTTCTAGAACCTCTACAAGGTGCAGAGCAAGGTCACGCTTATTCTGAGATGGGCATGATGGCCAAAGGGAGGGTCACGGGAATGAAGACACACTGGGTGAATAAGTTCCATCTTCCTGAAACGCCTGTTCAACTCAGATTTTGTAAGGAAAATACCGAGCAACTCGATCGATGAGTAGTTAATTTAGCAATTAAAGTAGTAATTAAGCATTATTCGATGTTAGCATAAAGACGGGTGTCTATCATGGAGGAAATGGGATATGTATACCCTTTAAAAGAATAAAACAAAGTTGGGGCACCTGGGTGGCTTGGTCGGTTAAGCGTCCGACTTCGGCTCAGGTCATGATCTCACGGTCCGGGAGTTCGAGCCCCGTGTCGGGCTCTGGGCTGACAGCTCAGAGCCTGGAGCCTGTTTCAGATTCTGTGTCTCCCTCTCTCTCTGCCCCTCCCCTGTTCATGCTCTGTCTCTCTCTGTCTCAAAAATAAATAAACGTTAAAAAAAAATTAAAAAAAAGGATAAAGCAAAGTTAAAAGCCACGTCAAGCTCATGAAGGCATCTTCTGGGTGCCCGGCACTCAGAGGCCGCTTGGCCCCTCTGTGAAGCCAGTAGGGCACTTCCAGCCGGTCCCACAAGGGGGATGTGCAGACCCCAGGACCCTGAGCATTCGACACACAGCCCGTGACCTGATCACAAGTCGGGATTCTGGCGTAGGTGGAAATGTGCCGGCAACGGGAGCCTTGAATGATTAGTTTCTGCAGCCCAGACCTTACTGTGTGCCCCCTCCCCCCAGCCGCCTTCCGGCCGCGTCTCTGCTTCCCGGGGAGCAGCTCAAGGGGAAAAAAACACCCGGCTGAGGCAAGGCCACGGTCTCGTTCGAGGTTCTGGTTGCTGTCGTATGCATTTCTCTGTATAAATCGTGAAGCTGGCATCCTGGGTTCCTTCAATCTGTGAGCGCAGTTCGAGTCCGCCTCTGAGAGACAAAGCTGGCTCTGGTTTGCGGACAGTGAAACAAAGCGAAGCGGAAGGGTGGGGGGAGCGAAGCTTCCGTTCCTGGGTTTGCAAAGCCAAGGGTCCAGCCTTGGACCACGATGCACTCGCTGGGGCCTCTGGGGAAGAGGGGCAGATGCCGCCTTTTTCCCAGGCCGCCTCAGCACCGGCACACCCGCGTCGTGTGCGCGCGGAGAACTTCACACCTACGATCCGGACAGCAACATACAAGCACCCATGCGCCCCCCGCTCGGCTTTAGTAAATCTTGGTATTTCACGCTCACCGCTCTAAGGCTTTCCACGGCGGGCCAACGCCACGCCTCATCCCTTCCCTGCTGCTGGCTGACTTCTCCCTGTCAGCAATAACACAGTGGTGGGCGAGGTCTTCTTACATGAAGCTTCTCGGCCATTAGGTCCCCGCAAGGGGCCAGTCACCGATGGATGTCCCTCTTCAACTGAACGTGAGACAGTCAACTGCTCTCTATAATGGCTGTTACCAGTTTCGCTCCTGCTCCCAAGGCCCCGGGGTTCATGAGGCTCCACGGTCTTCCCGCCCCTTGGTATCACCGGAGTGTTTTTATTTGGCCAGGCAGACTGGTACGAAACAGCTGTTCGGGGTTCCACTTTTTATTACCTCCTTACTACTTGATGACAGGAATTTAGATCTTCTGGACGTCATCCTTCTGTCGGCCAGATGCACTGTAGGAACCTTTTCCAAGTCTGTGGCAGATCCTTTAATTTTGTTCGCGATGTCTTCTGTCAAACATGCGTCTTCAGTCGGACTTTTCAAACTGTGGCCCTGGGGTAACGTTCTGATGACCTAAGGTCATTAATATATTCTTTGTAGGTTTTCTTCCAGATGTTTTAACTTTTATTCATTTATTTTATTTATTTGAGTGAGAGAGAGAGAGAGAGAGAGAGAATCCCAAGCAGGCTCTGCACGATCAGCACAGAGCCTAACGCGGGGCTCGAACCCGCGAACCGTGAGATCATGACCGGAGCCGAAACCAGCCAGCTGCACGCTCAACCGACTGAGCCGTCCAGGCATCCCTGGATGTTTTAAAACTTTTACAAATACGTTTCGCATTTACATTCTCTAACTGCCCATGTATATTTTTATGAATGGTAGGACTAAGTGATCTCATTTTTTCTACACGGATGATTCGTGTCTCAGTACCGCTTAACAGCTCATTACTTCACCCCTGGTTTGGAATGTCACTGCTGTCACATTGCATTTTTTATATGCAGACGTCTACTGCTGGTTCCATTTCTTTTTTTTTTTTTTTTAATTTTTTTTCAACGTTTTTATTTATTTTTGGGACAGAGAGAGACAGAGCATGAACGGGGGAGGGGCAGAGAGAGAGGGAGACACAGAATCCGAAACAGGCTCCAGGCTCCGAGCCATCAGCCCAGAGCCTGACGCGGGGCTCAAACTCACGGACCGCGAGATCGTGACCTGGCTGAAGTCGGACGCTTAACCGACTGCGCCACCCAGGCGCCCCTGCTGGTTCCATTTCTGCTCTGGTCACGTAACCTTGCATTCGCACCATGCTGCCTTACCTGGAGGTAAGTCTTCGCCTCCGACAAGGCAGGCTGCCTACGATGTGTAGTTCTTCATTCAAGATGCTTTATTGGCTATCCGGGGCCATCTGCCTTTCCTTATGAATTTAAAGATCAGTTCTTGAAGTGCCATGAAAGAAAGCACCATAGGACACTGTACTGAATTCACAGATTAATTTGAAGAGAATCAGTATCTTTATAATACTGAGTGGGTTTGGGTGTTTTTTTTTTTTTTTGCCCTTCAGTTATGTTTTTTTTTTTTTTAAGTAATCTCTACGCCCAACGTGGGGCTCGAACTCACGACCCCATGATCAAGAGCTGCACACTCCACCAACTAGGCCAGCCAGGCACCCCCCCTTCAATTGTGTTTTGTACTTTGCTAGTTTTCTCCAGAAAAGTCATGCACATCTTTTGTTGAATTTATTCCTAGTTACCCCTACATTATGCTCGCTATACACAGTGGGATCTATTTTCCCATCTTCTAACAGGCCAGTGCTGCTGCGCAGTTTTGCATGTGGCCGCAGTACTGAGCAACCTCACCGAACTCCTTAGTTCTTTTGTTTTATGATTATTTTTTTAGAAGTTTATTTACTTTGAGAGAGAGAGTACACGAGCAGGAGGAGAGGCAATAAACAGTTTATAGGTTCTCTTGGATTCTCCACTAATCAATTCATCCACATTTTGTTTTTTTCTTTCCATTTCTTACAAATCTTACGTTTCTTGTCTTAATAAGGCACTGGTTATATGACCTACAACATAATATGCGATTTAAAAAAGGGGGGGGGCTAGAAAACATCCTTACCTCCATCTCATCTTTAATGTGCCCACAATTAGATTTCTTTCTTTCTTTCTTTTTTTTTTTTTTTTTGAGAGAGAGTGCGAGTAGGGGAGAGGGGCAGAGGGAAGGAGGGATGGAGAGAGGGAGAGGGAGAGGGAGAGGGAGGGAGGGAGAGAGGGAGAGAGGGAGTGGGAAAGAGAAAGAGAGAGAGAGAGGGGATCCCAAGCAGGTTCCACGCCCAGCACGGAGCCCAACACGGGGCTCGATAAGATCATGACCTGAGCCGAGATCGAGAGTTGGATTCTTAACTGACGGAGACACCCCCACGCCCCCAGAATTTCATCATTAAGCAGAATGCTTCCTGGAGATGTTTTATAGACTACCTTTAATTAGGTTAACGAAATTCCCTTGTAAGTGCTATATTTTGCTGATTTTTTTTCTCTTTCATCTATTAAAGATGATCATATAGCCTTTCTTCTTTACTGCATTGAGGTGGTAAATTGTATTAATATAGTTTTCTGTTGCTCAGTCAATCCTCCTTTCCTAAAATAAACCCTAACTGGCCATGACTGTTTTTAAATAGAGCTGTGTTAGATTTGCTAGTATTTGGTTGAGATCTTTTGAATCAATAACGTAACTGTGACTGGTCTGCAAGTTTCTGTTCTTACACTTTCCTTTTCCAATCTCGGAACAAGATTCTCCTGCCCTCACGAAAGCATGCACGATAGCTTCCCTCGTTTTCTATTCTTTAAACTACTCTGTGGTTTGTGTAAACCCACCTGAGCCGTCAATGTGGGGAAGGCAAACTTTTTATTGCCCAGACGGTCTTTCATGGCTTGTATTTATTCATATTTTTAATTTCTGGAGTGATTCTGGTAATTTCCATGTTCCTAAAAAACCATTCCATGTAAGTCGCATTTATTTGCATTAAAGTGTACTCACAATTTTCTTATGGTCATTACAAGCTCTACTGTATTAATAATAATAACTGTGCTATTTTCCCCAATACTATTTTATCATGGTTTTTCTTTATTTTGGTTAATCAGTATTCTTGGAGATTTCTATTTTTTGAAGATCAAGTTTTACATGATCCTATTTTGTTGTGTGTGTGTCTTTCTAGTTCATTAAATTTTTCTTTTTCCTGCATTATGTCCTTCCTTCCGCTGTTGAGGTTTTTTTCACCCTGTCTTCTTCCACCTTCCAAGGTCACAGAGTGGGCCGGGGTTAGCCTATGCAACAAACAGGTGGCTTCAAATCCAGTCAAATTCTCTAGACGGAGAGACAAAGGCAGTTCTGTGCTCAGCCAAGAGCAGGGCGGGGTGACGTGGGGAGACGGTGGCCTTAGGTTTCGGAATGACTGGCTGTTTAACTCGGGGAAGGAGCCGCGGGCACAGGTCTTCATCTGCTCTGCCAAGGTACACACTGAGGGCCGGGCCCCGGGGGAGACAGGGCCACCCTGGGGGCTGCTCTGACCCCAGTCTCTCCAGCAGACCCAGCGTCTGAAAGTGTGCCGGCCCCCTCGCACACCTGTGAGGCCGGGGAGACAAAGCAGGAGAAGCTGTGTGAGGGTCAGGCTCAGACAGCAAAGCCCTGATGTTTCGGAAACCCTGACATAGATGAAAACAGATCCGGTCACTTCCCAGCCCCTTTGCTCTCTGCTTGTGTATGGAGTATGTGGAGGGGGGGGGGGGAGGGGGGGAGGTTAACACCCAGGCCACTGGGAGGAAGGCCGTCAACAGCAGGTGACCCCAAACAGGCCCCGAACACACATTTGTCCCCTTGCTCTCACCCACAGAGACCACACTTCCACGATTTCCATTCCAAAGGGAAAAAAGGCTGGGTCTATTTGTCCCCGTGGGAGCCACAGAGCCCAGATGGTTAGTGTCAGACTCTCAGAAGGGCCTATTTCTTTTATAAATGTTTATATTCATTTTTTTTTTAAATTTTTTTTTCAACGTTTATTTATTTTTTGGGACAGAGAGAGACAGAGCATGAACGGGGGAGGGGCAGAGAGAGAGGGAGACACAGAATCGGAAACAGGCTCTAGGCTCTGAGCCATCAGCCCAGAGCCTGACGCGGGGCTCAAACTCCCGGACCGCGAGATCGTGACCTGGCTGAAGTCGGATGCTTAACCGACTGCGCCACCCAGGCGCCCCATGTTTATATTCATTTTTGAGACAGACAGAGAGAGAGAGAGAGGGAATCCAAGCGGGCTCTGAGGCCCGATCCAGGGCTCAATCTCAGGAACGATGAGGTCATGACCTGAGCCGAAACCAAGGGTCGGATGCTTAACCGACTGAGCCACCCAGGTGCCCCCCCGCAAGAGCCTACTGAAAAGTAGATGCCTTGGCCCTGCCCACCCGAGTAAGTCTGAGTGACGCCTGAGAATCTGAGTTCAGAAGCTCCCTCTTCCCCAAGTGATGCTGATGCAGGCTGTTCTCAGGCCTCGTTTTAGGAAAGTTTGCAGAAGACCGAGTGACAATGGTCCTCTACTATGGAGTTGTAACTAGACTCATCTGAGGAGCTCTGGAATTATCCATGGAATTCTGATACGGACCACAGGGCACAGAGGCTAAAAACCACTTCTCTAGAGGACTGTGGTTTCCCATTCCCCCTCCACCTCAACCCGAGTCCCCGTGTCCATCACGTAAGGACCCTGCCTGTGCCGTGTTCCTCACACTCCGGCCAAGGTGAGAAGCCCGGCACTTAGAGGGTCAGGTGCGAGGCTTTGCAATAAGGCTCCAACGCATCTGGGCCCTGTGGATCGAGATCTGGCCCACACCTCAGATCTGGGCTCACAACAAGAGGTGGGCGGGCCTTGCAACCGATCGTTGTCCCTCTACCTTCAGAGCATGAGCAACATTTACAGGCCAAACTAGGTGGGTGCACCCTTCACCCCCGGGCGCTTCTTCTCTGGCCACCCATGGAGATCAGCCTCCCGTGGCCATGTTCACGGTGCGCTTCGCTACGGAGTTCTAGGAAGGTTGGACAGACAGACCATGGGGTAGAACGGGTATTAGAAATGGAACAGAAGAGGGGCGCCTGGGTGGCGCAGTCGGTTAAGCGTCCGACTTCAGCCAGGTCACGATCTCGCAGTCCGTGAGTTCGAGCCCCGCGTCGGGCTCTGGGCTGATGGCTCAGAGCCTGGAGCCTGTTTCCGATTCTGTGTCTCCCTCTCTCTCTGCCCCTCCCCCATTCATGCTCTGTCTCTCTCTGTCCCAAAAATAAATAAACGTTGAAAAAAAAAAAAAAAAAAAAAAAAAAAAAAAAAAAAAAAGAAATGGAACAGAAGAAAAAATTGAAAAGGCAGAAGAAGAAAAAAAAAAAAAGAAGCAAGCTAAAGACCTCTCGTATAATGTTCATTTAATTAAAACACACTCTTAGTACTCCTCCAAACAGTGATAACGGCATAATATTCCACCTAATCAACTAATTTCTGGTCAGTCCTAATAGCTAGAGAGCTTAGTCTACAGAGGTCTTTTAAAGCGGAAGAGAACCAAATCCTAAGACATTTGAAAACCTCTACAGGACTCATCTGAAATTAAGCTTCTTAAAAATCTAGTTGGCAGGAGATTTGAATAAGCCCCATTAATCACCATGGGTTTGTCTCGCTTTGAAATTACGAGTCTCAAACAGCCCCCTCGCCTCCCACAGGTTCTCGTATTCCGTACTGCATTGCGAAAGGGAGCATGTTCTAAGACAAAATATTTATCCTCGCTGTGACGCCAGAAGCTCGAGCCGATCTGATCTCCCACACTCCCCGTGGAGTCCTCTAGATGCCCCGGAAAGTCAAGGGTTCCAGAGGTGAGAGCGCACACACGCCCGGGGCGGGCGGAGGCCACGCACGAACACACACTCTTCACACACCAAACACTCCAGGCTCAGCACCGGCTATAGGAAGGGCCGCCCGGATGCACACGAGTGCTCTCCTCCCGAGCCGGGGGGCCTCAGGGTTCCCCTGGCCGCCTTCAGCAAGCACGCCGTCTGATGGAACCCAACTAATCTTTCATTCAGAGGGCGTCATCTGCCCTTTACTGCCTCCAGTTTTACAGACACTAAATGGTAACTGAACACTTCTTCAGGAGTCAAGAGCCGTTGCAAGCTGAGAAAATAACAGTCCTGGACGAAGCCATCTGAACTTCATCAAGCGTCCGAGAGCACTCGAGCCATCAACCTCCTGCCCACCGTTCAGGCGGAGGCAGCTCAGAGGCAGAAAAGCACAGGACTTGAAATGATCCTTCTTCCTGATGCCACGGAAGACGCTGTCCTCTCGGGATAGAAGCCCACGCCGCTTACGAGACACTAAGAACCACGTGTTCCATTTCTCGCCCCTGGTCTGTCCCCCTGGGACATGAGGAACCCATTGATCGGCTCCACTCCACCACCTCTGCTCCCAAGGGCGGCCACCTTCCTCCCTGGTACGTGAACTCCGGTTTCCAAGCTGCCAAGGGTTTAGTTTTTATCTTCACTGCTCTGCGAAGAGATGTGCTTCTATTTTTATCTGCTCCCCACAGTCTCGAAGCGGCTAATCCTTAGGAGTACGCCCTCTTAGGGATTCTTCGGGCAGTTGGCTTTCTTTTCTTCCCTGTGTCTTTCTCTTTCAGCCGTCGCTGCAACACTCGGGCCAAATAGTGGACTTCGGGTGGCCACTGAGCCGCGGTCTGACCTCTGAAACTTGGTAGGAGAAAGCTACGTCCTGTCAAGGGTGCCGTCTGAAGGGACCGCCCTTTTCAAAGTTGACTGTTGGAACAAAGATGAACTGTTCGGATAACGATGCTAGGAATCAGAGGTTGTAGTGGACCCATTCTCTCGCAAAGCCCAAGGCAGACAGCTCAGTCAGGCCACTGGACAAGCCTAAGAACGTAACCCCGACGTAGCAGGTTCCCTATTCTAACTGCTCCCTTGGTCCTGGCCTATCAGCGTTCCACGCAGAGAACAGAACGGAACACCCAGCGTCTGTCTGTCCCGGCATGGCTTGTTCACATTTTTTCCAACCAACGTCCGGATGATTTGTTTGCTCGTGTCAAACGTTAACAGCAATTTCTGGAATCTTGGGGGAAAAAACATCAGCTTCTAGTTGGTGACAGAATGGTATGCTATGGTGAAGAATGATAAGGTTATTTGACCTATCTGGGCACTGACAGTTACTACATGGATGCAGCAACCTCAGTCCTGCTGAGGCTACCGATCCGTGGGATGTCTTCTCGGCACACCTGAAGGAGGGGGTACATGCTTCCTGGAAATGCAGAGATCGCCCTCTCTTGCTCCTTTCAGACAGATTTTGTTTGGGACGAATTGCCAAGTCCTTGAGGCAAGTCCTGATTGGCCCAAGACAAACTCGTTTTTCCCCGCCTCGGTCATGGTCACAAACACCGTGACTTAGTTCTGGCCCATGGACTGTAACAGAAGGTTTGCTGGGCAGACTTCCAGAAAAGTAATAAGCTGCTGAAGGAAAGACCGCTTCTGACCCCTTTACTTCCTGCCTTCAAAGTGATCACGATGCATGGAGCTATGGCAGCCTTTTTATAATCAGAAGGCAAAAAGGATGGGGCTGAAAAAATACTGAATACGGTGGTGAGGAAATCAGAAAGTTCTCAGTCTGCCCGAAGCCTTAGAGGGTCACCCCCACACTTCTAAATTTAATAAGCTGTCTTTTTTGCTTAAAGTACCCTAACTGATATGACACGATACGTAACATAAGCAGAAGGGCTTTGGGCTTCTTGGTGACAACACTAACAGAAAACAATGAAACAACATACACAGAGTTTCAAAATAAGACGTCCCACTAGAATTCTGTGCATCGTGAATTTACCATTCGAATACAAACGGAGTGGGAAGTAATTCTCAGGTGAGCAAGCCCACAAAGCATTTCAGTTATCTGAGCTGCCTGAAAACATATTTGAAGATCTACTTTAAAATCAATAAATAAAAAATAAATACATAAAACCAAGACTCCACTTACGGCCTGATATGGTAGGATGCATGAAAACGACGTCAGCATTAGCGTCTAACAGGCTTACATAAATATGGTTATGCAAATAAAAATTGCTTAAAAGATCGTTATATCAAAGAGAATTTTATTAAGTGATTATACAAAATCATGTTGACCATAATCTGTGTTGAATTCCAGATAAATCAAGCCAATCAGAAAATGAGTGGGAAAAAGTAAAAGCATATTAGTTCCTGACCTGAAGATACATACGGTTTCATTCTTGGCAATAAACCAAAGCTCCTTCAATTTCAGTGGTTTCGTTGAACTTTTTTTTTTTTTAAACTTTTTTTTTTTTTAACGTTTATTTATTTTTGGGACCGAGAGAGACAGAGCATGAACGGGGGAGGGGCAGAGAGAGAGGGAGACACAGAATCGGAAACAGGCTCCAGGCTCTGAGCCATCAGCCCAGAGCCCGACGCGGGGCTCGAACTCACGGACCGCGAGATCGTGACCTGGCTGAAGTCGGACGCTTTCGTTGAACTTTTTTAAGTAGGCTGCACACCCATCGCAGAGCCTGAACTTCCACCTGAGATCAAGACCTGAGCTGAGATCAAGAGCTGGAGGCTGAACCGATTCAGCCACCCAGGCGCCCCGTTGAACTTTTATAAACACGTAAAGTGGCAACTAGTTGACTCCCATGTAGGAAACAACTTTCCACGTAGGAGGGAAAAACAACCGACAAAACAAAAAGACCAGCAAAGTCAAGCGTTTTCCACTGAATAGAAGAAAGAAAACGGTGGCAAAAGCACGCATGAAAAAAAAAACAACAAAAAAAACCAGAATGACATAAAACATCAGAGAACAGATCTACCGTGAAAATGGCAAAGTGTTCTATTAGACCATCAGGTTGGCCTAAAAATAAAAATACAGTGCTAGGGTTGCTTAGAAAAGACCAACCTTAATCAACAGGACACCGACACGGAAGGAAGGCAAAAATATATCAAGAATAAGCAAAATCAAGAGATTAACTTTATAAAAAAATAAAACGCGTGGCAAAACAGAAAACATCAGGGGAAACGCCAGAGGGTAATTTTATGTTAATAAAGGTATAATCCATCATGAATATACAATTTCTAGGCTCCGAATCACGGTCTTCAAACGTATCAAGCAAATACTCTTAGAAATAAGCAAACAAGGGGTGCCTGGGTGGCGCAGTCGGTTAAGCGTCCGACTTCAGCCAGGTCACGATCTCGCGGTCCGTGAGTTCGAGCCCCACGTCGCGCTCTGGGCTGATGGCTCAGAGCCTGGAGCCTGTTTCCCATTCTGTGTCTCCCTCTCTCTCTGCCCCTCCCCCGTTCATGCTCTGTCTCTCTCTGTCCCAAAAAAAATAAATAAACGTTGAGAAATAAGCAAACAAGCAGAAACTCATAGAACTGTGGTAGGAGCTTCAAACCCTTCTATCAAGTAGACGATGAAGATCAAGGGATTCTGAATGCAATTAATCCTGTTGGTTGAACACGTACATTTTGAACTTTGAAACAATTAGAGATACGACTGGCCTTAAAAAAAAAAAAACCAAAAAACCCACACACACAACAACAACAACCCATGAGATATTTATAGAAATGAGAAGTGAAGAACGTAGCCTCCGGAGTCAGGCTGCCGTAGTTCATAGACTCCAGCAACCCCGAGTTATGCAACCTTGTGGATTCTGTTTCTTCACGTATGAAATCGCAGGACCCAGAGGAGCACCGACTTCAGAGCCGTTGCAGGAATGACATGAATAAACACCTAAAAAGTGTCGAGCATGGCGTCAGGGAACAAAAAACACAACTGCACAGAGTTGCCACTGCTGACACCAATCTCATGCCACAAATAAACCCCCTCCCCCCCCCCCCATATCCGCCAAGTCAAATCACCACTACTGGTGATTTCTTCAAAAAGAAAACAAAAGAAAAAAAAAACCCACATCGATTTCTTGCAATTTTGAAACTCTCTCAGAAATACGCGTGGTATTAAAAAAGAAACCAAAAGAATTCCAGAAGAGTGAGAAATGACACTTTGGTCATTTAAAAAGTAGGTTTAAACATAACGAAAATTGTAATGCTACATTTTGTAATACGGGGAAATTCAGCCAAAGCTGCCTTCCGGAAACGAATGTAACAGATGTGAAATAAACATTCAATTCTGTTGGGGGTGGGGAGGAAAGCAGAAGGAAGAAAATATAAATAGATAATATAAAATATAAATAGCTATGTAAAATATAAATATATAAAAAATATTATATATACTTAACTTAAATATAAATTTATATAAAAATATAAAATATAAATAGCTAAACAGATATTAGAATTTATATAAAACCCAAGCACTTGGTTCCTAAAGGATGTAAAGGAAGAAAGAGTAAAAGGCAAAGAAGAGGCATAAGGAAAAAAAAAACACCAAAAAACAAAAAACCAAAAAACCAAAAAACAAAAAACAACTCCAGAGAGACAAACCCCAGGCATTTCTACACAAAAAGGAAATTTAAGTGCATATGCACACAACGCTATGCCAATAAGTTTGAAAAGTGAAGCTTATGATCTTCTGGGAAGATATAAATTATCAAAATTAATTCAAGCACAACATAGATAAACCGACCATATGTCAACATCCAAGGAAGCATTTTAAAAAGTCATCAAAGGACTACTTTCAATCCAGCAAAAACAGTTCTAGGTTTAGATGACTTTTATAGGTGAATTTCAAGAAACAATTCCTTTGTAAATAAGTTTTTCTTAAGCATCTTTTTAAAAAAGACAGTTGTTCTAAAATTCATTTTACAAAGTTAGCTTAAACACGAAGCCAAAACCAGATGAAGGGAAGGGAGGAAGGGAGAAGGGGAGAGCGAGCGGGAAACCACAGATCATTTCAATTATGGATCTTAATCCAAAACCTAAAATAAAGTAGTAGCCAAACTCAGCAATATATGGAAGACATTCTGGTAGATTCTCAGAACCGAGTAATACACTGACATTTAAGACAGGACTTCCTTTCAAGTGAGGGGGCAAAAAAGGTTGTTCAAATATACTCACCCCCAACACTGCCGGCATGAAAAATGAAAAGAAACAATCCCCACTTCCGTCCCCAGAGAATCAGCCACATAAACATAAAATGGAACACATAAAGCCACGAGAAGTGAAAGCTATATTTAAAATGTTTCCTATGGATCACTGAGTGAAAAAAAGCAGAATGCCAAACAGCAAATATAGTATCGTATTTTTATATAATTACATGCACCTCGCTATCAGGGGATGGAAGAGACACATGAGGAAGGTCACTCCCAAGAATGCTAATGCTTATTCCAGTCTACTGAGGTTTTTTCGATAAGGTTAATCCCTTTTAACCCTTTGGTGTGATTTCCTTTTTTGGAGGGTGGGCTATACAACAAACAAACACGCGTCTGCTTTTTAATAGCTGTTAAGGAAAGAAAAAGAAAACCGTTTAAGAAACTGGGTGCCTTTTGGGAAGGTCTGATACAAGCTGTCCTACGCAAGGCAGAACAGATCTTCTGGTGGGGATCACTGCGGTGTAGAAGGCACAGGGACAGACTGCAGAGATTTTGAGCTACTATTTGCTTAAGAGGCAGTTTGCCAACAACAGGAGGGGGCGTCACCACCACCACCACCAGCACCATCATCCGTGTCTGACCCTGGGCTCCTTGGGGCTGGTACTGCTTACACCCCAGACTGGACAGATCCTGGGGTCGTTTTCCCCTCAGAAGGCTGTGACGAAGATGTGTTCCGAGGATGACACCACCGAGCACTGGAGGACACCTCTTTTTTTTTTTTTAATGTTTATTTTTTGAGAGAAAGAGACAGAGACAGAGCATGAGCAGGGGAGGCGGAGGGGGAGGGGCAGAGGCAGAGGGAGACACAGAATCCGAAGCAGGCTCCAGGCTCCGAGCCCGATGTGGGGCCTGAACTCACGTGGTGTTCCGAGATCATGACCTGAGCCCAAGTCAGACTCTTAACCGACTGAGGCACCCAGGCGAGGAGGACACCTCTTTGCAAGTGAGATTCTAGAGCCGACAGTGCCAATGGAGTTATTTCATAAAAGCAGCCGCCAAGGGAGATCCAGGTGAATATACCAAGAGCTATGTATTAGGTGCTAATCTCCAGGGTCACCTCCAGGTGACTCCAGAAGCCTTCCAGGAGGTCGAGTTGGCTGAAGACGACTCCTGGCATCTCTACTCCCCACTATGGCCTCTCCTATCCCACGGAACATACCAGAGCTCATACATCTGGTAACTTGGGTGGTCTTAATCTCAAGCTATGGTAACAGAGGATGAGGCTCTGACCCTCCAGGACTAGCTATGCATCATGTGGCAGCAGAATGACATTTACTTTGCCACTCTTCTTTGTCTACCTAGCAGGACCCCATACTCCCTAATTTACAACTCCGAAATTTGGCACTCTGTACAACAACAACAACAAAACCCTCCTATCCTATCTGGTGGCAAGACCTGGGCCCACGTGCATTCATTTGGCAGGAAAACCTGACCTGGACTGCTGTCTGTCATCTTTATTCATCTCGCCTCATGTGAATGTTCATTAAAGTTTTCCTGCAAAAAATACTGGCACTTAATTGCAAGGTATCGCCCCAGAATTAAGGATCTCATGTAATAAAACCGTGAAATGTATGTACCGCGATATCTGTCCGGAGTGGAAAAAAAAAAAAGAATTCCTCAGGAGTTTAAGTGAGGGATTGGGGACTCGTATAATTACAGACAGTCTGTCCCCGAGAAGCTTCCTAATAAAATACCTGGAGAAAGACTATGGGCAGCTCTGGAACAAGGGAATACTTGCAATAATCCTTCCTTCCTTCCTTCCTTCCTTCCTTCCTTCCTTCCTTTCTTTTTCTTCCTTCCTTCCTTCTTCCCTCCCTTCCTGCCTCCCTTCCTCCCTTCCTTCTTTCCTTCCTTCCTTCCTTCCTCCCTCCCTCCCTTCCTTCCTTCCTTCCTTCCTTTAGGGGCAGTGCAAGTGGGAGAGGGACAGAGAGAGAGGGGGGACAGAGGATCTGAAGGAGGCTCTGCAGTGACAGGGTGAGAGCAGCGAGCCCGATGCGGGGCCTGAACTCACGAACCGCGAGATCATGACCTGACCCAAAGTTGGACGCTCAACGGACCGAGCCACTCAGGCGCCCCAGCACGTGCAGTAATGCCGAGGGGGAGAAGCCAGGGACTGGACTGAGAGGCAAGGAGAGAAGGAGTTCACTTGGAAGGCATGCCAGGAGAACAGAGAGGCACTCCAAGCCCCGTGGATGGTTCACAGTCCCACGTTCGACAACCAGAATCAGACAGGCTTTCCTCTAGCTCCCGACAACATACGGGGGCCGTTCCAGGTTCCACACACGGCACCTGCACATCGACATCAAGAACAGGCAGCACCTTGGCCTTTGCACTTAGTGTAAGAGAACATGAAAAGGAATTGCCAGCCATAAAAAGGTGTTGGCTGCAAGGGTCACAGCGTGGATACCGGAGGAAATACAACAATCACCATGAAGGGGGAAAACGCCGTGGAGAACAAACCTGCTAACGCGGAAGCCACTGTGGCGATCAGAAATCTCTCCGTGCTTAATAAAACACATTCAGGGATGGATAACGGAATGGTTTTAAAGACCACGTTGAACTGTTTCCAGATCCCAAATGTCTGGCCTCTATGCAGGCTTGTGCCCTGAATTCCAGATTTTCACGTATCTCCACTGCCCACTTGAGCCTCCCACTTGGATGCAAAGTTCCCTCCTGGCTTTGTAGCAAGGCTGCCCTACCCACGGCTGACGTTCATGCAGCGCCTACTGTGTGCAGGTCACCGTGCTGAGGGGCGTACAAGTGTTAACCCATTCATTCCTCATCGCGGCCCCATGACATGCCCAACTTATACCTGAGGAAATTGGCGCAGGGGGCTCAGCGCTGTGCCGAAGTCGGGCAGCTCAGAAGGGACACCGGGATTTGAACTTGGGCAGTCGGTAGCAGCACCCGCTAGCCCTCCTGCTCCTCCTCTCAGGAAGGGGCGAGTCCCTTCTTCAGGCTGTTGAGACAAGGTCCTTGGCCTCATCCTTCAGCCCTCCACACCCAACCGTTCAGCATCACCTCGACTCTACCTTTAAGATGCATCCAGAATCCAACCACTTCTCATCAGCTCTTCTGCTAACCCACGGCTCTGAGCCAACGTCAGGGTCCCTTCCGGGGGTTTCTCTGCTTCTGTTCTCGCATCTCCCACTCACACCCCCAAAACAAGCCTGATCCTAACACAGCCACCTTGAAAAGACCGACGCTTTGCACACCTAATTCAGACGATGTTCCTCTGCTCTAAAACCTGCAGCGGCTCCCCTCTCTCAGAGGAATACCCAGCGTCCTTACAAGAAGCCTCCAAGGTTCCCAGGGGTCCTGACCCCTCTCACACCTCCTCCTCCCCCTGCTCAGCCACGCCGGCTTCCCTGGCCACCCGGATATGCCTGGCACACTCCCTCTTCGGGGACTTTCCCTTGCCACGTCCCCTACAGGGAATCTTTTCCCTGTTATCCAGATGGCACTCCCTTGTCCCTCCCTCAGATCTTTGCTACATGCCTTCCTGCCAGTGAGAGCCTTCCCTAATGACCTGTTTACTTTCCCCCGGTTTTACTGAGATATAATTGGTATAAAGCATTGAATAAGGTGTGCGGCATAACGATTTAACATATACTGTGAAGTAATTAGCACAGTAAGTTTAGTTAACATCCGTCATCTCGTATAGACAGACACAAAGGAACGAAGGGAAGAGAAACTTAGTTTTCCTTGTGATGAGAACTCTTAGGGCCGACTCTCTCAGCAAGTTTCAAACATGCCACACAGCAGTGTTAACGAGAGTCACCGTGCTGCATAGGACACTCCCAGTACTTATGGATTATTGCCACTGGACGTTTGTGTCTTTCGATCACCTTTCTTCAGATCTCCCTCCTCCACCCCCACCTCTGGCAATCACAAACCTGATCTCTTTTTCTAGAAGTTTGTTCTTCTTCTTCCTTTTTTTGTTGGATTCCACATATATGGGAGATCGGAGAGTAATATTTGCCTTTTTCTGACTTATTTCACTTAGCATAATGCCCTCAAGGTCCATTCATGTTGTCACAAATGACAGATTTCCTACTTTTTTATGGCTAAAGAATGTATCATTGTGTGTGTGTGTGGTGTGTGTGTGTGCATGAGACATTTCTTTATTCATCCACCTATGGACACTTACACTGCTCCATGTGTCGGCTGTTATAAATAGTGCTGCTATAAACATTAAAAATGATGCTGCTATCTCTTTGAGATGGTGATTTCATTTCCTTTGGATAAATACCCAGGAGCAGAATTGCTGGACCAAAGAGTAGTGCTATTTTTAATTTTTTGAGGAACCTCCATGCTGTTTTCCAGAGTGGCTGCACCAGTTGGCATTCTCACCAACAGCGTGTAACAGTTTCCTCTTCTCCACATTCTCACCAACATTTCTTATTTCTTGTTTTGATGATAGGCATGCTAAGAGACGTAGTGGTATCTCCTTGTGGTTTTGATGTACATTTCCCTGAAGATTAGTAGTTCTGAGTACCTTCTCATGTACTTGTTGGCCACTCATATAATTTCTTTGGAAAAATGTTTATTCAGGTCCTTTGCCCATTTTACATAAAATTACATATATATATGTATTTATATGTACCTATAATATATATGTATTTAAAATTATATACATTTAAAATTTACATGTATATATAAATATATATACTTAAAAGTATATATTTTAATTATATTAAATATTAATAAAATAGATAAAAAAATACATAAATAAAAACACCCAGAAAGAGCTATTGAGTTGTATGAGCTCCTTATATATTTTTTATATTAATCAGATACACGATTTGCAAATATTTTCTCTCATTCTGTTGGTGCCTTTTCATTTTGTTGACTGTTTCTTTTACTGTGCCTTATCACTTATTTAATATTGGACCTCTGACCTTGACTATCATACTCTCTGACTCCACGCTTAGTTTATTTCTCTCTGTTGCATTTAACATCTTATTATCATAGAGTTTAATCACTCGTTTTTGCTGTCTTCCACTCCTACCCCCTCAATCTAAGCTCTAGGCAGCAGAGAAATTTTACAATCAGTTTTGTTCATTATTGTTTCCCTAGTGACCAGAAAAACACCTGTCACACAGGAAGCTCTCAAATGCTTGCTAAATGAACGCATGAATGCAAGAGTCAAAAAAATATATATATATAAAACTTCAAATCTGAGTGCAATTTTCTTATTGGGGTATTCTTTTAACAGATTCAAATTTCCAAAGACGTGGATTTTCTTCTCCCATCATTGCCTGATAGAAGAAATCACAGTTGATCCAGCGTAGTTGAGTGTTAATTTTAAGTCTGTACTTCTATTTTTACAGATTGGGATAGAGATCGGGGTTCTCAAAGATTCGGCCACACCGCTTAGCACTCCAGGGTATGTGGGGACTGGTCAGCTCTACCAGCGAATGGGCAGATGTTCCAAGTGCAAGAACGCAGGTACCGTGAGCTGGCAATGCCGCTCCTCTCAAGCTCATCAGAAAAGTCACAAGTGATCTCTGAAATCACAGTGTTCCAGAAAAAGTAAAATATACAGCCTAAGGGGCTGAGAGAGTCGAAACACATTTTACACTGTTTTGACTGTTTCCTAAAATAGACAAAATCCTTCCCATTAAAAAAGAAGAGAAAAAATTTTAACAGTTACATGGTGGTGGCGAAGCAACGGGTTTAAGACGGTGGCTGAAACAGGATGGTTTGTTCAGACCCAAAGATTCATCACACTTACCAAGCAACATACTGAGGACCCATTCTTCTTGCACTACTTTCCTTTTGAAACAGGTGGAAATCGCTATTTCAGTTACTTCCTCAACTGTTTTCGGTCAATGCCAACACGATCCAGGGTTGCGCTGCACGACAAGACCCAGACCTACAAGACCTCAGCACAACAGAGCTGTTCAGACGAAGAAGGCTGAACGTCTGCCCTCAATGGCACACACGTATCGAGAGCAAAGCTCTCAAAGCTGATTTCACATATACACAAGCTGCTCGTCACACACGATAACAATACGATAATATTCTGTGGGGCTGTTTGTAGTTTATGAACCTCTTTCAAACATATCTGAGCCTAACGACTATGTGTAAGATGGATAGGGCATGCACTGCTGTGGTTTCGCAGATAAGAAACTCAGGAGTTTAGAGAGATTGTTCCGACCTCAGTCTGGGAGTTAAGTGACAGAGCCATTAACCACTCAAGTCCACAGCTACTTCCTTTTCTCCTTTTTCTTTTTTTAAGTTTATTTATTTATTTTGAGAAAGACAGGGAGAGTGAGCGTTGGAGGGGCAGAGAAAGATGGGGGGCGGAGAGAGAGAATCCCAAGCAGGCTCTGCACTGTCAGTGAGGAGCCCCTTGTGGGGCTGAAACTCACAAATTGTGAGATCGTGACCTGAGCTGCAACCAAGAGTCAGACACTTAATCGACTGGGCCACCCGGGCACCCCCATAGCTATTTCTACTTATTCGGACTGGGGATAGACAGTGCTGCTCAGAGAAAAATTTATGAACCGTCAAGATTCAGACTGAATTTGGATTCCAAACAGAACACTCAGGGTTTTTTTTCCCTGCTTTCAGTAATAGCAAAGTTCCTTGGTATAGACCAATCTGCCCACAAGAAGCAACTAGAAATGTTGGATGAAACACACCAAAAAAATCTATTTGAAGGCACTGGAGAGTTAACAAGGCAGCTGGGTGTTACAGGGCCGGGTTCCCAGAAAGAAGAGAGGCCCCCAGAGTAAGGCCAACATTCTCTGATCCCTCCTCCCCTCACGCGGCGTGAAGCCGATAGACTGGAAAAGCTAAGCAGAAGTGATGGCTTTGCAGGAGGCGAAGCAAGGTAAGTTTCTGCAGGTGTCACGGAGCTGTGGAGGCCAGAACTGCAGTTCGGGTCTCGCCAAGGAAAAAGGGGCTCTAATAACCATCGCAGACTTCCAGGTGGAATCCCAAAGGGCTCCCTTCCAATAGCAAAAGAGAACCGGGAACTCATCAGTGTTTTACAAAAGACTGAAACCCAGCTGATGCCAGCTCAGTGCCACACCTGCCCGAGGCGATCTGCCCTTTTTCGCCTGTCACAGAGCAAAACGAAATCCTCTTTGGAGGATGAAAACATCAAGGAGGCCCTTTAAATATCTCTATTATTTGTTCATACACAACAAAATAAAATAACTAAGATTAAGAATTCAGCAGATGGGCTTAAAAGCCAAATAGATACGGGAGCACCTGGGTGGCTCAGTCAGTTAAGTGTCTGACTTCTGCTCAGGCTGTGATCTCACAGTTCATGAGTTCGAGCCCTACATGAGGCTCTGTCAGCCCGGAGCCCACTTCGGATCCTCTGTCCCCTCTCTCTCACTGCACCTACCCACCCCCCACCACTCTCTCTAAAATATGAATAAACGTTAAAAAAAAAAAAAAGCAAAATAGAGATAGCAAAGAATCAGTAAACCAGAAGGAAAGCCAATAAAATTACACCTAGGTTAAAGCACAAAGAATAGAAAAGGATAAATAAAATGGAAAAGAGCACAAGAGGGACACAGGACATGCTGAAATCTCTAACAAAGATGTATTTAGGGCCCAGAGGGAGACAGGAGAGAAAATGGGGCACAAGAGAAGCTTGGCAAAGACAGGAAGCAACAGATTCAGGAAATCTACAAACCCAAACAGGTTCAATACAAAGAAGACACTTAGGCACATTTCAGTGAAATTTCTGAAAACCAAAGACAAAGAGAAGTATCTTTAAAGAAGCCAGAGGAAGAAGTTAAAATGCCTTCAAAAATGCTACAGTAAGATCAACAGTTGATGTTTTACCAGAAACAATGGAAGCCCGAAGACCACAGAATGACTATAGAAAAGTTGCCCAAGCTTCGGTCAACCTGGAATTCTAAATTCAATGAAAATACTTTTCAAAAATAAAAGTGAAGTAAAGGACAAATTTATTTGGAGACAATAAAGGGAGAGAATTCATTGCCAGAAAACTGGCACTAAGAGAAATACTAATAGTTCTGAGACAGATGAAAAATGGTCCCAGGAGGAAAAGTGAAAATTATAAGAAATAAGGAAAAAACATAAATACATGAATAAATCAAAAGGATATTTACTACACAAAACACCAGAAGATGTCCTGTGGAGTTTACACATAGAGAGAATTAGACCATATGGCAATAAAGAGTGTCAAAGAGGGTAGGAGAGCTAATGGGGTCCAGTGCTATGAAGTCTGTGCATTATTCAGGAAATAATAAAAATATTCATTTATATTAGACTCTCATAAGTGAAGAATGCGACAAGCTAACAAAGAGAGAAATACTTAATCTAAAAGAAGCAGGAAAGAGGAGGAAAAGGAACACAAAACGTGGCATAAATAGAACATTGACAGAGATGCCAGTGTTAAACCCAAATACATCAGAACCTGCACTAAATGTAAATGGAGTAAATATTCTAATTAAAAGACAAGATTGTTGGGGCGCCTGGGTGGCTCGGTCGGTTGGGCATCCGACTTCGACCCAGTTCATGATTTCTCAGTTCGTGGGTTTGAGCCCTGCGTCAGGGCTCTGTGCTGACAGCTCAGAGCCTGGAGGCTGCTTGAGATTCCGTGTCTCCCTCTTTCTCTGCCCCTCCCCTGCTTGCGCTCTCGCTCTCTAAAAATATGAATAAACGCTAAAAAAAATTTTAAAAAGGACAAGATTGCCCTTCCCGGACCACCCAGTGGACTGGACTACGCCACTGTCCATTAGCCACCGCCTCTCCCCCTGCACTGCGAGCTCCTCAAGCACCGAGAGGACCTTTGTGCACACCGCTGTATTCCCAGGATGCTGGTGGAAAGGGGACCGAAGAAGAAAGAAACAAAATCACGTTACTCATTTAGGACCATCCGTCTCTGCCCAAACTATAAGCCAGAGTCCCAGCCGGGGGAAACTGAGCCACACGTGTGCACAGGCACTCAGGGATTGAGCTTTCAAAACGTTTGCTGCTGATCTTTTTACGAGAAGGCCTCCACCAGGCCCTTCGGAGCTGCTCACACAAGGCACAGACAGCGTCCACTGTCTTCGCCTTATATCGTCTCCCAGTCCGGGGCATTCTTTGTTTTAGATGCAGAGGAGGCCTCAAACGGTCAAAAAGGGGAACGGATAAGGGGAAAAAGAAGAGTAGCCTGTTGCCGGAGCTGGTTTTTATAAAAACACTACAAATAAAAGCAAGCAAGACAAACACAGAACACAACAGGCTGGTGAACGGTGGCGAGGCCGTGGCCGGGATTGCGTGCGTCAGGCGCGGGTCAGGCCGTGGGATGGGGCGGCGGGGGGCCCGTGAGAGCAGAGAGCCTGGAGGCCGGCCGCCTGCGACTGTCCAGGTGGCACGCAGGTCCCTCCCCCGTCCCCCGGGGAACAGAAACGGAGCACACTCTTCTATCAC
Source organism: Lynx rufus (assembly GCF_022079265.1). NCBI lineage: Eukaryota > Metazoa > Chordata > Mammalia > Carnivora > Felidae > Lynx > Lynx rufus. Next base: position 17,933,752 of record NW_025814840.1, read on the forward strand.
GTTCCCGAGGAGAACTGACCCCGGAAAGACAGAAGCAGAAACCTTGCTTCTTCTCAACCTCCCGGGATTCCACCAGCAATGGCAGTGGCCAATCGGGATCGATTGCTTTTTAGGTACTTTCGGGCCTCGTGCCTGAAGACCAGGCGTGGGAAAGCCACCTGCCAAGGGCGAGGGCGAGGCGGCACGCTGTCAGCGACTCTGCTTCCCGTGGGGGCGAGGCTCCTGGGCTCTCTGGAGGCGGGCTCTCCATCCCCCCCACCCCCCACTTCTGGAGACTGGCGGATGATGTCATCAGGAGAAGGATCTCCCCACCCACCTCGCAGGAGTGCCAGCAGATTAAATAAAATCAATGCACATAAAAGGCTGAGCGCAGGTCATGACGCTGATAAAACGTCCCAATAAATATTTTGTTGCCGTTACTATGCAACAGAGCTTAAAGCCTCGCTGTTGTGCCGCAGCCAAACCCCCTCTGCCCCACCGGCCACAAATGCCCGCGAGGCCACCTGAAACTCAGAGGGAGCTGGGGGGCCCCTGCTTAGAGAAGCACCTGTCTCCTGTCCCAGGACCCTGCCGGTGGGACACAGGAAGGTGACTTGGGTCTGCCAAAGCAGGTCTGAGCCCCGCTGAGCTGCCGAGGGAGCAGATCAGCTCTGTCCCAGAGCAGCCGCCACAAAAGAGGGTCAGCTGCTCACGCATGTTTGTAAGACGCCACTTTTATAAGAAAAATGTGAAATGAAAACAAAGCCCCGGGCCCCAAGAGACCCCCACCCCCCAACTCAGGAGAAGCCAGACTCCTCCGGAGCCACACTCCTCTCCTCTTGTTTCCCCGGATCTTCTGCTCTCCTAAAAACCAAACTCTGTGTCCCCCTAACATAACGGCCCACACCAAAGCCTCACTCCGAGCAGCTGAGTTGACACAGAAAACTTTTTCTTGGCTTTCACGGTGTTTACGCTCACTGAGTAACAATGAAAAGTTGGACTGTATCTTTCCCCACAACCCTTAATCCCGATTAGCTACTCTTAAAACCACTGACATCAACGCGGACACTCCAGCCAGACTAAACAGCCCAGCCGGTTACTTCAATGCCTGCCCTCGTGTTGAAAGGTTTCTAAAAAATAAAAGCAGGAAAGAAAGAAAAGAATGGCCCCTCAAGAGTCCCCCTCTCTGGGTTTGGGCTGCATTACAGCTAGACGTTTAAGAAACTGGTTCAAAACACAGCCCTTGGGTGATTATCCTGAACGGAACAAAACCAAACCTTACGAGTAACCCCAAATTTACAGACAGAGTAAACACAGTGTTCCTTTGATTTCAAGGCTGCCATGAGGTGTGCACCTTGGACAAACTTCTCGATCCTTTGTGGGATGCAGTTGAGATCACCCGTGGTCAGGAGCAGTACTTCAGTTTTAGACGCAAAAATGTTTCAAAACCCTTCATTTTTAATTTAGTGATCAAAAAAAAAAAAAAAAGAGGGGGGGTAGCACAGAGAGCAACTTGCTAGAAATTCAACTTTTGACACCTGAACAAAATCTGCCCTTTTATCAAGCGGTTCTCGTTTTTAAGGGACTTGGATAAATAAATGGAAAGGAATGGTGTGCAGCTGACAGGGAAAAGAAGAAAACAAGGGAATAAGGCTTTCCGCCCCTAAAGGTTTGTTTGATTTTACTTATATACACAATTTTAAAGCAAACCAGCTCCAGCTTTCCCCAGTAGACAGAACGATACTCTATATAAACTCCTTGGGCTGCGCCTGATTCCCGTACTTGACTTTCCCGTCAGATGCATTTCTAGGCAAACAAAACAAAATACACACGTGTGTGCGCGCACGCACTAACATGAAACAGCGCAAAACTCTTCTGAGTTGGACTCGGGAGGGGCTTTAACACACCCCTCCTCACCCCTACTCTAACAGGGTAACAAGAGTACTCCTCCCCTGGGACCTCAGCACCCAGAGGACTACAGTCAGCGGTCGACCATGTTGGACTGTACTCCAAGTGTTGGCCTTGGCTTTAATTCACAGCTGAATTTCAATGGCGGTCTTTGAGCCTCTCCTCCTTTCTATGTTCGTTGCCCTGGGGGGTGATGTCCATCTCACAGTTTTAAATGCCACCTGTATACTGACCATTCCCAAGTTTACATTCCCACTAAGACCGTTCTGCTGAACACCAGACACATATCCAATCACAGACAACGTACCTTGGACTTAACATGTCCAAAGGTTAACTGCTGATGTGTCCCCCGCACCCGCCCCACTCAGCCCCCTCATCTCAGTTAAGGTGACCCATCTCTTCCCTTGTTTTAGCCATACATCCTGGAGCTCTGCTTCACGGCGTATCACACCCCTCATCGGACCCACTGCCACATCCTGTTGGCTCCCCCTTCCATACATATCTATGTCTGTCCAACGCTGTTCTCTATGATCTTTTGTCCGGGCACTAACAACAGCTTCCCAAAGGTGGGAAGGGAAAGACCTAAATAGTCGGAAAAAGCATTTTCAAAATTCCCATTGGCCTTTAATTTGCTTTTAGCCTTGGTAATTTATTTGAGATTTCAAATAAAATTAAATGAAGTTGGGGGGGGGGGCGCCTGGGTGGCTCAATCGGTTGAGCGTCCGACTTCGGCTCAGGTCATGATCTCGCGGTCTGTGAGTTCGAGCCCCGCGTCGGGCTCTGTGCTGACAGCTCGGAGCCCGGAGCCTGCTTCCGATTCTGTGTCTCCCTCTCTCTCTGCCCCTCCCCTGCTCATGCTTTGTCTCTCTCAAAAATAAATAGATATTAAAAAAAATTTAAATGAAGTAGGGGAATTTTTTTTTTTTTTGAGTGGGCAACTGTACTGTTAAGACTAGGATGGGCTCCTATTTTCTAATTTCTAAGGCTTATTAGAATAAGCCAACATTTCCTGTATGTCAGATCTACATTTCACTCCTGACAAGCTTTTCTAGGCTACTTACTTCTATGTATGTATTTTTTTTTTTTGCGGGGGGCGGGGGAGGGTGCCCAGTACATTTTATGTACTTAAAAAAGGTAAATAAAACATTGCCCAAATATGTGAAGTTTTGTTTTGTTTTGTTTTTGTTTTTGCAAGGCTCTGAACACCTGATGCCTTGTATCTATCCCAAAGGACAGGAAATAAAGGGTGGGATGTAACTGCATTGCTTTTCAGTCCTGGAAGAATGTAAACACGTTATGTTTATTTGGGGTTCATCATGGGGTTCATATGATCTCTACTGCTAAAAATCTCCCTTATTCTTTCATGACTCTTAGTATCACTGATGACTTAGTAGGCGCTCACCATATGTGCTGAGCAATACATTCACTCAACAAATATTTACTGAATTTCCTGAATGCCGTCAGTCGTCCAATAACGATCCTGGCGGCAGTATCTCACTATTCTAATGGGTAAAGACAGATGAACATGTAAATAAGTAAGACATATGGTGTGTGGGTGGTGATAAGAATTATGGAGAAAATCAAGGGTGGGGGCCAGGCGGCTGCACTCCTCGGGGAGGTGGTCGAGGTCAAGGGCCGCCTCGCTGAGGGTGCCTCTGAACAAAATCTCAAGGGAGGAGAAACCAGCACCTTGTAGACAACGTGTTTCTCCTCATGGTAACCAGAGGTGATCGTGTGCCATCATCGTACAAATGCTACCGGCCACAGGATTAAGGACTGGAGGGTCTGGGATCGTGACCAAGATCTATGTGACTCCAAAAACCTTGTTCTTAATGAACCACGTGCATGGCTTTCAGATTCATCACACATGAAGGCTGAATTCAAACGTGTCCATAATCCTAGACGAAGGGAGAGACGGCGAGATGGAAAAAAAAAAAAAAAACCAAAAACCCAACAAAACAAAACAAAACAAAACATTTATGTAGAAGGTCAAACGCTTTAATAGTTCTCAATGAGAGGTATGGTGGAGGTCGGGGGAGATTCACAGAGGCAGCTTGATCTCCTTAACCTGACATTCAGTATGAGCTTACGCTCCGAGGACAGCACATTGGCTCAGTTTCAGGCATCTGACTGACTTGGGGAGACATTAATTTAGCCAAAGTCAAACCAACACGGAAGGCATCCCAGCTGTTCGTTTAACACATGCAAATGAAAATGCCACTGTCACTGGCACTAAAATTAAACTCACCTCTAACACATCCCACCATGGGAAGAATAGTCAAACATCTGCTTGGACAAACTCGTATTTCAAAAAACTGGAAAAAAAAAAGCTATATACGCACATATATTTAATTTGGGGGACTTTGAAGCCCACACACTGATGAGCCATCACAAAGACACTACTTTCTCTCAGCTCTAAGGAAAAGTCACAGCCGAAAAACCACTCACAACCCAACGGTGCAGTGACACTCACACCGTCTCATGGAGATGTGATTCGAAGCAGTTGATTCAAACCACCAGGTAAGGTTTCTGAGCCAGATTCTGCTGGAACGTCAACCACGCTCTTGAGTTTAGGCCAAGCCCCTCTTAAAAGCCACAGTGCCCCTTTCTGGCCTTAAGTCCGCTGCTCCTAATCACTGGGCAGGTTTTTAACAAAGGGGGACCCTCCCCTCCCACTCCGTGCAATGAAGACAACCTTTGTGTCCAGAGTCTGACTCTCAAGGACCGTGTAAGTGCCCCCGAGGAGCGCTTTGCAGAGGCGGGGTGCAGACAGTCTGGTTAGCCTGGGGATGGAGGGGGGGGGTGGGGACACCGGCACTCGTGACCTCTCCCCAGAGATGCAGGCATGTGCATACACACAGCTCCAGGACTCGCAGGGTCCCAGAGCCTCCGTGTGGGCTCCCTGGGGTCCGTGGATCCCAGGTCAGCAAACCTTTTTAGATAGGCTGTTCAACAGCTAACCCTGCTGAATTTAATCGGGAGCACAGCCTAAAGACTGAACAAAGCTGCCTGTGGAAAAAAAAAATGAATGGATTATAGGAGACATTAAACAAAGACCATCTCCTGGACTGGATTTAGAAAAACGGTAAGATTCTTAATATTATGTATCACATATAATTATATATCAGCCATATGTTTCATATATTAAATCTCTCTCTCTCTCTCTCTCTCTCTCTCTCTTTCTCTCTCTGATGCACACACACACACACACACACACACTGCGCACTTAACTCCTTGGTCCAAAAGTCCTGTAAATTTACCTGCTTATGAGCTGCTGTGGGAGCACAGAGCTGTCTAGAACACGCACACGCAATAAAACAAACACGCAAAAAGACCGTTAAGCAAAGGGAGTGATAACCTGGCAGCTAAATGGTTAACCGACACGGTGAAGTCAAGTTCCCCTGAAAGCAGGAGAGGAAAACACCCTTTCCGTGCATGCTACTAATTTACAAAATCAAGCCAAACTTGAAGAAGTGTTCACGTGTAAGGTAGCTGACTGTCGTCCCTCGCCAGCTTACCCTCCTCTCAGTCCCTGGGACACACACGCAGGGCGATCCGATCGCTGATGGGCTCTCTGGAAGCCCAGCGCTGCCTGTCACGGCCTTGCCCCTGTCCTTCTTTCTGGATGCCTCCAGCTCAGGACTCCCCCCTCCTTCGGGTGTTTCCTGACCTTCCCACCTCCTGGGGGCCCTGGCTGCACTGCTTTAGAGCAGACTGTCCAAGCCCTGGGGTACCACCCCCCCTCGCTTCCTGGGTTGCACCTGTTACCCGCCCCACCCCACCCCTGCCCCATCCCCAGCCAGAACGGGACTGGGGCCAGAGACTCTTCTGCCTGGAATCCCAGGACACGAACACAATGTCTGAGTCGCAGCGAATGTGTCATCCATGACGATGAATGACTCCCTAAGTAACCCGGTGAGCAGGAACGCCTACCAAACAGCCAGGAAACAGCTGTCCTCCAAATACAACTCTTTATTTTTTAACAATCTGCAACAAGCCCAACCCCACCAATGATCTCCATGTGACCAGCCTCCCAGTCAGAGCTCTTACCAGCAAGGCTGAGAGGCGTAGCGGCAGTGAGGCCTGACAGTAAGCGGTGACAAACTCACGTTAGAATGCCTGGAGACCTCATCAGCCGAGCCCGATGAACCCCGGAGTGCCCTCCGCCCTCGGGGCCCAGATCCCTGAAGAGTCAAGAGAAGGACGTAGTCCTCCTCTGTCTCTGTGTTTCAGCTCAGTGTCACATCCGCCCTGCCGGGGTTGTTCCTTTCGCCTTTCCAGTCTCTAGAACATTTCTGAGTTAAGCTGTCCTAATAGAGCAAGAATTCAGATTTCCTTCCTTCCGACGACGCTACGAACTATGGCAAATTACGCGTGTTTGGGAAGGGGTTTGAGAGATGACATGCCCTTCTCGTGCTGACCCCCCACCCTCTGGCCAGCCACCCACGGCCTCTCGATACTGCCTTGGGGGATCCGAAAGACTAGATTCCCATCCCCAGCGGGCCTGTCTCTTCCAGGGAGTGGAGCCCCAATGCCGTATGCCTTTTCCGAGTTTTACCGCCCCGTAGAGACACGACGCGCGTTCAGTGTCCCAGAGTAAAAGAAAAATGCTGCGTCGTGGTCAAAGCTACTTACCAGGTGTGGGAAAGCAAGCGGAGGCCCCAGGCCGACACACAGCTTAGTACTTACTGGTCATGTCTGGTGTCCGGGATGGCTCTGTCCATCCGCAGCTTATCACTTTCCACTTGGTTGAATTTGTTGCGGGCGTAGGGGTCCTGCCCGGAGCGGACCATTGTCCCTCCGACGTAAGCTTCCTGGTTAAAGTCCCGCCACCGCACTTTTCCTGAGAGAAAGAGCAGACACAGGGTGTGGGACGAGGGGAAAATGAGAGCAGAGGCCAGCATATGCCACGTGAACGGTGTTACCAGAAGCCCACGGCTTCCTCTGATGGCAGTTTTCGTCCACAAACTAGCTGAAAACAGCCCAAGCAAGCATCGTCACGTGCCCAGATTGGAAAGCCGGATGCTGACAGTTTGCAACGAGACTCGGACCTCCTGTGCTGTCTAGTGAGCGATATTCTGTGCCAGCCAAGGTATCCGTAAGCATGGTTCCACACACACTTGGTAAGAAAGGAGATTGCTACCTGCTTGTTGCACCTTTCCAGGGATTACGGTAAGGCCCAGAAGCATCCCAGACACGGTGAAAAAGATAATGTCCAAATTACACGCAAGGTTATCCTGTCGAGTCACATCGGGTGACACGAAAGTAAGTGTTTAAACGTGACATGACAAAGAACAGGCGATCCCCACATCCCTCGGTGAGACGCTCTCAGGGCTTCTTCTCGAAGCTGCTGCCACGTCTGACCCCACGAGGAGGTGAGAGGAACCAATCCTAGCACGGACACCTTCTAGCACACGTTTCAAGAGGGAATGGGGCCAAGGTGACCTGTCCATGCGTGGGTCAGCCCTGACTCGTGATCAGATTAGCTGCTGCCACTCTAGAAGGCCAAGCATGAGGTTCTCCAAGAACACGACAGCGGAGTGGGGAGTTCGTACTGGGACCTGGGGTAGGGGCAGTACTGGCTGTAGCTGGATCTAGAGGAAAGAGCACTGCAGGCTGGGGCGAGGCTGGGCAGGCCTGGGCATCATGAAGGCAGACCCAGAGACACAGCAAAGGCATCAGTGCTCAGAGGGAAAGACAGAAGGAAAGACCGACTCAAGGCAGAGAGAATATTCAGGACTTGAAGTTCGCCCTGGCTTTTAGACCCCTGTCTACTGCTTGCTACCTTTATGATCTTGGGCAGGTTTTTAAAATTTTATTCTTTGAAATAAGAGTTTCCTAAAGATCAATGAACTTAAAACAATGAAAAAAGGTTTTTCGTGAGGACTGAATGGCCTACTATGTGCCAGTTTGGTAGGTGTAGCAAACTTGAACCAAACTCAAAAAAAAAAAAAAAAAAAGAAAAAAGGAAAAGATTAACAAACCTGTCCCCAGGAAGCTTATGAAATTCCCAATGGTCACAGTGCTCTGAAGAAAAGGCCTTAAGGGGCAAATAGTTCTGGCATCGTTTTCTGTGGGGTGTCTGATAGGGGCTCTAATGTCCGAGTAGACACCCAGACAAAGGGAGGGAGTGGGCCACGGAGCCCTCTGGAAACAGCATAGGAAAATGCTCAGGGAACTGCGGTGCAAAGGCCCTGGGGTGGCAGTGAACTACCTTACCCCATTCAGGACCGGCCAGGAAGCCAGTTTAGCAAAGAGTGAGGTGCTGGCCAGAGACGTGAGAGCAGGCCTGTTGACAGCTACCCACAACAGGCACATGTGTGCAGGCCACAGGTCTTCTGCCTCCTGTCAAACGCTGGGCTGTTCAGTTAAACTCAACAATACCTACATGCGTGCTTTTCCAACATGGATCTCTCCGCGTCCAATCAAAGGCACGTCCCGTTTCTTTCTCTAGTTCAGAGATGAGGAAACTGAGATTCGGTTACATGAGATCTGTTCAAGGCCATAGAGTAAATTTTCTATCCACAAGCTCATCTGTTTCTTGCTGCGATTGTCCCGCGAGGTCAGAACCCCCATCTCATCACAGCTGGTTGCCGTGGAAATGATGCTTGGGGTCACAGAGGTCCGGTCTCTCAAATGGAAAAGCAGTTTCAAAACTCATGAGCTCCCTGGCTATGACGACGCCGTGCCCCCGACAAATGTCTGGTTAGGTTATGGGAGCTGGCCAGAGTGTCAGCGTTTTCTCCCGCCTAAAATAAAACGTTTCCAAAACACCTTTTTGGAAACATGCCTTTCATGCTAGGGCAACCCTGGAAATACTTCTGGATCCTCCTCTCTCCCCACCTTTCTGCCTTCACCCTCACAGACTCTTGAGGATAGCGAAGAAAAACACCACCCATCTGTGCTTGGGCTAACACAAATCAGAGCCTCAGCTAAGATCTAATTCTGCAGTACTTACTACGGAATCCAAATGAGCTGGTTCCAACTAATGTGTAAAGGCCGGAATATTCGTTACTACCACGAGGAACCAGGAACCATGGAGCCCCAGCCACAAGCAGAGAAGGGACCGTCACCCAAGAGAAGTTCTGTCTGTCACTCTGCTTATGCTCTCCGTGACCCTCACCGGGAGCGCTGGGGACAGTAAGAAGGGAGTCAGCTTACTCCTGGCCTGTGTGGGGCAAGGCTTCTGCTGAGTTCCTGGGGCTTCAATCCCACCTATAGATCTCCTTGTAATAGAAAACCTTCCCCCCTTCTAGAAAAGACATGAGGACAGCAGAGGGTTTTACGGGGTTCCTGATGTCGGGTGACTGTGGGGACTTGGCCCCAAGCCATTGGTGTATACGAAGTGTGGACTCTATGCTAGGCATTGTGTTGGCTCCTGCAGATACAGTGAGCAAAAACAGACCTGATGCCTGCCCAGTGGAGGTCATGTTCTAGGAGATGGAGGGAGACAGATAATAATAAAATGACTATACCAATCACTGTCTCATGAACAACTGAGCTAGGTGTTCTGATACTGAGAAATGTAGTTCTACGGAGGCACCTAACAGAGGAAACCGATGTAGACAGGGGGAGTAGGGAAGGCTTCCCCCGGGGAAGGAATATTTGAACTGAGAATTGAAGAACGAGTAGGAGTAATGTAGGAGAAGCCATCCTCCAAAGACTGCAGGAACCCCCTCTGAAGCAGCCCACAGTGACTCCTTCCGACTTGGGAACATCTTCCACAGGACCCTCGTGGACTCTGCCTTGCCTTGGGACAATTTTCCCAAGGCATGCGACCATTTTACTGGAGACAGGTTATAACTGGTTTTTCTGTCATGGAAGTTCAGCAATATGTCAGAATACGGGAGGGACTCTCAAACACGTTTGACTATGACACACATTTTATATCATGTCCCCGACACATGAACACACATACGTAGGCACACAATTGAAATGAAGGTTTCAGCCTTCCTCTGTGTGAACAGATGGATCTATTTGACCTGTTTTGCTTACGTGGGTGCAGCACTACAGAAGTGGCTTCATGCTCGAATAATGGGTCACACCCCATAATCCGAAAACCACGGGGCTAAAGAACCGTTATAGAAATCAGTTCTGTATTATATCGAATTCCTAGGGCTGGAGCCACCCAAAGAGCAGAGGCAGGAAAGAGAGAGCATGGCTCTCAGAGGGCAGGCGTGCCCCATCCCAACCCGGGCATTAGGGGAAGCAGCCAGGTGCAGAGACAACGGAACAGGCTGGGCCTCAGTTACAGGTTGGGGAGAAACAGTCAAAACAACAGGTACAATGTCTGAAGAGCCTGACTTTTATTTTTTTTTTTAAATTTTTTTTTTCAACGTTTATTTATTTTTGGGACAGAGAGAGACAGAGCATGAACGGGGGAGGGGCAGAGAGAGAGGGAGACACAGAATCGGAAACAGGCTCCAGGCTCTGAGCCATCAGCCCAGAGCCTGACGCGGGGCTCGAACTCCCGGACCGCGAGATCGTGACCTGGCTGAAGTCGGACGCTTAACCGACTGCGCCACCCAGGCGCCCCTGAAGAGCCTGACTTTTAAAAAATGCCGTTCACAAATCATCGTGTACTTCTTTCACTGTAAAATTTTTCGAAAGTGCATTGGAAATGAAGAGCTTTAGAAAACAAACAAAAAATACACGAACACCTACAGACAGTGAACTTGGCTGGCTAGGCAGAAGCAGAGGCCATGAAATACCCCAAAGATATAAAACTGTACAAGAAAAGGGGGCGCGGGGCGCCTGGGTGGCGCAGTCGGTTAAGCGTCCGACTTCAGCCAGGTCACGATCTCGCGGTCCGTGAGTTCGAGCCCCGCGTCGGGCTCTGGGCTGATGGCTCGGAGCCTGGAGCCTGTTTCCGATTCTGTGTCTCCCTCTCTCTCTGTCCCTCCCCCGGTCATGCTCTGTCTCTCTCTGTTCCAAAAATAAATAAAAAAAAAAAAAGGGGGTGCCTGGGTGGCTCTGTCAGTTGAGCGTCTGACTCTTGATTCCAGCTCAGGTCATGATCCCAAAGTCGTGGGATCGAGCCCCGCATCGGGCTCTGTGATGAGTGTGGAGCCTGCTTAAGATTCTCCTTCTCTCTCTCTCTCTCTCTCTCTCCCGCTCCACCCCCTCCCCTGCTAGTGCTTTCTTGCTCTCTCTCTAAAATTAAAAAAAAATTTTTTTTAATTAAAAAAAAAAACAAAACTTTGCAGGAGAAGCCAGAAAGCAGCTCCATCACCAAAGACCATAGAAAACCACCTGCGATTAAAGAACACACGAGGAGAAAGTGGGCATTATCCTAAGAACGCCTGGGAAAATTGTTTGCTTATTAAATGAGTGATGAGAGTATTTAAGAAGAAATCCATTTCTGGACGACAGACAGATTCTCTGAGAAGGAGGAGCTGTGCGGCCCCATGAGTGTGGAAGCCTAGGCTTCTGTCAAATAGACTCTTCCCAAAGATTCCTGCGCGGGCGGGACAAGCCACCTGTCTGCGACCTCGCGCTGACTTATGGGGCTGGGTGAGGATCCCCACCCCGATTCCGGATTCCAGCCCTCTCTCTGGCAGCCTCCCTGGGTCCCCTGTTCCCCTCTGTGAACAGCACAGCCGGCTCAAGCCTTCCCTGTCCTTCAAGGTCAAGCTCCTCTGAGAAGTAGGATCTTTGGATCTGCCCCACCCCCAATGCCTGCCACAGGCACACCCCCTCCCTCCCCTCCCCTCCCCTCCCAGCTGGACTGGGAAAGAGTTCCTCACCCGAGGGCCAAACCTCCTGTTTTGTTGCTAGTTCTTACCCACAGACGCCAGCACGAGACGCACACCGCATGCACGAAGACTGGCCACCCCTACAGGTGGTCTCCACCTGGGTCCAAGGCACCTGAGACTGATCCTAAAAAAGCACCGCAAATCCTGCACGCTGCTCGGAGGAACCCAGCCTCAAAACGGCTCTCAGGGGTGGCATCGCTGTGCGGACACCCGCATCTGAGAAGCGCTCTCCGCCCGTGCTGGACAGCGGCTTTTCTGTTCGTCTGGCTGACGGCCCTGGTCAGATCACGGGTCCCGGTGCAGAGAAGCTGAGGACGCGGGGTTAACAGCGGTCCCATGCCAACCCCCGGGACGGATGGGGCTTGGAGGCCCACAGCCAGCGTTCACGGCACACAGGCTGAGGAGCAGGGGCCCAGCTCACCCACCCTCCCTGAGCCTCTAGTCTGTATGCCATCAGAACATTCTGCCTCTGAAGTTGTTACGAAAAATGATAGTGATGACGGCGATAATAATTCCTAAGCCACTGACAACCGACCGTCCAAAATGAACTGGCTTAGTAGGCGGAACGGCTAAACACAAACACAATTACCTCCACTTTGCGGGTGTGGCCGCCTCACTTGGGAGGGTCGCCAGGAGCTGCTGAGCCCGTCCAGCCCCTCCAGGGGGGAGTCCCACCTCTGCAGCTGACCCTGAGAAATGAGTGGGAAGCACTGCAGGGGATCCTCGTCTGCCAAGGTTCCTGTGGGCACCTGCCCAGGTGAGCACAGGCCGGAACGTGCAGGCCAACAGAGTCCACACCTCCCTGCTGCCCACGGGCACCTTCTGCCTCTGATCTTAGGGAGAAGGGGGCCCGTGGCCAAGTTCATCTAAGTCTGCGCCTCGTGATCAGCGAGGCCCCTCAGTGTCTCACTTGAGTGGCTTCGGAATTTCTTAGGGGGGATATCCCAGGGGCGTAGGCAGGAAGTACAGGGCTGAGCAGCCTATCTTCCATTCCTCGGGGTGCCCCCCCTGTCCTGACCCCTCCCCACCCTGAGGCCAGCTGCAGACGGAGATGCCACCCTTCTGCCCAGAAGGGGAAGGGGAGGGAGGGAGAGGGTCTCCCTGTGAAGGCCATGTGTGCGTGGGACAGGGTGGGGTGGGTTTCCCGTGGAGCCCCAGAACCCATGCTGTCACATCTTATGGCTGGAAGATTCTATTTTTTTTCTTGAGAGAGAGAGAGAGAGAGAGAGAGAACACTCGAGTGGGAGAGATGGGCAGAGAGATAGAGAGAGAGAGAATCCCAAGGAGATTCCACACTAAGTGTGGAGCCTGATGTGGGGCTCGGCCTCATGACCCTGGGAATCATGACCTGAGCAGAAATCAAGAGTCAGAGGCTTAACCAAGCGAGCCACCCATGGGCCCCACGAAAACTCTCTTTTAAGGGGCATCTCAGCCTTTTGTTCCTGCTAACATTTGCAGTCCTGGGGAACTACTCAGTTCGTAAGACGGCCATTCTATTTTGGGCAAACTCACTGTAAGGAAGTTCTTAATTCTGGAGAAAACATTCACTGCCTTCTGTTTTCCCCAAGCTGGGTGAAACGGGCCAGTACGGAGAAGATGCCAACCTTGAGCGAGTGAGCACACATAAAGGAATGTAGCCTCTGTCCTCGAGCTGTATATGTCATTAGTGGGAAAGGTACGCCAACAAGTGGTGTGGACAAGGAATCTATAATCCAGGGACAGGGGCTCAGAAAAGTCCCCAGAGAAGGGGCATTTGGGCTGGGTCTTGAGGCACGAGCAGAAGCCTGACGCACGGAAGGGCTGTGTGGGAAGACGCGACAGGATGGAGGGAAGGACGTGTGAAGACAGGGGTGACAGGAGAGGAGAAGGCCAGTCCGTGCCCAGCCCCGAGGCTCACCCCTGGCTCAACTGCTCAAACTATAGGTCCACATTCTGGGGAGCACAGAAGTTTCGAGCGGGTGAGGGCCGATCAAATTTGCACTCCAGGAATACAATTCTGGCCGCAGGAACAAGGATGGACGCTCAGAGGGGGAACCTCCAAGGTACAGACGTAGACGATCCCCCCCAAATCACCTGCCCCCTCAGCTCCCTGCTCAGGAAGACCCTGCCTGCACCCGAGGATGAGTCCCGGGTCCCCACAAGCACATCTTTTCTCCTCGAAGCCCAGCCCTCATGGACCCTGAACCTGTGAGGGTCTCGGCTCACCCAGCGCAAGGTAGGGCTGCTTCTCAACATGGCCACCACCTCCCAGAGGCCCTCGCGTGTGTCCGCAGCTGTGGCCTCGTCCTAGGCCACGCCTCTTCCCTCTTCCTCACACAGGACTCCATTCCAGCCACAGCTGTTCCACAGACCTGCTCACAGAGGGCCTTGAAAGTGCTCCCTAACCCTCTAATAATTTAACTCCGAATTCTGCCGAGGACGGGGCCCAAGTCCACCCCTGAAAACAGAGATGACCGCGTATGCCCCGTCCTCCCCCTGGAATTGCAGACAGCCGTGGGTCCTCGCACACCTCTTCACCCAGCTGAGCCCACAATATCCTCCTAATGCATGGGTGCCCTTTTCCGTGTGAATATCAGTGTCTATAGAAAGGCGATGGAAACTGAATGGAAACTGACGAGCTCTGCACTCTCTCCTTGATGCCCTGGCTCTGAGCGCAGAGGGTGGGTGGAGTGGGGACTGGCCCTACTCTCCGGCCCGTCCCCCAGCCCCGGTGCACCTTGCACCCGCTCTCTTCGCTGCCTGGTTTCTTTGCTCTTTTTTCCCTCCGCTTCTAGGCAGCGGCCTCAAATCTGCCACACGGTGCGTGTTGAATAGCGCCAAGCAGTATCCCGCAAATTGCTTCTATGGCCTGCCATCCCCCGAAGCCTCGGCTTGTCCTGTCGCCCCTCTCACAGATCCGTGGTGGAGCTGGAAACCTGGGCCTCCTCTGCTGCCCGCCCGCCTGCCAGATCCGGTCTCTGCTGGGAGCAGAGGCCAGTCCAGGGAAGGGCCGGCTACTTCCCACCGCCCCCCACTCCCCGCACCCTCGGGTTGACCTCCGAGGCCTGCCAGTGTGGGCTAGCTGAAGGGCACGGTCCCCTTCTTGCCTTCTAGCACAAGAAACAGTGTCTGGAGACGGGGGAGAGTGAGGCCCGGGGCAACCACCTGCTGGGACAAGAGCCCGGGCCTGAAGGGAAAGATCAGACCCTCATGAGTCTCTGCTCGAGGGCCCCGTGGGGAAGGGGTCCCTAGGGTTGGCAGTGAGAAGACACTTCCAGCCACCTGTATGTGCTGGTCCATGCCTCAGACACGTACGTGCCCGCTCAGTGCCAGCCGTTTCCACAGTGCTTCCCTGGCCACACACACCTCAGCCCCAACGATTTCTTTTGTTTTCTGTTCCCGTCTTTTTAATTTTTAAAAATGTTTATTAATTTTTGAGAGGCAGAGAGAGACAGAGCGTGAGCAGCGGAGCGGCAGAGAGAGAGGGAGACACAGAATCCGAAGCAGGCGCCAGGCTCCGAGCTGTCAGCACAGAGCCCGACACGGGGCTCGAGCTCACAGAAGGTGAGATCATGACCTGAGCCAAAGTCGGAAGCTCAACTGACTGAGCCACCCAGGCGCCCCTGTTCCCATCTTTGACTCACGTGTTACACCTGCCCACTGACATTCTTCTGTTACACCTGCCTCCTTCACAGGACAAGCTTTGCAGCCTGAAGTTTCTTGAATCCAGAGTTTCTTCTCTCCCTCCTAATCCCCCCCAGCAGCCTCCTGAGCTACTTCTAAAAGCTTTTCCCAATCTTTTTCTTCCTAGTTGAGGATTAGCAGTCCACCCGCCACACACACATGCCCCAATCCAATCCACACGGGAGGACAGCAGGGCACCCCGCGGGCAGAGAGACCAGCTGGTCCTCATAACCATGCATGGTCCACGGGGCCCAGTCGGAGGCTGCAGGCGGGACAGGTGCTGAGGTCCATAGGGGGGAGCCCCCTGCTCTGTGGCCTGAGGTCAGGGCCCGTTCCAACTGGTGCGGGGGTCCTAAGTGCCACCCAGGACAGCATTTCCACGGGAAAGCTCATTCTCCTCTCCTAAATAACCAACCCTACAACTGATCTTTTGGAAAAGACACTTTTAAAGCCAGGGAATTGCTCGCATTTGGAGGACTCGTTCAGTTCGTTTCAGTTTAAAAGAATACATTTCCAAACCATGCCATTTCTTTCTTAAAAGTTTTTCCCCTAGGCCTCATCTTTAAGGAAACAATGACCTCCATCTATGCAAATGAACTTCCAAAGGGTTAACCTCACAAAACTTGTGAAAACCCAAGTGCTGACATGTGCCCCCAGGCACCGGCCTGTTGTCCACACTCACAGGCCTACGCGGGGAAGGAAAGTGACGAAAGTGACGTGGCTGGTGCGGGTCCCACCGGGCCAGCGGATTCGGGTGGCTGGAGACTTCTGGATGCTGCGGTATCATGGCCGTTCCGCAGTGCCTCACTCAAATCCTCCCTGGGAAGGACGGCTTAAACAAACTGAACGCCAGTCTGTATAAAACAGAGCCGCTTCCTCCCGGAAAGCAGCCAAGAAGGGAAACAGAATGTAATTTACATCAAAGGACAGAGCTCTCAGATTTATTTTGACCTCCTGGTTGATCTCAAACGGAATGTAGTTTTACTATGCTTCAAAGAAAAAAACAATTCTTCCTATTTTTCCTCTAGAAGGTCATCATGCTACCAGATGAGGAAAGAGAATGGGTCAGGGCTAGGATCACAGACAAATGTGTCCATTTAAATGACAACGACACGTAAATGACACTTTATTTTCATTTGTCACTGGGTAGCTGGTGTGACAGGACATGGTGCTCACTCATGAGAAACGGTCTCCTAGAATAAGAAATCCTACACAACGCATTTTTAAGGATGAAGAAATAGGAAAAGCAAAGATTACAAGCACTTTAATCACTTAAAGAAGACACCAAAAGAAAAAAATCAGAATCGCTGCAGGGTCAATGTTCTTAATTTATTTAAATAATTTATTTAAAATTTATCTAAATTTATTTAAAATTCTTTGGTGCCATCAAAATAACTAAAAAACCACACGGGGACACAGTTCTGCTTTGCATTACGAGGTCTACACCTGGTTTGGAATCCAGGTATCTTCGTGGATTCCTTTTCCAAATTTGAAATAGGAAGGAACTCTTCATTCTCTATGTGACAGTGTCTAATTATGAATAATTTGGTTTGACGTCCATGGTCTCTCCTGATCATCTCTTCCATCCCGAATATTAGTACAAGTATCAGAGTGAACAGAACCGAAGCTGATACACGGGTGGGAAAGGCTCTTCACCAAGACCCCTGTCCTCTAAGGGGTGCCCAGGCAGCTCAGTCAGTTAAGTGTCTGACTCTTGATTTCGGCTCAGGTGATGATCTATCTCGTGGTTTGCGAGCTCGAGCCCCTCGCGGCGCGCGGACACGGCAGAGCCTGCTTGGGATTCTCTCTCTCCCTCCCTCTCTCTCTGCCCCTCCCCTGCTCATCTCTCTCTCTCTCTCTCTCAAAATAAATAAACACTTAAAAATAATAATAAAAGAGGCACCTGGGTGGCGTTAGTCAGTGAAGTGCCTGATTCGGCTCAGGTCATGATCTCATGGCTTGTGGGTGCGAGCCCCACATCGGGCTCTGTGCTGACAGCTCGGAGCCTGGAGCCTGCTTGGGATTCTCGGTCTCCCTCTCTCTCTGCCCCTCCCCCGCTCACGCTCGGTCTCTTTCAAAAATAAACATTAAAAAAACATTTTTCAATACTAATAAAAAAAAAAAAAAACCCTAGCATCTAGCCACCGCTTACAAGTTTCCAATGATGGGGAAATCATTGCTTCAAAAACAGCCCGTTTCATCAGACAGCTGGGATTGTTGACATCGGCTTCCTTATACCGTAACAAAAATTGCTTGCCTGTAACTTTCACTCTCTGGGAGTCTCAAAAAAAAAAAAAAAATTAGTCTTCAGCCTCTTTTGTATGGCTGCCTTCCAAATATTTGGACATCACGATTCCATTTTCCCCTCCTAGGCCCTTCCGTAGAAACATCCAGTTATTTTAAGTGCTCCTCATCAGATGCTGTTTCCGGCCCCCTCACCGTCTGAGTCATCATCATCTGGACCTGCTCTAACTTATGAGCGACTCGGAAAACCCTGTGCCCGGAAGGGAACGGGATACTTCAGGGGTGGCCTGTCAGCACACACAGCACTAGATGCCATCCGGATTGTTCTGGATGCCGTACTTCTACCTATCCAAGCTTACGCTCATTCTACTTTATTTAAAAAAAAAAAAAATTTTTTTTAATGTTTATTTATTTTTGAGACAGAGAGAGAGCATGAACGGGGGAGGGTCAGAGAGAGAGGGAGACACAGAATCCGAAGCAGGCTCCAGGCTCTGAGCTGTCAGCATAGAGCCCGATGCGGGGCTCGAACTCACGGACCGCGAGATCGTGACCTGAGCCGAAGTCGGCCGCTTAACCAACTGAGCCACCCAGGCGCCCCAAACTCATTCTACTTTAATAGCTCTGTCACACTTCTGGCTGGTGACCTGATCTGTGGCCTCGCTTTTGCTTTGCTACTTGTTGGAAGGTGGGGGGGAAAGGACGTTAGAAGGTTTGTTTTCCGATGGTGGCTGAGATGCAAGGAAATTGTTCCCCCTGGAAGACCATTTGGCGATTAAGATGAAAAAAATCCTTAAATACACACACTGCCATTGACCCTGCGGTTTCAGTTTTCGGAATTTATTTCAAGGAAGTAATTAAGGGCATCTCAAGAGTCACCTCAGAAGATGTTCGCTGGAAACCCTCTCTGTGTCCTACAACACAGGACAAGTTCAAGGAGCTTATGCTAATGGATATACTGCGGTCATTGAAAATGCTGCCGAGGGGGTATTGACGGACACGAAAAGGTGTTTGTGATGGAAAACGCCAGGAAGAAATGGGTGGAAATACAGTGTGGTGCCACATATGTAAAAATGTTGACATAACCAGCTGGTAGGGGCTGTCTGTGGCCTGTCCTGAGCTGAACCAGGAGGAAGAGGGAGGAGGGGGGAGGGAGGTGGCCTCCAGGACAGACGCAGGGAGAACCCTGAGGTGCTACTGCTGGGAGAGAGGGGCATGTGTGGGGACACTTCTCAGGTACTCCTCCAAATCGTCAGCAATGTTACTCACCTCGCAGACTTGCCTATTTTTTTCCTAAGAACTCACAGAAACGCCGAGAGGCCCAGGAGCTGACTCCGAAATTGTGTCTAGGGCTCCAGGCCTCCTGTCCCTGGGCTCGGCACAGCCGAGGGGAGGCAGACACCGGCTCACCTCAGTCAGGTGGGACACATGCCCAGAACGAGTCCAGAGGAACACTCGGTGGGAGAGTAACAGTGGTTAGTTTGGGGTGGTAGAATTATGTGTGAACGACTGTCTTATTTTTTTTTTTAATTTTTTTTTCAACGTTTATTTATTTTTGGGACAGAGAGAGACAGAGCATGAACGGGGAAGGGGCAGAGAGAGAGGGAGACACAGTATCGGAAACAGGCTCCAGGCTCTGAGCCATCAGCCCAGAGCCTGACGCGGGGCTCGAACTCCCAGACCGCGAGATCGTGACCTGGCTGAAGTCGGACACTTAACCGACTGCGCCACCCAGGCGCCCCTATTTTTGCTTATCTGAATTAAATGTTCCACATAAGTATATTACACTTACGTATGTGCTTATTTTAACATTTATTTACTTATTTTGAGAGAGAAAGACAGAGAGGGAGAGAGAGAGCATGGGGAAGGGGCAGAGAGAAGCGGGGGGAGAGAGAATCCCAAGCAGGCTCCGCACTGTCAGTGTGGAGTCTGATGTGGGGCTCGATCTTGTGACCGCAAGATCACCACCTGAGCTGACGGCAAGAGTTGGGACGCTCAGCTAACTGAGCCACCCAGGCGCCCCATGTTGCTTGCTTTTAGGGTATCCTTCAAGGATACTCAGCCACTTACTTTCCTAACAATGACACTGGGCAGACCTCCGGCTCGGGCCCGGGTCACAGCGAGCCACACAGAGTTAGCCGTCCCACGGCTGTCCCACCGTGCTACCCAGGCAATGCGGCTCACCGGGCGCACGGCGCACAGAGATACAGGGGAAGTGGGTTCGGTCGTAAGAAGCGAGGAAACTCTAACACATGCTACAACATGGATGAGCCTGGGGGACACTGCACGGATCGAAACATGCCAGTCACCGAAGGACAACCTTCCCTGGGGTGTCTGGGGGAGTGGAGTTCAAGGAGACACATAGGAGAGCGGTGGCTACCAGGGGCCGGGCGGGGGGGGGCCGGTGGTGGGGAGAACGGGGGTTAGTGTTTCACGGGGACAGAGTTTCAGCTTGGAAAGGGAGAAAGTTCTGGAGACGGATGGGGGTGACGGCCGCACAACGGTGTGAACGTACGTGATGCCACTCAGCTGTGCACTTAAAGACGGCGGCCACGGCAAACGTTCCGTTATGTGTATCTCACCACGATTTTTTTAAAGAACGCACGACGCCGGAGCCCCGTAAACCCCTCGAAAGGAGAAAAGGTTCAGGAGAGCACTTCTCCCGACTCTGTAGCAATGCAGCGTGAACACACAAGTGGCTCATCTCCTCTTTCTTCTGGCAGGTGGGAACGCTAAAACGTTTCCATTAGCGTCAGCGGCAATTTGCACCGGGACTTGGGTTCTATTACGCATTTCGCCATCCCCGTGTCATTCAGCTCTGCGTAAATGCAAGCAATTTCTGTTTTGAGAAGTCAACTGTCTCGGGTAATGAGGCAGCGGCGGGCAGGGGAGGGGCGGGAGGAGACACCCCGAAGGATGGGGGTCCTCCCAGACGACACACACTGTAATCAGGACTCTCCTCTCCCTACCCGTGTCTCTCCGAGGCCTCGCCCCCTTCCACGAGGTTGTAACGAACACAAGAACGATAGCAAGGTTTCGGAAAGGCAAAAACAGAATCTACTCTCCAAGGACACGTCCCCATCTGAAGGACGAGAGCCCTTCAGATGGCCCCTGTTCCTCGCTGTCCTGGATCATCGGCCATCCTGCCCACTGGTCTCATCAGTCAGACGGAGAGAGGCGGAGGGCACAAGAGGAGAGGACACAGGAGGGCATTTACTGGGAGAGACTCATTTTTCAAACCAGAGAGCTTTTTCTGTACCCAGGGGCGGGGAAGGGGGGGGGGAGATAAAATTCGTCTCCATCAGATAAATTTTCAAAAAACACAAAACCTGACTAACACTCTATTTGCCAGAACACTTTGAAAATCAGCAGTGAAGGGTGCCTGGGGGGCTCAGCTGGTTAAGTGCCCCACTTCCGCTCAGGTCATGATCTTGAGGTTTTAGAGTTTTAGCCCCGAGTCCGGCTCAGTGCTGACAGCTCGGAGCCTGGAGCCTGCTTCGGACTCTGTGTCTCCCTCTCTCTCTGCCCCTCCCCCGCTCACACTCTGTCTCTCTCTCTCTCAAAAATAAACAGACATTAAAAAAAAAAAAACTTAAAAAAGAAAGAAAGAAAGAAAGAAAGAAAGAAAGAAAGAAAGAAAAGACAGTCAGCACTGAAAAGCAACTTCAGTGACCAAAAGGGAAGAAAGGGGCCCAGAACCTAAGGACCAAAGGCCTTCTGCTCCAGACCTGACATCTACAAGGAGGGCGATGGGACACAAAGACATATCCTCACCCCGTCTCCAAGATAGTACGATTGGTGGTCCTAATCTGGGGACAGAGACTGGAAGGCAACAGAAAGGTATAGTTTAAACAACAGAGTCGGGGCACCGGGGTGGCTCAGTCAGTTAAGCGTCCGACTTCGGCTCAGGTCATGATCTCGCGGTTTGTGAGTTCGAGCCCCGCGTCGGGCTCTGTGCTGACAGCTCGGAGCCTGGAGCCTGCTTCAGCCCCTCGCCTGCTCATGCTCTGTGTCTCTCTGTCTCTCAGTAATAAATAAACGTTAAAAAAAATGTCTTTTTTTTAAAAATAAACAACAGAATCAAGGGATCTCACAGAAGAAAGTGTGGCCATGAAATAAGGAAAATGAAGCTGAAAATAGTCACTATCCGTCTAAGGTCAACTACCTGGTGGCAGCGCTGAGCGCCGCGCCCCAGTGCCTAGCTCGGTGGACAAGTGTCCTTGTCCTCGAGCCCCGTGCTTCTCGCGGACAGCTCTCACATTCCAGTTCCTATGAGGCCACTGTTTCAGAAATGGCCAGAAAAAATGGAAAGTGGACATGGGCTGGGCTATCCCAGTGCATTTGGGACATCAAGAATCTCACAGTTCCTCCTCAACTTCTAGAAAGCAGTCGTCGTAGAAGGACATGTCCACGTGAGCATGCTGTGCTACCTCCGTGAAGCCAGTGGCCTCCCAGGAGGCAGGACTCCCCCCATGAGCATGACCACAGCCTTCTCTCCAAGGCTCCAGGAAACCGGCCCAGGGAGCAAAGAAAACAAACGACTCCTTCCTTCTTCTTTTTTTTTGAGACAGAGAGAGACAGAGCATGAACGGGGGAGGGTCAGAGGGAGACACAGAATCTGAAGCAGACTCCAGGTTCCGAGCTGTCAGCACAGAGCCCGACGCGGGGCTCGAACTCATGGACTGTGAGATCATGACCTCAGCCGAAGTCGAACGCTTAACCGACTGAGCCACCCAGGCGTGCCACGACTCCTTCCTTCTTTAGCCAATTTGCAGGCATCGATCTGGCTTCAAGTGCCTGTGACCCAGACCAGGTGCAGTTCTACCAAGGGAAATGCAGGATTAATTGAGTCACCCTTGACCTTCGGGAGCTTCGACAGAAGGACTCCTGGCCAGCGTGACCTGAGTGAGATGGGAAGCAAACTGCTTCATAACTGCCCCCCACCCCCAGCCCCTGGCCTCTCCCGATGACAGTGGGATCCAAATAAACAGAACTGAAAGATGACGCCGACCAGATCTCTCACTCCAATTTTCGGATCTCCTTCACGGACCGGGTTGCGACTCAAGAACTTGGTGAGGAAATCCTGGGTCTCTAACAGGCAAACGCTAGATCTGGGCCGTTCATAAATCCAGCTGCTGGTGCTCACGTTTGCGGTTCCATTCCTGCACCCTGGTCACCAAGCCCTTCTCGGCTGCGCCCTGGCTCAGGGTACAGGCTTCTCTGTGCTCCTCAAGCCCCGTGAATCGACTGCTGAGCGTGGACGACTAAGCTTCCACCAGAAAATGAAGGCCAGGACCCCAGCCTCCGGGCCTCCCCTCTGCCACAGCCACTTTGCTGGTTGGCTTTATTAAAAAAATCCCAAGAGTCTACCGAAAAGCAGCGCGGGCTGGGACGGGAAATCGAGTTGGGAACAATAATCTGGGCTTTTGGAAGCCATGGCGGACCCAAGAGCGGGATCCCCAGAGTGGGGCTTTAGGGGTAAAGCCACAGTGGGTCTTTCCAAACCCTTCATAATATTTTATTTAAAATGTGCTTTGGAACGTATCACTAGATTCGCGTGATAATATGTGTTTAATCTGTAAGTGTCTTAATATAGATGGAGGAAGGAGAGCTATCCTCAAAATGTTTTTGCTAATAGGGCGTTTGGTCAAAAAAGCGGGAGCCGTCGCGGGGGGCATCACTGCTATCTCGCATCTGATTCCTACATCTGTCAGTGGGTTTTGTGGCCATGTTAAAAGACACCAGGCTCCTATATTTGGCTTCGTGCTGCCTCCTCCCACCCATCTGTCTACAACTGCTAGCTATCCAACACCTAGAACACAGGAAGCTGGGTTTCTGAACAACCCACTTTACCCAGAGGAAAGAGCTGTGCACAGTGGTTCCTTGCCGACCACAAAATACTGGCAGTGTCCATCATTCTTGCGGAAAATGTGTTTCGCAGCCAGAGCAAAATAACTTCTTTTTTTTTTAATGTTTATTTGGTTTTTGAGAGAGACAGAGCGCAAGCGGGGGAGGGGCAAAGAGAGAGGGAGACACAGGATCCCAAGCAGGCTCCAGGCTCTGAGCTGACCGCACAGAGCCCGACGCGGGGCTCGAACCCACGCACCGCGAGATCGTGACCTGAACCAAAGTCGGATCCTCAACCGACTGAGCCACCCAGGCGCCCCAGAGCAAAATAACTTCTAAAGAAAAAACTCACGTGTACGTGGATTTAGCGAGGAAAAAGGTTACAACTCAAAAGGTTGAAGTTCTTCGGCAAAATAAAAGGACACGGTGCCTTCAGCAAGTTATCGGTAATAACTCAAAAAAAAGGGACCGTCAGTACATTCCTGTCCTATCTCTGAAGAAAATCAACTGTGTAACAGCTACAAACATGACAGCCAGGGGCAATACCACACTGAATTGATTTTTAACTAGAATATGACTCTTAGTAGTAGCTGGTTTACACCCTGAAGATGGCCTCCCCCTCACGCTCCCACTCCATATAGGACTTAAAATCCACTAGAACACTTGGTTTTAACGGAAGACAACCCACAGGAAGTCTCTCATTAATCCACACAGTAGAAGCGTATCCTATTATTATAATAAAGAAATCCTTATTAGCGAAGTATTCCGTTCAGATGCTCCCCACTGCGTGGGGAATGCCCATTTTACATAGGAAGGAACCTTGGCTCAGAGCTGCATGACTCATCCAGGAGTTGGGGAAGAAGGGAGGGGGCCGGCCTAATAGATACATCTAACGTGCTCACACACGCATGCTCCCGTCTAGCGCAATTGGGACAACGGAAGGGTATAGACAAAGGGTATAGACCTGCACTCCCTGGGGTGATACGTATCCAACATTGGTTAGACACATGAATGTACAAACTCCCCGTCACCACAAAGTAAAAATTTCGTGAGCCAACTTCTGGTTTTCCGGGCCAGCGCGTGAAGAGTTGGGAAGTTATCACTCCATCCTAAGCTATCGACGACTCTTCTGAGTTCCCTCAGAGAAGTGAGATCATAGAGCAAACCGCTACTCCAAAAACTGGAGACACCCAAAGGTGAATACAGAGAATCACAACTTACTGGAGGACCCATCTGTGCAGGAACCTTGTCCGGGTAACGAAATCAGAACGGTGACAGATGAACTGCTGGAGGGAGGTCGCTGTGGACAAGCCTGAGAGCTAAAAACTCCAGGGGCATCAGTCATAGGTGGCCCCCCATACCTCTGTGAGTGTTTACCTCCAGGAGCTTAACCAGGTTTCTGGACGACAGACCCCTTCCTTCATGCTTCCAGCAGGAGAGGAAAAAGGATCATTTGGAAATATGCCAGAGCATTCTGTTCTTGACAAGGCCTGCCCTCAACAGAAGCTATTTTACCACAGCCTAACCCCATGGAAGTTTATCAGAGCCTAACCAACCTGGAGAAAGGAAAATGCTGGACCCAGCCTGCCCCTAGCCTTCTGCGTGGAAGAAGGGAAATACTCCTTTCTAATCAACTTTAGCTGCCCTGTCCCACCCATGTGGGAGAGAAACTGGGAAGCAATTGTGAAGTTCACAGCCCAGGGGCACAGGCTCACTAAAAGATGAAACCTAGCAAATGACTATAGAAGGCTTCCCCTGCCTCCAACACCTACCTTATCACTACAGGCCTATTTACTTGAGTTCCTTTTACCGAGCACATCATACTCGGCTTTTAAGAAAAACTTACAAGGCATACTAAAAGGCAAAAAACAAAGTTTGAAGAGACAAAGCAAGCATCAAAACGGGCTTAGATATGGCAGGGATGTAGGAATTACCATACCAGGAATTTAAAACAACTATGATTCGTATGTTAAAAGCTCTAATGGAGGGGCGCCTGGGTGGCTCAGTCGGTTAAGCGGCCGACTTCAGCTCGGGTCATGATCTCGCGGTCCGTGAGATCGAGCCCCGCGTCGGGCCCTGTGCTGATGGCTCAGAGCCTGGAGCCTGTTTCGGATTCTGTGTCTCCCTCTCTCTGACCCTCCCCCATTCATGCTCTGTCTCTCTCTGTCTCAAAAAATAAATAAACGTTAAAAAAAAATTAAAAAAAAAAAGCTCTAATGGAAAAAGTAGACAACATGGAAGGACAAATGAAGAACAGAGAAACAGAAATGGAAATTCTAGTCAAGAACCATACAGAATTACTAGAGATCAAAACACTGTAACAGAAATGAAGAGTGGCTTTGATGGACTCATCACTAAACTGGGCACAGCTGACGGAAGACTCTCTGAGCTTGAGGATATGACAGTAGAAACTTCCGAACTGGAAAGCAGAGATTTAAAAAACAAAGAACAAAAGAACGCTGAAAGAAATCAGAATGGAGTTATCCAGGAAATGCTGGATAACTACCAAAATGTACACACATGTATAATGGGACTACCAGAACGAGAAGGAAGAGAGGCAGGAATAAAAGATTTATTTGAAGTGGTAATGACTGAGAATTTCCTCACGTTAATGTCAGATGCTGAATCACAGCTGCAGGAAGATCAGAAAATACCAAGTGGGATAAATAACAAAAAAGACAGAAAACATAAAAAACCAAAAACTACACCTAGACATAGCATATTCAAACAGCAAGAGTCAAAATTTTATTTTCATTTACTTGTATTTATTTATTTTTTTAGGATTTTATTTGTAAGTCATCTCTGCACCCAACATGAGGCTTGAACTCACAACCCCAAGATCGAGAGTTGCATGTCCTACCAAGTGAGCCAGCCAGGTGCCCCTTTAAAAAAATCTTGAAAGAAGATGGGGAGGAAGGAAACAGAGAAACAAAGATAAGAATTCTACCCAGCTTCTCATAAACCGTGCAAGCAAGAGAATGGAATGAAATATCTATAGTTTTGAGAGAAAAAAATTGCCAACCTAGAATTCTATACTCCGTGAAAATAATCTTCCAAAGTGAAGGAGAAATAAAGACTTTCTCAGATAACAGAAATTGAGGCAATCTGTGGCCAGTAGACCTGCCTTGCAAGAAATATTAAAAGGAACTCTTCAGAGAGAAGGAAAATAATACAGGGCAGAAACTCAAATCTCCATAAAAAAGTAAGAACATCAGAGAAGGAGTAAGTGATGGCAAAATGACAACTTTAATTTTTTTTTAAGTTTATTATTTTTGAGAGAGAGAGAGAGAGAGAGAGCGCACACAGGGGAGGAGCAGAGAGAGAGAGAAAGGGAGGGAGGGAGGAAGGATCCCAAGCAGGCTCCGTGTTGTCAGCACAGAGCCCAATTCAGGACTCAAACCAACAAACTAAGATCATGACCTGAGCTGAAACCAAGAGTCAGACGCTTAACTGATGAAGCCAGCCAGGCGCCCCCAACTTTAATTTTTCTCATCCTCAATTGATCTAACAGGTAAAGGTTTGTTCAAAATAATAATAGAAACAATTTTGCATGCTTATCTATAGTATATATATTTAGGTACACACTATACATATGAAATGAATGACAGTGATGATTCAAGGAACAGGAGGGAAGAATTCTTAATATGTTGTTATAAGATACTTACACTAACTGTGAAGCAGTCTAGTGTTATTTGAAATTAGACTTGGATTAGTTCTAAATGCATATTGCAAACACTAGGCCAACCGCTAAAACAATGGGAAAAAATAGGAGAGAAAAATGGAATTATGTAAAATGCTCAATGAAAGCTACAAAAGGCAGAAACAGTGTAGAAGACAAAAATAACAGAACAAGGCAAGGAATAGAAAAGGCTAACAAATATGGTACATGTCAATACAACTATAGTAATAACCACCTTAAATAGCAATAACACACCAATTAAAAGACAGAGTCAGAGAAGATCAGTAAACAAGACCCAACTAGCTGTATATTGTCCTCAAGAAATCTACTTCCAAAACAGAAAGCACTGAGCCTACATGGGTTTACTGATGAAGTCTACCAAACACTTAAGGAAGAAATCATTACAAATTCTCTACAATCTCCTTCAAAAGATAGAAGCAAAGTTAATACTTCCTAACTCATTCTATGGAGCCAACATTACCCTAATAACAAAACCAAAGACATCACGAGAAAATGGCAAACCAGTATCTCTTATGAATGTAGATGCAAAAATCTCCAACAAAATATTAGCAAATTGAATCCAAAACCATGACAAAGTAGGACTGATCTTAGGTATGCAAGACTGGTTCAACATGTGAAAGCTGATTAATGTAATCCATTTGACAAAATCCAATACTCCTTCATGATAAAAACTCTATTCTAGGAATAGAGGGGAAACTTCTTCAGCTTGATAAAGAACATCTACAAAAAACTTAGAGCTAACTTCATACTTAGTGGTAGGAAACTAGAAGCTTTCCTGCTAAGATCAGAAATATGGCAAGGAAGGACACCTGGGTGACTTGGTTGGTTAAGCATCTACTCTTGATTTTGGCCCAGGTCACGATCCCAGGGTTGTGGGATCGAGCCCTTTGTTGGGCTCTGTGCTGAGTGTGGCGTCGGCTTGCAACTCTCCCTCTCTCTACCCGCCCCACCCCCTGCCACCCCTCTCCCCTGCTCATGCTCGCTCTCCAAGATAAGAAATAATATGGCAAGGATGTTTACCACTTTTCAACATCATACTAGAAGTCCTAGCTAATGCTAGGAAACAAAAAGTACGCTATAGATTAAGAAGGAAGATGTTTGCAAATGATATGACTGTCTATGTAGAAAATCTGAAAGCACCGAAACCTCCTGGGACTAATAAGTAATTACTGCAAGGCTGCAAGATACACCGTTAATATATAAAAACCAACTGCTTTCTTATATACGAACAATGAACAGTGGAATTTGAAATTAAAAAAACAATACCATTTACATTAGCACCCCCAAATGTAAATACTTTGATAGAAATTTAACAAGATAGGCATAAAATTTGTATGAGGAAAACCGTAACACTGACAATGGAAATAAAGAAAGAACTAAATAAATGGAGACAGTCCACGTTCATGAGTAATAAGACTCAATACTGTCAAGATGTCAATTCTTACAGCTTGATCTATAAATTCAACACAAACAAATGAACATCCCAGCAAATTATTTTCTGAGCATCAACCGATTCTCAAGTTTATACAAAAGGCAAAAAAACAAAAAACAAAAAACACAAAAAACAGAATAGCCAACACAATATTGAAGATGAAGTACGAAGTTGGAGGACTGACATCACCCAAATTCAAGAACTACTATAAAGTTAAAGTAATCAAGACAATGTGGTATTTGACAAAGGCGCAAAGGCAATACAATGGGGCAAAGGCAGCTTTCTAACAAACGGGGCTGGGACATCGGGACATCCACATGCAACAATCAGCCCATCTAGACACAGATCTTCCACTCTTCTCAATAGTTAACTCAAAACGGATCAAAGACCTGATTATGAAGCCAAACTATAAAACTCCTGAAACAAAATGTAGGAAAAAAATCTAGGTGATTTTGGCAATGACTTTTCAGATATAACGTCAAAGGCATGATCCATGAAAGGATTGATAAAGCTCAATCTCATTAAAATTAAAATATCTGCTTTGGGAAAGACATTGTCCAAAGAACAAGAAGACGAGCCAAAGTCTGAGAGAAAGAATTTACAAACGACATATCTGATGGGGGATGGTTATCCACAATATGGAAAGAACGTTTAAAATTCGGTAAATGGGCAACCCGCTTAAAAAAAAAAAAATGGATGAAAGACCTGAGCAGGTACTTCCCCAAAGAAGACAAATGGAGGGTAAATAAATTTATCAAAAGAAAGTCAGTATCATATATCGTTAGGGAAATGCAGATTTAAGTAACGAGATTCCACTTCCAACCTATTACAACAGCCCAAATCAAAAACACTGACCGTACCAGACGCTGCCGAGGAAGCGGGGCAAAAGGAACTCTCATTCGTTGCTGGTGGGAATGCAAAATGGTACAGCCACTTCGGAAGACAGCTTGGTAGTTTCTCGCAAAACCACACGTACTCTTACTACGTGATCCAGCCGTCTTATTCCGTGGTCCGCACCCAAATGAACGGAAAACTTACACGTACGCACAAACCCGCCCAGAGATGTTTACGGCAGCTTTAGTCACAGCTGCCAAAGCTCAGAAGCAACCAAGATGTCCTTCAGGAGGTGGATGGGTAAACTGGGGTCCACTCAGACAACACAGTCGTATTCAGTGGTGAGAACAAATACACCATCAAGCCACGAGAAAGCACGGAGGAAGCGTCGATGCACGTTACTAAGTGAAAGAAGCCAATCTGAAAGGCAACGGGCTGTATGATTCTAACTAGATGACGTTCTGGAAAAGGCCCAACTATGGAGACAGAAAAAGGATCGGTGGTTGTCAGGGACTGGGGCGGTGGAGGGATGAATAACTGGAACACCGAGGACGTTTAGGGCAGTGAAACTATTCTGTAGGATAAAGCAGGGGTGGATTCACGTCACCGCACATTTGTTCAGACCCACAGAACGTACGGCACTAAGAGTGGACCGTAACGTAAACTAGGGACTTTGGGGGATTACGACGTGCCGGCGTTGGTTCCCTGAACGTAGCAATGGACCATTCTGCAGGGACATGCTGACAGCGGGGGAGGCGCGCATGTGTAGGGGCAGGAGGCATGTATGGGAATCTCCGCACTCTGTGCACGATTTTGCCGTCAAGCCTAAAACTGCTCTAAAAAATAAAGTCTTTAAAAAAAAAAAATCTGTGAACTGATATATACCATCCTGTATTTTCTATCTTATTCCTTTTTTTTTTTTTCCCAACAAATTTTGGTCACCTCCTAAGTATACTTATTTCACCCCCCGCTAAGGAGCTTGAAGGAAGTCAGCCAAACATGACTAGAGGGCAGTGTCTCCAGCAGCCCTCTGCAATCCATGCTGTCTACTCCGCGGGCTCCACAGGCGACAGAGGGCCACACGTGACTCATTCGTGGTTTCTGAGCAAGAGGATTTCCCAGCCCCCAGCTCCCAGCCCGAGGCTAGATGGGTCCCTGCAGTTACCTGGAGGGAGGGTCTCCATGCTTTGTGCTTTCTCATCCCCGTTGCTGTGATGTAGGTCTTTCTTTTTAATTGGGTCAATTTCATTCCAGTCCTCCTAAGGGGAACAAAGACACGAAATGGGTTGATCAGTTCCTCAAGCACACCTTCACTCACCAGTTCAATAAACACTTGAAGTCTTGGGACGCCAGAGAGCCCTGGGGACGTAACAAGGAGGGAGAGAGAATTCCCATCCCAGAACTTCTCGGAGGGTGGAGGTGTGTGTGGGGGGTGGGGGGGGGGGGGGGAGAAAAGCGTGGGAATGACCTTTTCCAAGGAAGGATTTGCAACTTCTCTCTTCATTTTATATTTACACTGCATATCTCGGGGAAGGCAATACTCCGGAAAACCCAGGGCTTTGTGGATTTGTGAAAGTAGGGGAAGGGAGGTAGGGAAAGTAGATTAAATAAAATAATTCAGTAGTGGTTAAATTAAAGCCATTAAAATGATGGTAGCTCTCCAGACATCTTAGATGGTTAAGGACACCTTAGGACCAGATTTCTCCCTCTTGGGTCCCTTTGAGCCCTCCTCTGACGTTGCTAAATGATTTGTTTAATTCTGCTGAGTAACAGTGGAGGGAGGAGGAAGGACCAGCCAAGCTTTTCCTCGGGCTTCACTCTAATAGGACTGCCAATGGAACAGAGCTGTAAATTAAGGGTTTAATGTGAAACCAGAATAAGATATAAGCTCTGGCAGAACTTATTCAGCTCATCTGCACAAACAATTTACTCTAATCCATCAACATTAAATCAAACCAAAAAACATCTCCATGACCACAGAGCTAAATATATCTTTCAACCACTTGGAATCTGATTTCTCTGAATCAAGTAAGAAAGATTTCTGTAGAAGAACCCAGATCATCAGAAATGTCCTACGGCTAGTCATTTTCCTACACAGATTTCCGTGAGCCAAGCCGTGTCGACTGGCCATTCTCTGGAGCAGATGTTGTCGGGATGAGCCCTCCCTGGGGACAGACCAGACCAGGTCTGCATAGGTTTGTCCGCTAGCACTCCTCCAGACCAGCGTGGGCTGCGTGTTGTGCAAAAGGGGACCACTGGAGACATTCTGGCTCTCTCAAACGTAAAGTGAGATCTGCAAGGAGGGTAATTCTCAGGTGCTGGGCCAAATCAGGCATTTTTCCCAAATGCTGCTTGCTTTGCCAATAACCTCCATTTTCACTCAAACGGTACAGTAACGAAAGAGAACCCATGCCTAAGCTTCCCCCCCCCACCCCCCTTGAGGCCAGCTTTTTCTTCAGCTGCTTCTTCAGTGCTATAGCTGGGTTTATCCCACCAGGGCCACCTCGGGAATGATGGGTTGGGGGCACCCGGGAGGTGCAGAACAATGGGCTGGAGACAAATGCTCCTGTGCCTTGGTGGTCCTGTCCCTGCCCACACCTGTCACAAGACCTCTGCCCTTCAAATGCCCCAAGTCCTGTGACTTCTGAAGAGTTTATCCTGCATTTTAACAAAAGTATTAAAATGCACCAGTATCCCAATTTATTTTTGGCGGCAAGCAGTTTTTCAAAGGTATTCATAATTTGGCTTTTGAGACCATTTGGTTAAAAATAAACTTTCAATTTACTATCAGTGATGATTTCGCGGAAAGCTTGGCAAAGGCGTGGGAGGAAGAGAATCTAACCTATTGCCTTTACAATATACGGAAATGTATGAATACTAAATCCAGTGAGTAATGAAGTTACCAGAGTCATGCTGTGCGTACTTTTAATTAAGCATTATTAATTTTTATTTTGTAGCTCGCTTGTAGCCTTTTGTGGCTAATAACTCTCTCCCCCCCTGCAGGCATTACAGTGGCGAAATGGATCAAACCATTTAACCTTGTACTTGAATAAAATCAAAAGTGAAGGGTGCTGCTGGGGCCAGTGCCCCAGAACCAAGGCATTGTCTGTACTGTTGACAAAATCAGCATTGAGGCAGGTCAACCATCAGTGCTCTCTCAGAAAATAAATGCTTCCTTCTTCCCGCAGGCAAGACGGACTGGGTCCAGAGGCGACATTCCTTAGCCTCCCTTCCCCCTCCCAAATCCACCATGCCCACCCTAAAACCAAAGCTGGGGATGAGAACATATTGAACGGCCAAGTCCCAAGCAGGTGAAATAACGCTAAGGGCCAATTATGAATGCCTGCGACACACGTGGTGTTGCGCACGGATGCTTCACAGAGAATTCCTAGTTCACAACGGGACGTGGAACTACCTGGGTCACATAGTGGGTAAGAAGCTAAAGTTGGCCTTTGATGAATCAGGCCTCAGTTTAAACCAAGTTAGAAGAACCCGACTCTCACAATATCATAAAAGTCCAAGGATACAGGGCGCCTGGGTGGCTCAGTCGGTTAAGCGTCCAACTTCGGCTCAGGTCATGATCTCGCGGTCCGTGAGTTCAAGCCCCGCGTCACGCTCTGTGCTGACAGCTCAGAGCCTGGAGCCTGCTTCGGATTCTCTGTCTCCCTCTCTCTCTGACCCTCCCCCGTTCATGCTCTCTCTCTGTCTCAAAAATAAATAAACATTAAAAAAATTAAAAAAAAAAAAAAGCCCAAGGATACGGTGCCAGGAGGTCGTTCGCAAAGGACTCGTTCGTTCTGGACTCCCAAGTTAAAAATTGCAAATTACCACGTAAACTACCTGCTCCCAGAGTAACATGAGGAGGAGGAGGAAGAAAAGGGGGAACTGTCTAGGCCACTCAAGCCCCATTCTAGCCACTGCGCACACACTGAACTTCCTTCCAGTGCTATTACTACCCCCATTTTACAGGTGAGAAAGCCGGGCACTGGAAGCTTAAGTACATAATGAGGTTAGATTCAAACCCCAGGGGATGGATGGACTGATTGATTGATTTTTAAATTTTTAATGTTTATTTTTGAGAGAGAGAGAGAGAGAGAGAGAGAGAGAGAGAAACAGAGCATGAGCGGGGGGGGGGGGTGCGGGGAGAAGAGAGAGAGAGGGAGACACAGAATCCAAAGCAGACTCCAGGCTCTGAGCTGTCAGCACAGAGCCCGACGCGGGGCTCGAACTCACAAACTGTGTGATCATGACCTGGGCCAAAGTCGGACACTTAACCGACTGAGCCACCCAGGTGCCCAAACCCCAGGGGATTCAGTACCGGAGTCCACGGTCTCAATCATTCTACTGTACTGCCTTTAGGTAAAATAACTTCCCCCACTACCAGCTAGATAGACACGAGTAAAGCAAAACAATGTATCAGCCATTTGTTCATCTCAGGATATGTCTGATTACTGTAAATTCCTAATTGTTCAGGATGATTGATCCGATTCACTGGCTGAGACAGCCGGTGCCCATGTACAACGCACACCTTGTCAACAGCTCACCCTTCCAGACGCTTGTCATGTTCCACTCTCCTCCTGTAACCCTGACCCATGGCCTTTGCTAGATGGAAGAACGTCCCCAGAGATACAGTGAGGAGTGGGCAGGTTCACCTTGGCTGAGCGTGCCCACTCGGGCGCAAACAAGCATCCCACCTGATGGCACAGTGCCACAGACCCTGCAGAGTGTGGGGAAGGCTCCGAGAAGCCTGTGGCCAAGAAGTGACACCTCAGCAGAGATCTGAGGGGTCAAGAATGGACCTGGCAAGGAGAAATGATGGGGCTCTGGGGGAGATGAGGGTTCTGGTGGAGGGAAGAAAATGAAAGGTAGAAAATGGGAAGGCATGGAAGTGGTGAGATACTGAGACTTGAGACTTCCGTTCCAGAAACATCGCATTGGCTGTAGTGTAGGGAGCAGACGGAGGGGACAGAAGAGAGGCCAGGGGGCCACGAGGGCAATGCAGCAAGGGACAGCGGGGAGCCGGCTCAAGCCTGGGTCCTAGAGATGCAGAGAGGAGACCGGCGCGACCACAGGGCGAGGATTGGAAGAGGAAAGCAGGAAGGAAGGAAGGAATCCGAGATGGAGAGTTCTGACCTGGGCGTTTCAGACAGGAGGGGCATTCACAGCTAAGGAACACGAGAAAGTTGTCTGAGTGGGGCAAAGAGGGGAGCTGGGAGATACAGACGAGCCTGTTCAGGAAATGTGGAGGTTCCCGCAAGATACCGAAAGGAGGTACCTGGCAGACACAGGAGACACACGGCTGGAGTTCTGGAAAGGCAGGAGGCCATCGAAGCTGCTGGCGGGCATGTGAGACCATCGGCTGGGGGTGGGGGGTATGAGCCAAGTGAGAACGGGTCGCAGGGCAGAGGGAGATGCAGGACACACGACAAATTGGGAAGAGCCCTGGCCCACGAGCTGGAGCCTCGGGGTCTCGCCACAGGGATCTGAGGAAGTCACCAGCCTCCCTCCCTCCGTTGCGGCACCGGGCTGAAGGTCTCATGGTCCCTGCCTGCCCTTGGCGTTCCTGGGTACCGGGTATTCTCAGCACTTTTTTATACTTTCCACCCATTTCACATGGTTGGTATGCAAAAGCTCTTCAGGTCCTTGGAGGGCAGGAGGGCTCTGTCACATTTCTGGTGTATCCCATGGCACCAAGTGTGGCACTGGTCTCAGGTTGGTCACATGATAATAAACGCTCACCCTCACGCTACTTACTCAGATTGATGACTGGCTTCGCCCACTTTGCAGTGGAAGCTTTTCATGACAACACCCCCCCCCAATACATCTACATACATGATGAAACGCATTTACACCAGCGGGGGGGGGGGGGGTGGGGAGGGGGTGTGGAGGCTCGTTTCAAAGGGGAAACGTGTGAAATGCAACAGTGTGGAGAAGGCTCCAGTGCCCAGGACCCGCTGACAGGCGGGACGTGTTACCAACTGATCTGTTTGTTTCCTCCCATTTAAGAGAAAATGATGCGGTGACAGGCAGGTCCTCTTTTCAGTGACAAGTAGAAACGGCTAAGATTAGAGGAGTAATGATGCGGTTTGATGCTGGGTCAGAAGTTGCAGAGCATTCAAGGCCTGGGATCCGGTCAGCCTGCTGTTATTCCCCGGGGGCGGCAGCCTCCTCTCTGCTTTGTGTCTCTGGCTTGCAGAGGAGGGATACTGACATGGAACTGACATGCGGAATGACCAACGCAGGCTGAACACGGGACTGCGGATCAGGCTGCAAAGTGGGTTCCCTCAGGGAGGTTTCTTTAGCCAGAGGTCTGCCACCCATATCAACGATCATGGAGCAGGGAGGATGCTGCTACCCCCCACCCCACACCCCCCACTCGTCTTCACTGTTTAGACCACAGTGTGGGAAAGACCCGGAGAGAGCCTCACCTCTGGCACTGAGGCTGTCTCTCCCTTGGGAAAGGGCATATGAGCCCAGATAATGCAAAACGCAATCTCCTGTCCTCCCACTTACTCACGTACCTGGGCTCGTGGCTATTATTAAGCGTATTTGAATTGGGTGAGTTTTCACAGAGTCTTTAGAAGTTCTAGATACACACTGTGCCCACGCTGTTCTTACGAATGGGTAACAGAAGCAGTCTGTTACCTGAAGCACAAATGGTGATCAAGTCAGGCTGGGACTGAGATCAGATGGAAATAAATGACGGAGTGATGTCTATTTATCTAGCATAATTAGAGAGAGCAGCAGCCAAAATTCATCTCGTTTCTAAGACGATAAAAGAGCAGTAGGTTTTAATAAAATGACACGTTTTTCAGAAATAGTCAATCCAATAGGTTGGTTTATGGCATAGTTACAAAAATTAATTCAGTGTAAATATAGCTTTATTTATTTAAGGAATATTCCCCATCATATTCCCAGTATGATCTGTCTTTGTTTCAAAATAAGAAGAAATACAAAAAATAAATTAAAAAAATTAGAAGCGGGGGCCTAGGTGGCTCAGTCGGTTACGTGTCCGACTTCGGCTCAAGACCTGATCTCAGTTTGTGAGTTCAAGCCTCGGGCCTTCTGCTGTCAGCACAGAGCCTGCTTTGGATCTGCTGTCCCCACCTCTCTCTGCCCCTCCCCCCCTACTCATGCGTGCACTCTCTCTCTCTCACAAAATAAGCATTTAAAAAAAAAAAAGGTAAGAAGAAATAAATAAAAATTGGGCTTGGCTTTTGCCAGAGAGGCTGCGGAGGGAAGAGCTGTGAAAGCTGCTTCCGGGTCACGGGTGTGGAGGCAGAAAGGCCTCAGTGGTGGTGTTGGGGCGGGGACAGCGAGGGTCAGCGAGCTGTGCAAGCAGCCTCTTCCGTACTAACAGATCGCCATCGACTTGTTAAGGGCACCGATGGGTCCAACCCTTCTTGTCCCAGATGGGAAAAGCGATCGGCAAGGGCTAAGTGACTTATCAGGTTATCAACCAGCGCAAAACAAGTTCCCTCAAACCCGAGGAGCCTGAAACAAGAAACGTTTATTATCTCACCCAGCTTCTCAGAGTCAGGAATCTGGGTGGTTCCGGCTCACGGTCTCTCATGAGGCCGCCGTGAAGACGGCGGCCAGGGCTGCCAACCATCTGAGGGTCTGACCGCGCTGAGGGGCCGCTCCCAAGGGTGTTCACTCACACGGCCGCCGGTGGAGGCCACAGTGCCTTACCACGGACTCCTGCCCAGGGCTGCGCGAGTGCCCTCGCAGCGCGGCAGCTGGCCTCCCCCACGGTGAGAGATCTGACGGGAGGGGAAGGTGGAGGGGAGACAGACAGAGGGAGGGAGGCAGACGCCAGGACTCCCTTCACCACTTAGTCTTGGAAACCACACACCGTCACACCGGCCACATTCTGGTGGCGGGGAGCACATCCCTACGTCCAGCCCACGTTCAAGGGGAGGGGAGTCAGAGCCCACGTTCTGGCAGAAGAAGACTGCCAAAGAACTGGTGAACGTGTTCTGAAACCACTACGTTCATTCCATGCCCAAGACCTGAAGGGTGGTGGAGAGGAGGACAGAACACGGCTACAGCCCAGTCAGTTATCCACACGTGGGGGCCACGAGGCGATGAGAGCCCGAGAGCAGAGTCACAAAAGGGTCAAGCCTGCGCAGTAAACCGTTCCCTCATCTCACGTGGACCTCTAGTCCACAGGCCAACATAAAGACTAATGCCACTTAGGGTAACGCGTTTTTGGATCCCGAATCACCCCGGAAGCAAACATACCTCCACGCGTAAAACCAAGACGAGAAAGGTGGATGCACATTGTGGGCGCATCAAAGGCTGCCTTTGTAAATGTTAAGTGGCTAACACTTGTATTTGGTAACAGAGATAAAAATATCACCGTGGGGGGGGGGGGGAGAAAATAAATAGGTTGTTTCTAATCTCCCGTTACTGAAATATAGTTTCTCACTGTTAAATTTTTTCAGCTGACGAGACCATATGCTCGGAGGCAGATTAAGTAACCAAAAATACCTTCTGAATGACTACTTGGCTTTTTTTCTCCTCAATTGTCTACTTTCCACTGTTACTTAATGACTGTTCAGTAGCACCTCGACCACAACCAATCCGTACAAAAACATTCAAGTTCTGGGGGCGGGGGTGGGGGGAAAGGCCAGGTTGCCAGATTTGTTGAAAAGATGTGATCATTTATATTTCCACAGCCCAGTGACACTGAAAACTAACTGAATTGTTTACCTGGGGGCAAATTTAAAAAAAAAATTGTTTTTTAAATATTTTGGAGAGAGAGAAAGAGAGAGAGAGAGTCAGAGAGTGAGTGGGGGAGGGGCAGAGAGAGAGGGAGACACAGAATCCGAAGCAGGCTCCAGGCTCTGAGCTGTCAGCACAGAGCCCAATGTGGGGCTCGAACCCACGAACCATGAGATCATGACCTGAGCCGAAGCTGGATTCTTAACTGAGTCACCGAGGCACCCTGCAAATTAAAAAAAAAAAAAAAATTTTTTAACGTTTATTTATTTCTGAGAGAGACACAGCATGAGCAGGGGAGGGGCAGAGAGAGGGAGACACAGAATCTGAAGCCGGATCCAGGCTCTGAGCTGTCAGCGCAGAGCCCGATGTGGGTCTCGAACCCACGAACCGTGAGATCATGACCTGAGCCGAAGTTGGATGCTTCACCGACTGAGCCACCCAGGGGCCCCCACCTGGAAGCAAATTTTTAAGAGTCGACTTAGTTCCCTGCTAAAGACCAAGAACTCCCACACCCCAGCATTCTCACTATAAAGTGATCTACAGAGGAACCAGAAGGACTATTTATTGTTTCTAATGTTTCCGGGTGGGTATCCCCCCCCCCAGAATAGTGCCGGGAAATAATTCCTAGGTCTTTTTATGAGAGGATGAAAAAAACCTGCTGATGTGAGGTGTCACTATTGAAATTCTTCTTTCCAAATAGGGTGTGTGAGCTGTTAATAAATTGGTGAATGGAATTTTAACTCACTGGGAAACAGTCTAAAAATGTTAGAATACCCAAGGAAAGCCCCTTTAGTTAGGCTAGTAGTCAGATCACTTTGAACCCTGACCAAACATCTGTTAAAAACAGAAGCCTGTACCCTACAAACACTATGCATTTATAAAAGAGAGAGCTTCTATAACATCATACAGCAACTACACTTAAATGACATTTTTTTAAATCAAAGCAATGAGACATGACAGTAATTAGAGGAAAAAAAAAAAAAAGATTTCCACTTCTAAATAAGTTCCCACTGAAAGCAATAACTTAAGAGGAAAAGTATTCCCCTACCTCCCAATCAGAATAGAAAGGGAGCATAACATACTGTAGAGACCAGAACTATGCTGGCTCAGTCGCTCAACCATTTCTGAATATTCTCCAAGGGCACCAGTGAGAACTCCCCCACCCCAGGTTTCATTGCTGGGGGAGAGCTGGTCACACAAGCTGGAGGAGTACAAAAAGCTCAGGGTGAGCTTCCAACAGCAACCTCCGGACGGTTTCCAAAACCTTTATTCAGGTTAGTGTCAAAACACAGGAAGGGCTGAAGAATCGGGACCTGTGTAGAGCAGCGGGGAAGGAAACAAGACAGAAAGCCCAAGTCTCCCGGCTTTCTCCAAGGCCTGGTCCTGCCCCAGCCAACTGAATCACAACCTCTGGGTATGGGATCCAGCTAGACGGTTTTCCAGACGCTCCCCAGGCAGCGTTAATGCACAGTCAGGGTTAAGAGCCACCAGTCTCACTGATGCACTTACGGTTTTTCCCATTCACGACTCCAACTGAGCTCATGAAACCCAATGCTGCTAAAATGGAAGGGCCAAGTGTCTACGGTGGGTTCAAGTCACAGGCTGCTTCGTACATGATCGCTTGCTCACAGATGAAAAACACACTATGATAAAGGTCACGGCTTTGTTTGGTTCACAGCGTCGTCTCAGAGAAATGCAGGCTGCCGAGCAGTACCGTGGGGGCTGCTGGTTATTTGGAAGCTGTAACGATCCCATGGACCGAAGTCGTGAGTCAGAATAGCACTGCTATTTCTCCCCTGTTATTCAACTTTTCTAACATGCAGAGGGCCAGGGGCATCACCCTGCCCACTCTCTCCGTACACGGCCAATTGCCTTAATTTAGTCATCATCTTCCTGTTTAGATCCCCGTGGCCACGTACGGATGCAAGGTCCATCGGTGCCCCAGCCCGCTCAATCCAGAAACTCCAGAACCTGAGATGCACCGAGGAAAGGTTTTGGGGTGTGTCATGGGCATGGCAAATTGATCCGTCCTAGCCCACGAAATGTTGCCAGGGCTCCGCTAGACTGTAAGGCACCAAACAAGTTAGACATGAAGTCTCATCACTGAGAACATCAAACTTGCCTTCCTCCGATTTGAGGGACCTGCCTTCCCTCATTAGCTCATTCACTGATTGGTTAACAGGTATACGTCTGTTACTTCTGTGGTCTTCCTTCCCCAAACCCTTAACCCCAGTCTCATCAGGAGAAAAACATTAGACAAACCTCAAACACGGGGTAGTTTGTTTTTTTTTTTTTTTTTTTTTTTTTACCAAATCCTTGACCAGGACTCCCCAAAACCATCCAGGTCACCAAAGGCAAGAAAGGCTGAGGACCGTCATAGCCCAGAGGAGCCTAAAATGATCACTCAAAGAAAAACTCAAGAAATCTGACTAAAGTAGGGATTCCAGTTCATAACAACATATCAGTATTGGTTCTTTAACTGTAATACATGTATCATACTCATTTTTTTAATGTTTATTTTGAGAGAAAGAGAGAGAGACAGAGAGCATGTGCACACGCAAGGGAGGGAGGGAGGGAGGGAGGGAGGGGGGGAGAGAGAGAGAGAGAGAGAGAGAGAGAGAGAGAGAGAGAGAGAGAATCCTAAGCAGGCTCCGAGCTGTCAGTGCAGAACCCAACGTGGGGCTTGATCCTATGACCTGTGAGGTCATGATGTGAGCCTAAATCAAGAGTTGGGACGCTTAAGCGACTGAGCCACCCAGGTGCCCCTGTAGGATACCAATTTCAGATGGTCGTAATAGGGAAAACTGGGTGCAGGGTCTATGAGACTCTCTGTACTAAGTTCCCATTTTTTTTTCTGCAAATCTAAAGCTATTCTAAAAAATAGTTTAAAAATTTTTTAAATTAAATGTGTGCAGAGATCTTATTTACATAAAAGGCAAATAATTACATTAAACACTCCTGGTTCAACGTCTGTCAACTACGTATTTCTAGGGTGTCTTGTCACTTTCTAATAGCAATTTCAATCCCACTCCCTCTCCCGGCAGGGAGCTAAGGTGTGAATCTCTTGATAAATGCTGATTTTAAAGCCAATTTTTGCAATGAGACACACAGCCCAGGAGCAATCTATTTCACACCACCATCTTCTCTTTTCAAGAGCAATCAATTCATCCTAAACGCCCATGCTCACAGTAGATGACCAAAGCACTAGGTGGCCCAGGGCAGGGGGGGCACGAGGCAGGCTATTAACATGCAGCTTTTCTGCATCCCTGCTCCTAAATAAGATTTTATGAAGCAAGACGGCTCTGGGGCCAAGTCATAAACATTCCCGAAGGCAAGAGCAGCAGTTTTTTAATCCAGAGCCCCCAAGTTAGCTGAGCACCTGCTATTTTAAGGAGTCGTTTACAGCCTCATTTTTTTAATCGTGTGATCGGATTCCACCTCTTTCTTCCTAGAATCAGAGAAATAGCGTCTCCGATTTCGGGGAGGGAGGTCTGCGACAAAGCCGCTTTCTAACTGCTGCTTCTTGTTCTGGAATTTTCAACGTTAGCTGAAGCAGGTTCTCTTACTTTAGAGAAATGATGAATTTCCGCAAACTTGACAAGAAAATGGCTTTTTAAGAAATGTTTATTTTGGAGAGAGGGAGCGTGTGCACAGGCATGAGCAGGGGAGGGGCAGAGAGAGGGGGGGAAGGGAGGGAATTCCAAGCAGGTTCTGCACTGTCAGCGCAGAGCCCGACTCGAGGCCCGATGTCACAAACCGTGAGATCATGACCTGAGCTGAAATCAAGAGTTGGACGCTTAACCAACTGAGCCACCCAGGCGCCCCAAGAAAATGTCTTTTTAGAAAAAAAAAATTGTGTTTTAGAAATATCATTTCTCCTGTGACGTGTGCAAAAGTCAACTGCGTATTAAAGTGTTAATAAATGATGAATTCAGAGGTGTATGGGGTCTCACAGAACTAACTGCGCTGCAATGCTTGCTACCCTGTCAAAAGCAGGTGCCACTAACTCGTACATTTACTGATGAAATCCCTCCCCTGGGCACCTCAGGTCCATACAGTTGGTTCCTTCCTTGCTCGGTTCTGTAACCACTGGCGTCGAGAACTGTCTAAGAGAAAGAGCCTCCCTGGGCATCAGATCTGTTTTCAAGAGCATCTCCGGGAGAAAAGTGAGTTCTAGAATGACACGCCTTAAGGCGCTCCAAGGGGCCCCGGGTTGGGAACTAAATGGAACATTTTCAATTAAGTTTTTGTCCCTCCCTTACGTAATCCCAGAGCGTGAGGGTCAGAAGTTCCTGGTGGCACAGCCCAGGTACAGCTGACCAGGTGCGAGTGGGAGGGAGGATCTCTTACCAAACCCTCGCCCCATACCCAGCACTGAGCCGGAACTGGTGTTTTCTCGCTTGTTCCTCTGCCCACCAAGGCGGATACGGCAATTCTTCCCCACCCTGAGGCTCCCCTCACAGTACCTTACCCGTGCCCCTCAAAGGGGAGACGCTCAGTTCAAGTACAGCTCGGATTTCAATTCCTTTTCCTTTGGGGACAATTAAATTCAGAGAGACCTGGGCGTTGGAAAAAGGAAAGAAACAGAGAAGCGAGGGGGAGAGGAGGTGGCTTCCCCAAAGCTGCCCTGGGATAGAAGGGGAGGGTAGCGGGAGCCCAGCACACCTCCACGGCCAAGGCCAAGGCCATGCAACCTGAGGGCTGAGGAGGGAGGTGTTGGGAAAATATATATTAATTCGTGGCAAGGTGAGTAGGTAGGACGACGGTGACCCATGTGGGTCTTTCCAGAAAACCAATGAATGTGGCCGGAGGACCGGAAAATTCCACGTGTGAGGCACGCAAAGCAAGGAAAACACACTCAGGAGCATCTCCGTGAGGCGGTGGGGAGAACCCATCTCAAGTTTCTAACAAATGAGCAGCA
Source organism: Lynx rufus (assembly GCF_022079265.1). Classification (NCBI taxonomy): domain Eukaryota; kingdom Metazoa; phylum Chordata; class Mammalia; order Carnivora; family Felidae; genus Lynx; species Lynx rufus. Next base: position 17,976,759 of record NW_025814840.1, read on the forward strand.
GCACACGGGAACTATACAGCATTCACCTTGATTAGTTTAAAATTTACATGTTCTCATGCGCATTCTCTTCATTCAGGGCGCGATGGCTCCCTGCCCGCCGTAGGAACGAGACCCCCCCAGCCCTAGGATGGCTGGCCCAAATCTGTTTTTTCTCACCGGGACTTCCTTTTATTAGTTGCAAATTCTTCTTTCACAAAGGATTTGCGCAAACAGAACACGGTCATACATCGTTAGCCCAACTTTACGGATAAGTAAACAGACGGGGAAAGTAGGTTGCCGTAGTACAGGCTGAGCCCGGGTTCCACGCCAGCCTGTCCCCAAACACTGTTTTTTGTTCCACTGTGCCACGCTCTTTTCTTAGGAGGTTATTTAGATCAGATCAGAGGGGGCCAAGTGGGGCGTTCGCATCCAGCCCCTAGTTTGCGTGGCACGTAGTGGAGCCCTGCACCCCAGAACAGGGAAAGCCCCAGCCCAGCCGGCAATGTCTGGTCCAGGGATGCTGGTTGCCCCGGGAACCTCCCTCCCTCTTGTGTTCTGCCAGGGGACAGGACGGACAGTGCCGGTCGGGGGCAAGCTGTTTGATCCCTCAACCCCTGGCAGGTTTATTTACACGTCCATTCTCTGCCTGCAACAGCTGGGACATTTTCCACACTATTCCAGCGCGCGGGATTACAACATGGGTTGCAAACATCCCGCTATCTTATTAAAAAGCAAAAGGAGACAGTGTAAATTAGCTCAACCTGACCGGAACTCAACTGGGCACCACGTATCAAGAGCTGGAAAGACACTTACAACCTTTAAGCTGAGAAATCTCATTTCTGTGAGTTTATCCTAATGAACTAACCCGAGATCAGGAGCAAGTGTTCTGCATGAATGTTGTAGCATTGTTTCTGAGAAAAAAAGAAAGAAAGAAAAAACTTCAAACAGTCCCCAGTAAGCAGGCTGCTTAAATTGTGTTATAGCCCCTCAAAAGAGTATTATGCAACCATTAAAAATTATAATTATAGGGATCACACAGCCATATGCAAATGCTTCTAATGTGTTAAAGGGAAAAGCAGGAAACAAAATTTTATGTACACAATGAAACAACTATATAAAAATACGTAGCCATATGGATTAGCTTGGAATGAAACGCACTAAAATAAAAAAGGGTTGTGTTAGCGTGAAGAATAATGAGCTTTTGTCTCTACTTCTCAAACTTTCTGTCATGTTTTTAAATTACCTTCATGAATAATAAATTTAAACACAGACATGTTTAGGTTGGAACTTCAAACCTATGCACTATTTCATATCATTAAGGCATTATGGCAGTTGGCTTGTATCTGGCGGCAGGCTGGGAAGACCGCCCAAAGCAGCTGGAGGACCAGGGGCGGCACAGGAGCTGTTTCTAGAAAGAGGTTGTGAGCCTGGCCTCTGCTCTCAAGGCGTTACGTGAAGACGCTATTCTAGAACCCAGGGAGGTCTCCATCTTCCCTCAGGAATTGGGAAGGTCCCTGCTGTCCCGGACAGGGTTTGGTTCTTCCAGGCCTGCCGAGGGGCCCTTCTTCTCTGTGTCCATCTCCTTCCCTACCGAGCATTCCCTCCAAGAAACTGGTCAACAAAAGACGAAACTGATCTTGTGTGCTTATGGCCACTGCTGGCACTGACCTTTGGAACTAAGAGGTACACTGGACACGAACCTTGAGTTCGCAGGAACCTACGTGCTCAACTGCCCCTGTCCCTCCAACGCAGAACATGGACGGGATGAAGCTAACAATAGCAGTGACGCCACCTCCACAGAACTGACATACAGAGAAGTGGGGCCGCTCTGCGCCACGAGTGGTAGGGTAGCTCTAGGGTAGTGGTGGGGTCTCTCATTCTTCACTGAGATGCGGTATTAACGCCCCCATTCAAAGACAAGAAAACTGAGAACCAAAAAGAGGATCAAAGGCACGCAGCGGCGTCCAGCGTCACACCCCGCTGAGTGGTCCAGGGTCCGTGCTCTATCCACAACGCCCAGCCAGTTCAGGGATGGACTGGCTGACCCAGTGCCTGCTCGGATAGTTAGAATAGCTAAATCCGGCTCATCTAAGTAAGTGAAGTGTCTGGCTCACAGTTTGTTAGACAGTAAGTGGGGACCGCCCATCCTTCCTCTTACCGTCTCTGATTCCATTTCAGAAAAATTGTAAGTTACGCTAATGTTGCGTTTCAAACGTTGTTCTCCTTACTCACACACTTTATCTCGTTTAATCATAATGGGAAAGATGGGGAGAAGGTGATTTGCTGCAAAGAGCTCAGGCCTTGCAGGCAGATTCAGATTTCCTGAGCCGGAGCTCACGGCAACAGGAATCATGTCTTCCATCCACGGTGAGGTTGCAAGAATTAAATGAGGTAACATGCATCATGATGATGCTGGCAAGGACCGACAGTAGGTTCTCGATAAAAAGTGAGCCCCTGTCCCACACAATCACCTTATAAGTCATACGGCACTCCATTTTGTAGCAGAGAAAACTAAGGCACAAGAAATCACCTGAGTTACCCAAGACCCCATAGTTACTGATAACCAGTCACAAGCCTTCGTTCCACTGCAGACCCACAGAGTCTATGGAATTCGGGAATCACCACCAGGAAGTGCGGACTCCACAGAATCTGTCCAAGTGGTGCTCGTATCTCATCTCTGCACTGAGGTCTGAGAAATTAACACTCTCTTTCAACGTAGGGTTTTGTTTTTTTAATGCTGCATTCCAAAGAGCCTATTTACATGCTAATTTACTCTCTACAGGCCAAAGATTGATGTGTCCATTGGCTTTGAAACAAGAAAGAACTAGATGCAAATCCAGGTTCCAGAACTTTATAAATGATCCATCTAATACTTTTTTTTTAGTGGTTCTTGTTTGTTTGTTTTTGAGAAAGAGTGAATATGTATGAGCAGGGGAGTGGCACAGAGAGAGGAAGAGAGAATCCCAACCGGGCTCCGTGCTATCCGCGTGGAGCCCGACACGGGGCTTGAACCCACAAACCGTGAGATTAGGACATAAGCTGAAACCGACAGTCGGACACCCAACCCAGAGCGAGCCACCCAATCACCCCACAGTCTCTCTAATTCTTGGCAGCATTATCCAGAAGGCTAGACTCTGAGAGGATTAGAGTAGGTGTATGGGAACACCGCATATGCTCCAATATCCAAGCCGCATCGTAACAACCTTGACGATGTGTCCGACCAGATATAGTAAGTGCTGGGAGGAACACACTAGAGAGCTGGCTGGCTTACATGGTTGCGAAAAACGGCAAAGTTCATCTGAGTCCAATCAAGCAGGACATGCACACTCACTTTCATTCCTGCGTACACGGGCTTATGCAATAGCACTATAACCCTGAATCTTCCCAGCACAACTTCCCAATGAACTAGGAGTGCCGGGAAGTTTTCAGTTTTTAGGAAATTTTGCTAGTGGGTCTTACCCAAGGTTTATACCCGAGCTGCTGCCAAAAGGGATTGGGTAGCTTAAAACCAAAGACCTAAATAGCAATGTAAAAGAGATGAGACACCGAGACTGAGGAAATGAGGAATCAAAATGCTGTGGTCGCCTTGAATTTTAATTCTGAGCTTCCCAGGGACAGAAGTAAAAGAGGAGTAAGGGGAACGAGAATTAGGATATAATGAGACTCAGTCATAAGCCAGAATATATATGGATGCAAGTAACCCGCCAAAGACAAAATGGTACGTGATCAAGTCGGAATCTCAACTCAGACCAGACTCCGAAGGCTATGTATGCTGCAACTAACTGCGTTTTCGGCTCCCAAGTCAAGTCGTAAGTACCTTAAGAGAGACTGAATTTCTGGTGGAAAATCCGCAACTTGTCCTGAAAGTAAAGGATTGATTGCAGTGGATTAAACAGGGTCACGTTTCTCGGCTCCTCCTCCCACGGGCGCTGGAGTAAAAGGGCCCTCCCCTCGCGGACGCTAGGCTTGGCCACGTGACCTCCTCTGGCCAATCGGAAGCCTGGGACCACCAGGCAAGGCGGGGCTTGTAACCGGACTTGCCCTCTCGGAACACAGCCCCAGGGACCAGGCCACCACGTTCAGGGTGACTTGCCAGGCAGCACCAGATGACGACAAGGATGGGGAATGAAATAATACAGGAAATCCTCAAGAGCAGCTTACACAAAACAGGAAGCGATCTTCCATGGCCGTCGCCCATAAAAACCCTGGGAGCGCGAGGTGAAAGGCCAATCAGTCAACGGATTCTGCATGAAGCAAAACCAGTACCGTCCACACAGTCGGAGCCAACAGCCCCCATTTTAGATATTATACCTCCCCCTGAGTAAATAGCAAAAAGGATCCAGGAGAGCCTGTGTATCAGCGGGGCTGAGTTTCTGCGCTTCAGAAGCCATCTCTGATATAGTTATGCATTTAACAAGTTTTGGGTTTTTTTCTTACCTAATGCTTCCTATACGCCAGGTCCTTTGCTAGCTAGCTGGCAGAGAGGCAGAGATAACTGTGCGTGGTCAGGCCCTGTAGCCGAGAATATCACAGGTGTAGTGAGTATAAGGTGTGTGCTGTGCTCTTGGGCACGACCTAAGGCTCAGCTCTCGTCCGTAGAGTGGGGACAGCGGTCGCTGGTCACCGCACAGGATTTCCTGCTAGAGTGCCTGACGGATACTATATATTCAGGAACATCGGTACTGCTATTAAAACTACAACCTTGAAACTCGTGAAGTATCCCTTCCCTATGATACGGACGATGGGCTGGAGAAGTCATCGGTGGGAGGAAGTGAGGAGGGACTTTTGAGACGACAGTGGTCATCCTGCAGAAAAGAGAGGAAGGTCTGACCAGTGAGCAGAGACTTACGACACGGGCCCAGAAGCCAGGGAGGAAGCACCCGGGTGGGTGGCTCCTGGAGAACACACCCCACGAGGTTATGACTTCAGCCTCCTTGCCCTACCCTCCAACGCTCTCGGGAGTCATTCTGGGTCACAAGGCAGGAACGGAAGGCCTGTGGGCTAACTCCTCCAGAGCTAGAAACAAACTGGCAAACAGGGCTTGGCCAAGGGCTTGAGAAAGCTGGCACTCCCCCAGGATTCCGGCTCCCGAGAGGCATCTTGGTCTACCAGGTGCCAGGAGAAAAGGGACGAAGGGAAGAGGGGGAGCACTGTGGCCAGAGCCAGCCTGCCTACAGGTGGTGGGGAAACTCCATTTCCCTCTCGGAGCCGACCAATTTTCACCTGGCCCTGCCCCACTTGAGACATCCAATTCGGTCTCCACTGCGTTTAGTGGTACAGCTACCCAGTCGGAACCAAGATGGCCCTGGGTGATCTGGCACCCCGAGGCCACTGCACACGCCACGGTTCCCTGTGGACGCGGTGTGTGGTCCTCCGGCTGGCCATGGCAGCGTCCAGCCCTGGGGCCAAGCACAGAGCAAAGGGACCACCCTTTTCCCACTGAGAAAAGTCTGGCTCGTGTGGTCCCAAACGAGACTTCAGTTTTAAATGTTTTGCTCAGCGCCGGCTAACACGCCGAGCGGGGATCCACGTAAAGAAACAAAATAATTAGGTGGACGTCTCTCGTTGACCCCAGTCTCACACGAGTATCTCCTTTCTTGAGACCCTTCTAATAAACTCCAGGGATTACTAAACACGGGAGAGAAAGCAGCAGGACAACTTGGCTTCAAGGGCAAATACGAGTCACGCGCAGATAACATTTCTGTGGAGGCAGGAGCAACCAGGAGGAGAAGGGAAGACAGCTCCCTGGGTAAATAAAATATCACATCGATTGCAGCCCAGAGTGCAGGGCGGCTGGTGTTCTCCCCGGGGCTGGGCAAGCTCGCATGTTTACAGACGACGGGTGAGACAGCACGCTTGTGATATGGCTCTATTTCAACCCCGGATTTTTGTCTCATCAAAAGACAGTGTCGGCGTCCTCAGCAGACACGTGGGGTCTGCCCCTTCACCCGCTTCAGGCACGTGATGCAAGAATCAACAGACCGCTGCACAGGCGCCGGCCAAGCCAGCGGCAGGGGCCGGGGCGCCGCGTGGGAACACTGCCTCGGAGGCCGGTGGTCCACAGCTCTGCGGATACGGGGGCAAAGCCGTCAGACAGCATTCGTCCAACCGACCGTCGGTGCACAATTTTTAGCCGTGCTAGGATGGCAAAAGGCACGAGCTCCCGAGGGAGAGTGAACCTGACTTGACTGGCCTCCAGGGAGAGAGGGTAGGGACTCTCACCACAGGCCAGGCCGGCTGTCTCACGGGATGTTTCAAGAACTACCCGCCTACTGGCCGATCCTGCTCTCAGGGGAAGAGGGGGCCCTCTGGCTAAAAACGTTCTGCAGACCAGCCACCGGTCCAGCATGCGAAGTCTGGCAGTGTCACAGGACGCCTGAGCTTTCGCTCCAATATTGGGCATTTTTCCAAAGCAAAAGCCTAGGGACTCTGCATCTTAGTGTCCCCATCTCCAGAAAGGGGAGCGTACGTTAGCAATGGCCTCAACCCCCCCCTCCACAATCCCTCAACAGATCCACTGCGTGCAGGCTTGACCCACAAGCTGGAGAAACGCACTGGCCCCTGGCTGGGCCCTTATCTGTCCCCTGTGCGACACGAAATGCCACCATCACCCTGCCGCCCACTGGCTGGGTGGTCCTGAGGGCTCACTGTTTTATGTTCCCCCAGGTACAGACACTTCCAATCCCCCTGCAACCAAGCTCCACCCGACCCACCCGGGATCATTTCTTTCTTTAAAAAAAAAATTTTTTTTTAACGTTTATTTATTTTGAGAGAGAACGCGAGCAGGGGAGGGGACAGAGAGAGAGAGTGGGAGACACGGAATCCAAAGCAGGTTCCAGGCTCTGAGCTGTCAGCACAGAGCCCAACATGGGGCTTGAACCCACGAGCCGGGAGATCATGACCTGAGCCGAAGTCGGACGTTCAACCGACTGAGCCACCGGGCGCCCCATTTTTTTTAATGTTTATTTATTTTTGAGAGAAAGAGAGAGAATGAGCGTGAGCGGGGGAGGGGCAGAGAGAGAGGGAGACACAGAATCCGAAGCAGGCTCCAGGCTCTGAGTTGTCAGCACAGAGCCTGACCCGGAGCCGAAACCCACCAACTGTGAGACTGTGACCTGAGCCGAAGAAGGACGCTTAATCAACTGAGCCACCCAGGCGCCCCACCACCCGAGCTGATTTCTTACTGACCCTCCCAACTGCCCACTCCCGGGCCTGTTCCAGCAGGTTCCCCACATACGATGCGCTCCTTCTCGGTTCCTTCACTTGGCTCATGATCTGTTTTGAATTAAGGTATGCTTTACATGCGGTGAAATCCACTCTCGTGTGCGGCTCTGTGAGTTTTGACAACTGTGCACATTCATGAAACCACCTCCACAAGCAAGACGTAGAGCAGTTCCCCCACTCAAAAAATTCTCCCGCATACCTTAACTCGGCCTCTGGCATCCCCTGAGCAGCCTTCTGTCTCTATAGCTTCACCTTTTCCAGAACGTCACGTGAGTGAAATAGTACGGTAAGTGACCTTTTGATGTCAGCTTATTCCCCGCACCTTGCGCATGGAGATCCGTCCATCAGCACTTGCTCTCCTTCTGCCCCGCGGTGGTAACCCACCGTGTACCTGCCACGCTCCTTGTGGGGGTACCACAGCTCGTGCGTCCGATCTCCAGCTGGGGACAGCCAAGGGACTTCCAGTTTGGGGCAAATGTGAATGAGGTCGTCATGAATTCCGTGAGCACACGCACTGCCACTGCTCTTGGAGAAACGTCTAAGCTGGACTCCTGGGTGGTACGGGAGCGTATGTTTCACTTGACAAGCCGCCCAACTCTTTTCCAAGCCAGCCGCGCCATTTTGCCTTCCCACCGGTAACATGAGAGTTCCAGCCGCCCTGTATCCTTGCCAGTACTTGGTATTATCGTTTGGGTATTTTTTTTATTTATTCATTAGGTCATTCTGTATAGGTACATAGTGACAAAGGGCAACTTTCTTATTTGCTGGAATTATGCTTACGACACGCTGGCCGCTGTGCTCAGTGGCTCATTCCCTTTCAATTAATGCCCATTCCAAATCTCCACAGTGAGTTCCGGTATTTTCTCTGCTTTTAAATGAGGAAACGGAGGTGGCCTTCGATCCGAGGTCAAACGACCACAACATTCGTGGCCTTAAGTAAGATCTCTCTGAGGATGGCCTTCCTTACACCTTCACGGATTCTCTATAGTCATTTGGGCTCTTGCTCAAATTTCGCCGCCTGTGTGACGGTTTCTCCAAATCGTAGCGTAATACAGCCCAGTCTGACCTTGCCTTTTAGGGCCCTTGATCAATTCCCTAATTATTTCCTTTCTCTCCAATTAGAGAACCAAAGCATTCTTCAAGTAACTCACGTGTCTGGTCTCCCCAACACTGCTTTTCATCTTCTCCATTTTAGGCACTGACTGAAACGAATCAGAACACGTAGAAAGTGTCTGGAAATTGAGGGAGAAGGCGTGCTATAAAAAACAGACGCTACAACTTGCGTGTCAGGGCCCAGAGTTCCACAGTGCTTTATGCAGCCACAACCTGCGGGTCGTATTCTGCCCCACCAGGGGGTCAGAAAGTTCAGGCAGTTTAGAGAAACTGTGGCAGGTTATGGGTCACTGTAAAGCACCCCCGTCCCCAGTTGCCACAAACTGCTCCATGACCAATGATAATAAAATAGCCAGTGTCTGGAAAACAGGGTGAAAACAGCTGGTGACATCACGAAGGACGAACCAGTTTTAGGAAACAACCTTGAAAGCAAAAGAGGCACAAGACGGACTACCGGGGACGAGGGAGACTTCTTAGGACGACAGTGCAAACCAGTGCTAAAGCCAGACCACATCCCCAAACAACACAGCAGACCTCAGCCATGTAACCGGAAGCTGCTGGAAAGCAGTCACACCTGGAGGCCAATTAGCACACGCAACCAATTCGTCATGTGCTTGACCCCACCATGTTCCTTTCCCTACAGGATTCAGAAGCCAGGACTTTGCTACAAATCTCCGTACTCTGCTCCCTCCTCTTCCCCAACCTCAGCCCCACATCATCGAACCAGCTAGGCTTACGTGCTGTCCTGTCCCGTGAGCATTTCAGATCGATGACCCCACATCCTAGAGAACGAAAGCCTTTCCCTCTATTTCTATCCATCGCCCACAGAAAGCTCCCAGTCACCTTCACCTCCTCCCTCCCCTCACCCCATCTTCTGTGTTCCAAGGGTCCTACCAAAGTGTCTCTCACACCGCGCCGGCCATCCACAGGGCCAGTGCGCCCAAGTCCGTGGCACGGACTCCACGGTGTCTCCTGACCGGACGCGACGCCTCCCTCTTCTGTCCACGTGGAAGCCACCGAGGAATCTGCCCTTTTAAATTTTTCTTACATTTACTGATTTTCGAGAGACAGAAAGAGACAGAACACAAGCGGGGGAGGGGCAGAGAGAGAAGGAGACACCGAATCCGAAGCAGGCTCCAGGCTCCGAACTGTCGGCACAGAGCCCGACACGGGGCTCGAACTCGGGAACCGCGAGGATCGTGACCTGAGCCGCAGCCGGGACGCTTAACCGACTGAGCCACCCAGGTGGGGAATCTGCCCTTTTAAAGCAACACTTCCATCCTCTGTTCAGAGCCCTGGAGCAAACCGTGTGGGCCTCGATGTTTCATTTCTTAGAACTCGCGGGGCCTTCTCTTGACCTGGCCCCTTATCTCGGCTCTCTTGGTCAGCACTCCCTCCTCCTGTCAGCCTGGGTGATTCTTGACCTTCTGTGACTTCCTCCCTCTGCACTCCTCACTTGGAAACCCCGTTTGGGGTTTATAATCACTCTTCCTCTTGGAAATGGTCTTCAGATTATAAAAGCTTTAGACCCACAAAGCCTGGATCTGCCCATGGGACTGTGCCCGGAGGGTCTCGAGCCGTTGCTACCGGCTCTCCCAGGGACCAGACGCCATTTGGCCACACACACCCTACGCTTTACCCCCCTCGTGGCACTTGGGGTGGAGGGAACTTAATGACCTATGCCCAAACACTTCAATTTCTGATCTGTTTCTGAAGGTTCTGGAAGAAGCCAGAATTTCTTTATCGTAAACATCTGAAGTAAAGGCCGTCCTGAAAGAGCTCCCGGTTGAGTTGTATGCCGCTTCTCGGTCCGCGGACAGCCCAGCTGAAGCACCGAGTGGGAGAGAGAGGTGGGCTGTGATGGGTCAGAGGCAGTGGGCCCATCTTCGGGAACAGACAGAGATTCTAGACAGAGAACCAGGGGCAGGCGGGGCAGAGAGAGCCAGAGCTCAGCACGCATGGCTTCGACAACCCTCGGGCAAAGCACAGTGGGTGAGTGCCCTCTGATTTCTGCTCTACAGATATGGGGGAACGTGACGCCCTTTGACAGGTTGAAACCCACAAATCCGGGAAACTGCTTAGAGGCCAGACACGGGCTCCGCACCTAAACTCAAGTGCTTTCTCTTTTCTTCCTCCAAATTTGTTAGTGAACGTATAGTGTAATATTGGCTTCGGGAGCAGAATTTAGTGATTCGTCACTTCCATACAACGCCCAGTGCTCATATGTTCATCCGTTTTGTTTCCTAAATTCCACGTGTAAACTTTAGTACTTAAAACCGAGCGGGGGGGCCGCCCTACCTGGGAGTGCTCCGAGGTCTGGAAAACAAAGTCCCAAACCTAGACCCTCCCACCCCCCCGCCCCGCCCCAGCAAAGTCTCAGTCCAAATTTCCCCATTTTCTAAGGACACCAGCCATGTTGGAATAGGGCCCACCGTAATATAATAACCTTAGCTTCATCTGACGACCTCTGTAAAGACCTTGCCTCAAAATGAGGTCACATTCTGAGGCCACGGGGGTTAGGTTTCATCAGATCTTTTTTGAGGGGACACCTATAAATAGCACCTCTCTCCCCGAGATTTCGCAGTGGGGGGCAGAGTATACAGACAGAAGGGCCCAGACACCTCTCACTCAGCGGCTGGTTTTCACACTGACCTGTGCCTATTCGTTGGCATTCCGTCTGGCTCAAGGCTGTTTCTTAAAAAGGCAGAAGGCACAGCTCTGGCCCAGCGGGGGAAAGCGGGCACAGAGGTCAGTGAGCTAACGGCCTGTGGCCCGTCTCTATTAAGCATCCGCCCCACATGGAGAAAAGCTCATCCATCGTGGGACGAAGGGCACACATTTTGATTCCAAGCACAGGGTGTTAGGGCAGCTTGATTTCTGACAGGACTGAACAGTGCACTATTCAAAACGTACAAAATATACATTCCCCTTGCACAATGGGGAAAAGTTCTTGGCATAACAGCTCAACAGACACTCTGATTATGCAAGCTCTTTTCAAAAAGCGTCGGGCCTCCAAGAAGCTAATCTGACAGAGACTTATTGTTCTCTCCAAATAATGGGTGAAAAAAGACACCATTTCTGAGTCTTTAGAAGACAGACACCCAGGCAGACAGGCCCACACCATCAATCTGTGCAGAAGTTGGTAAGAGGCCGGGGCACCAGTCGCTTTTAGGAACGTATCAATTCCACCAGACTCCAGGGAAGGAAAGAGAGTGAATGTTGAGGGCCACCGGCTGGAGGCCCCCAGGCCCCACGGCCTCCTGCGGGCTGCGGGCGTGCCAGGAGGGCCGGAGACCAGAACAACGGCTGCAATCCATTTCGCAGGAGTGGGGAGCAGGGCCACGGCCAGACGGGCTGAGCTCACCGTGTCTGACAAAAGGAACTTTTCACAACCGAGACCTTTGGGTTGGAATTATGAAAAGAGAGCAGGGGTGGGGGTGGGGGGTCGGGAGGGCACTTTGGGAGACGGGTGACTGGTGAGTTGAGAAGGCGTCCTCACACAAAACTGGACGTTCTCTACGACTTATTTTTCAAGAGGACTGGGGTAAATTAACACCAAGGTCACTGTAATGCTTGTTTCAACGCATTACCGGTATGTTTTCTGTTTTTCTAATATACTCAAATGTCCTTATTGGGAAAGAAAGAAAAGAAAGAAAAGAAAGAAAGAAAAGAAAGAAAGAAAGAAAGAAAAGAAAGAAAAGAAAAAAGAAAAGGAAAAAAGATCTTTAAAATGCTAACTAAGGCTGAGCCCTCATAAATTGCTCTTTAGGGTGTCTGTCGAATCTGACCACAGAAATACTCTCATATGTAAGAAAAACTGAACCGACGATCTGTGTGTCTGCTGTATCCCAGGCATGGCACCAAGCAGATTTGTTTTCATTATCTCTTTTCGTTTTCTCTCCTTTAAATGCACTTAGAAGGGCTGAATGCATTTTAGTCACGTCACCAGGTATTAAGTTTTACTCACAGTGGTGGACAGGAAAACCCAAGGCTCAGGGAGACGCGAATGATTTTCTGTCCCGAACCAGAGCCAGGCACAAGGCAATAAAACAGGTGACAGGGTAGGAAGGCAAAGCCTGAGAATGTGAACGAGGGTGGGCCAATCACTATCTGGGCAGGTGCACCGGGGAGCCGGGGACGGGGATGGGGCCGGGGTGGGAAATGAAGGGAGATATGGGGAACGGCCGTGGAGGAAGATGGACCCTTCCTCATGACAAGTGATGTGAAGGAACCATCTGAAGGGTGGACCAAGGCTGCACATGACGATGACAGTCATCTTGTCACACACAAAACATAAAATACACGTCCTTTTTTTGTGTGTGTGTGATTTTATTTATTTGAGAGAGAGACAGAGACAGAGACAGAGAGAGAGAGCACGCTAGCAGGGGAGGGACAGAGAGAGGGAGAGAATCCCAAGCAGGCTCTGCACTGCAGAGCCCAGTGAACCGTGAGATCATGACCTGAGCAGAAACCAAGGGCACTTAAGCAAGTGAGCCACCCAGGCGCCCCAAGTATGTGTTCTAAACCAGATGAGCTACTTATCCTGCTCCCCAGTCTCCCCCTTTATTCCTCTCCTGGCCATGCACTAGCCCAGCAGCTTTCAAATTTTTTTGACAAAACCCACAGTAAGAAATAAATTCAATGTAGAGACCCAGTACTCAATTCATACGTCAGTATATATACTATATATATATATATATAGTACATACACCTGTGCACATATGCACACACGTCCCTATATATGTGACAAGCTTTATAAAATAAACCTATTTTTACCATGTGTGATGTGCCCCAATATCTTCTACTTAATTTTTCTTTTAAATACGGATGCCATCCCTCCTAAATGAGTTTCACGACCTACTTTGTGGGTTGTGACTTAAAATCTGAAAAACCTTGCTCTAGCCTTTGGAAGAGTCACGGTCAAGGTTCCAGACTGGTATCAGGTACGCTTACAGGCCACGGGTTCGAGCCTGAGTCGAAGAAGTAAAAGGGAGCCCGACACCCGGACCCTCCGAGGGCCTTCCTTTTGTTCACCTGTAGCTGAGGACCCAGATGAACACCAGGGGCTGTGCTGTCCTTCTTCACACCTGCGTGGCAGGGGCCTGGCCCAGGAGGGAAGGTGCCCCAGGGGAAGGCAATCCTGAGATCGGAGAACTGGAAATTCTCCTCCCGGGGCCATGCTGGGGAGGAAGGGCAGTCAGGGTCTCAGTGCCCTACTAAGGAAACATGGGCCATGCACTACCTCCTTAGCGTCCTGTGCTCTGAGGACATTACATTTCTGGCTGGGCCGTCACCACTGGCTGCCTGGAGGCACGCAGAGGGACAAGCCCACCTTTGTCCTACCCTCGTCTGGATCTAACCGTGCCGTGCTGTGTCTGAATGGGAACGGTCAAATCAAGAGATCCAAGCACGAGGCTCCTCCGGAACCCGTCCTCAAGGCTCCTCCCTCCCAGAGGATGCAGGGACTCGAGGCACAAGGAGGGAGAAGGCGACCACAGGGACCAAGTCACTATGCTGACGAAGCTACAAAATCTGATCCAGGAGGCCACACAGAACCTGACCGTATTTCCCCAACAGGAAGAATGTCATGTTCCAGGAAGGAAACAACTCAGGTAGTGGAATTTAAACAGAAAAGAGCAGGGGCGCCTGGGTGGCTCAGTCGGTTAAGCGTCCGACTTCGGTTCAGGTCATGGTCTCACGGTTTGTGAGTTTGAGCCCAGCGTCGGGCTCTGTGCTGACAGCTCGGAGCCCGGGGCCTGCTTCGGATTCTGTGTCTCCTTCTTTCTCTGCCCCTTCCCCACTTGTGCGTGCTCTCGCTCTGTCTCTCTCTCCCTCTCTCAAAAATAAATAAATGTAAAAAAAAAAACTCTTTAAAGAGAAAAGCACTGAGTCAAGTCACACAAAAGCACGAAATACACCTGCACCCCAGTCCTAAGAGTTGCATACTGTGGCCCTAACTGGGGGTGATGGGAGTTGCTTTGAGACTACAGGAACAGACTCCTCAGGGAAGGAAAGGCAAAGGCGAGCTCCTCTGTGCTCGGAAGACGGCAGGCTTCCATCCGGGAAACTCATCAGAGACGAGCAACGGAGCAGCCCCCATTCAGAAGGCTGACCCCACTCCCTGGATGGGAAGGCAGCAGTTTCTGTGCCTCCTGCCATCTTGCAGGGGTGAGGGGAGGGCCGGGTGGTCCAGCACAGCCTCAACCGGAAGAATACTGCAGAAAACTCTACAGAGGTGCCCTGGACAGGATTTACCAGCAGCGCTTTAAGTTTCAAAACAAGACCAAAAAAAGAAGAAAAACCAAACCAAACAACCCAGAAAAACCCTGAAACCGCTGCACGGGGAGGAAAGACATCTCTAGAAGAAAGGTTTACGCGACAGAAGAGAGGAGACGTTCCTTTCAGAATAAGAGCAGACACGCAACCCCCCCCCCCAACTCCCAACTCCAACGGAGACATTCACTTCTGGGGTGGGGGGGGGAAGCTATTGACTAAAACAAAAGCAGAAGAAAAGAGGAAGCTCGAGGTAGCTGTTTTAGCGTAGCTTCCTAAAGTAGCTTTCAGAAAGAGGTTCAAAAGTTTTTTTTTCAAAAAAAAGGATTTTTGTCCGTTTTATCCCAACAGAAGTCTCTGGGAGCGGGTATGCCACCTCGGGAGGCGTATGAAATCCCGTCTTTTATTTCAAGCCTGTCAACTGTCTTCTGGGTGCTCTATCTCTGGCGTCCTTTGGCGGAAAAAAGGAGCGAGTCCCCTGCGCAGAGAGAGAGGAGCGCAGGGAGGCAGGCAGCTGCCCAGACACCAAATCACCTGACGGCTCCCTGAGTGAAGCCCGGGGGTGGACGGCAGCCTAGCAGGTGTCGGGCGGCCCAGTGGCTCCCCAAGCCCGTGCAGCCATCCCCACCCTGGAGGCTGTCACACTGGGGGGCTGTCACTCTGAATTGCAGCGTAACTAGGGAAGGCGCCGGCGGGACACGAAGGGTCCGTAAGGATTAAATCAGAGCGGGAGGCCCGCAGGGGCACCCCCACACGTGCTCTGATGCCCCCCCAGGGAAGCCCTGCCGCACTCGTTCGACGGCCCGCCCAGCCCCCCCGGAGACGAGAGCCCGGAAGCAGTGTCGCGGGTGTCCCGTCACGCCACGCCCTTCTGAGAGCGAAGGGAACTTGGCTGCAAGTTTTCCGCTCCGGACACAGAACCGTCCGATCGATCTGTCTGTTCGTATTCACACGGCTGAGATGTGAAACAACAAAACCAAAACGGAGCCCGTCGCCCACGTCGTTAAGCCGGTCTAGGCGCCACCCCCCCCACCCCCCCGGAGAGGGACGACACCTCGAGCAGGTGGAGCTTTCAATCCCCTAAGTGCAAGGATCCCCACACTTGTGTTGTACTCCCGTGTGCCACAGGAGTCCTGCGTGTCCCTGTCACGACCGTGGCCTGTCCCGGAGTCACTGCAGAGGAGAAGGGACGCGTTCAGCTCGGGAACCTCCCTCCCCGCAACACCAGACCCGAGAGCCACCACAATCACAGAGCGCCCCAACCACTAACGCTGCACACACGCTGTGGGCCCCAGAAGCCTGCAATTAGGCAGCAACCACGGCCGATGCTCCTAACTAAACCCTAAGTGGCCCTGCACTGCCTCCCTGCCGGGAGACACGAGATCTGGGCCACAAGACAACCTCAGGAGCTGGAAAACGGCGGCAGCAGCTGTTGCAACCAGACGACCAAGAATCCGACGAGGAAAACCCTTGAGGAGGCTGCACGCCCCGGAAGTGACTTTGAGGGAGCGAGACATCTAGCCATCTCTGCAGCAGGGCGGGGCGGGGGGGGGGGGCACAAGGGGCTTCTCCAGTCTGTCAGGCCCTAAGGAACACCTGACTCACAGGTTGAGAACAGGGTTCGCCGTCACAGAGACTGTACTGAAGTGTTCCAGAAGGCCCCTGGTGGGTATCACGGTTCCCGATTGCAGTCTGGGAGAACAGTAGCTCGTTGCCGTGTGCTCGCCCTGAGTGAGCACTGGGTAGGTACAGGGCTCTCTCGGGCGATCTGGCTGTCCTGGGGGACAGCCCTCATCTGTGGGCCACTGCCTCTGTCAGCTGGGTCAGCGCCTCGGTTTTTAAGACTCAGAGCCTAAACACAGGGGAGGGGGAGGGGCGGCCTGTGTCCCCTGGGCTGGGCACCGACACGGGCATGCCGAAGGCTAGCACCTGCACTTGTTACCGACGACAATGGTCTTAAGGGCCGGCAAGTGTAAGAGTTTCAGAAGTAAGCTGGATGGCGCACGGGGTGGTGTTTGCCACGAAGATCTGGGACAGGTGCCTTCATCTGAGCCCTCTGATCTAGGGCCTCCAGTGAACAAACATCCTTTGGGATACTGCTCAGCCAGAGGTCCCAGGCTGCAAACCACGACACCCTCCAGGTGACACTGACAGAGAAGCTTCCCATGCAAAGGAGAGGATGGCAGGGGCAGGGTCACCCCCCCCACACACACCAACCGCGGGAGGAGGCAGCCTCTATCAACAGTGACCCCAGACCCTTAGCCCCGGCCGGGCAGCCTGGTGAGGTCATCAGCCAGCAAATGCTCCTAAATGGAGACAGGATCCGCTGAAAGCGCCCTGGCCTGAGATCCCACAAGAGGGGAGGGAGGGAGGGACGAGGGACCACAGGGCCAGGAAAGGGGAACCAGCCCCGGATGTGTCCGCTGCTTCTCTCCCAGGGGAGAGGCGCTCGCCCACCCGACTCCGCAGTAGTCCCAGTCAGAGCCCGACCAGCTCTCCAGCACTTTCTGCAGGGAGTCAGGACAGGCAGAGGGAACCCCGGGCAACACCACACCTTCGCCAGGAAGGAGGCTGTCGTCTGTGACAAGTTTTCAACCATAATGAATGTTTTTCACGAAATGAAAGTCACTACAACTCGCGATCAGTGGAAACCAGGCAGTGACAGAGGAAAAGGCTTGTGGGGCGCGTTTCCTTTTCTTTATCCTTTGTATCGGTCAGGGGGCAACAGGCTGAAAGGAATACAAAAGCAATTTCTCCCAACCGAGGATTGTGTCAAATCACAGAACGGCATGGGACTGTCCTCGTGGGCCATCTCCCCGGACTCAGTGACGCCACCCCCCCACCCCCCCAATTCTCCAGGCTCAGCCTCCATTTCTCCAACTCCACCCCTCCTTCCCGATCCCCTCAGAGAGACCCTCCTCATGGCCCACGTGCCTCGAGTCTGGCTCCTCCCTCCTCCCACACATGCTCCCAGGGGAACATCCCATGCACTTGCAGGGCCCTACGCGACTCTCACCTTCTGCCTTCTCGCAGGTGCATTTCCAAGCACCCCCCACCCCACCCCACCCCCGCCCCAAGCATCCGAGGCAACAGGAGCCACGCCAACTCCCTGACATGCCCTCACACTTCTTAGACAAGACCCCCTGCCCCACCCCAGCACGGACCACACCTCCGGCTCAGTCCCGATCACGCTGCACTGAAATCAAATGATTCGTTCGGGGTGCCTTTCCTTCCCCTAAAGACATCAGCCCCCTGACCGCAGGGTGGGCTCCCCGCTCTGACAGCCAGCGTGTGGTGCCCGCGCAGTGACAGGCGGCCCGGCAGTTAGGGCATTCCTGAGTGCTTCCCCAGCAAGCTTCCCAGGGCCGCACCTGCCTCTCCCCAGCCTGGCAGGGAAGGGAGAGACGCAACGGCCCGCACGCAGCACTCAAACGGAAAAGGGAGAATATCCTTCTCGGAATGAGGACAGATTCCGAAACGTGACTGAATCATTGACAAAAAAAAAACGCTGGAGGCGGAGGGGTGGTCGAGCTCTCGGCCCGGGGGGCTGGGGACGGGACTCGGGACCCTCCAGCCCTGCTCCTCCAGGGCCCCCCGTAACCAGTCACATGAAAAGGGATGGGCAAGAATAACCAGCCGGCCTTTATCTGCTTCTCGTGTCCGACTCCAAAGAACAGAAGTCCGACGGCTGTCTTTTTAATTCCCGGCTCAGGAGGAAGGAGGAAAAAGTGCTTATTTTTAGCCGAGCCAAAAAAACGTAAGCGTCCACAGATCAATAAGGAGCCAAGGCGAAGAGAGAAATCTCACAAGAGATCAGAACTGCCAAGAGAACCCCCCTCCCCGGGCAGCACGGGAGACGTGTGCAGGGACCGCCCGAAGCGGCCTGGACAAGGCGGGGACCGTCCTCTCTCTCTTTTCTGGATAATTAATCTCAGGATGATGAAAGCGCTTGCCACAAGCTTCTCGAAAACACACACGCTTCCCAGAGGAGCTGGGCAAGTGGGTAAGGAAACGAGCGGTGTGAACTCCCGTTTTCTCCGCAATTAAGTTGTTTACAGAGACCTCCTTTCACATGTGATCTTTCCCAGTCCAGACGGAACCACTGCCACCAAGAGGACAGCCGGTTCTCAGCGGGGCGTCCGAGCTGGGCCTGGAGACACCACTCGGCTTCCTCCTGTGCCCGCTGCTCGGAGGCGGGACCCAACACC
Source organism: Lynx rufus (assembly GCF_022079265.1). Classification (NCBI taxonomy): domain Eukaryota; kingdom Metazoa; phylum Chordata; class Mammalia; order Carnivora; family Felidae; genus Lynx; species Lynx rufus. Next base: position 17,995,556 of record NW_025814840.1, read on the forward strand.
CACACGGCCAAGCACACCAAGGGGGGTGGCTTTCAACACCAGCTATGAAGCGGGATTTTTATTTTTTTTTAATGTTTACGTATTCATTTTTGAGAGAGAGAGAGAGAGAGAGAGAGAGAGAGAGAGCGCCCCTGGAGGGGCAGAGAGAGAGGGAGAAGGAGGATCCCGAGCAGGCTAAGAGCCAGATGTGGGGCTCGAACTCACGAACCGTGAGATCGTGCCCTGAGCCGGAGTCACAAGCTCAACCCACTGAGCCACCCAGGTGCCTCCCAGGATTTTTTAACACAGAGATGCCTAAGCCCCGGCTTCAGCAACTGAATAGCGGCGTCCAAGCACCCCCAGGTGATCTGGCGGGCTGAGAGCCGCAGACTCGGCTGCATTGCCTCACCCACCCACAAAGTGTTTCAAAAACAAAATGCAAAGGGAACTGGAGACTGGCTTCAAATACTAGACACACAGGGGGCCAGTGGTTTCCACGACAAGCCACCTTTCGAGGCCGAGGCCTGACCCAGAGGCTCCCAAGCCTTGGGTGCCCAGGGCAGGGACTTAAAATGTGGATTTTGGTGCTTCTACCCTCAGGGATTCGGATTCAGAGGGTCTGGACTGAAATAGGCCTGCTCTCAAGCGACACAGGGGCACTCTGGGCAACGGGGGTCTGAGGACAGTCTTGGTAGGAAGGTGGAAGAAGGGGGATAATGAGTGAGAAAGTCCGCGGACCTCATAGCAGAGCACATACCCTGACCCGGGAGGGGCCGCCGGGGAGCTGCTGGGGCGCTCGGCCTCTGCTCCCCCTGCTTCTGCAGGTTATCAAGCAGGGAGGGTCCGACTTCTCTCAGAGAACTTTCCCGAAGGCCTGAGGAGAGATCCCTGAGGGTCGCCAGAGGCAAACTGCGTGGCCACCCTCCGTGCTATGTTTGGCAGCCGTGATTTCAGAAATGCTCGCCATAACCTCTGCGCCCATCAGCCACCATCTCCCGGGGGTTCTGGCACTTCCTGAAGGCAGCTCCTCCCCAGTCTTCCAGTCTCTTCCTGCCCTTGTGAGAATACAGACACAGGCCAGCGAGGCTTCCTTTGAAGTAGGCATCGCAGGCAGAAAAACAATGCCTGGGATTTGCTTGAAACTACAGTGGGGGGGGGGGGGGAAGCACAAATAGGAAAAGACAAACCAAGCACAGCAAAATCCCCATGACTACTGACGGGGGTGGTTGACACACAGGAGTTCACTGCTTCCACTGCTGCGGGTTTTGCAACATAAAAATAAAAAAAAAAAAAACTGTTGAGAAAAATTACCAAAAGCCTATATATTTATTACAATCAATAATCGTAATTCTAGTGGCAAGGAACAGAGGCCACATGGAAGCCACTAGATCTGTGGTCTTTTGGATATAGACAAGTGACCCCAATCGCCCTGACCTGGAGCTACCGCTCCCCCCCCCAGTAATCATTAACACTCCCAAGCACCCCGGACCCTAAATTGCACAGTCCCTCTAGACACAGGGAACAATGAGCCTGTAATAACAGGGTTCGCTCTTTGAAACGCGGCCCCAAAGCAGCAGAGTAACATTTACTCCCCTGACCTGCTCTACATCATGATCTAGGTCAAAATACTGACCCAGATCTGCTTTCACACACCTCCTCGCTATAGACACCAGGCTGTAAAGCGTTCACGACTGGGTGATGCTTTTGGAAGCTGAGTGTATTTCAGCAGACTTCAGACGCATGGTTGTGTTCGAAAGGGTGCTATTTTAAAACTGATTAAGATTCAAAGGTTAGCAATTAAAGCCATTAAAAACAAAACTCCTGGTATCTGACAAATGCCCAAATGACAGGAGGAACATCATCTGGGAGAAACAAAATGAGCTATTTAACGCCGAACGCGGTGACAGTCAAATGCTGCCCGAAAGAAACGTCAACAAACAGCTGTTACAGCTGGAAAGCCTGGCCGTCTTATGAATGTCACCCACTTGGTGTCACAGATAAAGACGGGCCCAACCCCCTCTGAATTATCAGAGCAGCAACAGAGGCCTGGGAAAACCAGGGGCTTCAATAAGGGCGTGGGACTGACACTTTCCCAGGCAAAAAACAATATGCTGCATAAAGCCAAGAAAAAAAAAAAAGTGTTCAGGGGCAGTCGGATGATCCCTTTCTCCTTGGTCCCTTCTGCATCTGTCACGTCTCTTTACAGAGCAACAGCGGCATTCACAGAAAAGGCAGCTGGTCTCCGAGGTGGGTTCCTCCCGGAATGTCAGGGTCACCTGCAGGGTGGGAGCCGGCACAGTGTGCTAACGCGCCCACCTGCGCACACCCACGCTGCTGCCCCTCCCGTTTCCCCGAACGATCCAGTTTCTGGGTTTCATTCCCGCGGCCGCTGTAAGCGGTGGACAGATGGACAGAGTGCCCCGTTCATCTCTTGCCAGAAAACAACTACTCGCGCCACAGAGCCAGTCAGATGGTGTCTTCCCTGGGGTGCTCAGATGTGGACGCCGAGAGCCAGAGAGTAGGGACCCTGTCCAGGTCGCGATGCCCACTGGTGACCGGGCAGAGAGTGCCCCAGGGCCCTGATTCCTAGAGTCCACTGCTAGAAAGGACTCCTGGGTCCTGCCTCTGGGGTCAGGCTCCAGGAACCCCAGAAGCCAAGCCGATCAAGTACCATCCCCTCTGCCAGCTGCTCACCCAAAGTCAGCCCTCCAGCCCACTCCTCAAAGACCAGCTGGGCCCAGGGGCTGACCTGCTTACACACCGGGGGGCTCTCAGTGGTAGCCAGTGCGAGGACCCGGTGGGGTGGGGGGACTCCCCACCTTTTCCTGGTATGGATACAGGCCAATCCCCGCTTTGGGTTTAAAATGAACATTAGAATAATAGAAGTGAGTATTCAGGGGAAAGAAAGAAAGAAAGAAAGAAAGAAAGAAAGAAAGAAAGAGAGGGAGGGAGGGAGGGAGGAAGGAAAAGGAAGGAAGGAAGGAAGGAAGGAAGGAAGGAAGGAAGGAAGGAAGGCAGGCCCATGAAAACCAGCCTACCCAGGCACCTGGGTAAGGCAGGGGGCTGAGAAGTACCCAGAGAGCATTTAGCAAATAAACAATGTATTTTATTAAGGAACTGAACAGAACGGGCAATGCCCAGTTTATAAAAGACTCACCAGCAGCCTGGCCTGTCTTCACACTGCATCTCCACCTCGTCTTCCCCACCCTCCCCTGTCCCTGCAGGGGGGCGGGTGGAGGTTCTTGATCCTGAAACGGCCCAGCCCTTTGGACTGACACAAGCACCAAGTGCGATGATTTTTCAAGTTCCAAATTATCAACTCACAGAAAACTAAAAAAACAACTGTTTTAACGTTTATTTATTTTTGAGAGACAGAGCGACAGAGCACGAGGGGGAGAGGGGTGGAGAGAGAGGGAGACACAGAATTCAGAGCGGGCTCCAGGCCCCGAGCTGTCAGCGCAGAGCCCGACGCGGGGCTTGAACTCACGAACCGTGAGATCATGACCTGGGCCCCAGTTGGACGCTTAACCGGCTGGGCCACCCAGGCGCCCCCCTAAAAATGTTTTATAGTCCCTTTGAAATCACTTGCCAAAAACCAGGAAGCAGCCCATGAGGACGCCAGGAAATAGAAGAAAGAGAAGACTCTTCCCATCCCCCATCGTGACGTGGCCCCATGGTGACTCCGGTGCCGCCCGTGACCTTCAGCAGGTGGCCCTGAGGAAGGGCGTGTGTGGCTGTAGTCAGGGTCTCGCCTCAGCTCCCCTAGCCACAAACTTACACTTGGCACGAATCGCTCAGCAAGGCTTGCGGAGAATTTCCTAGGCTCTGTGTTCTTTACACGTGTCACCTCCTCTAACTCTCTTAGCTGCCCGAGGTCAAGAAGCCAAGTAAGCCCATCCGAAAACACATTAAATACATAAAAACAGAAAACAACCAGTGCTGGCCAGGATGCGGAGAAATCAGAACCCTTGTGCGCTATTGGTGGGAAGGCGAAAGGGCGCAGCCGCTGGGGAAAACCGTATGGAGGTTCCTCATAAAATCAGGTAAAAGCGGAATTACCCTACGACCCAGCAATCCCACTTCTGAGCACAGACCCAAAGCAACGGAAAGCAGCGACTTGAACAGACACTCGCAGACCCGTGGTCACGGCAGCTTCTTCGCAAGAGCCGAATGGTGGAAGCAATGCCGAGCGTCCATCTGCAGGTGAACGGATAAACCAATCCTGATACGTACGTACGATGAAATACTACTCAGCCTTAAAAGGGAGACCGATTCTGGCCCAGGCCACGACGCAGAAGAACCCTCGGGACATTACGCACGTGACGCAGGCCAGTCATAAAAGGGCGAATACCGCGTGACTCCACTCGTATGAGGTGCCCAACAGCAGTCAAATCCACAGAGACAGGAAGTGGCCTGATGGGGGCCGGGCGCTGGGGGAGGCGGAGGGGGGGAATGAACGGGGAGTCAGTGTTGAATGGGTTCAGAATCGGGGTTGGGGGAAGGTGAAAACGTTCTGGAGGTGGACGGTGGCGGGGGACGCACGACAGCGTGAATGTTCTTAATGCCACTCAACTGCACACTTAAAAAATGATTACGTGGAAATGTTTATGTTATACATATTTTTACTACAATTAAAAAAAAAATTCGTTTTTTAAGCCAAGTAAGGAGCACAGCCAGCGTCTGAGGCCGGCGTCTAGACTCGGAGCCTGTGGCTATCTTTTTTTTTTTTTTTTTATTTAAAAAAAAAATTTTTTTTTTCAACGTTTATTTATTTTTGGGACAGAGAGAGACAGAGCATAAACAGGGGAGGGGCAGAGAGAGAGGGAGACACAGAATCGGAAACAGGCTCCAGGCTCCGAGCCATCAGCCCAGAGCCCGACGCGGGGCTCGAACTCACGGACCGCGAGATCGTGACCTGAGCCGAAGTCGGATGCTTAACCGACTGAGCCACCCAGGCGCCCCTCCTGTGGCTATCTTAAATGATGGGTAAGGCTCCTTCTTTCAGGGGTAATATTAAGACTCGCTCTTGAAAATAGGGTGAACATTTCTGAAATAGATCAGCTCCCACCGCTCTCCCGCAGGGTGACCGAATTCATATGTGGAAAAAAAAAAACAACAACAAAAAAACCAAAACGTCATCTGTTTTCATGTTTTTAAGAATCTTTATCACTGGCTGTGCATTCTTATTCAGTTTGCGGGTTATTCCTGAAACACACACCTTTGTGAGGAATGCTGATGTTTTCCCACGAAGGCACAAAACCAGAGAAATGAGGATACAGCTCTTCCCAAACCACAAAGGATCCGGGAAAGCAGAAGTCTTGTTTTTAATTCCCTTTAACACCATTGTTCGGTAATCAGAGAGGAGAACCTCCGCATAAATTTAAATACTGTGTAAATGGGTTGTATAAAGGCACACGCTATGGGCATCACCTTATTTTGCGTTATGCTAAACGATTCAGACAATTCATTTACCAGGGAGATACACACAAGCCTCTCCCTGAGGAAAAAGGGAAGGGGGGTGCTGGGGAGGAGGGTTTGTAAACAAGATGATATCTAAACACTGACACAGACAGAATCAGGCGTAGGAGGGGAAAGGATGAAACTGTAATACATTTGCAAAAAAGCCTCCCGCGGTGGAAGTTAGCCACTCTAGGAAAAGCAGACACAGATGGATGCACCTGTCATCAGAAGAAAGCACAGGGAGAAGAAAAAGCACTCGGGCTTCCACACTGAAACCATGACTCTTCCGATCTACCAGTCAGACCTTGGTGTGTCGAAACTTCCTAAATATAAAATATGTCCACGCTTAAATTTCACCTAATTTCCTCCTGCAAATATAAAATTTCCTAAGTTCTCCTCTCAATTTCCGAAATTTCCTCATTTAAACATATAAACTCAGAGAAGGGGAGTCTGTTTTAGAAAGCAAGGAAAGGGAAGCTTAGGGATGTGGTGACTGCCAGTGGTCGATGGTCAACAGTGGCTGGAACAAGCCAGAAACTTCTACTGGTCTCAGAAGACTGTAACTCCCTGAAGGCGCTCTCCGCCTCGGTCCCCAGCAGGTGCTTGGGCATCAACGGGTGAAGCAGGAGGGCGGGGCCGCAACCGGAGAGGTGCAGACAATGACCCGCGAGGTCACTTTTTTTCTATCAAGCTGTGCTGGGACAAAACCCAAGGAGAAAAACGTAAAAGGGATGGGTGAGAGAGATCAGGGTGAGGCACAGCTCCCTGTAAAAGAAATCACAACTTAAAAGCTAGGGAATAACCACAACATCGAAAGACTTGGAAGGAAACCTTTTTCTCCAACATCAAGTCAATCGAAATCCAAGGGTGCGTTCCAGTGTTCATTAACGAAGGAAAATAAAAGCGACGCCACATACAATGGCAATCCTGCGCCACATCCTACTTTATCTCTATTCTCCCTTCTTTTCAGTGTGTCCAGTTAACTCGAGCTGGGCACATCCAGAGAGCCCAGCAGACCCCATGGGGGTGGCAGGCGAGGGAGTGTGTAGCAGCGGGCCCCCACCCCCGAGCCAGGAGAATTCAGATGACAGCAAGACCCTTCTGCAAAGAAGCCAGTGATTCACGTCCACTCCTCAGCCTTGGAAGAGAAAGAAAGAGATGCTCCCCTCGCGGCTAGAACGGCCTCGGGCCGGCGGCCCAGCTGAAGGTCACCAGCAAGCGGCCTTTCGGGTGGCGGCAGGGGAGGAGGCGCAAGGCCCAGCCTCCGCGCCTGATCACGCGCACTGCTGGGCGACAGCGCTGAGCACAGTATGAGTCAGAAATGGACTTGGCTCCCGGCGACATCCTCCTGCTGCGTCTGCCATGCAGCACAGGCCCAGCCTACACTCCGTTCCACGATGGGGCCCACGTGACTCCTCTCCACAAAGCACCTGTGCCTCCTGGCACCCATTCATGCTGGAGTTAGGGATACCATCTGGCTCCGCCCACTCAACCCTGGAGAAGCCCCCGTGCTCCCCTCAGGAAACGGGTATTAAACAGAAGCTCCTGGTGGGGAAGGATCCGCCTTTGTCTCAACAAAATGGTCTCTCCGCGGGGGCGCCCGCGAGGCTCAGTCACGTAAGCGTCCGACCCTTGATTCAGGCTCAGGTCACGATCTCACGGTCTGTGAGCTCGAGCCCCACGTCGGGCTCTGCACTGACAGTGCAGAGCTTGCTTGGGATTCTCTCTCTTGCCCTCTCTCTCTGCTCCTCCCCTACTTGTGCTCTCTCAACATAAATCAAGAAGCTTAAAAAATAAATCAATAAACTTTAAAAAAAAAAAAAAAAAGGGTCTCTTAATGTGGGGACAACCCACCGACCACTGGAAGCCGGTGTCATCCCCAGGCCCCCGTCTATCTGACTCACTTCCCCGTGCACGAAGCCTGATGATGAAGGAAGCCAGGTCAAGAGCTGGGCTAGGCTGTGGGAAAAGCAAGCCGATCTCAGCTCTCAGGTCGAGGATGTTCTTGCTGAATGACCTTGGACTAGACAAATGACATTTTACTTTCCTGGAAAATGGCATTACCAGAATCTCCTTCCTCTTGCCCCTCTCCAAGTCCTGTAAGGCTACAGACAAGCAGTGGTTGGAAGCGTCTAACAATAGCATCAAAGCAGAACACTGCCTCCAGGATTTCTCAAGTTACCCTGTCACGCCCGGTGCTCCAGAAGCAAAGCCCTAGACATTGGCGATCTGAAGAAAACACCTTCCTCTTTAGGGCTGAGTGTACTGTGACAGGGAAGGTTGTGGGTCTGGGTCAGCAGGAGGTCAGGAGGCCGCTCTGTGCTAGAAATCACAGCCGGAAGAGAACACGAGACAGGCCTTACGGACTTCACTGTATTTGGAAATGCGAGGCTAAATGTCAAAAGTACAGTTCACCGACTCGGGCCACAGGGTAGGGACCTTAACTCTCTCTCGGGAGCTCTGTGCCGGGGTCATCTGTAGACAGCTGGCAGCCAGACCCAGCGGCTCGAGGGGACGCTGGACAGAGAGACGAGAAGGAACGTGGTGTCGATGGAGTGTCTACGATGCGCCCAAGAAACGCTGCCAGGGTTTTACACACATCAGCTCATTTCACTCTCTTGACAAGGCTCCAGGAAACATCCTTTTCACCCTTATTTGTTAGAAGAAAAAAACCGAGGACTGCAAATATGGCACGGGTCTCAGACCCCTCAGACGATAAACGGCAGACACAGAATTCAAATTCAAAGCCAGACCGCGGAGGGTCCTCCCCGCCCCCCGCCCCCCAATCTCTGCAAGGGGACAGGATGAAGGGCCGACTTCCCCCTACAAGGCAGAGGCTGACGGCTTCTGTGGCTTACGCCGAACAATTCAAAGAAAGACCGGAGGAAGACACCTGGGCCGAACTCAGAGTTTCAAGGTCAGCACGGTGGAAATTCGGAAACTAGCGTCTTCTCTGAGAAAAGCATCACAACGTGAAGTTCCAAAGAGGAAACACAAGCCTCAGGAATCGGCGCGAGAGGAAAATTCTGTATTGGAGGAAAAAATGTGGGTGTCTCAGTGACTGCCTTCCTCTGCGGCCCTTACAGGTGCACCCAAAATCCACGCTGGTGCCTCAGGCTTGCATTTCCAACTCTCCCCCCTCAGCAGAGTCAGGCCCACACATCGAACGTCACCTGCTCAAAGATGCACGGTCTTTCCCATCGCGACGTCTCTGAAATGGAGAGGCGCCCTAAAACCGATGGCGGAACACGCTGGTCACAGCTTTCTTTTCTCTTAGGGGTAATGAAATAAATGATGGCGCCTCTTACAATCCGTAGCGCCTAAGGGTGAATTTTTGTTTTGTTCTGTTTTGTTTCGTTTTTCTAAGATTGAGTTTAACGTTAGAACGCTGCGAAGTTCTGTAACATTTCATCGTTTAACATTTAGATGATTCAAAACACTCTAAAGTGTCTCGTTGGAGCTTCGCCAGAGGTAGTAAGCCAGATAGGTTTTTTTTTAATGCCCATTCTTCTTTACTTAAATAAAAATGGAGAAACCGAGGCAGACCGCTCGGTGATTTGCTCAAGCAAGTGGCAATACCAAGCCTGGGCTTGAATCTTCCTCAAGCTGGGCCCGTGGGGAGGAGCCTGAAAGTCAACTGCAGAGGACAAAGGTCAGGATGCCCTGATGCCCTGTGAACTCACTGTGTTCTTCCCCGGCCCCGCCACACCTCTCCCTCCGGTAGCGAGAAGGGTGAAGGTTCCAACCAAGAGAGGTCCCTTGAGCGGATGTGGGGGGGGGAAGAGCTTTATCAATACAGATCATCACTGGCGTCAAAAGAGGCTGAGCTAAGGCAGCTAGTCCTCCCCACCCATCCTGGGACTCCTTCCACCTGGCCACAACCCAGAAGGAGGGCAGGACAAAAGAGGGACACTTAGAAGCTGCTCCCCTGGAAACGAAGAAATAGTGACTGGCTGTGGAGCCTCCACCACTGGTTAGCTTCCTGCAGGGGAGGGGGAAATCAACTCACTTTCACTTCTCAAAAATACTCAAAAAAAGGGGCACTGGGGTGGCTCAGAGGGTTACGCATCTGACTCTTGATCTCGGCTCAGGTCTTGATCTCAGGGTTGTGAGTTCAAGCCCCTCATTGGGCTCCGTGCTGGGCACGAAGCCTACTTAGAAAAAATAATAAGTATAGGGGCGCCCGGGTGGCGCAGTCGGTTAAGCGTCCGACTTCGGCCAGGTCACGATCTCGCGGTCCGTGGGTTCGAGCCCCGCGTCGGGCTCTGGGCTGATGGCTCGGAGCCTGGAGCCTGTTTCCGATTCTGTGTCTCCCTCTCTCTCTGCCCCTCCCCCGTTCGTGCTCTGTCTCTCTCTGTCCCCAAAATAAATAAACGTTGAAAAAAAAAAAAAATTTTAAAAAAGAAAAAATAATAAGTATAGGGGCACCTGGGTGGCTCAGCTGGTTAAGGCTCCGACTTGATTTCAGCTCAGGTCGTGATCTCACGGTTCATGAGTTTGAGCCCCGCATCGGGCTCTGTGCTGACGGTGCAAAGCCCGCTTGAGATTCTTTCTCGGCCCCTCCCCTGCTCACGCACATTCTCTTTCTCTCTCTCGAAAATAAACAAACATGTAAAAGTAAATAAATAAATACATACGCACATACTTGGGGCACGTGGGTGGCTCAGTTGGTCGAGCATCTGACTTCGGCTCAGGTCATGAGCTCATGGTTCCTGAGTTCGAGCCCCACATCGGGCTCTCTGCTGTCGGTGCAGAGGCCACCTCAGATCCTCTGTCCCCCTCTCTCTTTGCCCCTCCCCTGCCCATGCTCTCATTCTCTCAAAAATAAATAAATAAATAAATAAATAAATAAATAAATAAATAAAATTTAAAAAATAAAAAACAATTTAAATACCAAATAAATTCAGATAAAGAGTTAAACACAGAAATCAAGCCAACATGCCAAACACCAGAGTAATATGTAAGTAAATATTTATCTGAGTTCTAGATGAGAAGGGCATTTCTGAGGTTAAAATCCATGGAAGAAACCATAGAGGAAAAGACTGGGAATCTGCATATAGCAATGTCTCCCTGTTTAAAAAAGAAAAGAAAAAAGCGGAAAATACTACCCCTAGAAACAGACAAAGGGATGTAATCTGTAACCTCTATTACAAGGCGCATACAAAGTGATGGGAAAAAAAACGGGCTACAGAATCAGTTAATACACGCGGGAAGCTGTTCAATTCAATAGAATTAAAGTATTGAAAATGGCAGTGTCTATCTCCCCTAGGCTACGAACAAAGACTCTATTTGCAAACGTTAACATTTCCATTGGCAAAGGTATAAAAGAGGCTTCTGGTCCAAGTATAGACTGGTTCGACCTTTCTGGAAAGGAGCAGACAACACCTATCAAAAGCCTTAGAAAGGTTCGAAAGTCTCTGACCCTGTAATTCCACTCCCAGGAATTTATTTGAAGGAAACGGTGAAAAATGCAGCCAAGGTTTGTGTAAAAATGTGTTCGTTGTTAAGTTAAATGACCAGCAGGGAATCAGCCAGGTAGACATATCCATGCAATCTTAATAAAAAAAAAAAACTTGTCAGATCATGTAAAAACACTTACACGAGGTAGGGTTAAAATTTTCAAGCGAGGGGGAGAAAAAAAAGGGAATAGGTTATTATTACCTCTAGTATATTTTTTTTAATTTTTTTTTAACGTTTATTTATTTTGGGGACAGAGAGAGACAGAGTATGAACGGGGGAGGGGCAGAGAGAGGGAGACACAGAATCGGAAGCAGGCTCCAGGCTCTGAGCCATCAGCCCAGAGCCCGACGCGGGGCTCGAACTCACGGACCGCGAGATCGTGACCTGAGCTGAAGTCGGACGCCCAACCGACTGAGCCACCTAGGCGCCCCAACCTCTAGTATATTAAGAAAAAAGAAAATCAAGCTTAGAGGGAACCATGGCCATGGTGCTTATACCTATGGATGATGTATTACTCCTTTCCGCTTCCCATGGTCTTCTGGAGTTTTATCATTAACGTGTGGCCATTCTATAATGGGGGAGGGGGTGTAAGCACCCTCTCACCCCACGCTCAAGAAACACAATTCCAGAGCAAAGGGAGGCCGGCACAACAGCTACTAGAATGTTCCTAGAGGTATTCAGAAAGAAGAGAAACATCTAATACGGCAGGCCTTTACTCTGCAACAAAATGCTCAAAGCGTGTTTTTTTTTTATTTTTTTTTTCTTTAACATTTATTTATTATTGAGGGACAGAGAGACACAGAGCGTGAGCAGGGGAGAGGTAGAGAGTGGGGGAGACACAGAATCCGAAGCAGGCTCCAGGCTCTGAGCTGTCAGCACAGAGCCCGACGCGGGGCTCAGACTCACAAACTGTGAGATCATGACCTGAGCCGAAGTCGGTTGCTTAACCAACTGAGCCACCCAGGCGCCCCTCAAAGCGTGTTTTTAATCACCCGTTTAATTCTTTCAACCACTGGCTTGTACAGGATTCAGGAAACGTACGAAAATTGCCCGTTTTCATTGGAACGTTGTCGTCCCGTACTTCTTTTTTTCCCAAGTCAGCTCCAAGACAGTTTGCAGGTCACCGTGGCTCACTGTGGTGGTCCCTTCCTTAAGCCTCCTAATTTCATATTTACCAGCGAGACCCAGCCCTGAGACAAAACCAGAGGAGGGGCCCGGGCAAGCTGACAGACAAGTCTGCTGTCTGTCCCACGGACCCCCTGGGGGGTCAGGCAGAAGGGGCCCAGGACCCAGAGCTCCCACGGGCTTTCCGGGCAATCCATGTAAACCAGGTACCCACGCCACAGGCCCAGCCAGATGGCCACCAAACCCCTCCTAGGAAAGGAGTCGAGGATGTTCTTTCCCCAGAAATCTGGTGAGCTGGTGGGTTCCTGGGTCAGAGGTCCTGACGTCCCCATCTCTGCCATACAAACCGGCTCAGAAGACGGTTACCCCAGGGACCCCACGCCTGGACCAGCCAAGTCCCTGCGTTCCTAGATCTCTGGGGCTCACCCCCCATGTTTCCACTCCCATGAGAAACAGAAAACAGAAAGCAGTCGGGTGTGGAGGGAGCGTGGGGCTGCCCCCCCCCCCCCCCCCGCTGCCTCGGCCCCGATCCACCCAGAGCTCATCCTCCCCCCGCCCGAGGTCCACCCATCCCCCCAGCCGCCATCCTGACCCAGTTTGCTGCTTTGCTGGTGGCCCACAAACTCATTAAAGCGATTTAGCCATCATCAGCCAAGCGTGACTCTGAACACACGGAGCTGTCTCAGAGACTATCAAACCTGTCTAAGTGGAAATTCCAGACACTCTGCGGGGCACAGCAGGCAGGGGCTCCCTGCTTGGGCAAGGAGACAGGGTCAGCGGAGGCCCCAGCGGGCTCCAGATACAGCGTGGCTGGTGCCGGCTGGCTCCCCCCTGAGCCCCAAACTGCCTCTATGCGCAACCGGTGTTCCTTTAGGCAACCCAGCCAACAGCGGGGGTAAACACAGGGCTCCTACCCCTCCCAGCTGGGCTCCCAGCACAGTGGAGCCTCTGCGTAAGTTAGCGAGAGCACGCACAGCAAGCATCTAGAAAGGAGCATTTAATGAGTGCTTTCCAACTGCCAGACCCCGTGTTAAGTGCTTTTCCAAAGCCACTTAATTTACCTAACAAGGAAAGCAATAGTGGCCTCTGCTCTGCGCTGACAGTAACTACAACGGACGGACGGAGAGATCACACACAAAGGGAACACCGCTCTGGTGGAAGGAACTTCTCAGAATCCTAACATGTGAAGGATCCGGAGAGGATTCTTGCACTTGTGGGTAGTAGGAGAGTAGTTTTCAAATATTTGGGAGATTTTCAGGTGCAAGACGTGGGAGGGCCAGGAAGTTCCAAATTGGTGGATGTCAACTAACCGGAAGTTTCAGAGGCACAGAGGACTTCAGGGGCTGTCTACCCGGCCCCCCGCACTTCACCAATCAGGAAAATGAGGTGGCCCAGACCTTTCTGCATGGCTCAGACAACATCCTGAGGCTACTGGGGGCCTGCTCAGAGTGTTCCAGCAGGAAGGTGGTGCCCGTCCTCAGGGATGCTGCACAGGAAGCATCTGGACCAGACCAACTGTGGTCCCTTTCAGTTCTAAGACTCTGACGCCAAGTGAACTGCAGGACGCAGGCACCTTTTCAGGACCAGGGCGTGTGGCCACTGCTGAAGGACACTCGGGTATCCTGTCTGTCCTGTCTCCTCTCAAAAGGTTCCGATTTGTGGCTTTTCTCCCCAAATAGCACACGGGCTATAGGATAGGAAAGACAGAAGTATTAAGAAATAGCAAAATTCACAGCCTATCTGCAGTCAGAATTTGGCTTTAAATCCTGGCAACGTGATCTATTTTGAGCATGAGACAAGTTTGCTAATTCCTAATGAGCCAGATTAGAAACAGACTACAAACGAACAGCACACTCATCACAAAAGTATGAGAGTACCCAAAATACACCGCATTACTTATGCACCGCTAACAGCGGCATGTGGCCACCGAGCAAAAACAGTGTCACAGTGCTGCAGGAAGAAAGGGCTTGCGGAAGTATGACAGATCACCCAGAAAATCCTCTCTGCCGACTCTTAAGTATCCAGAACACACCAGGCTGAGCTGCCCCGAAGGATGCTGAGGCACAGGAAGTCCCGGACGGGGCAAGCACAAGGTGCTCTGGGACAGAGTTTAGGGGCGCGGACCCAGATTTGGAAAGACGGAGGTTCAAGAAGCCTCTTCTCGGCTGGGCCCTTCACGGAAGGGGGCTCTGGCACAGGCGAGGGGGAATTTCAGGAGAACGGGGGTCTGGGACGCAGAAGGGGCTGGGAGATGCTTCCCTGTCCCAAACTCAGGTCCTCTGACCGTTCAGGCAAGACACATCCAGAAAAGAGAAAGGTCTCACGTGGATGCCCCAAAGTCCCTTGTCTAAGATAGTTCCTGCTTTTCTATGTCCCCTCCCCACCCGAGAAGCAGTGAGTCTATGGAGACAAACCTGGAAACCAGTGGTTCCAACCGCACTACAAGAACCAACTGAGGATCTTTACTGAAGAAATGGGAAGGACCACGGATGCCTGGGCTCCCCGCCTTCCGACTGACAGGCACTCTGGGGGACAGGCGGGGGGCTCCACCAACTCCCAGGGACTGAGGAGCCCAGAGCCAGTCAGCCTGTGGCACCACAGCACCCGCGTGACCCTGTCGATGCCAGGAGAGCCAAAGGTTCTGCAGACACCACTCCTCTCTATGACCCCACGGACGCAATTCTCAAGCGCACCTGCATTTAGAACTAGCTGCATATGGTGAGTGGGGTGTGAGAGAGCAGCTATAACAGGAGGCCTGTTGGAAGGCAGGACAGATGGCCTCACGTGGGCTGGGAGGGCGCTAAGTCACAGCCGAGCCGCACAGTGGCCTCTCGGGGGCCCAAATGCCACCCCCCCCCCCCCCGCCTCGCCCCCACAGGCACTAGAAAGGACCCAGAGACCATTCCTGCGACCATCAGGCTTGCAGTGAGAAACTCCAGGGAAGAAAAATGACACCTGAGGCAAACGGCCCAGCTCCATTTGTTCCGGCACCCCACAAAGGCCACGGGGTTAATGAGTCCTCAGCGAGCACAGAGGGCCGCAGTCGCCCGCATTCAGGGCAGGACCACGAGGACACTCTGTCTTCGCCTGCAAAGACGCTCTATATTACACACCCTGGAAGCAACGCTCTGGCAACAAGGAGTGAGTTATAGCACAATTAATTCACACCTGGAAAGAGTTCACGCAGCCAGCGGTATGCACGGGGTGGCAGACAAACAGCACTGATGAATGGAGAGCGTGGGCACGTCGCCGGGGACAATTAAGGCACACAGCGAGGGGCGTCGATGCATTCGGTTCTTTCCAAAAGCGGCTTCTCGCGAATTTTAAAGCAAACGATTAGGACAGTCCTCCAAAGCAGGCGAATACGGAAAGCCACCGAAATGAGCAAGGGGGGGGGGAGGGGGGGCGGTGCCACCAACGCCAGGCTTGAGGAGGGGTCTCTGACCCTGTCCCTCTTTCCAAACAAAACACCGCGCGGCACCCAATGGGGGTGGGGGGAGCGTTTGCCTTATGGATCTTTCTCAGGCTCTGGCGCTCTGCAAAATATTACCATCCATCCCGTTAACCCACCACTGGGAATATAAAACCCCCAGACTGAGCAATTAGGTTGGAAGTTTACAACCTCGCGGCTTAGGTCTGGAAACCGAAGTCAGCCACGTCAATCCTCCCCCGCTCGCTCCCAGCCCCGAGGGGGAGAGCCATCAAGCGGTGCCACATGTCATCACCCCCGGGGCGCCCTGGCTGGCCTCAGGAAAGCAGACGGCCTCTGCCCCCCTCTGCCCCGCGGCCCTCCCCTCCCCCCCCCCAAAGCCGATGGCCCAAGGCCCTCGTACAACTCAAGAGACGGGCCTTTTGGGGGCTGGCCCAGAGCGTGGCCATTGACGGGTCCCCTCTTTGGCCTAGTGGTGCTGGCATTTTTCTACTCGCCTCGGGGTGGGGTGGGGTTTGGTGGGGGAGGGGCCCTCTCAAAGCATCCGCATCCGTGAGGCCTCAGCCGCGGGCCCCTATAAACTAAGGTGAAGAGTCACGTGGTCCCGGGGTTGGCAGGCTCCTTCCTCATCCCGTTCACGCCCATTTCCTCACAGCACCCCAGGAGCCCTCGAAGCCCGCCCTGACCTCCCCCTCTGGACTATACACCTCATCAGGCCCCTCTCTGCCTGCCCCACAAGATCTGGCCCTGTCGGTGCCCCCACTCCAGGCTTTGGACTATCCCCGCACCCACCCCTCCAGGCACCCCGCTCCACTTAGTTCCCCATCTCGGGGTCTCTGCTCGGGCCGTCCTGTGCACACCCACTCTCGTCTGTGTAACTTGCCTCAGGCTTTAGGTACGGCTCAGGGGTCCCCCGCTCCAAAAGGCCCTCCAGCGTCCTCCCTCCCCATCGGTCCGTTAAGGGTCCTTCCTCTTTCCCCTTGACCCCCAGCCTTCCCACACCGCAGGGCCGCTATCCATTTATACGTGGCCTCCACCTACACCCCGTCCTACCCCTCTCTGGCGTATCTGGCCAGTGAAAACACAGACTTGACGGAAAGAAGGACAGACAGGAGGGGGAACTAAGAACTCTGCCGAAAATCCGTTTTAGAGGGATTGGCATACGTGCTCCAGTTCTGAAGAAATGACGATATAAAGCATGACGAGAGGTTTAAAAACAGCTTAACTTTTCACTTAAACGGAAGACTGGAATATCACTGGAAGAGCTCTCAGGATCTGGCCATCCGACACAGAGTTGCCTTGTTACCCTTCACACCCCCGTATACCTTGCTCGTTGCCTGGAGGCAGCTATTGGCCTGCCCAGAAGGCCCAGCTCTACAGCCTACCCAAATCCAGGACCCCTGAGAAGATAGTCCCACGATCCCGCCACTCAACTTTGGTTTGGTTTTGTTTTGTTTTGTTTTAATGTTACTGACCTTTCCATGGGTGCGATACCGCACAAAATTTAAGACACAATCTTGGCTGAAAGGCTCACAGTCCAAACACACAAAGTAAACCTTTCATCTCACATTATTCAGTCTGCCTTTAATTTAAGCCGCGTGATGCTATCAAACTCCAGCCCGGCCTGGCGTGACATCCTCAGGGAGGGGCGCCCAGCAAATTGCAGAATCTGGAGAACACAGAGACCTCTTACCAGCTGCTCTTTCTTTCTTTCTCCACGGCCCCCCACTACCCTGTACAACTTCCTTCGCCCCATCTCGGTTAGTTTGCTTTGGGGAAACCGACGCTACGTTGGAGCTGGGTGACGGGTTACCGCATCTCTGTTTACAAATGCTCTAATCTGGTCCTGACTTCAAACTCTGGCAGTCTCCTTTGGAAGTCTACTGACTTCAAACATTTTTCCGCCAACAAGGCATAAGCAGGCTTGGGAAGAATTCACATGTCACAAGAGTAAAGAGTAACAGCTTGGTGGGGATCAGCGTACACAACACGTCAAGTCTTTTCGACCTCATCAACAAATAAAGCAGCTCTGAAGGTAGGGCTGTGGTCTGTTTGGGAGAGAAGGAGGCCCGTGAAAACAGACGGGGGTGCAAATGAATGCTATGATCTTCCAGTATTCGTACGATCGATTAGAGCACAGCAACCTAGATTTAATAACCACACAGTTGGGTTCTCAGAGGGAAAGACCACGGTCCCGAATGGACCCTAACCTGTCACGGGGGGAACTGGGTGGGGCTGTCGGAGGAGGTCCTGCCCACCCTGAACACCCTCATTTGGGTTGCTGAGTTCACGAAAAGGACTCAGCCCAAAAATCAGTAGGAGGTTCCAAGATCCCGTCCATGCTTTCTCCAAGGACCTGAAGAAATTCTGTGTATTCCGGAACACAGGGCAAGCACTTTCCAGTCCCTCTAAGGGGAACTGGCTCCTGCTTCCTTGAAGCACCAGGAGCCCTGCGATTACTCCCAGTATGTGGCACTCACAGCTACTTCCCGACAGTACAACCAGAGGGACGTCTCATGCCATCGGCAGATCTGGGGAGAACTTCTAATTATACTTTCTTTGCTTTTTAATAAACGTAAACATTCCACTGGTGACAAGGCGACACGGTAGCTTGGCCCAAGCCCAGTATGACCACAGCTTGGGTCAGGAGGGCTCTTCTCGTGGAGGGACAGCTCTCTCCGTGATGCTTACCAACAAACCAACACACCGAATTCTCAAGACCAAGTGCGTTCCCCTCTCCTAGTCTCTGCGTCTGCATCAACATTAAAGAGAAAAATACAATAAAAATTTACGGCGCGAAAGTACCTACCAAAACTTGTACTTGATTTAAGTCCATCTCACTCTATGCTGGATATTTCTGACATCATGCAGATCTGAGAACACCTGTGTCTCTTTTTAAATCGGAGCTAGATGTGTGAATTGTTTACGTCCCACTGGAAGTCCAAAGGGCAGGGACAAAATCTTTAGCTCATCTACATGTCACTGTGGGCATGCTTTAATTACATGGTGAGAGCTGTACTTTGGGGCCTACAAAGTTCACCACCAAACAGAATGACTAAGAAAGTATTTTTATGGCATGCTCACACTTTCAGAGTGCTTGCACAGTGTGGGTTTGTGGTTTGGTTTCTAGATCACATCTGCTCAGTGTGCAAGTCATTTTCAAAGCTGCAGATGCTAAGAAACAAACAAACAAGGGTTACGATCACGGGGCTAGAGTAGACAAAAGAAGGTCATTAAAATATTCTGTTTCCCGAGGTGCCTGGGTGGCTCAGTCAGTTAGGGGTCGGACTCTTGATTTCAGCTCAGGTCATGATCTCACGGTTCGTGGGTTCAAGCCCAGCGTCAGGCTCTGCGTTGACAGTGTGGAGCCTGCCTGGGATTCTCTCTCTCTGCCCCTGCCCTGCTCACTCTCTCTCTGTCTCTCAAAATAAATATTTCTTTAAAAAAACATCCTGTTTCCCACAGTACAGAAGGGCTTAAACACACCTGCTGCCTTATAAATACACACACACACACACACACACACACACACACACACACACACACATTTCCCCTTTTCATGTTAGCAGAGAGCTAGGAAGCAAAAAAAAAAAAAAAAAGCCTCTAAGAAATGACATAAAGGTCTGTCACAATATGGGCTTAGGCAGGACAGTCTCAAATGGGTACAAAACTGAAAAGAGGTAAGGGGGCCCGCTCCCAGAAGCCTAAAACACCTAAGAGTCTAAACTTAACTGTGGAGGCAACACAAATACGGGCATCACTGGGTACAGAGGAGCTGTTTTCAGATCCTGGAACTCACACAGTGGGACTATAGGCCACCCTTCAAAACAGTCCCCTTGGCAGGACTGGCTTCCCCCAGAGCCAACGGCATACTTTTCATCCTTTAAGGCACACCTGATTTTTCGAAACAGCTAACAATCACTCAGAGACAAGAGTAAAATAAATAGGGCAAACGACCAAGTTCAGTAATTTCATTCTTGCTCAGAAACTCACAGTGTGTCCCAAAGAGCAAGTGCGATTTTCTCATGCAAGCCCGTGAACTAGGTGTTGGTGGCAATGCCAGAAGCAGAGCTCCAACAATGCTCTGAACAGTGACAGTGTCGGGAAAGTGAGTGGGTAGCCCCTTCCCGAAACAACATCTTTGAAGATGGCCCCTCCTCTGAATGCACACATACTGGTGAGTCTATGACATCCAGTCTCGTGATTTTACAGCCATCCCTTGAAACAGCAATTCGACACGTTCCCCAATTCAACGTAACCCCAAATAAGTTATGCTTAACGAGGGGACACTGGGCGCTTCAACAGCTAATCAAGAAAATCATGAACCACAACCCTGCAGAGACATTAGCACCCCCGTAGGTATGTGCCAAAGCCCAGAAGCGTGTACATGCATTACACATGTGCGCGCGCACGCACACACACACACACACACACACACACACACACAGGCTGACAGCGCATCCCCCAATCATCTTTAGCGGGTTTATCATAAATACAGATAATAAATTCAGTGTTAATAATAGCTGAGACCTTTAGGATCTTCTGGAAGAAGACACACACTCATCCCCCTCCATTGACTGATCGACTGGGGTTTTCTGCAAGAAAATGATGCATTAAAAAGATACAACTAAGAAACAAGATCAAACGCAAGCACGCACGCCAACACGGGACTTCCCCAGGACACCTGCTTCCCAATATTATGACTTGATAAAGTGTGGGTTTCACTGAGAGATCAGGTTGGGGGAGAGGTAGGATCAGTGTGCAGTCACTGATTTGGGGGCCTCGAGGCTTGGGACTCCCAGGGTTTTTTTGCCTTTTTTTTTTTTAATGTTTATTTATTTTTGAGACAGAAAGAGACAGAGCATGAATGGGGGAGGGTCAGAGAGAGAAGGAGACACAGAATCTGAAACAGGCTCCAGGCTCTGAGCTGTCGGCACAGAGCCCGACGCGGGGCTCGAACTCACAGACCGTGAGATCATGACCTGAGCCGAAGTCGGACGCTTAACCGACCGAGCCACCCAGGTGCCCCTGGGACTCCCAGTTTTTAAACCCGGATCTAACGGTGAACAATTTTTTTTTTTTTAAGGCAGAGGTACGCCGCTTTTCTTTTCCCGCCAACTATGAATGAGTCGGTCTATCAACCTCTAGTTAAACAAACACACCTGCGGGAAGTGACAACAGCCAACCGACACTTGTGGGGCAAAGGCTCATGAGGACAGGGGCCCTCTGCCAAGCCCTGGCAACTGGGCCGTTTACAAGAGGCAGTGCTGCCCAGGGGTTCAGGGCAAACATGAGGATCAGAGAGACCTGGGCTCAAATTCTAAGTCTCCCCTCTGCCCTTCTAGCCGTGTGACCCAGAGCCAAGCTGCTATCCTCCCAATGTCCCCTTTACAGGAGCTACGTGAAATGCATTCTGTCATAGCGTGTGTCCGCCCAGGGCCACCGGGAGGACTGGATCTGTACGTTAAGTGCCTGGTGCAGTGACTGGGAAAATATCCAGTTGTTGTTCCTTATGGTGAGGTCACCAAGCCTCCTCCAGTGTAACTTTCCTCCACAGGGGACACGCACACAGCAGTAGTGGGTTCCAAAGGTGACACCGTCCACCTTCAACAGGATCAGGGTGAAGGGCACCTGAGTGGCTCGGTCGATTAAGTGTCCGACTTCAGCTTGGGTCGCGATCTCACAGATCATGAGTTCGAGCCCCACGCTGGGCTTTCTGCTGCCAGCACGCAGCCTGCTTTGGACCCTCTCTCCCCCTCTCTCTCTGCCCCTCCCCTGCTTGGTCGGTCAGACTCCCTCCCTCCCTCCCTCTCTCTCTCTCTCTCAAAAATAAAACTAAAAGAGGATCAGACTGAGACAGGACACTTGCCCAGAACCAAAACGGATACAAGTGCTCTCCTGCCCGGCAAAGCGCATCCTTGCCCAAACCTGGAGAATGCAGAAACAGTGCTGGAGCTCTCCCCGCTAACCACGTAGCCCATCAGAAAAACGGATGAACAAAAGGAAGGAGAGATCCAGGGAGCTGAACCAGGGATTGAGGCAGAAGCAGAGAACACAAGAGAGAGGGAAACAAGGAACGGAGGAGGTGAGGACAGGGAAGCAGAAACGGAGTTGCCCGCTCCTGCGCGAACACCCTGCTGGTGCTTCTTCCGGGGTTGGGAGCTGTTCTCCAAGAGTGGTTCGGGGACTCCTCACGTCCTCACGGGCCTCTGCCGGCACACGGCAGGCACGCGGAGGGCTGCCTCTCCAGCAGAAAAGAGGGAAGAGCGGGAAGCAGACATCCAGGTCCGGAAGCGGATCCAGACCCGGGTGGCGTCAGGGGAGGTGGCTGCAGCCCACCTGGACACGGGCTCGAGCTCACTCACTGCTCTAGGCTCACGGCTCCACGGGGAGCACCAGAGAAGGGCCGTGGCGCTGGCACGGCACAGCACCGTGGAGAAGCACCTGGTGTAAACCCCCCCCAGGCAATGCTTTCAATAAACCTGGAGAGAGATGGGGCAGGGGAGGCGGGGGGGGGGGGGGGGGGAGTCCAAACAAAGTCAACCAATTTCTAGCCTGGTGTCCACATCAAAGTTTGCTTACGAGCCATTCCGCCTATCAAAGAGTTAAGGAAGTCACTGGAAGTTTTCTCTTAAACAAGCGGTGGTAGGTGTGCCAGCACGACCCAGCCTGAGGCTCCGCCGTGTCTGGGCACGTCTGATGACCGGGGGCCATGGGCACCGGAGAGAAAATCTACTGGAAGGTGTGTATGTAAGAGAGAAACTCTCCCTCCCAGGCAGCCTGCAGAAGACGAGAACAGTGACTCCTGCAGAGGGAAGGGCAGAAAAGGAGCTGAAGGAGCATTTCAACATCCAGCTCTGAGCCCCCGGGGTCTAGACGGTGGCGTCCCGCTGGCACAGCGACACTGGAAGAGGAGAGGCGTGCGGGTTCCATTTAAACATAGAACACAGCGTTCCGCAAAGCAAAGACTCCAGGGACACAGTGATAGGGCTGGGCACCGGGGGGGTTTGCGGCTGGGCAGCCCCAAGAGACGCACCCTTGGCAGGGACCTCGTTGTTCTCGGGAACAGTCCTGGCCAGGGCCGATTAGGGCGTAGGCAACATCCACAGGGCGGACCAAGACGTACAACGTCAAAAGGCTCTTCCTGAGCAGCACGCCCTGGACCGCTTAGAGCCAAATGGAGGGGCTCTGGCAGGAGACGGGGGTTACCCTTCCTATATCATAACCTCCTCCTAATCCCGGCTGGGAGTGGGGACCCGGAGAAACTCAGGTGTAGCCTTTAGAAACCTCTTGCAAGGGGCGCCTGGGTGGCGCAGTCGGTTAAGCGTCCGACTTCAGCCAGGTCACGATCTCGCGGTCTGGGAGTTCGAGCCCCGCGTCGGGCTCTGGGCTGACGGCTCAGAGCCTGGAGTCTGTTTCCGATTCTGTGTCTCCCTCTCTCTCTGCCCCTCCCCCGTTCGTGCTCTGCCTCTCTCTGTCCCAAAAATAAATAAACGTTGAAAAAAAAAAATTAAAAAAAAAAAAAACTGTAATGAACTGAAACAGCTATTTGAATTTTTTTTCAGGTTTTTTTTTTTTTTTTGAGAGAGCGTGAGCAGGGGAGGGGCGGAGGAGGAGAGAGAGAGAGAGAGAGAAAGAGAGAGAATCACAAGCAGGCTCCACACTGTCAGCCCAGAGCCTGATGCTGGGCTTGAACTCACGAACTGTGAGATCACGGCCTGGGCCGAAGTTGGATGCTTAACTGACTGTGTTCTCCGTGGCGAGATCCAGGTCACGTCTTGCAGGGTCAGGGCCACAGGTTGGCACGGTGTGGCCACAAAGATGACAGGAGCAGAGGATCTGAGGCAAGGAGGAACCACGTAAGAAGCAAGCTCCCCACGAGTCTGCTATGGTCCAAATGTTTGTGTCGCCCCAAGTTCACGTTTAAACACCAACACCCAATATGGTGGCGTCAGGAGGTGGGGCCTCGGGGGGTGGTTAGGTCACGAGGGTGGAGCCCTCCTGCCTGGGAGCAGTGCCCTCACAGAAGAGACCTCCCTTCCCCAGGTCCCCTCCACCAGGTGAGGACACAGGGAGAAAGCGATCTGAGAGACGGCTCTCGCCAGGGCCCGACCGTGCGGGCACCTGACGTCAGCCTTCCAGCCTCCAGGACTGCGAGAAGCGAATGCCTGCTGTTGCCCCGCTGTGTGGTGTCGTGTGGCTGAGACACAGACAGTCCGTGCGGGCGCGACGGAGAAAAGCCGAGACGGGAGCCAGGTGGGGGAAGCTCGCTCACGCACAGCCCTTCCCCCGCCCCGCCGCCAAACGGAGACTCTGATGGGGAGCCTGGCCGCGCTTGTGGTTCAAATCCTACAGGTCACGCTGATGACCCAGCAGACGGTGGCGCCGAAGGGGACAAAAATGGAGGGGGGACCACCCCGGAAGGCAGGCCGACGGTCCCGGTCACTACGCGTGACTGACCGCCCTCATCGATGTTAAGGCCCGCACAAAGGAAGTGGTGACGTGACACACGACCGGCCCCGCCTGTCATTACTGATGCCGCACCACGTGTGTACCGTGAGCAGGAGACCAAGCCAACGTTCCGGACTGGATGAAAAGGTGAGCTGGGGACACGTTCCCTGGGCCCCGGTGCCACTTCCATCCCAGAGAGCCAGCTCACTGGGTCACATCAGGACGCACCAGGTCAGCGGGACTCTGACCCACGATCGGCCCAACCCTGTTTCCGGCGTTCGGGTCACCGCAGGGCCTACTTGAGGCCAATCACCCTCCTCCTGCTGAGGAACCCCTCCCACCTCACTACCACCTAAAAATGACTCTCTCCAAGATAAAGAGGTAATCAGAGGGAAAATGTCAACTTATTAACCTCAAACCTCACCCCGCATTTCACTGAGAACCAGTCACGTGGGCGGATCCCTCCGCGAGCCAGTCTGGAGCGACCAAGTGACGGCAGAGAAAGGGCAGGAGAGAGGACTGGAAACGAGGCATGAAATCATCAGGAAGCTAAACTGAAAACCTGATATTCTGTGGCCAGAAAGGAATCGTGGCGGCCCAGCTCCCAAAACCTGGCATCGCCGGGCACACGGTGAAGCGAGTGGGAGGCTCCCACTCCAACTGGAACCGGCTCTGAACCTGAACGGAATATACGTCAAAACTGGCTTCCCTCAGGATGCCAATCTGCCACCCAAGGCTTGTAACACGACGACTCTCGCTCTGTCACACGGAGCGCCGCACAGAGACGAAGTCCTCCCTCCGCGGCCTCACTCTGTACATCAGAGACATGGCACAGGCTGGCACGTGCCGCGAAGAAAGGAACCGGTGACTTGCCCTCAGTCGCGGCGATGGGTCAGGGCAGCACCGGAAAGACAACGCCCCCCTCCCCATCTCCCAAATCGGCGCCCTGTCCGCAGGCCCAGGAGCACCAGTGACCCCCCCCTCCCCTAAAGGCACCTTCACAGGGAACACGGCCTTTTGTCTCACCGGGTACCGACAAGCTCACGTCACTCCCTGGGCTCCGAAGGCCACGAGGGGAGAATCGGAACCCCCCCACGTGCCGGCCACGGTGGCGAAGTCCCGATGGGCACCACCAGCCACGACACATTCGGAACTGCTAACTAACCCCCCCCTTGGCCACGGTCCGTGCCATCCACTCCCCCGCACACCGTCCGGGACGCCGCACTGTGATTTCGTTGCGAGATTTTCAACTCTTGCCCAAGACCGTCAGGGGCCGTTCCGCGCAGGGAACGGCTTGCCCTCGAGGGAAGGTCACGCCTCCTGGCCCTCACATAGCTGCCCCGGTCCCTTCCCCGGACGACTGCTCGGAAACAGGCCCCTGCTGAGAGCGGCCGAGCCCTGTGGCTCCACGTACAGACCGGACACAAACGCCAGGCCGACTGCGCTGTAAAGGAAGGAGAGGAAAAGAGCAAGGAACTTGGCGTGAGGAAGACCGGGGAGGCCAAGAGGAGAACGGGGCTCACCCTCTCTCCGGGGCCCCCGCCTCTCCAAGCTGGACAGACGCGGCCCGGAGCCAAGCGTCTCATCGGAGTGGACGCTCTCGGCCCTGGGGTGCTCCCCCTCCGCCAGACGCCGTGCTCCGTGCGCGGTGACCCCGCAGGCCGCTTTCTGAAGAAGAGATGCCAAGTGCTGCCCAGACAAGCACCGCCCGGTCCTTCCGTCCGGCTGCCACCCAGGCAGCACCTCATCAGCAGGCCCCACGGCGCCGGAAGAGAGCCCCACAAACGTGTGCGTGGAAGGGCAGGCACGGGGGTGCCGAGGCCACCCATCGGTCTGCCCAGAGCCCCTCGCCCCCTCCCACAGCTATCGGGGAGGCCTCGGTGGCAGGACAGGATGCGGTCACGCTGCACGTCTTGTGAGCGCACGAAGACACCGGGCCGTAGCGGGAGAGACGCCTGCTCCGGGTCTGCTTCTGTCCTGCCCAACAGCCCCAAGCAGACGGCGGCCAGACCGGGGCCTCAGGGCGCTCCCCGCCCCCTCCCTGGGCAGGCCCAGGGAGGGGACGAGTCGCTGGGCGAGAACCCAAACCGGACAGCCCTGCTCCCGCGCGCCTCGCCCCCCCTCCCTCTTCTCCGGTCACCACCCCCACCCCACAGACAGGAGGAATGGCTCGTGCTGAGACCCCCGGGAGAGGACGTGACAGACGGTGCGGTCCCTGGGCCTGTGCTGCCACCCTCTCCCCTCCTCTCCACCTGCCTGTCGGCGCGGGCCTGGGAACGTCTCTGACAGACCTGGAAGCAAAATGCTTTCAGAGCCTTCGGGCTCCCGGGCGCCAAGGGCAACCTACGTGCCTCGGACACACGCTTGAAATGCAGGCACTCGGAGCATCTTCAGAGGGAGCACCTCCTTTCTTGGAGAAGTGTCCCGGCCCGTGCACCGGCACCATGACGACCCCCCCACCCCCACCCCGCCACTGCCGGAGGCACCAGGATCGGGCATTGGTGCTAAGCGAAGCCAATCAGTTCCTCCAAGGAGGTGCTGGCCTATAGTCCACGCTGGGAGGCTGAATCCAGGACAAACAGGCGGAGGATGCCCAAGCCGGCGACAAGCCCTCTGCAGAGAGGAGAGCGCAGTGACCCAGCGTGGCTGCTGCGGTCTGGGCCGTGACCCAGTCCGTGCCCTGGGCTGCTTCCCCGTCCCGCTTCACCCTGGCCTTCTGAGGCCAGGCAGCCTTCCTACGCTCAGTGATATGAGATACCCCCACATCCCCGTAAGAAATTCCCTTCTCCGCATAAGATAGCCCTCAGCAGGCAGCTCTTACTTGTAACCAAGAGGATCGTTTAAAACGGGATACATGAGGGGCGCCTGGGTGGCTCAGTCGGTTAAGCGTCCGACTTCAGCTCGGGTCACGATCTCGGGGTCCGTGAGTTCGAACCCCGCGTCGGGCTCTGGGCTGATGGCTCAGAGCCCGGAGCCTGCTTCCGATTCTGTGTCTCCCTCTCTCTCTGCCCCTCCCCCGTTCATGCTCTGTCTCTCTCTGTCTCAAAAATAAATAAAACGTTAAAAAAAATTTTTTTTCAAAAAATAAATAAAACGGGAAACATTAAAAATCAAAGAACAACAAATACAGGCAGCTGGCATGCGAATCCGGCGGCCCTTCCCAGGTGACGCAGGAAAAGAACAAGAAGCATGTTGCGCCCAAATTTCAGGTCCTGAGCTCCAGACTCCGCGTTCAGGGTACTTTTCTCTTTCCGCGGGAGGACCATCTTCCATTTCGATCCTGCATAAATTTCCAGAGGGAAACAGTTTTCATTTTAAGAAGCTTTGGTTCCAGGCAACCCGAAAGTTAATTTAATGCAACAAGCTAATCACGACGAGAGGCGGAACAGCTAACGTATTTCCATTCAAGGGCTGGCTCTGGGGTTTACGGGGAAAATCAGAAGCCAAAAGTTTCAAGCAATCCCTGACGATCTCAGCTGGCTAGAGGAAGCCGACCTGGGTCCCTGGGGGTAGTGCTTTCCACAGGACGGTGTCTTGGGCAGCCCAAGAGCACCATCGGTCAGAACTGAGTGGGGGAAGATTCCCCGTGGAACACACACACACACGTGTGCACATACATAGGTGCTCACACAAATAGACACCCACCCACACACACATATTCTCAAAACGCCTTCAACTCTTCCATTACCTGCTTCTTCCCAAGCCACGTTTCTTGTATTCGAAAGCCCTGTGGTCTGCGCCCATGACCTGCCCAAAGAAAACTATATACCATGGCCTCTTCCGCTTCTCCACGAAGGCCAGGCTCATGTCCAAACCCCTCTGAACTCATACTCAGTGCATCTGCATTCCTGGTCTCACTTAAACCGGAAAAGTCCCTAGAAAAATATGTTGGAGACAGAAACAAAACAAAAACAGAAAAGCCCAAGGGGGGGGTGGAGGGGGGACCCTCAGGGCTCAGGCAGAGAGGTCTAGAAACCAAATAAAGGACAACAGCAACGTGTGCAGTTTCTTGCGTTACGACTACGTCCAACACCCCGTTACACTCACTCATCCGGTCCTCACACGAGCCCTTGGTTACCCCCACTGCGTAAGAGGAGAAACTGAGGCCAGGTAACAGGGCGGGGGACAGGCCCCAGTGAGCCATCCTGGGGTCACTCCGTGTCCTGCCCCAGGACGCCCTGTTCCCTGGAGTTCATGGCAGCCCAGTGACTCAGACAAGAACAGCCCAGAATATTCTCTGCTCCATCCTCAGAGCATGCACGGAGTCAAGACGGAGATCCTTTCCTCCCCCCTAAAATGTCCCTACCACACAGGAACACCGCAAAGGAGAGGTGAAGGAGGCAGTCACAGAGCTTAAAAACCACCAGAGCATTTAAACAACGAGCTACAGGCCAGACAGACAACCAGAGGGGCCACTCGGTTTGGAAGCCATCCAGGAACCCACAGGTCAGGGTTCACTGGCAGCACTCACCAGCTGCTCGGCGCTGGCATTCTGAGCAGGAGAGCCGCCCCCGGCCAGGGGGGGACCATCGCCCCCCCCCCCAGTGCCTACCAGAGGGCAGGGGGTCAGGTGAAGGGGGCGCAGGCCTCCCAGGCGGTGCTCCGCCTCGGACCCCGCTGCAGAAACAGAAACAGACCTGGGACGATCGGTAACCCACGTCCAAAACGAGGTAGGGGTCAGCACGCTTATGACACGGAGTCATTCGGCCTTCTGACTTGGGGTCTCACCCGAAGGCTCCTCCCTACGTGCGCCCGCATCCCACCACCCTGCGTCCCACGGCTGACCCTGCGCCCCGAGGCCTCCTGCCCCAAGAAGCGCCCTCAACTGGCCCGCCCCGGCCAGCCCGCCTCTGCGCTCCCAAACCTGCGCTTCTCCTGCTCCCGTCCCAACACCACGCAGCCTCTGAGGCCCTTCCTCCTGCGAGCGCCGTTCCTCCCCGCTGGTCTCCACCGCGCTGGCCCCTGCGAACCGCACGGCTCACGCTTTGCCAGGAGGCTTCCTTGCTCGCTCCTGTCTCTTGTGATTACACGGGGGGGAATGGCCCACGGTGTGAAATCGTAGCCACCAGGGCCACCCCGGCTTTGGGAGCCAAGTGGCAGTGTCAACGTGTAGGCCTCCACCACACCCTGAAGACAACGTCCTTCTCTTTTGTTTCGAGTGTCCTCCCGGGGCACTGGGCAGAGTAGCCGAGAGGCTCGGGGGGAGCTTTGCACACCGCCTCAGGGCGCTCTCTTCCCAGCTCTCCAAGCCAACTCCCCGTCTTAAAAGTCTGGACCTCGCTGCTTGTCGTGTTCCCGCCTCCACCCACCACCTCTTGCCACACCTGCTGGGGGGTACCCACAATCCTCCCACCATGGTTGTGGGTCACTTTTCCACGGACCCCAACTTCAGAACCGTGAAGCGCTAAGATTCGCCGGCATGTTCTGCCAGTTGAAAGATACCTGCTGAGCAGATGCCCTGTGCTGGGCGTGGGGGGCTGAGTGGGAGACGGGGAAGGTCATCTGGGGAAGAAAGAGGTCTTCTCACAGTAGCAAGAGCCCTCCTGCCTCTCCCTGGGTGCTCTGTGGTCTAGGAGTCTGGGGGTCTGGAGGCCCTGGGTTGGGGGAGGCAGGGGGCACCAAGAAAAACAGTAAAATTCACTGTGCTTGGTCAAGACCAGCACTGAGCCTTTGCATGCACCATCCAAGGTGGATGTTTCTATTTTCCTCCCTTCCTAAACAAGAAAACCGAGCAAAGCAGGTCAGACTCCCAAGTCCACTTGCGGGCCAGACGCCTGCCCCCCTCACCTCCCCTCCCCGGAAGAAGGCGACGGGCGAGGCGGGGCCAAGCCAGCCCCCAACCGCAAGAAGGTGGTCAGATCTAGTCACACTAGTTACCTAGCAATCTAGCTGCATCAAAATATCCAGATGGGCCCCAGCTGGGCGGCATGAACTTGAAGCAAGAGGTGCGGGCTCCCGCCTGGGCAAGAGAATTCAAGGGGAGCTCTCCCGCCGCCCACCCCGGCCAGTGTGAAGGCAGCGGTGACTGAGAGGGGGCCCTAAGGGGGTGTGAACCTGGAAGGACCATGTGGGGCTTCCTGCCCCCACCCCCCGTGCCCACTTGGCAGATGCCCCTCCACACGCTCAGATCCTGGCCTTACAAATTCCCAGGGTGGAAATAAACAGGTAAACAACTCTGCCAAGGAGAAAGTAACCAAGTGTCCTCAGAGATACAGGAAAAGGCTCTGGTAGCAGCAACGGGGCGATTTATTTTAGGACGACGGTTCTTAACCTTGGCTGCTGATGTCCATCCCCCTGCCCCAGCAGACTGCGAGCCTGAATGAGGGCTGATCTGGCACCAGGCCTTCCGTAGAAGCTGCCTCTGGGTTACTCGTAGCCTGGGTCACTCCGTGCTCCCTGCAGGTGAGTATGGTCTTGGCACACGTTACGCTTCTCTTGCATTCCACGGGGCCTAGGACAGTCTCTGAAGAAACGCTGGTTGGTTTCTGATGAATCCTGATGAATGATCTGCCAGTCAAAAGCACATCTCTAGGGGCGCCTGGGTGGCTCGGTCGGCTGAGCGCCCGACTTCGGCTCGGGTCATGATCTCACGGTCCGTGAGTTCGAGCCCCGCGTCGGGCTCTGTGCTCACAGCTCAGAGCCTGGAGCCTGCTTCAGATTCTGTGTCTCCCTCTCTCTCTGTCCCTCCCCCCTCATGCTCTGTCTCTCTCTCTGTGTCAAAAATAAATAAACATTAAAAAAAAAAAAGCACATCTCTTAAAGAAAGGAGCTATCTTTTAATAAGCAGGGTCCATTTGGGGCATCTGGGTAGCTCAGTCGGTTAAGGGTCTGACTCTTGATTTCGGCTCAGGTCATGGTCTCACGGTTTGGGAGATCGAGCCCCAAGTCCAGCTCCATGCGCTGATATGTATGGAACCTGCTTGGGAATTCTCTCTTCCTCTCTCTCTGACTGACCCTCCCCCGCTCATGGGCGTGTACACACACACACACACACACACACATTCTCTCTCAAAATAAAGAAACTAAAAAATAAAATAAAAAATAAGAAGGGTCCACTTATCAGTTTAGTGTTAAAATTCTGGTATCTAACCTGAGCAGTTTTCGCCTGCCTCATTTCACCACTGTCTCTAAATGTCAGTAGCTCTAAATTTTATAGATGCTGGAATTTCACAACGTTGCAGCCAGAGTCGTGACCTAAACGGTAAGCAAGCCACAAGGTGTACATGGGAGCCAGTCCCAGCCGGGCTAGAGGATCCAGGTGCAACCCCTGGTGGTTCCAGACACAGATACGTGTCGCAGAGAGGCTGACCGTGCAACCCCATGCACGCGGCAGGGGCGCTGGCCCTCCTCCCGCTGACCCCTGATGGGTCCCCTGCCGCAACCCACAGGGAGCCTGTGTGGCCCCACGCCCGCTGCTGTAGCGGACCGCCCACCTGCTCCTCCCACACTGTGCCTGCAGCAGGAACACCTGGGTGTGCTCCCTAAGCATCTGGCCCCAAATCACCCCTCTGAGAAAGCCTCCCTCCGCAGCCACATCCCGTTTCCAGCACTGCTGCGGCCACTTCTCTCGGGGAGACACGGATCTCAGGGCAGTGCTTTGCAACTGCCAGGGGAGGCCGGCAGTGGCGTGTGAACTCAGTTCAGTGGGTTGAACAATTCCATGTGGCTCAGAGTGAGAGCTCCGGGTGGCAGTGAGCTTGTCTTCTCCTGCTGTGCTTCCCCCGAGCCCACATCCTGTGCGATGCAAGCCAGTGAGCCCGATGAATGAGCCTGTCCAGACCGCAGCCATACTCAGCAACACCCTTCGCAGCACTCGACGCTTTACACAGAGAACATCCACCTGTCCGCACCTGCGCGAAGAACGGGGGCCCACGACCCACCCGAGGCCACAGAGCCGGCTTCAGAGCGGCTTCTCTCCGCCCTGATCTCTGACTCTGCTTTCCAACACCTCAAGTCTAACGAACATCTTCTGGGAAGACTTTTTGCCTCGATTCTTCATATAAACCAAACCACCTTCCAAAATTCCTGCTCTGGCAGCAAATGGAAAACCTATTTGGAAGTTTAAAGACCTCTGTGATTCTCTTTAATCAACAGCTTAAGATACACACACACACGCGTGCTCGCACGCATCGCACACACACGCGTGCTTGCACCCATGTGCGCGCACACACACGCGCACACACAACCTGTGAGAAGGAACTACAATCCCTCTTTTCCTGACTACAGTCGCCTCTCAGTCTGTGCAGGTAGCTGACCGCCCCCCCCCCCGCCCCCGCAGAGGAGGCAACCACCTTCATTTATCAGCCGCTGTCTGTGCCACCGCCACCCCTTATCTCCACCCCTGCCAGTCTTCTCACCACGACAGTTAGGTCTCTATACTCCCAGAGCACCCGTTCTGCTGACAGGGTGCAACCTGCTGAAGAGAATGCCCGAGGAGCCCAGGCTTCCTGGCACTGAGGTCGAGTTTCCAGAAGCAGCTCCTTCTTGTGCAGGCCGGAGCACTGCGTTCGGGGCTCAGCCCACACGGATCCACGGGGTGACCCCCGCGCATCGCTGCCACGTGCCCACCAGCAAGCCTCACAGATGCGGGGCCTCCGTTTTATCACTGAAATTAGCGGGAGAATAATATTGCCTCTTCCGCGGCGCCGTTCTAAGGATCAAATGAGACGGGGCACGTGACCAGGATGAACTCATGCATTGCATCCACACGGGAACACTTGTGCAAGTGAAAGGGAGTGTGTTAATCGCCACGCCGGGGCGGCAGAGCATCCTGGGACGGCCCAGGACACTGGCACGCGGCCAACCTACTGACTTAGCGAGAGGGACTGTTTAAGTGAGGGCTGATGAGAAGTATCACCGATGCCTGGCTTACAGAAAGTGTCCGATCCTTGTTCATTACTGTTACGTCATCCGATACCCCTCTCGAGCCCTAAAGCCCACGATGTAAAATTCTCAAGAACAGGCATTAGACACAAAAGGCCAGCACTGAGGCCACAACCTCCGTGGCCGGGTCCCCAGACAGTGGGCCAATCACCGCTGGCTTCTGCAACTGCAGGGACACGGAGGCTCAGGCGTCCAGGGACCCGCCCCAGGGCCATAAGGACGCACCAGGTCCCCGAAGCAGGCACTGGGCCATTATCTCCACCCACGGCCATTCCTCGTGCTGAAACCTTTGGGTGATGGAACACCCTCCCCGCCAGGCCTGGCCAAGTTCACAGAGAGGAATAAACTTGCTGCCCGGAGATACGCGGCTCATCCACGCGGAGAACACAGAACGCTGCTATCACTCAAAGTCCAGGAAACGGAGGAAATGGTGCCTGGCAATTCTCCAGTGCGGAGCCCTGAGCGAAAAAAGCTTGCATACCCGAGTTCGTGGAGTCTCCAAGTGGTTAATGGACAACTCTTGCACAAGACTGGCTCCTAAGAAGTCAGGCTGGAAGACCGGACGAAAGGAATCAATCGTCTCTGCTGCGTTCACCCGAACCGCTATCGGGGAACGAAAAGGGCCGCCAACAAAGGTGAGCGGGAAAGGCTGGAAGGACACGGTGCGTGCTGACACCGGCTACTGGATTCGGTGGCAGGGCTACATCCGCCACTTAACTAGTGGTCCGCCTTGAACACGTTGTCCAGTCACTCCTGGGGGGGGGGGGGGGGGCGGGGAGCAGCGCCCAGCGTGTAAAATGGGCATCGTCATCCTCACGAGCCAGTAGGACATCGATCCCAAAGCAGAGTAAAACACAGGTACCAGTCTCCCGTAAAGCCACAGTGTGATGACGGGAACCGAAGCCCTCACGGTCGTACGCCGCCGTTGACGCAGCTTAGGCGCTTCGCCTGCGCTGACCACCAGGAGTTACGTAGGAGGCGGGTCAGAAAGAACATGCTCCCACAGGAGCTTAAGCGAAAGCAACACAGGGGTCATTGAATCGAGACACCATCAACTGTGGGGCACACCATTACTTTTCCATACCGCTCAGGAGGAAAAATTGTATCAATTAAACCATGAAACACTGTCCATCGTGAGCATCCTGGTCTCAGAGATGTTAAAACACGGCGGGGGGTGGGGGGGATGTGCATTTTAGAATTAATGAGACACAGTGTAACGAGGACCCCAGGGTGGCCTCGAACCCAAGGTCTAGTCCTCACTGGACAAGGTTCGAGGCCAGTTTGAGCCCACTGAGCAGTGGGTCTGTGGTGGAGAATGCAATTTAATCACCCCTGGGAGCTCGCATGCATTCCAGACTCCCGGCGCCTCCTGCAGCGTCTGAGTCAGTGGATCTGGAATGGGGCCTGGGGATCCTTTTCTCAAAGCTCCTCGGACGATGTGTCATACAGGCCCTGGAAGGGTTCCTGCCGCCCTCCAGCTGGCCCTCGCCAGCCGCCCCGCTGCCATGCCCTGGGCTGAGAAAGTGAAGAGATGTTCCCGTGCCTAGGGCGCCCTGTGCCAGCCAGGGAAAAAGCCCGGCCAAACGGACAGAACAGGATCTGCTCGCACGGCGGGCCCCCTCCCTCCCCCTTCCGCTCTAACCTCTGGCATCGGGACACATCTTCCGCGAGGGACGAGCCAGACCGAAGGTGTGGGTCTGTATCTGCAGTGCCATTCTGTGGCCCTCCCACGCTCCCATTTCTGTTGCGTTTCTCATGCACGCTTTCCCCCGACTCTGATTCATTTTCTGACTATGCAGTTGCAAGCCTCCATTTAGAACGGGGGGGGGGGGGGGGACTGAAGGCGTCCTGTGTGGCATTTCCCTAAGTCAGCTGTGACTCAGCCTGGCAAAGCCCCAAGTGCCTTTACAGAGGCTTCCTTCTGCCCCTTTATTAGCTCAGCGAGCAGCCAGGACTGGTAATAACAGGCCAATCGCCGCTCGGGGCGCATTTGCCGCCCCCCCCCCCCGGGACCCAGGGAGAGAGCAGGAATGCGGGGGCCCCTTCCTCCCAGCTCTGCAAACTTCATTTACATTTTGAAGCGTCAGGGGACACGGGTATAGCACTCCAGGATTCCTGAAGCCTATTAAGAAAGGAGAGCCGAAGTGGGTGGCGAGGGCACGAAGCAGCTCCAGCCACCTGTTCCCGCCTCCCACCCCTACTCGGCACACATTTTTTTATGACTCAAGGTATCCAACGAGGCAGGGGTTTCAAAGCTTCCCATGTCTGATGCTAGAGCAGCAGGGGGTTGAGAACCCGGATCACCAAGCTACAACGACAGCTACAGCCCTCTGACGGCCACCAGCTGGCTCTGACAACCCAATGTACCATGGGAAGCGAGGGATTCCCCGGCCGGCCGTGCCACCCGATTCCCCACAAGACAGGATTTCAGGTTTTTTTAAGAGAGCGGTTCCATTAACGAAGCTTTGGGGAAAGGAGCCAGGGTGACGCTGGGTGAGAGGGCCCTGTGCCAAACGGAGGCCAAGCCCATCTGCCCTGCCTCCCGCAGCACCTCCCGGCCGCCCCGGGGCCACCGGCTGCAAGGGGTCTAGCTTCCCCATCCCACATCGCGGGGGAACGAGAGAAGCCAAGGGTGCTGGGGTCAGAGGGAAATGCAGCTCTGCACCGAACAGGAACGCAGGGCGGGCCCCGCGTGGGGAGCGCGCAGTGAGCACGGATCAAGTCGATTCGTTCATTAAACCCCACGCCTGGCTCTTTGGGGCAAGCGCTGGCACCCTGAGTAAGGAATCGTGCTGGAGAAGCACGGCATCACTCCGGGAGACGCTGGCCAGAAATCAGCGCAAGGGCAGGTAGGAGCGACTCTCGCGGAGGAAATGACCAGGGAAGGAAAGGAATAAACAATGAGCCATTACCTAATAAGAGGTTTGTCTACACCAGCGAACTTGTTCCAGAACCGAGGCCAAAATCAGGGTTAACTACCACAGTGCCTACACGATCATTACGCGTTCGGGGGTTTTGGGGTTTTATTTTGTTTTCTTTGTTTTTTTTTTTCTTTCTTTCTTTTTTTTTTTTTTTTTCTTAAGCCACCTACTCTTCTCCTTAGAGCCACAGAGAAAATCCTGCAAGAATCTTTTTCCTGGAAACAGACACGGCCTTGAGAGCCCCAGGGATATAGATGGCCCCTGCAGTCCACCCACCTCTGCCCCAAACCCCACAGGAGGGAAGCCCACTTGTATTTCTTCTCAGCCCAGCGGCGGAAGACGGAGGCCTGCTCGTGGCTGTCGACGGTCGTCCAGGAGAAAGGCGGCGGCTGCCGGAGAGCACCTCCGGGCTCAGCCCAATTCTCACTCCACAGAAAGTGATCACCTTTGCACAAAGGCAGCACAGTCACTCGTACCCACGGGCAAGAACAAGACAAACCAAGGTGAAGGGAGTAAAAGCCCCATTAGGTCCCGCGATGTGCAAAGGGAGATTCCGCCACTGTTATCAACATCCATTAAGGGGATCTGGGACTCCTTGAAATCTACGGAATGATTACTAAAACATGAAGGACCACAACCCTCTGCCTCTGTAAATAGCTCTTTCTAGCAACGGCTTTTCTGGACAGCCTCACCCAGGAGGGAGCAGAGGCTGTTAACAGTTTCTCTAAAAATGGACTTGACTAGCGTTGTGAGAACCCCTTGCGGTCGAGTGCTGTGTCCCAGGCACCGCCTCAGGGAGACCTAGGTCCCAGCCTCAGCGTGACCTGCGGAAAGCAAAGTGTCACTACTGATCCCACGGAGGGAGGCCTCAAATACTAGCCCTCCCCATGCCACTTCTGAGTAGTCCCCACCCCCCTCCTGGCCCCCCCCCACCCCTGCCCCCCTAAGACAGTCCCTTGGCGCACCGTCACGGCTGCTGCGATGTCAACCAAGCCTCTCTCTGCCACCTGCCCAACGAATCTGCGTTTCCCTCCGCGCCCACGACAACAGCTGGCAGTGACTCAGTTTGCTCTTTAAAAAAGAAGAGCCACACGCCGCCCCGAGTCCCCGCGCCAAGCGCCTGTCAGTCCGACCAAGAAGCCCGCGTAGCCTTGTGTCAGATCGACGAGGAATTTCCACCTCGCTCTTCCAAGATCCCGAACTGGGTCCAAACGTTCCCCCACAAAACCGCATCGGTCACAAGCTCTTCCGGAAAATAACCTGGGAATTCCCAAACCGGAACGCGCCCACTCGGGCTTATAATTTCAGAGAGCCACTGCTTCACTCTCTGAGACCAAAGTCACGGATTTATCTTGAAGCTGGAGTTACCGTCTCCAGCAGGAGCTCCCCGGAGCATGGAGCATGCCCCACCCCTGCGTTTAGAGCACGGAAACCCGCGCTGCCAGCCAGGGGCTCCCGGCTGCCCGGCCCCAGTCGCTCTAGGGAAAGTAAACGAGCACATCTGCCCTCAAGGGGCTTCGCCGGGTCTCCCCTTTCCTGATGTTAAAACAGAGTCAGGCTTGTTTTCCTTCCTCTAAAAGAGGAGGAAAAGTTTTAGAACTTACTAGCACCTAAAATTCGCTCCCCTCCCCGATAGGCAATCTGTCTTTGCACTTGAACGCAATGCGGACGGCTCACCAAGAAGGGCAAACAGCACAGTAAGAGCGTTCGGGAACCGAAGACAAGAGAGGCTAATTTAGGAGGCAGCAATCCACTCTCCAACCACTTCCGGTGCTCCCGTCTGGCAAAGGGAGGAACAGGTGAACCGTCCCCCAAATCTCCCCTATGAACCTCTCCCTACGCATCAACCCTTTACCCCAGGCCAACCGGCCCCCAAGTGCCAGGAGAGGAGTCCACATCATATAGCTTCTTGAGGGAAGAGAGGGAGCTTCTCAGGAAGAACACACACAAAAAAAGCGGGGAACGAGAATCCGTCACAGATTCACAGAACCCAGAGTTTGACTTGAGACTCGTGCTCTCCCTCCGTCACCCTTACGTTGTTTATTAAACATTTACTCCTGTTTATGAAGCACGTACTCCAGAGTTTGGCTGACCAGGACCTGAAAACCTATGAAAACACCCTCAGGATTGTGTCAAGAATCTGCTAAGTCATCTGAAAAGCACCTGTTTTATCTGTCTTGACAAATTGGGGACATACTCTGCAGGCTTAAGAATTTCCGCTCAACACACACACGCTGGCACCTGACAGACTCAACAGCAGGCAGACGTGTCTGGGAAAATGGGTGCGCGAGTGACCGGACCCAGGGAGCACCTGATAGGGGCTGACCACAAGGGCCAAAGGGTCACAGCCACTCAGAGAAGGAAAGGCTGGTGGACGTGATGGTGCAACATTTATTGCGAAAGTCAGAATTACAGTGAGGCGCCCTTGGCGTTCAGCACGTTCAGGAAGTGTCGGGGGAAATACACACACACATACAGCTGACCCTTGAACCACACAGGGGTTAAGGGCACCAACCCCCTACAGAGTCGAAAATCAGAGTCTAACTTCGGACTCCCCCCAGATTTAACTTTTTTTTTTTAATTTTTTTTTTTTAACGTTTGTTTATTTTTGAGACAGAGAGAGACAGAGCATGAACAGGGGAGGGGCAGAGAGAGGGAGACACAGAATCTGAATCAGGCTCCGGGCTCTGAGCTGTCAGCACAGAGCACGACGCAGGGCTCGAACTCACGGACCATGAGATCATGACCTGAGCCGAAGTCGGACACTTAACCAACCGAGCCACCCAGGCGCCCCCAGATTTAACTATTAATAGCCTACTGGTGACTGGAAGCCTCACAGAGAATGTAAACAGTTGATGAACACATCTTGTCTACAGTTTAGGTATCACGTGCTGTATTCTTTTTTTTTTAATTTTTTTTTAAATGTTTTTATTTTTGAGACAGAGAGAGACAGAGCATGAGCAGGGGAGGGGCAGAGAGAGAGAGGGAGACACAGAACCCGAAGGAGGCTCCAGGCTCCGAGCTGTCGGCACAGAGCCCAACGCGGGGCTCAAACTCACGGAGTGTGAGATCATGACCTGAGCTGAAGTCGGACGCTTAAACCGGCCGAGCCACCGAGGCGCCCTTCATGTGCTGTATCCTTACAATAAAGTAAGTTAAAGAAAGTGTTATTAAGAGAATCAGAAGGAAGAGAAAATACATTTACATACTGCACTGTATTTATCGGGAAAGATCTGTGTTACCAGTGGACCTGAACAATTCAAACCTGTGTTGTTGAAGGGTCAACGGTACATACATATGGAATGTGTGTGTATATGTGTGTGTGTGTGTGTGTGTGGGTGCATAGTTCCCCACACTTTCTAAACACCTGGGGTGTGTGTGTGTACGTTATGCATGCATATATGTATATTCCCCCACTTCCTAAATGTGTGTACATATGTACATAGGAGTATGTGTGTATGCAGACTTACACGTACACGAACACACACACACACACACACACACACACACACACACACAGACTCTGGAGTGAGGCAGCCTTGCATGTTAATTACACCTGTCGAACTGAAGAGCACTGTGACTTTGGGGAAGTTATTCAGCTCCCTGTGCCCGTCCATTTGCGGAAGCAGGTCAGTGATACCTACACTTCACAGGATTTGCGATGACAGAAACCCTGGACGCCCCCCTGTGCACGGCAGCAGGCGCACAGCAGGTGCAGAACTAAGGAAGTTTCTCCAATGTCCTTTGCAGCTATTTGAGGAATATGAGCTACCCCTTAGAATTTGGAAAACTGAGGCACGGAGTGATGGGGCAAGTTGCCTGGAATTGTAGCAAATGAAAACCGCTTCCCGGGGCACCTGGGTGGCTCAGCCGGTTAAGCGCCGACTTCGGCCCAGGTCATGATCTCACGGGTTCGTGAGTTCGAGCCCCTCATCCGGCCTCTGTGCTGACAGCTCAGAGCCTGGAGCCTGCTTCGGATTCTGGGTCACCCTCTCTCTCTGCCCCTCCCCTATGCGCTCTCTCTCTCTCAAAAATAAACATTAAAAAAAATTTTTTTTTTAAATTACTTCCAGAACTTGACCTTTCATTTTGTAATCACTGATTTAGCCAACAGTATGTTGAACCCCTACTCTTCACCACAGACTGCATGAGAAACTGGGAGAAACCATGGGCCGTGCCCTCCGCACACCTAGGTCCTGGTGGACAGGAAAGAAATGCTATTACCTAAACATCCACAGTGTCTGGGACGCCAGGCCATGGAGAAAGCAGTTCCTTAGGGTCGGACATCTCCTAACCCTGGAACAGAAAGAAGCTGAGAGGGGCGCCTGGGTGGCTCAGTCGGCTGAGCGTCCGACTTCGGCTCCGGTCACGATCCCGCAGTTTGTGAGTTCGAGCCCCGCGTCGGGCTCTGTGCTGGCAGCTCGGAGCCTGGAGCCTGTTTCCGATTCTGTGTCTCCCTCTCTCTCTCTGCCCCTCCCCTGCTCACGCTCTGTTTCTCTCTCTCTCTCTCTCTCTCTCTCAAAAATAAATAAACGTTAAAAAAAAGAACAAGAAAGAAAGCAGCCGAGAATGACAGCAGCAACCGGCCCCTGGCAGGCACCTGGCCCAAAGGAAGGACGATGGAGCCCTCTTGCCCGGGTTTGCAAAGCCATCTGGAGAGCCAGATGGAGGGAGACTCCAGGAACTCCTGGCTGGCAGCCTCACGACATGGGGGAAGAAGAAGTGTCCTTCTAGGAACGAAGGCCAAAATGCCATTAAGCTATCCACAGTGAACCCTCCGAGGGCAGGGGCAGTTGCCAAGAGACAGGCAGGGC
This sequence comes from Lynx rufus, assembly GCF_022079265.1. NCBI lineage: Eukaryota > Metazoa > Chordata > Mammalia > Carnivora > Felidae > Lynx > Lynx rufus. The sequence goes on from NW_025814840.1 coordinate 18,036,079, forward strand.
CCGTGGCCGTATAACATATGGTACCCCCAAACAGGGTTTCCCTGCTGGCATCTTTAGGGCGTCCCAGCTTGGGACACGTGAACAGCCCTATCAAGGGGAGAGACGTCTTCCTGGTGAGAGCTACCGAGCCGCACGGACTTGCTGTAGAGTCACGAAACATACTGATGGATTCGCGCGTTCGAGAAACTTGCAACAAAGAATGTGTCTTAACTCTGTCTGTTGTCCTAGACTCCCAAGACATATGACGTGACGCGCCCCTGCCCCGCTCCCCCTGTCTGGGGCTTGGAGAACTCCGGCATCGCTGTGGTAGGACGACGGGATAGCCTTTGTACACGACTGAGAATTAGCAAAAGGGGCAAAATGGTGCCAGTAAAGAAAACAAACCTGGGCCAGGGGACGCGAAGACTGCTCTAGGTCCACAAGCAGGCCCAGAGCACAACGTGGTGGGCGGCTTGTGCTTTGCAGAAACGTCAACATCAAAGATGCCCAGGAGGATACGGCAGGATAAGGAAGGCCAGCTCTTCCGAGAAAGCAAGTCAAAGTCTACGGTGAGATGGCGATGCTGAACATGAAAACTCAAGGAATGATGGACTTGTGACACCGTATCAGTTAGACTTTCTAGCCAATCTCCCAGACTCACCGAGGAGTGAATTCCCCCAAGCCTCATGCCACATCTCGGGCAGTCCACGGCATGCAGTCAATAAATAAATATATCCTAGAAAGGGATACAGCAAATCCACAAGACGTCTGGGTGGCGGCCTCAATGCCTATCATCCCGGATTAATTTTTGTGGCCCTGGGAGAGTCTTTCCGGCTAGGGCCAGCCCCCAGAGATCCCAGCAGCCTCCAGGAGCCTGCAACCCTCACAATGGCTCAAATACGGAGGATTTGTGGGAACTTCTCGCTTTGGGTCAGGCTGGGCTACCAACAGGGTCAGGTGGTCCAACCCGGCTAATCACTGGGAGGAAGGACCACCGAGGCATAAGGTAGACACCCAAGTTTGGAGAGGGACGGGGTTAGCCCAGTCCCCTAACACGCCTACCCTGAGCTGGGCTGTCGAGGTGTGTGGTGAGCGGAAGCCAAGTGGCCGAGGACAGGACGTGGCCCATGTCCCTTCTCAGAGCTGCTCCCCTCCCCCGCGTCGTGAGGGACCCTCCTGACTGGGAACCTATTCTTCAGAGGATGCCAGGCCCAATACTCCCAGCAGGACACTGGTATGCTATGGGGGTCTGGAACCTCCTGCCACATTAACTCTGGAGAAAATACACAGTATTTAGATATGCCTTCGAACCTCATCATCCCACAAGTAACCCCTTATAGTTCAACTCTCTGCTGAAAAGTGGAAAGGGCTGGAAGTTTCTAGAAAAATGCAATTATAAATGGCCACTTACCCAGAATGCAAACAAGGATATTCAGAATTTATTGTGGTGTTGACTACTAACATTTATATACTCTTTTAAACAAGGGATACTCCTGGGGCGCCTGGGTGGCACAGTCAGTTAAGCGTCCGACTTCAGCCAGGTCACGATCTCGCGGTCCGTGAGTTCGAGCCCCGCGTCAGGCTCTGGGCTGATGGCTCAGAGCCTGGAGCCTGTTTCCGATTCTGTGTCTCCCTCTCTCTCTGCCCCTCCCCTGTTCATGCTCTGTCTCTCTCTGTCCCAAAAATAAATAAACGTTGAAAAAAAAAAAAAAAAAAAAAAACAAGGGATACTCCTAGATATTAACTCATATTTTTTAATCTCTAAAACCAAAGTAGAATTTGCAGTGTTACTGATTTTATAAAGCCCGACCTAAAGACTCAGATGCATGCGTTGCCGTAAGCTGCCCATCAGGTAAGTGCCATACATGTTACCATAATTCTCTACTAGTTAAAGACATTTCAAAGTTCCACAATGCCAAAAATAGATGATTAGTTCATTTTTAAGCTTAAAAATGTAAGGAACGTCATTTACGACAGCCAACAGGTAAAAACCACCCAAGCGTCCACTGACAGATGAACCGAAAACGTGGCCTATATCCACACGACGGGGTATTATTCAGCCTTACAACGGAAGGGAACTCTGACCCCCGCTATGATGTGTGTGGACCTCGAAGACACTAAGCTAAGTGAAACACCCCAATGGCAAAAGGACAAACACTACACAATCCCACTCATACGGGGTTCCTAGAGGAGTCAAACTCATAGAGACACAAAGCAGAAAGGTGGTGGCCGGGGGGCTGGTAAGGGGGCAGGAGACTGGGAGTTAGTGTTTCACGGGGACAGAGTTTCACTTTTACAAGACGAAAGAGTTCTGGAGGCCGATGGTGGGAAGGGACGCATGACGACGTGAGTGTACTTAGGGCTGCTGAAATGTACACTTAAAAACGGTGGGAGAGGAAATACACTTGGTTTGCCAAAGAATGGTAATCTCGACAGGATAAAAATTGTATCTCCCGAGCGAAGTACCTGGTGTTTTAACAATCTGGGTGAAGCGTTCGTTAAATTCGGAGTCTGGCGGGGAAAGCTCCTGAGGTCCCCTGTGATCCCGGGTCTGAGCTGTGCAATCTCAGACATGCCCTTTCTCTCACTCTCCATTCCCTCCTCCCAGACGTGGGTTTGGACAGTAACTCAGCATGATCCTGATGTTCTCTGAACAAATTTAATAGGAGGAGGGAATCATTCTGTTTGCTTCTAAACAAACCATTCAGACAGAAATGAAGGAATTACTCATTCCGCGGAATCTTTTTACCATCTGTTGCTGAAGGGACGTCTTCACTGAATGGGAGCCTGAGCTGGAGGACCTCAGAGTGAATTAAACCCAAGGAGGAAACGTGCCTTCCAGGTTTCGGGTCCCGCTGATTCTATGCTTATACAGAATTCAGGCCAAATGGGTTTTCCCCAATAAATGAAAGGACTACTCCTAAGGAGATTCGACCTGGACAGCAGTTCCCAACCTGGTACCCCCGCTCCCACCCCCACCCTGGGGCTGCTAAGGATTACAAGGAAGAGGCTGGAAAACGGAATTAATTATGGATCAAGAAAGACTTTTTTGCTTAATGGATTAAAAAAAAAATCTCTTAAATAAGATGAGGGTCAAACGCAGAAACATTTAAGAGGTCCTGGAAAGGAGGCCGGAGGGCAGGAAGGCTGAAGTGGGGCCCTCAGGACATCCTTTGGCACCCTCAGGGATAAGCAGCAGCATTTTCTCCTCATCACCCTGCCCCTCCTGATTCCCTTCGACAAGACATGCATATTAACAACTATCACGTTTGAATCACTTAAGCAAATGACTAAGCTGCATTGATAAGGAATCCTTTAGTCATAATTATCACAGATAAGTACATATTTAATATGCTCGGTTTCAGTAATTAAAATCCGAGGGGAAAATCTTCTATCGTGGCTCAAGCTGCACTGGCAGGTTCTAGAATGAGAAGAGCCACAAACTGGAGCTGGCCTGGCTCAGCGAGAAGAATCGTGACGGCAAATATGGAGCGCGCGGCTCCCCGCTCCCCAGCCTGGGGTGGCTCCAATTACCTTCCTGCACAAAAAGTCCTCCTCAAGTGCAGTGGCTCAGACGACGATGACTGATGGCATCTCGGGGCGTTCTGGGTCGCCTGGGCACCTCTCGTAGCCCACCGGTGTCACCGGGGTGAGGCCACAGGTACCTGGCGTAAGGTGTGGGTGGCCTCTCTCACCTGAGGCCTAGGCCCGGGTTGCTCCTGCATGCGGCCTCCCCCCCCCCGCCCCCCCAGAGTCTCCTGTCCTCCTGACAGCTCCCCAGGGCCTCCTGCATACCTACCACAGGTTAGCTTCCACTTCTGAATCGGTTTCATCTATGTGGGGAGATCGCCAGCCCCCTGCAGACCTGTGGGGACGATTCACAATCACCTAACGGTGACTGGTTAGTCCCCACCCGCCTGGCTCTTTATCATCTCCTTTCCCTAAACTGTTTGGCTCTCTTTCTCGTTTGGTACTTTTTAGGTCCACTACACATATGCCTTTTAACATCAGATGTTCTGGGAAAGTGTATTTAAGTCAAAAGTAACACTGTTATTACCCGCCCCCCCATCTACTAAGTGATGGAACTAAGGCTCTGTAACAGGTGGATTAGATCATCCGAGTTTACACGGCCGATAAACGGTAGAGGGTGGGTTCAAACCCATTTATCAAGACTGCCTTCTTGGCACCCCCTTCGTGCTGCCTCTCAGGAGTGAAAGGATACACAGGATGAGGCGTGTGGCCAGTGGCGCCCCCCCCCCCCGCCACCCCCGCAGGTCTCACCCTGGACCGGGTCAGAGCTGTAGGAGACGGGGCTCTCTCAGAGAATGCCTTTACCCAGCAACGAACTCCGGGCCCTTGCTTCAGCTTTAGGTGTTGACCTAAACAAACGGCTCCTTGTGAATCCCTGCATTTGGTTTCTGATATTCTTTTCCCCAACCAACACTATCCATTAGGATGTTCAGTGACCTTTAAAGTCCAGTAGATCAGCAGATTCTTACCAAGTGTAAAGGCTATGAACGTGTTGGTCGCTCACAAGGAAGTGCTTCGTTCTATTAGAAAATGAGGACTATTTAACCCAGCACGCTTCCTCTGGCTACCGAGCTACAACTCTGTGTTCCACTGAAGGAGTTTCCCTCGGTTCAGTGTCAGGAGATGTGCTAAAAAAAGTGCATGGGACTGCTCTCTAAATGGGGATAATAATGCCTGCCAGGTAGGATTCTGTTGGGGGTTAAACCCAACACTGATGGGCAACATCTAACCAGAACCTGGCCCAACCGAGATGCTCGATGTTCATTCCCCTATTCTCCGCGCTCTTCTATTTTCTTCCCCTTCTTCTCCTCACCCTAGGCCACCACCTCCCCACCCCTGCAAATTATCTGGCCGATTTTTAAACTGTCGGTTTTGATGAGTCTGTGTTTACACATAACATATATGCTTTTTCTTCTGAGCTGCCTCAAATCTTTTTACAAGTGCGTACAGCTTAAATACACAACAGCCATCATCTAGAAGTTGAAGGAAATTTCAGGGTTGTTGCATAAGGGACGTGGAATTTGGAGATAAGGTTGGAAAATGTCACCCTCCGAAAATAAAGCCAAAAAGAACCAAGAGAATGAATGGCATTAGCCATCTGGGGCCATCTTTCCAGGAAATAGCTCAGTCGAGCCGATGATTTAGAAGTGTAGTTGATGAGAAGCGAGTATGTCTCCCATCTCACAGAGGAATCAAAAACAAAATCTCATCAGGATAACTTGAGCACAAAATCTGAGGAACGTAACATAAACTGTAATCTAATTAAGTACAATATGTCTCAGGAAATGATTCTGCCGGCTGAATACTGAATACTGAAGAACGCTGAAAACAAAGTCAGATTTATCAGCCGGGATCCAACTGGAAGTCAGGCACCACACAAGCTTCTGGAACAGAGGGGCTTTAATATAAATCGTTAACTAGGTGTAAAGTTGTTAACTAGGTAACTGAAAGGAAGAAAATCCTACGGTATCAGGGAGGCCGCTGCCCCTAGGATCGAGGGAACAAAGGCCAGAAGTGGCAAGGGCTGAACCTTACACACTCAGGGAAGGGGTCCTGGCACCCAGACCGACCGCTGAGGAGGGGGCGCGAAGGCGGGTGGGGACCGTGATGGTGGTTTCTCCGGCACTGGGAAAACCAGACGCAGCTGGTGCAGGTGAGGGGGACAAGTGTCCCTGAGGGCCGCTCGTGGGAAGAGGGAGCCAAGGGGAAGGACCGACTGCCCCTCCCCCAACTCCCCCGGGGCCTCCAGGGGAGCCGCTGGCAGAGCAGAAATGGGCTGATGGGCAGAGTCCTAGCTCAGGCATCACAGAGCAGAGTCCAGAAGGATTTGGGGCTGAGATAATAATAGTTTAATAAATTGCACATTGGGTTTTTGTGAAAAATGAGTCTCCACTGCTACCCTAGGGAGACAGTATTGATTCTATACACAGAAATATCCCCAGAATGGTGAAGTCCAATTCATCAGGCTTCACAAGCAGAGGGAAATAAGCCTACAGAAAACATAGCTGCTCACCCAGCTCTGTTGTGGCCTCCTGAGTACACGAGCCCCCTGGAGCCTGCTCCCAAAGGCATGGTTCTCGCCAGGAACGAATGAACCGCCATTCTTATTTACCAACACTTTACAACTCTGGTTCACGGAAACCCCAATCTTTGACTGATAACTTCCTAGATGAGCTAATAAAATTGAGTTTCCAAACCTGTGAGATCCTGGGCCGGTGGCAATTCACTCTCTCAAAGCTCTGTCTGAAACAGCTTAGTGTCTGCTCTTATGTGACCACATGTGACTGACGTGTATTTGACCACGTGTGATTGACCACATGTGACGCACACACTGGATAATTCATCAGGTGTTCTGAAGAAAGTGATCAGGCAAGTTTCAACTGTTTCTACAAATGTATTACACACACATACACACACACACACACACACACACAAACTGTGCAGAATAAAGAAAAGAGACGCAAAACTTCAACCTCCCCATGAATAAACCTACTCATGGCATTCATACATTCTCACCAGTTTATCCTCCAATAGAGAATCAGCCCAAGTCCGTGGACTTCAGAAACCTCAGAAGCACAGGACCTCCAGCCCTTTCCTCCCCACTGTATTTCACAAGTACACAAGGTGATCCATCCTAAGAGTTGACAAAGGACAGATAGGCTACTGGAGGGTCTCCTACCTTCAATTCAAATGGGCAAGGGCAAGGCCGTGGAGGGGAAGCAGCCAGGCTGCTGGGCAGAGCTCTTAGAACCACCAGTCAATTCCAGGAGAGACAGCTTTGTTTATTTCCACCCAGAAGATAGTGGCTCACAGGCAGTCTGACGACAAATGTCATGAAAAAGTTCCCAACACTCCCAATCAGATGGTACATGATCCAGAATAGGCTGTCTGGAATTATTTTTTTCTGGAGATTTAGAACCACGCGGTCACTGATATTCAAAAGTATGGGGTCAAACCTCCATCCTCAAAAGAACAAAGCCCCCCAGATTTAAAAAATACAGAGAAATAAAATCCATGGACTGCTCAACTCTTGAATACCCTACTCCCTATATTCATTCAGTCCAGAGCCTATAAGAAAAGTCGTATTTTCTTTAAGCTCTAAACTGTCATTTTGGTATCTTTTGATTATTATTTTTATTGCAGACAGCAAAATGCTTAGAGATTCCAGAATAACTCCTATGACTAAGAGCCTCATTCACTAATCCAATGGGCAATCCATTATACGCTCAAAAATATTCAACTCTGAATATAAAAGCAAGCACCCAAAGAGAAGACCCAACTCAAACTCAAAGCCCACAAATCTGACCAAACATACGTGCAGGGACCCCATGATGTTCAGCAGTTACAGCCAAAAGATGGAAACTCTCCATAATGCCCCCCGGACCAATTGTTTCCAAATCTGACTTCATGAGAATCGCGTGTGGGGAGCTTTTTCTAAAACATGCCTCGGCCTAATGGCCCAACGTTCCAATTTAATTGGGCTGGGGTAGGTTCTAGGCACCTGTACTTTTATTTATTTTTTTTTTATTTTTTTTTTTAACGTTTATTTATTTTTGGGACAGAGAGAGACAGAGCATGAACGGGGGAGGGGCAGAGAGAGAGGGAGACACAGAATCTGAAACAGGCTCCAGGCTCTGAGCCATCAGCCCAGAGCCTGACGCGGGGCTCGAACTCACAGACCGCAAGATCGTGACCTGGCTGAAGTCGGACGTTTAACCGACTGCGCCACCCAGGCGCCCCTAGGCACCTGTACTTTTAAATCTCCCCAGGTGTTTCTACTGTGCGGTCAGACTGAGGAACACTGGACGACAGCGAGGGGGATGGGCAGGGATGAAAGGTGTAAACTGTAAGGAAAACCAATTTAGACACGGGGAAGAATCAAGTGGGGAGAAGCGGGAAGATGACAGCACACAGAGTCTGAGGCTACTGCAGTCCTTGACGTTTCATTTCAGCGCAGCAAATCGAGTGCAAACAATGGGCAAATTCCTTCAGTCTGTGTATATTGCATTTGTGAAATTCACTAATGAGCACTGGTCATCAGATGCGGCAGCTCATACAATATGGAAACTACGCACGTCCTACAGGCCACGTCCCCTTCTGTCCGGGGACAGTGTGCACAGGTTGTCAAGGAGCTGTGTCGGATGCTAGCTTGGTGCCCGCCCCACGAAAGAAGGGCGCAGAAGCCCTCCAGACCAGGATCTTCATTCCCACCTCCGCAGACACCTTCCCTGGTGCAATTTCTCCCTGTGGTGGAAGAAAGGCATGCTGACCTCCACAAAGTGACTTCACATTTCTGCTGAAATGACATATGCACCTTTTCAGCCAGGAAGACGCAAAGGTGTGGGAGCGCATGCCTCTATGTGCGTGTACATCCACGTGCACAAGTACATGTGTCAGTAGCTGCAGACAGGGACTTTCCAGCTGAGTTAAGTACCACACACACACACACACACACACACACATTATACTGAGCACTTTCGACCTACATGCTCGGCACAGGGTTGTACTAAGTGCTTGACAGACGACATCTCATTCCATCCTCATAACAAAGGAGGGTCTGTTATTTCCATCTTACAGGGGAGGTGACAGACTTAGAAAGGGGAGACTGGACCCAGGCAATGCCTCCAGAGCTCAAAGCCGCTCAAGCCACCTCTCCACCCACACTCCCAGGGTTCTCCAAAAGCACCAGGAGCGCGGCAAACATACAGCTGGGGAGAAGGTGCTGTGCCCTAAACGCAGTCTATCAATAGTAGGTCATTAACTGCGTCAAGAGATCCAACCCAGGAGATTCAGCCTGCAACTGAATCCTCACTCTGCAAAAGTGAGGTCCTGTGTTGGAGGTGAAACCGAAGAGGAGGAACAAGGAGTGAAAAGGCAGATCAATGCCCTTGGCACGCAAAGGACTCATTTTACAGCTGTTTTCCTCCCCGGCCAACAACAATACCACCCTCTCCCCCCCCCCCCGCCACCCCCCCGCAAAATGTAAAAGACAGAAAGCTCCAAGCTCCGGAGGGGGAGGTAGTCAGGCTGTGGATTTTCCCTCCAGGCCTGCCGCTTCCCCTGTTCTCCCTTCTCCCTTGACTTACACGTTCTTCCAGCCACCTGCACCCCATTTACCCACCAGGAGGTCCTCTGCTAATTGTCGAAGGCTGAACTAACCACTTCTCAGCGCAGGGCAGAGCGATGTGCCGTTATCCCTAATCGCCCCCATCCACTCTAAATTCTTGCTCAAGGGACTCCAGACGCCATCCCCCAGGGTCTCATTATTCTGTACCTCCAAACTCTCCAAAAGAATGGAGGACAGAATTTTCTCGGCTCCTACGGATGCCAGGTCCTGGAATCAAATCCTATGGCTGGGTCTCTGCATTCCACGAGGGCGGACAGAACGCTCCCCTGTTGCTCCGCACATGTCCCGTGGCACCTGCGTCCCGACCTGGACTCGACGGGTTGGCTACGAACACTTCGCGGGTTGCTGGAGGCATTCCAACATGTGCTACGGCTCCCTTGGCGAGCAGTGTCAAATTACTTCAGGGGGGCGCCGACCAAAGTGTGAACAGACCGCACGCCCACCCAGCGGCCCTCCAGAAGGACTGCCTGCAGGCGCCCCCACATTTCACAACATAAATCCGCCTCCGTCCCATCTAATGCCCTAAACCTCCCATCCTCTACATCAGAGGTCAGTGGTGTGTCAAAACTTCTTACCCCAGTGGCCACTGAAGGCACAGAGCTTTAAAACAGCCAATCGCAGGCAGCTCCAAAAGCTCAGGAACGTAACGCGCAAGAGAACGTCAGATGCCTAATCCGGAGCCCAGCGGTGCGTCTACACAGCCAGGCAGCCTAGAGACCACTTTAACCTAGGTGCCTGACTAAAGATTACCATCTAAATGCACAGCAGTTTTACGATGATGGATTGGTGGAAGGGGAGTTCATAATGAAAAACTCTTTGCTAAATACAGCTGGAAGGAACGAGGACGGTTTAAAAACAACTGATAATTCTATCGCTCAGCTCAGTATGTCTCTCTCTTGTGCCTCAGCATCCTGCATGGTCTCCCTGCACTCCTCCTCGGGAGAGGTGAAGCGGCACCCCGCTGATTAAGGCGCGATGATTTAACAGCACACATACAAATACAGCTGGGGCCCGTGGGGCCGCAACAGCAATGCAGCATTTCTGGAGGAAAGAAATGCTCAGGGATGCACTGCGCTTGGGGGAAAGCCAGACTTGCACCCAGAAACGATAACGGCTCCCTACCTTGAGCGCTTCTGCCAGACCACAGCCGTTACAGACCGGAGACCGTGCAAAAAGGGGCAAGTGGCTTGAAACTCAAGGCTAGGGCACGCAGCAGGGGGGAAAAGCTCAGGGGAGAGCGGAGGCAGAGGCCAGGATGTGTTCTAATAGTATCACGTGGTTCACCAAGCAGCAGACCCTCCACTGAGTCTGGGCTCACAGCCATTCTCACCACGGTGGCTCCCACCAGTCTGAATTGCATCTCACTGCCCAATGTTTACAGAGCACCAACAGTGTGTGGGGTGCTGAGCTACACTCGGGGAACCCAATGACACACACGAGTAAATTCCTAAATGCTTACTGACCCGGTGCCTCCTTTGCCCACCGTGCTTCTATTCGCAAGCCTTCTTTTGCTTTTCGTGGCCCAAGCACACCAAATCCAGTCTGGCCTCAGGACCTTTGCACGTGATCCTCTCCATGACTGGACGGTCTTCCACCACGTCTTCGTGGCTGGATCCTTCCAGTCATCAGATCTTCCCCAAATGTCCCCTCCTTGGTCCTGTCTGCTGATTATCTGAGCCCCCTTGGAGCTCCATGTGGGGCTATCCAGTACCGGTCTGGTGGGCCTTCAACCTGCACCCCTCCCAGAATGCAGATTCCCAGATCCTCGGTGGCTTCGTTCCCCAAGGTCAGACACACCACGGCTGCTAGTGCAGTTCTACCGGAGGGAGAAAGGCGGGAAGGGGAGGAGCTAATAAGCACACGCCAGGCCTCAAGATGCTCACAGGCTAGCGGGATGCAGGCGATTAGAACTTACACCAGACTGCTCAGCGGTGCAAGAGCATCCACGCTGGCACGCGGCGGGGGACCCAGGGATGACGGAAGGCTGCGTCCTACTATCAGGATCCGGAGACGCACCCCTCCTCCCCCGAGGGCACACAGCCCAGTGTCTGCGGCTGGCGGAGAAGGGCTTGGGCCAACCCACAGCTCCGGGTCCTCCCCTCCTTTGTCCCTCTGCTCGCACGCAGATCGGAGGACGGGACGGAGCAGTAGGGCCCCCTCCCCGGGGAAGGCGCTAAGAGACACGCACGGGGATCTTCAACGCTTCACACACACCCAGGTATAGTGGATCCCAATCGTTCCAGAGACGCCGAGCACAAACATACTGCCCCCATCGTTACCGCGCAGGGGAAACTAAATGCTGAACGTTGTCCGTCTCTTGAACTCTCTGGGCACCACTCCACAGTCCCGACAGCCTTTTTAAAGGAAAGAGCAACGCCTTGAAACAGGGATTCTCTATCTTGATACATTTCTTCGTGCCGCCAAGTACCGGAGGGCTGCCGACAACCTTTAAAGGTCATCTCTTAGCCCGGCTCCCCCCACCCCCCCCCCACCCCCGTTGCCTAATTAACACTTAAATGTGTATGTTCTTTGCAGAGGGCTTCCTGACCAGCACGCCAGGCAAAGGCCATATCGCTAGGCCTTGTCCGCCACTTCTCTGTGTGCAGACCTCCCAGGCCAGGATTGTTCTTCTCACGGCGCGACATTCCCTTCCTGGAGCAAATAAATAGCCCAGACACAGGAGGGAAGGCTCCCAAGCCAGACTCTCCCCCAGCTCTGACAGGGGAGGGATGAACAGAGCTCGCCACAGGGGGCGAGGGAGCATGCTGGATCTCCAAGGAGCACGCTGGATCTCCTAGGGTGGGCCAGCTCCTGAGGCCTTGGGAGGAGGTGACCAGCCTAAACGTCTGGGGGCCGGGAAGGCAGGACGTGAAGCCAGACAGCCACGCAACTGCCGTCGCATCAGCTCGCTCCCCCCGTGCCATTAATCCAGTAGGTCTGCTTTGTTCTGGTGCCTCTGGGGACCACACTGCACTCTGACCAACTACAGTATCTTCAAAACGTAACCCAAACGTGACACTGCTGGCCTCGCTCGGTGCCACAGCTTCCCCTTAAAAACAGGGACCTCCCCAGGGCCATGCGATTCCATGTGGTCCAAGAAAGGGAGACAGTCCGCAAAGGAAGCGGGCTGCTCCTGATTTCATCCCTGGTCCAACGACTCACACCACGACGTCACCATCAGCTAGGGTCTCTTCCTCCGAGCAAGCCCCCTTGTCCATCAGAGACGCCTGGAGTCAGCCCCAGAAGCATCTGCGGGAAAGGAGAGTGAGCACGCGCAAAAAGTAGGGCGCTGGCTAACCCGTGTCAGTAAGGCCGCCGTCATCTCGTGAATTTCCAGCCACCTTCAGTTTACAGATGAGGAAATGGAGGCCAGTAAGGGTGACGGCAACACCTGAACCAGGCTCTTCGAGTGGGCACAACCAAACATCCGGGTTTTTGCATGGAGTGTTCTTCTCGACATCATTGCACGGTTTATCTATTAATCTGCAATCCAGTTGTACGTTGTCTTAATTAGAGGCATCAGAGAAACCACACGAACACCCTGCTAATTGACAGAACGAGTCCTCAGCCCTCACTGGGGGGGCTCTGTCGCGTTGCCACGGATTATTAATTTGTCTCCCACTTGTCACTCACCTACAGTTTCAAAAGCAAGCCAGAAACTGTACTGATGAAACCAAAAGAACGTTTCCTAATTAAAACCTTGTGGAAAAGTTTCCAAATAACATGCCGCGTTCAGATAATAACAGCTCAAGATATTGAAAAAGCCAATTGCCTATTAGAGTTAAAAAATTAATTACACAGTCACAGAGTTAAAAACCACATCCTGGGGTAGTTTCAAAGACGGGAGCTTACGGGGTAAAACCGGGAAATGAGCTCCCGGGAACCTCACGCTGGAGGAGAGGGCTCCGGCCTGAGCCTCCTGCCTCCGGTCTGCCAGACCGCCCCCCCGCCCATCGACTCAGCGCTCACACCGGAGTCCCTGCCCACCTCACCCTGCCCAGGTCACCCACCACCTCTGGGGCTCGGCTTCCTCACTGAAGAAGGAGCAAAGGCTGCAGGAATCCCTTGTGTCCTTACCCTCCTTCTAAAATGAAGGTCCCAGGCAAGCTCCACGGAGGTGCAGGTACTTTCCGGAAGGGCAGGCTCATCTGCTTAAACACGGCACAGGGCGGCTGGCTCCAGTGAGCACAGGAGCCCTGGGCTCGTGAACACCTGCCACGGAGGGCAGCCCCACCCGGCTCGGGGCGCCAGCACCTGTCACTCTAACGTGAGAGTTTTCCGTCAGCACCAGCAGGTGTCAGAGGCACTCACTACAGAAGTACCAGGCCCCATTCCGCCTCGTTCTTCACTGAACCACCCGAGGAGATCCATAAATGAGGAAACTGAGGAACGGAGGAGTTAAGGGACTTGCCTGGGTTTTACACAGCCACCTGGAGAAGCCAGGCCCACGGCTCCCGTGTATGCATCCCCTCAGCCCTGTGCCCCCAGGGCCAGCTGTGCCGTCCGGAGGGCCCCTGCACTGCACAATCGCCCTGGGCTCTGCAAGGCGGTTTCCAAATGCCCCAAGGTGGATTTACCGAGTTGCCCTGGCAACCCCCTGAGACCCGGGCTCCCCACTGGACACCGGCTCTTAGGCGGCCACTGGCCAGAAGTCACGCCGCATCGCGCACGGAGCCCGGGTCATCGAGGACTCCGCTCTGCGGGCAGCTCAGACCCTGAACACACACCGGCCCTCCACAGGCCCCTCTTTCCCTCTGCCGAAACCCACATAAAATCTCAAAGTACTGAGGAGAGCTTTGCTTTCAGAGACCGATGGTGCAGGTGGTAGGGACACCAGCACTTTGCGATGCTTGCGTGAAGCACCAGGCGGATTAGATCATCAGAGGCCCCACCTGCCTCTGTGAACCCGTCGGCGAGACCCGGCGGACCACAGCGAGGCTCCTTCTGTGATGCCCGCCCTCAGGCCGGAGCTCAGGCCACCTAAGAACCCAGAACACACCCCCTCCCAGCTCACTGCTAGCTCACCCACATCCGCAGCACGCAGTGATAAAGGTCACGGAGACGATCGCCAGCCCCAGCAATCAGCACCTTCCAGGTCTGAAGCTGCAGGTCTGCATTAACGAGACAGAAACCTGCCGTTTGGCACGGCACACTCTTGAGTCAGGGACGGCAGCTCTAAGATCACGACGGCCACAGCCGACTCTCTCCAAAGCCGTATTTTAAGTAGTTGGGGAGCCATTACAATTCTAGCCCCAACACTGCCACTGCATGACCTGTGGGGCAAGTTCATAACCTTGGGGCCCGCTGGAAACTGCACGCATGAGTGCAGGAAGAAAACCAGTTCCTGACACTCTTCCGGGCATGAAGAAACGAAAGATAAATGAGCAATGCCTCCAAAGTGCTTCGGGCAGCTCGGTGACAAGGCTGACATAAATTGGAAGTATCAGGAATTATACCTTACAGAAAACATGCGTTATGAGGAGCGCCTGGCCGGCTCAGCGGGAAGAGCATTTGACTCGTGATCTCGGGGTCGTGAGTTCAAGTCCCACGTTGGGGGTAGGGATTACCTAAATAAAACTTACAAGAAAACACATGCATTATCATACGTTTGTCACAAATGTCTCATTCACAAATCCAATGTAAAATATGAGCTGTTACCAACGATATCCTGCTGGGGAAGAAAGGAATAATATATATTTATTAAGGGTCTCCCACCCTGGCTTCCCAAATCATCCATGGCTCCTAATGGATTGTTTATGACAGCAAGCAGACTGCCCAGGATGAGTGGAAAAGCTAGCAGGACTAAACATACACGTTTTCTGCCCACTCGCACCTGTCAAATGAGAAGGATACAGTCAATGTAACAACATCCAAGTCAAACTCAGGTAGGTGACAGGGTCTCTGGGCCACGGAGGAGGCTGGTTAGGTGTAAGCGATCTCACAGAACACCTTAAACTAACAAACACTCTCCCACCAAAACATTCACCAAGGTTAGTAATTTCCTGAGAGTTTACACAGATAATTCTTATAGAAGAAACGGTACCAAATAGAAGAATATTTTCCTGGTGATACAGGTGACAGTTCGAGATCTTAGGCAACCTCCGAAGCATCCTTTGAAAAGAATCACCACTGGGGGCGCCTGGGTGGCTCAGTCGGTTAAGCGTCCAACTTCAGCTCAGGTCATGATCTTGCGGTCCGTGAGTTCGAGCCCTGCATCAGGCTCTGTGCTGACAGCTCAGAGCCTGGAGCCTGTTTCAGATTCTGTGTCTCCCTCTCTCTGACCCTCCCCCATTCATGCTCTGTCTCAAAAATAAATAAATGTTAAAAAAAAAAAAAATTTAATCACCACTGGGTATTCCTAAGACACACAAGACTGATGTATGTCTTTACTAACGGTGATGCTGATTTATGAGAAATATATATTCTCTCTTCGTCCACAGGTCCTGGCTTACGACTCCCCAAACCCTTGAACTGCCTGTTGTCCTCAGTTCCTGAACACCCTTTAGGGCCATAAAGGTGAAATGGGTGTCTCGTGAATCTTAACAAGCCCCCTTTCACAACTGGGTTTATGTTAATGAGGTGACTTTGGAGAAGCTCTCAAGATGGGGGCTGGTTGCCAGGGGCCCCAACCGTGTGATCAGAGGGCTGGAACTTTCAGTCCCACCTCCCCAATTTCTTGGGGGGGGGGGGTGGAGAGCAAAACATGGAATCGATCACCCATGGCCAATGATTTGGTCAGTTATGCCTATGTAATGAAACCTCCACAAAAACCCAAAAGGAGGGGGTTCGGAGAGCTTCTAGGAGAACCAGAACACTTCTGTGTGCCACCACACCAGGCCTCAAACTCCATGAGGACAGAAGCTTCTTTGTTTGGGACTTTGCCCTATGTGTTTCTTAATCTGGCTATTCATTCATATCCTTTGATATCCTTTGTAATAAATCAGTAATCTAGTCAGTAAACGGGTTCCCTGAGTTTTTGAGCCGTTCTAGCAAACTAACTTTTTACCCAAGAAAAGGGCCTTGGGAACCTCTAATTTTTAGCCAGCCCGTCAGAAGCACAGGGAACAGTCTGGGCTTGTGATTGGCCGCAGAAGCGGAGGACGATCTTGTAGGACTGAGCCCTTAACCCGTGGAAGCGGGCACCGTCTCCAGGCAGACACTATCAGAATTGGATTGAACTCGTAAGGCGCTCAGCTGGTGTAGAAGCATTGTTTGCTAGAAACCTCCCTACAACAGACATGTTGGAAACTGGGACCAGAAACCTTTCACTGGCTCTATCCCTAAGCCTTCAAGTTGCTTTTTGAAAAATTTTGGTTTTCAGGGGCGCCTGGGTGGCTCAATCAGTTAAGCATCCGACTCTCGATTGTGGCCCAGGTCATGATTTGCACCCATAAATATCTAGTTTGTACCTACAAAAGATAAGGATTTTCAAAAAACAACCCCAAGACCATTACTGCCACTAAGAAAATTAATGATGATGCTTAACATTTCAACTGCTATCCAATCCCTCTTCAACTTTCTTTCTTTCTTTCTTTCTTTCTTTCTTTCTTTCTTTCTTTCTTTCTTTCTTTCTTTCTCTAGTTGGCTTGTTCAGCGATTCTGAGCTCCATGAAGGAAGACAGAGTGCCTTGCTCACCCCTGCAGATCCCAGCATTCAGCAGGGTTAACCTGTAGATAGAAAACGCTCCAAAGTGTTTTGGAAAGGGTTCCTGCTCATCACTGCTCACCGCTCAAAAATAAAAGCCAAGAAGTACTTTTGCTTCCATGGATTCTGGGGATTGGGAGTGAACAGATACAGATGTACACGTTCCAATGGGGGCTACCATCTCCCTCTATCAAGCACAGTTCCCTTTATCGAGCACAGAAGGCGTGGAGCCGAGTTCTCATAAAGGGGAGTAATCGCACACGTGAGAAAAAGAAGACCGTAACTCATCAGTTCTAAGATGCGCTATTTCTCACAGCTTAACATGAAATCGGGACGCATCCCACAGTGAATGAGCCTGATGACACTGCGGGCCAGGAAAAGGGCCACAGTGCACCTGTCGTCACAGCACCTGCTCAAACATACAACACACCAGTGGCAAAGTCCACGTGATGCACGTCAAGTGGCCTGGAAGAAAACCCCAGAAACAACAGTAAAGCACTCGTAATCCTTAGAAACCAAACCAAGTAGGACAGAAATGAATGGGGAATTGGGGAATGAGGGAAAATTCCCAAATGAGTTAAAATCTGGCTAACTCTACATAATTGCCATGCTATGTTAAGAGCCCAGAACCAAGAGCTTTTAGAGCTTTCATTGATTTTTTTTTTTTTTTTTTTTTTTTTTTTAATGCTGCATCACCAAAGGTCTTGGCAGTGCAGATGACTTTGAGGAAAACAGGCGCAAATATCTCGGAGTCAAAAAGTAGACACTGAGAAAGTTTTAGGAACACCTTACCCCATATATTTCATGTGTATTTTCCTTTTTATCTATGCACAAGCGTGATGTATGGAAAAATCAATGTCTAATTAAGTCCAAAAGAGCTCTTTAAATAAGTAGAAAATAAAAACGTTAACTGATAAAGAAACCATTGTGTCACAGTTCAATGAACAGTGGCTTTTTTTTTTCTTGCTCAGTGCTACATAAAATAATGGTTTTATGGATAATGGCATCTTAGACTTGATAAAAAGAGGTATATTCCAGATGAAGGGGAAAATCGGTGATTATCAAAAGTGAGCAGCGCCTGGGTGGCTCAGTCGGTTGGTTGAGCCTCCGACTTCGGCTTAGGTCATGATCTCATGGTTCGCGGGTTCGAGCCCCGCATCGGGCTCGCTGGTGTCAGCACGGAGCCCACCCCCCCTCTCTCCCTGCCCCTCCCCCTCATGCTCTCTCTCTCAAAAATAACAAATAAGCATTAAAAAGAAGCGAGCGGCAAGAAACACAAGTGGGTGGGTTCTCAGCACAAGGGAACAGGGAAGGGCCAGAAGGGGCACGGGGTGGTGAAAAGAGGGTAAGCCCTGTGAAGGTTACAGAGCAAAAGCTCAAAATCTAGGTTGAGGGGAGAGCCCTTGAGGCGGGAAGCGCCAAGACAATGAGAGTTGAAGGCATCCCACGCAGGGCCAGCCAGCTCACCATCCAGGACAGGCCCGTGCATCCCCCACCCCCCCACGCAAGAGTCACCACCTGATAACAGGGTACCTAGTTTATGGGCATCTCCCAAATGCAGACCTCTAATTTACATCAGCTCCTCCAGCTGTCCCTGTGATTCAGCTGAGACAGGCAGACCCTGCCACTCACGTGTGTCTGTCTTCTAGAGCAGCACCCTTCCACGAAGAAGGCCCCCGGGGCAGAGCTAAAGAAACCTCCACAACTGCTCCAAAGTCTGAAGGTCTTTAAAAGGACCTTTCCATTGCCGCCACGGAAATGCTCCAGTTGTTTTTTCTGGAAACACGCTGGGGGCGCTGCGCAGAACCCCATAACGTATCTAATGACTCCTCGTAAGTGCCCACAGTTTCCCTGAAAAGCAGCTGGGTAATCCCACGTGAGAACCGGGAGGATGTGCAATTTCCCACCGTTCCCCTCCCTACCACGGCTGTGGGCAATGAAGTCACATGTCCATTTTATTTTCCACAAATACTATAGACCACGGAGCCTCAGTGTGACCCACTTTGCCAAGAACCACCTCTCCAAAGCCCGGGTGCCAGGCCAGCTTCTGCCCTCTGGTTTCCTACAGACTGGTTTTCCTGCAGGAATCAACAACCCCCATCACCCAGAGCAGCTCACAGAGATGATGTCACAGTGGGAATCCCGTGCCGCAGCAGGTGCACAGGGACCCGCGAGGATTCCTCATTAAATGAGAATACGCCTGGAAAGCGCTCCGCCAACGTGCAATGTCATTTAACAGTGTACTCAACGATGGACCATGGACGCCGACCGGGTCCAGCTTAGCATTTCGCACAGATCGGCTCAGAAATCAAGCGACAGGATCGTTCCACAAGCACGTTCTACCGAGTCGATGCACGTTATTAACCTGCAGGCACCTAGAGCGGTCTCAAGCCCCAAGCGGGAGACGGGGGCGCGGGAGTATGCACACCGTGGTCACTACGGTGGGTACACGCATCACCCGAGACAGCCCTGCGACAAGAAGCCCCAAGATTTCCACGTCACAGAGGAAATTCCACCAGTGACAGACCAAAGGCGACAACCTTCGGGAAAGAAAACCAGCTCTCTCGTTTAGCAAAAGCAAGCGAGAAGACAGACCACCAGAAGACAGGACACAGCTGGAACCAGGGGCTGCGTGCGAAGCCAAGGGAGCCACAGAGATTCACCTGCTTCCACAGTCTGGGCTCAAACCTGCTCAAACCTCACTTTGCCGTTGAGCCTAAGGGACCACCGAGGCACCACAACCACCCCCACCCAGCTCCTAATCCCCTGACGCTGCTTTTTTTCTCCCTTGGCACTTAGCACCTTTCTCCACCCAACACCATTTACTAACCTCTCCTGTTTCTGTCTGGCTCCCCCCACCCCCAGAATGAAAGTTCCATGAGAACGGGGATTCTGTCTGTTACATTCCCAAGTACCCAAACAGTGTCTGTCACGTGGTAGGTGCTGACGAAATACTCATTGAAAGAAGGAATGGAAGGGAGTAGAACCTGTTTTCATGTCTGCTCCTGCGGGAGGGGCAGCTGACGACTGTGGTCTTCAGGACCGGCTGATGACCGACGGATAAGAACACGTAAAATGTGGGGCGCCTGGGTGGCGCAGTCGGTTAAGCGTCCGACTTCAGCCAGGTCACGATCTCGCGGTCCGTGAGTTCGAGCCCCGCGTCGGGCTCTGGGCTGATGGCTCAGAGCCTGGAGCCTGCTTCCGATTCTGTGTCTCCCTCTCTCTCTGCCCCTCCCCTGTTCATGCTCTGTCTCTCTCTGTCTTAAAAAAAATAAATAAACGTTGGAAAAAAAAAAATTAAAAAAAAAAAAAAAGAACACGTAAAATGTAATCACATAGCGCAAAAAGGTGAAAATGAAGAAAAGAGCCAAACGGACCCGATACCACCATCGAAGCATTATGTGTGTGCTCCAAAATGCCTTCCGGGAATGTTCTGACGGGGCGCAGCAGGGCGAGGGCGCCGCCACAAGGCACGGAAGGGGCACGGACAGACCAGCTACCAAGAGGGAGCCACATCCCACACCGCGGGCAGGCAGAAACCCTCCAGGCCTCGAGCTGTAGGCAAACCCCACCGCCTCCGGAGGCCCGGGGATTCCTCCCATCAGACAACGCTGGGTCGGCCATCCGCCAGCTCTGCGACGTTGGGCAAGTTGCTCACCCTCTCTGTGCTTCAGTCTTCATCGGAAAAATGAGAGGACTAAAAGGGCCGCTACGAGGAGTCACCGAGTCGACATCGATAAAGCATCAGGCCTGGGCCTGGCACACAGCGGGTGTGCACCCCGGGGTCCACCTTGACCGCACAAAGAGGCCATCCTGTTCGGCAGGGGTCTAACCATAAAGGTTGCATGGGAAAAAAAAAAAAAAGTCAAAGTTCACACAGACACTGCAGCGGTCCTTAATCAGGGGCGATCCTGTCCCCCAGGCGGTACCTGGCAGGGCCCGAAGACATTGCCGGTTGTCACACACGAGGCGGAGGCCAGGGAAGCCACTAAACGTCTGACAACGCACAGGGCAGCCCCACACAACAAAGATGAACTGGCTCCAAATGTCCGCCCGGCCAAGACTAAGCAACTTCTGATCCGGAGTGACCGCTGCCCCAAGGGGACCCTTGACCCTGACAATACACGTGTCCTGATGTGGGCTCTGGAAATACAGTAACCCTGTCCCGCCCACGCTGACCATACCTCCTCCCAGAGTCACCGGGCAGGAAAGTGCCCGCCCTGGCAGGACCGGGCGGCCCGCCCTCAGGGCCTGAGGGACTCCGCGGAGGGCAGGGGCAGAGGCAGGTGGCACGTCCCCAGGCGGCCACCCCTGAGCCGCTCGCGGCTTCGCGACAGCCAGCTCCCGTAAGGCGTGGCACCCAGGGCCCGTCATCCCCAAAGCCCAGGAAAGCTGCTTCCGTGTAAGCCCAGGAGTGAACGGCCCCGTGTGGGGCCTTTTTGGTTTTTCCAAATCCAGCCTTCTGGATGAATCACTGCCTTCTCCATTCCAACACGCGAAGAAACCCAACCCGTATAAGATGACACGTTCCCCGGGCCCGTTATACTGGACATGACAGAATGCAGAAACACCGAGGCAGAGTGAGGGCAGGGGACCGACGGGGAGGAGGAGGGGCTCCAGCAGGGAAGGCCTGGTTGGCTCGAGTCCGGTTTTTCATCTCCTAGAAACGGGCACACGGTCAAAAAGGAGAAAGGCAGGGGAGGCTCTCCTGACCGGACAGGTAAACCAGACGGGCATCTACCTGGCGTTGATCCTGAAGGTCAGGCACGTGGCCAAAGGCTAGAGAAGCCCCACACCGGCTAAGAGACAGGGTCAAGTTCCACTCTGAGGACCTGAGTGTCCACTGGAGTGCTCCCTCCAACCCATTCGATCTAATTCTCAAAGGAGGAGAGGCCCTCGCCGGGCCCAGCCTCTCCTGAAACCCCACTCAGGAGGGTTTGCTTATGGAGGAACCAGAAGTCCTCCCGAAAACGCTTCACCAACAAGGCAGTCTGGAGGCAAGGATCTGAGACAGGAGGAGTGAACACAGATCCCAGCAGCAACTGAGAATGAAACACTCCCGCCTCAAGGGGAAAGGTGACCTTTCGGGTCAGGGGGGTGACACCAGGCCAACACTTCTTGGCTCTGAGTGGCACACCGGCGGGGGTGGCACCCCACCTGTGTAAGTCCCACTGCGACGTGGACACAGAAGCGGGGTCCAAAAGGCCCCTGCAGTGGCAGGTTTTCAGTTCTCTGGGTGCTGAACACGGAGAAGGGATCCCAAGGGAGGACCAGGGCGGCCAGCGTCTCGGGGGCATTCGGGGTCTTGAGGGTGGCATTTATTTCACAAGCAGAACGGAAGCATCCCCCTATTTTAATCTGTGTGGCATCGCTGTGCAGGTGCATTTCCACTTGGACATCCACCCAGCTCGTGCATCGCCGCATCGCCCAGACAAACCTTCCAGAACAGGATTCACAAGGAGCACAGCGGAAGAACTAAAAGAGGCGAGCGGATCTGGCCCGGGTGTGGCAATTTTCTCATCCCATGAATTCGGCTGGGCCGGCTAGGAGACTTCATAGGTTTGGTCTGGTTTCGTTATTTCCCCAGGAATACCCCACCTCCTTCCCCGGGATCTCAGCCAGCACCTCAAAGTCAGCTCCTGCCTTTGCCTGTGTCTCTGCCCCAGGCAGCCTCACCGGTACCACCACCCCCCCCTCCTCTCCCTCTTCCCCCTTCTCCTCCCTCTCCTCCCCCTTCTCCTCCCCCCTCCTCCTTCCACTAAGCCAACTGTCTCTGGATTTGCTAGAAGGTAGGCAGCACAGCATTGCCTGCTTTGAAGTCGACGTCTTCCCAAACGTGACTTCCAGCTCCGGCAGAAACAAGATACTATGTGTACACATAGCTACCGATCCGAACATAAATGTATAAATATCCCTGGCTAGTCATTTCCCCCGACCACCTCTCCATTACCTCTCCCCCCCCGGTTCCAAACAGGAAACCCACCATTCACCAGGAGGTGGGGTAGAGGGATTTCCGGAGGGCCTGAAGCCCACGCACAGCCTTTACCAGCCAGGTCTCCCCACCCCTACCTCGAGGTCTGACAGCCTGAGCCAGCCGACCCCTGGGGACAGCAGCTTCTTGCTCGTTTCTGCCAGAGGGTTAAGGGAAGCGCCCGTTACTTCTGCACAGCTTATCAGCCACAACCTGCTTCCCTCATGTTCGAGCACCCAGAGCAGACACGACATAGCTCCGGAACAGGGACCCTGGACTTGCTTTGGAGAAAAGTTGGTATCACGGTGCCACGTGTCGGATTCTCTGGCTGTAGCCTTCTCCCCCCACCGCTGCCCTGCCTACCCTCGGCTTCACACTCCCATCTCAAACAGAATTTCCTTCGACTCTACCCTGCTCATAGGGGTGGCTAGGTGTCTTCTGGGTACCCTCCTTGGCCTCCACCCACAGACAGGCTCACAGACCCCCATCGTAACACATGGCAGCCTCACGTTCAACCTCACACCACTCACGCTGGAGGAAATACCAGCCATCTCCCCTCCTGCCGGGGGACGCAAGGCCGAGGAGGGCCGCCCGGATCCCAGGTGGGGACCCCCGCTCTGACACCACAGCTGGGCACGAGAGAGCTGGCGCATCCTGACCCCTTCCCAAGAAGGCGGTCCTTAATGTCACTCTTTGATCCAAGCCCAAATGAACCAAACCAATCAATCTTGGAGGAACGGGTGAAGGATGAAAGCACAAAACAAAAGCATCAATGGTTTTCCAGAGGACAAGAAGACACTTGAGATTCCTGGTTCACTATATTTTCAAGGAGTCATTTGGGGGGGCGCCTGGGTGGCTCAGTCGGTTAAGCGGCCGACTTCGGCTCAGGTCACGATCTCACGGTCCGTGAGTTCGAGCCCCGCGTCGGGCTCTGTGCTGACCGCTCAGAGCCTGGAGCCTGTTTCAGAGTCTGTGTCTCCCTCTCTCTGACCCTCCCCTGTTCATGCTCTGTCTCTCTCTCAAAAATAAATAAACATTAAAAAAAAAAAAAATTTTTTTCAAGGAGTCATTTGGGGTTTTTACTTTTTCTTTATTCTCCCTACCGCCCCAAAACCATTTATCCGGTGTCTACTCTTTCTCAACACCTTCCTAATGGCATCTAGCGCCCTGCCACGAGGTGAAAATGGTTATCCCCGCTGCAAAGATGAGAAACGGAGGGTCGGAGAGGTTCAGTTAAATTAGTAGAGGTCACTAAGCAGAAGCGGGTAGAGAGCTAGGGTCGCTCAGTGCCAATAAATGGACTCATTGCCATGCCTCTTCTTGTGAACGTCCGCTGCCCAGCTCAAAACGCATTACTGTCTCCCTGTGATCAACCAAATTAAGAACCAGCCAGTCAGCCCGGCACACGAGGCCCTCTAGAGCCTAGTCCCAAAGTCCAGTTTCACACCTTACTGTTGCCCTACGACGTGTACCACACTCCCCCACCGCTCCCTCTATCCCCCACATGCCTCCGACAGGACCACCCCCGAAGCCCCTCAAGGAAGGGTGGTGGAAAGCGAACGGGCTCCCCGGGCCCGGGGTCCGTCCTTCAGCTAACACCTTCCCTTCCCTCCCGAGGACGTGAGCAGCGCAGACCAGGGGTCTCAGGTTGACGGACTCTTTTTTTTTTTTTTTTAATGTTTATTCATTTTTGAGAGACAGAGTATGAGCAGGGGAGGGGCAGAGAGAGGGGGAGACACAGAATCCAAAGAAGGCTCCAGACTCTGAGCCGTCAGCACAGGGCCGGACGCGGGGCTCGAACTCGCAAACCGAGAGATCACGACCGGAGCCGAAGTCGGACGCTTAACCTACTGAGCTCCCCAGGTGCCCCTCGGGCTGACACAGCCGTCAACTTTACATCCCGGGAAACCCTTCCCTTTCCGTCCTCCACGGCCACCCTTAACCCTTAGGCAAGTGCGCTTCAACAGATATCCCTTCTTCTCTCCTTACAGCCTCACCCACGGCCAACCTGCCAAGGCCTGGGGGAGACTTAACGTGATTAAAATTGTAAAGCGTTTAAGATGCTCAAAGGAGAGACATCCTTGAAGTGCAAATTATTAATTCAGGGGGACAGAGCCAACTATGGGAGGGGTGATCTACATAAATGTAAAGGAAATACTTTTAAACAATATTACGCGTAAACCGATTGACCTCACACCTGACGCCTAACGCCCACGATGCTTCTGAGCACCTGCTCCTCCCGTTCACCTTATTAGATCTGCAATCCGAGGTGCGGCGGCTCTCTGGGTTTTGCCAAATGGGAGAGTAACGGTCCTGGGATGAGTTATTTAACAGGCAGGGCACACAGTGACAAGCCCGGGCGGGGGTGCTGAAGCAGCAGAAATACCAGGCAGGCTCCCATCAGACAATCCCCCGAAGTCTAATACTGAACCCGTGAAAAACATCAGGGCCGAGAGACACAGGCTAAGCACTGACTTGCATGCTAGGAAACAAGAGAAGAAACACTAATTCCACTTGCACCTAAAAAACTATAGCTAGTATTTAAATTCTGCCTTTCGTCCCACATTATCTTTTTTATGTCCATACTTTACAAGCAAAAAAAAAAAAAAAAAAAAACTACATATTTCCTTTTATCATAAGGATGAACTAAATCTGAAGAGAGGCTTTTTAGTCTTTAAATCCCTGGAAACAGTTCAGAAGGAAGGAAGAGTACACAGTTTTATACTCTAGATTAGGAAATTCAAGACGGCGGGGTTTTTCTATTCAGGTCCTCCAGAATGGTCTCAGGGCTCCGACTTTCATACCAGGGTCCACAACACTAAGTTAATGAGTCTTTTACTGCGATTTCAAAAGCTATTGCATTTACACACCTCTTCCTCAACTGACAAATCACTAAACCATTCTAAGGGCCGGGATTAAATTTTATGGTTCGTTGACAGAAAGAATAGAATCCCAAATCACCAATCCATGTATAATTGTTCATTTCCCACACATTTTTTTCCTACCTGATCTCTTATCTCCCACTAGGTCACAAAGAGTTCTGAGATTTTTTTTTTTTTTTAATTAAGGATACCACTTCAGAGGCCAACACAGGAGACCCCCTCAAAACCCTGCAGCTGAAGCCCACAGGGGAGAAGTCGGCTTCTCTGGATGCTAAGGCCACACCGTTGCTGTTTCTAATCACACGTTTCTCATGAAAGCGACAAACCAAGGAAAAGAGCTCTACCAGTGTGGTTTATTTGTTTTTCTTTTGCATGAAAGGCAGAAGGCTCTGCCAGGTCCCACCAGCACACCAAGCCATGCAGCCCTGCCAAGGCCCGGTTTACTGCACAGCAAAAGTTTTGAAAATAATTCCAGGTTAACGCGAGCACGGTTTTCAAAGGGCCACACTGCTCCTGCTGCTAGCCGGGCTCTTTACCATCCAAGAACAAACAAAAGCCTTCAGGTACATATACAGCACTTCCCTGCATTACAAAAAGAACGGGGCTAAGGGCACACTGTTAGCTCAGAACTCAGCTAGGCCATTTCAGCACACGGAACGACTTCATTTCTGCTCCCTCCAGACAAAGCAACTCCACACGATTCCCCAAGATTAAACCAAGATACCTATCTCTATCTAATTCCTTCGGGTGAGAATGAATGAATGAATGAATTGAAACAAACAAACAAACGAGGGAAACCTCTGAAGCAGCCAAACCCCATCACGGACTTTACAGGTCTGACTGTATGGCTAAAAAAAGTCCGTTCATAGACACTCAGTCCCGTTTGGCTTGTTCCCGAATACCATTCCCTGCTTCCTGCCCAACCCCGCGGTCCACCTCCGTGAACTCAGAATTTCCTGGGTTTGCGGTGACACTAAACATCACAGCGATGAGGGTTCCAGGATTGTGGAAAAGATAACGCTGCTTTCAAAGCCTATTAGCCACCGAACACCACAGGCCAGCCGGCAGCAGGTCCACGGCCAAAGCCCTCCTCTCCCAGCACGGCCGCAGGACCGCACCGTCGGGGCTCCTCCGGCCGCTCGATTTCCTCCCGGATACGCCCGGCTGTCCAGACTGGCTTACACGGTCCCCACGGCCTAACCGCCCGACCCTTGGGAGCCTGCTCAGAGCGCCCACAGAAAAGGGACCATCCCCGCGTAACGGCGAGCGGGGCTGGGGAAGACAAGCGCAGGCGGCCACGTCCGGGCCGCGCCGGGGCCGAGAGGGGAAGGTCGGGGGAGGGTGGGGGCGGAGATGTCCGTGGCCGGCCTCACTCGGGGCGCAGAGGCGCGCTGGCCCTCCGCTGACAACCGCCCAGAGAGTCTCTTTTACCCGGCACGGGGCCGGCTGCGCCCCCCTCCCCCAGAGGTAAATGGCAGAGAAAGGGGCAGAGACCCCCGACATGCACCCCACCCAACACTCCCCGCCGCGGGGTGACAAGGGGGAAACGGGTGAGGATTTGCAGCGGCTCGCATCAAACGCAAGGGAAGAAACTTGGACTCCTCTCTCCCGTACATGACACTTTGGAAAGGCAGCCGCCTCTCCCTCCTCTCCTCCCCACCCCCTTTTGTGTGTCCCACACCCCCACCGCTTAAACTTCCCACCGCAGGGGATGGGGCTCCCGGCGGCCGGACAGGACTCAACTTCAATTACGTGTGGCAGACGGAGGGGGCCGGGCGGAGGGGGGGGGGGCGACGAGAAAGGCGTCCGGGGCCCCCAGTCCTGCGGGGCCGCGCCGGGTCGCCCTCGCCCGAGTCGGACCAGCGCAGAGGGGCTGGGTGCGCCTCCTGCCCTGGGGACTCGGCCGGGAGGCCCGGGGGGGCGGGGAGCGGGGACCCGAGAGGAGATCCGGACGGAGGAGAGCGGGAAGGGAGGGAGCCCCCCTCGTTGCCCCGCGGCCACGTCCGAACAGGGGGGTCCGCGGCCGGGCGGGGGGCGCGTCGGCGCGGGAGGGGCCGGCGGGGGAAAGGGAGTCGGGGGCTTGGGGGGGGGGGGAGCCGGGCCCGGGCAGGGCGCCCCACTCACCTTCCTGCCGGCGCCGCCGCCCGCGCCCGCGGCCAGCGCGGAGCCGCCCCCCGAGTACATGTAGTAGGCGATGCCCAGCACCCACAGGAAGGCGAAGCAGAGCAGCATCCGCGAGCGCCGCCGCATTCTCCCCTCTCGGCCGCCGGCCGCGGCCGCCGCTGCTCGCGAGTGCTGCCTGGGGCCGGCGCGGGCGGGGAGCGGGCCGGGGGAGGAGCGGAGGAAGGGGAAGGGCGCGGCGGCGGCTCCTCCTCCGGCGCGGGTTGCTGCTCGGCGGCGGCGGAGGCGGCGCGCGCTCGGCGCCCGAGCTCCGCCCCGGGCCGGGAGCGCGGCGCGGCGCCCGAGCAGGAAGCGGCGGCCTCGGAGGCGGCGAGCGGGTCAGGGAGCAAAGGGCGACCAATCGGCGGCGGCTGCGGGGGCCGGGGCGCGGGCCGGAGGAGGGGATTACCGCGTCTCCATGGCTGCAGCACGCGGGGCTCCGCCGGGAGGGCCTCCGCGGGGCCGGCCTCGGCGCCGCCCCCGCTCGGGCCGCCGCCCCGCCTCCTCTGCGTCCTCCCCGCCGCTGCCCTCTCCGCCCCCCGTGAGTGACAGGTGGCTGCCCGGGACCGGGCGGAGCGCGCGCACACGTGCGCACACACACGTGCACACGCACCGGGGACGCCGTCGGTCACGGCTGCCTGGCGCCGCCCCGCCGAGGCTGTCATCTCCTCGGTCCTGGGTCTTTGGGACCGCCTCAGACCCTTAACAGGCTCGCTCTTACCGCTGGCCGGCCCACCTGAGGTTTTTTTTGCTGCAAACCCGCCTCCTGGCCCCGACTTAGCTGCTGCGAGCAGCAGTTTTCTTACTAATTTTACAGCAAAACATCCCCGATCCCCAGGTGTCAATTTTATGTATCCATTTAGTCAGAGGTGGGCGGGGGGGGGGGAGGGTCTAGAGGTCGAATAAGAGAGGTCAAGGGAACATTTTTCCGAGGGTGCACAGCACTTGAATAACAGGATTATTTTGTTTTATATTGTTTTTAATAACCATGAAAGAGGAAGAAGGGAAGCAATATATATTTTTTAAATCTTTTCCTTTCCGTTTGCTGCTTTCTTAAAGAAGAAAGGAGAGTTACGACATAAGCATCTTAGGAAAACACTCCTGTCTTGTAACAAATCGCTGTCACCTTGAGGATGCCCTTGCAACACGCGAACTTTCCCGTGCTCCTAGGAAAGAAAGAAATGTTACTTGGCACTCGATACTTCAAAAGTGGTATCGGGGGCTTCCGGGTCTGGAGGATAATGGCAACTGCCTGAGTCTGAATCCCTACTCACATCTTCAGCAAATACAAACACAAACAAACAAGCCTTCAGCGCGACTAGGCGAGGGAATGCCGTGATCTGAACTTCTAATTGCTTCTTAAGTAGAAGAAAGAAAAGACATCAAATTCCGGCACAGCTCCCTCCACTGTTGCCAAGGACTTAAGTGAAGTCCAGGCTTAAATCCTCTACAAAGAGAAAGTCCGACACCAAGCACTAAAAACTGAACACAGGTCGGGTACTTAACAGGGAAGAGGCTTGAAAGAGAATGGGACAGGAGGTGGCCGCCTTGAAGAAGCCTTGCTTCTGGGAAAAGTCAAATAAATAAAGAAAGGGTAATGCCCTTTGGAGGCCTGGCAGTAAAGGGAAAGAAGGAAGTAAAAAGGGCAAATTAAAGACCCTGCGGAAATAAAAGACAGCCAGGCCCTCCCCCGCCACTGTTATCTATTAAAAACCGCACTTCACTGTACAGATAGAAGAGAACATTCCTGAACTAGGAACCCTGTGTCAAAATTCCTAGTAACAGAATAACATCAAATTGACTGCATACCCAGCCACCTCAAAAAGACAGCAAAACATTATTTGCATTTCCTATGATGAAAAAATGAATCCTAACGTTTTCAGCTGATGAAAATACACACACACACACACACACACACACACACACACACGAAACCATGAAGCAGGAGAAATTGTAACACCACACATCAAACTACCAAATTGAGCAAAGTATCGTGTATTTGGACACACGTGTGTGCACATATGCCTACATATCTACAACTACAATCCAAAATTCGAAAACTAAGAACAGACTAGACAAAAATTAGGAAGAAACGCAGCAAAAGTTGGCCAAATGCAGGAAAGCAATTGAAAATAAGACAAAACTGTCCGAGAAACAAAGAAAACTTACAAAATGTCCGAGGGAGAATAGAGTCAAATAAAAATATGTAAAAGGACCCTGAGGAATGGCAAGAAAATCATCAAGAAGTTGAAAATGAGATAAAGAAGTAAAAAGTGTTCAGAGATAAGTGGTTGAAATGAAAGGCAGTAAAGAAGAACCAAAATACATATAACCGGAGCCCTCAAAGTAGAAACACAGTGAAACTGAGTGAATATTAAAACTGCAATCCCAGGGGCGCCTGGGTGGCGCAGTCGGTTAAGCGTCCGACTTCAGCCAGGTCACGATCTCGCGGTCCGGGAGTTCGAGCCCCGCGTCAGGCTCTGGGCTGATGGCTCGGAGCCTGGAGCCTGTTTCCAATTCTGTGTCTCCCTCTCTCTCTGCCCCTCCCCTGTTCATGCTCTGTCTCTGTCCCCAAAATAAATAAACGTTGAAAAAAAATAAAAAAAAAAAAACTGCAATCCCAGATGTCATGTTCAACATGATAACTCTATTATGAAAGATACATGGTAACATGTATGATATATTTCAAGGTGATTAAGAGAGTAGGTCCTAAGAGTTCTGGTTACAAGGAAAAAACATTTGTTGTCTTTTTTGTATCCATATTTCATTTGGATACATACGACGGAGATTAACTGAACTTGAAAGTGGTAATCATTTCACAGTATATGTTAGTCAAATCATTATGCTGTGCCATTGATACAGTGCTTATGCAGTATGCCAATTATAAAATTAAAAATGGGGGAAAGCTATAATCCCAGGAAAGAATTCGGAAATAAAAGAAAATTTGAATTACATATCAAAAGTAACTTCCGTGTACCTTGGAAAACTGTTCTGGAATAATCAGCTCCAAACGTATCTTAGTCAAATGATTAGATTTTAAAGGCAACAAGATCAAATTACTTGTAGAGTAATACAACGCAAGGCAACAGGGAAGCAGCATTGACAAGAAACTCAACGCAAGAAAATACCAGCCAAGGACTTTTGTGTCCAGCTCCAGACAGACAGATCGGAACTGGGTGCAAAATATCAGAGACCGTTATATGCCTTTCCTGGAGAATGAGCTTCCCCCAACCAAGAGAAAACTGAGGAAACAGCAAAATGACTGATGGAGAGCATTTATATATTTAATTGAGAATAGTATGTACATATTACACTTTCTGATTAAGTAAGACGGGTGCCACTAAAGCAACTGAAGGAGAAGGGGAAGAGAAAAGGGAAAACAGAATCCTATCGTTGTCTATTAAATAGGTAATAAGTCACATAATGGTAGTCACATAATGATCTCATCTATGTGAGACCACATAAAATGGATAGATAGACCAGATGTCAAAAGGTTCAGAAACAGGGGTGCCTGGGTGGCTCTATCAGTTAAGCGTCGTGAGTTCAAGCCCCGCATCCGGGCTCTCTGCTATCGGCTTGGAGGCTGCTTTGTATCCTCTGTCCTCCTCTCTCTGCCCCTCCTCTGCTTATTCACTCTCTCTCCAAGTAAATAAATAAACTTAAAAAATGATTAAGAAACAAAAGAAGGAACTAAAGGTGATATAAAAATGTAAAACGTAAAGACAAAGCAAAATGCAAATATCCCCAAATATTGGAAACCCTATTCTAAAATCCTAAGAGAAAAAAATTTTAGAACAGCAAAGAACAGGGGTGCCTGGGTGGTTCAGTCAGTTGAGCGTCCGACTTCAGCTCAGGTCCTGATCTCACAGTTCGTGGGTTTGAGACCCGTGTCAGGCTCTGTGCTGACAGCTCAGAACCTGGAGACTGCCTCGGATTCTGTCTCCCTCTCTCTCTACCCCTCCACCACTTGTGTTCTGTCTCTCTCTATCAAACATAAGTAAAAATTTTTTTTAAAAAAAGCAAAGAATACATACTAGATAATGGGGGGGGACCACAGTAAGTATGGCATAATACATGTGGTAATTATAAAAGAAAATAATATGACAGAGTTGAGACTAAACCATATCACTATATCATTTACAAATGGGCTTAATTTGCCTACGAAAAGATTTTCAAATTTGTTCATAAAAGAAAACCCAAATCTACAAAAAGCAGGAGCTGTGATCCTAATATCAAAGTAGAACAGACCAAAGAAGACCAAATGAAACAAAGAAAGACACTTTATAGCCCAAACTTCAAGTCCCAATGAAGGTGTATCAACTACCTATCAGGATGTACACTTATTGATCAGAGAAGTAAAACCATTATTAATGCTATAGAGTAAGGGACCTATGATAGGGTTTAAACTTCGTACAATGTTGAGGGCAGAAAAGAAGTCAGTGGAAGTCTGTTTCCATTGTGTGTGGTAACAGGTCTAAAATCACTATAATGCGCACACGTGGCATTCAAAAAAAAAAAAAAAAAACAAGAACAGAAACAAACCTAGATGTGGAGGTCTGGAGTCACTGAAGTCACAGAATCTTGAGCATGTGGGGTCAAGGAAATAAACAAGTCACATAAACACAAACACTGTATGATTCCGCTGATATGAGGTACCCAGAGTAGTAAAAATTCGTAAGTACACGGTTTCGGTTGGGGAAGATGAAAAAATCCTGGAGGTGGGTGGGGGTGATGCGTAGCACGACAGTGTGAATGTACTTCGTGTCACTCAACTGCACACTTGAAAACGGTTCAAGTGGGAAATTTCACGTTATGTGTAGTTTCCCTCAATTAAGAACATGACGTGGCAATTGGTTTCGCACACATCGTAGATGTGGGGATAAAGGAGTAAGATCCAGTATATAAAGAACTTAAATATGGGGATGGGCCAAGCACATAGTAAGACAACGCGTGGCAAAGATCTCAAGGGTCTGTAAACGTATGAAAAAATATGTTAAATTTCACTCATAATAGAGTTGCAAATTAAAACTACAGAGAAACTGTGAAACCAGCCCCCCCCCCGCCCCAGACATTGGCAAGAATTCAAAAGCTTGAGAAAATGGACTATAAGAAAGACTATAGAGGGGCGCCTGGGTGGCGCAGTCGGTTAAGCGTCTGACTCTTGGTTTTGGCTCAGGTCATGATCTCACGGTTTGTGAGTTTGAGCCCCTCATCAGGCTCTGCGTTGACAGTGCAGATCCTGCTTGGGACTCTCTCTCTCCCTCTCTCTCTTCCCCTTGCCTACTCTCTTTCTCTCTCTCTCAAAATAATAAACTTTGAAAAGTAATATCTTACATATTATATTTAATAATATATCCGTATCCGTTTACAGAAGTCTTCCATAATATGTCCATATCTGTTCACAGGAGCCTTCCTTCTTCTTGCTATTATTAAATTAAAGGGTATTCTTTTTTGTTTTTTTACAAATTTTACACATTTTTTTTATTCATTTTTGGGACAGAGAGAGACAGAGCATGAACGGGGGAGGGGCAGAGAGAGAGGGAGACACAGAATTGGAAACAGGCTCCAGGCTCCGAGCCATCAGCCCAGAGCCCGACGCGGGGCTCGAACTCCCGGACCGCGAGATCATGACCTGGCTGAAGTCGGACGCTTAACCGACTGCGCCACCCAGGCGCCCCAAAATTTTACACATTTTTAATGAGTATCTGCCTATTTTGCCAACACACACACATACTCACGCGCATACAGTAATGATATACCAGAAAGCAATGAAATTAGTTACCTATAAAGGGCGAGAGGATAAGGTAGAGGGGATAAAAGGAGTTACACCTCCCTCAGTATACCTTTTTCCTGGCTTTGACTTTTGGAAACATGTTCAGATAAAATCAACAAAGACGGCAGGGCGGGGGAGCCTAAAAATGGAATCCAAAGAGAAAGACCTGAACCTAACTATGTTACAAATGAATAACGTACCTAGACTGCAAGGAAGTGAAAGAACGAATATGTATACCTTTTAAACAAAGTACTTGGGCTGTATAACCTCAGCCTAGAGAATGAAAGAACTTCAAACAATTTTTGAACTCTCCTTTATGGTTTTTTTTTTTCCATAGTGTTATGATGTGGCAATTAAGCTGTTTTATGCATATTGTGTGATTGAGCATAAAAGAAAATGTATTGCTTGGAGAGCTAGGGTTTTCACTGTGGAAGAAGGGAGATATGAGACGGACTGATGTATAATGAAAGACAAGGAAAGGGTGAGGAAGGCAAGGAAGATTCCTGTAGAGTAACCTGGAATTAGAATGAACAGTATGAGCTGTAAATATATACATATAGATATACGTACACACATATACATATACCTATATGTACATATTTCCTGGATCTGTCCACTGAAAAGATCCCAGAGCAATGATACCTCAGTGGCAATGAGCACATCTTGCAACCAGATCTTGGTTTCTAACACCATTCTCCACCATAAGTTTTCCTTGGAGAGATGACTGAACGACTAGAGCCTAGAAGGTACTAGATGAGCCTAGAAGATCTTGTTGTAATGAAAAGTAAGAAATAGAGGTGGAGGAATGTTAGAACATCACAGGTACCAGCTGGAAGGGTCCCCATTGGCTAAATCTAGCCAGTGTATATGTATCAAAATAAATATTAAATAAAATAGTAATCTATGAGTACATGCTGATAATAAATAGATAACCGAATGAAGGAAATCGTTTCCCTAGCATGCCAACTGATAAATGTGAAGGGAAGGGTGAAATTGAGGAATCACCATCTTGCGACCATCACAGTAAAGATTGGTTGGTGGAGACCCGTCAATGGACACTAAAATGTGTGTGTTTGGGGGGGGGGGTGCATGGGAAAGGGGAGTTTGATGAGAAGGAGGATATTCACAATGACTTCAAATTATCTTTCAACAGAGTACTTATTCATTGCAGAGGGAACTTAGTAACTGTATAGTGGGAAAATTGGACAACACCTTGGCCTGGTGATCCAAATTAACATCACTCATGAGGGTCAGATAGATACCCTGTGTCTGCAGATACCCCAAGAAGGACACATCACTGTTTGGGTATTCTGGCCAAGGATTCCTCACTTGAATCTAATCGTGAATCAATATCAGAAAGAAAAAACCACCAACCTGAGGAACATTCTGTAAAATAACTGGCTTGTCTTCTGCAGAAATGTCACTGTCATGAAAGACAAGGAAAGGGGGGCGCCTGGGTGGCTCAGTCAGTTAAGCGTCCGACTTCAGCTCAGGTCACGATCTCGCGGTCCGTGAGTTCGAGCCCCACGTCAGGCTCTGGGCTGATGGCTCAGAGCCTGGAGCCTGCTTCCGATTCTGTGTCTCCCTCTCTCTCTGCCCCTCCCCCATTCATGCTCTGTCTGTCTCTGTCTCAAAAATAAATAAACGTTAAAAAAAATTTTTTTAAAAAAGAAAGACAAGGAAAGGGTGAAGATCTGTTCCAGATTAGTGGACCTAAAGAGACATGCTAACTAAATGCAATACGCGATCCTGTGTGAGGGACCAAAGAAGCCTGTGAAGGACATGAATGGGACAATTAACAAAATTGAACTGCGGACTACAGAGTAGGAAACGGTAGATAGCATTACGTACCCTAGCACGCCTTAGCCTATCGTACGGCGTTGTACTTTCTGACGTTGATAACCGCGTTCTGGTTACCCAGGAGATTCTTGTTCTCAGGAAATGTGAACTGAAATCCAAAGTTAAAGGGGCAAGATATACACGAGTTACTCCCAAAATTTCCGAAGAAATATAGACAGAGAGTAATAAAACATGTGGCCAAAATACTAGAAAGTCGTGAGTCTGGGTAAAGAACGTGTGGGAATTCTCTTTGCAACTTTTCTGGAAGGGCGATATTATTTGATATCGATATTGGTTTCTTTATATTTTTAAATTTTTTTTAATGTTTATTTTTGAAAGAGAGAGACAGACAGACAGACAGAGCGTGAACGGGGAAGGGGCAGAGAGAGAGGGAGACGGGATCCGAAGCAGGCTCCAGGCTCTGAGCCATCAGCACAGAGCCTGACGCGGGGCTCGAACTCATGCACCGTGAGATCATGACCTGAGCCGAAGTCGGACGCTTCACCGACGGAGCCACCCAGGCTTGAAGTCACTTGAAAAAGTGATTTAACTTCCAGTGTGTGGACCCTGATTATTAGTTTCATTTTGCAGGTTAGGAAAGAGGCGAATCCCGAAATCATTTAGCTGAGGCTACGCAACCGGGAACTCAAAACTCCACCACATCGGTCTCCCCGGGCCTACTGTCGTCAGAAGTGTGAAGGGCCCTGTACAACTTCACGATCCTTGTGTCTTTATACAACAGAACCTCTATTAGAAGCTCAATTTGCCTTTGCCTCCAGTATTTAAATGAGGGCAAAACACCCAACTAAGAGAGGGCAGGAAAACAAAATTACAACAACTTACGTAGGACCAAAATACTGAACACTAAGATCATATTATCAGAACTTCTTTTATTCCCCCCTCCCCCACATTTGAAGTGTGTTTCTACAGAGCCTTTTGTAAAAAAGGGGATATTAAAGTGAGCTGCTCAGGTCCCATCGGAGTCACAGGACGTACCACAGGCTGGCTTTAAGGGGAAGGGACATTTTGGACTATGAAAGTTCCATCCATAACGAGTCAAGGACTACCGCCCCCCAAAGTGCCACTCTTTTCTTTTTTTAATTTTATTTTTTTTAATGTTTATTTATTTTTTTGAGAGAGAGACACACACACACACAGAGTGTGAGCGAGGGAGGGACAGGGAGAGGGAGACACAGAATTTGAAGCAGGATCCGGGCTCTGAGCTGTCAGCACAGAGCCTGCTGCGGGGCTCGAACCCGCGAACCGCGAGATCAAGATCATGCCCGGAGCCGAAGTCAGTCGCTTAACTGAGCCACCCAGGCGTCTCTCAAAAGAGCCACTCTTAGGGACAGAAGCTCACAACTCCCATACCCCGTGGATGCGTGTGGCGGCCACCTGCCACCGGCTTCCCAAAATGTCCTGACTTGCATCGCGACTGAGAAATAAGAATTCATCAATGTGATTTAAGTTAAGGAATCCAGTGGCCCTAAAAATATAAACATTAATGATGTGCTTACTGTATGCCAGGCACTGTTCCAACACCGCTGGAAACGTCCCCAGCAACCTGCACGCAGCCTCCTGGGCTCGTGGACACAGAGCCCCTCAGCCCGCGTTAGGGGAACGTCAAGCCGTTAAGGATGGTGAACCTTGGTGCTCACGCGCCTGGTTCTCGCTTTTCATCTCCTGGATCATTCTTCCTGGGGCCTCACCCCAGCCTCTCGGTCCAGAAGTGTGGAGACGAGCTCCAGATAAGAGCCAGAACGGCGGCCCCGTAGTCCGTCAATCCCCATAGCTCTTGTCCCCCCGTCCCCACTCCCCGAAATGCTTGGGTCGTAGACCACATGGGCCTGGGGGAAAGAAGGGCATCACCACAACAGGCCTAAAAAGGAATTCTGGTTGATGGCTTCGAAGTGACCGTCCCCCCCCCCCCCCCCCCGCAGCGCCTCCAAGTCCTCCGTAGTAATTCACGTTCTC
The DNA here is from genome assembly GCF_022079265.1 of Lynx rufus. NCBI lineage: Eukaryota > Metazoa > Chordata > Mammalia > Carnivora > Felidae > Lynx > Lynx rufus. The sequence continues at coordinate 18,073,459 of NW_025814840.1, forward strand.
TCCAGGCAATGTCATGTTGCCGGATGAAAGGCCTGGGCTGCCTGTGCGCTTGAGAGCTGGCCCAGGAAGTAGGGGTCCAGTGTCAGGACCCCTGAAGGACGCTTGGCACCTTGCCCCGGCCGCATTCCACAGAGACGACGGAGAACTGGTTCCTTTAGTTTTTGCACGCTCTTGTATGGTAGCCCTTCTCTCCCTGGGCCCTGGGCGTCAAGCAGAAGAAGGAGCGGAAGCTTCCCCGACCTTAGATGCTCCTCCCCTTCCTCCCCTGCAGCCTGGGGAAGAGCTTCTAACCAGGGGGCCCCTCAGTTCATCGGGTGAATGAACTCCCGGTGCACCTGCCCCCACAGTCCCCCGGAGAGGTCTGGGGTCCCGGGTGAATAGATCTCCAACTCAACTAGACTCTTGCTCCGTATTTCGTGTTCCCCCACACACCGTCCCATCGAGTGCCTCACGAGGTACGTATTACTCTGCTCATCTAGGAGGCCCGGAGAATTCGGGTAAGCTCTCCCAAACCCTTCGCGCAGCTAGAGGACAGCAGCACCAAGGGCAGAGCCTGGTCACCTCACTGTAAACCCTCAGCCTCCTCCCCCACCCCCTGGCCACGCCAGCTGCAGAGTCCCAAGACCGGCTCCGGTACGCGTGGATGTTCTGAGGAAGTCTCTGGCTTATTTATAGTTTATACTCCACTCACTTCCAAAGATAATTGGAACCATCTTACGAAACCCACAAACACACATACATAAGATGTTCAGAGAAGTGTTGTGTAGGCAGACCATGTAATGGGGGATTTTCCATTCCCCCCCTTCCCCCTGCCAGATTTCTAATCCTGGAGAGCTTTGTAAAAATATAATTTCCTGAGATTCCCATCCCAGACCTACTGAATCAGAATTGCCAAGAGAGGAGCTGACTTGTAGATACTGTTTTTATTCCACAATACAAGGAGATACAGGAGACTAGGGACAGATTTAAGAGAGAGAGAGAGAGAGAGATCATACATCGTATAGCCGCATGGACTGAGAAACTCTTATGGGCCCAGGGCAGCTCCCCGTGTCCCAAAACAACACTTCCCCTGCGCCTGCTTGAGGGTGGACGTGGTCTATTCCGGAAACAACCCATCTTTGGGGCCCAAACAACCTTTCATCACCCAAGGACCAGAGAACACAACGACGCCCTGTGAACCACAGGTCTTTACCACACCTGCAAAACCCTGAATCTACAAGGAACAAAACCTAGAATTCGGTCTGGGAAAGCACAATCGTTATGTGGTCCAAAAGCAAACATCTCCGACTCGAGAATAAACGAAACGATACTAGACTCTGGTTTGAAGTGATCATTAATTGTTTAGCTGTGAGAATGCTGTTGTGGCCGTAGAGAAAATGTTCTCATTCTTGGGAGGTACAGGCTGAAGTATTTGGAAGGTGGAGCGTCATGACGTCTGCAACATCAAATGACCGTGCAACCAAGTTTTTATATTTATCCAGGGTTATAAAAATATAAGCCTGGATAGATCTATGGTATAGAGAGAGAAAGAGAGAGAGAGAAAGCAAAGGAAGAGGAGAGTTCATTGTTGAATCCAAGTGGAGAGCATTAGGGGGGCTACTGTTCTATTCTTTCAGCTTTGTCTATATTTCCAATTTTTCAAGATGAAAAATTGGGGGAAAAAGAAAGAATAGAGAACAAATGAGGGGAATCTGGTGAATAATTACAGTGAAAAGAACCACAATTTTTTCCTGAGAAAATAAACAAAAACACAGACATTGTAGCCAGACAGAAACATCCGGCATGCTTGGCTGGCTGTCGGGCAATCAATTATTCAACAGGTGTTTATTACAGGCCTGTGCTGGGTCTAGAACTTCTCTAAACAGTAAAAAGGAAACAAAATTGTACACTACGGAGTTCCCGTCCCCGAGGCCCTGATGATTAAATTCCGTTTCATGAAACTTTTTTGCTCCGGATCTAACTCCTTGGGAGAGTCTAAAACGGCACCTAAGCTATACCTCTGTAGGCAAAGACTTTTCAGTGCCAGGAAGACTGTCCTTGTCAGAAATTTAACCGGGAAGAGAAATAATACAGGACGTGCCAGGATGTCAGAAAGGAGAGGTTATGCTAAGAAAATCCCTGAATTCCCCCCAAAGGGCCAGATGTTCTGGAAACGTGACATGCTGTGTCTGGAAGGCCTAGGAAGGGAGGTGAGAGCAGAGCTGGGTCAACAGCAAGGGTGGACGGAGGCAAGGTCTGACCTCTGCCAGGATGAGGGATGCGGGAGCCCTGGAGACAAGAGAGCTCAAGAGTGAGGCCTAAAGAGCCTGTAGACGCGATGAAGAAGGTTCCTGAGAGAGGGACACAGCCAAATCCCGTCCTCCTCCAGGGACCAGCAAGGAACAGGGAAGGTGGGGGGGGGGGGGCGAGGAAGTCTCTGGGAATCACGTCACCCCGGGGCCGGTCAGGTCAGCTGTCAGGCCAGGGATCAGGTGAACAAGCCTAGTGGTAATTTCAGGGGGTATTTTTGCTTACCAGGGCGTAGAAGAACATTTCTCCCCATGAAGGTAATTGATCATTCCCGAACATTTCATGGAATAATCGGGGATAAAGGGCTCAGAGTATCAACTCCTACAGAGATCACAGTCACCCGTTCCGCAAAGACGTTTTTGAGTATGTGCTTTGTGGCCAGGCTCTGCTCTAGATTACTGGAGCACACTGATGGAGAGAAAAGTCTCAGCCTTCAGAAAAACCTCATAGCATCTAGGGTAGCGTGCACAACAATTCACGGGTGAACAAGTAAGACAGCGTCCCCGACCCATCTACTCTAGACCGGGCTGTGGGAGCAGGGACCTGGGGGGGTACGTCCTCAAGAGTAGCCTGAGGGGCCTAAAGATGGTGACGAAGAGACGCCAGGCTCGGGGACAAATCTTCTAGGCTGCTGACACCCCCCCGCGGTGACGGGCCTGTTGCCTTCAGCATCCGCGGAGACAAACAGAAATTGCGTTGAAGTATTTCTGACACGCAGCTGTAAGCAGGCGGCTCTGCTTAGAATGATTTATGAAGATGCTTTGTTTTTCTTTTTTGCACGTAGTTGACTTTGAGTAAATGAGCCTTGTTCCTGAGGAATTTCTAATCAAGGTATCGCCGTATAAAACAGCCTTTGCCCTCAAGGAACTTACGGCCTTGCTTGAAAGACACACGGAGCACACACCCGTGGAGTAGACAGGAAGGCAGTAAATAAAGCGACACAGGGCCGGGTACGGACAATTAAGGGGGCAGTAGAGAAGTTAAAATGCAATATACATGATAGAGAGCAAGCCAGGTTGCTTTCGGAGTCTCTTTGGAATTTCCGAGTGAAAAAAGGTTTAATGTGCTTAATCTCCTGCTGTATTGATCGGGCTCTAAATCAGAGGCTGCCCTGGATGGCGGCTATGAGAAGTCAGAGAAGGGACAGCCACGTCAGGGTGACCGCAACATCAAATTTGACCCAACAGGCCATGGCGGAGCGAGATAGACCACAGGCAGCGTTTTACAAGAGATGGAATAATGGGTCATTCCAGGACGCCCTGGGAGGGTCGGCTGCACCGAGGGGGTAGGAATGTTGAAGAGGGGAAGGAGGCTCGGGGTGAGAGAGGCCTCCAAAGCCTCAGAGTTCAGGAAATAGGAGGACATAAGGGAGAGTTCTATTTCTTCCTTCAACAGAAACCTGTTAGGCAGGGGGTCCTGGCTGGCTCAGTCGGGTAAGCGTCCGACTCTTGGTTTCAGCTCCGGTCATGATCTCACAGGTCGTGGGTTCAAGCCCCGCGTCGGGCTCCACGCTGACAATGCGGAGCCTGCTTGGGATTCTCTCTCTCTCTCTCTCTCTCTCTCTCTTTCTCTCTCTCCGTCTCTCCCTCTCTGCCGCTGGCATGCACGTGCTCTCTCTCGTTCTCTCTCACAATAAATAAACTTAAGAAAAAAAAGGCCCATTAGGCACATGCTCGGTGCCAGGCACTGTTCCAGCAACTTGGGTTACACCAGGGACAAACATACTTAGGTTCCTTCTGGAGTTTCTAGTCTAACAGAGCGATGAGACGAGGGAGGGGAGGGGTTGGCCCCAAGCGTTGTGTATAATCAGGAAGTAAACAGCATGCCGGGAGCTAGAAGTTGCACTGGATAGGGGACCAGCAGAACCAGGGAGGGGTGGGCCATGTGCGTGCGTGGTCAGGCAGGCCCCGTGGAGCAGGTGAGATCCTAGCCTGGATGAGGGGGGGTGGGTGTGAGAAAACTAGCCAAGCAGGTACCTAGGAGAAGGGCCTCCCCAAGCAGGAGCCGGAGTGGCCAGTGCAAAGGCCCTGGGGCGGAAGCTTGTCTGGCGTGTGAGATGAACCTAGGGAGGCCAGTGTTGCTGGAGCAAAATGACGGTGAGGGAAAAGAGGTCAGAGATGGGCCAAAGGCGCAGTTGAGAATGTGGCCTACCCTAAGGACTTTGGCTTCTATTCTGAGCGAAGCAAAAAGCCTCCAGGGGTGGGGCTTGGGGCAGCAGAGTGACCCGGTGTGGCAATGACTGCTGGGTTGAGATTTGATCGGAGGAGGCGGGGACGGAAGCAGGAAGATCCTTCCGGAAGGGACCCAGACGGGAGGTTAGTTCAGGCCAAGGTGGGAACAGTGGAGGAAGCGCTCTAGGGGGGCGGCCTGTGGATGTTTTGAAGGTAGAGCCCACAAGATTTCCTGCGGGGAAGGAGGTGGGACACGGGAGGGAAGGAGCAGCTAAGGCCGATTCCGAGGATTTGGCCCCGAGACCCTGCCAGTCGGGAGCTGCCTCGGCTGAGAAGGGAAGGGGGCAGGCAGGGCTGGCTCTTGAGGGCTGGTCAGGAGTTCGCGGTGGGATGTGTGGAGTCTGAGACGTGTCCGAGAGTCCCCAGGGAGCGAGTCAAGAGACCGTTGGATGCACACGACTGGAGCGGGGAAGAGAGACCTCGGAGGGTCTGGCTGTAGAGGGGGCGTAGAAGGCAAGAGATGACAGAAAACACCATGAGGCGGGCCAAGGACTGAGCTCTCTCTAACATTACTTAAAAGTTAAATACGGCAGGGGCGCGCGGGTGGCTCTGTTGGCTAAGCATCCGACTCTAAATTTCAGCTCAAGTCCTGATCTCGGGCTCATGGGATTGAGCCCCCATGTTAGGCTTCATGCTCAGCATTCTCTCTCTCTCTCTCTCTCTCTGCCTCTCCCCTGCTTATGCACGCACGCTCAAAATCAAGAAGTGAACCTTTTCTGGAAAAAGTTAAATACAGTCAAATCCACTGTAAGCCTAGGATGCAAATGAAGAGAATGGAGGAGGGGCATCGGAGGGAGAGAACTGAACGGACCCTGGCGTTTGGCTGCAAACAGGAACAAAGCAATGGGGCGATCGGTGAGACGGGGATCCAAAAACGAGCACTGCATTTAATGACGGGGAGTCTGTGAACCAGATTGAACAGTGAGATGACTTTGAGTCTGAGGAGATGGCAGGCCATCTGGCGCAAATGCCAGTCACCGTCAGCAGTGGGACGGCCCCCTGAGAATGGCCATCGTACGGGCGGGGCCGCCAGTGCCCTACTCAGCTGGGTCTTAGCCTTGCTCAACTGTGGATCCCAACAGTTGAAGTCGGAAATAGACGAGACCGCTTAACTCCTTCTCTACCTAAACCCATGGTGCTTATTTCTTATCGTGCTTACTTGAGGCATTGATGAAGGTGTTTTGCAATGACCGGAACATCCCAACCTCTGGAGCAAAAGAGCCTGGATGGCAACAGAATGCCTGGAAGACCGCCCCCCCTCCCCAACCAAACATCTCCTTCCCTGCTCGTCATCGTGGGCTGAACACGTGCTCTCTGCCTGCTTTCTCGCACATACCCCCTGAACCTCTCCCATAAAAGTCTGGTGTTTTATGAGGTCAGTTAAGGCTTGAGCCGGCTACTTCCCCAGGCTGCTGGCCCCGAAATGAATTTCCCCCTTTCTCTCACCCCAACCCTTGTGTTATTGCCTTCTCTGGCGACAAGTTTATCCGAGTTTGTTCTGCAACAGGGTTGGCGAACCCAGCCGGGAGCTACCCTTCTGATTTGTCCAGCTCCCTGGGGTCCCCGGGATGGAGCAGTTGGCCCCAGCAGTGCCCTGGGGCTCCCCCATTCATTTCCTTAGTTAGCCGCCATGACGGATTGGTCTCTGACGTGAAGGAGGGGGCAGAAGGGAGTTTAAAATGGAGAGAAAGTGGAAAGGACCCCTCTACGTGGCCTGTCAAAGGAAGGAAAGGGGTGACACGGGGCCGGGGGAGCCTCAGCAAGAGACATCAGCCTTGTGTGTTGCAGGGCAGGGGCGGACTCCTTGGAAGGGTAGAGACCGGCCTCGTGAGGAATGGTGAGAGCGGGCCCCAGACAAGGGGAATGGAGGTCTACGGTGATCAGTCTTCTGGGGCCGCCATGACAAACTATCACAGAGTCAGGCCTTCAACAAGTCATTCAACAACAGCTCTGGAGGCTGGAAGTCCGAGGCCAAGGTGTCGGCGGCCCTGGCTCCTCCTGAGGCCTCTCTCCTTGGCTTGTCGATGGCCGTCTTCTCTCTGTGTATTCACATGGCCATCCCGGGTGGTGTCTGTGCCCCAATGGCCTCTTATAAAGACACCGGTCAGATTGGATTAGGGCCCACCCTCACGACCTCAGTTTACCCTCTTTAAAAGCCCCGTCTCCAAACAGTCACTTCAGCATAAGAGTTTGGGGGGTGGCACAATTCAGCCCATAACACATAGAGATTAGGTGAGGACCACATTTCCTCCCGAGATGGCAAAGCCCGTGTCAGAATAAAGCGGCGGTGGAGCGAGGGGCGGATGCCGTCAGCGAAATCTCCCCACCAAATTAAAAGTGAGGTCAAGAGCAGCCGCGGTTAGGGGTCCAATAAACGGAATTCTCTCCGCTTAAGCAGCAAATGGGGGGACAGGAAATGCGGCCGGGCTCCAGAGGAACCGATTCTCTGAACTGAGAATCCCACGAATCGCGTAACCCCCAGTCCCGCCCACGGCTTCGTTCTTCTCTCTCAAGCATCTGTTTCCTTTTCTTTTCTTTCTTTCTTTCTTTCTTTCTTTCTTTCTTTCTTTCTTATTCACTTCTTTTAGAGAGAACACGCAGGGGAGAGGGACAGGAGGAGAGAGAAAGAGAGAGAGAGAGAGAACATCTCCAGCAGCTGCCGCACCGAGTGCAGAGCCTGACACGAGAGGCTCGATCTCACGACCCTGAGCTCATGACCTGAACCAACATCAAGAGCTGGAGGCTCAACCAACTGAGCCACCCAGGCGCCCCTCAAGCACCTGCTTTATGCACTTCAGGGCTGACGAGACCAGGCGTGGCCCTCTTCCGCCTGGCCTCGCATGACTTCCCAGCCCTCCCACCTGCAGATTGTAGGGATGCTTTCTGAGGCTCAACTGTGAGGAGCTGAAGATTTGGCTGGTTTGAGTCACATGCATCCCCCTCTCCGCGTGGGGGAGGCACCACAGAAAACAAATCCAAGCGAGGGTCCGTTGTAGGCTGCTGGTGGAGAGGGCACGGGCAGGTGAATTCAGGCGTCTCCTGGGGCAGGGAAGGAGTGGGGCGGGTGGGGTGGAAAGAATCCGAGCCGGGGGCTTGCAGAAACCAAGAGGAGCCTGCGTACAGATCAGAGGAGAGCAAGGAAAGCCAAGACGGGGTCTGACTGGCTATGGGAGTGTGAGAATCAGGAACACGCGAGAAAGAAAGTGCAATTTCCCCAGAGAAGGACAATTTAGGCTAGGTAATGCTTTGTCAAATGTGATTGCGTATAATGAGGCAGAACAATAGAGAAATGAGTGAGGCCTCAGACACTTTGCAGGGGCTGCAACAAATATCTTGGTGTCGTTCCTTTCATGGGCTTAAAATACAGGCAACTTAATTTTTTTCTGGATGGAATGAAGGGGGTGGGGGGGGCGGGGCAATGCCACGGAGAACGGGTTTATCGAGTAGTTCAGCCCCAGGGCAGAAACCCATCCACTCTAGAATGAAATGCATCTGCCTGAACCGCCAACAGGGGCTTCGCCTCGGGCGTGGCTACAGCTGGCTGGCTGCCTGGACCGGCTGGGGACTTGTCATGTCACGTGTATTTCAGCAGCAACTGTCGGTGACGTTGACCAGAACTCCACGCGCCGAATGCTACGGTGCAGGTTTATAGAAACGATTAGTTGAAACCACGTCTCCCACGCCCTCATTTGCCCATTCAGCACTTCGCAGAGATGTATAGTCAGGGTCTCCTGGGCTTTACTGCTCTGTGGTCTGGACCTGGGGGCCGGGGTCCAAATGCCACATTCGCAGAAAGGTAGCGCGGCTCTCTGTCCCCAAGGGTTCACACACTAAACCCATTTTGTTTTTCATTCAACGAGTAAAATACATTGTTACTCCCCCTTCTATGTATTCAGCTCTGGTTCTCTTCCTTTGTCCCCCGCGCCCCAAGGGAGAATGTGCCAGATCCGCAATCCTACGCGGAGGGCCCGGGACGTATGGCCCCGCACCCGTGTGGATAACACTAGGGCACGGTCTCCCAGGTCAGCACAAGGGGTCTCACACCGAGGCTGCTACAAGCCTCCCGGATCCGGCTGGAACCTCTGGTTGCCGGTCCCGTGAGAAGTGGTGAATGACGTCGTTCGCGGACCCGGAAAGTCTGGTGATGGTTTACTGGATGCCTGTCTAGCATGGCGCCTCAAAACCCTTTAAACGTCCTCCCTGAAGTTTGATTGCCGGCCGCGTTGTGACTGCCGCTTTCTCGATGCGGAGCCTCAGCCCCCCTCAGCTGCCGGGGGACCTGAGTTCCACCCACCAGTTGTGTTCTCCTGGAGCCTCGATTGGGAAGTAGGGTGACCAGCCATCCTGGTTTTTGGCCTGGCACTGAGGACACGTGACACCGTCGATGCTAAAATCGGCCGAGGCCCCGGGGCACACCCCGCCAAGTTGGTCACCCCATCTGAGGCTACCTACGCGTGGGAACAGGCGGGGCTGGGGCATCCCGTTTGTTGGCCTGGGGCACAGGGTGATGGCGGTAGAAGCTTCCTCTCGTGCCGTTCTGTTTGCGTGCGTGTGTGTGTGTGTGTGTGTGTGCGCGTGCGTGTCTATAAGCCGCCTAGAGCCTATTTTCAGCCATGCTCTGGGCTTCCGAATGTTCTCTGTGGTATCACTTGCCCTGAGCTAGCTAGAGGGAGCTCCGTGGCTGACAAGCCCGTGGCTTCTGGTTTAGTTCATCCGAGACTCAATGGCATCAGAGACCATCGCCGTTTCTCCGCTCAGTTGTCCAGCTTAGGTGACTCCCCTTGTGACTGTAGGATGGCCGTCGCATGCAACACGAGCTGTGGGTTTTCCTCATTGGTGTCTACTGGGCGAGAGAGTGTGTTTCTACCCCAGGATCCCAAGCAAGACTCTAGAAGTTCACCCTGATTGGACGGATTCGGGCCATAGCCCCTCCTCCCCGCCCCCCACCCCAAACATTGACGTGGCTCCGTGAATGGAAGGTGCCAATGGGCTTTAGGTGAGTTAACTGGTTCCCAAAGGACGTGGACTGTACTGGCACGGAGGAGATAACCAGAATTAAAATCAGCTTTCTGTGAGGAAGCGGAAGGGTGGGCGGGAGTGGGGACCGGGGAGGCAACGAGGGTCATCACATGTGGCTCTTGCCCCTGCGGCCTATGAGAACTGGAGGTTCAGCTCAAACGTGACCTCGTGCATGAAGCCTTCTGCAGACCCGACATGCAGGGACTCCCTCTCCCCTGGGCTCTGATTCTCTGCTTATTGGGTACGGCACGCTCACGTATATCGGACGTTCGTATCCGCAGGCGATGATTCTTGTACCTGTTCGTCTCCCCGCGTGCCCTGCAAGCTCCCGGCAGTGCACGCTTGCACGCTGCCTTGCGCCCAATGGCAGAGAGTGAATGAATGAACGAGTGGATGAATGAAGAGCCCCCTCAAAGTCCTGGACTTGTGCCGTGCGAAGTCTCTGCTAAGAGAGAGAACTTGCGCTATGAAACCAGGAACAGCTCAACTTTGTATTGACTTACGCATCTGTTAGTTGCACGGCGCGGGGACTCAGGCCTCCGCTGTCTCCAAATACCCTTTGTCTCACTGCTACGGCTTGGTTAATCGATCATCTTGGAACATCTGCCTCCCGGGAGGTCTAGGCCCTTCCCTGCTCGTGCGAGACTGAGTGAGGTGGGGTGAAAGAGTGGTCAAGAGCTGGCTTTGATGTGGAAAGGGGCTCTCCAGTCGGCTCCACAAAGTAAGCGGTTTGAAGTCAAGGTGAGGGCTCATTATCGCCAAGCCTCCCCGTCACTTTCCCTCCTCGGTGGGGTAGGGAGGAGAGCGGAGAAGACAACTTCTTCCTCTTCTTTTTTTTTTTTAAGACACCTCTAATCAAAGAGAGCTCTGTAGAAGGGCTGAAAGAGAAAAACCTGTCATTTTTAAATGAGCAGACCAGTTGTTTCAAAGGAAATTATTAGCATATTTCCAGAACAGCATTGTTAAAGCGGGCTGGAGAATGCGAAAGCAGGAAAATCAAATGCCGGATGTTAAGCGGAGATCAATCAGGTCTCAGTACCGAAGGGGCTGGATTCAGAGACCTCATCAGCCGACGTTTTCCGTAATTATTTCTTAGTTTCACATGCAGCTAACGTGACTGCAGAGGGGCCTAGGCCTTTCCTCCTCACCTGAGGAGAGCCCACAGTCCCTCTTGAAAATCCCAGAGGAAGCAACCGTGGGAAACGGGAGAGACAAAAAGCCACACACCCACTTCCCCCCAAGACTGTTCCGGGCAGCGCTTGTATCATGAGATGCTCTATAATCATCTAAGGTTGGGAAATGCTCCTTACTCTGAATCCCCTCCAGGTATACGACGGACATCGATATAGTAAAAGCCCTGAGAAGTCCTGCGGACAAAGGAAATCCGTTTCACTGCCGCTAATCCCGGACTTCTCCGGGCGATTTTTTTTTTCCTTCACTCGTAATATGCCTGCGGAACTAGAGTTTCAATTTGAGAAATACTGCCTTGGCCCATTTTCAGGCCACATTTTGGCCATCAGCTTCAGACCCTTCTCCTAGCAAAACTTTCTCAGAGAACCACTTTCCAGTTTGAAATTGGACTTTCGTGTGTTAATGCTACCCATGCTCTAGGAGCAACAGAGGATCCCAGATACTGAGGTCGGGAGAACGCCCAGACCCCACCTGCAGTGAAGTCCTTACTAAGAAGATCCTGGCGGGGGGCGGGGGTCAGGAGCAAGTCTGGTAGCAACCAGGTGTGGGGTCCAAACAGAACCCCAGATTATGAGTTTGAATGGCACGGCCCAGGCTCTACTGGAAAGGAGCAGGGACATGCAGGGATAGAAGGCCTGGCTGGTCCTGTAGATTAGACAGGCTTTGGTGGGGTGGGTGGGAAGCCATAGCCGTGTTCCCACAAGGGGCTCCAGCAACTCAGATCACCTTAAACAACCTGCATAGCAGACATTAGCCCTAGATTCCATATGCCCCAATAGAGAGGTAGTTTCTCCTAATACATTCCTTGTCTTGAACTTCATTGATTCAGGGGTTAGCAGTATGGGACAAATAGCCAGCAGGTAGAACTGGGGCCAACCCAGAGGGACAACTGTCCTGACTTATAAAAACCAGCAACTTGAGCGGCCGGGACCCAGCCTGGCGGGCAAAGCCATTATTAATTGCTAATGCCAAGAGAGAAGTTGGGAAACCAAGGCGGGAAGATCGAGGGTACCGTGCCAGCTGTGTGCAGTTGTGTGGGTCGCGCACTGTACCAGGGTGACTAGCGAAGGAGATGGGCAGGGGCTGAAATCTAGCCTACATCCACCTGCCAAGCTAGGAGCCCTCGTATGAGACTATGTGTACCTCTGCAAAGGAGTATCTTTGACTCATTCGTGCAAAAGCGGAGAACTACACGGATGTGAAGTAGAACCTCGGCTTGTGAAACGAAAGACGAATGGGGGCACCCGGCTGCGCCCCTTAGCACATTTGACATAGCAAATTTGGGCAGGGCTTGGGAAGTAAGCTGAGACTGTAGGCAAATCCAAAATCTAAAGCCGGCAGGGATTGCCAGGCAAACAAGGCAGAGAGGCAGGGCTTCACCTGTGGTCCGTCCAGGGGAAGCCAACCGTCTTGTTCAGACAGAGCTTCTTTGAAAGCCCCGAGTGCCCACCCCGTGGTGCCCTTTCATAAGAGCTAAAGGCGTGCTTCTGACCTCAGCGTCTGGCCATGTATGAACTCCGCTCTATTTTTAATAGAGTGACAAGAGCCAGGGATTTCAGGAAGGCTTTACGGGCGGGCCTAGGAATGGGGCTGGAAATGTAGCACTAACGGAGTTTAAGCTCTGCGGTGTCAGTCTTTGCTTGGGCTTCCGGTGGCTGAGGGAGCCTCTGGCAGTGACGTTCAATAAGGGTCGACGCAGGCAGACGAGCCTTGGGTGGTGACCAGTGGTCTCGTGGCCAAGGGTTTTAGATGGGGTTTACTCCTGCCATTCAAGTTCCTTTTCTTTTCGTCCGCCACCGTTACGAACGTATGGGTCCCCTAATCTGGTCACCCAGACTTTTTTTTTCTCCCCCTCATTCGAGCCTGCTTTACCCTCCTTGCCTCCGGCAGTTATTCTTCAATTTTTTTTTAATTTGTTTAATATTTGTTTATGAGAGCCAGAGAGCATGAGTGGGGGAGGAGCAGAACGAGGGAGACCCCAGGATCCGAAGCCGAGGCTCCAGGCTCCGAGCTGTCAGCACAGAACCCGGGGTGGGGCTCTGGCTCACGGGCCACAGGATCGTGACCCGAGCCGAAGTCCGATGCTTCACCAACTGGGCCACCCAGACGCCCCTACCATTCTTTTTTTTTTTTTTTTAAATTTTTTTTTCAACATTTATTTATTTTTGGGACAGAGAGAGACAGAGCATGAACGGGGGAGGGGCAGAGAGAGAGGGAGACACAGAATCGGAAACAGGCTCCAGGCTCTGAGCCATCAGCCCAGAGCCTGACGTGGGGCTCGAACTCACGGACCGCGAGATCGTGACCTGGCTGAAGTCGGACGCTTAACCGACTGAGCCACCCAGGTGCCCCTCCTACCATTCTTTAAATCTTTCCATTTTCTTTTTTTTGGTTTGTTTTGTTTTTAACGTTTATTTATTTTGGAGACAGAGAGAGACAGAGCATGAACGGGGGAGGGTCAGAGAGAGAGGGAGACACAGAATCTGAAACAGGCTCCAGGCTCCGAGCTGTCGGCACAGAGCCGGACGCGGGGCTCGAACTCACGGACCGCGAGATCGTGACCTGAGCCGAAGTCGGACGCCCAACCGACTGAGCCACCCAGGCGCCCCAAATCTTTCCATTTTCTAAGTCTGAAGGCATCTTTACCGGATTGCTGTGTTTCCCACATTTCAGAGAAAATAAATGTCCCCAGAAATAAGCTCCTTGAAACTTTCTACCCAGTCTTGCTGTATATATATTAGATATAATTAGATAAAATTAGATATTATTATATATATATTAGATATAATTAGATGTATATATATTATATATATGTATATGTATATATATTAGATATAATTAGAAACACATGGGTTTTTTTTTTAAATGTTTATTTTAGAGAGAGGGACAGAGAGAGAGGAAGTTCACGCATGAGTGAGGAAGCGGCAGAGAAAGAGGGAAAGAGAGAATCCCAAGCAGGCTTCTCGCTGCCAGCACAGAGCCCAGCGCGGGGCTCAATCTCACGACCGCGAGATCATGATCTGAGCTGAAATCAAAAGTCAGACCCTCAACTGACTGAGCCACCCAGGTGCCCCTAGAAATACAGATTTTGTCTGTGGTTCCTGGCCAGAGCGCCTAAAACCATTGTAATTTCCTAAGTGATAAGAGTAATGGGGGGGGGGCGCCTGGGTGGCTCAGTCGGTTGAGCGACCGACTTCGGCTCAGGTCACGATCTCCCGGTTTATGGGTTCGAGCCCCACAGGCTGGCAGCTCAGAGCCTGGAGCCCATTTCGGATTCTGTGCCTCCCTCTCTCTCTGCCCTTCCCCCACCCACGCTCTGTCTCTCTTTCTCTCTCAAAAATAAATAAACATTAATTTAAAAAAAAAGAGTAATAGGGACATATTTCCATGATTATATTTGTTTTTTTTTAATGCTTATTTATTTTTGGGAGAGAGAGAGAGAGAGAGAGCTGGGGAAGGGTAGACAGAGAGGGAGAGAGAGCATCCCAAGCAGGCTCCGCACTGTCAGCACAGAGCCCAGTGTGGGGCTCGATCTCACGAATCGCAAAATCATGACCAGAGCCGAAATCAAGAGTTGGATGCTTAACTGACTGAGCCACCCAGGTGCCCTGATAATATTTGGTTTTTGTCCAAGCTCAAGAGTGGGGTGAGAAAGGCGGAAGGAGTATCTTCTGTTGTTCTTGACAAATCCCATTGTCCACACGAGTTTATGTTAACGAAGTGGATTTCTGAAAGCTTCGAAGGATGGGAGACCGTTTTCCAGGGCAGCCAAGCTTATGACTAGAGGGTTGGAAGTTTCAGCCCCACTCCCTACCTCCATGGAAGGGAGGGAGGCGGGAGGGAGAGTTAATCATTAACAGCCAGAGAGTTAATCAATCGTTTCATGTAATGAAACCTCCCTAAACATTTAACCCAAGGGGATCAGAGAGCTGCCAGGTTCATGACCACATTGAGGTGTTAGGAGGGTGGTGCGGATGGAGACGGTGTGGAAGCTCTGAGCACCCCCACTCCCAGTCCTTGCCCTATGGCTCTTCCTGAGTTGTGTCTTCTACAATATATGAAATATAAGTAAGCGTTTCTCTGAGTTCTGTGAGCCATTCTAGCAAGTTATTAAACACAAGGAGGGAGCCGTGGGGACCGTGATTTACAGGCGATCAGTCAGAAGTAGAGATCACAGCCTGGGACCTGAGGTTAGTGTCTAACGTAGGGGACAACCTTGTGGGACTGAGCCCTTAACCTGTGGGGTCTGCGCTAACTCTAGGTAGTTATTGTAAGAATTGTCTCACGTGAGAACAAAACCACCATGCATTTGGTATCAGAGATACAGTGAGAGTATAGAAAAACAGTTGTTTTGTCTTTTAATTGCAAACTTGACCTCTAATGGTGTTTATCCTTTGCTCATTTTCTCTTGTGTGCGGGAGGTGATATCTTTTCCAGCCCAAAGAAAAAGATTCCCCTGATTCTGTCTAAGCTTTCAGTTAGTGTTTCCCCCGCTGTCTCCCCACCTCACCGCAAAACTTAAAAGAATATCATAGAAATCTGCTTTTCCCATGATCGAGGACGGGAACTGAATGTTCCTCCCTACCTTAAACGAAGTGTCATAGAAAGTTGGAAAGAATTATAACAAGCAATCCTTCAGACACAGGCAGTACATGACTGAATTGCTGAGAGAAGGGAAATAAACATGGTTAAGTCCTACAAGTGACCCGGCTTAGTGTCTGGAGAGAATTTCCTGGCTGTCTTGCAGGGATGGGGTTCCCAAACAGTCTGATGATCACACTGAGTTGAAAAGAAAGAAATTTGAATTATGGGGCAAGGTGGTTAGAATTCACAAGACGTAACACGGTGGGCGGGGGGAGGGGGAAGATCTTCACAGAGAACGAGGTCTGGGTATCAGTAGAAGTAACCAATCAAGTCTCTAGGTACCTACTGATATGCCCAGGTGGGAAAGGAAATTACTGGAATCTTGGTGGGGGTGGGGGGAGAACCCCGTAAAACGGAAGGCCCCACATTCTTAGAGCTCACATGTGGGTAGGAATAATTTGTGTTCCCACCAGCCAGAGTGAAGGGACATTGTAATGCACAGGACATCAGGTTTAGCCCTCAGGAAGATACTATCTTAGTCATCGGGATAAATTAGCCTAAACTAAAGACTTCTGAAGACTTGTCCTAAAACACTTAACAGCAAGCCTTGAAAGGAGGAGAGACTCCAAGCGACTTAACGGCCTTTTCAAACTAAGCCCAACACTTTTTAAAGGACCACACAAAAAACCCCCCAGCTCCCCCAAAATGTAAAATTCACAATGCCCCCTATCCAATCAAAATTCCTTGCAAAAGCAAGAAAATATGAACTCTGATTAGGGGAAAAGTCAATAGAAACAGGTACAGAAATGATAGAAGTAATAGAAATAGCAGAAAAATACACTAATAGTTATTATAAATATGATTCACTGTGCAATAAAGTACAGAAAAAGTAAATATGATGAGGCAAGAAATGGGAAATATAAAAATACCTGAATAGAACTTCTAAGGATGGTGAATACAATGTCTGAAATAAAAAATATATATACACTATAATTAATAGTAGATTAAATACAGCAAGAGGAAATATCAATGAAAGTAAAGACATAGCAATAGAAACTCTTTAATTTGAGTACAGAGAGAAAAAAAAGAAAAAAGAATATCAGTGGTGTGTAAGAAAATATCTAGCAGTCTGATACACATGTAATTAGGGTTTCAGAAGGAGTGGGAAAGAGAGAGAAAAAAAAAACAATTGAAGAAATAATGGCCAAACGTTTCCAAATTTGATGAAATCTACAAAGCACCGATTTAAGAATTTCAACAAAATCCAAGCAAAAGAAATATAAGGAAAATGACACCAAGGAACATAATAAACTGCTGAAAACCAACGATATAGGGAAAATTTTGCAAGCAACCAAAAAACAAACAAACAAACAAAAAAACCACACAGAGGAACTTAAATAAGAATATCAGAAGAATTCTTGCCAGAAACTATGTAATCCAGATGACAATGGTTTCTTTTTATGTTTTTTTTTTTTAATTTTTTTTTTTCAACGTTTATTTATTTTTGGGACAGAGAGAGACAGAGCATGAACGGGGGAGGGGCAGAGAGAGAGGGAGACACAGAATCGGAAACAGGCTCCAGGCTCTGAGCCATCAGCCCAGAGCCTGACGCGGGGCTCGAACTCACGGACCGCGAGATCGTGACCTGGCTGAAGTCGGACGCTTAACCGACTGCGCCACCCAGGCGCCCCTCTTTTTATGTTTTTGACCAAATAAAACATAAAGTTTTGACAAAAAACCCTGACAATCTAGAACCTCACACCTTTCAAAATAGCTTTCAAAAATGAAATAGAAATAAATTTTTTTTCAGATAAACAAAAGCCGAGCTCTTTATCACCAGAAAACCTGCACCATAAGAAATGTTACAGGCAGTTAGTTCTTCAGGGAGAAGAAAAATGATTTTTGATGGAAATTTGGATCAATTTCCAGTAAAGTATTTGGAAATATTTAGAAATTAGGCAACATTCTTCTAAATAACCCACGGGTCAAAGAAGTCACAGGGGAGTTACAAAATATTTGAACAACAAAAAAAGGAAGTATATCAAATTTTTTTGGTTTCAGCTAAAGCAGTGCTTGGAGGGAAATTTATAGCATTCTATGCTTATATGGTATACGTGGACAGTTCCAAAACCCAATGAACTAGGGTTCCTTCTCAGTTAACTATAAAAGGAAGAGAAAATTAAGGCCAAGATAATCAGGAAAAAAAGGAAATAGTAAAGACAAAAGACATGAATAGAAGAGAAAATATAATAATAGAGAACAATGAGACCAGAAGCTGATTCTGTAAGAAGATCCATAACATTTATAATTCTCCCCAAGCCAGACTGATAAATAAGCATTAAAAAAGATAAGAGATGAAAAGAAAAATAAAGAATAAAATGAGAAAAGACACAAATTACTAATATTAGGTACGAGAGAGGAGCACTGTTCCAGATTCTACAAACATTAAGAGGATATAATGGAATAGTACGAATAATTTATATCAAGAAACTCAACTCAACTCAATTCAATAAAATGCCAATTCAATACAATGGGCAAAGGCCTTGAGAAAACAAACCTCACTTAAGAAGAAATAAGTTATGGGGCACCTGGGTGGCTCAGTTGGTTAAGCGTCCGACTCTTGATTTCAGCTCAAGTCATGATCTCATGGTTTGTGAGTTCAAGCCCCACATTGGGCTCCACACTGTCAGTGCAAAGTCTGCTTGGGATTCTCTCTCTCCCTCTTTCTCTGCCCCTCCCCTGCTTGTGCACTCTCTCTCTCTCTTAAAAGAAATAAACTAAAAAAAGAAAAAAGAAGAAGAAGAAGTAAGTTATGGATAACCCTATACCTATTAATGAAATTAAATTTATACTTTAAAATTCTCTAAGAACAAAAAAAAAGAAAATTTAGGGTAGAGAAACCTGTAAAGCACTATCTCAGTTAGGTGGTCAAAGTTAGTATCCATAGTGATAAGTTATGTTACTAGCATGTACCCTTAGTATGATGTGATAAGAATAGTACTTTACCTCTGTGGTCTTCCTCCCCCAAACTCAACACCACCGTCTAATCAGGAGAAAACAGTAAAAAACAAAAAACAAAAAAACCCAATTCCAACTGAGAGACACTCTACAAAATACCTAACCGGTATTTCTCAAAACCATCGAGGCCACCAAAAACAAGGAAAGTCTGATACTGTCACAGCCCAGAGGATCCTAAGGTGACAGGATGACTAGAGCTCATGTGGTACCTTAGACGGGATTCTGGAACCAAAACAAAAACAAAAACAAAAAGAAAAACAACAACAACAACAACAACAACAACACCCAAAGGCAAAAACCAATGTCAGCTAATAGTTGTGACAAAAGTACCATATCAATGTAAACATCTTAATGGAGTATATGGAAGGTGTCTGAACTATCATCATAGCTTCTCTGTAAGTCTACAACCTTCCTAAAATGGAAAGCGTATTAAAAAAAGAAAAATAAAAAAACCTTCTTACAAAGAAAACTCAGACCCGGGAGGCTTCACTGGTGAATTCAATAAAACATTTTAAAGGAATAACACCAGGACACCTGGGTGGCTCTGTTGGTTGAGCATCCAACTCCTGATTTTGGCTCAGGTCATGCTCTCAGGGTCATTGGATCGAGTCCTGCGTCAGGCTCCGTGCTGACTGTGGAGACTGCCTACGATTCTCTCTCTGGGGCGCCTGGGTGGCTCAGTTGGTTAAGTGCCCGACTTCAGCTCAGGTCATGATCTCGTGGTTTGTGGGTTCAAGCGCCACGTTGGTTCTATGTTGACAGCTCAGAGACTGGAGCCTGCTTTGGTTTCTGTGTCTCCCTCTCTCTCTCTCTGCCCCTGCCCCACTCGCGCGCTCTCTCTCTCTCTCAAAAATAAGTAAACATCAAAAAAAGATCTCTCTCTCTCCCCAACTCGTGTGCACGCTCTGTCTTTAAAATAAATAAACAAACAAATAAATAAAATAATGCGAATTTTATACCAGCTCTTCAAGAAAATAAGAAGAAAGAACATTTTCCAACTTTTTCTGTGAGACCAGTGTTGTCCTGATATCAAAACCATACAAAGACATCACAAGGAAAGAAAATTGCAGACTGAGATCCTTTGGGGACGTAGAAACAATTCTTAGCAAATAAATAAAGTCTAGTAACATAATCCAGAATACGTCACTACCAAGTATAGCTTAAACCAGGAACGCAAGTTTGGTTCACCATGTGAAAAATCAATGTAAGTCATCATGTTAACATTTAGAAAGAAAAACCATGTGATGATCGCCAACAGAGGCAGAAACAGTCTTTGGCAGAATTGAATATCCGTTTACGGTTTTAGAAAACTCAGCAAACTAGAAATGGAAGGGAATTTCCTCACCCTGAAACAACATCATACTCAGTGATAAAAGACACATGCTTCACCCCTTAGATCCAGAGCAAGACAAAAACGTCTGCTCTTGCCTTTTCCATTTCGCTTTGTACTGGATGTGTTCACTGATCCAGTGAGTCTAGAAAAAGAAGCCAAATGCACAGAATTCAAACGCAAAAAAATAAAACTGGTTATATTCACGGATGTTGTGACATGATTGTTCATGTATCAAATGCTAATGAACTCACACTATTAGGTGAGTCGAGCACTATCAAGGTTCCAAAGTCAACTGTATTTCTGTATACCAGCAATGAACAATGACATTAAAAATATAACATCATTTATAATTCCATCAAAAACTATTTAGCGTTATAGTCCACAGAATAGGGGCAAGGCCTGCACATTGAAAATTACAAACTGGTGTTGAGAAAAATTAGAGAAGACCTAAATAAATGGGGTGATATATCATGTTCGTGAACCGGAAGCCTCAATATTTTTTAGTGTCGCTTTCCCCAAAATTGATTTATAGATTTAGAGAATTCCAATCAAGATCCCAGCAGTTCATTGGGTAAACACTGGAAAGCCATACCGAAATTTTCTAATTAAACGCAAATGACCTAGAAAAAAGCCAAAATAATGTTGAAAACTAAGATCCACGTTGGAATACTCACACTGCCTGACTTTAAGATTTACTATAAGGACACACGATTTGAGAGAGTGTGGCATTTGTGTTTAGGTAGAAGGTCAAGGGTACAGGATTTCAGCAAGAATGACAGATTAAGGACCTCTAAAAAGCCCTTCTTTCATTAGGGCGATGAGACCACTGAAAAAAATGCGTCGGGTTCAACTTTTTCTGATCTGTGGAAATTGCCCAAAAGCTTGCAGCAAACTGGGGAGTCTCTATTCAAGAAAAACAGCTGACTATCAGTAAGAACACTGAGTTTTGTGGTGTTGTAACTTGCCCTGTTCCCATCCCCATTTCCCCAGCTCTGCAATAGCTTTGAAAAGCAAACAGCTCGCCATCCCAAGAAAACCAGCAGCCTGGTAGCCGCTAGAGGGGGCAGAACAAGGCTGGAACTCTTTGAAGCCCCTTTCCCAGAGAATTGTCATCATTTGACCCATTTGGTGGTTCTTTAAAAAGAGACCACTCTCGAGGTTTCTCTTTATTTGATCTGACTAGGAGCTTGCCAAGTGTGAAAAGCCTTTTCTCAAGGGGTGTTTGTTAGAAACAGCCAGGGGTAATTGCTTAACCTTGCAGCTGTCTGAAGCAGTGGATTAGCATTTGGGGAAAACAAAAGGTTACCCAGAAGCTTAGAAGTAAAAGCTGGGGAATGAGATGTCTATAAGAAGCTTTGAAAAGCTCTGAGATATTCCTGGGAATTTAGAAGTTCACATGCACCTGTAGGGCTAGGCGCATGCCCGGGCCTATGAGAATCCTCAGAAACGACCTGAGAAGGCTCTATACTCTCACCTCTGGCTGACCTTGAGGCTGTGTGACCTTGGGGCAAGCAATCAGTGAAGGCCAGAGCAGAAATGTAGGCTGCCTGGCTGCGGGTCGAATATATTCCTCGACATAGATACACAAAGCCCCACAGCAAAGACTGGGACACTTACTGGTTCCAAGCGTTTAAGGAACTTTTTGATGAGCTGACCATTAAGCTGTTCACGCAGAGACTTCAGAGGCCACACATGACAAAAACTGCAGCGTCAACAGAATTCGTTCAGAAAAGTCACGAAACAAATAACAGCAGCGATAGCCGTCGACCCTAGAAAGGGGTAGGTTCTGACTTCCAGAATTGCCCCACTATATTAACGAAAAAGAATGAGACAAGCAAAGGAACAAGAAAGTCTGGGACATGGACAGGGCAAAAAAGGAGTCAGCAAAACTATCTCTAATGGATTATAGACATTGGACTTACTAGACGAGATTGTAAGTCAGGTAGTTTGAGTATGTTCAAAGAACGCCTGAGCAAGAGGAAGAAAAATGAAGAAAACAAAACAGAGCCTCAGAGAACTGTGGGATACTATCAAACATATCAATACATGCATAATAAGACTTCTAGAAAGAGAGGAGAAAATAAATCAGCAGAAAGAATATTTGAAGAAATAATGGCTTAAAACTTCCCAGATCTGATGCAAAACATTAATCTGCATACTCAAGAACTCAGTGAAGTCCAAGTAGGATAAATTCAAAGAGATCCACACCTAGACACATCGTAATCACACTGTTGAAAGTTGAAGACAAAGAGAGAGCCATGAAAGCGGGAAGAAATAAACAATTCTATTGAACCTCAAGAAGATTAACCGTGAACTTCTCATCGGAAACCATGGAGGCCAGAAGGATGGGATGACATATTCAAAGAGCTGAAAGAAAAAGAATGTGAATTAAGAATCTTACATCCTGGGGCACCTGGGTGGCTCAGTCAGTTAAGCGTCCGACTTCAGCTCAGGTCATGATCTCGCGGTTTGTGAGCTCGAGCTCTGCATCAGGCTCTGTGCTGATGGCTCGGAGCCTGGAGCCTGCTTCGGATTCTGTGTCTCCTCCTCTTTCTGCCCTCCCATGCTCATGCTCTGTCTCTCAATAATAAATAAATGTTAACAACAACAACAAAAAGAATCCTATATCCAGCAAAACAATCTTTCAAAAATGAAGAAGAAATTATGACATTCCTATATAAACAAAAGCTAAGAGAATTGCTTTCTAGCCAACAAGCTCTCCAAGAAATACCGATGGGAATATTTCAGCCTAAGTGAAAGGGCAAACAGTAATGTGAATCCACATGAAAAAATAAAGAGTTCTAGTAGGGGTAACTTCATGGGCAAATATAAATATAAATATAAAATAGGGGGTGCCTGGTGGCCCAGTTGGTTGAGCATCTGACTCTTGATTTCAGCTCAGGTCATGATCCCAGGGTTGTGGGCTTGAGCGTTGCGTCGGGCTCCCATGCTTTGTGGAGCTTGCTTAAGATTCTTTCTCTCTCTCCCTTTATCCCTCTCCTCTGCTCATGCTCTCTCTCTATATATAAAATAAAAATAAATAAATAAATAAATAAATAAATAAATAAATAAATAAGAGTTTTAGACCATGTTCAATATTAATTCAAATTGGATAATAAACCTGACTTAAGAATAAAATTATAGAGGAAACTCAGAACAAAATAGGAAAACTTTTGACTTATGTTGAGCAAAAATTTCTTAGGACACAAGAATCGTCGACAAGGAAGAGTAAATATATTGGGCATCATCAAAATTAAAGATTTTGCTATTCGGAAAATGCTGATAAGAAAATGAAAAGGCAAGCTGCAGCCAGGGAAATGATATTTGTGAAACATACATGTGATAAAGAGTTTGAATCTGGAATATATAAATAACTTTTACAACTCAAAAAGAAGACAACTTAATTGAAAAGTAGATGACATTAAAAATTTTTTTTAACATTTATTTATTTTTGAGAGACAGAGCAAGACAGAGCATAAGTGGGGGAGGGGCCAAGGGGGGTGGGGACACAGAATCCAAAGCAGGCTCCAGGCTCTGAGCTTCAAGCACAGAGCCTGACGCGGGGCGCGAACTCACGGACCATGAGATGGCCTGAGCCGAAGTTGGATGCTTAACCTACTGAGCCACCCAGACGCCCCCCAAAATAGATGACATTTTGAATAGACACTTCGCCAAATTAGATACGTAAATAAGCCTCTGAAAAAATGTTCAACATTATTTGTCATTAGGGCAATATAAATTGCTATCCCAATGATACTCTACCACATACCCAGTAGGACAGTTAAATTTAACGAGATTGCTAATATCAAGTTTTTTGGTAAAGATGCGTGGCACCTTTGCCTAAATTTGCCACTTTGGGGGGGGGAACTCTCACCCATTGCTGGTGGGAATGCAGAATGGTATGGCCACTTTAATGAACAGTTTAGCAATTTCTTCTAAAGTTAAGTGCAAACTTACCTTATGCCTAGAAAGCTTTTTTTTTTTTTTTAACGAGGTGTTTGCAAAATAGAAATGAAAATATTGTCCACATGGCCTCGTATGTTCCCGGAAGCTTTATTCATAATAGTCTCAAACTGGTAACAACCAAATGTCCATTGGCTAATGAATGGGTCAACACCTTGCGGGATATTAGAAATGTAATATATTGTTTGGCATATTAGGGAAGGGTATTCAGCAAGAAAAATGAGCAAACTGCCCCGACACACAGTAACATGGATGTATCTTCACAGCATTACGCTAAGTGGAGAAAACCAGAAACAGAACACGACATAATGAGTAATTCCATGTAAATGAAATTCTAAAAAAAGGCAACACTACAGGGACAGAAAGTAATAGTTCGATCCGTGTTTGCCAGGGGCCGGGAGTGGAAACAGAGGATTGACTGAAAAGAACACAAGAGAATTTTCTGGTATCATGAGATTGTTCCATAGCATGGCAGTTATACTGCTATATATATTTGCTGGAAGTCATCAAAATGTGCGCGTAAAATGGGTGAGTGTTATTGGCTATAACATTACACCTCAGTAAAGCTGATTAAAAAACACATCCACAGGGGCACCTGGGTGGCTCAGTCGGTTAATCGGCCGACTTCGGCCCAGGTCGTGATCTCACGGTTCGTGAGTTCGAGCCCCGTGTGGGGCTCTGTGCTGACAGCTCGGAGCCTGGAGCCTGCTTCGGATTCTGTGTCTCCCTCTGTCTCTGACCCTCCCCTGTTCATGCTCTGTCTCTCTCTGTCTCAAAAATAAATAAACATTAAAAAAAATAAAATGAAATAAAATGAATAAACGTTAAAAAATAAAATAAAATAAATAAAATAAAAAACACATCCACAGAGCAAGTAACTTGACATTTGTTCTACTTTGCTCCCTACCACGGCTCAGCCCACACAGTCATCGGCTCTGTCCCCACCTTTCTACGGAGACTTCTCCGGGTTCATTAGCTGCCTCTGCCTTCATTTGCCAGCTACGTGTTTTTGATCACTCCCTCCTTGCCGATGTTTTCTCTGCTGGCTTTCGTAACCGCCCTGTGTCCTGGGTTGTTCTCACCTCTTGCTCCATGTTGGTTTTCTTTCCAAGCTTCTTCTCCGTCTGCCCCTCAGAGGTTGGTCTTCGCTGAGATGCTTCTGTTTTCAGTCCTCCGCTCTCCTCTAAATGCTGGGCACGACTGATCTCATCCCCACATGACCTCGCTCATCGTTTCCAAACATAACAACCCAGACCAACTCAGTCTTGGCACCCAGCGTGTCTTAAATCATGTCAAGGGATATAAAGAAAGCCTGAGACGAAATGAATTCAAGTTCGCTTCAATTAAACCCAGCCTATACCCACAACTGGAAGAGATCTGTGAGCAAAATCCAATGAATGTTAGTGTTGCAACTCCAGGGAAAGGTTTATAATCGTGGCTTCGAGCTAGGTGAGGTCTGAAGTTCAGCCACACAGATGAGACCCCCACCTGCCATTGAATGATGGCGGAAGGCCCCCCAACTCCTTCTGCCCCCTCCCCCCATACGCACAATGTAATTCATCGCGACAATTCTATTCCTTCTTAGGCTGAGTCCTCAGCTCACCTGCATAGCTAACTGTGAGATGAGCTGCCCACTGGGACTCTTTTCCAGACGGGAGAACTCCCCTTTTGCTGTGCCTTCTCCTTTTGGTTCCAGGGCATTTTTTTTCAACCAGGAGACTACCTCATAAAGCAATGTGCCTGCCACCCTCCATGAGTCAAAGGGGCATGTCACTGTGAATTTCGGAAAATAAAATCACCAGTCCACAGGGAAATGGATTTAACACAGTGGTGTTCATAAAGCACCTCTCCTCAGCTTCCTAAGCCCAGACTGTAATAATTTAATGTTTTTTTCTGCCACGACGCTAAGATTTTTCCGAAACAGAAAGTCAGCAGTAAGACGAAGCCTACATCCTCCCCCATTACCAAGGCCGTGGAACTAATGCCTCTTCTGTAACCTTGTGCCATGACCACGTGGAAATCTTCCCACCAGTGTGCCGATTTCGGACGCCCGTCACCTCCCTGACTCACTGAGATTAAAGCCCCGGTTCTCAAAAAGGTAGGCAAAGAAAAAAGGTTTTGGTGTATGCACGTGGTCGGACTTCTTTTAAGTCATTTCAAATCATGAGCCTTTGCCCTGAACCCCAAAACACATAGCCCATAGCAGGGTAAAAACAGGGGTGCCTCCCTGGCTCAGTTGGTAGAACATGCAACTCTTGATCTTGGGGGTTGTAAGTTCGAGCCCCGTGTTGGGGGTTGAGATTGCTTAAATAAAACAAAATCTTAAAAAAAATAAATCAATAAAAACAAAAACAAAACAAAGCACCTGGTAACCTGCCATATTGGCCAGACAGATGTTTCGGAATCGGTTTCCTTCTTATGGGCTTATTATTAGTAGTAAACATTTCTTGGGGCTCCTGGGGTGGCTCAGTTAAGCACCTGACTCTTGATTTCAGCTCAGGTCATGATCTCACAGTTAGTGGGATTGAGCCCCAAGTCGGGCTCCGCGCTGATAGCAAGGAGCTTTCTTGGGATTCTCTCTCTCCCTCTCTCTCTGCCTCTCCCCTACTCACGCATGCACACGCACGAGCTCTCTCTCTCGCTCTCTAAATAAACTTAAAAAATTTTTTCTAATTAAAGCTATATATCCAAGGTTTTAAAAATATACAAAAACTATGTAAACACTTCTTAAAACATAAAAAGTAATAAATGTTCCCTCTGAAATTTGGGGAAATGGAGAAAATACAAAGAAGAAAGCTAAAATTACTCGTAATTCCACCGGTAAAGGACTACTGTTAACATTGTTTTATAGCTTTCCAGTTTTTTTATGGACATGTACAACTGATTTGCAAGGATTTATGTGGTCGTGCTATATCTACTGTTTTATAACCTTCTCCTTTTAATAATTCACATTTAGTGGACTTAGTCTTCATATACTCTTCCAAAATAGTGTTTTTAATATCTATGGTAGCATTCCATCATATGCCTTGTATCATTTCTATAACTAGATCTTATATTTAAAAAAAAAAGTTTCAGTGGTTTCTATTTGCTTATAAATATCATGTCCTTGCATAGTGATCTTTCACACACATGTATGATATGCCTACAATTTTTGACGAGATGAACCGAGGAGTCTGAAATTCCCTTAAGGTCTGGAACATTCCAATTAAGAGCCTGTGCCTCTAATACACTCTTCCAAATGAGTCTTCTTAGAGCTCAGCTGTAACCCTGCCTCTTGCGGAAGGCCTTCAAGGGCACGTACCGAATTAGCTGTTTATTCCTTAACTTGGTGTTCCAAGACCCTTTTTCTAGTTATGTACCAGGCACTTTACACACATTATCTCTAATCCTCACAAGTGGTCGGAGGCAGATATCATTTTATGGTATGGAAATTGATATTGAGAGAAGTCTGATACCTTGCCCAAGGTCATATCCCTAATTAATGGATATTTGAATCCAGATCTGCAAAGCCTGTATTCTTTTCCTCGGTGACTGTCGCTAATGCTCACCCAACCTCCATGGGAGAGAGGAACCTGTCATACGTGCGGGAGCCAGTCTGCCAGGATTCGAACCCTGGGCTGACATGTAGCTTTGTGACCTCACGCGAGTTACTGTCTCTGTCTGTATTTGTTTCCTCATCTCTAAGATGTGGGTAATAACAGTAGCCACCCCACAGGGATGTGGTAAAGATTAAATTAGTGACTATACATAAAGTGTGCAGACTTATGCCTGGAGCATTGGAATATTAATTACTTTTATTATCATTACCATCACCGTCATCATCGTCGTGGTTCTTACTGTTTTATTTTAAACAGGTGAAAAATGTTCAACCTCCCGGATAAGCTCGAGAAATGCAAATTAGGCAATATATTACATTTTTTTCTTTACAAATTAACGCAAGAAATCGTTCAAACCGCTGTAACACTCAGTGCCGGTGACGGGCCAGCAGGACAGGCATCATTTATTCTACTGCTGAAGGTATAAGTGGGCATAAAGTTCTTAAAGGCATTTTTTTCAACATATGGGGGAAGATTTTTTTTAATTGTTATTTAAAAAACTCGTTTCTTATTTGAGTGTAGTTGACACACAATGTTACATTGGTCTCAGGTGTACAACAAAGTGATTTGACAAGTTCATACATTATGCCGTGCTCAGCACAAGGATAGTTCCCATCTGTCACCATACAAGGCTATGACAATGTCATCGACAATATTCCTTATGCTGGGCCTTTTTTCCCCTGTAACTTATTCATTCCATAATGGGAAGCCTGTGTCTCCCTTTCCTCTTCACCCGTTTTGGCCAAGCCCCCACTCCCTTCGCCCATGGCCACTGTCAGTTTGTTCTCTGTGTTTCCAGGTCTGATTCTGCTTTTTGTTTGTTTGCTTATTCATTTGTTTAATTCCACAGATGAGTGAAGCCATTTGGTATTCATATTTCTCAGTCAGACTGCCGGTTGCCATGGGGGCAGGAGGTGGAGGGACGGGCAAAATGGCGGAAGGGGAGTGGGAGATACAGGCTTCCAGTCCCGCGAGCGCTTGTGTTGTTTCCGACGCTTGGCCGTTGTGAACAATGCTGCAATAAGCATAGGGGTGCACATATCTTTTCGAACCCGTGTTTTCACCTCCTTTGGGTAAATACCCAAAATGGAATTATTGGATCATGTGGCATTTCCATTTTTAATTTTTTGAGGAAACTCCACACTGTTTTCCACGGTGATTGCACCATTCCCACCAGCAGTCTCTCCGCATCCTCACCAACACTTGTTATTTCTTGTCCTTTTGATTTTCGCCATTCGAACAGGTGTACAAGGGTATGTCATTGCAGTTTTGATTTGCATTGCCCTTATGATGAGCGATGTTGGGCATCTTTTCAGGTGTCTGTTGGCCATCTGGATGTCTTCTTTGGAAAAATACCTATCCAGGTCCTCTGTCCTTTTTGTAATTGGATCATTTGGTTGTGTTTTTTTTTTTTGTTTGTTTGTTTGTTTTGCTGTTGAGTTGTAGAAGTTCTTTATATATGTTGGATATTAACCCCTTACTGGATATATTATGTGCAAATACCTTCTCCCATTCAGTAGGTTGCCTGCTTTGTCGATGGTTTCCTTCATTGTGCAAAATGGTGTTCCTACTATTCCATTCCAGGAAAACCAGCCTTGCTGGCCATTTCCCAAACATAAACTGATTCCTTGATCCATGCCTTTGCTCACACTGTTTTCTGCCCCTGGCATGCCTGTCTCATCTCTTCTTAATACTAAACTTTATGGCCAGTATTTATTGATGAGGCTGGTAGAACTGAATCCTCCTTATCTTTACAAAGCTACTCTCTTTCTTATTGTTGCATAATCCCTCCCTTTTTCTTACCCCACCTGTGACTATATTTTTCATCCCGTCTGTCCGCTTTCAGAGCTGTGCATGTGCTTGCTTACTTTCTTACTTCACAAAAAGCTTGCTGAGACATTCCCAGAGACGGTTCTGGGAACCGTCACATACATAGCGTGGAGAACAGTATGAAATTGAGCCAGACAGTCTGCGTTTAATTCCCAAGTTTGCCCTTTACTACCTCGCGCATTATTGGACTTCTCCATGCCTCAGGTTTTTTTTCCTCTGTGAAATGGACATGACAATAGGACCTACTTTGGGGGGTTGGCAGGGGGATCAAATGCGTATATATGTGTAATATGCTTGGAATCATGTCTGAGGCATAGCGAGTGCTCAGTAAATGCTTGTTAATGTAATTTTACACGATAAGCCCTGAGTAGGTGCTAGTTGAGTGACTGGAGGCCCTCAGGAATCATGATTAGTCACTAGACATTTGTCTGAGCTGTGCGGGCTCTCTCTGGCTATTATTTGCTATCGTCAGGAATTATTTCCTAGAATTACTCTTGGTGGTGGTGGTGGTGTTGTTAATGGGATTCAGAGTAGGCGTGGTAATTATTGAACTCTAATCTCTGGGTCAAAAAGTGAAGGCGTAAGTAAATCTTGGAGACGTAAGGAAGAAAATAGCCTTTGGCAGATGACTCTTCAAAATGTCTCCAGAAGCCAAACTGCTTATTTCTCTTCATGTGTATTTGTTTTTGAGGGAGAGGGCGAGCAGGAGAGGGGCAGAGAGAGAGGGGAACGGAGGATCCCAAGTGGGCTCTGTGCTGACCACAGAGAGCCCCATGCGGGGCTCGAACTCATGAACTGTGAGATCGTGACCTGAGCTGAAGTGGGATGTTTAACAAGCTGAGCCACCCAGGCGCCCCAGTCAAACTGTTTCTGAGAGCACCGGCCCCCGCTGATGCCGACCGTGAACCCTTCCCCTGCTGAGGGCGTCCTGGGGCTACAGCAATAGTATTGTTTGGCTTGTAGTGCTGTGTATAAAAAGGTGATCAAATATAAGCAGGCATGAGACAAGCTGCAGTTGTCCAGTACATTTTGTTCCCCTAGAACTTTTGCTCCCATCGGAAAGAGCAACATGGCCACCCATCCCACGGGCTCGTTTACCTGCTGGTGCTCTGACCTCTCACTTTCGAGCTCCTGCCCAGTTGGAGCTCCGTCTCCAGCTCTCAGGATTTTCCAGCTGCCCCCTCTTGGCGGAGGAGTTATGCAGGATGTTTCTATGCTTTCAGTGGTTATCCCAGGAATTGCAACCTACGTTCTTAATGTATCATGAACGAACGTTAATCTGTACCGTTACCCTCCTTCTCTGCCAAAATTATTGTATTGTATCACCCGGTACCAAAATCCGCTTCTCTGGACTAGCGACGAGCCCTTCTGCCATTAAAGGGGCTATGCCAAGGAAGAACAGCTTTCGGTTTTCGTGCCAACATCAATCAGTTAAGTAAGAACCAGAGTTCTGAAGCGATCTTCAAGGTCAGAGGGGAATATAAGCCCTGGAGAGTGTTAGGAGACCAGGAGGAGCCCAGTAGCCATCAGAGACTGGATAAGAGAGTAATCAGAAATAAGATCGTGTTAGAAAAATACAACCCACCAAGATCAAATCATGAAAATTGAAAATCCGAGCGGACCAGTTATTGTAAGGAGATTGAATCAGTGATCGAAGGAATTCCCAACAAACAAAAGTCCATGGCCAGATGGCTTCAGTGGTGAAATTCTCCCAAACGTTTACAGAAAAGTTCGTTCCAAACCTTCCCTAACTTGTGCCTGCTTAAGGTTCTCTCTCTCCTTCTGCCCCTCTCCCCCTTTGTGATTGCATCAAAAAGAATAAAATCCCTAGGGTGAAATTTAATCGGAGAAGTGAAAGAGAGGTATGCTGAAAACTATCAGATGTTGATGAAAGAAATTGAAGAAGATACAAATAAATGGAAAGATATTCTGTGTTAATGGACTGGAAGAATTAATATTGTTAAAATGTACTACTATAGAAAGCCACCTACAGAGTAAATGCACTCCCTATTAAAATTCTAGTGGCATATTTCCCAGAAATAGAAGAAAAACCATTCCAAAATGTGTATGGAACCACAAAAGACTGAATAGCCAAAGAAACCTGGAGAAAGAAGAATAAAATTGGAAGTATCATATTTCCTGATTTCAAACTATATTACCAAGGTATAGTAATGAAACAATACGCATTGTCATAAAAGCAGACACATAGGCGAATGGAACAGAATTGGGAGTATAGAACCAGGCCCACACATATGTGGTCAATTACTTTATGTCGAAGGAGCCAAGAATATTTAATGGGAAAGGGACAGTGTCTTCAATAAAGGACATTGGGAAAACTGGACAGCCACCCATAAAAGATGAAACTCGACCCCTATCTCACGCCATCCACAAAAATCAACTCAAAATGGATTGAAGACTAGAACCTAACACCTAAAACCATAAAACTCCTCAGAGAAAACATAGAGGGTAAACTCCTTGACACCGGTCTTAGTAGTGATTTTTTGTTGTTGTTTTGAATTTTATAGCAAAAGCCAAGTCAACAAAAGAAAAAACAAACAAATGGGACTACACCAAACTAAGAAGCTTCTGTACAACGGAGGAAACCACCAACAAAATGAAAGAGCGATGGTACAGAGTGGGAGAATGTTTCTGCAAATCATCTATCTGGCAAGGGGGTAATACTCCCCAAATGTAAAGAACTCCTACAACTCAATAGCAAAAAACCAATCTGATTAAAAAACGGGCAGAGGAACTGAATGGACACCTTTCCAACGAACACGTATAGATACATGAAAAGGTGCTCGACATCACTGATCGTTAGGGAAATGTAACCAAAACCTCAGTGAGATAGCACCTCACAGTTGTCAGAATGACTGCCATTCACAAGACAAGAATGTTGTCTTCGCGTTGGCCAGAACGTGGAGAAAAGGGAGCCTTCGTGCATGGTTGGTGGGAATGCAAACTAGGGTTGCCACTATGGAAAATAGTAGAGAAGCGTCTCCAAAGATTAAAAATAGAACTACCGTGTGATCCAGTAATTCCACTTCTGGGTATTTATTTATTTGTTTTTAAAGCCTATTTATTTATTTGGAGAGGGAGAGAGAGCCAGCATGAGCAGGAGAGGGGCAGAGAGAGAGAGGGAGAGAGAGAAAATCCCAAGCAGGCTCCGCACTGTCAGCACAGAGCCCGACGCGGGGCTTGAGCTCGCCAACCGTGAGATCTAGACCTGAGCCTAGATCAAGAGTCAGATGCTTAGCCGACTGAGCCATCCAGGTGCCCCTCCACGTCTGGGTATTTAAATGAAGGAAAGGAAATCACTGTCTTGAAAAGATATCTGCACCACTGTGTTCACGGCAGCGTTAGGCAACCAACGAATTAGGTAATTAACCAAAACATGAAAACAACCGAATGTGCAACCTAATGTGTAGTGAAATAAGTCAGAGAAAGACAAATACTGTATCATATCCCTTATATGTGGAATCTCAAAACAAAAAAAAATTCATAGATACAGAGAATGGCCTGATGCAGAGGCGGAGTGGGCGTGTGTAAGGCGAGCAAAGGATGTAAACATCCAAGGCAAGATAACTAAGTCATAGAGGTGTAAGTTACAGCACGGAGGGTAGAGTTAACGATCCCGTATTGGCATATTTGAAAGTTGCGAAGAGAGTAGACCTGACGAGTTCTCAGCCTCACTGGAAAAAATAATTACAACGCAAGAAAAACTAATTATACGTAGACGTTACCTAAACGTGTCGTGATCATCTCACAGGACATACATATAGCAAATCGTTCTGTTGTACACCTTGGACTGACTCCCTGTTTTATGTCAATTACATCCCAATAAAACTGGTGGGGAAAAAAAGATCTGGCTCATGAGAGACCTTAGCAGCTCAAAGGCTTCCCTGGGGTTCGTTTTAGGGTTTCCTGGATTACTGGCGACTCAGTGCAATATAAAAGCATGCGCCGTCTAGGGGAAGGGGCTGTCGGAGGGGCACGGCAACACACGGAGACCTGTGAGTGACGTCCTCGGGCTGGTTGCCGTCACACTGGGGGAACTGACACGCAGAACAAGGAGCTAACAAACAGGGAAGTGACGGAAAATACCGGAAGCGGGATGGAAGGCCGTTCATCCTGGGTGGTGCTTTGCATCTGCGAATAAAAGGCGGGACGCCGGCTAAGTGGACGGGGTGGGAGTGGGGCTCAGCCTTGAGGCGGCCTTTGGAGGACTGGTTCTGTGTCTTCTGTTGCTCGACATGCCACAGATTTCCTTAAATTACTGTGGAGTCAGGTGGAGAGGCAACAGTGTTAGCCACGTGTGTGGAAAAAGATAAATCCCCTCCTGGATGTGAGCCTCTGAAACTTGAGGCCCCAGGTTTCCAGACCCTCCTAGGGAAGCACCTGAGAGTTCCCAGGGGATTCTTCTTCCATTCAGTTGGTTTGCTCACAGGATAATCAGACATCCAAGAACAGGGCTGAACTAGGCTCTTTTCCCTGCTCCCCATCTCAGCGTCTGGGGCGGGGGGCAGGCTTTGAAATCACAGGGGGCAGACAGTTAAATAGAATACATGAAATCTAGAGAAGCAGGCTTTGTCCAGAGAAAGATCCAGCACGCTGAGGCTTGCAAACATAAAGCTCCAGGAAGCCATTGGGTAAATACAAATTGGGAAAGCCAAGCCCTTCTTTAAATTGCTTTTGGAAGAGAAGTAACCACAGGATGACATTGTCCCCCACTGCCCCCCCAACTCGCCCCGCCCTCACTGCCTCCCTAGGCATAAAATGAACACACTGAAGGAGAAGCTTGACCCGAAAAAATATTAAACTTAATCGGTGTCCGGTTCTTAATCTTTCTAGGGTGCAAGCTGGGTACCACTGACGTCTAACTGGACTGATATGCAAAACTAAGGTTGTTCTGGGCCTCTGTCCCACCCCCCACCGGGTACTCTCAAAGAAAAACCAAGATTGCCAATAATACCTTAAGGTGTGAGCTGCCCCCACGGACATTTGCGTTTAAACGTACCAGGGCCCCTCGGTGGCTCTGACAGTTAAGCTTCTGACTCTCGGTTTCAGCTCAAGTCGTGATCTCACCGTTTGTGGGTTCGAGCCCCACATTGGGCTCCATGCTGGCAGCGCGGAGCCTGCTTGGGATTCTCTCTCTCCCTCTCTCTCTCTCTCTCTCTGCCCCTCCCTTGCTCACTCTCTCTGTCTCTCTCTCAAAAACAAATAAATAAACTTAAAAAAAAAAAAATAAATGTACCAAACTTTCAGGGGCACCTAGGTGGCTCAGTGGGTTAAACATCCCAACTGCAGCTCAGGACGTAAACTCTCAGTTTGTGAGTTCGAGCCCTGCATCAGGCTCTGTGCTGACAGCTCAGAACCTGAAGCCTGCTTTGGATTCTGTATGTCCTCTCTTCCTGCCCTCCCTCCACTCATGCTCTCTCTCTCTCTCTCAATAAATAAACATTAAAATAATAATAATAATAATAAACAAAAGTACCAAACCTTCAACCTGAAGGACATGTCCAGAAAAAAGAGTTCTTTGGGCACCCAGAGTCTGGGGCTCCACCTGTGACCCAGGATGGTTCTAGAGAAAAATGATTGGGAGCCCCTTTTTTGAGTGGCTCACTTGAAGCCAATATAAATGAACCCCATTTTTTGTGTTCTTTTATTCCTCCTGTTCTCCACCCTGGCTGTCCTCAAACCTGATCATCCTAAGTATTCATGCATCAGCCAATGTATTTCTGCATTTCATCTGACTAGGGCAAAAGTTAATCTAATTAAAAACTTAATCAGGCGAAGCAACCAACACAATGTGGAAATCCAGGATTTCTACCCTTTGCATAATGTACAAACAAGGAAAAAATATATTTACCTGAATAATTAGCAGTTTCAAAGTGTCTAATAATTACCACTTGCTGGGAACAAACTCTTGGAGAAGAGGAAAGGTGGAATTAATTTAGGGGGCTGATCAAGAATGTGTTGTGGGTTCCCTGTTTTCAAAAACAAAGTCAACTGAAAAAATGTGAAGATCTAATTGTCTTTATTAATCGATTCGTGAATCTGGCAGCATCCCATCTAGCTAACAGAGAGGAGCTCTGTGGAGTTGTACCAAATGGAAGGTTTCTATAGGAAGGAGGATGGGCCAAGGAGTTATCAGCAAAAGAAAAGAGAGGATTGTTTACCAGCAAAACAAACAAACAAAAGGCTTGTTTCAGGCAAGGTCACTTTCCCTGGTCAGAAAATTCCTGACCGGTTAGAATTACATTTCTGGGGGAAGTTGAAACTTGTCTTCAGTGACACCATTTTGGGCCCGTGGTTTTCTTTTAAACACCTGGTTATTGGGGAATAATGAGGCGCCCGCCTACTGAACCAGAACCCCTGGCCCAGGCAGACCAGGAAAACCAGCGAAAATTCAAGGACAAGCAAGGACATCAAGAATGGGCTAGGACGACCATCTGTTCGTCACAGCCTGTGGGGCCAGTGGAAGGGGGAGTGAATTTTGCCTCTGGAAGATCTGTCTCAATCTCTACAACTCCCTGCAAGATCCTCGGTTTTCTTATCTGGCCAATGGGGACCCAATCCCTACCCATCTTGTTCTAGGCACCGCCTGGGGGAATGAACGGGTTGTCCGAGAGCGTGATAAGCTCTAAAGCACTACAGCGATGTTAGATATTTTTAATAAATGACACTGCTTATATAGTAAACAGGCATAGGAAACAGTTGAATAATCAACAACGTGTATT
Source organism: Lynx rufus (assembly GCF_022079265.1). NCBI lineage: Eukaryota > Metazoa > Chordata > Mammalia > Carnivora > Felidae > Lynx > Lynx rufus. The sequence goes on from NW_025814840.1 coordinate 18,109,253, forward strand.
GGAACCTTGAGATGGCAGAGCACAGGGAACGCAATGGCACCCAAGGACATAATACCCAGCATGCCTAGCCGCCTTGAAAAGAGTCAACCAGGGGGTACCTGGGTGGCTCGGTTAAGCATCCTACTTCGGCTTAGGTCACGATCTCGCGGTCCGTGAGTTCGAGACCCGCACCGGGCTCTGTGCTAACAGCTCAGAGCCTGGCGCCTGCCTCCGTTTCTGTGTCTCTCTCTCTCTGCCCCTCCCCTGCTCTCACTCTGTCTCTCTCTCTCTTTCAAGAGTCATAAATATTAAAAAAATATTTTTCTTAAAAAAACCAAAAGGGTTCAACCAGGAAGTTTGGGCAACGGGTGTTGGATTAGTTCTGACAAGTAGGTAAAGTCTGAGGAGCATGAGGGTTTTAAATCCATGAGGCCGAGGAAGGCGCTCTTCTGGGCAGATGAAAATCACAGTATTCATTCACTCATTTAAAAAATTATTTGCTCAACAAATGTCTATTGTGTGTTTGATCTGTATCAGGCAGAGGAACAAATGCCTCAAGGCAAGAAATGTGCAGTGCATACTTAAACCTTCCGAGCCAGCTCTGAAAGCATCCAAAAGAAAGAGACAAGAGCGGCCGAGAGAGGAGGGGAGAGAGTGGAAGAGCCAACAGGCGGGTTGTGGCCCGATCAAGGAGCCCGAATGAGTGTGCGGCTTTGATTCAGTGGGTGCGGAGCCGCTGCCCTTGAAGACAGACCCAAGGAGAATGAATAAATCTTTCCTTGTGCTGTGGCGGACGTTCACCTCCCTAACAGCCATATGTGGGGAGCAGATTAAGAGGCATGTGAACGGCAGAGCGCCCAGCTCGGGGGCGCTTCTGAGAGCTCCTGGAGGGAACCCAGGAGAAGTTCCAGAGCTGTGCCAGTTCAGGCGGCCAGATTACAGATCACGTGGCTGCCTTGAGCCTGACAAGAGTCTGTGACCGCGCCCCCCCCCCCCCCCCCGGCTCCTTCTCCCGGTGGAAACCCTAGTTCCATCTCCCCAAAGCCTTTGACTTTTTGAAGCTTCTTAAGATCGAGACGATTCCAGGGAATAAAATGCGTCAGTCTGGGCAGAGGGCTGCACAAGGGCAAAACCCAAGGCACTTTTGAATAGCCCCCATCAGCCCAGATCGGCTAGTAAGAGGCACCGGCCGCGAACGGGTGGGCAGAGAGGCTTAAACTGGCTCACTTCCGGCATGCTCTCAGTTTGGAAACAAGATGGAAACTCGTCCTCTTTGTTTCCTTATCCCCCACGTATACTACTGGGTGGAAGGAAAAGAGAGGTGGTCACTGTCGGTTGAATCGGTGCAGTGGTCGAGATCAGGAGGTCGGGATTCTGTCGCGCCTCCCTTATTGGTGGGTGGACTTATGACCTTGGGAAGTCACCTTGTCTTTCTGGGTATCTGTTTACTCACTTTCAAACTGAAGATGTTGGGATTCGCGCTGTAGTCCTCATCTGGAAGGTGGGTGATAGAGGGATGGGGACATCGGCCTCTGAAAGGAGGGCAGGGCGGGTGTGTGCAAATTAAGCATTCCGTTCATGCAACTGTAACAGCTCTGGCTTTCCCCTTCCCGACAACCCCCCCAGGCACAATTTCTAGCTGCCCGTCTGAGGTCAGACCTAAACAATGCTGCAGGTGCGTGTGGGCTAGATGAGGGTCAGAGGGTGGGGGTCCCTGGGAATCTGTCCCCTCACCCTGATGTCCCAAAATTCCATGTTGACTTTTTCAACTCCAGGACCCTCGACATCTGTAAAGCAGCATCGATCTTCCCGTCTCCAAAGAGGAAATCTACAAAGGAGTGACACCTTACAAGAAACAGCTGAATCTTGAGTCTTCGAGGACGCTGAAACGCAAACCATTAATCTCCCAATTTCAGGGCATTGTGACAAAGCTGTAATTAAAACAAAATTACACTAACCTGAAGATCCTCCCCCCCCCCCACCTCTGGGAGTTATATTGTCCAAGCCTTTTGTGGAAATGAATCGGAGGGGAAGTTTTCAACTCTGGTCTTCCCCCGGGCTCTGATTCCGGTTTTCTCTTTCCACCCCCTCCGTGATGTGTGGTCCAGTCTCGGTGGCCTTTCTCCACTTGTCCCCATGTGGTCTCTGTCCTTACGGCCCTCACTGGGCTCCCAGGCGGGGTGCAGTGAACACCTCACCGGGTTCTGAGGGCCCTGGTCTCCTTGTCACAACCATTGCACTCACACCTTCCTGTCAGTGAGTATTTCCAGCCCCCATCGTTTTCCTCAAACCTCCCTGTGCCTTCTTCTTAGAACAACATTGCCTCTTTTTTTTTTTTTAATGTTTATTTATTTTTGAGAGAGAGACAGAGACAGAGTGCAAGCAGGGGAGGGGCAGAGAGAGAGGGGGATGCAGAATCGGAAGCAGGCTCCAGGCTCCGAGCTGTCAGCACAGAGCCCGACGCGGGGCTCGAACTCACGCCCCGCGAGATCACGACCTGAGCTGAAGTCGGACGCTCGACTGACTGAGCCACCCAGGTGCCCCTGCAGGTGCCTCTTACTCCACAGGGGAAATGGAGCCCATCTGGAAGCAGCATTCTCCTGTCCCCGTGCTCCCCAAGCCAGCCAGCCCCCCTCCTGTGCCTCAAGGTCTCCACTCTGGACCCTCTCCCTCAGCCACCTCCATCTAGGAACCGACCCACTTCTCCCTTTCCTGCCGGTTCATAAGTACCCCATCCATACGTAGCATGAAGAAGAAAGGCTGCCTTTCCTTAACGGAAAAATAATCAAACTCCCTGCTTGGCCATCACGTGATCCTTAACCATAGAAGGGGCCTCTTTCCACCCTCCCCGTAGTCACCCCCACCAGCACCTCCCGCTTGGAAAAGTGAACCCATCAGCAGGCTGTCGGTGGTCTCTTGCTCACTCTCAGTGGCCTGCCAGCCCTTGACACCTCGCCTTAGCATTTCTCTCAAATGGCGCCACCCACGTTTCCCAGTGCCCGGTGGTTCGATTCAGTGCAGAGTCTTCGATTATGTTTGTTGCCGTTTGACTCTTGCAGAAGACATCCCCTCTTCCAGTGCCCAGGCCATAGGGATCCTCGTTTCCTTCCATCTGCAAGTGGATCCTTCCCCGAAGTCTCTGTGTCTCAGTATTGCTTGTCTCATGGCTCTACCCTGCCATCTCTTCCCTTACAATTTTCACACCGCAGTGTGTGGCTTGGAACCTGCCCATGGAGCTCCGGGCCCCCAACTCTCCATACCTATCAAATCTCCTGTCAAATGTCCCTCGGGCACTTCAGGGTTGATCTCTCCCAAATCGAACTCGTTGCCCTCTTTTCTAAATATTCTCCTAATGTTTCTTCTCTTTGACGAATGCCGCCGCGATTCGTGATGGCACCCAAACTCACCTCCCAATTGTCTGGTCACCTCCTCTTCATCCATGCCACACCTGCGTTCTGTGGGGCCTTCTCATTCCCCTGTAACAGATGACAATTTCTCTCCTCCAGACGCTCTCCATGCTGCTGCCAAGATAACTTTTTTAAAACCACTCCTGGGATTTAGACCTCTCTATGGCTCTCTATTGACTTATGCCAATACAAAATCCAAATCTCTGGGCAAGGCCAAGAGGCTGTTTGTGATCTGAACAAGGTGAAAAGCCAGAAGACCCAATGATATGTGAGCCAAATAGTCACCCTCTGATCTAAGCTGTCTGGGAGCAAACTCAAAAGCCTAAGGAACTTGGTTTTGTTTCTTAAACAAAGGAGACCAGTAGAGATACGAAGGTGCATAAAAACCAGGGGGTCAACCTGGGCTGGTCGGAACGCCAGAGCGACCAGGACGCAAGCAGGGCAGACCGTCAGCTACTCAGGCACACTCCCATCTTCCTCCCAAGTGTCTGCTCCAACAGCTTCTTTTGGTGTGGTTACCATTCTCCCTTCCAGTCGCTCCTTCGAATTCAACTGTTTGTTTTCTTTTTCCTGGAATGTCTTCTGTTGCCTTGTAGTTGTGTAATACAGCTCTCCCGTAACACGCGTTCAATAGGTATGTTACCCACTCTTTGAATAAATGGATGAATGTGTCTTCTAGACCAGGGAGATCCCAGTAACCCACTCGTACCCAACAATAAATTAGGCTGGATGAATTTACCCTAAAAATCAGGGATCAAGTGGTCGGGCAAAGATCACAGAGCTTTTATGGGGAGGAAAGGGGGGCAGTGGGTTCAGGGAAGGAGGAGGAAGGTTCATAACAGGGTGTGGTTCTCAAGGAACGGGTTGGGATAGGCCCGGTGAAGGGGTTCTGGAAAGCACGAAGTCGCAAGGTGACTGGGGAGTAGCGCTGTGTGGTACAGTTAATGAGGAAATATAAGAAAAGGGCATCAGGCCCTTCCTGGTCCCATCTGCCCCTGGCCCTTGCCAGTGCACCAGGGACAGGCCCACAAGACCTTGTGTTCCTGCACCAGCCACACTGGCCTTGGTAGTTTCTGGAGCTCACCAGGTTCTTTGACGTTAGTGCTCCTGGAATCAGGAGTGTTCTTCTCCCTTTGTTTTCAAATACAGATTTTATCACTCTTCAGCTATCGTGAGGCCCACAGATCAGGAGATGATGCCATGGAGAAGAGAGTTTCTTACTGCCATGGACTGAACTGAATGTTTGTGTGCTCCCCCCGGCCCCATTCCTGTCTTGAAAACCTAATGCCCAGTGTGATGGCATTTGGAGATGGGGCCTCTGGGATTCAGAGCCCTCATGAATGAGACCAGCGTCCTTATAGGAGAGGCCCAGAGAGTGTCACCGGTGGGAGAGTCTGTGTTGTGCGAATGGAGGTCTCCGTTCTCGGGTTTCCCAAGAGAAGAGAAGATTTACATGAGGATCCACGCTTGACAAAAGACAGCCAGGAGGAAGGTAGCGAGCACAAAGCAGTTTATGAAGGACAGCACACTCTCAAGATGGGAGAAGAGGCAGGCCCAGAGGTGGCAACCGCCCTGAGGCCACAGGGGATTTTTCTTTTCTGGGGTCCTGGCCGGGGTGGTCTCTAATGGAGGCTGCTTCCAATCATTTGAGGGACTCCTCCCATAGGTCAGGAAGAGGGAGGTTTTGACCCTACAAGGTTTGTACCAAACTGTCATGGCAGTCTTCCCCCATGGTCGGGGGGGGGGGGCATGACCACAATGCAACGGAATTATAATGAGTCTAGGGGTTACTCTGCGGCAGGGGTGGAAGAGGAGAGAGCATGTCCTGCACCTGTGACTCTTGATATCTTAGCCCCGGAGTCTTAGAAGCCACAAAGTCAGGATGTTGTGCCCTTAGGCTTCTAATGCATAGTTTATGTATCACTACCCTTGCCTCCAGCTCACTGCCTACTCTACCATAAGCTCCTTTGCTTCTTCTGCTCTGTAAGGACACAGTGAGAAGATGGCCATCGATGAACCAGGAAGGGGGACCTCCCTCGACATTGGATCTGCTGGCACCATGATGTTGGACTTCCAGCCTCCAGAGCTAGGAGGAATAAAACGCTCATTGTTTATGAGCCACCTGATCCCTGGAATTTTGTTCCATTGGCCTCAAGACAGATATACAAAGAGTCATGCTCACAGCTTTCAAGAGGAGGGGGATGCCACCCTATGTGGGACACCAGCACCAGGGTCGGTCAGGAGGCAGACAGAGCAGGGGGAAATGTGAACCTTGACTGTAGTTTCCATGGGAAAGAACAAGTAGGGGAAGAAGGCTCAGGACTGGCTAATTTGGGGGCTCTGGTTCCCTTAATTGTCTGGTACCTCAGTTGGGGCGATTGGGGCAAGAGCCCAGCCTGGATAGAGTAATGCCCAGCAACATCAAGAAAAGTAAATCGACATGCGGATCATCAGATTGAACCTACGGAATACCCGACCTAAAGACCTTAAAAACAACCACAGAAAATGAGACAGTAAACAAAGTAAACACCATTAGAGCGACAGCACAGTCCTCAACAGCGACAACAGAACATAGACTCCACTGGACTTTCATTTTAAAGTACAAGGAGGAAATAACCGATAGCCTGGAAATCTACATCCATGTAAAGGTTATTTACGAGTCGGGAGAAACAAAGGTGTTTTCGTACAAACAGGGATTACAATAATTTTTTTTGCCAAGAGAAGCTCACCGAAAGAATGACTAAGTGTATGTGTCAGGAGTAAGGAAACTGAACCGGGAAGGAAAGAGTAGGTTACAGGGCGCACAAAGGCGAAGTAGGAGATTCGTAAACAAAGGAATAAATCTACCCAAACATTCGACGTAAAACAGGTAGACCTTGAGCCACATTCTCAACGTGCTTTCCTCCAACAAATATTTATTGAGCACGTAACACGGGCCGGCCATTATTTTAGATGTTGGTAAGATAATGGCGAATAAAACAGACCAAAATGCCTGCCCCGGATGCGGGTTATAAATAAATAAGCAGAACATTTAGCATGCTGCAGGAGGATGTGTGCAAAGGAGAAAAATTAAGCAGGGGCAGGGGATAAGGAATGTTGGAAAGAAGGGCAGGCATAAATAAAACTTCATCCTCACGGTTGGAGGTTGGTCAAAGAAACGGGTAAGTGTGCACAGTTGGCTGTGAAGAAATCTGGAGCTTGGGTGTGTGAAACACCCACCCACACACACACACACACACACACACACACAGAAAAACTAACCCACAGGCCCAAAATGGCGTCACTCAGGTCAAGTCATCAAAGCTGGGTCTTAGCCTCATTGCAATTTCAACCTCCCCCAGAAATTTAAGTCTTAACTGGCCAGTCAGGAATTTTCTGAGCAGCACCAACGAGGTAACCTCTTGTCATGGCCCTCTCCATCCGCCAAAGGAAGATGAGGCGACCCACCTGACAAGACCCCCTTGTCCGTTCAGGCAAGGCGAACTTGCCTGAAAACAATCCTTTCTTTTCTTTTGCTGAGAACTCCTCGCTCACCCTCCTTCCTTTCAAAACCTCCTACTTTGTACCGCTCCTGGGAGCAGCCCTCTACTTGCCGGACGGGATGCTGTCCGATTCCTGAATCATTTAGTAAAGCTGCTTAGATCTTCCAATGTACTTGGTTGAATTTTGGTATCTTAACAGGTGTACGAACCTTTGGTTCTCTCTCGGCCTTCACCACGGTAGAGGCAGGACTGCCTTTTTCCCCCAACGAATCCAAAGTGACTTAAAAAACATAAGAAGAAAGGGACATTAGGAGCGGCCATCCCTGACCCTTGAAAGGGACAATCTGTGAAGATGAGTGCAAGGTCATGGGCAGTGAGGGAACTCGCCATCAGGCAGTGTGGGGGTGGAGAACTGTGGGGAGCCAACCCTGTACTCCCCAGCTTTAGAGAAAAAGTAACAACCCACCTGCGCGGGGGCCCATGGACCTGAGAGGGTCTTGGTAAGTTGGAGTGTTATTAGAATTTAACGTTTGGAAGGGTTTGAGAAGAAGTGTGCTTAAATCAAAGCCTTTTTGAGGGGAAGTAAGAAACAGATTTTGTGGGTTGTGGCCAGTCGTAAATTTGTTTTAGTGCCAGAGTTTTTAAAAAGTGGATTTTACCACCTATAAATCCGTTTTATTTATGAACTTCAACTTGATCCATTTCCTAACGGTTCCTTTGCATAAAATGGGCTCTGCCAGCCTGATGTTACTTGGACTGGGAAGCAGCACAGTTGTGAAATATGAGAGACCCCCAACTTCTAAAACTCGAATTTGTCTAATTTGGAAACAATATTGATGAACAGTTTCCAGGACGGGAGCTGTAATGAGTAATTACAGAGGGACACTCTGAGTAATGAGGAGGGACACTCTGCCCTGCTCACGTGGCCCCTTGGAACTGATGTCCATCTACTCCGTGGGTGAAATGGTTAGAAGCTAGATCTCACGACAGTGAGACCATGACCTGAGCCACAATCGAGAGTCTGATGCTGAACCGACTGAGCCACCCAGGCGCTCGGCCCCTAGACTCATTATAATGTCTTTGCATTGAGGATACAGCTCCTCCTCCCATCTCATGAAGAAAGGCTGCCATGACAGTTGGCAACCTTGAGGGGTCAAAAAGTCCCCCTCCCAACCTGTGGAAGAAGTTTCCCAAATGATTGGAAGCAGCCTCTATTAGAGACCACCCCACCGTAGGTCAAAGCTCCTCCCAGCCTAGAGGGACCCAATACTGTCTAATCCCAGAACAACCCAAGGGCCAGTTCCACCTAGAGGAACCTGCTCGCTCTCCCATCTTGAGAGTATACTTTCCCTCGAATCAACCGCTCTGTGCCTGCTACTTTCCTTCTGGCTGTCTTTCTTCGAGCACAGATCCCCACGTAAATCTTCTCTCGGGGAATCCAAGGACCTAGACCTCCATTCACACAACGTGGACTCTCCCACCGCTGGCAAAATGGACTTTATTAAACACCGTGCTGGCAGTTAACTTTCATCCAGGTAGGGGCTCCGTGGGAAAATGAATTCTGAGTTGCAAACAGCTGAATTTAATCAATTTTTGCAGCTCAAACTCACGGAAGGTGTGCAAAACCTGATGACAATGATATAAGAACAGGGAGAAAGATTCCTTGCTTGATGGGAGGAAACATGCCTTGCTCTCCAGCCCCAGAATACTTGGTCGAATCTTGGAGCGCTGAACTTGGCTCTGGGTCGGGGGTGGGAAGAAGCTCATATCAATCAAGCTAAAGAGAATGAGTCGCTCCCTAACAGGAGGACAAGCAGCGGGTGCCTTAAGGAAACCAGCTAATCAAACACAAACAGTGTGCCGCGCCCTAATTCTCCCCTAAGCAGGTGACCACTCACTTCCTTTTTGGGAGGGAGTGGGCCTGGGGCTGGCAGGGGTCATCCCCTGAGCCACCTGGCCAGGGGTGGGGATCTGGGGTGCCCGCTGCCGCTCCTAGACTTGGGCAATGCTCTCCTAGAGGGGTTCAGGTCGACTGCGGGTCAGGGTCAGCTGTGCGGAGTCTCCCCTCTCTTGTCGTCTGAGCTTTTGTGAGAACACACCTGGGAAGGGCCACCGCTGACGGAACCAGGGACCTGAGACCTGAAGTCTCTTACTTCTGGCGTAAGGAGATGGGAACGTGCCTGATGAAAGGGAGACCTGAGCAAAATAAATTCTGCTGTCTTCATGCCAGACACCGAGCAATCTGATCGTCAGCATCACGTGGGGAGCTTTAGAAAAAAAGAAGCATGCAGCTATTTGGACCCCACCCGGGGCACACTGGATCCGGAATTCTGGGGGTGGAGTCCGGGAATGTGTAGTCTATCAAACTTCCCAGGTGATTCAGATTACAAACCAGGCTCGCAAAAATCTAATATAATGAATCCAAATAGAATTCTCACACCGGTGAGTCAATCATTGAAACCCCAGGGACGTACAAAGAACTCTTTGAAATCAATAAGAAAACTATGGCCAATACCACGGAAATAAAGACGACAGCGGTTTGACTTAAAAAAAAAAACGCAAACCGTCAATAGTTCCGTGGAAAGATGTTCATCCTTCCTATCAAAGAGATGAAGCAGCCAGATGGAATGGTTTTTACCCAATAAATTGGTGACAGTGAAAACACTAGATTATTCTTAGCATGGCAGGGTATGAGGAAGCCCATACTTCTGCAGCCTGTTAGCGGGAATGTGAATTGATATAATGTGTTTACAGATCCATTTAGCCATTTCTGCCAAGATTATAAATGAATGTCAAAATTTTAAATAAACATGGCTTTCGTGAGACAAAGATCTTACTCTACAGGTATGTTTGAGGAAGCACACAAAACAAATAATGGTCCTTGCAGCCTCGTTTATAATCGCCAGTTCCGGCAACAACCTAAACGTCCATTAGTGGAAGACGGTACGTAGATTAAGGGACAGCCACGCGATGGATTCCTGGTCAACTGTTAAGAATGAGCTAGATCTCTGTGTGCCGATAAAGGCACAATCTCTGGGAGATGCTATTTCGTGAAAACTGTGTGGTTGGAATTCATTTTGGGGAAAAGCAACATGGGTCTAAATAGGTATTTGTGTTTATACGTGCACAGAATATGGAGGAGGGAACGTGAGAAACTGTAACATGAAGTTCCTTCTAGAGACTGGGAATCAAGGGTCAGAGAGGTGCTTTTAGTTACTTTGCCTTTGACAACTTTATAAATCACTTGAATTTTACCATGAGCATGTGTTACTTTTGTAAAACAAAAGAAGGCAAATAAACGGAAATAAAGAAGTGAAGGGGCCCCTGGGTGGTTCAGTCTGGTAAGCGTCCGACCAGCTCAGGTCACGATCTCGTGGTTCATGAGTTCGAGCCCCGCATCAGGCTCTGCGCTGACAGCTGGGAGCCTGGAGCCTGCTTCGGATTCTGTGTTTCCCTCTCTCTGCCCCTCTCCCGCTCCCGCTCTCTCCTTCTCTTTCTCTGTCTCTCAATAATAAATAAACATTAAAAAAAAACCAAACAATTGCATAAACTTACAGTAATCCAGATATCGAAGATCAATCTTTCCTTGAGGTAGAATTAAATATGCATCACCGAGTTGTTCCCATGGAAACTGGATGGCCAAAGGAAGATTTGAGGGTTGAAAACCAAAAACTAGTTCAGGTGCTTAATGATTCTAATGAGCAGTATCACAAGATCCAAATAAGTATGGAAGAGAAAGAAAAAACACTATAGTTAAATTAATAACATATATATATAATTTATAATATAATAGAATTTATTATATTATATGTCAATATATAATATATAGTTATTATATATTAATATATTGATATCATATGTTATATATAAATACAAATATTATATTATGTTATATATATATAAAGGCAGACACACCAGGGATTTTTGGATGGCTACAACGTGTCTTCCCTTCCTAATGGTGCGGCCTCCTCCCTAGGTGGCCTTGCCTTTGGAATATTAATGCTTGTTGGTCTAATACTCTTTGTATGTCATTTGTAGAAGCTGTTGCATATTCCAGAGAGATAAGATGTGCAAGAAAATTCTGCTAGCCCAGATGCTCCAAACACCCTCCCATTCTATTGGACCTCTGAATGACCTCTGAACCTGCCCTGACTGCCCTTCCCCTGTCATTGCCCCCCTTCAGCAGGAAGTAGTGAAGATCGGTCGTCGCCCCACTTCCTAATGGCAGTTGGGAGTCACGTGTTCAGAGGGGGGAATATGATAGGAGAAGATAGGAGAAAATAGGCAGAGAGGGAAAGGATAGGACCTGAGGTCCCTGGGTGGGGAAAAACACAGATTTTGGAACGATGCTGGGAATGTGTGACCATAGCAAACCCCCTCGGGTATAATGTCCCTGTTGAGAATGTAATAGGCCCCACCTACTCCCCTTCAGGTCCCCCTCAGGAATTTGACAAAAGACCTAATCTCACCCCTCACACACTGGAAACGAGCCAATCAGGAACGGACAACCCAGCACTTAGAGGTAGCAGGCCAATGAGGGGGAAAGGAAGAGGGAGGATTGACCAGAACCTTCTAAAACTAGGACTCTCGCCTATAGTCCTTGGGCATTCTCTCTCGAATATCCCCTCTCTGCAAAGAGAGCTTTCGTATTAACCTTCCTTTCTAATTTTATACTCTAATAAACTTTTGCCTGCTGAAAAAAAAAAGCAAAAACAAGAAAAGAAGTGAAGACTGACACATACACAAACACACAGCCTCCGTGGGTACGGCGGCCTCACTTTCTGGTCTTGTTCCCTGTAGCAGACGCCCCTGGAGGGCCCATCGCACCTCCTGGCCCACCCCTGATTTTTGCTACCATGAGTTTAGACTTACTTCCAGCAATTAGCATCTGCCACAGGACTGTGTCCTTCCTCTTTCTACCCCAGGACCTTTACTGATGCCCCGAGTCTGACCCCTAAGAGGTCCCGGTGGCATTCTTCTCAGATGGCCTGACATAGTCAAGCCTTGAGAACCTACCCTTCCTCCCCAACTCCCTCTCTCTGCTCCCTCACGCCTCCTGCTTTGGGATCAAGGCCCGAATAAACCACTCACCCACGTACTGGGCACAGGATCTGCCTTGCAGGGAGCCCTGAGGAAATCGCTCCCACAAGAACTGTTGGTCCTCGGAAGCCACTGTTCCTTGAGGCTGGGGCACGGCTCTGCGGAGGTGACCGCTGACGGTGGTGGTCACATTAACAGTGACCACGATTCAGCGACACGGCAGGCCATCGGCTGTGCGGACAGCTGTGTATCATCACCCCAGTGACGTGAAGTGGAAATTATTCGGATCCCCATTCTATTGGGAAAACGGGGGTGACTGGGGTCACTGGGTCTGAGTCTCAGAGAGCCGGGGTGGACAGGCAGGCGGTGCCCCAGCTTTAGATGGGCCAGCTCGTGCTTCTGGGGCCCTCGCCTGCAGAGTATGATGGTTGCAGGACACATCCTGTGGGGCCCCCGGTCAGCGGAAGTAAGAGACCGAGTGCAAATCTAAACTGGACCGGGGCACCCGGGTGGCTCCGGCGTTTAAGTGTCCAACCCCAGCTCAGGTCATGATCTCACGGTTCATGAGTTCGAACCCTGTGCCGGGCTCTCCGTGCTGACAGCTTAGAGCCTGGAACCTGCTTCGGATTCTGTGACTCCTTCCCTCTCTCTCTGCCCCTCCCCTGCGCGCGCTCTCTCTCTCTCTCTCTCTCTCTCTCAAAAATAAATGAAACCATTTAAAGACAAACAAACAAATCTCAACTGGACAAAACTAGGCCAAGAGATTATGATGCAAGAATCGAGCAGGGTGGGAGCTGAGTGGTAAAGATGTAGAAGGCATATCCTCTCAGGACGGAGGAATCCCTTCGGCTAGGATCCAGGGAATCTTCCCTTTATGCCCCCACCCCGAATTCCCCGCTTCCCATCGATAACTTGGAGCTCCCTTTGGAGAAGGCGGGGAAGGGGGCTCAGCGAACTTGTCTTACCCTGTTTAGAAACTTCCAACAGGGGCGCCTGGGTGGCGCAGTCGGTTAAGCGTCCGACTTCAGCCAGGTCACGATCTCGCGCTCCGTGAGTTCGAGCCCCGCGTCGGGCTCTGGGCTGATGGCTCGGAGCCTGGAGCCTGTTTCCGGTTCTGTGTCTCCCTCTCTCTCTGCCCCTCCCCCGTTCATGCTCTGTCTCTCTCTGTCCCCAAAATAAATAAACGTTGAAAAAAAAATTAAAAAAAAAAAAAAAAGAAACTTCCAACAAGGCCCAGGTGGCAAGCGCTCCGGGGCCGGGGCCAAACTGGGGGCGGCCCCGTGGGGGTGGCGCCATGGCGACGGGCATCACACACCTGGTCGTGACTCCTCTTGGTGGTGGCCTCCCTGTGGGCATCACGCGTGGCACGTCTCTACAGATTAGCCCTCCGGGAGTCTAGGAGGACAAACCACTGTCAGACACGACAAGTCCCTTGTCCTGAACCACAGGGTGTCCTCCCAAAATCTCATGGATGAGGGGTCCAAGAAGGGTGCCAAGCAGGAAGGCAATTCAGAAGGACAAAGGAAAACAATTTTCTTAGCGGCGAGCGCCAAGAACAGAGTATTTGTTCTTTTACACGGACCAAAGCTCCAAGTGTTCTTTGAGTAATATTTAATCAAAGGATTGTTTTAGGTGGGTAGAGAAGCAAACATCTGAACCCAGGATTGACTAAAATTCCCTCCCGGGAAAATATCCTGGGCATGGAAAGCATCTATTCTCAGGGGGGTTTCCTGTCTCCATGGGCTTCAGGGGAAGAAAGAATAATGAGCTTGTGAGCCGTTGGCCCAGCCAGGGCAGCGGGCCGTGATCTGGGAACTGGGGCTTTGTGGCAAGGTTTTGAAAGAGAGACGGGAGGGATGTTGTGGGTTGAATTGGGTCACCCCCAAATTCCCAGGTTGGAGGCACAGCCCCCGGTCCCTCAGAGTGCGACCTTAACTGGGAATAGGGTCAATCAGACGGAATTCGTGAGGTTGAGGTCACCCTGGAGGAGGCTGGGCCCTAACCTGGGATGATTGGTGTCCTTATTAAGAGGGGAAATTTGGACACAGACACGGACACAGAGGGCGCGCCACGGGCAGATCAAGACGGGGATGAGGATGATGCTTCCACGAGCCCACGGGCGCCCCAAATTGCCAGCAAGCTGCCGAGGCTGGCAGAGGGGTCTGGAACACAGCCCTCGGGAGAAACCAGCCCTGCCTATACCCTGGCTTTGGGTTTCTATCCGCCAAACCGGGAGACAATGAACTTCTGTGGTTCGAGTCACCCAGGCTCTGGTACATTTTTCCCCGCGGCGTGAACAGACTAATACAAGGGTAGGGGCCACAGTGGGGACAGTGGGAGGACAGAGGCCACCCGAGGAAGCTGCCCAGGGGGCCCGGCAACCAATAAGAATGAGCAGTCCCGAGGGCAAGTCCCGGCTTCTCCAAGGGAGTGGGGCCCTTCCCCTATCTGCACATGTGCCCCAGATAGAAAAGCAAGCTAGGTTCCTGCCGTCTCCCGCCGGCAATCTGCTCACACCGTGAAGGAGGAAGTAAAGATGATTCATATTGTTATCTGAGGCCGGAGGGAGACAAACACACTCTGGGTGAGACCCAGCCACTGGAAAGAAATAGAAACGCCCATCATGCCTCGCCCACCGCTGGCAGAACTCAGTATTTTCTCTGCCCCCCAACCTGCCTTCTTTTAGGATTTGCTGGTGGATCTTGTCTCATGCCATGTGGAAAAACCCTTGTGAGAATTCACTCTTCTTCCCCAGAGTCTCCCTGAAAGGAGTTTCATTATCTAGAGTGGCAGTTTCACGGAGGCGTAGGGAGGAAAATCCCAGAACACTGGATATGACTATCTGGAGGACGGAGATCTCTGATGAACAGCAGTGATTTTCGTCTGAGAACACAGCACATCGGCGCGCCCTTTACTGACACCGGGACTGCCCTGGGAATTGCCCTCATGGGTGGTGGGTACAGGGAGGGTCTGGCCGGGCCGGGCTGCTGTCCGCTGCCGTTTCTGGGGCCCCGTGACGTTGGTCTCTCCCTCTTCTCCCCCCCCAGCCTGTGGTTTGACCTCGTGCCAAGTGTTGTGACCCGGTGGCCCCAGGTTGGCTGTCCAGCCTTGTCAACCTCTGCTACTGTGGGAGCAGAGACCTGTTCCAACGCAATGGTGCCCATCTAAACTTGTCTGTCCCCTTGGCCATCTCCCCAACACGCACAGACACGCGCACCCACGAATTCCTCCTCTTTCTTTCCTTACTCGGTGAATGGCACCGACGTCCTCCTGGTCGCCCAGTCTCAAAATCTGTAATCTTGCTTCACCCGAATCTGCCCCGTGCAAGCCATTGGCAATCAATCCCTGGCAGTCTACCTCCCGCGTGTCTTCACGCCTCTCCCATTCCATTTGGCTTTTCCAGGGCCAAGGTCTTCACCGTGTCTCCCTTAGACACTGCAACGGCCTCCAGATTTCACCACTGCCTACCCCCAGCCTTCCCGACCCTGATCCATCCGTCCTGGACCCCAGAGGCATCTTCAGAAAGCACAGCTGCCCAGCCCAGGTCCCTTCCTTCAATGGCTCCTCACTGTCGTATCTGAGATGCTCTGCAGTCTGGGGAGGGGAATCGGCACGGCAGGTGCAGGTGCGTGAGCAGAGAGTTTTCCCCTCCCTGCCCCGTGTTGCTGGGTGGTTAGCAAAAGAAGAGAAGGAAACTTGCTAGTCCTTTCGCATAACGCTGCCCCAGCATGGTGCTCTAAGGAAAGCAGAACCATCTAGTACCCTTTCCACTCTGAGACACCTGAGGGAACATGGCAGGGGGAGAAGCAAAGTGGGCCCAGGCAGGCCAGGGTAGGAGTGAGGACAGAACTAGGGGCACCCACGTGGGCCCTCAGTTTCCAGGTCCGTATCGATGCAAAGTCGGGTCCGAGCCTATAGTGAGAGCCCAGAGAAAGGGGCACTGTGTCCCAGGTCCCCCGCCTGCCACGGGTGACGATGGGCGGAGGGCAGTGCTAATGGTTGGGGTTAGTGATTCCCTTCTTCCCCTCTTGCTTCTGGTGGAACCAGGGCAGGGCTGCAACTTGGCAAAGAGAGATGGTGAGTCCAGCTGGGGGACTCGAGGATGCGGACCTGGGGCCAACCGACAACCCTGAGCAGGGACCGGCTCTTGTCTTAGCACCTCTCACACCCGAGACAGGCACCGGGCCACCCTGGGGCCACTCGGGACCCTCCTGACCCATTGCTGCGTTCGCAATTCCCTCTGTGAGGCTCCTCGCCACCTCCAAGCGCTAGGAGGTCCAGCCACCACGTAAGACCAGCTCAAGCGTGGCCTCCTCCAGGAAGTTTTCTCTGATCTCCTGAGTCAGGATTAACTTTCCCTTCTCTCGCCTCCCTTGGGGCTTTGTTCATCTGGCAAACCACTCATCACGTTTGTGTATTTTTGTATCGGAGCGTGCAACTCCCCAGCACTTGGCGCGGCGCTCGACAGTCGGTACCGAAAAGATGCTTATTGACCGAATAAAGGAAAGAACGAACGGATGAATGTAGTGAGAGCTGCCTTTATCTGGACTCCTCTGCAGTAACCAGCATGGCCTTACGTCTCATTGCTTCTCAACAAACGGCTAACTTGTTCATTTCACGGAGCTTGTGATTAGCATCCTCTTATCTCATGTTATGATTTGTTTTTTTGTCCCCACCTCCTATGGGGGAGAACAAAGGGAAATGCCCAGAGCTTCCCACAAATACGCCTTCTGAATATTCCCAGCAGCGTCGACCACTTGGGGCTCTGTGCCCTGCGCTGGGGTGCGTGGGGAAGGCTGGCTGGCCGGGCTGCCTTCTTGGAGGATGCCCAAACACCTGCTAACCTGAGCGGCGCGGACTCGGGACAGTACCTTTTGGCTATTTTCCAAACTCTGCGCACATCCCTGATCTTCTTGAGTTCGCCTGACCCTGGAGGGGGAGGCAATGCTGACCATGGCCGCCTTGCTTTCTAGACGAGGAGAGGCACTTCTGAGGAGTGAAATAAAGGGCCTGCCCCGGGCCGTGGATGCCTTTAGCTAAAGATCTGGCCCTGCCCAGAGCCCAGGCTGCTTCTTGTCCTGGCTGGGGCAACGCAGGCTCCCATCAGCTCCCCAGTCCTCGGTGACAGGATTCCTGGGGCCGCCTCGCTCTCTTCCGTGGATCAGAGGCTTGTCCCTGCTCCTGAGATCCGGAGGCGAGAGACCAGGATTAGTCTGGCTCCAGGCCAAGGCAATCTTGCTGTCCCCTCAGAGCGGCAGCAGGGCCCGGACACAGCCTGGGCCGCCTAGGGCTTTGTCTAGAAACTTGCACCGACCTCCCCCATCCCCACCCCATGGCCCGTTACCCGCCCTCCTCCCCCAAAGTCTGACTTTCTTTTCAAACCCACAGCTTTTGCAAAGCACTGGAGAGAAGAAATCGGTCTGGAATTTTAAGCCTCTCAGCATAGTTGGCTCTGCCTGCAACCCCGGGGGTGGGGGTGGGGGGGGCGCGGAGGGGGGAGGCTGAAAGCAGGGATGGGTCGCCCTCCAGTCTCCTCGCTCCCGCTCCGGGGTGGAGGTGGGGCTGGTGGTTCCGACTGAGGTCCGAGGCCGCTGCCCGATGCCACTTCCTTGCAGACAGGGCATTGCCGCCCTCCCAGCTCCTCCTGCCGCACCCCTGGAGGGGGGCTCACACTCAGGACAGCCCGCCATGTGCCAGGCACCGCGCAAAGCACCTGCAATGCGCGTTCCCTCATGTCACGTGCACAGTCAGCCTCGTGCAGCCTCCTCCCCTGATGGGACGAAGGCTCAGAGTGTTCAAGGTGCACGTATAAACCCACCCTGTCTGACTCCAGACCTGAGCTCTTGACGGGGCCGGGTTTTAGGATCTGGCTATGGCGGCCCCAGGGGAGGAGTCTGACCCAGGGAGTTTGCCTTCTGGAAGCCTCTTTCCTTCCTGCAGACTTAGATCAGACCCTGCTCCTGATGTACCTTTTTTCCTTGCCTTGGATATAGCGTGCTGACGTTAGCCTCTGCCAGCTCTCGTGAGACCGTGCTGACGTTAGCCTCTGCCAGCTCTCGTGAGACCCTCATTTGTCAACACCCACTGTCACGGCCTCAAGACAAAGGAATGGGGTGACCCAGCGTGAGAGGCTGGGAACCAGGGTGGGATAGAGGTTCACAGTAGGACCTGGCAACTGGCCTGCCCGGGTCCAAGGGCTGGTCCTGCTTTCTGTACGACTTAACCGCTCTGTGCCTCGGTTTCCTCATCTGCGACATGGCGGTGCTATTTTTTTTTTTTTTTTTCATAAACCGTATCTCCCCGGTCAATCAAAAGCGAACGGTTGTGAAATGCACAGACAAGAGTGAAACTCTTGAGTGTCACTCCCAGGCGGGACTTGACTTTTCTTTGGCCCCCGAGTTAGAGGAGGGAGGGTCTCTGTGGCCACCTGCCTGCCCGCTTCAGCTTTCCGCCTCTCCCCCTTCCTCCTCCGGCTCAGCCTCCCTCTGCCCACCAACCAGCACCGGGCCCAGGGCTTCCAGAGAACATAGCTGGAAACCCCCAGGATAACCAGTAGTGATTTACCTCATGTCAGGCGAACGCTGAACGTGGGACCAAAAGTAGCACTGGCCGCTGTTCATCAGTCAAACGGAAGCAGCATTTTCTCTTGTGAGTTTTTGCAAGTTGTGTTAACTCTTCCAGACCCTTCTGACGGAGCTTTCCAGCGGCGCCTGACCTGGGCAGGCTGGGCGGGTCCCGTCCCCAGCGCAGGCACTGGGCCAGGTGAGCGGACTTCCCGAGAACCGAGCTGGGCTCTTTTAGCGCAGGTTTCCGGGGTTCCCGTGCCCATCCTGAGACCCCAGGGCAAGCCCTTGTGCAGAAGTACGTCCCGGCGTGTTGGGCCAGGGAGAAACGAGGGAATCGGCACAACCCAGGTCTTCTTCTCTCGGCCAGGCAGGTCTCGCCAAGGGGGAACTGACATCCAGGTGTGGAGATGGGGCTTCTCCTGGGCCCAAGGACATGTGGCCTCAGGCACATCCTGGCACGTCGCGGCTCCTCGCTGGCCGCATTACATGGACCCCACTCGCACAGATACCTGTTGGTTCTAGCTGTACTGTAGGGAGATTTCTAAAAGAGACCCACGCTTTCTGTTTCCCAGATGCAAAAGTACACTGCAATGCATATCCTCTTACATTCTTATTGCTCCCGACGGGGCCGAACCCTCCTCGCTTTCTCCTACCTCCGTGCCAAATAAATAATTCACCGCAGGCGGAAATCAAAGAGGTAGTCAAAAGAGAGAGAAAACCAGGGGGGCGGAAATCAGGCAAACTGGATGGTGGTGTTCTCTTCCACGAAGCCCGTCACGGCGGCTCTGGGGGGCGGGCGTCCTCGTCTGGCGGGTCGCCAGGATGCCTGCCGCCCGAGGTCTTTTCGCGTTTGCTCGACTGCCTCATTTCAGCAAGGACGGTTCAGCTTCTGAGGGGCAGGCAGGTATTTCTGGAGGCAGCTCGACCGCCAGGCTCGATGGTGAGGAGACAAAAAATAAGCCACCAGGGGAAAGAGGGAGCAGGAGAAGGGACTTCTCAGCGCGGCATCTCCTTTTCTCCCTTTGGCAGGACTAACGCTGAGGAAGGATCGCCAGGATTATAGCATCTGCTCAAGGGAGGCCGTTGAGTACAAATTCCCCATTTCCTTTCCCCTTCCTCCCCGCCTGCCCCATCACGGGAACGTCTGGATTTTCCCTTCACGAGTCATGGCGCGGGCCTGTCCTTGGCCGGCAGTCAGAGCTGCTTCTGACAAGGTTCTGGGATTTCTTGGAGACCACTTCTCAGAGCTTCCGAAAAAGGCACATAATCCAAGTGACTCAGGTTCTCCCCGTGAAAGTGCTCTGTCTTCATTTTCCCATTTCACAGCTCAAAACGAGGGGCAGCGAGGGGTTGCAGGCCTCTTCCAGCCGGTCTGGCCTGCACCTCCTGAGATCGGGAGCCGCGCCAGGGGAGCACCCGAGGAAAGGCCGAGAAGAGACGCTGGCTTGACATGTCCTCTCCTAAAAATTGTTATTCCAGCTGCTCAAACCCCGGGGAAGCCATCATCCGTGGGAAGCGACTGGGCAGAGACCTGCTGCCTGTTGGGTGCCCTCTTGCCGCTGATGGCATGGGATGGACCACTGGATCCGAAACCAGGAGACCCTGCTTGGCCCCCCGCCACCACCTACACTCTACGGTCCCAGAGTGACCAGTCAGTCACTGCCCTCTCCGGACCCTTGCTCTGACATGATTTCTCAGCAGGGAGGGCCCAGAAGTTGCACACAGATGTCACCGGGTTAGCGTAGCATCCCCACCCCCAGCTCTGCACTTTCTATTTATTTATTTTGGACCAGGTCACGATAGCAAATACTTACATGGCATTTACTCTGTGCCAGACCCTCCTCGAAACGTTAAAAATTTTTTTTTCTAATGTTTATTCTTGAGGGAGAGAGAGGCAGAGTGTGAGTGGGGAAAGGGCAGAGAGAGAGAGAGACACACACACACACACAGAATCCGAAGCAGGCTCCAGGCTCCCGGCTGTCAGCACAGAGCCCGACGTGGGGCTCAAACTCACGAGCCATGAGATTATGACCTGAGCTGAAGTCCGACACTTGACCTACTGAGCCACCCAGGCGCCCCCTCAAAACCTTTGCGTATATTAATTCATTTAAACCTTACAATGAGAGCTGCTACTGTTACCATTTCCATTTATAGATGTGAGGCACAGAGAGGTTAAGGTTAAAAAAAAACACAACCGGACAGGTTAAGAGATTAAGCACAGAGAGATTACCTTCCCAAACTCAGTTAACGACAGGGGGCAGAGCTGGGATGGGAAGGCAGCCTCAGCCCAGCTCAGTGCCCTCACCCTGCCGTCCTCACAGCTCTGTCCTCCAGTCCTGACTCTTCTCTCTGGAGGCTACTACTCTCAATAAATTTACGTATCTTTTTAAAAAATCTTGCCTCACGTTTTTACATTTATACACACACACAGGCTCATAAATAGTATATTTACATATAAAACATAGGTGTATATCCTTTCTTTCTTCAGACGAATAGTAACATTTATACTCCCTCTCTCTCTCTCTCTCTTTTTTTTTTTTTGCACAAAATACAAGAATGCGATCTTTCCCTAACAATTTATTCTTTTTAACACCTGCATGGTATATTTCATTGTATCGACCGTAACTTATAAACTACCGCCTGCTGATTCACATTTAGGCTGTTCCCATTATTTTACTATTGCAACAATGCCGCAATGAACATTTTTGCAGATAATAGCATTTCGTGCAAATGAGGCCAGTGGTGAGTAGGCTGGCTCTCCCCTCAAGCCGTTCATGCTCTCTCTAATCCCTGTAACTTGTGAAAATGCTATGTTTCCTGGCAAAAGGGACTTTGCAGATGTGATTACAATTATGGCCCTTAAGGAAGAAAGACTGTGGTGCCTGGGTGGCTCAGGTTGTTGAGCAGCCGACTCGTGGTTTTAGCTCAGGTCATGATCTCATGGTTTGTGAGGTCAAGTCCCACGCCGGGCTCTGCGCTGACCGCGTGGAGCCTGCTTGGGATTCTCTCTCCCTTTCTCTCTGCTCTTTTCCTGCTCACAACACACACACACTCTCTCTCAAAATAAGTAAATAAAGATTTAAAAAAAAAAAAAAGAAAGGTTATCTTGGTTCCTCTGGGTGTACCGTTCAATCCCATGAGCCATTAAAAACAGAATTTTTGGGGCGCCTGGGTGGCGCAGTCGGTTAAGCGTCCGACTTCAGCCAGGTCACGATCTCGCGGTCCGTGAGTTCGAGCCCCGCGTCGGGCTCTGGGCTGATGGCTCAGAGCCTGGAGCCTGTTTCCGATTCTGTGTCTCCCTCTCTCTCTGCCCCTCCCCCGTTCGTGCGCTGTCTCTCTCTGTCCCAAAAATAAATAAACGTTGAAAAATTAAAAAAAAAAAAAAAAAACAGAATTTTTTTCCCAGCCGGAGGCAGGAGAGATGAGGGGATGCCAGAAAGATTTGAATCACGAGAAAGACTCCGTCCCCCATTCCTGGCTTTAAAGATGGAGGGGACCATAAGCCAGGGAATGTGGACAGCTTCTAGAAACCAAGAATGAGCCCTGGCCAACAGCCAGCAAGGAAAGGGGGACCTCAGTGCTACAATCACGTGGCACTGAATTCTGCCAACAGTCACAGTGAGGCTGGGGCTAAATTCTCCCCCAGGATCTATACCTAAGAGCACAGGCCACCAACCCCTTGGTTTCAGCCTTGTGGGACCTGGAAGAGAGAAACCAGTGGAATCTTCTTCTTCTTCTTTTTTTTTTTTTTAATGTGTATTTATTTTTGAAAGAGAGAGAGAGAGAGAGAGAGAGTTTGTGCAAGCAGGGGAGGGGCAGAGAGAGAGGGAGACACAGAATCTGAAGCGGGCTCCGGGCTCCGAACTGTCGGCGCAGAGACTGACATGGGGCTCGAACTCACGAACCGCGAGATCACGACCTGAGCCGAAGTCGGACCCTTAGCCGACTGAGCCACCCAGGTACCCCCAGCTGAGCCTTCTAACTCTCCAACCACGAGATCATAAACCTGTGTTATTTTAAACACTACGTTTGTGGTAGTCAATTACAGAAGTAATAAACACACTGCGGGTGTGGGTCAGAGCTGGGTCAGAGACTATACGCATTTAACATTTCGATAGATACCGTGACACTGCTCTCCCTGGAAGTGTAACCAATTTACAACTTCACCACTTCTATCGGAGGAGCTGTCCCCCACTCTTCACTCACTTAGTATGTAATCAAGCTTTCAGAACTTTGTCAATTAGATATAGGAGATTGCCTTGAATTTGTGCTTAGGACAGCAAGACCATTGTTTCAATTTAGATTCCACGTCCACCTGGAGTCGTTTTGGGTGCAGAGAGATGCCTGATAGAAAATGCCAGGGCTCTCCTGGGGCACGTCACTGTCAAACAGGCGTAGAGGGACGGCTCAGTTTCTCCTCCTGTGCAATGAGAGGCAGGTAGGGAGGGTGCTGGGATTGGCCCCCGCTTGGGTAGGGGAGCTTGGGGCCCTGGGGTGTCAAGTCAAGGAAGACTGAAGTCGGTGGCCAAGCGCAGCTGGGCACAAAGGAGGAGTCCGGACGGTGTCTCCTAGGGAGTAAGGACAAAGGCGGTCTGAAGCCAGCTGCAAAAACTGGGGTTCGGGGCACGTGTCTGTCAAGCGCATGGGACAGCGGTGTGCAGAGGGCAGAGCTTTCGGAAGAGCCCCAAGACCCTGCTTGGGCTTGGAGCCAGCAGTGAAATGGCTGTGATCTCTGCAAGAGATCTGGGAGGGAGGGGAGTCTGGGGCAGGCTGACTGAGAAACAGGAGCTCGGCCCCAGACCCGGTGGGGTCAGTTCAAGGTGGGCATCTGGGGCCTCAGTCCTTCCCTGTCCGGCCAATTCCGGAGGGAGGAGCAGACGGGAAGGTTGGGAGAGTGAGCAGCCAAGTGAGGGTCCAAGGGAGGGAAGCAAGCCTAAACAACAAGAGCGCAGTGACAGCTGGGGGTGAACCAAGCCACGCAGCGGCCAATGGAGCGCCCCCTAGAGGCCCAATGCTAGAGGACCCGTGAGAAAACCAGAGGGAAGACAGGTTCCAGCCACAGTCTTTCTAGAGACTCCACTGCAGTGGTAAGAAACCGCGGGAGGAAGAGTCTGGATTGTGAAGCTGGGAAGAACTGAATTCACATCCTCGCTCCGGAACTTGAGTTTCTGTACCCAGTAGGCGAGTGTAAGGATGTGAAATAGACATACATATAAACGCAGTATACATCTACGTATGTGCCTGTGTATTTGTGTGTGTATCCTTATATGCATATATGTATACATATACATGCACAAAAATTTATACACATATACACATACGTGCCACGGGTACACAGTGGTACGTATGCATGTGCCCGTACAAGAAAGTGAGCCCTCGCGTACTTCGCACACTAGGCTTTCGGAATTAATTAAAATGTGTCTGAAAAACCACTTAGTGCCTTTACAGATGGAGAACAAATCTGGTGATATGCCCGGGGTCACTCCCCGAAAGACACGAACGCTGATCCCCTAGGTCCCAGCGCTGTGCATTTTCACGCTGCCCACCTGTGTCCAGGCGCCCAGGGACGATGACAAGCCCCTTTGAAGAGGACAGACACCTTTCGAGGGAGAGCACCGCCCCACGGGACCCGTTAGCTCAGTATCAGAGATTGTTCCGGGGTGGTTATGATGCTCCCCCTGCAGATGGCTAAGGGGGGAGCCCCAGGTTCCCTTGTGGAGTTGGGATTTGGCCAGCGAAGTACAGAACTCAAAGGAAAATGTCACCACGGCAAACAAAAGTTGCAGAACCAAGGCATTTTCTCTCTCGTACAGAAATAGAAAGGATTATTATAATTGACCTCTCCCTGGGGCAGGGCGAACTCTAGAGAAAATGAAACTTGGAAATGAGTCATTTTTGGATTATTTAAGTAGCTTTCAGATGTCAGTTCACACACTGCTGTCCCAGGCTCACCTGGGTGCCTGTTGAGACGACAAATTCTGGGGTCCCCCTTTGACCCGCTAAACTAAGTCTCAGGGGGATGAGGTTTGAGACGATGATTTGCATCAGGCTCCTCCGGGTGATTCTGCTTTGTATCCAGAGGGGGACGCTGCTGTCGGGGACCCTGGAGAGAAGGCAGTCCCGCGGGCTGCTTGCCTGGGTGACAGGAAGTCCCCTACGCGGAGCCAGCCTGCCCTGGTGGCACACAGCCTCGTAGGAAGCTCCTTCCCCAGAGCCTCCCTTCCCCCTCTACCTGCCGCCGGTTCCACATGCTTTCCAGAAAAGTCAAACTGGACACTTTCAACATGACAGCCTTTCAAGGGTTCAGTGTCAAGGAGGCAAGTCTAGTCTTTGTTGCTCCCCAAACTCCTCCTGGGGTCCCAGGGCCTCTTTCCGCGTCTCAGCGGCTGTCACAGCGATGCTCACCCAGGCCTCCTTCCATTCAGGCTCTGTTTCCTTCTATGCTGGAGTTAACTAAGGTATTCTGCTGTCACCTTGCTCATGCACTCGAGAGTGCCGGCCCCTCAGTGTGTCGCTTTGGGTCCACGTGTGTTAATGGGAGTCGTCTGCAGACGTGGGCTCGATCCCGTGGCTGCTGTGGTGTGGGAATGTCAGTGTCAGGCGGGAGGAGGGCTGCTGGGCCAGGGAGGGTCTCTGCAGTTCTGTTACGTCATCTACGTCTGTGGTTAAGCCCTGAATCTGAGACGACGGTGACACATGCCACCGTGTCGTCATTCGAATATTCCAGTCGTCTTGATTCCCGCCCCGTTCTGGCCACTTTTTGCCGGTGCTAAGTTGCGTTTCCTCTCATCTCCGTTTTTGCTCACTCTGTCTGTAGGACCAGATGCGGCCCTGGCTCTTAACTATCAATGTCCCTCTCCACCCCGCGGTTACATGGTGGGGATGTCCCACGGAGATGTGGGTTACGGATCACGTTCTCCGGAAGCTTCTGTGCTCTCAGACACCAGGCCTACAATTCAGGTGGCAGGTGGAGTGTGGGATTCTTCTGGGATTTCTTCATGCAGATGTAAGAAAGTAGAAGTGTGTGTTATGATTTTCTACCCTTTTTTTTTTTTTTTTTTTTTTTTGCCCCAAAGGTAGCATATTGAATATACTACTCTATTTTGTTTTCTCACTCCAGGAAATCCTGGAGAGCTTACGATCATCATTGTTATTTTTCACAGTAGCACTGTATGCAATCCTTTCTATGCATGTACCATCGCATCTTCTAACAGTTTTGTGGAGATATAAGTCATCAGCCATACGATCTAGCTATTTAGAGTGTATACTTCCATTTTTAGTATATTCGGAGATGTACAACTTTACACGGCACTGTAGCTTTTCAGCCAGTCACCAGTGAAGAAAGAACTGGGGTTATTTCTAATCTGTTACTATTAAAAAGAAAAGAGGCAGGGAACATTCTAGTTTCTGCCTCTTCGCATAGATCGTGGGTCCTCCTGTAGGATGAAATGGCTTGGAATAAAAGTGCAGCGGGACTGGGGGTGTGCGCATCCGAATGTTGGTGTCTACACGTTCTCTGGGCCGATCGTACTACTTTCCCACTGACCACGAGGGAGGGGGCTCTGCCTCCCCATTCCCTCCGTCCCCTCACCCCCCACAGGCCGGTGTGGGATATTATTATTCTTTAATATTTTTACTTATCTGAAGAATAAAAAAAAATGGCATCCCTTTGCAGTTTCAATGAGTCGTCAATTATACTTTTATTCTAAAAATAGATTTTCCGTTGTGGTAGCCAGCCTCCAGGATGACTCCCAATGACCCCAGCCTGCTTTGTATATTTCCGCCCACAGTCAGGGCCGGCCCGTGTGCCGCGTAGAAAGGAGCAGGGGTATGACTTCTCCGGCACGGTCATCAAGTGCCCCTTCACCTGCCCTCCCGGATCGCACGCTCTGGGGGAAGCCGGCTGCCCTACGGTGAGGGCACGCTGTCGAGGTGCGTGTGGAAAACCCACCAGCCAGCACCAACGTGCCAGTCGTGTGAGCGAGCCACCTTCGGAGCAACTCTCTAGCCCCAGTCGAGCCTCCGGATGACTGTGGCCCCAGCTGGCATCTCACCGCAACCTCGAACCAGAACCCTGCCTTCAGAAGCGGGATAGATAATGAATGATGGTTGTGGTCTTAAGTCCCCGGAGTGATTTGTCGTGCAGTGACAGAGAGCCACTCTATCCACTGCAGGTGCAAAGCATAACTGCGACGTCTTAGCATGTTCTAAAAGGTGGCTTAATACCAAATGAGGTGTAAATTCACACGCCTTGACATAAATCAGTGCTTTCTATCTCAGCTTTAATTGTCACTGATGATTGCTTGCGCCTGTATTCTGCTTTAAAGAGAAACTATCAGCATGTGTATTTACAGTCTTTAAGGGACGCAGGGTGTCCCATCTCATTCCTGCCTCCTGGACTGTCCATTCCAGCCTGACCCAACTTTGCAAGGCTTCCCAGGAGTTTGGGGTCAAAACTATTAACTTCTACTAAAAACTCTTTTCTTTTTTCTTTTTTTTTTTTCTTTTTTTAATCCACTCGGAGGGTTCTTGCCATCTGTTCCATGGTACTCGCATTTCTAGTACAAGCGTTTCTGGTCTTGCCTCCTGGCCGGGGCCCAAATTGCTTGTGATTGTTTCCTTTGCGAACCAGACAATGACTTTGCTTTGTTTTGTCTCTACCTGACCCACTTCTCCAGCCCAAGACCTGCCCTTTCCGGACAGGACCTGTTCACGGAGCCGTCATCTGAATTTTGCACTTACGCATACAGCTTCATAACGAATTGGTAGCAAACAAGACCAGCGGTTGGAACTGGCAGAAACATTATTAATTTACAGCCACATTCGACAGTTAAAAAAAGCAACTTGGTTATAAAAGAGCCTGGTGAAGAAAGGGAACGTTCACAGGGGGTTTCCTCATCAACTCGAGGCAGCCTGCTTGTCAATAAATCCACTCTCTTCACTTGAACACAACCTAGAGACGGAGGTAACTTTGCACAGAGCATTAAAGATTGATCATGCATGAACCGCCCTGCCCGGGATTCCAGTGGTTCTAAGCCTGACTTTTCTAGAGACTCTTCAGAGTGTCCAGATATGTCTATTCTAAAGATCGAAGAACTCATTTTGAAAGCCAAGTTTTACCTGGGTGGCTCAGTCAGTTGAGCGTCCGACTTCGGCTCAGGGCATGATCTCGCGGTTCATGAGTTCGAGCCCCACATCGGGCGTGTTGCCGTCGGGGAAGAGCCCGCTTCGGAGCCTCTGTCCCTCCCTCTCCCTGACCCTCCCCTGCTTGCGCTCTCTCAAAAATAAACAATCATTAAAAAAACAATAATAAAATAAAAGACTAAGTTTTAAAATAGGGATGTATAAATACTTTCCTTTTGGCTTCAATACCTCTTCTGTATGGAGGGGACTTATTCCTGAGGTGTCAAGGCTGTGCTGCCCCATAGGGTAGCCACTGGCTACGTGTGGCTATTTAAATCTAAATTCAAAATAATTCATATTAAGCTAAATTAAAAATTGAGCCCTTCAGTCACACTAGCCGCATTTCAAGCGCTCAGTAGCCACGTGTGGCTCGTGGTTGCTGCCCTCAAGACTGCAGATTATAGAACAGTTCCAGAGTTTGGAAAGTTCTATCGGTCAGCTCTGGTTTAGCGTTTTGCCTGGTCCCTTTTGTGTGAAAACAAACAGAACAAAGCTTCCCTCCCCCCAACCCCGCAAAGGCACAGGACTGCTAGAGTCAGAATGTTCTGCCTCAGATCTAGCTAACATTTCCTGAGTAGGGAGACTCCATGGTTAAAAATAATCAAGTTTTGATTATTGAATATATGAAAGCCAAGACATAATTCTCTCCCTTCCCTGTTAAAAACAAATAACAACAAGAAAGAACTCGAAGAAAACATGGGGTTCTCTTCCTGGGTGTTTGTGATATTTTGACACATGGAGGAGAGATAATGCTTTCCGACCTTACAGAAGCAATGCTTGCGAGAGCTAGTTAATGTTTGCAAATCCTTCTGAAGATCGAAAGCACAGTTACATAAGTGCCAACTGCTATTCATTATTTATTAGCATCCGTATTATGACGGATTTTCTCCAGATACGTGCACTTCAAAAATATATTTTGTACATCCAACTCTTCTGGAATTAAAAAGGGGAAATAAAACAAACTCAAAAAAAAAAAAAGAATGCATGGAAAATCTGCTACGTTTCATAAGTTACAGTCAAGAATATTCTTCAGGGAATACGGGTCCCCTTAGGAACCTTTGTGAGTTTCCCCTGCTTAACAGGAACAAGCCTATATGGGTGACATGTCCCTAGCCAACGCCAGTTATGAGCACACAGCCACTAATAGAAGTAATAATGAACGTTCATTGAAAACTAATGTCAAGCTTTGGCTAAGAGCTTCACATCCATTAAGGCATTTACCCCTCACTAGATCCACAAGTCAGGAAGTATCATAAGTTAACTATCCCTATTCTATAGATACTTCCAAATGAGACAACAGCGGGTTTCCCGAGAGTACTAGGTGGCCAGGGACCGTAAAGTCTGGACAGGTGGAGTTCGGCATTCTGTGGAGGGATTTGAGTCTGGTCGTTTCTGGAGGAAAAAGCCCTGAGTGGAAGTGGGTTCACATTTTATGCCCTCCAAGAGGGGAAACAATCCATCTGAAGCCCCCAAATTCAATGCCGGTTGAGACTGGGGTGGGTGATCTAGACAAGACAGAATGCTTTACAAATGAAAAAAATTTATATCAGTGTATCCAGGGGTTCCGATCCATTAGAAAGGAGGACATTTGGAAAACTGAAATTCTACTGAAGAATCTACTGAGGGATCCTACTGTCCCACAGTTTGTGGGAAAAGGAAGACAGCGCTGACACCTACTATCCCTCTAGGTGATCTGAAGGTGAAACACTTATGAAACCCTTTCCTGTGATGGAATACTTAAACAGATTTAGCGACTCACCCTTACCACCTTCATGATGCTTAAGGAGGCTAAACTTTCCATTAAAATGTCACAAAGCCAGAAGTTCCCTTCCCACCCTGCCCTGATACATAAATTGGTGAATATTTGAGAAGTAAGGTTCTAATGACCTCACCACTAGCAGTTTGCCTGGGGTGGGGGTGGGGGTCCATGCACAAAATCTCTGAGCGTTTTTTTATGTGTTTTTTTAAAAAATGTTTATTTATTTTTGAGAGACACACAGAGAGAGAGAGAGAGACAGAGCTCAAGTGGAGAAGGGGCAGAGACAGGGAGACAGAATCTGAAGCAGGCTCCAAGCTGTCTGCACAGAGCCCGATGCAGGGCTTGAACTCACGAACCATGAGATGATGCCCTGAGCTGAAGCTGGATGTTTCATGGACTGAGCCACCCAGACGCCCCTCTGAGCATTTTTTTTGAACAACGTATGCCAAGGACAGTCTGGAAGGGTCTGTCTGTGGTGATGGTGAGGGCTCTGTGGTTCCTACAGACAGAAGAGTCTAGCAGAATCCCAAAGGGAACGCCCCCTGGTTTTATGGAGGAAGGCTTCTAAGAAGAGGGGACTCCTGGGGGTCTCTGGTTGTCCCTGAGGGATCCCAGTGCTGTGCCAGTGGAAACTGCTGTGTCCATCTTTCTTCCTTCTTCTCTGGAGAGCAGGGGCTTGGATCTGAAAGGACCCGAACAAAGCATAACAAGGCAAATATTTAGGAAACAAAACCTAAAACCGCCCCTACATTTGTCTCCCCATCTTAAAAAAATTTTTTTGATGTTTTTATTTCTTCTTGAAGGAAAGAGAGACAGAGCCTGAGCGGGGTAAGGGCAGAGAGGGAGACACAGAATCCAAAAAACGGGCTCCAGGCTCCAACACTCAGAACTCAAGAGCTCTGAGATCATGACCTGAGCCCCATTTCGAACGCTTAACCGACGGAGACACCCAGGCGCCCCTAGCTCCCCGTCTTAATCATGGGGCTGTGAGTTGCCACCCATCTTGGGGTCACTTTCCCAGACTTGTACACAGCGGGCTGGGACCAGCTCCGTTATCGGTGAAAACCTGAACAGACTGGAAATTGACAAAGACGGGAGGGAGGGGGTGCGTTTTACTGTAGGTGCCTAAGAGAGGAGGTGACAACACTTGGGCACATTTAAGCTCATTGATATTCACCCTAAGCCTTAATTATTTTCATGTAAGTCACAGGAAGATTTTCGATATGGTCGTGAACCAAATTACTTCTACATTCCACAGCTCCGTACTCTCTGACCTGTTATCTTCGTCTTCGATGTTCCCCTCTTGGAGCAACTGATCAGCGTAGGTGCCGGGAAAGGCCCAGACTGCCCGGTGCCTGTGCAGTTTCAGTCCTGGGATGAGTAATGGGATGTGGGCACAAGGTCTCCTCGGCTGCTAGAGCTTGCATATTTCACCAGAAAAGCAATCCGTATATTAGGAGCCAACCTTGCAAAGACTTTTCTATTACTTGGTTCTTTTTGGCTTCTTCAGAAGTGGTTTCCCACCCTCGAGGAGCTTGCGGTCCCCTGGGGCAGAGGAAACAGACCCTCGGATCTGTCTCCTGTGAGTCTCTTCATTGTAGTGTGAGTTCTGAGAGGGCAGCAGTCGCCAGATCTGTTCCCTGAAAGTACGGTCAGCACCCGGAACAGGGTCAGCAGTAACAGGGGTTCACTGTGCAGTTGCTGAATAAATCTAAGGGGAAAGACAGGGGGACACAAGAAAGATACCTAGGGGTATAAAACTTAGCAAGAGAGCCTCTTAACTACCACCGCGAAGACAGAGCAAAGATTTACAAAGAAGGTGGTATTTAGTGTTCTCATTGTTACCGAGTTTTAACTGAACCCAACGGTTAACTGAGCAGTAACCCACCAACCTGCCAAATGTGAAGTTTCCAATTAGCAACGGAGCCCGTACTGCAACTCACCCCGGTATTTGATTTCAATTTAAAAGCATAATCTCAGGGCGCCTGGGTGGCTCGGTCGGTTCAGCATCCGACTCTTCATTTCGGCTCAGGTCATGATCTCACCATTTGTGGGTTCGAGCCCCACACTGGGCTCTGTGCTGACAGCAAGGAGCCTGCTTGGAATTCTTTCTCTCTTTCTCTCTCTCTCTGTCCCACCCCTGCACTCTCTCTCTCTCTCTCTCTCTCAAAATAAAGAAATAAACATTAAAAAAGATAAATAAATAAACGCACAATCTCTCTGAAGGCACATTTCCCAAAATGCATGTATAGTTCCTTTAATACTCAGTTCCAGGTACTTTTATTTTATGCTTGCATTTTACGGATTGAACAGTTGCGGAATGGCATATGTTGACTAGAATCAAGTGTTACCTGTGTCGCAGTTATCGGCAAGTCAGGACATGAGGCGCGATGCTTGATTTTGAACCAGAAGATTGCAGCAGGCTGGGCAGCATGGATCATTCATTCAGGAAGGTCTGTGGGTGAATACCGTGTGGGGAGACAGAGCTCTGATAAAATACGGGGCGTCCTCGTTGAAGGCCGAAGTGAATCATCTTTGTGAGGCCGCTTGAAGGCGAGGAGATGGGCGAGGTGAATTCTCAATGTGATGCTGTCCACTTGTGAATCATGACAACTGACATGGCACAGATATTTATTTACCGATCGCCGCGTGCAAGGCCCGTGCTGTTTGTTAAAGAATATACATAATGGGTTGTGAGAAATGGTCCCTGCCTCTGAGGACCTCACGCTCCGTAGAAACACATCATCGGAAGGACAGATCATACGAGGCAGTGAGAAGTGCCAAGAATGTGTTGGTTCCCACCCACCACTCGGCCTTGCCTTCCTCAGTGCTCTGCTGCCCCTCAGTCCCAGCCCAGACCCAGGGCCACTTATGACAGACAGGAAGTGTATAAAGAGTCCTGGCCCCACACCTGGGCGGCTCAGTCGGTTAAGCGTCCGGCTTCGGCTCAGGTCATGATCTCACGGTCCGTGCCGTGTGTGCAGTGCATTCATACGTGTTTGCGATATCGTGTGTTCTTTTTCTCAAAGTAGACTCTCCAGTCGTATCAGCCTGAGGCCCCCCCCTTACAAACTCCTGGCTCTGCCCCTGCCTGCGAGCGGGGTCTGGAGTGTCTTCAACCTGGGGCATCCAGGTGGCCGGGATCCACAGCCGCCCCACCCCCCTGTTGGCCGGGATGAGGGCTGGCTTCCCACCCCGGTCCCTCCCTAGGTCCAGCCGGCCGTGCTGACCATCAGGCTCTAGGCGGGTCTCCGTAAGGACCAGACGTGTGCTCTGAATTGCTAGCCCATCCCTGGGCTGCGGGAGACTGGGACCAAGGCCATGAAGAACGGGCCGGTGAGGAGGCCAGAAGACGGAGCAAAGGCAGGAGGCAGGGAGCACAGAGCAGCTTCGCAGGGGTGGCAGCTGGTTCCCGGCTGGGCTGAGGGGGGACGCAGAGGGGAGCGGGGATGGGGGGCTTCTGCCAAGCGTGAGCTCTCCAAATGGCAGGGTAGTAACGGGGGCAAAGCCTCCCAACGTGCAATTCTGGCGTGTGAATAAATTCGCGGGAGCAAGCAGCACTCGCTGTGCCCTTTATAGAGCAGTTCGGTGCCACGCTTTCCAGCTACGGAAAGGATGATCGGAGACCTTTACGGAAATGCTTCCAGGCCCGGCGGATGTGATGGATTTGCCCCGGGGAAGGGGTCCCGGTGGTGGCTGCCCCAGCCGGCTGAGGTGGAGCTGCACTGCCGCAGGCTTTTTGGCTAGAGTCCTGCAGTGGGAGGCTCGTGTCATCAAAGAGATATTAGACAGTAGACAGTCCTCCTGGGGCAGCGATATAAACAGAGGCCCGTAGAGGGAGGAGAGGCTCGTCTAGACTTCAGAGCTGGCTTTGTGGCTTCGTATTGATCTCTTCTGCTGCTGCTAACTCTGCTTAGAAAATACACCTGCTTGCCTTCCTGTTGTCCCTGTGCCCGCCTTTCGCCAGAGGGAATCCCCACTCTTGTTGCCCTTGGGGTTCATTGCCGAGTGCTCACTGGCAACCGGTCATTTGTGGGGTGCGTGAGAAAGGGGCACGCTCTTGACCCGGGTCAGCTATCTGGCCTATGTACGCTACTGCCTCCAGGATAAATGTTCTCGGCGTGGCATTCAGAATCCTCGTTCTAGAAACACTCCCCACCCTACGCATGCCTTGGCCAAGCTGGACTGCAGACCTCCCCTGACTTGCCCTGTACTTTCTGTTCTCCCAACTTGGCTCGTGCTGTGCCTGGAATGCCCCACCCCCATCACTGGCTCTATCAACCCCACCACCCTTTTTCTTTTTTTTAAGTTTTTAATGCTTGTTTATTTTTTCAGAGAGGGAGGGAGACAGAGTGTGAGCGAGGGAAGGGCAGAGGGAGAGGGAGACACAGAATCCGAAACGGGCTCCAGGCTCTGAGCTGCCAGCACAGAGCTCGACGCGGGGCTCGAACTCACGAACCGTGAAGTTATGACCTGAGCGGAAGTTGGATGTTCCACCGACTGAGCCCTCCAGGCGCCCCACCACAGCTTCCGACTGCGGTTGCCCGCGTTCATGCTCCCTCCTCTTTTGGAATCCCTCGCAGGAAACCAAGGAATGGACCTGACCGTGGTTTGGGCTCAGAGATCAAGCGGGTAAGACCTAGAGATCAACCAGGTGTTGCCAACTGACCACTGGAGGACAGTTTTCCTGGTGAATCAGTCAGAAGCAGAGTTCGTTTTAGCAGCAGGCCGTGGAACACAGTGGATGTAGCGGGTTGGCTCGTCTTTAGGCAAAAACCCACAAAGAGAAAAGGATGGGTCTAGTTGGGAGATGTTATAAACCCTGGCAGGCCCTCCGAAGAAGGCTACAGACATCGCTTGGTTTAGAGAAAGGACTTCGGCTTTAGACAGAAACTACATTTTTTTGAATTACTCTGGACGACGAAAGTTCTAGTTAAAATAACAGGACTTTCAAAGGATTCATCATTTCCTTAACATGTATTGACTGAGTGCGGGTGTGGCCCAGACCCCCTCCCATGAAGCCTCTGTCCTCCAGGTGCTAGGCGTGCTGTGCAAGTCACTGCCACCTGTCAGCCTCAGCTGCAGAGACACCCCTCACCCCAAATCAGGCTCCTTACCAGGACAGCCCATGTGCAGTAACTGATGAGTTTTGGCAGGAGAGTAGGGGACAGAGATGAAGGGCCGGTGTAGCTCCAGGTCTCCCCCCGTGGGGTTGGCTGAGTCTGTTGTCGGGCTCCAGTCTGTTTGCTGTTGCCTCTGCCCATTCCCGCTGCCCCCCAAGCCCGGCCATGGTGCCGATCAGGGATTCCTTCAGGCACCCCCTACATGCTGAACTCCCACTCAGCGTCTGCTCGCTGAGGAATCCAACCTTCAACAACCTGCTTTTTGACTAGCATTGTGGACAATTACCCAGGATTTTTCAGCTGGATTCTACACGTTTGAGAACTACTTAGAATCTCCCATTGATTCAGAGTGGATCTTCCCAGATCTCTAGACGTATTTAGTAAACAAACGAATGGATGCTTGAATGAAGCTTCAAACCGGGTTGGAAGGCAACATGCCCAGGTCTAACGTTTCCTGCGGATTTTTCCTAAGTTCTCCTCTCTTCTTCACGTTCAGGCACACCGGTCAGAGAAGACGACTTCCCAGAGAGAGGAACGTGGCTCTTCAGTGAGCATATATGCAATCCTTCAATTATATTCTGATACCAAAGTCCAAAGCAGCGCCAAGATTCGAGATAGAGTGTCCGCTGCCCTGCTCCAGGACGCTTTCCATGACTTCTCTGCATTCTTCTTGGGATCTCTTTGGAAGGGTCGGGAGGTATTTCTGCTTTTTGTGTGACAACCCCTGTTGTTTCGTAGCCTCACAGGTCAGCAAGGACCCTGGCTTTGGCCCGCAATGACAGACACAGGCCGCAGGGGATTTGGAATCTGTTGACGTACTTCGTACGGGGAGGGCTTCTGGTTGAATGGGCCAGACCAGGCCTCTGAGCATCCAAACAGCATTCAAGTGAAGAGAAGTGAGGGAGGCTGAACCTTTCCTGCAACTCAGAGCTCCAAGGACAGGTGTAGATCTTACCAAACTGTGCAAACGTTAAATGGGCAATTTCAAATGTTTCATGAAAAAAAATAATTGGTCTAAGAGCCAGAAAACTTGGGTTCTGGGCCTGGCTCTGCCTCCAACCAATTGGGAAATCCAGGGCAAAACAATGCACTTACTCATAAAAATATCTGTTTTTCATAGATAAAACACAGGTGATCAATTAGCTGCTATTTGAAATCTTTATGGCTAAACAAAGCTATGGAGTGGATTCTCTCTCTCTCTCTCTCTCTCTCTCTCTCTCTGTTTTAAAGTTTTTATTTACTAAAGTGATCTCTATGCCCAATGTGGAGCTTGAACTCATGACCTCAAGACCAAGAGTCACGAGTTCCTCTGACTGAGCCAGCCAGGTGCCCCAGAACTGCTTTTGCTAGATGAAGTATTCTATAGATATCAACTCGATCAATGGATCAATGGTGTGATTCAATCACATCCTACTGATTTTCGTCCTGCTGGATCTGCCCATTACCCATAGGGGTGTCAATCATAAGATTTATTCATAGATTTCCCTGTGTAGTTCTATCAGTTTTGTTGCATGTATTTTGATGCTCTGTTTTTAACATTTATTTATTTTTGAGACAGAGACAGAGCATGAACGGGGGAGGGGCAGAGAGAGAGGGAGACACAGAATCTGAAACAGGCTCCAGGCTCCGAGCGGTCAGCACAGAGCCCGACGCGGGGCTCGAACTCACGGACCGCGAGATCGTGACCTGAGCCGAAGTCGGCCGCTCAACCGACTGAGCCACCCAGGCGCCCCATGATGCTCTGTTTTTAAATACATACACATTAAGGATGATTTTGTCTTCTTGGATAATTGACCCCTTTATGTCATGACCCTTTTTATCCCTTATAACTTTCCTTGCTCGGAAGTCTGTTTCTGGAATCCATATAGCTACTCCCATTTTCTTTTGATTAGTATTAGCATACTGTATATTTTTCCATACCTTTACATTTAATCTATATTTTTATGCCTATAGTGAGTTTCTTAAAAAAATTTTTTTTAATGTTTATTTATTTTTGAGAGAGAGACAGAGCGTGAGCAGGGGAGGGGGAGAGAGAGAGGGAAACCCAGAATCCGAAGCAGGCTCCAGGCTCTGAGCCGTCAGCACAGAGCCCGACGCGGGGCTCGAACTCACAGCCCACGAGATCATGACCTGAGCTGAAGTCGGATGCTCAGCTCCGTGACTGAGCCACCTGGGCTCCCCACCTACCTATAGCTGAGTTTCTGTAGATAAAATGTATTTGGGTGTTTTGAAAATGTGCCCAGTCTCTGATTTTTAATTGTTATATTTTGACCACCGCTCTGTTAAATAATTATTTATATACTTGGATTAATATTTGTTACCGTTCTCTATTCATTGCTTTTTTTCATTGCTTCTCCTGTTTCTCCTCCTTCCTCTCCTGCCTTCTACTTTTTTTGCCTCTCTGGTTTTAATTGAACATTTTGTAAGATACCATGTTTTCTCCTCTTTTTGTGTATCAATTATACTTATTTTTATGAACTTTTTTGTGGTTTCCCTTGAGTTTGCAATCTATATTTAAAACTAAGCCAAGTCTTACTTTCAAATAACACGATTCCCCTTCCCAGGTAGTGTAATACTTTACAGAAGTGTTCCCAGTTCCTCCCTTCCATCACTTACTAGATTCATTTCTATTATCTGTGAGCTTTAATCACTGTGTTCAGTGTTGCTGCTATTATTTTGAGTGAACTGTTATCAGTTACGTTACATTAAGAGTAAGAAAAGTAGAAGATTTTATGTTCATTTCATTTGTTCCTTCTTAACACTCTTTCTTTATATACGTCTGAGTTTTTGACCAATATCATTTTTCCTCTTTATGTGGAACTTCTTTTAAGATATTTTTTTTTTGAGAGACAGAGAGAGATCACGCATGCTTATGCCTGCACACAAGCTAAGGAGGGGCGATGGAGAAGGAGGGAGAGAATCTTTTTTTTTAACGTTTATTTATTTTTGAGACAGGGAGAGACAGAGCATGAACGGGGGAGGGTCAGAGAGAGGGAGACACAGAATCTGAAACAGGCTCCAGGCTCCGAGCTGTCAGCACAGAGCCCGACGCAGGGCTCGAACTCACGGACCGCGAGATCATGACCTGAGCCAAAATCAAGAGTCCAACATTCAAACTGACTGAGCCATGCAGACACCCCATGTTTTAAGAATTTATTTTTTTAATGTTTATTTTTGAGAGAGAGAGAGAGAGAGAGAGGGAGGGAGCGGGAGCAGGAGAGGTGCAGAGAGAGAGGGGGATGAGGATCCGAAGTGGGCTCCACGCTGACAGCAGTGAGCCTGATGCGGGGCTCGAACTCATGAACCATGAGATCGTGACTTGAGCCAAAGTCGGATGCTCAACCAACTGAGCCACCCAGGAGCCACAAGAATTCCTTATAAGGCAGGTCTACTACTGGTGACAAATCCTCTCAATTTTTGTCTGAGAATGTTTTTTATTTCTCCTTCACTTTTGAAGAAAAAAATCCACTGGATATAGAATTTTACATTGGTGATTTTTTTTTCCTTTCAACTATTTGAATATTTCATTCCACTCCCTTTTAGCTAGCATGGTTTCTGAAGAGAATTCTGGCGTAATTCTTATCCTTCCTTCTGTATAAGTAAGATTGCTTCCCCCCTCCGGCTCCTACCAAGATTTTCTATTTGTCTTTGACCGTATACGATTTGAATATGATATGCCTAGGTCTAGATTTTGTGATATGATGCTGCTTGGTATCTCCCGAGCTGCATGGATCTATAATCTAGTGTTTATCATTAATGTTGGAAATTCTCAGTCATTATTGCTTCACATATTTCTCTGTTCCTTTCTTCCTCTTCCTTTTACTATCCCCATTACACGTATGCTACACATTTTCTACTTATCTCCAAGTTCTTGGATATATATTCTGCGTTATCTTTCATATTCTTTTTTTCCTTCATTTTGCATTCCAATTTTGAAAGTTTGACGTTTCTTCAAGCTCCCGGACTCTTTCCTCAGCGGTGTCCAGTCTATTCGTCAGCCTATCAGTGAATGACATTCATCACCTTTAGCATTTTTCGCTTTGGTTTTCTGTGGTTTTGATTTCTAGGATTTCCTTTCCGTTTGTTCATATGCTGTCTGTCTCTGCCTACATTACTATCTATTCTTGCATGGTAGCTTCTTTTTTCATAAAATCCCTTGGCAGATTAGTCATAATTGTTTTATTTTTTTTTAATGTTTATTTATTTTTGAAGGAGAGAGAGAGACAGAGTGTGAGTGGGGGAGGGGCAGACAGGGAGAGAGACACAGAATCTGCAGCAGGCTCCCGGCTCCGAGCTGTCAGCACAGAGCCCGATGCGGGGCTCGAACTCACAAACCGCGAGATCGTGACCTGAGCTGAAGTCGGGCGCTTACCCCACTGAGCCACCCGGGCGCCCCTAGTCACAATTGTTTTAAATTTCTGGTGTGGTAATTCCAATATCCTTGCTGTATCTGAGTCTGGTTTTGATGCTCTATCCCAAACTCTAATTTGTCTTTTGTTTTGCCTTATAACTTCTCACTGAAAGTCAGACAAGATGTAGTGTGTAAAAGGAACTGAGGTAAACAGGCCTTTAGGGCGAGGTTGTATGTTTACCTGGCAAGGGATTAGGCTGTCTTTACTGTTTGTTGGAGTTGTAGGTGTTGGAGGCTAAAATGTTCTCTGTTGTTTTTATCTCCTCTATTGTCTTTGGGTTTCCCTAGAGACTTCTTTTTTTTTTCTTCATTTTTTAAAATCAGAAAAATTCTTTTTTATTTTGAGAGAGAGAAAAGGCGTGCATGAGTGGGAGAGATGGGCAGAAGGAGAGAGAGAGAGAGAGAGAGAGAGAGAGAGATTCTCAAGCAGGCTCCAAGCTCAGTGTGGAACCTGATGTGGGGCTCGATCCCATGACCCTGGGATCATGACTTGAGCCCAAATCAAGAGCGGGACACTCAACCCACGGAGCCACCCAGGCACCCCTCCCTAGAGACTTCGTAAAGAAAGTTTTAAAATGCTCAGCTTTTCTCAGGATCCTCATAAGAGTGAAAACATCCGGTATCTGTCTTTCTCTGTATCCTGAGAAACTTAACAGAAGACCGTGGGGGAGGGGAAGGGGAGGAAAAAAAAAAAGGTTGGAGAGGGAGGGAGCCAAGCCATAAGAGACTCTTTTTTTTTTTTTTAAACATTTATTTATTATTGAGAGACAGAGAGACACAGAGCGTGAGCAGGGTAGGGGTAGAGAGAGGGGGAGGCATAGAATCTGAAGCAGGCTCCAGGCTCCGAGCTGTCAGCACAGAACACGACGCGGGGCTCGAACTCACAACCTGCAAGATCATGACCTGAGCCGAAGTCATCGGCCCAACCAACTGAGCCACCCAGGGGCCCCCATAAGAGACTCTTAAAAACTGGGAACAAACTGAGGGTTGACGGGGGGCTGGGAGGGAGGGGAGGGGTGGTGAGGGGCATTGAGGAGGGCACCTGTGGGGATGAGCCCTGGGTGGTATGGAAACCCATTGGACAATACATTTCATATTAAAAAAATAAATAAAAAATAAAAAAAATAAAAAAAGGTTTTTTTAAATAAAAATAATTTAGAAGGAAAAAGTGCTTAGTTTTTTTTGTTGTACTCTCCTATTCACGTAGAAGCGCTGTTGTTCTTGTGGTGAGCTGTGAGGAGAGTGGAAGCCTTCTACAGACTTACGATTAGGTCTTTCTGTGCCCCACGCATAAGTGGCTCATTAAATGGCACAACGTACTTAAAAGGGATACATACAAAAGCCGTTAAAAAAAGAACAAGGGAACAGTTAAGGAAAATTCTGGATGGTACTTCCCCGGGTGGATCACTGGGTTTGCTGTATGCCCGGAGTCCAAGGGGAGGCCACGTAGCTCTCAAGACACCCAGGCGGAAGGAACGCTAATCCTTGGAGCTTCTGAAGCTCTAGAAAACTTTGCCCTTGAGGGGTGGGAGTAGGAGAGTCATGATTACGTCCAGGTGCCCCCGACTTAAGGGAAATGCTTGATGTTATCCTAGAATGCCCATGGCTGAGAAGGGTGGTCTCACTTGTTATACCCGAGGGCTCATTCCGAAGAGCTGAGCCCAGGGCCAGGCCAGGGAGTGTTAACGTTTTCCTTTCCAGTTTCTAAAATAGGCATATTGAAAGAAAAGACAAACCACAGACTTGGCCAAAACAATTGCAAATCCCATATCTGATACAGGTATTACACATAGAATATATAGAGAACGCTCAAAACCCGCTAATAAGAAAGAAAGCAATCCCCACCCCTCAGTGGGGAAAAGATTTGAGTAGACGGTTCACCAAAGAAGATATATAGACGACAAATGAGCACATGAAAAGATGCCCAACCCCATGAATCATTAAGAAAATACAAAATTAAGATGGAATGAGATACCACCACATAGCTTTCAGAATGGCTGTAAACAACAAAGGCGGAAACAACAAGACAACGTTAGGTGTTGGTGAGAATTTGGAGCAGCTGGAACTCTCATCCATGACCATGCAGAATGGCATAGCCCCTTTGAAAAACAGTCTAGCACTTTCTTTTGTAGTTAAACACGCACTCACTAAATACAAAACTTGCACACCAACATTTGTTGTTTGTTTCTTGCCCCAACTGGAAAGTCAAATGTTTTGACTGGTGAATGCCTGAACAAATTGTAGTCCCTCCAGACAACGGAATGTTAGACAGAAATAAAAGAAACATATAATAAGATAGGTGAATCTATCTTATATAATATTATAATATATAATATATATTTAATATAATATATATTTATTTATATATTTATATATATTTATATATATAATATATTTATATATAATATATATTTAATATAATATATTATAATTATAATATATAATATATAATTATTATATAATATATAATATATAATATAATAAGATTATTATATATTATAATAATATAATATAATAATATAACATAATAAGATAGGGCATTGTGCTAAGTGAGGAAAGCCAGATTCAAAAGACTATATACTGTATAATTCCACTTATACGATATTCTGGAAAAAGCAAAACTATGGGGACAAAAAGCAGCATAGTCTATGCCTGGGACTGGGGGAGGGGGAGAGAATTGGCCACGACAGTGTACGAAGGAACTTCATGAGGTGAGGAAATAGTGCTATATCTTGATTGTGGTCGTCCTTACACGATTGTATGCATTTGTCAAAAAACTCATAGACCTCTACACGCAAACAAGTGAATTTTCCTTTATGTGAATGATAGCTTAATAAAACACGTAAAAGTCTCCAATGGTAAAAAAAAAAAAGTCACCTACGTCTGCACAGTTATAATCAGAATGCGTATTATACACGTTGGCCTGCCTTTTCTGTTCCCAGTGTCACCCCCACAGGTTTCTTACCACTGCTTTACGGCATCATTTTCTTTCTTTTTTTTTTTTTTTAACGTTTATTTATTTTTGAGACAGAGAGAGACAGCGCATGAACAGGGGAGGGTCAGAGAGAGGGAGACACAGAATCTGAAATGGGCTCCAGGCTCTGAGCTGTCAGCACAGAGCCCGACGCGGGGCTCGAACTCACGAACCGCGAGATCGTGACCTGAGCCGAAGTCGGCCGCTTAACCGACTGAGCCACCCAGGCGCCCCTATGGCATCATTTTCAAGCACCCTTATTGTAGGGAAGATCACCATTTTCTAGCACCCCTGCCCC
The DNA here is from genome assembly GCF_022079265.1 of Lynx rufus. Lineage (NCBI taxonomy): Eukaryota > Metazoa > Chordata > Mammalia > Carnivora > Felidae > Lynx > Lynx rufus. The sequence continues at coordinate 18,151,475 of NW_025814840.1, forward strand.
CATACACAGCTCTCCATATCAATGTCGCACTGGAAACTAAAATTAGAATTGATTATTCACTTTCCCCTAAAATATCCACGGAGCAGATTTCATTACTTATTACATGCGATTGGCCTATTTTCCTCAGAAACTACCAGAAACCCCTGACTTCCAGATTAGCCTAACACAGCCAGACTCCCCTGCCTTGGTTTCAGTTATGAATTGTGTCCGGACGCTAGTAATAGAGATTGAGCCACTCTCAATTAAACAATTAATTGAGACAATTAATTAATAAATGTATTAAGTTATTTATTTAATTAATTAATTAAACAATTAATGCCTTGTTCTCCTACCATGCCATTAGGGAATCCAGGCTATTTTAATATTTATTCAAATGGCTTTGAGACTATTTGGGGTTATTTTGTCAGAATGGAAACTCAGAAATGGGTTAAAATATGCATTTTTGTGGACTCTTGATTCATACCGACGCATTGTGTTTCTGGTTGGGCGTGTCTATTCACAACGCCACCGGTAATCTGGCAGAGTGCCCGTTTTATCGCAGAGTCGGTGTTAGAAATACTCTTTTCTGGGTTGCACAAAGTGGCCCATGTTGTATAAGTGATGAGCCTATGGCTGGAAGGTGCATTCCAGTCTCTTGACTCAGGTCCTGTGCTCTTTGGCCGAGAAAACTTATGAAAATTATATCACTGCCTAGATCCTCTTTCCCTGCTTCCCAACTTCTCTCTCCCCTCCTTTCTTCTTTCCTTGCTTCCTCGGCTGTTCGTTCGGGTCCCACAACGGGCCACGCGCTGGATATATTCTGTCATGGTGCCTTGTCTTTGGGGAACATTTGGTAGTCTTCTTGAGATGCTTTCTTCCTTTGCCTTTTGGGACACCAGTCTCTCCTCTGACAGCATGGTAGCTCTACCTGGGTGGGCGAATGGGTCAGAACAGGGGTGTCAGGGTCCCACTGGTGAAGGGGAAGGACTGTTGGGTTCCTACGCCATAGACATTCTCCTCCTCTTCCTTCCTGATCATTCAGAGCAGCCATGTGCTTAACTAAGCGTGGCCCCATGTGAAAGTATAAGTTGTTGAGTTGTTGGATGGCACTTTCAGGAAATCTTAAAAGGGAGTTGACAGCTTGCTGAATCGTCCTGCCCTTTATCTCCTGTGCTTACCGGGCATGTCGAAAGGTCAGTCCTTAGACCTCCTCTCTTCTCTAATAGTCTCAGTTCCTAGACCTTTAAATGGCGTCTGTAAATTGGCCACTTCCAAACGTCCATCTCCAGCCCTGACTTCTCTCCAGAGCCTCAGCTTTGTACGCACAATGGCCACCTCAACCTCTCCACGTGGATGACTAATAAGCAGTCAAACTGAACTTGTCGAAAACAGAGCTTCATTTCACGCCTGCAACTCATCCTCCCCCGTTGTTTCCTTTTCCGTAAATGGCACCATCATTCACCCAAATGTTCGAGCCCAGATCCAAGAGCCACACTGACCCTTCTCTTTCCCTCATGCGGAACATGCCAGCAGCAATTATCCAAGGCTCTATATCTTTTTTTTTTTTTTTTTTAAGTAGGCTCCACACCCGTGTGGAGGAGTCCAAGGCAGGGCTTGAACTCACGACCCTGAGATCAAGACCTGAGTTGGACGCTTAACCGACTGAGCCACCCAGGCACCCCCAAAGCTCCATACCTTGCGTCTGGTTCCATGTTATCATCTCTACAATCCTTCCTGGTCTGTCACCTCCAGCTCTCACCTAGACTATGGAAGCAGCCTCTGAACACTTTGCCATTTTTTTGCTCTTGCCCCAGATAATCAATTCCCATAACAGTATCTAGGAAGATCTTTAAAAAAAAACTCTTGTTTCTCAAAGCCTTCTAAAGTTTCCTATGGCACTCGGAATGAATCACATTCCTCTCAAGGTCCTCTGGCTCCGGGGCCCCTGGATGGCTCAGTCGGTTAAGCGTCCGACTCTTGATTTCGGCTCAGGTCATGATCTCACAGTTCCTGAGTTCGAGCCCCGCATTGGGCTCTGTGCTGGCAGCGTGGAGCCTGCTTGGGATTCTCTCTCTCTCTCCCTGTCTCTCTCTCTCTCTCCCTTGCTCTGTCTCTCTCAAAATAAATAAATAAAACTTAAAAAAGCGATGTGTGACCACGAGCACCCCTGCCCCTCAAAAGAGAGTATGGCAGCAAATGGCGATGTTATTGGGTCTTGGAGACAACTCTTCCATGAAAGGCTTCCTGATTCGAACCTGTGCTTCCCCACCCTATCCTGATACCTTCATGGCAGCGCTTGGGTTATTTTTCCATCTTGTATGTTTTGTGAGATTTCTTTCGAGTCCATTTGCCTCTTTGGGGACACACTGTTGCAGGATATGAATAATTGAACACAACAAATTTGGATGATAAATTATGGATTACAGATGCTGAGTTATTTTGGAACTGTTGCTCTGTGCTGTAGCAAGGCACTGGAATATTAAAATGTGTGTTTTAAGTGGTCTTATGTCTCTTCTTGAAAAGATAAGGAAAGAGGAAAACGACAACAGCCCAGAGCATCAGGGAAGATCGCCACCTGCCCGAGCTCTTTGTGGCATGTCTCCTCAGCCAGGATTGCAGAGATCACGGGAGATTGATACGCTCCGGGCACCAACAGCATTTAACTTGGGGAACTTTGGGAATAGCCAGTGCTGGGCTGGCCCTGGTTACGCATGGGTCCTTGGTTGGGGGGGATGGGAGGGTGCAGGCAGGTGGGTCGTGAGGAGGAAGCTGTGCGTTGTGCACCCAACTTTAGAGCCTGGGAGAGGCAGAGCTCAGTAAATGAGGCGATGTCGGTGCCTGTGTCCTGACGCAGTGCACAACAAGGGAGCGCTGAGGGGGCAGTCTGGCTGGTGCCTGTGTGTGGGATGTTGGATTTTCTTCCCTGTTGTAAATCGACAAGAAAAGGTCTGTGCCTACTAGGAAGGCGGCAAAGACACGACGGTGTGGGCGCTGCTTTAGCACGAGAGACTGCGGTCTCAGGGGACCCGAGCAGAGCTGGAGGAGACAGGAGGGGCCCTGCCAGGAGCTCCCATCATTAGCACCCAGAAGATCTGCCAGGAGAACCGCCCACTGCAGGAAGCCACTGCCGAGAGCCTCTCCAAGGACAGAGCGGCAGCAACAACCGCTGGAAGCTTCTAGTAACTGGGGCTGCCCGAGGGGCTGGAGCAGATCTGGGAGACTTTGTGGCTTGCAGTCCCACCCTCCTGTGCAATCCCAAAGTTTACCAATTTTGATTTCCCAAGGGAGAAAGGGTAGAGTTTGTTATTTCTTTACTGGGGCCAAAGAATAACTATCTCCCTTCGGAAGACACAGGAGCTTGGCAGGCCCGGGACCTCTGGGTGGGGAACCCATTTGCTTCAAAGAGCTGTGACGTAATCATCTCTGGATGCTCGAGTTCTGAGTGGAGTGTGGCCCAGACAAAGCGGTGTTACTTGCACAAATCGTCACCTGCAGGCCTATGTGATATGTCTGGCTGGGTATTTATACGCTGGAAGTTATTTAATATATTTTTTAGCTTTATTTTTGAGAGAGAGAGAGATAGAACATGAGCAGGGGAGGGGCAGAGAGAGAGAGGGAGACAGAGAATCCCAAGCAGGCTCCCCGCTGTCAGCGCAGAGCCCGACATGGGGCTCGAACTCACAGACCATGACATCATGACCCGAGCCGAAGCCCAGAGTCGGGCACTTCACCGACTGAGCCACCCAGGCACCCCCAACTGGAAGTTCTTTAAAGCCCCCATCAAATAGGTGCTATGGTCCCATTTATTCTCTCTCCTGATGGAGACTGGCATGTTTTTGAAAGGTGAGCTCATTGTTTGGGCCTGAGCCCTCACACCAGGCCGTCATTGTAGGCACAGATAGAAGGGGACAGAAGTGGGAGGGGTACGTGCCTGTCAGCACGTTGAGGCTGCGACAAGTTCCCAAAGGTAGCACGTGATGAAGTGAGAGGAGGGCACGTGTGTGTCCTGAGGAACCCGGAGCAGGGAGTGGCACGTGGGGCCGGCCACTGGGGACTGAGCTCTGGGAACGCGCATCAGCATTTCACGAGGAGGGTCTTGTCATTTTTCAAGATCCTTGGGGTGGGGACTGTTGGCGGGAAAGCCCAAGAGAGAAGGAGGGGAGCAGAGCCCCGGGAAGGAAGAGCCAGCCCTGGTCCCTGAAATGCCAGCCAGGAGCCAGGAGATGCCTTCTTCTCTCCTGGACGAGAGGGACCCGGTGGCCTCCTAGACTTGGTCAGTGTGGGCGAGGGGGAGCGGGGCACCTGGCAGATGCTGGAACGGTCACAGCGATCTCTCAGGGAATGGCAGAGGGGTGGAAGGCAGGGGCTCAGCATGGGGTTTAGACACTGGGAGGCAGGGTGAAGGGCTGTGAACTGGCACCAGCAAAGTCCCAGTAACAAAGAAACGTGCCCCTAAGTCTTCTTTTCCTTCCCCCCCCCCATTTTATTTATTTTAGAGAGAGATAGAGAGAGAGAGTGAGCAGGGGAGAGGAGCAGAAGGAAAGAGAGAGAATCTCAAGAAGGCTTCGCACTCTGCTCAGAGCCGGACGCAGAGCTCAAACGCGATCGCAGGATCTTGACCTGAACCAAAGTCGAGTCAGACACCCAACCGACTGAGCCACCCGGGGATCACTGCCCCTGAGTCTTTTTAATAAGGTCCCTGTGGAAGGGAGTCTTTAAAACTCAAGCCAGCAGGGAACAGGGTCCACCTCACGACTGCACGGGACCTGAGCCTTCCCCTTTTCTCCCTGGGAAGTCCACTGGTCTTCCCCCCTCTCTCAGTTTGGGGACCCAGATCCAGACCCTTTGGCCCTATGGGCTGTCCCCCTTGGAAGGAGAGTTTGAAGTTGGGGAAAAGTAACTCTCTGCATGGATGCGATCCCAGAGAGGGCCACCAGTGAGCTCAGGGCCATTGTGAAGAGTGTGGGAGGACGAAGGTGTAAGGGAAACCCATCGACGCACCCGCCTGGGAAAATATATGAGAACGTGTTCTCACTCTGCAGTTGATCAAGCATATTTTTATTTATTTATTTTAAAAGTTTATTTGTTATTGACTTAGAGAGACAGAGAAAGGGTGTGAGCAGGGGAGGGGCAGGAATAAGGGGAACCAAACGGTCTATGTCTTTGTGACTGGCTTATTTCCTTTAGCAGAATGTCTTAGCAGGCCGGGTTCATCCGTGTTGTAGCATACGTCTGAGTTTCCTTCCATTCTAAGGTGGGATAATATTCCACTGGATGTATACGTATCGCATTTTGTCTATCCATTCATCCATTGGCGGACACTTGGGTTGCTTCTCTACCTCTAGGCTACTGTAAAGAAAGCTGCTATAAATACGGATGTACAAATACCTCTTAGAGTCCCTGCTTTCGATTTTTGTTCTTCTTTTTGATAAATATCCAAAGGTGGAAGTGCTGGATCGTATGGTAATTCTACTCTTAATTTTTGAGGGGCCGCCATACTGTTTTCCACTGTGGCTGCGCCATTTTGTGTTCCCACCAGTAGTGCACAAGGGTTCCGGTTTTTCCACGTCTTCACCAACATTTGTTTCCTAGTAGCCGTCCTAAATGGGTATGAAGTGAAATCTCGTTATAGTTTTGATTTGCGCTTCCTTAAGGATTATGGACGTTGGGCATCTTTTTTGAATGCTTGTTGGCCATTTGTACATCTTCTTTGGAGAAATGTCCGCTCGACTCCTTTACCCATTTTCAAGTCAGCTTGTCTTTTTGTCGTTGCGCTGTAGGAATTCTTTATGTATTCTGAATATTAACCCCTTATCAGGTATATGATTTGTAAGTTGTTTTCTCTTATTCTGTAAGTTGCCTTTTCACTCTGTTGATCATGTCCTTTGATGCACAGAACTTGTTAATTTTGATGTAGCCCAATTTACTATTTTTACTTTTGTTTCTCGTGTTTTTGGTGTCATATCCAAAAAATCAATGCCAAATCTCTCGAGGTATTTTTGAAGATAAAATGAGATATGTGCGAAAGTCCTTGTAACTTACGAAGCAGTATAAAAATATTAACAGTTATATAAGTACTTGAGTACGTGACATGCAGCCAAACCCTATAGGGATGCTTCGAAAATTATCAAACAATTATTAGTCAAGGTAGTAGATTGAAAATGCAACATCATTTCTTTCCCCCTGTACACCTAGAGACAACGAGAGGGTTAAAAAAAAAAACCCCACTTCACTGAGGTATAATTTAAATACAATAAAATTCACCCATTTGACAAAGTTTGATGAATTTTCATAAATTCGTGCATTGCTGTAGCTAACCTCGCGATCAAAATATTGAATATTTCTATCGCCTCCTGCCTCTTGACAAGCAACCGACTAATAACCCTGTTCCCATGAAACTGTTAATCTGCCTTCTGTCCCTCTAGGTTAGTTTGGTCTTTTCGAGGCCTTCGTATCAAAGGAATCCTACAAAATGAAGTGTTCTGAGTCTGCCTTTTTCTGCTCAGGCTGGTTTTGAGATTCATGCAAGTTGTAGCATACATCAGTCCGTCATTCCTTCTGTTCTCTTGCTGAGCAGGATATCATAGTGTTGGATAAACTACAATTTGTTCACCTGTTGGAGATTCTGGCTTTTACAAATAAGACAGTTATGTACAAGTATTTGTGCGGATATATATTTCCATTCTCTGAAGTAAGTCTAAATGCCGGGTCATATGGTAAGTGTATGTTTAGCTGTTAAATAAGCAAAGTGGTTGTACCACTTTGTGAGGGAATTCTAGATCTATACTATGGCTGACACTTGGTGAAGCCAATCTCTTACATTCCAGCCACTTTTGTGGTTGTGTAGTGATACCCCCTTGTGGTTTAATGATCATTTCCCTAATGATTAATGACGTTGAACATTTTTCATGTGTAAATTGACCTCTGTACCTTCTCATATGAGATGTCTGTTTGATCTTTGCATATCTGCAAAGGGTTGTTTCGTCTTCTCATGGTTCGGTTGTAAGGAATAATTGCATAGAATTCTTTCTCAAATGTGTGCGTTGCAAATATTTGCTCCAAGTCTGTGACTTTTTCACACCTTTATTGAGGCATAACTCACATGCACCAAACTTCACATATTTAAAAATGACAAATGATAGATGTTGACATGGGTATACACTTAGAAAAGCCAATACTGCAATTAAAGAATGGGTGTATCTATCACTCTCCAACGTTTTTTTAGGTCACTTTTATTTTTCTAATTTTTCTAAAATGTTTTTATTCATTTTTGAGAGACAGAGAGAGACAGAACACTAGCGGGGTAAGGGCAAGAGAGAGAGGGAGACACAGAATCCGAAGCAAGCTCCAGGCTGTGAGCTGTCAGCATAAAAGCCCGACCTGGGGCCGAAACCCACGAACTGTGAGATTGTGACCTGAGCCTAAGTCAGACGCTTAACCGACTGAGCCACCCAGGTGCCCCAAGGTCACTTTTAAATGAACCCCCCCCCGCCCTCTTTTGTATTGGTCCAGATTTTAACTTGGGATAGCACTTTTTCTTCTTGAAGAATTTTCTTTGACACGTCTTGTCATGCAGGTCCACGGGCAAAGAATTCTTGAAAATTTTATCTCAAAAAGTCTTCATTTCACCTGAAATTTTTAAAGTTTTTTTTTTTTCTGGGTAGAGAACTCTGACAATATTTTTTTCTTTCAGTGTTTCCCATGTGTTATTTCGTTTTCTTCTGATTTGCATAATTTCTCACAAGAATCTGCAGTAATTCTTACCTTTATTCTTAATGTATAATGTATCGTTTTTCTCTGAATGCTTTTAATATTTTCTTTTTATCACCGATTTTCTGACATTTGATTGCGATGCGCCTCGGTGTGATTTTCTTTGGGTTTTCTTGCTCTTTGTACATCTATGGTTTTATAACTTGCATTAGATTTGGCAAAATCGTGGCATTTTTTTCCTATCCTTTCCCCCTCCTCTCGGAATGGGACCCCAATTACTTGTATGTTACACTAATTGTCACTGTTCAGCGTTTTCAGTTTTTTTCCCCTGTCTGTATTTCAAATGGTGGTCTTCCATTGCTCTGACTTCAAGTGGACGAATCTTTTTTCTGCCGTGAATAATCTGCCCTTGTCTTTATCAGTGAATTTTCCAGTTTGGACGCTCTATTGTTTGGCTTCAAAAGTTCACTCCCTTTTTTTTTTAACATCTTCAAATTCCCTCACTGTGTTTATATTTTTACAAGCCTTGTATGTAGTTTTAATATGAAAATAAGTAATTAAGTGTAGTTTTAATAGGAAAATAAGTAATTAAAATCTTTGCTATTTCCATCCTCTCTGTCGTTTCTGTTGACCGTTCCTATCGCCTATTGTTTTCCTGGTTTTAGGTCATATATCCCTGCTTCTTCACGTGTCCACCAGTTTGCTACTGAATGCTTTCCTTTGTGAACTTTATATTTTGGACTTGGATCTGCCCCACAGGTAAAGATTGTTTTTTTTTTTTTTTTTTTATTCTTGTTTTTGGCTTTATTTTAGTGAATCTAGAGAGTTTTTTGTTCCAGGGCTAGTTTTAGTCTCACTCTTAAAAGCATCTTTTTTTTTTTTATACATTTATTTATTTATTTTTGAGAGACAGAGAGAGACAGAGCACAAGCAGGGGATGGGCAGAGAGAGAGAGAGAGAGAGACACCGAATCCGATGCAGGCTCCAGGCTCCGAGCTGTCAGCACAGAGCCCGACGTGGGGCTCGAACTCACGAACTGCGAGATCATGAACTGAGCCACAGTCGGACGCTCCCCCGACTGAGCCACCCAGGCGCCCCTAAAAGCATCTTTTTTTTAAAATGAGGTACCTCTTTTTTTTAAGTTTGTTTATTTTGAGAGGTGGAGGGTGGGTGCAGAGAGAGAGAGAGAGAGAGAATCCCAAACAGGCTCCACACTGTCAGCACAGAGCTCGACCGTGAGGCTCAGGAAGTTTTCATTCCCCCAAAGTTGGTTTTGCATGGAGTTCAGCCCTATTTGTGTGCAGATTGGCATTCTTACACTTCCAAGGGATCCCTGTGTGGATTCCTAGACTCTTTCTCCCTGTAGTTTCTGGCCTCACCAGTACTCTGTCCCACAGGCTTTAGCTTCCTTGTCCTCCTTCAACACTGATCTGTGACTCTTCAATTTGGTGAGACCACTGGGCTGGATTTGCCCCCTCTGCACTGTAGTCTGCACATGGTCTCCAGGCAGAGAGCTAGGACAGTCACACGGCTCACTCTGTGTACCGTGCTTGCAGTTCACAGTCCTGCATTGCCAATGCATAGACCATTGCCAATGTCTATATTTTGTTCAGTTTTCTATTTTTTTTTTTTGATGGATAGAAGGTAAGATACATAGAGTTTTTTTTCTTCTTTCTTTCTTTCTTTCTTTCTTTCTTTCTTTCTTTCGCTTGTGTGTTAGTGCCCTATCACTTAACAAATTACCACAAACTTAGTGGCTTAACCGCACAACGACACAAACACGTTCTCTTAATGGTTCTGTGGGTTGGAAGTCCAACATGGGTCTCAGTGGGCTAAAATCAAGGTGCTGGTTGGCCACGTTCTGCCTTGGAAGCTCTGAAGAGTATCAATTTTCTTGCCTTTTCTAGCTTCTAGAGGCCAGTTGCATTCCTTGTGGGCTCCCTTTTCCATCCTCAAAGCCAGACGTGGTGGCTTGAATCTTTCTCATGTTACATCACTCTGACCTCCTCTTCTACTTTTTAGGACCCTTGTTAGTTACACTGGGCCTACCTCGACAATCTAGGATAATCTCCTCATTTCAAGGTCAACTGATCAGCAAACTGAATCCTACCTGCAACTGTAATTCCTCTCTGCCATTTAACCTACATATTCCCAGGCTCTGGGGATCAGGATGTGGACATTGTGGGGAGACCTTTTCCTTTTCTTTTTCTTTTCTTTCTTTCTTTCTTTTTTTTTTTCTAACCACGGTTAGAAAGCAGAAGTCTGGAATTATAACATAAGCGTAATTCCCCAGAAGGAGAGGGGGAACTCTAGAGAAGGCAATGCCAACAACATTTTGGAAGCGGGGAGGAGCAGAAGATTTAAAGGTCTAGAAAAGGATCATTTTTAAATCAGCAATAGAGCTGCCAACCAGACTTGTAGCCCTCGCTCTTCAATGCCAGCAAACAGACAAAGAGTCGCAGACACCGGGAACCTTGCATCACAAGAAACAACTAAGTGTGCAAAGAAGCAAAGAAATATAACAGCTTGAAGGACGCAGACTTTAAGAAAGGGAAATCTTTGGGCCCCTGGGTGGCTCAGTCGTTTGGGTGTCTGACTTCGGCTCCGGTCACGATCTCACGGTTCGTGAGTTCGAGCTCCCCGTTGGGCTCTGTGCTGACAGCTCGGAGCCTGGACCCTGTTTCGGATTCTGTGTCTCCCTCTCTCTCTCCCTGCCCCTCCCCCACTCACTCTCTGTCTGTCTCTCTCTCTCTCCAATAAACATTAAAAAGATTAAAACAAAGAGAAAGGGAAATCTTTGAAAAATTATCTCTCATATCCCTCCCCCCACACACACAAATCAGGAGATAAAATTTTGAAACAAACAAAAACACATGGTGGCAGGAATTTAAAACTCAATAGAAAGGTTCAAAGATAGACTTGTAGAAATGTCACGGAAAAGTAGAGAAAAAGGGAAGCGGAAAACACGAATTCTGGATTAAAAGGGTCCATTTGGCACCCCCTTACAGTGAATGGAAGTAAACACTCATCCCAGTGTATCGGTGAGAAATTTCAGAACTGGGGACAAATGGAAGATTCTACATACTTTCAGGTAGGGAGGGGAAGCCTGGGCCCATTCAAAGGATGGGGAATCCAAATGACTCAGCCGTCTCAACAGCAACACCAGAAGCTACAAGAAAGTAACGCAATGCTTTCCAAATTTGGAGGAAATCATTTCCACCTAAAATTTCATGGTAACAACCAATCAACCTCATGTGAACATGAAAACCGATGTATTGTGTTTCATATATTATAGCAAAAGAAGGCAAAAGACAGCTGTGGGTGGGAGAGTCCCAACATTGTTCCTTAAGCAGGTCTCTCAGAAATTACCAACATTTTCGATGGTTTGAGCCCCCAATCCTGTGGAGTTTGACTACATCCTAGACGCCTGGTCAGGCGGAATTACTATTCCAGTGGGGTCCTCCCTGTCCCGACCACAGACATGAGCAAGTCAGCGGGAGTCTGTGGCGATGTGGTGGTCCAGAGGTGAGATGCTTTGGATTTTGTAGCCGCCTCAAATCACGGCACAGAGCTGTCGCCTCTATCCAAGCCTGCGTGACCCTGGACATGAATTGGAGGGGACAGGTTGAATACTTGTCAGCCATCATGGCTGCCTCCCATCTGAAACCTCTCCTAGCCTGTCCACTCTGTCACTATGGAGACGAGGGGGCTCTCCTCTCCTCTCTCAAAACCTCTACTGCCCAAAGATACCAGTCTTTTCCATAATGCTTTATTTACCTGATCTTTAGCATCTGACACACACCTTGTAGTCGGGGCCAGCAATGAATGAGCCTTCATCTGAAAAAAACCCACCAGTTCATTTGTTCATTCTTTCAGCCCTGGGGTGTGCTGTCCTGGGAGAACAGTAGACAAATTAGACAATGTTCTCGGACTTCTATTGTAGGGGAAGAGAGGCCCAATCTAACATAACACATATGGGCACGGGGCAAATGACCAGACCTTGTGGTAGAACAGAGCTCTGTGTTCTTGTGGCTTGTCCCAGAGAGCTCAGCCACAAACAGGGGTCCTCTCTGTTGTCTGTCACTGAGTTAGTTTAGAATCTTCCAGCCAGGAACCCGTATGAGTGTATTTTAGCACAAACAACATTTACTAGTATCTTTGAGCAAACTATTTTTTTTTAAATTTTTTTAATGTTTATTTATTTTTGACAGAGAGAGAGAGAGAGAGAGAGAGAGAGACAGAGCATCAGCGGGGGAGGGGCAGAGAGAGAGGGAGACACAGAATCCGAAGCAGGCTCCAGGCTCCGAGCCGTCAGCACAGAGCCGGACGCGGGGCTCGAACTCACGAGCCGCGAGATCATGACCTGGGCCGAAGTCGGACGCTCAACCGACTGAGCCACCCAGGCGCCCGTTTGAGCAAACTATTAAATATGCAGGGATGGGTACCCATTATCCCTTACGTTAAGGGGCTAATTTTCTGTTTCTAAGAGAGACATAAAATATAACATTGTAATAAAATGTGGAAAGTGCAGTCTGTGATAGCTCAGCACATGCTGGTCCGCTCCCCGTCCATATACCTTGGCTGGCCATCCATCCATGCCTACCAGCTGCACCAGGAGTCCATTCACCGGGGGAATAACCTGTTGGACAGGGCTCCCTTTCAGAAATTCCCAGCGATAGTCTTCTTGTGGGCTCCACATCTGGTCCCTGGGCGTCTGGCATCCTTGTCCCCGTCCCAGGAGACGGCGCATACTTCCCAGCTACTTCCCCTTATTCTCTCCCCCTCGGCCATGTCCCCTCCAGGCTAGTGGATTTGGTGCTGCAGGGAAAACACAAAGGGGGGTGGGCACCTGGGCTCAATGGTTGAGTGTCCGACTCTTGATTTCAGCTCAGGTCACGATCTCGTGGTGTGTGGGAGGGAGCCCCGGGTGGGGCTCTGCGCTATGGGCACAGGTTGGGATTCTCTCTCTCTCTGCCCCTCACCTGCTCGTGCTCTCTCTTCTCGCTCTGTCTCTCTCAAAATAAATACATAAACTTAAAAAAAAAATGCACTGGGAATGGTGAGCCCATGATGCGCTGCTGTGGCCACAATGAGGCTGTTTGGGTGCATGCTTCAGGGTAATCAGGCTCCCTGAAGGTCTGCTGACGTTGGCTCTCCCTAGGAGTGAGGCGACCAAGGTGACACTCTGAATGCCCCCACCCTTGAGATGGGAGAAGGCGGACTCACATAGAGGCAGCTGCTTTCTCCAAAGAAAGCACTTCACAGATCCTCCCCTTCTTCACGAATCTTCCCTAGTTTGTAACTTTTCAATGCCTTCCTTGTGGGCTTGTCATTTAACTGAATCTTGACCTTTGATATTTACCAACCGAATGTATATGACACAGCTCCCTGGTTAACGTTTTGGTACATGTAAGTGTTTGTTCTCAGGGAAATCCAATTATTACACTGTAACTTGCCCTGGTCATTTGTCAGTATCATGTATATCCCTAAAGGTCCATAAATCTAGATCACATTGTATCTTTTGCACAGTTGTATATATAAATAAATTTATGCACATGGCAGGGCTGGGGCTAGGGGAGGGTAAACAAGGTGGCTTGGTAGCAAAATTTAAGGAGTCGCTCGTGTCAGGGTCATGCCCTTGTAACTGGGGTTTCATCACACTTTCTTTCATGCAACATTTTGCTTTTTAAGAGGCAGTGTAGCATAGTAAAGAGTGCAGACTCTGGAATCAGACTGCCTAGGTTTGAATCCTGACTAGACATTGGTGTGAATATATATATATATATAATATGTATATTATATATATAAACAAAATTTGTTTATATAATTTATGTGTATAATATACAAAATTTAGAGAAAGAATATATTTATGTATACATAAAGTATATATATAAATATATGTGCATATACAGAGAGCATGTATATATGTGTGTATATATACACAGAGAATATATACACAGGTATGTGTGCATTTGTATCTATCACACAGCGTCTGATACCTTGAAGACCTACATGAGTGCTAACTACTATGACTGTTATCATTGTTAAATATATTTGCCTAATCCTCCTCTCTGTTCTTTCCCCCTTCAGCTGCATGAATTTTTTCCTCCCCAAGCCACAAGTGATAATTCATGTTAACAACTTGAGAACGTTCTTTTAATTTTTTTTTTTTTTGATAGAGAGAGATGAAGCACAAGTCGGGGAGGGGCAGAGAGAGGGGGAGACACAGAATCCAAAGCAGGCTCCAGGCTCCTAGCTGTCAGCACAGAGCCTGACTCAAGGGCTCAAACCCACGAACCGTGAGATCATGACTCGAGCTGAAGTCGGCCGCTCAACCGACTGAGCCACCCAGGCGCCCCGAGAATGTTCTTTCAAAAAAGAACTTCATGTTCACTGACATACTCACTTTGTCATAAATTCTCACTTGAAATGGACATTTACTTCTGGGCCATTTTTTTTCTCACAGATCTATTTGCTTATTCCTGTGTTAATATAATATTGAACACAATAAATTTGAACGCAGTAAATTTGAACTATGTTTGGATGGTTGGAAAAACAAGTCTTCATGTTTTTCATCCAAATTTCTCTTGGCCATTCTCACATCTTTCTTCTTCTGAGTGAACATCGGAATGATTTTATCCAATTTCAGGGTGAAAAAAATTCTGTCTAATTGAAATTATATAAACTTTATAAAACAATGTTGTGGGGAATTAATTTTTATGATATTAAATCTCCCATCCATAAAAAGGCATCATCTGTTCCCTTATTCAAAACTCATTTTATATCTTTCAAACACATTTTAAGGTTTTCTTTATATAGATATGGTGTTTTCACCATTAAATTTATTTGTGTGCATTTTACACTGATAATTTTTGCCACTATTATGAACAAAGTATTTTCTATTATTTCTTTCTCTGTATGAAAAGCAGCCTATTAATTTTTGTTTACTCATCTTACATATAGTTACTTTGTTAAATTCCTTACCTAGATAAAAATTATGTCATTGGCAAGAGAAAATTGTATTTTTACCCAGTTAATATTTACTCCAATCATTTCATTTTCTTGCCTGATTGCATTTGCTAAAACCTCCAAGGCACTGCTCAAGACAAAAGGGAGAGCAGGGGCGCCTGCATGGCTCAGTCAGTTAAGCATCCAACTTCGGCTCAGGTCATGATCTCGCAGTCCGTGAGTTCAAGCCCCACATCGGGCTCTGTGCTGACAGCTCAGAGCCTGGAGCCTGCTTTGGATTCTCTGTCTCCCTCTCTCTCTGCCCCTCCTCTGCTCACACTCGGTTTCTCTCTCTCTCAAAAATAAACATGAAAAAAAAAATTTTTTTAAAGAAAGAAAAAGGAGAGCTGGCATCCTTGTGTGGCTTCTGATGGTAATTGAAATGGTTTCAGATTTGCTATTTAAAACGACAGGCAATGAAACTATAAACCGTCTGTAACATATTTAAGTTAATTCTTATTCTCATCTTGTTTAGAATGTTTTTGAAAAATGGCTGTTGAACTTTATTGATATTGATGTTGAAGTCTGTTGATAAAATCACATGGATTTTTCTTTTTTAATCTGTTGTTGCGATCAATTTCATGCATCCATTTTCTGATATTTGGACCACCTCTGTATCTCTAGAACAACACTTACTTGGTCATTGTATATGACATTTGATAGCATTGCTATAATTTATTTGCTAGTATTGTATCATAATTTCTGTTTTTATATCCATAATGGGATTGGGCAATAGTTTTTATTTCTGGACTCTATCCGTTTTTTTGTATTAGTTGTACAAAATAATTTAGAATACCTTTCATCCTTTTCTACATATGGAATAATGTAATTATTATTGGAATTATCTGTGTTTACAGGTTGGATAGAATCCAATTCTAAGGTCATTTGTTCTCAGTAACTATTTTAGTGGTACATCTTTATTCACCTTTCCCGTCTCTACTGTGGTAATAGTCTATGTGAGTTTTCCATTTCTTCTTAATTTTGCTAATATGTACTTGATTGAATGTCATCCATTTTCCGTAGAGATTCTTTTCCATCCCTCTTCTTCTCTACCCTCCCTCCCTTCCTTCTTTTTCTTCTTAAACTGTGTTCAGGAGAATTAACCATTTGTTGGTCTTTTCAAAGACTGACTTTGGGAAGTATGTATCCTTTCACATTTTTGTTGTTGTTGTTTTCTTTTTAATTCCTACTTTCTATTTTGGATTATTTTCCTGTATTTTTGTCTCCTTTATATAGCCAAATACACCTCAATTTTTGAATTTCTTTTTTTAAAGGCATTTAAAGTCATAAAAAGCTTTTGCGACCCACATAGATATTGACAGGAAGCGTATTCCTTTTTTTTTTTTTAATTTTTTTTTTCAACGTTTATTTATTTTTGGGACAGAGAGAGACAGAGCATGAACGGGGGAGGGGCAGAGAGAGAGGGAGACACAGAATCGGAAACAGGCTCCAGGCTCTGAGCCATCAGCCCAGAGCCCGACGCGGGGCTCGAACCCACGGACCGCGAGATCGTGACCTGGCTGAAGTCGGACGCTTAACCGACTGCGCCACCCAGGCGCCCCTTTTTTTTTTTTTAATTTTTTTTTTAATTTTTTTTTAATTTTTTTTTAATTTTTTTTTTAATTTTTTTTTAATTTTTTTTAAATTTTTTTTTTAATTTTTTTTTAATTTTTTTTTAATTTTTTTTTATTTTTTTTTATTTATTTTTTTTTTTTTTGCGTATTCCTTTTTTAATTTAAGGATTCTACTGTGGCCAACGTGAAAAGACATCCCGTAGCATATCTCGTTTACTTTTGCATTTATATTTCCATAATTGAGTTCTTTGTTTTCATTCAGTTTTTATTTGATTAGTGGATTCTCAGGGGGTTCTTGTTGGGTGGAATATATATGCGTCTGCCCATGGGCCTTGTACAGTGTGACAGCCCCGGGCGTGGGGGTGCTTTATACCCCAATTTCTTGCCAATCCTCGGATATATTTCCTACACATTGACCAGAGAATAGTATCTTAGCTGAGAAAGGATTCTTGGATTGCAAGTTTCTTTCTTCATCGTCTGTAGATGTGACATGACCATAATCTAGTCTCTAGACAAAGTAAGAAATCTGCTACCAATCTGAAACTCTTTATAAATAGCGTGTCTTTACTGTCTGGAATCTTGTAAGACTGCTTCCCTAGACTCCAACCTATTTTGCTTCAGTTGTTTCTTTTCCGGACTCTCTCCATTACCCTAGAGTGCATGTCAAGGTAGAAGGCCAAGAAGAGAAAAATCCCTGAAGGTATAGCCAGGAAAGGCTTAGAATTTCGTGCCCGGCTTTAGCAGTCGAAAGCTTGGCTAGATTGCTCTCTGATCTCTGACCGGAACTGCAGTTCATGGGAATGGGTGTAGGATGGTGTTTAATAAATGTTTGTTGACAGGGGCGCCTGGCTGGCTCAGTCAGTTGGGCGTCAGACTTTGGCTCAGGTCACGATCTCACGGTCTGTTGGTTCGAGCCCCGCGTCGGGTCTGTGCTGACAGCTCGGAGCCTGGAGCCTGTAGGATCTGCTATAATCACCAGTGAACATTACTTTGGTTTAACAAGTTCCAAACGTTAAAATTCTCTGTGCTCGCTCAGAGGAACACTGCCAGTTCCTGACTTTAGGTAAATCAGGCTACGGTTTTTAAGGGATACATTGAGGAAAAGTCTAAACGTGAAGTATTTTTAATAAACATACATTTATCTTTTTAAGTTTATTTCTTTATTTGGAGAGAGACGGAGCAAGCAGGGGAGGGGCAGAGAGAGAGAGAGAGAGAGAGAGAGAAAATCCCAAGCAGGCTTCGTGCTGTCAGCCCAGAGGCTGACACGGGGCTCGAACTCATGACCCGTGAGATCAAGACCTGAGCAGAAACCAAGAGTCGGATGCTTAACCCACGGAGCCACCCAGGCGCCCCAATAAACACACATTTAGAAACATGCACAGATCATAGGTATACAGCTCGGTGAATTGTCCCAATTTGAACGCACCCACGTACCCGCTGCCCACGATAAGAAACAGTGTACCAATTCCCCAGATGCTCCCATGTCCCCTTTCTAGTCCTATCCCCTCCTTTCTTCCCAGAAGTAATCACTATCCCTTCCCCTCACACAATAGTTAGTTCTGCCCGCGTGTTGAGCGTTACAGAGAAGAAATTATTTTGTATGGTCTCTTTTGTGTGTAGCTCCTTTGGCCTGAGAGATTCCCCTATGCTGTTGCTCGTAGTTCGATCTCATCGCCGAATACGCCGCAGTTGACTTCATCCACCCTACTGTTCATGGACATTGGGTTATTTCCCGTTTTTACAAGTATGAAGAATGCTGCTACGGATACTCTAAGACACGTTCTCACTTTGTATTTCCACCTGACATCCCAATTATAGAAACAGAAAGAAAGGCATTTGCTCCCATTTCTTCCAATTCCACCGACCTGAATTGTGAATTGCATGTTTGTATCCACCCAAATCAAATGTTGAAACCCTAACCCTCCATGTGATGGGATCTGGAGGTGAGGCATTTGGGAGGTGATTCAGTTCAGATGTGGTCATGAGAGTGGCGTCCTCATAACATGCATGGGCAGAACTTCGAATCTGGCTGGACTTAGATAACAGAAGGTGAGAGGGAATCAAAGACAGACATCGGGCCAGTGCCCAAGAGAGTCATAACATCATTGTCGGAAATACAGACGTTGGGAAATGGGGGGTTTGGGGAGCGAGGGTGAGCAAAAGTTGGATTTTAACATCCTTCAGAAACAGGGACACCGGGAACTACACTATTTCATCTATTTTATAAACGGGGAGGGGCGCCTGGGTGGCTCAGTCGGTTAAGCACCTGACTTCGGCTCAGGTCATGATCTCGCGGTGTGTGGGTTCGAACCCCATGTCGAGCTCTGTGCTGACAGCTCGGAGCCTGGAGCCTCCTTCGGATTCTGTGTCTTCCCCTAACCCTAACCCTAACCCTAACCCTAGCAAACTGGAGCCAGAAAAAGCTCAGGTGCTGCAGAGGGGCTAACTTCATCACCCAAGGATTGCAGGCGGCCACAGGTCACCAAAGTCCATGGGTGGATGGCCACATGAATCCGCCACGAGTGGAGGAACGTCTTGGGTGCTGAGAGCTTTGCCCCCTTCACCACTCAGCTTCTTACTAGAGCTGCCCATTTGGTGCTCATCGGAGGGATTCAAGTTTTGTTTCCTGGGCCCGTCCCCTGGGGAAGCATCATGGGACGCGGTGGAATCAGGGATGGAAAGAGAAGGCTGGACACGGAAACCAGGAAATAAAAATACTGGCGAGTTCACGCTTAAAGGCTGACCTTCCCCTTCTCTCCTTCTGCTGCCACTGCTCCTCGCACTGTCACCTTATCCACCCTGCCCGTGACTTGCATACCACCTGCCGTGGCCTGGCCTCCTCCAGGCAGCCTTCCCCAAGTGCAATGTCCTTGCCGCACGTGCTGTGCGTCCCTCCTAGCACATTGTACTCTGCTCATCTACCCGCAGATCGGGTTTTCTGCCAGGATTCTAAACTCCTGAGGGCAGGGACTTCACCAGAGTCACTTCTGTTTAGTCCACATGTCCCAAGCTCTCCACGCTCCCAGTTCAAATGGCCGTAAGCCGAGCCCGCACCGTGCGTGCACGGAGGAAGCCTGGTCCCTCCAAATGCTCTGTGCCTTCCCCCACTGCTTCCTCTTTTTCCAGCTGCTGCTCTGAACAAGCCCGTGCTGCTGGACCTCCTGTCCTGGCTCTTGTCCCCCACACCCCCAGCCCCCAGCCTTTGATTCTACGCCGCCCAGCTAGTGTCCAATGAAACGTTATTAAGCATTGAGGGTGATCTTCGGTCCACGCCAAGCCGGGAACCGAAAGCTTCAGAAAACCAGGCTCTCCGGATCAAATATCAATGCTCCTGAAGTCCTGCCACCCTGCTTTGTCTCGGGGTCGCTTTCCCTGGCTGTCCGTCTTCTCGATTCTGGCTGGCAGCCACATTCCCTGGGATCCGCTCCAGCCCAAACAAGGATCTCCCAGGTAAGCCCCTTCCTCCCAGAGGCTGTAATATCTTCCCATTCCTGTGCTACCCTCCCTGAAAGATGATGGTCTCTCTGTACAATGTGCTGAGCAAATCTGTGCGCCCCCAGTTCTGTGCCTACGCCCCCTGCCATACCTTTGCAGAAGCAACTTAATGGATACAGGCGTCCGGCTTCCCCACGGAAGTTGGATTCCAAGACCCCCAGTGGATGCCTGAAACGGATAGAACCAAACCCTATGTACACACCATATTTTTTCCTATACATACACACCTATGGCAAGATTTAATGTATAAATTCGGCAGAGGAAGAGATCGACAACAACACTAATAAAATGGAACGACTGTAACGATACACTGTCATAAAAGTTATGCGCAGGCGGGGTCTCTCTCTTAAAATATCGTATCATACTGTGCTCGCCTTTCTTCTTGCGATGACGGGAGATGATAAAACGCCCACGTGATGAAATGGAGTGAGGGGAGTAACGGAAGCATTGGGACGTAGCGTTAGGCTACTACCGACCAGAATCATCTGCTTCTGGACCACGGTTGACTGTGGGTAACCGAAGCCACAGAAAGCAGAACCTTGAATAAGGGAAGTGCACTGTATCCATATGTGAATTCTAGTACCATCCTTAACAGTACGGGGGCCGGCTGCAATTTGTAAACTACACTTCCCCATCTTGTGTTTTTTCTTCATCTTATTATTAAACCCAAAGCACTAAGCACTAAGCACTAAGGTTATCTGGGACCTACTAAGTGCACAATGATGTTGGGTAATTGAACTGATGAACCCAATTTTCTTCATTAGTCCATGTGGGTGGAACACAAGACCGTATTTGTAATGTGTTTAATGAAATAATCAAGAGACAGTGGCTGCACAAAATAGTGGGAAAGTTTTACATTTATTTTTTCTGACTTCGTAATTTATGGAAGCTGGCCCCTTGATCATTTTTCCGTTGGTTATAAAAATGCAGTTTATGTCCTTGGGGCGCCTGGGTGGCTCAGTCGGTTGAGCGTCCAACTCTTGATCTCAGGTCAGGTCGTGAGCTCACAGTTCATGGGTTCAAGCCTTGCATCGGGCTCCATGCTGTCAGCGTGAAGCTTCCTTGGGATTCTGTCTCTCCCTCTCTCTCTCTCTCTGCCCCTCCCCCACTCATGCGCGCTCTCTCTCTCTCTCTCTCTCTGTCTCAAAATAAATAAAATTTTTATTTATTTTTTTAATTTTTATTTTTTTTATTTTTAATGAGTTATTTATTTGATCTTAATTGGAAGCTTTTCTTTTTTTTTAATATATGAAATTTATTGTCAAATTGGTTTCCATACAACATCCAGTGCTCATCCCAAAAGATGCCCTCTTCAATACCCATCACCCACCCTCCCCTCCCTCCCTCCCCCCATCAACGCTCAGTTTGTTCTCAGTTTTTAAGAGTCTCTTATGCTTTGGCTCTCTCCCACTCTAACCTCTCTCTCTTTTTTTTCCTTCCCCTCCCCCATGGGTTCCTGTTAAGTTACTCAGGATCCTCCTAAGAGTGAAACCATATGGTATCTGTCTTTCTCTGTATGGCTTATTTCACTTAGCATCACACTCTCCAGTTCCGTCCACATTGCTACAAAGAGCCATATTTCATTCTTTCTCATTGCCACGTAGTACTCCATTGTGTATATAAACCACAATTTCTTTATCCATTCATCAGTTGGTGGACATTTAGGCTCTTTCCATCATTTGGCTATGGTTGAGAGTGCTGCTATAAACATTGGGGTACAAGTGCCCCTGTGCATCGGCACTCCTGTATCCCTTGGGTAAATTCCTAGCAGTGCTATTGCTGGGTCATAGGGTAGATCTATTTTTATATTTTGAGGAACCTCCACACTGTTTTCCAGAGTGGCTGCACCAGTTTGCATTCCCACCAACAGTGCAAGAGGGTTCCCGTTTCTCCACATCCTCTCCAGCATCTATAGTCTCCTGATTTGTTCATTTTGGTCACTCTGACTGGCGTGAGGTGATATCTGAGTGTGGTTTTGATTTGTAATTCCCTGATAAGGAGCGATGTTGAGTATCTTTTCATGTGCCTGGTGGCCATCCGGATGTCTTCTTTAGAGAAGTGTCTATTCATGTTTTCTGCCCATCTCTTCACTGGATTATTTGTTTTTCGGGTGTGGAGTTTGGTGAGCTCTTTATAGATTTTGGATACTAGCCCTTTGTCCGATATGTCATTTGCAAATATCTTTTCCCATTCCGTTGGTTGCCTTTTAGTTTTGTTGATTGTTTCCTTTGCTGTGCAGAAGCTTTTTATCTTCATGAGGTCCCAGTAGTTCATTTTTGCTTTTAATTCCCTTGCCTTTGGGGATGTGTCAAGTAAGAGATTGCTACGGCTGAGGTCAGAGAGGTCTTTTCCTGTTTTCTCCTCTAGGGTTTTGATGGTTTCCTGTCTCACATTCAAGTCCTTTATCCTTTTTGAGTTTATTTTTGTGAATGGTGTGAGAAAGTGGTCTAGTTTCAACCTTCTGCATGTTGCCGTCCAGTTCTCCCAGCACCATTTGTTAAAGAGACTGTCTTTTTTCCATTGGATATTCTTTCCTGCTTTGTCAAAGATGAGTTGGCCATACATTTGTGGGTCTAGTTCTGGGGTTTCTATTCTATTCCATTGGTCTATGTGTCTGTTTTTGTGCCAATACCATGCTGTCTTGATGACTACAGCTTTGTAGTAGAGGCTAAAGTCTGGGATTGTGATGCCTCCTGCTTTGGTCTTCTTCTTCAAAATTACTTTGGCTATTCGGGGCCTTTTGTGGGTCCATATGAATTTTAGGATTGCTTGTTCTAGCCTCGAGAAGAATGCCGGTGCAATTTTGATTGGGATTGCATTGAATGTGTAGATAGCTTTGGGTAGTATTGACATTTTGACAATATTTATTCTTCCAACCCATGAGCATGGAATATTTTTCCATTTCTTCATATCGTCTTCAATTTCCTTCATAAGCTTTCTATAGTTTTCAGCAGACAGATCTTTTACATCTTTGATTAGATTTATCCCTAGGTATTTTATGCTTCTTGGTGCAATTGTGAATGGGATCAGTTTCTTTATTTGTCTTTCTGTTGCTTCATTATTAGTGTGTAAGAATGCAACTATTTTCTGTACATTGATTTTGTATCCTGCGACTTTGCTGAATTCATGCATCAGTCCTAGCAGACTTTTGGTGGAGTCGATCGGATTTTCCATGTATAATATCATGTCATCTGCAAAAAGTGAAAGCTTATAAATAAAATTTTTAAAAATGCGGTTTATGTCCTCAAAACCAACAAACTTGTGTGATCCGATTCAAAAAGCCAAGACAGGGAGTGGCGTTCAGGAAAACGACCACGACAGACGTCGGGTTAGAATTCCCTGTCTAAATTATGGGAAGCCGGGGCTGGCCACAGTTTAGGGTAAGCTGGATAGCATTAACCCATGAATCAGTTCAGATGACCATAACCCGAGCCCCCACTGTGTGTGGGGGGGCGGGGGAGGGTGAAATCGAGAAACAGGGAAATAGAGTAACACTTGAGTCGAAGCTAACGAAGTGTCTGAGCCAGGGAGACAGCTGCAGGTAGGTACTAGAACAGTTCCTGGAACCCAGAACACAAAGACCAAGGGGGTGGGCCAGGGGCCAGAACCTCATGAGAGCCTGAGGTCGATGGCGGGGGCAGGGGTGGGGGTGGGGGGGGCAGCTGCTGGGCTGAAACTGAGGATATTTACCAGGGAGCAGCTATAACCTGGAGGCCAAGAGAGCTTGAGCGAGCGTCAACCAGAAGTGAGTGCTGAGAGTTGGCTTGAAAGCCCGGGCAGGCTGCCAAAGCCTGGAACAAAACCCAAGCGTCCACGGACAAGAGGACGTATGCGGAAAGGGTGGCCCACGCAATACAGCGACGGAGCCACCAAACTCCAGCTGTGAGAACATGGCCGTGTCTCCCCAACGGGATCCTAAGCAAAAGCATGAGGACACAAAGGAGTGTATCAGTGGAGTCCCATTTATTCCAACACTGGCCGACAGAACCATACACGTTAGGGTTTAAATACACAGATGGTAAAAGTATAAAGAAATGGGAGGACTTTATTAGACTAAATAAGATGGTGAGTTACCAGGGTGCCTGGGTGGCTCAGTTGGTTAAGCGTCCGGCTTTGGCTCTGGTCACGATCTCGCGGTCCGTGAGTTCGAGCCCCGCCCCACGTCAGGCTCTGTGCTGACAGCTCAGAGCCTGGAGCCCGCTCCCGATTCTGCGTCTCCCTCTCTCTCTGCCCCTCCCCTGCTTGCGCTCTGTCTCTCTCTTCCTCTCAAAAATTAATAAACATTAAAAAGAAAAGAAAGACAGTGAACTACCCCCGGAGGGGGTCTTGATGGCAGTGGATAAATACCCTATCTCTTCACCTGGCTGATGGTCACAAGCGTGTTTGCTTTATATTCATTAATGAAACGGTCGACTTACGTTTTGTGCACTTTCCTTTCTCGATGCTCTGTTTCAGAACTTTAAAAATCGTGAATAAAAGAAATCAAACCATTTGCAATTCTGCAACCAGTCCTTTTAAGGGAGGATTCCCGTCATTGCTTTGCTCACCGGCCATCCGTGACAATTTTGGCAGGCCCCCCACAGTCAAAACCTGCAGGCTTCTTGGTCCATTTGTTCAATCAACAAACACATACCGGGAGCTTACTGGGCCCTGGGTACCGTGCCAGCCACTGGGGGTTCAGGTATGCTCCTGGATCCCACGGCGTCTTAGTGAACAAAGAAAATTATGTGATACACAATGCTTCCCTTTTCCCCTAGAATTTCTGGAAGCCCAGAGCTGAAGTTTGTTCTTATTTTTGGTAGCTGTCCCTATCATAGATTTTCGGATATAATTACCTCCCCACTCCCTCCCGTCTGCTCCCTCGCTCACCCCCCCCCCCACCTCATTATACATGTTAAGTTTTTACTCATTAGTTTTACAGGATCTTCCACATTTCGCTGGAAGCCACTTCAAATCCTTTTGGGGGGGGAGTCAGAGAAAATGAGCGAACAGTGGGAAGCCTGGCCCCTCCCTCTGCGCCCTGCCCTTCCAGGAGCCTCCGTTTGCCTTATCTGCCCTCTCCATACATTTCCACCCGGGAGGCGGTGGGTGCCCTTAACTTGAGACATTGAGGGGCCACTCTTCCTCTTCGTACCCGTCACATTTTCCAATCCCTCGGAGTCAGGAGCTAACAGGGGAGCAGGACTGTTTTTCTCTTATCGGTCCCCCGCCCAGCAGAGCAAAGACTTTGTAAAGGTGAGCGGTGAGCTAGAGTAGGAGCAGAGTTAATCCTGGATTTGTAGGCTGAATGCTTCCATTACCCTGGCAATAGCGGGCCGGAGAGGGCCCTGCAAACAGCAGTACGCTTTAATTTACCATTTTGAAACACCCCCAATCAGCTCTCAGAGCACACTTCATTTTGCTAAAAGATACCCTGGCAGGAAGTGCATTTCGGCGGACCAGGAATGCCAGCTGACTTTGGCTGTGGGAGGAGAAGTTATTTAAAACGTTGCCCCCAAATGAATGTGCTGACTGGACCCTGGGCTTGCCTGGGGAGAGGGCGCTGGTGCCCTGTGGTTAGTCCAGGGCTCTTTCCAGCTGTGCTGTCACCTTCTCCGGAAGGGCTGCGGGGAGGGGGCTGCGGACAGACGCCAGGCTTTCTTTTTTTCATTTGATGTGATAAACCTATGCAGGCATCTTTGGAATGCGACCATGCCAAAGATCCTGCTCCCTTTATGACTCCACCAGGCTTCTGGGCCATTTCCAAGACATTATCTGGAGAGAGAAAAATGTTCTGGGAGCTGGGGGAAAAAGTGCCCTAATTACGTTTAGAGCCATTTTCAGCATGACTGAAATAAGTTTGGGCTGCTCTGGGGAAATGGACTGAGAGCTCTGTGCCGGACGCTGGACTCTCCTGAGTTGGAAGAAAATGCATTCAGAGCAACAGCGTGAAGTCTTGAAAATGTCCACAACTTCCCCCAAACCCCAAACCGTCTAGCATTCCTACACACGCAAATGCACACACATACAGGTGCATATACGAATGCCCACTCCGTGCCCAAGTTCAAACACACAACCTCTTGCCTAAATATCAGAAGGGGAAAGCAAAAAAGAAGGAAAGGTATATGGGAAAGATGCTTTCCAGAAAACAACGTAGGGGGCGCCTGGGTGGCTCAGTTGGTTGAGCGACCGACTTGGGCTCGCGTCATGATCTCACGGTTCGTGGGTTCGAGCCCCGCACCGGGCTCTGTGCTGACAGCTCAGAGCCTGGAGCCTGCTTCCTCTCTCTGCACTTCCCCTGCTCATGCTCTGTCTCTCTCTATCTCTCAATAAATAAATAAATGTTAATAAAAAAAAGAAAACAACATAGTAGGAATAGCCAGAGAGGGGTAGATTCAAAGTTCATGGGTTCTCTATAAGAGAAAGAATGCACTTACAGAGGATAAAATTACATCCAGAGTTTCGGAAGAGGTTGGGGCAAGTGTGGGCTGTGTAGCTTTAGTGTCAAGAGGTTTATGGTAAATGCACATCCAACCAGAATTTCTCTCCAGCCTCATCCCAAGTAAATGCCTGTGCCGATTTGATTGTCACACACACACACACACACACACACACATATATATTTTTTTTTCCCCCCACATATATGGGTGGGATGACAGACACCTTGGAATCATGGAGGCCCTCTGCTCCAGTAAGGACAATAGTGACTCTAATAATATACCCCTTATTATTCTTTTTTTCCTTTTAATACCTATAGAATCTGTCACCTTTCTCTTCCTTGAGATTGGTAATTTATGTCTTCTCTTTCATTTTTCCTGATTATCCTGGCTTGAGCCGTATCAATTTTATTGATCTTCTTCAAGAAGCAGCTTTTGGTTTCCTTGATGTTTCTCTCTCGCTTGGCTGTTTTCTATTCCATCGAGTTCCACTCGACTGTGTATTATTTCTTCTCTTCTACCTACTGTGGATTTAACTAGCTCTTCATTTTTCTGGTTTCTTGATGTAAAATCAGAGTGCATTGATTTGAGACCATTCCTCTCCTCTAATGTTTTAGATTAGTGCAATAAAATCTCTTCTCGGCACTGTTTAGCAACATCCCACACATTTTGATACGCTGTGTTTTCAATTGTATTCAGCTCAAATACTTTCTAATTTCCCTTATGATTTCTTCTTTGACCCCTGAGTTATTTAGAAGTACGTTACTTAGTTTCCAAATAGCTGGAGATTTGCTAGTGATCGTTCAGGAATTGATTTATGTTTTAATTCCACTGTGGTCAGAGGACACACTGTGTATGAAAATCCTTTTAGAGGTATTGAGAATTGTTTCACGGCCCAGAATATGAGCTGTTTTGGTAAATGTTCTGTGTACATTTGAAACGAATGTATATTCTGCTGCTCTTGGCTGGAGGGCTATAGAAAATGTCAATTAGGTCAAACTGGTTGATAGTGTTGTTTAAATCTTCCACATCCTTACTAATTGTCTCTCAACTTGTATTAATTATCAAAAATGGGATGTTAAAATCCCTACCATGGGATTTCTTTATTTCTCCTTGTACTTTTAAAAACAGTTTTATGTATTTATTTTTAGGAGAGAGTGTGTGTGTGTGTGGATGGGGCAGGGGCAGAGAGAGAGGGGGGCAGAGGATCTGAGGGGCTGACAGCAGAGAGCCCCAAATGGGGCTCGAACTCACGAACGGGAGATCACGACTCGAGTCGGAGGCATACTCTTAACCAACTGAGCCACCCAGGCGCCCCCTCCGTGTACTTTTTAAATTCACATATTTTAAAGCTCTTTTTATTAGATGACTGTATATTCAGTGTTTTCATGTCCTCTAGAGGAATTGATTCCTTTATCATTACAAAATAACCTTTCTATCCCTGATGATATTATTTCCTCTGAAGTCCACTTTGTGTGATAGTGTTATAGGGAATCTAGCTTTCTTTTGATCAGCGTTAGCGCTGTGTATCTCTTCCCATCTTTTTAACCAAATTGTGTATTAACATTTGAAGTGAGTTTCTTGTAGGCCACGTGCCGTTGGGTCAATCTGACAAGCTTTACCTTCTCATTGGGGTGGTTAGAACATTTACATTACATTTAGTTATTTGTACGGTTAGCTTTAAATTTATGATATTGCTGTTTGTTTTCTATTTGACTCATGTGCTCTTTGCTCCTCCTTTTCTCTTTTCCTGCCTTCTTTTGAAGTCATTGAATTTTTATTATTCCCTTTTAGTTCCTTTTTGGCTCATTAGCCATTACTCTTTGTGTTATTTTTAGTGGTGAATGTAAAGTTCAAAGTGTCCGTCTCGAACCTCCCACAATTCCACTTCCGGTGACAGTAGTCACTTGACCTCTAAGTATCACACAACAACACCCTTCCAGTTGTCCCCTCCCCATCTTTGTGCTGTCGTTGTCATACGATTCATTCTGTCAGGTGTTTTAGACCCCGTGCTGTGTTGTCATCATTGTTTTTCAGCAAACAGTTCTATTTTAGGGATATTTAAATCATTTTTAGGTCCTTATGTGCTGACCCACCTACGGACCATTCACTCCTTGGTGCACATCCATATTTCCATCTGGTATTATTTCTTTCTGCCTGAATGACTCCTTTAATATTTTTTTGTAGCGCCGGTGTGCTGGTGATAAATTCTTTCAGCTTTTGTGTTTCTGAAAGCTTTATTTTGCTTTCTTTTTTTTTACATTTTTTTCATCTTTATTTATTTTTGAGAGAGAGAGACAGACAGAGTGCCAGCCGGGGAGGAACAGACAGAGAGGGAGACACAGAATCGGAAGCAGGCTCCAGGCTCTGAGCTGTCAGCACAGAGCCTGACGCGGGGCTCGAACTCACGGACTGTAAGCTCGTGACCTGGGCTGAAGTCGGACGCTTAACCGACTGAGCCACCCAGGCAACCCTTCCTGCTTCTTTGTAGATTTGTAATCTTTTTACTATATACTGTGCATCACCAGTACTCTGCCGAATACTTAGGGACACCCTTAGTGCAGGACTCCAGAATTCTCCCTCCGTGCAGGGCTCTCTCCTGGTTGGTAATCTGTCTTGTGACTCTGGTCACCTCGGTCTTCCCTGCTCTCAACTCCATTGTCCTCAATTCAGAAGGCCCCCCAACCTGTGTCGGGGTTCCATCTCTATGTGTCACAGCCTGGACACTTTCACAGCTGTAAGTGGGAACAATTGTAGGGCTCCCCTCATTTATTCGTTTCCTGTCTCTCAGGGACCACTGGTCTTTACAGCCTCATGGCCAGTGTCTTAAACTCCATTGCTTCATATATTCCGTCCTCTTTGGGGAGAGTAAATATGGTTTCTGTCATCCGTCTTGGCTAGAAACAGAAGTCCTCCTTTGACTTTTTAATCTCATTTTTATAGAAGACAAACCTGAGACTTGGAGGGATTGAGGCATCTGCCCAGGGTAACTCAGCTTGCAATCAGGAAGTTCATGTTCACATCTGGGTAGTCCGATGTCAGAGCCATGCTTTTAAGAGTTACTATCGTCTACTGCTGTTAGGCGGCCTGCACACCCCATGTGGGTGATCTTATTCCGTAGTTGCAAAGATATTCTAAGGCAAACATTGTTATTCATTTGTTGACTTGGCAAATATTTGTTGAGGGCCTTCTACATGCCAGGCCAATTCTAGGTGCTAGGAATACAGCCATGAGCAAAGTTTACTCAAGTCCCCTGACCTGTTAGACCTAGCGTTCTAGCAAAAGGAAGAGACAGCACACAAGGCAAAAGAAAGCAAATAATGTGTGTGAGGCGGTAAAGTCCCTTCCATCTCAAACAAGGAAGAGGTGTGGAGTATCTGTGTGTGTGTGTGTGTGTGTGCACGTGTGGTGAAAGAGGACAGCAATACAGAGAGGGACTTCAGGCAAAGCTTCACCAGGATAGGAACACCTGCAAAAGACATAAAGAAATTCAGGGAGCGAACCGCGAAGGAAGGAGACGTTGATATTTGATAGCGGTAACAGTAACCGGTAAAGTTGTTTTCTTTTTCTTTTTTCATTGAGCACATTTATTTATTTATTTGTTTGTTTATTTATTTATTTTTGCAGTCATATTTTTATTTATTACTTTTCAATTTATTCCCAAGTTAGCTAACATGCAGCGTCGTCTTGGCTTCAAGGGGCAGGTTCCCGTTGAGTCATCACTTATATACGACACCCGGTGCACATCCCAGCAAGTGCCCCCCTCAATGCCCATCACCCGTTTTCCCCACCCCCATCAACCCTCGGTTCGTTCTCGGCATTTAAGGGCCTCCTATGGTGTGCCTCCCTCTCTGTTGGTAACTTATTTTTCCTTCCCTTCCCCTATGGTCTTGTGTTCAGTTTCTCAAACTCCACATAGGAGTGAAAACATATTCATCGGTATAATTGACGAAACCCCTGTGATAAGGCCTTGACGTGCACTCTCTTCACACCGAGAAATGAGTGTTCTTTAAACATCGTTAATGTCTATTTATTTGAGAGAGACAGAGTACGAGTGGGGAAGGAGCAGAGAGAGGGAGACACAGAATCCGAAGCAGGCTCCAGGCTCCGAGCTGTCGGCACAGAGCCCGACGCGGGGCTCGAACTCAAGAACCGTGAGATCACGACCTGAGCCGAAGTCGGCGTGTGACCGACAGAGCCACCCAGGCGCCCCGAGTGTTATTTTATTTCTAAAATGTAAATATACTTACGGGGTTTCTTAAGTTATTAAAAAATAGATGCTTGTCAGAAAACAAAAATAGAGCAGCATTGAAACCCAGGTATCTTTATCTTTATATTGCATCTGAATGCACTATACCTTATTTCATCCTTTTGGTTCAAATTTAGGTTATTCACGATGTTTTGCTATTATCCAAAAACGCTACACGGGAGGGATCTTGCCCACTTTTCTGAGTGTGTCGGATACGTTCCATTCGCTCCTCCAGGTTTAGCAAGAAAAAAAGAAAATGGAGCTGAGAAAAGTTAAGGAACTTCCTTGAAATTCTACCTACCCCAGACAATAGAGTTCATGCTAGGCTGTGTCAATACGTATCATTGGATTGTCTGTAACAATAATTAACTTTGTCATATAACCAAAAGGTCAGTGCAATTGAAGCACCCGGGTGCCTTTCTCACTGAACTGTCAGGCATGGCTGCATGTATATACACAGCCCTCGTCAGGTTGTTCAATGATGTCGCCAGGATTGGGAGCCTGAGTCACAGTTTACATCTGAATTTATGGAAAATCAAAAGTATGCCGAGGTGAAGCATGGGGAGGAAATCCTCAGTGCGTGCCATTACTGCGCTGACATCTCAGGGTGGGAATGGTGGGGGGGGGGGGGTCGAGGCACAAAATATCAAAGTCAGCATTTAGATATCAAATATCTAAGTCAGCATTTGTTCCTGGTTCTGGTCTTTCTTTTCTTTCTTTCTCTTTTGAAGGTTATTTATTTATTTATTTTGAGAGATTGAGAGAGAGGGAGAGAGAGAGAGAGAGGGAATCCCAAGCAGGCCCTGCACTGTCAGCACAGAACCCAACACGGGGCTCGAACCCACGAATCCTGAGCTCGTGACCTGAGCGGAAACCAAGAGTTGGACGCTCAACCAACTGAGCCACCCGGGTGCCGCCTCTCTCTCTCTCAAATTCTCTCTCATTCTCCCACTTTCTCTCTCTCTCTCTCTCAGCCGTTCTGCCCGCCTGGGCCTTTCCTGCTCTCCAATACGACATCCTCCTCAGCACCACTTTTCAGTGCTGAACTAAGATCTCAAGCTCTCGTAATAAATCACATTTTTCTCTCTCGCCCAAAGGAAAAAAAAAAACCTATTGTTGGAAATTGTTTAGAGCAGAAAGCCACATATTGATTTAAACATATGTGTGAAAAACCTCGGTCCCCAAACTCAGCGATCATCTGACAAAGGATAAAAAGGGATGAATGGAAGTTGGCAGGGGGCAGGGGAGGAAAAACCCCGGGAAGAAAAAGCCCCACCTGTTCACAACAACCGTGAACCTGGCAGGAAAGGGATGCCCTCACTCAGCCCTTCCAGAACGGCCCGGCACTGCCCCTGGTGAGTGGGAATGAAGAAATGCTCTTGATTTTAGTTTCCTTCTGGAAACGAATGGGGGGGCTCCCGCACTGTAGCGGCTAGAGCCTAGAGAGGAAAGTCACTCGCTGGGGACAACTGGGAAAGAAATGTGTTCTTGTGAAGGTTTCCAGTCCCCCCCCGCCCGCCACCATACCTCCCATGACTCTACCAGCACCCGGATAGCCGTCTCCCCGGGGAGCTCACGAAGGGCACAGCCTCCTGCCCCAGCGCCTGTGCCCAGGATGCACAGTGATGCCAGCATTTTCTAAACAGCTAGAGGGGCTTTTGCATAGCGCCGTGATTCTTACAGACCCTGATCATAGCCCTGCTCCGAGGCTGTATGTGATTATAAACAAACTCCCAGATAAAAAGAAATCTTTTTAGAGAGGTTGTACTCATTTCTCCTGCATACTGAAGTTGAATCATTATTTTCTTTTCTTCTTCTTCTTCTTTTTTTTAGTTTATTTATTTATTTGGAGAGAGAGAGAGAGAGAGAATGAGCAGGGGAGGAGCAGAGAGAGAGAGAGAGGGAGAGAGAGAGAGAATCCCAAGCAGGCTCCGCACTGTCAGCACAGAGCCCCACGACCTGATGGTAACCTGAGCTGAAATCAAGGGTTGCACACTCAACCTACTGGTCACCCAGGTGGCCCTCTTTTTCTTTTTTTCTATTCCTTCTTCTCCAGCCTATGTTTTCTCCTGTACCTGCCTCCCCACCCCAGCTCTTTATCAAGCTGTCCACAGCTGTTTCCAGGGCCACGCCTGCTAGGACCTGTTTATCTTTGTCCTTTTCCTTGGGAAACAGTAGTTCACTTTCCACATTCTCTTCCCTTTTTCACCATTTTTGCTGACATGCCCCAGGGGTGTTCTTACATTGGCGCCCAAGATGGGGCGCCTGGGTGGCTCAGCCGGTTGGGCGGCCGACTTCAGCTCGGGTCATGATCTCGAGGTCCGTGAGTTCGAGCCCCGCGTCGGGCTCTGGGCTGATGGCTCAGAGCCTGGAGCCTGCTTCCGATTCTGTGTCTCCCTCTCTCTCTGCCCCTCCCCTGCTTGCTCTCTGTCTCTGTCTCTCAAATAACAAACATTAAAAAAAAAATTAACATTGGTACCCAAGAGCCTATGTATCACCGCAGCTGGAGGGCATTGCCCTGGGCGTTCCATAGACCCCTTCACCAGCACCCTGTGATAGGAATTGTGTCGCGTGCTATTTCTACTTTGGCTTCGGTTTGCTCGTGTATTACGAGCTCTTGAAAATCCTTCTAACCCGTTTACTTTATCCACTGATGCCAATCTTTCCACATATATGGCAGCATGGCTTAGGGTTTAGAAGCAAGGACCCTGGGCCCAGACCACCTCCTTCCTATTCTGGCTCTGCCGCTCACTAGCTGTGTGATCTTGGCCAAGTCGCTTAACCTCTCTGTGCCTTTTGGTCCACATCTGTAGAAGGGGAGTAATAATCCTTATAAGCTTCTTTGCCGTGCTGTCCTGAAGACTAGATGTGAAATCTGCTCAGGGCCGAGAATCCAGTTCATGATATTTAAGGGCGTGATACATACAAATTTTCCAAGGTTCACCTTCCGAAGTCACTTGAAATCTCTTCTGGGCAGACATGTACACGGTCAGAAAAGATGTACGGGAGGGAGAAGAAAGGAATTAAAACAAGACCCATTTCCTGAGGTTCCGAGGACCTCTGAGGCCAACCTGGGGTTGATGCCGGGGTTGCTGAGTCAGCTCCCTGTGAACTTCACGGTGGGAGAGTTCGCGCATGAGAACGGGGGCTCCTGCCATGGGGGGGCCAAGGTTACTTTGGTGCCCAGGGAGTGACGCAAAAGAGGCCAACAGGGTCACGCGCACACCTCGCCTTACTGAAGGCAGGGCAAATATATGTCTGAAACGTGTTGGCGACCACCACCTTCACTCCTAGAGGCAAAGACCATCGTAGGTGCCTTGGACCCCACCTCCCCAAGCTGGGAAAGGAGAGCCCCGCTGTCCCCCTCTGTGGGGATCGCCCTACCCGTCTATCACACACCTTCCTGCAGGACTTTCCTGCCTCCTTGTGTTAGGCCTGTTTGGCCCATGTTCTCTACTCTACCACTTCTTTTTTCTTTCTTTCTTTTCAAATTCTTAACGCAGAATTTTATGCAGTTAATTCACGTTTTTTTGTTTGTTTGTTTTACGTGTTTTCCCATTATGATATTGACCAGCATCCCTATTATTTATTTATTTATTTATTCATTCATTCATTTAAACTTTTTTTTACTTACTTTTGAGAGAGAGAGAGAGAGAGACAGAATGTGAGTTGGGGAGGGGCAGAGAGAGGGAGACACAGAATCGGAAGCAGGCTCCGAGCTGTCAGCACAAAGCTCAATGCGGGGCTCCAACCCACCAACTGTGAGATCGTGACCGGAGCCAAGGTCGGATGCTTAACCCACTGAGCCACCCACGCGCCCCAGAGCACCAGTTTTTAAAAAAACAAGGGGCACAGGAATCAAAGAGAGCTTGCAAACCGCAACCCAGACTGTTGGTGCGTGGAGAAAAGAGACCCACGTCTCGGGGTCCCAGGCAGGAGCGGAGTTCAGTCCAGCCAGGGAGCAGAAGTGTCAGCCTCACGGGGCCATCTGGTTCAGGCAGAGAAGAGGGAGGACGGGCATTATCTGGGGTCTGGGTAAAGCAGAGGGTCCACGCACCTTGGAGCGAGGCGGAGTGTGTGTTCTTGTGTCTGCCGCACAAGCCTGGAGCTGTGGGGGTTCTAACCCCAGGGTGGCGAGAGAAAAATCCCAGCCCAGGGCAGAGCTGGACAGAATGACCGAGAGGCCAGGACTTTGGCCTCTCAGCATCCGGGCTCCATGAAAGAGTGAGTGCGGATTTTCAGCGTGGAGGGACAAAGGCTCTTCCTGACTGCCATGCCTGGGGACAGGTAAGGAGATTGACAGAGGAGATAGTGCCTGCCCATGGGGCCACACCCCCAGGCCTACGGGGACTGGGCCAGCGAGATTTTGCAGTTACCCCCGCTTCGGTGCCCTAGAGGGACTAAAAGTATGGTTGAGGGTCTATCTGTCATTTTTTTTTCTTTTTTTCTCTGTAGGTAAGCGATCTGGGGAACAGGTGCAGTATTCTTTAGCCTCACTTGTCCCGCGGTCCACTGGACTAACTTCCCTGGGGGCAGAGGACTGTATATTTCAGGGCGCTGGGAAAAACCCATTGTTTCCCCACAAACATGCCCACGGAGTGAGTCTCTCAAGGGTAGGGGCCTTGTCTCATCCTTCTAAGTGCCCTTGGCACCCGGAACACGGAAAGTGATTTGTCGAATGAATGAATGAATGCATGAATGAATGGGTGCCATGGGGCTCAAACCCACCAACAGTGAAATCATGACCTGAGTTGAAATCAAGAGCCTGTTGCCTAACCCACTGAGCCACGCAGGCGCCCCAACTCCGTACGACTTTGAGAGTAAGTTATCATGACTGAAATTACTGACTGAAAATCCCGGTTTTTTACAGTGATGGATCTACAATACGGTTCGATTTTAAAAACTCCTTTGCAAGAAACTTCTTCCTAAAAGGCAAAAATAATATATATCTGTGTATATGGAAGCAAAATTTGGGAGGAGCTTCTTGATATTGATCTGAACATTAAAAATAACATAAGCAGACTTGTGGTTCATGGCACATAGTCACATACTTTCATCAGTTTCTTGACCATATGTAGCCCTAATTCTGTTTCACTCTTTTCTGACGAGTAAGCGTGGTTTTTTTTTTGTTTGTTTGTTTGTTTTGTTTTGGTCTTTCTTTCAGCGTGGTCTTACCCTCTCAAATGTTTTTTCACAGAACTCTTGAGTCTTCAAGCTCGCGTCTGAAGGTAAGTCAACTTGAAATTATTGGCACCTTTGATACTTTTCTGAAGACTATAACATTTTTATTTAGGAAAAGACTCTTTCTACGGGTGCAGAGGTACACTGGAAACTCAGGTCATGCTCTGTTCCCTACTGGATATTCTCAATTCCAATCACTTCTGCCTTGAATATGCAAATGTGTCGCCCAAATAGTCACATAGGCGCTTTTCAGCCATTTTTCAGAGTACCAAATTTGCCAATTTCTTTTAAGTTTTGCCAAACTCCGATGCTACAAAAATCACAGCCTTTCTCAATTTCATTCCATTCCAGGAAAATAAAACTTATCTAGTTAAAAATAAGAGCTCCATCAAGACTCCAAATATTCCACAGCTCAAATATGCAATTTCAAAACTAACTCTTGTACACTCCTTGAGCTCTTATCTTTTAATTTATTTAGGGCCTCTTTTGCTCCTGGAGAGATAAATTTGTCTTCTTATTTGCAAGTCTTGTTTTGAATAAATGCAATTCTCTGAAAGTATCAGAAGCTCTAAAAGAAGCTTCTGGCATTCCATGCATTGATTTCTGGGAATAAAGATTTCCAAGAGATTTTGAAAAAAAACAACAACAAAACTCACTTCAAATTTAGAAGATTTACAAAAGACTTTAATATCATTGCTGAGCACTCAGATGAATTTACAAATGAATTCTTCCAAGGTTTAAATATTTATAATATCTGATTCGTTATAGCCAGTAAAGAAAATTCATACTGCTCCGCTCAAGGATTTTTTAAAATATATTTTACTTTTAAGTAATCTCTCCACCCAACGTGGGGCTTGAACTCACAGCCCCGAGATCAAGAATCACATGATATATCAACTGAGCCAGCCAGGAATTTTTTGTCCATATTAGTTTTGTACGGTTGAAACTTGCAATTTAGTTACTCTATATAATATTATTTTAAAATTTTGAAAACTGTCTCTTCTATTTGATTAGAATACCATAGCTTTTATAAATATAATTATGAAATAATGTGTGAGCCACAACTAGGGCCCGATAACGGTTTCTTTGGGCTCCCTAATTAGTACAAAGATAGTTTTCTAGGAAAACGCTATG
This sequence comes from Lynx rufus, assembly GCF_022079265.1. Lineage (NCBI taxonomy): Eukaryota > Metazoa > Chordata > Mammalia > Carnivora > Felidae > Lynx > Lynx rufus. The sequence goes on from NW_025814840.1 coordinate 18,188,221, forward strand.
CTTCATCAAAATTTGTACCTGTGTATCACCTCACAAATAAATGATTTTCTTTTTAATGTCGAACTTTTTCACTGAATTTACAACGGTGTTTACAAAAATGTCAAATGTTTCATCATTGACCAAGTGAACTTCTCAAAGCTCAACTCTGATGCTCTGAAGTGTATGAAAAAAATCATCACTGAGATTTGTTTCAATTATTTTCTGTTTGGAGAATCTGATGACACCGTTATAATACTGTATCATTTATCTGTTTGCAACGGTTCTTTTCTGCCAAAGCAACAGAAACCATATCATTTTACTTTTTATTTTTTATTTTTTTTCATTTTACTTTTTAAATACGAGCAAAAAGATTTAGAATTGTGAATAAGTAAGATTCATTTAGAAGCCTAGCTATTTGATCTAAATGAAAGTCTTGCTTCCTAGAGTGATATGTGAAATCACTTCTGCTCCTGTCCATATCAAACTGCAATGTTGGAACGCAGTCTTCTTTTTTTTTTTTTAATTTTTTTTCAACGTTTATTTATTTTTGGGGCAGAGAGAGACAGAGCATGAACGGGGGAGGGGCAGAGAGAGAGGGAGACACAGAATCGGAAACAGGCTCTAGGCTCTGAGCCATCAGCCCAGAGCCTGACGCGGGGCTCGAACTCACGGACCGCAAGATCGTGACCTGGCTGAAGTCGGACGCTTAACCGACTGCGCCACCCAGGCGCCCCTGGAACGCAGTCTTCTTAAAGTAATAATTAACTTTCAAAGTATATCCCAACGTCTTATCAGCTGGTTTAGTCTCCTGAGTTCCATGTGGCTGGTGATACAGCAGCTATGGTGGATATTAAATACTGAAAAACATTTTGTATAAGTTATATGTTTATCATCAACTGGCTTGAGAACTAGAAATTTGCTTCTCAAATTTTTTTAAAGCTTATTTCTTTATTTTGAGAAAGAGAGAGAGAGAGAAAGAGAGTGAGCGCATCCCAGGCCGGCTCTGCACTGTCAGCATGGAGCCCAACGTAGGGCTGAAACTCACAAACCGCGAGATCCTGACCTGAGCCGAAACCAAGAGTTGGGCGCTCAACCGACTGAGCCACCCAGGCACCCTGCTACTTAATTTTTTTTTTTTAACGTTTATTTATTTTTGAGACAGAGAGAGACAAAGCATGAACGGGGGAGGGTCAGAGAGAGGGAGACACAGAATCTGAAACAGGCTCCAGGCTCTGAGCTGTCAGCACAGAGCCTGACGCAGGGCTCGAATTCATGGACCGCAAGATCACGACCTGAGCCGAAGTCGGCCACTTAACCCGCTGAGCCACCCAGGCGCCCCCTGCTACTTAATTTTTTACTAAACATATACTTTGTATTGTCTTAGCTCATTCCCAACAAAAAAGGTTCATGATAAAATAAAAAAGCGCTACCAAAAAAATAAAATAAAATGAGCAGTTCTAAACTGCTCCCGCAATGGGAAGGAGTTTATTGAATCCCATTTGGAAAAGGATCAAGAAAATAGATAGGTTGTTTCTATTCCTGTTTCAGATTTAATCACCCAATAAAGTGAGAATTCTTTTAATTTCACATGAACCTCTCACATTATTAAAGTCCATGGCAGAAGCCGACGTATAGAGACTTGTCAAATATGTCCTGCCTCATTTTAATATAATTAATAAGAATACTTTATTAAACATGGGGAAATGCTCAAGAGGGTGATACATAATAACAACAGGAATAACCCGGGAAACCAGGATAGAAGGGTCGCACAAACAGAGACTAGAGAGAAAAATCCCACTAGATTCCCAAAAGTAGAACACAGAAGGGTGCAAAAGCAGCGCTCAAGGACCCGAAGCCACTGGAATCGTCAGGCTGCTGTCAAAATGGCAAAAGAGTTTTTTATTGTCTTCCCCTGAGAGAACATCCACAGACAGTCATCCACAGACAAGGGTGCATTTGTGGAAGTCTGAGAGTTCCGCACTGTTCCAGCACACTGTTAGAGAAAACACCACGACCACCGGCATTGGATGCACTGAAGAGGCCCGTCAATAAAGCCTGGAGGAGATGACTGCCTCTTTCCATGCATGAGCTAAATGAGAAGAAGTTTGACAGAGAGATAGAAATCATAAAAAAAAAACCAAACAGAAATTCTGGCGCGGAAGACACAATGAATGAAATGAACAATTGAATAGAGAACATCAACCGCAGACTTGATCAAGCAAAATATGAAGGCAGGTCATGTGAAGTTATCCATGTATCCCCCACATGGACCGTGGGACAGAACTAAAAGAAACTAAATATACACTTCATGGGAGTTACAGGGAAGAGAAGGAGAAGGGGGGCAGAAAACTTATTTAAAGAAATAATGGCTAAGCACTCCCCAAATCCATGGAGAGATTTGGACATCCAAGTTCATGAAGCTTATAGGTTTCCCCAAATTTTCAACTCAAAATGATCTTCTTCAGGATACAGTATAATACAACTATTTAAAATATCAAAGACAAAGAGAGAATTTTAAGGGCAGAAAAAGGAAAAATATCCTCACCTACAAAGGAACTCCCATAGGGTTATTAGTGGATTTCTTAGCGGCAACCCTTACAGGCCAGGACTGACCGAGCTGATATATTCAACTGCCGACCAAGAATATTTTACCTAATAAATTTTTTTTTTTCAGAAATAAAGGAGGTAAAGACGTTCCCAGATAAATGAAACCTGAGGGAGCTCATCACCACTAGACGTGCCTTACAAGGAATGCTGGAAGGAGTTCCACAGGCTGAAATGACAGGATGTTAATTCTTTTTTTTTTCCTTAATGTTTATTTATTTTTGAGACAGAGGGAGGCAGAGTGCGAGTGGGGGAGGGGCAGTGACAGAGGGAGACACAGAATCTGAAGCAGGCTCCAGGCTCTGAGCTGTCAGCACAGAGGCCGATGCGGGGCTCGAACCCACGAACCGTGAGATCACGACCTGAGCCGAAGTCGGACGCTTAACTGATTGAGCCACGCAGGCGCCCCGATAGGATGTTAATTCTTAACATAAAAACGTATGAAAATACAAAACACACCACTGCAGTTAAGTGTATAGTCAAATTCAGAATACTCTAATACTGGGATGGGGTGGTGTGTTAAACACTCAACTTTAATATAATGGTTAAAGGACAAAAGTATTCAAGTAGCTACAATAATTGTTAATGGACACACAACATAAAAACATGAAAATTAGGGCACGAAAAAGGAAAATGTTGGGAAGCAGAGTGAAACAGGAAGTGATGAGAGTTAAAAATGTCATCAGGTTAAAATGGACTGTTATATATACAAGATATTTTATGTAAGTCTCATGGTAGCCACAGAGCAAATAGTCTATAGTAGATACACAAAAGATATAGAGAAGGAAAGAAGGTGTACCGTTCCAGAAAACCACACATTCACAAAGGAAGACAACAAAAGAGGAAGAAAGGAAAAAAAGAACTACAAAACATCCAGAACGCAGTAAGATAGAATTAGTAACTTCTTACCTATCAATCAATTTACTTTAAATGTAAATAGATTAAATTCTTCAATCAAAAGAAGTAGAGTGGCTGGCTGAAAAAATGAACAGAAAAACCCCAAGGTCCAACTATATGCTGCCTCCAAGAGATTCATTTCAGCTTGAAGGAGGCAAATAGACTCAAAACGAAGGGATGGAAAAAGATATTCCATGCAAACGGAACCAAAAGAGAGCAGGGGGCGCTATACAAAATAGACTTTGGTCACAAACTGTGACAAGAGAGAGAGAAGGTGATTATATAATGACAAAGTGGTTAATTCACTAAGAGGATATAACAGTTGTAAATACACACGCACTAATTATTGGAGTGTCTATATATATTAAGCAAATACTAACAGGTCTGAAGGGAGAAATAGACAACACTATGATAACAGTAAGAAACTTCAATACTGCACTGTCAACAGTGGATAGATCATCCAGACGGAAAATCAATGAAGAACATTGGACTTGAAGTATACTTTAGACCAAATGGATCTAACAGGCACGTAAATAACAGTGCATCCAACAGCAGCAGAATACACATTTTTCTCAAGCACACACAAAATATCCTCCAGGATAGATCCTGTGTTAGTTCACAAAACAAATCTGGAAATCTAAGAAGATGGAAATCATACCAAGTATCCTTCTTGATCACAAAGGCATGCAACTAGAAATCGATACGAGGAGGAAAACTGGAAAATGTACTAATATGTGGAAATTAAACAACACAGTCCTGGGTCAAAGGGAATTGAATGGGAAATCAAAAATATCTTGAAACAGATGAAAATGCAAACATGGTCTACCAAAATTTATGAAATGCCACAAAAGCAGTTCTAACAGGAAAGTTTATTGCAGTAAATGCTTACATTAAAACACACACACACACACACACACACACAAAGATTTTGAATAAACAACTCTACACCTCAAGGAACAGAAAAACAAAAACAAACTCAGCCCAAAGTCAGTGAAAAGAAGGAAATGATAAAGATTAGATCAGCAATAAGTAAAATAGAGACAAGAAATTTGAAAAGATCAAACTAAGAGCTATATTTTAGGAGAAGTCAACAAAATTGACAAAACTTTAGCTAGACTAAAAAAAGAGAGAAAGACTCAAATTAATAAAACCAGAAAAATGAAAGAGGAGTCATAATTGATACCACAGAAATACAAAAGGATCCATAAGAGACTCCTATGAATAATTACTCACCAAAACATTAAAAAACCTGGAAGAGGGGTTCCTGGGGGGCTTAGTTGGTTAAGTGGTTGCACGTCCAACTTTGGCTCAGGTCATGAACTCGCGGTTCATGATTTTGAGCCCCATTTTGGGCTCTATGCTGACAGCTCACAGCCTAGAGCCTGCTTCCAATTCTGTGTCTCCCTCTCTCTCTGTTCCTCTCCTGCTCACTCTCTCTCTCTCTCTCTCTCTCAAAAATAAATAAAGATTTAAAAAAACCTGGAAGAAATGGAAAAATTCCTAGAAACATACAATCTACTAAGACTGAATCATGAAGAAATAGGAAATCTGAACGGACCAAAAATGAATAAGGAGATTGAATCAATAACCAAAAACTTTCCAAAAAAGAAAAGCCCAGGACAAGATGGTTTCCCTGGTGAATCCTACCAAACACTTAAAGAAGAATTACAGCTAATATTTTTTCAAACTCTTCCAAAAGAAAAAAAAAATTGAAGAGAAGGGAATTCTCAGTGGAGCACTTTTTGGAATAGCGTCAAACTGAAAACTACTCAAATGCATACCAGAAGTAGAATGAATAAGCCAATCATGATATATTCACTCAATGGAATCCTAAACAACAATGACAATATGTGAACTACATGTAATTCCAAACATATGAATGAGTTTCACAAACAAAATGTTGAACAAAAGTACCTAGACACAAAAGACTACATGTACACTATTTGATTCCATTTACGTAAAGATGAAAAAGCCAAAACTCACGGATGGTGCTAGAAATCAGGAGTCATTACCCTCAGGGAGAGACTAGTGACTGAATGGGTGCGTATGAGGGGCATCTGGAAGAAAATTTCAAGCCCAGAAGGCTAAGTTAGTGAGTTCTATCCGACTCTTTCACAAATTCTCAATCTAACATAACTTCTCTTAGTTAATACAAAATAAGGGATTACTTCCCAACACATTTTAGGAGTCTTGTATGGTCTTGATGTAAAACCCTTAACAAGAATAATAGCAAACTAAATCCATATATCAGAGAAGGATAACACATTATGACCCAACTGGGTTTATTACAAGAATGCATGGTCTGTTTAACCCTTTGAAAATCCATCGATAAAGTTGGCAAAATTGAAACAACAAAAGCGACAACTTATATGCTTTTCTCAATAAATGAAAAATATCTGTTAAAATTCAACACTTGCTCATGACAAAACCTCTTAGCCAGTTAAGGTTAGAGAAAAAAATTTTCTTCAGGGGCGCCTGGGTGGCTCAGTCGGTTAAGCATCTGACTTCGCCTCAGGTCATGATCTCATGGTCTGTGAGTTTGACACATGATATGATTATATATACAAAAGAATTTTATTTTATTTTATTTTATTTTATTTAAAATTTTTTTTAACGTTTATTTATTTTTGAGACAGAGAGAGAGCATGAATGGGGAAGGGGCAGAGAGAGAGGGAGACACAGAATCGGAAGCAGGCTCCAGGCTCTGAGCCATCAGCCCAGAGCCCGACGCGGGGCTCGAACTCACGGACCGCGAGATGGTGACCTGAGCTGAAGTCGGACGCTTAACCGACTGAGCCACCCAGTCGCCCCTACATAAGAATTTTAAATTATAAATAAATCATTTGAACGAGTAAGCGAGTTTAATAAGTGGGTTTTTCTGGATACATGGTCAATAAACAAAATCTACTACTTTCATATGTCAAGAACAAAAAGAAAGTGAAATTTATTAAAAAAAACCATTCAAAAATAAGGCCAAAAGTATGAAATGCACGGGAATAGATCTAAGAAAAGTTGTGTAAATTTTCTATGAAGAAAACTATGAGATGTTATTAAAAGAAACTAAAGAGAGAAACACAATACAAAGTCAATGGATTGGAAAAATTAATATTGTAAAGATGTAATTCCTCCCCAGATAGATTAGTAGAGTCAACGCAATACCAATCAAAATCTCAACCCCACCCCAGAACTTGTTATGATTAATCTAATATGTATATAAATGCTCAAAGAGCCAAGAATAAGGTAGATGGACTTGTTCTATCAAAGTCAAGCCTTATTATAAAGCTATGGTAGTTAAGAAGGTGTCCAATGGAAAGAGAACCCAGAAACCAACCAACTTACGTACGGAACCTTGATGTATGACAATTTTTGCACCTCAGAGGAACGGAACAGGGCGGTGTCTTTAATAAATGGGACTGATGAATGGATAAAGAAGTGGTGTATATACACGATGGAATATTATTCGGCCATAAAAAAGGCTGAATCTTGCCATTTGCAATGGCATAGATGGAGCATTATGCCAACTGAAATAAGTCAGGCAGAGAAAGACAAATGCCATATGATATCACTCATGTGTGGAATTTAGGACATGAACCAAATGAGCAAAACGGGGAAAAAAAGAGAGACAAAGCAAGAAACAGACTCTTCACTATAGAGAACAATCTGATGGTTACCAGAGGGGAGGGGGATGGGGGGATGTGTGACATAGGTGATAGGGATTTAGGAGGGCACTTGTGAGGAGCAAGGAGTGTTGTATGTAAGTGTTGACTCACTAAATTGTACACCTGAAATTAGTATTACACTATTTGTTAACTAACAGGAATTTAAATAAAAACTTAAAAAAAAACCCTAAAAACTAAAAATAAATGACGCCAAGACCATTCAATATCTGTTTAGAAAAATGACACTTCCGTAAAACATAAATAAAAATTAATTCCATTTTGATGGTAGCTTTAAACATGAAAGACAAAAAAAATAAAAGCTTTTAGGAAACCTATGAGGATATTTTCACGAGTTCAGTAAGAAAAGCGTACTTAAAGAAGACACTAAAAACACTAGTTATAAAGGAAGAGATTGATAAATTGGATTCCATTACATTTAAGAACTTCTGTTCATTAGAAGACACCATAAAAAGACACAAAATGCAAGTTACAGAATGTGAAAAGATATTTCAGCACTTACACAACCAATAAGGGGCTCATGTCCAAAGACACGAATGATTTCTGTGCATTAATAACAAAAGGACATATAACCCAATGCAAAAAAAAAAAAAAATGACTTGAATGGGTAAATCACAAGAGAGGATATCCAAATGGTCGATAAACATATCTTCAACCTCAATGGTAATCAAGGAAATGCAATTGAAATGTACAATAATATGCTTCCAATCACCCTCCAGAATTGCTAAAATTAAAAAGAGATAACACTAAATGTTGATGAGGATGTGGACCATCAGGCATCCCTATCTACTGTTAGTGAGAGTATAAATTGGTACAATTTTGGAAAACAAATCATCATTATCTATAGAAGTTGAGTACACGCATAGCCTTTAACCTGGAATTTCCACTCCTAGTTCTATACCAATACAAATGCATAGGTATAGCAAGAGATGGCACAAAAATGATCCCAGCAGCATTATATTTACAAAAGCCAAAAACTGGAAACAGCCAAATGCACATCAGTAGAGTAAACCAATAGACAACAGAATGGATGAATATTGCTATCACAAAATGTTTTCTGAGTGTAGCAGTGAAACTAAACAAGCCACAGCTACGTGCAACATGGAGAGATCTCACAAGCACAGCGCCGAGGAGAAGAAGTCGTGTCCAAGAGAGTAAGCACGCATGATACTATTTAGACAGTGTAATAAATAGGAGATATAAAAACGGTGTTACAAGTCGGGATATAAAAAAATCATTAAGAAAAAGGAAGTTGGGATAAAGGGTTAGATCTGGAAAGAGAATTCAATGATCGGGAAAGGGCAGGGGTGATTCTGGGGTGCTGTGGTGTTCGTTTTCTTGACCTGGAGTAGATTAGATTGCTGCTTGCTTTGTGATGATTTATTGAGATGTATGATTTTTGTTGCGTACACCTTCTGGGTGTTTTTTTAAGGCACTGGAGATAAGGGAATGAACAGAAAATTGCAATCTCCCCATTGGAGAAGGTTCCAATCCTAATGACATAGATCTTTTGCATAAAGCCAAAGAGGAACTCTCTTTGAGAACAAGCTGTCCGTGAATGCTTGCCCACTTCATTTTCATTTTTGTCAGATTGCAAAATTACCCAAGCTCATTGTGGTAAATGAGGAATGTATGGGAAGATTTGAAAAAGCAGGAAAATAAATGTTAGTATCTCATCAATCAGAGACCATCACTGCTCACATTTTGGCTCTTTCCTTTTAGATTTTTTCTTTGCATTTTTCTATACTTGTCATCCTATGACAGTTTTAAAAATCATCCTTCTTAAATAAATCAAACTGCCTCATTGAAAATTTCACATTTTTTAAAGTTCTTTATAAATATCCTTTTTGGGGACCCACGATGTTTCATACAGTGGCTGTACTCTCATTGTTCTCATATGGGAAATTTAAGTTGCTCATATCTTTTCTATTTAATAACTGATTTTCTGGTCAAAATCTCCTATAGAAATAGTGGCTTATGTTTTGGGTTGATTTTCCTACTTTAGTTTACCGAGGAGGGAAATGAATAGAATGGATATAACGTTTTTAAGGCTCTCGACACATATTTTCATGTTGCTTTTTCTGAAAAGTAATCACAATTTAGAATCCCATTGACATCCACTAGTCAAGTCAAAAATGGCTCTTGTCAGGCAAGGACAGCGGGAGCCTCGCATGGGTACGTGTGTCCCCCTGCAACCAGACTCGAAGGCTGCGGGGTGGCCTCTGTCAGGGGCAGGGCGTCCTTCCCCACGGCACTCTGATTCTCTCTCCCCCAGATCCTCGATGATCACACTTGGGAGATCTGAAAATCTGAGCACGCACAAGACCCTCCCCCCACCCTGGTCTCTCCCATCATACAAATATCCACACTCATGGACGTTCAGATATGCACACACATATACACTGTACACCACACACACACACACACACACACACACACACACACACCGGGGGGAAAAAAATCTACCAGCTACAGCCATTTTTACCCATATTTGCAAATGATCCTGTCCTCTCCTGCAGCACCGCACCTATCTTTACAGTTTTATTAAGGAAGGTGGCCTCATTAGATCGCTTTTTTGGTCTTTGTAGCATGTATTTTTATAGATGTCGTATAGCATCTATAATAACACCTGGGTGGAGGGAGGGGGAGGGGCGGGGCACGGCCCTATAAATGTATATTCATTTACCACTGCAGCTAATAAAGTTCTTGTTCTCTTACTTCTCTATTTTTCTTCTTTATCAGAGCCAAATCACGCGGCAAATGAAATCTAACATCTATGAAATTTCCCATACACGTAATTTAGGGTATGAGCTGTAAAATTCCACTAAAGCACAATAAAGCACAAGATAAAGGAGGCCTTAAAATCCTCAGGCTGTACCATGTGAGCCAAATGAAATATTTACCACTGGCTGGAGTCTGGGGGGGGGGATTTCCTTTTGGTCTCCTTTCCATTTGCCAGTATTTTGCCCCCCACGACCACTCCCTTTACTCTTTCACCTTGAAAGTGTTCCAGAAAATTTCTTCTATCCGGGCAGCTTTCACATTTGCTGTATTTCATTCAACTCGGCAGACCTTGTAGGGAGCCTTCCAGTGAGCTGGGTGCTGAGGTAGGTGGCGAGTATATAAGGGTAAATACTTTTTTTCGTACTTGATTATCTCTTCTAGTAAGTGCTAATAACCCCGAAATGGAGACCCCCTGGGAAGGAATATATATCACCCTAGAACTGAGTTAAATAGAACAATCTCCTCACTGCCATGACTTATATGATCTCATAGTATACTTTAAAATATCTCTTGCATTGGGGCGCCTGGGTGGCGCAGTCGGTTAAGCGTCCGACTTCAACCAGGTCACGATCTCGCGGTCCGGGAGTTCGAGCCCCGCGTCGGGCTCTGGGCTGATGGCTCGGAGCCTGGAGCCTGTTTCCGATTCTGTGTCTCCCTCTCTCTCTGCCCCTCCCCCGTTCATGCTCTGTCTCTCTCTGTCCCAAAAATAAATAAAAACGTTGAAAAAAAAAATTAAAAAAAAATAAATAAAATAAAATATCTCTTGCATCCTTATGGACAACCTCCTATATTTTTCTTTTTTTTATAATAAAATTTTTGATGTTGACTTATTTTTGAGAGAGAGAGAGAGGGAGAGAGGCAGAGGCACGCAGAATCTGAAGCAGCCTCCAGGATCTGAGCTTTCAGCACAGAGCCCGGCGCGGGGCTCGAACTCACGAACCGCGAGATCATGACCTGAGCCGAAGTCGGACACTCAACTGACTGAGCCACCCAGGTGCCCCACCTCCTATATTTTTCTTAAAAGAAAAGGGACACGTGGGTGGCTCAGTCGGTTAAGCGCCCAACGCAGTTTTGGCTCAGGTCATGATCTCTCCGTTTTGTGAGTTCGAGCCCCACATTGGGCTCTGTGCTGGCAGAGCCTGCTTGGGATTCTCACTCCCTCTCTGCCTCTCCCCTACACATGTTGTCTCTGGCTCTCTCAAAATAAATAAATAAACTTTAAAAAAAAAAAAAGAAGGAAAAATTCCTATTTATAAGATCTTATAATACATTTGAAATATTTCTTCTTTCCTTATGGACCACCTATATTTTTCTTAAAATAAGGAGAAATTCTGAATTATATTACCTCACTTCTTAATAGATTAAGACAAAATATATACTTAAAAATCTTATTCCTGGGGCGCCTGGGTGGCGCAGTCGGTTAAGCGTCCGACTTCAGCCAGGTCACGATCTCGCGGTCCGTGAGTTAGAGCCCCGCGTCGGGCTCTGGGCTGATGGCTCAGAGCCTGGAGCCTGCTTCCGATTCTGTGTCTCCCTCTCTCTCTGCGCCTCCCCCGTTCATGCTCTGTCTCTCTCTGTCCCAAAAATAAATAAACGTTGAAAAAAAAAAATCTTATTCCTTATATTCTCATGAGCAGTCTCCTATATTTTCCTTTAAGAGGTTTGCATTCTGAATGAACGCTGTTCATCAGCCCTTACGGGACAACCAAGGTGACCTGTGGATCCTCCCGGGGGCAGGGGGTGACGTGAAAATGTCATTCATGGTCATACTCTGGTCTCATGGGGATCATTCTTAGAAGGAGACAAATTGGAACAGGAAGTCCAGAGCCCAACAGTGGAGAGAAGACGCATTTCACAGACATGACAGCTCTTGTATTGGGGGACATTCCAGAAAACACCGGGTGACAGGTATTTTACTTCTAGGAACCAGAAAGTGACTTCACGAATAGAAGCCACATCCTCAACACCCTCTCTGAGAGGTAGGATCATGGTTTACATTTATTTGTCTGAATACTTGGAAGAGATTAATTAGCTACTGAACTAATTAGTCCATTCATTTGGTAAATGCCTTCCTTGGGCCATTCGAGTAGCTCTGGAAATACCAACAAGGTTCTCCTTCATGGAGCCTGTGTGCTGGGGAAGAAGTCAATCAACAAGGGGGCCGGCCAGGGAGTAACCGAGGGCCGGGAGAGCTGCTCTTATGTGGGGCGAGACCAGCCCTCTCTGGAGGCTTCTACGACAGAAGTAATAACTGAAAAGGTACTGAGGAAAGTGGGTGTCTGCCCAGCTTCTGTTTTGCTCGGTGTCTTAGTTGGCTCCGGCTGCTATGACAAAGCATTACAGACCGGGGGGGGGGGGGGGTTCAATACAGACATTTATTCCTCACGCTTCTGGAGGCTGAAAGTCCAAGACTAACATGTTGGCAGGTAAGGCTCCTTCACAGCCCTGCCCATGGCACGTAGACCGCCATTTTCTCCCTGTGTCTTCACGTTGTCTTCCATCTGTGTGTGTCTGTGCCTTAATCCCTTCTTATAAAAGCACCAGCCAGATAGGATCAGGGTCCATCGTAAGAGCCTCATTTTAGCTTACCTTTAAAGACCCGATCTCCAAATACAATCACACTCTGAAGTACTGGGTGTTAGGACTTCAAAATAAGAAATTTGGAGGACACACACAATTCATCCTGTGACGCTAGTTAGAGTAATAAAACGAGCCCTTGGTTGAGAACCTACTATGGGCCAGACACTCTAACCCACCTCTTAATTCCTACCACGGTCTGCAAGCTACCCTCTGGAGGAAACTGAAGTTTGGGGAATTTGAGTGACAAAGCCAGAGAGGCAGAAAATTCTAGAAGCAGAATTTAAACTTAGGTTTATCTGCATCAAAATTCACCACTCCTGTAAGCCAATGGTAGAAGCCTGGTTTTGAGCAACAATTTTGTGGCTACGAATCAGGGCTGGTGCTTGTAGAGTGTGAGGTTGGTGAGGCTTTCTCCCCACTGGTCTCCACTCTACATTCCCAGGAACGCAAGGCGGACTGTGTGTGGTGATGAGCAGATGTGTTCAGCCAGGCTCTGTCATTGTCCAGCTCTCTGATGCTAGGCGAATTCTTCAACAACTCCCAAGTTATTCCATTTCCCCATCTGTAAAATCTTCAAAGGTGGTGGTGGTGATTCAAAGAGATAAGACACACGAAGTACCTGGCATGGGATACATGCCCCCCTTAACTGCTAGGGAAATAGGTTTCCTCTTCTGGAGAACGGAAATAGTAATCGTCACTCTTTGGGCCCTCTGAGATCTGCGATTGAGGGGACATCTGGAAAACGCCAGGTGCACAGCGCTCATAAAAATGGCAGCCATCATTGTTGTTAGTTTTTCCTTCTTTCCTTCCTTGTGCTGCCTTTCCTGTATCCTACCATGTCTGCTCTGTGGACCCTACTTATCTATCCTAAGCCTCATCCTATCCTGGTGATACCTTACTATTCTCATGGCTTACTCTGCCCTAACATGGATGCTTTCCATACCCATTTCTTTTAATGTCTGTATATTTATTTTGAGAGAGAGAGAGGCAGAGAGAGTGCAGGAGAGGGCGAGCGCAAGTGGGAGAGGGACACAGAGAGAAGGAGAGAGAGAGAATCCCAAGCAGGCTCTGCTGAGCCCAACTCAGGGCTCAATCCCATAACCCTGGGATCATGACCTGAACCAAAATGAAGAGCTGGACGCTTCACTGACTCAGCCACCCGGGCGCCCCCTGTACCATTTTTGAGAGCACCTTATTCTAATGGGCAGGGCGGGTCTCTGAGCAAGGTGGTACATACCATCTGACTCTCAGAGCGAGCTGTCAACGATTTCACAAGACAGCAGCAATTATCCACGCCAGGGCTGGCAGCTAAAACAGTTAACTCCTGATTAATTAATTTAATCAAGACTTGGCCAACTTATAAATCGTCCAGGCATGACATTAACTCAAAAGTTCTCTTGTTGGCTAATTGCTTCAGTGATTTTTAAAAATGTTTTATAATGAACCACACTGCGATTGGATTCTGTGCTGTTTATTTTTCTGTCGACAAGAGAAAGGTGGATGAATGTGTGGGAAAAGAGTACAGTGAAGCAACTTGGATTATGATTTGGAACTTGACAGGTAGACAAATATATCTACACGGCTGCCAGCTTGCCCTGGCCAGGGCTTTAAAGCCACGTCAAAAGCTTTCATTCTTTCCCTCTTGCCTCGTCTCACGCATTCTGTTTGGAGCATGTGTCATAGGGATGCGGTAGTTCAAAAGTCAATAAACCTGCGTGAGCTCATCACTCATATGCACAAAATTTACCAGCCACAAAATACCAGGGGCGGTTTACAGTCTGACAATAAAATCTCTGTTGTTTGTTGGATGATGTCAGTTCTCCTGGAAACTGATGTCACCCTGCCCACCCATCTCCATCTGCCCATTGCCATGTCTTTCAGAAAGGATCCAAAGGGAATTGTGGGAGGTTTTATAGGCTCTTGCGTCTGCAGAGGTGAGCAGAGTGAGACCAAAGTGGATGGCAGCTTTGATGTGACCTGCCTATTGCCCTGGGTCTGGTAAAACAGGAGAAGGGGGATAAAGGGGAAAAAAGCAGACAGCCACAAAGAAAGCGCTAGTAAGAGAGAAGAAGTGAAGGAAAGCTAAAAGAAGAAAGGTAAGTAGACAAAGAGAAAGAATCAAAAGAGTTAGAAAATGATTACTCTAAAGAGAAAGAGCTAGAAATACAGAATTGGGGAAGAATTGGGGATCAAGAAATCGAAAGAAAGATAGGGAGAAAATGAGAGAGAGAATGTAAAAGAGAGAGAAAGGGAAGATAGAGATAGTGAGAAAGGAGGAGAAGAAAAAAAACTTATGTGCTGGGGGGGGATACAATCATCTGGAAATTTTATCTGTCAGGGTAGCATCAATATTCCATTTATGTTCTCTGAAGTTAGCTCTTAGGGAAAATTCCAGATCTTCACTGTTAACTCTGCATCCTCTCTTGTGTTCAAAGTGTTGCTTATGTAATGACTCCATTGATCTAACTCTTGGCTCAAGTCAACATGTCACTTGTACTATACGACTTCAATGACTTGGCACTTGAGCTCCATGGGGTGTGACCAAAGTGGGACACCAAGAGCTTGCCCTGGTGTCTTCACTTGTAACCGACAACTTTCCCCTTCTGGATCACAAACTTCTTTTCAGGTTGCTCATTAAAATGTTTGCCATCTTAGGAGACCGATGGCCTGCTACCATGGGGCAGAGAACTTGAGCAAGTTTGATGAGGAGAGGGTCTATGGAAAGGCAAACAGTTCAGTTTGATCACAGAAAGCCATGGAAAGTAGAGTTATCCACATGACATACATGTCTTAAAATCCTTACCTCCTTTCATTCCTTTTTGGTCCTTCAAGTCTGGGAAGTTTTTTTTACTTAACTTTGAGTGTCCTTGTGGGCTCCAAAATACAGACCCTGCCAAAAACAACAAAAAAAGAGTCAAGAGTCTTCATCTTTACTTTGCCTACGTAAGGATGGTACAGATTATACTAACAATTCCTCACATTATGGCGCGCCTGGGTGGCTCAGTTGGTTGAGTGCCTGACTCTCAATTTGGGCTCGGGTCATGAACTCACAGTTCATGAGATCGAGCCCCATGTTGGGCTCTGTGCTGACAGTGCAGAGCCTCTCTCTCTGCCTCTCCCTCAATCGTCCTCTTGCTCTCTCTTCTCTCTCTCTCCAAATAAATAAACATTTAAAAAAATACAATTCACACTAGACTCACACTTAAGTTGATGGCCAGCCCCCACTTAATTCTATTGTAGTGTCACCTGCCAACCTTTTCCTTATGGTCCATGGGTTTCTGCGCCTTGTTTAAAAAAAAGTCCTTACCCATTTCAGGCTCACAAAGAAATTCTCCTGCGTATGTTCATGAAGCTTTATTGTTTCACCTTCCACATTTAAATCTATAGCCCACTAGGAATTTATTTCTGTATATGGTGTGAGGCAGTAGGAAAGGTCACGTTTTGGTTTTTCCTCATCCGAATCCCTAACTGATGCCGCACCATTTATTAACAATCTGTTACTTCCTATTGTTCTGCAATGCTACTTCTAAACACATGTATTCCTGGGTCTGTTTCTAGACTCTGTTCTGCTCTATTGGTTTGTCTTTTCTTGCATGAATGCCACTCAGTCTAGCTTTCCAATCAGTCTTAACACCTTGCAGAGTAAGTCTTGCATGTTGTGCTTTTTAAGAATGCCTTGGCGGGGTACCTGGGTGGCTCAGTCGAAGCATCCAACTTCGGCTCAGGTCATGATCTCGCGGTTCGTGAGTTTGAGCCCTGCATCAGGCTCTGTGCTGACAGCTCGGAGCCTGGAGCCTCTTCAGAGTCTGTGTCTCCCTCTCTCTCTCTGCCCCTCCCCCATTTCAAGTTCTGTCTCTCTCAAAAATAAATAAACATTAAAAAAAAGAGAATGTCTTGGCAATTGCATTTCCCTGTGAATTTTAGAGTCAGCTTGTCAATTTCCACACAAATACACAGCCACCCAAATCTGTGGGGATTCTTGTCAAGATTTTACGCCATCTATCAACTAATTTGAGGATAATCTTTACCAGGTTTTCTCCATTCCCCTCGTCTCTTTCTTTCTCTGGATGTATTTCAATCCAGAATCATAATACGTTCCTTCATTTATCTAGGTCTTCCTTAGTGTCTCTCAGTATTGTTTTATTGCCTTGAATTATCTTGTATTAGATTTGCTTCTGTTTGATTTAATATGCTATTGGATATAGGTATCTATTTTAAAATTTATTTTATGTTTATTGCTGCTCTATAGGAATGCAATTATTATTGTATTTTCTGTATCGACCTTGTATTTAGCAATTTATTGCAGAAGAAGAAAAACTACAGATTATTATCTGTAGTTTTAATTTCTTTCTGTATACACAATTATGGTATTTGAAAAAAAAGACACTTGTAATTTCTGCCTTCCGATCTTTAACACCTTATATTTGTTTTCATTGCTCTATTGGATTGGCTTGAACCACAAATAAAATGTTAAATAGTGGTGGTGATAACAGACATCCTTATCCTGACCTCAAAAGGAAAGCTTTTAATATTTCACTGTTAAGTATAATGTTTGCTGTAGGTTTCGAAACATATATCTTAGGGCACTGGGGTGGCTCAGTAGGTTAAGTGTCCCACCCTTGGCTTCTCACAGCTCCATGGGTTTGAGCCCCAGTCGAGCTCTGTGCTGGCAGTGTGGAGCCTGCTTGGGATTCTCTCTCTCCCTCTCTCTGTCTGCATCTCCTTACTCACGCTCTCTCTCACAATAAATAAATAAACTTAAAAAAAATCTTGACAGATTATTAAATTTACCTTCTTTTGTTGGTTTTGCTAAGAAGCTTTTAAAATTATAAATGGATATAGGATGTTATCAAGTGCATTTTATGTCTCTGTTGAGGTCACTGTACGATTTTTCTTTTTTATTCTATGCAATGAATTACACTGATCGATTTACAAATGTAAAGCTTGCCTTGTATTCTTGGAATAACCCAGTTTAGTAATGCCATATTTTTAAATGTTTTGCTGGATTTGGTTTGCTAATATTTTATTTAGAATTGTTGGGCAATTCGTAAGATTGGTCTATATAAGTTTCCTTTTTTATACTGTTTTTGTGGGTTTCAGAATCAAGGTTGCACTGGCCTCATAAAGCATATTAAGAAGTTCTCTCCTTTTCTGTTTTTTGTGAGAATTTTTATTCTTTTGGGATAGACATCATTTTTACTTACATACTTGGTATAACTTGACTGTGAAGCCATCTGGGACTGTAATTTTCTCATGAAAAAAACCCTAAGAGACTCTTAAATACTGAGAACAAACTGAGGGTTGATGGGGGGTCGGAAGGAGGGGAGGATGGGTGATGGGTATTGAGGAGGGCACCTGTTGGGATGAGCACTGGGTGTTGTATGGAAACCGATTTGACAATAAATACTATTTAATATATAAAGAAAGAAGACATTTTTTAAATTTAATTTTTATTTAAGTTTTTATTTAAGTAATGTTTTTTTTTCTTGAGGTATAATTTACAAAGAGTAAAATTCATTGTTTTGAAGTATACACCTCAGGGAGTTTTCACAACTGTATACATCTGTGAAAACACCACCAGAATCAGTGCGTAGAACACTCCTGCCATGCCAGAAAGTTCCCTTAACCCTCAACCCCCGTCCTAGGCAACCGTTGCTCAGTCTTCTGTCCCCACCATTTTGCTTTTTCTGGAATGCCGTAGCCGTGAGACCATTGAGTTCTTCCGTGAGACCATCTGGCTTCTTGCATTGAGCATAAATCCTGGGAGAGTCATCTAGCTGCTGTATTCCAGGACTTTGTTCCTTTTATTGCTTAAGTGTTGCTACAGTCAAGTAAATGAAGGACCACAATTTGGTTACCCATTCAGCGATATATAGACCCTGGGTGGGCTATTATGAAAAGGTGCCTGAAAATATTCACTTGCGGGTCTTTATGTGGACACACCTAGGAGTAAAGAGCTAGGAGGGTAACTACTGGAGAGGGGACTGTTGAATCATATGGCAAATGCACGTTTAACGTGACAAGGGACGACCAAACTTTTCCAGAGTGGTTTCCCCACCATTTTGCATTATCATCAGCATCTTCACCAATATTTGATATTGTAAGTGAAAAAAACAGCCATTTTAATTTGGGGGATTTTAATATACACCTTTTCTAGTGAAAAGTAACACTGAACACATTTTCCCGTGCTTATTTTCCACACACATAACTTCTCTATTGAAGTGTCTATTAAAATCTTTTGCTCAGTGTTTATAGGGTTGCCTTCTTAGAATTGAATTGGGAGTGGGGCTCCTGGGTGGTTGAGCGTCTGATTTTGGCTCAGGTCATGATCTCATGGTTCGTGGGTTCGAGCCCTGCATCAGGCTCTCTGCTGTCAGAGCCTGCGTTGGATCTTCTGTCTCCCTCACTCTACTCCTCTGCTAGCCTCTTTCTCTCTGTCTCTCAAAAATAAATAAACATTAAAAAAAAGAGATAATTGAATTGGGAGAGTCATTTTGGGTACAATCTTTTACCACATATGTGTTATACAAATATTTTCTTCTAGTCAATGGCTCATTCTTTAAACAGTAAAAACTTTTGATTTTGAGGTAGTTAACTTTTATTGCTTATAACTTATGACTTTTCTTTTATCCCTTATCTAAAAATGCTTTGCTAAACTCAAGTGACAAAGGTGTTCCTATAGTTTCTTCTAGAAATTTTATAGTTTTAGCTTTTCCAGTTAGTATGATTTTGAGTTAATTTTTGTATCTATTTTAAGTGTTCAGTTGCTTCTTAAAGTATGTGCAAAAGCCTATCATTTCTCCATTGAGTTACTTTGTCACTCTGTCAAAATTCAATTGTATATACAAGTGTGGATCTATTTTCACACGCTATTTCTGTATGTCTAACCCTTATGCTAAAACCACACTCTTGATTACTATAGCTTCACAGTAAATTTTGAAATTAGATATTGCAGACTCTTTGTTCTTTTTCAAGACTTCTGTATATCAAATAATTTTTACAAACACCTGCAAAAGAAGAAAAAAAAAAGGCCAGCTGGGAATTTGACTGACTTTCCATTGAATCTGTAGATCAATTTGAGGAGAACTGACATCCTAATACTATTGTTTTCTTATCCATTAATATGGTACACATTTGTTTAGATCTTCTTTCATTTCTATCAGCAATGTTTTGTAACTTACAGCATCCAAGTTTTGCATATGTCCTGTTGCACTTATCCCTAAATATTATATATTTTAATGTTATTATAAATGGTATTCTATAATTTCAATTTCCAATGGCTCATTGTTAGTATGCACATAAAAAATTGATTTCTCTATTGATTATTTTACTCTTACAATCTTGCTAATACACTTATTAATTCTAGATTTTTTGTAGATTCTTTGCAATTTTCTTTGAGGTGTGTTTCATCTGTGATTAAAGATAGGTTTATATCTCCCTTTCTGGCACCTTTTGTTTCACTTCCTTGGTTTGTGGCACTGACAAAGGCCTCTTGTATATAATCGATGACAGCGGACATCCTTTTCTTGTTCAATCTTAGGAGTAAAGCACTCAGTCTTTCATCATTAAATATGAGGTTAGCTGCAGATTTCTTATAGATGCCCTTTGTCAGGTTGAAGACGTTCTGTTCCGTTCCTGGCTTTATTGAGAGTTTTTATCATGATGTAAGTTAAATTTTGTCAAATGCATTTTCCGCATCTATTAAACTGATCATGTGCCAACCGATCAGGGCCACCCAGGTGCCCCTGTAATGATTGATTTTTAAATGTTGAGCCAATCAAGCATTCTTAGAATAAAACTAACTTAGTCTTTTGTAATATACTGTATAATTCAATTTGTTAACATCTGATATTTTTGCATGCATTTTCATCATGCAGAAATGATTACTCTGTAGTTTTCTTTTCTCATACTATCTTTATCTGGTTCTGGGATCAAGGTTATGCTGGCCTCATAGAATAAATTGGGAAGCATTCCCTGTTCTTCTTTACCTTTTTTCTAGAAGACTTTATGTGGAATTGGTATTATTTCTGTCTTAATTGGTAGACTTTACCAGTGCAGCAGTTTGGATGTGGAACTTTCATAATGGAAAGTTTTAAATATGAATGCATTTTCTTTAGTAGCTATAGGGCTATTCAGGATGTTTACTTTTTCTTGGTTGAGTTCTGGTCATCTGGTGTTTACAAAGGAATTTGTTCATTTCATCTAAGTTGTTGAATTTATGTTCATACAGTTTTACATAATATTTACATATTTTCTTATTGGGATAAGAACACAACATGAGATTTACCCTCTTGACAAATTGTAAGTGTGTAATACAGTGTTGTTAACCATATACACAACCTTGTACAGCACATCTCTAGAACTTACTCTGCTTGCATAATTGAAAATACAGACCCATTTTCCACAACTTTCCATTTCCCCCTTATTAACCATGTGCTATCTGCTGGATCTATAGTTATGTTCTCTTTCATTCCTGATATTGGTAATTTGTGTCTTCACTATACATATCTTTTTCTCCTGATCAATCTGCCTAGAGATTTAGCAATATTATTTTTTCCAAAGAATCAAGTTTTAGTTTCATTAATTTTCACCATTGTTCTTTTGTTTTCAAATTCACTTATTTCTGTCATTGCTTTTATTATTTTCTTCCTTCTGCATACTTGAGTAATTTGCTCTCCTTTTCCCAATTTCTTAAGGTAGAAACTTGATTTGAAACCTTTTGATTTGATTGAAACGTTTTCCTATGATTTTTTTCCCTTTTTCTTTTCTTTATTTTGAGAGAGCATGCATGAGCTGGGAGAAGAGTAGAGGGAGAGAGAGAGAGAGAGAGAGAGAGAGGATTTTAAGCAGGCTCCACATTGAGCTTGGAGCCCTATGTGGGGCTTGATCCCACAGCTCTGGGATCATGACCTAACCTGAAATCAGGAGTCAGATGATCAACTAACTGAACCACCCAAATGTCCCCTTTTACCTTTTCTAATATAGTGTTATAGATTTCCCCTTTAGCAAGGCTTTAGCTGTGTCCCATAAGTTTTGATCTGTTTGGTTTTTATTTTCATTCTATTCAAATTTTTCTTATTCCCCCTGAGTTCTCCTTTGACTCCTGTATTGTTTAGTAGTACTACGTTGTTTAATTTCAAAATATTCAGGGGTTCTCAGATACATTTCTGTTACTGATGTCTTGTTTAGTTTTGGTGTCAAAGAAGATACTTATTAAATTTCCATTTTTAAAAAATTTTTTGGGATTTGTTTCATGGCACAGAACATAATCCATCGTGGTGAATGTTCCATGCATACATTTGAAAAGAATCCACACGCTTGAAAATAATTCATCCATACATTTGAAGAGAATGTGTGCTCTGCTGTTGTCGGGTTGAACATTCTATAAATGCCACTTATGCTTATTTGTTCTTTTAATTATGTAAAGAGGAGTGTTAAAGTCTCCAAATATGATTTTCACTTCTATCAGATTCTCCTTCATACATTGAAAAACTGTATTACATGCATACACAGTTAGGATTATGTCTTTTTGATCAACTGTTTCCTCTTTCATTATGTAATATCCTTATCTGTGCTTATGTTTATTGTTCTGAAATCCAATTTGTCTGATATTCATAGCCCCTTCCAATTAGTAGTCCCTTCCAATTTTTTGATTAGTGTTTGCCTCGCACATCTTTTTGCATCTTTTTACTTTTAACGTACAAATTTATTTATTTTTAATTGGTTTCTTGTAGAGAGTGTCGCTGGGTCTTGCTTTTTCGTCCAAGTAGACCATTTCTGCCTTTAATTTTGTTGTATTTAGTCTACATTTAATGTAATGACTGATACGGTTGGATTTAAATCACCTATATCATTCATATTGCCTCATCTATCTTTTGTCCCCTTTTTCCTTGCTTTCCTGCCCTTTTTTTTTGTATGAAATTTATATTGTATAATTCCATTTTATGTCCACTCTTTGCTTATTAGTTATTCTTCTTTGATAATTTATTTCATTCTTAGTCTACAGATTCCCACATACTCATTAACTTGTCAGAGTCTGCTTTCAACAATATTAGGCCACTTTAGGTGTAGTGAAATAACTTTGCGACACTGGATTTCCATTTTCTCCCTCCCATCCTTTGAGCTATTTTTGTCATACGTTTTACTTCTACATACGCTTTAAGCTCCAAAATTCATCCCTACTCTTTTGGTTAGAGAGTCAATTTTCTTACAAACCAATAATACAAAATAAGAACAATTGTTTTAGAGGCTCCTGGGTGGCTCAGACAGTTAAACGTCTGACTTTGGCTCGGGTCATGATCTCACAGCTTGTGGGTTTGAGCCCCGTGTCGGGCTCTGTGGTGACAGCTCGGATCCTGGAGCCTGCTTTGGATTCTGTGTCTCCCTCTCTCTCTGCCCCTCCCCCGCTCACACTCTATCTGTCTCTCTCTCTCTCTCTCAAAAAATAAACATTAAACATTTTTTTAAAAAAAAGAACAATTGTTTATATTTATCTTTAGTGTTACTATTTTTTTAATTTTTTTAGTGTTTTTATTTATTTTTGAAGGGGAGAGAGAGATAGAGCATGAGTGGGGGAGGAACAGCGAGAGGAGAGACAGAATCTGAAGCAGGCCCCAGGCTCTGAGCTGTCAGCACAGAGCCCAATACGGGGCTCAAACCCGCGAACTGTGAGATCATGACCTGAGCCGAAGTCAGACGCTTAACCGACTGAGCCACCCAGGAGCCCCTTAATTTTAATATTTTTACAGCTCTACATCTCTTTGTATGATAAAGCTCTTCATTTCCACCTAGTATTGTTTTGCTGTCTCAAACTTCCTTTAATATCTCTTGTTGGGTGAGTCTCCTGGCAATGAATTCTCTCAGCTTTTGTCGTCTGAAAAAAACAACTTGTTTTGCCTTCATATTTGAAAGATTTTTTTCACTGGATACAGAGTTCTGAGTTGACCTTTTGCTTTTTCTTTCAGTACTATAAGGATGTGACCCCACTATCTTCTGATTTGCCTTCTTTCTGCCAAAAAGTATGCTTGATATTCATACCTTTGTTCCACTGTATTTAAAGTTATTTTTCCTCTAGCTGCTTTTAAGATTACTCTTTATCTTTGGTTTTCAGAAATTGACGTGTGTGTGTGTGTGTGTGTGTGTGTGTGTGTGTGATCCTATTTGGGAGTCTGAATTTCTTGTATACGTGCTTTGCTTTTTTATTACTGTTTTTAAGTTAAAATCTAAAGTTCTCAGTCATTTTCTCTTCAGCTATTTATGTCTCTTCCTCTTTCTTCTCTCTGAGAACTCCAATAATATATCTAAATTCCATTTGATATTGTCCCACAGCCCTTGATGTTCTGGACTTGTTTTGTTTTGTTTTGTTTTTTTCATATTTTTCTCTTTGTCTTAGTTTTTGTTTTGTTTTTGTTTTGAGAGAGAAAGAGAGAGAGAGCACACAGGATAGAGAGAATCCCAAGTAGGCTCCATGCTCACTGCAGACCCTGATGTGGGACTTGATCCCACAACACCAGGATCACTACCTGAGCCAAAATCAAGAGTTGGGCACTCAACCAACTAAGCCACCCAGGCGCCCCACTCTTTGTCCTGGTTTAACCATTTCTGCTGACCTGTCTTCAAGTTCACTTATTCTTTCCTCAACAATTTCCAGTTCCCTTTTCAACCTGTGAAAGGAATTCATCTTTGATGTCATGCTCTTTTTTTTTTATTCCTAGTACTTCCATTTGACTATTTGTAAAAATCATTTTCACCTCTCTGTTAAAATTCTCCATCGCTCATGCATGTTGTCCACTTTTTCCAGTAGATTACTTATCAATCATAGTTATTATAAAGTCTTAGGTCATTTCTTAGTCTACTTCTATTGATTGGTTTACCTCTTAACAATGGGGTTTTGTTTGTTTGGCTTTTGTATGTTTTCTGATTTTTCATGCAATGATGAATATTGTATTTAGAAAAACAGTAGAGATGAAAATAAATAATATTTATGCACGGAAGTGGACACAGCTCTTTTCCTGTCAGTTCATCATTGTGTGTGCGTGTGTGTATTTGTCTAGTCCATTGTTTAGCTCAGTTGTTGTTCTAGTCACTTTAGGGGCACCACAGACTTTAATTTCCTTCAAGGGCAGCTGAGGGTTCTTTTTTCATTTTGCAGTGTCTGTGATGCTAGTGGACTTTTCTCAATGTTTCTGCTTTTTTCTTAGCTTTCAGTGGTCCCAATATGCCTGCACCACAGAAGACGATTTCTCTTGTTTCTTCCCTAGAAATAGACTGCCATTTCTTGTAACTTCGTGTGAGGCTCATGGTGAAGGCAAGAGGGATTCTTAGGTCTCCTCATCCAGCTCCTGTCTTTGGCAGGTCCTGTGCACCTGGTATGGAGAGTGGAGGTTTCTCATTGTTGCTGCTATGCACTCCATCCCAAGGAAGCCAAGCTGTCCCTTGAAGCTGTGGTGTGGCTGAGACTCAGTGGTGTGTGAGCTTTCTGTTTTTCTTCCAGTGATAGGTTGTGTTTCTATTCCTCCCTTATAAGCAGTGAGTCTCTGCCTGGACTCTGGGTATGGGAGTTCCCCGATGACTTAAGGCTCTTTCTTCTTATGAGAAAAGAGTCTGAGAAGACAACAGGGTTTTGTGTGAGTCTCTCAGTGGCCACTGACTACTTCTGGTATGATTGTGGCACTAAGGGGAGCTGTCTCTGGTCTTCTCCCCGGTCCCAGTATTCCTTCTGTGGACTCAGTGGAGGCCCATGGATAAAAGCGTGAGATTGAGTGTAGACTCCTCCTAGGTGTAGAGCTCCATGTGATTTTGGATCAACATTATAGTCCACACATGGCCTCTATGAATTTGCTAAAATGAAATCTGCTTTCTCCTGACTCACTTTAATGGTGACCACCTGCCAAAGGTAAAGCAGTTTGTTTGACCATCTCTCCTTAAAGGGGCTCATCACTTCAAATTCGTTCGACCTGACTGCCTGGAAAGCTGAGTCTCTGATGGGCTCAAGAAAGTTGTAGTTTTGCAGATTACCTGGGTTTTCTCATTGCTATAGTAGGAGTGACATTCTCCTGTGGCTTTCTACATATGAAACTGAAAATAGCTCTCCGACGGGAAGACTTTCATTTATAAAATCAATTTCTTTAGTAGCTAGAGAACATTCAAATTTTCTACTTCATCTTTAGTAAATTTTGTTTTCCTATTAATTTTCTCATTTCCTCTAAATTCTCAAATTTTGGCCCTCAGCTTTCAATAATATTCTGTTATTTGAGGGGGCAGTCTTTAATGACTTAGGC
The DNA here is from genome assembly GCF_022079265.1 of Lynx rufus. Lineage (NCBI taxonomy): Eukaryota > Metazoa > Chordata > Mammalia > Carnivora > Felidae > Lynx > Lynx rufus. The sequence continues at coordinate 18,214,022 of NW_025814840.1, forward strand.
TTAGTATTAGTCTACCTTTTTACATTCCCGATATTCCTTAAGTTTCTCTGTTTTTTAACTTGTTCAGTTTTAGTAGTTTTGAAAGAACCAACTCTCAGCTTTGGTGAACTCTATTTTATTTATTTATTTATTTATTTATTTATTTATTTATTTATTTTTTGGTGAGCTCTATTTTATATATTTTTTTCTATTTTATTAATTTCTGGTCTCATTTAATTATTTCATTCCTTCTAATTTCCTTGAATTTAATCTGTTGTTTATGTTCTAACTGCTTGCAGGACACACTTACTAATTTTCAACTTTTGCTTTTAAAACATATGCATTTATAGCTATAATTTCCTCTCACATATGGTTTAAGTCATATATGAAATATGAATATCATTCAATTCACATATTTCCATTGCAATTTCTTCTTTGACCCATGGGTTACTTAGAAGTATATTTATATTTTTCCAAACTAATGGAAATTTTCTTTTTATCTTTATGTTATTTATTTCTAGCTTAATTAATTTGTAGTATGATTTAAAGCCTTTTAAATTTGTTGACACTTGCTGTATAATCTAGCACATGGTAAATTTTGAAAAATATTATATCGTACAGTTATTCGTGAGTGAATTATAATACATATATACACATATACAAATAATAATTGGGTTGTTTATTTCTTGTTTTGGCCAATTCTATGTTTTTACTAATCTTTTTGTTCATTTGTTCTACCAATCACTGAGCGAACTGACTGAAAAATCTTCCATTATGATTGTGAAGTTGTCTATCTCCTTGTAGTTCGGGGAAATTTTGCTTTATATATTTTGAGGCTATTTGTCATATTAAATTTTAAATTGTTACATCTTCCTAGTGAATTAACTCTTTTATTATTGTGAAGTGATCCCCTTTATATCTTACCTTATGCTTTAAAATATAATTTGTCTGGTATTAATATAGCTACATCAGTTTTTCTGTTGGGATATATATTATATATAAATATATATACCTATATTTGAAATCAAATATGTATTTTTCATTCTTTTACTTTCAACTTTTCTATATGTATGTATATGTGTATATTTAAATATATGTAAATGTGTGTATATTTAAATATACATCTATGTATATGTGTGTATTTAAATATGTGTATATTTAAATTTTCTTTCATACACAACATGTTTGGTTTGGTTTTTTAATCTAGTCTTCAACATCCTTGTCTTTTAATTAGAATATTAAAACTATTTACATCTAAAATAAATCTATTAGCAAATTGGTTTTTATTTTGCATTTCCAATTTTTTTTAATGTTTATTTATTTTTGAGACAGAGAGAGACAGATCATGAATGGGGGAGGGTCAAAGAGAGGGAGACACGGAATCTGAAGCTGGCTCTGGGCTCCGAGCTGTCAGCACAGAGACCGACATGGGGCTCAAGCTCACGGACCGTGAGATGATGACCTGAGCTGAAGTTGGATGCTTAACCGACTGAGCTACCCAGGTGCCCCTTTAAAACAAAAATTTTTTTTAATGTTTATTTATTTTTGAGACAGAGGGAGACAGAGCATCAATGGGCGAGGGCCAGAGAGAGGGAGACACAGAATCGGAAGCCGCCTCCGGGCTCTGAGCTGTCAGCACAGAGCCCCACGCGTATTTTGCATTTCTATTTTTGTTCCATTTTCTTTCTGTCTTTTCCTTTGGATAGATTTTTTAAAGATCACATTTCTGTATTTTATTAGTTTACTTCAAAATGTTTTTATCTTAGAAATTATAATGTGCAGTCTTGATTTATACTAGGGACAGAGGGGGAGGGAGAGAGAATCTCAAGCAGGGTCCGTGCCCAACAAGATCATGACCTGAGCTGAAGTGAAGAGTTGGATGCTTAACCAACTGAGCCATCCAGGCCCCCTTAGAATACCTTAACTTAATTTACCTACCTCCTAAATCACATGCTATTGGTTTATATATTTTAATTTTCAATATTAAAAAAAATCTCACACTAATTTTTATGGTCAATATTTATTTAGATTTACCTACAGAGTTGCCCTTTATGTTTTTCTGCTTTCATTCCTGGGTCTGGGTTTCCATGTGGTTTCATTTTTTTTTTTTTATACCTGAACAACAGGTGTTTTTTTTTTTTTTTTTTTAGTTCAGGTCTGCCGATGACAAATCCTCTAGTTTTTGATTATCTGAAAATGTGCTTATTTTACTTTTATTCATGATGAATGTTTTTGCTGGGTATAAGGATCTAGGCTGGTAGTTATTTTCTTCCAGCCCTTGGATGATAACGCCTCCTTGTTCTTCTGGATTCTGTGTTTCCTTTGAGAAAATCATCTGTTAGCTTTATTATTGCTTCAGCGTCATTCTCTCCTCTTCTAGAACTTCAATCACATATTTTTTTAGCCATCTTCACTGTATCCACGATGTCTCCTATCCTTTTTCTGAATTGTTCATTCTTCTGTGTTTCCAGGAAAATATTCTGAATATTTTCTTCTAAGCTTTATTCAAGTTCACTAATCCTCTCTTAAGTTCTAATGTATCTCTAAATCCACCCTCTTGGTATTTAGTTTCAGTTATTGTATTTCTCTATTCTAGAATGTTCCATATAGTTAGTTTTTAAATAGCTTTCAGCTCTCTGCCAAATTCCCAATCTTGTCTTTTCTTGAACATATTAAAAATAGTTAGTTTAAAATTCATGTTAGACAAATGTACCCTCTGGCGGGAGATGCAGATGATGGGGGGAGGCCTCTCGATTTTGTTGTAGACCTAAAACTTCTCTAAAAAATTAAGTTTTTATTTAAAAGATTAAAATGAAATAAAATAAAATAAATGAAATAAAATAAAATTCATGTTAGGTAACTTCATTATCTGGAACACCTGTGGGTCTGCTGCTATTATCTGTAGTTTCTCTTGGTTTTAAAAAAAAATTGTGTTGGCCCCTCTATTTGAATTCATGTTACCTTTTAACTTATATGTCTGAAATTTTTATGAAAAATTTTAGAAGCAATTTGAGGCTCTGGATGTTATCTTTTTCTAAGGAGGCTCATGTCTGTTTCTGGCAGTTAGTTAAGGGCACCATCAATCTCAGATGAATTTAATTCAAGCCTAGATTGGGATAATTCAAAGTTGGGCTTGAGAGTCTAGAAGAACTGATCTGCTTCTAGTTCACCCTTATTTGTAGGATGCAACCACACTCAAAACCTAAGGGATTTACTATGGCTACTTCTTTTGGTGACCCAAAGCTTGATTTTGTCCTCCTAGCCCCTGGTCAACTGAGCCTCCTCTCCTGGAACTGCAAATGTTCCCTGTGCAAAAGGGGTCTTGAATCCCTTGCTCATTTCTCTGTGTTCTTTGCATTTGGATGTTAACCAAGTAATTTTTCACTGCTCTGGTAGCTCTCCATTGCCTTCAAATCATGCATACCCATTTTTCCAGCATTTGTAATGGTTCCCAGTGGAAAGGTTTCTCCAAGTTTCCCTGTGTCACCATTGGAGATAAAAGTCTATCTCTGCTCTCAGAGAAACAGGGCAAATGCTTTGACCCAGTCTCCAGGGCCTGAGTAGAATAGATTATTCTCAGTCCCATTCTTCTGAATTATTACTCGTTTGTCTGATGACCCCAGCTACTGAGCACTCGTGGACTCTAAGCTCACACTGCCTGGTTCAAGTCTAGACTCTTACTGATTGTGTGTTTGTGGGCATTAAATAGCTTCTTTAGACGTGTCTTTCATCATTTGTAAAACATACATAACAGGGTTGCTACAAGGGCTAAATGAGTATGTTAATTAACACAATGATTCTAGATTAGTGTCTGTCATATAGTAAAAGCTCAAAAAATTGACTATTAATATTCTTTCCTTGATTAACCAGAGGATACAGCTTAAAATGTCACTTTCTTTTATTGCCAGACCAAGTGAAAAATCAAGGAGTTTGTGTAGTGACTTTCCAACTTTGAAGACCAAGTATCTGAACTGCAGGTAGCCAACGATGAAACTTTCCGCAAAATATGTGACTTAGATTGCAAAAGGAGAGTTCTGGAATGGTATGTACTGTTTCTTGCTAGTGTGGTAATGGTAAATTATATCCGAGGATTTCAGTTTGCTCATCTGCAAAATAGGATTATTACAATGCTGGTGGTTGTGCCTGCTTCTCAGGACCATTATAAAGTCATAGCTGGGAACGTACCTTAAAAATTATAAAGTGCAACCCACAAACATATGGCTGACTAATCTTTAACAAAGCAGGAAAGACTATCCAGTGGAATAAAGACATTCTCTTCAGCAAATGGTGCTGGGAAAACTGGACAGCAACACGCAGAAAAATGAACGTGGACCACTTTCTTACACCCTACACAAAAATAAACTCAAAATGGATGAAAGACCTAAACGTAAGACAAGAAGCCATCAACATCCTCGAGGAGAAAACAGGCAACAACCTCTTTGACCTCAGCCACAGAAACTTCTTACTCAACACGTCTCCGGAGGCAAGGGAAACAAAAGCAAGAATGAACTACTGGGACCTCATCAAAATAAAAGGCTTCTGCACAGTGAAGGAAACAATCAGCAAAACTAAAAGGCAACCAACGGAATGGGAGAAGATATTTGCAAATGACATACCAGATAAAGGGTTAGTATCCAAAATCTGTAAAGAACTTATCAAGCTCAACACCCAAAAAACAAATAATCCAGTGAAGAAATGGGCAAAAGACATGAATAGACACTTCTCCAAAGAAGACATCCAGATGGCCAACCGACACATGAAAAAATGCTCAACATCACTCATTATCAGGGAGATACAAATCAAAACCGCAATGACTTACCACCTCACACCTGTCAGAATGGCTAACGTTAACAACTGAGGCAACAACAGATACTGATGAAAATGCGGAGAAAGAGGATCTCTTTTGCACTGCTGGTGTGAATGCCAACTGGTGCAGCCACTCTGGAAAACAGTATGGAGGTTCCTGAAAACATTAAAAATGGAACTACCCTACGACCCAGCAATTGCACTACTAGGTGTTTATCCAAGGGATTCAAATGTGCTGTTTCGAAGGGACACATGCACCCCAATGTTTATAGCAGCACTATCAACAATAACCAAAGTATGGGAAGAGCCCAAATGTCCACTGATGGATGAATGGATGAAGAAGATGTGAGATACACACACACACACACACACACACACACAGACACACAATGGAGTATTACTTGGCAATCAAAAAGAATGAAATCTTGCCATTTGCGACTATGTGGATGGAACTGGAAGGTATTATGCTAAGCAAAATTAGTGAGAGAAAGCCAAATATCATATGACTTCACTCATATGAGGATTTTAAGACACAGAACAGATGAACATAAAGAAGGGAAGCAAAAATAATATTAAAAACAGGGAGGGGGACAAAACATAAGAGACTCTTAAATATGGAGAACAAACAGAGGGTTACTGGAGGGGTTGTGGGAGGGGGAATGGGTTAAATGGGTAAGGGGGCTAAGGAATCTACTCCTGAAATCACTGTTGCCCTCTACGCTAACTAACTTGGATGTAAATTAAAAAATAAATAAACTTTGAAAAATTTTTAAAAATTGTAAAGTGTGGCAGGTGTATGGGCATGATGTCTGTCATCGTTTATCAATACCACCAATCAGAAATTTCCTGGACCTTTTTATTTAAAATAGGAAGATCAGAAGTCCAGCCTTAAGGAGCGTATGTACTTCCCTGAGTGCACGCACGTGCACACACGCATGCGAGATTTGCTTGCTGAAAAGAGAAAGAAATATCTGACAGTTGTCGATTTCAATCTTTCACACGAACGGGTCTGCCCCGCAGTCCCGTTGCCAGCAGCCCATCCTATGGCGGCTGAAGTACAGCCAGATGGAGTCACTGGTTTATTGGATGCTGATGGGCCCGAAGCAGAGCCACTGAAATGTTCCAACATTCTCACTCCTCCCCGGGGGCCTGAGCCTGTCAGCGGAGTAATGAGGAAGAGGAACAAAGATGGGAAAAGACCAGCAGCTATTCATGAGGCTGTGGCCATCCCGCGCCCCGCCCCCCTCCAGCCACCTGCTTGAAGGGAGGGATGTTGAAAGAACCACATTTTCCATTCCTCAAAGCCAAACAAGCGCAGAGAACCAGCCGAGCCTCCCTAAATCGGTGCCTGATGGGGATATAAAAAGCTGAACCCACTGAAAGGCTGCATCTGTTAAATGAATCCACAGGCTGGGAGCCAAATCAAAACAGATGTGCTCAGACAGCAGGCACCCCTCCCACGGAGAGACACCTCTCCCTCCATGTCCGAAGCCCGTCTTCTCTTTGCCAGGAGATCTGGCCAGATTATGGGAAACATGCACTTCCATCAGGGACTCCGATGGTCTCCAGAGCCAACCCCTCCTCACATCACTTACCTGCATCACGTGAGCCCCGCACACCCCCCAGACTGAGGCCGTCAGTGAAGGGGTGAATGCAGGCACGGAGGCCAGTTAGACTCACCGGCTCTCATTCTCCAGGCCTCCTTCGTTCTGGGTTCCCGTCCACAGGCCCAGGTCCCCAGCTGGGTCAAGGATGTAAGTCCTGGCTGCTCTCCAAGGCCTGGCTCAGCTGGCACTTCTAGAGGCTTCCTCAGTCTCCAGGACAAGCCTATTACCTCCTTGTCTCTTCCCACAACATGTCTGTGAAAACCTCTACCCCAGAGAGCCCCAAAGATTCACCAGCTGGCTTCCGGGAGTTTGTGAATTTCCTGCACTTTTTTTTTTAAAGGTGTATTTATTTATTTTGAGAGAGAGAGAGAGAGAGAGCAGGGGAGGAGAGAGAGGCAGAGAGAAAATCCCAAGCGGGCTCTGCACTATCAGTGCTGAGCCCAACTCGGGGCTCAATCACAGCAGAGTGACCTGAGCCAAAATCGAGAGTTGGCCAACTTAACCGACTGATCTACCCAGGAGCCCCTCTCTTGAACTCTTACGCAGATTCCCACGTACGGGCATCTGTACATCTTTTCTCAGGAGAAGAAAAGAAATAACTTTTACCGGGTTTCAGAGAAGGCTTTGCCCTAAAAACGTTTAAGATAAATATGGGTACAACTCTGGATGCCTGGGTGGCTCCATCGGTTAAGCGTCAGACGTTTGATTTGGGCTCAGGTCATGATATCACAGTTTGTGAGATCAACCCCCAGGTCGGGCTCTGTGCTGAGAGCACAGAGCCTGCTCGGGATTCTCTCTCCCCCCGCTCTCTGCCCTTCCTCCACTGGCTCGCGCACGCGCGCTCTCTCTCAAAATAAATAAGCGTTAAAAAAGAAGACATAACTTCTTAAAAATTATGAATACAACTCCACTGCGATATAACTTTGATAGTAAGAAATGCGTTGTGATGGACAGTTCTAAGCCTGCCCCTCCTGCTGACCAGAAAAACCACAAAGGTTGAGGGGGCCGAGGTGTAGCCTAGAATAAAGTGCTCGCTCAATCTTTGCTAGATCAACGTTGGGTCTCTCCGCCCTCGGAGAGTGTGGGCCAGCGGGATTTGAAAGGCATAAAACTCAGCTTTTTTCAGTATGAGAGGTATTGAAACTACTCGCCAACACCCCCCTCTGCACACCCTCAGCCACACACGAAGGCAGACACACAATCCCAATCAGCCTCAGCCACCTCAGAATCCCGCATCCCCAAGGACTTCTCCAGGCATCCGGCAAGCTCCGTGAGGTGGTTCAGTCGTGATTCCCTTCCCTTCAAGGCAATCCCCCTGCCTCGTCACTGCACTTCTCCCTCTCTGCCTAAGTGATAGCTGGGCTACTCAACTTGAGTTTCCTCAAACTTCCTCCACCCGAAAAGTCTCTATCACCTCTCTCTCCGTACAGGCCAGTTTCTGAGGAACGATGGTCTCTCCAACTTGCTACAGCTGATCTCCCACGTGTCTCGTTAGCGTTTTATTACGACAATTTTTCAAGTATATAGGAAACCAGCTACGATATTAAAACGAGTCCCCCTGTGTCCATGACCTAGATCTATCCATTAACACTGTCCATATTTGTTTGCTCACTTTTGCCTTGCTGAAATATTACGAACAGGCACATGTCACATTTACTTTCAAAACTTTGGCACGTGACTCTAAAATATAAAGGCATTTTCTGGCCCAGTGATAATACCATAGGACAGCAAGCCAAATGAACAGTGATTCCTTAGTAATGTCTCATACATTCAAATTCAAATTCAAATTCCCCTCGTTGGCCCTCCCCAAATTGCGTTGCTTGAGACAGGATTCAAACAAGACAGAATTCAAACTTTGCATTTGGTTCTTGTATATCTGAAATGTTGTTAAGTCTTAAGTCGCCCTCCCCAACCCTTCCCCGGGCACTGCCCGGTGGAAGAGACCATTTAAGATGTCCTCTGTGATGGATGCTACACTTTCTGGATGCGTCTGATTCCTCAGCCTGTCATCTAACTCATTTTTCTGTGCCCCATATTTCACGTTGACCGGAAGTCCGAAGAGGCTTGACGGGTTTTCAAACTCTGGCGAGCGTCAGACTCAGCTGGGTAACGTGGTAGGAACACAGAGACCGAGGCCCGAACCTGCCTTGGTGAGGCTGGGGCTCTGTGCTCCCCACTAGCTTTTCAGGGTCTTCTGGAGCCTGGACCACGGGGGATGCCATGGGCTCGTGTTGTACACAGTGTGGCACACTCTCGTGTGCCCACTGCAGTGATGCTGGTACTGACAGGGGCTGTGGGCGGTGACAGGCTGACCCCTCAAGGTCAAGTCTTATGTGCTCCCTCGCCTTGCCTTTCATCTTGTCCAGATTCCTCAAGACATTTTGCCACGAGTTATTTCCATTTTCTTTTATTTCTTCAACTTCTCCTCTCTGGACTTTCTCTTTCTCTTTCCAAAAAGAAAAAAATAAGAAAGGAAAGGAGAGGAGAGGAGAGGAGAGGAGAGGAAGGAAAAGAAAGGAAAGGAAAGGAAGGAAAGGAAATGAAAGGAAGGGAAGGGAAGGGAATGGAAGGAAAGGAAAAGAAACATCATGCTCTAAGTGTGGCTTATGATAATAAAGAAATGGGTAAAACATAAAGGTCCAAGGAGAGAATTGGCTGTATATGTTACTGAACAAAGTCATTTGCGCCCCCCAAATTTACATCATACAAAAACCTATGAAGGTATGAAGAGAAATTCCTGCTACAACATGAAATGAATACAAAGCTACAAAATGGACATACAAATACAAAGTAGCCATATCACGAATAGCTGTGTAATTTAAAAAGTTTTGTTATGTTTATTTTTTAGAGAGAGAGAGAGCATGTGTGCACGTGAGTGGGGGAGGGGCAGAGAGAGGTGGGGACAAAGGGTCTGAAGCAGACTCCGAGCTGTCAGCGTGCCAGGCTCGAACTCACGAACCATGATATCATGACCTGAGCTAAAGTTGGACGCTTGACCGACTGAGCCACCCAGATGCCCCTGAGTTTTGAGGAAGCCACAGAACTGTCATAAATACCTGGACCTAGAGACCAAGCATAGGGAACGGTCAGTTGTGATTTTCTCTGGGTGGTGGGATGGGGCAAGACGTTCCTCTCCGTCTTTGGGTCTTTGACAATTCCCAAATCCTTCTAAAATGGGCGCACATTAATTTCAGAACCAGAAAACGGTTTAAAACCACAGAAAGCATTTCTTTTTCTTGATGTGGGGCCCTCAAGTTAGCATCGAAATGATTTACAACCTTCCCCCCTCCCCCCGCCCCCTGCCCTGCATTTCTTGAAGGCGTTGTTGACACTTATTTTTCCTGTACTTAAGTCCCATTCATTCATCTTGTAATCCTGCATGGGACTCTGTTTCCAGTCCAAACAGACAGGAGTGTGTTTGCCAAGAATTCCGGCTCTCGCCTTGACCTCTCTGAAGCATTTGGAAGTGTTGACACTGTTGAATTCTTTCTCTTTCTTGAGACGGTCTCCTCCCTTTCCTCCCACGGAATTACTCATTTTCTTACAAATATTTATTGAATACTTGATATGGGCCAGGCGGTGTTCTAGGCCCCTGGGATACGTCGGTGAAAGGAAGCAGACAAAAACCTCTGCGCTCCTGGGGTTTACATTCTGGCCGGGGGGAGGGAGGAGGCGGAAAAAACAGAAAGTGTAAGAAATAAGTTATGTGTTATTGAAGGTGATAAGGACCACCGGAAGGACAACCCAGGCTAAGAGGTACGAAGAGTTCGGGAGGGCGCTGGGCGGCCTGTGGTGGTTCTAAGTCTCATGGTGAAAAACGTAAATGGGCACAGACTCAAGTGAGGTGAGAAAAGTCACTGGGAATTACTGGGGAAATCCGGGAAAGAGGGGTCCAAGCAGAACGACGGTTGGTGCAAAAGAGTAGTCTGAAACAGGCCGGAAGCCCGCATGTCGAGGGTGGCTGGGAGCGACCAGAAGCAGGGGCTGAGAGGGGGGAGCTTCATGGGCTTCCCTGGAGACTGGGCTCTTGCTCTGAGGGGAATCCAGAGCTGCTGAGGGCTTTGGGTGCTGTGGCGGAATCTGACTTCCGTGTTGAAGGCCGTCAGGCAGAAGCAGAAGCACTGACTTCCGTGTTGAAGGCCGTCAGGCAGAAGCACCTGAGGAGCCCCTTCAGGTGACAGATGTGCGAGGTAGCAGGTGGAAGGAAGTGCTGGGATTCCGGATCTGGCTTGAGGACAGAGCCCACACCATATCTCTCCGTCCTTCGCTGCCCTCTCTTCTTCCTGCCTCCTTTCTCTCTGCACCCTAGCCCTCGGTAAACCCGGCCACTTAGGTGGCTCCCCTAAGTTCCCGCAGTCAGGCAGACAGGTCCCCCCACCTTTTTCCAGCTGAGAGCCACATCCCAAGATCCCTCCAGGTGGAACACCGTGGGTGAGCTTTCTATCTCTGGGATAGAGATTCAAACCTGGAACCTGGGGAGCTCGTTCTCAGTCTCTGAGTGATCAGAAGAGCTGTCCTGTGCTGAGAATTGAAGTGGGTCCCTTGGACTCTCATTTAGAATGAGGAACACAGTACTTCGCAGAGCACATTCACATCTAGTATTCCATTATTTCAGGTGACGAAATAACCAAGCCCAGCAATAACCCTGGGATATGGCGTGGCAGGTACAATTACACTTGCTTATGAGTTAGATAACGAACACATCGAGGGACTTATTCAGTGATGGTGGCAGCGAGTGGCGGAGACGGGACTAGAACTCGGGTCTCCTGGCTCCTCGTCAGCGGTATCAGTCTCTGGGAATCCTGGAGCCCTTATCACAACATCATAAAGCACAAGTAAGAGCATCTTGGCTGCCGTGCGTTCCGGCCAAAAAATAACTGTGAAAACAAGCAAACTTCTCAGGGTTAGTGGACATGCCCTGGTGCCCAGGCTCAGATGGAGTGCCCCTCCCCATGAAGAACCCCTTCTTCTGCTGGGCTGAAGAAGCTTGGGCTTCTCCTGCTGCTTGGGCTGCCCCTTCTCCTGCTGCTCCCCCGGCGATGTGAGACCCTGCCAGGTGCCATCTATCCATAAGCTATGCCAGGACGCTATCCTGCCACCAACAGGGCCCCTTTTCTTTGGGCTTTACTTTGCTGTTAGGAGAGGGAAATGAGACACCAGCTCAAGTTTTACTCTGGGAGTGCAGAGTATAGACAGACCGCCGCCGGTTGTAGGAGCTGGGAGGCTCGGCAGCTGGTAATGGCCTTCAAACTGAATGGACGATGAAGGCTGGATGCGATGGCGCACTGAGGCTATAATTAATTTAGAATTTGAAATGGAGAGAAACTTTAGTTATCTCAAGCTGGGCAAACCAGAGGTTGCCGTAGGGCTGTAATTCCTTCTCACATGCCTATCAAAACTATGTACCTAAAAAAGTCATCTCCATTCCACCATGGAGGCCCTTCTCTCTGACCCATTTCCCATTATTAAACCAATTAGTACTCAGCTTCTGTTCCAGGACATTAATGATCTGTCGGTGGAAGGAAGGGGGAATTTATGGGCTGGCTCAAGGTGTCGCCAGAGCCCTCCTCTCTCCCTAGTTGCTGCCCTCTGTGCCATACAGGTGAGCAGTCAGGACTCAGCCCCCCTGGCAAGTGGTCCTCCTGGGGAGGAGCAGGACTTTCACTGACAGAGCAGTTGAAGGCGGAGCTTCAACCAGGGGGCGGGAGCTCTTCTGAGAAGGGTGAAATCTCCAACTCCTGGCCACAGCAAGGGGCTGCTGCCTTAACTGTTACATCTCTGAGGGACCCCCACAGGAAGGGTTTCCTCTTTCCCTTTGCCCAAGTGGCACACTTTGGCACTTTCCAGAACAGGAAAGAGAGGATCAGATGAGAAGATACCCTTTCCTAGCCTGTCAAAGAACTAAACAAAATGCTCATCTTAAACGTGAAGACAATGGAGTCAAGTGTATCTCTGAGGTCTGTGGTCTAAAAGATAGGAATAGGGACACCTCGGTGGCTCAGTCGGTCAAGCATCCGACTCTTGATTTCTGCTCAGGTCATGATTTCACCGTCCTTGAGATCAAGCCCCGTGTTGTGCTCTGTGCTGAGCAAGGAGCCTGCTTGGGATTCTCTCTCCCTCGCTCTCTGCCTCTCCTCTAGCAAAATAAATAAATAAACATTTAAAAAAAGTAAAAGATAGGAATAGCATGACAAGAATAAAGAATAAATAGATACGCGAAATCCAACCAGAGGGAGCAACAATTGGCTGGAGGGCTGACCGCTGTGTCAGCAGAATGAGGTCATGTAACACAAGTATAGGTGAAATACATGTGGAGACCACCCTGTTTGGAGACTATTGGCACAATGACTCTGAAGCCAGGATTCACCTGGCAGTCACGGTCACCAGCAAGCACCCAAGCCATATTCCAGCCAGAGATCTACTGGTCATTAAAAATTCCCCAGTTAACTGGGAGGCAACCACAAAAATTGTATGAGAAAATAACCCAAAAGTTATCTGGATTGATCCCCTAGCAGGGAAACATCTTTCAATCACAGAAAGATCTAGATTTAAACTTAGAAATGCTTAAGAGAATCAACCCACAGTGAGACTATTTTGTGGGTAAGGTGTTGAGAGAGCATTTTCCATGCGTTTCTCCTGTTTCTGCACATCTTGTGAGCAGACGCATGACTGCCTTTCTTCTGCACTGTCTTTTCAAGGATATGTGGTGAACAGCTTTGGAAAACAGCGGCAGAGTTCCTCCAGAGCAAAGGGCAGGTTTATTTACTGTCCAGTACAATAAAGATAACGCCGTCCTCCACAGCAAAAATGAAGCAGATTTACTGTCCATTAGAAAAGATCTGGGCGCCCTAAGCTCAGGGCTCCTCTCCCATAATCCATTGTGGGTGCAGGTGTCACTTGGCCCGTTTCACACCACCCTTGGGGACTGGGACTCAGAAACTGGTATAAATGCTGAGATTCTACTATTGCTATGAGTAACTAAGTCCTTTGTCTCTGACTCAGAAGGCTCCTATCCTTTGCCAGCAGCCACCAAACTGATTATTTTGGAAGTAGGCTAAATTTCAGACTCTTCACAATTCTTGACGTAAGTATTCAATTCATATTTAGTATTTAAGTTCCTACAGTACTTAAGAGATTTTGGCTTATGCAATAGGCCAGTTTTGTGATTCCATATTAAAATTAAGTGATTTACGTTTGTGATTTTTGGGGGGCACCTGGGTGGCTCAGTCGGTTAAGAACCAGACTTTATTTAGCTCAGGTCATGATCTCACAGTTCATGGGTTCGAGCCCCGTGTTGGGCTCTGTGCTGACAGCTCAGAGCCTGGAGTCTGCTTGGGATTTTGTGTCTCCTTCTCTCTCTGCTCCCCCCCTTTCTCTCCCAAAAATAAATAAACATTAAAAAAATAAAATAAAATAAATCTGTGATTTTTTAAAATGGAAATTTAAATTACTTCACATGTAATGTAGTATGGATTTCAGGAATAGAATTTAGTGATTCATCACTTACATATGACACCCAGTGCTCATCCCAACAAGTGCCCTCCTTAATGCCCATCACACATGTAGCCCGTCCCCCCCCACCTTCCCTCCCCCAACCCTCAATTTGTTCTCAACTCAGTATTTAAGAGTCTCTTCTGGTTTGTCTCCCTCTCCGTTTTTGTCTTTATTTTTCCCTCCTTTCCCCTATGTTCATCTGTTTTGTTCCTTAAATTCCACCTATGAGTGAAATCATATTTGTCTTTCCCTGACTAATTTATTTTGCTTAGCATAATACATTCTAGATTTACTAAATTTATATAGAGTGTAAGAACACTTAGAAGGACCTAGATTCATCTTGTTTATAAATTACAATTAATTAGACTTATGAAAATTGACTAAAGACCCTGGAAAGGCTTGGTTTATCTATCGGACAATTGAAGTACCTTAAGAGGAAAAAATATATATTAAATTTACAAACCCAATTTCATTTATTTATTTAACGTTTATTTATTTATTTAAAATTTTTTTTAATGCTTATTTATTTTTTACAGAGAGAGAGAGAAAGAGTGGGAGAGGGGCAGAGAGAGAGAGACAGAATCTGAAACAGGTTCCAGACTCTGAGCTGTCAGCACAGAGCCTGACATGGGGCTCAAATTGGGGAACGGTGAGATCATGGCCTGAGCTGAAGTCAGACGCTTGGCCAACTCAGCCACCCAGGGGCCCTGCCCGCTGCCTTCTTTAAGTTTTTTTTGGTGTTTGTTTGTTTGCCGTCGTTAAGTTTTTAGGCGACCTTCTAACCCAGAATGAGACATTTCTTCTGATTTCCTATCTTAGCCAGCATGAGGAAGTTTTGAGAGTTTCCACTTGGGTTTTTCTTACCACTGTGGCTCTCACTCCGCAACAGTGTCCTTCCAGCTCTCACGTGCGTCCTTTCCGGTGACACATGCAGGGAACAGACAAATGAACACGAGGTGGGGTGTGAATCCGTTGAACTCACTATGAGATGGATTTGGAGCTAGAAGTTCTCCACATCAGGGGGAGGGTTGGGATGGCATTTTAAGTTGTAGCCCAGATCTTCTAGCCACAGCTCTTTAAAGATCTGAGTCATTCCTTTTCCTCAGGAGAAATAGCCATAAGTTTTTTCAGTGACAGATGAAGGAGATAATCACTGTATGCTTTGCTGTGATGCTGCAAGGGCATTCCTCAAGGACACCCAGGCTCCCCTTCGGCAATTCGCTCTGGGTCTGACAACGGTCTCGGGTCTGGAAACCGGGCAAAGCATCACGGTTTTCCACTGCAGCAGCTGACATCAGTCTTTGCCTCACCTGCCCTTCGTCTTTGGTTACACAGTTCAAGCAACATGCTGCAATCTCACCACTAAGAACACCACGGTCTGTTAGTCACGCCCCCCCTGATTCTTGCAGATAAGGGTCCAGGTTGCCACTGGAACTCTTCTGCTATTACAGTCATTTGTCCACGTCACCTCTGATGGGTTAGCCCTGCCAACTATGCTGTGCTTTTCTTTAAAAAAAAACAAGTTTATCTTCGAGGGAGAGAGAGCGAGCGAGCCCATGAGCAGGGGAGGGGCAGACAGAGAAGGCGAGGTAGACTCTCTGATTTTACAGAATCTATTTTTGTATGCCTGCCTCACTGAGCATTCTCCCCCTTCTGCTCCCAAGGCCGTTCTAGCATTAACGTCTCATTTGGTTGAGGCCATCCTTTATCACCACGCTGAGGGGCACTATGTCAGTAGCAGATTAGGGGGGCGCTAAGGGTCCTTGCCAGGGTGCTAAATCCTGAGTCATGGGAGAGTGCCCACATGTCAGTGAAGTCTCCCTTCTCCAGCCTTCTGTTTTCTTTCACGCCAGTTATCTCAAGATTCATTCCCAGATGGGACCTCCTGAATCACGAGGGTACATGTTAGCTGGGTTCCGGGGCCCTTTCTGAAGACGGGAGGCATTTTTCGCGTCTGCCGTGCTGAGATATGCTAGGGCTAATTATTGGTCTTCCACAGGGACTGGCAAACTGTGGTCCACAGGTCAAACACGGCCTGTTTTTGCAAATAAAGTGTTGTTAGGACTCCAGCCATACCCATTCATCTACATATTGGCGAGGCTGCTTTTTTGTTTTGTTTTGTTTTTAAGTTGATGTATTTATTTTGAGAGAGCGCGCGCAAGGGCTTGTCCACACGAGTGGGGGAGGGGCGTCAACGAAGCATGGCTCGAACCCACAAACTGTGAGATCTTGACCGGAGCCGAGATCACGCTTAACTGACTGAGCCACCCGGACACCCGTGCTTTCTGGATGCAGTGCACGAGTTGAGTAGTTATGAGAGGGGTTGCGTGGCCTGCAAAGCCTAAGATATTTGCTGTCTGTCCCTTTACAGAGAAAGTTTACCACCCCTGGCCGAGAAAAGCCTAAGATATTTGCTATCTGTCCCTTTACAGAGAAAGTTTACCACCCCTGGCCGAGAAGCCACGAGGGCAAGTGTCATCTTACAAAGCACCTGCTTCAGGTGAGACGTCCACGTCACCTTGGGGCAAGGGGAGGCTACGAAAGCACCGAGAGGGCCAGGTAACCTGAGGATTGAGGGGTCTGGAGCACACGTAGCCAGACGACCCATTCTAGGCTGCCGGGTCCCGCTCTTCTTTACGGCGCCTTGACTTTGGCACCGGCTACTTGCTGGGGCCGTAACGTCAGACCTCACCACGCGTTTTATCAGGTCCAAAGCCACCTGTACAGCGGGATGTGCCATCCGGCCCCGGCAGGCGGCAGTCCTTTTACGTGCTACCACAGAGGGCTTCTGGCTTCCAATCTGGTGCCCTCGTCAATGGTTTTCTGACTTGGGTCTGCCGTTGTCTTGCTGCCCCCTGGGTTTCTGGGAAACCCCGTAGCCCCAGGCAAACCAGACCTGTCGGCCACCCTCACTGTGGTGTCGCCGAGGTAGTAATTGCAGGAAGCAACGAAGACCCCAAGACTGGGGGATCATGGGGAAGGGTTTTGTCTGGGCAGGGGGCAGCAAAGGCAGACCCATAACGGGTTACGGGAAAAACCATTAACTGCAACCACCTGTAGCTATTGGAACCGACTTCACCTCCAGAACGAAGAATCATCGCTGAGCGACCCTGGCAGCGATGGGAAGCAGCAAGTCCCTTCTTCCTCGCCCAGCCCCCTGTTTCCCTCCAGCGTCCCACGGCGTCCCAGAGCCTAATTCCACCCAGGCGGCGTGGAAATGGAATGTTGAGAGTCCCAGCTGCAGCATCACAGGGCAAAGAAGGTCACCTCCCCCCTGGGGACACGGCTGCAGGTGCCAAATAACCAGCACGCGTCCCGGGTATTCACAGAAGGGGGTCTTCATGATGGGCTACAGCATGCCAGGGGGTATCACCCCCCCCTCCCTGCCAAGACCCGGGTCCTCGTCGCCATCTACTAACAAATAAATGACCCAAGACACAGGATCTGCTGTCCGGACCTCGTAATACCAAGTGTCTTCGTTTGGACTCCCCGGATCTGATCCCAAAGCAAGGGTTTGAGTGCAAGGGGTTTATCTGGGAGGTGGGGAGACAAATAAAGGGTGTGTTATCGGCCAGCCACCCCCATGGGTGGCTGCGGGGAAGCTTTGGCCTCCAGGGCCACAGCGGGTCCCTCTTAGGCTCTCGCGCTTGGGGAGGGGTTCACTGCACCGGCGCCACAGCTCTCCGCAAAGTGGCTGTTGATGGCACACGGTGACAACCACCGATCAGGCAGGAGGAGAAACAGGTGAGGTCTGTGGTCCCCATGAGCGAGCTGCCCGAGAGACCCAGTAAATAAGAATATGGCAGGTGGGAGGGGGCTGTGGTCTTTCCGTGCAGGGTTTGAGGACTGGGCCTGTCGTGCCTCACCTGGGGCCCAAGTGACCTTCTGTGGCTGCAGAGAAAGGCCTCGGCAATGAGACACAGCTGGAAGTCGGCTGGAGCACCCCTAGAGCGGAGGGTGCAGGCAGAGCACCCACAGCTTCTGCTCCGGACAGCTGGGGCTCAGCAAGACGAAAAACTCACCGTCCTCGGGCCTGGGGCTCGCTGCTAACGCGCCGCACGGGGTCACCTCCGCACGAGCCATGGAACTTGCCCTATTGTTATTGCCATTTTGCAGATGACAAAACCGGGGCTCCCAAAGGTCTGGCAACTCGCCCACAGCAGTGGCCGACGCGGGCTGAGGTCCTAGGTCTGTGCGACCCGGAGTTAGCACGCCTAAGCGCCCTGCGACGGCTGCCCGCCCCCACTGGAGATGGCGTGGGCAGGCAGACACGCGCACATCTCCCCCAGGTGCCAGGCGTGCAGGGCGGAGGCTCTGTGGGCCACTTGCCCATCCCAGGCCGGCTTGTCCCTGGCGATACTGCAGCACCGACTCTCTTAACTGCGGTCCCGTGGACGGGGCTGGTTTTGCTGAGCCAGAGAAAACACCCAATTTGCCTGGGTCTTGGGAGTTTCCTTTCTCTGGTTATTTTTGCAAGGCCGGGAAAAGAGCAAATCCTACCCCAAACTGACTACCTTCTTGCTGGGCGTGGTTTATGGCAATGATGTCAGGACCCCCCCCCGGGGGGTGGGGGGAGACTGGACCTTGCAAGTGTCATTTGCCCTTTGAGTCCGCATTCCATGATGTTGAATCGTTGACAGCTCTACCGACTGGGGAGCAGATAAGACTTGTGTCCTTTTTAGATGACACATTTGACTTCAGTCCCTCCCTCCGTACCCGTTCATAAATTGGCAAGGCCCCCCAGTGTGGAATATCAAACGAGGGGGTCTCCAATCTGGTTGATTTATAGATTTCTTGCTAATTCTTTCTGTTTTCTCTTTTCTTAAGGGTTCATTGTGGAATAATTAAAACACGCACAAAAGCAAAGAGAAAAGGAAAATCAACCCCCATGAGCGCATCACTCAGCTGCGGTCATGATTAACTCAACCACTCTCGTTTCACCCACACACTCCCCGGAACCCTGGATTAGTTAGACCGTATCACTGTGGTGCTCTTCTAAAAGTATCGATTCCTAAGCTACTCCCTCTGAATTTTCTGATTCAGTAAGTCAGGACTGGGGTCTGAGAATCTGTATGTTTTTGTCAGTTCCTCGGGTTTCGGAAGCTATAGTATAAAGAAACGAACACGGGTTCTACAGCAGGCAGGTCCTAGTATGAGTCCTGGCTTTGCCCAAGCTATGCAACTTTGGGTGAAAATTCACGATTTTTAGACTTTGTCTCGAAGAACCACCACCTCTGTCAACTTGTGGTCCACTGAGACCGTCTGATTGTTTTCATGTTAAATAAATGTGATCAAACCTAGTATCCCTCAGCCTTCCCTTATCTTGGTGTTGGGGTGGGGATGGGGGGCCGGGTTACTTGGGAGCTATCCTGTTTGGGGATGGCTGTGTTTGCAAAAATCTCCCCAACCCTGTCGCCGCACCCCCTTCAGTCCTGTGTAGCCTGCCTCACTCTGTTTGCTCGAACTCCCCCTGCCCAGCTCCCTGGGAAACCAAAGGGTGAAACTTCTTCTAGATGGCGGTCTTCACTTACAAAATTCTTGGACCTGGCGTAAGCTTGCATTTGGTGCAGGTGGCTAACCACCTTTTTTTTTAAACCAAGACGAATCCTTAATTTCCGGGGTTGGCGTTCAATCGCTGGCTGCTCGTAAAAAAGCAAGCAAGCTTCACCAAACTGCAAACGCAAGAAGCTTGCACGCTTTTGGTGTGCTCAGCACTTTTCGAAGGAAGACCGCATCCACTCGCCAGGAATACAGCTTCTTTTGTGTTGTTTTGTGATTTAATTAAGTGGAGTTCAGAGAGAGGGAAAGTAAATAATTGGAGGGGGCTGTTGACAAAGGGATCTGTTCCTCTGGGCAGAGTCTCCGGAGCCCCTGGGGGCTTGTGCAGGAACCCAGGAACTGCCACCACCTGAGGCCAGAAGGAATGAGAAGAGGGAGTCCAGGAGAAGAGAGAGCCCTGAAAGCGGCAGCGTCCTCAGGCTGGGAGACACATGCGGCCCCGGCCACCTCGCAGGGAGAGAGCCGGGGGGGGGGCAAGCGCACAACCTCACTCTCTCCACCCCGCCCCTTCATTCTCCTCCCTGGCTAAACACAACCGAAAACCATAGAATTTGGAAGCCTGTCGACGTCATCCATATAGACCTGGATCCGACACGGCGGGAGTAAAGTGTGCAAGTGGATCTGTACGATCTAACAATAACCATCTGGCAGGTGCCTCAGTTTTCTCCTCTGTAAAGTGGGAATCATAATGGAACCAGCTCCTAGTGTGCTGTAAGGATTGAGAACTGAACGGTGCCAAGTGCTCGTACAGTGCTCTCCCTCCTAGACAGACGGACAGACGGACAGCACTACAATAACAGCACGTGAGCACTACAGGACTAGATGTACTTAGTAAGCACGGTGTTAATGTTAGTCGTCGTTCTCAACTCAGAGGAAGTGATGAGCGTTCCAGGCAGAGGAGACGCAGAGGAGAAGGGTTGCACCACCCAAGGGCTGGCCATGGTTCTAGGGACTAAGGAGGGGTAGTTCCCTCCTCCCTAGCTCCCCCTGACTTCTTGGAGAGAGCCCAGGTCTACACAGAAGGCACACAAACATCGAAGGGAAGCCTGAGCACATCACTGGGCCTGAAGTTGGGAACCGGATTACATTAAAAGCAGTGGCTTGAGGGTTTTGATCTGAGTCAAGAGAAGAGAGGAGTTCAATCCTAAGCTTGAACCTGGACTAGTCAATGGCTGGGAGGGTGAGGACAGACATGTCCCCATGCTCTGCTGTCAGCCACCCAAGGCCAAGGCCATCCCACATCTAAACCCACCCACCCTACGCCTGGAAAGGAATTGTCCTTTCCCATCGTCCAGGATATTTTAAGGCAAGTGACTCCATGTCGCTGTGGGGTGTTCCGAGGCACTGGAGAGAAAAAATGGGCCATGCATCCACCTAAGAATGAAGACAGGACCTGCCACAGTCTGGACTGAAGCGCTGGGAAGGCTGCCTTTACCCCTGTCCGCGGCATGGGTAATGGAGGAGAGTGGGAAGGCCAGGATTGGTTTAATGTGGATCATGGATGCCCTGAGCTCAGAGGGTGTGGGGCTTCCTCATTCCTATTCCTGGGAGGGTGGATTGTGGGTGGACGGAGCATGGACAGACCACCTGCTGACTATCCTCTGTGTGATCCCAGGGAGCAGACTCTCCTTGTGCTTCCTCTGGGGACTAGAAGCTGGACCAGGTGATATTCAGTCACATCTCAGCTCTGGCATTTTGAGTTTACGTTTCTTTTGTGGGCTTGAACAGTCAATGGTTCCTAGGTCCTAGAGAGGCAGAAGAACATGTTGGAAAGGACAACTCCGAGAATCGAGAGCAACACAGTCCGGGATGGTGGGCACCCATCAGTCTACCCCATCTCTACCCTTCCTGGCTCCGACCCTGCCTGTGCAAGTCAGATACGGGCTCTGGGTTGAGCCTCCAATGGTGATGTGTCCATTCACGTTCGCACAATGATCCGCAGTAACAACCACTACAGTTTGAGAAGGATAAGTATTAATTTTCTTTGAACGTTTGGTAGAATGTCTCTGAAACGACATTACAGAGCACGGCTGCCCCACTTTCCTGGGTGCCTGACCTGCAGTCTATTACACGAGAAAGAAAGAAGTTTCCACCTCACGTAACGCACTGTTCTTTGGGTGTCTTTGTTACAGCACCTTGCCCTGCGCCTTGACTAATGCAGCAAGCTAGCCTTGACTTCAGAGTCTCACTCTGTGATTTCCTAACCCCATGTCCTTGGGCGGGTGACTTCACCATTCTGGGCCTCAATTCCTTCCACTGGTAAATTGGAAGTATCGGCATCCATCTTGAAGGGTTTTGAGAATTAGAATAAAGCATGCAAAGAATCTTCGGCGGTGCCAGGCACGCGGCAGGGTCGCAGCGCAGTTACACTGTAGGAACGACGGCTCGCGCGATAACGACCGGTCTTTCGCAAGCTCGGCCGCTACGAACGCATGATTCTTCTCTTTGAAGAAAACTTACCTTTCCAGAAAGGTGTGTGCCACTCAGTCCTGCCCCCTCTCCATTCTCCTGCCCTCCTAAGCTCTTCATTCCATCACACCTCACCTACACCCACACCCCGATCCTGATGCTAGACAAGTTATGACCTTAATCCCATCCGCATGTCTTTCCCCAGCCTTTCCCCAGTTCATCTTCCAGGCTCTGTTCAGGTAGAAATCTTGTCTGTTTTCCTGACTACTCCCTGACCCACTCTTTTCACCCTTCTGCCCAACTTCATTGACTTAACTCACTTTGGCTTGACTTCATTAACCCGGCAACTTAAGGTCTGAGCTGACTCGTTTCTGCCACCTGCTCCTCTCCCTGTTTTTCCTTTTACTGACACCCCCTTCTATTTCATCCTCATTTCCTTAGCGCAACTTCTAGTCCGCCTTGGCCGGAAAACACAGACGAGTCTGCCTGGAAAAGCTGCCAGCCGCCGAGCACCGTGCCGCGAGCTGCCTTGCTCTAGTTGTATAGACATCAGACAGACACACTCAGAGGCACAGTCTTTGGGTCAAATCCTGACACAGCTCTGCTACATTCCAATCCTGGCCCTGCCATGCTTTAGGAACATGGTCATGTCCAAATTGCCTCCTTTGCCACAGGATTCCTTCCTGCAATATGAGGAAAGATGGGCTGCTGAGGCTTAAAAGATGTAAGGCATTAAAATACTTAAAATAAAATAGGAAACGAAGGAGATTTACAACTGATACAATAGAAATACACAAAAAAAGGGGCGCCTGGGTGGCTCAGTGGGTTGAGCGTCCGACTTCGGCTCAGGTCACGATCTCGCGGTCTGTGAGTTCAAGCCCCGCGTTGGGCTCTGTGCTGACAGCTCAAAGCCTGGAGCCTGCTTCCGATTCTGTGTCTCCCTCTCTCTCTGCCCCTTCCCTGCTCATGCTCTGTCTCTCTTTCTGTGTCAAAAATAAATAAACATTTAAACAAAGATCTGAACAGACCAATTACCAGTAAGGAGATCAGTCATCAGTAATCAAAAACCTGCCAACAAACAAAAGTCCAGGGCCAGATGGCTTCACCGGTGAATTCTACCAAACGTTCAAAGAAAATTAATACTTATCCATCTCAAACTCTTCCAAAAAATAGAACAGGAGGAAAACCTTCCAAATTCATTTTATGATGCCAGCAGTACCCTGATATGAAAACCAAACAATGATGCCACAGAAAAGAAAATTACAGGCCAACATCCCTGATGAAAATAGCTGCAAAAATCCTCAGCAAAATACTACCCCGTTTAATTTTACAATCGACTGAAAGGATCGCCTCTATGATCACGTGGGATTTATTGCAGGGATGGTTCAACATCCCCTAAATCAGGCCGTGGGATACACCACATTAGCAAAAGCAGAGGATCAAAATCACATGATCGTCTCCATAGATGCAGAAACAGCCTCTGACAAAATGCAGCACTCACGATAAAAACTCCTGTCGCTCTTCGCAGATGAAATTCTATTATACAGAAAACCCTGGACAGTTCGTCAGAAAACTGTTAGAACCGATAAGCAAGTTCGGTAACGTTGCAGGATACAAAATCAATGCCCTAAGACCGGTTGCAGTTCTATACGCTGAAGTATAGGAAAGAGAAGTGGAGAAAACAATCCCGTTGACAATTGGCTCAGAAAGAATAAAAAAGCTAGGAATAAATTTAACTACGAAGGTGAAAGACCTATATGTTGAAAAGTACAAGACATCAATGAAAGAAACCCAGGACAACACAAGCAAATGAAAAGATATTCTGTGCTCATGGACTGGAAGAATGAAGCGTGTTAAAATGTCCATACTACCTACCAAAACGTACAGATTCAGCGCAAGCCCCATCAAGGCGCCAATGGGATTTTTCACAAAAACATAGAGCAAACAATCCTAAAATGGCTGTGGGAGCATAAAAGACTCCAAAGAGCCAAAGAAATCTTGAGAAAGAAAAACCAGGCTAGAAGCATCGTGCTCCTTGACTTCAAACTATGTTTCAGAGACGTAGTCATCAAGACAGTATGGTATTGGCATGAAAACAAACAGACACATAGATCGGTGGAACAGAAGAGAGAGCTCGGAAATAAGCCCGTGCGTATGTGGTCAGTTAATTTGCGACAGAGGAGCTAGGAATATACAACGGGGAAAAGACAGTCTCTTCAATAAAGGGCCTTGGGAAAATTGGACAGCCCTGTGCAAAAAAAAAAAAAAAAAAAAAAAAAAATGTAACTCAACTGCTATCTCACACCACACACAAAAATTTACTTAAAATAAAGACAAATACCTGAAACCATAAACTTCCCAGAAGAAAACATAGGTGCCAAGCTTCTTCACATGATTTTTTTAAATCTGATACCAAAAGCAAAAGAAACCAAAGCAAAAGTAAGCAGACGGCACCATATCAAACTAAAAAGCTTTGGCACAGTGAAGGAAACCATTAACAAAACACAAAGGTAACCTATGACTGAGAAAATATTTGCAAATCATAGTTTTCTCAACTATACGGAGCTAATATCCAAGATGTATAAAGAACCTATACAACTCAATAGCAAAAAAAAAAAAAGTTAAAAAACAAAAACCAAAAAACCCACACAATCTGATTTTAACATGGGCAGAGACGTGCTTGAGTGGCTCAGTTGGCTGAGCGACCAACTCTTGATTTGGGCTCAGGTCATGGTCTCAGGGTCATGGGGTTGAGAGTCTGCTTAAGATTCTCGCTCTCTCCCTCTGCCCCTCTCCCATGTTCGCATGTGTGCATGCTCTCTATCTATATAGAAGATAAAAACAATAAAGTAAAAATGGGCAGAAGACCTGAATAGATATTTTTCCAAAGAACACATAACAGATGGCCAAGAGGTACTTGAAAGGTACTCAACACTATTAATCATCCTGGAAATGCATATAAAAAACCTCA
The DNA here is from genome assembly GCF_022079265.1 of Lynx rufus. Taxonomy (NCBI): domain Eukaryota; kingdom Metazoa; phylum Chordata; class Mammalia; order Carnivora; family Felidae; genus Lynx; species Lynx rufus. The sequence continues at coordinate 18,238,847 of NW_025814840.1, forward strand.
ATGAGGTATCACCTCGCACATGTTAGAATGGGCATGATCAAAAAGATAAGAAATAACAAGGGTTAGCAAGGAGGTGGAGAAAAAAGAACCTTGGTGCTCTCTTGGTGGAAATGCAAATAGGCATGGCCACTAGAGAAAACATGATGGTGGTTTCTCAAAAAATTCACAATAGAAATACCATATGATCCAGCAATTACACTCCTGGGTCTTTGTCAAAGAAAATGACAACGCTAACTTGAAAAGATATCTGCACCCCCACCCCTCTGCCATGCTCACGACAGCAGTATTTAAGCAATAGCCAAGCTACGGAAGCAACCTAAGTGTCCACGATAGATGATTGTAGACATTGTGATATACACATTTGACCCTTGAACAATGCAGGGGTTAGGGACACCAGCCCCCTGTGTAGTCAAAAATCTGTGTATAACTCCTGACTCCCCCAAAACGTAACCACAAATAGCCTCCTGTTGACCAGAAGCCTTACCAATAACAGTTGATTGACACATATTTTGTATGTTATATGTATTATATACCATATTCTTAAAATAAAGGAAGCCAGAGAAAAGAAAAGTGTTATTACAAACTCATAATAAAGAGATGATATGTCTATACTATCGTACTGTAAAAAAATCCATGTATAAGTGGATCTGGCTCAAATAGTCGTTATTTAAGGGTCAACGGAATACACAATGGAATACTATTCAGCCATTAAAAACAAATGTTGCCGTTTGTGATGGCTTGAATGGACCTCAAGGGCGTTATACTAAATGAAACGAGTCAGACAGAGAAAGGCAAAACCCAGTTTGCAGATGTAAAGCACAGAATGGCGGTTGCCAGAGGTGGGAGATGGCGGGCAGGGGAAATGGTGATGGGAAACCAAAGCTAAAAAGAAAAAATACATTAAAACAAACTCCTCAATGCAAACCCACGATAAAGTCAAAAGGCAAACTAGGAACTGGGTGACAAAATTTCTACAAAGCAGGTTAAATGTTAACTGGTTAAATGGAAGAAGCATTCTTATAAATAGACAATGAAAATTGGAAATAACCTAAATACCAACAATGGGGGACTGATGAAATAAATTATGGGCATCGATAAAACAAAATAAAAGTATGTAGTCATAAAAAAGGAGCCCTTGGGGCGCCTTCGTGGCTCAGTCGGTTGAGCATTCAACTCTTGATGTGTGCTTGGATCATGATCCCAGGGGCGTGGAGCCTACTTGGGATTCTCTTGCTCTCTCTCTCTCTCTCTCCCACTGCCCTTCTCCTCCACTCAAACTCTCTCTCCCTCTCTTAAAAAAAAAAAAGCCCTTAGGGGCGCCTGGGTGGCTCAGTCGGTTAAGCGTCCGACTTCAGCTCAGGTCACGATCTCGCGGTCTGCGAGTTCGAGCCCCGCGTCGGGCTCTGGGCTGATGGCTCAGAGCCTGGAGCCTGCTTCCGATTCTGTGTCTCCCTCTCTCTCTGCCCCTCCCCCGTTCATGCTCTGTCTCTCTCTGTCTCAAAAATAAATAAATGTTAGAAAATAAAAAAAAATAAATTAAAAAAAAGCCCTTAAATAAATATCCAACCACAGGGCAACAGGGTGTCTTCTCTGAGGTCTTTAGTAACATAAAGAAAAATATTCAGTATATATATATAATACTTAGAACAATTCCTGGCATCTAGGAGTACTGAGAAGGTACTCAGTAGATTTTAGGTGGTTACCATTATCATGTCCCTGTCACCCCTTCTCCAGTATAATCTAGTCCTTGTTATAGCAGTAGAATATGCAGTGAAAATCCAGAGCTTTTCAGAAACCCGTGGCTCAGAATTGGAGGAAGGAAAACCTGAGCAACAGCACCCACTCAGAGGGGCACAGCTACGGACAGACTCTTGGGCAGGTCAATCCTCCCTGCCTAAAAACCTTCCTCTTCTCCCCTCTCCACACCCTCTCCTCCACTGCCTTCACTTTGCATGGCCTGGAACCCACCTTTCGGAGATTCCTCTTCGCTAACAAGCATCCTTCCGGGATGCAGACCCTTCTGGAAGGGTTTCTTTCGCAGTGTATGTAAGTCCTTTCCTCAAGCGTGGTAGTTTCATTCGCAGTGAGAGCCTGGAACCTTGGCCAGCAGGGAAGGGAGGGAAGAGAGAGGTCGTTTGAGTACGAGTGTGGGCAGACGTGAGTCAGATGTTGCAGCAAGGAGCTGAGGGTGTCTCAGATGAGGGTCCTATCACCCAGAGTCTATGGAGAGGAGGGTGAGAAGTGCAGATGGCCAGAGACAAGTGCCTTTGATTTCAAAACGCTGCTTCAAACATGGTTCCCTTAAAGAGGAGGAAAGGAAAAGTTTCCTACTTCCTACATGGGGAAGGAAGGGTTGTAATGAAACCATCTCGTTTCCTGCCCTTGCTCCTTCTACCCTGTCCCCTCTACCCGCTCTCCACCCAACCACATCCTCAGCCCTGTCTGACCCTCAATCTGAAACCCACCGTGGGGTTTTGATTCTCTTTTATTTGTTAGAGTTAGCCTCAGACTTTTCCCAGGTTCAGAGTCAGTTCTTAGATGCCAACTCAACTACCAGTCTTCCTGCCTGGATTTCATCTCAATCCCTTTGCTTACTCTTCTGACGTGAGCCTCTCTCAACCCCTGGCAACCATGCAAGTCTGCTGAGCTGGGTCATCCGTCCAAAGCTGATGGCCGTCTGCTTCTGGACTTGCCAACCTGTCCAGGTGAGCATCTGTCCTGGTCATCGCTCCGGATGCGTCTCTCTCTGGACACAGACGGGGTGGTGTCTGCCCCAGGATCTGGGATAAGAGGCATCCTCTTATTGTCTCCCTTTCTCCTAAACTAGATGGCATCTGCCACCCAGGACCAGTGGCTCTGGCTGGTTCTTTAAATACTTTATTTTAGCTGCATTAGAGCTTAGATGGATTTTGCCATTATTATTGCTATGACCAGTGAAGTTAAGCACTAAGCATATTACTTCTTTAGGGAAATAATGCGAGCTCCAAACAACCAACTTAAAAGGAACTTTGAGAAACCACTCACATTAAAGGAACTTTTGAAAGACTCTCTATGCACCTATTTACAAGATTAGGGAGCAAATAGAGATCACTCGATGGGCCTTGGTGTTATTTCTGTCCCCACGTAGCGTGCAATTAGCATTCAATCCACATACTAACTTCACCCAAGACCAGAAGCTGAAATATAAATACCACTCAAGCGAGGTTATTTAGATCCTCAATCAGATCGACCCGATCTAAGCCAATTATTTTTTCCGGCGGAGTTAATTAGAATGTGTCTAAAATGAGTGAGATGTGAAAGGCAACTTTCCATTACTTATTCCTTTAACAGTTGCCTTAAAGCCGGAGTCTTGTCCTTAATTTCACATTACAAGTACCTTCTAGAAAGGATCAGGTCTACGTGTAGCCTTTTAAAATTGAAACCAAATTACGTTCCCGATAATTTCAGCTGAAATATTAAATTGTGTAGAAAGTTAATCACACGGACGTAGGAAGAATTGCAAGTGGGAAATAGAAGTCCTAGGGAAGAAGCGAGTCTGGGAAAAGAGCAAGGATCGATCTCCACGGATTTTTGCTTCCCTCCCTTAAAAGCCTGAAGCGTTTGAATGAATCTAGGAGAAGTGTGAGGGGCCTCTGTGCCGGCAGTTTTCCGGCCCACATCTGGCTTTTTGTTTGACATCAGGGTACATCCCCTAACCTCAAGTCACCAGCAAGATCACATCACCTTCCCCACTCCCCAGACTTGCCGCCCGCAAAATGGGAGTACGCTCTCTTTTGTAGACTGGACTTTACGGTTTACGCTGTTCTGACCTCAGAACACTTCTGACTAATAAAAACACGAGAAGTTGCTTTCAGGGCAAACCCCTCATTATTTATTGCTCAAAAGCGAAAAATTACAAGAGAGAAAGAGGCAAAAAGCAAGATCAACGATTCATCTGATCTTGAACTAGAAAGGACACAAAGCATATGCTCGCAAAGGGCTGCCTTTTCCATTCTCGACTTTGTACTGCAAGAATCCAATGAGAAGTGTGAGACAACCAACGACCCCCCCTCCCCGCCCCCCAATCCTGTGTGTGGGTCTTAAACCGCTTTTCTTGGCCTTTTCTCATGGAAGGAGAGGTTCTGAATGCAGATTTAGAACCTGTTTTAAAGCCCAAGACACGCTTTAAACATCTGTGTATAGTGTGTGAATGTGTGTGTGTGTGTGTGTGTGTGTATGTGTGTAGGAGGGAAGGGAAGGGATGGAGATTGTGGTGTATATCTCGGGGAGATGTAGTAAGCTATTTTCTGTCTTCCAGGAGCTCCCCATCTAGGCTCAGCTGTGCAGAAAATGACTTGGGCACACGTAGGATACACACACATGGGGTACACACAGGTGGGCTGGGACCCACAGCAGCTCTGCAGGGCTTGATGGATGTGAGCACCTGGCACCAAAGTGCCGGTCCAGAGGAACTTTCCAGAGGAGGAAAACTTTCAACAGATGTAGAAGAGAGGGGTCTTTTAAGGCAGAAAGAGCTTCGGGGATAGCTCCAGGGATTCTGGTTACAAGAAGGGGTTTTTTTTTCCTCTTATTTTTAACTAAAAAGTCTATTACATTAAAAACATCATAGGGGCGCCTGGGTGGCGCAGTCGGTTAAGCGTCCGACTTCAGCCAGGTCACGATCTCGCGGTCCGTGAGTTCGAGCCCCGCGTCAGGCTCTGGGCTGATGGCTCAGAGCCTGGAGCCTGTTTCTGATTCTGTGTCTCCCTCTCTCTCTGCTCCTCCCCCATTCATGCTCTGTCTCTCTCTGTCCCAAAAATAAATAAACGTTGAAAAAAAAAAACATCATAGGGGCGCCTGGGCGGCTCAGTCGGTTAAGCGTCCGACTTCAGCTCAGGTCACGATCTCACGGTTCGTGGGTTCGAGCCGCGCGTCGAGCTCTGTGCTGACAGCTCAGAACCCGGAGCCTGCTTCGGATTCTGTGTCTCCCTCTCTCTCTGCTCCTCCCCCACTCATGCTCTGTCTCTCTCTCAAAAATAAATAAACATTTAAAAAAAGTAAACAAAAAGAATATATCACAATCTCTTTATCCATTTTACTACTGATGGAGATTCGAATTGTTTTCAGTTTAGGGCTCTGAGATGAAGACTGTCCCAGTGAACACTTTTAGATATTTCTTGGTGCACGTAAATGTGCATTTCTCTAGATTGTGTGCCTCGGAGTGGAATTTCTGGGTCTACAATAAGATTTTTTTAAAAATCCGGCAGGGGGCGCCTGGGTGGCTCAGTCGGTTAAGCGGCCGACTTCGGCTCAGGTCACGATCTCGCGGTCCGTGAGTTCGAGCCCCGCGTCGGGCTCTGTGCTGACAGCTCGGAGCCTGGAGCCTGTTTCAGATTCTGTGTCTCCCTCTCGCTGACCCTCCCCTGTTCATGCTCTGTCTCTCTCTGTCTCAAAAATAAATAAAAACGTTAAAAAAAAAATTAAAAAAAAAAATCCGGCAAGATACAGTGGACAGAACAAAGCTGAGCGGGGCAGACCTGGGTTGGGGTCCCACCTCCTCCTCTCTGGCGGGCCCGAGATCTTGTCTTAAAGCCCATCACAGAGTCCTTCCTCATCGACGAGGACACCAGCAGAGCGGGCCCTGCAAAGTCACTGTGATTTCGCCTCATCCAGAAGAACCCGTTCCCGATCCCACTTCCTCCTCCAGCCCCTGCTCCATTTTGCCCCTTCAAACTACCCCAAAGACGTGTCAACGTCCACGGCGTCCCACGCTCTTGAACTCACCCCAACCAGGCCTCTGTCCTCACCACTCCAAGGTTGCAATGGCCCACATTGCCAAGGCTCTAGGTCAGCGCTCAGACCATGCCTCTCTCGGACACTTAGCAGCATGTGGTGTTTCTTAAGGCGCCCCCTTCGCGCGGCTCCAACGATGTCACAGGCTCGGATGTCCTTCTCTTTCTCTCGCCCTTCTTGCTCACACTGTTTATGCTGGTTCAACCCCTTCCCCAGACCCGAGGTGTCGCAGAGCCCCGGACCCAGACCTTTCTGTCAAGCCTCACTCACTAGATGACCTCCGATGGGATCATGGTTTCCGGTACTGTCCCCATGCTGCTGACTGAGTATTTACTCATCTCCTGCCCAGACCTCTTCCCTGACCTCCAGACCCATCGATCAAACTGCCTGCTCCCCCGTCTCCCCTTGGGTAGCTGCTGGTCACGTTGGACCTCACGCAACCACGATCCTGACATTCCCTCCCCAAAGTAGCAACTCGGGTAGGCGTCCCTTTCTCAGCTGACGACAACCGGACACTTGCAGATGCTCAGGCGAAAGCTGTGAACTCACTCTCCACGTCTGGGGTCCTGGGTCTCGCTGTCCCTGCCCACATCGGGTCCGAGTGCAAACGCAGTCGTCTCCCCCTTCCACGTACATCCAGGATCTGACCACCGCCTTTCGAAGCAAGCCAGCCCCCATCTCTCACCTGGGTCGTGGCAGGAGCCTGCTAAGAGGTCTCCCCACTCCTGCCCTTGCCCACCCACTCTCCTCACAGCACCCAGTCTCGCCTGAACGCAGCAGGGAAGCCATCCTGCTGAGATGGGATGCCCTCCAGTGAGTCCCAGCTCACTGCAAGTACGCGCCTATGTTCTTACAGTGCCCTGAAGGACCTGTGGCCTCTTGGCCTCATCTCCCCTCCGGGCACACTGGTTCCTTCAAGAGCAAACCAGGCGCTCTCCCTTTTTCTCATTTATTACTTATTGGCTGTCTCTCCCCGCCAGGATATCAGCCCAGTGAGAGGGGGAAGTTTTGTTTGGTTATTCAACGCTCTCTGGAGGCGGTGGCCACCTGGAGCAAGTGGGCTGCAGATGCCGAGGAGACGTTAGCGGGCGTAGAAGGGACAAGACGTTCCACGCAAGAGTCTCGGGGGTAGAACGCCGACAACAGTGCCTCACGCACAGAGCAGCTGTCAGTCAAAATGTACTAAGCGGACGAGCGAACAAGTACGTGAGCAAGTGAAAGAACAAGTCAACGAATCGCTGACTGAAGAGATGATGTTCTCGAAAGAACCCAAGTCAGAGTGGGCGCCAGGAACACGGGAGTTTCCTCAGCGTTTCCCTCGGTCACCTGGGAGAGACCTGGAGCGTCACACGCCCGAGGTGGAACTGCTGTTTGTACACAGGGCAGCTCCCGGGGAGCCAGGCGAGGCCTGCAGTGTCCGTCCTGCTTCCTGAGTGCCTCGGATCTTTCTAGAAGCAAACCTTCCAGAAGTGGCTGTCTGAGGAGCAACTGCTCCCACCCACCTTAGCTGGCCGGCACTTCTCAGCTCCAGTCAGCACGGATTCTGACGGCGAGGAGAGTGGACCCCGAGACACACGGGTTCCCTGGACGCCTGAGCGGGGTGGCGGAGGCCGTGCCACTGAGAAGAGCGCACGTGGTGGGGCCTAGGAGTCCCTTGGCACGGGTCACTTCCTGCCGGGGCCTGGCCTGCCCTACTCGCCCGGGGAGCAGACCTTCCGCACAGCCCACGGCCTCCAAAGGTGAGACGCGGCAATCCCCCACCCCCAGAAGGTCACGGCCAGCCCCCATGGGGGTGCTGTGCTCCACCTTCCCGATTCCTGCGTGCGACGTCACGGCCCCGCTCCTCCGGGCTGTCACCACCTCCAGACAGTTGTCCCATGGCCGTTTTCACTTCCCCTTACGTCACGCGACCCACTCGCCCTGCTGCTGTCACTAGACCGAGCTCCACGAGCAGACCACGCTGGTTCACCCTCCCTCCTCCCGTTGCCTCGCACGGTGTGCTTAAAGAATGACAGAGAGGCGTAACCGGCATTTGGTGGTTCTACAGCAGTGAGAGCATGCGTTCCATATCCGCCAGGGTGGTGAGGAACAAGGTCAGAGGGATACAAAACCACCTGCCAGGCTCCCCGGAATAGACCGTCCCATCCCTCGGGTAACACGACGAACGCATCCGCTTGGGCAGCACTTTGCCTCCCATGTGTCCCCACGAAGTTCTCGTCGCTGAAACCGTGTGGCATTTGCACATCTGTCCTACGGGAAGGCGTCCTGACCGCGGCATTCCGTCCGCGCGACGCTGGCTTGGAGAACAGTTCCTGCTGTCCGAGGGAAATACGCGCGTGGGGACAGCTGGCAGGCAGGGCTGGTAAACGTTCACAGAAGAGAGCAGCTAGCGGAGAACGCTCTCGATAGCCGAATTCACGTGGGAGAGCCGGACTCTCCGCGTGGCGTTAGGTGAAAGGGGGTATTGCCGTCAAGTCAGAGCTCGGCCTCCGGCTCCCCCCAAGGATCTAGTTTCCTGAGGGGAGCCAACACAAGAGCACCACTCGATCTGGTTTCTTGGGGCCCAGGGAGGGTGACCCCACCCGATGCCGGGAAGCCTTCCCACTCCATCACCGGTTCTTGGTGGTGGCTTTCAGTTGAATCTGTGGTCCAAGCCAAGAAATAGGCCTTAGGGACACCCCGCCCTTCAAGAAAACCACAGGCCTCCCGGGAAGTCTTTGCCTTGTGCCCCTGCCCGTAGGAGCATTGGAAATGGGCTCCGGGGAGGCACGGGAGGGTCTGGAAGGTTCTGGAAGGGTCTGGAAGGCGGATGTGAGTCGGCTTCAGGCAAAGGACTGCCAGCACATGCATTGCACTCTCCGACGTGCAGCCTCAGAAGCCCGGGGCTGCAAGGACCGTACCCCCTCTCTAGTCCACTGGGTTGAGCCCCGTCCTCTCCTCCCAGGAGGAAATGGAAGCCCGGGGCTGTCAAGGGCGTCACGGAAGGACACAAGCGGTGACAGAACCAAGACTGGAAACCCACCGTTACTCAGTTGGTCAAGCTCTGTCTTCTACACAAACTCCACGCGTGGCCCAACGGGAGGAAGTTGCATGCGCGTGCCCCTGTGCACGCACGTGTGTCGTGTACGTATACGTGTGTGACGTGTGTGTGTTGTGCCCGGCACTCGCCCAAGCCAAGTCTCTGCTCTCAACTGAGGAACAGGAGCAGAGCAGGGAGATTCAGAAAGCTACAGATGCCCAGCCAGACATTCAAGTCTGATTGGCTTGGCGTGGAACCTGGGCCGCGACATTTAAACAAATCTCCTGAGGTGATCCTACACGTACAGCCAGGCCCGGGGACTCCTGGACGAAATGACCACCGAGCGTCCATCAACCCAAGCCTTCCGGGATGTGTGACTCCACGGGGACAAGCTCCCGTCCATCCTGCCTGGAGCTTGGCCGGGGGAGGGCAGGCCTCACGGGGCGATTCCAGCATCCCCTTCCTACCCAGGCCCCCTTCCGCCAGAGATCTTGTGCTGTCCCCTGGCTCCTCGGAGCCACCTGTACCCCACAGGGTTCTACCAGGGCCCAATCTTTGGGCAGGCCTTTCTTTTGCCCTTCCTGGAAATGATTCGCTCCAACCTCCGAGGAGACTTGGCTAATCTCTGAGTGGCGTTAAGGGCTGAAATTGGCTTGATATGTAAACCTTCTCATACAACCCTCTGTTGTGGCTTGAATTGCGCCCCCCCCGCCCCCCAGTTCCTATGTTGAAGCCCTACCGCCTCAGAATGTGACCTTATCTGGTGTCTTAGTCAGCTCGGGCTACATAACAAATTTGCACGGACTGGGTGGCTTATGAACAACGGAAATTTATTCCTCACAGTCCTGGAGGCTGGAGGTCCACAATCAGGGTGTCAGTGTGGTCACCCACCGGTGGGGACCCTCCTCTTGGCTCCTAACCAGCGCCTTCTCACTGTGTCCTCCCATGGCAGAGGGGTGAGGGAGCTGTGGGTTCTCTTCGATAAGAGCATCAATCCCATCATGAGAGCCCATCCTCATGACCTGAGCACTTCCCGAAGGCCCCACCTCTTAATACCGTCACTTTCAGAGGGTGGGATTTCAACATACGGGGTGGGGGGGCCCAAATATTCGGACCATAGCATTTGGAGACAAGGTCTTTACAGAGGTCATCAAGACGGGGTCATTAGGGTGAGCCCAATGCCAATAGGTCTGGCATCCTTACAAAAAGGTGAATTTGGAACCAGACATACACACGGGGAGGAGACCGTGTGAAGATCAAGCCGCGTACAAGGCCTGGGACGGACGCTTCCCCCACAGCCCTCCAAGGATGGAACCCGGCCAACACCTTGATCTTGGACGTTCAGCCTCCAGGACCGGGAGACAATAATGCTCTGTTGTTACAGCGCCCCCAGCCTGTGGCACTTGGTCACGGCAGCCCAGTAGGAGACCAGTGCCCTTCTACAAGGCTCGGGCCGCAGCGCCCAGCACAAGACAATGGCCTTTGCCAAGTGCTTGTTGGCCGTGCCTCGCCTGTCCCTGTCTCACTGCATTGCTACCATCTAGGTCGCTTACCTTGTCAAGCTCTTGCTGTTTCAAGAACTCAGGGCGTAGTTTGGATTGCAGCAACAAGGGGAAGGACTTGAAGTCTGCTCTGTCACCAACAGAGATGCTGGGGTTATAAAGGTGAAGGGCGTGCCCCATGCCCCGTCGGAGGTCACCAGGGGGCCAGGAAGGTAAGAGACCCAGCGCGGTGGGTCTCCATACACCCGGGTAGGTGCTACGATAGGTCACTGGCCGTGGGGGGCCAAGAAACAGACTTCTCTGGGAGGCTTGGAAGGTTGGTCAGCATTAGCCAGATGGCAAGGTCTGAGGGGTCATCGAATTTATTCCTGGACTGAGAAGTGTCGGCGCCCAGACCGGAACCCAGGGCTCCTGGCTCCCACTGCCGAGCCCCGTGTGCTCGCTGGGAGCCTGGGCTTGGTGGGGAAGCCGAGTCTGCCTCCAGCTCTCAGGCTGGCAGTTCACTGGGTGCGAGGAGCCCAGGTGAGGTGGGGGATTCCGTGTGGGCACAGGGAGCCTCTACTCTGTCCTCACACTGCCGTTCTAGGTCTGACCCGAAGTCTCCGAAACTATATGGCTGGGGCATCACAAACCCATTCTCCCTGTGGGCAAAACGAGGCATAGAACCTGGGCCTTTAGGAGACTCTTGGTCAGAACCAGGTCTCTGGTGGCCATTAGTCAGTTGAGCAGCGGTGCCTTAAAGGTTTGTGACGTCCACTCGGGCTCTTCTTGGGGTAAAATGATGACACCTTCCTGAGTAGCAGATAATCGAAACTTAATTCCCACTTCGATTTAGCGGACAGTCAAAAACCACCTCCCTCCCCCGCTTTTCTGCTCCTACACTGGGCTCTCCACCTGGGACCCCACAAAGCCATGACGCCTGACTTACCAACCCTTGGAGAATAGAGAAGTGTCAGCGCCTTCATATACCCTTGATGCCTTATTTTTTGTGCATGGCGATGAAAGGGGACAGATGTGATTATTTCCTGAGAGTCTAAGTAACATAGCCAAGGTCGTGTTGCCACGGTGGGGAAAAAAAAAAAAAAAAAAAAAATCCACCCAAGTTGCTTCTCTTTGTCCTTGAAGCAAACCCTTGAAGTCCTAGGCTTTGACATCAGTAAACCATAAGCCATTTTTCTGGTTTCCTGAATGCCTAGAAAAGTAATTAAGCTAGACGTGATCAATAAGAAAGGCTGAGGCCAGGCGAGTGAACCTGACTTTCCTCCCACACTCTGCACCTTCCCCCGCAGGTGAAGCAGCTTCGTGGATGGTTTTCCAGCTCTTTCCCCCCCCCCCATCGTCTGCTCCCCCCCCTGCGGACCCCAGCCAGGGAAGGGACTTGCTCTGGGAGGCTGCCCAGTTGGCCCTCGAGAACAGATGCCTTGTTTTCAAGTGCTTTAGCCTGCAAGGGGATAAAGGGAAAGGTAGAGGGTGAGAGATGTACCCTCGCAGGGGAGGAGATCTTGGATAATCCGTGCACAATACAGAGATTGTGGGTCACTAAGGCGGAGCTGGGAACCAGGCTATGTTCCCTTTAACGTCTTGTGGCCAGTTTTTACTATTTTTATTTTTTTAATGTTTGTTTATGTATTTATTTGAGAGAGAGAGAGAGAGACAGAGACAGAGCACAAGCAGGGAAGGGGCAGAGAGAGAGGGGGAGACACAGAATCCGGAGCGGGCTCCAGGCTCCGAGCTGTCAGCACAGAGCCTGACGCGGGGCTTGAACCCATGAACCCTGAGATCATGACCTGAGCCAAAGTTGGATGCTTAACCGACTGAGCCACCCAGGCGCCCCTACTATTTTTATTAAAAAAATTTTTTTAGTGCTTATTTATTTATTTATTTAGAGAGCACAAGCAGGGGAGGGGCAGAGAGAGAGGGAGGCACAGAATCCGAAGCGGGCGCCAGGCCCCGAGCCGTCAGCACAGGGCCCGACGCGGGGCTCGAACCCACGAACCATGAAATCATGACCGGAGCCGACGTGGGACGCTCGGCCGCGGAATCCAGGCGCCCCCCTTTACTATTTCTGAAATGCTACTTTCATCATATCCCTCTTTTGCCCAGAACCCCCCCGGTGGACCCAACCCATTGCCCGCAAGTTACAACTGCATAGTACTTTCCATGTGGAAACTCTCAGGCAAGGAATTTTCCCCTGCCTGGGAGGCCCCCCAGGTCAGCAGAGGGTCAATGACTCAGTCTTGCACCCTGGTCTCCCAGGATCCTCTGCTCCTGCACGCTCGCTCAGAGCCCTGCTTGCTCATGCAAATGTCCGTCTCCACCACTGGACTGCGGGCTCAGGGAGGGAAGAGCCTGCCTTATCTGGACTTATGTCCCCGACACCCAGCCCTGCACCAGCCCAGAGTGAACGCACCAGGGCCTGCAGAAATGAATGCAGCGGCTCCTTCCTCTGGGCTTCAAAGCCTGTCACAACGTAGCCCGAGATCACTTCCCGACCTTGTCCCCACTTTCATGAGCCTGCGCAAACCCTCTAACCGGCCAGGCTGAGCTATGTTTCTATTCCTTGAACAAGCCGCTCTAATTCCCACCCACCTCTGCCCTAATGTACTCCCCTTTCTGTTCCCTGAATTCCTTCCCGGTCCGAAAGCCATGCTTGTGGACCCCTCCGCCACTTGGTCCCCTGGGCGCCGCGCCCCGCCGCAGGCACCTGCTGTCCACCTGCAGTGGCCCTTGGAGTAAATCACAAATAACCGTTATCGCTGCCACGCCCTCCCCGGTTTTCCGAGCCTACGGGGTGGTTCGTTCTCTCTCTGTGCCAGACGGTTTCCCCAGTTGGGGGCCAGGGCCCTTCTTCCTCCACCGCCAGTGTCTTACATCACGTGGTCACTGGGTCCCAAATGGTAGGTGGTCTAAGAATCACCGACAAGCAGAGGGGAAGCGTAGATTCCACTGCGGTAGCTCGAGGCAGGAGCCCAGGAATCTGGATTCCCTCTGCTGTTTTATTTTCACGCCAACCTTCCAGGGTGTCACAATAAATAACAGCCTTGCGGGGGCGCCTGGGTGGCTCAGTCAGGTAAGCCTCCGACTCCTGATTTCAGCTCACGTCATGATCTCACTGTTTGGGAGTTCGAGCCCCGCATGGGGCTCCGTGTTGCTAGTGCAGAGTCTGCTTGGGATTCTGTCTGTCTCTCTCTCCCTCTCTCCCTGCCCCTCCTCCCAGCCCTGCACACACACACACACACACACACACTCTCTCTCTCTCTCTCTCTAAATAAATAATCTTTAAAAAAAAAAAAAAAAAACCAGCATTGCTGGGGCCCCTGGGTGGTTCAGTCGGTTAAGCGTCTGACTTCGGCTCAGGTCATGATCTCGCCGTTCAGAGGTCGAGCCCCGCGTTGGGCTCTGTGCTGACAGCTCAGAGCCTGGAGCCTGCTTCAGATTCTGTGTGTGTGTGTGTGTGTGTGTGTGTGTCTACCCCTCCCCCACTCACATTCTGTCTGTCTGTCTCTCTCTCTCAAAAATCATAATAAAATACAAAACATGAAAAAAGTAACATACAACAGCATTGCCATATTCAATAACTGTTTGCTGATGGTCAGACTTATGGGACCACACCTGCACCTCCTTTCCCAGCATGCTGGCTCATAAGCCATGTTTCCATTTTCTAGTCCTGTTGGTGGGGGGGTTGCTTCAAGGCAGAAGTCATGAGAGCAGGTGCACACCAAAGCTTCAGAGCTCCGGCGAGCAAGGCACGGGGGTGTGAGGCAGGGGCTGGGGCTGCCCACAGTGGTCGGCGGGCTCTCGGGTCCTCACCGGGCACTATTCGTCTGTTTGGCTCTCTTGTTCTCTTCCCCGCCTTTCCACGGGCTCCTACTTCTCAGCCACAAGGATGAGCCTCCGCCTCGGCCTCCGCCTCAACCCACGGCCGCTGCTTGACGGCACGATCCGAATTCACGTCCCCCCTGCCCCCACCCCCAAAGCTGCTCTCTCAGGGGTTGTCTGCAGTGGGCACCCTGATGGGGCCGGTCAATGGCCAATGGGCAGTACCTGACAGATGGCGGGAGGGGTCTGGTCCCAGTGACATCTCTGGATTGGGATGATCTCCCGCACGTGGAACTCAGGCTCCTTCTCCCAAGTCCCCAGGCGCCGTGCGCGGCGGGGTCCCCGGGTCCAGTGGTCCGGCCCTGTGCCCTTGGCCCGCGGGAGTCTTCACCAGCATCTGCCCCGCCCCCACCCCGAATCTCTCCACTTCAACATCACTTCCTCCTGAACCGAGGCGGCCCGCCAGCCCTCTCCCTGCACATGCTTCCCCCCGGGTCAGTCCATCCCATGCTGGGGCCTCCCCGAGGCCCGTGTGGGGAGAACACAGCCCCGTACTCGGCAAGTCAAACTGTTGCTCCCGGCATTTCTCAAAAGTGAGGGTTACCACGAACATCTCAGAAAAGATTTGGGGAACCCTGAAGGCTCGGGGTTGAAAAGCACTCAGAGTTTATCTAGTAAGAGCCACCTGTGTTAAAGACAACAACAAAAGACAACCAAAAGCAGTATCACTATGTAGTGTCTTCTAAGCAGTGTTCGAAGTCCCTTAGATGCATAAACCCATTTGACCTTCAACACCAGCCTTCTGAAGAGGAGTATTGTTACCCCATTTCGCAGATGAGGACACCGAGGCCCAGACGGGTTAAAAGGACCTGCCCCAATTCTCTCAAACACTGCCTCACAGAGCCAGAGTTCAAGTCCAGAGAACCTTGCTTCGCATTACAAGAGGCCTGAGGTCAGAATCTAATTAGCCAGTTGACCTAATCAAAGCGTGACCCAATCAGGGACCTGAGCTTATAGGTCCCTACTCGGTCCGATCCCACCCACCTCCCTCGCCTCTGCGGGCTGTTCATACGCTGTATTCGTCTTTGCCCTTCACCTCGGTCGCACTGACTTTCTGTAAGCTTTTCATGTTTCCACGTCCCCTCTGGCCACAGGAACCTTGCACATGCTGTTTTCTTCCCGAAGCACTCTTCCCCATCCCTTTTCCTCCAGTAACATCATTCCTTCTCCTGGACGCTGCTGAGTATCTTATTGACAGGTTAGGGCAAACCTCCCTCACGCAGCCTGGAGCGGAGTTATAGCCTCAAATCTGCCATGATAACTCAATTAATATCAGCTTCTCCCGCCAGACTAAGCTGCAGGAAGAGGGAGTACGGTCTGCTTACCCTTGATCTCCAGGGGCTGGCCCAATACTCGGCTCCATAGATATTCGTCGGATAAATAACTCAATGGCTAGATGGACGGATCTCCTGAATCCCAAACTGTGTTCTCCTGGAATTCTGTGCTTTTTCCCCCTCCATTATCGCCGAGGAAAATAGCCCTGGTAACGGCACAAGAGCTTGATATTCCGTCTACTGGGTACAGAAAAAACATCAATTGCCTCTCTTTCTGGTTTAAATTTCCCTTTATTCTCTCCGTAAATCTAGAAGAGTATTCACATTTCATTAAATTGATTCAGATTGAATCTAAATGAGGGTTAAATATAATTTGCTGAATGCTATCAAGCTGTAATTCCTGTGTCTAAATAAAAAATAACAAACAGTCGAATTTGAGGCGATGGGTGAGATTTCATTTGGTAGTTTCAAATCCTCCACATTTGTTACACGTAATCAGATTTGCCACAGAAAGTATTTGTGGGCTTTCTGTACTTGTGCTTAATCTCGACCCGGTTTCTCTGCAGATACGTTGTAGACGTTTATGACCCGGGTGCCTTGGGTGGGAGAGCGGGGGAAGGGAGGCGTGGGAGACGGGAACACGTAGCAATAGCTTCCTACAATGCACGACGCAGGGCGAGGCAGGCGGAATGCCTTTGGGATTCTGCACCGAGAGGCGCTCGTCACTCAAGTCCTTGCTGTGAAAGTCACCCGAGCCTACTTGTTTTTGTTTGGTGAAAACCGCTCAGTGTTAACACAGTCCGGTGCACTCAGATGCCAGCTCTGGGGCTGCTGTTAAATCTCCCCACGGGATACAGAGTCTCCTGTTAAAAAGCGATCAAAATAATCCTCGGGAACAGGTGGACGATAAATTAACGAACACAATCGTTTCCTTCAAATTGCGCCGGGGAAGAAATTAATTACTGGGCGAATGAGGAACAAAGAGGGATCCCCGCCTCCTGCAGCCTCTGAGCCCTCTGCTATTTTGTTCTCCCGAAATCTAATTTCCAGGAAACACTTCAGGGAAGTGCACATTGCCAGCATCAAGAGTTTCTTAGCGGGCGTGCTAATATGAACGCCATAATTCCATGGTAAAGAGATCTCACTCTGCTCTAAAGGCCTGGCACCGACAAGGATGATATTTCAGAGGGGCCCGCGGTTGGTTCCCGGACCCTGTTAACAACCGCCGTACAGATTGGATGCCGACTGAGCTGGGGGATTGGACCCCCGGCAGGTGACTGTAAGTTTTATTTACAGGCCCAGACCCGGATAGATATGTACAAACACATAAAACCTTTATTTTCAATAATATAAATTCTATGCCTGCCTGGAGTATAAATAAACTCTCCCGGGCCATCCGGCGTCCTTTGCAGAGAATGTGCAAGGAAGAACCCTCTGCAATGTCACTCCTGCAGCGATTTATAGGGTCCCCGCACTTGCTTGAGGCTGACTGATGGTGGCATGCCCAGCGACACTCAAGAGCATTGCTGCCCGCCCCCCTGAGTCACCCCTCTCAGGAGCCCGCGCGCTGTGTTCCCTTCTCCTCCTTTCCTGGCCGGGATCACAGGAAACAGGACGGCTGCTTCTCTGGGGTTCGGGGCAGATGCGGCCAGGGGCCGCTCGGCCCCTTAGGGGAAGGGGAGGGAAGTCATGTTTGCTGGGCCCTGGCCACGAGCCAGGCCTGTGCTGGGCGCCATATAATGAATTCTCTGGACAACCTGTGAGGCTAGCGATTGCCATCCCTGGCCCGAACATGGGGGAAACGAGACTCAGAAGTTCGACTCCTTCTCTCCGAGGCAGACGGCTGATGCCCCGCTAATAGAAGCCAGATATGCCTGACCCAGGGATGCCCCACCCTGACCGTTTGCTACTGCTGTCCAGTTAGTGCCCCTTGGTTTCCTTTATCCGCCTTGATTTTCAAGAGTCAAACCGGAGACAGATCCGAGCCGGGGAGGAAAGCGGGATGTGCTCCAGGGGCAGGGCTGGAAAGGAGTGGGCGGGCTCTACCCTCCCAGGCTGCACGGCCTCATGGGATACACGGAACCCCTCTTGTTGGAGGAGGTCATTGAGGGGACACGATGACCCCTTGATGCGAGAGAGCTGGACCTAGGCGGTCAGAGCCTCCTCACCCCCTCTCTGATCCTTGGAATGACCCTCTCTGCCCACCCGTTCCCGCAGTGGGAGCTGTTCCAAGGACGCAGCCTTGAGAGAGCAAGGTGTTGTTAAGACCATCTGGACGGTATCAGTGACCGAACCCCATTGAGATTTTAAGTCTCTGGCAGGCAGGTGCGGAGACCTACTTGTCTCGTGGCGCCCAAGACAGGCCTTGTAAGGAAGTCCCCTTGGGCGTTAATCCCGCCACCTGCCCATCTGGAACGCCGGCTGTGTCTTTGGTCTTTCCTCGCCCTTCGTGCTCAGGGACCAGTTTGCAAACCAACACCTCTCAACCTCCTTTTCTGTTTCCCCACTGGGAAGGGGAGGACACTACTCCCAGTTCCCCGGGGCCGAACCCCCCCTGGCACGGTGGAGGTCCTTCCTCCCGGCCCTGCCAGATGGCCGGAGCGCTGGGTGCTCATCTCGCTACTGCCACTCACAAGTCTTGCCCTGTTGGACAGATCATTTCATCTCTCTGAGCCTGGTTTCCTCGTCAGTGAGGTGAGAATTCACATCCTCCTCACAACTTCATATGTAGAGTAGTGGAAACTGGAGGCAATTAATCTGTCATTTGAAAATATAAGCCGTTGGCCGCCTGGGTGGCTCAGTTGGTTGAGCGTCTAACTCTTGATTTTGGCTTAGGTCATGATCCCAGGGTCGTGGGATCGAGCCCCACAATGCGCTCCACACTGGGTGTGGAGTCTGCTTAAGATTCTCTCTCTCTCTCTCTCTCTCTCTCTCTCTCTCTCTCTCTCTCTCAGGGTGCCTGGTGGCTCAGTCAGTTAAGGGTCCAACTTCAGCTCAGGTCATGATTTTGAAGTTTGTGGGTTTGAGCCCCGCATTGGGCTCTGTGCTGACAGCTCATAGCCTGCTTGGGATTCTGTCTCTCTCTGTCCCTCCCCCAATTGCACTCATTCTCTCTCTGTCTCTCTCTCTCTTTCTCTCTCTAAATAAATAAAGATTTAAAAAAAGATTCTCTCGGGGCGCCTGGGTGGTGCAGTCGGTTAAGCGTCCGACTTCAGCCAGGTCACGATCTCGCGGTCCGTGAGTTCGAGCCCCGCGTCGGGCTCTGGGCTGATGGCTCAGAGCCTGGAGCCTGTTTCCGATTCTGTGTCTCCCTCTCTCTCTGCCCCTCCCCCGTTCATGCTCTGTCTCTCTCTGTCCCAAAAATAAATAAACGTTGAAAAAAAAAATTTAAAAAAAGATTCTCTCTTCCTCTGCCCCTCTCCCCTGCTCATGCTCTCTCTCTAAAATGAAAAAAAAGGGGCGCCTGGGTGGTGCAGTCGGTTAAGCGTCCGACTTCAGCCAGGTCACGATCTCGCGGTCCGTGAGTTCGAGCCCCGCGTCGGGCTCTGGGCTGATGGCTCAGAGCCTGGAGCCTGTTTCCGATTCTGTGTCTCCCTCTCTCTCTGCCCCTCCCCCGTTCATGCTCTGTCTCTCTCTGTCCCAAAAATAAATAAACGTTGAAAAAAAAAATTTAAAAAAAGATTCTCTCTTCCTCTGCCCCTCTCCCCTGCTCATGCTCTCTCTCTAAAATGAAAAAAAAGGGGCGCCTGGGTGGTGCAGTCGGTTAAGCGTCCGACTTCAGCCAGGTCACGATCTCGCGGTCCGTGAGTTCGAGCCCCGCGTCGGGCTCTGGGCTGATGGCTCAGAGCCTGGAGCCTGTTTCCGATTCTGTGTCTCCCTCTCTCTCTACCCCTCCCCCGTTCATGCTCTGTCTCTCTCTGTCCCAAAAATAAAATAAAAACGTTGAAAAAAAAATAAATAAAAAATAAAATGAAAAAAAAAAAAAAAGAGGGGCCCCTGGGTGGCTCAGTCGGTTAAGCGTCCGACTTCGGCTCAGGTCATGATCTCACAGTTCGTGAGTTCGAGCCCCACTTCAGGCTCTGTGCTGAGAGCTGAGCCCGGAGCCTGCTTCCAGTTCAGCGTCTCCCTCTCTCTCCCTGCCCCTCTCCTGCTCCTGCTCTGTCTCTGTCTCTTAAAAATAAATAAAAGTTAAAAAAAATTTTTTTAATACAAAAAAGAAAGAAAATATTATACGAAAATATAAGTTGCCATGCAAACGTAAGCCATGTACTGTGTTCAGGGGCTTAAAAATTATGAGACACAGGGGCGCCTGGGTGGCGCAGTCGGTTAAGCGTCTGACTTCAGCCAGGTCACGATCTCGCGGTCCGTGAGTTCGAGCCCCGCGTCAGGCTCTGGGCTGATGGCTCAGAGCCTGGAGCCTGTTTCCGATTCTGTGTCTCCCTCTCTCTCTGCCCCTCCCCCGTTCATGCTCTGTCTCTCTCTGTCCCAAAAATAAATAAACGTTGAAAAAAAAAAAATTAAAAAAAAAAATAAAAAAATAAAAAAAAAAATTATGAGACACAAACTTGTACCCGTTATGATGGCTTCTATAGAAAAGAAAACAACACAGTAAATAACAAGTCCCGGACGTGGAGAAATTGGAACCCGAGCGCACTGTTGGCAGGAACATAAAACGGTGCGGCCGCTACAGAAAACAGCATGGAGGTTCCTCAAAAAAATTAAACATACAATTACCTTATAATCCCGCAATTCCACTTCTGGGCATACGCCCAAAAGAATTGAAAGGAGATATTTGTATACCTGTGTTCGCAGCAGCCCTCTTCACGCTGGCTAGAGGAGAGGCGACCCCTGTGCTCCCCAGGGGAGGCATGGCTGAACGAAATGTCACCCGTCCGCACAATGGAAGCTGAATGTGCTTCATGTCACCGGACTCAGACTCTTCCATACGGGCTAGGCGGTAATTTAGGCGGTGATGTGTATTTTATCACCACGAAAAGTGAAAATTGAAAAGCAGGGGATGAGAAGGCCTGCCCTCCGGTGCTCACACCTTTCCTTGTCTCCTCCTCGCGGTCTCAGTCCGCTCTCGGCTGCCCCTGGCTCTACCTGCTGCTCTCAGCCAGGCCCGGCTTAGCCCCGAGAGGCCCAGCCCCTCAACAGCACTGTCCTGTCTTAGAGCAAACGACTGGGGTCCCAAGGAGGCTTTCTGAGGACAGCTCTTGAGGGTGGGAGGGAAATGGCCTTGGGGCTGGGCTCTGGGGTTCCCACTCTGCCCTTTCTTTGCTGGATCCCGCAGCCAAGCCCCTGGGCCTGGTCCAGCCTTCCGATCGCTCGCCTGTCAACCGGAGGCCATGACAGGGGTGACGCCTGAGAAGTCTCAGAACAGAGCTGTCGCACCTAAGCACCCAATGGGCACCAGCGATTACCGATTACCATTATGCATTTGAAGAGGAAGAAGGAATCGCTTCCTTGTTCCAGTTTCCAGAGGGAGGAGGAAGGCCCGGCTGGAAAAGTTCTGGTCACCTTCTCGTAGTCAACCCAGCGCCCAGCGTGTGACCGGCGGGACCGCGGTCTGCAGAGGGTGGTCTGCCTCACCCCACTTGGCGCCTCTGAGGGGGAGACCACCCCACCGGGGAGGGGAAGGCAGGGGAGGAATCCCAGTCGTCTCCGGGAGCTTCCGGAATTTGTGACAACCTGCACCCCACCTCCCGCACCACCTCGCCGGCCCTGGGGGAGGCTGCCCTGGACTCACAGCTGACGGTGACACGAAGGAGCAAGTGTCACCGGGGCCCCATGGATGGTGCTGGCATAACCAGAGCCTCAGATCGAATCCCACAGATACGAAAATTGAGATTTACGCCAAGTTCACCTCATAGCTGGGTTCCATCGCTCAATCCAGAAGAAAGCGTTCCACGTTGTAAGTGGGTCAGAAGTTCCGGCTAAAATGCCAGCGGGTCGAATCGCGGACGCAGCCCGCAGAAGCTTCTCGGAGCGGCTGGCAGGTGAGAGAGGTAGGGCCTGGAGCGTTATTTAGGAGCTGCGGTGCCCTCGTTCTGGAAGATTCACCTGCGTGAGCAAGTGGCCGTTAAGCGGAAGCGGACATTTTAGACTGAGAAGCAGGGCGCTGGGTCTGGTGAAGCCGGTGTGAAGGGGCCGCTTGAGGGGGGGGTGGGGAGAGCGGGCAGGGTCATCTCTCCACAGCCTTTGCTGCTGTTAGTGGGAAGGAATTAACTGTGTGTTTGGGGGGAGTTGAACATGCTGTCACATAAATCAAGAACCAAGGCCTGGGGCTTAGAGTGACCCCCACTGTGTATCCGTCCCAGACTGCTCCCGATATCCCACACGGGGCGTTGACTGAGGCCAAACAACGCGGCTACGGGTGATGGAGGATGTGACCGGCCTGCTGGTGACAGAGAGTGAGACCGTATCCCCAGGAGTTAGGAAGATGGTTTTCTCCAAAGGGAGTGAGTATACACGTTCCAGAAAAGAGAGATTCCACAGCAGGACCTTGTACCTAGGCAAGTAGGCTTTGCCCACCAGCTGTAGATGCCACTCAGAATCTTCCGGGCCCCGCCACTTCCTCCAACCATCTGTCCTCAGGTTCCCATGGCCCTGTCCCAGCAGCCCGATCAGGTCTGCTTCAGGCTGAGTGAAATGGCCCAGGGAACCCCCTCAACACACACAGACACACAGGGCGTTACAATCCCTAGCGGGCAGTTCTAAGGCATTTCTGGAGCTTCCGTGGGTGGTCCCAGGGGTCACAGCATTAGCCACGCTGTGGCCAGGGGGACAGCATATCCGTGGGTGGCATTCCCTCTCTCCTGTCCACGCACCTTCCTCTCCCTGCTCCCTTGGGTCCCAAAAGACCTCACGTCTTTCCGGAAGCCCAGGCAGAGACACAGAGATGAGCGTTGTGAGGGGAACACTCTTTTCTCTTCGGGATCTTCATGGCTGTTGCTAACCTCGGAAGAGCTCGACTGTGCTTGGGGAGCTCCTGGTGGCGAAGGTAAATGGTCTCCCGCCCCAGAGGCAGCCCCAGAGCTGGCCAGGGGAGGAAGGGAAGGGAAAATGCTGCTCTGCCACCTGCTAATGTAGAACTTTGGGCAAATTACCGAACCTCAGCTCGCCTGGAAAGTGAAGACCATGTTCCTTCATTACCTGATACAATGAAGTAATTTTATGAAGTATTTAGCCTGGTGCCCAGTAACTGCTTAAGTAGCGGATATTCTTACGATCTTTTCTTTGGCTCTGGCTCCTCTGTTACAGAGACCCGAATGCATTTTAGATGCAGATCGTTCCGGGGCGCCTGGGTGGCTCAGTCGGTTGCACGTCTGACTTCGGCTGAGGTCATGACCTTGCAGTTCGTAGGTTCGAGCCCCGTGTCGGGCTCCGAACTGACAGCTCAGAGCCTGGAGCCCGCTTCGGATTCTGTGTCTCCCTCTCTCCCTGTCCCTCCCCAACTCGCACTCTGCCTCTGTCTCTCACAAATAAATAAACAACAACAACAAAAAGATTTTAGATGCGACTTGTTCCTTTGTTCTAGAAAACAACCTGACTGGGGAAGTCTCCAACCACTGTTCTTGGAGAAAGCCATAAAGAAACCCTAGCCCAGATACCGCGGACTCGAGTGAGCTGTTTCGTTTGCTCGTGCAGTACAAATTATTGGGCATGCTGAAGTCAGACCGCCTTCTCTGCAGATTTCTGCCTTGGGCCTGAGTGGTAAGGGGAGGGCAGCCCAGGGCAGATCGGTGGACCAAAGGAAATATCTGGAAACACAATCATGCCTTAGTGTAGGCGGAGATGGGAACGGACCAAGAGCTGAGGGAAAGCACTGCCTGGGGACACTGATGAGACACGGGGACGGACAGAAGCTTAGAGGAGGGCACTCGGGCTTTACTGTCCCGCTGTATACGTACATGTCCATATACATGTGACGTCACTGCTCGCCGCTGGGGATTTAAGTCGCCGCCAGTGGCCAACGCACCCTGACGGAGGGTCGCCAGACACGGCCAGGCTGGCTTTATAAGAATTCCGCCAACTAGCCCCACTTCTGCCCGACGCACGCTGAACACAACAGGCAGCAGACACGGAGGGAGGGCCTGCTGCAGGTGATATTTCAAAACCGAGCATTCGTGAGCTATTCGAGACTTTAAAACAAAGACCTTTTATCCAGAGTGTTCGTTTTTGTTCTAAATTGAACACGCGCTCCTGCTAGAGACTCAGAGAGGACACGAGAAAGCAAAGATCCCCTGCCTTCTGGCCGTGCAGATTCAGCCTCTTACAGCTCTTTCCCATTCATTCTTCTGTGCACATTTTTTTTTTTAATTTTTTTTTCAACGTTTTTTATTTTATTTTTGGGACAGAGAGAGACAGAGCATGAACGGGGGAGGGGCAGAGAGGGAGGGAGACACAGAATCGGAAACAGGATCCAGGCTCCGAGCCATCAGCCCAGAGCCCGACGCGGGGCTCGAACTCACGGACCGTGAGATCGTGACCTGGCTGAAGTCGGACGCTTAACCAACTGCGCCACCCGGGTGCCCCTCTTCTGTGCACATTTAAACTCCTTTTAGGAGACTGGGGTCGTCTCATATATAGATATTTCCGATGGGCTTTTTTTTTTTTTTTTTTTTTTTTTTTTTTTTTCAACGTTTATTTATTTTTGGGACAGAGAGAGACAGAGCATGAATGGGGGAGGGGCAGAGAGAGAGGGAGACACAGAATCAGAAACAGGCTCCAGGCTCTGAACCATCAGCCCAGAGCCTGACGCGGGGCTCGAACTCACGGACCGTGAGATCGTGACCTGGCTGAAGTCGGACGCTTAACCGACTGCGCCACCCAGGCGCCCCTCGATGGGCTTTTTTTAGTAGGGTATGTCTCTTGTTATTAAATTTTTTTAAAATGGGAATAGCCCATGTCATTTCACTTTAAGGCCCTGTCCCCCTTATTTAAGTAGTTCTCTATCACTGATCCCAATTTTTGTAATAATTAACACTTCAGTGGCTACCTTGATACAAAAGTTGTCCTCACCCCTGGTAGTTTCCTTAGCAAAGCTTCTCAGGAGTAGATTTACCAGGACAAGTGACCCAAGCCCAGTAAAGCCTCTTGCTAGCCAATTCACCCCCATCAACTTTGACTCCCACCATCTCGAACTAACTGCTTTTGTTGCCTCACGGAGAAATCAATGGATAAGTCAGTCAGTGGCGGGAAGCCTTTAATTGCCCTATCGTGGGCTTTGGACTTCTGGTTGAGACTCCATTAAGAAGTAAGTTAAGGGGCGCCTGGGTGGCGCAGTCGGTTAAGCGTCTGACTTCAGCCAGGTCACGATCTCGCGGTCCGTGAGTTCGAGCCCCGCGTCGGGCTCTGGGCTGATGGCTCGGAGCCTGGAGCCTGTTTCCGATTCTGTGTCTCCCTCTCTCTCTGCCCCTCCCCCGTTCATGCTCTGTCTCTCTCTGTCCCAAAAATAAATAAACGTTGAAAACAAAATTAAAAAAAAAAAAGAAGTAAGTTAAATGATGGGGGAGGGGGGTGCCTGGGTGGCTCAGTTGGTTAAGCGTCCGACTTCAGCTTGGGTCATGATCTCGCAGACTATGAGTTCGAGCCCCGTGTCAGGCTCTGTGCTGACAGCTCAGAGCCTGGAGCCTGCTTTGGATTCTGTCTCCCCTCTCTCTCTCTGACCCTCCCAGAGCTCATGCTCACTTGCTCTCTCTCTCTCTCTCTCTCTCTCTCAAAAAACAAATAGATGTTAAAAAAAAATTTAAAAAAAACGAACTAAGCTAAATGAACTCAAAATGCCCACCCTGGCCCCTTTCAGGATGTGCCTTTCAACCTCCTGAGAACCAGGTTGGACAGGAATGGACATTCCCAGGGCTTCCCCTGCCTTCTGGTGATAAGCCCTCAGAGTCTTTGGGGGGCTGAGGGCGACTCAGGTTGAAGAACAAGGGAGGAGCCCAGCTTGTCGCAGATAGCCTAAGTCTTCCAGGTCCCTATCTTTGCTTGATTTTCAGCACTAAGCCATGCTTCTGAGAGAGACCAGGTGTGCTGAATCTGAGTTACCTTCTCCCACCAGGTTTCCTGCACAAACAGGGCCCTTTGGCGCGCTGGAGTGGGAATCATGGAGGGAACTGGTGGCTCAGCTGTGAGGTCATTGGCTGCAGAGCCCTCTGTGGGCTCAGCCCAGACGTAACAGCTTGCAGGGTCCCTCTGCACCCCTCAGCTGTGTCCTTCCCCTGCACGCTCACCTCAGCAGAGGACTGGTGGGGAGATGGGATGGATCAGTGCTATCCAAGAGAAATCTTGAAAGAGGTTAAAAACATGGCTGTCAAGCAAGATAGAACGAACAGGCCCCCACAATGTTATTCGGCTCATCAGTTAAGGTGAGAGCCAGAAAGCCAGAAATGCTGATTCAAATGGCATCTGAAGCACTGGGATTTATATAGTCCATTGGGAAAGACACACTAAAACAGATTTTTAATGTTTGAGACAAATCTGGTTAATGTCCTCGAGCAACAAATCCTGGTTCTCTCTCATCTCACTGGATGGGAATCGCTGGCATCTCTGCGGGACAAACACGTACAGTGTAACGTGGGACTTTGCAGAATCTGAGCCCTTAGTTCACAGTAAATGTCAAAGTCGAGCAAAAGCCCATCCTCCTAGAAATGTAGAAAATCTTTGGGTCAGCCTAGGAAACAAAAATTTCAGGTGACACTGGGAACACACACAATTATCCCCTGGCCTTATTTCCAGATTTGGGAGAGTTTTTATTTTTATTTTTATTTTGTTATTTTGGGGGGGGGGTGGGGAGTTTTTATTAACATCGCAAGCTTATAACCACCGCTGCATAAACAGCTCAAATCACGCCCTCTGCTGTGCCCTCTCTGCGGGATCAGGGACCTTGTGCATGAAAGCACTTCCAGAACGTGGAGGAGAGGAGTCACCATGCCAGCAGGGACTCTGCCCTGAGTCTCTGTCCTAAGGGAGGTGCATGTGGTCCTTCATGTTCTACTTTTTGATATGTTTATGTGCCTTGTATCTCCAACCACCCTGCAAACTGAAAAACAATTTTTTAATGTTTATTTATTTATTTTGAGAGAATAAGAGAGAGAGAGAGAGAGAGAGCTGGGAAGGGGCAGAGAGAGCAGGGAAGAGAATCCCAAGCAGGCTCCACATTGTCAGCGCAGAGCCCGACGCGGGGCTGGGTCCCATGAACCATGAGATCATGACCTGAGCTGAAAGCAAGAGTCTGATGCTAACTGGCTGAACCACCCAGGTGCCCCGTCATGTTGCAAATTTTTTGATGGCAGGGTATGAGATTTATATTTCCATAAACCTCTGAAAATATAGGTCCTTCAAGACTTTTAATCCAATGCTCTCATTTATTAGGTGGCCTGTGCCCCAGCTTTATTAAAGGACTTGTCTAGGGCACCTGGGTGGCTCAGTTAGTTGGTTAAGTGTCTGACTCTTGATTTCGGCTTGGGTCATGATCTCACGGTCGCAAGCTCAACCCCTGCATAGGACTCTATGCTGAGATTCTTGAGATTCTCTCTTTTCCTCTCCCTCTGCCCCTCACCCCTTTCTCTCTGTCTCTGTCTCTCTCAAAAATAAAATAAATAAATAAATAAATAAAAAATAAGCCAACTGGCTGGAAGATGTAGAACCAGGAGAAATACAAGACCTCTAGACCCCTGTCCCAGGTTCTGCCCAGTCTTCTCTTCTTCCTTCACCCCAGGCACAGCTTTGAATGCAGTTTATATGGGTGACATGGAAGGGAAGGAAGGAAGGAAGGAAGGAAGGAAGGAAGGAAGGAAGGAATAAGGTGGAAGGAAGGAAGGAAGGAAGGAAGGAAGGAAGGAAGGAAGGAAGAAGGAAGGAAGGAAGGAAGAAGGAGGGAGGGAGGGAGGGAGGGAGGAAGGAAGGAAAGAAGAAGGAAGGAATGAAAGAAGGAAGGAAGAAGGAAAGAGGGAGGAAGGAAGGAAGGAGGAAAGAAGAAGAAGAAGAAGAAGAAGAAGAAAGGGAGGGAGGAAGGAAGGAAGGAATGGAGGGAGGGAGGGAGGAAGGAAGGAAAAAGGAAGGAAGGAAGGAGGAAGGAAGGAAGGAAGGAAGGAAGGAGGAAGGAATAAAGAAAGAAGGAAGGAATAAGGAAGGAAGGAGGAAGGAAGGAAGGAAGGAAGGAAAGAAGGAAGGAGGAAGGAAGGAAGGAAGGAAGGAAGGAAGGAAGGAAGAAGAAAGGAAGAAGGAAGGAAGGAAGGAAGGAAGGAAGAAGGAGGGAGGGAGGGAGGGAAGGAGGAAGGAAGGAAGGAAGAAGGAAGGAATGAAAGAAGGAAGGAAGAAGGAAAGAAGGAAGAAGGAAGGAAGGAAGGGAAAAGAGGAAGAAGGAAGGGAGGAAGGGAGGGAAGAGGGAAACAGGGAGGGAGGGAGAAAGGAAGGAAGGAAGGAAGGAAGGAAGGAAAGGAAAAGAGGAAGAAGGAAGGGAGGAAGGAAGGAAGAAGGAAGGGAGGAAGGAAAGGAGGAAGAAGGAAGGAAGGAAGGAAGGAAGGAAGGAAGGAAGGAAGGAGAAAAGAAGGAGGAAAGGAAAGGAAAAGAGGAAGAAGGAAGGGAGGGAGGAAGGAAGGAAGAAAGGAGGAAGGAAAGGAGGAAGAAGGAAGGGGGAAGGAAGGAAGGGGAAGGAAGAAAGGAAGGAAGGGACAAGGAAGGAAGGAGGAAGGAAGAAGAAGAAGAAGAAGAAGAAGAAGAAGAAGAAGAAGAAGAAGAAAGGGAGGGAGGGAGGAAGGAAGGAAGGAAAGAAGAAAAAAGGAAGGAAGGAAGGAAGGAAGGAAGGAAGGAAGGAAGGAGGAAGGAAAGAAGGAAGAAAGAAGGAAGGAAGGAAGGAAGGAAGGAAGGAAGGAAGGAGGAAGGGAGGAAGGAAGGAAGGAAAGAAGGAGGAAGGAAGGAAGGGAAAAGAGGAAGAAGGAAGGGAGGAAGGGAGGGAGGAGGGAGACAGGGAGGAAGGAAGGAAGGAAGGAAGGAAGGAAGGAAGGAAGGAAAGGAAAAGAGGAAGAAGGAAGGGAGGGAGGGAGGAAGGAAGAAGGGAGGAAGGAAAGGAGGAAGAAGGAAGGGAGGAAGGAAAGAAGGAAGGGGTAGGAAGGAAGGGGGAAGGAAGAAAGGAAGGAAGGTTGGGTGGGTGAATGGGTGAGTGGGTAGGTGGTGGGCACCGCCCTTGGGATACCTTCGGTCCCATGCCCAGTACCCCACAGGGCCAGTCCGTCTTGTTCACTGCTGGCCCTTCCCGGAGCCCCAAACCACCGAAGCCAGAGACAGCCTGGAAGGAAGGAGGAGAGTGGCCTCTCATGGCCCCCCCACAGCACGGAGCCCTGGTACTAAGCTTACCTGGACCACTGTTGACGGGTTAACCTCACCCTCTGATACCCAGCCTTGCTCTGTCCCACTGCTTTGGCCAAGGACACCTGTGCCGTCCAGCTGTTCCTCCAACTCCTTGACCACTGCCTCCCGTCCTGCTGCTGAATCCTGCTGCTCCTTTACCCTGAAGGATCCCAGACTCCCCTTATAACCAGGAGGTATGGCGAGATCAGGGCACGTACCCTGGCTCACCCAATCAGAAACCCATACCCGTGAAAACCACATAAGTCCAGGCTCACACGCACACGGGCAGACAAGGATTGCCCGTGACTCACACGTTAACCGAAAGGCTGTATTCACGTGCGGTCTCTTTCTCGCCAGCCCTCCGACGTAGTACCCGGCTTCATGATATTCTTTATGCGGAATTCCACCGCCCAGCTCAAACTTAAAAACTTACTCACCTGCAGCTCCGCTTGCCACGATTAGTGGCTCAGTCCTGCTAAGGTGACACCTGGCAGGTGTTGCTGCTTTGTGCTCACACAGCACTTAACAGTTTGCTCGGGCTCCCGCCGACGGGATCTCATTATATCAAGAGGATTCGGTGATGCGACTTTCATTCCAGCACTAAGTGAGAGGGTCTCCCCGCCAGGGAGCCGAGGGACGCGCCCCGGCCTACCCCGGCTCCAGAACAAGCCGCGTTCAAGCCCTGCCAAGCCTCTTCCAACCTGGGAAGTTGCAATAACAAATCCTCCGATAACAAATCCTCGAGTCTCGCTGCTGCCTCCCAAGGGGCAAGAGGTTAGCGGAGCATGAGTAATTGACTCACTACGTTTCAGAAGAAGGGGATCATGACCCAGGTTGTGGCCTCGTTCCTTTTGATCCCAAAGAGGCTGGTGGTCCAGCCTAACGTGAAGCCTGGGGTCGTGTCACTCGACGCATAGGCCGGGGTGGCCAGAACCGGAGACTTTTTAAAAACAGGAAGAGAATATTACTTTTCCCGGTCACCATGGAGAAGCAACGAAACTCATTTCCCACTGACTTCACTAAAAATGCCGTTGCTGAGCTGAAAACAGACAGAAGATGTTTGCTTCCGAGGGAAGGTTCTTCCCCAACGAGGATGCAGCCCGATGCGGCACAGGGTGGGAGGGGCTGGGATCCTCAAGCTAGAGGGGACGGGGGAGACCACCTGGCCCAGTGTTCCCATTTGATGGATGGGCAAAGTAAGGCCTGAGGCCGGGGGCTCTGCCAAGTGAGGCAGAGTCGGAGGTAGGCTCCAGGCCCCCTGACTCTTAGACCTGGGTTCTCCACCACCTGTGCTTCTCAGACGGGACACACGTCCCCCAGGAGTCAGGAGGTGGTGAGCTGGGCAGGCCATCTGGAGCGTCATTTCCACCTGACACGTTTGAGGGGAAAAGCTGTTAGTAAAGCAAAACACACAGGAGTCTCTCGAGTGGAACGCAAACGTCCCATGAACTTTAAAGTGAACCCAAAGTTCTACACATAAACCTTGACCGCATGGTAGGCCGGACCCCCAGGCCCAAGCACGTTGGGGTGGGGATAGTTGGCTAGGGTGACATGGGCGATGAAGGCAAAGAAGGGGCCGCCCTTTCTTCCCCCCGTTCCCCATCGACACACGACCACTGGAACCCTTGGGGCGGAAGGACACGCGTCGCTTGGCTGATGCTTCTTGTCAGTTCGACAAGACTTGAGAAAGGTGGGTGAAGAAAATCTTCCTGGTCTCTCCCTGAAGAGACTCTGAGGCAGCATAGCTGTTTCTTTCCGCTGGCAACGCAGCACCCAACTGAGCCAAGGGAAGAAGGGGGCTGGTCTGAAGGAAGGGAGCCACAGGCACTGGGGTGAGCCTGACCCAGGCCTGTCCCAGAGGGCTGGGTGGCTTCGCTGCCCCTGAGCCCCAAGGCCGCTAGTAGAAGCTGTTTCTTCAATCCTCACAGAGAGCTCCTGAGGGGAGCAGGGGGCTCCTCTTACGGGGAGGAAGGCATGAACGTAGTCAACTCTATTTGAAGACGTGTTTAGGGGAAGCTAGGGGGTTCCGTGCGGGGGGCAAGGCTGTGTTTTTCAGTGAAGTACCTTAAGAAATTCCGCCCGCTCATCATCCATCAGGGTGAAGGTCCCTGTTTTCCTTCCTATCATATTCATGATGGATTTGATTCTTTCAACACTCACCACGAGGCTCTGGCTAACGTGGCGGAAGAACCTGTGGATAAGGGAAGAAAATCTGTGTGCGAGGAGCGGGGAGACGGCAGGGCAGGAAAAGGAAGCAGTGACACCGGGGAGCTTAGTACTTGCTGTCACACCTGGGGATCGAGGAAATACACGATACAGGATGCCGAGAGCCTCTCTGTGGGGACCTCCCAGGGCAGTGACGGCCTTTCACAACGCCTAGGACATCTTTTCCTGGAAAGGTCTCTAACCTCAGGTAGAGGCTCACGCTAACGAGTTTCAATGTTACCAACCAGAGTTTTTAAGGAGTAGATTGTCAGGTTCCCTGTGCCTGGAGAGGCTTTCACCTCCTCAGGTGTTTGCTCAGTTGACATTCTCAGCAAGGCCTCCTGTAACCAGCCTCTTTCTTTTTTTAAATTTATTTATTTTATTTATTTTGAGAGAAAGAGAGAGTGCGATCGAGGGAGGGGCAGAGAGAGAGAGAGAGAGAGGGAGAAAGAGAATCCTAAGCAGGCTCCTCCCTGTCACTCCTCCCCAGTGGGGGCTCAAACCCACAAACTGTGAGATCATAGCCCTAGCCGAAATCAAGAGCCAGACGCTCAATTGACTGAGCCACCCAGGCGCCCCTAACCAACCCCTTTCAAATCAATCCCCATTCCTGGCATTCTTCGATCTCCTGTATGCGCTTTATTTTTCTAGCCTTTCTGCATTAGCAGGCAAGTTCCATGAGAGCAGGGATTGCTGTCTTATTTTGTTTCCTGGATCCCCATAGCCTGGAGTGAGCCCAACACATAGACTGTGTTGGGAAACTTCCATTTTCTAAAGTACCTTCCTGTACAAAACACCTAAAGATGATGGGGGAAATATTTAAAACATCCTTTTGAACGCATGGCTGAGAGTATGACATAAACACACATCTGGGAGCATCCGAGTCCGTATTTCTTTATCCCTGGTGGCCAAGAGGAGAGTCAACAGCTTATGTGTAGAGGGAAAGGGGACACAGCCAGATGTCTGATCTCACTGGGAGGTCAGGTCAGGGGTCCTCATTTCTGAGGGTGAGGGCTCTCGCAGGTGAACTGGGGAAAAAAAAAAAAAGCCCATCCTACAGAGGAATGTGGAAGAGATAATGGTCTGCCTTTGGTTCTGAGATAAGTAGAAAAACATAAAATATGTATCTCCCAAAAATTCCTAGCTCCTAGCCCACACTCACAGATTTGGAGTCTAAGTTTCCATTGTACGAATGGCCTCAAAGCTCACAAGAAAAATACCTACTTAAAGTGATCCCGGACCGATCCTTCCCCCAGATCCCGGCAGAAGGAAGTACACGTTCTTCCTGGAGAACACACGTCTAAGAGGTTCAAGGGACTTGAGCTCGCAGTCATAAGTCACTAAATGAAAACCAACAAACAAATGAACAAACAAAAAACAGACTCTTAAATACAGAGAACAGACTGATGGTTGCCAGAGGGGAGGGGGGTGAGGGATGGGTGAAACGAAGAAAGGTGATTGAGAATACACTTGCTGTAAAATTGTTCATTTGCTCTGGGTCTTAAATTCCACATCTGAGTGAAATCGTATGGTATTTGTCTGTCTCTGACTGACTTCTTTCACTTAGTATTACGCTCTCTGGATCTATCCATGTTGTTGCAAATGGCAAGGTTTCACTCTTTTTTTACGGCTGAGTAATATTGCATTGTATATATACCACATCTTCTTTATCCGCTCGTCTATCAATGGACACTTGGACCACTCCCATAATTTGGCTATTGTAAATAATACTACAATAAACATAGGGATGCATGTACCCCTTTGAAACAGTGCTTTTGTATTTTTTGGGTAAATTGCACAATAGTGCCATTACTGGATCATAGGGCAGTTCTATTTTTAACTTTTTGAGGAATCTCCATCCTGTTTTCCACTGTGCCTGAACCAGTTTGCATTCCCATCAGCAGTTCAAGAGGGTTCCTTTTTCTCTACATCCTCACCAACGCTTGTTTTTTTCCTGTGTTTTTGATTTTCGCCACTCCGACAGGTGGTGGGTGATATCTCATTGTGGTTTTGATTTGCATTTCCCTGATGATGAGTGATGTTGAGCATCTTTTCATGTGTCTGTTGACCATCTGTATGTCTCCTTTGGAGAAATGTCTGTTCATGCCTTCTGCTCATGTTTTAATTGGGTTATTTGTCTGGGGGATGCTGAGTTGTGTCAGTTATTTTCCATTTTGGATCCCAACCCCTCATTGGATGTGTCATTTGCAGTATCTTCTCCCATTCAGTAGGTTTGCCTTTTAGTTTAGAATATAACACTGTATGTTAATGATACTTCAATAACAAAAGAATGCAATGAGGTTCTATTTACTAAGAGTGACTAATCAAAACAACAAAATGGAAAAGCTCATACTCATAATAAATAAATAAATACATACATACATACATACATAAATAAATAAAATCAAAGACCTAGACACTAAAGATGAACAAAGTTTTCAGTTCAGTGAGTTGCATGGAAGTCTACAGTTGAAGTTTCTACCCTACTCCATTTCTTTTTTTTTAATGTTTATTTATTTTTGAGAGAAAGAGAGAGAGAGAGGCAGAGCACGAGTGGTGGAGGGGCAGAGAAAAAGGGAGACAGAGAATCCGAAGCAGGCTCCAGGCTCTGAGCTGTCAGCACAGAGCCTGACGCGGGGCTGGAGCTCACAGACCTTGAGATCGTGAGCCGAGCTGAAGTCAGACACTTAACTGACTGAGCCACCCAGGCGCCCCAACCCTACTCTATTTCTAATGAAAACTTAATTACATTGGATTAAGGCAAGACAGGTATGATCGCATTTTTTATTTGTTATTTTTATTTTTTAATATTTATTTATTTATTTCGAGGGTGGGAGGGGCAGAGAGAGAGGGAGAGAGAGGGAATCCCAAGTGGGTTTCATGCTGACATGGGGCTCTATCCCATGAACCTCAAGATCCTGACCTGAGCCAAAATCAGGAGTCAGATGCCTAACTGACTGACTCACCAGGCATCCCAGATTGCATGGTTTTAAATAATACTTTTAGAAGTACACCTTGGGTTTATATAGTGATATACACTTTATAGAGAACTTTCACATACGTTATCTCATTTATTTCATAAAGCAGTGCTAATTCTTTAAGCAATCATTTAAATTTAGAATTTAAAATAATTTGGGGAGAAAAAACATTTAAGCCACTAAATATATGAGGAAACAAGCTACTGCAAGAGAATCAGCAGAAGCCACAAGCTATATAATAAGCGCTGCAAAAACAACAAGTAGGACGATCATCAGGTGCAGAAAACTAAGGTGATTACATGTAAAGAAATAAAAGGGAATATCAGAAAACTACAGAACCACAGAACAAAAGGCTAGAAAATCATTAGGCAGATCCTGAAAGGACCAAACAGAACTTGTAGAAAGGAAAAATAGAATTGATATTACAAACTCAGTGAATGAGTTAAATAGCAGATCAGATACAGCCAAAGAGAGAATTAGTGAACTGGAAGATAAATATTAAAAAATATCACACTAAGGGGCCATTAGCTGAGTGTCTTATTAGTTGACTGACTTATTTTACTTAGCATTATACTCTATAGATCTATCCGTGTTTTTGCAAATGGCAAGGTTTGTATATGTACCACATGTTCTTTATCCATTCATCTGTCAATGGACACTTGGGCCACTTCCATAGATTGGCTATTGTAAATAATGCTGCAATAAACATAGTTGAGTGTCCAACTTTGGCTCAGGTCATGATCTTGCAGTTCGTGAGTTTGAGCCCACATCAGGCTCACTGCTGTCAGCACAGAGCCCACTTCAGATCCTCTTTCTCTGCCCCTCCCACTCACTCTCTCTCTCCCAAAAATAAAGATTAAAAAAATCCCGAAATATCACACTAAAAAAAAAAAAAACAGAGAGAGAGAGAGAGAGAAACAAAGATGAAAAATATGAAAAAGAAGTATCAAGATAAATAAGGGTAAAGAAGATCCAAAATACATCTTTTTAGAATATCAAAAGGACATCACAGAAATAGTGGAGAAAAACCACTATTTTTGGAAATAATGACCAAAACTTTTCCCGAACTGATGAAAGATACCAATCCTCAGATTCCTCAGATTCAGTGACACCAAGGGTTCTCAAACAGAATAAATAAAAAGAAATGCACACCCAGACAGACCACAAAACCCTAAAACATGCCCTCCTACTGCTCCAAAGATATTGAAAGTTGCTGGACAGGAAGATACATTACTGACAAGAGAGTAATAATTCAATGGAATCAACAGTAATGGTATCTAGAAAATGAAAGAACAATACTTTCAATGCCCCTAAGAGAAAATATCTGTTTTACAAGACTAAATAAGCTAGTAACAAATGAAGGTGAATGTCAGTGTCTTACTACACTAAGGTTTGTTTCAAGCTTACCCCAAATATCCTATGAATCAAGTGACCCTCTGAGGCAACTTCCCACTATCCAAGGACTCATGAACCAAGGTTTCCTATATCTTGTGGCTCCACCATCTCAGCACATGGCTTGCAGACCCATCAAAGAAGGGGAGGAAAAAAAAACAGAGTCGTGCTGGACATTCTCAATGCCTCAGCCCAGAAATGACGCATGTGACTTCTCTTCAGAGTCCATTGGCCAGAACAGGTCACATAGCCCCACCCAATTGCAAAGGAGAATGGATTTGGGGGTGGGGAGGGCAGAAGAAAGAGAAACATAAATACTCAGGGAGCATTGACTCCTGCCAGTCTTTCAAGAAGAAAGGCAAAGTAAAAACATTTTCAGACAAACCAGAGCTGATGGAACAGATTCTCATTAAAGGAAATTCCTAAAAAGGATATGTATACTTTAGAAGTAGGAGAAAAATCCCCCCCAAAGCTCTCACATACAAAAAGGAATGACAGATGTGGGGGGGGGGAATCCAAATAATTATTAACTGTATAAACCAATAGCAATGGTGCTTAATCTGTGAGGTTAAAAAAAAACTCAAGCTGGAACCCAATCCCGGACAAAAACATAGCATAATCCTGGAGGGGTAGGATTGATGTTACAGGGTGTTATGTGTTTTATAGTTTCCTTTTAGTGTCCTAGAGGAGTCTGTTAGGTTGAATATAGACATGAAAATATCTAGGATAACCACTAAAATAATAGAACTAAAATGTACGACTTCCAAACTGTTAAAGGGGGGGAAATACAACCAATCCAACAGAAGGCAAGAAAGGTGAGGGATTGGGGGGGCGGGGAGATGGGCAGACAGGAAAGATAAAACAGGGAGTACTGTGTGCCAAGCACTGTCCTGAGTGCCCTTGAGATATTAATTGATTTACTCCTCACAGAAGCCCAATGGGACAGGCGCTGTTTTAAGAAAACTAAGTCACAAAGAAGTCAAACAGCTTGCCAGTGATCACGGAACTTGAGCATCAGAGTGGTGGCTTGAACCCAGGCACACTCCTCCTATTTACGACCTCTTACAGAAAGGAGGAAAGCGAAAAAAAAAAATGGAGAAAGATCTGTCAGGTAACTATCAACCAAAAGAAAGCTGGCATAATGACATTTATATTAGACTTTCAGGAGAAAAGTATTATCAAAGATAAAGAGATAAAAAATATAGTTCACTAGAAGCTTTAGTAGATTCAGACTCATATGTCCTTCCTAACATCGTTGGAAAATACACAGGGTAAAAATTGATAGAACTACAAAGAAAGGTTGACAAATACACCATCAGGGTAGGACGCTTTAACATACCTCTGTCCGTGGACAGAAAATCAATAAGGATGTGTAGAATATCTGAACAAGTTTGATCTGCTGGAGACACATGGAACGCGGCACCCAACAACTCACGAATACACAGGCTTTTCCATGTAGATATGGAACATTCATAAAAACGGATCACATACTAGACCATAAAACATCACCGAACAAAGTTCAAAGAATCGTCATCCAAAACCACAGTTCCTGACCGCAATGCAATTACCTTGGAAATCAATAATAATTCATAGCTAAAAATAGTGGCTTAATCAGAGGATAGAAGCTCAGAGGAAGGATGTGTGAGGTTAAACCAAGGAAGTAGCACCGGGGATGAGCAAAGACGATGGATGCTATAGATATTTCTAATATTGGCCAAAAAAAAAGGAGTTGAAGGCATCGCCAAAGTTTATAGCTCAGGCAACCTGGGGTTGGGACAGCCATTAAATCAAGAGCTAGGGAGAGCTGAAGGAGAAGAGGTTTGAAGGGAGAAGATAAAGTAACGTCAGCGACCTCAAGGAGACGAGGTGGGAAGAAAGTTTGAAAACAGAACATCAGCACTGACTTCGGTGAGAGCAATTTCACTAGTGAACCATGTGGTGGGGGTTGAATCCAGACTGGAACAGTTTGAGGGGTGAGTGAGAGGCGAGGCCAGCAAGTCAGTAAGTGTGGATCCCTCTTCTAAAGAATGTAATAAGGAAAGAAAAGAGGGTACCAAGGAAGGGAAGATTTATTGTCTGTTTTGGTCCATAGCTTTGAATGGGAAGGACAAACGGGAAGACGAAATGTGGAATGGCTCTGAGCATAGCCCCCAAGGGGTCCCAAGGCTTTCCTGTCACCCCTGCTGCTCACCGTCTACTCTGCCCTTTAGCTCATTGTGGGGCTGGAGGGGTGTAGCCTAACCCGCCCATCAGTCCTCCACCGTCACCATACTCCACTGTTGGCTGCCTTCCCTTCAACAAACCTCTGCCATTTCTGAATCCCAGATCCTGGAGTCATGCCCGACCCTAGCGACAACCACTTCTGTGTTTCAGGTCCCACTGAGCTCCGCCACAAGGAAGAGAAAAGCTCCAGAGTGAGATGGGGTGTGATGGGACACTGTGCAGGTCTACTGTGTCCTTGGGAACACACATCGCTCCTTTCGGTCACCACTGATTGGTCCTTTATAAAACGACGACAGTATTGAATGGACTGCAGCGGGGCGGGGCAAGGAAATTTCTCCCGTTAATGTATGCGGGCAATTTGAAAACGGCATTGTGTCAGAGCCAAGTATAAAATACAGCTAAATTCAAGACTGCATCAATTCGATTTCCTCTTTTGTAGTAGCAGGATGTTAGGAACATTATGTTGGAGGATAATGAAACTACAGTGTGCAGAAGAAGAGCCTAAAATTGTTATAATTACCATTGTAATTGTTAGCCCGCCCCATAACGCAGGGGCACAATGGAGGGAAATTATGTTACCTTAAAGGGGTGATCTGATTCTTTTCCCGTTTCTTTGTGCCCTCTTCTCCCTCCCAATGCCCCCATTCTGCGTTCCCCCTCCCCTCGCTCCTCTCTGTCTCCTGAGCTTGCCCCCGGATCTCTCTGCCCCCTGCCAAACACATTCCTTCCTCCTCTGAGCCCCTCGCGTCCTTGCCTTTGTCAAGGCTTACTCTCGGCCTGTTTTAATAATTTTATTTCCATTAAAACAGAATATATTTACATTGTACACATTTTATCACACACATTCACTGGAGAAAAGAAAAAGGAAGAAAATAAGAAATCATTTGCAATCCTCGCCACCCAGACGTAGCCAGTGCGGGTTAACACTTTTGTGTATATAATTCCCTTCTTTCCATGTGCACCATATATGTGTGTATATATATAAAACTTTAGTAACCGGCTGGTGCCTAATTGGCCCTGCGAGGAAAGATCCTGGGATAGGTACTTGAAGTAGATAGCAGTTAGGACAGTCCCAGCCCGCCCAGCCCACCCCTGGGAGACCATGGGGCAGCTGCCATAAATATCCCAGGGCAGGGAAGGCACGGCTCCCAGAGAGGAGCAGGGAGAGGGAAGGTGAAACAAAGAGAAGGAGTAGCAGAAGGGTCCCAAGCCTGCACACTGTGTGACTTCTTCACGACCCCTCCAAATCCTCTGTCAAGTTTGTTGAATTCCAAAAAACCTGGTGTGAACGACTTCTGTGTTGTGGTAACGACAGAAGGGCTCCGGGGCCCCGTCAGTAAACAGTGGCTGAGGCAGCCCTTGACAAAGACAGAGCCTCAGAAGCAAAGATCTGAAGGATGTGAAGAGCCTGCTCCAGTCTGCACCCCAGGAATGGGCAGCAATCTCGGAGAGAGGATTAAGGGACTCATGCTAACGTCATCCAGCCCTCAGCAGATGGGGAAGCCACCTGCCAGCTTCTCATACACACACACACACACACACACACACACACAGACTCGCACATGCTTTTTCCCCTGTAAAACCCAGGATCGTATTACTTATAATTTATAAATTACAATTGTGATGATTAGCTTTGCTTCCTATATAGATAGATAGATAGATAGATATAGATATAACCTGGGATCCAAGTCTATACAGGCAGTCCCCACTTTGAGCGGCAAAGCTGGCCTGAAAAACAAATGGCCATGCTACCTGAAACTGGTCATTGCAGCCGAAACTGCAAATGAGCTTAATAACCAACGAGAGTATCGTGATTGTTTAGTAACTTTAAAAAAAAAAAAAAAAAAAAGCTTGTCAAAACATTAAAAGCTCTCCTGGGGGAAATGAAAAACTGGTAAAAAAACTAGTATTTATTTAGCACGCTGTAACTTAAAACATTAGAAACGCTGACAACAGTGTTTTATTTCTTTGTAACCAACTTAGGGAGAGGAGTTTGAACAGCCACTTATTACACCATTTCTATGGGACACCGTGAGTCATGTACTTACAGAGCCGAGAGAACGTCTTTTTGATGCCTTGGCAAAGTGTCATCTTCCTTTCTAAGTTTGGATCGGCTTCCAAAAGGTTATCCTTTGTGCTTTCAAGGTCACGAAATCTCTCTGAGAGTTCCTTCAATGTGAAGTTTCCGCTGGTGTCGCTTCCTTGTTCTTGACATTCACTGGGCTTTTCCCGTGTGGTTGTATGTCATAGACCTGATACCTGCCCTTCTAATGTCAGCCTGCTGCCGTCATGCCCAGATCTAATTTTCCACTGCAGTCTTCAACTTCATTTCCGGCGTGGTTACTTTTTGCTGCTCTGCTTTCCTATTTGTTAGCCAATTCCCTCTTTCAACTACCCCTTTTGGTAAAATGGCGCATGGGTTTATCGTTGGGTGACGAGGAGGCAGTGTGGCCGCCCTTCTGCTGTGTATAAATGGAAGAGGTGAATAACGGATGCATGGTGACCGGCCGCCCACAGACTTCCATAGACGTGGCATGGTTGGTCTCCAGTCATGATGCGCTTCTGTCATTTACTTAGTAGTTCGTGGGAAAGGGCTACTTTATACAATCACTCGAAATGGATTCATGTGGTAGCTGGAAGAGGAACTGTGTTATTGAGGGACTGGCCTGGTTTCCCTAAACTGCACGCACGGACGTTCGTTCGTATCGAACCATGCAAAGCAAAGGACCGTCCGTGCAACGTATTGCCTATGCTTAGAGTAGAAGAAGTAGAATTTAATTTAGAATTCTTTGTTCGTGTTCTCACTTGGGAGTCTCCTCTTAATCTCGAGTTTCTATTTTTTCCCTTCCCAATTTTGGCTTTTCTCTCTTATTCTGGGTCGTCTGGTCTCCTTCTCCCCCATTCCTTACGGGGTTTTTTTTTTTTGTCTTCCTCCTTGCCTTTGTTTGGGGCCCCTGAGAAATCAAGTTCCAGGGAGTGAGCAGACTGGCCGGTGGAACCCTCAGCCCCAGATGGGCTGAGCACCCTGGACTCGTTCTCTGAAGGGTGAAACATGATGGGATAACTCCCTAAATGAAAGGCATAACATAGTGCCCAATCCAAGAAGCCAAGAGCTAAACACCACTGAGTGCCCATGGACTCTTTCCAGGTGTCATCGCTGTGTTTCTATTTGTGGCAGAACACACTGGAAAGGTGCCATTCGTCACTCTGCCGAGGAGTGAGGACAAGGTGGTGGAGGAGAGACACAGAGGATTTGAGAGGTCTTGGAAAACATAATCATAGCAGGAAATGGGGACAGCAAATACAAACTCAATGCCTCTCTGGGGACTGTGAAGCAGGGACAGTGAAGGGTTCTTGAGGACAAGCCCTCTCTCTGTGTCATAAACTCACTCTGTAGTTATTCTGAGCACCTAGTCCTTTGTATGGAGGGGACATGCCTCCTGTATTGGGTCCACAGAGAAAAGACCCCTACCTTGACTGCCGCCAGTGATAGAAGACCGGGTTATTCTCATTTCTTCAGGGAAGTCATGCCGCGCTGTCATCTTTTATAAAATAAAGAAAATTACCCCCAACTGACCCCCCAGAAGGGTAGCCAGTTAGCAATCTTGAAGGCTCTCGGGAGAAAACGAGTCATTTGATTTATAGAATACAGGCTAAGTAGGCGAGGGATGGAGCGAAATGCGTCTCTCTGAAGCCCAATCAATCTCATAAACTCCTGATAACGCACCGAAACAACCAGGCTAGAGGCAGAAGGTGTTTGTTTTGCTCTGATAATAGGCTGCCCCAGCAAACCATTTGGCACCTGCTTCGGGAAGCTGGTGGATCAGAAGCAGAAGCCTCAAGTATCTGGGAGGAATTCAAGAAGATTTGAAGAGGAAAACAAAAGCTCCTCATGCATTAAATCCCAGCAGCAATCTGACTTGGGCTCGTTATAATTCTGCCTTCACCCGCTTCCAATGATCTCCTTCCTTCAGGGAAAACAGGGATCAGAGCCAGCTGATGCCCTGTGAAGTCCTTCTAAATGCAAAATGGACAGACAGGAGGCTTTGTACCATTTACAAGAGGTACAGCCCCCAAAAGCACTCTGCATTTTGTTTGAAAGGTACTCTCCTGACCCCTCGTTCAGATGTCCTGACCAGGGAAGGTGAGGCCCATAAAGGTGGTCCCAGTAAGAGGACACTCCAGTCCTTGAGATTTGGGGCACCGGG
The DNA here is from genome assembly GCF_022079265.1 of Lynx rufus. NCBI lineage: Eukaryota > Metazoa > Chordata > Mammalia > Carnivora > Felidae > Lynx > Lynx rufus. The sequence continues at coordinate 18,280,652 of NW_025814840.1, forward strand.
CAGGAAACACCTTTGGCAACATAGCCTCCTCCTAGGAGTTCAAAAGTCACGTCCTCCAATTAAAAAAAGAAAAGGAAAGAAAGGAACGGTCTGACAAAAAATGTTGTCCACTTTATAAATTTCTTTAAAAATTTTTTTTTTGATGTTTATGTATTTTTGAGAGAGAGAGATGACAGGGAGGGGCAGAGAGAGAGGGAGACGCAGAATCCGAAGCAGGCTTCAGGCTCCGAACTGTCAGCACAGAGCCCGACACGGGGCTCAAACTCACAAACGGTGAGATCATGACCTGAGCTGAAGTCAGATGCTCAACCGACTGAGCCACCCAGGCGCCCCTGTAATTTCTTTACGTGAAAAAAAATTGCAAACGCATGGTCATTAAGTCACACTCAAAAGTTTGATGGCTACAACTTTATTTGAACTAGAGTCAGTAAAAGTGATTAGGTTATAGAAGATCATAAGTATGGTTATTGCGTGTATATGGAGGCTGCAAGTATGGGGAAACATCCAATTTTCTCATTTGCTTAAAGGTTATGGTTCTTTGTGGTAACCATTAGTAACCATTAGTGGATCTTGTTAAGAATGCAGAATCCTTAAACTTTGCCACTGGAAGTACTAAATCAGTACAGAGGGAAATGGCATCTGGGAATCTGCATTTTAACAACTGTTGTGTTCACTCAGTATTGACACCTGTTGCTTCAGGGGTTATCTCTGAGAGCTGTAAGCAATGGCCAATGCTAGGAACACAGTCAGGAAACCCACCATTTAGACCTAGACCAGTTTCATTACTCAACTTGCCTGCTTTTAGCAAGATACAAACTTGTAACAGCAGCCTTTGGGCCTTGCATCTGCTTTCTAGATATTTTTAGATCAGATATGCTTCACTGAAGCCTCACCCATGTGCCCAGCAGGCTGTGGCTTCTCACGTGGAAGGAACAAACGTGTGGGAGTGGGACTGGACGATTGTCCCCAGGGCCCAGACTCTGGTGCTCAACTCTGATTGTCAAGAGACTCTTCTCCTGGTGGTAGGGTGACCAGTAGTCCCAGTTTTCCCAGGGCTAAGGGATTTCCCAAGGCAAATGACTTTCAGTTTTAAAACCAGGAAAGTCCCAGGCAAACTGGGAGTTGGACACCCTCCATGGTGGCACCACTATATTCTAGCAAATGTCACCAAAGACTGAGAAACCACTGTCCCAACTTACTTATTCCTCACTGAGAAATATAATTGCCAAACGTCTGTGGATTAGTCAGTTCCATCTTCCAATGGAAAAGTCTATTTGGGAAACCAAATTACCATCAAAAGTTTGATTGGAGAGAACAGAAACAGAGCAAAGAAAGTGGAATGATCTTAGGTGGGGGGCTGGAAGACCCCATGTGTAGTGCCAACAACAAAAATTCTCAGGCAACACCTGGGTGTCCTACAATTCAGTTCAACTTTGACACTAACCACTTGGCATTAGCACTGGCTCCACAGATTAAGGGCTCAGTCTCACAAGGCTGCCTCCACTTTAGATATCAGTTACAAGTCTCGGGGACCACCCACACATCTGACCAATGGATAAATTGAGAGGTTCTCACAAACCCCCTTCAGTTTCGAGAATTCATTAGAATGACTCACAGAACTCAGGAAAGCATTACAATTGCAGTTTGATTATAAAAGCTACAACTCAGAAAGAGCCAAATGGAAGAGATACACAGGGTAAGGTAGGGGGGGTGGCAGGCACAGAGTTTCCATACCCTTTCTTGGAATCCACTGTGCCACCCTCCCAGCACATCAATGTATTCACCAACCAGGAAGCTCTTTTAGCTTCATTGGTTCAGTGTTTCTATTAAAATTCCACTATGTAGGCATGATTGATCAAATCACTGGCCAAGTGACTGAACTCCACGTCCAGCCTGTCTCCCAGGAACTGGGATTGGGTTGAGTGCAGATTAGTCTAACCCGGTAATCACGTGGTTGGTTCATTCTGGGACCAGCCCCCATCTGGAAGCTATATAGGGTCTCCTCCCCACAGCCTGGGCCAAGACTCACCTCATTAGCATAAACTCAGGTGTCCTTGAAAGGGGCTTGTCCTAAGTAACAAAAGATACTCTTATCAGTCGGAAAACTCTAAGGGTTTTAGGAGCTCTGTGCCAGGAACCAGGGACAAAGACCAAATAGGCTTTTTACACCCAAACCAGTACAGCGAGAGATCTGCCAAGGGGCCAAGATCGCTCCTGTCAGCCAATGAGGGCGTCCTTTTCCAACACAGCACCGGAAGTGCATTCACCATTTATCACCCTCTGACACTTCCCCGACTCAGTTACCAAATCGCCCACCCGAATGTTGATAAGATTTAACAAATCTCCACCATGGCAGCTTGGAAGCAAAGCCCTTTGTTGCACACCTTCTGGAAGCCTATTTGCGTGCAGCGAAGTGGAACCCTGCCCTCTGTGCCCCGCTGAGGCCCCCTGGTAGGAAACACCTGGGGCCTTGACAGGGACGCTCTTAAAACATCTGTGACGGTAGGGGATTTTCTGCAGCTGATGATGTCATTCATTGCCCTCTTGTCCTCAAACCCTAGAAGCACACCCTATTTAGAGCCAGAATCTCCCTGACCTCATATTGACCTTTTGCAAGATGGTTTTTCAAAGTATAGTATTCTTTTTAATTGAGAAAACCTGGAAAATAAGCCCAAGGTTAAATAGGCCATGATAAAATACCAAACACAATGTTTTGCAGCCGCATGAAGTGATGACATGGGAAAACGTTCACAATATTATGTGAAGTCATACTTGTACCGAAAAGGCCACAAAGGGGCACCTGGGTGGCTCAGTCGGTTGAGCGTCTGACTTCGGCTCAGGCCATGATCTCGCGGTTCATGAGTTCGAGTCCCAAAGTCGGGCTCTGTGCTGACAGCTCGGAGCCTGGAGCCTGCTTCCGATTCTGTGTCTCCCTCTCTCTCTGCCCCTTCCCCACTCGCGCTCTGTCTCTCTCTGTCAAAAATAAATAAACATTTTACAAAATCAAAAGAAAAAAGGCCACAAAGAAACGCGGTCATATGTTAGCAGCCGTTATCACTAGTGTTTGCTTTCTTTTCTATTTTTCCCTACAGTGATCGTGCATAATTTTTATAACTAGGAAAAATATATTAATATATTAGGTAACACGGGCAGTACATATAGATTCTGATTTGTCCCTCACCCAGCCCTGCTAACGTGATTTTACTTCTGCTCTCTGGGCTCCTGGCTTCCTTCTGGAGCCTCTTTCAGCGTGGTCTCACGTGAGGGCCCATTCCCAAGGCCACACTCTGCTCCCATCATTCCCTCCCGACCTCAGAAAAGCCCGACATTGTATTGTGCCTGCTCCCATCCCCGCCCCCATTCCCATAGCCAATTTGGCAAACCTTCCTCGGGATCTGTTTCCACTAACCTCTGCCCCACCAGGAAGCACTGTGAGGAGGAAACGCGAAATGTAGGGAAGTGAATGAGGTAGTCAACAAAAACCCATCTACAATGCATTTTTCATTACGGATCCATCAGTACGCAGATGAGTAGAGTGTCTCATGTCACCAGAGAGCGGTCCGCCCACTGATAAATAGTGCCTGCGCGGGCCAGAGGGCCATAAGGAACCCATTTCCAAGAAGACCTCATTTTCACAGGCAATTTTCCCCCTTAATCAATTCAAGGTTATGTTCAACAAACTCTTATGGAGCATCGATTGTGTACCAGGCCCTGGGGATGGAAAGAAATCATCCCATTCAACATAATGACAGACACAATACATACGAAATAAATGTGCGTTGAATAAAAAGGGCAAATAAGAAAATAGGCTTGCCCAAATCTATCCAAATAGCCGGAGACAAAAAGAAACACTAAGACGAATCCCCTCATTATCTGATAGCCTAAACTGGACACAAATTGTTCAGCTAATTAAATGTCCCAGATCTGCCGCCATGGTGACTGTCCTTGCAGGCCTCCCTCTTCCTTCTGGCTACTTCCATGCACCGATGTGCAGAAGACCCACCGCTTCTGAGCCCACGTGACTTCTTAGGGTCCTTGTCACGGTCACACACCTTGGGATAGCTTTTTAGTTTTGTTTTTTTTTAAGTTTATTTTATGTATTTATTTTGAGAGAGAGAGAGAGAAAGATTGGGGGGAGGGGCAGAGAGAGGAGGAGAGAGAGAAACCCAAGCAGGCTCCGCACTGTCAGTGCAGAGCGAGGGTGGCTCGGACTCATGAACTGAACTGTGGGATCGCGAGCTGAGCTGAAATCAAGAGTCCGCCTCTTAACCGGAGCCACCCAGGTGCCCCACTTGAAGCTCTAGCCTTTTAAGGTTCAGTGGCGGTGTATTCTCCGGAGGCTTCCTTTCTCTAACTCAGTGGTTCTCAGCACCCCCCAGAGGACACCCGACATGTCTGGAGATCTTTTTTTTTTTTTTTATCATCACAGCTGGGGAAGAGTATGCTGCTTGCCTGTACCGAGCAGAGTCCCGGGATGTTGCTTAAACACCCTGCAATGCAGAGGACCGGCCCCATAACAAAGAGGAGTCCAGCCCGAGATGTCACAAATGCCAACAATGGAGAAACCTGCTCCGGGTGAAGCAGATGCCTCTACGGGAACTCCCCGACTTCGGTTCTCCCTCACTCTCCTGATCTCCGATTCCCTGAACGTATATAGCCCAGAGCCGAGCGCCTTGCCCCAGGGACAGCGTGACGTGTGCGGGGCAAAGCCTTCTGCCACATGGGAGGCCGCAGGGCACCCCCTTGGGCTCCAGGGCCCAAGTTCATCGCGGGCTCTGTCGCTCTCGGGCTGTTGGATTTGGGGCATGGCGATCAGCTTTAGTTTTCCCGGTGTTGAAATTGTGGTAAGTAGCCAAAGACAGTGAAAAAAGTATAAAATAGCGCCCACACCTTTGGAGGTATTGGGAAGATTTATGCGACACAGCGTGTTCGGGTGCCTAATGCGACGAGCTCAGTAAACGCCAGCAGGTAATAATAACGCCGTAAGCCACCTTGGGGTTGCAAACTCTCCTTTGAGGAGTTGTTCGTTTCTAAAACCAGTTATCTTTATGAGATTTCGGAGAGCTAAATTGAAATCTTTGAGCTGAAAAACTTAGTTCTCGCCCAGAAGCCCAGGGACGAGGGACAGAGGGGCGGCGAGCACCGGAACGATCGGGGTCCAGTCTCTGAAGCTCAGGTCTGGGCCGGTGAAGAGGTCTGGCACCCAGCTCAGCGACCAGGAGGCTGTTTCCACGGCATCTTCCGCCCAGCCGGGATTCGTCCGGGGGGTATTTGCCTGGCGAGGGCGAGGGTTATAAGGCTTTCAAGCCCTTGTCTGTGCTTCTCAGGAAGCACCTGTTTTTCTCCATTTATTCCCCCAACACACGCTATTATTGAGTGCCTGATATACGCTACATCTTGCCTTTATTTCCTACCCTGCCAGCCTCCTGGTGAGAGTTGTTGCATCTGACAAGCTTTGAGATCATTCATACAATAAAAATTCATCTTCCCCGAGCCAAGAGAGAAAAGGTAAACAAGAAAAGATATAGAATACCCTTTGCTACAATAACCCTCGATGTATATACTGATTTACAGCTTACAAAGCACCTCTGTACCCATTATCTCATTCTGTCCATTTTCCTGCTTCCCCCTCTGGCCTGCCAAAGGAAACTGTCTCGAGGGCGGATGCATGCCCTCCTCACCACCGTTATTATTATTCATACCAAATAAATAGCAATGACCATGCCATTCTTGAAGTCAATAACATCGCAGCTGAGCCAGCGAGGAAAATTTCAAGGGTTGAAATCGCCTCTCTTGTGCTTTGTCGCCGCAGAAATGATGCTCTGCTGGTCCCTCCAACTCGAGACGACAGCAGAGAAGGTGCCCTGTGGCTGCTGCCCGGAGGGCAAATGCTCCGCTTTGCAGGACTTTCGGAGGGGAATGTCGGGCCGTGGGTAGAGCCACGTGGGAACAAGGACAGAGAATGTCAAAGACAACCTGAGCCCCCGGCATCCTGCGTTAGAAAATGGGCAGCTGGCCGACTTCAAAACTGAACCGGAGACCCAGCATGCAGTGTGGATAGGATTGATCCACACCGCTGCTGTGGCTGGGATGGGCAGCGGACCCATGCTCAGGAATCCCTGACTCTGAGAGGACCCTGGTAAAATAGGAGGACCCTGGGTTAATCCTGCTTTTTAGTATGTAGTGAAGGTATAGACCTCATGAGCTGGACGCCAGGTGTCAGAGAGAGTGCTGTTCATGGGGTCACGTGCATCCTACATGTTTTTAGAGCATGATCTGCTTAAAGCAGGGTCTCCTTTGCATCTCCCACGAGAGCTTGTGCAATGTCTCACCCACGGCAGGTGCTCAGTGATACCTGCTGGATTCGGATCAGCCGCCTACCTCTTCCACAGACCTACCCCCACCCCTTTCCTCCCTCTCTCTTCCAGCCCAGAGGGACTGTGGGTGATCCTGGCAGACATAGGAGGTTAAAAAAGGAAGCAATGAAGACAAAGAAGTAAGAAAAGGAGGTAAGAGAGCAGGAGAACTGTCATAGCTTGGCCAGACTCCTCCATGGCGTGGTGAGCTGGACGGAAGCAGGGCAACGACGGGTAATCGGCAGCCCTGAAGAGCCGGTTCAAGGGAGGTCTCCCAGGAGCCGGGGACCCACACGGAGGCGGCCTCCAGAACAGACTTCCAGGCAGCTCAGGTGCTGCCGGGGTTGAGAGACACCACAGTCTCTCCAAACCGGAAGTGGCTTGTGCTTACGCAACCGGTCAGGGCGATAAACTCCAGTTGGGGTCCAGGCGATGAAGAGACAGTTGGGAGCCAGAGGGGCGGGGATCAGGGTTGCAGGAGCTCAGTCCAGAAGGTGAAGTCCCGGAGGCGTGCCCGGATCCCATGACAGAGGCTGAAGTTCAGGGAGAGCTCCAGTTGCCCGGTGCTGAGAAGGGAGCCCCTGGAGAGTAACATTTCCCATCCCTCTCAGGGTCTCTCCCTTATGGACTCCTTCCCCTGGTGGGAAGAACAGCTTGTCTGGTGGAAGGTAGGAGTCAGGTGCCCATCGAGGCAGGCAGAGCCTAAAAGCCTTCCTCTCTCTCTCTCTCTCTCTCTCTCTGCGCTCTCTGCTCTGCTTTTTTGGGGAGCAGCCTTGATCGGCTTAGCAACTGGCTGGGCAAGTGTCCACCTCGCTTTCTCTATAGGAGACCAGAGATCGCAGGAAGCCCCGTGGTGGCTTCAGGCCCAAGCTGAGCCCTCAGAGCCAGCCTGAATCAAAAAGTGCCCAGGAAGCTGCTCTCCTTGTGCCTATTACCCAGCTGGTGGGAGCCCGAAGGGGGGCGGCTGAGCACCGAGCACCTGCAAAACCTCTCTCTCCAGCACAGAGCAGCCAATCGGGGCTTTGAAGAGGGGCCACCTCAGTGCCAGAGAACCAGAAGGCTTTGCCTTGAGTCCGCGCCTCTGATGCCAAGCCTGGCTGGCAGCAAACATTTGGGCCTGGGGCAGGATGTGTCAGACGCCTGGTCTAGAGAAGTGTTTAGGGCTGAGCCTGCCGGGTGACGAGGGAAGATGGGAAATGGTGCAGAGGACCTATGTGACATGCTGTCTGTGGGGATTGGCCCCTACCGGTGGATGAGCCAGCAGTGAGGACGGGCAGGGGCAGAGGGGGGACAGCAGAGGCAAATGGAGGAAGTCGGGAGAGGGAAGGGATGGGCAAGGGGCAAACAGAGCCTATGGTGGGGGTGGGGAAGGGGTAGAGAAGAGAAGCCTCCTCTCCCACCTACCACCTCTGTGTGGGCCGCCTGTGCAACAGGCCCATTTCTTCCAGGAGCCCAGGAGGGGCTGGAAGAGTAGAGAAGGTTTGTCCTAACTTCTGCCCCAACCCCCTTTTCACTCTCAACTGCTAGTTCATTGCAGGATCTTGTTGGAGGAGAGAGGGAATAGCTAACAGTTTGACGGAAGTTGAAGCTTTTTTATCATTACCTGGGACTGACTGGTCTAATTTCTAAGCTGAGACTGCGTTTGTGACTTAGAGTGACCGCAGGACTTTTTTGCTATTCAAGTAGTAGCAGCAAATTCATGGGACATCCCAAGTTTTTATTCCGCCACTGAATAAATTTTAAAGGACAGTAGAACACAAATATAAAGACGCCTCTCGATTGTGTCATAAGAGAATTTCTTATTCAATGTCCATTTATGATTATGTAGTTGGCCTTTGCCCGAGGTTGGAAGGGAGTTTCTTATGATTTGAGTTGGTACATTTCAAGGGAAGAATGGGTATGGATGCAAGGTAGGGGCTCTCGGAGGTAACAGGGAAGTCCCATTCTGTTTCTTAGAAAAAAATGTCTAGTCGTGCTTCACTTAAAAAGAAAACACATTGAGAAAACTACCGCTTAGGGGCATTGTAGGCTTTATTCCGAATCTCCAAGAGGGAGGAGCTAAATTACTCCCACTCAATAGACAGAAGCCCAGACGCCATGGGTGACCATCTAAAGAGGTCAGTCTGTCTTCAGGAAGCCATCATGAAGAAAGGAAATACAAGCAACCCTAGCTGTGCCCAGATGTCAGTCCTCAAATGTGAGCATTGACAAGGTGGCTGGACTGGGGATGGGGCAGGTTTGTTTTGCCTGACACAAAGCGACTTTGCTCTGTGACCACTGGGGTTCAGCTCAGGCCTCTTGTCCTGGAGAAGAGCAATCTAGGCAAAGCCACCAGGCTGATTCTGAATCCAAACTGGCTTTCCTGAAGCCCAACAAACCAGACATTTAATAGGCCACTAAGACCTCCTCTAGTCCCTCCAGTCCCTCCAGCCAGCCTGCATCACTCACTGGCAGACCAGAGGAGTCCAGGATGAGGCCGGCTCATGGGCACAGGGTCCTGCAAGGAGTCTTCTCTTCACAGCTACATAAGCAGAAACATAAAGGCTCACTGAGAGAGAGAGAGAGAGAGTGTGTGTTAAATAGTTGATTTCAGACTTCTTAGCCATAACTCTCTTCTCCAAGTAGAGCCAAAGGGGGGTGCCAGAGAAACTTCATTATCAGGAAAGCAGACACCTTCTAGGAAAGCACAAGCCCAAATCAGGCTTGATGTTCCAATGGAGTTTGCCCATGGGAACCACGAAACCTAGCGTTGGGCTTCCTGCAGGGATTTGGGGGAAGGAAATCGAGATTTCAAGAGTCAAATGTCGCCTGCAGAGGGGATGGCTGATGGAGGAGAGGGCACAGATCCCTAGAAACTCTGATAGAAGAAGCTTAGAAAGTTGCACATCAAAGAGGGAGCTGGTTTAATTTTGTGTTACAATGGAAAGACACGGGACCTAAAATCAATCCGTATCCCCTCTCTTTCTTCAGTGTAAATATATATGCACATGGTTTTAAAAGTCAAATGGTACCAAAAGGCTAATTATAAAAAGTATCAGTGTCCTGCCCTACATCATCTCCCGGGACTCTGTGCAGAGGGGGGGGTCCTCAAATCATCTAGCTTCTCCCCTTGCTTCTAACCTCATCATTTCTAAATAATATGCATAGAGTGCTAAATCCTAATTTGTCCATTTTTGACACTGCAGGCTTCCTGCTGTGGGAGAGAAGGATGTAGCCCTCCTGTTCCACCTTCCACCCCAACTTCTACACATCTCCCAACAGTAATATCACAATTATTGATTGAGTCAGTAAGCAGTGTTTACAATACTATGACTATGAAATATGATTCTTTATTGAGCCAAAAAGTTCGTTATGATCTCACCTCCTTTCTTCTACAATCTTTTCTTTTTCCTGGAGTTAATCATTGCTTCGTGTTTTTTTTTTCATTTGTCAAATTTTCTATGTTCCAATGGTTACTTGTCCCCCACCAAGGAATTCAAAGTCAATAGCATTATTTATATACACTCAAATACAGAGATTCCAGTTTTGGCTCCTGCTGGTGAATTCCTCCTAGAGAGATCCAATCCCCTGAGCCAGTCTGGAGGCTGAATATTAGCCTGAGATGTCCCTTGGCCCTTCCCTGTGTTGAATCATCTGTTCTCTATGTGCTATCTTCCTCTTTCTTGATTAATTTCCTTCTTTTGCTGAAGCATATCTTCCTAAGGAAAGTACATTGGAGGTGAAATATTTGAGTTTTTGGTTTTCTGAAAATGTCTTTCTCTTACCCTTGCTCTTGATTAATAGTTTGCCTGAGGATAGAATTGTGGCTGAAAGTTATTGTCCCTCAGAATATTAAAGGCATTGTATCATTATCTTCTATCTTTCAGTTTTGCTATTAAGAAGCTCAATGCTATTCTGATTTAAAACCCTTTATATATCACACACATGCACACTCACACCCATGCACACACACACACACACACACACATCATACCTGGAATTTTTAGAATTTTCTCTTTGCTCCTGGTAATTCTAAATGATGACGTGACACTTTTTTAGAAATTCATTATTATGGGCACTTTGTGTCCCCTTTCAACTTAAAGCTTCTCTCTCTCAGTCCCAAATATCATGGTTTTAATAATTTCCTCTTCACCAACTTCTCTGTTCTCTCTTCCTCTATAGTTTCTCTTCATCAGACATTGAAACTCCTAGATTGTGTTTCTAATCTCTCTTTTTCTCTTCGCCATGGTTTTGTTTTGTTGGTCAATTCCAGTTCCCTGGAATTTTGTCTCAACTTTAGTGTCCAATCTTGCTAATGAAGCTTTTACATTTGTTGTTTGTTTTTCCTGTCCTGGTTTTAATTTCCAAGGGATCTCTCATATTCCCTGAAGACATTAAGAGGTTTTGTTTTGTTTTTAGTTTTCTGCCTCCTGCATTATCTGCGTTTCCTCTGGGCTCCTTTTTCCTATTTATTTTCTTTTATCTCTCTCTTTGATATTGAAGACTTCCCTCAACTACTGATTCATATTAATCCAGCCAACAAAAAGCTGACCACAATTTATATATGTGTGCAAGGGCTTGGGCACTCTACACAAGATGGCTGGTGACAATTCACGTTTGCAGTGGAGGGGACCCCAAGTGTCAGCAACCATCTATCTTGAGAGAGGTCTTTTCCTCCATTCTCCTGCCTAGAGATTGTGGGGGTAGCAGAATGCAAGTCTGGCACCAGCATTCAAGAATGACCTGAATGAGGTTCTACCATTTCTCTGTTTCCTCCATATCACCCTGCCACTCCACACTCTATCTGGTGTCCCCAGTCAGCTTTCCTGGAGTATAAACCAACTATCTGTTCCCCAGGTGGAAAGAGAGAGACACTAGACTGCAGATGGGAGAGCAGCTGTGGGGATTTAAGTACACATGTGCAAATATCATTGAATCCCCACACCATACCTCACCCTCATTTCCTAAATTTTTTTTTAATATTTGTTTATCTTAAAGGGGGGGGCAGAAAGAGAGGGAGACACAGAATCTGAAGCAGGCTCCAGGCTCCAAGCTGTCAGCACAGAGCCCGACGCGGGGCTCGAACTCATGAACAATGAGATCGTGTCCGGAGCCAAAGTCAAGAGTCAGATGCTTAACCAACTGAGCCACCCGGGTGCCCCTAAATATGCTAATTTCTTAAACTGTGCCTTAGATACTCAAGCTAAGGATCCTTCTTTTCCCTTAAGTCAGTAACTGCCATATTTTCCGTCCAGAAAAAAAGTTGTTGACACTTCTTACCAGCTATTGTCAATTTTCCCAACCTCTTTTTCCTTGCAGGCTATCATTTTTTCTTCTAGAGTTTTGGGATGGTGAGAAAATTGACTCTGTGGTCAATCTGTCCTGTCCTCTGACTCTGGCCTGAGAATCAGTCAAGGCTCTGCCATTTGTTAACAGTGGGATCTTGGGCAAGTTATTTGCCACTCCAAGCCTCAGTTCCCTCACCTGTAAAATTGGGAGACTAATGTCTGTCTTACATAGGTCACAGCCTCCTCTAGTGATTAAACGAAATCATGTACGTAAAAGCACTTGCAATCCTAAAGGATCCACTTTAAAAAACTATTTGCGCTAATTAACAAGTTCAGCAACAAGTTCAGGACACAGGATCAATATACAGAAATCTATTGTATTTCTACACACTAGTAACAAGTAACTCAAAAATAAAATTAAGAAAACAGTATCATTTATAATTGCATGAAAAAGAAAAAAAATTAGGGATAAATCTAATGGTTTGTACACTGAAAACAAACCATTAGAAGAAATGATCTAAATAGATGAGAGGGCATGCCATGGTCATGGATCGGAGAGGTTGATCTACAGATTCAAAACCATCTAGATTTTTTGTGGAAAATGACACGTATGTGGAAGTGCAAGAGATTCAGAATAGCAAAAACAATAGTGAAAAAAAAGCAAAGCAAGGAGACTCACACTATCTGACTTCAAATTGGACGATAAACCTACAGCCGCCAAGACTGCGGTACTAACATAATCAGATACATCAAAGAATAAAATTGAGAGTCTAGAAACTAAACTTTTACATTTATGGTCAATTGAGTTTTGATAGGGGTGCCAAGACCATTCAATGGCAAAGAATAAACTTTCCACTGTATAGTCACCGCTATGTATCCACATGCAAAAGAATGAAGCTGTCCCTCTTTCTCACACAATACACAGAAACTAACTCAAAATGGGTTATCGACCCTGTGAAGACTAAAAATCTGTACCGCAAAGAATAACCGTCAAGAAAATGAAAAGACAACACACAGACTGGGAGAAAGTATTTGCAAGTCTATAAAGCACGCATATCTAGAATATATAAAGAACTATCACAAATCAATAGTAAAAAGACAAATATCCCAACTAAAAAAAAAAACCGCCAAGAATCTGAATGGCTAGTTCTCCAAAAAGAGATATGCAAATGACCAACATGCATATGAAATGATACTCAACATCATTAGTCATTAGGGAACTACAAACGGAAAGCTCAGTAGATACCATTTTACACCCAGGAGGATGGCTGGTAAGATTAAAAATATATAGTTGGTCTTTGTCCCCAGTTCCTGGCACAGGGTACCTAAAATCTTTGGAATTTCCTGAGTGATGGGAGTTTCTTTTGTGATTCATAACGAGCTGCTTAGGACCACACCTGTGTTTTTGCTTGATGAGATGACTCTTTGAAGACCCCCAAATAGCCTCGGGATGGGGGCTGGTGCCCAGAGGAACCAACCACATGATTAGAGAGTTAGAACTACTAACCCCCTTCCTGTCTGAAATGGAGGTCATCTTGTTGGACTGCGCCCTTAAACCTGCTCAGTCTATGCTAATTCCAGGTAGACGGTGTCAGAACTGGGTTGAGTTGTAGGACCCCCAGTTGAAGTCAGAAAACTAGAGAATTGGTTGTTATGTGGGAAACGAAACAGTGGCTGTATTTTTTTTTTAAAAAAAGACAATACTAAGTGTTGGGTGAAGACGTGGAGAAACCGGAATATCCGTACATTGCTGACGAGACTGTAAAATGGGGCAGTCGCTTTGAGAAACATTTTGGCAGTTGCTCAAAACACGAAGCACACAGTTACCGTATGACCCAGCAATTCCACTCCTAGGTATATATCCGAGAGAAATGAAAACATATATCCGCAAAAGACTTGTACATGAATGTTGACAGCAGCATTATCCGTAATAGCCAAAAATTGAAACAACTCAAACGTTCATCAGCTGATGAGTGGACAAGTCAAATGGGGTATATTCACTCAATGGAGTATTATTCAGCAATAAAAGGGAGTGGAGATCGGATACAGGCTACCAGCACGGAGCACCTTAAAAACATGTGCTGCACGAAAGAAGCCAGTCACAAAAGGCCTTATGGTGCATGGGACCGTTAATACGCAATGTCCAGGATAGGCAAATCTACAGCGACAGAAAAAAGATTAGTGCTGACCTAAGTCTGGGGATGAAGGTTGGGGATGGGCAATGGGAAGTGACCGCTAATACGTATGGAGTTTCTTCTGTGGGGTGAAAAAAAATGCCCTAAAATTAGATCGTGGGTATGGGCGCAGCCTCTGAGAATATGGGGAAGACTCCTGAATTGTACGCTTTAAATGGGTGAGTTGTATGGTCATATGAATCATCCATCAACAGAACCGTTTTTACAAGGTAGTTTGCAAACTACGAAATGAAATACAAAAGCTCAGCTTTGACCTATTATTATTGGTAGTGAAACAGAGTAGCAGAACATAAGCATTGGAAATAACTTCGATCACTATTCCTAAGGTTTATTTCACAATTATTTTTTAGCTGCTCTATAGGTTGCTGTTCGGAAATGGAATTTCACAGATGACGCCGACGGTTCCTCAGGAAGCTGCTTCGTACGCTGTGTGGGGCCACCTACACATGGGATGTTGCGACTGGCGACAGTGGACAATGAGGATCACCTGTGTGCGTGGTCCCCGCACAAGCTCCCGTTTGAACCATATATCACGTCTTTAATGGTCCAAGAAAGCTCCCTACTGAGTGGCACAGCATGCTTCACATCTCAGAAATCAAAGGCTCAAGTCCCAATAAAAATGCCGTTCACAAAACCACTTGATATTAAACTTTCAGTTCAATTTCCTGAAGAATCATCAGAGCCACAAAATGGAGAAAGTAATCCTTCTTCTAGAGTCACTGCAATAAATGCTTGGAAGCACCTGCTGTTTCTAAATTCACTGGCGTGAGCCTGAAAGCATCTTGCAAGAGCACACCTACTTGATGATGAAAATTTGATTATAAGCTCAAAGTAGGAGTGGGCTCAGGCAAGGAGTGGGCCAAGGTGTGCCCTGGGGCGTTGCCTGTGCCAAGGTCTTGGAGCAAATGCGGGCAAATGGTACAAGAAAATGGCCCTTTCTTCACCATACTGAGATAATCACCGGTTAACAGTTGTAATACATGCTTCTGGTTGTGTGTGTGTGTGTGTGTGTGTGTGTGTGTAAAGTATGTTATTTTGCAAAAATAGAATCCTACTACAAATATGGTTCCATAGCCTGCATTATTCACACAGCAATATGTTATGGAAATCTATGGATATCATTTTAAATGAGTTTGGTGTATTCCACTGAATAATGATACTTTCCTTTTACCAATCCCTTCTGGTTGGATATTTAAAATTTACATTGGCGGGGTGGGGGGCGCCTGGGTGGCTCAGTCGGTTGGGCGTCCGACTTCAGCTCAGGTCATGATTTCGCAGTTGGTGAGTTCGAGCCCCGCGTCGGGCTCTGTGCTGACAACTCAGGGCCTGGAGCCTGCTTCGGAATCTGTGCCTCCCTCTCTCTCTCTCTCTCTGCCCCTCCCCACTCACACTCTCTCTCTCTGAAAAATGAATAAACCTTAAGAAATTTAAAAAAATAATAATAAATAAAGATAACATCCTAAGCCCTCACTTCATAGAAGAGTAAACTGAGGCCCGGAGTAAATAGCTTATCTTTGTATCTGACACTAAATCTCGGAGAAAGAATGAAGGTGTGAGACCTCAGACACCCGGGGAAGAAAGAAGGCCCAAGGGCTAAAGGTGACCCTGGGATTTGTCTGGGAACACGTGGCCACCGGCACTCCCAAGAGCATGAGAACCTCAGCCCCTTTCCAACACCCCAGGGCGGGCCCCCAGAAAGTGCTCACATGCTCATGTGTTTCGGGAAATTTTGTGAAGTTAAGATCATTTTTTGCTCTTTTTCTTAAGGAGGGTCCCCATAGCTGTTTTCTGGTTCGAGCCCCATAAACATCATCTAGATGCTGCTGTCGAAATTTTTTTACCCCGCAGTGAGCGGGACCATGAAGCCCATAGGAGCTGGTGGGGCTACAGGAGAGGCCCTTTTGTGGAGTCAAACCCTGCTTATGCATTTCACAGTGTGAGTTTTATTATCCCGTACTCCTCAGTGAAGGTCACGGCTAAGATTCAGGTTTGGCTTTTTGTAGTTACATCGCAGTTCGCACCTGGGTATAAGGACAGACTGCACATGCCTTTGAAACGACCCCACACTGCCATCACAGCACATTTCCCAAAGGGATTAGGCTCCTGCCCCTGAATTCAACAGTAAATTATGGCAGTGAGAAAGGCTGAGAAGAAATCTTTCTTAAATGTCACATCACCAAAATTGCCGGCTCTTGGTTGACTTGACGCCTGTAGGTGACGTCAATCCAGGTGGCTCGTCCTAGAGGGCTGTTCCCTCTAGATACCAGACATCACGGTGATGCTCCTTCATCGACCACGAAAAAGTTGCCCTTTGAACTTCCTGCAGCAGGAGATTGTCCTAGATTGAGAAAAGATTTAGCTGTGGTTAAGGAAAGATTTCTGAATTCAAATAAAAGTAGTTGTAACTGACCCCTTTGAAAACCCAGAGGTTTTATTATTATTACCGTAACCAGTATGCTTTCCCTGTATTTTTAATCTGTTTGCGTCAATGACCTCTGACATAATTATACGTACCCACCTTATTTAAACCCATACTCCTATGTAGCAAAGCAATAAGGTTTGGGGTTCAATGGCCCCCTACAGGCAATGTGTTTGCCCCTTGGTTTGTCATTTGTAGCCACGTCTTGGCGATCAGTGCTTCCTGAGAGTCGCAGAGGCAGAGTCGTTCTGCTTTAACCCCATAAAAATGGTGTTTGTCAAAACATGGAAGTCAGAGTCCTCAACTATAGAGAGGCTGTTACTCTACTGCCGTCCAAACATGATGCCTTCAGGTATGCATAAGTAAGACGAAGGCCTCGTTGTCTCTGTCCTCTTGTGGGACCCGGTGGCTGGACAGAAACCAGGTAACTGCACAGTGTGAAGGCACAGCCTTAGTGGGTCAAGCTCTTGAACGAGATCGCAAATGGCGGTGGACGGGGCACCCACTACCGAGGCCGGAAGGGAGTCCAGACCAGCAGAGGCAGAACCGCAGGGTCAGGCAGCCCACGCGTGTTTCCGGTCGTGGCGCTAGATGTTGCAGTGTGGAATAATGGCGTATCCCACCGTGGGCTAGGAAAGGAGCCATGGATTCCAGGGTTGGGTTCACCTGGTTGGCCCATTCGGTAGGGCCGGCTAAGTAAGAATGCCTTCCCTGGAGCACCGCAGAGGAGGAGACCAAAGTTCAAGGTGGTACAGCCAGGAAGTTGGAGGTGAGGTTCAAACCAGCTTTGTGCGTGACAAGGGAGAGGATAAAATGGAGTTGGCATTGCCGGGAGGGTTATTTAAAATGGAGCTGGGAGAACATTGAGGAGGTGGGGCGTTCGCATGTCTCCTGTCTCGAACCCTGGGAATTTCTGCTGAACTCAGCTAAAAGCCAAAGCACCTGCTATACGATAAAATGGACACAAATTAACTTTCTGCCTAACACCAGCCCTAGCAACCAATCACATATAGATTAGCGTAACTGTAGCTACACCAGCACCAATCGCATTTGGTTCAAAACAACTTATGTAAATTCCCTCTCTCCTCTCTAGAAACGCTAACCTCCTTTGTCTCTCTGGAAGCGCACTTTTGAGGGCCTTGGACTCTGTGTCTCCCGGATTGCAATCCCCGAGACCCCAAACAAACAGACCCATTTTCTTTTGCAGCTCGCACCTTTGTCTTTCGTTGGTTGACACGTGACTTCAGAGCCCAACCGTGCGGCCGCCTCCTCCAACAACACAAGGACCATCTTCTCATGGAGGCCACAAGGTAAACGCGCATGAAGCGGGGAGAAAATACTAAGGCTCCCAGACCACAGGGGTTCGGGGAAGGGAGAGCTGTGGGTTGAAGTGGCTGTTGAAGGTGTCATTCGCGAGGGTTTGAGTGAGCAGGAAAGAATGTCTCTCCCCCAGAAGAACACTGGCCCCGCCTCCGCTGGCAGGGGCGGAGCTGCAGACCCATCATGGATTCCAGAGCACTGGCAGAATGTGTTCGGTTCGATATTTGGTGACAAGAGGAGTGGAAATGAGGGGTGAGGATTGTCACACTGCATATGTGTTTCCTGGGGGGCACTGCAACAAAGTACCACACACGGGGAGGGAGGCTTCAACAACAGACATTTATCGCCTCCTGGTTCTGGAAGCTGGAGGTCGGAGAGCAAGGCGTCAGCAGGGTTGGCTCCTCCTGAGGCCTCTCTCCTTGGCGTGTCGATGGCCGTCTTCTCCCCGTGTCCTCGTGTGGTCGTCCGGCTGTGTGTCCGTGTCTAATCACTTTTTCTTAGAAGAACACCAGTCCTATTAAATTAGGGCCCACCCTAATGACCTCATTTTAACTTAATCACCTCTTTAAAGACCCTAGCTCCCAACACAATTATATTCTGAGGTACTGGGGGCTAGGATTGCAGCATATGAATTGGGGGGAGAGGACACGATTCAACCACAACACTCTGGCAGAAGGGTTCTGTTAGGCTTGTTCTGTTTTTTTTTTTTTTAATGTTTACCTATTTGGGGTACCTGGGTGGCTCAGTCGGTTGGGCATCCAACTTTGGCTCAGGCCATGATCTCACCGTGTGTGGGTTCGAGCCCGTGTCAGGCTCTGTGCTGACAACTTGGAGCCTGGAGCCTATTTCAGATTCTGTGTCTCCCTCTCTCTCTGACCCTTCCCTGCTCGCATGCTCTCTGTCTCTTCTCAAAAGTAAATATTTTTAAAAAATTAAATGTTTATTTGTTTTTCTTGAGAGAGAGAGTGAGCAGGGGAGGGGCAGGGAGAGAAGGAGACATAGAATCTGAAGCAGGCTCCAGGCTCCGTGGTGCTCCCAGCGCAGAGCCTGACGTGGGGCTCGAACTCACGAACCGTGAGATCAGGACGTGAGCCAAAGTCGGACACGTAACCCACTGAGCCGCCCAAGCGCCCCTGGAGCCTGTCTGTCAAGCCTCTCCTGCCAGATTTCCCACCACAGGCATTGGAGCTATAGCAGGTGTCCTGAGCTCACGGGACTGTGTGGGGCAGCTTTGCAGGAGGGGCTCACCCTGAATGTACACACAGACTTGGTGGTGTTCCAAACTGTAGACCTCACCCGGGTCCCGACGCACTCATCTGGACTCCGCTTTCACAGGCTCCAGACGGGTGGCAGAGAAGTGACACGGTGTTGCCCTCTGAAGAGGGAGCGTGGAGGCGGGCACTCAGCAGGGTGCGTCTCCTGGGAGAGTCAGGTTCTCGAGCAGGGTAGGAGGAAGAAACCATTGCTCCCCGGGAACTCCGGCATATCAGGTGCTCTCAGCGTGATTTCCTCACTTGATCCTTAGCACAGCCTGGAGAATCAGGTCTGACCCCCTTTTTTTTTTTATGGATGGGCAATGAAAGTTCAGCAAGGAGAACCTGCCTGAGGCCATCCAGCTTGCACAGACCAAGCACTGAACAATCAAGCCTTAACCAGCCTGACTACAAAGCCCATGTCTGTCCCTTCTGTTACAGCTAATTAGAGCAAAAACTTCTTTCCTCCCTTCCCCAAATCCTGGCACCGCCCCCCTCCCTGAGCTGCTCATAACCCCACACCCCATGCACGGCCATTCCCTCTGTCGGCTGCCCCCCTACCCCGATTCAACTCAGGTATCACCCTCTCTGTGAGGCTTCCCACACTCTTGGTTGCCCCCTCCTCCTGCAGCACGTTGTTCAAACTTCTCTGATGGAACCCCATTTTAAAAATGGGCAGAGGATCTGAGTCAATATTTTTTCCACAGAAGACACACAGATGGCCCACAGACCACAAAAGGTCTGAGCATCTTTGAGAAAAGATGCTCAGTGTCACTAACCATCAGGGAGATACTTGTTAGAAGAGCTATTATCAAAAAGTCAAGAAATAACAAGTGTTGGTGAGGATGTGGAGAAATAGGAACCCTCGTGCTGTCTTGGTGGGAATATAAATTGGTGCAGCCACCGTGGAAAACGGTATGGAGATTCCACAAAAAATTAAGCAGAGAACCCCCTTATGATCTAACTGTTCTGCTTCTGGATGTTTAGCTGGAGAAAACCAAACACTAAACCAAAAAATACATGCACCCCATCTATGTTCATTGCAGCATTAATTATAGTAGCCAATATATGGAAGCAACCAACGTGTCCATTGATGGATGAATGGATAAAGAAGATGTGACATATACAAACAACAAAATATTACTCAGCCATGAAAAAGAATGAGATCTTGCCGTTTGCGACATGGGTGGAGCCTGAGGGCATTATGCTAAGTGAAATAAGTCAGATGAGAACAAACACCATATGGTTCCACTCATATGTGGGATCTAAAAAAAACCAAAATGAATGAACAAACAAAGCAATACAACAACAAACTCGTTGATGCAGAGAACAGACTGATGGTTACCAGAGGGGAAGAGGGGCATAGGGAAGGAAAACGGGTCAAGGAGTCAATTGTATGGTGATGGATGGCAACTAGAATTTTGATGGTGATGACTTTGGAGTGCAGATGTCAAACTATAAGATTGTGTATTATGCCAATATTTTCTCAATAGATAAATACATAAATAAATAAATAAATAAATAAGAGAACTGTCTAGCAAAGCCCAGCCCCAAATCACCAACCCACAGAAATGTGAGCTAAATAAATGGTTGCTATTTTACTCTGTTAAGAAACAAAAACTTGCCTGTTTAGGAGGATAGATCTGTTAAGTGTTCTTCCCACAGTCACATAAAAAAAAAAAAATAAAGCCTACCCTTGCTTTCTAGGTTTTCTATGGAAGATTTGTATTACTCTGCAATGAGATATCGAGTAAAGGAAAAGTGCTTTTAAAATATCAACATAAGATTTACTTTCACGTGTACATTTTACACATATTAAAACTTAGCAGATGTTACGTGAGATTACTTAACGTTGCATCAGAATCTAAACAAGCCAAACAAAATTTATAGTCCCATGACTGAATTTCAGATCCAGAAGTAGTGGGTTAAAGAAGTAAAAAGGTTATACGATTCACATGGTTTTCTCATCCATATTCCAACACCACCCAGGTTGTACAGTGAAGGATGAAGGAAAGATAAGTGTCTCTAACCACCTTTCTGGGACAGCCCCGCTTTCTGGGGCTTACGCTGACTGGCCCTGGGCGCTCAGTGTGGCAGTATCCACTGATGTGAACGTCTTTTTTTTTTCTTTGAATGTTTATTTATTTATATTTGAGAGAAAGGGGGAGGGGCAGAGCGGGGGAGAGAGGGAATCCCAAGCAAGCTCCATGCCAGCAGCCCAGAGCCCGACGTGGGGCTTGATCCCACAGTCAGTGAGATCGCGACCTGAGCCGAAATCAAGAGTCGGATGTTTAACCTACTGAGCCAGCCAGGCGCCCTTGCTGTGAACTTCTTGAAGAACACTGTTAGGCCTCCCTCGACTTATTCTATCCCCTGAAGTACCCACTCCTGACCCTCCATATTCGAGTGTCTGGGAGTGGGGTCCCTGACCCAGCCAACAGCCCCTAGGTATAGAGTACATAGCAAGATAGCCCAAGTTGTGCTGTGTTGTATGGTTTCCGCTCAATCCAGGGGAGACATATCCTGCCCACATCAGATTCTGAACTAGCCTGCTCCCTGATGGCTTGCTCCCACTCCCGCCATCTTCCTCCCCAGCTAGGAATCTGTTCCTGGGGAGCTTGCCTTCAGCCCTGTGCTTGGGGACAAGGGACACTACAAACCACTGCACCTTAGGACATGTCATATTTTCTTTATTAGAGCGCCTCCATAGACTGAGTTGAAACCACCCTGCTGTCTCCCCTTCTGACAGGAAGCTCCAACCTTGAGGAGCAATTCTCTCAGAGGCCCCCTCAATTGGCTCAGTGAAAGGAAGGGAATCATCTCTTAAACTGAACACCACATTCTGCACAGGGCACAGCCACAGGGCCCTTTTCCCTGTCTCTCCTGCCTCTGCCTCTCCTATGGCCTGGAGAGAGAGGGCTGGAGTGAGGGAAAGCCAGTTCTGCCGCAGACCTGGGTTGTTGGCAGCCCCTGGAAGCTCTCTCAGGAGTATGGGGAACCAAACACCGCTCATCTCTAGCTCTAGAGGTTTGGCCCCAATTCCAGGAAGAGAGAAAAGGGACCCGTCAGCCATCCCCAGGAGAAGAAACTGGTGCTGTCTGGGAAGGGTAGGGTTACATGTGAGGGATTCTGGGAAAACATGGGGGGAGCATGAAGTCCCTGAGTCTCTTGGTCAGAGCAAGGGTGAGGGGTGGTCTCAACAGGAAGAAGGTCGGTGCCAGAGGGGAGTAAAACACAATCCCCTATCTTGTCCAGAGCCACATCATGAGTGTCTTTGGGTTTCCCCCATCTTCTGTCCGCGTTTCTGTCCAAGAAGTAGCCTGTCTCACAGCGGATTCACAGACAAAGACAGAGCTGTCCTTCATGGATGGGGGACAGTGCTGCTGAGGGAGCTGATTTGGGAGACAAGGGCCCACCCTCAGCAAGAAGAACAAATAGATGGTTTTAAAGTAGGAGGTTCAAGCCGCCTGACTTGTTGGCCACTCCCACTCAGACCTTGTGGATAAGGGTACTGTCCAGAAAGATTGTAAATTGCTTTCAGAGTACAAGATGTGTATTAATAACCCCGTACAGCTCTCTGGTGCTATCTAAATGCTAAGTAGAAGAGAAATTACTCTGGAGTATTCTCTCACCCGAATGATCTCCCAGATAGAACTGTTTTTGATAAGTTATCAACACAACTTTTGAAATAAAGCAGCCTCAGCCCTTGCAGTTCTGACCACAAGACACAAAGCATTGAACCAAAGGTTAAACTCCAATTGATTAAGGTCTTTCTTTGCCTTCCCCCCCACCCAGCACCTCCCCCCCCCCATCCTTTGTATTGCAGCAAATCTTAAGATTAGCCCCGGGATCACTTCCATTGTAGCGGCTGCTGTTCTGTGGTTGACATTCACATTTCTCCCCCAGGCAAACAGACCAGAATTGGAACTTTACATGCGTTACTTAGAACACCGACTAAGGTGGTTAAAATGCACCTCTCCTCCGCGCACGTTGTCTTCCAGAATAAATCTGGGGCCGTGAAAGGTTTCAGTCTGGTGTCCAGTGATTTCATTGTGACTTAATGCAAGGGTCTTCATTCCCCAGACGTGTCAGGTTTTAGTGGCGACTACATTGTCATCCTTTGTATTTAAGATGGCTGCGTGCATCTGGCTTGGAGGGACTGCCATTTTGCCTACTGTCTGTCAGTAGCCTCGAGCACCCCATCTTCCTCTGGCCGCACCCAGAGCAGGTGGGAGTCGACACGGCGTCCTTTGTGTACTGAACTTTCTGGGGCTCTGCACCTGGCATTCCTCCCAGTATGTGTCCGCCTCTTTCCTTTTGCCACCATTAATGCTCCACCTTCCATCGCACGTTACCCAGGGCCTCGGTCGTATTCCCATGAGGTCACGTGTTGGAAGTCTCGCAGTTACCGTGTCCCCCAGGTCACGCCTTCAATCTTGTTCCTCCAGTGCCGCATCCTGAGTCTGACACCTTGAGCATCTCTGCAGTCTTACAATTGTGTCAGCTTCCCCCCTCTTATCTCCTTTTTTTCCCCTTCACCTCTCTCTCCTTAACTTCTGTCTTTTTTTTTTAAATTTTTTTTAACGTTTATTTATTTTTGAAACAGAGAGAGACAGAGCATGAACGGGGGAGGGTCAGAGAGAGAGGGAGACACAGAATCTGAAACAGGCTCTGGGCTCTGAGCTGTCAGCACAGGGCCCGACGCGGGGCTCGAACTCACAGACTGTCAGATCATGACCCAAGCTGAAGTCAGACGCTCAACTGACTGAGCCGCCCAGGCGCCCCTTAATTTCTGTCTTGCATGGGAATACCTTTCAAATTCACAAGCTTAGGAGAAGGGAATTGGAAATCCCTTGGCTAGTCCTGCTTAGGATTTTGCACCTCCAAAATTGAAGATGTGGTTAGAAGAAATGCTACCCAAGGCCTTAATCTGACCAACAAGAAAAACTGTGTCGATGACGTGGCCCTCTGATCTTTGGCCAACATAATACTTTTATTGTTTTTACAAAATAAACATGGGCTCGTTATTAAAAATTCAAGCAATAAAGAGAAGCAGGAAGAAGAAAATAAGAAATTACTCAAAATCATAGTGCCCAGTAAAAATCAGTGTTAACATTTGGTGACATCACCCCAAACATCTCTTTTTGCCTATACAGTTGACGCTTGAACAACACTGGGGTTAGCGGTCCCTACCCCCTGTGCAGTAAAAAATCTGTACTATGTACTGTGTTCTTACAATAAAGCAACCTAGAGAAAAGCAGATGTTATTAAGAAAATCATAATGAAGAGAAAGTACATTCATAGTTCTGTACATTATTTATTGAAAAAAAATCTATGTGTAAGTGGACCTACACACTTCACACCCATGTTATTCAAGGGTCAACCGTGGGGGGCGCCTGGGTGGCTCAGTCAGGTAAGCACCCCACTTCATCGACTTCAGCTCAGGTCATGATCTCACGCTTTGTGAGTTCGAGCCCTGCATCGGGCTCTGTGCTGACAGCTCGGAGCCTGGAGCCTGCTTCGGATTCTGTGTCTCCTTCTCTCTCTGCCCCTCCCCTGCTCACACTCTGTCGCAGTCTCTCAAAAATAAATAAACATGTAAAAAATAAAAATAAATAAAAACAAGGGTCAACTACATATAAAAAGACAGTTTGATGAAAAGAATAACAGATACGTGGAGAGCTGGCTAGAAAATACTGCTCCCAAGGTGTCAGTTCCGTAAATATCTCGTCACGTTTAAAAGAAAAGGCTACAAAAATTATTTAAAAAGCTGGATTCATTTCTTTAAAGTACACGTTTCAGTCTCAGACAATATTGATCACTTGCTATGAGGGACAAGATATCAGGTATTCATAAGCCTTCCCGCAGTGTCCTCTTGTCCCCACCTCCCAACATTGGTTTTGTGCATTATTAGGACTTTCAGAGGGCCCTGGACATTCGTGTTCTGCTGTGCAATTGTGATCCCCCCCCCCCAGTGGCTTAATCTTAGCTCTACAGTTAAACAAATTCAGCATTAGTGTTTGTTTGCTAGCCAACGATCTCTCATTTTCTAAAAATTTTCCTATTTCTAAATTTTTGTTACCCTTACGTATTTAGTTTGAGAGAGCATGACGGCATGCACGAGCAAGAAAAGGGCAGAGAGAGAGAGAGAGCGAGAGAGCGAATCCCAAGCCGGCTCTGTGCTCAGTGTGGAGCCCGACTTGGGGCTCAATCTAATGAAGCATGAGAGCATGACCTGAGCCGAAATCGGGAGTCAGATGCTTAACTGACTGAGCCGCTCAGGGGCCCCGTCTAAATTCCCAATTTTTTTTCACCTCTCAAGCAGTTAAATTTTATCACTGGGAAGTGTTTATCAAGAAGCTCCTGAAAGTCACATACTCTAAATTTGTTTTGCTTGTGAATATCCACCTGTTGTCTGTATATTTAAATGAACAACAGGGGCCAATATTCTTCACGAATTCTGTGGATATCGTTCCATTTCCTCTCTGCGCTCTTGTTTTAAAAATGGGTGCGAAAAAAAAAATAAAAATAATGAATAAAAAAATAAAAATGGGTGTGTATTCTGACTAAGTTCACCTGTAGTTTGAAACACTCAGGGGGAATATGCTGACTTAGGGATTATAATTTTTTTTTTTCCAGACTGGATTCTTCTGTATTTTTTTTTTAATATTTATTTATTTTTGAGAGACAGGGAGAGACAGCGTGAGCAGGGGAGGGACAGAGCGAGAGGGAGACACAGAATCTGAAGCAGGCTCCAGGCTCCGAGCTGGCAGCACAGAGCCCGACGCGGGGCTCGAACCCACAAACCGTGAGATCGTGACCTGGGCCGAAGTCGGGCGCTTAACCGGCTGAGCCACCCAGGCACCCCGATTCTTCTGTATTTTGAATGCAGTGTGATGTTCCTCTTTCCCACTTGTGCATGGAGGATGGGGCAAGTTTGCAGAGTTCCCAGACCATGTTCTTTTCACCTTGCTCACTCTTAACATAGTTTTATCCAAACATCCCATTTTTTGATGCGTTAAGGGTGAATTTTCACCGGGGTACACGTGACGCCTTATTGGAACCCGGTTTGTTCCTTCTTTCCCCAGAGTTGTAACTTCTGGTTTGAGGATTGCTTTCTACCCACCTTTCTGAAGCCTGGGGCATGGGAGGGGTGGAGCAGGGGGGCTGCTACCGGGGGGCCGGGACTCAACCCTCGCTCTTGAGAGCTCCCGGGATGCCCTGTATTAAATGCCCACTTCCTTAAGCTACAGATACGTCCCATTTCTGTCAGCTTCTGCTCATTCTTCTGACTCGGTCCAGAGCCCTGGGGAGTTTCTGCGCTCTCACAGTCAGACTGTATTTTATACTCATCAAATGAGGAGAGTGTTGGGCATTTTAGACATGGACCCTAGACCTTTTCGGCCATATCTTCATCTATTCCACAAACATCTACTAGGCATTTACTCTGTTAAAAGACTTCAACTGGCACGACAGAAAGTTCTCGGGTTTACCGTTGCCTTCAACGTTAGCCCCTTCTCCCCCTTTGCCCTACCTTTCCCACCCTGTGAGTACTCGGTAACCAACAAACTGCGAGGCTTGTGAAACACAGTTCTTGGAAGTGCTGTTCTTAATGGTACCAGGATGGGACCGCACGAACAATCCTTTCATGCCGAGACGCGTGCAACCTGGGACAATCTTCAACTTCATGTTTCACACCAATAAATGAGCAAAACCTTTACCTGACCCAAATCACCAGGACATGCCCGTGTGCCCTTCCTTCCCCCCATAGAACTCCAACCTTGTTTTGACTAGAAAGTTACCTGGTTGGGGGTGCCTGGGTGGCTCCGTTGGTTAGGCGCCGGACTTCGGCTCAGGTCATGATCTCGCAGTTTGTGAGTTCGAGCCCCGCGTCGGGCTCTGGGCTGACCGCTCAGAGCCTGGAGCCTGCTTCAGATTCTGCTCTCTCCCTCTCTCTCCCCCTCCCCTGCTCGCACTCTGTGTCTCTGTGTCTCTCAATAATAATAAATAAACGTTAAAAAAAAAAAAAAGTTACCTGGTTGTCAGGTGCTTCCTGACATGTGTCAGCCTTCAATCTCGATTAGAGTCCCTCCAGTTATTTTCGTCGGACAACCCACGGAAGCCACGTCAGGCATGAGGCATGCAAAGGTGGATAAGACACACTCCGGGTGACGAAGACAAACCTCAATGAATGAAAACAATATAGAAATACGGGAGGATTTTTTTTACCCTTTTCTTTAAGAGTTGACGTACGAATACGCCGACTAATCGGGAAAAAGTGACATCTTCTCAGAGGAATTTCCACAAACGCCAAAGGGCAAAGCATCAGAGACAAGATATGGGATGTAGTGGGGGTCTGTTCCAGATGCTTGGCTGTCTGCGTACTACGTCTGTGGCAACCAGGTGTCCAGGTAAGGTCCCCGTAAGTGCCCTCGAGTTCCGTAAGGGAACACTTCCTTGTCGCTGGGACAGAGACCATGGTTCCTATTTCTGCCATACACCGAACACGCCGAGAGATTGCTTCTGTGTGAAATATCACTTGTCTCCAAGCCGTCTCCACTGACGTGCCCTCAGAGGAGAGCCGTGGGTGTGCCCGCGGCAGTCACCACGCTTACATCGGGTTCTGCCAGATTGTATATCTGTATCTGTAAGGGATATCTACATATCCCTTACGGAAATTACGTATTAAGCAAAAGAACGAGACAACGATAAATTCTTCTAAATCCCTTGAGGTATCCCAGCAGTTTACTCACGGGTGGACCGGTTTGTTCTGCTGGATGGCACAGCCCAGTGGTTGCCCACTTAATGTGACACTGCTGGGATCCGGGAAAGGGAGTGATTGGCCCACGAGAGAAACATGGTCCAATTGTGTCTGTGTCGCCATGAATCTCAAAAGCCAGATGCCCTGAACAGGCTTAGAGGCATAGTTGCTTTGGGCAAGGGGACAGAATGTGATTTTCCTGTGGAGCAAGGAAATAAGCAAAATTTTACCCAAACCAGCTCTCAACAAGCTCATAATAGAAGGCGCCGTAATTGCCGAAAGAGAGTCTTAGAATTCAATGGTGCAACTAATCACGGCTCCGGCAGAGAAGACATGGCAGCAAACGCTGGCCCAGATCCTTCTCATGCAAGAAAATGGCAACCGTCCTAGAAATATTCAGAATAGCTGTACTCACTAATCTACTAGGGCTGGTTATCAGATTGGCTGCAAGACACCTTAAACACATGAGTCGAATTAGGACCAGTCGGTGGTTAAAGGGCACTTGGCTTCCTTTCTAAGCTAATCAAGAGCCTGCTGACATGCCTTTCAAATGCCATGTAACCGCACTAATCAGAAGTCCCTTCTGGGACGAAATGAGCCGCCACCCGGAAGAGCCCATGAGTTTCCTGCAAATGGCGTCCTACCTTCATTTCCCTGGGTAATAGCTTGCAAAATATTATTTAAGTCAACAAATGGCGTGGAAAGGAGGCAAAGTGGACTTCTCTGAAAGGGCATGGGCTGTGGTGGCTCCTGTGTAGGTTTTCAACCCCAACAGAGGCCCCCTCGGCTTCTCAATTCACCCTCCCAGAAGTTCCCAGAGCAGAAACCCCGTGACTAATCCAAGTAAAGGGGTGGGGCTGGGCTTGTGAAGATAGAGAGAGCTTGCTGGAATCCTGTTAATATCGAGACTAGATGAGGGTCCACCTCCTTCTCAGCCCAGTGACTGCACACAGCAACATATGGAACATTGACAACATTTTTTAGCCTGGGGCCCCCAATCTATTTGTGAGGAAGTACTACATTCTGTTTTACGACTCTTTGAGATCCGTGTCTATGGCAGACAGGAGAGGAGAAATGTGATATGTTTGGTGTGGAAGGATGACCATCACATCTTTCGACAGAGAGATTTGTTGCTCTCTTTATGAGCTTTAGGGTAAGAGTGAGCGACAGTAGAATTCAGCTTGGAAATCTTCTCAGAGATGTGCCAGTGTTTGCTTATCTCTTGGTGGAAGATCCTTCTTATAGGGCACCATTGAAAAGCGCCTTCTCCTAGACCTCTCTTGGTGTTCTTACCTTCTTTCCTTCTCTACTTCTCCACCGCCAAAAATCACTGTGTGCTTAATTTTATAGGAGACACCAGGAAAATATGCATCATCCTTGTTCTTGACCTCCTTACTATCTGGTTCGGGATTCAAGAGGGTAACACAGGGGCACCTGAGTGGCTCCATCGGTTAGGCGTCCAACCCTTGATTTCAGGTCATAATCTCATGGTTGTGAGATCGAGCGCCACATCAGGCTCTGCGTGGAGCCTGCTTGGGATTCTCTCCCTCTTCTCTCTCTCCCTCTCTGTCCCTCCACCCACCCCCTCTCCAAAAAAATTAAACAAACATTAAAAAAGAGGATAATACAAATTAACATCTTATGGAATACTCAGCCTGAGGGTTCAGATTTAAGTGCTACCAAATATTAGAAAAGAAAGAGATCACCAGAAATCTGACTGGTGAAATCTGATCATCATAATAGCACTAAGACTGAGGTGAGCATCCATTTACTGAACGCTTTACATGTGCCAAGGGCTCTGCTATTAAATGCGATGTATCTGTCTTAAATTTGAATTGTCACAACAGCATTTGGGAATAACTATTATTATCTTTATTCTAAAGATAAGAATATTTTTTAATATTTTTATTTATTTTTGAGACAGAGAAAGAGCATGAGCAGGAGAGGGGCAGAGAGAGAGGGGGACACAGACTCCAAAGCGGGCTCTAGGCTCGGAGCTGTCAGCACAGAGCCCGATGCGGGGCTCGAACTCACACACTGTGAGATCATGACCTGAGCTGAAGTCGGACGCTTAACCGACTGAGCCCCCCAGGCGCCCCTAGAGATAAGAGTACTGAAGCTCTTAGATGTTACCCAACTTGCCTAAGTAGACCTTGGTTAGATAAGAGAGAAGTGGTCATTCCTAATGGGGAAACTTCTGAACACTGCACCTTTATTCACACACACACACACACACACACACACACAGACTCCTCAGACTCCCAGGGATCAAGGGCACTAGCCTAGCAGGTTTGGAGCTCAGCAGAATTGGGTTAGGAGTTGGTGTCTTGTTAGAGAGAATCAGAGCTAAAGAGCTAATGCCCAGCTGAAGCTGCCTGGGGAATGACCACGGATGAACTGGAAAATGAAGGGAGACAGAAACTGACTACAAGCCACAATGGACCTAGAGAAAACCAGAACGAAGCAGGGTGAGTTCATGAGTAAAAGATTCTATAGTCAAGCTCTTCCAATAGAGCTAAAGGGGCAGATGTTAATGGGTCACGCAATCCTTACTGCGTGGGGGACAGGAAGCCAAAGGCAAGGCCAGATCGGGAGGAGCCTTGAACACCAAGAGCTGGCATTCAAAGCACGTGGCTATAGGAGGCCCGTGGAGAGAAATGTGCTTTTGGTTTTTCAACTTCTAAAAATTCATCCTGAGGTGTCTGGGTGGCTCGGTTAGTTAAGCATCTAACTCTTGGTTGCAGCTCAGGGCATGATCTTGGGGTTCATGGGATCGAGCCCTGTGTCAGGCTCTGTGCTGACCGCGTGGGGCCTGCTTTGATTCTCTTTCTCCCTCTCTCTCTGCCCCTCCCTTGCTCACTTGCTTGTGCATGCTCTCTCTCTCTCTCTCTACCAAAATAAATAAACTTAAAAAAATAAAAATAAATAAAAATGCATCCTGGACCTGTATTTTTGACGGAGTAACCCTCAAGTGTGAAAACATTGCTAATACTCTCAGAATTAAATTTGTTTTGCAATTTGATCAGTGAACACGAGAGAGACCATTTATCGGCATCAAAACCCAATTTCCTTGTGACTTAACATCTCTAAGTCTTAGAGATAGACCAGACTTTATATTCAGATGAGACTTCTACACCTAATCTTCTGTCACTCTAAAAGTAATTTACTCTCAAGTGGATAAAACTACATATGTTTTTGGATAGGAATTTAAATTGTCAAATTCTCTGCTTGTGTAGTCACTCAAAAACTGCTCATTTCTACTTTCGTGATGCGATCTCTGCTTTAATGACCATATGCCACAGATTTCCCCCCAATATCCTGGGCCATGGTCCACAAAGTAAACTCAACGTAAGAATACACAAAATATTTAGGGGTACCTGGATGGCTCAGTCAGTTAAGCATCCAAGTCTTGATTTCAGCTCAGGTCATGATCTCATGGTTTAGGAGATGGAGCCCCATGTCAGGCTCTTTGCTGACAGCACAGAGCCTCTTGGGATTCTCTCTCTCCCTCTCTCTCTTCTTCTCTGCTCTCCTCTCTCTCTCTCTCTCTCTCAAAATAAATAAAAATGTTAAAAAAATATAGAAAATATGTAAATGATATTCTATCCTGGTCTTGGACGACGAATCCCTAGAAAGCTGGCCACTACTAAAAGCTCAAAGCTATCCTTTTTGTGCGTGATGAGTCAAAAATCTGTCCTAGGTCCCCCTGTAGACTCTTCAAGGATATGAACATTTGCACCTTTGATCAGGAGACGTTGGAAGGGCACACGACCTTGTGAGAGATGTCCACGCAGGCTTACCAAAGGAAGAAATACTGCTTTGCATCTTTCTCCCCCAGGAGGAACGTGGAAATTTAGGCTTCATGATTGTTCCAGGTTCAGCATGACAAAAAGCTTCGTGGCCCTGTGCTTCTACAGCACCTTCTTCTTTCTTCTCACCTTCAAATCATTTCTGAAAACGTGGGCTTCCCATAAATCTCCTATTTTCTCACCACTTGCTCACGTCTTAATTCTATCCGGTCAGATTTTTGGCCGTGATTCAACAGAGCTCACTTGTGACCTGTGGTCACCGTGTCAATGTGTTGTTTCCCTTCCCCTCCACCTCCTCTCCTCCTTCCCCTCTCCTCCTCCCTGATCTCTAGGCAGCATTTGTCACTCTTCACTGCCTTCTTCATGAAGCTCTCTCCCCTCTGAGCTTCCCGTACCCTCTGTTCCCCCTGGTTCTCATGGGGTCTTCTCCATCCTATAATCCTGGGTGGCTTTACTGACCTCCTTTCCTCTTCTGTATCTATAATAAGGATATTGCCCCCAAGGTTATCTCCTTGTCCTTCCTCTCTTCTTACCCCATGATGTGTTTCTTGCCCATGCCTACAGGTAAATCCTTTCATGAGGATACCGCCTAAGTCAATAATATTCACGCTCTCTAATCTTGGCAGCTTCATATTTCTGGACTGCCTGGCACATATCTCTGCGTGGGTTGCCTTTAGGACCTCAAACTCATCACATTCAGCTTGGTCCTGCCTGCAAGATATGCCGGGAGCTCACCTTTGGAAGAAGGCAACCAGAGGGGGCCCTTCTGCAGCAACCATGGAGCGAGGGCTGGCCAGACCAGTTCGGGCAGGTGCCCTCCTCGGGAGAAGGAGGCAACCCGAAACCCAATCAAAGCCAACATAGAAAACTCCAGTCGGCTCCAGACCTGCGTTCATAGCCCAGGAAGCTCTGATGTCGCAGATCAACACGTGGTCCGTCCAGGTCCTAAACCAGACAGAAGCATCTGGAATAAAGTGAAGGATGCCCAAAGCAAAGTCCAGGTCGGTGCGTAAAGGGGCAGACAGAAACTCCTCAGGGGGACCAGGACACTACAGAAAGCTAGAGCAGAAGAGCCACAGGCATTACATATATGGTGGGTGGGTTTAAAGAGACTAACGGGGGGCGCCTGGGTGGCGCAGTCGGTTAAGCTTCGGACTTCAACCAGGTCACGATCTCGCAGTCCGTGAGTTCGAGCTCCGCGTCGGGCTCTGGGCTGACGGCTCAGAGCCTGGAGCCTGTTTCCGATTCTGTGCCTCCCTCTCTCTCTGATCCTCCCCCGTTCATGCTCTGTCTCTCTCTGTCCCAAAAAAAATAAATAAAACGTTGAAAAAAAAAATTAAAGAGACTAACGGTCAGTATTTACATAAGAACCCGACTCTGGGAGGGCAGATCAATTCCGGACACCACTCACTAGGAAGGGGCAGCTTCAGATGGACACCAACCCATTTTCGACTTTCATCGTTCTGGAGTCCAGAGAAGGCTCAGCTTGCCGGGAGCCGACACCACTTGGCAGCTGGGATTGGCAAGGTCTGGTGAAACTCCCCCTCCCGAAATAGGATTCATGTTCAGAGACAGCCCCACACCAGCCTGCCTCCAGATTTCCCTTTCTCTAATGAAGGCTTGGAATCATCTTTGACTCTCCAAAGTCATACCCCTTCCCTCCCTCGGTTGTCAAGGTGCAGCCGCTTGTTAATCTACGCACATCCCACCGTGTTCCAAAGAGGATTTGAAGTAGCTCGAAAACAAGTAAGTGAGGGAAAAGGGGAGGGCACATGAGGAAGAGGAAAATAAGATAAAGACAGGAATCTGACACAAAACACGTGTGCCGCGATGCCCCTCGCGGGAGATCTGGACACGCAGTTTGGAGATCTGAGCACCTAACACAACGAGGCAGCCGTGCTCCGTGTTACTAATCACCATGGCCCAGAGAGGAAACCAAGGAGTTGTTCAAGAGAAGCATGGCGATCCTTGGTACCGAGACCTAGGAAAGGAAGCACTCGTGAAGTTTCAGACCGAAAGCCCGCGACGACGTGGGAAAGAACGGGAAGGATCGTAAGGCTACGCCTCACGTCCCTCGGGGTAGGTGCATGACATACGACCAGAGCACTGCTCGGGAAGACGTTATTCGATTGTAGCTTCTTTCTTTAAGTTGACACTTGCCTCCACCTTCACTTTTCATGACTTTCTTCCTTAAGCCACCCCCCACCTGCTCCCCTGGGTCCGTCCTGTACCAGCACCAGTAACCCCTTAATCCACGGCACACCGCCTGTCTCCACTTCCTCACAAACATGGCCCCGTGAGGCATACCTCACCCCCTTCACAGGCCTGGTACTCCCCAACCCCCACGCCAGCCTCCCCTTCTGCTGCCTGGATCACTCACTCCGCCCAAAATGCCCGCACTGTCTCACTTCGTGAGAAATGTGTAATGGTTGATTTCATGTGTCCGCTTGGCTGGGCCACGGTGGCCAGATGGTTGGTCAAACATTCTCTAGATGCTCCTGTTAAAGTATTCTTTTGGGTAAGATCTACATTCAAAGCCGTGGACTTTGACTAAAGCAGATTGCTCTACATCATGTGGGTGGGCCTTATCTAATCAGCTGAAGGTCTTAAGAAAAAGGCTGAGGTCCCCACCCCCGTCACTAAAGAGAGACCCAAACTGCAATTTTTTCTCGACTCTCCAGCCTTGTTGGCCCTACCCTGCAGATCTCAGATTCGCCATCTCCTCCCGCCGCGTAAGTGAATTTCTTAAAATCAGTCTCTACCTCTCCCTCCACATACATACACACATCCTATCGGTGCTGTTTCTCTGAAGAACCCAGACTAACACATTCTCCTGGCTCCTTCTCTCTCCAGTACTCCCTTCTACCATTCTTGTTGGTTAAACTCTGATCCATGCTTTTCTGGGGGGGTGGGGGGCACCTCCCGATTCCTTGCGACACGTGTGTGACCGGCCCCCTTTCCCTTCCCAGGATGTCTTGTGCCTCTCTCTGCGATGAGCTACAGTTATGCTCTGCCTGCCTAAAAATGATCAATTTCTGGCTCACGGCTTTGATGGTGCAGCAGCCCCATGAAGGCCGAGGTTCTTGGCCCGGAGTTAGACACCCAGTGAATATACAAAGACACTCAGGGAATTTCCCCATCAAGACCCACTTGCAAGTGTATCTTCCCAGAGCACACATCAACTGTATCCCAAATCTACATTTTGTAAAGGAAATTTAGAGCAAGACAGGCGATGTTCGTTTAGCGATTCAGTCGTAAAAGTGAATAAAGGACACGGAAATTTCCGACGCATTTTTCGGCACCACTGGGTCATCGTACACGGGGGCAAACTAGGATTTCCTCTTTCGTGGATGAATGAAAACTCTATGTGGCGAGACAAAGAGAATCTGAGAGAACCAAAATTCATTGCTCCCACCAGAAGCCCAGGCAAGGTCCCAGCGTGTGCAGTCACCTAGCGGCCTGCGACACTCCCCCATCCCCCCACCCCACCCCCGCAGACGGGCCATCAGGAGTCGCCTGGCCGCTCTGTCCGGCTGTGCAAACCGCATGCCGATCTTCCTGCTGGGGGAAGGGGAACCAAGGCAACGAGCAGCCGTGCAAATCTCCGCCCGGCAGCCAAGCTTGCAGCCTCGCCCCTGCAAGTTCGGCTCAAAGGCTCCTTTCGAAGCGACAGCCTTGGCGCCTCGTGGAGAGTGTGGCCCGCCACGGAGGGCGTGAAATTAACAATGCATACTTAGCATTTAGGTACCACTGGCAGGTCGGCCAAATCAGCAGGACTTGAGTTTCCGATTTCTTCCAGGGGTTGTTTCCCAGAGAGATTTCGCGTGGAGCTGCTGATAATGAAGCCAGGGCTCAAGGGAAGCGGCGAGGCACGAGTCAGCCTCCTGGCAGGGGCCGAGAGCAAAAACCAGCCGGAGTCTGGTCCCAGAGACGCACAACGTGTGCGGCCATCGACGAGCAAGGGAGGGCGGGGGGCTGGCAGTTCCGGGCCCGCCGCCCCTGATCCAGCCTGCTTCTTAACTGAAGATGAAAAGCGTGGACGGTAGGATCTTCAAGTCCCCTTCGGGTCAAACTGAAGTCGCAGGCACTTCCTTTCGGCCGAATGGAAGATTCGGGCAGAGTCCATCAGCTCTCGGGACTGTTTTTCATTCGTGCCTCACGCACCAACCTCAACCGCGAGGTCACGGCTTCTTTCCTGGGCTCTGAGTGCCCGTGTCCAGGCAGGCGGGGCCCCCGAGAAGGGACACGTAGAATTCTAGCACATTCAGGCAGGTCTGGACCCTTTGATTGGCTGTCCGGCCGGCAACAAACAGAAGCGCACCAACGGCTTTCGGATGCTGGTCCTGTGCGTGGAGGGTGTTTATTCTTCATTCAGGTCATCGCTGCCCTGCCGCGCGCCTGGGTCCCTGCTGCCCAGGAAGGACAGATAGCTGATAGACACTGACAGCATTTAGGTTCTTTGCAGAGGAGACCATCCGCAGTGGCCGGTCTCCCCCCTCCCCGCCCCCAGCGCTCCACACCAGCAGATCTGTGGTTTCCACGGCCTCCCCAATTCCAGGTGGAAACGTCGAGACACCCATCGCTGGGAGGACAAGCCTCAGAAGCACGTAAAGTAGAAGCTCTTTGGAAATGCCTCCTCCCCACCTTCCCCATCGGCGCAGAGAGGAATGACTGTCCCCTGCAAACCCCCACCTCGTCAGATCCGCAAGGACCAGACCACCAGGGCTCCCTCAGACCACAAGCACCATGGTGTGCTAGGGTTGAGGGACTAAGCTCTTGGACCCAAGACATAAATAGAATTGTGTTGAGAGGGACACCTGGGGAGGTTCCTCGAAAGAGAGACAGACCACGGAGCAGAACTCCTTTGCTCTGACTCCCTCTCCCTTCTCCCCGGAAGGTGCATGAGAGCGCCGGCGGTCCAGCAGCCCACCTGGGCCATGAGGTGACCTGAAGAATGGGTGCCCACAGTGGGAGGTGCGGCGCTGAAGGCGGGAGGTGCCTCGGCCCTGAGGTCGGTGCCCCACAGCGGCCTGGCCCCATCCGCCCCTGAACCTCCGTGAGAGGAGAATCAACTTCCATTTGAGAAGATTCACAGTCCATTTGAGTCTTCCGTCAACTGTCACCAAACGCAGTCCTAACCGCTGAGCCACCCGATGCAACGGTCACACGCGGGGGGGCGCGAGCCAGCCCGCCTCTTCTGTGAGCTGGAGCGGGTGTTGGTGGCATTCTAAAGGGTCCCCCCACCTGCTCCGCTCCGGGGTGACCACGACCAGGCCACATCCTGCTCGGTGCTCCTCCACGGCCCCGCCTTCCCCTCCTTCCCAGGCGGGCGGACCCTGAACTCCGTCAGCGCCTGGCTTTTGCCCTGTGTCTTTAGTTTTTACCGGGACGGGTGTGGGCCCCTTGTACAGGCAACAAGAAGGTGCTAGAATCGGAATCGGAACGGAGGTGTGAGAGGCGCAAAGCTGGGGCACGCAGGAAGGAGACGGTACACAATAGATGAAGCGGATAAATAAGGAACAGGGGCCCTTTGAAAAAAAATACGCTGCAAGTGACAGGAGGTAAGGATTGTTACCATGGTGACGCGGGGCTTGGGGCTGGGACCGCAGAGCTCTGGCTGTGAGCTTGTGTTGAAAACGAAACGCAAAGAGAGGAGGAGCCCGGCAGAGGCTCCCAACCAGCCGTGGAACCCCTGGCTCCCTCCTCTCCCACCTCTGCCTGCCCAAGACAGATTAAGACCCTCGAAGCCCAGCAGGGCGCAGGATACCCTGACCCTTGACCCTCCAGGCCCTTCAGTGAGCACAGGACTGACTTTTGTATGTTTGGAAAAGAGAGGGCCGGGCCAGAGAGTTCCAGCCATGCTCTCCCACCGTGAGCCTCTGGGGTTGGTCTCTTCTGGGTCCGCCATTTGGCATCAGGCTTCCCTCTCTGCCCTACTGCTGGGGAAAGGAATCTCACTCTCCCTGCCTGCCTCCTTATCTTTCCATTTTATTTTTGGCACCAGAGTCCCCGATTATCAAAGGCTGTGCGTCAGGAGTGAAAACTCGGTGAGGACCGGCCTCGGACCCGCAGGTATGAACCGAGGCCTCCTCGGGAACATTCCTCGGGCTCCGTCCCTGGGCATCCCGCTAGCTGCTCAGGTCTGCAGGGGAGAGGCCGGGGCCAGCCCCTCACGCAGTTTGCACCCGGCGGGTCCCTCTCACTCTCCTACC
The DNA here is from genome assembly GCF_022079265.1 of Lynx rufus. NCBI lineage: Eukaryota > Metazoa > Chordata > Mammalia > Carnivora > Felidae > Lynx > Lynx rufus. The sequence goes on from NW_025814840.1 coordinate 18,318,244, forward strand.
CCCATTTCTACCCCCTCAGCCATATACCCTGGTGAGCCCCGGCTTAGGCCACCACCCACAGTCTCTGCTACGGGGTCACCTCATACCTTGCCACTACAGCTGTTCGGCAGGCTCCCCCTGGCTCTCAACATTCAGTTTCCTTCCACCCACAAATGAGCATGCTCCCTAGCTCTCCCTGCCCTGATGCATGATCCCGTTTCTTTAAGGCCATGACCTCCGGATGTTGCCGCAGGCTGCAATTATGTTGCAGAGTCCCATAGGCCGACCGGTGGGAAGGGCCCCTCTCCTTCTGCTCTCCTTTGGCCTCCCTGGGATGGCTACCTTTTACCAAGATCTCCCCTGGCTATTTGTCTGGGAGGGAAGAGGCGGGACCCTCATACTGGATGGTGACTAGCCCTTTGCGTCAAACCAGAGGACTTCCACTCGGCCTTCTGTCTGCAGGGGAGTAGGGATTTACTCTCCGTCATAGCCGCCTCCTCCCCTACCCCAGGGACCTCAGCGGTGTGAATGGTACCCCTTCAGTTTCTCTGGAATTTCTCGTGGCTGAGGCTAGACGGTAGAATGGGTGCAATTTAGGAGGCCACGCAGACATCACAGCCTCTCAAAATTGCTAATAATTTTCTGGGAAGCAATACTGAATCACGATTATAACGCCTATGAATTAAAGGGTCTGTCGTTTAGGAATCCGTACCAGGATTGGCCCATGCCACTAATTCGTTGAACGTCTTACAAACCAGAAACTTTTCTAAACAAATTCCTGTATGTTTATACGGCTAGGTACCTTTTTTAAGACACCGAAATCCTACGGGTCTAAACAAGCTGGCTGGGCATATTGGTCGGAAATTCACTTGCTTCTAATGGAAACCTAATTAAAGGGCCTTCAAAAACTCAAAAACGAGTGCTGATGGTGCTCACATGTCACAGAGTCTGAGCCTGGGCAGTCCAGGTTGGAGCACCTGCTCAACAAATCTTTGGAGACCAAGTGTCATCCTAACTTCCTCTTTCGCCATCCCCAGCATGTTGATAATTCACCCTTAAGCTTGTTGCCTCTTAGCACAACATGGCTGCAGCACCTCCAGACCTCACACCCATGTTTTTGGCCAGAAACATGAAGGAAGAACAAAAAAGGAAGGAGACGCCAGAATCAGGAAAATAAATCTTTTTAGAAACTCTCAAAAAAAATCTTTTTAACCAAACAAAACATTTTTATTTGGCTCATCAGAGCCTAAGTCTGGAAACCACCTGTGGAGAATCATCGCACGGGGATGGGGACTGATGGTTGACAATTCTAACACTGTCTCTGTGTCAGAAGAGCTGGCCGTATTGATAGGGTTAAAAATATTCACAGCTCAGAGAAATAGAAAGAAATAAAAAGGTGGCCCCCAGGGGGAGAGTACAGAGCTTCCTCGCATCTCTCTAGGTATAAGAAAATCCAGAAACCCATGGGAAGCGAGGGATCCGGGGCTGGGCCACTGGACAGAACTGTATTGAATGGCCGTTCCTAACAACAAGGAATTCTGAGAAAACAAGTATTTTTAGCTACTGCCCAGAATATAACTAGGATTTATGTAGTTTGAAAAAGGGGGGGAGGGGAGGGTGATGGGAGGGGGGGAGGGGGCCATTAGAGGAACGGAATGAATATTGGGTAGGCAGCTAACATTGCCTACCAGGCGTGGGATTAGGACATATTTTATCTTTCTGGGTCTCGGTTCCTTCAGTTATGAAATGAGTGTTGGGCTAGATATAAAAATACCAACATTTTTCATCCAAGAGCTCCGAATAGTAGATGATACCCAACTCTTCACCCCATTCCCATTTCAGAGAGAAAGCCCACAAAAGAACCACAGAATTTCACCGAGCGCTCATATTTAATACCGAGGGGCACCTGGGTGGCTCAGTTGGTTAAGCATCCGACTCTTGATTTCCGCTCAGGTCACAATCTCACGATGGGCGTAGCGCCTGCTTGGGATTCTCTCTCTCCCTCTCAATCTTCCCCTCCCCTGCTCACTGGCTCCCTCCCTCTCTCAAAAAAATAAAATAAAATGAAATAAAATAATAAATATTTTTTAAAAAAGGGAAAACTCATGAGCTTTTCATTCTAGGTCACATGTTAGTATAAATACAATCATAAAATATAAAAATAATGTTCTTAATCTACAAGTAAAATGGGTAGATGTTTGTCCTGTGACCTTGCACACACACCCCCTGCTCAGGGCACGTGTGCACAAGCTTGAGAAACTCTTACATGCAATGCTAAGCATGACGGGAGTTTCCAGTTTCCACCATGGAAGGCTTGTGAGCCAGGCATTTGGAGATCAATGCGGAACGGGGGAGAGCAGTTGGCTGGTCCCGCTGAGGTCTGACCTCGAGCTTCCTTTAAAAAAACAATAGACCAGACGGTCTCGATGGATGTGCACAAAAACACAGCAGCTGTCCTCCGGGTCCCAGAAGTTGGATCACCGCCTCATAAAAGCCCACCGCTTTGGCTGATGCTCTGTTGGTTGGAGACTTCTTGATTTGATGTCGCAAATAGCGATGGCCTTATTCACCGAATGACCGATGGCCTTGTTCCCCAGCTGCGCGGGTAATACCCAAGAAACACCTGCTCAGGTTTCCTCAAGCCCGGTGTCAGAGAACCACATCTGAAGGCTCGGCTTCTACTTACTTGGCCCACTCCCCTTAGTTCCTTCCTTCCCATCCACACACCCTGGAGGAACTGTTGCAGGGGGTCCTGGGGACAGGAGTGGGGGGTGAATGCGCCCCTCCCCGGGTGCATTCCGCCTTACCTGATGGAATCAAGTCAAGCTCGTCGTGCGAGGCTACCTCAAAACGTAGTCATCTCTCCCCAAGGTGAAGCGTTGTTTAAATACCCATTTTAGGTACTCGTGATGATAAGAAACCATTGATTTTGAGAAGAGGAAGGTCCATAAATATTCTTCGAAACTGTGTTGCACAAGACCATGGGGGAAGGGAAGGAAGAACAAAAAAAAAAATTTAGAGAGGGAGGGAGCCAAACCATAAGAGACTCTTAGAAACTGGGAACAAACTGAGGGTTGATGGGGGGTCGGAAGGAGGGCAGGGTGGGTGATGGGTATTGAGGAGGGCACCTGTTGGGATGAGCACTGGGTGTTGTATGGAAACCAATGTGACGATAAATTTCGTATTAAAAATAATAAATAAGTAAACTGTGTTGCACAGAACATCCGGGAGACGCCAAGAGGATACTGGGGTAGGGTCGGGGGAAGTTACCCTGGGGAGAGACCCAGAATTCTGTGGAACCCCTCAGGCAGGCTCTCCATGCATATCTTCATGCTAGAGACTCCGAGAAATTCTGTAGGAGGGAGACCTATTTAACTTCAGTGAGCCCAGAATTTCCTAAACTCAGAGAGATGGACGTGGAACTCTTTTTCGTCGCTCCCCCGTTGACCACAGAAGGAATGTGTTTTTGAGAACCACCGCTTTAGGAGCTACCGCTTAGGCTGGCGGGACTTTTGTGGCCATTGATCCATTGTCACACATGTTGCGCAAGCTCCCACGAAGCCTTCTCTCCTGTCTGAGATTATGAAAGGAAAAGCCACGGGCTGTGTATTTTATTCTCGGCAGATGTTCTGCCGCACAGCGCCTTGCATGAACTCTCTCTTATTTTCCCCCACCTGCAAAGCAAGGGGGCCAATACTCACCATACAAAAACATAGTGGAAGAAGTTACTCGTAAGGTGTTTTAAGAAGGAAATGCCGATCGCTTATCGAAGGGACGTGTGGCAAAGAAAGAACGAGAGAGAAGCTGGGGCAGACGTCAGTCTCATAGATACACTCGGACTGTGGGTGACATACATCCTCGGTTGCCCGGTTCCTAGCTACCTTCTCTGCAACAACAAAGTACATATGCGTGAGTTTTTAATGCCCTTTAAAAGTAACAAAAAATGCCCTTTAAAAGTAACAAAAACCAGAAAGGGGCTGAGAGTAACATCAGGTGCTGCTCCGGGTGTGTCAGGAAAGACTCCCCCCACCCGCAATCCGATCGAATGAGATTGGATGGAGGATGCTACAGAGGTGCCTGGCAGTGGGGTGCCTCTCAATCTGGGGTGCCGGCAGCAGGAAGCCACCGGGAGGTAGAGGAAAGCAGATGGACGAGGCACAGACAGAGGACAGGGTGATGCTGGCGAGGTCACTGCCCACGGGAATCCCTTCTCCTTTTTCCTGATTTGGAGGGGCGGTAGAAAATAAGAAGTTCTAGTTCATGAAATTTAAGGCAGCCATTTATCTCGGAGCCCTTTCAAGTCCTCTTTTTTTTTATTCTTTTTTTAAAATGTTTATTTATTTTTGAGAGAGAGAGAGTGTGTGGGGGGGGGGCGGTCAGAGAGAGACAGAGACACAGAATCCGGGGCAGTCTCCAGGCTCTGAGCTGTCAGCACAGAGCCGGACGTGGGGCTTGAACTCGAGCCGTGAGATCGTGACCCTGAGCCGAACGAAATCAGACACTTAACCGACTGAGCCACCCAGGCACCCCTCAAATCCTCTTAAAGCAAAAAGGTCAGGGATGAATGAGTAATAAACACAAGGGACAAAAGGAGCTAGCATGGAAGGGCACGGGACACCAGGTCAGAAGATTTGGGTTCAAACTCGAATCCTAGCAGCTAAATCCTGCCCTGCCTGGGATCCCCACGCTTCCCAAGGCCTCGATTTCCACATCTGTGCCATGAGGGTAATGCACATTTCCCAGAGGCTCGTGAAAAGCAGTTGCGATCCCACGGGCACACATTTACTGTCTCCCCACAGGCTACAGTAAGTGGGGTGAGGGGTTTCCTGTCACCTCCTTACCTGCTGTCCATCACCAGACGGAGGTGAGGAAAAGCTGAAGTGAGGTTTAAAACACAGCAGCCCTCCCAGGAGTGGTTTACATCGTTTCACATCACTCGTGGCAACGCCGTCCTGCTGCTAAAGACCATAATCATCTCGATGCTTTTTCTGCTTTCAAACATAAATATTTTAGAATGGGGAACATTACAAGCAGCCAATTCTTTAAAACCTCCCACGTGAGGAAAGCAGCTAGTGAAAGAGATTTGGTAACACATGAACTGTGCTGAAAACATTGAAACATAATGAAGCTACCAGCCGCTTCCTGAACTTTCCCACTATGCGGGCTTCTGATTTTACTACTTCCTTTTACGTCTGCTCAATGACAGGCTTAAAAAAAAAAAAAACCTACATTTTCAAAGATAACTAAGGTTAGCATTTTGATGTATTTCCTTTTCATCAAGAACCAAAGGTAAGGGGTGAGCTAAAGAGCTAAAGAGTTAGCTGATGGGTTGAGGGTGATGTGGTCCCTTCCCCGAGAGAACCAGAGTCCCTTTCCTCGGTTCTCCCCCAGGCTCTCTCTTATCTCTCTTATCTGGAATCAGATAAAAAGCCATTCTATGAGGCCACGGCTTTCAGTTACCATCAACGCACAGGCGATTCCTGAGTCCTCCTCTCCAGCCTCCCCTCTCAGCTCGCGCCCGTCCGCCGGCAGATGCTCGACACCTGCACGATCTCAAAATGACACGCGTCCAAGGTAACACTTTGCTCTCCCGCCGCCAACTCAATCCTCCTCTGGGTATCCAGTCTCAAGTCATCCTTCTGGACATGCCAGAAATCTGACAGTGGTCTTGGAGCCCTTCTTGCCTTCCCCTGGGGAGCGTGTTCTACCCGTAACCAAGTCCTGTTGAGTTTGCTGCCTACCTAGCTTCTGGAATAGTGTGCTTCTTGCCACTCACACGTATTCCACCCTGGTCCGAGCTGCAATCATGTCTCGCGTGGGCCGTTATAAAAGCCTCCTTCAGGGGCGCCTGGGTAGCTCAGTCCGTTGAGCGTCTGACTCTTGATTTCGGTTCAGGTTGTGTGATCCCTGGGTCATGGGATCGAGCCCCACAGCAAGCCCTGCGTCAGGCTCCATGCTGAGCATCGAGCTCCTTGAGATTCTCTCTCTCTCTCTCTCTCTGCCCCTCTATTCTGCTCATCCTCTCGCTCTCTCTCTCTCTCTAAAATAAAAAAAAAAAAAATTAAGCCTCCTTCACTTGCCTTTCTGCACCCAGTAGGTTTCCCTCCATTCCACAGTAGATAACACAGCCATAGCCATCTTTTTTAGAACATAAAATTGTATGATCACATTTTATACACACACACACACACACACACACACACACACTTAAGAGCCTCCTTTTTTATTGAGGTATAATTAACATATGACATTATATTAGTTTCAGACATAATGATTCAGGGTCTATGTGATCACTGTGGCAAATCTAGTTAATATCCATCACCATACACAGTTACAAAAAAATGTTTTTTCTTGTGGTAAGAACTTAAAAAATCTACTCTCTTAGCAGCTTCCAAATGCTCAATAGAGCATGATGAACTGTAGCCACCATGCTATATATCGCATCCCCAGACTTATTTATTTTCCAGCTGGAAGTTTGTACCTTTTGATTCCCTTCACCCATTTCACAACGCCCCGCCCCTGCCTCTGGCAACCACCAATCTATTCTCTGTTATCTACGAACTTGTTGGGTTTTGTTTTTTTTTAATGCCACATATGAGTGAGATCATAGGGTTTTTGTCTTTGTCTGACTGATTTAGCAAAATGCCCTCAAGTTGCATCCGTGTTGTCTCAAAGGGCAAGCTTTCATTTCAAGAGCATTTTTCTCTTTGTTCTAATAAAAATTCCTTCCTGTTATTCATACGATAAAGACCAAAATCCCTAAGGGGGCTGTGTGGACTCCTTGAGGACAGAGATTGTGTCCTTTCTTTTTCTGCCCTGCCCTATATTCCTAGTACTTGGCACAGGCTGCCACAGTGAAATATTAATGGCAGATATTTCCAAAGGGGGCCGTGTGGCCTTGGGAAGATGTCTGTAGCCCTCTACCGTGGGGCTCAGTTACTCCTTCTGTAAAATGGGCATGGTAACAGTGCTTCCCAGGAGACTGTAATTACAAAAGCTGCGCAGCTCTGTTGTCAATGTTTTCTTGCACAAAAGTTCATGCAATGCACCTGAACCCTTTAAATATACTGTTTTTGATTTCTGCATTGTTTCAACTATATGTATTTTAGCCTTATCAATATTTCGAAGTACCAACTGTGCACCCAGAATTGTCCAACGTGTAATGGTTATGATTTGTGTCCAGGAAACTTACAATCGCGTATAACTGATATTAATCCCAATGGAATCAGATAACAATATTTAGGTCTTCTGAGGTACATACATTCATTTGTTATGTACCTCTCTTTTTAAAGTGCCAACCTAGGTAAGAAGTCTCTATTATCTCCACTCTACAGATAGAGAACTGGGAGCAAGGAGATGTGGCATGACGTGCCCAAGGGCAGAGAGTCCGAAACAGAAGAGGGAATGATACTCATAATAATTTGCATTTGTGAAGCGCTCTTCCTCCTGAAAAATCCAAAGCTCTTAGCAACGCACCATGGAATCCGTCATTACAAAAATGCTATGAGGTTAAACAACAAGTATTGATATCCCTAAGAGAGAAAAGTTTTAAAATGTAGTTGTGTCGCTAACTTCATAACCACGCAGTTAGATTGGATCGAAAAATCGTATTTTGCATCGCACTCGAACAGGGATTATTAGGAACTCAGAGGGAGTTCCAAGGCAGAGTGAATTGCTGAGTCAGGGTTCTCCCAGCTACGTCTCTTGCTTTCTGCTCCCTGAGGTTAAACCAGAACAAAAGACACAGGATATGCATTGAAGGGAATGCGTGTGAATTTGGAGTCAGTCAAACATGACTGTTTCTACTTAGCACTGTGATCTTAGGCAAGTAACTTAGCCTTGAATAACCCTCTTTTCTCATTAGAAGAATAGGTGTAATAACTCCACTACATATGGAAATTAAATATGAAAAAGAAAGAAGGCATCCGGCGTGGTGTCTGGACCAAAGGGTTGTTTAACAGTGGCTGATATTGACACTTGTATCTATCAGTGATAATAAATGGTTTCTTCCATTTTTAAAACGTCGTAAGCAAATGGCCAAGTTAACTAGGCAAGAAATTCTGAAGACTAAACATGTGCATGGAATTCGGGTAAAAGTGAAGATGGGGGTCAGTTGAGACTGATTAGCAAGCTCCCTCCTTCTACGAGCTCCCAAATTTTCATGGGAGGGCCCACTCCAGTTCCAATGGCAGATCTGGGGCCAAAGCTGAAGGGGGCTTTCTCCAGGTTGGACCTCAAAGATAGGGAGCAAACATGGAGAAAGATGGCAGAATCTTTCACGTCAATCCAGAGAATACGTCAAAGAACAAAGCCATAACAAGTTCTAAACCTTGGGGATCTGCAGGAGATGTCCCTGGGGGAATATTCCTAGGGAGTAATGATTAAAGAAGAAGCTGAATCAAAATGCTTTTCTGAGAACACTAAAGCCAAACCTTCCCTGGAAGACAACCAGGAAACTTCCACACCACCCAAGATGTAGCACATTGTCTGAATCTCCATCTGTTAGGGAAACTCCTATTAGGCAAACAGAATGCCTCCTTGAAAACACTAAAATCTTTGGTGGGCAGAAATGGGCACTCCACAGTTTACTGCTTACTGCCAAATAGTTCAATCCCATGCATTTGTCTTAATATCTTGCTGAGAATGGAAGTTTCAGGGAATCAAGTCCAGGAGAAAGAATCACTTTGGAGGTGATGGCACCATTTGGCGGGAGTCCACGGAACCAATACACCATGAACATCAAGGAGGGAGTCAGTGAAAGCCCAGGAGGCTGCATCACGGACCAGAAACTTCCTCAGAGTGTGAAGGACTTTTTCACATAATTTAAGCTGGAAATTGTTTTCTTGTCAAGCAATTAAAGAAGAAATAAGAAAAAGAAATAAAAAGCATCCAAATCAGAAGGGACAAAGTAAAATGATCTCTCTCTCTGCAGATGACACAATCTTATATGCAGAAAACCCTAAAGATTACACACACACACGCACACACACACAATTATTAGAATAAATGAATTCAGCAAAGTTGCAGGGTACAAAATCAACACACAAAAATCAGTGGCATTCTTACATATTAACAATGAACCATTAAAAAAGGAAATTCAAAAAACAATTCCATTTCCTGTAGTATCAAAAAATAAAATAATATAAAATGCTTAGGAATAAACTTAGCCAAGGAGAGTTGTCCACTGAAAACCACAAAATGTCTCTGAAAGATAGTATCTTCTAAAGAAGATACAAATTAGTAGAAAGATATCCAGTGTTCATGGATTGGAAAGCTTAATATTGTTAATATGATAGTACTAATCGAAGTGATCTACCAGGGCAGTGCAATCACTATCAATATTCCAATGACAATTTCTGCAGAAATAGATAAATCCGTGCTACAATGCATATGAAAACTCAAGGGACAAAACAGTCTTTAAAAAGAAGAAGGAGGGGCGCCTGGGTGGCGCAGTCGGTTAGGCGTCCGACTTCAGCTCAGGTCACGATCTCGCGGTCCGTGAGTTCGAGCCCCGCGTCAGGCTCTGGGCTGATGGCTCAGAGCCTGGAGCCTGTTTCGGATTCTGTGTCTCCCTCTCTCTCTGCCCCTCCCCCGTTCATGCTCTGTCTCTCTCTGTCCCCAAAATAAATAAACGTTAAAAAAAAATTTATAGAAAGAAGAAGGAGGGGCACCTGTGTGGCTCAGTCGGTTAAGCATCTGACCCTTGATTTCAACTCAGTTATGACCTCATGGTTCGTGAGTTTGAGCCTTGAGTCAGGCTCTGAGCTGACTATGCAAAGCTTGCTTGGGATTCTCTCTCTCCCCCTCTCTCTCTGCTCCCCTCCACTTGTGCGTGCACGCATGCACATGCGCGCTCTCTCTCTCTCCATCTCAAGTAAATAAACTTCAAAAAACTTTTTTAAAAGAAGAAGAAAATTGGAGGGCTCACACTTTAAAACTTATTACAAAGCGATGGTAATCAAAATAGTATGGTTCTGGCATAAAGACAGACTTACAAACCAATGGAATGGAATAGAGAGCCCAGAAATAAAATCTCGCATATGGGGTCAAATGATTTTCTTTTTTTTTTTTTCATGTGTATTTATTTTCAGAGAGAGAGAGAGAGAGAGAGAGAGTGAGCACATGAGTGTGAGTTGGTTAAGGGCAGAGAGAAAGAATCCCAAGCAGGCCCCTTGCTGTCAGCACAGAGCCCAACTTGGGGCTCGATCTAATGAACGATGAGATCATAACCAGAGCTGAAATCAAAAGTCAGACACCCAACTGACTGAGCCATCCAGATGCCCTGATGGTCAAATCATTCTCAACAAGAATGCCAAGACCATTCCATGAAGAACGGGCAGTCTACAACAAATGAGGCTGGGAAAACTGGATATCCACAGGCAAATGAATGAAGCTGAATCCAGACCTTACAGTGTACTCAAAAATTGACCAAAAAAAGGGGCGCCTGGGTGGCGTAGTCGGTTAAGCGTCCGACTTCAGCCAGGTCACGATCTCGCGGTCCGTGAGTTTGAGCCCCGCATCAGGCTCTGGGCTGATGGCTCGGAGCCTGGAGCCTGTTTCCGATTCTGTGTCTCCCTCTCTCTCTGCCCCTCCCCCATTCATGCTCTGTCTCTCTCTGTCCCAAAAATAAATAAAAAACGTTGAAAAAAAATTAAAAAAAAAATTGACCAAAAATGTACCATAAATGTAACTATAAGAGCTATAAACCATAGAACTCCGAGAAAAGACAGGGGGAAAGCTCGTGACATTGCATTTGGTAATGATTTCTTGGCTATGATACCAAAAGCACAGGCAACAAAAGAAAAACCTTAATTGGACCCCATCAAACTTTAAAACTTCTGTGCATTGAAGGATAGAGTCAATAAAATGGAATGCCAACCCTCTCAATGGAGAAAATATTTGCAAATCATATATCTGATAAAGGGTCAGTATTCAGAATATACAAAGAACTCCTGCAACTTAACAACAAAACCAAATAACCTGATTAAAAATGGGCAAAGGATTTCTCCAAGGAAGATAAACAAATGGTCAATAAGCACATGAAAAGATACTCAACTTCACCAACCTCTAGCGAAATGCAAATTGAAACTGCGGTATTTTTATAAAGGAAAAAGAAGGAAGGAAGGAAGGAAGGAAGGAAGGAAGGAAGGAAAGAAATAACCAGTGTTGATGAGGATATGGAAAAATTAGAGCCTTTATGCTCTGCTGTTAAGAACGTAAAATGATGCAGCCACTGTGGAAAACAGTTTTCCACAAGAAGTTAAACCTAGAATTACTCTACGATCCAGAAACTCCACTTCTGGGTATATAACCAAAAGACATGAAAGCAATAATTTGAACAGATATTTCTACCCACATATCCATAACAGCCTTATTCATAATAGCCAAAGTGTGGAACAACCCCAGTGGCCCTCAGTGCATGCATGGATAAACAACATGTGATATAGGCACGCAATGGAATGCCATTCAGCCTTAAATAGACTCTGAAATGTTGACACTTGCTACAACATGGATGAATCTTGAAGACATCACGCTAAGTGAAATAAGCCAGTCACAAAAGGACAAATACAATTTGAGTCCACTTGTATGAGGTACCTACAGGAGTCAAATTCATAGAAACAATAAACATCGAATAATGGTTGTTAGGAGCTAGAGGAACAGGGAAATAGGGGGACAATTGTTTAATGGGTACAGAGTTTCAGTTTGAGATGATAAAAATAGTTCTTGAAATAAATAGTGGTCATGGTCACACAACATTGTCCGTGCACTTAATGCCAATAAGTTATGCACTTGAAATGGTAAATTTTATGTTATGTGTATTTTATTAGAATAAAAACAATGTAAGGAAACACTTAGGTGTAAATCTAACTAAACAGGTACAATACTTGTATACTGAAACAACACAATGCTGATGAAAGAAAATTTTAAAACATAGAAATATGTAGAGAAATATACTATGTTCATGGATTAGAAGAATCAACACAATAAAGATGTCAATTATCCCCAACCTGATATGTAGATTTATCATAATGCCTATCAAAAGCCCTTCAAGAGTTTTTATGAGTATAGATAAAGTTACTCTAAACTTTATAGAGAAAAGCAAACAAATTTGGAGAACCAACACAATGTTGGAAAAAAAGAATAAAGTTGGAGGAATCAGTCTACCCAATGTCAAGACTTCTAGCTACAGTCATCACGATTCTGTGGTATTGGCAGAAGCACAGACTTATAGATCAATGGAGCAAAACAGAGAATTCAGAAATAAACCTATACCAATATGCCCAGCTGGTTTTTGACAAAGGTGCAAAAAGCAATTCAGTGAGGAAGGATAGCTTTTTCAACGAATGGCGCGGGAACATTTGGACATGTAAGCATTTGAACCACCAGCAAAAAACAACACGAAGCAAAACAAAACCAACTCAAAACGGATCACAGAGTTAAGTGCGAAACACAAAACTATAGGAGAAAACCAGCAGGATCCAGAAGATTTCTTAGACTCAACTCTAAAAGCATGATCCATAAACAGAAAAAATTACACCTTTTTAAAAACTTTCAGCAGAACTGTAAACTTTTGCTCTGTGAAAGACCTTGCTAAGAAGGTGAAAAGACAAACTTCAGCCTGAGAGAAAATATTTGCAAACCATACATCTGACCAAAAAACCTAGCATCTGGGATATATAAAGAACTCAGCAGTAAAAAATAAACAAATCACTTTAAGAATGGTCAAAAAGTATGAAAACACATTTCACCAAAGAGGATACATGGGTGGCAAATAAACACAAGAAAAGCTGTTCGACATCACTAGCAATCAGGGGAGTGCCAATTAAAACCACAATGTGATATCACTCCACATCCATCAGAATGACTAAAAAAAAAAAAAGAAAGAAAGAAAGAAAAAGAAAAAAAGTGGTACAACTGGGTGGCTCAGTCAGTTAAGTATCTGACTTGGGCTCAGGTCATGATTTCACAGTTCGTGAGTTTGAGCCCCGCATTGGGTTGTCTGCTGTCAGCACAGAGCCTGCTTTGGATCTTCTGTCCCCCCACCCCACCCTGCCCTACCCTGCTTGTTCTCTCTCTCTCTCTCTTTCAAAATAAATAAATAAACTTTTAACGTTTATTTATTTTTGAGACAGAGAGAGACAGAGCATGAACGGGGGAGGGTCAGAGAGAGAGGGAGACACAGAATCGGAAACGGGCTCCAGGCTCTGAGCTGTCAGCACAGAGCCCGACGTGGGGCTCGAACTCACGGACCGTGAGATCGTGACCTGAGCCGAAGTCGGCCGCTTAACCGACTGAGCCACCCAGGCGCCCCATAAATAAACTTTTAAAAAGTCTATGTATCTACTACGTTTTTTCCTACACATTCATCTTACAATAGAGTTTAATTAAAAATTAGGCACCATAAGAGGGGCACCTGGGTGGCCCCGTCAGTTAAGCGCCCAACTTCGGCTCCGGTCGCGATCTCGCAGTTCGTGGGTTCGAGCCCCGACTCGGGCTCTGTGCTGACAGCTCAGAGCCTGGAGTCTGCTTCGGATTCTGTGTGTGTCTCTCTCTGCTCCTCGCCCACTCACACTCTCTCTCTTTCTCTCTCAAAAATAAATAAACATAAACAAAATTAGGCACCATAAGAGATTAACAACAGTAATTAATAAAATAAAATAATTATAATAAACTAATAAAAGTTATGTGAATGTGGTCTCTCTCTCTCTCTCAAAATATCTTCTTGTACCGCACTCACCCTTCTTGTGAGGATGTGAGATGAGAAAATGCCTGCGTGACGAGATGAAGCGACGTGAGTGACGGAGGCACCACAGCATTAGGGCTACTATTGACCTGACGATATGTCAAAGAAAGGATCATCTTCTTCCAATCCGCAGTTGGCAGTGGGTAATTGAAACCACAGGAAGTGAAACAGCAGATAAGGCGGGGGCGGGGGGGCGGGTAGTGTCTTACTCAAACTTACCTTGAATAAAAAGAAGACAGACCTGGAAAAATTCTTTGGCCTGATACTTGTCATATCATCCTGAGTTCCTAGCTCCCTGCTTCATGCGACAACCAATAAATGAATTAGGGCCTGGCCAACACAAGGGAGTCCTCTCTGATCAGCATTCTCAAAGACAGTCGGCACCCAAACACAGCAAAAGACCTTAATCCTTCCTGCCAAACAACCATCCTCCACCACGGGCGATCAGACGCTTGGAAAGCACTTTTTGATGAAGTCAGCGAGCAGAAAAAATGTGCGGGAGAGGATTTTACTACACGTCTGCACGCAAGCAGAGGGGTGGTGTGCTGAATCGGATCCAGGACAAAAGGATACAGGTCTCGTCGCGGTCGTATACAAAGAACAACAATCATGGGGGCTATTCGCCCTCTTGAAGGACGCCGGCATTGCCGGTCACCTTGGCCGGCAGAGCAGCTGCTCCGGTAGCCTGGGCACCTGTCACTCCGTCGGCCGTTGCTGAGAAGTCCAAGCAGGCACGCCTTCGACCCATGACTTGATGAAAAAGAGTTGCCTCCGGTTGCCTCCGCCCCCACGTCTCAGGAATCTGGATTAAGAAACGCTGAGGAAAAGAAGCGATTAGCGGAGGAAGACAACCCAAAAAGTTCATGATGGCAAAAGATGTGGGGCGGACCCGGGAGGCCACGGGAAAGCCAAAGTTGCCAGCACCTGGAACTCTGGAGCAGCGAGAAGAAAGTGAAGCAGACGGGCAGAGGGAGGTTGCAGGTGCCAGGAGAAGAGCCTGGAACCCTGAAGGAAACGGGGGGCTTAGGCAGGCCCTGGCACAGCCCACGGCAGCCTAACAGCTAACCCCTGCCTCGCCTTGTGCCCTCCTTCGGCCTCTAGCAGCTTATCATCACATTTTCTGGAACAAAGCTCTCTCCCTAAGAGGAATTCTGGTGCCAGCTGTTAATGTGCCTCTTTCTTACCCCCCTACAAATTAAAGCACCGCCTACCCTCTGCCTCTAAGTCCATCAAAGGGATTAAAGGTCTGCTGCTCCGACTACCAAAAAGAAAAAAAAAAAACCTACCAAATCAATAACCAGGGTCAATTCAGCACGATCCCGGTTCCCACTGGCCCATCTGACAGAGTGACGGCCTCTGTAATACACAGGAGGTCTCAGTCAGTTGTGGCCACGTACTGAGAACTTCCGTGTCAGCCGAGCATTAGGACTTTGCTTGTGTCAGATCTGTGCCCCCAGTGGGCCCCGTTAACTATGACACCACCTGCACACCAGCGAGGACAAAACACGCCTGCTGTCAGCTCTGTCCAGGTCACGACCTCCCTGGGCCTCAGTGTTCTCGTCGGCAAAACAATGCACTTGGACTAGAACAGCGGGTCCAGAGGAGACACCAGAGAGCCCAGGGGCAGGGAGCGGGGAAGCCTGCACAGCAGACGACAGGGAGTAGGGGCTGAGTACCAGCCCCACCTGCACCCCCGCTTCTACCAGAGGCAGCTCGACTCTCACCCCTTCTTCACACTGGGCTCCCTGCTCAGAATGCAGTGAACGAAATGTTTCCACTGCTGGAAGTACTTGAAAACCACTTGTCTAGCTGTTCTCTAAATTCCCATCAGCAGCTTCTATTCGGCTACAGTATCGCACTTGTCATTCCAGGAGCGAATGTTTCCGCTACACTTAACAGACCCATATGACTCCAAGTCAGAATGTATATCGAGGAGGATCTGATCCAGGAGGCGGAGAGCTGCTGAAAGGGATTTCAGGGCTAAGGCGAAGCACAGCCAGGTCCACGGCAGCCTGTAGCCCACAGACAGGGTCCTTCTGCTAAGAGCGGGCCCCAGCGCGTAACGGGGGAAAGGAGTGCTAACCCTACCCGAACTCCCTCATTATCTCTCAATAGTTACTCCCTCTTCTGCAATAACAGAATCCCATATCGTGGCAGCAGGTACCACCCAGGATAAAAGACGACAGGGGCGCCTGGGTGGCTCAGTCGGTTAAGCATCCGATTTCAGCTCAGGTCGTGGTCTCTCTATTCACAGGTTCGAGTCCCGTGTCGGGCTCTGGGACAGCTCAGAGCCTGAAGCCTGCTTTGGATTCTGTGCCTCCCTCTCTCTCTGCCCCTCTCCCCCTTCTCTGTCTCTCTCAAAACTAAAAAAAAAAAAAAAAAAAAAAAAAAAAGACATTTCCCAGCCCCCTTGCAGCCACTTGTGGATAGATGAGTGACCAAATTCCAGACGGCGACATCTCAGCAGGAGTATTGTCCGGGACTTCTGGGAGGCTTTTTCAACAACGGGGACGCGTTGCATGCTCAGCAGCCATCTTAAGTCATGGAGACTGAGGCTAAGATGACAGAACGACAGGTTAGTGGGAGCCTCGGTCCCCGATGACCTTGGAGGCACCATATCAGCCTGGGCTATGCTTCTAGAGTCGCTATGGGCGAGAGACATAAGCTTTCATCTTCTTTCAGCCACTGTTCTTTTGAGTTTGAGGTCACAGTCAGTTTGACCCAATCTGGCAAATAATTAATGCCCCAAAGTCGCAGTCAGTAGGGACGAGAGAGCCTAAAATGTAACAATTTTTGGAGGAGGTCAAATGGTAGGCGATAACGACACAGATTGTAAGCTGAAAACTGGGTGAGCCTTGTTACGCCGGGACAAAACGTTTGGTAAAACTGTCACCCGTGGTTCCTTGGGTCAAAGACCACAAGCTGAGATCTGTGCAGAGAAGGATCGATGGAGAGAATTCAGTTGGCAGGTGGTGGCCATTATGGCTTCATAATGGGCCAACCTGCCCAGGCCCAACTGTTCCCAGAACGCCTGGCCAAAGGCGTCCATTAGGGTGGGTCTGAAACTGTTCCACTTTCCTCTGGATTCCCCTCCAGAGGTAGACCTCCAGCTTCCCGGTGATGCGACCCACGCCAGGCCGTTACTTAGAAGTACCCTGCTCTGTATGCTCGGCTGCTACCATCTTGGAATTCGGAATTTTTGAACAAGAACCCTTGCATTTATTTGCACTTTGCACTGCGTCCGGAAGATTATACAGGCGTTCCTGCTCAGTGATTCTGCACCTCTGGCTAGACCCCGATGCAGTCTTCTATGCTTCCCTTTTAACAGAGTCCTGGGAGAGCGAGCAAGCTCACACAGAGTGATCCAGCCCCAGGCAGAGTAGAGAAGATAGCAAAGCCGAGGGAGGAACTATCTGCCTGCAGTCCCTGCTCTCGGACCCCCAAGGAAGCACGGAAGACAGCCGTTCCGAGGAAATGAGATGGTGATCTCCACACGGGGGTGGTGATCTGCTGGCAAAACCATTAGCCTCACAGCCGAGTGCTCTGTTTCAGATGGCCTCCAACCTGAGACACCAGGTTGGAGGAGAGAGCAAACAGTAAACGACAAGAGTCCGTGGGCTGGAACCCCACAGGTAGGAGGGAAACTTACCTCTGAGAATCCCCTGCACTTCAGCTTTCCCTACTGATGCTTGCTCCGTTGGGAAACACCTCTTCTTCTGAAAAAGGAGAAATTGAGCTTTTCTGGAGACCTGTCTTTACCCTGTCGGATCTACAGCTCTTTTTTTTTTTCCACGTTCTCCTTCTTTCAGACAGGCAGACTTCCGGGGGTATCGGACATCCTGAGGTTGCGTTGATCACAGGGCCAGATAATCCGTGGACGGGAGGAAACCACGAGGAAGCAGGAAAGGACTTTCCAATTCTCAAAGCCAAGCATTTCTGGAACCAGCTATAGTGAGTGACAACCACAGTAGGTGACATTGCACCCTGGTGACCAGAACCAGGTCAACAATTTAGCCAAGCAGTGATGATGGCAAGGCTGGTATCTGATGGGGGAGTGGACATGGGTGAACCAATAGTGGTCTTTTGACCCTGAGACTCCGACCTTGGGACTTCTGCATAGCAGGTGGGGACGGGGGCGGGTGCAGATCCTCCCAGAGCCAATCTGGAAAGCACGAGTGACAGAAGCCAGATGGTTAACGACGCTTTCTTTTGGGAAAGCACAGAGAGTGTCGACCTTCCATAGGTCACCAGGTAACTGCCCATGTTCAAGGTAGATCTTTTCTGTTTGCTAGCCCAGGGCAAAGCCTGGAAGGCAGAGAGCTCACATCGATCCCGCTCTTCCTGAAACTCTTGGCACTTCCCCTTCCCAACCTCTAGAGTCAGTGCTACTAATCACCCTCACTGTGATGATTGAGTCTGTGTGTGTGTGTGTGTGTGTGTGTGTGTGTGAGAGACAGAGACAGAGACAGAGACAGAAAGGAACATCCACCCAATCTCTCAACTGACCCTGAATCACTAAATGATTTAGAACCTACAAGGAACTATCTCATTCTTTTCTGAATTCTCACTACTAACAGCAGGACTTAGTATCGTACTACTGCTCAGTAGACGTTGAGCCTCGGGTGGCTATCATATCTACACTATCTCCTCCTCCTCCCTCGAAGATTGGGGTGGGGGTTGGCAGGGTCCTGGCAGCTTACCGGCTCCGCCCCACCTTGTCAGGAGTGATGGCCTGGGGACCCCCTTCTCTTCCCGCTGACTGGGTATAGCCGTGGTTCTTTATCAGCACCGGCCAGGCGGTCCTGGGCCGGGCTCCCACGCTCCAGAAAAATGCAGCATCGTAAGCACACCGTTTGTAATTCAGACGTCACAGTTGTGCCTACATTTAAACTGCTGTGTCATAACCAACTTGTATCCTCTTGTTATGATTTAAAGCCTACCAACTTTGACCAATTAAAAAAGCAATCCGGTGGGCTGAGGGGGAAGGTCTTGTGACGTGTTTCGCAGTGGTGCGGTGGGCCCCAAATCTGTGTTTTCTCAGTGATGCTCACGGACACCCCAAGGGTCTGTGCAGTCCCGGAGTCCCGAGAAGTGGTTACCAGACATTTTAGGTCACTGATAGGTAGTCACGTGTGAGGGGAACGGAGGTCTTTTCCTTTGTCACCAGGCCCTTCCTCAGGTACTCTGTATGTGCTGAGCGTAAGTGCACGCCCAGCATCTTGCAGAACGGGTGGTCCTAAAACGTGGGCCTGTCTCTCCAGGGGCTTCTAGCTGAGCTCAAGAGAAAAGACAAACCCAGATGCGACGATAGAATTAAGGACTGGGCTGGGGTGCCTGGGTGGCGCAGTCGGTTAAGCGTCCGACTTCAGCCAGGTCACGATCTCGCGGTCCGTGAGTTCGAGCCCCATGTTAGGCTCTGGGCTGATGGCTCAGAGCCTGGAGCCTGTTTCCGATTCTGTGTCACCCTCTCTCTCTGCCCCCCTCTCTCTCTGCCCCTCCCCCGTTCATGCTCTGTCTCTCTCTGTCCCAAAAATAAATAAACGTTGAAAAAAAAATTAAAAAAAAAAAAAGAATTAAGGACTGGGTTGCATGGTAATGACAATAAATGCATTAAACACTGCAACGTTAAAAACAGCGCTTCGCAGGGAGAGGTGAGAGGAAAGCGTTTGCTCACATCACACCGTGCTTAGTGGCAGAGGTAGCACTGAAACTCACGTCCCTTTGGCACGGGGGCCGTACAAGTTCAATACTGTCGAGTCACCATATTGTACACCTGAAACCAATCTAACGCCGTCTGTTAACCAGCTGGGGTTGAAACAAAAACTTAAACCAACAAACCATCAAATGAAAGATCACAGAGCCCGGGTTCAAATCCGGGTCTTCCAGCTCTAAGATCTCCGTCCGTTCCACCACACCGTATTTCACAGATGCGTTAGAAATTTAAAGAGCTGCTCTTCATTCCGTTTGGGAGAGGGGAAAAAGAGAGTTTCAGCCTTCTTCGATAGGACAGTTACATTCACGGAGTCCACATTTATGGACCAAAAGAGGGAGAGGGTGCCTGGGTGGCTCAGTTGGTTCAGTGTCCAAACTCCTGATTTCAGCCCAGGTGATAATCTCACGGTTTGTGAGTTCAGGCCCCGCATTGGGCTCTCTGCTGTCAGCACAGAGCCCACTTTGAATCCTCTGTCTCCCCCTCTCTCTCTCTCTGTCTCGTTGCCCCTGCCCCACTCATGCTCTCTCGCTTTCAAAACAAACATTTAAGGAAACATAAAACAAACATTTAAGAAAACATAACATTTTTGTTATGCTACGTCATGTCCCTCACCTCCACCCTCGGGGATGTCCCGAGAAAACAGGAAAACAGCCCCTTCTCTGCAATTTTCTTCTCCCCCAAGGAAACTTCCATGGGTTGGGTGGATCAGTCCAGGTTCCGTCTCGTGTGTTCCACTCAGCCAACGACCACACTTCTGTTCTCTCCCTTGGTGCTGATGGCCGTTCTGTTCCGCAGTGTACCAAAGAGTGTTTAGATGACTAGAGGCAAGCCCTGTAAACCCAGCAGTGAAATGGAAAGTGTGACGTTGGAAGGTTCGTTTGGATCTGCCTGAAAATGGTGTGACTTGTTTCCAAAATCTATGGTTGAGGGCGTCCCACTTTTAACCTAAATCTTTCACCTTGTGACCGCTAAAACTTTTCCTTGCAGTCAGAGTTTAAATGGGGACTCTAGTCAAAACTGTTCTTGTGGTTCAGTCTTTCAGCTGATTAACTTTTTCAAAAGCGTGTGTCCAAGGGGCAATCCAAGATGTTGTGTTGGCATTAGCTCAGTGTCGGAGGCTGTCTGCTGGTCCCTTAGGTGTGCAATAAAAACTTTTATACTGCATGTTCGGAAGGGGAAAAAATAAATTACCCATAATAGGAAATTAAGAGGAATTGCCATGGAATTGCCATCATAAATTAGATGGGCCGTCAGGAAAATATGATGGAATGGGCTGCTATGGAAAAGCTTATTTCTCTGGGCGCATTTATTTTGCATGAGTTTTTATTATTCAGTAACTTTAGATTCAATCAATGTGCCTCCATCTGTCTTCGATGGCCAGGGTTTTTTCCCAGGGAAGAAATGGGGGAGGCGGCCCACCCAGACTCTGCCTGAAACCACGAAGGGATTTGTAGAGGAATGTTTTAAGAAACCAAAAAAGCATTTGCCTCCAAGAAGTTAGTGCAAAGGCACGTTAATGAACTTCCCAAAGAGCCAAGACGAAATTTAGAAACTTACAGAACTGAAACGTGAAGCCTGTCAATACAGTAACTTTCTTGGCAACTCTAGCCTTGTGCCTCTAGGTCTGGAGCAGTAAGGGAGTGGGCGATCTTCTCTCCTTGGCCTTGGTGAGATTCATCTTATGTTTTCCTGTCTCTGGGAAAGATTGTGCTGTCTTGGGAGACATGGCCACCGTTGCTGTCCTCGGTAAGATGCTACCTCGCCGGGACTGGGTATCCAACACTCAGGATGGCTTCTTTTTCCTGTCGTAGAAGATATATCATCCCAGCTTGTGAAGGACAGAAGTCAAAAGGCTGCAGATGGAAAAATGGGTTATCGTGGCAACTCTTCCTCCTCGTATGAAAGTTGTCTGACCCACTGAGCTCATGGGGATGGTTGTTCTTGGGTGACCCGACACCCTGAATTTTCACAGAGGTTAATTTTTTCCCCCCAGACATTGTACTTGGTGATATTGGGACAAAAATGATAACACAGCCACTGCCTTTAAAGGACTTTGGCACAGAGGCAAATTTTAGATGAAATTCCAAGATACGATAAAAATAGGAAATAAGCACAAAAACAAACCAAAGAGCAATTTTGCCGTTCTCCCCACCCCTTCCTCACATCTTCTCTCTACCCCCATTCCTGGGAAGCCTGGGAGATTTATCTGATGATACTAGACAGAGTAACAAAGCCAAAGACCTGGCTTCGGAAGTAGGAGGCTTAGGACCTGGTTCTGACTGTACCCGTTACGGGCCTCCTGGTCCTGGAAAGTCATCCAACAACTCTGGGCCTGGCTCAAAAGTGATTTGTCCTGCAAATAGGTTCTGTGAGGTTTTAATGTTCCTTATACATCTGTGTCAAACCTGTTCTCGCATTGGGCCTTGTGTAACCAAAGGAGGAACACACGTAACCCCTCGTTCATTCATTCATTCATTCATTCATCCAACAAATATTTATTAATCACATAAATTTTTAATAGAAAAAAGAATAGGAGGGGCACCTGGGTGGCTCAGTCAGTTAAGCGGCCGACTTCGGCTCAGGTCCCGATCTCGCGGTCTGTGAGATCGAGCCCCGCGTCGGGCTCTGTGCTGACAGCTCGGAGCCTGGAGCCTGTTTCAGATTCTGTGTCTCCCTCTCTCTCTGACCCTCCCCCGTTCATGCTCTGTCTCTCCCCGTCTCAAAAATAAATAAACTTTAAAAAAAAAACTTAAAAAAAAAAAGAAAAAAGAATAGGAAAAGAAAGACAGCAGTTACTACAATCATATAAAGAAAATGTACAGTAGAAATTGGCAAGGAAGAAGTTAAACTTTTACTCTTCACAGACGCATGATACTCTATGAGGAAAACCTGAGAGACTCTGCCAAAAAATTGCTACAACTAATTCATGAATTCAGCAAAGTCACAGGATATAAAATCAAGTACAGAAATCGGTTGCATTTTTAGACACCAATAATGAAGGAGCAGAAAGAAACATAAAGGAATCAATTCCATTAACAATTGCACCAAAAACCATAAGATACCTAGGAATAAACCTAACCAAAGAAGTAAAAGATCTGTACACTGAAAACTGTAGAATACATATGGAAGAAACTGAAGAAGACACAAAGAAATGGAGGAACATTCCATGCTCATGGATTAGAAGAACAAATGATGGGGGCGCCTGGGTGGCGCAGTCGGTTAAGCGTCCGACTTCAGCCAGGTCACGATCTCGCGGTCCGTGAGTTCGAGCCCCACGTCGGGCTCTGGGCTGATGGCTCAGAGCCTGGAGCCTGTTTCCGATTCTGTGTCTCCCTCTCTCTCTGCCCCTCCCCCGTTCATGCTCTGTCTCTCTCTGTCCCAAAAATAAATAAACGTTGAAAAAAAAAATTAAAAAAAAAAGAAGAACAAATGATGTTAAAATGTCTATGCTATCCAAAGTAATTTACACATTCAATGCAATCCCTACAAAATAACGCCATCATTCTTCACAGAGCTAGAACAAACAACTCTAAAACTTGTATGGAACCAGAAAAGACCCCAAATAGCAAAGTAAGGTTGAAAAAGAAAACCAAAGCTGGAGGCATCACAATTCCAGTCTTCAAGCTGTATTACAAAGCTGTAATCATCAAAACAGTATGGTACTGGCACAAAAAAAGACACATAGATCATTGGAACAGGATACAGAACTCAGAAATGGACCCACAAATGGATGGCCCACTAATCTTCAACAAAGCAGGAAATAATATTCAATGGAAAAAAGACAAATGATGTTGAGAAAGCTGGACAGCGACATGCAGAAGAATGAACCTGGACCACTTTCTTACACCATAATAAAATAAACTCAAAATGGATGAAAGACTTAAATGTGAGAAGGCAACTTTCAAAATCCTAGAGGAGAAAACGAGAAGCAGCCTCTTTGACCTCAGCCACAGCAACTTCTTACTAGACATACCTCTGGAGGCAAGGGAAACAAAAGCAAAAATGAACTATTGGGACTTCATCAATATAAAAACCTTCTGCACAGCAAAGGAAACAACCAACAAAACTAACAGGCAACTGATGGAATGGGAGAAGATATTTTCAAATGACATATTGAGTAAAGAGTTAGTATCCAAAATCTGTAAAGAACTTACCAAACTCAGCACCCAAAAAACCCAAATAATCCAGTGAAGAAATGGGCAAAAGACATGAATAGACACTTTTCCAAAGAAGACATCCAGATGGCTAACAGACACATGAAAAGATGCTCAATATCACTCATCATCAGAGAGATACAAATCCAAACCACAATGAGATACCCCCTCACACCTGTCAGAATGGCTAAAATTAACAACTCAGGAAACAACAGATGTTGGTGAGAATGCAGAGAAAAGGGGAACACTTTTCCACTGCTGGTGCAGCCACTCTGGAAAACAGTGTGGAGGTTCCCCAGAAAGTTAAAAATAGAACTACCTTATGACTCAGCAATTGCACTAGTAGGTATTTATCCAAAGGATACAAAAATGCTGATTCAAAGGGGCACACAGGATCCCAATATTTATAGCCAAAATTATTGGAAAGAGACAAGTGTCCATCGACAAATGAATAAAGGTGTGGTATATATACACAATGGAATATTACTCAGAGATCAAAAAGAATGAAATCTCGTCATTTGCGACAATGTGGATGGAACTAGAGGCTATTATGCTAAGCGAAATCAGTCAGAGAAAGATAAATATCATACGATTTCACTCATATATGGAATTTAAGAAACAAAACAGATGAACATAGAGGAAGGGAAGGGAAAATAAAGTAAGATAAAAATAGAAAGGGAGGCAAACCATAAGAGACTCTTAAATATAGAGAACAAACTGAGGGTTAATGGAGGGGAGGTGGGTAGGAGGATGAGCCAAATGAGTGATGGGCATTGAAAAGGGCATTTGTGATAAGCACTGGGCATTATATGCAAATGATGAATCCCCTGAAACCAATACTACACTATATGTTAACGAACTTGAATCTAAATTTTAAAAAAATGTACAGTAATATCATGATTCACGGTTGTAAACAAAGTCTCCACTGAGTTTTATTTTAAAGAAAGGGATTTCTTTGAGGGGTTTATAGACATTCTGCAACCGGGAATTGGCCAGGCAACCCAGAAAGGCTGCTCTAGCAAAGCCTCACCAGTTTTCCCAACAACACCTACCTCCATACTGGGCGCCAACTGCACAACTCACATTGCAGGACCATGGGTCAGATGCCAAGAGCTGCCTCAGGACAGGCAGACCTTCCACTGACCCACTCGCCCAATGGTGGCGAATCCCACGGCCAATAAATAAATAGACAAGCGTGCATGAAAATGTCTTTGGAAAATCTTTTGCCAAGAGCCGGTCGTCAATTTTATTTGGAATTCAGTTGGGAATACAGGAAACTTGTGACACAGTCTTCATCTTTTTAAAAAATTACTATAAGAAACATATTCATTGTTAAGAAAAATAGCAAACAGAACAACATGATATAAAGTAAAAACAACAAAACTATTTCCCATTCCACCCATGTCCACTCCAAGAGTTACATTATTTAAAGAATATTTTATTGTGAAAAGTTTTTAGACTATGTAAAAGTAGACAGTGTAATGAAACAAAATTACAAGCCCGAATTCAACACAATCCATCCTGATTCGTTTAGATTACCACCTATATCTCCTTCCACGCAGCGTATCAATTCACCGGTAAATACATTAGTAGATATCTCTAAAACAGGAGTCAGTTGGCAAAGGGCCCCAGAAGGTCTCCGCCATAACTACTCAAATCGGCCACTGGAGTGCACAAGGGCCACAGACGATAATGTAAACAAAGGGCGCCGGCTGTGTTCCAACAAACTTCATTTATATTACATGCTACGGGCCAGATTTGGCCCACAGGCCATAGTTTGCCAACCCCCTGCTCTAAAAGACACAAACTTTGTTCTTTCGTACACAACTTTTCTCCGTCATACTAAAAGAAGTTAATAAAGAACTCCAGGGGCACCTGGGTGGCTCAGTCGGTTGAGTGTTCGACTTCAGCTCAGGTCATGATCTCGCAGTCTGTGAGTTCGAGCCCCACGTCGGGCTCTGTGCTGACAGCTCAGAGCCTGGAGCCTGCTTTGGATTCCGTGCCTCCCTCTCTCTCTTCCCCTCCCCTGCTCATGCTCTGTCTCTCTCTGTCTCAAAAATAAAATAAAAACTTTAAAAAAAAAAAATTTAAAAAAAGAACTCCATTCTTTAATATCCTCAGACCTAAAAATGCTAATAATTCCTTACTATTATCAAAGTCGGTCAGTGTTCACTTTTCCTGGATTGTATTGTAATGTTATTTACATTTTGTTTATTTCTGCGTACAGTTCATTTAAGTCAGAATCAAAATAAGACCCACATGTTCCAATTGCTTGTTGTATCTTCTAAGTCTCTTCTAACCTCCAATGTATTCCCCATCTCTTTCCTCCCCTTAAAATATTTGTTGAAGAAACAGAGTCTCAATTGTCTTGTAAAGTTTTCCAGTTTGGGTTTTTTGATTATACCTCTGTGGTAACACTTAGCATGTTCCTCTGTCCCTTGTATTTCTTATAAGTCACTAGTAAGATTTAGAGTCTTGATCAGATTTAACTTAATTTTTTTTTTTCTTTTTCCCAGGACTACTTCTTCAGGAGGCACATGATTCTGATGGTTTCCTTCTCTGTAATGTCATCAACCACTGATAGTCATTGTCTGGTCATATCTTAAGTTTGCTATCCCTTTTTCATTTATCAGTTAAATTCCTTTAAAGAGGAACTCTACTATTTGGTTATTCTGAAATGCAGATCATACGAGAAACCTGAAATAGTCCTCTGCTTCTTTTCTTTAATGTACTTGTTTTTAAAATAACGAAATGAGGGGCGCCTGGGTGGCGCAGTCGGTTAAGCGTCCGACTTCAGCCAGGTCACGATCTCGCGGTCCCGGAGTTCGAGCCCCGCGTCAGGCTCTGGGCTGATGGCTCAGAGCCTGGAGCCTGTTTCCGATTCTGTGTCTCCCTCTCTCTCTGCCCCTCCCCCGTTCATGCTCTGTCTCTCTCTGTCCCAAAAATAAATAAAAAAAAAAAAAAAACGTTGAAAAAAAAAAAATAAAATAACGAAATGATTCCCTGAAGCCCTCCAAAGATACCCAATGAACGTTTCTTCTTTTTGATGTCATTATGAGCCTATAGATTTAAATACTGCAGTCATGATCCTTATTAATGTTAAAATTGTCCCATCTTTGATTAAGAACTTGTTCAAGTTAGGTCTTCAGTCCTGTGGACATCATTCTAGTATTATTTCATAGCGTCTTTTCTTTCCGGTATGACAAAATTTCCAGGCTCATTTGCACCCCAGACCTAGATGCAGGCATTTCTCTGAAGACTCCTGGTTCCTTCTAGTGACATTTAGAGAACATAATCTAGATTGGAGGGATGCTTACTGCTACCGTGTTGTCTTTGTGCCTAGGGTTTGGGATGGATAGAGCTAAAAAACATGTTTTGTGTTGTTGAGGATAAAATGCATTGTGAGTTCATACTGATGTTTCCAATTCAAATTTAGGGCTTTGGGGTTTGTACATAACATCGTCAGTTTTACATGTGTGTTTCTTTTCAACCATGCCAAAAAATTTCAACTTTCAACACCACCAGCATAATTACTTTTCCTATAATAATGCACACAAAATCTCCAAATAACAATATCAACCTTACTATCAACAATATGATTACTGAAACAGTATATTGGGGGGTTTCTTATTTGGTTAGGTCGTTTGGCTTGGTGCATAACCCCAGAAGGGATGTACAGTTAAAATTTTCTGCTTTAGAGTCAATTGGAATAGATCCTTTTCAGAAGTATGTCCCACCCAGGAACAGGTTCATTTGTTTTCCTTTACTTTCAATTTCCAGCAACTCATTTTTTTTAATTTATTCAGCTTTGTTTTAGAATTCTCCATAATATTTACATAACTCCAAAATTAAATATACAACATGAGGTACATTCGAAGAAGTCTACTTTCTATGCTCTCTCACTATTGCCTCCCTCCCCTATAGACAACCATTTTTAATGTTTTCTCCTGCCATCCTTTAAAACGTACATAAGCAAACGTATAGCTTTTGTATTTTTTTCTTTTCTTGGTTGAATCGCCTTCTGCGTACATCTACAAGGAAGATAGAGTTGGCAGTGTTCTCCCAAAATCTGATCATGAAACTCTTTTCCAAAGGAGCATCCCATGGGGTAAATATTGGGCAAAACTCATTTGGGAAATGTTGCTACAATGCAGAGAGAAAAGAAAAATAAATAATCTACAGATGCTCCATAAGTACAACTCTTCTAAGAACATAGACCTGCGACTCACAGTTTGCAACTGTGATTGCAAAGTCCTAAGCATTACAATTTCTTGACTCCTCACACAGCAGGTTGGTTCTCCACTGACATTTTTCCCCCCCTTTACTGCCAGTCACCTCTGAACAGGGTTACTTCCCGGCACTGTGAGCGGTACTCAGTCACCAAAGATCACAAAATAATCCAGGAAGACATTTTCCCGTTGTTTCACCTCTATTCTCTCTTCTTCAATGTCATTAATCCAGTGTTTCCTCCTTGCTCACAGATCCAAGCGCACCTCCTGCTCTGAAGAAGCCACACAGTAGGCCTCTTTGTCAGAGGACTCATTCTTTGTCCCCACGGATTCCTCTTGTGTAGTTCCTTTATCTGTAGTTAAAAGGCTTCTGTCTTTGCTCCAAGCCCCAGTGGTGGTTAGTGTTTGGACAGAAAATAGGAAGATTTGACTCCTCACTGGTGATACATCAAGGGGGAATTAATAAAGGACTCTGAGCAGCACTCAGTCGACCCGAATTCTTGAATTCTTGCGGAGATAGGGCTTTTAGGAACCCTGATGAAGAGATCAACCCCACTCTCTGTTTCTACCGAGCTCTTCAACACAGCACTAAGGCAAGTTGGCCAATATAACAACCCAGCGTGAATGACTACAAAGCTACAATCGTGTCCCTAGAGAGCTCACTGGGATGGAGACGAGTATTTCATGAAAAAGGCTAGATCACTGCAGAGGTAAAGGGTTCATCTAAATCAGTATTTGGAGTTGCCAGTGTGTCAGCCAGCAAAGTGAGGTTTTTATTTTGCTTTGACTCTAGCTATTCTCCTCCAGGGCTTCTCTTGTTCCTGTGTCTGAACCTCTCCCTGTAGGAGGCCTTCAGCCACCTAATCCTGAGGCATACTTTCTATACGGTCTAAGCAGCCTACCAAGGGAAAGTAATTCTTGTACCCAGTACCCTGTCACCTCTTACACTTTCCTTATTCCTTTACTTTCCATCCGGTCCTAAAAGACAAGTGTTTTCTCGTTGGCCCCTGCCCATGTGCCTGAGATCCTTAGCTGGTGTTTGTCCAAGAACAGTCCATATAACGCCTGTATCAAAATCACCTTAGGGTGCCTATTAAAATGCAAACTATGGGGCACCTGCGTGGCTCAGTCAGTTAAGCGTCTGACTTCAGCTCAGGTCATGATCTCACGGTTCCTGAATTTGAGCCCTACGTTGGACTCTGCTGTCAGCACAGAGCCCGCTTCAGATCCTCACCGCCCCCCTCTCTGCCCCTCCCCTGCTCACTCTCTCTGTCTCTCAAAAATAAAGAAACATTTAAAAACATGAAAATGCAAATTATAAGGTCCTATCCTAGACCTTCTGAATCAGGATCGCTTGTAGGAGGCTTGGAACCTGCCTTTTGGCAAACACTTAAATGCTTCTCTTTGCATTAGAGGTTAAGAGTCACTGACCCCGCCCCTCCTATTTGTAGACCTGGCAGCTGGGCATCACCTCAGCTAATCTCTGTTTCTCTAGAAAGCCTTTCATATATTTGCAGAGTAGCCCTATCTGCCTCATGCACATAGGCTCATACTATTAAATACATTGCTGTAAATTTGCTTTACCCCAAACAGTCCCATGAACTTAACACATCAAATCTCTATAGTCTTATTTAGCTGTCATCAAAAGAGACTTCCAACTATGTGTATATATATATATATATATATATATATATGTGTGTGTGTGTGTGTGTGTGTGTGTGTGTATGTGTGTGTGTGTATATGTGTGTGTGTATATATATATATATATATAAAGAAAAAGAAGAGTCCAAAATTGCCTTCTCCCATTAAAAAAAAAAAAACCTTAACAAACTATTTTCAGACCTTGGAAATTGGACTAAATTAGCCCTAGAATAAACACTCTAGACTCTAGACCTAGAACTTAAAAGCAAGCTTGGAAAGGACCAAACCGACCTATGAATATTTGATTGCTTGTCAGATCAAACTCTACCACTCTTTAAAGGAAGAAAATAATATTTAGCATTCAATAATAAAAAAAAAATTGCCATGTCCTACAGCCAATAAAAAATTACTAGACTTCCAAGAAGGAGAAAAATGTGATACACAATCCGTAAAGATCAGTCCATAGTAAAAGGTTCAGAAATAATAGGGAAAATGGAATAATCAAACAAAAACACTAAAGCAGACATTATAAACGTATGATAGCTCGAAGATTTAAAGGAAAACATGAGTATAATGAGGAGAGAAGTGAAAGGTATAAAAGGGAAGCAAATGAGAAATACAATACCCAAAATGAAAATTTTGCTAAGTGGAATTTACAGATCCGACATCTCAGGAAAAAAAAAAAAAAAGACAAACAGCAAGGAACTTGAATGCAAAATGAAACACAAAAAGAAAAAAAGTACTTAAAAAATGAAAAGAGCCTCAGTGATCTGTGGAACATGATCAAGTATACGTATATACATATATATTACATGTATATAACATACATATAATTACAATATAAATATATAATTAGAATCCAAAGAAAAAGTAGGATTGAAAACAAAAATTCTTGAAGAAATAATGTCTGAGGGAGATTTCTGAGAACCTGTCCAAGTAGAAGGACCCTAAATCACCTTGCCCCGTGGACAAACCTAGATAACAGCCACATCAGGGACTCTAACCCAGAAAACGACCCAAAGACCAGCAGAACAGACTTGCCACGGTGAATTGTGAAAGGAGGCCCTGTTAAAAAAGGTAGGAGGGACAGAGACATGGTGAGGAACTAAACTGGCCAGACGAACCACAAATGGGTGGGACACCACAAGCACAGAGCAGAGGAGCAGACCCCACACCAAGCACCCCAGACACCTGCACTGGGAAGTCGAGCCTTCATAACACTTGGCTTTGAAAGCCAGCAGGGCTTAACTTTGCAAGTTTTCGCAATCAGCAGGGCTTAACTCTGGGTACTTTAAAAGTCAGCAGGCTTAGCTCTGGGGAAGCTGGAAGGCGATAGGAAACTGAGTCCCCACCCTTACAGAGACAGCACAACCAACAACTCAGGAGATACAGCATAGTGGCAGCAGTCTGAAAAGCACCTGGGGTGTACATGAAGGAGATTTATTTATTAATCTCAGAACATGTGCTGGAAGGACAAGGACCTTTTTTTTAATGTTTATTTTCAAGAGAGAGAGAGAGAGAGCATGAACAGGGGAGGGGCAGAGAGAGAAAGAGGGAGACACAGAATCTGAAACAAGCTCTAGGCTCTGAGCTGTCAGCACAGAGCCTGACGCGGGGCTTAAACTCTCAATGGCAAGATCATGGCTTGAGCTGAAGACGGACGCTTAACTGACTGAGCCACCCAGGCACCCCTGGAGGGGAGAAGGACCTTTAAGAGTGTTCTTCAAGAACGAAACAGCTGGCAGGTGCTATTTCTCTCCCCTCCCCCAGCCTTGGTGGGAACAAGCACAAGCAACCTACGTTTACCTTGCCAACACCACACAAACTGCCCCCATGTTCTCCTACGTATCGGCCCCATTCAACCCACCTCACTCAGCAATCATCTCTCCAAAGTGGCTCCTGCTATGTCACATCCAGAAAGCAGCCCTGGCAGGGACCCGAGTCATTCCAAAGTGACTCCTGCCCTGGGGAGAGGGGAATATAACCACACGTACACCAGGTCAACTGCAGCCCCAGCAGACAAGTGATCTGACTACTGGCTGGCCCTGCCCACCAACAAAAACTCTCAGGGGCAGCACAGGGAGAGAGCTTGGAATTGGGTATGACTTCAGCCCCAGCAAATGGGTTGAGGGTAGGCATCTGGTCTGACTGCTGACACCGACCACCTACAAGCCCATGGTAGCTTCAGACTGGTCTCTTAACAGAACGAGGACCAAACCCTGTCCTCAACAGGCAAACTGGGCCATTATAGCCAACTGGAGTGAAGGCAAACCCAGCTCAGCCACAACACTAGGGTGCATGCATACCACATAGGAAACACTCCTCAAGTGCCTGGTTCTGGTAAACGGGGGACATTGTGCTACCGAACACCATAGGACCTCTTTTTCATAAGGCCACTACTTCGAGATCAGGAGATATCATTGATTTACCTAATGCATCAAAACAAACAGAGTAAGACAAAATGAAGAGAGAGAGGATTAGGTCCTAAGTGAAAGGACAGCAAAACAGCAAAAGTGCTAACTGAAAAAGATAAGCAATATGCCTGATAAAAAAAAATCAGAGTAATAGTTGTAAAGATACTCACTGCACTTGGAAAGAGTGGAAGAAAGATCTCACTGGGAACACCAACAAAGAGATAGAAAATATAAAAGAGAACCCATCAGAGACAACGAACTCAGTAACTGAAATTAAAAATACGCTAGAGGAAATCAACAGCAGATTAGAGGAGAAAGAACGGATCAATGACCTGGAAGAAGAGTAATGGGAAGCAACTAGCTGAACAGCAAAAAGAGAAAAAGAATAGTACCAAATAAAAATAGGCTAAGGAAATCCAACGACACACCTGCTGAATGGGAGGAGTTATTTGCAAATGATATAGCCAATAAGAAGTTAAGATCCAAAATATATAAAGAACTAATACAAATCAACATCATAAAAACAAACAATCTGATTAAAAAAATGAGCAGAGGACCTGAATAGACATTTTTCCGCAGCAGATACACAGATGGCCAACAGATACTCGAACATATGCTAAATATCACTAATCATCAGGGAAATGCAAATTAAAACCACAATGAGATACCACTTTACACCTATCGGAATGGTTAGAACCAAAAAGAGAAGAAACAACAGGTGTTGGTGAGGATGTGGGGAAAAGGAAACCCTCATGCACTATTGGTGGGAATGCAAAATGGTGCAGCCACCATGGAAAACAGTATGGAGGTTCTTCAAAAAATTTAAAACATACATACATACATACATACATACATACATACATACATAAAAATAGAATTCCCATATGACCCAGTAATTCTACTACTGGGACATTTACCCAAAGAAAATGAAAACATTCGTTCAAAAAGATACATGCATTATTGATGGCAGCATTTTTTATGATAGTCAAGATACAGAAGTGACCCAAGTGTCCATCAATAGACCAAAAGTATTAAAAAAAGGAAGAAAGAAAGAAAACCACACCAACGCAAATTATAATCAAACTGAAAACTGTGATAAAGAGAAAAATAATAAAAGTGGTAGCTAGAGAAAAAAGCCATGTTACAAACAAAGGAATAAAGATATTAATTACTACAAACTTCTTGCCAGAAATTATGGAAGCTTGGAGACAATAGAGTAATATGTTTTAAGTACTGAAGGGAATAAAGGAAAACTGTCAACTAGAATTCTATGCCCAGTGCAAAAATAAAGGTGAAATAAAGAGTCAGATGAGGAAAAACTGAAAGAAATTTCTCAACAGGCAGACACAGTACAAGAAATATAATTCTTCATGAAGTTCTTCAGGCAGAAGGAAACCAGATGGAACTTGGATCTATGCAAAAGAATGAAGAATGCCAGGAATGGTACTATATAGGTAACTATAAGGCATTTTTCTTACTTTTAATTTCCTTGAAAGATAATTGATCATTTAAAGCAAAACAGTGACGATAAATTAGAGAAGTTCAACATATTATATAAAAGTAGAATCCATTAAAATGGTAGCATAAAGGATATAAGAAGGAAGCGGAAATACACTGTTGTTAGTTTCTTACACTATACTTGAAGTACTATAATATTATTTGTAAGTAAACTTTGATATGTTAAGAATGCATATTTTATAACTCAGAGCCACAATTAAAAATGAAAGAGAAATATCGAACAAGCCAATAGTGGAGATAATCAATTAATCCAAAGAAAGTAGGAAAAGTAGGGAAAGAACAGTATAGAATAAAAAGAAAACAAATAGAAACATAGCACACTTAATTCCAACAATATCAATAATTATTTAAGTTTATTTTTGAGAGAGAGAGAGCATGGAGGAGGGGCAGAAAGAGAGGAAGAGAGAGAATCGCACGTAGGCTCCCCACTGTCAGCACAGAACCTGACATGGGGCTAGATTTCACCAACCAAGAGATCATGACCTGAGCTGAAATCAAGAGTCAGAGGTCTAACCAACTGAGACACCCAGGTGTGCCACAATAATTATATTACACAATCTAAACTACTATCAAAAGGCGGTTACTGCTTGACTAGATTTTAAATTTTTTTTTAAATTTTTTGAAAAGTATAACTTAATTATATTCAGTCTATAAGACATTCAGATTAAATATAAAGACACAAGTAGATTAGAAATAAAAGAATGGGAAAATACAAACCATCCAAATACCACCCCCTTCCAAAAAAAAGCTGGCAAGCTGAAGTGACTATATTAATATCATAAAAATAGATCTCAGAACAATAAATACACCAGAAATAAAAAGGGACATTTCACATTGATAGAGGGGGTCACTTCATCAGGAAGAGATAACAATTCTAAATACATAAGCACCTAAAAAACAAAGCTTAAAAAAACCATAAAGCAAAACTGACAGAGTTGAAACGAAAAATAGACAAACCCACAATTACATTAGGAGATTCCTTCACTCTTCTTCCAGTAATTGTTAGAACAAGTAAACAGAAGATCAATAGATGCAAGAGACTTGAACAATACATGAAATAGGATGCTCACTAGGACTGTTGTCCCAGAATTGACACTAGGGTCTAAATCTCAAAACAACGGGCTCTAAGTATGCAATATTCTAAAGAAGTCTGCCAAAAACTGGAGCCAAAAACTGGAGGAAAGAGGGATATGGATGCCAAGATGATGACCAGCAGCCATGTGCCAAGAAAGGCCACTCTCAAGTCAGGGCCATGAGATCTCTGCCTCTCTTCCTCTTCCAATCCCAACACCACAGGAACTGGGCTTTGAGAATGGGTAGGAGTTGAGAGGCTGATTCTAAAATCAGACCTCCAAATAAGCCTTCCTTCTAAACTGGCTGCAGTGAGGAGACTGAAATACCAGCCCACATCCTCACCCTCTTAAGTGAGGCCCCTGGGCTCTGCTGAGGCTGGGTGGGAGAAAAGGATGTCGATTTCAGATTGCGATCAGATCTAAGCCTGGAGTTTGAATAGCTGAAAGTCCCTGGAAACCCATGGGATTGGCCAAAAATGTTGCTAATGTAAAAAAGGGGGGGGGGGGACTCGACAGAGCACAGAGATTGGAAAAACATTAAACTATTTCATGTTAATATCCCACTGAGTTCCTAGTGCTGAATAAAATCAGACTGAGCATCTCTGTGTATCCAAACAGTGCACACATTTGTCAACTTAAATGGCTTTTCATCATATTGGTATGTATTACATTATATTTATAGGCCATGATGTGCTTAATAATATACCCATTATTGAACATTCGGGTTATTTCCATTTTTTTCCTCTTAGGAAAGAGGTTGCTATAAACATCTTGGTATAAATTGCTCTATTTTTCTTCTTAGCTCTTTCCTTAGGTATATGCCCCAGGACTCCCTTCCTATGCAATGCCCAGACTCACTTCTTCCCCCCGTTACTCCATGTGACATCCCATCAGTACACCAAATGTGTATGAGTTGACTTCCCTTCTGTTGTAGGTGACAGCCTGCGATTCAGGCTGGCTCGTACATGAAAGAGAACTTACTGGCTGACACAACTGAAAGTCCGAGGAGAGAGCTGGCTGCAGGTCCTTCAATCCAGAGGCTCAGAGGACGCCATCCATTTCTCTAATTGTTTTTGCTCTGCCTTTCTCTAGAAGTCGATTTCATCCTCCATCTGGACATGCCCCCGGGAATCGTGATGGTGGCGGCAGCTCGAAACCTCACACCTTCATAATACAGGAGAAAGAAACATAGAATTTTCAGAAAGCCCGACAAACATCTTTATTCATCTCATTGACTCTGCAAACATCTTTATTCATCTCATTGGCTCCACACGAGTTATGTGCCATCTCCGAACCAATCACAGAGGCCAGAAGGGTAAAATACAAGGATAGACTTATATTTGTAGGTATGGATGGGTGAGTGGTCGATTCATTCACATGGTAGAAATGAGGAAAGATGTTTCCTAAGGACGATTTGGACTATTGTTATCAGAAAATGGAAATATGGGGGCGCCTGGGTGGCTCAGTTGGTTGAGCGTCCAACTTCCACTCAGGTCATGATCTCACGGCTGGTGAGTTCGAGCCCCGCGTTGGGCTCTGTGCTGATGGCTCAGAGCCTGGAGTCTGCTTCAGATTCTGTGTCCCTCTCTCGCTGTGCCCCTCCCTCACTCATGCTCTCTCTTTCTCTCAAGAATCAACAAAACATTTTTTAAAAATTAAAAAAAGAAAAAAGAAGATGGAAATATGGATGCTCGGTACCAAATAATCTATGTCCCTTACACCCAGGACTGTGTCTGTTTTTCCCTCTGAGACTGTAAGCTCTGAGGGCAAGGATGATGTGGACATCAATCGCCACTGCGTTCACCACACCCAGAACCTCCATTTATCAAAGGTAAATGTTTAGTGACTATTCATTGAATGAGTAAATTCACCAAAGTAGAATAACCAGGTTGAGGAAATAAAAGATCTTATTGCACGTTGCCACATTCTTCTCCAGAAATTAAAAAAAAAAAAAGTGTCGATGTATAATAAAATTGTAATAAAACAATAGTATAATGGTAAGGTATATTAGGATAGCTATTTCCCCAAAATATTGCCAACATCGAGTAATATCATTTTGATTCATTTCTAGTAATACAGTAAGTCTTCAGCAGATTTTTAAGCTGCTTTATTTTAGATGCATTTAGTCGTTAACACAGTTGATCATTTGCCCAGCACTAAAATATTATATATAAATTTGGTCTGTAAGCTTTCAAAAGACATTCAGTGAGATTTTTATAAATCCCTTTTCCCACGTTCCATCTTCCAGTATATTTTCACAGTGATTGATCGATGAAGATGCTTTAAGTTGCTGTAACATACACATAATATACAATTTACCATCTTAACTATTTTTAAGTGTAGAGTCCGTAGTGTTAAGTACCTCCACCTTGTTATGAAGCCAACCTCCAGAACTCTTCTCAACTTGCAAAACTAAAATTTTATACCTATGAAACAACTCTCTATTCCCCTGCCCACCCAGCATCTGGTGACCACCATTCTACCTTCCATCCCTACGCGCTTGACCACTCTACGTACCTCAGATCAGCGGAATCGTACTGTGTTTGTCTTTTGAGGCTGGCTTATTTCACTTAGCACAATGGTCTCAAGGTTCATCAATGTTGTAACATACATCAGAGTTTCCTTCCCTTTTCAGGCTGAAAAATATTCCATTGTATGCGTATGTCACATTTTATTTCTTTATTCATCCATCGGTGAACACGGGGGCTGTTTCTACCTTTTGGCTATTGTAAATAATGCTGCTACAATGTGAGCGTACAAACATCTCTACAAGACTCTGTTTTCCATCGTGACTACACCGTTTCACATTCACATCCCACCAACAGCGCATAAGGATTCCAATTTCTCCTGATCCTTGCCCACGCTTGTTGTTTTCTGGTTGTGGTGGTGGTGGTTTTATTTTACTATAGCCATCCTAATGGGTGTGATCCGAGTAGTTGATATCCCATAAAGATGTGGAACACAAGGTGGGTAGCAATGTGTTAAAGGTGGTAAGAGGGAATTTCTGCCAAGAAAGCAGACAATGATGGTCTCTCCTCGGCAGCCAGGTTGGGCCCTCTCCCACCCCACATTTACATGCGAATTCTTTTTTTTTAAAAAAAAGAACCATTCCCGTTCTTGTTCTCAGGAACTAGAAAATCCTGGAGAAGTATGGGTTGTGTCCTGTTGGAATTACATTCCTGATGTCATTGCCGGGAAGCCAGACATTTTCTGGAGATCAGAAAGAGAGTAAGCGAGAGTAGCGAGAGTAGCGAAGAGAGCATAACAGGGAAGAGAAACGTAACATAACGTAAGCGAGAGTAGCGAAGAGAGCACAATGGGAAAGAGAAAACAAACAAGAGGGTAAATGATAGGAAATATCACACATTTCAAGGGACTGTTCCTATTTTATACAAAAAGATGAGGAAAGGATCCTCTGTGACAGTAACGTTTGAACATAGATCTGAAGGAAGAGAGAGAATGAGAGGCGGCGCGCCGTGCAGATATCCGGGGGAAGAAATCCAGGCAAAAGAAAGAGACTGTGCAAAAGGCCTGGGGCAGAAAGCAGCTTAAGCATGTTGGAGGGATAGTAAGGAGACCAGTGTGGCTTAGAGGGATGGGCGAGGACAACGTGATGGGAATGGTGCTGGTGAGTAGGAGGGTGCCAAGCCATGCTAGGGACTTTGGCTCTGATTCCGAGTGAGCTGGCAAGACATTAGGGAGTTGGAATGGAGAAGACGTGTGACCTGATATAGGTTTTTTAAATATCATTTAGTCCAAATATCATTTGGACCAGAAGAGAAGACTGTCTAGGGCTGGATTAGAAGCAGAAAAAACCGTTGGGAGGTGACTGCCATCATCCAGGACAGATGGTAGCTGGGACAAGGGCGGAAGTGATGGCCGCGGAAGGAAGCTGTCAGAGCTCAGACATGTCTTGAAGGCTGAGCTGTCAACACTGGGTGATGGCTTAGATGTGCGGTAGGAAGGAGGGGGGTTCAAGGAAGAGTCTGGACTTCTGTCTGAGCAACTGGTAGGACTGGGTCACCATTTACCGAGAAGATGAGAGGAGGAGCAGGCCTGGTGAGAGAAACTGGGAGTTGTCTGGATGTATGGCGGTTGGATAGGCAAATGGACGCAAAAGCAGGCCGCCCAGGGGGAAGGTCGGGGCTGGAAAAGCAGCCCAAGACGCAGCCCCAGCCACCTGGGACTGTGAACTGTTGCCAGCAACCTGCATGAGAAACGCTGGAGGCTAGAGCACGACTCACACCCTTTACATTTATGTGTTGTAAGGTATCCAACTTATTTGCAGAAGTTCAAAACTCAGAATTTGGTAACAATTATATATACATGTTCTATATAAGGGAACGAAATATTTCCGAGGAATAGCCTCCAGTAAAGACTAGATTCTCCATGTGATCCACACCTTGCCTGCCTCTCCACCCTCTTCTCCGGGCACGCCATTCATATTGTCTTCCTGCTGGCTCCTCAAATTCCCCATGTTTATTCTCACCACAGGGCCTTTGCACATGCTGCACTCGCCACCCAGAGCCTCACTGGCCAGGAAACTCCTCCAGCTCATCCTTCAGATCTCAGTTCCTCCTCCGTCTCTTCCTTAAGAAGCCTCACCCACACCGTTAGCTTATGCCAGGTCCCTGCACTCTAGGCCATCTCGGAAGTGCCATCCCTCTTTCCAATGGTAGCTTAATAGTCGTTCATTAATTACTCGATTAATATCCCTCTCCCTCATTAGAATGTAAGCATGGTGTAGGATTTTATTCACAACAGTTTCTCTAGGAAATTGCCTCTCTCTGGCACACTCAATTATTGTTGAATCAATGAGTAAAAAGGAAGAGAGTCAGACAATAAGATTGTTCCCTTAATGGTTTGAGAAATACAAAGAACAAATGTGGTTGCTAAGGTCTAAGTCCTTTACTTTAATACTAACAGTCCCTGAAAAACAACACTGAAGTAAAAATATGAAAACTTCCAATGCCTTTACACGTTATGAGAGGCTTATATTTCCAAGGAGATAAGAAATTGTAAAGTAGCTCGTTACACCAGGCCTTTTTGACTTGATATTTGATGACATTTTCAGCATTCTGCACAGACTTCTAAATTTTGTCCTTTTTCGTTCACAGTTGAACACATCCTCAACTAGCTTAACTCTAAAGAACATCCAACTGAGACTTAAGTTTCCCCTGTCAGCATATCTAGTGATTTGCTTCATCGTTGCAGTCAAATTAAGTTTGTTAGGTCTATACTCCTGTCTGTATCTAATAGTCTGTTTCAACCAACTGGTGGTTGCTAAAGGCAGCTGGGGGGGGGGGGTCGGGGGAGGGGGCAATACAGTGAAGGGGATCAAGAGGTACAAACTTCCAGGTATAAAATACATAAGTCTTGGAAATGAAAAGTACAGCCTATGGGGTATGGTCAGTAAGAGGGTAACAACATGGTACAGTGACAGATAATGACTACGCTTACCATGGCGAGCACCGAGTCCTGTACAGAATTGTTAAATCACTATATTGCACTCCTGAAACTAATATAACACTGTATCTCAGCTAAATCTCAATCATAAATTTTTTTAAAGATCTCTCCTCTTTATCACTATGGTTGATTTTCATGTTCCCTCCGCTTTTATAAAAATAATAAGGACCAATGCAATAAAATATTTAAATACATATGCCGTTGCACAGACAGAAATGGTGACAGGGCCCACACGTGGCTGTTGGCCTTCAGACCAGGTCCTGCTGAGCTGAAGACCAAACTGTGGTTTGCAACCCCATCACGGAACATCAGAGCAAGAGGAAAAGGTAAGATAAAGGCACTGGGTAGGTTTTTTTTTGAACCACTGTATCCTTTAGAGATCCTAAATGTTTTCATTATACAGCAAATCCAAAATGTATGTGAATATTTACTTTCAAATGTTTTTGAGTATAGCTGACACGCGATGTTACATTAGTCTCAGGTATACACACGATGCTATGCTCCCCACAAGCATAGCTTCCATCTGTCGCCATACAACACTATTACAATACCATTGAATATATTCCCAATGCTGTCACTTTTGTGCCCCAGATTGATTCCTTCCATAGCCGGAAGCCTGTACCTCCCCCTCCCCTTTGCTGATTTTGCCCATCTCCCCCACCCCCCTCCCTCCTGGCAACCATCAGTTTGCCCTCTATGTTTATTTTTTTTTTATTTTTTTTAACGTTTTTATTTATTTTTGCGACAGAGAAAGACAGAACATGAGCAGGGGAGGGCCAGAGAGAGAGGGAGACACAGAATCGGAAGCAGGCTCCAGGCTCTGAGCTGTCAGCACAGAGCCCGATACGGGGCTCGAACCCACAGACTGTGAGATCGTGACCTGAGCCGAAGTCGGAAGCTTAACCGACGAGCCACCCAGGCGCCCCTGTCCTCTATGTTTATAGGCATGACTCTGATTTAAAAACCAACAAACAAGCACTAATTGTTAAGAACAAAAGAATTAAATATATACATAAATTGGATAAAAATCTCATAAATCATAAAAAATATATATATACTAATAATCCGGCGGTGGAGAAAGTATACAAAAATAAATGTGAAACAAAGACCACACGAAAGTGCTGAGCGGTCCTTCGGGGAAAAGGATTCTAAGCTGATCATAAAAAGCCACTTAAGTGGAATTTAAACGAGGTGGTGGAAAAAAGCGGAAAAAAGTGGACACAGTAATAGCAGGAAGAGATCAACCCAGGAGTGACATCTTGGAAGAGAGCATAGGAAGCTCCAGAAATCCCTCTTTCCACCCATACAACCATTGAACTGGCTGCAACTGTCTGAAGTTAACTATTTTGGAACTCTGTATCCAGTCGAACACTCGGAGCATTTGTAGCAAGACCTTGATGAAGAGGCTGGTAAATTTCAGTGACTTTCAGCCTGTTTGCCTGGCAGAGACGGTCAGCCACAGTGGCAAGCCTCTGGGGGGATGGCTAGCCTAGGTTTCTTAGGTGGCTTGTCGGAGCTAAGGGTGACCAACAGCACCAAGTCCTCCAAATATCAAGACTGTGTGTTCCGATTGCTGACTGCTTCTTTTGAGAACCAAGGGGCTGGCAGCCATCGTTTTAATCCTCATGGGCTGGAGTGGCTTCCAGGGAATTTAAAGAGACTCCTCAGTTGACACAGAAAAAGCATGTCAGCACGCTTTTGAGATAAAATAACAGTCAGCAAACTAGTAAGAGAAGGAAACGTTCTCAACATAATAAAGTCCACATATGAAAAACTCGCACCTATCATCACGTTTGATGCTAAAAGACCGAAAGTTTCTCCCCTCAGATCCAGAACAAGACAAGGATGCCCGCTTCACAACTACTATTCAGCGTATTACTGAAAGTTCTAGCCAGAGCCAATAGGCAAGAACAAGAAATGTAAAGCAGCTAAATTGGAAAGGAAGAAGTAAAATTACTTCTGTCCACAGATGACATGATCTAATAGATAGAAAACCCTGAAGACTCCACCAGAAAGAAAGAGAGAAAAAGAGACAGAGACAGAGAGAGAGAGGAAGGAAGGAAGGAAGGAAGGAAGGAAGGAAGGAAGGAAGGAAGGAAAAGAAATTGTTAGAGCCAATAAATGAATTCAGAAAACTTTCAGCATACAAAATCAATGTTCGAAAATTAACTGCATTTCTATATCTAGTAATGAACAACTCAAAAAGGAAGCCAAGAAACTATTCCATTTATAATGCCATCAAAGAGAATTAAATACTTAGGAATAAATTTAACGAAGAAGGCAAAAGACTTGCACACTGAAAACCATTGCCAAAATACATTTTTAAACACTTAAATAAATGGAAAGGCACACCATGGTCATAGATTAGAAGACTTGATACAATACTCGTAATCTATAGATTCAATGTAATCCCTATCAAAATTCCAATGGTGTTTTTTGCAGAAATAGAAAAACCCATCCCAAAATTCATATGTAATCTCAAATAACACTGAATAGCGAAGTCAATCTTTATTTTTTTAATTTTTTAAATGTTTATTTATTTATTTATTTAATTTTTAATATGAAATTTATTGTCAGTTAGTTTCCATACAACACCCAGTGCTCATCCCAACAGGTGCCCTCCTCAATACCCATCACCCACCCACCCCTCCCTCCCACCCCCCCATAAACCCTCAGTTTGTTCTCAGTTTTTAGGAGTCTCTTATGTTTTGTCTCCCTCCCTCTCTAACCATTTTTTTTCCTTCCCCTCCGCCATGGTCTTCCGCTAAGTTTCTCAGGATCCACAAGTCAATCTTTAAAAAGAAGAATGAACTTAGAGGACTTCCACGTCTCAATTTCACAACTAAGTACGAAAC
This sequence comes from Lynx rufus, assembly GCF_022079265.1. NCBI lineage: Eukaryota > Metazoa > Chordata > Mammalia > Carnivora > Felidae > Lynx > Lynx rufus. The sequence continues at coordinate 18,361,030 of NW_025814840.1, forward strand.
AGCACTAATCAAAATAGAATGGCACTGGCATAAGGGTAGATATATAGACCAATTGAGTAGAATAGAGAGCCCAGAAATAAACTCTCATATATACGGTCAATTGCCGACAAGATTGCCAAGACAACTACTGGATATTTAACTCAAAGGAAATGAAAACACAACTTGAAAAGATATATGTCCCCTGTGTTTGTTGCAGCATTATTTACAATAGCCAGGATAGGGAAGCCAACGCAGTGTCCAGCAATAGGGATAAAGAAGGGATAAAGAAGACGTGGTTATATATACACAAAGGAATATTACTCAGCCATCAAAGGGAGTGAGATCTTGCCATCTGCAACCACACGGATGGACCTAGATGGTATTCTGCCAAGTGAATTCAGAGAAAAACAAATACCATAGGATTTCACTTATATGTGCAATCTAAAAGCCAAAACAAATGAACAAACAAAGAAAGCAGAAACAGACTCCCAAATACAGAGAACAGACTGGTGGTTGCCAGAGGGGAGAGGCCCAGAGGGGTGGGCAAAACGAGTGAAGGGGAGCATGAGGTCCAGGCTTCCAGTCTGGGAATGAATAAGTCACGGGGATGAAATATATAACAGAGGATAGAATCAATGGTGTTGTGGTAGTGATGAATGATGATAGATGTGCTACACTTACAGTGAGCACAGCATACAGAGTTGTTGAATCACGATGTTGTACCTGGAACGAATGTAACACTGCGCAAACTATACTTCAGTGTAAAAATTTTAAAAAGTAAATTTTTTTAATAAAAAGTTTTTTTAAAAAAAAGATTGCCAAGACTATTCAATGGGGAAAAGACAGCCTTTCCAAAAAGAGGTGCTGGGAAAACAGGATATCCACATGCGAAAACAACGTAGTTGGACCCAAACCTCATACTATAAAAAGTTACTATACAAAAACTAACTCAAAATGAATCGAAGACCTAACCTTAAAAGCCAAAGTCATGGAAGAAAAGCTTTGCGACATGGGATTCAGTAATTTCGTGGAAATGACACCGAAAGTACGGGCAACAAAAGAAAAAAATTGATAAATTGGACTTCATCAAAATTTTAAAGAAATGTTTTAAGTGTTCATTTATTTTTGAGAGAGAGAGAGAGAGAGAAAGAGACATAGTGTGAACAGAAGAGGAGCAGAGAAAGAGGGAGACAGAGAATCCGAAGTAGGCTCCAGGCTCTGAGCTATCAGCACAGAGCCCGATGAGGGGCTTAAATCCATCAACTGTGGGATCATGACCTGAGCTGAAGGCAGATGCTTAACCAGCCGAACCACCCACGCATCCCAGACTTCATCAGAGTTTCAAACTGTGAATCAAAGGATGCTGTCAACAGAGTGACAGGACAATGCACAAAATGGAAGAGAAGATTCCAAATCATGTATCTGATAAGTGGTTAATATAGAGAATATGGAAAGATCTTGTAAAACTCAACTTCAGCAACAAAAACCCATTTCGAAACGGGCAGAGGGATTTGGAAGAAACATTTCTCCAAAAGAGACATACAGTAACACATAAAAAAGATGTCAACATCCTTAGTCATTCGAGAAATGCAAATCTAAACCATGATAAGACGCCATTTCACACCCATTAGGATGGCTATTGTAGAAAATCAGAAAATAACAAGTCTTGGTGAGGATGTGAAGAAACTGGAACTCTCATGCACTGCTAGTAGGAATGTAAAATGACGCGGCCACTGTGGAACACAGTTTGGTGGTTCCTCAAAAAGTTAAACCTAGAGGTACCATAGGATCAAACAATTCTACTCCCAGGGATATATATGCCCATTGAACTGCAAGCAGGTACTCAAATAGACACGAATACACCAATCTTTATAGCAGCATGATTTACAATAGCCAAAAGGTAGAAATCACCCAAATGTCCATTAACAGATGAATGGATACAGAAAATGTGGCTTACCCATACAATGGAATTAACTAGACACAAAATAAAGAAAAATCCTGATACATGCTACAACATGGGAAAGCCCTGAAAACACAATGCTTAAAATTAGCCGGGCACAAAAGGGTAAATACGGTATGATTCCACTTATAGGAGGTACACAGAATAGGCAAGTCCCTAACGGCATAGAGGAGAATGGAAGTAACCTGGGGTTGCCAGGGATAGAGAGTTATTGTTTAATGGATACAGAGTTTCTCTTTGGGATGATGAAAATTTCTGCAGATGGGTCACGATGATGGTGGCAAAAACATTGCCATTGAATTGTTCACTTAAAATAGTTAAACTAGGGGCGCCTGGGTGGCTCAGTCGGTTAAGCGTCCGACTTCAGCCAGGTCACGATCTCGCGGTCTGTGAGTTCGAGGCCCGCGTCGGGCTCTGGGCTGATGGCTCAGAGCCTGGAGCCTGTTTCCGATTCTGTGTCTCCCTCTCTCTCTGCCCCTCCCCCATTCATGCTCTGTCTCTCTCTGTCCCAAAAATAAATAAACGTTGGAAAAAAAAATTAAAAAAAAAAATAGTTAAACTAGGGTTTGCCTGGGTGGCTCAGTCAGTTAAGCTTCTGACTTTGGCTCAGGTCATGAACTCACGGTTTGTGAGTTCGAGCCCCACACTGGGGTCTGTGCAGACAGCTCAGAGTCTAGAGCCTGCTTCGGTTCTGTGTCTCCCTCTCTCTCTGCTCCTCCCCCACTCGTGCTCTGTCTCTTTCTCAAAAATAAATGAATATTTTTTAAAAACGGTTCAACTAGTAAATTTTATGGTTTGGTATTTTACCACCATAGGTAAAATAAAATAAAATAAAATAAAATAAAATAAAATAAAATAAATAAAATAAAATAGATAAAATAAAATAAAATAGATAAAATAAAATAAAATAGAATAGAATAAAATAAAATAGAATAGAATAGAATAGAATAAAATAAAATAGATAAAATAAAATAAAATAAAATAGATAAAATAAAATAGAATAGAATAGAATAGAATAAAATAAAATAGATAAAATAAAATAAAATAGATAAAATAAAATAAAATAGAATAGAATAGAATAGAATAGAATAAAATAAAATAGATAAAATAAAATAAAATAGAATAGAATAAAATAGAATAGAATAGAATAGAATAGAATAAAATAAAATAGATAAAATAAAATAAAATAAAATAAAATAGAATAAAATAAAATAAAATAGATAAAATAAAATAAAATAGATAAAATAAAATAAAATAGATAAAATAAAATAGAATAGAATAGAATAGAATAGAATAAAATAGATAAAATAAAATAAAATAAAATAAAATAAAATAAAATAATAGGGGATCAACCCAGGCAGAAGACTGAAGGATGATACTCCTTGCCAGCACCGTGAAGAACACGTATGTCTGGATGCCCCCTTGAACTTCAGAAGCAGTGCCCTGCTTGGCGGAGGGAGGAGAGCCGCAGGGGCCTGTGGAGGTAGCCTGCCGCCTGGAAGTTACAGCCACCAAGAGATACCTGAGCCTGTCTAGAGCATCAGGGCCACAGCAGGGAGTCAGGCACAACACCAAACTGGAGGCTCTAGGAGGACAGACATCCTCTCTGCCTGTCATCATTTTATCACTAGCCCCTGACGCCTAATAGACATTCAATAGGTATTTGTTGAATGAATGGGTGGATGAATCCATCAACTATACAGTGACATTGCTTTCAAACTACATCATAATGTATGATATCAGAATGCATCTGCAGGTATCAGAATCCCTGGAGGGCTTGTCAAAACACAGATTGCTGGGCCCAGAGCTTCTGATCCCATAGAATGGGGATGGGGCCTGAGAATTCACATTTTTTACCAGTTCCCAGGTTATGCTGATGCTGCTGTTCTGGGACCACACGCTGAGAACCACTGATTTAGAAGAAACAATTTCCATAATTGAAAGCCCAGATCCCTGCTCACATTTCTATGTAAATGTGTTAACTCTTAGATTATTTTTAAAAACCTAGGGGCACCTGGGTGGCCCAGGTGGTTACGCATCTGACTCTCGGTTTTGGCTCAGATCATGATCTCACAGTTAGTGGGTTCAAGCCCTGCATCAGGCTCTGTGCTGACGGCATGGAGCCTGCTTGGGATTCTGTCTTCCTCTCTCTCTGCCCCTCCTCTGCTTGCTCTCTCTCTCTCTCTCTCCCTCTCAAAAACAAATAAACATTAAAAAAAATTTTTTTTAAAGCCTAGGCTGAGAAGCCCAAAACACGATTGAGATTGAATTTCTTGCTACCCTGGGTAGGGCTTGCTGAAAGTCAAATTTAATTAGATTTGAGAAAAAGAAGGGGCACCTGGGTGGCTCATGATCTCGCCATTCCTGAGTTTGAGCCTCACGTCAGGCTCTGTGCTGACAGCTCAGAGCCTAGAGCCTATTTCAGATTCTGTGTCTCCCTGTCCCTCTGCCCCTCCCCTGCTCGCGCTCTCTCTCTCTGTCTCTCTAAAATAAATATTAAAAGAAAAAGAAATATGGCTTTTCTTGTGTGTGACTGCTAAAATTTTACTCAGTAGGGTGCCTGGGTGGGTCAGTCTGTTAAGCGTCCGACCTTGGCTCAGATCATGATCTCATGGTCTGTGGGCTCGAGCCCCACGTAAGGCTCTGTGCTAATAGCTCAGAGCCTAGAGCCTGCTTCAGATTCTGTGTCTCCCCTTCTCTCTCTGCCCCTCCCCACTTGTGCTCTGTCTCTGTCTCTCAAAAATAAATAAACATTAAACAATTTTTTTAATTTTACTCAATAAAACAGGTGAAGAAACCAGTTCATGACGCAAGCTAATCCTCAATGAGACCTGTATAGGCAAATAGAGAAGCGGATTGAATTTTTGAACATGCTGCTCACTAGCTGTGTGACTTCGGTGAAATATGCGACCTCTCTGGATTTCAAATACTGAACCTATCAAGCAGAGATGATTGTAGCAAACTCGTGGGCTTATCATAAAGATCACATGAGACAGAGTAAGTTAAATATAGGAGAAACTCTCTTACCCAATTTCTCCTTAAACAACTTGCTGGTTTAACCATCTTTCCTCCTGATCCAAGCCCGTTGGTCAAGGCCAGCAGCAGGCTCACAGCCACCTGCCCTTCCTGTCCTTCCCTGCACTTCTGTTCCCACCATCGGAGTGGAAGACATTCCAAAGTCAGGTGCATCGACTCTCAAACCTTCATACTCTATGTAACTCAACTAAAAATACTTAACTCCTTGAAATATGCATGCAAAAAGAACAAAATAACTTGAATGCTTTGGAAAGTCTCCATAAAGGCAAGTTGTTAAAATAAATTACTATCAGATTACGTGCAAATGAGACGTCTTGTAGAAGAGTAGGCAGGAATAGTAAAAATCTAGAAAGATTGTGTTCGACTGCTCCCAACATACTTTTCAGTCTTTGCTCCACTTTAAAGAATCCTAACCTGGGAATCTTAGGTAACAGATCGCAGATGTGGTTTATGGAAGAATAATGATCTGGAATGCGGTCAAGTACCGTCCTCAAAGAAGGGATCTCGGCCATAAATCAATAGGCTGGCAAAGAAATGTACAGATTTATGCTTTAAGTTAAAGTAGAAGTTTAAGGTTGAGTACAACACGTTGTATGATTCCCTGCTTCCACTGACTTTTTAACAGACCAAAATACCCGTCCTAGTCACATCGGATTAGCAGTGCTCAGGGCGCTTGGCACTCATTAAATGTTCCTTCTCCCGCCACCACCTTGAAAGGTTGCACTGGTTTCACACCCAAATGCCATTCCTGTTTTTTAACATTTCATCAGTAGATACACACCACCGAAGTGCTTCATGTTGCACCAAACCAGCTATTTGCAGAGAACGTTTGCGGCCCAGGACATTTCTGTTTTACGCGTTCCAGAAGCCTTACCCCCAGCACTCAGCAGAATCCGGGGAAGGTGAGGGGCAGAGAGCGCTCATGAATAGTCATGCAACTTTTCAGAAAAATAACAACACCTCGCCTTTCCAGGGCACTCTAATGAGGATGAGCCCTTCGGAGATGTAGGTTAATCTCCCGCACCCCTCCGAGCTGGGTCAGTGTTATTCCTGCCACTTAGAACGTCAGGGGGTAGAATGCTGGCAGGTTAATTGACTTGCTAAGTCAGCACTACAGGTTAACAGGAGGAATGGAGTAGGGCTGCGCAGGTTGTCAGCTGTCTGCCCTTGGCCGCTGGGTTTTTGGTTTGGTTCCTTTCCCAAAAGCTTACATGTGTTTTCTGACCTCAGTAACACCTTTATGTAAAATGTGTGTGTGTGTGTGTGTGTGTGTGTGTGTGTGTGTGCGCGCGCGCGCGTATGTGCGTCTGCATATATGTATGTGTGTCTCCTCCTTCAGAAGCAAGCCTGGAAAGGAAACAGCGTGGGCTATGTTTCTTCCTGCTTCATTTTCTGCAGTCCCTCGGCTGACCTGACCGGAAGGAGCTCAGCCCTCCCCCAGCCTTTCTGCATTCACTGATAACTTGCTTCTGAGAGAAAGAAGCAGAAGCCAGGGCCACTGCGAGCACCTTCCCAGGCCACCCGCAGCAATGAGAAAAGCCTGGAGAAACAGCCTAATCCAGGTGAAGGACTACAGCCTACAGACAAACTCCCCAGAAGGCCCCGGCTATCTTGCCCTCGGCAATCCCCGGAGAACAGTCAGGCCCACTTATACTTTTTTTTAAAAAATATAATTTATCAGGGGCGCCTGGGTGGCGCAGTCGGTTAAGCGTCCGACTTCAGCCAGGTCACGATCTTGCGGTCTGTGAGTTCGAGCCCCGCGTCGGGCTCTGGGCTGATGGCTCAGAGCCTGGAGCCTGTTTCCGATTCTGTGTCTCCCTCTCTCTCTGCCCCTCGCCCGTTCATGCTCTGTCTCTCTCTGTCCCAAAAATAAATAAACGTTGAAAAAAAATTAAAAAAAAATATATATAATTTATCGTCAAATTGGCTTCCATACAACACCCAGTGCTCATCCCAACAAGTGCCCTCCTCCATGCCCATCACCCACTTTCCCCTCTCCCCCCTCCTCCCCGCCATCAACCCTCAGTGTTTTCTCTGTATTTGAGAGTCTCTTATGGTTTGCCTCCCTCTCTCTCTGTAACTTTTTTTTCCTCCTTCCCTTCCCCCGTGGTCTTCTGTTGAGTTTCTTAAGATCCACATATGAGTGAAAACATATGGCATCTGTCTTTCTCTGCCTGACTTCTTTCACTTAGCATAACACCCTCCAGTTCCATCCACGTTGCTACAAATATGGCCGGATTTCATTCTTTCTCATTGTCAAGTAGTATTCCATTGTATATATAAACCTATACTTCCAACATCCTATTGTGTGAACATAGGATTCCTTGGTGCCTATCAACGTCCCTACCCACTCTTCCCAAGCCACCGTTCTGACGCTTAGAGAGGCTGGTTGTAACCTGTGACAGTGGCATGTAAGTTATTGGCATGGTATAAGGGCTTTTTTTGCAGGAAGTTATGCAAACATCAGCTCAGCCTGAGGAGTAACAGGTTGGTCACAGACAGGGTATAATCAGGGAAGACTGATAAGATCCTACTGTCTCTTCCAGGGCCAATCCTGTGAGCCTCCGGGAACAACATTCATTCACCTACAAACGTCTATCGAGCAACTACGGTGCCCTGGGCACCAGTGTATGTTATGGCACTCAGGAAGAAACCCTACTCGCCAGAAGAAGTAGGAAAGAAGGGGACAGGAATAGACCAGTAAAAAAGTGAGGAGGGGTGCCTGGGTGGCTCAGTTGGTTGAGCGTCCAACTCTTGGTTTCAGCTCAGCTCATGATCTCACGGTTTATGAGTTCAAGCCCTGCAAGGGACTCCATGGTGACCGCACGGGGCCTGCTTGGGATTCTCTCTCTCCCTCTCTCTCTCAAAACAAATAAATAAACTTAAAAAAAAAAAGGAAGAAAAAAATTAAAAACAAAATGAGGAGGAGATTGAAGGTGACATATGACCTCAGTAGTCTCTGTGGCTGCCTAGCACCGACCGGCCATCACTCAGGCTGGGAAGTCACTGGGTGCCATCCCGGGGCTCTACTCACTGTCCAGTGCAACCTCTCCCCTGCTCCTGGGTTTCCTGCTTCCAAACTTCAGAGGTCCTCCAAGGGTGATAGCCTTGCCCCACAAGGACAGCAGGGCTCTTAACAGAACCAGCAGGAACTTAATAAAATCCCTCATTTTAGTATAGGTCGAGTGGGAAATTGGGAAGGAACTTCAACTACTTTGTTTCTCAATGAACTCTGATTTTCTAGGCCACACATGGGCCCAGAAACCCATCAGGTGATCATTCTCCACTTGTAGCTTGAGATGGATTTCAAGGAAGTCATATCACGATCAGCAAAAAGACCAGAGAAAAGGGAGCCCTTGTGCACTGTCGGTGGGAATGCAAACCAGAGCAGCTACTGCGGAGGTGCCTCAAAAAATTACAAATAGAACTACCATATGATCCAGGAATTCCTCTTCTGGGTATTTATCCAAAGGAAACGAAACGACCACCTTGAAGAGATAGCTACGCCCCCGTGCACTACAGCGCTATTCGTAACAGCTAAGACCTGCAAACAACCTAAGTGGATAAAGAAAATGTGATTATATATTATGATTTTATATATATGATTTTTTTATAAAAACATGGTTTTGTATATGTGTATACACATATATATGTATACACATAGGTAGGCACACACACAACCGTCATAAAGAATGCAATTCTTGGGGCGCCTGGGTGGCTCAGTCGGTTAAGCGTCCGACTTCAGCTCAGGTCACGATCTCATGGTCCGTGAGTTCGAGCCCTGTGTCAGTCTCTGGGCTGATGGCTCAGAGCCTGGAGCCTGCTTCCGATTCTGTGTCTCCCTCTCTCTCTGCCCCTCCCCCGTTCATGCTCTGTCTCTCTCTGTCCCAAAAATAAATAAACGTTAAAAAAAAAATTTTAAAAAAAAAATGCAATTCTGCCACTTGCAACAACATGGACGGACCTTGAGGGCATTAGGCTAAGTGAAATACATCAGACCAAGAAACACAGATACTATATGATCCCACTCATAGGTGGAATCTAAAAAAAGCTGAACTCACAGAAGCAGAGAGTAGCCTGGGGCTTGCCGGGGACTAGGGGCTGGGGGAAAAGGGGAGAGTCTGGCCAAGGGCACAGACTTCCACTTCGAAGATAAATAGCCTTGGAGAGCTAATGTATGGCCTGGTGACCACATTAACAATGCTAGATTGTATATCTGAGTAGATCTTAAGTGTTCCCACCACACACACACACACACACACACACAAAAGTCGTTATGTGAGATGGCTAAAAAAAAAAATAAGAATAACCATTCTTTATTACGTTAACCAGAACCATTTTCTAAACTCTGCTCTACACAAAAAGCTAGCAGTCGGTGAGGTGGTAAATAAACACCCACACTGATCCTGTCTTGTTCACGTAGAGGAGGCAACCGCCCTGTGATGGAGGCCACGGGTCCCCAGGTGCCCCCTCAGCACCCAGGCTGCGGGAGGCTGGCCACGAACCCCACCTGAGGTCCTCTTTGAGAACTGCCCCTTCTTGAAGACAGTGCCAAGGCACCCAGGTTACACTTTCCCCCTCGGGGACAGCCTCGTTGTGTGGGAGTCCAAGGGCCCAGTCCCCTGGCCTCAACGGAGGACAATTCAGAGGACCGCCCCAGCTGCAGAGTCCCGGTGAGACTCACGAGGCCTTTGGTAGGATTCCGTCGCTGTCCAGCTTGCTCCTCTGTTTCCCTTCCTCCCCTCACTGGGACTGTTCCCCCGGCACGCACCCCCCCCCCGTTACCCTCCCCTCGACCCCCCGCGTGCTGTCTCCACCTCCCAGTCTGTCTCTCGGCAAAGGACCTTAGACAGCTACCCACCCACACCCACACCCAGCCCTGCCTTAAAGCAAAACTTGGTTCAAACATTTTAGAGTGACAGACAACAGGCACCCTTCAGCCCACAGCTTTCAATGAAAGGATGACTAACCACTTTCTATGTTCAGGTTAGGGTGTGTGTGTGTGTGTGTGTGTGTGTGTGTGTGTGTGTGTTTTAATCCATTCCAGAAGAACCAGAACAAACTGGGTGATGTCCTATATGTAATTGACTATGGGATTAGGTCAGCTTGGCTAATTAAGACTCACTCACTGCCATCTCCTGAGATGAAAGCTACCGTGGGGCTGGCATAGAAAACAATTAGCCCCTGCTAGAGTTCAAACAGCTTCTGTGCGCCCAGAGAGCCCACGTTCCCTTCTGGAGCCCTTAATTAGTGAGTCGACTGCTTTCCCCCATCCCTTATTCTTGTCATAACTTCTTTCACTGGTGGCCTCAATTGTCATTCTGCGCGATTCCCCAACTGACAGCACAAATGCAAATTTGGGGAGAATATCACAGGAAGAGGGCACACTGTGCCCGGGGACGTGAACATCTGTTTCTGCGGAGATGCTCCTTTTGCTCGGGAGCATATCACAGCCTAGCTAATGCGAGGAGCTGTGGTCTTGAAAGACACCAGCAAGAAACCCAGAGGCACTGAAAATCCTCACTAATATAAATGAGTGTGGCTCACATTCGGCATGGGTAGGAAAACAGTGTGTTTTTAAATGAGAAGAACTGAAGCACTGTAGGTAAAATGAGAGGCCTCCCCTCACAGGTAGGGATGTGTACCACTCAGATCCTGGTGATGAATGCTAGAGGCTTGTAATTACCCGCCCCAGCGGCTCTTTCGAATTGACCTGGTTATTTGCAAACAAGGTTACACTGGCTGTCGCTCTCATTTGCACTATTGCCAAAAGAGATGCACGGCTTTCTAAGGGTGCCTTTTTTTCCTCTGTGCCTGGGGTCGTGATGTGAGGTTTCTCCAAAGCTGTAATGGAGAACAAAGAGAGAAGTTGGAAGGCTAGTTCAGCTGGAGATCTCTAGGGAGTCTGCAGACATCAGATCAGTCTCGAGGGGAACTAAGTCACGCCAGCCAAGGCCGTGGGAGACCGAGCTGTAAAGCAGACGCCTGATGGACAGCTAGGGAGTGAGAGTGAGGTGGGAGGAAGGAGAGACACATTTGTATGGACTGGGGCATTCAGAGGAAGCTGACACTTGCTCACCGAGCAAGTTATCTGGAATAGTAATTGGGAGATTAAGCGGAGAATCAGAGCAAAGGGAGTTTTGTAGGTTATTTTATCCAGTCTAGGGAAGGCTGTGAAGAACGATCTCAATGCTCCCCTAGAGGTGACTGTTGTAACTGTAATTTTAATCTCTTCTAAGTTCAGAGTCCCTTTCTCTCCCCCATTAGACAGTGCTAAGCACAAATGCTTTGCTTCTGAGCTCTTCTTTTTTTTTTTTTATGCTCCATATAAACTACCACCCTAGAGTTGGCATTTATACCATAAAAATGTTGCAATTACTAAGATGACTATTTATCCTCTACAGTTGACCTTTGAATAACATGGATTTGAACTGCATGGGTCCACTTATACATAGATTATTTTTTCAATGACTATAGGGCAGTACTGTAAACGTATTTTCTCTTCCTTATGACTTTCTCAATAACCTTTTCTTTTCTCTAGCTTACTTTATAATAAGAATATAATATGTAACATATGTAACATACAAAATAAGTGTTAATCAACTGTTCATGTTATCAGTAAGTTCTCCAGTCAACAGTAGGCTCTTAGTAGTTACGTTTTGGGGCAGTCAAAAGTTACATACGGATTTTCAACTGCACAGAGGATTGGTGCCTTGAACCCCTGCATTGTTCAAGGATCAGCTGGAATAACTAATACACTGACTTTGAATGGTGACAATATCTGTCCTTGTTCTTCAGTTATAAGAGTTTACCTGTGTGACGTCTCTCCACGAAACCAAACACACCCAGATTCTTTTTCTAAATTGTACCATTGGGACCCACGTGGTAGTCTTTAGAATTAGAGAGTACTATTAAAATTATCAGAACGCAAGAAGGGACAGCATAGCAAAAAAGGAGGGTGGAGGAAGGAAGAATGGACAGATCAGTGGATATATGGTTGAGGAAGTGAGCCGAGACTTACACTCGCATGTAAAAGGAATTTGAAAGGCAGAATGAAGAGTGAAGAGTGAGGAAATCCTTGGGGTGGCCAACCTGGTCGCTGTAATTACTAAGCCCAAGGCCCCTTACCCCCGAATTCCATCTATTATCACAGTAGATTCCCACACGTTTCTTAGAATGGAGTTTAGACCCATGCACACTTTTGCCCCAAATCCCTATCGTATTTCCTATACTAGAGAACTAGGCTGTGAAAACCCCTCTAGCCTCCCTAGATTAAGAGCCAATTACTGGTTCCACATTTCCTTTCTCCAAGGAAGAGTCCTTGTTTCCACATGGCTTTCTAAGATGATGGGAAAAGAGGAAGCACTTCTGGACTGGCAAAGTTAAGGACTTCCAAAATCCTGCCCCTTTATAAAACAACTAGAAGAGTGTCAAAGCAACAATAACAACAACAAAACAAAACAAACAAACCCACACGGATCAATGTTTTAAACCTCTGGAAAATAACTAAAGACTTGAAACAATCGACTATTTATTCAAGAAAAACACCTGAATATTAGGAGGAAGAATAAGTTTCGTAGCACTTTAACTTATCCTAATTCCACTATCAACTTCTGAGATCCACAATAATGTCCTTGAACACCAACAGCCTAACAATACAGTAGCTGTGATAAATCAGCAGCCTAACAGTCACTGGAGGGGGCAGAGTGGAATTGGAGTGCCGTCAAAGCCCTATCCCCAGAGAATTATCACTATGTAAAGAGACTGATGGCTCAAAAGCCCCATTCTCAGGATTTGTCTTTACTTGACCTGACTCAGAGCTCACTCAGTGCAGGCAGCTTTATTCCCAGGGTATTCGTCAAAAACCATCAGCAGCAACTGTTTAATATCTTAGCTGCCTGAGTCAGCATTGCCAGTTGGAACTGACAGTAGGCTGACCAAAACACTTAAAAGGAAAAACAGGAGAATGAAATATTTGAGGGGCACTGAAATTTTCTAATATAATACTGGGAATCTAGAAGGCCACACACATATGCAGGGTTATATGCATGCCCAGGAAATATTGGGAGTGCCCTAATTTCTTCCTTCTGGCTAATTTCAGGCTTAGCACAAGCAAGAAGTGAAGACTAAGGAAGAGTTGTAAACTGCTTCATAGTACCATTGATGGCATACCTCAACACACACACACACACACACACACACACACAGCCACACGGCAAAGGCTGGGAGTCATATTAGATCAAAGCTTTTAAAGAAATCTCTGTCCAATCATTAGCTGACCACTAAGCTAACCAAACACAGACCTCAATGGTTTCACATAAGAAAGAATACAGATTTTACAGATTTAGTCTAGAAAAATCAATAAACAAATAGCAATAACAACAAACAGAAACAATAAACCCTGGGAAATAGAAAGAATATTATTTCCAGAGTTACCACATTATATTATTTAATGTCCAGTTTCAAAGAAAAAAAAATTATAAGACATGTAGAGAAACAGGAGAGTATGGCTTGTATACAGTTAAAATAAACAATATCTATAAATTTGGACTTACTAGAAAAAGCTTAAATATTGGACTTACTAGAAAAAGATCTTAGATGGGATATTATTAATATGTTCAAAGAACAAAAGGAAACTATGCCTTAGAATTTTTAAAAATCATGAGAATAATGTCTCACCAAATAGAGATTATTTATAAATAGATAGAAATTATTGTTTAAAGGACCGAAAAGTTCTTGAGTTGCAATGTTCAAAAGTTGAAATGAAAATTCACTAGAGAGGTTCAACAGAAGATTTGACCTGGCCGAATAAAGAATCAGTGAACTTGAAGTCAGGCCGATCGAGATCATCTAGTCTGTGGATGAGAAAGATAAAAGAATGAAGAAAAATGAATACAGCCTGTTAGACATCATCAAGCATACTAACATACACATGAGAGAGAAGAGAGAAAAAGAAGAGAAAGAATATTGGAAGAAATAATGGCTAAATACTCACACTTGATTAAAACAACTAATTGGCATATCTAAAATCTCAAACTCCAAGTAAGAAATATCAAGAGTTTCACACTGAGACACACTACAGTCAAACTGTGAAAAGACAAGATAAAGAGAGAATCTTAAAGGCAGCAAGAGAACCAAGCAACTCATCACATACAAGGGATCTCCAATAAGAGTGACACCTGAATTCTCACCAGGAAACATGGAAGCCAGAAGATAGTAGGATGACATATTCAAAGTGCTGAAATAAAAAAGACAATGAAGAATTTCACATCCAGAAAAACTACCCTTTGAAAAACAAAGAAGAAATTCAGCTATTTCCAGAAAATCAAAAACTGGGAGAATTCATCACTAGCAGACTGGCCCTATAAAAAATTCTAAAGGAGATTCTTCAGGATAAAATGAAAGACGCTAGACAATAACTTAAATTCACATGAAAAAATAAAGAGCACTAATAATAATAACTACCCAGGTAAATATGATAATATGAATGTATTTTGTTTGTAACTGTTTTCTTCTCCTATCTGATTTAAAAGGCAGCAGCACAAAGCAGCAATAATAAAACCGTATTGATGGGCTAACATGAATAAGGACATAATTTGTATTACAATAACAGTACAAAGGAATGGGGGACACAGACCTATACTGGAACAAACTTTTTGTATATTATTGAAATTGAGCAAATTTTAATCTGAACCATATTGTTTCAAATTAAGATGTTAATTGTAATCCCCAGGACACCATGAAAAAATAACTAAAAAATAGAAAGAAAGAATAGAAGGAAATAGAAATAACATATTAGAAAATACCTAACTAAAAAGAAGGCAGTAATGAAGGAATATAAAAACAAAAAATACATAAGACATACCAAAAAATATAAAAACAAAAAATACATAAGACATACCAAAAACAAAATAGGAGATGTCAATTCTACCTCATCAGTAATTATATTAAAAGCAAATGGACTAAGCACTTCAATCAAAAACAGAGATAATTGTCAGCATGGTTTAACAAGAAGCCAAAACTATGGTCCAACTATATATGCTGTGTGCAAAAGATACACCTTAGATGTAAGACACAATACATTGAAAGGTTGAAACTAAATAGATGGAAAAAGATATACCATACAACTAGTACCCGAAAGAGCACCAGAATGGCTATACAGACGAAATAGTATAAGGCAAAAATTGTTACTAGAAGCAAAGAAGGACATTTTATAACCCTAAGAGGAGCAATGCATCAGGAAAACATAACAATTATGAACTCATATGTACCTAACAAGGAAGCCCAAAATACATAAAGGAAAACTGACAGAACTGGAAGGAGAAATAAACAATTCAACAATAATAGTTGAAGACTTTAATACACTACACGCAGCAATGGGTAGAATAACTTCTAGCAAAAAGTCAACAAAGAAATAGAGGATTAGAGCTACTTCTTCCCTGGTTGGAAGACATTCTAAGTATACCTTATCACCCATGTCTTATGAGAGGGAAGAGAAAAGAGTGGTCCAAAGCAAAAAAGGGGATCTGGAGCATCAAAAGGGAGATATTCCCAAAAGAGTACCTCCCTTTGAAGGAACAAAAGCTTTTACCCTTTTTGTTTCTCCTGGAAAAGTCTCTCTACCCCCAGAAATTTACTCAGTTGCTGGTCCTTGATCCATATCAATACTTTTCATTACGGGGAGGAGAAAGCTGGGTGAGAAGTGAGGATCTTGACTTCCCCTTAAAAACTAGAGAGTACCCTGTCCTCAACTTTCTACACAAGATTGGCTAACTATTATTTAGAGAGATTGGGGCACAAAAGAATGACAACAGCCTCCCAGAACTTGTGCAAATGTTAGGCAAAATCATTTACCTAGACAGACAGGAAATACCTGGAAATGGTCATCAGCCTACCAACTTTAATTTAGAACCTTAGTCTGATATATATGTTGGAAAAATATATGAAAGAAAGGAGGGTATGCAAAATGTAATGAGACACCAATAGAAGAAAAAACTTAATTTAAAATTAATTTAAATTATAATAAATATTTTATTTTTATTAATACAAATGAAATAATTTTCCCTCATTTGAAGAGGATTATTTTTCTCTACCCATAAATACCTGAACAAAAGTTACTGCTTTTTTCTCTCCTCAAATATTGCAAACATTTTGCTATGTCACTGGGCAAGGAACGATGGATTGATTTAAGTTCAACACTCCACTGGGGAATGCATTACTGCATAAATTAAAGCTGAGCTTCTGTTACCTTGTAATTTATTGACCAATTCCTTCAATCAAGTCCACTTAAGGGCTTTAATAGATTTCCAATGTAGTTTAATGGCTTTTTGTGCTGCTCTCCTCAAATAGTACTTTTTAGCATTCTTTAAACACCTTTATAATCTTTAATTAGTTAATCTTCATAATATCCAATGAAGTTATGTGAGATTTGTTCCATTTTTACAGAAGACTCAGTGCAGTGATTCCTGTATAAGAAGAGTGCACATCAAAATCATCAAGGTCACTTGTTAAAAGAGAAGATTTGTGGACTCTACCCCCCAAAAACCTTTTTGTCAATAGGTCTGATGGAGACTTACAACCCTGTACTTTAACCAGTCCTGATGAGGATAGCAGAGAACCACATCTTGGGAAACAATATCTTAATCCACAAATATCTAGACAGAGAAATCTTTAGTTTTAAAAAATATAGCAGACTATCTACCTTGACTTCCAAGTAATCTTGCTTTCATGTTACATTGTAAAATATCTTCAGGGCTGGATAATGCATAAGACAACTTTTAAACACAATAAATCTAGAGGGAAATTAAGTGACACCTCAAGAAAGTGACAACTGAAGGGGTAGGTGAGGAATTAGGGCCAACTTTCACCTTGAAAGCATTTGCTAGACCAGTGAATTTTAGTGTCAGTTTTTATGCTCTGAAAGGACCACAAAACACAAGAGAAAAAGACCAGGGCCTGCCCAGGTGGTAAATTTATTAGGAGACGTCCCCATTATGCTAGGATCCCAAAGGGCTGTAGTCTCAATGCAAGGGTGAATCAGAAGTAAATCTGTCCTCATTCATAGCAGACTATAAAGAAAACTGCTAACTCACATTGGCTGTTGATGAACAAGGGGGAAGAACTACCCTAAGATTTATACCTTCATAATACTTCTCACATAGATGCAGCTCCAATCCATACTACCTGTACAGTTTGAAAAACCTCAAACTAAACATTTTTAAAAACCAGGTCCTGGGGTCAATCCAACAAGAGGGTATAACACTTCTAAGTATTTATACAACGAATATACAAAGCAAATATTAACAGACCTAGGCAAAGAAAGAAATAATAATACAATAATAGTAGGGGACTTAATACCCCACTTTCAACAATGGGTAAATCTGACAGAAAATCAACCAAAAACATGGGCCTTAAAATACTTCATTTAACATATGACTTAACAGACACATACATAACATACCATCCAAAATCAACAGAATACACATTTTTCTCAAGCACACACGGAGCATTCTCCAGGACAAAACGAGTCTTAATAAATTTAAGAAGATTTAAATCATATCAAGTCTCTTTTCTAATCTCAATGGTGTGAAACTAGAAATCAACTACAAGAAGAAAAAATGGGAAACTGTGCAGATATGTAGAGATTAGACAACATGCTACTGAACAAACAATGAGCCAAAGAAAAATTCAAAAGAGAGATAAGAAAAAATACCTTGAGACTAATGAAAATGGTAACACAACTAAAACTTATTGGATGCAAGTCCAGGACCAGATAGACTCACAGGTGAAGTCTACCAAACATTTAAAGAAAATTAGTATCCATTATCCTCAAACTATTTCAAAAAATAGAAGGGGAAGGAAAGCTTCCAAATACATTCCATGAGGCCAGAATTACCCTGATACCAAAACCAAAGACACCACACACACACACACACACACACACACACAGAGATTAAAAAGAAGAAGAAAGCTATAGACCAATATCCCCAATGAACACAGATGCAAATATCGTCAACAAAATATCAGTAAACCACCTTCAACAATACATTAAAAGGACCATTCACCTGATCAAGTGGGACTGATTCTGGATGCAAAGATGATTCAATAATCTCAAATCAATCAATGTAATAACATCACATTAACAAAACAAAGGATAAAAAATAATTTTATCTCAGTAGATGCAGAAAAAAGCATTTGACAAAATTCAAGATTCATTCATGATCAAAACTTTCAATAAAGTGAGTTTAGAGAGTATATGCCTCAACCCAATAAAGGCCACATATAAAAAAAAAAAAACTCACAGCTAACATCATAGTCAATGGTAAGAAGCTGAAAGCTTTTCCGGTAAGATCAGGAGCAAGACAAGAATGTCCACTCTCATCACTTTTATTCAACATAGAACGGGAAGTCCTAGCTACAGAATCAAACACACACATGCATGCAAAGGGAAAGAAAGAAAGAAAAGACATCCAAACTGGTAAACAAATTCAACTTTCGCAATTTGCAGATGACATGATACTATATATATAAAACCCTAAAGACTCCCACCAAAAAAACTACTAGAACTGATAAATGAATTCAGTGAAATTTCAGGATACAAAATTAACATACAGAAATCATTTGCTTTTCTATAGACTAATAATGAAGTAGCAGAAAGAGAAATTCAGAAAACAATTTGATTTATAATTGCACCAAAAAGAGTAAGAGACCTAGAAGTAAACTTAACTAAGAAGGTGAAAGGCCTGTACTCCGAAAACTGTAAAACACAGATAAAAGAAATTGAAGACAACACAAATGGAAAGCTATTCCATGCTCATGGATTGGAAAAACCAATATTGTTAAAATGTCCATATTACTCAAAGCAGTCTATAGAGTCAATACAAATCCCAACCAAAATACCAATAGCATTTTTCACAGAACTAGAACGAATAATCCTAAAATTTATATGAGAGAACAAAAGGCCCAAATAGCCAAAGCAATATGAGGAAAGAAGAACAAATGGTGATATCATACTCCAAATTTCAAAACATACTACAAAGCTAAAGTCATCAAATTACTATAGTAATTATAACCACTATTTACCATAGTAAATATAACCACAAAAACAGACCTAGAGATCAATGGAACAGAATAGAGAGCTCAGAAATAGGCCCATACATATATGGTCAATTAATCTATAACAAAGGAGGCAAGAATATACAATGGAGAAAAGACAGTCTCTTCAATAAATGGTGCTAAGAAAATTGTACAGTTACATGTAAAAACATGAAACTAGACCACTTTCTTACACCACACACAAAAATGAAATGGTTGAAACACCTCTGGGGTGCCTGGGTGGCCCAGTCGGTTAAGTGTCCAACTCTTGATTTCAGCTCAGGTTTCGTGAGATCAAGCTCCGCATTGGGCTCCGTGCGGGGTGTGAAGCCTGCCTGAAATTCTCTCTCTCCCTCTGCCCCTCCCTTGTTAGCTCATGTGTGTGCGCGCACATGCTTGCCCGCTCTCTGTCTCTCAAAAATAAATACATAGAGAGATAAGTAAAATAAAATAAGATAAAATAAAATAAGATAAGATAAAATAAAATAAAATAAAATAAAATAAAATAAAATAAAATAAAATAGATTAAACAGCAGCATGTGAGACCTGAAACCATAAAACTCCTAGAAGAAAACAAAGATAGTAATTTCTTTGACATCAGCTATGGCAACATTTTTCTAGATATGTCTCCTAAGACAAGAGAAACAAAAGCATAATTAAACTGTTGGGATGACACCAAAATAAAAAGATTTTACACAGTGAAGGAACTATCAACAAACAAAAAGGCAACCCACTGAATGGATAAAGGAACTTGCAAATGGTATAGCCAATAAGCGGTTAATAGCCATATAAAAAACTTACACAACTCGGGGCGCCTGGTTGGCTCCATCGATTAAGTGTCCAACTTCGCTCAGGTCATGGTCTCACGATTTGTGGGTTCAAGCCCTGTGTCGGGCTCTGTGCTGACATCTCAGAGCCTGGAGCCTGCTTCGGATTCTGTGTCTCCCTGTCTCTCTGTCCCTCCTCTGCTTACTCTCTGTCTCTCAAAGGTGAATAAATGTTAAAAAAAAATTAACAAAAAAAACTTACACAACTCAACACCAAAAAACACAAATAATCTGAATAAAAATGAGCACATCATCTGAACAGACATTTTTCCAAAGAAGACATGCAGATGGCAAACAGATACAAGATGCTCAACATCACTAATCATCAGGGAAATGCAAATTAAAAAGCACAATGAGAGATCACTTTACACTTGTCAGAATGGCTGGAATCAAAAAGACAAGAAATAAGGGTGCCTCAGTGCCTCAGTCGGTCAAGTGTCTGACTCCTGATTTTCCTTCAGGTCATAATCCCAGGGTCATGGGATGAGCCCATCATTGGGCTCTGAGCTGAGAGTGGAACCTCCCCCCTCTTGCTCTCTCTAAAATTAAAAAAAAATTTTTTTTTAAGACAAGAAATAACAAATGTTGGCAAGGATATTGAAAACAGGAATCTTCATGTGTTTCTGGTAGGAACGTAAATTGGTGCAGCCACTCTGGAAAACAGTGTGGAGGTTCCTCAAAAAGTTAAAAATAGAAATACCATATGATTGAGTAATTCCACTACTGGGGTATTTACCCAAAGAAAACAAAAACATTAATTCAAAAAGATATATGCACCCTATGTTTATTGCAGCAGTATTTACAATAGCCAAGATATGAAAGCAACCCAAGTATGCATCAACAGATGAATGGGTAAAGAAAATGTGGTGGAAAATGGATAAAGATAATACACACACACACACACACACACACACACACACAATGGAGTATTACTCAGCCATAGAAAAGGTGACATGTTGCCATTTACAACAACATGGATAGACCTAAGGGATATTATGCTAAGTAAGTCAGAAAAAGATAAATACTATGTGATTTTACTTATATGTGGAATCTACAAAACCAAAATAAGAAAATAAATAAACAAAAAACAGAAGCAGACCCATAAATAAAGAGAAATAAACTGATGGTTACCAGAGGGGAGAGGAATGGGGAAAACGGATGAAAGGGAGTAGGAGATAAAGGATTTCAGTTATGGAATGAATAAGTCATGAGAATGAAAGGCACAGCATCGGGAATATAATCAATGGTATTTTAATAGCATTGTATGGTAACAGACAGTAGCTACACTTGTGAACATAGCATAACATACAGAGTTTTTGAATCACTATGTTGTATACCTGAAACTAATGTAACACTGTGTATCAATTATACTTCAAAATTAAAAAAAAAACTTATGGGATGGATGCAGCAAGAGCAGTTTTAAGAGGAAAGTTCATAGTAATAAATGCCTACACCAAGAACAATCTCAAATGAAGAACCTAACTTTAGACCTCAAGAAACTACCAAAAGATCAGAGTAGTAACAAATAAAAGACTTAAAAAGACAATAGAAAAGATCAGTGAAGCTAAGAGTTGTGTTGTTTTTTTTTTATTTCAAATTATTTTATTTTATTTTCAAACCCAATATTTTTTTATTTTTTATTTATTCTTTAAATTTATTGTCAAGTTAGCTAACATACAGTGTATACAGTGTGCTCTTGGTTTTGGAGGTAGATTCCTATGATTCATTGCTTACATACAATACCCAGTGAAAAGCTGGTTTTTTAAAAGATAAACAAAATTGACAAACTTTTAGCTTGACTCACCAAGAAAAAAAAAAGAGAGGATTCAAATAAATAAAATAAAGAGTGCATATATCTTTTTGAATTAATGTTTTTGTTTTCTTTGAGTAAATACCCCAGTAGTGGAATTACTCAATCATATGGTATTTCTATTTTTAATTTTTTGAGGAACCTCCACACTGTTTTCCAGAGTGGCTGCACCAATTTACGTTCTTACCAGAAGCACATGAAGATTCCTGTTTTCAATATCCTTGCCAACATTTGTTATTTCTTGTCTTAAAAAAATTTTTTTTTAATTTTAGAGAGAGCGGGGGGGGGGGGGGTTCCACTCTCAGCTCAGAGCCCAACGATGGGCTCAATCCCATGACCCTGGGATTATGACCTGAAGGAAAATCAGGAGTCAGACACTTGACTGACTGAGCCACCGAGGCACCCCTATTTCTTGTCTTTTTGATTCCAGCCATTCTGACAAGTGTGAAGTGATCTCTCATTGTGCTTTTTAATTTGCATTTCCCTGATGATTAGTGATGTTGAGCATCTTGTATCTGTTTGCCATCTGCATGTCTTCTTTGGAAAAATGAATCACAATACTTAGAATACTAGCAGGGGTTGGAGAAAAGCATAGAATCCCTTTCTATGTGGTTTGCCACATAGAAAGAAATAAAAGAAGCAAAATCCAGTCAGGACAAAATTTAAAATGCTATAACCGACATGCAATCTCAAATGGATGCCACGGAGGCAAGGATGGACAAAGCAAAGCAGTAAATCAGCAATATAGATGGCAAAATTATGGAGAATAATGAAGCAGAAAAAAAGAAGGAAACTAAGGCAAAAGAACATGATACGAGAATTAGAGAACTCAGTGACTTACTTAAAAGGAATAACATCTCAATCATAGGAGTCCCAGAAGATGAAGAGAGAGAAAAAGGAGTAGAAGGTTTATGTGTGCAAATTACAGCGGAAAACTGTCCTAATCTGGGGAAAGACATAGACATCAAAATCCAAAAAGCATAGAGAACTCCCATCAGATTCAACAACAACAAAAAAGACAATCAACAAGGCATATCATAGTCAATTTCACAAAATACACAGACAAGGAAAGAATTGTGAAAGCGGCAAGGGAACAAAAGTCCTTAACCTATCTATAAGAGAAGACAGATCAGGTGTGCTGCAGAACTAGCCACAGAAACTTGGCAGACCAGAAAAGAGTGGCAGAATACATTCAACATGCTGAATAGGAAAGATATGCAAGCAAGAATTCTTTATCCAGCAAGGCTGTCATTCAAAATATAAGGAAAGATAAAGAGTTTCCCAAACAAAAACTAAAGGAGTTGTGACCACTAAACCAGCCCTGCAAGAAATCTTAATGGGGACTCTCTGAGGGTAGAAAAGATGAAACAAAACAAAAAAGACCAAAAGCAACAAAGACTAGAAAGGACCAGAGGACACCACCAGGAACTCCAAACTCTATAGACAACACAATGGTAATAAATTCATATCTGTCAGTACTCACATAACTCATGTCCCAATCAAAAGACATAGGGTATCAGAATGGATAAGAAAACAAGATCCATCTATATGCTGTTTACAAGAGACCCATTTTAGACCTAAAGACATCCTCAGATTGAAAGTAAGGGGGTGGAGAACCATCTATCATGCTAATGGGCACCAAAAGAAAGCTGGAGTAGCCATACTTATATCAGACAAACTAGATTTTAAAATAAAGACTGTAACAAGAGATGAAGAAGGGCATTATATCATAATTATGGGGTCTATCCACCAAGAAGAGCTAAGTTATAAATATTTATGCCTCCAACATAAAACACTCAAATATATAAATCATTCATCACAAACATAACAGAAATTCATTGATAATAATACCATAATAGTAAGGACTTCAACACCCCACTTACAGCAATGGACAGATCATCTAAGCAGAAAATCAACAAGGAAACAGTGGCTTTGAATGACACACTGGACCGGATGGACTTAACAGATATATTCAGAACATTTCATCCTAAAGTAGCAGGATGCACATTCTTCTTGAGGACACATGGAAAATTCTCCAGAATAGATACATAGTGGAACACAAATTAGCCCTCAACAAGTGCAAAAAGATCGAGATCATACCATACATATTTTCAGACCACAGTACTTTGAAACTCAAAATCAATCTCAAGAAAAAAAATGGGAAAAACCATGAATATTTGGAGATTAAAGAACATCCTACTAAATGAATGTTAACCAAGAATGAATGAATGGGTTAACCAAGAAATTAAGGAAGAAATCAAAAAGTATATGCAAGCCAATGAAAATGATAATGATAATACTGTATTTATATTTGAAAGTTGCTAAGAGAATAGATCTTAAAAGTTCTTATCATAAGAAAAAGAATTTATAACTGTGTGTGGTGATAGATGTTAGCTAAATTAGACATACTGTTGTGATCATTTTGCAATATATACAAATATCAAATTATTATGTCGTATACTTAAATCAAGTAATATAATGTTAATGTCAAGTAGTGATAATGTAATAACAAATAATATAATGTTATATGTCAATTATATCTTAAAAAAAACAGGTTCTGAGTTAATAGTGCCCCAGGCAACTGACATATACAAACCTTTCCCAGAGAAAACAACTTTCAATGGAGGACCCAAAGAATTTCCACAGGTACAATCTCAACAATCAAGAGCTCACAAAGAAAAATATCATTTAATACCCAGGAAACAAGTCTCCATGAGTTAAAGCCAGAAAAAAAAAAACAACAAAACAACAGAATCAGACCCACCAAGAATTCTAAAATTGGAATTATTAAACATATAAAAGCATATATGTAAAATATTTAAAGAATAAAAATTGTATAGGACCGAGGTTTGGAAAATTAAAAAATACAAGAATTAAAATGTGAAGAATTACGTTGGGTTTAACTGCAGATGAGACATATGAAGAGAGATTTATAGAATGAAAAATAAATCTGAAGGAATTACACAGAATGAGGTGTGAAGAACAAGAACAAGAAAATCTGAGAGATCAAAAGAAAAGATACTAAAGTCTAACAAATGTCTAGTTGGGATTTGAAAAGAAGAAATAAAGAAACAGAGTCAGAGGTAGTATTTAAAGTGAGAGTAGATTAAAATTCTCTAAAACTCATAGGATAACAAGCTTCATATTCAAGAATCTCAAAGAATCCCAAGCAGAATAAATCAAAAGACCCCCCGGGGGTACCTGGGTGGCTCAGTCAGTATAGAGACTGACTCTTGATTTTATCTCAGGTCATGACCTCAGGGTTATGGGATTAAGCCCTGTGTCAGGCTCTGTGCTTAGCGTAGAGCCTGTTTTAAGATTCTCTCCCTCTGCCCCTCCCTCCTGCTCACACTGGTTCTAAAACATTAATGAATTAATTTAATTTTAAAAGATACATCATAGTCAAGTTGCAAAACACCACAGACCAACAGCAAGCAACCTTCTCCTGAATAGGGTTAATTAGTAACAATTTTAGTTTTTTGGGTGAGAGGTGGTGTGTGGGCTAGTTTGCTGACTCCTGACACAGGCAAAAATAAATTAAACACAACTAGAGAGGAAAGACAGATTACCTATAAAGAAGTGACATTTAGTTTGGTATCTGACTTCTCAATAGCAAAAATTAAGACAGTGGAACCAGGTCCTCAACATGTTAACAGAAAAAAACACCAACCTAAAATTCTATCAGTCAAAATAACTTTCATAGATGGAAAGAAGAAAAAAAAGTTATTTCAGTCCAAATAACTTTCATAGAGGGAAAGAAGTAAAAAGCCATCTATTAAAAGCAAAAACTGTGGGAATTGCCAGGGCGGCTCAGTAGGTTAAGCATTCGAAATCATGAGCATTAAACTATAAGAAAATGATTGGAAATATGACAAAATTTGTCTTATGGCCCAGAATATAATCTATCTTAATGAAATTTGTTTGGGCTATTGAAAAGAATATGAATATGTACTGTGCTCTTCTGGGTGGAGTATTCAATAATTGTCAATTAGGTCAAATCTTTGGTCACTGTATTATCTATTGCTGCATGACAAATTACCCTACAAGAATTAACATTTATTATTTCACAAAGTTTCTAAAGGAATCTAGAAGTGGCTTAGCTAGGTAGTTCTGGCTCAGTGTCTCTCATGGAGTTGTCTTTCAAGCTGTTGCCCAGAGCTGCAGTCTCTGAAGACTTGCCTGGACCTAAGGATCCATTCCCAAGCTCTGTCACATGACTATTGGCAGGAGGCCATAGTCCCTTAGTTCCAGGCCCTCCATAGGGCTGTTCACATGATGGCTTCCCCCACAGTGAACAATCCAAGAAAGAGAGAACATAGGCGTGCAGGGTAGAAAATATAGTCTTAAATACAGAGAACAAATTGAAGATTGTTGGGGGAGGGGAGAAAGTCGGGGAGAGGGGGAAATGGGTGATGGGCATTGAGGAGCGCATTTGTTGGGATGGGCACCGGGTATTGTATGTAACTGATGAATCATGGGAATCTACTCCCAAAGTCAAGAGCACAATGTATACACTGTATGTTAACTAATTCAACAATAAATTATGGAAAGGAAAGAAAGAAAGAAAGAAAGAAAGAAAGAAAGAAAGAAAGAAAGAAAGAAAGAAAGAAAGAAAGAAAGAAAGAAAGAAAGAAAACACAGTCTTTAGCAACTTAATCTTAAAAGTGACATGCCATCACCTCTGCCATATGATATAGGGCTCTCAGATCAACACTGGTATGATGTGAAGGGGACCACACATAGGTATGAATACCAGAAGGTGGGACCAGACCCTGCAACTGAGTTGTTCCAGTTTCTATATCCTTACTGATTTTGTTTGGTCTGCTTGTTCTACCTATTACTGAAAGAAGAATGTTGACATTTCCTACTATAATTACGATTATGTGTATTTCTCCTTTTGGTTCTATCATTTTTTGCTTTATGTATTTTGGAGCTGTGTTTTTAAGTGCATACACATTTGGGATTGTTACATCTTCTTAAGCTACTGTACCCTTTATCATTATAGGAAGTCCTTCCTTATCACTGGGTTAGAAATTGGCTTTGTCTGATACTAATATAACCAGACTTGATTTCTTTTATTTACTCTTCTCATCCATTTACTTTGATCCTATATATGTCTTGACATTTACAATGGGGTCTCCCACATTCCCTGGCTTGTGATCCCCCTCCTCCATTTTCAAAGCAATGGTGGGCAGAGCCTTTCTTGTGCTGCCATTTCACCACTTCTCTGCAGCCAGAAAAGCTTCTCCACTTTTAAGGGCTCATGTGATTATATTCGGATAATCCAGAATAAATCCCATCTCAAGGCCCTTAAATTTGAGGACCTTCATCTCTCCAAAGAGCTTTTTGTGTGACTGATACTCCTACCTTCTGATCTCTCTAAGGTATGGGCAAAAGGTTGTGCAGCCACACCCTCAGTTTACCTGCAGTATTCAACAATGTCAGCTTTATGAAGAAGGCCTTTAAAAAGTTATAATTTTGCAGGTTATCCGGAATTTTCTCCTCAAGGTAAGAGCAGTATCCTTTTGCAGCTTTCTACATTTTAATTAATGGTGGAAACTCTACTTAATATTTAATAATAAAAAAAACACCTTTTTTAAAGAAATAGGAAAAAAATGAAACTATTGAGTGTGAGGTGAGCCAGGGTAGGTGCTAATCACATAACTGAGAAGTTGGCTACAAGACATACAAATACATTTTTTTTTTAAAAAGATAAGACTCTGGTAGTTTACTTTTGATTCATTTTTTTTTTTTTAAGCTAAATACAAAGATATGATTCCTGGTTGAACCATCACAAAGACTGGCATATTTGGAGGAGGGGCCAAGATGGCGGAACAGCATGGAAGTTTTCTTGCGTCTCTCATCCCTGAAATGCAGCCAGGCCAACACGAAACCATCCTGCACACCTAGAAAACTGATTGGAGGATCAACACAACAATCCGCACAACCTGAACCACAGAATTCAGCAGGCACCCAGCGCGGAGAGGTGAACTGGGGGAGAGAGAAGCCACGGAGGGCAGGGAGCTGTTTTTGCTTGCAGAGAGAGGACAGAGATGCGGGGGTGGCAGGGCGGGGGAGGGAGGGGAGTTCGGGAAAAGAACCCCCCATAAAAGCAGCTGGAAAGCAAGTGAAAAACTGGAAACGGCTACAGTCGACGCCGCAGTCCCTCAGAAGTGAGGGGTTGGAGAGAGGAGCAAACATGGCAGAGAAGTAGGGGGACCCGAAGTTCTCTCCTCTCTCAAACAAAGCAGTGTTGAGTCCAAAGGCCTTTGAACTCCAAGAATCCAGGAGGCAAAGAAATAGAGTCACTTCCAGGGACTCATTGGGACAACCTGATGGGCCATATGTAGGGCTTCAGGGAATAGACAGTAGGCCCACGGTGCAGGCGGGACATACCTACACCAAACCACGCCCCTCCGTGCCTGGTGGCTGAGTATCCACTAGAGTGGGATTGACGCTGAAGAACCAGACAGCCCCTCCTCCAGACCAGCGCTGTTGGATTGCCTGATTTAATTCTCCGCCAATTCTTATTATATAGATATATTCTTCCATCCTTCTTATCGCTTCCCTCCTCTAATCTTGTTATTCTGGTTGTTGGTTTGTTTGAGCGGACACATATTTAATCCATTCTGTTGATATATGTTCTACACCTCCTTCTTTATTTTCCTTTCTCTCTCTCTCTGGATTAAGCCAAATAGTTTCTCTGTCTGGTCAATTTTTATTTTTTCCCCACCCCTGTCATTTCTCTCTTTGTATGGGGTAAGGTCTCTGCCATCAGCTTCTCCTCGACCCTGTTGTTTACTTGTAGCTGGTGTTTCTGGTTTTTTTGTTTTGGGGGATTTTTTGTTTGTTTGTTTCTGTGTGTGTTTACATGTTTTTGTTTTCTATTTGTATTTTGTTTGTTTGTTTTCCTTTCTGGGGCTACTTCAATGAACAAATCAAAGTACACCTGGTGAAGGGTCCAAAACATCACTAAGAGTAGGGAGATAAAGTATCCAAACAACAGTGAGCAAGTAACATTCTTCAAAAAAAAAAAAAAAAAAAAAAAACCTCCTGAAGGGCCAGGCCCTGGACAATGTATGACCCTCTTTAATATAGTAATGCTATTAGGTGAGGGGCACATAACAAGCTTTTAAAACACATAAGGGACAGAAAACTAGCCAAAATGACAAATCAGAAGAATTCTCCTCAAAAGAAATTCCAGGAAGAAATGACAGCTAAAGAATTGATCCAAACAGATATAAACAATATAACTGAACAAGAATTTAGAATAATCATCATAAGATAAATCACTGGGCTTGAAAAAAGCACAGGAGACAGCAGAGAATCTATTGCTGCAGAAATCAAGGAACTAAAAAATAGTCATGATGAATTAAAAAATGCTATAAATGAGGTACAAAATAAATTGGAGGCAGCGACAGGGAGGACTGAAGAGGCAGAGGGGAGATTAAGTGAAATAGAAGATAAAATTATGGAAAAAGATGAAACTGAAAAAAAGAGAAAAAAATTCTGGACCATGGGTGGAGAATTAGAGAACTAAGTGACTCAATGAAGCAGAACAATATCCGTATCATAGGAGTTCCAGAAGAAGAAGAGAGAAAGGGGCCAAAGGTGTACTTGAACAAATCATAACTGAGAACTTCCCCAATCTGGGGAAGGAAACAGACATTGAACTCAGGAGGCACAAAGAACTTCCTTCAGATGTAACAGGAATTTATCTTCTGCATGACATATCATAGTGAAACTGACAAAATACAAAGATAAAGAGAATTCTGAAAGCAGCTAGGGACAAACGGGCCTTAACCTACAAGGGTAGACACATAAGGGTGGTAACAGACCTAACTACTGAAACTTGGCAGGCCAGAAAGGAATGGCAGGAAATCTTCAATGTGATGAACAGAAAAAAATATGCAGCCGAGAATCCTTTATCCAGCAAGCCTGTCATTCAGAATTGACAGAGAGATAAAGGTTTTCCCAAACAAACAAAAACTGAAGGAATTCATTACCACTAAACCAGCCCTACAAGAGATCCTAAGGGGGACCCTGTGAGACAAAACACCAGAGACATCACTACAAGCATGAAACCTACAGATAACATAAGGACTCTAAACCCATATCTTTCAATAATAACACTGGATGTATATGGACTAAATGCTCCAATCAAGACATAGGGTATCAGAATGGATAAAAAACCAAGACCCATCTATTTACTGTCTACAAAAGACCCATTTTAGACCTGAGGATACCTTCAGATTGAAAATGAGGGGATGGAGAACTATCTATCATGCTACTGGAAGTCAAAAGAAAGCTGGAGTAGCCATACTTATATCAGACAAGCTAGATTTTAAACTAAAGGCTGTAACAAGAGATGAAGAAGGGCACTATATGATATTTACAGGGTCTATCCATCAAGAAGGGCTAACAATTATAGATGATTATGCACCGAATTAGAAAGCACCCAAATATATACAACAATTAATCACAAACATAACCAATCTTATTGGTAAGAATACAGTAATTACAGGGGACTTTAATACTCCACTTACAACAATGAATAGATCATCTAGACAGAAAATCAATAAAGAAATAATGGCCCTGAATGACACACTGGACCAGATGGACTTGACAGATATATTTAGAACTTTTCATCCTAAAGCAGCAGAATACACATTCTTCTCGAGTGCACATGGAACATTCTCCAAGACAGATCACATGCTGTGTCACAAAACAGCCCTCAATAAACATAAAAGAATTGAGATCATACCATGCACATTTTCAGATCACAATGCTATGAAACTTGAAATCAACTGCAGGAAAACGTTTGGAAAACCTCCAAATGCATGGAGGTTAAAGAACATCCTACTAAAGAATGAATGAGTCAATCAGGCAATTAAAGAAGAAATCTAGAAATATGTGGAAACAAATGAAAATGAAAACACAACAATCCAAACCCTTTGGGATGCAGCAAAGGCAGTCCTGAGAGGAAAATACGTTGCAATCCAGGCCTATCTCAAGAAGCAAGAAAAATCCCAAATACAAAATCTAACAGCACACCTAAAGGAACTAGAAGCAGAACTGCAAAGACACCCCAAACCCAGCAGAAGAGAAATAATAAAGATCGGAGCAGAAATAAACAATACAGAACCCAAAACGACAAACAAAGAACAAAAATCAGTAGTACAAATCAATGAAACTAAGAGCTGGTTTTTTGAAAAAATAAACAAAATTGATAAACCCCTAGCCAGACTTCTCAAAAAGAGAGAGGATCCAAATAGATAAAACCACGAATGAAAATGGATTTATCACCACCAATCCCTCAGAAATACAGGAAATTATCAGAGAATACTATGAAAAATTATATGCCAACAAACCAGACAACCTGGAAGAAATGGACAAACTCCTAGACACCCACACACTACCAAAACTCAAACAGGAAGAAATAGAAAATTTGAACAGACCCATAACTGGTAAAGAAACTGAATCAGTTAACAAAAATCTCTGAACAAGTAAGAGTCCTGGGCCAGATAGCTTCCCAGGGGAATTCTACCAGACATTTAAAGCAGAGATAATACCTATCCTTCTCAAGTTGTTCCAAAAAATAGAAAGGGAAGAAAAACTTCTGGACTTATTCTATGAAGCCAGCATTACCTTGATTCCCAAACCAGACAGAGACCCTACAAAAAAGAAGAACTATAGACCAATATAATATCCCTGAGGAACACAGATGTAAAAATTCTCAACAAGATACTAGCAAATCGAATTCAACAGCATATAAAAAGAATTATTCACCACGATCAAGTGGGATTCATTCCTGGGCTGTAGGGTTGGTTCAATGTTTGCAAACTAATCAATGTGATTCATCGCATTAATAAAAGAAAGGATAAGAACCATATGATCCTATCAATAGATACAGAAAAAACATTTGACAAAATACAGCATCCTTTCTTAATAAAAACCCTCAAGAATGTCGGGATAGAAGGAACATACTTAAACATCATAAAAGCCATATATGGAAAGCCCACAGCTAATAGCATCCTCAATGGAGAAAAACTGAGAGCTTTCCCCCTGAGATCAGGAACACGACAGGGATGTCCACTCTCACCATTGTTGTCTAACATAGGGTTGGAAGTCCTAGCATCAACAATCAGACAACAAAATGAAATAAAAGGCATCATAATAGGCAAAGAACAAGTCAAACTTTCAGTTTTCACAGACGACATGATACTCTACATGGAAAACCTGAAAGACTCCACCAACAGTCTGCTAGAACTGATACATGAATTAAGCAAAGTCGCAGGGTACAAAAATCAATGTACATAAATCAGTTGCATTTTTATACACCAGTAATGAAGCAACAGAAAGAGAAATAATGATGCTGATCCCATTTACAATTGTAACAAGGACCAAAAAATACCTAGGAATAAACCTAACCAAGGATGCAAAAGATCTATATGCTGAAAACTATAGGAAGCTTATGAAGGAAATTGAAGAAGACACAAAGAAATGGAAAAACATCCCATGCTCATGGATCGGAAGAATAAATATTGTTAAAATGTCAATACTACTCAAAGCAATCTACACATTCAATGCAATCCCAATCAAAATTGCACTAGCATTCTTCTCAAAGCTAGAAAAAGGAATCCTAAAATTTGTATGGAATCACAGAAGACCCCAAATAACCAAAGCAATATTGAAGAAGAAAACCATAGCGGGAGGCATCACAATCCCAGACTTTAGCCTCTACTACAAAGCTGTAATCATCAAGACAGTATGGTATTGGCACAAAAACAGACACATAGACCAATGGAATAGAATAGAGAATCCAGGGTCAGACCCACAAAAGATGGCCAACTCATCTTTAACAAAGCAGGAAAGAGTATCCAATGGAAAAGACAGTCTCTTTAACAAATGGTGCTGGGAGAACTGGACAGCAACATGTAGAAGAATGAAACTAGACCACTTTCTTACACCATACACAAAAATAACTCAAAATGGATGAAAGACCTAAATGTGAGACAGGAAACCATCGAAACCCTAGAGGAGAAAGCAGGCAACAACCTCTTTGACCGCAGCTGCAGCAATTTCTTACTGGACACATCTCCAAAGGCAAGGGAATGAAAAGCAAAAATGAACTACTGGGACCTCATCAAGATAAAAAGCTTCTGTACTGCAAAGGAAACAATCAAAAAACCTAAAGGTAACTGATGGAATGGGAAACAATATTTGCAAATGACATATCAGAGGAAGATCAGAGGATATTTAGTATCCAAAATCTATAAAGAACTTACCAAACTCAACAACTGAAAAACAAATAATCCAGTGACAAAATGGGCAAAAGACATGAATAGACACTTTTCCAAAGAAGACATCCAGATGGCCAACAGACACATGAAAAGATGCTCAATGTCACTCCTCATCAGGGAAATACAAATCAAAACCACACTGAGATAGCACCTCACACCAGTCAGAGTGGCTAAAATGAACAAATCAGGAAACTATGGATGCTGGCAAGGATGTGGAGAAATGGGAACCTTCTGGCACTCTTTGTGGGAACGCAAACTGGTGCAGCTGCTCTGGAACACAGTGCGGAGGCTCCTCAAAAAATTAAAAATAGAACTACCCTACAACTCAGCAATTGCACTACTAGGTATTTATCCAAGGGATACAGGTGTGCTGTTTCGAAGGGGCACATGCACCCCAATGTTTATAGCAGCACTTTCAGCAATAGTCAAATTATGGAAAGAGCCTAAATGTCCATCAACTGGTGAGTGGGTAAAGACGTGGTTTATATATACGATGGAATACTACTTGGCAATGAGAAAGAATGAAATCATGCCATTTGCAGCAATGCGGATAGAACTGGAAGGTATTATGCTGAATGAAAGAAGTCAGTCAGAGAAAGACAGATATCCTATGTTTTCATTCATTTGTGGATCTTGAGAAACTTAACAGAAGACCATGGAGGAAGGGAAGGGGAAAAAATAGTTACAAACAGAGAGAGAGGGAGGCACACCACAAGAGACTCTTAAATACAGAGAACAAACTGAGGGTGAATGGGGGGGGTGGGGGAGAGAGAAAATGGGTGATGGGCATGGAGGAGGGCACTTGTTGGGATGAGCACTGGGTGTTGTATGGAAGCCAATTTGACAATAAATTCTATTTTTAAAATAAATAAAAATAAAATAATAAATAAGTTTTGTTTTTAGAAAAATTAACAAAAACAAACAAAAACAAAAAAAATTTTTTTACAAAAAAAAAAAAAGACTGGCATATTCGATTCCATCTGGTAAACAAGATAAATGGTCCCTGGAGGGGCCTTAGCGCCACTTACCCTCATTTACCAGAATTAGCACAATACAAGCATGGATGAACATACAACACATCCTTCTTCCTGCCCCATTATGGACACCACCTGCACCCCAAGGGTGGGGACAAGGTGAGTCCAGCATTTACAACAAAGGACAATACATGTTGACAGCTAGCAAAATCTATCCTAAAGTCTAGGAACCAGAGACGATACCTTCCCTCAATCCTATTTTTTGTCCCTAAAAGGAGACAAAGCATCACATCCTAATCCATTACCAAAAGGGGCAGGTATTCGTTTCTGTCACAGAAATAGGGTTCGAAGGAACCCCAAATGTACTTCCTTGCCCCAAGCAAAGTCAACATAAATCGGTTTGTGGAATACCTAGCAAGACTGGAAGGTGTGTTTTCTATACATATAAAAATAGCAAATTTGGGGGCGCCTGGGTGGCGCAGTCGGTTACGCGTCCGACTTCAGCCAGGTCACGATCTCGCGGTCCGTGAGTTCGAGCCCCGAGTCAGGCTCTGGGCTGATGGCTCAGAGCCTGGAGCCTGTTTCCGATTCTGTGTCTCCCTCTCTCTCTGCCCCTCCCCCGTTCATGTTCTGTCTCTCTCTGTCCCAAAAATAAATAAACGTTGAAAAAAAAAATAGCAAATTTGTTCCTCCTTTGGGCTGCGTCTCTGTGCAAAAAGAACTATTTGTTTTCATGGCATCCTTTTTCTGCTATTTTTCCACATTTTTAATGGAAATAACTAAAATGTATGTAAACTATAATCAGTTATTACACGACCTCAAGTCATTGCTACACGGCGGGGACTTTTTTTTCCTCTTAAAACTTCCAAGACCCTGTTGGGTCAAGGCAAGGAACAAAGAAACAACATCAAAAATTAAAGAGGGAGTTTAATCTCTGCCAAGCATACTCCTACAAGTCACAATCAGGGGCCCCAGCTGGCCTGAAACCAGTAAGTGGTTCTCACTCATTGGTATGGAAATTTCTTATTTCCTCAGCATTTCTGCTCCTGGGGAAGCCATCTAGCAAGGGGCTCTCAGAAGTCCCGGGGGACACAGGGTCTTGTGCAGCATGTGTTTACAAAATTGAGGCCAGCCAAGGACGAGGGTGTTTGAGGTCACCTGGGTCCGTGCACAGCATAACTTGGAGGATGTGTCTTCGGTCCCATGGTCGTGCCTGGTTAAGTCTGGCCTTGCGTGGGGTCTCAGAGGAGGAAAAACTTTCAAAGGAGGAAGGAGATACAAAACAAGAACACCTCCTCCCTGGTGCCCCCATGATAGGCTTGCCAGCTAGTGCCCAGGGTGTGTTGGTTGAGCTGTCCAACTCCCTACAATAAATGTGTGGTCCAATGCTGTGAAAAGGACATAGCCCGTGCAGATGAGGGAAAGCGGGATGCCAGCACTACCTGCTCCATGCCAGGCACGGTGCCCATGTCTAGATGTGTCTGAACTCTAAATCCAACACTATCTAATAAAACTCACACTGTATCCCTATTGCACCAATGCAGAAACCAGCTCCCAGAGGGGAAGTCACTTGTACAGGTAATACAGCTAGTAAGCGGCGAAACAAAGATTCGGCCCCATGAAAGCCCTCCCAGCTGCCTCTCTCCTGAAGAAGTACGTTTCCACTCTCACCTCCCCGAAGCAGCTCTATCCGACCAGGAGAAAAGCTGCATATGATCCTGTATCGGCCTCCCTGGGCCGGTCAGGTTGTGCCTGGGGTATTTTTTGGGGTCTCCAATGACGCGGTCTATCGTCTGTCCTGTTTGAGGCACTCTGTCAAAGCTAGTGTTTCTTCAGAAAATGTCAAATGCTAGCTTTGTCCCGACACTCAGTTAGGAAATGAAGTTGAGACGCTTGGCCCCAAGATCGCTCTGCTTCTAGTGAGAGAGCCCCTCCTGAGACCCAAGGCTCCCGAGTTCTCCAATGAAGCTCCTGAGGGAGCCTCCCACAGCCAGAAGCCTCAAGCTTCGGGCTGCCTTCTGCAGGATGTCAGATGTCAATACCAGATTGAGTAAGAAAAATCTTTCCCTTCGAACTGGAGCTGTTGCGTGAAGTCTCAGCTTGGGAGGTCTTTGCCGTAGTAGAGCTGCCTAAGAGCCTTGAGGACAGCCAACACCTGCTCAACCAGAATTCTGCATTCCTTCCTTGGTAGAAGGCAATGGGTGCCTTAGGCACCCACCTCCACAGCAAGGACTAAAAATCAGGTGGCGACTTGAGGAATGCCCCTCCCAGCTTCGCCTACCTGAATCCTATCCTTTCTTCAAGACCTGGGTCAAGGTTTGCCCCTTCCTGATGTCTTTCTTGACTAGCTAGACCTTTTCAGTGACTCCTCCAACCTCCAGCTACATGGCTTGGGGCAAAGCCTCACTTTTGTTTCCTCGTGTCTAGACTGTCAGTACCAATGGTACCTCCCAAATCGGCCTTTTGGGAGGGCTAAAGGACATAATTCATGGGAGTGACCTGCACAGAGCAGTGTTTGATTCGCCTCCCTTGCATGTATCATTGTTTGCCATTGTATATTCGTTTGTGTGGTCGTTTGACTAATACTGTCTTTTCCGTTAAAAGACGTGCGTGGTGAAGCCAGAAGCTCTTCTTTGCTCATCTCTGTACTTAACGAGTCCCAGCACACTATCTAGCCCATCACAGATAATTGGTAAATATTTGGTGAAGATATGAATGTATGAGTGAATAGAAGGCACTTCATAAGTGTTTGCTGGATTATAAGAGCACGATGCCCCTGGAAATGTTGCTAATGTTATTTCTTGACTTAGGTGATGGCCGTATCCATAAGGCAATACCCGTGTTTCAAAATGTAGGTTTTATTATTATTCAGATGGGCAAGTCCAGAAGATCAGGAGATACCTTCTATTGAAAAGATACTTTGTTACGGTCCCCAAGAGGAAGGGACTGGCCGTGGGGAAGGGGAGCACACGGTTGACCTTTGAGCACACTGTGCACAGGGCTTTCTGTGATGGAAATCAACCCAGTGAACTTTACCAGATAAGGGAGGAGAGCACCTACAAAGTTTCCAGGAAACATGACTCCTGACCTGAGTTTTGAAGGATGCATAGGAGTTCTTCGGGCACGGGGCTCGTTAGGGTGAAAGTGATCCATGCAGAGAAAAAACATGCACAGAGTGGAAATGCAGGGCAGGCATATGCCTGGAAGACCCCAATGTGTCTATGAGATATAAGAGATGATACTAGGGAGGTGGAAGGGGCCAGGCCGTTCTCTAACAGACTCTAGAAGAGTCCAGAGTTCATTTTCAGTGGTCAAATTCCATTATTTAGTATACGCTGGCCATTTGAAATAGCCAAATTCCAAACACAAACACGAGATTACTTTCCATCGCTTGTCCTTTCAGGTGCCAGCGGTCAAATCTTAAAACCAAAAGGCTTGCCTTTGGCTTTGATGGAAACACCCGAAGCGCTCTGTCTCTGTAGGACCAGACGTTCGTCACACCCAACTGTCTCTCCCAAGAGAGACACTGCTCACCAAGAAGCAGGATTCTGCTGGGGACAAAGGGAGGCAGGGGGTGAAGGCTGGCCTGACCCCTTCCCACCGCACATCAACCCTGGCATAACCACACCAACTCACCATCTGGCAGGGCCACTCCAACAGCTGCAGGTTGTTAGTCCTGATGACATCTCTGTCCTCCTGGTTCTCATCAGTGTGACTGGCAAAGGGGAAGATGGGCATGTTTCTGTGCTCAGCGCGGCGCTCTGGCTCTTGCTGCCTCTTCCTTCGGCTCTGACTTCAGCCTCCACCTGCCTCCCAGAGTTCTGCCCTCAAAGGAGACAGAACCCCAGAACAGGTTCTCATCCCTGGCCTCCTACCAGCGCCCAAGGACCTTCTGATTCAGAGGGACTCGGTAAGCAGAGCCCCTCTGGGTCCTTAAAGCACCACCGTGATTTGAAGCACAGCCAAAACTAAGATCTACGTTTCCCCCAGTCTCTGTATCATCCTCCAGCCGTCCTGCCAGTGTGCGTCTTTGACAGGACAAATGGGAAAGAAGTTGGCCCTGTCCGGCTCCCTCCAGCCAAATACAGTTCCTCACCTATCTGAGGATAACACACGCTGCGCTTTTTCAAAGAGCTTTCGTATACTTGTCTCATTTCACCTTGTGCATCAAAACCCCACGCTGTGGGTAAAGCCACCGGTGCTACAAGTCAAGAGCCAGTTATAGGCGGATTTGGAACCGGGCATCTGGTGTCCCCGGCTCCTGGCCTGGTACATTTCATAGACCACCGCACAGCCATGTGTCGACTCTTGGTACAGCTGTGCTTTGAATTAATGACTATCTCTTTGTGCGGAAGGCAATCCAATGGCTAATCCAGAGCTTATGTGGAACTGCCCGTAAGTGGCATCGACCGGAGTCTCATCAACCACAGAGACTTCTCCATGTCTGCGGGAAAAGTCAGGGTCACCGCCTCCAAGCCCCGGTCAGGGTTAAATGCCTTCACACCAGCTAGGAAAAGGAATTCACTGAGGGCTGACAGACTCTCCCTCACTCTGAGGGAAAACATCAGCCACTGGGCCTGGGGAGAAACCGATGTGCACCGGACGGAATCGGGAGCAATTTTCACGGAGGGATCAGAAGCCCACAGAAGCTAAGGCAAGCAAAGGGTTCACTGTTTAAGATACAGAGAAACCCGGGGGCACCTGGGTGGCTCAGTCGGTTAAGCTCTGACTTCGGCTCAGGTCATGATCTTGTGGTTTGTGAGTTCGAGTCCCACATCGGGCTCTGGGCTGACAGCTCAGAGCCTGGAGCCTGCTCCGGATTCTGTGTCTCCCTCTCTCTCTGCCCCTCGCCCACTCGGTCTTGCGTACTCTCTCTATCTCAAAGGTAAATAAGTATTAAAAAAAAAAAATTTTTTTTTTTTTTTTTTAGATACAGAGAAACTTAAGAGAACTCAGCTTGACCAAAGAAGCACAGCTGGGCCTCAAGGAACACAGAAGAATGAACAGCAACATCTCTCTCTCTCTCTCTCCTCCTCCTCCTCCTCCCCCTCCTCCCCCCACCCCGTCATCTTTCATCTCAGCCTCTCTCTGTATGCCTGGTCACTAACCTTCTCTACATACTGGTTTCTCTGGTTGCTCAGGGCTCCTACTCTATTATCCTTTCATCCTGTCTATTGCTTTGTCTGACCTGCCTCAGCATGAAGCTTTGGCTCTATCTGTACTTGACCCCTACAGCTACCAAATAAATCCTGTAGTTGGGCATGTCCCAACTCAAGAACTGGGAGAAAGGATCCAGGGGTTCCGCTAGGCTGGCAAGGCCCACCCCCAATCCACTCATCTGATTCCCGGGGCACTGAGTCCCATGGGATGCCACCAAGACCCCCCCCCCCTTCAGGAGAGACCGATTTCTTAGGACTGAGCCTAGACAGGCACGCCCACGGGTCTCAGAAAGGCAAGGCCTCATTTCTAGAGGCCACCAAGCTAAAGTCTGCCAAGCAGTGTTGGAACATGGGTCATAACAATAGCGAGTAATCCGTTAAAGACCAGAACACGGAGTCTATTAGATGACATCCTCACCAAGGAAGTGGTTGTCTAGAACAGTGATTATGTAATCGCTTTTAATAAATGAAATTCTGCGAGTAGAGCAAAATGCCACAAAACTTACTAGGAAAAAAAAAAAAAAAAAAAGCCCCACCAGATTCAATGAGAAGACAGGTATGCTTTAGGTGAAACTCTAAAACTTGGATAAGCACGAAACATCCTGAACCGGGACTCAGGCAACCCGAGTTTTCATTCAGGCTGTGTTATGAACCTTCCACCTGGCAGTCCCTCCTGCTCTGTCTTGCTAACTCCTAATTGATTTTATTTTCAAGACTCAACCCCAGAAAGTCCCTGCTCTGTGCTCCCCTGGGGCCCTCCACATAACCCCATGATGGAAACTTCACATTGTCCTTAAATGGTTGGCTCACCATCTGTCTCTCTCACCAGAAGTAAGTTCCTTTAGCACACAACTGCTATTTGTATCCCCAGTTATATCCCAGTGTTTTCCTGACATACAGCAGGCACTCAATAAATGTTTTTCAACTGAACTGATTTTACAACATGCTTATCTGTGCCGCAAACAAAGGCACGCATACTGCTCCCTGGATGAAACCGTTGAGACCTCTTGGGACAGGCGGAGGGTCATCGCTGGATGGACATCGCAGAGGTGGTGAGACAGCGGGTATTCTAGAGCACAGCCAGCCCTTCCTGGACGTGGAGGTCTCCGCCTGTAATACCAGGAAGAAATCGCATATTCCTAAGCTCGAAATCAATGCAGTTCTTTCCAAGGCACATTTTATTACAAAAGGAAAGCCTGCATGTAAAAACAAATAGCAGAGCAATGTCAGAAAAATGACAGATAGGAAGCCCCAAGCTCTCACCCCTTCCCCAGAAACATTAAAAAACAAGCAGAAACTGTCAGAACACATTTTATAAGAACTCTGGAAAACGGTCAAAAGTTTACAGCAACCAAGTGAAAGCTGGATCAAGAAAAAGGCACTTCAAAATTCCACACATCTTTTCTGCTTATTTTGGAGGCCCTTCCCCCATCCCTTCCCCCTTGACTGGAGTCTTAAAGTGGCAACAGCCTTAAAGTGGCCCCAGTCTTAAAGCAGCAACAGTCTTAGTGACGACGACGAGCTTAAAGATGCAGTAGCCTGATTTCCCAGGCTGGGACACTTTTTCTGGTTCTGGGAGGGAGAAGAACACACTTTATTTGCAAATTCTTGTGTAGGTCACATATATGTGAGCCACATGTGTCTTCTTTTTTTTTTTTAATTTTTTTTAATGTTTATTTATTTCTGAGACAGAGAGAGACAGAGCATGAGTGGGGGAGGGAGAGAGAGAGACACACACACAGAATCCGAAGCAGGCTCCAGGCTCCGAGCTGTCAGCACAGAGCCTGATGTGGGGCTCAAACCCACGAACCATGAGATCATGAACTGAGCTGAAGTCAGACACTCAACTGCTCAACCGACTGAGCCACCCAGGTGCCCCCTTTTTTTTTTTTAATTTTTTTTAATGTTTATTTATTTCGGAGACAGAGAGAGACAGAGCATGAGTGGGG
This sequence comes from Lynx rufus, assembly GCF_022079265.1. NCBI lineage: Eukaryota > Metazoa > Chordata > Mammalia > Carnivora > Felidae > Lynx > Lynx rufus. The sequence continues at coordinate 18,402,121 of NW_025814840.1, forward strand.
GGCCACATGTCTCTTCTAACCTGTCTGAAGATTACCTGAAGGGCTGATACAAAGTGCTTCTCTCTGCTTGCCTAACTCAGAAATCAGACCAAAAGAGCTCAACAACATGACAAGCTGAATTAACAACCTTCAGACGCCTGGAAAAAAAGATTATAGCCCAACATACAATAGACAACATAAGGCAAAGCTGTAGAGAGTTCTTCTAGGAAATTAGGACATTTAAAGCAACCAGGCATCTATACAGGCACACGGATTCCTAAAGCAAGATGCAATCTCAGAAAAACCTGAGAAGATTCTAAGCTTTCACCTTGAACTGATCTTTAGGCACGGTGCGGGCCTGACTAAAAGAGGAGAACCCAGGCACAGAACCAATTTGCAGAGTCAGAGAGCTCCTGGCTTTTAAAGAATTCTCCGTCAAACCATCAGCTGAATGCAAGCTAAGAAACAGAGACTTTGGTCACCACATGAACACGAAACAGTCTTTGAAATAATACTTTGAGAATGTCACTAATGAAATAGACTACTACAGCCTTCAACAACTGAAAAAGCCAGCAAATCCTTGGGAAGGGGAAGAATTTGGTTTCCAAAATCACCGCGTAATAACAGCCAAGTGTACAATTTTCAGTGAAAAATCATAAGGGCATGCAAAGAAACATGAAAGTATGGCTCAGCCAAGGTAATAAAATTAATTGAAACAGTCACTGAGGAAGGCCAGAAAACAGATTTACTAGACAAGCATTTTTTTAATGGTCTAAAAGATCAAACCACCAAAGGAAAACATGGACAAAGAATGAAAGAAAATCAGGAATACAATGTATAAGCAGAATGACAACATCAAAAAGGATATATAAATTATTATTTTTTTTAATGTTTATTTTTGAGAGAGAGAGAGAGAGAGAGAGAGACAGAGTACAAGCAGGGGAGGGGCAGAGAGAAAGAGAGACTAAGAATCTGAGGCAGGCTCCAGGCTCTGAGCGGTCAGCACAGAGCCTGACACGGGGCTCGAACCCACGAACTGTGAGATCATGCCCTGAGCCGAAGTCGGACGCTTAACCGACTGAGCCCCCCAGGCGCCCCAAGAGATATAAATTATTTTTAAAAACTGAAATTTTAGAGCTGAAAAGGACATTAAACTGAAATGGAAAATTAAATAGAGGGCTCAAAAGCAGATTTGAGCAGACAGAAGAAAGAATCAGCAAACTTGAAAATAGGATAATTGAAATTATCGAGTCTGAGAAGCAGAAAGAAAAAAGAATGAAGAAAAGTGAATAAAGCCTAAAAAAACCTTAGGCCTTACACTATCAAGTAGAGCAACATACACGTTATGGGAGTCCCAGGGGGTGAAGAGAGAGAAAGAAGCAACAATATTTGAAGAAACAGTTGTTGAAAACTTCCCAAATTGGGGCGCCTGGGTGGCTCAGTCGGTTGGGCGGCCGACTTCAGCTCAGGTCACGATCTCGCGGTCCGTGAGTTCGAGCCCCGCGTCAGGCTCTGGGCTGATGGCTCAGAGCCTGGAGCCTGCTTCTGATTCTGTGTCTCCCTCTCTCTCTGACCCTCCCCTGTTCATGCTCTGTCTCTCTCTGTCTCAAAAATAAATAAACGTTAAAAAAAAAATTAAAAAAAAAGAAAACTTCCCAAATTCAAGAAAGTCAAACGTTAGTAGGATAAACCCCAAAGAGAATATTAAAAGAAAAGAGAGAAGTGACTCTCTCTCGATTTAGCCCATAATCACACTAGAGAGTAATTCAAAGCCATTAGAAAAAATAAAAAGCATCGATAAAGGTAACTACAGAGATAAATATGAGAGACCAATAACTATAAAACCCAGTATTATTGTACTTTTGGTATGGTTTTTAAATTCTCTTTCTCCTACATGCTTTAATAAGCAAATCTATTAAACAATAGTTATCATTCTATGTTAATGGGCATAACAAATGCAAAAAGATGTAATTTGTGACTTTCGCGATATAAAAGGGAGAGACAGGTGCCTAGGAGCACGGTATTTGTACATGATTGAAAATAAGTTGGCAGTATTAAAATTAGGTTGTTAAACGTTTAAGCTATTAATAATAATCCCCATTAATCCAGCGATATCCTGATAACAGAGCCAGATAAAGATATCACAAGAGAAAACTACAGACCAACAAGCTTTACGAATGGTATGCAAAATCCTCAAAATACTAGCAAACCAAATTTAGCAGCATATTTTTTTAATGTTTATTTATTTATTTTGAGAGAGAGAGAGAGAGAGAGAGAAAGTGAGCAGGGAAGGGCCAGAGAAAGAGAGGGAAAGAGAGAGAGGGAATCCCAAGCAGGCTCCACAGTCAGTACAGAGCCCAACACAGGGCTCGAACTCACATTCAAAAATGGGCAAAACCCTTGAACAGACATTTCTCCAAAGAACATATACAAATGGATGATAAATACCTAAAAGGTATTCAACATCATATTCATTAGGAAACCGCAAGTCAAAACCACATTACAACGTCTATTATTAAATTTTACAAATACAATTAGTGTTGACAAAGCTGTGGAGAAAGCGGAACCCTCTTGCACTTCTGATGGGAATGTAACACGATGCAGCTGCTGTGGGACACAGGTTGGCAGTTCTTCAAACAGTTAAACATAGGCTTGCCATGTGGCCCGGCAACTCAGCTCATAGGTATGTACTCAAAGAATCAAAAGCAAGTGTTCCAACAGATGCTTCTCCTCCAATATTCACAGCAGCAATATTTACGACAGCCAAAAGTTGGAAACAACCTAAGTGTCCATCAACAGATAAATGGACAGACAAAATGTCATATACACATGCAATGGAATATTATTCAGCCTTAATGAAAAAAGAAAAGAAGAAAATTCTCAGCCATGCTACAACATGGTTGTACCTTGAAGACATTTTGCTGAGTGAATGAAATCAGACACGAAAGGACAAATACTAAATGATTCCACTTATAGGAGGTAACTAGAGAGGTCAAATTCATAGATAAAAGTATAATAGTGATCACCAGGGGCTTCCGGGAGGGAGTAATAAGGAGTCATCGTCTGATGGGTATAGAATGTGAACTGGGGATGTTGAAAAGGTTTTGGAAGTAGATAGTGATGATAGTTATACAACCCAGTGAATGTACTCAATGTCCCTTATTTACACACCTAAAAATGGTTGAGATGGTAAATTTTATGTTATGCGTGTTTTACCACAATATTTAAAAATTAAAATAGTATTAAAGGATCACCCCAGGTGGAAGAGTGGAGGTTGGTGCTTCTTCTCAGGACTATTCAGGGCACAAAAAAGGCATCTGTGAGAGCAGGCTGCTGACTCAGTCTGCAATCAGGGAGCTCTGCGCTTACGTTGCACCCCACGTTTCGGCTGTTGTGAATAATGTTGCCATGAACATTGGTATACAAATATTTGAGGCCTGTCTTCAGTTCTCTTGGGTATATACCTTCCACGCTTGAAGTCAAGTGGGGTGTGTGTTAGGATCTTTCAGGTTATAGCACTCACCAAAACTAACTTAAGACACGTCCATTAATGCCTCAACTATACCCTTACTAAGGGACAATAATTGGCCTACATTAGCTGCCTTCTTCTGGTCCAATTACCTGTAACAGGGAGACAGGATTATATAGCAGAGAGCTACAAAGAGCCCCCCATGGCTATTGTGTGTATTTGAGGGCAAAACAGACAAACCAAGAGGTATCCACAGCGGTGGGTGGGAGGCACCAGAATATAATTAATAACACAATGTACTAAAGGTTGGTGGGAGCACAGAGCTACAGGACTGTATCAGAGGGACTCTAGAATTTACATAGTAGGGACAGAAAGGAAGACGCCATATTGAAACAGCAGCTACATACAAGGTTGAACTATATTTTTGTTTGTTCTTTATTTTCCAAAGCCAAAACCAAGAAGGACAATTCTAGCAAGGTGGAGATGGGAAACAACAGGACCTGAGGTGGGTCAGAGGGACTTGGAAAGTTTCAATTCACATAGCTAGTAACAGGCAGATTGAACACGAAGACCAAATGTATCCAATCCTAAAGCCTACCCTCTTCCCTTTACTTATCCAAAAGCCTACCCTCTTCCCTTTACTTATCACTGTAATTCTTTGGGTAGAAAAATATTTTGCTAGTCTGAGCAAGTGTGAAAAAGAAAAGCTCATGTAGTTACGATTTTGTTTGTCTGCTGATATATTGCCTTGTGTTTATTAAGTTTCTGAGAGGCACATAACAATACATTGTTTTCAAAAATAACTAATCAAACATTGACCATGTGGCAAGTACGTGCTAAAGCTTTTACCTATACTGTTATATTTGATCTGCAGTAACCTTTTACAGTAGGAAGTATTATTATCTCCATTTTTTGGATGCAAAAAAACTGGGATTTGAAAAGTCTTTAAGTAATTGCACAATGTGATACAGCTAATAAGTGGTAAGCTAGAATTCAGGTCAACTATGAGCCCACAAGCTCTCAACTGTTATGCTAAATAGTTGAGAAGTCAAGGTTAAGGGAAACCATGATTAAGAAATTACATCCTGATGGGGCGCCTGGGTGGCTCAGTCGGTTGAGCGTCCGGCTTCAGCTCAGGTCATGATGTCACAGTTTGTGGGTTCGAGCCCCGCATTGGGCTCTGTGCTGACGGCTCGGAGCCTGGAGCCTGCTTCGAATTCTGTGTCTCCCTCTCTCTCTGCTCCTCCCCCACTCATGCTCTCTCTCTCTCCTTCAAAGATAAATAAAAACACTAAAAAAAATTAAAAAAAAAAAGAAATTACATCCTGATTATCCCCTAGAATTATATCCCATAGTGTCCTGATTAGAAGCCAGGAATAAGTCAAAGATATTAAAGATTCCTAGTAGACAAATAAAAAAGGGAAGAATACTAGTTTTAAGAGTCACAATATCCTTAAGCTAAATTTAGGATAGCCCCAATTTTTCTGATACTGGGAGAATTTTACCCATGAGTCATCAAAAAGAGAACACAGTGTGATATCATAGATAATGTCCTGACGACATCTTTACAGTTAAGACTATGATGAGTTTTAGAACTCATACACTTGCAACTCACACACTTAATTGTAGTCAGCATAAAACCAAAGAACATGTGAGTTTAGGAAGTTTTTTATAAGGCCAAACTAATGGGGTCCAGTTCACAGCTCCCTGAAGAATTAGTTAGAACCAGTGTGTGTGTGTGTGTGTGTGTGTGTGTGTGTGTGTGTGTGTGTGTACATGGGTTCCTCCAGGGACTCCTCCACACATATTTGAATAAGAATTATACAGAGAATGCTAGTTGGGATTTCTGAGATGAATCCGGAGTGGAGTCTATGTTGCTAATTAAAAGCAGAGCCCCAGAGAGGGATGTGGGCTAAAATTATGGCACTAAGACGCATTTACCTGGATGGACGGTCACCCTACCTACATGGAATAATTTGGGTTTGATCAATAGTATCTCATAAAAAAATGTTACAAAGCAAAATTCTATGGAAATTATTTTAAGAACGATATGTGAAGTGCAAATTTACATGCCAATGCTACTTTGTGATCCCTCGAGTGTTTTGAAAATAAACACGGTGATTCTTACTGTTTAAACGGCAAGTAGGAGAAAACATTTTAATAATCTAATAAACAACAACCAGTTCCTACCATCAGAACACAGACAGAAGTTAGTAAGGCAGCTCCCCGTTGACGCCATTTTGATCACTCGATACAAATCTGTTGTTTGAAAGATTGTCCTCTCTTCTTTAAAGTGGAAATAAAGTGCCTTATAAATGAAGTTTTCATTAGGTATTGAAAGAAAGCGATGACAATTTTATAAAGAGCTTCGAATGAGGTGAAATTGGTAAGCAAGGAGTATTGGTGGCACATACATCAAAATACATGAAGACGTCAAATAAAATATTACTTGGAATGTCAGCCAGGTTAAAATAGAGAACGAAATATTCAGATGTGTCTATTTAAGCTAGGAATGGGATGGACAGTCAACACGCCTACTGCTACAAAGAATTCAATTTGGCTCATTAAAACGTATCCCTGGATTGCAGCATAAAAGCTGAACTGTTGAGTCCATTTGAGAATCATCTGTGATAGTTCTTGCTCGTGACAAGATTTTCATGAGACGGTTTGAAATTAATGGTGGCTCAATCCAAGGACTCGGCCAAAAAGGAATGTTTTGCGTGTACATCTTAATGAGAGAAGAAACCAGGATGATACAATTAGTGAAAATTGGTTCTTTATAGAACTAATTAGAGACACCAGAGAAAGTTCCCTAAGGGGAAATGGGGACCTGTCCCAACGTTTTACAAACCGTTTTTAGTGCCGTGATAGAAAATGGTACATCAACCCATTGCCTCGCAGCAAGATAAGCTCCATGAGGGCAGACTGGTCTGTTTGTACTCCCAGCACCCACAACAAACAGCATGGCACCTAAATGCTGCTCAAGAGGTATCTTTTAAGAGAATGAATGCTTTTGAGCGAGTGAATGAATGTCGTTTAGATGCAGAAGTAAATGCCTGCCAAACCTTGGGAATAAGGTTACCCTCTGGGAATTAAACTAATAATAAGATACACTAAAGATCGGGGGCGCCCGGGTGGCTCAGTCAGTTGAGCCTCCCACGGCGGCTCAGGTCATGATCTCGCGATTTGTGAGTTCAAGCCCCACATCAGGCTCTCTGCTTGTTGTCAGGGCAGACTCCACTTCAGACCCTCTGTCCCTCTCTCTCTGCCCCTCCCCTGCTCGCGCGCACTCAAAAATAAGTAAAACAATTTTTTTAAAAAAGATATACTGAAAGTCCATAGCTATCTGTAAAAAAAAAAATCCAAAAGATTGCCTAGATAGGGGAGGTGGGGATTTGGGACTTCTAGGTATAATTAAGCTATGTGGGATAGTATCAGGAGTCATGATATAAACATGATTTCAACTCAGAAAATAGAAGACTAATTTTTTATATGCTGCTGGGGAAAAAAAAACTATAGAACTGAATGGGATCTGGGAAATAACAGATCAGAGATGAAGAATTTTTAATTTTTCTGTTGAATCACTGTATTGTACACCTGAAACTAATACCTTAATTATATTGGAATTAAAAAACAATACAATAAAGAAAAATAAATAAACAACCACGTTTTACAAGTATATTTGATGACAAAACAGTCACCATCTAATGGTAAATAAAATTGGAGATTACAGATGGTATTTGCTTAATTAAATTAAATTAAACCTACACATACCTTGAAGGAAAAAAAAATCTCAAATTATGAAAGTGATAATGTCTAAATATTAAAAAAAAAGGGGGGGGGCACCTGGGTGGCTCAGTTGATTAAGAGTCCGACTTCAGCTCAGGCCATGATCTCGGAGTTCACGAGTTCGAGCCCCGCACCAGGTTCTGCACTGACGGCTCAGAGCCTGGAGCCCGCTTCACATTTGTGTCTCCCTCTCTCTCTGCCCCTCCCCTGCTCGCATTCTGTCTGTCTGTCTCTCAGAAATAAACATTAAAATTTTTTTTTTAATAATAATTTTAATTTTTCCAAATCCCTTCCTAGCCAGAAAGTAGGCTCCACGAGGGAAGAGATTATTTTTCTGTCGAGATGGATGGGTCGGCGGGTAGGCAGACCAAGGGAGAGACCGTCCTTTCACTCGTTTCTTCACGCGTGGACGAATTAGTCCCTGTTAATCCAGCCATGATCCGGGAGAAAGAGTTACTGACTCTGTGCAACAGAGGACTTCTCACGTGCATCTAGACCACATTGTGGCTCTGCTCCACGGAGGTCAGGGTGCTAGTCGGGTTAGACGAAGCTATGCTGCGGGGAAACAACCCGGAAATCTCAGTGGCCGAAAAACTACACGTTTTCCTGGTTCTTTCCCCCTGCTCATGGCGCAGCTGCCACGGGCCTGACTGTTCTCTAGGGAAGCTACTCAGGCAGTCGTACGAGGATCCGGATTGAATTCATCTTTTGGTCAAGCACCAGGCCAAGGCAAGGCCCAAGGCCTGGCGGGTCGGCTGGTAAACCAACAAAGAGCTCTTTGTCGATTCTGACAGTTTGCTGCTTGCATGGACAGTGAGGAAGCAGAGCCAAAGCCTGGACCTGTCGCAGAAGAGACCAGGGCACGGCAACACCAAGCTGTGGGACACCCCGTGGCTGCGGAGTTAACCGGAGAGGGCAGAAGCCATCACAGATGTGTCGGGATCATTTGTAAGGTATTCTCTGGGTACCCGTAATCTGGCTACAGCAGAAGTTAAAATATTGCTGTTTGTGAAGGATCGTTTGCAATTTGCAGATCACATCCCCCCCTCTCGTGTTTGACACGATTCTGAGCGAAGCACAAGGCACGGAGCGGCAGCCACCACATCCGGGTAGACGAGCAGAGCTTTGGTGGACCCGTGAGCTCCATCAGTCGAGTAGGCCACAGCAGGGGCAGGGGGGTGGAAGGGGGGAGGTGGGATAAACGCAGTAAGAGCTTGGGGGCTTCCTTAATAGATCGAATCTGGTAGTCACTGTCGGTGGCTCGCGTCCGTGGTCAAGCTCTCTCAGGTTTGGTGATGAGGACGTTATGAGCGAGACCCGAGAACCTGGCGAATGCCGGGTTCACGGGTACGGCGGGGTTTCCGGAACTGCTAAGTGAGCGCATGTTACCAGGACCTAGGGATCCTGTTATTGGCCTGCCCCATACAGCTAGCCACGCGGCACCCCCTTAGCGTTTCTAGCACGGGCACGTCTCACGACAACAGGCTCGCCTGACAATATGCGGTCTCGTGGCTTTCATGTGTCTGTTCACACCAGAATGACTGCCTGAGGACTAAAAGGTGCGGCCATGTCCATACAGCTATGCATTTGAGACAGAAGGTGCTACTGAGGTCACCAGGAATCACAGAAACTCTTAGGGCAAATACGCACAGAAATCCCCAAGTGCCTTTTCCCTAGCACTCAAAAATAAGATCACCAGTATTTGGGTGTTTTTTTTTTTTTTTATGTTTATTTATTTTTGAGAGGTTGGGGAAAGGCAGAGAAAGAGAATCTAAAACAGGCTTTGCACCGTCGGCACAGAGGCCGATGCGGGGCTCGAGCTCACGAACCTTGAGATCATGAACTGAGCTGAAAGCAAGAGTCGGGCGCTTAACCGACTGAGCCGCTCAGTCGCCCCGAGACCACCACTATTCCCGATTTAACATCTCTGATTTGTAATTCATGTTTCAGGGGAGAAAAGGGGAACAGATCTCCTGCCAATAGCTACAATGGAAATAAAATAATAAAACTTTACAAAAAAACAACAAGTCAGAAATACATGGTAAATATAATCAAAGGTACACCGTGCCCTGCCTATCAGTTTTCTTAAGTGATCTTTTCATGTTTGGTAGAGATTACAGACATAGCTATTCTCACAAATGTGTGATTTGGATGGAGAAAAGCCCAGAGGTGGGATAAAATTCATCTCTATCAGTTGGTGTTTAGATCTTTCTAAAATGAAATAGAGCAGAAACAATTTCAAAGCTCCCAGAAAGTGAGTTGTTTCGAAGAAGTAGCAAATAAAAATCAAACACTTGCAAAACCTTCAGGGAAACATCTGTAGCATCATAAGCTCCCAGCCACCTCGGAGGATATTTTGATTCCAGTAGGATTGTGTCCACGTCAGGAAACCAAAGAGGCTTTCTTTTTCTGTATTAAAATATCCTTCATTGGGGCGCCTGGGTCCCTCAGTCGGTTAAGCATCCAAGTTCGGCCCAGGTCATGATCTCGCCGTTCATGAGTTTGAGCCCCGGGTCAGGCTCTGTGCTGACAGCTCGGAGCCTGGAGCCTGCTTCGGATTCTGTGTCTCTCTCTCTCTCTCTCCGCCCCTCCCCACTCGTGCTGTCATTCTCAAAAATAAACGTTAAAAAAAAATAAATAAATAATAAATAAATAATAAAAATATCCTTCATTGCTTACAGCAAGGGATATAAACTAAAGTCTAATGACTCAAGGGCAAAGACCACAAAAAGAACAATGGTTAAGAAGGTCAAGACTCTTTAGGGTCACCTGGGGGACTCAGTCGGTAAAGCATCCGACTTCGGCTCAGGTCAGGATCTCACAGTTCGTGAGCCTGGAGCCTGCTTCAGATTCTGTGTCTCCCTCTCTCTCTGCCCCTCTCCTGCTCACATTCCGTCTGTCTCTCAGAAATGAAGAAACGTTAAAAACAAAATAAAAAAAAAAGTCAAGACTTTTCTTAAATTTTACTATGTATTTGATTCTTGCTGGTGCTCTTATAAACCCCGACTTCTATCAAGAGTGGCTTCGGTCTCCACAATGAAAGCCCACCAAACCCCACCTCCGTGTAACGTGAACTCTCAACATAAATGTCCTTCTCCTCTGTCACTCTGTCCCAAGGGAAGGGGATGAGCTTGTCTGATCACCCAGAGTTTCCCAATCCTTGACATCGTCAAACATCAGCATCCCCATTTCCAATGGAAATCTCAAGAACCAGATCTAATAATAAGCCCCTACTAGATACTTGAATTGTCTTCATCAAAATACAGCGTCTAGTCCTTGCTTATCTTTAATAACAATAGCTTGTAAAAATGCCCCTTATGACTTACCTGGCGATGAGACTGGGGAGATGTTGGGTCTTTTTTGTTGTAGGGTCTAATCCAGATCAAGGATTGCTTTTTCTATCTCAGCAGTCTAAAACAACCCCCTTGTCTTTTTCTTTCTCTCATGACACGGACTTTCTGAAGAGTTTGAGAGAATGCCCCCGAGACACACGTCTCCGTTCCCTGACCTGAAAGTCAGGTCTAGAGCAATGCTGTCCACTAGAATCATGATGCATGCCATGTATGTAATTAAAAAATTTTAGTGGCCATAGTTTAAAAACTTTAAAACAGCTGAAGTTAATTTTTATATTATTTTACTCACTGTATCTAAAATCTTATCATTTCAACACTTGATCAGTATTTTAAAAGTTACTCATGATGGGGCGCCTGGGTGGCTCAGTCGGTTAAGCGTCCGACTTCGGCTCAGGTCACGATCTCGCGGTCCGTGAGTTCGAGCCCCACGTCGGGCTCTGTGCTGACCGCTCAGAGCCTGGAGCCTGTTTCGGATTCTGTGTCTCCCTCTCTATCTGACCCTCCCCCGTTCATGCTCTGTCTCTGTCTCAAAAATAAATAAATGTTAAAAAAAAATTTAAAAAAAAGTTACTCATGAAATATTTTACATTCTTTCTTCATAATAAGTCTTCTAAATGTGGAACATATTTTATGCGTAGAACACATCTCAGTGGGTCCTTGTCACAGCTCGAGTGCTCAGGAGCACACACAGCTAGCTGATGGCTACCATATTGGAGAGGAGGTCTAGAAGCCTGATTACAGGCGAAAATTCTGGTGGCAGTATCTCTTGCGTGATGGTATGTAAGCAGACCATCGCTAATGATACTATGCTTTTTGTTAACGTGGCCGGATCGCTCTATGATAGAGACACCTTCTTCCTTCTTTGTACTAAGTAATCCCTGAGGTGCTACTTTGGTTTCATACAAATATTCTTGGGATGACTGGAAAATCTGAATATAGACTGGACGTTAGATGTTTTCAGGAATGGAACATCATGAGGTCGGCAACTTATTTTCACGCTGTCTTAGCAAAACTTTTATGTAGGTGTATGCACAGCTATAGACAAGTTGGTATGTTTAAAAAGAGATAAAGCAGTCATGTCAAATGCTTACAATTTTTAAAAATCTAGGTACAGAGTATATGGGTATCTATTGTGCTATATTTCCAATCTTTCTATAATTTTGAAATTCTTTACGCTAAAAGCTGAGGGCAACATTTTTGAGTAAATAATAGCGCCTATTTTTTTCCAGGTTCTGTACAAACAAGTGCTAAAAGTCTTTCACACATTATCACATTTCATCCCTTAACCAACCAATCGAGGTAGGTGCTCTAATTACCCCACTTTTCCTGACAGAGAAAACAAGGAACAGAGAAGTTAGGTGATTTGCACTACGTCACACAGAGTGTGGAATGGAAATGCCACGACTGAATCAAGTGACTTGGAATCCCAGTTCTGAATCACAAAGGCATACTGTGTCCTCAGCATTCAAAAGAAGGAATTCTAGTTCAGGAAAGTCCTTTTTTCTAGGTCTTTCCAAGCTCAATCTTTCTCCTAAAGACCCAGAAACAGCGGGATGTGAACTCAGAGAAACTATAATCTCGATTCGGGATCCTGACGGTGAGGTCATGGGAGTGAGAGTGCGGACCTACTCCCGGGACCAGACCTCCTGGGTCTTCTCACTTATAGAACAAGCCCCTGGTCAGTCTGATGCCTCCAGTAACTACCATGATTTTCTCCAGGTACCCACAGGCAAAGGGCCAGCACCAGTCCATTTCAAATACTACTGGCAAGGTTGGGTTTCCACGCACTCCTCTTTCCTTGGTTACAGAATAACGAGGATGGTAACTCTAAGCTACTATTTACTGAACGCTTGCTACGTGCCAGACCCTGTTCCAACTGCTCTTCACGCAGGCCCTGACCAAACTCTTCCCACAACTCTGGGAGGCACATTCTAGAAGGAACATGAGGCACAGCAGTTGTGGGTACTAAGTACAGCTTGGATAACATAATCCCAGAGCACATAGTACCTACCACTGCGTGGCAAGGTGGGAGGTGGCCTCCCCGGGGCTTGTACCACTGGAACAGACATGAGGGCGGGCCTGGCCTTGGAGGCAGCCACTGTGCCACACTGCCCCCCGGGGAAGGGAGGGGAAGCCTGGCAGGGGAGAGCATTCACACCCAGTGAACCCCTTCTGCGTGCCGGTGTTGGGTGAAGCCCTTGAAAATCCACTGTCCTGTTTAAGGTCCACGACCATTCCAGGGGTTAGATAATAACTATCTCCATTGCACAGATGAGAAAACAGAACTCGGGAAATTAAGTCACTTCCCCAGAGCCTCACAATTAAGAAAGGCTCCCTGCCATATAGCAAAAGTTATTAAAAAAAAAAAAAAAGTTTGCTAAATGAAAGCACACGTAGTTTCATAAGTTAAAAAATAAAAATACACAGACTGCCGTACGTGCCATGAGCTAGATGTCACCGTTTGTTGAAAGGAAAACCGTGACCCGGAGCTTGCGGGTCCCCCGTCACACCACAGGCTGCCCTGACCCTGGCCGTGCTGGGGGTGCCTGGCTGAAGCAGGGAGTGAGCTGAGGGAAGCACCTGGAAGGAAAAAGAATGAACCTAGGGCCAAGTCCTCACATCGGAGCATGAGAAATCCAGGGCAAAACCAGCTGCCAAGCGTCGGGAACAAAACTCAGGGGCAGGTGAACAGGAAAGGGGGCCCCACGAGCAGGGACTGCTCCAGAGGGGGTATCTGAGCTGTACTTCAAGGCTGGGTCACAGGGTCAAGTGGCTCGGGTGGACCCCTGGTCACTTTGGAAAAGCAGGTGAGCAGAACTCCCCCCGGAGCCAAGGGAATAAGGTACCTGCTCTGGGTGGACACAGGATCCTGGTACGAGGCTCTGCAAACAGAGGTCGGGTCAGAGTCCAGCCCTGTCCTGCTCCCTCAGCCAGGAGATTCTGGGCAACGTGCAAACTGAACAACTGTATATACTGGCCCAGAAATTTGTCAGGTTAGACAGAGATTCTGGATCAGACCCAGAGCTCTGTGTAGATTTCCAACGCTGGGAATTTTGAATTCTTGCAGACACAGCCTAGCCTCCCATCCCACTGCCTCCCTCGATGGATGTCTCCTCCTCATCCCCTGCTTGATGCCCAAACAATGCAGGTGCCGTCCTATTAGCTCTCTCTCTCCTCTGCTTCCCAGTCAGTGCCCCCCAGCCCCTCTCCCTGAGTCCAGACATAAGACCATACACGTTCTCTGTCTCAGTCTGCTTTCTGGGGAGCCCAGGCAAGAGAATAAATGAAAGCCACAGAGCCACTCCTCAAAAAAGAACGTGGCCTTGAAGAGAAAGGTAGAAAGGGTACCTGGGTGGCTCATTCAGTTAGGCATCCAAGTCTTGATTTCGGCTCAGGTCAGGATCTCACGGTTCGTAGGTTCGAGCCCCGTGTTGGGCTCTGCGCGGACAGTACAGAGCCCGCTTGGGATTCTCTCTCTCTCTCTGGCCCTCCCCTGCTCTCTCTCTCTCTCTCTCTCTCTCTCTCAAAATAAATAAACAAACTTTAAGAAGTAAAATAAAGAGAAAGCTAAAGGTTACGCATTCCACGTAGAAGCACATTTTCTTTTTCTTATCCTGGGACACACCAGGACATCCAGGACCTCTGACTCCAGGAAAACTCAAGTTGGTCATGAAGAAGAGAGCTCAACCTAGCACACAGCAGCCTCAAAACATCCACCGGAAGCTAAAACCCAAGGAGAACGAAGCACCTGTCAAAAATCCCCGAAGAACCGGTTTTCGAGGTAGGAGAGTGTCTCTCTCCCCCACCGCTCCAGCTCTTGACCAGCGGCCCAGTCTCAGCTTATCTAGTCTTTTCCCCAAATGCCCTCTGTATTTTAGCAAAAAGGGTCCAAATTTTTCAGGAAGATAAAAAGTTCTTAAGAAAACCTTCCACGGTCCAGAAGCCCAGGGGCAGGAAGAGCTACTCACCCAGATCGCTGCAGGCATCTGTCCCTGGAAGGCAGCCAACTGAATCATCTCACTTGCCCCTCCCCCCCAACCCCACCCCTGCACAAGGAAGGAAAAGGCCACCGGGGCTCAGGGGGGGATTTCTGTAAGTCACCTCCAGCCCGGGTATCCTGAAAGGAGAAGCGTCTGCCCTTCTGGAGACTTTGAAAGGAACCTTTGCAGTTCTCCCTCCTCTCCTCTAGGGAGGAAAGGCCACATGCCTGCATCTGCAATGGATATGCATTTAAGGGGCTGGAGAAAACCATTAGCAATCGCGGAACGCACAGCTAATGCAAGTCTTTGGACACGCCTGCTAACCATTTTGACAAGCTGTCCGCTGAGAACCGAGAGTGCCATCCAAATGCCACCTAGGGAATCCTAAGAGGCAAGGAGGCCGTTAGGTCTGTGCGGTGCCCCCGCTCCATGCGAAGGCACGGGGGACAGGGGAATGGCTGCTTTCAATGCACTCCGGCTGGCTCTCTTCGGGGCTCTCATTGCAAAGGGAGCCACCGGTCCCCGCATTTCCAGCACCGCACGCCCGTGCGAGCAGCAGGACGCGTTGCCAGGAGCTTCCTCAGAATATCAAATCTGGCGGAACCGTCTTCCACCTGCTCTCAAATCTGAGTGACGGCCGAAACGAGATGCTGGCAAACAGGTTCCAAAAACCTCAGCCTCTGGGGCTTAAAGCGGCCCTCTTGACACGTGCTGGATCAGGGACGACGCATCTGGGAAATTGTGACTACCGGGAAACTAAAACACAAGAACCGAACACCATGCTAGCGTCGCATTCCCCAGATTTTGCTAAAATGTAAGCTGCGGGCGGTACGTGGAATGAGGACCCAGCTGGGAAGGTTCCCGGCAGTAAACAGCGGCCTCTGCAGATCCAGGCCGCGACGCTGCACCCGGGGGAAGGAAAACCTCATTGGCCACTTCACTTGTTCTTTCAAATATTCTACAGAGACGCGTTCGCTGACATTTAGGAGGCAGGAGGGTGGAGCACGGGTTTTTGAACTGCTCTGCTGAAAGCCCGGCGCTCCCAGGGGGCTCCCTGTAACAAACAGGAATTGAACACCTACTACGTACCAGGCACTGTTCTGGGTGCTGAGACACAGCAAATGAACGGCACAAACATCCCCGTTCGTGTGGCTCTTAACTTTTGATGGGAGAGAGGGCACCAGATGAATTTAATAGGTAAAAGACACCGTAAGTTGGAAAGCAACAGCGATAATAATTAGCAGTAGTAGTAATAATAGGAAGAAGTCACCAAGCAGGGAAAGCGGATAGGATGGTCAAAGGAGGGAGGCTGGGACTTCCGTTGGGTTTCTAGGGAAGGCTTCAGAGAGAAAGAGGCTCTCAAGTAAAGCTCTGAAAGAGAGACCCTGCTAGTCCAGCCGAGCTAGGGAGGGAGGACACGGGAAGGCAGAGCCCGGGATGTTCGGGGCCACGGGGGCGGAGGTGGTAAGGGAGGGGAGGGGAGGGGAGGGGAGGCAGATCAGAGACAGAGGACAAGGGAGGGAAGAGAGCGAGCTCTGCCAGGTGGCCCAGTGCTTCAAACTATGGCAGCCCTATTTTCATCTGTTCAAAAATACTCATGTTCTACATCCATTTTTGTTTGGGGAAAATCATTCACTGCTAAAGAGAGCAGGGGCCAGGGGGTAGGGTTGAAAACAACCCCCCTGTGGTATAAAAAGGCTGGGTTCAATTCTCAGGCCGGTCACTCGTGACCTGAGTTTTCTGGAGCTCTCACTTCTCGTTGTGCGTGCACCCGGCAGAGGGAGACTCGAAGAGCAACTGGAGTAGGGTTTGGAACCTACCAGAGCCCAGTGGAGGGTTTCCCTGTCCCTACTCTGGTTTGGGCTGTGCTTGAGGGAAGTGCGGACACTGGGACCCGCCTTCAGGGAACGCACCAGCCAGTGAGCAAGGTGCAATGGCGCACATGAAAACATGGTGGGAGGCAGCATCGGGCCGTGGCCTAGCTAGAGCTTTCATCTCCAGAAGCCATTATTTTCACCTACAGGGATCAGGAGAGGGCAACCCGGGCATGAGCCTGCGAGCAAAGGGCGTCATTGTAACACAGGATATGAATCAGGGAGGACACTGCGGGTGGAGGGGACAGAACACATGAGGTTCAGGTTTAACAAGCAGGATGTGTGTGAGGGATGGCAGAAAGGCCACTTTGGGGAAGGTCCTTCCTTGACAGCTGGGAAGGCTGTGGAGGGACTGCAGTCTGACCACAGAGAGCCCCCAGTGCTGGGATAAAGGGGATGTTTTTAGAAAAGAAAGGGTCCTTGAAGGTTTTTAAGCAAGACACAGCGATTTAGAAAAATACATGGGATTGATGAGCGGAGGCAGGAAGACAAAGGAGGACAGACAGGGGCCGGTACACCAACACAGATGCAGGGAACAACCGCTCAAGCTAGAAGAGTTAGACAAGAATCTGGAGACGGAGCGGGACAAATCCACTCTCTCCTCTCAGGCAGTCAACTCAAGAAGCAAGACAGGGTGATTCAGTGTAGACATTAGGCGATTTGAGAGGGTCTTGCACAGAGGCAAGTGGTGACGTCAGAGGAACGGAAGGGATTGGGGTGGGAAGAGAAGGTTGAGAGAGAATTGCCAAGGTCTGATCCTGGATCCTGGGTGAGGGAGACACCAGCATTTCAGGGTGGGACTGAGAAAAAGGAGCCAGTGAAGGTAAGAAAGCATTGGCGATATGCAAGTCCCTAGAGACAGAAGAGTAGGAGGAGCCAATGGCGGGCCCAACAAACCAAAGGGACCTCGAGACGAACAAGGTCAAAGATCAACCCAACAGCCATGATGCTGGGTAGTTAAAATTGACCCCAGGCCTTCAGAGGGCAGTTTCAATTATCAAGATCAAGGGTGGCAAGGTATGAACAACAAATGTAGGCTATTCCTTGTTCTTGGCTGGCAGTCAAGGGAAGGGACTGCCAGCGATTTGGGAGGATAACAGGAATAATCAAATTTTTTAGATCAAGGATGTTCTGTGTCTGTAAACAGAAAGTGACAGACATCCAAGAGGCAGAAAGGGTATGGTTAGAAGATTGGAAAAGAGACTGTTGGGCTCATTTCCTCTGTGACAAACAGCTCAAAGAGGACTTAGAAAGAATACCAGCACAGTGAGCCGACAGAACACCGGGCACGGAATGCTGTGGGCATCCACGTTCACGCACGCAAGGCCCATCACCCCAGTCTTCAAAGTGGCCACGGTTGGGAAACGTGAGCATGGCCGTGTCCTCCAGCAGGACACCGGTACATCCCTGCTCATTTATTGGCGTGGCTTCCCTCAGGACTCTTCCTCTGGGGGTGTATCGCCCGTGGGGCATCTGGCCAGGCATTCCCGGGAGGATCTTCCATGGTCCTGTTTTTCTGAATGTGTCTCTCACCCCACCCACACACCAGGTGAGCCTGGTCCCACTGCGTGTGGTGTGGCTGGTGCTGAGTCACGTCCCTCAGGCCCCTTTGTAATGAAAACCCTGCCTCATCACATCGGTTGTGTCTGTTACAGAGCCTGTTCCAAACCTCCTTCTCTCATCTGTAACATTTATGTTACACAATCAACCGGAACTTTGCACTAAAACCATTACAATAATCCAATCACCACTAAATCATAACATCTCACAGATGCTTCTCCCTCTGATTAAAAAAAAAGGAGGGGGGTGCAGGGCGTCTGGGTGGCTCAGTCAGTTGAGCATCCGACTTTGGCTCAGGTCATGATCTCTCATTCCTCGAGTTCGGGCCCCACATCGGGCTCTATGCTAATAGCTTAAAGCCTGGAGCCTGCTTCAGATTTTCTCTCTCTCTCTCTGCCTCTGCCTCTCCTCCACTCATGCTCTCTCTCTCTCTCAAAAAGAAATAAACATTAAAAAAAAATGCTTTCCTCTAAAAAAAAAAAAAAATCTTTTCCTTCAAACAGGTGGACGCAGCTGAGGAGAGAGGAGATTTTATGGCGAATCATCACCAGGATTCTATTACCTTCTCTAGCCACAGAGCTTGCCCCCTTGGAGCGGAGGAAGCAGTGGGATAACCAGGGACATCTCTGGAGCTTGACAAAGTCACAACAGCCAAAGGAGGGAGCCGCCAGATGCAGGAATGGGAATACGGGCATGGTGACACAGTGGCCACAGGGAAGAAGCTGGGTGGGGGGACAACAGGGCAGACAGGCTGAGACCAGGTGGTACAGAGCGGGAGGACACACTGGTCCTTGGAGTGAGGGGAGCCTTGGGGAGACGGATGCTGAAGGAGAGCAGAAGCGGAGGCCCCTGGAAATGTGAGGGCCAGAGTGTCGGAAGGGTGTTCCGCGTGGGTGCTGGGGCTACAGAGGAAGCCAGGAGGAAACAAGAGGGGAAACCGGGTGCAGTGGAAAGGGCTGGGAGCTGCAGGCGTAGCCACGGTCAGCTGGCCAGAGAGCCCGGGGACAGATGCTGCTGAGGGCTGATGCAGAACAGTGTCTGCAACAACCCTGGGGACAAGACATTCCTGCGGCCCCCTGGCCCAGGGGAACACACGTCACACCCATGAAGAGTGACAGTAATCACCTACAGGCTGAGCAGGAGAGGAAGAGCCGTTAAAGGAATAGAGAAGCTTGAGCCCCTCAGAAAGGGAAGAGGAACGAACAAGAAAAAGTAAGAGTGTTGAGAAGACAGAAGACACAACGGGGAACAGCGACTCAAGCCCTGACTCAGCTGCTGTCTCGGCGGTGGATCTTACGAGACTCAAAGCACAGGGATGTGAGCTCATCAGACGCGAGAGACGGGGCTGTAGCCCGGCACCTTGGCAACAGGTCAGTCACCTCTGTGAACTGTTTGGAAGACTCACCCCAGATCCCTTCCAGGTACACACACACACCCTCCTTGACGTGTCTTTTCTTCTTAAGCCTTCACACCCTTCCACGGCATCGGGCAGTTTCCACAAAGGAGCAGCAGGGAGGGTGGGGCAAGCAAGGAGGGGAGATGATGTGGAAGGTCCACATTTCAGGAAGCCGGAGAGGAAGACAGGCTGTGAAGACCTACCCACTGTGGGGCCTGGGTAGCGGTCAAGGTCAAGGCTGGGAATGGGGCCGCTGGCGGTCTGTGTCTCCTTTTGGGCCGCTTGAGGTGCTACCGTCCACGGCGGCTCCTGCGAAGTCACCTCCCAGGCAGAGCCCCCCGCATCAAGCCTTCTCCCTTCCAACTCCCCCCACATCTGCCCCTCCCCTCGGGGGCCTTGTCTCTGCCCAAACACCTGACAAGAGAATTCAGAGCAGGCCTCCTTAAAGGCCCCTGCCCTTCAACTGGCTGGCCCCTCATCTCAGGCAGGTATCAGCTGAAACGTCTCCTCCAGGATGGCCTCCTCCTGCCAGCCCCTGCGCTTCCTTCCTTTGCTTCCCATCCCTGTGACCACCCCCTGGAAGGATCACGGTTACGTGACTGCTGGCTCCGTGTCGACGTTACAGCAGTCCCCGAGCGATGACGGTGAGGAAGGGGGACAGCGTTTCTCAGAACAGGCATCCTGCCGAGGCAGCATGTTGGAACTGTGCCGGAAGGCCGCAGGGTTCAGCCTTCTTTTCCTCATTCCCTTTCCTGCAAGGCAGTGAGCGCTTCACATACAGGCGTCTCCAGGCTTGGGTCGAAGCAGCGCACGGCCTGGAGTTGCGGCCCACAGTGCCACCGTGAGGACGCCGGAGGAACTGCTCCGCCTTGGCCCGCACTCCGCAAACATTCCCAGCGTAGGAGAAAAACAATTACTGCTCATCTCCGGCCTCTGTGAACAGCTGGCAGAAAAAAATAATAGGTACAACTTTGTGAGGGAATTCTGAATCCAGCGACCCTCCTATCTGGGCATGTGACCAAAACGGTAAAAGCAAGAACATGGTTTTAATTCCAGCTTCATTTACAGCCTGTGTCCTTGAAAGGTCACCTGCTTGCTCCAACACATCATCTCCAGGTGTGAACAAGAAATCACGTCACCAACCTCTCTTAGAGTTAGAGGTTCCTGCAGGGAATTGGGCACGGAAACAAAATTTCATCAATACAGAGCATTAAGCAAAAAGATGCCAAGCCACCTGAATCCACTTCTGGTTACCAGAGCTTAGAAGCCTCTACACACACTGTCTAGACAGAGGGAAGGAAGTGGATAAAGCATGCAGCATACAAAGCAGAATCATCTCCCCAACTCAGTCAGCCAACGCAAGAAACAAAAAATCAAATCTGGGGCAGGAAAAGTGAGCTGTTTCTCACAGGTAGCCCAAAAACTCCACTTTATAATGTCTGTTCCAATCATATGTGCTAGAAAAAGTAGGGTAAAAGAAGCCTTTTGTTTAGGGATGACCTTCAAATAATTTAAGTCTGTATTTCAGGAGAATTCCAATAGAAATTCCACAAAGATAGTAAGAAAAAAAAAGCAAATATCCCAATTGAGAAACAGGCTAATATTACATAAGAAACATAATTACATAAACATGGTCTATATAAAAAATAAAAACGGTAAATATGAAAAATGTATAAGCTCTTGGTAGCTAAAGAAATTGAAGAGAAAATAACGTATCTCTATCAAGGAAGCATAAAACCAAGAAAATCAATTACGTTAAACTTGATTCACTAGTAAGAAAATAAATTAGTACACTTTCTGGAAGGCAGTTTGGTAATATTTATATAAATCTTTAAAAGTGAATAGGATTCAAAAAAAAATTTTTTTTAATGTCTATTTGTTTTTGAGAGAGCATGAGTGGGGTACGGGCAGAGAGACAGGGAGACACAGAATCTGAAGCGGGCTTCAGGCTCCAAGCTGTCAGCACAGAGCCCAACGCGGGGCTCGAGCCTACGAACCAAAAGATCATGACCTGAGCTGAAGTCGAACACTTAATCGACTGAGCCACCCAGGTGCCCATGAATAGGATTTTTTTTTTTTTTTTTTTTTTATGGGGCACCTGGGTGTCTCAGTTGGTTAAGCATCCGACTTCAGCTCAGGTCATGATTTTAGGGTTCGTGAGTTCAAGCCCTGCATTGGGCTCTCTGTCAGTGCAGAGCCTGCTTTGGATCCTCTGTCTTCCTTCTCTCTCTGCCCCTCCCCTGCTCATTCTTTCTCTCAAAAATAAACAAGCATTAAAAAAATATTTAAAAAACTAAATAAAACAAAGCAAAAACAAAAACAAAACCTGGATAGGACGTTTTGACCAACAATACAACTATGGGAGATCATCTTACGGAAGTAACGACAGAAGGAAAGAGTCAGCTGCAAGCACCATCTGAAAAGGAAGTTTAGAAAGATCCTGACGTCTAACCAGGGAAGATTCATTAAGTTAAACAACTGTATCTACTCAACGGACTACTATGTAGCCATGAAAAAGTGTGTCAAATGTCTTCATAGACCCAAAGATGTTACTGCAATAGGGAAAAGGCGAGGTAACTAAAACAAAACAAAATTGTATTTAAGATCCAATTTGGCAACTATATATTTACTTACACGAACATCTAGATAGACGCACAGGGATGAAAATAAGGTACTCACGATGACACGTACTGTCTGTGTAGCCGATACTAGGAGTGTTCTAAATTTTTTTCTTTTTCTTTTCTGAGGTAGCCACAATAAAATATATTGCTTAAGTACCTTAAGAAGACGATTAAGAGTATTTCTTAGACTGAACAGAAAAAGAAAATTCTAGAAGAAACTTCAGAGAGCGGAAGCAGGAAGAGCAGGCGGAAGAAGGGAGCCCTGGAGAGGTCCATGCACGTGACACAGGCTGACCACCCCCACTCGGAGCAGGCGCCTCCACTAACGCCGGGTCTCGAAGCTCTGACATTTCCCGGCTCCATCAGAAGGTATACTCCGAGGGAAGGTAGATCAAGGGACAGTTCAAGAATACTTCCCAAGTTACCCGAAGAACATAAAAGGCGATGATATTTACCTGGGACTTAATTACGCAGCCATGTACCTACATAGTGTCCAGTGGGGAGAACAGACATCAACCCCCTAGAACCACATTTGGAACATCCACAATGACCATCTTTTATTAAATTTGCCTTATTCCAGGGTCAATTATCAGGATTCCACAGCAATACATACTGCATAAAAAGACACGTTAAAAAAATATTCAGTTTGCAAAACATGGCTGTAGAGTGTGTATTACACAAACCCACATTATCTCAACATTACAAATTAGGATGTCTGAAGTCTTTCATTCTCCAACTCTTTCAGAGCAGAGGGCCAAAGCCGCCGCACAGGAACACTGGCAGCACTTCTGGAACACAGCTTCAGGCGGCGTATCTTCTCTCGCCTTCGTGTTTCGCCTTGTGGTACTTCGCATAATCGTTGTACAGCTCCTTAAAGATGTCTCTCACTCCCGGCTGCAGTGAGACCCGCAGGAACTGGACGTCTGGCTCAATGCAGAGGTCCAGGATCAGGTAAATGCCCTCCTGCAGGAGATCTTTCACCGCCGGATACAAGGTGACCTGGAAAAGGAGGACACGCCCCTCCGTCAGAGCAAACACACAGAGAACAAGCCCTCGGACAGCCCTACCCTAGCAGCAATTTCCACTTCGGCCCCCAACGTGGGGGCAACATTTTGCACGTAAGTATTCGTATCTTAAAAAAAGTTTGTATTTTAGGGAAATAAAAGCCAACTCAAGTGACAAAAACCTGGAATAAAACATCACAGAATCACAGAGGTAGCTTTGCTATTCAGTAAATGATGCCTACCTACATATCTACCGGGGCATATAAAAACTGGAATCCTTAAATTTAAAGTCTTGTAAGAGCCACATGCACATTGTGCCACATTCTTCAACCTGACCGATCACACTGGAAGCGACGCTAACGATGGGATAACGGCAGCGATGTTCACTACGTGACTGACTCTCACTCCCACCCCCGGCACACACAGCAGGGCAGCCGGGGGGCAGGGGGGCAAGGGGTAGGGGGCAGGCTCCAAAGCGCTGCAAACAGATCAGTGATAGGCCTAAGTCAGTAATTAGACCACATCATATCCAAATAAATCAGATGTAATTTATGATTACACCTAATGCATCTTTTTATTTCTACCAACAATAGCTCAATGGGACCTAAATTTCTAACATCCCCAGAATGGCCAGATCAGTCCTTGAGCCTAGAAAGGCCTTTCTTCCCTGAACTTCTGGGTTAACTAAAATCTGGGGCACAGCAGGAAGGCTGGGCAGTTGGCTCCACCTTGGCTACATCGGATGTTGCACACAAACCCTCAGATCAGAGGTCCAGACTAATGTCTAGACAAACAGGCCAAGGGACCAGGCTCTACTCGCGTCTGCCATACCCACTCAGGTTTCAGCTGAACCTGGTGCTCAACCGGCTGAATACCCCAGGAGTTGTAACCAAAACGAACAGGAAATTTCTGGCAGACAGGTCTGGGATTTGGCAGATTCTTTAGAAATGTCTTAATGGCCTAGGAGAGTTAAACCGCAAACACGTCGCTTCTGGTGAGGATACACCGTATTAACTGGAAGTCTGAGTCACCAAAGCCACCGCTGGGACGCAATCTGTGGGGCGCCTGGGTGGCTCAGTCAATTAAAAGTGTCCGACTTTGGCTCAGGTCACAGTCTCACGATCTGTGGGTTCAAGCCCCACATCAGGCTCTGTGTTGACAGCTCAGAGCCTGGAGCCTGCTTCAGATGCTCCCTCCCTCTCTGTCCTTCCCCCACTCGCGCTCTCTCTCTCAAAAATGAATAAACATTAAAAAAAATTTAATAAAAAAAAATTTAAAGATGCAATTTGTTTCTGTCACTAAGATGGTGACAAAAGTTACGGTCATTTTCACACGATAGCTCAAAAACTTTCTGACAGATGATCGTCTTAAGTCTTACTGTTTACAGATGATAAGAACATTTAAGGACCGGGGCACCTGGATGGCTCAGTCGGTTAAGCGTCCAACTTCAGCTCAGGTCATGATCTCATGGTTCCTGGGTTTGAGCCCCACATCAGGCTCTGTACTGACAGCTCGGAGCCTGGAGCCTGCTTTGGATTCCGTGTCTCCTCCTCTCTGCCCCTCCCCTGCTTGCACCCTCAAAACTAAATAAACATTAAAAAAAAAAACAAAAAACCACTCAAGGACTGAAGGTGGAGCTGTGATTTTACTGGAAGGTATTAGGGACCGAAGGAAAAAACAAAACGAAACAAGCAAAAAACAAGTCCTGAATCGTACCAGCTGGCTGTGGACCCCTGTAAGTTCACCGCTCATTTATTCATCTACTCATCACTCACTAAACAAACAATTCTATCTCCAAAGGCAAAGAAAGTGAAATAACTGTCCCAGTGGCAGAACTGAGACCTGAACTCCGGCAGTCAGAGGCCAGGTCCTGTGAGTTCCACCGCCTCCTCGCATGGGGACTCAATAGTCAAAGGACAGCACGGGGCACACAGCTCTGCTGGGTCACAGGAAGGCCAGCACCATCCAGCCGACACAAGCACCTCGCATCTTTGTGTTTCAAACAGCTTATTTATAAAACAAGGGGGGAAAGTCAGTTTCTACTCCACCAGGATCACGGACCTATGAATGCGCAGGTCTCTAAATCGCATAAAAGGACCTTATGCAGGATGGGCAGTACAAGCTATTTACTCTAGGCTATCAAAACAGACAGCTGTAAATTTGATCTATGGATAAAAGAGAAAAGCAGGGGCGCCTGGGTGGCTCAGTCGGTTGGGTGGCCGACTTCGGCTCAGGTCATGATCTCGCGGTCCGTGAGTTCGAGCCCCGCGTCGGGCTCTGTGCTGACAGCTCAGAGCCTGGAGCCTGTTTCCGATTCTGTGTCTCCCTCTCTCTGACCCTCCCCCGTTCATGCTCTGTCTCTCCCTGTCTCAAAAATAAA
Organism: Lynx rufus; assembly: GCF_022079265.1. Taxonomy (NCBI): domain Eukaryota; kingdom Metazoa; phylum Chordata; class Mammalia; order Carnivora; family Felidae; genus Lynx; species Lynx rufus. The sequence goes on from NW_025814840.1 coordinate 18,427,526, forward strand.
AATAAAAACGTTAAAAAAAAAAAAAAAAGAGACAAGTGGCCGTGATTTCCCTGGCACATCCCCACTGTGACACATTACTTCACGGAGGGTACAAGATCTGTAGGAACCACTGCGTGTCCTCACGGACACGCCCTCACCAGGTCACCTGCCCTAACCACTGTCAGGTCTTCACCCATACCCTCTCCTCATTTAGCTGCACCTGCTATCTAGCATTTAATTAAGCTTACCAATGTCTTTCTGGTCTGGAAAAGATTTACAGTGCTCAGTAGAAGCCTCTGATACATATGGAATATTTTCTTCATTACTTGAATTAAAAACTAAATGAAAGATAAGACGTAGACTCTTGCCAATGAATTCTAGGATGCTACAGCCTTAGAGAATTCCCAAGGCCTTGGGCTTTCCAGATTAAAAATTAAAAAATAACTGATAAGCATAAATTAGACATGAGTAATGAGGCCAGGAAATCAGAGACTTCTCATAAAATAAATCTCAGAATAATAATTAGTGACTTAAGGGTTCAAATCATCACCTCCCTTCTTGGCCCTTAGTTACACGATATTACTAGCTCTCATTTTATTCTTCACTGAAACAGAAAATAATGCCAGCTTTTCTTTCTGCAAAAGCTTACATATTAATGACTTGGGTATTTGGGAAATATGAAGATTCTATAAAAATGCTAAGTAATTCCAAGGAAACCAAACCCGAAGCCCATCTCTCACTCAAAGGCTGACTTGAAGGGGTCTTCCCAGGTTGTCACCGCTCCTTCCCTGCCTGGGGGGGACCCTGTGCACACCCACGGGGCCGGGCTGCACCCTGCAGGGTCCGCCCCACCCACACCCCATCTCCAACCCAAGTGCCCACCCACATGACAAGCATCTCCACTCACCGAGAGTAAGGCTAGTGTGTTTGAAAATTATTTTTATAATTAGACTCGCCCTGAAAAGGGGTCGGGATGAAAACGGATACACCAGATTTTCTGAGAAAGCTCATTCAACCCCATCTCCCTCGAGAAATCTCTAACATGACAAGTTTACCAATGGTTTTAAGTTACTCTTACGAGAGTTACAAAGGGGGGGTATTCTATAGAAAGCAATACAAACAATACAGATGTACATCTACACCTGCAAAAGTAGACAGATATACACACAAACACACTGGACTTCAAGCCTCTGATGTCCCATTTAAATACAGTTAGATACGAAGTCCTGTAGTGCACTTTACCACGTGGGTCACACAGGGCCTCGTGGAATTTTGAAAATAACACACTGACGTTCCAAAGTGAGATCACTGCTGAACAATGAATGAACCATCCACAATATTGAGTCAAAAAGTCAGATGAAATAGGACAAAAGTATTTCTGTTTGACGTAGTTGAACGCATCTGCCGCTGTCTCTACCCTGAGTGTCCGAGAGCAGCTGATTCACATGCACGATGCACTCCAAGAGAACTCCTACTGCTGGGGGTCCCGAGACCCCTCTTCCTGATCACCATTAAGCCTGGCCCTATGCGAGCTCCTGTTCTTAAACCTGGAAGGCATTTCACCTTGCTTACTCCACAGACTAACCAAAACAGGCCCCGTGGCTTGTGTCGAAGCGAGAGGGGAGAACTGACGGTCCCTGGGCGCCTTCTGTGTACCAGACACGCCAGCCCTCTGACCATCACCTCACTCGGTGGTCCCGGGAACCCTGCAGGGGTGCTGCTGCGCCCGGAACACGGGCAGGTCAGCCCGCTACCACGGATGGTTTGGGACCGTCAGGCCAAAACGTCGCTTGCCACTGTGGTTGAGGAGCCCTTCTACAAAGGACTAAGAATGAAAGCACCGGGTAAGAGTGAGCTCGGTTTACCTTCTGCACCTCCATGACATACTGGGCCACCATAAAGGGGGAGAACACCGTGAACTCTTCGGCCCGCGACGCGATGTGGCTGTACATCCTTGCCACCAGGCGGGCACACTCTAGGACCACTGACAAGCCATCTGTGCTTCCTGTGGAAGGAAAGTGTTTCCAAATCGGATTAGTCCAAAACATGGGCGTTTTGACCCTTCTAATGTTAAACATTTAACACAGCTGAAAATTATTCAAGTCTTCCCTTTTTTCCAAGACTCTTTAATTGGCTTATTTTGCAGACAGAATGAGGGAGACAATATATCCAAATATTTATATTATAAAGGAAAGAACACATAACATAGTCAAGAGTATGTGGGTTTGTTTTTTAAGAAGCGTAGAACAATCAAGATTTTTTGAATGAAATCTGACTGCTATTGTATTTAAAAAGGAGATGGGGGTCTATAAGTAAAGTATAAATTGAAAAATTATCTTTAAATAACACTGTTTTGACATCATACGATTTTAAAGATCAGATGGCTTAATTAATTATGCCTTTGCCTGCTTATGTTTCAGAAATTGTGTAGGCAGATAGATATAAGACTCAGCTACCATTACTAGAGATCTTCCTATCATCCCTGATTTACTTTCGATTTCCTAGTTCTTTCCACCCTATGGTGCCAGGACCCCCAGGCCTTAACAAACTACTCTCAAGCGTTCTAACAGCCTACCATGTCCCCAAGGCCCTGGTCACACCCGCTCCCCCAGGCCTTCACAATAGAGCCAGGTGGGGAACCCCAACACAAGCCAGAACACCTTCCCCAACTTCCATTCAACAAGAAATATATCCATTTTTATAAAACTCTAGAAGCCGCGAACAAATCTACAGCGACACACAGATCAGTGGTTGGTAGGGGCAGAGGCCAGAGCAGGAATAGTCTACAAGAGGACTGTTCTGGGGACGATGCAAATACTCTGTATTTTGATTGTGTTTACCTATCAAAACTCATTCAGGACACCTGGGTGGCTTAGTCGGTTCAGTGTCTGACTCTGGATTTTGGCTCAGGTCATGATCTCACAGTTTGTGGGATCGAGCCCCGTGTCAAGCCCACTTGGGATGCTCTCTCTCCCTCTCTCTGCCCCTGCTCCACTTGTGTGCACTCTCTCTCTCAAAACAAAACCTCATTCATTTGTATACTTTAAACAGATGCAGCTTGTTACACATATTTTACGACTCAATAAACTTGAGTTTTAGAATGCACAATGCCTTTTTTAAAACCTTGTTTATATGTACAAACATCTTGAGTTTTTTCTAGATACAATGTAACTTTATGAAATTATGTAAATTTCTTCAGGTTTGAGAGAGAGAGAGAGAGAGAGGGAGAGAGAGTGCATGAGGACGTGCACGCATACACGCATAGTGGGGGAGGGAGGGGCAGAGAGGGAGAATCTCAAGCAGACTCCACGCTGTCAGCACAGAGCCCAGTGTGGGGCTTGATCCCATGGCTGTGAAATCATGACCTGAGCCGAAATCAAGAGTTGGACCCTTAACAGACTGAACCGCACAGGTACCCCCAAGTTATGTAAATTTCTAACATTCACTGGACACTTCAACACAAACGTACTTTAATGAAGCACCTGAATATCTACTACGTACCGTTTCTTCCCTGTTTTCCCACGGCTCAGTACACATCCAGTTCACGTGAATACCTGGCGTGAATCATTTCAGCCACATATTTCACGCGTGGTTATCGCAAAGAGTGCATTGGATGCCAACAAGAACAGAGTACGTAGTTAAAATTCTACTTGGCTAATCTGTGAGCACATCTGAGAACCGGGTCTTGGGAGATGGGAGGTCACCGAGCCGCACCAGCACAGACGTGGCAGAGCCACGCGCATGACCATGTCCCACGCCCCTCAGAACATAGGACAAAGGACACATTTTCAACCACACGTGGGGCACGCCCGAGGCAGTGTGTGCCCAGGGCTCTGCTCCCCCAGTGCTCAGCCGGGGGTGGAACAGGGCCTTCCCATCTCCCATCTCCTGTGCAGGCAGATGTCACTAGTAAAACAGGGGTTCTTCCTGCTGTGCTCAATCATGACTCCGGGGGCCCTGACACAGCGCCGCAGTTAGCCACCACCAAGGGACCAAGGCTAGCACGGGAGACGGAACCTGTTTCCCAATCCTGCTCCTAAACACTCTCACAGTATCACACTGACCCCAACATTACGTGGCTCCACACCAGGCTGGGAGAAAGCACGACACCTCGTTATGCCACCGACTTATCTCAAAACCAGGCAGAATAACCTCGGGAATCACATGCCAGCAGACCTCTTCTCTCTTCTCAACAGTTACTGAAATCTACGGGTCTGAACCCACGAACCCATTCAAGTGACTCACACTGGACGGGGAGGAGCTGAGTACCACTCATTTGTTCCTAGTCCATCTACAACTGCGGCCCCAGGGTCTTCCCTGACACCCTGAGTTAGAGAGCCCTCTTTTGTGGTTCCAGAGCACTCCCCCAGGTACCCACTCCTTGTGTTTAGCAGCACCTCGAACGCGAGGAGGCTGTTCCACGCTAGGCAAATTTGAAATAGCGCAATACAGACTGCCTCAATTTATATGCAAATTTTTAAATAATGAGAATCTCCCCCAAATTAGAAAGTTAGCAAGAACCAACAACCTTCAAGGCTGACGACAAGCTGTACACGTCACTTGTGCCGTCACCGTGTGGCAGTTCGCTTCAGCGGCGAACAAACACAGCCCTGCCACGACAAGCTGAAACGGTGACCTGCCCGACCTCATCCCTCTAATAAAATGGAGCAGCTCTGTAAATGCCTGTTCTTTTGCAGCTTCCCCATCAAACTGGGGACTCCTCCAGGGCAAGAATGGGATTGTACTCACTTTACATCCTCCTGGCCGCAAACACTTCTTGAATCTAGATCCTTTTCTTTTTCCCAGAAAAAGAACTATTTCAATTAAATCACAAATGCACTCACTGCTTTGGACACAGCAATAAATAAATAAATAAATAAATAAATAAATAAATAAATAAATAAAAGTGACAGCTTGAAATTTTAAAACACTATTTGAGGTCTTCATCTAGTGATCTGAATGTTTCTTATTTAAACTCAACTGGGTGAGGGGCACCTGGGGGGCTCAGACAACAGTTAAGTGTCCGACTTCGGCTCAGGTCATGACCTCATGGTTCGTGAGTTCAAGACCCGCACTGGGCTCTGTGCCGACAGTTCAGAGCCTGGAGCCAGCTTTGGATTCTGTGTCTCCCTCTCTCTCTGCCCCTCCCCGACTCACACTCTGTCTCTCTCAAAGATAAGACATTTAAAAAAAAGTTTTAACTCAACCTGGTGGTTTTACTTTCAATAACATAGGAAACCAGAGACACCACAAGATAAACACATTTGAAATCATGTATCTGATACCGTTACTTTGACATTTACCTTTGTCTTTCTGCCTCCCTTCGTGCATAACTGAAAACACCAATCTATTAAAACAGTTCAAGAAAGAAGGGATGGCTTTCAGCATTACCTGGAATAATAGACAAAAGAATATAAACACATGTAAGTAACTGTTTATTTCAAGTTCTACTTTAAAGGTGCTCATATTTATTTCCTTTTTTGTTTGTTTCTTGAGACAGAGCACACAACTGAGTGAGGGGACAGGAAGAAGGGACAGAGGGAGGGAGAGAGAGAGGGAGAGAGAGAGGCAGGGGGAGAGAGAGAGGCAGGGAGAGAGAGGGAGGGAGAGAGAGAGGCAGGGAGAGAGACAGGGAGGGAGAGAGGGAAGGAGAGAGGGAGGGAGGGAGAGAGAGACGGAGGGAGAGAGGGAGGGGGAGAGTGTGCAGAGCCCAAAGCAGGGCTCAAGCTCACCCAAAGCAGGACTGGCACTCGTGAACCGTGAGATCATGACCTGAGCCGAAGTAGGATGCTTAACCAAATTCTTGACAGCATAACATCCCGTTCTTTACATCAACCAACTGTGCCACTCAGGTGCCCCTGATTTATTTCCTTCTTACCCGTGTCTATCAGGATGCTCAAAAGAGTGTGGCCACCTCTTTTTTGCTTGATTTCGGGGGAAATTGCTCACCCACCTTACTTGACTCTTTAGCATTTGTTTTAATGGTTTGGGATAGGGTTTCTGTGCCTCAAAACTTTGGGAGTCTAATGGGGTGATCACCGCTTAGAATTTGCTCAATCTGTGTCTGTTATTGTAAACTGTTACTAATGCATTCTGGAAATGGGTAAAATAAATAACAGAAGAAACAAAAGAAACCACATATTCAAATATAACTGCACTAGAAGGAGATGGCATAAAGCAAATCCATTTAAAGTAAGGATCAAAACTTCTCATTTTTTCGTGATGAAGAGGTCTGGCTAGAAAGTCATCTTGAAAAATGATACAAAAATTTTAATTTTTTTTTCTTTTTTTTTGAGGGTAGAGGGTAGAGGGCAGAGAGAATCTTAAGCAGGCACAGAGCCAGGTCAGGCCTCGATCTCACAACCATGAGATCACGATGAGCTGAAATCAAGGTTTGGATGCTGTGGATGGAACTAGAGGGTATTATGCTAAACAAAACGAGTCAAGTGAGAGAAAGATAAATGCCATACGACTTCACTCAAATGAGGACTTTAAGACACAGAACAGATGAACACAAGGGAAGAGAAGCAAAAATAATATAAGAACAGGGAGGGGGACAAAACAGAAGAGACTCATAAATATGAAGAACAAACTGAGGGTTACTGGAGGGGTTGTGGGAGGAGGGATGGGCTAGATGGGTAAGGGGCACTAAGGAATCTACTCCTGAAATCATTGTTGCACTATGTGCTAACTAATTTGGATGTAAATTTAAAAAAAATAAAATTAAAAAAAAAAAAGAGTCGGATGCTTAACCAACTGAGCTACCCAGGAGCCCCTATATTCAACCACTTGTAGATCGTGATCAAAACAACACGCTATCCCATAAAGCGACCATACGCTGCATGAGACTACTTAAATGAAGTAAAATAAAAATTCATTTCCTAGTCATACAGCTCCTAGGCCACATTTCAAGTGGTCAGGACACGCGTGGCCCGTGACCGCTGTGACCAATGCAGATACAGACCATGCCCCACAGTGCTTCAAAGATCTACGGGACATCACTGCTCTTTTCTCAGAATTCTTAGAATGAGCAAGAGTGAATCAAGTGTTGGGATTTTTTTTCTTTGGTATTAATTTATCCAACCAAATTCTTGACAGCATAACATCCCGTTCTTTACATCAAATTACTGACCTCACAGCATGCTCAGAAAGAACTCGTTTTTGCACAAGTATTCCAGAGCTTCATCAAATTTCCCAAGGACCCCTCATAATCCTCTATCATACTGATTAAAAGCACACGGAGCCAGAGCCAGACTGAGTTCACACCCTGGCTTAATATGGCACCAGCTGCTGACCGGTCTGCTGGGCACTCTGGCTGAGGTGGCCTCATGCTATCCCCTTGAGATTCACCTACGCAGACTCTAGCCTGGTGCTTTTGTCAACTCAACCATGCACACGGCCGACAGCGTGGTCACGCAGCATGTGGGCCCGTCCCCCACCCCAACCCAAAGGCAGTGAGTGACAGCTACTGTTATTGGTCACATCACTCTTGATTGCAACACACCGTTATCCCTGTCAATTTTCTCCTTTCGTTAAATGGTCTAATTCCGCTACGTGATCATTTGTTAATGGTTCCGCGGGAGGTTCCCACAGCTTTCTAATATTGCTTTTCATCAACTGCATGGAATCCTACATCTTTTGCGAGATCAGCAATTCCAGCTTATAACTGATTTGTACTATGTGCATGTCATACGGTCACATAAAAAAAAAATCTAACCATCAGCAGAGAGATCTAAAACAAAATGCTCACAAGACAGCCACGGACAAAGGCAATTGTTCAGTGGGGAAGGGCTGGAGTAAGGCCCAACATCACGAGTGCTTAGTCTACCAGAGAACTTTTTTTAAAAAACTACATTGCTGTCAGGTCTCTAACTCGAGGACATGAAAACACTTAAAAATATTTGCCTGTGTCTGTGTCTATGTGTACACAGCTTATCTGTAAGTTCCCACACATCCCATGTACTAGCACTGGTGCACTGGGAAAAACACAGGCCAAAGAATCAATAATCCTGTAGCTAAGATTTAGACTCAGCTGGGTGGCTTTGGCCAAATCCCTTAGCAGCTCCCAGCCTCAGTTCCTTTACCAATAGAATGAACTCCCACCTACTTTACACGCTTGCTGTAAGGGTGAAGTGAGACACAGAGCAAATGTTCAGTACAGGTCGGCTGAACTGGAATCTTTTCTATGGGACATTTAGTTTAATTTCAAAGATGGTATACTATAAAACTGGAACTCCGGATGCCTCACTCCCTACACCCATCTGAGTCACAAACCTGTAAAGAGACCTAAGCAAGTGAGTGACATTTAGATATGCAACCTGCAAAAAGAGAATCATTCGTAACGAGCTTCCTTAAATAGCTAGTACACAAACGCCGTTCCAAGCGTCAGACCCAACAAAGATGAAACTCAAACAGCCTGGTGTGAAGATCCAACATTTTTGTGCCTGAGAAACCACTGTGTCCCTGGAAAGTACCGGAACCCAGAAGTTTGCTTAGCAGGTCGCCATTTTTATCGTCCTCCCACAGTAGGGCTCTCTCTCGCTGCTTTTCTGCCGCCCGGCACCCTGCCCCACCTCCTCACCTTCGGGTGACACTGCAGGATGGAAAAGAGCACGTTGTGCGTCCTCAGGAAGATGCTCCCATACTCAGGGGGCTTCAGGTGGTCCAAGGGCACGGTGAGCAGGATGCCGAAGGCCAGGCTGACGTGGTGCGGGTTGCCGATGGTCCCCTCCCCCCGCCGCAGCAAGGCTGCGAGCACGTCCAAAATGGACTCCACCACGGCCAGGGGCACAGTCTGCTCCCGACAAGCCTCTCGGTTTTGCAGCTACAGAAAAAGACGGAAGAAAGGAGAGAAAATGAAGGTGATTCTCTACAGAGAAAATACAACAAGTGAAGTAGACGGAGGTAAGAACTAACGCGACAGCGGTAAGAATGTCCAAAATGAACTGATGTGGTCAGAGGCACTCTTCTGAGGAGACCAGGAGCCCAGCGTTCCATCTCCAACGGCGACCCACGGTGGGACTCTTTGTTGGACTCATCGACCACAAAGAGAAGTAATTCCTTATAAGGACTCACTCCTCCAATTTCTCAGAACAAGGAAACTTCACACCAGATACACCTAATAATATTTTCCCAAAAAGGTCAATAGTTCTACGTATCTATATAAAGTTTCTTCGTTATGTGTCTTAAAAATCAGCTCCAGATGTTTGATAATTGTTCTAGAGAATAACGAGAATGGACTCAAAATGATGAGGGGCAACTCAAGGTCTGACCTACGTAAGCTGGGAGAGCTCACCAGTGACCCTCTTCCTCACGCTGCCATGTGTCACCAGCAGCCCTGCTGGGGCCTCTCACAGCGCCCATCTGTCTGGGGACACCGGCTGTGCTGACTTCACGCCGTTAGATTTACGAGCGTGCATATTAATGCAGCCCTACTGTGCACAGCACCAACACTGACCGCGCACCGCACGAGCCCCTCTTCCCTCCAGCCGTCACTCTCCCTCCTGGTCCCCACTACACACACTGGGGAAAGATGAGGGTCACCCACCAAATGCAGATTCCCAGGAAAACGAAGAAGCAACAGACCAGAACCCAGAGCATTAAGTCCACTCCTTAGATCCTTCTGCGCTGAGAATGTGCTAACCCAAGCCAATTCTCTCAGGTAGCACAAGAGACTTACAGCGGGTGATGATGTTGAAACAGATAAGGCTCTTTTGAACCCCAGTGCAAGAATACTGACTGGAGACTCTAGAGGGCAGAAACACTGGGACAGTCCCAATCGAGACGAGGGTTTTGTGCTGGTCAAACAAAGTCATGGGACTGCCCCACGTGTCCACCAGGTGCCAAAATCTAACAATCGGGTGCGACTGTGACAATAATCTATCTGCAACACTACTATCCCATTCTATAAAGCCACTTTCCTCTCACTGTATCACACACTGTAAATGTACACACACCCCTGCAAATGAATGAATGCACTAAACTGACCCCAGAATTTGTGGGGACAAAAGAAAGCCCCAGAATTCCTTCTCATCTCATCTACTTTAAACAGGCTTCCACAGGAGCCCCATCTGATCGCCGCGTGCCTTCCTGTACCGCCCGCCGAATGCCTCCCGAGGCTCCCCGACACGCCTGCACACCGCCGCTGCACCCCATCTGCAGGGGCCACACGACAGCGCGGACGGCACGGGCACGGACAGAAAAGCGCTCTGCCAGCAGCCGTCTTCAGGACGCGGCGCCCAGAAACACACTCTGCAGAAAGCCAGAGACGGCAGAAGCCAAAACGCGGCCTACAGGAACAGGGGTGAAGAGTCGGAGGGCACGACCCAGGGGGACTCACGGTCAGAGCCGTGACTATCTGGGGGCTCGCACACCAGAACAGACTCGCCTTCTCTCCACCGAGTGGGCAGCTCAGGAGCAACTTGATCAGGGTGATGGCTGACAAAGTGGCCTGAGGGGGAAAAAAACACAAAGTTAGCAGAAACGGCCAGCTCTCTCCTAACAAGTCTATCTTGGGAAGAAGCCGGGTCACGGGCGTTGAAGAGATACAGCAGGGCCCATTAGCACCCCGGTGTCACGGGCATGGACCAGACCTGGTTTAAGGCTAAATCCTGAGGGGGAGGCCCTTTCCACCCTCAAGCAATCAGGAAATAAAGAAGATGAGCCCAACTGTGGCAAAGTAGAGGCCTCTGCAGTAGCATCTCACTAAACCAAGCAAAGGCACCAAGAGAGTAAAATAAACAAGGCCACAGATCGGCGAAGCAACCTAATTACACAGACCTCGTCTCGTCCAGATGGTGTGGAAAGAGGCAGCGAGCCGTAAGTCACCTGTACAAGAATCGTATGTGCTCCTGGGGAAAAGGAGGAGCCAGGGGAAAACACGGACACAGTGAAACCATTAGATTACAGGTGATGGTTTTAAACCAGGAGAAGGAACTCTGTGGGAAAGGAACTCACTTTAGCGAGTGCCTATGTCAACAAACGTCTGACCCTAGGCTGGCATTTTACACCATCGATTTCAGCCTCATGCCAGCCCTTCCTCCCCTAACCCCGGGGCCCCACAAACCCACACAATTCTGGCCTCTGCCCTTTGCTCTCCCTCTCCCTCTCTCAAGCCCTGACCAGCCACGCCCCTACACACTGCCTCACCCCGAGGTAGCCCCGCCCCCTGCCCCCGCTCATCTTCTCTATTTCCTGATTGCTTGAGGATGGAAAGGGCCTCACCCTCTCTCCCACCCACCTGTACCCACCAAGGGCCTGCACACTGGCGCCTCCCTCGCTGTCCACCTTCTCACACCGACACAACCTCTGCCCTGCTGCGCACACAACACCCTCCTCCCTGTCTCCATAGCAACGTCCCCCCCAGCCAAATCCTCTCTGGCCCTGAATGCTCAGCCTCCAGTTTTGCCTCCTCTGTAAACCAGCCTCTGACTGAGACTGACCCTTCTCAACGCTGGGGCCCAATCATGCTGCACATGCACATGATGGAAACTTCCAGAGGGGCAAGTGCCACGGCCACATAGCAGTGGCCCTGGTCCAGCCTGGGCCTCTTGCTCACGCACGAGAGACGTGAGCTCTCCCACTGCCCCTCTGTGGCCTCAATTACCCTCTCCAGCTCTCTTTCCATCCAAATCAAAACCGAAGCCAGTGTGCTGATTACAACCACAAGTCAAGAAGCCACTCATGAGGCAGAGAAAGCTCAGAACCAGAAGGCATGGGCTGCACGGCTGGCTCTGTGGCATTCTTCCTCCTGTGCGAGCAGGGACAGCTGACCAGTCCAGTGCACACGGCTGCTTGGCAGAAATTCCAGCACGTAAGCTCCATGCAGAGGCTCTCCAAAATATGTGATGCCAAATGCAAATGCAGGGCTCCATTAGCAACCACCAAATACACGAAGTGCAAAGGACTGCAGGGCAGCTTGCCGATCAGAGTGATTCTCAAACGGGATCGGGCCCATGTGACCGAATCAGTTTTTAAACGGTATGACGGGAGATATCTTAAGCAAAGAATGAGCAGAACTTAGCTTTTTTATATGCCAAAATTACGAGGATGCTACGTTTAATATTTCATATGATAGCACACAGAGTTGTACTTTGAAAAAGTTCCCCTTTGAAAAATAAGGCCCCTTACACTAAAGCCCCAGGCCTCTCCGCAGGCCACGGTTCCCTCCATAAACCCCCTGGCCCAGTCTCTACCGGGTAGATTTTGCGTGTTCATTTCCAGGGGTGATACCACAACTCGAATAAGTTTTCCCCTTCGAGCGGATTATCATTTATGCCCCTGCCATACAAGGGAGAACGGGTACCCACCTGCACATCTCCCTTCCACACGTTACTGACGTCTAATCCTTGGAGAACATACCGCATCACCATCCTCAAGTCCTCTGTCGTCCCAACTTCTAACATTTGGGTCAACAAGGCTCCCAAATGAGGCTCCAAATCCTGAATTATCTGACCCGAAACTGCAGGATCTGTGCGGAAAAGAAACCCAAACGGCTAAGATGTGACAGGAAAGGGGCAGGTGAAATACACCAGAGTAACCACATGATGGAACAGAGTCCCAGCTGGTGAAAGTCACCATTTGAGGGGTGTGGAAATACTCGTGGGGCGTGTGGCACGGTGTGACAGCGCTCTCCCGCACACGGCTGACCTGTGCAGAGCACACACAGCGCGGAGGGGAGAGGACGACAGCGGTTAGCAGTGCTTCACGCCGGACTCTGCACGCGGGTGACTGCTACTTTCTCTACGTGCTTTTCGACGTTCCTTGTACGGGCAAACCTCAGAGATACAACAGGATTGGCTCCAGATCACCGCCAGGAAGCAAGGGTCGAAATCAAGTGAACCAAATGAATTTTCTGGTTTCGCGGCACAGATAAAAATTATGTTTCCACTATGCTATCGTCTATTTGGTGGACAACAGCATTATGTCCAAAATGCGATGCACATACCTTCATTTAAAAATACTTTTCCGTGAGGCACCCGGGTGGCTCAGTCGCTTAGGCGTCTCACTTGGGCCCAGGTCACGATCTCACGGTTCCTGGGTTTGAGCCCCGCATCGCGCTCTGTGCTGACAGCTCAGAGCCTGGAGCCTGTTTCAGATTCTGTGTCACCCTCTCTCTGCCCCTCCCCCACTTGCGCGCTCGCGCTCTCTCTCTCTCTCTCTCTCAAAATTAAATACGCATAAAAAATATATTAAAATAAATAGATAAAAATATTTTTAGGGCGCCTGGGTGGCTCAGTTGGTTGAGCATCTGGCTTCGGCTCAGGTCATGATCTCAGGGTTCCTGAGTTCGAGCCCCGTGTCGGGCTCTGTGCTAACAGCTCTGAGTCTGGAGCCTGCTTTGGATTCTGTGTTTCCCTCTCTCTCTCTGCCCATCCCCCACTCATGTTTTGTCTCTCTCTGTCTCTCAGAAAATAAATAAATGTTAAAAAAAAATTTTAGAAAATACTTTTTTGCTAAAAAATGCTAACCACCATCTGAGCTTTCAGTGAGTCATAATCACTGATCACAGATCATCATAACAAATGTAACAACAAAATAAGTTTGAAATATTGCAAGATTTACCAAAATGTGACAGTCGTGAAGTGAGCAAATGCTGTTGGAAAAACGGTGCCAACAGACTTGCTCAAGCAAGGTTGCCACAAACCTGCACACTATGAAAAATGGGAGTATCTGTGAAGTTCAATTAAGAAAACCACAATGAGGGGTGCCTGGGTGGCGCAGTCGGTTAAGCGTCCGACTTCAGCCAGGTCACGATCTCGCGGTCCGTGAGTTCGAGCCCCGCGTCGGGCTCTGGGCTGATGGCTCGGAGCCTGGAGCCTGTTTCTGATTCTGTGTCTCCCTCTCTCTCTGCCCCTCCCCCGTTCATGCTCTGTCTCTCTCTGTCCCAAAAATAAATAAACGTTGAAAAAAAAAATTTTTTTTAAATAAAAAAAAAGAAAACCACAATGAGGGAGGGCGCCTGGGTGGCTCAGTAGGTTGGGCATCCAACTTCAGCTCAGGTCATGATCTTGCAGCTCCTGAGTTCAAGCCCCACACTGGGCTCTGTGCTGGCAGCTTAGAGCCTGTAGCCTGCTTCAGTTTGTCTCTCTTTCTCTCTGTCCCTCCACCGCTTATGATCTCTCTCTCTCTCTCCCCCAATATGAATAAACATTAAAAAAAAATTTTTTTTTTAAGAAAAGAAAAGTGCAATGACGGGGGGTGCCTGGGGGGTTTAGTCGGTTAAGCGTCCGACTTCAGCTCAGGTCATGATCTCTCCATCTGTGAGTTCGAGCCCTGCATCAGGATCTGTGCTGCTGAGAGCTCAGAGCCTGGAGCCTGCTTCAGCTTCTGTGTCTCCCTCTCTCTCTTTGCCCCTCCCCCACTCATGCTCTGTGTGTGTCTCTCTCTCTCTCAAAAATAAATAAATGTTTAAAAAAAAAAAAAAAAGAAAAGTGCCATGAAACAAGGTGTTCCCATATTCTTTTACAAAATCAGTAGGGACACAGGAGCGGCATGGCACTTTTAGAGACATGAAAAGAACTCCAAACTTCCGGGTTCTGCCTGTTGCAATCATCAGGCTGCTTCCCACTTAACGTGGGAAGGCCTTCTGATGTCATCAGGGCAGACTGGTCCCCCAGGTCAGGGCATTCAAGGCCCTCTATAATCTGAACCCAGCCTACCTTCCCAGCCACATTTCAGCTCACAGACTATTCCACATTGCCAGAATACCTTCCCAGTCTTTGCTCACTACATAAGCATCAGGGGTGGAGGGGACCACAGGCTTTGATGGATAAAGACCTCAGCCCCAGCGTCCAACAAGGTGTAAGATCCTGGACCCCTGAGCTCTCCGAACCTCCATTCCCTCACCAGTGAAATGGGCAGAAGCGCACCAACTCCTGTGGTTGGCAAATGAAGGAAAGAGCAGCGTGGGGCATCTGCCGTGCGGAGGGCTCGGCATCAGCTCCCCCACCGTCTCCGCCTACCCCACCTACTCTTCGAAGGCCACTGCTTTTTGACGGTTTGCCCGCACACGCTCTAACCCACGGTCCCCAGGTCCGGGGTCCCGGAGAGCGCTGCACCGTTGTGCGATCTGTGTGAACGCCTGCTTACTTGATTACACAGGTCAAAATCAACACTTCAGGGGCACGGGGGTGGCGCAGTCGGTTAATCGTTCGACTTTTGGTTTCAGTTCCAGTCATGATCTCACGGTTCGTGAAATCGAGCCCCGCAGAGGGCCCTGTGCCGACCGGTGGAGAGTCTGCTTGGGATTCTCTGTCTGCCCCTCCCTTGTGCGCACCCGCATTCTCTCTCTCTCAAAACAAATAAACTTAAAAAAAAAAAAATCAACACCGCATTCATCTCCAGAGTAGGATGTGGTTCCACATGTGTATGGAGCATTTGTAAAAGCGATGGTTTCTCGTAACTGAATTGAGGCAGCCCTCAGTAGGCACTCCTTCCAGACCTCTCACTCCAGTCCCTCTTCCAGACAAAGCCTAGCAGCTCAAGAAGAGGAGGCCCCGACCCAACAGCAACGCCTGAGCCTGCGGTCTGAGGGACAGTGGGGCAGGCGGCCTCGGTCCCCCGATTGCCACAACAGAGGCTCTGTCCCTGGGCTTCTAACCCTCAAGTCCAGGGACACACAGTCAGGACCTCGAGTCCCCCTCAGGTCGAGAGGGTTGGAGGGAAAGAGACACACACGATATTCTGTATAACAAAGGGGAAGAGGGGCCAGAGCTTCAGGCCACCCGCTGCCATTTCTTGGATCACTCATTTAGGACACTGTAACCAGTGTTTGTCAAAGACTAAAATTCTAGCCTCCCCTAAGGTGAACACCGTTCCCTGAAAGAATCGCTGACAGAATAAGATAGAACATGTGACACCAAAGCCTTTTCAGTCAATCCACAATCAAGGCAGGGACAGAGAGGCTATTGAAAGGGAGACAACGGCAGTGTTATTCTGGCCTCAACACTCCGGTTCTGGCACTGGTCCGGGCGGCTCCGCTTCCTACAAGGTCCTACTAAACGCTTTTGTGTCTGATCACGCCTGCAGCCCCAGCTGCGGCTCCCTCCCGCCTGTCGCAGCTTTTCCTCCGGGACACAGAAGTCGGCATGCCTTCTGGGGGCTACGCCCGGCCGACACGCTCCCCAGTCTCACCTCTAAGGACTACCCTAACTAACCCCGACCCTCGGTAACAAAACCAAAAGAAAAGCAAACCACGCCAACCTGAAACAGAGACGACCTCGGGGACAGCAGCTATCAAATGCTTCTGCACACAGCCATTACGAGGTCTGTGGTCTTGACTGGCTGGCCCAGGAGGATGACATCAAACTAAAAGACCGTGAAGACAGCTAAGCTCCCGCCCAATTAGCACCCGCAGCCCGATGACGGCCAGGCATCACACTGAGACCCAGGGGTGGAAGTTCACTGAACTGCCTCGAGGAATTTTATGAGGTTCCCTATAAATTATTTGCGGTTTTTTCTTTGACTTGGCTTAACGTCGCCTTCAGTTACTGGAGATGGCACTGGAGATTGGACATGGGAAAGCCTACCAAGAAGAATGAAATTTATGTGTTAACCATCAGGGCCAGGACAGACAAAAGGTAAAAAAGATAAAGAGTAACAGATTTCAAAACTATAAACCAGAACAATGCCCCAAATAAGTAAAAAACTAAGATGTCAAACAACATACCTAGAAGGCCGCAATCTGTGTAGAAACCAGAACCGTGAGCTTTCTACGGACAGAGAATGCAGACACTGGACATGAGTTCCTGGGAGCGGGGCAGTGGGGGGATTTTCTCACTGCCCACAGCATGTACCTTCCACAGTGAACAGCTGCTCCACAGGAGTGTCGGGGGGAAAGGGGCACTCACCTTGCCGGTGGCTTACCAGCTTTTACCAAAAGCTCTATGGTACAGAATTAGCTCAAGAGAAAATACCTTACCTGCCAGAACTTTCGTCACAGAATGAAACACGGAGGCAAAAACAGAATCCTTCTTGGGATGGAGTTCTGGGGCCAAAAAGAACAGAGTTAAAAACCGCATGGCCGCCTGGAAAGACTGCTGGTCTCCTGCAAGGGCCGCTAACCCTGACAGCAGTTGAGAGTAAACGTTCTGGTAGAAGGCGGCATGGGAGGTCAGCATCTCGCCAGTCATTTGGGAACCCTGGGCCCCGTGCCTGGAGTGCTGGCCCACATCCGCCTCCAAGAGTGTGCTGACCGACGAGATGAAGGTGGAGGGAAGGCGCTGGCCCCGGGCCCCGCGTGCCCAGCACAGTTGCAGCACGGCTCCTGTCTGGACAATGGCCTTCTGCAGCAGCTCAGGCAGCGCT
This sequence comes from Lynx rufus, assembly GCF_022079265.1. NCBI lineage: Eukaryota > Metazoa > Chordata > Mammalia > Carnivora > Felidae > Lynx > Lynx rufus. Next base: position 18,444,812 of record NW_025814840.1, read on the forward strand.
TCTGAGGCCTCATGGTGCTGCCTCCGCTCTTTGACCAAAGGCCCCAGGACTTGGCACAACTTGGTTAGAGACACCAGAAGGAGCTGCTGGCCCAGAGGATTCTGGTTTTCCACCTGCTTGCCTGACGGCGCTTCGGTGGACAGTTTGCAGAGGAATGCAATGATTTTCCCAAAATTGAGCACCAGGCTGAGCTTCATCTGGATAAGCATCTGCAGTAGCTGTTCCAAGAATGTCCCTGTCAGTTGGAGGAATTCCAACCAGGAGGGGTCATCCGCAGCCACAGAAAATCTACTACTGGCTCTGAACGAGGAGGTCAGCATGATCTCGAAAATCTCACTAGCGTACATGGTCTTGAGGACTGAGCGGGCACCTTTCCCTCTCTGCAGGTGGCCAAGAAGCCGGTAGCAAGTCTTCAAAAACCTGAGGGTCAGTGAGGAAGGGCAGGAGCTCCCCAGCCTGGTGACGGCCACGGACAGTAACAGAAGAAAGTAATGCACGTGATAGGGAGTCGAGAGGCTGTCCAGTTGCAGAGCAGAAATAACTTCCAACAATCCCAGGATGCTCTCTAATTGTTCTCCCTCCAGCTGAATGGGGAAGCCACTCTTGACCAAGGACAGTAAGTTTTGGGCAGTTTCTCCTTTTGGTTCTACACCTTCGGGTCCAACTTTTGCAAATCTGTTTTCCCAAAGAGCCACACCCATGTGCTCCTTTTCAAAGAGCCAGGGCAGCTGCTGACTGAGAAGACTCGGGTCACCCTGGGCCCCAGAACACAGGATGCCCGCACAGCCTTCGGACAGGCGCATTAAGAAAGCAGAATGGAGGGGCTGCATTTCTGGAAAGAGAGGGCTGTGAAGGACGGCACTGGATATTCTTTCAAGTGTGAGGTCTGCCTCTTCTTCTGCTGAGACCTCCTGGGCTTTGCTCGTCGGTAAAGTTCTCAGCAGCACACTGGCCAGGGATCCCACATCATCCGGACAAAGATAGGATATTAGAATTGTGAGATTCGACACGATCAAGTGCCAGTGCGCTACAGGGTACGTGAGTGCACTCACTGTCCCCACCTGGCCATCCCAGGAGGCGGTCGTCCTCCGATTCAAGCTTTCTCTGCCAGACCCAAGAATGTAGGCAGCATCACGCCTCAGAGTGCAGAGAGCTTCCTCAGACCGGAAACTAGTTTGCATTAAAGTCCTTTTCATTTTCTGCAGGTAGAGCTGTTCCAAGCAATACCTGCTGAGAGAGTCAAAGCGAGCCACAAACTTTTCTATCTTCTTCCAGTGGTGCGTTTCTACCCCGGGGAGCAACGAGGGGAGGTTTGCGGTCTCCACAGCAATGTCCGTAAGAGCCCCGGACACAGAGCGATACTGGCTGCAGTTCATGCTGAGCATGGTGTCAACCTGGGCCCAAGTGTAAGAGAGCAGGAGTGCAGAGTCACTGACCTTCTGCAGCCAGAGCTCAAGCTCCGGGCCCGGGGGGTCCAGGAGAAGGTCCAGCAGGGGCTTCACGAGCTCCCGGAGCATCCTCTCCATGGTGCGCTGCATCCGCCTGATGACGGGCAGAGGCGTGCTGCCGTCCAGGCTCCTCATGTTGAACATGATGCAGTGCAGCAGTGAGCTCAGGGACAGCGACTTCAAGGCCATGTCGGCATCGCCCCGCAAATAAGGCAAGACCAAAGACTGGAACTTCTCCAGCACGAGCGACCACGTGTCCAAGATCTGACTCGGAGGCAACTCCAGGAGGCACTCGCAGAGCACCCGGGAGGGGCCCGCGGCCAGCACGGGCTGCCTCAGGGCCTCGGCGGCCGGGCGGCAGATCACCCCCAAAACCTCCTCAAACAGCCGTGGCACTTGTCGGAGCTTCGCGTAAGTCTGGAAGAGGGTGTGAAGAAGCGCCTCCTGTGCTTTTCTCGTTCGAGAGTCTGTCACCTCTGCGTCAATCCAAGCTGAAGCCAACAGGTCGTCGAGGTCTGGCTCCAAAACCAGATGGTTCAGAGACATCAAAGCCTTGAGGCAGCGGAACCAGGCCGGCACGGACGCTTGCGAATGGTTTATCAGCAGCTCAGCCAAACGGCGGTAAAAGCGGAACTGGGCCTCTCCGTGCCGGATCCTGTCGGCGGCGATGTTGTAGATACCGCTCTGGGCCACCGAGGTCAGCAGCTGTTCCACAACCAGCAGTTCTGAGGTCCAATCCGACGCGGCCAGGGCGGCCAGGTGCTCCTCCTGAAGCTGTGCGATCCTCAAGCAGCCGAACAGCCTGGGGAGCACCTGGAAGCAGAGAAGCTGATTCCCCTCCCTGAAGTAAGAGTCCAGAAAGAGCTTATACAGCAAGGCCACTGAGTTGGCTACAACGGCAGCATGCAGTGACGGTTCACAGTAGCCCGTCTCCACCAGCCTGGCAATCACAGTGTCCGTAGGAGCGAGAACATTCTTCAGGGCCCCTATCTTCGCGTCACCTTGCTGCTGGTCCAAGAGCTCCTCTTTGTAGGACGAGAGCAACTCGGGCTGAAAGGCCCCGCCTTGAAGCACGGCCTCGATCTGACTCTTCACATCCCGGCTCAGCGCCTGCCGCAGCTGGCCCTGGCCAGCCTGTGTCCACGGGCCCCCCGAGAGTAAGTGCCTCAGGACCAGGCAGGGCTGGAGCAAGGGCCCAGTCACCTCGCCAAAGGCACGCCGTGGGTTGACTTGCTGCTGCTGGATCAACAGGTAGTGACCAAGCGCCAGGTGAATGACTTCGAATAACTGGGCGACCTTGGCTCCTTCTGGCTGCCTACAGGCCAACCAGCACAGCTGGCTTAGCAACGCCACTAACAGCTCCTGTTTAGCCGTGTAGATGACGGCGAGGGCGGGTGTCGAGAGGATGCCCTGGCAACAGCTCAGCACGGCACACATACTTCTTTGGGATTCCAAAGGAGAGAAGTCAGCTATCCTCTCGTTTATGATCTGAGCGTTAAAAAAGCAAGAAAACTCATTACTACACCCACCCACACACAAGAAGAATACAACTGAATCAGTGAACTCACTCTTTGTCCTTATCTTGAGGAGGAGGAAATCCCCAGATCACCGTATCTAAATCAACTTGACATTCGCTTACTGCACCAAAGGACGGCAGAGAACCTGTTTTAAGTCCTTCACACAGCCATCTCCGACCAATATAAATTCAGAAAAGGGATCAGTGCCTTTGTAATTCTGCTGTCCCTTCTAAAGAGCTTGTTTTTCATAAGACTTGAACTCCAAAGATTACTTTTCCTTATATCCTAAGCCTGAAATTCAGCTTAGAAGTTATACGTGGATGGACAGTGGCTTTGGGCTATGATCCTATGGTCCGAAATACGTTTTTACAACTACACTTTATATTAAAAAAAAAAAAAAAAAAGCAAAAAAAGCAAAAGATACTCTTAAAAGAGAAAAGCAGAGGGGTGCCTGGCTCAGTTGGTTAAGCATCCGACTTCGGCTCAGGTCATAATCTCACGGTTTTTGAGTTCAAGCCCCGCGTCGGGCTCTTTGCTGACAGCTCGGAGCCTGGAGCCTGCTTCAGATTCTGTGTCTCCCTCTCTTTCTGCCCCTCCCGTGCTCGCACTCACTCTCTCTCTCTCAAAAATAAACATAAAAAAAAAGTTAAAAAAAAAAAAAAGGTCATCAGGGCCCCTGGGTGGTTCAGTGGGTTGAGTGTCTGACTCTTGATTTCAGCTCACATCACAATCCCAGGGTCGTGGAATCAAGCCCAACGTCAGGTTCTGTGCTGAGTGTGGAGCCTGCTTAAGATTCATCCCCCTCCCCCTCCCGCCACCACCATCACTCTCTCCCGCTTGCTTGCTCACTCTTTAAAATTAATTAAGAAAAGGTAATCGACCACCACCCTGAAATAGTTCTAAGCTTCCCTTTAACATTAAATAACACAAAGTGCTTAGCACAGTGTAGAGCATACAAAACGCGTTCGATAAGTATATTACTAAAATTCTAGTAATATTATTTCCTTCTCGTCTTTCTCTACCTTGATACTTCCTATATCTTGAATAATTAACCCCAAAATAAATGAGCCTACAGCATTAACAGAAATCAAGAGATGCACGTTAACACACACAAGATAACACAAGAAACAGATAATCACCTTGACTAGGGAAATCTGAAGGTTAATTGTCTTTCCATTCTTGAGGAGATTCTGCAGTTTTTTGCTGTGTAGAATATTATCTATATAGATCCAAAGCCTTTCAACAATGTCTTCCTTCAGTTCAAGTTTTTTCTTATAAAATGCAACCAATGACTGTCTTGCCCAATCAAGTAATACCTGAATTTGGAAGAAATAGGCTCTGAAAATATATATTTTCTTACCAAGAAAGAAAGATGCTGAACATTTATAAGGATGTTCCATGTATAACCAAATCCAATTGCCAGAGAAAAAGCTGTCTTTTAAAACCTACCTTTAGTATTGAGGGCACCTTTTGGGATGAGCACTGGGTGTTGTATGGAAACCAATTTGACAATAAACTTCATATATTGAAAAAAAATAAAAAATAAAAAAAAATAAAACCTACCTTTAGTAATATTATTTTATATATAATAGAATGTCCTAGTAACTTAAGATGCTTATTATTATAAAATCGATAAAAAGAAAAACTAGGGGCACCTGGGTGGCTCAGTTGGTTGAGCGTCCAACTCTAGATTTCAGCCCAGGTCATGATCCCAGGGTCGGGCTCCGTGCTGAGAAGGGAGCCTGCTTGGGATTCTCTCTCTCTCCCCTTCTGCCCCTCTCCCCTGCTTGCTCACTCTCTCTCTCAAAAAAAATAAGTAAATAAACAAATAAACAAATAAATAAAATAATAATAACAGAAAAAACTAATTTTGTCTTCATTCGAGGCCAATAAAAAGTTTCAAGTGAAACTCTAAACAATTTCTTCTAACTCTTCTCGAGTTATGCTAAATTTCAAAAGTTAGAAGCACAACAATTGCTCAGAATGGCCGCTCAAAATGAATCACACCCAGAAGCAAAAACAGAGTCAAAAGGCAGAGGTTTGTGTTCTGGCTTTCCCACGTTACCTGTAAAACCTCTAGGTCTATTTAGCTCATCCAGAAGATGGAGACGGTCTTCTATGAAATAATGCACGGGTGCTTTATGAAAGGGGGGGGGGTCAGACATGCATAGTTTCCATTACTGTAACACGTTCATCAAAGGGGTGAGGCCTCAGGTCATGACAGGAGAAATGTTGTAACAGTATGAACAGTGACAGATGCTAAAAGGGAAAATAGTTCTCAGCATAAGACTACGGAGACCTTGATCCAACCGCCACTGCTACTTCCGCCTTCGGCTCACCCTGGGTAGCACCTGCCAGGTGACTATCAAGCTGCTAAGATGATTCTCAGGTGCAGCCAAATTTAGAACCCACCGGATGTGAGAGCGCTCTACATCCTGGACCTCATCATCATCTTAATAGATGTAACCCATCTTTGATGCATTTTGTGCTGTCTTCTTTAATATTAGCACATGGGTGTGTGTTAACACAATTTCATGAGTTCAACATCCTGGTGTCTCTAGTATATTAACAGGATTTTTTTCGTTTGTTTTTTGCCAAATAAGCTTGAAAAATGTTAACAAGACATGCCTTTCTTGGTTCCTAATCTACTTCTAGAATGGCTTACTACAGATACTAAAGCTTCTCTACTTCCCACTGGGTCAAATTCCAAAGCTGTTTAACAAATCACCAAAAAGCAGTTGCTTATGGAGCATTACCTTGGATTCACAAACAAATGCAGCTACCTACAGACTCGGATCCTAATTTTTGTAACCCAGTTCCCAATTCGTTCACTGATGCATATAGGTGATTTGAAATATGAGAGGCGTTTCTTTTTTTTTTTTAATATGAAATTTATCGTCAAGCTGGTTTCCATACAACACCCAGTGCTCATCCCAACAGGTGCCCTCCTCAATGCCCATCACCCACTTTCCCCACCCTCCCACCCCCCATCAACCCTCAGTTTATTCTCAGTTTTTAAGACTCTCTTATGGTTTGGCTCTTTCCCTCTCTAAGAGGAGTTTCTAAACACACACAAAAAAATACTGACTTTGTAACAGAAAATCTCTGTTAATGAAATATTTGACTCATTCATTTTTTTTTTACTGATATTACTTTTAACCTCTAACCACGTTTTATTTTCCGACCTTTTTTCTTTCTAAATTTTAATTAAATTTCAACACATAATTTATATAAGTGACTGTTCTTTTTAGTAGTAAACAAAAAGGTAAATTTCACATTAAACTTACTTGCTCTTTATTTGGAAGAACGCACTGGTGGGAAATCCAAGCAAAATGAGCTAGTTTTAGTTTATCTTCCCAAGAAGTTGTCTTGCTTTTGAGCTTAAAGGAAATGCCGGAATAAATAGCAGCCATTGCTACACTTTATCTAAAATTTAAGATGGAAAAAAATATTATATTAAGGCCAAACTCAATAGGCACCAAAAAAGAACATCATGTATCTTATTATCTACATAATACATATTCCTTGAAAAAAAATTTAATGAACTAAAATACATCAACAGAGTTATTGGGCATAAACCTATACATAAAATGCTTTAGCCCATGAATTTTCTGGGGGAAATTGACAAAAGCAGGCATAAAAAGAATTACACTCACATATGTACCAGTATTCCTGCTGTGATCAAACATCATATCCTCCGATGTGAATGTGCAGGAATACAACCGGGCAAAACCCAAAGTATTCAAATTATTTGTGAAAGGAGATTCACATGAGGTTTTAGACTGAAAATGTCTGCATAAATCACCTGCAACTATGTATCATCTATATGACTATCATCTATGTGACAAGCCCCACTAGTTTAGAGAGAGAAATAAGCAATCTTTGGAGAAAATATTTCACCAAGTAGAAAAGAAATATAGTATAAAACCAGTCCCAACAGATGTATTGTTATTTCAGCTGCAACAGTAACTTTCCACTGTAACTTTATTCTGTTTATATACATGTAAGCTTATAGACATGCTCTCCTTCCAAAGACTCGATACAGTTACACAATTGAAACTATAAAAATGAGATATAAGAAAATTATAAAGGAAGGCAAGCATACTGACCAGCTATAATTCCATAAGCCTGAAGTAAATATAGCTTTGAGTTTCCTAATCGTCATTTAAAAAAAAAAAAAAAAGGCGGAAACCTATCACATTAAGTCATATTCATTATACACAAGAAAACAAGTTCCTCAAAAGTGAACCATTTTCCTACTCGGTACTGAAATTAAAATACTGTAAATAAAATCAAAATAGGACAATACCCAAAAAAAAAAAAATCGCAGTTTCCTGATTCTGACATACTACCAAAGGGAAAGAATTTGCTATGCCAAGGGCTGGATCACTTGTATTTCTTCAATCTACGGAGCCTGAAATCCTACAGACCTACCTTCAGAATTATACAAGGAATGAGCGACCACCACGGTAAGGACACTAATATCAGCACAGCATCCTTCCCTCTATGAGAGAACAGAAGAGTCAAGGGCTGTCAGTTTTCCCATTTTGTCAACAGGTCCACACGTGCCCATTCAAAGAAGAACTTACTTGTAACTTCAGTGTGTCAGAAAGCCAACGTACCAGCTACAAAGTACTTAAAAAGTGTTGGCAGAATTGGTTACAAAGACCCTCCCGGAGGCTACCAACTTTCCGCTCCCGGTGCCATCCGGCGGCCTACACGAGGGGGCGTGAAGACCACCAGGCCGAACGCGAAACCGTGTTAGTACCCACGCAAAGGGAGCTTAAGTGCGGCCACACTCGGAACCCCGCGGCGCATCATGAAAGCAAGCAACGAGAACCAGAGAGCAGCGAGGAGCGACGTAAGGGGCTGCCGAAGGAGCGAGCCCAGGCGGCTCTCCGCAGCGCTCGCTGTCCGCGGCGCGGGGACGGACCCGGGGCGGAGGACCCTCCCCGCTTAAGGAGCCCACCTCGAGGCCAACCCCGGATAGGGACGGCGGGCCGGGACGTAGCGCCCGCCCCGCGGGGGAGGCTCACCTCGGGGCCGGCCCTCGGTGAGGGGCACACCTGGAGGACGCCCCCAGGGAAGCTCACCTCCCGCCCCGCCCCGAGCAGGGCGGCGGCGCGGCCGGAGGGCAGTCCCCAGGTTAAGGAGCTCACCTGGCGGCCAGCCCCGCTTAGGGACGGCGGGCCGGGGCGCAGCACGGTGGCGGCGGCCGCAGGTCCGGACTCCCGGACTGGCCCACCACGTGGGACCGGCCCCCGCGCTCCTTCCGCCCGACGCCGGCGGCGCGGCGGGGCGGGGCGGCGCGCACGCCAGGCATCGCCAGCAGAGCGCCGAGGCGCCTCGCCCATTGGTGGAGACGGTTGCGCGTTGGAGGCCCGAGCGGCCCAGCCCGCGGCCCGCTCCGTGTCAGTCAGTCATGGAGCGGCCGCCCATAGCCGCCGCCGCGGGGGCGGCAGGGCGCGGGGCGCGGGGGCCCGGCTGAGCCGGCCGTCGGAGCGAGACCCTGCGGCAGAGACGACGGAGGCGGAAGCAACCCGATCCCGGAGGCGGCGGCGGCGGGAGGAGCCGGAGCCGCCTGGGATGTTCAGTGAGTGCGGGGCGCGCGGGCGGGGAGGGCCGGGGGAGGGGGGTCGCGAGCCGAGCGCGCGCGCGGGCGGGCGGGGGCCGGGAGGGAGGGCGCGCGGGCGGCGGCGCGGCGGCGCGCGGCGAGGCCTAGGCGGGGCGCGCGCCCGCAGCTCCCGCCGGCGGGGCGGTGGGGGCGGGGCGGGCGGGCGGGGCCGGCTGTGCGCGGGCGCGGCGGCCGCGCCTCCGCCCTCGGCCTGCGAGTCCCAGGCGGCCGCGGGCGGCGTGGCCTGCAGTCGGCAGCTACACCTGGAGGGCTCCGCGTTCCTGCTCGGGGTGGGTCCCGCCGGGGCGGCTGCCGGGCACCCGCCGGGAAGGGGTCCTGAGCGCTGGGCAGCCGGGGCAGGAGCACAGGTCCGCATCTCCTTTTCATTTAAGGAAAAAGGAAATGCCTTTTGGCCGAACTCACGATTAAACTTCGCACATGGTGCTTGCGGGTGGCCGGGTGTGAAATCGACCTCTGCGTGTGACAGGGGGGCGATCTCGAGTTAGACTAGTTGCTGCTGGAGGATACCGACCTGCAAGGCTGCCTTTGAGGTTGCTTAACTCATGACAGCAAGAGGTTTGTGCGCTTAGGCGGTACTCGCGGAGCTCCAGGGCTTTTTGAAAATGTATCAGGGGAGGCGTCGGTCCGAAGTCGGTTGATGGTTAGAAATAGTGGGTGTCATTTTAGACTTAGCGGAAGTGGAGGACTTGAAAGCTTCATGCAGTTCTCCCATCAGTTGTGAAAGTGTCGTTATACTGCGGATCTCGCAGCTTGTATGGTTCTGGGATCAGAAGGTAAGTCTGCCAATCCCATGCGGCGTTCGTCTTCAATTACCTAAACTCTGACCTTGCAGATTGAAATCTTGGAATGGGGACTCCCGCGAACAAGCAGTTGGGTGCCGTGTCCGGAGGAGCAGTGAGGGTGGAGTTTGTCTGCTCTTAGGTGATACAAGTGCGTGACCTACCTGAGTTGTGGGGTGGGAGGACACGGCGGCCGTTCCCCATGCTCACGGCCCTGCTTGAAAGTGAGAGTAGGAAAGGGAGTTTGTGCCACATCTTTAAACTTCCGAGAAACTTCAAGTAGTGGATGGCGCTTGATGACCCTGTAGACCTAAGGTTGAAACCATGTAACCTCTTTGAGCCTTAGCTTCCTCTTCTGTAAAACGACGTGAGGACTGATACCTTAAAAGTAGGTTTCTTAAAGGGTGCCCCCCCCCAAAAAAAAGGAATAAGGAATGTGAAAATGCCTGACATATAGAAAGCACTAAGTGGTAGCTATTGTCATTTCCTTTTGGGGAGAATACCTTTTAGATTCCTTGTGGGCCTAAATTCTTCGTGTAAAATGTGAAGCCTGCTAACTTTGATTTGCTTTGCCAATTACAAATCCTTCTTGCCTCTGAAAATGCAGTGTTAAACTAGGAAGCCAATGGGTGGGCTTGCCTTGAGTGTTTTTTCTTCATCATCAGACAATAAATCAGGTTCTTGTGTCTTGGAATGATTTTGTTGCTCCTGCCTATAAATGTGAGGTTTACATGTGCTTCTGTCCCTGTGAAGCTAGGCGAAGGCCTCACTTAACCGCTCAGTAACTGGTTTGGGGGGTTTTGTTCTTACAAACAAATGTCCTTCGTAACACCTGTGAAGGACATCCCAGGAGAAAGGGAAGGGGTTCTGGTTTCGATGATTGGTCTTAGCTGGAAGGGAGCCCTAGCGGTCCTCTGTTAAACCAACATCACCCAGTGGATGCTACTGGAAGTCGTTTCCAGCCTCCTTGCGTGTGAGGGGCAGCTTCCCAGGTAGCAGTTGTTCTGACCATTCTCTCAACGAGCAACTGGGAAGCCTTCACTGTTGTCAAGAAGCCTCTGCTTTCATGTGGAACCTTCTCAGGCAGCAGGACATTGTAAAGGGTCAGGGCCCAGACCCTGAAGCCAGGTGACCTGAGTTTCCATCCTGGCACTGTGAAACCCTAGGGTAGTGTCTAACTTCTCTGGGCCTCAGCTTTCCTATCCAAGGAATGTTACCTAGTTTCCGGGGCTGTTGAAGCGTACGGGAGATGATCTACGTGTGGCCCTTAAAATAGTGTCTTGCCAGTGGCATAGGCTCAATAAGTATTAGGTGTTAGCAGTGGTAGTGTAGGAACCAGTGTGCTGAGCAGTGAAACAGGTTGGTCCTGGGTTTGGCAGTGGACCGGGCTGAGCTGAGCTGTGTGGAGGAGTAGGCCTTAACCAGGTCGGAGTGCCAGTGCGGGGGGGGGGGGGGGGGGGGGTGCCTCCCGTCAATGGAGGAGTCTTGGCCAGAGCCCCTGACACGAGCAAGCGGGGTTGGTACCCACCAGTTGGGTAAACAAAGGTGGATCAGAGTAACCTAGAGATGACACGATGGAGGTTGATGATTTTTTTTTTTTTTTATCCTCCACGCTGGTGGACGCAGTAGAAAGGTTTTAAGCTGAGCACAGTTGCCATCAGATTAGCTTTTTGGAAAGAGTGTGCCTGCAGGAGCACGGGGTTGGATTAAAAGTAGGGAAGGCCCATCCATACACTTGTCCCGGCAGCTTTTTGTCTGCCTGTGACTCAAAAAGGAAAATGACTGCTTAGCAGACAGGCATTTCTTTCCAAATCTGGAAGCTTAGAGAGCATTCGCAAAAGGCACGAAGAAACCTTTAGATCATCCCAGGCAGCCTTACCTCTTAAAAGTTGTTTTCAAGGATATACTGTACATACCTGATTACGAGGCCAGGCTCCCCGCAAACATCTGTCTGTAAAGAGGGTGTCACCACGTGTTCAAGTCTTTCCTATTTATTACAGGGCACTCTCAGTTATTCTGTTTTTGAACAACAGGATGCTGTTTGGGAAATACATAGTGCACTACAAAACCTCAGTTGCTGCTAATTTGGTATGTTTATACAGTGAATCAGTACAGTCAGTGATGACTGAAAAGTGTTCCGCCCTCCTGAATACGTATTGATGGCTTCGGTTGGTTGAGATTTCCAATGAGAGCACCGTGTGTGGATTCAAAAAGCATTCTTTCGCAGCTGATTTGGCAAACGTGAAGGTGATGTGCTCTAGAAAACGGAATTCAATCGTTCAGAGGGGCTTAAGTGACCACAGAGACACTGATATGTGGAAGACGAAAGTGAAATAGAATAAAATTGTTTCATGAATTAACCTACTGCCTTTTATAACGTATTTTTTTTTAATTTTTTTTTTCAACGTTTATTTATTTTTGGGACAGAGAGAGACAGAGCATGAACGGGGGAGGGGCAGAGAGAGAGGGAGACACAGAATCGGAAACAGGCTCCAGGCTCCGAGCCATCAGCCCAGAGCCCGACGCGGGGCTCGAACTCACGGACCGCGAGATCGTGACCTGGCTGAAGTCGGACGCTTAACCGACTGCGCCACCCAGGCGCCCCTATAACGTATTTTTAAATACACGTAGGTTAATAAGTTAAAGATTATAAGCAGACATTTGAGTATTTCATCTACAGCCCTCAAAGGTTTTATTTAAATTAATCCTCAGAATTTCTTCTTAATTTTCTCATTGCAAGGGTATCATTGTCTTAGGTTTGAGATTAACCTCCTATTTGGACATTTCACAGAAATTGTTGATCTTTTTCTCTAAAACAGATTCCCTTTTCTCATTTTTTAACTTTTAGAAGGTTTAAAGAACATTGTGTACCGGCAGGGTTCAGAAAATATCACGGAGAACTTCCATTCATAATTCTTTGTTGAGCAGTCAAATAAGCTACTCTTCTGGTAAAATGTATTGAAATGTATCTTAGTCATCTTGCAGTGTTTGGTTATAATAAAAGGTAGTTGTGTCTTACTAGCAAAATGCAGCTGACCTTTGAACAACACAGGTTTAACTGTGCGGATCCACTTATATACAGATTTTTTTTCCCGTAAAGATAGTACAGTACTATAAATACTTTCCTTATGGTTGTCACCACATTTTCTTTTCTCTGGCTTACTTTATTGTGAGAATACAATATGTAATTCTCATACGAAATACGTGCTAATCGACTGTATTTGTTATTGGTAAGGTTTTCAGTCTACAGGATATTAGCAGTGAAGTTTTGGGAGAGGCAGAAGTTATATGCAAATTTTTGAGTGGGGGCTGGGCAGGGTCAGTTATGTTGTTCAAGGGTCAACTGTACTAACTTTTGGATATTTGGTAATTTAGTAATCAGAAGTGTTTTGTCCAACTTTGTGAATCAGCGTTTTTAGATGCTGATACATGAGTTTCACAAAGTAACGCCATGCTCTAGAACCGTGTTGTCCACTACAGTTAACATCGGCCACGTGTGGTTACTTAAATTTAATTAAAATAAAAGTTCAGCACTAGGCACAGTTTAATTGCTCGTTAGCCCTTTGTGACTGGTGGCTACCGTACTGAACAGTGCAGACTTAGAGCATTTTTATTATTGCAGAAAGTCCTGTACTGCTCTAGAATGAAAAATGGACATCATTCCACTTGAGACACATAAATGTCTTAATGTCATTAAATTGTTCCTGACATAATCCCCCTATTCTCTGAGAGTAAACCATTCTTTTTTTTTTTCTTGTCTACAATAGTGTTTGCGAACAGAGCACGTATGAAAGTTTTCGTTCTGAAGTCGTAGTAAATGTAGATATCCATTCTCGTTCCATACTCTTCCGTGTTAGTGAAGTTTTGATAGAAATAGTTTTTCTGTGCTGTAAAACAGTTTTAAAGCAGGAGGCAAATATTTGTGGCTCGTAAAAACTCAGAAAAATCACGAACCTACAGTAAACTGTCACGAATTCCAACAAACAGAAGAAAGACAGCACTCACTTTATTCTTCATGTACGTTTCAAAGATAAGAAAAGCTCCATCCTCCGGGAAGTCTCCCGTCTGTCTGGGCGAGCTAAGGAACGGTGATGGCAGGATTGGACAACCTGCACTAGGGCAGAGGGATAGCAGTTTTAAACCTGGGAGTAGCATAATCAGATCTGTCTTCTACTCTGGTTGCATTCTAGAGGGTGGTTTGAGGTAGGGCCAGAGGTGGGGGGGATATTGGAACATTCCAGTTGAGAAGTGATTTGTGCTGTCACATTGCAGTGGATGGGGTAGCAGCAGTGGCTGCAAGAAAGAATTCTATATACAGTAGGAGCTGGTGGCCTGTTAGAAATGAGAGGGAGAAGGAAAATCTCAAGACGATGGCTGGGTTTTTTGCTTCGGTGGTAGATGATGGCATCACCAAGCTGACTAGGAGCAGTAGGAGAAGGAAGAGGGTTTGAAGGAAGACAGTAAATTTGAGCATGTTGAACTTAGATGTTTGCAGCATCTAGGTAGAGATGTCCCTCAGACTGGAGCTCAGGAAGGTGGTCTGACTAGAGATGGTGTGAGTCTTGTCTAAGTAGGGTCATGATGTAGGGAATGTGAAGAATGAGAAGCAGACCAAGAATGGGGGAGGGGGAGCGACCAACGGAGAGGGAGCTTCAAGGGAGGAGGCGCGTTCAGCAGCCAAGAGACCTTGTGGGGTAGTGTGGAAAGGGACTGTTTGATTTGGCAAGAGTTGAGGAATCTCAAGTCTTAGTAAATAGCCTGCTGAGGTGGGAAGCAGGGTCAGTTGGTTGGATAAGGAGGCTGGTGCCGTTTTGGAATGGCTGGGTGAGAAGCTATAGGGAAAGAAACTAGTTGGTGAGAAAAAAACATCTGGAACATCGTAGAGGTCCCAGCTGATGTTGGAGAAAAGCAATTCCTAGGGGCATCTGTCCACCTAGTTGTGTGAGTTCTGCTCCCCATCCCCCACCCCAGCCCCAGAGAACCTCCAGGTGCTGCATTGCATCCTGAGCCCTCAGCACTGAGCCTTATCTTCGTGCCGTCCGTTTCTTGGGGCACCATAAGAAAGAGCACAGCTTCTCGTTCAAGTATATTCGTGTCAGTCTGGGAGCACAGATCGAATATGAAAGGCCATCGTAATGTTAACATTATATGAGGTATTAACTAAAACTGAGTGTACTGTGGCTCACTTGTCATCTGTGCTTTATATTTTCACAAAGGTAATTGAATACACTTTACCATGATGATTAATGCAAAAGCTAGCTTTCTAAATCCTCCTTCGAATGACCTTTTGATAGATACTGCGTCTATAGTACTGCAAGTAAAGAAAAAAGAACTAATATATCTGAGTACCCAGGAGGCACTTTACATGCCATTTAACAAAAAATGCACAATCATTTTTACCTGTTTGAAGCCTAAATGTATAATTGGAATACTTTTGCTTCAGAGCACACTCACACACACCCCTAGCCACCTGCCAATGGACTCATTTAGGGAGCTGACTGGAGAATGGGGGTGGTGAGTTTGCCTGGATTTATTTTGATGTGTTTTGTTTTTTAATTTTTATTTTTGAGACAGAGACAGCATGAGCAGGGGAGGGGCAAAGAGAGGGGGAGACACAGAACCTGAAGTGGGCTCCAGGCTCTGAGCTGTGAGCACAGAGCCCGACGTGGGGCTCGAACTCATGGAGCGTGAGATCATGACCTGAACTGAAGTCAGGCGCTCAACCGGCTGAGCCACCCAGGCGCCCCTGCCTGGGTTTATTTTGAACTCACTCAAAGCTGCCACCTTACCCAGGAGGTGCTGTGCAAGCAGTAGTCTATTGGCCTTTCATGGAATTGTGAGTCCTTCGCCCACCTAGCCCTTGACTTGGTGGGCTGGGGTGTCTCTCCTAGCACCCCTCACCAACATGTATGTTTGAACATAAGTGGATGGGGGTAGGTTGCAGTCTGTAACCAATAAGAAATTTACTTGGCTGCAGCCCCATCTTCTTAAGAGTGTGCCTGGGTTCCAGGTGTCTTTGCCTCTCCCTATTTCTGAAGTTAAATATCAAGAGTGTGGCTGTGGTTTTTCCTGGGCTGTTGCTACTTCGAGACAGGAAGATGGTCACGTCTTGATTTTATGTAGCAACTTTGTTAAAGTATTAGTTAAACAGTATGCAACTATTGATGTACGAGAAATAGATACATATTGTGTCAGAATCCCCATTTTAATTTCTAGAAATACAAATATGGCGTGAAAAGGAAGGTATGCAGTCATCTGTTTTTGCCTTTAAAAGTTAAGATATTATGTAAAACGGAATGTTGTGGGAAATCTTGAAGTTTTAACAAAGATGTAATTGTATCCAAATTTACTTTAAATTTAAAAGATTGTATAATTCTGGGAATAGCTAAGCAAGTAACTTGAAATTGCAGTGTTCGTCTGATGTCTGTGTCTCTCAAAAGACAGGTCTATTTTAAGGAGTTCTCTCTCTCTCTTTCTCTCTCTCTCTCTCTCTTTCGTGTCCATGTATGGGTATTGGTATTACGGAAATCAGTAGGGGGAGGGGAACTGGTTTCTCCACAGAACTCTTCATTATTTATCTATTTCATCTGAAATATGTGTGCATTGGAATCAAATTCAGTTAAGTCGATTGGATCATGTCTCTGGTATTTCTGTTGAGTGCAGTTGTAAAAGAGAGTCAATGCCAGCATTCTTGCTGTTAAGGTCCTTGGCCCTACAGTTGGCTCACCGCCCACCCTCAGGAAAGGTCCCTTGTCATACATAGTGGTTTGGGTTCAGAGAAACTGCCATTTGGGGCAGCTAATTGAGACAGATTCATTAGAATCAATATCTATAAACTAGTTTCTAGCAATTCCCAAATATGGCCATTTTTTTTTTGCTATTGTTCATTCTCCTGTTTGCTCTTCCATACCTTTCATATTTTGTCCCCTCCTCCTCAGATGTGCATAAGCATGGCCCCGCTGTGAGGACATGTGTCATTGCAGGGTCTGTTCTCTCTGTCGGTTTTTCTGTGTCTTCCACATGTGTGGTTTCTTCCCATTAGAGAGGTGATCTCTTACTCCCACCTTGTTTGGAGCACTAAGGGACACCCATTGATATAAGCATGCATTCCCGTGGTGACAAGAGATTGGCAGTAGGAAATCTGAAAATGTTAGTCTCAGCTAAAACACAAGGAATCGGGCTGCTTTCGAAGAGTTTGGGGACTCTGAGCTCTTGAAGTTAGATTGAAAGCAGCTTTAGCAAGCATCCTGGGGCATGGGGGCGTGTCACGGGTTGGGAAATTGGGAGCTGGTTGGATTTGACTAGTCCTGACTTTGGGCCAGACTGGGAAAGGGCAGTATCGTCACAGTCTCTGTGTGCATTTCATTGTTTTTCTCTAAATATAACATCGAATCAGAATCTCCAGGGCTGAAATTATTTACACACACAGTCACAAGAGGTTCTAGGTATGGCCAGGTTAGAGAACCAGAGAGAATCCCTGATACAGTCAAAATGATACAGTAATGCCTATTAGTAATCTCCAAAAAACAATTATCTACCTCATGATAGATGAATGCTTAGAGCAGTGTTCCTGGTTGACATTCCTTTGCCCTTTTTAGCGAGTGATATTGTACTGTCTTTGGTAATCCAAAACTGAAATGCATGGGGGATGTAATTTTTCTATAAATGGAGTTAAACATATTTATAGTTTATACATATTTATGATGTCCTAACATTTATATTTTTGTATAGATGTATATGTTTTAGTGCGTGTATCCCCAGCCTTCCCTGTTTGCTCTGTTGTCTGACTTTTCCGGAATTGAAAAGCAGACCTTCAGAGTTTATTTTAAAAGGGCCACCACAAATCAGTTCGGAAAGAAAGAAATATTTTTGCAAATGACTTTAGAACAGTTTGTTGCTACGGTATCTGTGTAAATGTTTGGTTATTCACCACACATTATACACTAGAATTGCAGACAGATAAAATTAGATGCAAATAAAATATTTTGAAATGTTTAAAGGGGGAAAAAAAGGCAGATTTCTGGAACGGGAGGAATTTCAAATCCTAAAAGAGAACGGAGGAAATCACAAAGAAGGCCAGTGCATGTCATTGAAACAAAAAAACTCAAACACACCCAAATGAGTTACCAAAAGCGGATCTTCCACAGAAAACACTGGGAGCCCTTGGTTTAGAGAAGATCGCGGTGATAGGGACAGTCCCATGTGTGTGGCTAATGTTACATGCGCTCCATTTTTACGTGACCAAAGGGAACATGCAGAACTCATGGGGGTCATTGGCCACATGGACTACGGTGCCGTGTACTCCTGGCAAAGTAGCATCTGAGACCATGGCACGTCCCGTTACTCGTTATAATCAATTTAGTAGTCAAGGAAAATAGTACTTTGGAGGGGAGCCCTCAAATTGGCTTGAATTATCAAAAGTCATTTACCCCTCTTTGGTGCACTTCATTTCCTTTCCTTTCTTGTATGAATTCGTGAGACATTTACCACGTATACATACTCTCTCACCATGTTGATGCTTTTCTGTGCCCGAGGTTATAAATAAAGAGTAAGAGAGGTCAATAATGTGATTACAACGAAAACACATTACTCAAATCTTGGACGTGGTGCTGCCAGCCTTCTCCTATTTGGAAAAACACAGCCTTCCTTTCCTCCCTATAAATTTCTCACTTCCTCAACATCTATTCATCCAGTTTCTGAATTTCTCAGATCTTCAATTTTGCATTGCCTCCTGCCCGCTTTATTAGCTGGTTCACTGCCAACTAACACCTCTCTCCCCGAGTAGGCAGGAGAAATAAAAGACTCTGGAATTGACCTGGTCCCCTGTTAGCAACCCTGATGAAAAGCTCCACCAGAAAGAGTGAAATCATAGTATAAAATGAAGTTTGGGGGGGGGGATCCATGGGGTGTTATCCTCAGTGACATTCCTGTTGTCCGTAATTGAAGGTGACCGTATGACTATCGAGAAAATGGACAAAATGGAGAGTGCCCCAGGTTAGTAATGAAGGAACTTTGTTTTGTCTCAACTAGGTCACTTGGTTAGCCACGTGGCTAGTCTGTCTCCTTATTTTACCCATGTGATGTCCTCGTTGGGTTGGACGATCTCGCAAATGCCTCAGTGTTCTGTGGTTCCCTCTGAAGGTCATGAAACGAGTGCGCACCGAGCAGATTCAGATGGCAGTGTCCTGCTACCTCAAACGCCGGCAGTATGTGGACTCCGATGGTCCCCTAAAGCAAGGACTGCGGCTGTCACAGACTGCTGAGGAGATGGCAGCCAACCTCACAGGTACCCACGGGCCCGCTCTGGGGGTGGGCCGGAGTGTCCGTGACAGGTCACACTTCTCCGGAGGCCTCGGTGGGCACCACCAGATGATGGTGCTGGCCTTCAGAGATGCTATCTATCCTTCAAAGCCGCTCCTAGAAGCCTCCTGTCGTAATCCATCCCGCCTCGGAATTCTAAGTGGTTTTGTCTGTATCTGATGTTACGTGCGACCTGTCCTTCTGTGAACTCCTATGCTACAGGACCCGGAGGGCCAGGGTTTCTGTCCCCTTTCTGCACTCATCCCTCTGCTGTAGCCCGGAGCCTGGCCCACGGGAGTCAGGTTTGCTGGGTGAACAAATACTTTGGGACCAGTGGTTGGAAAGATTGGCATCCTAGATATGCTCCTGAGGTTCTAAGTTTGGGTGTTGTTTCTTGTTTTGAAATCAGATGCTTTTTCGGGGGGAAAAAAAAAGTGTCTTAAATCTGTCCAGAATAACAAACACTTATTACTTAGCTATGCTGTCAGTTCGGTTTTTATGTAATAGAATTTTCTTCTATTGGATTCGTGTACTGGAGATTTGGGGGGGAAAAACGAACGGCTGCAGTGTTTTTAGGGTGACTGTGCCCTTTAACGGCTGCAGGTGGAGTTCGACACTGCAGTGACTTCTCCAGCTCGGCCCTGATTCCTCTTATCTGCTCAGAGTGGACTCTTCTCTTTTTTATTCTTGCACTTCGTTCTGCTCTTCTGAGTATCTGCCTCCACCTCTTCCTTCCCTTAATGGTTTCAGCCTCCAAACCGGTGGCAGCAGCTCCCTCTGCCTCCCTGTATTACCTCCAAAATCATGAAGCCAGACCCTGCGTGCTCTTAGGGTATGTTGCCATTGCTGTGGAGGAAGAATGACGGGACAGTAAAAACCTGAGGGTGTCCTCAGAGGGGTGGTTCCTGACTCCCCCCTGAGACCGTAGAAGTAGCCCAGTCAGGCATTTGCCTTCCTGTTCCTCAGCATCAAATCCACTCCGTTCTTCCTTTCTTTCGGACTGGGTTACCCTCGACAAGAACGGAGCCAGATGACAGATGTGGAATAAATTACTAAATGCCTTATTATTTCTAGTAGGATGGCTAGTTTATAGCGCCAGAGTAATTCCTTGTAAACTTGCCATCATAGCCCTTGGTGTGCATTAATCATCTCCGGCTGCCCTGTATTCATTAGAACCTGGGAACAGTAATTCTCTGCAGTTGTTGGTAGAAGATAGAAGCAAGAGCTATTACACAGACTTCCAGAACATGACTCTTAGTTGCCTTAGTTAAGACATAATGGCTTCCTAGGAAGGTCTCTGTTGTCCCTGGAAAACCACCAGGAAATGTGAGAAACATGAAATGTGATCATCCTAAGATTTTGTCCGAGGTCTTTCTGTCAGTTGAGCCATCTGAATAACATTATGTCTTCATTCAGCAGACCACCTATTGAATATCTGCTATTGCCAGGTGCTGAAAAGTCCTAGAGATAACTAAGGTTAGGATCCTAGCTCCTAAAGAGCTTAACATTGTAGCCAGGAAATGAGGCAGATAAATCACTGATGATAGGAGGGTATGATGTAGTAAGTTCCGCAAAGGGAGAATGCCTCAGGTTCTGTAGGGACAAAGACGATGGGCATCTCAATTAGCCTAGCAGGTCAAGGATTGCTTCCCAAAGGTCTCGTGGTTGGGGCGCCTGAGCGGCTCAGTTAAGCATCTGACTCTCGATTTCAGTTCAGGTCATGGTCTCACCGTCATGAGATCAAGCCCCGCATCAGGCTCCACACCAGACATGGAGCCTACTTAAGATTCTCTTTCTCCCTCTTCGTCTGCCCCTCCCCCACTCACATATGTGCACTCGCGCTCTCTCTCTCTCTCTCTCTCTCCCCCTTAAAAATTAATTAATTAAAAAGGTCTCGTGGTTCGTAGCATACAGTCAGGGGTTAGTAAATAGAAGGGATGAGCTAGGTTTCAAAAGAACCATTAGGAGCTCACCAGGGTCCAGTGGAAGGAGGGTATCTAAATTCTCAAATGTGAATTATGGAAAGATCACTTTGGTGGCTGTGGTGTTTGGGGAAGGCCCAGAGTAGAACCAGGGAAACCACTTACAAGGCCACAGAATAATCCAGTGAAAAGTGAGGACGACCTGAGTTAAGGACGCGGTAACAGTGGAGAGGAGAGGAAAGATTTGAGGAACCTATAGGACTTGGTGACTGGTTAACTCAAGTGGGGAGCCTCATGGAGGACAGAAAGGAGTCCCCTTCCATGTGCAGCATAGTCTCCTGCTTTAGGCTGTCGCTCTGAGTTCCAGTGGGGCACACTGACTTCTCATCTGTACCCCCTCCCTGTGCATTAGATTCCACTCCTACATTATATTCCATCTTCTGAAATCTGTTAATGTTTCATCCAGATTATTAAAGATGGCTCCCGCAGCCCCCAGCCACCTTTCCCCAGTGTCTCCCTCCTCCCACAGAAAGGGTGAGGGAATGTCGTTTTTCTTCTTAGAAAGCATAAATTCATAGCATGGAGACTAAGTGCATGTCTACGTACTGAATATCAAGACTCCAGCCTTCTTGGGGCGCCTGGATGGCTCAGTCGGTTTTAAGCATCCGACTTTGCTCAGGGCATGATGTCGTGGTTCATGGGTTCGAGCCCCGCATCGGGCTCTGTGCTGACAGCTCAGAGCCTGGAGCCTGCTTCCGATTCTGTGTCCCTCACTCTCTGCCCCTCCCCTACTCATGCTCTGTTTCTCTCTCTCTCAAAAATAAATAAACATTAAAAAAAAAAAAAAGAATTTAAGACTCCAGGCTTCTTGCCCACATTCTGCTGCCCAGAATACCAGTAGCCAGTCACATATCCTTCAGGAAGGTGATTACAGATTCTTCCCTGGTGAATCTGACCTGCCCAAGACAGAAGACCTACAAAGACATTGACATTGGGAAATAGCCCATCCAAGTCATGCTGGGTGATAAGCATACGAAGTTTCTGTCAGCTCTGTAGGGCCTCACTTTCAGCCATGAAAGAACCTACCATACCCTCTGTGAAAAGGAGATGTGGAAAGAAACCGTGAGAAGCAATTTGGATGAAGCAGACAGCTGAGAGAAGAAAACTTCAAAAATACCCTCAATGATCGCCTCAAAACAAGAAGAGAATGCTACTTTTAAAAAACAAAGAACATTCAGAGAACAGCAAGAAATTTGGTAAATTTAACTACAGGGTAGTAAAAATGAAAAATCAGTAGGAAGGCTGAAAGTTGAGGAAACGAGATCTAACCTTGCAATCGTAGGGTTTCCAGGGGTGCATAGCTGGCTCAGTTATGTGACTCTTGATCTCGGGGTCGTTCGTTTGAGCCCCACATTGGGCCTGGTGCTTACTTAAAAGGAGGGGGGGTGGAAGAAGAAAGAAATAGTAGGGGTCCCAGAAAGGAAACGGAATCACAAAATTTCTCAGAACCAAGAGACATGAGGGGGTACCTGGGTGGCTCAGTTGGGTAAGTGTCTGACTTTGGGTCAGATCATAATCTGACAGTTCAAGCCTCACATCGGGCTCTCTGCTGTTAGCACAGATCCTGCTTCAGATCCTCTGTCCCTCTCCTCTCTCTGCCCCACCCCTGCTTGCTCTCTTTCTTTCAAAAATAAATAAACATTAAAAAAAAGAAAAAAGAACCAAGAGACATGAATTTTAATTGAAAGGGCCCACTAAGTGTTCATCACGATGGTTGAAAATAGACCCACACCAAGGTACCTCCTTGTAGGATGTCAGAACATGGGGTCAGATGCTTTCAGATAGGTCTCTCATGAACTTATGGACCTGTCCTCTCACTCACCTTTCTCTGTGCTTTATACCTTTTCATTCCTCCACTGTCATTTTATTTTGGGTATCAGGAAGGAGAGGAGATACATAGGTGTCATCACTTGGTCATATTTAACCAGAAGTCCCAGCATACTTTGAAAACGTACTGAAATGTCCATTGCTACTGATGCGTACTCAACACCCTCGTCCATCCATCCTGCCACATATTGGATTAGTAATTGTGTTTCCCATCCCCATCTCATGTATCTTTTCCGCCTTAGTCCAATCCGAATCCGGTTGTGCCAACATCGTGTCCGCAGCCCCTTGCCAGGCAGAGCCCCAGCAATATGAAGTACAGTTTGGACGACTACGGAATTTTCTCACTGGTAAGTACTCAGCACTAGGAGCTACTTCTTATCAAGAAAGAATCATGCAAATTTCCCTCAGAACCTAGTATATTCCAGGTATGGTGTACATAGTAGAGATTCCAAGGTGGTTTCGCACAGCCCTTGTACTCAGTATTACAATCTATTGGAATTCGTAAGAGACTTAAATCGCAAAGTTAAAGTGTGCAAGAACAAGGGCTCCAGATGTTTTGTTCACCGTTTTATCTGTGGCTGTCAGCAGAGTGACTAGAACTTGGGTTGAAACAGCAAAAGCTCAATCAGCCATGTAGAGAAACATACTTAAATGTAGAGAATTTGAAATGTACATTGAAATTGCTGTTACTAATATAGCACATCTCAGGATGAGCTTTTCCCCTTATTTCCCCAAGTGCAAGGCTGTTGTTCTCATGAATCAGCAAGATAAAAAATTAGAAGTAATTTAGACCATTCATGGGTGGTGTAATGACCACTAGAATGCAAAATCAGTAGATATGAGTTCCAATCAGTTCTGTTAACTCCCTGTATGACTTTTTAAATTAATCACTTAAAAAAAAAATGGAGTTGCTTGGCCTGTCTGGGGCTCTGGTTTCCTTGTATTTGAAATAGAAAAGGCGATTCAAGGGGCGCCTGGGTGGCTCAGTCGGTTAAGCGTCCAACTTCGACTCAGGTCATGATCTCACAGTTCGTGGGTTCGAGCCCTGCGCCGGGCTCTGTGCTGACAGCTCAGAGCCTGGAGCCTGCTTCGGACTCTGTGTCTCCCTCTCTCTTCGGACTCTGTGTCTCCCTCTCTCTCTGCCCCCCCCCCACTCATGCGCTGTCTCTCTCTCTCTCTCTCTCTCTCTCTCTCTCTCTCTCTCTCTCTCTCAAAAATAAATAAACATTAAAATTAAAAAAAAAATTTTTTTTTTTAAGAAAAAGCGATTCAAAGGTATAACCAAGTGTTCTCATCCATCCAGTCCTAAAATGACTGATTATAATTTTAATGTTGGAAAGATTATTGCAGTGAGGGAGACCAGCTTGATTCAGGTTATTAATCAAACTTTCTTGAGTACTTTCTTCATACACGATACCTTGAAGTACAAGAAATACAAAACTCTCTGCCCTCAAAGGATTGAGAGTAACTGGCAGATAAAATGGTTAATAGTAAATGTAGTTAAAACTCTTTGAGGTTGTTTTCTTTTTTTTTATTTGAAAAATCCTCAATAATAATCTTTAATGGTAAAGATGCATACAATGCAATCAGTTATAAACCAAAATAATACATCTAGTTTTATTTCACTTAGGGTTGTCCTGATTTTACTTGACCTTTAATAGTTTGTATTTTAAAGGAGAGATTCCATATTTCCTGTGTCCTGCGGTTGGGGAAAATGGCCAAAATGTTACAGGGAATAAACGTTACGAAATAAAACCTTAGAGAGGGTTATCTTATCAGCCTCAGTTGTTGATTGATGGAATTCAGAAGTATAGTCTTTTAAATGGTTACAAAAATGAAAAAAATCATGAAACTTAAAGGTTTAGTAAAAAGAGTCTATTATGTTTAAACTGAAAAGAAAGAAATTCCATTAAGATCCTCATATCATATGAATGTTAAATATCTCAGAACAGTGATCAGCTGCTCTCCGTCTCCAGTAAGGATTAAAAAAAAAAAAAAAAATTGAATTTATAAGAAGGATTTCATTCAGAGGTAAGCAAGAACTTGGAGATAATTTAATCATTGGCATTCGCTTTGGAGGCTTAAAGCAGTATTTCAAAATTTTTAATTCAGTCTGTAGAAAGACGTTTTACTCTGTTTTTAAAATAGGGCTCTATTTCTCTCTCCACGATAGATTTGTCTCTCTGTGCTATTGGTGGGAAAGCTGGCTTGGAAAGGAATGCCTAACTCTTCTCAGCCTTTCTCTTTCATCCATTCAGCCGATATTTATGTTAAGCAGTGGTATTGCAATAGAGAGTATTGATGTGGAGCCCACTGTCTAATGAGGGAGACAGACAAAAGCATAAAGCCCCAATGTATCATTACAATAGTGATGCCTTCCCTGTACTCACCCCGTGAGATGACTCTTGTCATAGATACGACTTATTTCCATTATGCATGACACTTGTGACTGTAGTGATACTATATAGATTTTTGTTTACGTTTTTAAATCAATGAAGCATAGATATGATAGGCTCATTGGAATAATTTTATGATACAGAACTGTGGTTACTTCTTGCAATGGAGAATTATTAATACATTTAATTGCTCACTGATGTGATTTACCCTGGTGCAGAGTTTTCTGCTTCAATTTATTTCTTTGGGCTCTCGATGTTATTCTTAAATATTTGCGGGGCGCCTGGGTGGCTCAGTCGGTTGAGTGTCCGACTTTGGCTCGGGTCATGATCTCATAGTTCATGAGTTCGAGCCCCGCGTCAGGCTCTGTGCTGACAGCTAGTTCAGAGCCTGGAGCCTGCTTCAGATTCTGTGTTTCCCTTTCTCTCTGCTCCTCCCCTGCTTACATGCTGTCTCTCTCTCAAAAATAAAGATTAAAAAAATATATATATACCTGCTCAAACTCTTAACATGGAGTAAATGTTGACTCCTTGTATTTGAGGATGCTGGTTTTTTCCTAATATGTGGTATCTTCTTTATTCTCATCTCATAATTTCTTTCACCCAGAACTTTACATTGTAGTAAGTTGTAATCTATTAACCCTCTCCTTTGTCTTGTTTAAAAACTAAGGAAGTTATCTGTTATTTTACCTATAATTCCTTAATCCACTGGGCACAGGTTATTTGGAGGGGGTGAATATATGTTTTGTGGTGTGTTTTTACAGACTGCTTTTCCTGAAACATTTTTGCATACCCTCAGGCCTCTGAAGAGTAGTCAACCAAGTCAAATGAACAAGTGTTTCCTGAGCACCAAAATAAAGTATAAGATATAGTAATTAATCTAAGTAAGAAGCAATCCTAACCACAGAAGTCTAAAACTAAAAGTTTTTAAATAAAGTTCAAACATAGTGGAAGAATTTTCACAAGCCAGTGTGAAATCAGTGTTGAATTTTGTACGTCTAGGAATCGCATTCTGAAAGAAAGGTGAACGTTGGTTGGGGTAGTCGAGAAGGCCTTCCTGAGTAGGGGGTAGAATTTAAGTTAGCATTTGGAAGGTGGGTTGGATTTCAGTAAACGGTGGAAGAGGAGGAGGAGGAGGATTCGGGGTGTGGGCAAAAGATAGGAACAAGAGGGTAGAGATGGCAATTTTCCCCTCTAGGAGCAGGGAGAAAACGAGCTTGGTTGAGAACAGGGCTTTCCGATTGCAGAGAAAGCCAGACACCCTGGAGCCGGGCTAAGGAGAGACCTGACCACTGGGCCTGGAAGCGTGAGCCTCTTCCTGTCTCCTGGCGGAGACAACCAGCAGGAATGTCAGTCTAAAGGCAGTTGGTGACAGGGTTTGCAAGTGGGATGGCACAGAGGCCAGCCTGAAGTCCGCTGCAGTACTTGCTTGCGAAGGGAGGTGAGTAAGGACCAGAACTCAGCGGAGGTGTGAAAATGGAAAACAGGGTCTGGATGTCATAATTAAATTTCCAAGGTAGACTCTCCAAGGCTCAAGATCAAAGGAGGATGACTCGGGCTCTGTGACAAACCGGGGCTTAAGCTACATTGGGCAGAAATAAGTCAGGTTGTGCCTTGTACATCACGATGATGGTGGCCTCCCACGGTATAGACTGCAGTAGGAAACCGAGGCTAGTATTTAAGAGAAGATACAGACTTGTGATAAAGAGCTCAGCATCAGCTTCACGGAGGTGCAAATTCCAGTTTTAGGAGATGATAAATCTCGAAGATAGTAGGAAAATAAGAGCCTCTCAGGCTGGAGCACCCGGAGTGTTTTTTTCCTCCGTTAAGTTATCTGTGGGCGAGAGATTCTGGGAGCTCACCTACTGCTGTGGGCCCTTTTCTTCAGGAGGCACAGTAGGAAGAGCAGAGGCTTTGGAACCATTCGGTCCAGGTGTGAATCTGGGGCCGGCCGTGACCCTTAGACACAATGACGGATGTCAGGTGCCTGGGTCACAGGAAACACACACTCCGTGTTCACTCCTGAAAGTGAAATGAGCATTTGAGGAACACGAGGGAGAAGCGGAGCCCAGGAGAGAGGGACGTGAGAAGTCAAGCTGGGCAGTGTGGTGTTTCAGAGTAGAGGCCGGGGTGCCACGTAGTGGGGTCAGACCACACAGAGACAGGCAGGAGGACACGGACTGACAAGCTCGGTTTTCACTTAACCTCGTGTCCTTTTCGCTGCTGATTTCTGCAAACTCCATGAAAAGCTTCCTCTTCTTTCCCACCAGAGGAGTGTGGCTCCAAGTAGGCATTTGTTACGTAGCCGGCGGGTAGATGGATGGGAGGAAAGAAAATCACGCTTTTCGGAGGATATGCTCCTTCTGAAATTAGAAAAAATCTATTTTAAGTGGGTCCCCCTTGAGCAGAATCCAAAGTGCGTGTTATGATTGCAAGGAAACAAGATTGATCATGTGGGTCTCACCTTGTTCCACATAATGAGTATGTTGATCAAAATGTTATTTTATACCTGACCGGTTCTCTTCAGACAAGAGAGAACAGCTAAGCAATTTTGAAACTGAGCTGAAACAGCAGTGAATTTCAGTCAGTTTTGAGGCAGTGCAGCCCTGTTTCTTGCTGGCTAGGTTCTTTCTATAAACTTATTAAACTAAAATGCCTCTCATTTTGAAAAGGAAGCCTGAAACTAAGATTTTAAGGAATTGCAAACAATTCTTCATCCCCATCGTATATTGGAAGTCCAATTGATAAGGATTGAGCTGTTTTGGTTTTGGTTTTTTCATTAGTATTTTGGGGAAAAAAATTTTCCAGAGCTCTTCTAAAGAACTACAGCATTTAGGGGCACCTGGGTGGCTTAGTCGGTTAAGTGTCTGGCTTCGGCTCAGGTCATGATCCACAGTTTGTGAGTTCGAGCCCCGCGTCGGGCTCTGTGCTGACAGCTCAGAGCCTGGAGCCTGCTTTGGATTCTGTGTCTGCTGCGCTCTCTGCCCCTCTCCCGCTCGCGCTCGCTTGCTCTCTCGAAAGTAAATAGACCTACAAGAATTAAAAAAAAATTACAGCTTCTAAAGAAAAAATTTTCGGGAGCTCTTCTAAAGAATTACAGCATTTACGGAAGAAGCATTTAAAGAATTGGGGTGCCTGGGTGGCTCAGTCGGTTAGGCATCTGACTTCAGCTCAGGTCATGATATCACAGTTCGTGAGTTCAGGGCCCCACGCCGAGCTCTGTGCTGACAGCTCAGAGCCTGGAGCCTGCTTCGGATTGTGTGTGTGTGTGTGTCTCTCTCTCTCTGCTCCTCCCCCTCTCCTGCTCTGTCTCTTTCAGTCTCTCAAAAATGAATAAACATAAAAAAAAAAAAAAAAGAATTAAAGACCAAAGTCTGTATCTGGGCCCTCCATAGAAACACAACTGATAGGGCATATGTGCAGAGAGATACGTTTCAAGGAGTCAGTGCATGCAGTTCTGGAGGCTAGCAAGTCCAAAATCCACAGAACCGGCAGGCAGGCTGGATACCCTGGGAAGCGTTGCAGTTCAAATACAAAGATTTCCCTCTTCTCCTGGCAGAATTCCCTCTTCCGGGGAGAGCAGTCTTTGTTCTTATAAGGCCTTCAATTGATTGGACGAGGCTCACCCACATTATGGAGGATAATCTGCTTTACTCAAAGTCTACTGACTTAAACGTTAGTCGCATCTACAAAACAAAATACCTTCACAGAACCATCCAGAATAATGTTTAACTAAGTATCTGGGCATTATGACCGAGCCAAGTTGACACGAAATTCACCACCACAAGTCCACCCCCTGTCAACTTGGCACCCGTACCCATCTCCTGAAAGCGTACTTACTCTCCAAATAAAGATTATTAACAAGGTCATTATTCCACCTATCATGATACAGCTCTCCTGAGGACAATGAAGAATGCACTAATCCTTCCCCCAGAAGAAAAAACAAAGTCCTTAGGTGATTTACTCTTTTCCTTGATATCCTGAAACTTAAATACTATGGCATAAAGTTAACGATACTTAAATACTCTGATACAAAATCAGAGTAACTTGTGTACATGATAAGGGAATAAGAGAGGAAAGAAAACAAAGATATTTGCCTATAGATACACACACACACACACACACACATATTCACAACAAAATAGGGAGGGTTACATAAATAATCTTCATTTCTGTAACTGGTCACATATTTCATTTTTGGTGGGTAACTACCTTCTTCTACCCGTTCTGTATTTTCTTTCCTTTCGGCGATCCCCTCAGCTGGTCCTGGGTCTTTACCAGATGGGATGATCCATACCTTCATTTCTGAAGAGCCTTGGGCCATTACTGGACCTGCCTCGATTAGAGTTTTGTAGTTTTCCATTACCTTTAACCACAGGACAGAATGAGACCAAGAGATGCCCTAAGGGATCTCCTGTGGTCCAGACATACCCTTCCTTTCCTCCACTGTGGAGTGACCGTCCAGTGTCCCCTTGGTAGTCAGGATCAGTCGGCCCAGCCAGCACTGCAACTCCCTTCTTTGCCTGCTGGAGACAGGAGGAGCCCAGAGCGGCCTGGTGACAGTCGCAATTTCAGTTCATTTTCTAAACATGTCTTGCAGTAGGGACGCCTTTATTCTAAACTGTACGTATTGTGCAATTAATTCACCTGCGATAAAGTGAAGTAGGGTGTTGGGTAGAGATACCATGCGGGTATCATTTGTCATCAAATTAGGGAGGCAAGATTCTCCGATGTTCCTGATTTTGAGCCATGAAGGGATTCTTTTTCACGGAGGGGAAAAAAAGATGCCGGCAGAAGCAGCAAATGCTGACTTAAAGCATTTGGGTACTTGTTTGTTTGTGTGCAAACATTACACTAGATATAAAACCCTTATGGCTGCCGCGTTTCCGAATGAAACCGAAACTCACAAATCAAGTACAAGCAAAACCACAAAAGCATTAAAGTTCACATTAACAGCAAGTGAATATATCGGATGGATTTTGCCGGAACTAACTTGCCGCTCCAGGTGGAGTTGGGGACGGTGCTGCTGGCTGTGACACAGGCTAGTCTGCACTCAGCTTCCCGGAGGCCCTTGCACCCCGCGTAAGGTCCTGCCACCCCCACTGGCCTCTGGCTGAACGACCTTTGTGCCTTCATGGCTCACTCTGCCCTCACTTAACGTAGGTGTCAGATACACCTCAGGGCTTTTCTCGTTCGCCTGTGACATTTAAAGCCGGACACTTTTTTGAACATCCTTTGTCACGTAGCTTCCTGATGTTAAAGTCTCAAATTAGTAAATGGTTTAGCCTTAATGACATGAAAATGTCTCATCTGCAAATTATCACTGCAAAAGAGAAGTTTTATTTTGTAGTCAACATAAAATGATTACACTGGCAGATATGGGACAACAAGGGATGGATGTTGTCATCTTAGTGTTAGGGCGTGCCAGCCTGGGTAGGGAGACACGGTAATGAACTCGCAAAAATGAGTACTCCCTGATATCACTTTAGGTGACGGCTGCCAGAAGTAATCACAAAATTAAATCGAGCACTAAAATCGTATGTCAGTACACTTGTGTTCGTTTTTTTTTTGTTTGTTTTTTGTTTTTTTAATCATCATTGAGTTAAAAAGTGTCTGTGAAGAACTCACAGTCTCCCAAGAGTATATCTAAGGACCCTCAGAGGTCCGCACTCCCCAGTTTGAGAAACAGATATTGAAGGGAAAGTACTGAACCTCGAAGACCCGGGCACAAACCCCTGAAGTGTCGTGAGGACTTAGGCAAGTCACTTAACCTCTCTGGGCATCAAAGTCCCGATTTGTGGCCGACTTCAGACCCAGTTTTGCTGGACTTCAGAGTCCCTGCTCTTCCTTCTTCGGTCAAAAGGCTTTGAATTTGCACAATTCCACGTTGGGCTTCTATGTCAATCGATAGTCCTGACCAGAAAGTGTTCTGTGATGGTGGGCTCCCCGGGAGAGTCCCATTATTCCTTGAAATTATACTGATTATAAAGCCCTCGTTTTTTGTTTTTTGTTTTTTGTTTTTCATTGTAGATTCTGATTCCCAGCATAGCCACGAAGTGATGCCTCTCCTCTATCCTCTCTTTGTCTACCTCCATCTCAACCTGGTCCAGAACAGTCCTAAGAGCACAGTGGAAAGTTTTTACAGCCGCTTCCATGGGATGTTTCTGCAGAACGCTAGCCAGAAGGATGTCATTGAGCAGCTACAGACCACTCAAACCATCCAGGACATCCTGTCTAACTTCAAGCTTCGAGCATTCCTAGATAACAAGTACGTGGTCCGTCTCCAGGAAGACAGCTACAACTACCTGATCCGCTACCTCCAAAGTGACAACAACACCGCCCTGTGCAAAGTCCTCACCTTGCATATCCATCTTGACGTGCAGCCTGCCAAGAGAACAGATTACCAGCTCTACGCCAGCGGCGGCTCCTCCCGGAGCGAGGGCAACGGCTTAGAGCCCGCCGACATGCCCGCCCCTATCCTGCAGAACGAGGCTGCCCTGGAGGTCTTGCAGGAGAGCATTAAGCGCGTCAAGGACGGCCCTCCCTCCCTCACCACCATCTGTTTCTATGCCTTCTATAACACAGAGCAGCTGTTGAACACTGCGGAAATCTCCCCAGACAGCAAGCTGCTTGCTGCGGGGTTTGACAACTCCTGTATAAAACTGTGGAGTTTACGATCCAGGAAGTTAAAGTCAGAACCCCATCAAGTAGACGTGTCCCGCATCCACTTGGCTTGTGACATTCTGGAGGAGGAGGTATGAGTATCAGTTTTCTTGCCTACACCTGCCTTACTAATTTGCTTAGAGTTCTTACCAAACGTGACAGATCTTATGGAGAATGGACTTCGTTATTTCCTTCACCGTATAGCCGCAGCCAGACTAATGCCCATGTAACCTGTAGCCATTGAATTCCTGCTCATGCCTAACCTTGGAAGACATGAAAACTATCCTTAACAACATTAACTGAACATCATTAATGATCGATCAGTGTTTGTTACTGTCTGAATGTGGATAACATTGCTAAGCCTAATTAAAGACCTTTAGCTAATATTGAGATTTACAGTAAGTGTGGGTGTGGGTGTGGGTGTGTGTGGTGGTGGCAGCCAGGGTGTACGTTTGTGCAAACATAAACATTTAGAAGTAGGATTGCTGGGTCAGAGGGTCTGCACTTTAAATTATGATAAATATTCTCATTTTCCGGTCCCATCAACAGTAAATGAGAACTCCGGTCTCCCTTCACCCTCACCAACACTGGGTGTTACTGGCCTTCCTGAGGCCAGTGCACGTCCTCTGGCTTCATGTCCCCCGGGGTGTTCCCAAACCCCATTTTGAAAAGTACACAGGAAGTGTAGTTGACATTTCACCCATCAGTCGGGGTAATGATCTTGTTCGGTTTGTTTAGGGATGGTTACCGAAAAGGCAGGCCGAGTGGCCCGAGTTTCAAGTCCCTGAGAGTTACTGTCTTAGAAAAAACATGTGGGCAAAGAGAGAAATTTCATAGAGTTCGCCTTCCCTGAAAGTGGCCCCACAACAGCTGGGGGCAAGAATATTTTTGTCACCACTGAAATTCAGGGAGCTGTGGCTCAAGTTAGTTTCGATGGAAAATTCTTTGCATGGGGTTGAACAATTAAGGAGTTTAGAAAAGTTCAACTTAATTTCCATAGGTGATAAGGATATCAAGAATATTGGATGCACAAAATAAGCCCTTTTTTCCAATTCTTGTTTTGTTAGTCAACTTCCAGTTAGTATGATCTTTGAATTTTTGTTTCTTGTGACTGAGATGATACAGAGGAGTTTGTGGTGATGAGTAAAAGGTTTAAATTCCAATACACACCCTTTGATTTCTAGAATCTTACAGTACCCTCCAAAATATCTTTTTAACTTTATTTATTTATTTATTTTGAGAGAGAGAGTACGAGTGAGGGAGGGTCAGAGAGAGAGAGAGAGAGGAAGAATCCCAAGCAGGCTCTACCCTGTCAGAGCAGAGCCCAGTGTGGGGCTCGATCCCCCAACCATGAGATCACGACCTGAACTGAAACCAAGAGTCAGACACTCAACCAACTGAGCCACCAAGGCACCCCCGAGATATTTTTTATTGCTCATGTATTTGAATTTTTAGATTTCTTTTCCTAGGAGACAATTCTAGCCTGTTGAGCGTTCTTCACATACAACTGAAGGATGCTGCCTTCATTGAGTTACAGCCTTCTGTAAATACAAGGAGAGAAATTATTCCTGCCGACCTTATTAGCTTGATGATATTGTTTGGAGATTATTCTAGGCATTACAAGTTAACATAAAGGAAGATAGCAAAGAGAAAGGTAAATACGAAGAAGGAAAGAACATTAGGTTCAAAAAATGTTGTAAGATTCTACATTGGTTACCACTGAGAATTAGCTTTGTGATCCATTCTGTAGAGATTTCCAGGCTTTGGAAGGCGTGCGTTTGAAGACCCAGAAGCGAAGAATAACATGATGAATTCCAGGAAGTGATAGAAATTAAATGTAGCTACCGTTGGGAGTGGTAAGACAGGAAGCAGTATGGCGCCACAGGCTGCGTGAGGGATTATGGGGGCCTGAGCAAGGGGAGTGGCGGCAGGAAGGGAGCACAGTGGACAGGTTAGATGAGAGCTCCCGCATTGGATTCAGTGGAGGGGCTGGAGGGAAAGGAAGAGTCGAGGAGGACATCTGCGTCTAGACTTGACCACCTGGGTGGATGGTGGGACATGCCATTCAACTCAGAAGAAGTGATGTCAGGGGAGCGCTTGTTTTGTTTAGGTATCTTCCTGATTTATTCGCCATTATCCACATGGAAAGTACCATAGATTCTGCTCCAGTATGAAGGCACTGCTTTCCTTGTGAACAAACTTTCTTTTACCTTTAGAACTAAAGTTGAGATCGTCCCATTATGTTGTGAGGGGTTTCCTGTTTGGGATTTCTACCCGCCCCCCCACCCATTTTGTCATAGCAGTTTAGGGAAGTTTTTGTTGTTATGGTGGGGAGGGGGGTTGTTTTTGGTTTTTTGGTTTCTGACGAGGAACATTTTGGGGGAAAGCAAGGTATAAATCAGTTCTGATAGTTTTTAATGTTTCTTCAATGAGAACTTGGACTTCTTTGTAGAATTCACAATTAAAATGGAAACCCTTAAAAAAATTTTTTAGTGTTTATTTTTGAGAGAGAGAGAGAGAGACAGAGTGCGAGTGGGGGAGGGGCAGAGAGAGAGAGAGAGGGAGACATGGGATACGAAGCAGGCTCCAAGCTCTGAGCTGTCAGCCCAGAGCCCGACATGGGGCTCAAACTCACGAACCACAAGATCATGACCTGAGCCGAAGTCAGATGCTTACCCGACTGAGCCACCCAGGCACCCCTAAAATAGAAACTCTTTTTTTTTTTTTCACATTGATTTATTTTTGAGAGAGTGAGACAGTGCATGAGTGGGGGAGGGGCAGAGAGAGAAGGAGATACAGAATCCGAAGCAGACTCCAGGCTCTGAGCTGTCAGCACAGAGCCTGACACGGGGCTCGAACCCACAAACCGTGAGATCATGACCTGAGCTGAAGTCGGACCCTCAACTGACTGAGCCACCCAGGTGCCCCTAAAATAGAAACTCTGAATGCAAAGATCACAAACTCACATGCTTGTAGAAGCCAAGCAGGTAAAAGTAAATGGTAAAGCTACCTGGATCAAAGAGCTGGTAGGAAGTACGAAAGGACACGAAAACCCAATCAAAACTCCACTTTGCAACCTCTGCCTTAATCTTTGTGAAGCAACAGTCGTTGCACAAATTAGTGGGTAAAATGTTTTAATGGTAGGCATTTAAAATATTGATCAGACCCAGCAATTCCATTTCCAGATATAGGCCCAAGAGAATTGAAAAGACATGTCCACACAAAAACTTGTACATGAACGTTCATAATATCATTATTCATAATTGCCCCAAAGTGTGAACAGCCCAAATGTCAATCAGCAGATTAATAGATACACAAAATGTGGTATATCTGTGTGATGGAATACTATTCAGCCATAAAAAGTTATAAAGATACATATGAGACCTGCTGTAATGTAGATGAGCCTCGTAAATAAACATTTTGCTATGTAAAAGAAGCCAGCCACAAAGGACCACATACTATAGGATTTCATTATAGGAAATATCCAGAATAGTCATATCCATAGAAACAAAGTAGATTGTTTCCCCAGACCAGAGGCTGGGGACAGGGAACTAGGCAGCGATTGCTAATGGGGAAAGGGGTTCTTTTTTGAGGTGATGAAAATGTTCTGTACTAGGTAAGTGGTCATAGTTGCACAATTCTGTGAGTATACTGAAAGCCATCGAGTTATGCTGTAAAAAAAAATTTTTTTTAATGCTTATTTTTTGAGACAGAGAGAGACAGAGCATTAGCAGGGGAGGGACAGGGAGAGAGGGAGACGCAGAATCCGAAGTGGGCTCCAGGCTCTGAGCCGTCAGCACAGAGCCCAACGTGGGGCTCAAACCCATGAACCACAAGATCATGACCTGAGCTGAAATGGGACACTTCACCAACTGAGCCACCCAGGTGGCCCGAGTTATACTTTTTAAAGAGAGCGAATTTTAGAGTATATGAATTCTGTCTCAGTTTTAAAAAATCAGAAAACAAAAGCTCCAATGAGGGCATAAAATGTTCTCTATTAAGTAAAACTGGATTTACGGCACTGCCCCGATATCTTCAACTTGGAAGATATTCTGGATTAACCTCTGAAAAGCGGTTAACTGGCATGGCAGTGCCCTTCTTCCCAAAGGTAGCAGCGCCCCCCCCCCCAACCCCCGCCTCCTCTGAGACCCTCCATCCTCTAAGTTAGCGATGAGGTCCAGCGTTTACCCTTGTTGATTGGTAACTGTGTCTTTTTAATATTCGAGCAACATGGCCAAACCACAGATACCAGATCAAGGATTTTCTCTGTGTTTCAGGTATGTGTACACGATCACCCTCATCCCTGCCAGCCTCCCGCCCTCCTAGCAGCCCTGCACTACAGCGTCAGTTCACGCACTGTCTAGCGAGCCTTGCCCCAGTCCAGCAGTCTTTCAGTCTGAAAAGGAAAGCAGTCAGTGTTGTGAATGACACTCAGTTCTGTGATTTGTGTATACAATGGTCGTTTAGGTCTTTGCCGGCCTGTAAGAGTGTAACGTGAGCCTTGTTTGTACTTTTTATTTTTCTAGTAGCCACATGAAAAAAAGTAAAAGGGAAGAGTCAAATTAATAATGTATCTTATTTAATCCAGTGTGGCTAAAGTATTATCATTTCAACATGTAAGCAATATTAAAAAAATTATTACCGAAATCTGTTATATTCTCCTTTTTTGTCCTAAGTCTTGGAAATCTGGTGTGTTTTACGCTTACAACAACGTGTTCAGCTCCACGAGCCGAGAGCCGCCTTCTCTCGCTCCCAAGTCTTTTTTTTTTTTTTTTTAATTTTTTTTTTTTTTCAACGTTTATTTAGTTTTGGGACAGAGAGAGACAGCATGAATGGGGGAGGGGCAGAGAGAGAGGGAGACACAGAATCGGAAACAGGCTCCAGGCTCTGAGCCATCAGCCCAGAGCCTGACGCGGGGCTCGAACTCACAGACCGTGAGATCGTGACCTGGCTGAAGTCGGACGCTTAACCGACTGCGCCACCCAGGCGCCCCTCTCGCTCCCAAGTCTTAACCAACTCCCAAGCCCGCCATATTTAATCTCTTCCTGTTCCATTGGCACCTGATGATGGGAGAACAGCCCAAGGCCAAATCTCAGACCCCAAAGAGTACCCTTGAGCTAAGAAAGTCTGGAGTGTGAGCTGAGGCACATCGAACCTCCTAGTCCAGGAGCAGACATCCATAAGAAGTCCGAGATTTGTAGGGCCTCCGTGACCTAAAGCAGGGTTTAGCAAACTGTGGCACAGGGGTACGAAACACAATATTCGAAGACCTTTTTATGCTTCCTTTTCTTATTTTTAAATTTCTTACGCGTGTTTTATAATGCACACGGTGTCATCCAGTATTACACGAATACACTTTACGAATTAAAAATTCCTGTTTGGGACCAATGCGCATTTGCTGTCGGTTCAGCCGATTGTAGGGAGTTTGGGGTTTTGTCCTGTTGGCACGAAAGGAAGGAGAGGGAGAATTGGGCTGGGCATGTGTGAATCAGCTGCTTGTTCAGAGTTTCAGCTTGACTATGCTGAGGCCCTTGTGGGACTGGGTTGAGCCACAGAAGAAAATGTGGCTGGGTTATTTTAAGCTGTGGTCCTGGCATAGGGCTGATAGTGATAGCCAGCAGGAATGCTCTGGTTTCCCCATCTCTTGGTCTATACAGTCAACCAGGCACTTTTCCATGTGCTCGGGACAGTCGTCAAGACCCCTGGAAGTGCCAGCTTGATTTTAGGGTCCCCACCTAGGAGGCGAAGACCCAATTCCCTAACTTCTTGCTCCAAATGAAGACCACTTAAGCCTCAGAGATGGTAACGTGCCCTGTGGATTACCTTCAAAGGGTCTCTGTGTAATTCATCCGGGGTCGTTTTTTGCTCCCACAGTTTTTATATAAACTTTCTGGTGTACAGCAATGAGTCATTCTTGAAATTTTAAAGTGTTGTTGTAACCTCTTTTGAAAGGAAAATTACTAATATTCTTGGTAACGCTCGGTAGAACGTTGGGCTCCCGAATGCTTATGTATTTTTAATGTTGAATGTCTGGAATAGCCATTTTGAATATTCATGGATGTCAGTATTTATTTTCTCTTACCTTTTCCTCAAATATGTACACATTGAAGGCATTTGTCTTATTTTGATTTTCATCGTGTTCAAATGGAAATGAGAAAGATGCCCTTTTCCTGAACCAGAACCTAAGGCTCATAGACCTTTTTATTTCTAAGGTAGCAAAGCCAGTTGGTTCAAAAATCTCCTTACTCCCCGTTCACCTGGGGTTTAATTAAAACCCGTGTTAATTTATGAATTCCTGGACCGAGAGCTGTAGTGCTAAGTAAGGTGCTTGTCTACGAGAGAATGAAGGGAACCGGGATTTTGAACAGAGATAGTGTCCTTGGGGGGAAGAGGGTGAGGAAGGGGACTTCCCTCAGTACTATGAGTGGCTATCTTCTTTTCTGTCCCCACACACAGGAATTTATTTCCAAGAATCCCATGAGTCTCTTGGCTTTGTTTAAAGCTATTCTAAACCCATGCTTTGTTTGGGAAAATGTTTGAGACCCTCCAGAAAGTCTCAGTTTAACATTTCATCTTAGGGGGGCGCCTGGGTGGCTCAGTCAGTTAAGCATCTGACTTCAGCTCAGGTCATGATCTCCTGGCTCGTGAGTTCAAGCCCCGCGTCGGGCTCTGTGCGGACAGCTCAGCTCGGAGCCTGGAGCCTGCTTCAGATTCTGTGTATCCCTCTCTCTCTGCCCATCTCTCCTCTCTCTCTTTCTGTCTCTCTCTTTCTCTCAAAAATAAATACACATCAAAAAAAAAAATCCCATCTAGGGACACGTGGGTGGCTCAATTAGTTGAGGATCTGACTCTTGATTTCAGCTCAGGTCATGATCCCAGGGTCGTGGGATCCAGCCCCGAGTTGGGCTCCGTGCTCAGCATGGATTTTTCTCTCTCTCTCTCTCTCTCTCTCTCTCTCTCTCTCTCTCTCTCTCTCTCAAAAAAAAAAAAAAAAGAAGAAGAAGAAGAAGAACAAAAAAACCCTTCATCTTTATTTCTTTTTGGACACCAGCAGTTTATGGTTTATGCCTGGTCGCAAGGTGTGAGCGTCATTTATTGGTAACTGCACCTTTCTGGTTTACTATTCGTTCCGATGTGTCTAGGCTTTATTGTGACAGCCCTTACGGTGGTTTTGTATTAATTTCGAATCAAGACCACATCTGTCTTCGTCATTGACCCCAGTCATGGGAATGCCAGGAATTTTCTTAGTAGGGTAGAAACAGGGAGCGATGTGGTTTATAAAGCAGCTAAAACTGACCGATGAAGACCTGCCCACAGAAGAAAAGAACCTAAGAACGTAATGTGAATTCAGAAGTAAATCTTTCCAAATGATGCCCATCCGAATTAACAGTGGAAATTACCATTGACTTGTCTTTTGACCAGCTTTTGAAATCTCTTCTCCCCAGCCTAACGGAAAGGTCCACAGTATTATAATAATAGCCTCGCATCTGTATACTTTTAATATAGTCTTAGCTGCAGGACGAATGTCAGGAAGCTAAGTTGTAGGAGGCTTTTTATGCAGTTATGCAGTCATGCGATGTTTTCCTGGGCTCACCCTTAAGCGCGAGGCCGCTGACACTGGGCAGATGCTCTGTTTTTGCTGGACTCTTTGGTTTTCATGGCAGACCACTAAACATTTTTTTTCTTGTGTGTCTCTTTGCCATCCCCCCCCCCCACCCCCACTGTTCCCAGGATGATGAGGATGATAATGCGGGCACAGAGATGAAGATACTACGGGGACACTGTGGACCAGTATACAGCACAAGGTTCCTCGCAGACAGCTCAGGGTTGCTCTCTTGTTCTGAAGACATGTCCATTAGGTACTGGGACCTCGGGAGTTTCACCAACACTGTGTTATACCAAGGACATGCCTACCCTGTGTGGGACCTGGACATTAGCCCATATAGCCTGTACTTTGCCAGCGGGTCCCATGACCGCACCGCGAGGCTATGGTCATTTGATCGGACGTACCCGCTGAGGATATATGCCGGGCACCTGGCAGATGTGGACTGTGTCAAATTCCACCCTAATTCGAACTACTTAGCCACAGGCTCGACCGACAAGACTGTCCGGCTGTGGAGTGCCCAACAGGGGAACTCAGTGAGGCTCTTCACCGGCCACCGCGGCCCCGTGCTCTCTCTCGCCTTTTCTCCCAACGGTAAGTACTTGGCCTCGGCCGGCGAGGACCAGCGGCTGAAGCTGTGGGACTTGGCCTCTGGGACCCTTTATAAAGAACTGAGGGGCCATACGGACAACATCACCAGCCTCACCTTCAGTCCGGACAGTAGTCTGATCGCCTCCGCGTCCATGGACAACTCGGTGCGCGTCTGGGACATTAGGAACACGTACTGCAGCGCCCCTGCCGACGGCTCCTCTGGCGAACTCGTGGGCGTGTACACCGGGCAGATGAGCAATGTACTGAGCGTGCAGTTCATGGCCTGCAACCTTCTTCTAGTGACTGGAATCACACAAGAAAATCAGGAACATTAATTTCTTTCTTCCTTTTTTTTTTTTTTTTTTTTTTTTTTATCTTTGTTGTAACGGACTGGGGCAGTAGTGGAAAGGCTCCAGGTTGCAAGTCTTAGGACGAATTGAGATTGAATCACTGACTGACTGTGAAAGACTCCCCGCTTCCCCCCCCCCTTCTCCCATGCAGACGTCCCGAGCGCGTCACCCCTTCCCTCCCTCCGTCCCCCCGAGGGTCGAAAGACTGGGGGCGGGAGAGGTGCTGTCATTGGACATGAGATGGAGAATCAAGAGGCTCTGGAGGTCGGATTGCAAGTTCTTACAAAGATCCCCCCGCGTCCTCGCCCGGGCACCTTCCGGTGTGTGTCTCGCTTTCCCCGCGTGTAAACCCGAGATGCTGCTTCCCTTGCCACCACCACCGCCGGGTGCTGCGTTGGGCCCTAGGATGGCCGCAGGGCGCGCTCAGGACAGTGCCCCAGGATCATGTGTTCTCGGTCGCCTGGGTGGAAGGGGGCTTTACTGGGGTAGGAATGAGGGGGTGGGAACTAGGAACGGGGCGGGGATAATCCTGGCAAAAAGTCTTTCCTTTCCCGTGATTACAGAGAACCAGGATTTTTTTTTATTATTATAATTATAATTATTATTATTATTGAGAAGAGGAAACCTAGCACTGGCAGAGGGGCTTTCTCTGCTCTCATCTTTCAGGTTTTACTCCTGGCACTGGCTGTGATACTTGGAATCTTGAGGTTCAGGGAATTCAGAGAATTTGGTAGCACAGTGTTTTGGGAGAAAGGGAAAATTTCTGGGGTGACGGACTGATCACTCCGGCTGACATGTTTCTCGAAGCGGGCGGGGGGGGGGTGGGGGGGGTGGGGGGTGCGTGTGAGCAAGTCCTGGGCTCTGGCGGTGATGGTGGGAGAGAGTCTCCTCGCGGCTGCCCTTCTGTGAACCGTTCTCTCCCCCCGAAAGGACAGATTGCGGCAAAGAGATGAAAATAAATCGAAGCGATAAGGCAAAAGATAGAATTAGCAAATGTTAAATTTCCAAACGCCCACCTCTTCAGAGGCGTGGCTCTCTCAGCATCCTTTTCTCCTGCGATCGGTGGCTCCCACCTGCGCTGCAACAGCGGTTTAATGAACAGTTTGCGGAACAAATCGTTGAGTACGCCCGCACGCATAGCCAACTGTGCTTTGAGGATAAAGCAAGTTCGAATTCGTGGAAAAAGGATTAAATATTTCTGTTTTCTGAAAAGAGTTATTTTGTATTTTGTTTTCTATTAAAATGTATTTAGTTTCAAAAAAAAAAAAAGTGTCGTATCTCATTGAAACTGTGAGGACAGATGGGCGTGCGGCCTGTCCCGGGATGGCGCGCAGCCCGCCTCTCCCGGGGATGGCAGCCAGGGATGTAGGCCAGGCCAGCCCCGATGCAGGTGTACTCTTCTCTGCCCCTGTGTCCTGTGCAGCTTACTGTGAATCATGATTCCTCTTCCCATTCACAGGAATTATTGGTCGCACTTAAGACTGATCAAATTTCTGGGGCTCCTGGGTGGCTCAGTCGGTTAAGTGTCCGACATCAGCTCAGGTCATGATCTCGTGGTTTGTGACTTTGAGCCCCGCGTCGGGCTCTGTGCTGATGGCTCAGAGCCTGGAACCTGCTTCACGTTCTGTGTCTCCCTCTCTGTCTACCCCTCCTCCACTCACACTCTGTCTCTCTCTGTCTCTCCAAAAAAAAAAAAAAAAAAAAAAAAGACTGATCAAATTTCTAAGGGGCATAAGAGCTGTGTTGTTTCATTAATTTAAACCATTTATTGAACAATTCCGGATAAAGGTCTTGTGCAAAAATTTAAATGATGTGAGAATTTTTTAAATGTACTGGTGAAACATCAAAAGCTCTCAGGAAACCAAATAGGAAGATTCTAGCATTATGTGTGAAAATTCTGTTTTTACTTGAGCCTAAGATGCTAATAATAATAGGAAATGTTTCTTAATCATAAAAATCTGTATATTTGAGATACCGTAAGAAGGATCCTATGGTAACTTAGCCAGCGTCACCTTCCACATGGTCTGTGGAAGAGCCTAGATAGAATTCAGATGTGTTCTTATCTGTAAGAAGTGAACTCTCAAGTTAGATTGTATGCTATATTGCTAGAAGCAATAATCCCTAAATTGAGCTGAATCATTCTCCAGAAGTGAAAATACCACTGATTAGGGATGATTTGGAAACGGTTTGTGTTTGTTTTTGAATACAATATTTCTTTGATTAAACACAAAAAATGTATTAGGTTGGTCAGTCTTAAAATTACCGATCATGTATATGCTTTGTAATTTCAGTTGAAGCTCTTAATCCATATGTTTGGCCTCTTTTTGCTGTTTTGAACTAACTTTAATGTGGAGTAATTTAACTTAATAGAACCCTCCTCACAACGTCCCCCAGATTCTTAGAAATATCATATGTGTGATTATGGCCACGAGGGTGCATATGAACATAGTTCTACTCTTAACGTTGCTCTCCTGTGTTGTTTTATT
This sequence comes from Lynx rufus, assembly GCF_022079265.1. Classification (NCBI taxonomy): domain Eukaryota; kingdom Metazoa; phylum Chordata; class Mammalia; order Carnivora; family Felidae; genus Lynx; species Lynx rufus. The sequence continues at coordinate 18,487,386 of NW_025814840.1, forward strand.
TTCTCTTCAGAGCAGTTTTGTTCGGCGGACAGGACTGGTGATATCACCACTTGGTACATGAAATACCTAAAGCCCAGAGAAGCTATATTATCTACACCCAACAGGGAATGATCACATGTCTTGGATGTTTTACAGAGAGGAGCTCTATTTAGTATCCTCAAGTTCTAGCTGGAGGATATAGCCTTGAAGATAGAAAAACCTTAAAAAAAAAAAAAACCTTCAGGAAGGAAATATGCACATTAAATATATATCTATGTATATGCAGTGCTTACTATCTCTCAGAAATCATTCTATGATCTCCATAACGACTCTGGGAGCTAAGTGCCATTTTTATCCACATTTTACCTTGGGGATTTTGAGGCCCTGTTGGATTAAGTCACTTGCCAGAGAGTCTCGCAGCTAGTAACCAGAACTTGAACCTGGGCAGTCTGGCTCCAAAGTGCATGTTCTTCCCCACACTCTCGTCTTCCTTCGTTCCCGCATTGCCAGGTAAAGAGTGACCTGAGGTTACTAGTAATTAAATATTCTTGCCAATAGTTGTTAGACTCATGCTTCCCTTTGCCAGAGAAATCAGCAAGCAGATCGAACTGACACTAACTGCAAACAAACAATATGTACAAGTTTCTAAAAGAAACTTGAGAATCTTCAATTATTTTGAGCCACGATGATAAATCTCTGTAATGTGCGTCAGGTAGGGGAAAAAACAGCTTGAGATTTCTTAGACTGAGAGGCTCAGAAAACCTGACTGTAATTTCAATTTAGCAGTAGACAGGCCAAAAGAAAGAGAAAGTTAAGATAAAGGAAAGTAATAAATTGAGATGAAACGGGAAACAATTTGAAGTTTATGTGTGTGTGTGTGTGTGTGTGTATCCTTAGCTTCTAAGTATAGCTGTGATTAGCTTTTCACTTGTTTTTATTCAGATATTAAAAATGTCATGGATGTATAAAAAAAACCCATTGAGTATGTAGGCTTCTAAGTTTGCTATTGCCCAGATTGATATTTAAGTATATGGATTAAAAGATTAGTCTGTGGGCGCCTGGGTGGCTCAGTTGGTTGAGTATCTGGCTCTTGATCTCAGCTCAGGTCAAGGTCTCACGGTTCATGGGATGGAGCCTTGAGTCACGTTCCATGTTGACAGCAGAGAGCCTGCTTGGGATTCTCTTTCCCCCTCTCTGCTCCTCCCCTGCTCATGTGCGTGTTTTCTCTCTCATAATAAATGTTAAAAAAAAAAAAAAAGATTAGTCTATACTTCAACTTGTCTTTCGGTTGCATGTTTTAGAAAAGTGTCCCTTATATCTATGCCCGGCCCACAGCAAGGATTCATGTTATCGAGCCCCACATGGCAGCCAATTAATTCTGAAACTGCTTTATGGTAAACAGAAAATCTTCACTATAGAATTTGAGGAATGCAAATGTTCCTTGTCAGTTTGGCCCATCGAAGGACAACTTAAGATACTTTCCCATGATTGGCTGAAATTTCTATATGAAAGATTTTTATGTTAAATATGTGAATGTCTGTTATGATCAGATAATGTGTTAGTGGGCAAAAATGCAGCAGTACACAAACTGATATAGACCCTGACTTGAATTTATAGTTTAAAGGGGGAAGCGAATATTGATCATACAATACCATAAATAAATATATAATTTCAAGCGGTAGGGAGTGCTACACTGGGTGCAATGAAAGAATATGCCCCAGGAATCGAATTTACACTAAGCATTCAAGCAAGGCCTCCCTGAAGAAGTAACAATGAAGCTGAGACCTGGAGGGGAAGTAGGAGTTAGCCAGGCAGAGCTCAGGAAAGAATGGTCCAGACCCCCAACTGGGGAAGGACCTGGTACGCTCAAAGAAGTCCACTGGAACTGAGGCAAGGTGAGTAAGGAGCACAACAGCTCGACATGAGTTTGGATAATTGGCAGGGTTTTGGGGCACTGTCAGGAGTTTGGCTTTTATCCCAGGTGGGATGGAAATCATTGAACGGTTACTACCTCAGCCAAGTGACGAAGTCCAAGTTGCACCTTAATGTCACTGCCAGCAAGAGGACATAGACACATTTGCAGCGGACTTGCACTTCAGCATCAGGATAACTAAGCAACATTTACTGGACCTGTCTGTACCGAGCACTGCAGGGCAGCTGAATGATGGAAGCCAGCGACCGTGTGCCAGGCAGCCCTACGTGGCGTGACCTGTGGGGCAACGAACCAAAAGCAGCCTCTAACCAACAGCCTGTGAGGACCCGAATCCTGCCAACTACCACACAAATGAGCTCCAATGCAGATGCTGTCCCGTTTGAGCCTTCAGATAAGACTGCAGCCTCCTGATCGACCTTGCGACAGAGACATCCAGGTAAGTCTGCCTGGTTTCCCAACTCACAGAAACCGTGAGATATTAAGCCACTCAGGTTTGGGGTGATTACTTCTGTAGAGTCGATAACTAACCTATCAGTCCCACTCCATAGTCCATTCTTTTAACTGCTACGCTGTAGAAAATGAGATCATTACTGATTTAAAAAAAATCACTGGCAGGTGTAAGGAGCATGGATTGAGGGTATGAGAGTGAGCGAGGAGGCCAGTTAAGATCATTGCAGATGTCCAGGGGAGAGATGGGGGTGGCATGGGCTAGGGTAGCTATGGGGGAAATGGGGAAATGTGGACAAATCAAGTGAATGTTACAGAGGTGGATTGACTAGACTTTATTGGGTTGTATGGGGGGAAGAGACAGAAATAGATGACCCACACGTTTCTGGCACGAGCAGTTTGGTGGGTAGAGTTGCCATTTATTGTGATGAAAATCCTAGAGGAAGAGGAAGTTTGGGGCAAAAGGTCGAGAGGTCGGTTTTGTACCTCTAAAGTTTGAGGTGTGTACGAGAAAACCAAGTGGCAATCCCGGATAGGCATTCAGATAGAGACGCGTGGGGCTTAGAGCAGAGGTCTGGCCCTGACGTGCTAGTTTGGGACTTCTGTTCATTAGAGGACTTTCTGCCACGGGCAGAAATCTGACTCCAAGTGGTTTGCGAATAAGGCATTTTATTGGTTCCCATAACAAAGTGTACAGGTCAGGTGGGTTTCGCCTGCAACTCACTAAGGGCCCCGCCTGTGTGCTGCAACTCCTCTGTGTTCTCTTCCGCAGTTGGCTTGTTCACAGCCTGGCTTTTCCCATGGTTGTGAGAGGGCCGCCAACAACAACGAAGGCCAGGCTCATCCTCAGTCATGTCAAGTGGGGATGTGAGCTCACTTTCCATTCCGCGCTTTTAAGAGCAAGGAAAATGTATCTGGAAGCTCCAGCAAACCTCCCCGATTTGCAGTAGGCCTGCTAATCATGGAACCTGTCCCTGATGAGGGCAAGAGTCATTAGCATGTAGTTGGAATTTGAAAGCTCCAGAACAGATGTGATTACCAAGGTTAAGAGCATAGAGTAAGAAGAGATGAGGGCCTACAACTACGTCTTGACGTTGCCCAACATGTACAGTTTCAGAAAGGGGCAGCAGCCAACAAAGGAAGGAAAATAGGAGAGGGCCCTGCCAAAGGAACCAAGAGAAGAGAGCACTTCACAATGGAAGCAGGGGTGGCCTGGCTGGCTCCGTGGGTGGAGCGTACGACTCACTCTTGATCTTGGGGTTGTAAGTTGGGTGTAGAGATCACTCAAAAATGAAATCTTTGGGGCGCCTGGGTGGCGCAGTCGGTTAAGCGTCCGACTTCCGCCAGGTCACGATCTCGCGGTCCGTGAGTTCGAGCCCCGCGTCAGGCTCTGGGCTGATGGCTCGGAGCCTGGAGCCTGTTTCCGATTCTGTGTCTCCCTCTCTCTCTGCCCCTCCCCCGTTCATGCTCTGTCTCTCTCTGTCCCAAAAATAAATGAACGTTGAAAAAAAAATTAAAAAAATAATTTAAAAAAAAAAAAATGAAATCTTTAGGGGCACCTGGGTGGCTCAGTCGGCTAAGCGTCCGACTTCAGCTCAGGTCATGATTTCACGGTTCATGGGTTTGGGCCCCACGTCGGGCTCTGGGCTGACAGCTCAGAGCCTGGGGCCTGCTTCGGACTCTGTGTCTCCCCCTCTCTCTCTCTGCCCCTCCCCTGCTCATGATCTGTTTCTCTCTCTGTCTCTCTGTCTCTGTCTCTCTCCAAAATAAATAAACATTAAAAATTTTTTATGAAATCTTTAAAAAGAGATAGGGTGGTCAGCTGTCCTGATGCTACTGAGAACTTGAATAAGGATTAGAGAATATCCGTTAGCTTCAGCAGATGGCAGGTGGCTCACAATCTGGGCCCTAGCAGTTTTAGTTGAATAACGGAAAAGGAAAGGACGTTGAAATGGATTGAAAAGTGGAAAGGTAAGAGACACACACAAATATGGATACCTCATTTGTGACAGGTGACATATACAGCAATGGAGGAAGAACTTGGCTGTTACTAGAGGGCAAAGACAACTGGCAGTCCATTAGGGGGGAAATTAAATTGGACACCTCCTCTCTACACACAAAACCAGTTCCAGATGCGTTACAGAACACCCTCATGACTTTGGGGTAGGAAGACATTTCTAAAGAAAAAAAAAAAAAAAAAAAAGAAACCAAGAGCCCTCACCAAAAAAGGAAAAGTTTGATTAAATCCAAACATCCGTTCATCAAAAGAACCACGGGAGAACTAATGGGCAGGTTGTGAATGTGGGAAGATACTTGTAACACACGAGGGACAGAGAGGAGAGTCTAGAGCAACATCGTACAGTGGAATGGGCTGTGCAATGAAATGCTCTCTAGTTCCGTCCTGTCCTACAGAATACTGTGTGAGGAGGGAAAGTTTCCGTAGTCTCTCCCATCCTGCAGAAAGTGCTTTGAGGAAAGAGGCTCTACAGTTCTCAGCTGTCCGATAAAGTAGCTTCTAGCCACAGGTAGCCTGGAACATTTGAAATATGGATAGTGTAACCGAGGAACTGATTTTTTTAAAAATCAATGTGTATTTAAATGACCACAGGAGACTAGTAGCTAATTTATCAGGTTACAGAATTCTAAAATATATGAAGAACTACAAATCAGAGAAAAAGCCTATATTCAATGGCAGGGAGAGGCAAAAGTCTTCAAGGGAAGGAGGCACTTCATCAGGAATCCAAATGGCCAATAAACAAATTCAAAATCACTCAAGGCGCTTCTGGGTGGCACAGTCAGTGAAGCATCCAACTCGTTTCAGCTCAGGTCATGTCACTGGTCATGAGTTCGAGCCCCACTTTGGGCTCTTCACTGACAGCTTGGAGCCTGCTTGGGATTCTCTGCCTCTCCCTCTCTCTGCCCTTCTTTCTCTCTCTCCCTCTCTCTCTCTCTCTCAAAATAAGTAAATAAACTTAAAATGCGTGTTTAAAAATTACTCAACCTTGTGTTACTCAGGAAAATGCAAATGTAAAACAATGAGATACTGTTAAACACCCGTCAGACTAAGACTAGCAACAATGTAAAAGTCTAACAGTGCCACGTGTTGGTGCATCTGACCCGCCTACACTGGTGAGAATGTAAATTTGTAACCTACTTGAGAAGCCATATGGTATTGTGCAACTAAGCTGAAGAGAGGTGAACTCTGTTATTCCCGGCATTCCTTGCAGCTGCCAGGATACATATATGAAAATGTCCATGGCAACATTGTCTATCATTTCCCAAAGCTGGAAACAAACTAAATGTCCATGAATAGAAGGGATAAATACATTATTGCATAGTCATGCAACGACAACCTTGACTCTAAGAAAACACTAGAGCTAGGGGGCGCCTGCGTGGCTCAGTCGGTTAAGCATCCGACTGCGTCTCAGGTCATGATCTCACACTCTGTGAGTTCGAGCCCGAAGGGCTCTGTGCTGACAGCTCGGAGCCCGGAGCTGCTTCGGATTCTGTGTCTCCCTTTCTCTAACCCTCCCCCGTTCATGCTCTGTCTCTCTCTGTCTCAAAAATAAATAAACGTTTAAAAACAATTTAAAGGAAACACTAGAGCTATAAGCAACAACGAGGATGTAGCTTACAGTGCTGACTGAAGGGAAAGACACATCATTCCTATAGAATGATTGCATTTACATAGGCCTGAAATCAGACCAAGCTAATCTGTATAGATGTTAGTATGTGTTCAAACATGACAGAGCTGTAAAGGGGGAAGGGTCCTGATCAGCAGGAGGCACTGGAGGGCCAGGAATGTTCTACTTCTTGACTTAGGTGGTGGTTACCCCTGCGTGCGCTTGAGAACTCTTCGTTATGTGGTACAATTTTATTTCATTATAATTAAATTGAAAGAGTAAAAAGTAGATGAGAAAGTGGAGTGCGGGGTGCAGATAGCGTGAGACACTTGAGAAGGGGCAGAGAGTGAGATCTGTTAGTTTGCCTGTTTGCTTTGGTTCGGTCTCTAATGGAAGTTCCTCAAGCAGGGGCTTTCAAATGTTGAGGCCTCAACAGACAGTAAAAATGTATTTTGGGGCGCCTGAGTGGCCAAGTCGGTTGAGCATGCAACTCTGGATTTCGGCTCAGGTCATGATCCCAGGGTTGTGGGATCAAGCCCCTCATCAGTCTCCTTGCAGAGCATGGGGGCTGCTTAAGACTCTCTCTCTCTCTCTGTCTCCCTCTGCCCCTCTCCCCGCTTGTGCTCTTTCTAAAATAAAAATAAACCTGCTTCAGGTGAACACGAACCCCGTTTTGGGTGAGCTAGTGCCCCTCTTTGGATAAAAATGAGCCCTGGGTGAGATCCACTTCTCTCTCTCTCTCTTTCTCTCTCTCTCTCTCTCTCTATCCTCCCTCTCCTCCCTTCCTCCCTCCCTCCCTCCTTCCCCCCTTCTCTCCCTCTCTCTCTCTCTCTCTGCCCCTCATGGGATTCTTTCTCTGCCCCTCACTCACTTGTACCCCCTCTCTCTAAATAAATAAATAAATAAAATATCACATATACAATAGATACACAATATATATTATATACATATATAATAATGTATATATGTACATATATATGTATATAGAGAGACATATATACATATATATGTACATATATATACATACATATGTACATATATAATAATTATATAATGACATAATAATATATCATATACATATATGATATATATTTATTTATTAAATAAATATATATTTTATTTTACATTGTGACCTAGTATGCACATATACTGGGTTTTATTAAATTAAGACTCCATTGACTATAGGAGGCAGCATTCTTTTATACACCATTTATTTTCACTGCCATCAAATGTTGAACAATGCTTTCTTGTCGCTTAGAAGTTTTGTCTATTTAAAACGTTATGTTCATTTAAAAACTTTGAGACTTGCATAGTTCCTCTCCCTTGAGTGAAATACGTTGCGATTGTGTTCTGAAAACTTGAGCTTCGGTTCAACTTTTTGAGTCAGCCATCAGGATTGAAGTTTTCCCTTCTGTGCCCCTAAATAAATGTTGGATAAGGCATCCTAGAAGAGGGCGGGCACGCTTGTTGCCCCCAGGATTTCCTTCCAAGCTATTCTGCAAGGTTTGATGTTGGCCCCTTCTTTATCTTAGGTGTCAACAGAAGGCTTCCAGAAAACACCCAGGCTTCGCATCCCTTCCTCAAACTGTCCTTAAGTAGTCTGCCGATGGAAATAATGGGCGGTCGCGGTGAGACGAGACCGTCCTGACACCGGGACTGACTTCATGCGTCACAAGTGCCACCTGGCCAAGAGCAGCTATAGTGTCATCCGGCTGTAAGTCCCGTCCTCCCTTGATTCCAGAAATGTTCAAAAAAAAATTGTCTTAATTAAATCTTAGACTCAACAGAGTGTAGTGCGTAACAACTTCCTATGTGTGTTGTACTGTGATATATAATTGTTAGTACTGGTCACAACCTACTGGTTAATTTCATGGCCCACTAACGAGGCCGGTGCATAGAAACCGGACAGCACTACCCAGGGCCCCTCTGAATGCTGGGAAGGGGAGCCCAGATTGGGGGTGGTGGAGGCAAGGGGTGTTGCCCATGGAGATGAGTAGGTAGGAGGGCTGGGATCAGAAGTCCTGGCTCCAGGCCCTTCCCCAGTGCTTACAAGCAGGAGGAAAGAAGGGAAAAGGAGGAAGGGGAGGGAGGTTATAAATAAAAGAATGGGCTTATGAACCAATATGATTTTTTTGGTTCACTCGGGTTTGTATTTTTGCATTAGGTTTTGTCCACAACACTCAGCTTTGACAGAGATATGATAACCAGAGCAAGCTGCTTAGCCTCTTTGAACTTGAGATTGATTTTGAAAACATGAAGAAGGAAAAACAAACAAACAAAAAACCCGGAGAGTTCAGTGAATGCTGGCTATTTTGTCTGGGTACAATCCCGGCAGCTAGACCTGATCTTCCCCTAGCCCAGCGGTGCTGCTCAGTCTAGCTTCCTGGAGAGGCAGTAGGATGTACAGCTTACTCCCTCCAGTAGTGTAGACACCGAATTCAGATGCTACAAAATGCACATACCTGTCAGAAAGCAATCTGGGCTTTTATTGGGGGATGGGGGGAGGGGAGAGGGTATTTTAATTGGCTTGCTTAGTTTGAGCTGGTGCAAAGGAGGGAGCCCAGGGTTTATTTGCAGAATGTGGAACACTGTGGCCTGAAGAGGTGAAGGGTGCTGTTGATTCCCAGCTGCAGTGAGGTATGCCATGGGCATGGGTAAGTTACTTGGCTTCTCGGAGCTTGTTTCCATCCTTGAATGTGGAAAAAAAGAATTCAATTGGTATTTAAGATAGTTAAAATTTCATAATCAAATGGTGTCATGATATAAACTTAGTAATACTAACCGAAAAATCTAATTTGGTAAAATATCTGTTACCAAAAATATGGAAAAGCCAACCAGTTTTGCCTAGGGAAATCAAAGATAAAATCAAAAGGTAACAAGGGTTGATGAAACTCGATCATGATGATTGCACAACTCTGAATACACTAAAAACCATTGATCTGTGCACTCTAAATGGGTACATTGTATGGTGGGTGAATTAAATCTCAATTGTTACCAAAATTTTTTTTTCAAAAGATACGATGTATATCCAAATGATGTAACTGGCCTATAATTGGCACTCAAACATTTACTAAATGAATCAGTAAGTGAATACATAGCAAATGATAGCCACACAATCATGGGAGAAAACATGGCTCCTTTGGCCCTTGACAAGACTTCAACACAACTGCCTACGGGATTTTTTAGGCTCACGTCTTCACTGGAGCAGAGTCACAAATATCAACTCAAGGTTTCAAGTTTTATACTTTGAATTGTTCTAGTTTCTTTTGCTATTTCTAAAACACGAGATTTATGCTTCCTAAAAGTGTCTCTAAAATTGATTTGAAATGTGTTTCTTGGCTCAGCTAATATCCCTAGGTTTATCAATGAGAATAAAACCACAGGTAAGTATACCAAAAGCAACTTTTACTTCAGAAGAATAAAATAAAGTGATTTGCAGTGATATCAAGCTAGAATTCAGTGTCCAGAAATGCACCATACTCTGCTGTGCACTTAATCTACCTCCTAATCATAGTCTTTGTTAAGGGCTAGTCCTAGAAAACAGAGAAATTGACAAACCCACCTCTTAAAGGACAGAAAACTAGTATTTCCATAATTAGAGACATTTCTCTTTAATTGTAAACTCTTTTTTAATCCCCCCCCCAAAAGAATCCGATCCCTAGATTTCAGTGCTACTAAGAATCTGTCACCCCCAACATTTTGCTCACTCTTTGGAGAGCCTTCTCCCATCTTAGCTTATCTCATCTTTCTCTGTTAGCCAGTTTTCCCACATTGGTTATTATTATTTTTTTTTTCAACATTTAATTATTTTTGGGACAGAGAGAGACAGAGCATGAACAGGGGAGGGGCAGAGAGAGAGGGAGACACAGAATGGGAAACAGGCTCCAGGCTCTGAGCCATCAGCCCAGAGCCTGACGCGGGGCTCAAACTCACGCACCGCGAGATTGTGACCTGGCTGAAGTCGGACGCTTAACCTACTGCGCCACCCAGGCGCCCCATATTTTTTTTTTAATGTTTGTTGATTTTTGAGAGAGAGAGAGAGAGAGACGGAGTGGGGGGGGGTGCAGAGAGTGAGGGAGACATAGAATCCAAAGCAGGCTCCAGGCTCCCAGCAGTCAGCACAGAGCCTGACGCGGGGCTCGAACTCACAAACCGTGAGATCATGAGCTGAAGTCGGACGCTTAACCGACTGAGCCACCCAGGCACCCCTTCTCCCACGTGGGTTCCAAGCCTTGTCTCTTTTCTAGACTTGCTAAGAGTTCCCAAACTATGACCGTCACTTTGACTCTGACTCGAGACTGTATGACCAGTCAGATCCCACCACCTGAGCACACGGCAAGGCCAGGATCAGGCATGTGGCTCACAGCCAGGGCTCTGAAGACATCTCGTCCTCAGCACTCTGCCTCACAGCACAGTGCCCTGTGCGTCCTGAACAGTGAGGACAGAGCTGCTCGGGCTTCCTCCCAGCCACAGTCAGAGCACACAGAGGGCCTGCCGACAGCCGCTGGGGAGTCCTGAAATGGCCTTCTATCTGTGCACGGTGCCCATATGAGCTGCGGCCCGAAAGCGTGCCACGACGAGGCCACCTGGGAGTCTCCCATCAACTGCAGCAGACAGCTTACTGTCCGCATCGTCTCCCTCTGCTGGGCGCTGGGCGATATTTACATGAATTAGAGGCAGGCCATGAGTTAATTTCCCCTCTCCTTCGCTCTATTTTTGGACTTGTCTCTCAGGGCTTCTTGTTCTGATGACATCGTTCTTACAGCCAGTGGTTCGTACATTCGTTCTGAAGGTCCCATCGATCTTCCCTCACTCCGCCATTCTCTGACCTTCTTTGTGAATAATGAAGAACGTGAAAAGTGAATCCCTTGAGGAGCAGGCAGTAGCTTCTCCCTCTCTCGGCCAGCTGTTTCTTTTCTGTGGGACCCCCCCCCCAGTGCAGCAGCAGGATTCAGAGACTCTTTGGGGGGCAGTGTTCTTCTTTTGGCCTCTGGGACATTTGGAGGTGGGGAGGGGAAGGGGGGGCGGCTAGAAGCCTAATAGAATAATAATAGAGGATAATAAGCACAGGCATCACTTACAGAATATATACCGTGTGCCAGGCATGGTGCTAGATGCCAGAAACTCCGTGAGAAACTAGACAGAGATGCTCCTTCATTTTTCAGTTAACAGGGAGGCCTTGCTCATGGTGGGTGCTCAGACATCATTGATCTGAAATGTTTGCCTGTAGGTTGAACATCAGCATTGCCGCTTAAGATCTGCCTAGCTTCTTGTAAGTGTGCACAGCCCCTCAAGAAGTTCCTGAGAACAGTAATGCCATGGATCTAGCCTATGAGCAAATGACAATAACCTAAATTACTTCTCCCCGGTCAGGTGGGGTGACGCAGCATGGCGCCCTGCCCACTGATGCGATATTCTGCAAGTTCAAAGAAGGTGATGTTAAGTGTGGCCCAGGAATTTTAAGATCATATACAGTATTTCATGACACCGAGCCCTACTTCAACCGTGCTCTCTAAGCAGTCGTAGGTAGGACCCACTTCTAGAAGTTGTCAGGACTGTTGGGTGTAGGGTGAAGATTTTACACTTCCGGGTTTGTTCAACTGGTTACCTCCAGTTTTCAGGTAACAGAGAGGCCAGGCTTCATATAAGTGCTCAGACACAGGAAATGTTTGCCTCTAAGTTGAATACTAACAATGTGTGCTGAGCCTGCCTGGTAATGTTTTGTTTTGTTCTTGGTGAGTGTGCCCAATATGTCAGGAAATTCCTATGCACATTAATGCCCTAGATCTAGCCTATTAAGGAAAAATCCTTCCTTTTTAAGTTCAACTTATTAAAACAGTGCTCAAGAGGTGCCTGGGTGGCTCAGTCGGTTAAGCGTCCAACATCAGCTCAGGTCATGATCTCACAGTTCATGGGTTTGAGCCCCGCGTCGGGCTCTGGGCTGACAGCTCAGAGCCTGGAGCCTGTTTCCGATTCTGTGTCGCCCTCTCTCTCTGCTCCTCTCCCCTGCTTGCATTCTGTCTCTGTCTCTGTCTCTGTCTCTCAAAAATAAATATTAAGAAAAAAAGTTTTTTAAATAAAACAATGCTCAAAATCCAGGGTGGTTTGGTTAAGCATCCAACTCCTGATCTCAGCTCAGGTCTCACGCTGTGAGTTCAAGCCCCACATTGAGCTGGGCATGAAGCCTACTCAAAAAAATATATTTTTTTAATAAAAAAAAAAAACCTCAAAATCCAGTTTTATGGCAAATTTCAACACTTTGTCTAAAACTTAAGGCTATTTTTACTGTGTTAGACGTTACCTGATCTGATGATTTGGTCTCAAACAAAGCCAGAAAATTGGCAGGGCAAAATGTCTTCCTTAATCATTCTTTTATTGCTTTAAGACCACGTATTTTTATATTGGAGGTCTAGATCATGGTTTTCTACCACTTTACGTGGCTGGCCCAACACATGGGAAGGTAGCCGACCTTTCTAGGTATATAACCGTATGCAATGCTGACATCGTGCCGGATAAGCTTAAGCAGGTGCACTGCTCGATGTTCTGCCCATAGGGAAGATTTCCCCTGTCTACTTTCAAGGTTGTCCCTGAGTGTTGCTACAATGTGCACTGGATAAGCAAGAGATTGCTAGTGTGCTGGAGGCTGCTTAAGCCACGTGATCCCAACAGGCCTGAAGCTACTGCAGGCGTCAGTGGTAGAGAAGATACAGTAAGAAAGTGATGGCAAGCTCCAGAGGGAGAGTCACAATGCAGGCTCAGGGTCTGGAACAAGGCTGTCCAATCTGCTACTTAAAAAAAAAAAATCGTTCTTGGGGCACCTGGGTGGCTCAAGTCAGTTGGGTGTCTGACACCTTCAGGTCATGGTATCATGGTTCGTGAATTCGAACCGGGCTCTGCACTGACAGTGTGGAGCGTGCTTTGGATTCTCTCTCTCCTCCCTCTGCCCCTCCCCCATGCGCGCACACGCGCACACACACGCTTTCTCTCTCTAAAAATAAATAAGTAAAATATTAAAAAAAAAATAGTTCCTGATGTGCTACAGGGCTCTGGAAAAGATCAGATGTTTGACCATGGACACCAAGTGGCCATGCGTTCAGAACTGCCTATCATAACCTGGCTTCCGTCAGACTCATTAACTCACGGGATCAGGTGAGCCCAGAGACAATCCGTCATAAGATGGGAATGGTACATCCAAATCGAGCCCAAACAGGACAAGGGAGTATAAGTAAACCACATGAGCAAGTAGCCAGACCCCTGCCACTCACCACGGTCGCACCTGTACCCCTCCCTCAATTTACATGAATAGCCATTGAGGTAGAGGGTCCCCTATGATCAGGTGAAACGGGAGAAAATCCCCAAATCGTGATTCATGACGGTTGCCTCAGTGAGTAAGTTCAAGCCAAAAATGGCAGCTACATCGTAGCCACACTCAGGGGTGACCTTGAAAGTAGACAGGGGAAATCTTCCCTGTGGGCAGAACATCGAGCAGTGCACCTGCTTGCGGGTGGTGTGTGGAAGGAAGAAAAGCACAAGATGAAAATGCACATGGGCTTATAGGTGGTGTTGAATGACCTGGCTGATCGTGTCGGGAACCTGGAGGCCCACGACGAGGAGGTCTTGGATGGAGGAATGTGGACGGCCATGAGGGAGTGGACACAAGGTGGGAAGATCTCTGAAGTACATGCTGGGCTCAGCAAAAGTATCCACCTCGGAAGAAGGGCCATTCAACTACACAGACAAAATGACTCGGCCTGTTGACGTTAACCAGGCTAATCAGCCACCCCAGAGCAGAGTGGCATAGTGCCAGAGATGGATGCCCGACGTGGGCCCAACTGCATGGATTGTCACTTGCCAAGGCTGTTCTAGCTACCATTGCTTCTAAACGCCCAACCTGTGATCGAACCCATCTCTGATCCCCCAATATGGCACTATTTTTGATGCAATCAACCACCCGCTTGGGAAGTTTCCAGCATCGGGCCTATTCTTTTTATTTTTTTAAGTTTGTTTTTTTAATGTTTATTTATTTTTGACGGAGAGAGAGAGACAGAGCATGAGTGGGGGAGGGGCAGAGAGAGAGGGAGACACAGAATCCAAAGCAGGCTCCAGGCTCTGAGCTGTCAGCACAGAGCCCGACGTGGGGCTTGAACCCACGAGCTATGAGATCATGACCTGAGCCGCAGTCGGACGCTCAACCGACTGAGCCACCCAGGCGCCCCAGCATTGGGCCTTTTCTATCCCGGAAGGGTCCACAGTTTGTCCTCACAGGAGTAAACACTTATTCCAACCAGGAGGCCCACTTCACCAAACCCATCCCAGAGCAGGCACAACAGGGCACCAGAAGGCCTGCTCTGGCATTGCTGCTAAGTCAGTATGGAAACAAGGATGCTGTCTTCCAGGTCATGTGCGCTGAATCTGAGGTCTCTGTACTGCGTTGTATCCGATAGAAAGAATGCAAGGGTCAAAGAACCAAAGGACAGAAGTGAGAGTGGCCCCCTTATCATCTCTTTGACCCAGGGGAGATCTTTGTGCTTCCCATCTCTCCTCCTCTGTGCTCTTTGGGGGTTGAGGGACACATTTCAACCCATGCACCTCCCAATAACCTGCTGTACTCAGCGTCTGCTTCTCAGAGGCCCCAAGTGACACAGAAGGTAAAAAGGTGGGTGAATTGGCCACCCAATTCAGTTTACACGGAGGATTAAGTTAGTCGTCTAGAGGAATCCATTGTCTGATTTCACTGTTTATTATTTCCTTACAGCCCAGAGTCTTTGGAGCATTTTACTACATAGATATCTCTGTCAGGTAGAAAAGATAATCCCAGAGGTTAGAAGGAAGGAGATTTGGTGCCAAACTAGAGCTGTCTGTTACCTGAGAAAAGTGCTGACTTTTCTTCCAGGAACAAGGAAATTTACTTTTTCTCAGCAGACTTTACAAGTGTTGTGGGAGACTATTGCAAAATCGAAACAGATCCATAAATACAGAGAACAAACGGATGGTTGCCGGAGGGAATGGGGTGGGCACAAATGAGTGAAGGGGAGTGGGATGTACAGGCTTCCAGTTAAGGAATGTAGAAGTCACAGGGATAAAAGGTACAGCATAGGGAATACAGTCAATAGTACTGTGACAGCATTGTATGGTGACAGATGGTCGCTACACTTGGGGTGAGCACAGCAGGATGTATAGACTTGTCGCATCACTACATTATACATCTGAGACTAAGGTGGTGTGTGTGTCAACTATATTTCAGTTGGATGGATGGATGGATGGATGGATGGACGGACAGATAGATGATAGATAGAATTTTTGGCATGTTAAAATACTGCTTGTTTGACATACCAGTTATATGCACATTAACATATTAACTGAAGACATCCAGTGGGAAAGAAACCTGTTTAGCTTTGGTTTAACTTGCTCCTAAGAAAAATGATCCAAAATTTGGAAACAGGCAAAAGGGATCACTGGGTATCCTTTCAGTGTCCCACTCAAAGTTGGTAGCAAGCTTGCTGGAAGAGCCTTTGTTTGACTTGCTACTCACCTTTGATTAGGATATTTGCAACTCGGAAGGAGATTAACTTGAAGACAATTGATGGTACAGCAAACAATATTTGTCTTATTAGAGTAAAGATAACCTCCAAAAATACCACGTATTGCCTTGTGGGAAATTAACCATGTTAACATAGTAATCTTATTCTACATTTTTTTTAAATTTTTTTAACGTTTATTTATTTTTGAGACAGAGACAGAGCATGAACAGGGGAGGGGCAGAGAGAGGGAGACACAGAATCTGAAACAGGCTCCGGGCTCCGAGCTGTCAGCACAGAGCCCGACGTGGGGCTCAAACTCACGGACCGCGAGATCATGACCTGAGCCGAAGTTGGCCGCTCAACCGACTGAGCCACCCAGGCGCCCCTTATTCTACATTTAAAAAAAAAAAAAAAACTCTTTTCCTTGTTCTTCAATACTTCTGGAACTAGGTTTACCATCCTGCTATTCCCTCATCAACAGTGTAGTTAATAGATCTTTGACACATTTTGATTCTATATTTGTAAGAGGTAGTCATGCTTCATAAGTTATCGGAAATTGTACTTTAACAACTGTTTCCAAAAGTTACTTAGTTGCAGGAACACCACTGGTTTTTGTTGTTGTTGTTTTCTAATCTCTTGCTGCCCATCCCTAGTGTTTTCTTCGGGCTAACTTCCTAAAAGTGAAACACTAAAAGGAAGTGTATTTTTCTTTTTCTTTTTTTTTGGGGGGGGGGGACATTATTGCCAAATAGTCCTCCAAAAGATTGTACAATTAAGAATACCACTGGGGCGCCTGGGTGGCTCAGTCGGTTAAGAGTCCGACTTTGGCTCAGGTCGTGATCTCACCGTCCGTGAGTTCAAGCCCCGCGTCGGGCTCTGTGCTGACAGCTCGGAGCCTGGAGCCTGCTTTGGATTCTGTGTCTCCCTCTCTCTCTGCCCCTCCCCTGCTCATGTTCTGTCTCTGTCTCAAAAATAAACAAAACATTAAAAAAAAAAAAAAAGAATACCACTAACAGGTGTATGAGTGTGCTGTCCCTTACATTCTCCACAATAGTGGGCACCACATTTTTAAATATATTGATCCATTTAATACATTGGTTAATATAATTGGTTAATTTAATAGAGAGATTAGAACCTCATGGTTTTGATTAGCACTTAATTATTAGTAAGGTCAATACTTGTTCATATTTTTTGGCCCTGTTTTTCTAGGTGTGTGTTTATTTTTCCTAGGAATTTTAGTTCTATGGAAAAGATTTTTGGGGGGCGCCTGGGTGGCGCAGTCGGTTAAGCGTCCGACTTCAGCCAGGTCACGATCTCGCGGTCCGTGAGTTCGAGCCCCGCGTCAGGCTCTGGGCAGATGGCTCGGAGCCTGGAGCCTGTTTCCGATTCTGTGTCTCCCTCTCTCTCTGCCCCTCCCCCGTTCATGCTCTGTCTCTGTCCCAAAATAAATAAAAACGTTGAAAAAAAAAATTTTTTTAAAAAAAAGAAAAGATTTTTGGTATTTTTATCGAGATTGTGTTAAATTTAGAAACTGACCAGAGAATTTATGATACTGAGATGTTTTACCTAAGAATACTGGATATATTTCCATCTGTTTTAATCTTTCAGAAGTGTTTTAAAGTATCCTCCTATAAACTTTGAACATATATGTTTATGTTTATTCCTAAATGTATTTTCTATATTATATAATTGTTGCGTATCTGAAGGCTTTTAATTTTTGTATGTGGATATTATATTTTGCTATCATAATGAAACTGTTGTTTCAGTTAGCTTTACCATTGATTCTCTGAGACTTTCTAGGGATACTATCATCTGCAATAGAGATCGTTTTACTTCTGTTACCAATTCTCCTGTCTAACAGATTTCTTTTCAGAGTTTGCATTGACTAAAACCTCTAGCAGGAAGTGAAATCATGTAGATAGCGGGCATGCTTTCTGATACCTGATCTTAACAGAAATGCCCCTCGTGATTCCTCTTTAAGAAAGATGTTGGGGGGTACCTGGGTGGCTCCGTCGCTTAGGTGTCTGACTCTTGACTTCAGGTCAGGTCACGAGATCGGGTCACAATCTCATGGTTCGTGAGTTTGATCCCTACACCCAGACTCTGCGCTGGCAGCACGCAGCCTGCTTGGGATTCTTTCTCTCTCTCCCTCTTTGTCTGCCCCTCCCCTGCTTGTGCAACGCGAGGTTCTCTCTAAATAATTAAACAAACTTAAAAAAAAGAGAGAAAGAAAGAAAGAAAGAAAGAAAGAAAGAAAGAAAGAAAGAAAGAAAGAAAGAAAATAAAATGTATCTTTCTTCACAGTCAGTGCTTTTTTTGGCTTGAATTCTATTTTGTCTGCCATCAAGATCACAGAACTTGCTTTTTTGTTTGTTTCCATTTTTCTGTCCCCTTTTTTCTCACCTTTCTTTTATATACAGACTACAGTTGATCTTGCTTTATTAGACACATTGGAAACCTTTCTGTTTCATAGATCAACCTTATCCATTCACATTTTTTTATCCATCTTGCGTTAAAATTGCTTTGTATATGTATAATTAGTTGAAATGCTTCTCTACATGTGTTTTCTTTGCTGTTTTAGTTTTATTTTTATTCTTTTTTTAATGTTTACTCATCTTTGAGAGAGAGAGAAAGACAGACAGAGTGTGAGCGGCTAAGGGGCAGAGAGAGAGAGGGAGACACAGAATCTGAAGCAGGCTCCAGACTCCGAGCTGTCAGCACAGAGCCCGATGCGGGGCTCGAACCCACAAACCGTGAGACATGATCTGAGCTGACGACTGAGCCACCCAGGCACCCACGCTGTTTTATTTTTTAATTTTCTTTTTTTACTTAAAATGTTTTCATGCTTGTTTATTTATTTTGAAAGAGAGAGAGCAGGGGAAGGACAGAGAGAGAGAGAGAGAGAGAGAGAGAGAGAGAGAGAGACTCAATCAGGCTCCAAGCTGTCAGTGCAGAGTCAGACACAAGGCTTGATCTCATGAAACATGAGATCATGACCTGAGCCGAAATCAAGAGTCAGATGCTTAACTGACTGAGCCACCCAGGTGCCCTTAAATTTTCTTTTGATATTTAGGAAACTTTGTAATTTTATACTAATGCTTAGTTTTGGAATTCTCTCCTTTATGTTCTTGTTTTTATTTTATTATTATTTTTTAATTTACATGCGAGTGAGTTGGCATATAATGCAATCATGATTTCAGGAGTAGAATCTAGTGTTTCATCCCCTGCATATAACACCCAGTGCTCATCCCGACCAGTGCCCTCCTCCATGCCCCTTATCCAATCAGCCCATTCCCCCATCCCAGAGCCCCCCAGCAACCCTCCGTCTGTTCTCTGTATTTAAGAGTTTCTTATGTTTTGTACCCTCCCTGTTCTTATATGATTTTTGCTTCCCTTCATTTATGTTCATCTATTTTGTATCTTAAATTACACATATGAGTGAAGTCATATGATATTTGCCTTTCTCCCACTAATTTCACTTAGCATCATACCCTCCAGTTCCATCCATGGAATTCTCTCTTTTCGGATGCCAGTCCCCTTTTACTTTCTGATTTGTCCATTTGTATTCATATCCACCGTTCCCATCTGTTGTCTAGACAATGAGTTTGTTTTGCTTTTTCTTTCTCTCTTCCTTCCCCTCCTATTTTAGTTGCTTAAGTTTTTACTTAGTACATATCACATTTATATATTACTATTTTATTCTCATTCCCAACTTTGTTTTGGCCTTAAAAAAATTTTTTTTAATGTTTATTTATTTTTGAGACAGAGAGAGACAGAGCATGAACAGGGGAGGGGCAGAGAGAGAGGTGATACAGAATCTGAAACAGGCTCCAGGCTCTGAGCTGTCAGCACAGAGCCCGACGTGGGGCTCGAACCCACGGACCGTGAGATCATGACCTGAGCTGAAGTCGGACGCTTAACCGACCGAGCCACCCAGGCGCCCCTGTTTTGGCCTTAAATTTAAGTTAATTTTTATTACATGCTCATCATCAGCTCGTTTGCTAACAATCTCTCAATCATCTCTCAGTTGAAGGTCACCCTCTCATAGACTCCTCAAGAAAGATTCATAAGTTCCATATTTCCCAAGCTTTTCCATGTTCAAACAATTTTCCTATACTCTTGATACTCAAGTATATTTGCAGATACAGTCAAGGATCTAGGGATGAGACTCTCCTGGATTTGGCATAGGCCCTAGGTCCAATGACCTTCCCTTATAGAGGAAAGAAGGTGAAATTTAAAACACAGAGGAACCTAGGGGAATGCCATGTGAAGACAAAGGTAAAGACTGGAGTTACACAGCCCCCAAAGCAAGGGATGCCAGTTTGGTCAGAAGCCACCAACAGTTCAAGGCCAGCCATGGGACAGATGATCCCTCAGAGCCACCACCCAAGGCCCAATGCTGCCATCACCTTGAGTTCAGATTTCTGGCCTCCAGAACTCTGAAAGAATAGACGTCCATTTGTTTTAAGCCACCGAATTCCTGGTAATTCATTATGATAGCCCTGCGAAGCGAACATAGACAGCTTGGCTGGTTATAAAATCTCTAGTTCATGCTTTCTTCCGTCGAGTTTCCTTTCTTTCTTTTAAAAACGCTGCTCCATAGCTGCCTACTTGGCGTATTACTTTTGAAGAGTCTGGAGGCTGAAAAGCTGTCTCATTCTCTTGCCCTTACAAGTCATTGGATCCTTTTGCCTGGAAGCTTTGAAAACATGTTTTTATTTGTAACGTTTAACCGTTTTGCTATCCTATGTCTGAGAATTGATTGTTCAGTGTCCATTTTCTCCAGTGGCTGTGGGCTTTTTAAACAGTAGACTCAGATTACTTTTATTTTTGGAATGTGTTCTTAGAGTATAGGTTTTAATGTTAGTTCCGGTCTATTGTTTTGATTTGCTTCTCCATTATAAGGATCTTGGACCTTCTTCACCTATCATCTCAGCTATTTGTTCCCTTTTCTTTTGATTGTTTTGCTGCTTCTTTCCAATGCTGCTCTTTAGATTTTTTATTTAAAACATTTTTCCTTGGGTACTTAACCATTTAGTCAATTCTTTTTTTTTTTTTAATTAAAAAAAATTTTTTTAAGTTTTATTTATTTTAAGAGACAGGATGAAAAGGGGAGGCGCAGACAGAGGAAGAGAGAGAATCCCAAGCAGGATCTGTGCTGTCAGTGGGGAGCCTGATGTGGGGCTCAAACTCATGAACCATGAGTTCGTGACCTGAGCCAAAACCAAGAATTGGACGCTTAACCGACTGAGCCACCCAGGCGCCCCCTTCATAAAATTTATTTTTTAATATTTATTTTTGAGAGCCGCCTGGGTGGCTCAGTCAGTGAAGCGTCTGACTGCAGCTCAGGTCATGATCTTGTGGTTCATGAGTTCGAGCCCCGCGTCAGGCTCTGTGCTGACAGCTCAGAGCCTAGAGCCTGCTTCAGATTCTGTGTCTCCCTCTCTCTCTCTGTCCTTCCCCCACTGGCGCGCTCTCTCAAAAATAAATAAACATTAAAAATACTTAAAAATAAATAAATAATAAATATTTAAGACAGCTCCAGGGGACGGGGAAGACGATCCAAAGTGGTCTCTGTGCTGACAGTAGAGAGCCCAACACAGGGCTTGAACTCACGAAATGTGAGATAACGACCTGAACTGAAGTCAGACGCTTAACCAACTGAACCACCCAGGTGCCCCAGAATCTGGCTCATTTTTTAGTTCTTTTCTTTTGGTCACTGGTTTGGCCCACAAGAACTTTCTCCCCACGCCGCTGCCCCGCTCCATATTTTCATCTTTAAATTCTCCTTCGCTCTCATGACCTTAGGCCAATTTGAGACCCTTACATCACCCTCTTCTCTTGTTTTCACAGTTTTTTAGGAGTCCTCCTGCCCCAGGTATGTTCAAAGCCTTGTGACAGACCTGGACAGATAGCTCTGGTAGAAACTGGTGTTGATTTTTCTATGTAATGGCAATATGAGGTCTGTAATTACATTATAGGTGTGAGATTTGTGTGTCTTTATTTGTTCTTTTTGTTACTCCATAGAGTTTTGGGGAGCAGGTATGAGAAGCTTCATATTTAATCGGCTTCAATTACCAGACGTTTCCCCTGGCTGCTTTATTTTTTTTATATCCTAGATTCACTTCAGCAAGTTTAGAAATTGCTTTTCGTGGGTTTAGTTGGAATTATGTTAGATCTATAAATTAACGTGAGAAAACCAACTTGGCTGCTAGGCATGTGCTTTGGAAACTGATTGCCAGAATTCAACTCCTACCCTGCCATCTACTATTTGTGTGATTTGGGGTGAAATGCCTCGCCTCTGGGGGCCACAGCTTCTTCATTTGTTTAAAAACAAAAGAAAACAAAACAAGGGATGCCTGGGTGGCTCAGTCGGTTAAGCATCCAACTCCTGATTTCGGCTCAGGTCAGGATCTCATGGATCATGAGCTCGAGCCCCGTGTTGGGCTCTGCATTGCAGGGAGCCTGCTTGGGATTCTCTCTTCCTCTCTCTCATCCCCTTTCCCTTAAACTAAATAAGCAAACATTGAAAAAAAAAAAAAAAGACCCACCCCCTAAAAATGTAGTGCGATTATGTGTATAAATTGCTTAACATAGCACCTGGTACATATCGAGTAGTATTCAGTCTGTATATCCAGGAAAATATTGCATTTCTTCATTTTATTTAAGTCTTATTTCTACCTAAGCACAGCTTTATTATTGCCTTCACATTTGTCTTGTACATTCTTTTTAATTTCTTAGGTGTTTTACCTTTTTATTGCAATTATGAATGCCATTTTCCGGCAGTGAATTCTCTACCTTCACACCCAGGAAAACCTATTTTTTGCCAATGTTGGGTTCAACTGTCTTGTAGAATTCTCTTGTCGCTTCATTATATTTTCAGTTGACTCTCTTTGGTTTTTTTTAAGTAAAGAAGGATATAATTTGCCTGTAATGACAATTTCACCTTTCTCTTGTCCATAACTACACCTTGCTTATTTTTGTCTCTTGCATTGGGTAGGACCTCCAGCACCACGTTTCACAATAGCGGTGATAAGTGGCATCTGTGCTTTATTTCTGGTTTAGATAAGATGGTCTCTGATCGTTCACTAGTAGGTATGATGTTACCTAATGGCTTGATCGAGATGCTTTTTCTCAGGGCACTGATTGTGCAATGTGGCAGTTCTATTCTTATCATGTTAGTTTAGTAATAATGTGTTTTTTCTAAGTCTTTTAATATTCTGTCGGATATGATTTGCTGTGGTTTTATTAAGGATTTATATGTTGATATTTCCCTGTGTTTTGCTTTTGGTGGTGATCTTTGTTAGATGTAAATATTAAGGCTAATGAATTTCATAAAATGGGTTAAGAAGTCTATCTTTTTCTTATGCTTTCGAATAGTTTATATACCAGGGGAAACATTTATTCTTGAAAAATTTGAAAGAAGCCCTCGACACAAGTATTTGTAAAACTAAGCAAAAATAAAAAATAAAAATAAATAGCCCTCAACACAAGAGTTTGTAAAGATAAGAAAAAAAAATTTTTAAGTTTTCCTCTTTTTTCTACATAGGAGGCTATCTTTTATTGTTTTCTTAATTTTTTAATAAATACTTTTAGCATATTTTTTAAAAAGCTTTGAATGTGTGTTTTGGTTTTTTTTGTTTTGTTTTGTTTTGTTTTTGAGAGAGAGAGAGAGAGAGAGAGAGCGTGAGCAGGGGAGGGGCAGAGAGAGAGGAGACACAGAATACAAAGCAGGCTCCAGGCTCTGACCTGTCAGCACAGAGCCTGATTCAGGACTCGAAGCCACAGACCGTGAGATCATGACCTGAGCCAAAGCTGGATGCTTATGCGACTGAGCCACCCAGGTGCCCCCACATATTTTTTAATAGATGTTGGAAAATCCAAAAAGACACATACCCTAATACCCTGGCCATTCACTTCTCCATAGAGAAAACCACTGTTCCTTGTGTATCCTTGCAAAGATACTCTGTTAATACATGAGTGTGTGTGTGAGTATATATATTTTTATTTTTTACTTAAATAGAGCATACTATACATGCAGCTCTGCACCTTGTTTTTTTCATTGTATGTCTTACGGTATGGTTCCAAACTGGCGTATGTAGAGTTGCCTCATCCTTTCTAAAGATTGCATGGCCTTCCACTGCCTGGATATACCCCAATTTATTTCACTGATGCCTAATGCTAGACTATAGTTTCCAGGCTTTTTAAAAAAAATTTTTTTAATGTTTATTTTTTTGAGAGAGAGAGAGGGAGAAGATAGGGGAGAGGGAGAGAGAGAGAGGGAGACACAGAATCTGAAGCAGGCTCCAGGCTCTGAGCTGTCAACACAGAGCCCGATGTGGGGCTTGAACCCATGAGCTATAAGATCACGACCTGAGTTGAAGTCGGAAGCTTAACCCATTGAGCCACCCAGGCGCCCCCCCTTCTTTAAATTACTTTTCCAGTCTTGTGATATTATAAACAATACTGCAATGAATCTTTGTATAAATTTATCATTCCATACATGTGAGAGTGTATATAGAATTTAAATTCCTAGAAGTGACACACCCATTGGAATGGCTAAAATTCCAAACAGTGATAACACCAAATTCTGGCAAGGATGTGGAGGAACCGAAGCTCTCATTCATTGCTGGTGGGGATGTGAAACAATGCAGCCACTTTGGAAGACAGTTTGGCAGTTTCTTACAACACTGAACGTACAATCCAGCGATCTCTCTCTCCTTTGTGTTTACCAAGAAGAGGTAAAAACTTTTGTTTGTATAAAAACCTGCATGTGGATGTTTATAGCATCTTTCTTCATAATTGCCAAAACTCGGAAGGAACCAAGACTTCCTTCTGTAGGTAACTGGATAAACTTCAGTACAGACGAGGGATTATTATTCAGGGCTGGAAAGAAATAAGCTATCAAGCCATGGAATGACATGGAAGAAACTCAAAGGCCATTACTAACTGAAAGGAGCCAATCTGAAAGGCTACATACTGTACATAGGACATTCTGGAAAAAGGCAAAACTATGAAGACAGTAAAAAAGATCAGTGGTTCCTGGGGCGAGGGGGAAGGAGGGATGGATAGGCAAAGCAGAGGATTTTTAGGCAGTGAAACAATTCTGTATGATGTTGTAATGGTGGATACATGTCATTATACATTCATTCAAATGTACAACACCAAGAGTGAACCCTAATGTTAACTATGGACATCCATCAGTGGACTCTGGTGGGGGTGTTGTTAGTGGGGGGGGGGGGGAGGCTGTGCTTGTGTCAAGGCACGGGGCAGGTGGGAAATTCTGTATCTTCCTTTCAATTTTGTTGTGAACCTAAAACTGCTCTGAAAAATAGTCTATTGTTAAAAATCCTGGAAGTGACATTGTGCGATCAAAGGATATATGTATTTACATTGTTAATAGATATAGCAAGTGCTTTCGTGGAGCAATTGACATTTTTCACCAACATGTGGACACCTCACCCTCATCAAGGCAATGCAGTAAAACTTTTTGATCTTTATTCAAATGATTGAGGAGAATCATGGTATCTGCTTGTCATTTTAGTTTTCATGTCTTCTATTATAAATCAGATAGGGACACCTGGGTGGCTGAGTTGGTTAAGCGTCCAACTCTTGGGTTTCAGCTCAGGTCACGATCTCAGGGTTGATGAGTTCGAGCCCCGTGTCGGGTCTGGGCTGACAGCTCAGAGTCTGGAGCCTGCTTCGGATTCTGTGTCTCCCTCTCTCTCTGCCCCTCCCCTGCTCGTGCGCTCTCTCTCTCTCTCTCTCTCAAAAATAAATATTTTTTAAAAATTGATACCCTACTCCTCCAATATGGCTTCATCTTACTTTAATTTACTATATCTGCGACCACTCTGTTTCCAAATAAGGTCACATTCTGAGATACCAGGAGTTAGGATTTCAACATATCTTTTTTGGAGGAACACAATTCAACCCATAACAACCTTCCTCTAGAGTCTTTGGGGAGGGGGTGAGAGAGAACGTAAAAGCGAAAGATGCCGAAACCTTCTGCTTACACTGCATTCAGCCTGCCTGAGTCATATTGCTGAGATAGTGACAGCCTCAGCCTTCACTCTAAGCACACAATGCAGATGAGTTACCAAAAACTTCAATCTGGACTTCGGAGGAATTTACAAAACACTTCTGCCCCACTTCTGCACCCCTTCCTGGTTCATGCTTGAGGGAACTGTATGTAGGCTCATCTTTCAGCCATTGCCTCGCCACTCCGGTCCTTGACTGGATAACCTGCAGGCTTGAATTAAGAGAAAAAGAAATGTACAAAGAAAGGTCAAATGACAGCCCCACCTCCATCCTTATCAGATCAGAGACCTCACACCAGGAAGATTTTTGTTTGCTTCTTGTACTGCCCATGGGGGCGGGGCAGGGCAGGGGTCCTGCTGTCCACATGAGCTCCCTGTTCGCCCTTTGAGAGGTACAGGAACCCACAGGTGGAACTGTTCTCCAAGTAATTCCACTGCTCTCAAGTTTCCGTCAAAAGACATCCTTTTTGAATTCAACACCTGTTGCCCACTAAACCTATTAAGAGTCTATTCACGGAAGGCCAGATTTTACTGCTTGGTTCAACCACACCTCTACCAAGAGCGCTTTCTGTCTGTCATTGGTCAGGATTTGGACTTTTGTTTGTTGTCTCAGGATTAATGCACAGGCTTTTCTTGCTTTTCTATGGTGTTTTATACTATACCCTGCATCCTAGAATTTAGACACCGATGAGAGGCTAACCTAAGTCATGGTTAACTTGGGTGGGGATTCCATGCTCCCCTGGGTCTAAGAGGTTGGCATTTAGAGGAAGGCATGCTTCCTGCTCACTTCCTGCTCATCAGGGCATTTGAAGCACTATTTAATTCCACACCACCTTTCTATGATCAGTACTTCCTCTCAAAAGTCCTACACTCCTTACCTACCAGGGCCCCAAGTAGGGTGAGGTAAGTGAGGCACTCTCCTGGGGGTGAAACTTAAAGGGGCCTAAAAAGTGTCCGTAATCAAGATAAATAACACTTTCATGCAAAAATAGAAAGAATAATTGGCAAAGTAGGCCAGCTGCTAACTGCCTAATTTTGTAAATAAGGTTTTTAGGAATGGGATTAAGGTGGGAGGAGAGAGGCAGGATTGTGCAAATGAAGAAATGCATTTGAAATTTTGATACATTGCTCATGATGGATTTTTTTGCATTAATTTTGATTTTAAAAAATATTGCATTAAAATATTTATCTTGATTATGGGGGTTTAGGGTTTTTTTTCTCGAATCCATACATTTTGCGATTGAAGCACGTGTCTCTCACTAGCCTTACCCTCGTATCGGCTTTGTAAAATTACGAGTCAACAAAAACTCAATCCACCTTCTTCAGCCACGCCTCATACATGTTAGAGAATCAGGCTGGTCCCATCCCTAATCCCCCAGCGTACAGATGCCTGCACCTTGAAGTCTCCTTGCGTCCCGGTGGGTTTTAAGATCCTCTCCTCTGGCTTTCCTTGCAGGTGCATTAAAATACTACATTGCATTTAGATTGGTCTTCTGCACTCTCAGCAGCCGGGGTGTCTCGACCATGTGTTTTTGCACTTCGGCTCAGGTTAGGAAATGATCTCTTCCTTTCCTCAAAGTTATCCAATTTCACGGCTCGCCAACCACCTCCTCCAACCACCACGCCTTCCATAACCGCGCTGACCCGCAGCGGTGTCCTCTCCAGCAACGTTCTGCGTTTCAGTCCGTGCTCGGCCCTGGGACGTAGGGTGACAGGACCGGCCCAGCCAGGGTCGCCGGGGCGGCGGACCCTCCCCGAGCCCAGACCAGCTCGCTGTCGGGCCGCCGCATCCCTTCACCGGTCATCGTGTGATCCGGTCTGCGCGCTCCGCCGAGTCGTCCGGCGTGAGAAAGGGCTCGCAGGTTTTTACGGGAAGGGACTGAGAAGCGCGAAAAAGCTCCCCGCACGGTAGTGCGCAGGCGCAGCAGCGCCGGACGCTTTCTTCAGCCCCGTCTTTGGCGCCGCCGGCTCCGCGCCCCGCGCTCGGCAGCCCGGTGGGGGGCGCTGCGGGGAAGGATCCCCCGAGGCGGGAGGGGGCTCCTTGGAGGGGGTGTGGTGCGGCGCCCGGGTCGCCGCCCTCAGGGGCGGGGACCCGTGCGGGCGGAGGGCCGCGGCTAGGACGGGCATGGGGCGGGCGCGACCCGGGGCGTGCGCGGGGGCCGGGGGCCCGAGGAGAAGGGTGACGGCGGGTGACAACGGGCGGGGCTGCGGGCGGCGCCGCGTTCACGCCCTCTGCTCGGCCGGGCCGGGAGGGTCCTCGGCCTCTGTGCGCGCCGGGCCGGGCAGGCTGAGGCGCACGGGGCGGACGCGGCGCCATGCACGGCCCCCCTGCTTGGCCGCTGCGGCTGCTCGTGTGGCGAAGCCCGGCCGCCAGAACGTGGGCCCCGGGCGCCCGTGTCCCGGGGCCCCGGCCGCAGTTGACGGGCCTTTGGCCGGCGCGGCCTTGGGGCGCGGGGCCGCGGCTCCTCGGGGATGCCGGAGCCGCGCGAGGCCCGCGCCGCTGGACTAGCGGCTACCCGGGCGGGGGTCCCCGCGGCCCCGGGGGCGGAGCAGGCCTCGCGCGGCTCCTGGGGCTGTGGGCGCGGCCCCCCGGCGCCTGCAGGTGCTGGGGGCTCGCCGGGCCCGGCGCTGCGCGGCTCCCGCGCGCCGGGCTCCCGGGCGGCCCAGCAGTGGCCGCCCGGGTCGGGGACGAGGCCAGGCAGCGCGGGCCGGCTTTGCCTGCGGCCGCGGCGACTCCCAGAGACGACTCGCGAATGCGCTCCCCGGCGGCCAGGCGTTCGGATGCCCGGAAACTTCTGGGGCTGGCGTATCCGGAGCGCGGGAGGCTGGCAGGTAGGGCTTTTTCTCCGTCCGTTCTCTTCCCAACGCTGGTCAGCACCCCTTACAAAGCGCGTGGTCCCGCGACCGCCGAGAGGGGACACCGCGGGGGCCGCAGAGAGACCCTGGGCCACTTGTAACACTGGGTGTAGGGACGGGCTGGCTTCTTACCTGGGGATCTCCACCAAGAAGGGCTGGGTGGAGCGCTCACCTCCCGGTAGCACTGTCGAGCGTTCAGGTTGGCCGAGTTGTGTTTTATGTTTCTCAGCTTGACACATGATACGAGTGGAGCAGTATTTCATTATTGGAACCTTTGGGTCTGTTCTGCTTTGGCATTGCCAGTATTCTCAGAACGGGCCGCGTCCCTCCCCCCCCCCTTCATTGTAAAATTTATTCTAGCCAAAAATATACCTATTTTGTATTATACACTGATACTACTTAAAAACATTTTTTGCCTTAGACAAGTTTATTAAACAGCATTTTTTTTTTTTTGCTATGTGAAGTAAAACAATCTAAACCTTTCAGATTTGTCTCATGTGCTTTTTGCCTCCCTCAATGGTAAGCAGGAAGTTACTAGCTCTTCAAAAAAAATCAAACACTGCCTACCATCAGTGATCTGTAAACTCCAGAAACTTTGAGCAAACTATAGACCAAACCCCAACTAAATCATAATTGAGTAATTTTTTAAAGAAATAAAAGTGAATGTTTTTAAATGTGTATTTTTTTTGAGAGAGAGAGCGTGAGCCGGGGGAGGGACAGAGAGGGGGACAGAAGCAGAGGGGGAACTGAAGCAGGCTTCTTGCTGTCTGCACAGAGCCTGACTTGGGGCTGAACCCACTAACCGAGGGATCACGACCTGAGCCAAAGTCAGACACTCAGCCGACTGAGCCATCCAGGCGCCCCAAAATGAATGTTTCAGAACAGTTTTCTATAGCTCCTCGTTTTTAACCATAATTCGGGAAATGTTGGCCTTTTAAGATTTAAAAGTTTCTGAGATTCCCCTAAATCTTCATTTCTTTAATAAATATTTATTGAGCCCCCTCAGTGTCTGGTGGGCCATGGGTTGCATGGGTGAGCAGAAAGAAACACAGTTCCTGTTCCTCCTAGGGCTTTCAGCTTAGTGGGGAAGAAACATAAATGAAATAATCATATGACTGGAGAGAAAACTGCAACCGTGATGAGGGCTTGGGATCGAGGCCTGTGAGGTTGTCAGATGCAGCCCTTGAAACAGTGAGAATCCCACACGCTTTGCCGCAAATCCCCTGCTTTAGAAAAGATTTTCCAAGAGAGTCATTTGCAATGTAGGGCAGGTTGGTGCTACGGAGGAGGGCAGATAGGGAGAGAATGTTTCTCTTCTTACTGTTGAAGCTTAGGGGAATTCTTGGTATCGCTGAGGTAGAAAGAATTTATGTCATGGCTCACTTGATTGTACGTAGATTTTGATGGAAATAAAGATCTTTTACTCTATTAAAAGAACATTTTGAGACCGGAAGACCCCACTGGACTGTGAGCTGCTTGAGAATGGCGCTGGGTCTAATTCTGTCTAGTTCTTAGCATGTGTGCTGCCTAGAGCAGGGGCTCCGAGTGCCTGAGGTGGAAGAATAAATAATGGTACAACCAGGCCCAGATTGAGGCCCAAACGTAGAGACCCTGAACCCTACAGGGTGTGTCTGCCATTCCCATATGCAACTCAGAGTGAGTGCCAGGAAAACCAGGGGTTTTTAAAGTTTATTTATCTATTAAGAGAGAGAGAGAGAGAGAGCGTGCGAGGGAGTGGGGGAAGGGCAGAGAGCGAGGGAGAGAGAGAAGCCCCAGCAGGCTCCACGCTGTCAGCACAGAGCCCCACGTGGGGCTCGATCTCACAAACCGTGAGACGACCTGCGCCGGAACCAAGAGTTGGACACGTAACCAGCTGAGTCACCGGGGTGCCCAGTTTTGTTTTATTTCTGAGATATTAGGCGCTGAGAAGGTTTTTTAGGTGTCAGGCTTTGCTGGTGCCCACATGGGCTCGGCACCATGGGTAGCCTAGCCCCGCATCTCGCGTGCCCATCATCCCTGTACCTTCTTACTCTGTTCCCACATGTCCCACCACGCTGGTATGTGGAGCAGTAAAGCAAGAGCTGCACCGCCTTTTATTATAAGAAGAGCTGGTTTGGGGCGCCTGGGTGGCTCAGTCGGTTGAGCGTCCGACTTCAGCTCGGGTCATGATCTCACAGTTCGTGAGTTCAAGCCCCACGTCGCGCTCTGTGCTGACAGCTCAGAGCCTGGACCCTGCTTCAGATTCTGTGTCTCCCTCTCTCTCTGACCCTCTCCTGCTCATGCTCTGTCTCTCTCTGTCTCAAAAATAAATAAAACATTTAAAAATTTAAAAAAAAAAAAAGAAGAGCTGTTTTGATCTGCCTCGCTGAATAATTGTGAACATTTAATCCGAGAAAGGCTGAGGTTGGTTCACTAATTCTTCTAAACAGACAATCAGCACGTGTTGTACCTTATAAGGAAATCTGATGAAAAACCCTTACTAGGACATACGGTTTCCTTAAAAGTCATTGTGTATGATATATTGAAGCCAATCTGGATGTTGGCATTTGTGGGATCAAAAGGAAGTGGGGTGTCATGTCGTCATTAATTTGTAACTTATCATCATAAGGGCAGCCTCAGATGTTGGCACAGCTCTTCGAAATGCTACAGATAAAGAGCTGTGTGCGTGTGTGTGCGCGCATGTGTGTGTTACAATCAAGAGACCAAAAAAAAAAAAAAAAAACCCGAGTTGCAGAGAAGGAATTCCAATGTTAACGTGCTGGTTTTTAGGAAAACAAACGCAAACATCCTTTTTTAACAATTCAGCCATACATCTGATTAACGACATTTTCCTCTGTCTTCAGCAATTTGCTGAGTATGCCACCTGAAGTGCGTGACCGGGAAAGTTGGATCTTAAGTAATTTGTGTCAGAAACTGTAAAATCAGGGTCTGCCATTTGAACTGTTTCCAGATGTGTGTGTGCAGAGAGCGGTCTTAGCGTCACCCACACCCCCCCCCTCCCCCCCGGGTCTTCTAGAGGCACTGCAGCCCCTCACCCGCCCCTGTGCCCCCTCCCCTGCTACCCACTTGCTAGAGGAATCCGCAGCCCATCTTCCTACAGCTGTGGCCCACAGTGGTGCTCTCCGGTCTCACTGATAACTCTTCCTCTTATCCCCTTGGCCAGAAGGAGTCTTCAAAGATACAGGAGCTCACCGAGGAGCCCCTAGTGGACTGCTGGGATAAGAAGTCATTTGTCAGAGCCCCTTGCTGTGCCTGGCAGATAGAGGGGGACGGTGGAGGGCTCTGACCGTCCCATTGAGTTAGGGGCAGGGAGCACTGCGTGAGCTGATCTCAGCAGTGAGGTGTGTGGGCCGTTGGGGTCCTGTGGGGTCGTGACCACAGTGCCAACCTGGAGGTGCACACAGAGACACCTTGCCAGGCAGGTTCCCGGTTACACTGTGCAAGATACACCACACCCCTCCACCCACACTGTTCAGTTGAGGCCTCTGTGGAGGACCTGGGAGGGTGCCTCTCGCTTAAAATACTGATAAGGGCTGTGTGCTTTGAGATTAGGGCCATTCTGAGAACCCCATGCCCACCGGGAGCTTTTGCTGAATGTATAAGTTATATTTTATGAAGTGACCAAAAACAATGAAGTGATAAAGCCAGTGAATACGGTAAACAAGGAGCGGATGAGCAGTGCTGAGAGCGACTATTCCCTGAAGTCCCCAGTCAGGACAGAGGCTCTGACAAGGACAGTACTAACTGGCACATGAGGCTGCACCTTTGAAATGGGGACTGCTCCAGCAAGCGGGGGATGTTTGTTTGCTCTGGAGACACCATATATCAGAGAACGCCTTAACGTTCTGTAGCTGTGCTATGAAACGTGTTAGCATTGATTTAAGTGGAAAGTGCATACCAGATTTTAAAAGAACTTGGTATGAAGAAAAAAAAAAGTGAAGTATCATTGTAGGGTTCGCTATTATTTTTATGTAGATTACATGTTGCTTAATAACTTGGATATATTGGATCAAGTGTGTTGTTAAAATTAATCTTACCCACTCCCTTTTACTCTTTTAATGTGGCGATTAGAAGATTTAAAATTACATAGGCGGCTCAGTCGGTTAAGCGTCCGACTTCAGCTCAGGTCGTGATCTCGCGGTCCACGAGTTCGAGCCCCATGTCGGGCTTCGTGCCGACAGCTCGGAGCCTGGAGCACCTGCTTCGGATTCTGGGTCTCCCTCTCTCTCTGCCCCTCCCCCACTCGTGCTCTGTCTCTGTCTCTCTGTCTCTCTCTCTCAAAAATAAACATTAAAAAAATAATAAAATTACATGGGTGGCCGTCATGTCCCCTGAGCAGAGAGTACTGGAGGCAAAGGCAGCCCCCCCGCCCCCCAATTGCAAATATGACCCAGATGCCTCAGTCTTCAGCGCGTGCTGACGGTCTGGAAGGTCTTTGTTCTGCGTGAACCTAAGAAGTTTCCTAAATGCTCTGCTTCCTGCTAGTCCGCCAGCCCCTCGCGTCTTCACTTCCTTCCCTGTCCAGTTTAGATGCCAGGCGTCTTCACCTCACCCTCGAACCTGGAGTATCTTCTACTCCTTTGTTCCCCATGGTACCCACCTTGCATCCACGGAAATGTCTCCCAGATGCCTGAAAACTCAACATGTCCAAAACCCAAAGTTGCCTTCCTCCCCCAAACTGCCTTTTCTGCTGCCACTTCTCTCAGAGAGTGGGCTGCTGCGTGAACCCCTTTGCCAAAGCCACAGACATTCTTGACTCCTTGTGATGGGGACAACGGAAGCGCTGTCTACTTACTATGTATTGTTTGCTAGATATCGGGCACCGTACCAGATGCTTTACATGTATGCACTGAATTTTCTCCTTGTGGTATCTCTATGAAAGAGGTATTATTTTTATTGCCGTTTTACAGATGAAGAAACTGAGGCACAGAGAGGTTGAGTGACTCACTGAAGGTCCAACAGCTAGACGGCTAGAGCTAGGTCTCAGTTTAGAACCTACCCTCCTAACACGCTTCCCAAATCCAGGCAATTCTCGGGTCCTCTGGAGCCTCGTTCCTAAAAACATCTGCAGTCCTTGTCACCTTCCTTGTCCCCTCTGTCCCCACCCTAGTTCCCCCAGGCCCCCTTGCCTGAAACCCTGGAACACCACACCGTAAGCGGTCTCCGTCTGCGGTCATGCTGGCCTCCAGTTCTCTCCTTTCACTCTGCAGCCAGAGCGGGACATTTAAAATGCAAAGCTGCCTGTAGCACTCGCCCGCCTAAAGCCCTCTGACAGCCTGCCACACTGCAAATTCCCTGTTCCGCTTCACAATCTGGAGCCCCCCGCCTCTCCACTTTATTTCTCAGGGCTGCCTTTGTGTCACGAGGTCCCTATTCCAGCTCTGTCCTGCAGCCATTCTGCTGCTTCCTGGCCTGCCCCGACCCCAGGCTCATGCCGATTTCTCTGCTTGGAATGTAGGAAGAAGAGGAAGGCTTTGTGTCAGAACAGGGTTCTGTACTATATGAACCGGGTGACCTTGGGCAAGCGCCCTCACCTCTTTGCTGGAGTTGCCTCTAAAATAATGAGGATAAGAGGGGTGCTGGGAAGATTCAAGGAGCTAATGCCTATCAGAGGCTTCAGATCGTGGTGGGGGCTCGTTTTTGTGCTTCGTCTTTAGTCCTGGAACGACACTGGGGATAGCTGTACCGGCCCGATGGTCAGATGCGTCGCTAAAAGATTGGTTCTATGTCCAGCAGCTGGGGGTCATGCTGTACAGGTTCTTCCACCCACCCCAAAACCTCTGTGCTTTCATGAGTAAACTCTGCATTTTAGGATTTCTTCCCTCCTCCCTTTGAAGAATATTTCACTTTTTGGATGCCGTGGTTCAGTAGAACGAGGATAACCTTCAGGAAGATACCTGAAGAAATCTGTCAAGAGATACATAACAGTTGCTGGGTCCCATCAGGCAAGAGGCTTAACCATGGAAAACAGGTGAAGAATTTCAGAAGGGTTGCAGTGTCCTTGGCATGTTGGGTTTAGGGAGGAATCTGGAACGATAGTTCTGGTTCAAATCTAAATTATTCATTAATGTCAAAGACAGTGGTATGTAGGGAAGACGTCCATTAAAAAGAATCCATCTAACTGAAAGCTGAAAAAATCTTTTATTTTACTTTTGTCTACGTTCATTTACTTTTGTCTATTTTACTTTTGTGTCCTGCATTGTAGGAGAAGGACACAAATGGCAATAAAACAGGCTGATAATCTTTTTTTTTTTTTTTTTTAAACGTTCATTTATTTTTGGGACAGAGAGAGACAGAGCATGAACGGGGGAGGGGCAGAGAGAGAGGGAGACACAGAATCAGAAACAGGCTCCAGGCTCTGAGCCATCAGCCCAGAGCCTGACGCGGGGCTCGAACTCCCGGACCGCGAGATCGTGACCTGGTTGAAGTCGGACGCTTAACCGACTGCGCCACCCAGGCGCCCCTCTTTTTTTTTTTTTTTAATTAAAAGGAAAAAGGGGATATCCTGGAATGAGTTTCGATTCAACTAAATTCTTTCCTCTTTGTAAT
The DNA here is from genome assembly GCF_022079265.1 of Lynx rufus. Classification (NCBI taxonomy): domain Eukaryota; kingdom Metazoa; phylum Chordata; class Mammalia; order Carnivora; family Felidae; genus Lynx; species Lynx rufus. Next base: position 18,522,334 of record NW_025814840.1, read on the forward strand.
CGTTATTATGACTGTGTCAGAACTAGGGTTCAGAATCTAAATCGTGGGGCATTTCATTCACGAACTCCAGATTCTGATTTGGAATCGTCAATTTGAATTAAAGTGGAGGCGTTTGCCAGAGCGAAAGAGCAGACTGGAGAGACTAGCTAGCTACTGATGACAGATGAAACAGACAGGCCTCTCGGGTTAATCCCTCGTTCCTCAGGACGCCTCTCTCCGGAGCACACCAGCTCCCTGAGGTTGTGCTGGGCAGAATCCCGAGTAAACATTCTCTGTGCCTGGTGGGCTTTCAGTCCCTCTGGGCTCTTGTCGTCGGGAGCGTGGCATTTTGAAACAAGACCCCAGGTCTTGCATCAAAATGAAACGGCCCTTGACCAGGTTCACATTATTCAGTTAAACTGTGGTTGTGCGGTATGAAGCCAGACACAGGAACTTTCTGGCTCTGTGCAAAGAATCATTTCCATGTGGACTTTCCGAGGCACCAGATATTCCGTTCCTAGTTAGGCTCACTGAGGCACTTTGATGTGATAGACTTTTATGCCTTCTTTGCCCCAGTTCAGTTTTTTTATTCATCCAGCAGATGTTTATTGAACTTCTCCTGTGTCTCTGTCCCCGTAGGCGGTGGGAGTATAGCAGTGAACGAAACAGACAAAAATCTTTCAGGTCCTAGTGGAGAGTAGACAGTAAACAAGTGACACTTTTGGTTTAGAATGCCAGAAGGTGGCAAGTGCTAGGAGAAGAAGGAAGAGGGAGTGATGCAGGCAGTGTTTGGGTATTTGTATTTTAACAAAGGTTGTCAGAAGGTTGTCCGCTAAGGTCTTCTCCAGAACAGGATGTCAGGAGGCCTCGAGGAAGGAAGAGAGCCATCGTGGGAAATGTTCCCTCCCTAAATGCCTCCCCTTTCTCCTAGCGCTCTGCCAGCCAACTAACCGTTGGCACGGAGTCTGCTCTTTGCTCTTTTTTAAATCTAAACAAATATTTTTGATTGAAGTCTAGTTGATGTGCAAAGTTGTATTCGTTCCAGGTATAATATATTGAATCATCAATTCTGCCCTTTGCTCCGTGCCCACCACGATAAATGTAGTCGCCATCTGTCACCAAACAGCATTTAGTACTGTATTATTGACTGTATTCCCCAGACTGTACTCTGCATCTCTGTGGCTTATTTATTTTATAACTGGAAGCTTGTTCCAGTTCTTCTCCTATATCTATTTCTCTTTTTTTTTTTAATTTTTTGTTTAACGTTTATTCATTTTTGAGAGACAGACAGAGACAGAGTATGAGCGGGGAAGGGGCAGAGAGAGAGGACACAGAATCTGAAGCCGGCTCCAGGCTCTGAGCTGTCAGCACAGAGCCCGACACGGGGCTCGAACTCACGAACCGCGAGATCATGACCTGAGCCGAAGGCGGACGCTCAACCGACTGAGCCACCCAGGCACCCCTGTATCTGTCTCTTAATACTCTCTCCCACCTTTCCTCTGGTAATCTCCAGTTCTCTGTATTTAAGAGTCTAAAATATTTTGTTTGTCCATTTGTTTTGTTTTTTATGCTCCAAATGTAAGTGAAGTCACGTGCTGTTTGTCTTTCTTTGTCTGACTTACCTTACTCAGCCTAATACCCACTCGGTCCATCCATATTAGAGGAAATGGCAAGCCCTCCTGCTTTTTTATGGCTGAGTAATATTCCACTGTGTGTGTGTGTGTGTGTGTGTGTGTGCGCGCGCGCGCGCGCACGTGCGTATACCACACTATCCATTCATCTGTGGATGGACACTTGGTATTGTAAATAATACAATCTATATTCTTTTTATTGAGGTTACGTGAAAGTAATACCTTTAACTGCAGTGGTTAGCATTAGACAAAACACCAAGAGAAGCAATTGCTACTTGCAGGGTGTGAGAGCTCCCATCTCCTGGGGTTCCGTCCATGCCGTGTTCATCTAGGAGCCTCGCCATTGACTTTATGGTGGTGGTACTAGGTGGGTTCCTAATAGGACCAAGCTCAAAAGTACGCAGTAGCACATACCCTGCCCCCCAGTCACCCTGGTCTTCAGAAGGAACTTTTGTTGCCTGCGTCTGATTACTCTCCTGGAGTTGTCCTGTGTGTACGTAAACTTCGAAACCAACGAGAAAACGTTAACATCCAGGTCCTGGGCTGTTTTCACTAACATTGTAGCTTGGTGACGTCAATACCTAGAGAGTTGCCCCACTCTTTTTAATAACTGTGTAACACTCAGAAAATAAATGCTCCTTTATTGATCTAACTTGTTCCCCATTTGTGGATGTTCCGCTGGTATAAGTGATGCTGTAACGAACATCCGTGAGGGTACATGTTTTGCATACACTTAGGGGAGTATACACAGAAGTTAGAATCTTAGAGGCAGAATTGCTGGATCAAAGGGAATGTACATTCACATTTTAACCGATATGATCGCATCACTCTCCGTTGCATTTGTACCACTTTGCACACCCACTAACAGTGCAAATGCCCCTTTTCCTACAGCTTCTTCCAGCACGGTGTGTTATCGATCTCTGATTTTTGCCAATCCAGTAGATGAAAACTGGAATACCTTTGTAGTGTAGATTTGCACTCCCTTATTATGAATGCACTCACCTGTTTTATGTGTTGTTCCTGGTTGGGTTTTCTCAGTATCTTCCTTTCTGTTAAGACTCTATCCCACTGTTTTTTAGACGGATGAACAATTGTGTTATTATCTATTGTCCTATCATGCCAGTACTCTGGTGCTTTATTCCCCAAAGCAGTAAGATTAAGAGGAAACGTACCACATGTGTCATGGATGACAGCAACTGCTTTCCAAAGGTTATTTAAAGTTTTGAAATTCTATACATAATTCAGAGATCTACTTGCGTTGCTTGATCTTCAAGCGAAGATACAGTTCAGATGCCAGGGAATAACCACGTGTAGCATGAATGTAGGAAAAAATCTCATCTGAGATAAACACCAAGATCAAGCGGCAGGGAGGGAGGCCAGAACGGATTTTCAGATTTTCCACAGTCAGCTCTTGGATATTCCTGGCAAGGAAGACACGATCAAACCTGGGTAAAAGCAAAAGTCATCTTCTCTGGCTACTTGGGTATGCTCGGTCACCCTCCTCACTCTGTCCCTGGAAGCTCCTCGGTTCTTGCCTTTAGTCAAGGGTCCGGGAGCTGAAAGAAGGAAACCCGCAGCACCTGCTCTGCGCAAGCTCTGAGCAGCGCACGCTCTGAACAGCTGCTGCGGGCAAGACGCTTGGTGAATTCGGCGCCCCGCCCCTCGCCGAAGCACCCCCGGGCCTGAGAACTTCCTGTGTTTTCTAGCCGCAGTTGGGTTTCTGGCCATGTCCAGTGTCATCACCATGTCCGCTCCCTTCTTCCTGGGGAGGATCATCGATGTCATTTACACAAACCCCACCGTGGACTACAGCTATACCCTGACCCGCCTCTGCCTGGCGCTCAGCGGCGTGTTCCTGTGCGGTGCTGCTGCAAACACTGTTCGCGTCTACCTCATGCAGACTTCAGGTAAAAGGGCCCTCACCTTGCCGAGCAAGGCGTTCCAGAGGATTCGCACTGGGGCTCACGTGGGGTTTCGTGCGCTCCGGGCCGTAGGGTTTCGTGCGCTCCGGGCCCCCTGTTCCTCTTTTCCCACAGTCCCATCCAGCGGGGACAAAGCCCCACGTCTGGCCAGACGTGGGAGCTACAAATATTTTTCGATCCTGCGCTCACTTCTCAGCTCCCCTGGTACGTGGGTGGAAGGGAGGGAAGCCGCCTGTCTTACGGGAGGCACGGCCCGTGGGCAGGAGGCTGGAGTTCTGAGCCTTCTCCAGGGAGCTGTGGAAATCTTGCATGCTCCGTGTTTGTGTTTCCCCTCCAGTGGGCACTGGGGCGATGGTGTTTTACAGCCTTTCCGTGACGAGGCCTGGCTGTTAACAGGCCGGTGACAACCACAGAAATCACAGAGCCCGGGGTGCCCGACTCTTCCGCCGGCTGCCCGCCACTTAGCTCATAAAACGCTCTGCGGATGATTAACCGGCCCTTGCCGTTGCCGAGCTCGGTACAGAAAAGGATTGCCAAGGGGGAACAGAATCAGCTTTGGGGAAGTTAGCGTAGGAAGCCTCATTTGTAAATGGTACTGTTTAAAATGTCTCTCAGCGATCAGCGATCCTCTGTTTTATCCCCGGACCCCTCCTGCGCATCCACGGTCTCCGCACGGTTCCTGAGGCAGAAAGAGTGCTCGTTACCTGTGTGTGCGTGTCAGCGTGCCGGGGCTCAGGGGGGCCTGTTGCCGGCAGGTGGACGCAGGGCCCCAGACGTGCTGCGAGGAGGTTGACGACAGCCGCCCGAGCCGCTGCCTGTTAGCTGGCTCGACCCAAGCTGATGCCGTTCTTGTTTGCTTTTGCAGGTCAGCGCATTGTGAATAGGTTGAGGGCTTCGTTATTCTCCTCTCTTCTGAGGCAGGAGGTTGCTTTCTTCGACAAGACTCGCACTGGAGAATTGATTAACCGCCTCTCCTCGGACACCGCACTCCTGGGGCGCTCAATTACTGAAAACCTGTCGGATGGGCTCAGGGCCGGGGCCCAGGCTTCCATTGGCATTGGCATGATGGTACGTCGGCCTGGCTGGCACCGGCGCCTTCTGGTCAGGGCTTTGGCCTGTGCCGGGCCTCTCAGTCAGGGGATGAGCTCTAGCTGAGCTGTTCTCATCGCCCCGTAAGCCACTTAGCCAGGAGTGCTGCCACAGAGGCACGGGGGATGTGGGGCTTGCTTCCTCCTGTGCGGCCTCCTGCACCCTTCATTTCTCCAGGATGACTTCTTATCTGGAGCGTGCACCATTAACATTTAGGAAAGATTGCATTATTGCCTGGGTTTTCTAAGAATGTGTGAAAGAATGTTGCTGAAAAAAGCAACAGGTGGAGGGAGCGCTTTGAGTGCCAAGCTGTGTGTTAGAGGAAAGGTAAGTAAGTTACATTCCACCCGCCTCCCCCCGGCCCACACCAAAAAATGCAGTAGAGCTGCTATTGCTGTCTTGGTAAGACCAAGGGATGGTTTCCTTTCCTCTTCGTAAGGAAGACGATAAATTCTATCCTGTACACAAGTGGGTCTGTACTCCACTGAAGTGAGCTCTCTCTACTCCCGCAGCCCCTTTTCCTGCCTTAACCGGGTGGCTTGAGCACCGTCGTCTGTTTGCCTCATTTCTTCAAACCCTGTTTCTGTTCAGACCTGTGCTGCTGGCCACTAGAATGTAAAGCAAACTACATAGGTCATTTTAAACTTTCTAGTAGCCACATTTTATTATTATTTTTAAATGTTATTTATTTATTTTGAGAGAGAGAGAGAGAGAGAGAGAGTGCGAGCAGGGGAGAGGCAGAGAGAGAGGGAGAGAGAATCCCAAGCAGGCTCTGTGCTGTCAGCGCAGACCCCAAAACAAGGCTCGATCTCACGCACCGTGAGATCCTGACCCGAGCTGAAGTCAAGACTCTGACACTTAACTGATCGAGCCACCCAGGCGCCCCTCTAGTAGACACATTTTAAAAAGCAGAAAGAAATGATTTTTTAAATGTTTATTTGTTATTCTTAAGAGAGGGCGAGGGTGAGAGCAAGCAGGGGAGGGGCAGAGAGAGAGGGAGACAGAGAATCGGAAGCAGACTTTCCACTGTCCGCGCAGAACCCGACGTGGGGTTCGAGCTCACAAACTGTGCGCCGAAGTCAGATGCTTAACTGACTGGGCCACCCAGATGCCCCCAAGATGAGATTAATTTTAATAACGTATTTTACTTAATCCAGTATAACAAAGCATCAGTTCCACATGTAATTTTTGTAACAATCATTAATCTGATATTTAATATTATTTTTTCGTGTTAAGATTTCAAAATCCAATGTGTATTTTATACTCACGGAGCATCTCAATCCGGATGCTAAATTTTCACTGGAAATATTTCAGCTGTATTTAGATTTCATAACGTTTGCCACTGAAAAGGTAGATTGACATGCCAGAACTTGACCTAAACTTGACCAATAACTGACTAGAAATGAAATATTGGTTTTTAAGTTTAAATTTTAGTGAAAATTTAGGGATTCAGTTTCTCAGTCACACTGGCTGCATTTGCAGTGATCAGTGGCCATGTGGCCCTATCATTGTGAGCAGTGCAGTCCTAGATCCCCAGAGTGAAGATTCTAATTGATCCCATCTCCCAAGTGGAGCAGCTTGGGGTTTTGTCCTCTTTGCGTCCACGCAGCGCTCAATCCAGAGCAGAAGGACGTACTGCCAACCTGAGCCGGTAAGATCTGGTTTCCGAAATGAAAAGCCGCTGTGAAATCCCGTGTTTTCTCAAGAAGACCCATCCTGCACTAACGCATCATTCCTAAATATCGATAGTGCTGGGGCTCAGGAAAAGTTGGGAACCTCTTCCTGTAACAGTTTCAGACAGTTCAGAATAAGTCCGATGGCTAATCAGAAGGGGCCTTAGTCTGCTCAGGCTGTCTTAACAAAGTACCACAGAGCGGGTGACATAACCGACAGATTTACTTCTTACAGTTCTAGAGGTTGGAGTCCAAGGTCAAGGTGCTGGCCAAGTTGGTTCGTTGTGAGTCTCTTCTATTGGCTTGGCTTGTAGGTGGCCGCCATCTTGACGTGTGCTCACATGGCCTTTCCTCAGTGCTTGCGTGCAGGTTCTTAGGGGTCTCTTTTCTTAAGGACCCTGATCTCATCAGGGCCCCACCCTTATGACCTCATTTCACTTTAATTACTTCCTTAGAAGCCCCATCTCCAAATATAGCCACACTAGGGTTAAGGCTTCAGCATATAAATTTTGGGGGGGGCACCAACATTCAGCCTCATGAGTTGGCATCACCTGGGACCTGGTTTTTAGCCCTGGAGGAACAAAAGTAGCCTTAGTTTCTCACAAGCTCCCTGGACCTGACCTCTGATAAGTCTGCTGACAAGAACCTAGTAATGTCTATACCAGACTGCAAGTTTAGTAGTTTACATTACGGGATCTTCCTTCCTACAGTAAGATGTGTGTTCCTGGGGCGCCTGGGTGGCTCAGTCGGTTGAGTGTCCGACTTCGGCTCAGGTCAGGGCCTCGCAGTTTGTGAGTTCGAGCCCCGTGTCGGGCTCTGTGCCGACAGCTGAGAGCCTGGAGCCTGCTTCAGAGTCTGTGTCTCCCTCTCTCTGCCCCTTCCCCACTCGTGCTCTGTCTCTCTCTGTCTCTCAAAAATGAATAAACGTTAAAAAAAAAAAATGTGTGTTCCTGCTCTTCCAAATGCTCCTTTTTGGTGACAGGACCCTGCATTAGGCTTCAAAGACTTATTACCAAGCACGGAACCCGAGCAGAGAGAGGTGGGTGGTGCCGAGACATTCTGATGGCTATTCCGGCCCCACCGCAGAGGACGCCCCATGCAGTTGGTTTGCTTGAGCTCTGTCGGATTCAGGCCCCGGAACTGTGAGGCCTGCCTTGATTCCATCCCTGCCCCTGCACGTGGCCTGCAGGTGACCTGCTGGACTGCACGGCCTGTGTGCTCAGGGTGGATCGGTCCATAAGTGGTCAAAGGTGCCAACCACCTTCCTGCCTCAGGGCCTTTGGGCACTTGCCCTCGTAAGACCCTATTACACCTGCAGTTATCCTCTGTGTGTCTCTCTCTTTTACCCATCTGCTATCTAGCTGTCACTCTGATAAAACTCCACATGGATCAGCTGTCTCCCAGGTGCCTGGAATAGTGTGAGCTGTCTGTAGGCGTTCAGTAACGGGCTGTTGAATGAACGATTGGCTGATCCGTTTATCACTGTTACGTTTCGGTCTGCGACTTTTCCTCAGCGTTTTAAGAAAGCCTCATGCCGACTATACTATTTCCCGTGCAGATGAGATTTGGCGGATTTTAACCATTTGTTGAAGAGACGCTGGTACCATTGAAAATCCAATCACCGAACTGCAGGGTTGGCAGGAGCCCCATTATGTTATGTCTCTAGAAGTTGATTATTTCCTCCTTGAGCAGCTCCAGTTGCTAGAAACTTCTTATGTTGAGTCCACATCCCTCCTGCCGAGACTTCGGTCCTCTGAGCCCTGGAAACAGCTCCAACTCTTCTTCCACTTGTTAGTCCTGCTTTCACCTGATCGTCGATTGATACGGGGTTTTGTGGTGTCTTTGCCGTCTTGGCCATTTCAGCGCGACGTTGCTCTGGTCATTCAGTGCCTTAGAGGGGACCCAGACTTGAATACAGAATTCCTGGTGTGGTCTGGCCAGCGTGGAGCAGCCCGGGCCTCCTTCCCTCACTCCTGTCCTGCCTTCCCCCCCACCTCTCTCGTGGGACAGCATGGTCTAATGTGCACACAGCACTGTACCGGCTGTGGTCCAGCACTGGACGGTAAAATATTTCCATCCTTTCTTCAGCAGCTTTGTCCGTATTACCCCTGTGTGGTGTGCTCAGTACTCAGGGGGTTTTATGAAGCTTGAAGGTGTCTGAATAACACACACACACACACACACACACACACACACACACACACACCTGTAGTAGGTAATGAGAGTGTCTTGCTGCTCTATGTAACAAACACCTAACACCTTTTGGCTTTTGTTTTTGACAGTTTTATGTCTCACCTCAACTGGCCACTTTTGTTTTGAGTGTGGTGCCTCCAATATCCATCCTTGCTGTGATTTATGGACGTTACCTACAGAAGCTAACCAAAGTTATGCAGGATTCCCTGGCACAGACCACTCAGGTAAAAGCCCCTCCCTTACGTGGTCTCCGCTTGGAGGAGATGTGCTTCTGCTTTTCAAAAAAGTACTTCACTTTTCCTTAAGGGAGCCCTCAAGAAGGCTAGAAACCTAGAATGGGTTTCTATGGGCTAGAATCCTATAGATTCTATCCTTCTAGAATAGGCTAGAATCCTAGAAACCTAAAATACTCTGCCTTCTAGACTAGATTACTACCCACACCTTGAAGTAGATCCCACTTGACTAAACATTGTGTGAACTCTTTAGTTCTTTACCATCACTGTTTCTCATAGGATCGCAAAGCTCATTATATTTTGAAAATAGTGTCTGGGTGATGCTTTGTCCTTCGTTAATTGAGAAGTGAAGCTGTGCAGTGCTATCCAGTATTGCATTTTTTAAAAACTAAACATAGCTGGTACATTTTCATGTTACAAAAAACATGGGTGTTTGTAATTGAGAACTTGAAAATATCAAGAGAAAAAAATAACACATATAACCCTACCTCTCAGAATGAATGGTATTAACATTTTTGGAGTCTATCCTTTTTACCTATCTTTTTCTCTGTATAAAAATATATTTCACAGGGCACCTGGGTGGCTCAGTCGGTTAAGCATCCAACTCTCGATTTCGACTCACAATCTCACAGTTTCGTGAGTTCGAGCCCCGCGCTGGTCTCTGCACTGACCACACACAGCCTACTTGGGATTCTTTCTGTATCTACTCTCTCTCTCTCTCCCTCTCTCTCTCTCTCTTTCTCTTTCTCTCTGCCCCTACCCTGCTCGTACTCTCTCTGTCTCTCTCAAAATAAGTCAACTTTAAAAATATATATATATTTCAGTATCCATTAGCCCCCGTTTGCCTTTCTATCTACATATATATGGTGTGTAAATGTGTAAATATAACAAAAATATATTTGTTTCCAAAAATAAAATTGTTCATATACTCTGCTTTGTAATCTGTTTTTAATGTCTTAAAAATGAGAGCCCCATTTTAACTTTGCTCTAGAAATCTTGAAATGTGACTTTCCTCCCCTGAAATGTATTTATTGTTCTCCCAGCTAGCTGAGGAAAGTATTGGAAATATAAGAACTGTTCGAGCTTTTGGGAAAGAAATAACAGAAATAGAGAAATACACCAGCAAAGTGGACCACGTGATGCAGTTAGCAAGGAAAGAGGCGTTTGCTCGGGCTGGCTTCTTTGGAGCAGTAAGTAGATCATTTTGAAAAGAGTGCAAAGGACAGATGTTACGACTGAAACAGATTTGTATTCCCTTGACTTTGCCGTAAATAGAAAATAATTCTACTCCACTTCAAGATTAGGTCTGAGAGTTCATTTTTGTGAAAGAAGAGGAAACCACTGCATGTGACTAAGCGGCGGTGGGTGATGAGACCAACACGCGTGGGGGCAGGCAGATCCCCAACATGGCCCAGCCCAGCCACGTCCGCCTCACCGGGGAACTGTCTAGAAGTGTAGACCCTCAGCTGCACCCCAGGCCTACAAATCCAATGCTCTGGGGCTGCGCCCAGCAACAATCTGTTTTAACAGGCCTCCAGGTCGCTTCTGATGCAGGCAGTTTGAGACCCGCTGGGGATTAACCAAAATAACTTCAGTGTGTTTCAAGAAAAAAGTATGACAGAAATGATCGCATTGATCACAATGAACTCAAATACAACACTGAACTAGAAAATCACCACGAGCGGGAAATCTATACCATGTTCAAATGGGAAAGAACTTCAGAGGCGATTCAATAATGGTCATGATTTAGGGACACAGAGGAAACAGGCCCAGATGAGGCAGCATTACCAAAGACCATGTACCTAACAAAGCTCAAGGCAGATCAGAGACAGGACTCCAACTTCTTGTCTAGCCTTTGCTCAGGGCATCACATTAAGATACATAAATGCATATGCTTGCTGTGCATTCGTCTTGTTGTTAGGGAGGGAGTCCTTAATATTGTGTTTTCCTTTGCAAACCGAGTCCATTGAGTAAAATAGGAATCTGATGGGTGACTTAGCTTCTAGGTTTTCACATTGATGAGATCATTTCCTTCAATACTGTGATCTTTCCAAAGTAGTTTTTTATTTGAAATTCAGATTAAAACTTAGTGTTCTGGGAAAACCTTGTTGTGATAGTTAAATGCAAAAAAGAAACTATAGGCGATGTTTATGCTTTTTGTATTTAGGTTTCTGGCTCCTACCTGAGGTGTCTTCATTTTCTTCATTTGACAGACGGGGCTCTCCGGGAACCTGATTGTGCTTTCTGTCCTGTACAAAGGAGGGCTGCTGATGGGCAGTGCCCACATGACCGTGGGTGAACTCTCTTCCTTCCTAATGTATGCTTTCTGGGTTGGATTAAGCATTGGAGGTATATAATTTAAATAGGCTTGGGAGTTACAAATTAAAACTCAGCTTATTGTCTCTGCGGTAACAATTTAACTTTGCCATTGCACCACCTCTCGTCAGTTAACTTCAGCTGAAAAAAACATTTCCTAGAATGTTAGTCCAAATTGCCTCTGAAAGATGTAAAGATACGAATGCGATCTTGCCATGTAGGTGAGCAGTTCCTTGGCTGGGAAGGTGAGGATTTTCATAGGCCTCTCGTGGCTCATTGAGCTCAGGGTCATACTGGAGCCGTATTTTCCAACTTGCATGTTAACACAGCTTGCTGGCTCTGGTCCTAGGAGGTGGGACCAGCAGGTGGGGGCTCTGGGACCTAGGAGGTGGAAGGAAGGACAGTGCTGAACAGGTGTGCACACAAAACCCACGGTTCCTGTGGCTCTGGTAGTTACCCGACCGACAAATCACTGTGAAATAAAATTCCTTTTGTACCAAGTCAACCACATTCAAAACCGATGAACAGTCGTTAAGTATAAATCAGAAAGTGCGTAAAGCAGAGTCGCTTGCCTTGGTCAAGAATCTCTCGAAGTTCAGCTTCTGTTGTTGAATCCTGGCCAAGGGGAAGCAAGTTCTTGGAGACAGAGCCGTGTGAAGTCTATGAAAGTTTTCTTTCCTGTACCTCGCCTGCATGCCCAGCCAACAGGGGACAAATGATTTCCTGCCTTTTGTTTTCCTCCTTCCCCGAAAACTGAGATAGAAAGGTTAGATAAATAGCTTGAGGTCTGGCCAGCGGAACTCTGGTATCCCACCATGGCATCTCAACCCAAGACCTTTATTTTCAGGGTTAAAGCTAGAGGCTTTTCCTTAGACGTTGGCAGGCAAGTGAGGATATTTTCTGGACTGAGATTTTGAGAGATCCCTGAAAAGAGCATGTTAGTTCTGCGGGCTGCTCTGGAAGAAAACCCTGATTCAGACCGGTCAGGGTGCTAAGTGACTTGGGAAGTGAGAGGGTCAGTTCTCGAGGACCCGGTGAGGTGGGGTCGCTCTCCTCTCCACCCCTGGGATGAGCCTGCTGGGCCACAGGGTCTCACACCTGGGTGGTCGTGTTCCTTCAGTCTTCTGTCCTGCCCGACAGTGGATTTACCTTCTACCACTTACCCTCTCTGCGGCCTTTCTTTCGCATCCCACGCTTGACCACAGTCTGCTGTCCTCCCCAGCCTCCCCCAATCTTCTGTTTTCTGCCACAAGCTGCTTTGATCTTTCTTAGTCCCTCCGCTCCTCACACCTGCTTTTCTCCAAAATTCTTGACCCGACAGAAGCTACCTCTGTTTTGGGGTGTTCACTGCCTTCCTTTTTGTCCGGACAAGTTCGCAGCTGTGTCTTGTACAGGAGTAGGTGGGAAACAAGGTGTACTGGGTGACTGACGGGAGTTAATTCCCTCCCCCAGTTACGGAAGCTGCTGCTGAGGCTTTGTCTGTGCTCGAGGTTTGAGGGTAACTTTGCTTTCTGAACCACAGGCTGTCCCATGACTCTGGTCACTGCCTGGTACAATACGTGCCATGTGGGGCTGGAGGGGGGAGAAAAGGTGCGGGTAGATGGGTGGGGATCTGTGACCACACGGTGTCCCCACATTTACAACCTAGATAGGTACTTAAGGCTGTAGGAACTTGATTCAAGAAGCTGAAACAGATTTTAAAGGTTTTTGTGAAGCTCACTGTTGAAAATAATCGCATGATGAATCTGTAAGCAAGAAATCCTATTTTGTTTGTTAGAATGTATTTAATAATTAAATGTTAAAGAATGTTTAGATGTTTTCTGCTTAGAATAGCATACTGAAAAACAAATACAGCAAATTCTACGTATATTCGAGAGAGGATCAGAAGGGCTGTTTGAAGAAAAGCATGCTTGTTCATTTTGTGCCAGAGAATGCCCTTACATCTACCTAGCGAACCCCAATATCTCATTTCTTATTTATTTCTATCGAGGTGAAATTCACCTAACGTAACGTGAGCCGTTTTAAAGTCTACAGTCCGGTGGTATTTTGTACATTCACAGTGTTGTGCAACCACCGCCTCCCCTTGGTTCCGAAATATCTTCGTCACCCCCCACACCCCCAGCCCAAAAAGAAAATCCCATACTCGTTAAGCAGTCGGTTTCCATATCCCTCCCTCCCCCAGCCCCTGGCACCCACAGTTTGCTTTGTGTCTTCCCGTCTTTACTGGAGTTCGCATAAAAGGAATCACACAATATGCGGCCTTGTATATTTGGCTTGTTTCACTCAGCACGTTTTCCCAATTCGCTCACATTGTAGCGTGCTTTGGTCCTTCCTTCCTTTTCACGGCTGAATAATACTCCGTTGTATGGGTGGACCGCGTGTTGTGTATCCGGGGCCATTTTGCTTTGTTTTTATTTTCACTATGTTGAACTACCTCCAACTCCTTCCCTCCTTTTTTCTTTTTTTTTTTTTCTTTTTTATTAATAGAAAATTTGTTAGAGGAATTTTAGGTTCACAACAAGATTAAGCAGAGAGTATAGGGAGTTCCCACATGTTCCCTGCCTCTATGCGAGCACAGCCTCCCCATCAGCATCCCCCACCAGAGTGGCACATTTGTTATCATTGACAAAGCAACACTGACAGGTGATTATCACCCAAAGTCCAAAGTCCATCGTTTACATTACGTTCACTGGTGTTGTATATCCCATGGGTTGGAACATGCATCTATCATTACAGTATCATACAGAATAGTTTCACCGCCCTAAAAGTCCTCTGTGCTCTGCCTATTCCTCCCTTCCCTTAACCCCTGGTGACCACTGATCTTTTTATTGTCTCCACACTTTCACCTCTTCCAGAGCGTCATCTAGTTCAGATAGGCATCTTTCATTTCGTAGGTGGCATTTAGTGTTCCTCTGTGTCCTTTTAGGACTCGATGGCTCGTTGGGTTTTAGCACGGACTAATATTGCATCGTCCGACGTACCACGGTTTCTTTACCCACCCACATTCTGAACGACATCTCGATTGCTTCCAGGTTTTGGCAATTATGAATAAAGATGCTCTAAAGAGCCACAGGCAGGTTTTTGTGCCGACGTGAGTTTTCCCCCTCTGTGGGTAAACCCAAAGGAGTGAGATTGCTGGGTCGTAGGCAAGAGTATGTTCGGTGTAAGGAACTGCCTTCCAAAGTGGCTGTGCCATCTTGCATTCCCACCAGCAGTGAATGAGAGTTCCCAATGCTCTTCGTCCTCACCAGCTTTAGGTGTTGTCAGAATCTTGGGTTTTCATCCTTCCGTTAGGTGTGCAGAAGTATCTCGTTCTATTTGCATTTCCCCGATGACATGTGATGTCACCTGTAGATCTTTAGTGAGGTCTTTGGGTTCAGGTCTTCTGCCCATTTTTTGATCGGGTTGTTTTCTTACTGTCGAGTGTGAAGAGTTCTTGGTACATCGTGGATACCTTTGTCAGCTGGGTCTTTTACAAATATTTTCTCCCAGTCTGTGGCTTGTCTTCTCATTCTCTCTGGAGAGCACAAGTTTTTAATTTTAATGAAGTCTAATTTGTCAGTTCTTTCTTTCATGGATCATGTGTTTGGTGTTGTATCTACAAAGTCATCACCAAGCCCAGAGTCATCTAGGATTTGTCCTATGTTAACTTCTAAGAGTTTTACAGTTTTGTTTTTTACATTGAAGTCTGTGATCCATTTTGAGTAATTTTTGTGAAGGGCATGAGGTCTGTGTCTAGATTCTTTTCTTTTCTTTTTTTTTTTTTTGCATGTGGATGTCCAGTATTTCCAGCACCACTTGTTGAGAAGACCATCCTTTCTTTATTGAATTGCCTTTGCTCATTTGTCAAAGATCAGTGGACGATATTTATCTGGATCTATTTCTGCCCGGTGCACTTTTAATTCCACACGAAGAGTTTAATCCACTGTACCTTGCACAGATTTCCACAAAAAATGCACCAAAATACCTTAGAAAGAATAGCTGAATTGCATTTTTGTGGCATCGTTACCGCATGTTACAAGTATATGTTCTTGCGGTTGGCATGGCCTAGCGTACTTGGAGTTTGTTTGCTTTAAGTCATTCATTCATTCACAGTTCAAAGGTGACTTTGGGGTACCTAGGTGTCTCAGTCGGTAAAGCATCCGGTTCTTGATCTCAGCTCAGGTATTGATCTCGGGGTCTGAGTTCGGGCCCCATGTTGGGTTCCGCGCTGCGTGGGGAGCTTATTTAAAAAACAAATAAACACGGGGCGCCTGGGTGGCTCAGTCGGTTAAGCGTCCGACCTTGGCTCGGGTCATGATCTCACGGTCCGTGAGTTCGAGCCCCGCGTCGGGCTCTGTGCTCACAGCTCAGAGCCTGGAGCCTGCTTCAGATTCTGTGTCTCCCTCTCTCTCTGGCCCTCCCCCATTCATGCTCTGTCTCTCTCTCTCTCTCAAAAATAAATGAACATTAAAACAAACAAACAAAAACAAAGGTGACTTTAAAAAGAGATTGTTGGAAAATTTAACACTTCTAAATTCCTTTTCAGTTTTTAGCCTAGTAAAAGTTGTATTTGTCGAGTGCTTGAAATGGGGTTTGATTTTGCAGATATGAATTTAAAATGAATATTGGGATGCTTTATATTCCTTGTAAGTAAGCCTTATATTCTATTTGTATTGCTCTGTTTTTTCACTAGGTAGCTTTTCTCTGTAACGTTGTGATTTTAATTCAGTGGTTGATTACTGTGGCTATATGCATTTGTAAATTCCCAATCAAACATGAAATCTGTATTAGAAATCAGTGAAATCGGAGGAGGAGAAGCTGAAGGCAAACAAGGGTATGAGACAGAGGGAATTTTGAGTACAGATTCCCAGGCAGTTGCCTCAAATCCTGTTTGAAAGTGAACAGATGTTATATTAAAAGCAAGTTACCGTTACTGTTTGCAGAGGGCTGTAGCAGATGGTTGTTTCCTGGCATTGGTGATGAGTATGTTTGCTTCTTGTCCTTAGGGCTGAGCTCTTTCTACTCGGAGCTGATGAAAGGGCTGGGTGCCGGGGGACGCCTTTGGGAGCTCCTCGAGAGAAAGCCTGAGCTGCCTTTTGACGGTGGGTATCCCACGGGTTTGTTCTTTGCTGGGATTAGACAAATGTTGCTTTGGGGGTGCCTGGGCGGCTCAGTTGGCTGAGCATCCAACTTCTGATTTCAGCTCAGGTCATGATCTCGCAGTTCATGAGTTTGAACCCCCTCCCTTCCCCTCTGTGCTGGCGGCTCAGAGCCCGCTTGGGATTCTCTGCTTCTCCCTTGCTCGCTTGCGCTCTCTCTCTTTCTCTCTCTCAAAATAAATAACTAAACAGTTAAAAAAAAAAATGTGGCTTGGGACAGTTAGACCAGCTCTACCTGTGAAGGCTGAGCATGACAAGGGTGTTGTCCTTGCCACGTTACGGAAAGGGTGATCAGAGGGGCAGGTGGTGGGAGGGGAAGGACAAAGGAAGCGTGGGGGCTGACCATGCAGTGTGTCAGTCCTGCCGGTGATTTGTTACCACCAGCAGCAGGAAGGAAGCGAGTACCACCTGGGGGTACAGATGGGAAGGGCCCTGGCCAGTCCGCCAGATTTGTCTTCTGTGGTGCTTTTGATGTTTGTGTTGGGGCGAGGGCGGGGCGGGGGGAAAGGAAGGCAGGTCACACATTAAAAGCCTCCAAATTTCTTGGCTTGGGGAGGGGGGTGGGCTAGCGGATGCTGGTGTTAATTGGCTAGAGCCATCTCCTTCGTCAACTCCTTCCCTAGAAGCTAGCGCTCCGGGGAGCTACGTGACCTAGAAGCAGTGGCCACTCCGTCACTCGCTGACTCCCAGGACACTGATTGCTGCTCAGCCCCAGTATTCTCCAGTGTGACAGGCTGGAGGAAGTAAGCCCGGCTGAGGGAGATGGAGTGGCTTCTCCCGAGTCATCGGCAGGGTGAGGAGTACGAGGACAGAGCAGCCCTCGGATCCCTCTGGCTCTGCGGCTGGTGTACAATGCTCTGTCATCCTTCTCTCAAGACATTTAGAGAAGAGAAGATAAACCCCGCACCCGAGGAACTCGAGGTGGCGGCACAGAGCGGGGAGGCAATCGGCTTCGAAACCAGACTGCCCTCCGGGTGGACGGTCGCGCCGCTGCCCGTTGGCTTGGGCAGGCGGTTGTCTCTGAGACTCCGTGTCCCGTCAGTAAAACTGGGACAGTCACCTCTGCCCATCAAGGCCATGGGGCTCAGACGAACGCAGAGGTATCGTGCCTCGCACAGAGTGCGTGCAGAGCAGGCTCCGGGTGAGCGTTAGACGGAGGCCTCTTCCTGGCTTGCCCGGGAAGGACTCACAGTCCGGGGGAGTGTGGTGGCCGTGGCCCGGCACCGCCTGGAGTCAGACGAGTGGGAGAATGGAGTTCCGCTGTCCGTTCGATCTTTGCGTTAAGTAACTCGTATTCTGTCTTGTTTCAGAAGGGGTCGTTTTAAACCAGGAAAGTTTCCAGGGCACTCTGGAGTTTCGGAACGTGCATTTCGCCTACCCTGCTCGCCCGGAGGTGCCTATATTCCAGGATTTCAGCCTTTCTATCCCGTCAGCGTCGGTCACGGCGCTGGTTGGCCCAAGTGGTTCTGGCAAATCAACGGTGCTGTCCCTCCTGCTGAGGTTGTATGACCCCATTTCTGGTGAGTGGGTCATCGCCTGGTAGGGTGGGAGGCCTCTCCAGAGCCCCCCAACCCCTGTATTCTGGGAGAGGACCAAATTATGCAACGACTTGTAGTGTGAGACTTCTGGATGCCAGAGAGTTTGTTCCGAGGAAAGGAAGCCGCTATACAAAGGGGTCCCTCTTAAGAGTACACAGAAGCCCCATCAGGCAGTTTGTAGAGTTCCTGTCTGGCCTTTTCAAGTCCCGAGCGACTTCCTGAATTCTGCCTCCTCTCCCGTGCCGGTGTCTCCTTCTGACGCCCCCATCCTGGGAGAGGACAGGCAGGGCTGCCCCGCGGCTACGGGAAGGTGCCCCACGTGTGGCAGAGCATCACTGCCCAGCAGCCGCGGAGTAAGTGCCTCTCTGTGCCAGCCGCTCAGCTTGTAAAGCTTCTCTGGAAGCCTTCGGGCTGCATCCGCCCGTGAACTGCCCCGTGGCCAGCGTGCAGACCGGTGATTTGGCAGTCCGTGGTTCACTTCTAGTTTGTGACTGCTTTCTTGAAGTCATTTTGAGGTAGTAGGAATTTTTTTAATGGATTTTTCTCGCTCTGGTTTTTATTTTGTTTTTAACCGGATCACAGCATCTTTTAGAGCAGAGAACATGTTATTTTACTTCCTTATGTCCTTTGTCAATTAAGATGTAATTGACATATAGTATTAGTTCCGGGTGTACAGCCTGATTTGCTGTATGTATATCTTATGGAAGGTCTAGTTAACATCCATCACCACACATAATTATAAAGCCTATATCCTTCTTTATATCAGAGACTGAAGTAGATAGTCCTTATGTATGGCTTTCATTCTGGATTGAGACAACAAGGATGTTTCTCAACAAGAAAACAACTGCTTGTTAGTAAAGAACCACATCATTAATTTTTTTTTTAATTTTTTTTTCAACGTTTATTTATTTTGGGGACAGAGAGAGACAGAGCATGAACGGGGGAGGGGCAGAGAGAGAGGGAGACACAGAATCGGAAACAGGCTCCAGGCTCTGAGCCATCAGCCCAGAGCCCGACGCGGGGCTCGAACTCCCGGACCGCGAGATCGTGACCTGGCTGAAGTCGGACGCTTAACCGACTGCGCCACCCAGGCGCCCCCACATCATTAATTTAAAAGGAATACGTCTCGTGGCTTTTGTAGCTGTGCTTTTTGGTTAAAACAACGAGAGAGCTGGCTCTGTGCCAGATAAGTATTTGACTTGTGGATCCTGACCCGCAGAATAGCCAACTGCATTAAAATGGGTGTTAGCTCCACTGTTTGCCTCTGGAATCCCGTTTTGATTCACTCTACTTGCTATACAATTCTGAATTGAGAAAAGTCCTAGTGAAGTGAATGCAAAGCAAGTCAGAATATTAAGCCTGTGGTTTCTTTATCATAAACTGCCTTATCATAAATTCCAGCCTTGGGTAGACTATATATAAATATATATACACTTGTACTTTTTAAGCCAAAGACCTCAGATGTTTGCCAGTTGGCAAACGTTTACAGCTGGCTTGTAGAATCCCACACCACTGAGAAGGAATGGCATTTCTGAGTCACCATCATCGTCATCACCAAGCATTACTGAGCGTCGTAGAATTAATTCTGTTAGCGAGGGTCGCAGGGTTACATCTGATTATTTAGATGTTCTGCTCTGGTACCAGATTCTCGGTGGCGGATAATGATTCTCTTCCAACTGCATTTATGCAGGAAGAGATTTTTTAAGGAAGAATAAAAGAGCTAAAAAAAAAAAAAATCACTGGCGGGGTTAAACTCCCAGGACACGTCTCGTAACTTCACTGCAGAACCAGGCTTTCGAGGTGGTTGCTGATGCTGACGTGGCCCGCAAGCTCCAGGATGAGGCAGCCACTGTCACAGGTGCCAGCTTCAGAGCTGTGCCACCACCGCCAGCGTCTGTGACAGCCAATGGACACCTCGCTGCTTGCCCCCTTCCGTGTAACTCTCTCCTGAGTCAGTTTCGCACAGGTGCATCTTCTTGTGGGGCCCTGAGTCATTCCAGAAAGGAAGCCATTGCAGCAAAGTGAGCTGCATGGATGAGCGAGGAGACGGGCTGGTCAGCTACCCGCTGCAGGGAGACGGGAGACACGGAAGTTCCATGAAACATGTTGATTTTAGATTCCGTTTGGAGATTTTGAATGTACTTGTAATCTTTAAAAGAACCAAGTGTGGAATTTTTCCACCAGATCCTTTCTCTGTTTTCATGAGTCATTGGCCCCGTGACACTCCGTGACTTTCCTCTCCTCTCTACAAGGAACTATCAGTCTCGATGGCCATGATATCCGTCAGCTAAATCCAGTCTGGCTGAGATCCAAGATTGGGACAGTGAGTCAGGTAGGAAGAGGGGTTTCTATTTTTATTGTACTTGTCCTTTCACTTTGCTTTTATTATTTATTTTTGCCTTAGACTGACCCTCCCAAAAGAGAAGGAAGTTTTCCAGATGTACCGAACTGATCTCACCCACAGGTTTTGTAGATTTGGAAACAGAGCTGTATCCTGCAGACCTTAAACACTTGATCCAATCGAAACCGATTTTTATCAAAAGCTGGGGACTCATGTTACTTTGTAGAGCAGATAGTCTAGAGGGTGAGGAGAAAACAATAGAACTTTTCTACATTTTACTGACTCCTCCACAGTTCCCATCTTGGTCACCAGCACACTCTATGGTTTTCCACAATGGGCTTCAGGGATAGTAAGCAAGCCAAGATTCAGGCAAGAGCCAGCGTCTCCTTGCAAAGAGGTCGCGGATTTCGAAGCAAAATGTTAGTGTAACACGGCGACTTTGATGGGGCTGTTTTCACGAGACCCTTTGGTGCAGGGAATTTTTGACGCGGTTGTTTATATTTTTATTACCAGGCTATGTGCACAGCAGACATATCTGAGCCTCCCCTCAGACCTTACCCCTGCCCCCCCCTCCCCTAGGCGAGGAGCAGGGGCGGGGGGTTGCTTGGTTGTATAAGTATACCAGTAGTGCATATTGTTTAGGGATGAAGAAAAGAAGCTGGAGGTTTATTTGCTTCTCAGGACTGTTCCACAGGGTTCTGTGAAAATGTCATGTCCCCACCCTGGTTTGTGTATATTTCTAAAAGTAATGAATAGAGATGGACTCCCCCCCTTGATCCTCAGTGGGAAGCCCACAGCTGGAAAATTCAGGTGGACTCGGCATCTTCCATACCTGACAATTCCTAAGGGGAGGAGCTTGCATTTATGAAGTATCTACCGTGTGCCAGGCACCTGCTGTGGAATCTCATTTCCTGCAGTATAATGATGAAATCAATCCTGTTCATGGAACAACATGGATTTTTTAGAAGTCGGCTGGGCGAATTGATGGAGAATGAGGGAGTAGAACTGAGAAAACAGTATACAGCTGACCCTTGAACAACATGGGTTTGAACTGCATGGGGCCACTCATATGTGGATTTTTATAGTGCAGTACTGTGAATGTGCTTTCTCTTCCTTATGATTTCCTAATAACATTTTCTTTAGCTTGCTTTATTGGAAGAATACGGTATGGAATACATAGAACATACAAGATACACAGTAATCACCTGCTTTATGTTATCAGTAAGGCTTCCAGTCAGCAGTAGACTATTAGTGGCTAGGTTTTTGGGGAGTCGAAAGTTATACTCAGATTTTTGACTGCACGGGGATCAGCACCCGTCTAACCCTCATGTTACTCAGCGGCCGACTGTGTGTTCTTGGGGAGCAATTTAATAGTTTCTTAGATATAAGTACTGTATTAAGCTTCACTACATTTACTAGATATGTTTGAAGTCTGTGTTGAAATTCGCAATAAATATGTTGTATTTCCAATGTGCAGGAACCAGTTTTGTTTTCTTGCTCAATTGCTGAGAACATTGCTTATGGTGCGGACGACCCCTCCTCGGTGACTGCCGAGCAGATAGAAAAAGTGGCTGATGTAGCCAATGCAGGTGCTTTCATCCGGAATTTCCCCCAAGGATTCAACACTGTGGTCGGAGAAAAGGGCGTTCTCCTCTCAGGTACCTTTTTGTTACTGCTTTGTAGCGAAAACTTGCTGTTCCAGAGAACTCTCCAGCATTTCGTATGGCAGTATTAATTTCTAATTAGGCTCTTGTCCTTAGAGTTTATGCAATTTGCCTTTCCATTTTCTAAAATTTCTTCTGTATGTGGACTGCTCCCCAGTGTCCTTCACTTTCCACCCGAAAGGTGTTCCCAGATTCCCACGCAGTGTCCCACTGAGTAATAGCCACAGCAGCTTTTTTCTCACCTGAGAAAAAATGTGTTTTGCAACTTGAAATCCTTGAATTTTGCAGAAAAGAAGACAAACACAGGGTAGCAAGATGATCTGTCCAGGGAAGCAGAGGCTGTGAATCAGGAACAGAACTGAAATTGAAGAATTCTTTATTCCCCACTCTGTACTTTGCCCCTTAGACCAGGAGTTTCATTAAAGGGCCAGAGAGTAAATATTTTTAAAAAAGATTTTTTAATGTTTATTTAATTTGGACGGGGAGAGAGAGAGAGAGAGACAGACAGACAGACAAAGTGCAAGTGGGGGAGGAGCAGAGAGAGAGAGAGGGAGACACAGAATCCGAAACAGGCTCCAGGCTCTGAGCCATCAGCACAGAGCCTGGTGCAGGGGGCTCGAACTCACAAACTGTGAAATCATGACCTGAGCTGAAGCTGGACACTTAACCGACTGAGCCACCCAGGCGCCCCGGTGGTTTATTCTCTTGGTTTTCTCCTGTTCTGTGCACACACACAGACTGCTCCCTGTGCCCTGTTGTCCCCCAGGAAAGGAAAGACAAGAGGACAGAATGAGGACGGAAAGTGTCGGGAGTAGCGCCCTGAGGTAGAGCAGCAGAATGACAGGCCCCAGCACCACGGATGCCCTCTGCTCCCGCATCGGCTCCCATCCCCTTCACATACTGTGCAGAGACCCCTTGATGTCTTGAGTTTCTGGTTTCCTTGCCACATGGGATGTTCCGCAAGGGAGGCGGTGCGTGTAGCGGTTAAGAGCATAGGCCTTCGCTGTTGGTTCAGACCTCCGCTCTGCCACCTACCAACTTATAGACCTCAGACTGATTATTTTCTGCCTTGGTTTTTCATCCGTGAAAAGGGAATGATTACAGAATCCACTTCATAGGATTTTGTCAAGATTGAGCGAGATAACATCGTAACACATTCAGACAATGCCCGGCACAGCGGAACTCCTCAGTAAATGTTAGCTACGATAATAATGTTTGTTACTAATTTTGAGGTTGGTGAGGCGACAGTATATTTTAAACAGAGGTCTCTGTCCCCCGACCCACCTCAGCTGCGACTAACTGGAAGAAGCTGTCTTCAAACTGCCGCGTAGCTGATCAGAAAATCCTATTACCAAGAATTTTTGTTAAGGCTTTCAAGTTTTTAAAAAAAAAAAACATTATCATTGTCAGGTGGACAGAAACAGCGGATTGCAATTGCCCGTGCTCTGCTTAAGGTAAGCTTCAAGCCACTTGGCCGGGGTTTTTTGTTGTTCTTGTTATCATTTTTAATTAGGGAGCTTATCATTTGTAATTTACTACTCTTCTTCCTTTTGTTTTTTTGGAGGGGGAGGCGAGGTACGTGGTTGAGAGTTCTGGTGAAAGATGGGTGGGGAGTGTTCCACCCGGTACGTCTCATCCCAATTTAACAAGTATTTCTTGGGTATGAGGAGCCCAGGAGTATGCTAGAGTTGTTGGAGGGAGAGAAGTTTGGCACATGAACCTTCCATCCTGAAGTATACAGTCTAATGAGTGAAACAGTGATTAATTCAAAATATCAAACAATACAAGTATGATTCCTTGTATCGTCTATAGTCACCTGCTCAACTTAATAGTAGTACAGACTGGAAATACTTATACAGGACTCCTAAGAAGAGAGGGAAAGCCATTTTAGCTTAAGGCCCCAGACATTGTATTTCTTAGCAAATGATAGCCTTCCCCTTTGTTGTATAACTGTTCTCCTCAGGGTTATAGGTGAGGTTTTACTATAAAACTTTTTTATGAAAAAAAATTTTGTTTAAGTTTATTTATCATTTATTTTTTGAGAGAGAGTGAGAGTGCATGAATGAGGGAGGGGGCAAAGACTGAGGGAAAGAGAGAGATTTGTAAGAGGGCTCTGTGCTGACAGCAGTGAGCTCAATGCAGGGCTTGAACTCACAAACCATGAGATGACCTGAGCCAAAATCAAGAGTCCAACATCTAACCAACTGAGCCACCCAGGTGCCCCTAAAACTTTTTTTAAATGGTTACTTATTTTGAGAGAGAGAGAGAGTGTGTGTGAGTGAGGGAGGGGTGGAGACAGAGAGAGAGAGAGTGAGGGAGGGGCAGAGAGAGAGAATCACAAGCGGGCTCCAGCTGTGAGCTCAGAACCTGATGTGGGGCTCGATCCCACGAGTCGTGAGGTCATGACCTGAGCCAAAATCGAGTCAGACACTTAACTGACTGAGCCACCCCGGCGCCCTCTTAGGTAAGGTTTTAAAAAACAGCTATATTGAAGCATACCATAAAATTCACCAGTTTTAAATGTACTTTTCAGCGACCTTTAGGAAATTTACAATTGTTCAACTGTCACATGGTCCAATTTTAGAACATTTCTATCACCCCAGATTCCCTTATACACACTTGTAGCTTTTCTCCTCCCCACCTCTAGTCCCAGGCCATCACCACTGTAATTTCTATCTGTCTGGATTTGCCTTTCTGGACATTTGAGATCAATGGAGTCCTACAGTTTGTAGAATTTTGGGTTTGGCTTCTTTCACTTGGCAGAATGTTTTCAAGGTTCATCCCCGTTGTGTCACGTATCAGTACTTTTTTTTTTTTTATTCCTGAGAGTTTGTGTTTTCCTAATAAAATTGTGTTCCTTTTCTTTTTAACGTTTTTCTTTCTTCAGAATCCCAAAATCCTTCTCCTAGACGAAGCAACCAGGTGAGGATATCTTAATCATATGTATGATTGTATAAGCCACATCCTTCCTTTCCCAAATATGACTCCTTACTTCAAAGCGATACAGCTGAAAAATGCCGTTTTCCCCCCTTCCACTTTAAAGTGCCCGAGTGTGACTTAACGAGGCCAGTGGACAGGCTGAGTCGTAAGTTGAGCGTTCTAGTCTCAACCTAGACACGTTTGTGATGAGCCCCGAGTCACTCTACTCAGCAGCGGTCCCGCAAGTTGTGTGGAAATCAAGGGTTCCGAGCTTCCTTTGTAGTATCTTTACGCTATAAGAAGTAGATAGTAAACCCAAGAGGTTGTCATTTTGATCGCAGTGAAAATTCACTGCCGGTTCAGGACAGCTGTGTGTGCAACAGGAAGCACGTAAATACGCAGTATGGGTGGCACTGACAGCTTTGCTTTCTCATGTGGGTTTCCTGTTTAAGTGCCCTGGATGCTGAAAACGAGTACCTTGTGCAAGAAGCTCTAGACCGACTCATGGAAGGTAGGACGGTGTTGATTATTGCCCACCGTCTGTCCACCATTAAGAATGCGAATACGGTGGCTGTTCTTGACCAAGGAAAGATCACAGAACGTGGGAGACATGAAGAACTTCTTTCAAAACCCAACGGGATATACAGAAGATTAATGAACAAGCAAAGTTGAGTCCGCATAAAGAAGTAGTTACCGATGAAGTGAACGCGAGAGACTTTAGGGCGAAACATGGTCACAGGAATAAACGAACTTAGAGAGGATGTGAAATCTGGGAGTCACGCTGCAAGTTATCTTAAGTATGCCTGTTTTTTCCCAGGGTGGGTAAAATATTGTTTTGAGATGCACCTGTTCTCAAGACCTTTTTATTCAGAGTTTTAATCACGGTAACTTTCTAAATGTCTCTAGCACTGAGATTATTTTCAGGTGTTTTACTTTCTTTTATCTTGGAATACTTTAGTTAATATAACGTGGCACCTCATTTGTTTTTTCTTACCTGCCATTACAGATTGAAACTATTGTCACATGACAATTTTTAAAAGGGGATTTTAAATAAAAGGCTTAATTATTTTAGGTGAGTTTTCCAATCACTGTGTAATCCTCTCGGTAGTATTCTACCTCCTTTGTGTCTAATTTTACTAGAAGATGAAAATCTTCCCTTTTTTTTTTAATTCTGGTAATCTCATGAAGTGAACCTCACATACAGACCTACAGAAATCATAAACATCACATGACAAGATGGGAACGTTTACATTCCATAATTCCTGTATTTTCAGAGGTATGAGAGTTTAGGAATATGTGTCCCTCTGGGATGAGACTGTTTGAATGTGTGTAGCTTTCAAAATCCTTAGCACGCGAAAGCCTGATGAGTTTTAAAAAGGGTTAAGAAGCCCATCCTTTGAATAAGAAAACTTCTGTTTTCATTATTCACGCATTTGTTACTGTGGGAAGTGAGGCATGAACTGCCAGGTATTATTAAGAGGTAAAAATGAATTCTACATTGAAGTTACCCAAAGGCATGTATTTTGACAATTATCTTTAAAAAATGTATAATTCCTAACCAAATGTTACTTTTCATCAGTTAAATACATTTGAAATTTCACTCAATGAGGCAAAAACCTAAATAATTTTCAACCTTAAAACATTTGAAAAAAGCTTAGTTCTTTCTATTCTGTACAACGTCATGAAACGTTAAGAACTTGTCACTCTTCTAAAAAGAGGACAATAGTCATTTTTATTTATGGTTATAGTTTTATGCACCCAAATGCCTTGGAACTCATAAAGCAATGCTGAGAGCTGTTAGATTTGCCATATTTCAAACCAGTGCTGTTAATTTGCTGTTGCCTCAAGAAAAAGTGGGTTGTTTTTACATTGACGATGCCAGAATCTAAGAAATAACTATGTTGATGTCATGAAAATAGAGGTTTTCCCTTGTTCTACATATTTATTAGTTCACTGATTATACTGGAAGGAGAGATCACTATTTCATGATAAGCAGAGTGTTAGATTTCATTCTACATAAAGGAGTTTATTATTGAATAAAGTGAACTCAGTGAATGAACGAACTCCATGTTCTTTGAATTAGGAAGCAGTACATCTGTGACAATCATTTTCACCACCTTTACTTGCATTCTTTATACAATTTGCTGTTATGGTGTGGTTCTCAGAAAGCAGACAAAACACAACGACAAGGGTGGATCTCTTTGTGCCATAGAAGTATTGACAAAATTGAATTTCATCATTACATTTTATTCTCTAACACAAAAATGTTCAATTGTGTCTTTAGGGAACATTTTATATCCTGGATTAAAATTTATAGTGAACTTTATCTGCATCTGTCACTTCTTATAGAACTTTATTACATTCAGTGTCTCACTAGAATTTGGCTTTGGAGATTCAGAAATAAGGAAAAAACTGACATTACAAATTAAGTAGTAATTACAAGTTCCCTTCATTTCCTCCTTACCTAAGATTGTTACTGTCTTTTTTATTTTCTATTTATAAACTGTTAGAAGGTGAGGGAGGGATAGTAAAGTATCCCCCAAACTGAGACAGCATTGAAAGACTGGAAAACGAAGCAGGTGACTCCATTCAGTTTACACACGGTTTTATTCAAGGTAACTTACTGATGGGAGTTCGGGCGGACGACCATCCAGGCAGCTGCACAAATATTCTCCGCAGAGTTGAGACCTTAGTCTAGAGATTTTATAGGGCGCTATAGGGAGATCAAAGGGCTTGCATGCACCTGACCGCGAACCTGTAATTAGATCTCGTGGCACCATCCAGGCATCGCGCAGGGGAAAGACTATGTTATCTCTACAAGATTTATGGGAGGCCAAAGCAAGCCTCCGTCCCTCCCAGCCTTGGCGGTCATTTCTAAGGTATGTATGTTAATCTTCAAGGGGCCCGGAACACAAGGGAGGTCATGGAGCAAACGTGGACAAGATGGAGGGCTAAAGGTGGAATCAGTATTGTCCGTAGTCCCACAGAAACATTGTAATTAGTTGCTTCCGTGCAAGAAATAAGTATCCCCTGCCCCTACCACGGACAAGGAACTGTGCTATGGAGTGGACAGATTAGCACCTGCCCTCAAGGGGCTTCTGTTCAGAAGGAGGGATGAGGCAGATAAAAATTAATTACAAGAAGATAGCTAAATATCACAGAGGTGTCGCTGCCCTTACCGTGGTTCCTACCACTTTGTTTCCTGAGTGTTTGCACGAGTTACCACGTTTGATACTTTGACGGTCCTATAATTTAAATAAATACCTATCATCCCCTTTTCACAGAAGAGGAAATAAGAATAGGCAAGTTGTAATTCATTCAGCGTTGATGCCGTATACAAGAAAAAATTAGAGAAATAGCCGGATCATGGCGGGGGGGGGAAACCTTCAATATCATGCTGAAAATCTTAGTTTTCATCCTACATGTATGGAGAGCCATTGAAGGATGTGTATATTCATAGGGGCAATTTAGAAAATAAGCAAAAAAAGGACATTTTAATCACCTGAAATTTTACACGTGAAGATAAAATTTCACGTTAATGAGCTTAACATTTTATTGTCCGCCCTCCCAGGCTCATCTCTATGTGCAAGGCCTTCTCTGACCACGGACCTGACTGCTTCTCAGGGAATAATCACAAGCTAAATAAACCATTATAGGCTAAACCCTTGCAAATACAGTTTTATAAATTAGGGCTCTATTTTGGGAAATCCATTTTATTCCATAAAAATGCCAAAGTGGCTAGAAAATAAAACAAACGTAAATGTTATAAAACATTAAGTATATTAATGAAAGGAGTATAGGACAACTACCTTGTAAATGTTCCTTTGGGGGTGTTCTCCGTGATTTATACATCTGAGGCATCATGGTAATCTATTCATTCAACTCATTCGAGAAACATTGATCATCCTCTATTTTGTTAGGTCCTATGCTAATAAAGGACCAGTGCCTCCCTCCTGAAACTAACCTGTGGGTCACCAAAGTGCAGCCTGCTGCCTGATTTGTAAGGCCTGCAAGCTAAGGATGGTTTTTACAGTTTTAAGTGGTTTTTAAAAAATCAAAAGAAAAATATCTCATAACACATCAAAGTTCTCTGAAGTTCAAACTTCGGTGTCCATAAACAGAGTTTTATTGGACCACAGCCAACTTGTGAGCAGTTGCAACAGACCGTACGGCCTGCAAGCAGGTGCTCTCTGGCCCTTGACAGCTTGCTGACTGCAGAACTAATGGAAACAATATGCGTGCTTCCCCGCTCGAAGGACTTTGAAAGCTGCAACGAAATTTAGCATTATCTCAAAAAGTTCCACTGGCATTAGAGGGCAATTGAATGAATACCTTGGACACTGGCTGGGGCACGGATGATTTCCATGATGAGTTCTCCATTGTTTCCCTGCCTTTCCATTTTAATATTATCACCATTATGTTGGTGATAATGGAAGTCTAACAATTCCGCCACAGTCACAGGATGTAGTTCTGGCTACTATCCTCTTGTTCATTGCAACTATCCTATTGTTCATTGTGATTACTACCACATAAATCAAAGTTTGGTCTTAACTGAAAGGGCAGTACTTTAGGAAGGGCGTACAGAAGGGAGGCACGTGTTGAGGTTGAGCATCTCACACTTGTACTTACATGTCTATACTTAGGAGGTACTTTATTTCAGTTTAAAAAAAATGGGCTCATATTGGACATACTATTTTTTGACCAATCTGCTTTTTAAAATTTGATATTTTCCTATATCCTTTAAGTATTCATTACACATATCTACATGTAGTCTTTTTAACCATATAGAATTCTATAATGCGAATATACTATAAATCTATCATCGGGTATCCTTCTATATTCCTTGCTATTATAAACAATACTATCTTTGTTATGATTTGTTTTGTTCAGATAAACTTCTAAAACTTCAGATAAATTTCTAATTGCCAAGTTTAAGGAGCACATACAAGTTATAAGGCTTTTTGATAGACTGTCTGCTTAAAAGACTGTACTAACTTATAAAAATCTCACCAGAAGTGTATACATCGGCGCCTCTTCCCCCCGCAGCCTTTCAACATGAGCTCTTTCCATTTTTTAAAACCTTCCAGCTAATTCAACTGACAACTAATACTGGTGGGTGGTTTGATTTACATTTCTTAATAATTACTAGTGAAGTTGAAGACCTTTTCATTGTTTTTGGTCATTTGTAGTCTTTGAGTTAATGCTAGCTCGTGCCCTTCGTACATTTCCATCTTTTCCTATTGGGGTAGCTTGCTTTCTCTTACTGATTTTCTTTAAGGAGTATTATTTATTGGAAATGCTGGTTTTCAGCTTGTTTGCCCTCACTATGTTTGTGTTTTTTGACATCCACAAATATAGTCATATCTATATTATCTAATTCTCACAAGTGAGTACTATTCGTAATCTAATAAAGGCTCAGAAAGGTGACACAGATAGCAAATAGCAGAGGTGAGACTTGAAGCAAGTCCCATTTGATTCGAGTCTATGCACTCAATTACTACACCAGTCGTTATCAAAATGTCCCCAGACAGCAGCATCACCAACACCTGGAAACTTGTTAGAAATGTAAACACGCAAGCCTTAGCCCAGACCTAGGACTCAGACGCTGTGGGTGGGCAGCAATGCGGCTTAACAAGCCCTCCAGGTGATGAAGCACCCTTGAGTGTGAGAGCCACCGCACTACGCTATCCCCTTCTTTTTGATTTCCCCGTATGAGAGACTATACTATTTAAAATGAGGCCCAAAGTAAGGAAATGAATTTTTTTTTCGTTAGGAAATGGCAGCCACTAGGAAAATGTCGCATCCTCGGTGGTGATAAAGAAGCACTCCGCTGCCCCAAGGCATAGTCCCGAGTATCTACTGTTTCACTCGCGGTCCCCACCATACACTGCGGGAGGCTGACATCCATGGACTGTACTCAGGAGCCACAGTGTACCAGCCTGTTGCAGTGGCGGGAAGTGTGAAGAATGACTCTAGGGTAGCGCTCTTATTTTTGACTTGGGTGATCGGCCGATTTCACCAAGTAGGGCAGAGGTGGTAGGAGAGGGGTCCAAAAGGAAAACAAGAATTTAGCAGGTGTATTGTGAGGAGTCTGCAGGACATGCAGGGCAAAGTGTTAGGAGCCCGCAGTTTTTGACCAAGATCCGGGATAGAGGTGGACTTGGGGTGTTACTAGCGTGGATGAGACAGTGCGGGGCTGAATGGGGAATGACAAACCTAGAGACCAACAAATACAACGCTAAGAGTGAAACCAGTGACAGCTTTTCGGTTTTTCTCCCTTCTCAGCGACGGACACTTTCCAGTTCCCCAAGAGGCTCAGAAAAGACCAGCGTGCAGAGAGGCTTTGCCTTCAGGCTGCTAGCCGGCCAGCCCCACCCACCGGAGTCGAGAAGGGCACCTGGCTTTCCAGTTTCACTTCTCCGGAGGCTAGAGACACCCGCCAGTTGCCTAGAACCCTCCACACTAGTGACCTCTGTGATCACGCCTCGCGGCGGGACACTACCCTCTGACGTCATTACGGCGCGCCCCCTTCCAAACCGCCCCCACCACGCCCGGCGCCTCGGCGCGGCCCTTTGACGTCTGACCGCGCGCTCTCCCCCGCCACCTCGACCACGCCCCGCGGCTCGGCGCCGTGCTTTTACGTCATCAGCGCGCGCCCTCCCTCTCCCGGGTGTTCAAGCCCCGCGCGCGAGCCGAGTTTCAGCCCCACAGGCGGATTATCTGTCGCCTCTCCTTTCCGTCATGTTCCCGGCCGTCTCCTCTCCGCGGACACCGGGGCCCGGGACTCGAAGGGGCCCGCTGGCCGGAGTCGGGCCGGGCTCCACGCCCCGGGCGACAAGCAGGAAAGGTCTATCCCTGGGGTCTGCAGTCAGCTCCCCGGCGCTCTTTTCGCCGGTCGGCCGGCGTAGCTCGCTGAGCTCGCGGTAGGTGATCGTCCCCGGTTGGGTCTGGTGAACAATAGGCTTACGGGCTTCAGTGGACCTGATGGGGTAGTGTCTCCAGACGCCTTCGGAACGCGGAGGAGGGGGCGGGGAGGTAATGCCAAGGCTGGGGGAACTAGACCATCGCCATCTTTGCGAGTAGTTACTTCAGCCTCAGTTTAATTCATCTCTTAAGCCTTCAGTTTGCACTTTTCATGGAATTACCTCTGTGTAGAAGTGAACAAATTGGATTTCAGTCGGTGGTGACCTGCCTCCTTACTACCCCCGTCTTCCATTGTAAGTGAGTCATGATTCATTTGGTGAAATGGCAATAATAGGCGACCTGAGCCTGCTTCTCTTAAGGCCAAATGAATCGACGACGGTGGGAATGAGGATCTCCAATTCTGGAAAGTCATGTTATGCCTAACATAGTTACTGCTATTAATATCTGCTGACTGATAATTACATGACTTTTAGCAAGAGAAGTTATCTTTGCAGCTAAATTAATAGGGGAAAGTCTTTCCTAGCAGTGAGATAAGAATAGTAGTTTTGCTCCCAAATAAAAGTGTGGCACATCAGTCCACATCATTCCTTAAACCATACTCTGCATCCCCCTTTCATAATTAATCTAGAACTTTAGAAGGTAACATGTTTCTGAGTAGTTTCCTCCGAATTCATCTACGAAAAAAGAATTTTCCTTTGCAAGAAAAGTGTAATATTGGGTCTTGAGCTTATAGTTAAAATTTATCTATAGATACTTGCAATACTTTAAAGGAGAAATGGTCTTTAATTTTTTTAAGTTTATTTTACTTACTTTGAGAGAGAGTGTGCACAGGAGGGACAGAGAGAGAGAGAATCCCAAGGCTCCACACTGTCATCTCGGAGCCCGATGTGGGGCTCAAACTCACCAACCATGAGATCATGACCTGAGCAGAAAAGAGGATTCGGTTGTTTAACCCACTGAGCCACCCTGGTGCTCCAAGGAGACATGATTTTTAAAAAAAAAAAATTTTTTTTTAACGTTTATTCATTTTTGAGACAGAGAGAGACAGAACATGAACGGGTTAGGGTCAGAGAGAGAGAGGGAGACACAGAATCTGAAACAGGTTCCAGGCTCTGAGCGGTCAGCACAGAGCCCGATGCTGGGCTTGAACTCACGGACCGTGAGATCATGACCTGAGCCGAAATCGGACGCTTAACCGACTGAGCCACCCAGGCGCCCGGAGACATGATTTTTAAAGAATTCACTGCATCTTTGACTTTTACATCTCGAAAGTGCTCTTCAAAGTGGTGATCTTGTCAGTGTTTTTTTTTTTACTACCTTTGAGAAAAGTAAAGCTGTACTTTATTTAATGCGTTTTGTTTCAAATCTCTTTTTACTTTCCAGTGATCATTTAAAGAAAAATCTTTGTTGTAATACTCTCAAGAAACAAAGCTCACTTAATACTCATGTTAAGAGATGGAATAAATTTTATACTGGTAACTTTACATTATTTTTTGAATGTTGACAAGGTGAAAAGATCTAATTTCTACACTGTATCTGCTCTTAAAGAACACGTAACAGCAGATACTCATGACCCTATTTAATTTCTTAGTTATAGAAATTTGGTAGATTTCATGTAATCCTAGAGCTGATGAGGGCCAAATGGGTGAAGGGAAGTGAGAGGTACAGGCTTCCAGTTAGGAAATGGGTAAATAATGGTGATGAAAAGTACAGCCTAGGGAATATAGTCAACAGTACTGTAATAGGGTTGCGTGGTGACAGATGGTAACTGTCCTTGTGAGCATAGCATAGAGTTTCGAATCACCATGTTGTACATCTGAAACTAAAGTAACGTTGTGTGTCAGTTATACTTCAATTAAAAAAATTCTAGGGGCACCTGGGTGGCTCAGGTGGTTAAGCATCCGACTTCGGCTCAGGTCACGATGTCATGGTCTGTGAGTTCAAGCCCTGCGTCAGGCTCTGTGCTGACAGCTCGGAGCTTGGAGCCTGCTTTGGATTCTTTGTCTCCCTCTCTCCCTGCCCTCCCCCACTTGTGCTCTGCCTCTCTCTCTCTCTCTCTCTCTCAAAAATAAATAAACATTAAAAAAAAAAATTCCAGAGCTGATGAGAGCTAAAAGATAATCTAATCCAATGTTTGTAAAACTTTTTGGCCACAGTGTAGGATAAATTCTAGTTTATATTCTATTTTATTTTTCAGAAATGTTAATTGAGACCCTCACAATGACCCACAATTTGGAAAATGCTGATCTAGTCCAACCTTTGTATTACATAGTGAAGGATACAGTTATATAAAGAGTTTAAGTGAACGGAGCACACATCTGATTACTAGAGCATAAGAGTCAGAAGCCAAATTTTCCTATATCCTGTCAGTCTTTTTTTAATGTAAAATATATTTACACAGTACACATGAGCCAGAGTTTCCTTTTACTGCTACAGCTCATTTTTTTTCTTGTTTATCAAAGATCTTTTCTTTATATGAAAATAGTACATAAAAGTAAGCATAACGGAAAATTTTAAATATGATGCAAGTTGTATGGTCTCTTTTCTTTAGAGGAACACCTACACGAATACTGCCACACCACTGTGTAACTGAGTCTATGAACTATGATGTGAAAACATTTGGATCTTCTCTCCCTGTTAAAGTAATGGAAGCCCTAACATTGGCTGAAGGTGAGTGTCATTTCCATTTGCCTATATTAGCAATTCAAAATGAAGCCTGTCCCCGGGTCCGAGATTGAAATTTGTGCTTTTTCTGGTATACCTTCACTTAAATGGGGTAGAAACAGGTAACATTTGGTTTTCCATGAATTGCAAAATATAATAATTTGAGAAGCAGAATGAGTTCATTTTTAGCACAGATTACTTCTTCAATGGCCGTAAACACTGCATATGCAAAACTCAGTCCAATTTCAAAATTTGATTGCGAGTGTGAAGCTTAGCTTAAAAGACCACTCCGTCATGTTATGAGTATGGGTATAATAACGTTATTATAAGATCAAGTCTTACCTCCATTTCTGGATCCTTTGTAGTATCCCAGAGGCTATATGTACACATTTATGTTATCAGTGTAAAGTACCTTCAGAAGATTCTGTTGGCAGAGAATTGGAGTGGGAGTTTGGAAGATGCAGTCACGCAAGCGTCAGAAAGGCAACAGTAAGGATAAGGGGTTGGGTGACTGGCAGAACAAAGTTCACAGCATCCTCCATGATCTGCCCAAGTCATTTTTATTTATGATTCAATTCTAGATTTCTATGATTTTGTTGGAACGTTGTTTTTCAAACTGTAGGTAGTGACTGAAATCAGTTTAGTGGTTCATGGCCAGCACTTAAAAAAATTGAAAGCAAAACATCAGAGTGCATTTTATGTCATAATGTTACATAAGTTTTGTGTGTTTTACTTAAATTACGTGTGAACGCATCATGATATAAAATATATTTCATATTGTGAATGATGGTCAGATAAGTTTAAAGTACTCCATTCTAGAAGCAATATTTCTCATCAACTTGAACTACGTATCTTGCCTGTGAGTCCTTGGGAACTCAGGTACAGAGGTTTTCAGACAACTAAACTTCCACTGTAACCTCCATCATGTACTTTTCTTGTTTTAATTATATATAGCATGTATTATATTTTTCTTTAGTCCTCTAAAAATTTCAGCTCAAATAGTTTTTAAGCCTTTTAACATACTCCTGGTTCATGCCACCAGACTGTTTATAACAAATAGTACACAGCCTCAGAGGAGAGAGTCCCTCAAAATCAGGATGTGTAAACTTAAGGGTGTGTAAACTTGAAGAACTTTTCCGAATATGGAAACCTACCAAGTGCTGTGTGTTAACTCAGGGACCTCACAGGTTTACCAGTAGAGTATTTGGAGCTGCTATATTGCTTTCAGGAAATGAAAATATTGAACAGATATTCTAATTCAGCAAAAGCCCACACTTAGCCTAGGCATGATTTAGTATTTTACCTTGTAGATTATTGATGCCTTTTATTTTGCCCTTCTACCCTGCTTTAGGCAAAGAGCAGAGCTCAAATTAATTAAGTTTCCAGGGCTAACACACTTAACTGAGGTTTACCACCACCAGTATGACAGCAATATACTAATTTAGTTTTGTCACTTACTATGGAATGCAACCCTTGATGTCTACGTATAATGAAGTGATTTATCAAACTTTTAAAGAAGGTATTTGAAACTCATGTTCTTTTGAAGGAATAATTTTTTCTTGAAATTCTTTATATATTTAATGAGAGAGATTATTATTTGCATTGCTGTATCAAAATAAAATTATGAATGTTACTAAATATTGTAGAAAGTAAGATACTTGTTTATGGCCAATATTAAAAGATAGTAAACCTAAGGCCAAAATATACCTTTGCCTTCAGATACATTTCTTAAAGTGGTTATCAAAGTTAAATGGCTCTCTTGTTTCGGATATTAATAACTCTAACTCTTGAATTACTCAAGGGCATTTTTTTGATATGAATGAATCTTTTTTATCTGTGGTAATTACTTTTTTTTTTAATAAAGAATGTATCCATAAAGAAGATCTTGGTATAAGGAATTTTAACAGTTTTTCTTTTCTGTTTCTTTTTTTTTTTGTTATAGTTTTTCTTACTCGTTCTTTGAGGTTAAATATGTAAGTTATGTACTTTTTTTTTTTAGTTGATGATCAGCTGACTGTTCACATAGATGAAGGTGGATGGGCTTGTCTGGTCTGCAAAGAGAAACTCATTATTTGGAAGATTGCTCTGTCACCTATTACTAAGGTAATGGCTCTTGAGAGAGCTAGAAGGAGAAGAGGAAAGGATTGCCAGTTGGCTCTTAATTTTTACTCTAAATTTTTAGAGTTGTTGGAGGACACGATCTGAATTTACTCATTAGATTTGCATTTTCGTAGTGGTATGAATTACAGAGCATACATTCACATTTTTATGTTGGGAAAAAAAGTTGCTCCCCTTTCATAATTTTAAATAGGATCCGTGTTATTAAAATTTTTAGTGAGTGTTATGAATGCCATACCGGTCTGCCTAATGAAGTTTAAGAATAAATGCTGCCCACATTAGCTAATGAACTGAGCTTATTTCTTTTTTTAATTTTTTTCTTTTGAGAGAGAGAGTGAGGGAGAATCTTAAGCAGGCTCCATGCTGAGTGCTGAGCTCAATCCCACGTGATTGATGCTGGGCTCAGTCCCATGACCCTGGTGTCATGATCTGTGCTGATATCAAGAGTCGGATGCCTTGGGGCGCCTGGGTGGCGCAGTCGGTTAAGCGTCCGACTTCAGCCAGGTCACGATCTCGCGGTCCGTGAGTTCGAGCCCCACGTCGGGCTCTGGGCTGATGGCTCAGAGCCTGGAGCCTGCTTCCGATTCTGTGTCTCCCTCTCTCTCTGCGCCTCCCCCGTTCATGCTCTGTCTCTCTCTGTCCCAAAAATAAATAAACGTTGAAAAAAAAAAATTAAAAAAAAAAAAAAAAAAAGAGTCAGATGCCTAACTGACTGAGCCACCCAGGCGCCCCTGAGGTTATATATTTCTAAGATAGGACTATGATTCACTGAATCTACTGAATGGTGTTTAATGGGAAAAAAATGATGCCAATTTTAGCAATCGCTAGTTTAACTTTCAGTTGTCGGTTTCTCACATGGGGTTATCATTTGCGTTTCTAGGAACTTATCCTCAGCAACCTATTTTCCTGTCTGTTCCAGATGAGGCATACTCTCTTGCAACCACTCACTGGTCACTGTTACTGGGCCATTGTTCTGTTGGACCTGGGGATTCTTGCTTACTTAAACTCTTCATGTCTGCTGGCCTCTGTACTTCTGCCTAGAAGATAGTATTTGTAGTTAAGAGCATAGGTGAGGGAAAGTTCTTGGGGCCATGAAGAGTTAGCAGAAGGAGCCTGATAATTTGGCTGAGGCTAAGAAATATTTTCTAGACACCTTGGTATAATTAATTGCTCTGTAGTCATGCTGATTTTAGATGTCAAATAAATCAAGACTAGACTGGGAAAATTCCATAGGAAGCCTGCATACTTCTTTAAGGGAAGTATGACTTCTCTTAAGTCTTGCAGACTTTTTTTAGTCTAGAAAGATACTGGGCTAGTTGATGTTCAGAGTCTGGTCTAGCTCTTAAGTTTTTCTGATTCTATATCTCTTAAAATATTTTGTTGTAAAATGACTGAAGGGCCTGATGAAAACCTGATCAAAAAGATGTGAGAAAAAAGTACGTTTGTAGAATGGTATTTCCAGCAATGACTCAGATTCTGAAATGTACAGGGAAGGGAAATCGTGAAGTCGGGGTGCATATGCAAAGAATCGGATTTGATGTGAAAGATTTTTTTTTTGTTTGGGTTTGTTCTTTAGTTATCTGTTTGCAAAGAGCTTCAGCTGCCACCAAGTGACTTCCACTGGAGTGCTGACTTGGTGGCTCTCTCTTATTCTGCTACCTCAGGTGAAGCACATTCTACTCAGGTAGGTGACTTAAATGCTTGATGTGTGTGTGTGTGTATTTTTTTTTTTTTAATTTAAATAAGGGAAGTTGTAACATTGGAGGAATTCTCCAATCAACATTATCCAAGTTGATTCAGTGACATAACTGTAAAGCTACAGGAATCAAGATACTAGTATTGGCAAAGAGGTAGACACCTAAGGGCAACTGAACGGAATAGGGAGTGCAGATACAGATCAACAAAGAGGTGCCTCTTTGGTCTTTAACAGAGCTGCAGTAGCAATTCAGTGAAGTCAGGGTAGTCTTTGCAGTAAATGGTGCTGGGACCATTGGGCATCCTTATGCAAAAAACAAAACAAAAAAACACCTCATACCGTATACAAAGGTTAACTCAAAATGGATCATAGGTCTAGATGTAAAATGTTTAGAAGAAAACAGGAGAAAATCATCATGACGTGGCGTTAGACAAAGAGTTTTGGGAAATCACCGAAAGCATGATTCATAAAAGAAAAAAATAGATGTCGGACTTCATCAAAATTAGAAACTTGGTGTCAGAGACACTGACAAGAAAATGAAGAGACAAGCTACAGACTGGGAGAGAATCTTTCCAAGTTATATATCCAACAGAGGACTTATATCTAGAATGTAAAACAAACTCTGAA
This sequence comes from Lynx rufus, assembly GCF_022079265.1. NCBI lineage: Eukaryota > Metazoa > Chordata > Mammalia > Carnivora > Felidae > Lynx > Lynx rufus. The sequence continues at coordinate 18,561,002 of NW_025814840.1, forward strand.
AGCTTAATAAGAAAACAAACAACCCAATTTAAAAACAGGGCACAGGACTTGAACAGACACTTTATCAAAGAGGATGTAAGGATGTCACAGAGATGTTCACGTCATTAGTCATTAGAGAAATGCAAATCAAAACTAGAGTGAGGTATCACAGTACTACCTATTACAGTGGCTGAAATACAAAGTACTTGAACTGGCAAGTGCTGACAAGGATGTAGAGCAACTGGAAATTGTACATTGCTGGTGGGAATGCAAAATGGTACAGCTACTTGACTTTCACTTTCTAGTAGTTAAAATACACTTGCTGTTTTGACCCAACAATTCCATTCTTGGCTGTTTACCTCAGAGAAATTAAAACTTACGTTTACACGAAAAACAGTACATGAATGTTACAGTATTCATATCACATTATTTATGATAGCCAAAGGTGGAAACAACCCAAATGTCCTTTAGCGAGTGAATGAATAAACGAATGGTTTCATCCATAGAATGGAATAGTACTCAGCAGTAAAAAGGAATGAACTCTTGATACAAGTGACAACCTGGATGTATCTCAGAGACATGCTGAGTGAGATCAACTAGTGCTTAAAGGTTACATTCTGTATGGTTTCATTTGCTGGACATTCTCAGAAAGATGAAACTATGATGATGGAAATAGTGGTTGCCAGGGTTAGGATAGGGGAAAGGTCTGATCATAAAGGGATAGATAGCACTAGGGAGTTTTGGGTGTTAATGGAACTGTGCTGTATTCTTATTGTGGTGGTAGTTATGTGGATCTTTGCGTGTGTTAAAATTTATAGAACTGCACAACAAAAGGAAAAGAAAGTCAATTTTATAGTGTGATAATTTTTAAAATACAAAAAAAGAGGTGGTTTTTTTCCCCCTAATTTCTATTAAATAATAAATTGCCCTGTTTTCTTTTTATCAGTGTCACCAAATTGCTAGCTTTAGGGTCCTTCTTTTTACTGTGATTGCTGAGTGTTATGATCTTGTTTCAAGGCTGTGGCTGTCATGGTTGCCACCAGAGAAGGATCCATCCGCTATTGGCCAAGCCTTGCCAGTGAAGACATCTACACAGAGACCTTCGTGGATTTAGGAGGTGATAAGACTTACAGTTTCCTAACAGCAGTGCAGGTATACAATAGATATTCTTTTATATGTATTGGAAAGCTGTAATTTGACTTGGAAGTGAGATGTGAACAACTAAAAATACAGGGTTTTGAATAGACCATTCAGGCCAGAGAGGAATTCAGGAGCCAAGAGAAGAATGTAAGGGTCTAGGATTTGAACAGTTGGACAAAGGAAGGCCCTTCTCCTAGGACTCTGAAATACCAGTATCAGATAGTAGCCAGCGGTATTCATTTCTTTCAGAAATATTTTCTGATGGTGACTTTGAAGCCCTTAGACGTTATGGAGTCTGGTTTGCTAAAATACACTCTGTAGGTCGACCAAAGAATAAAATGTGGTACTTGATTTGTTGAACCTGTAATGTGATGAACCTGTAATTTAAAAATCAGAATTCAGACACTCAATGAAAAAAACAGAATTGCAACTGAAGGTTTCCTATGTAGAATTAGTAGTATTATGTGAATGGATTCATAAGTAAATCATTTTCATAAAGTTTTCTTTTTTTATTCTTTTAAGTCTGTTTTAAGGGAGATGCTAGATCATTTATCTCTGTATCAAAGCATTTTTTGTTAATGTTCTTCATCTTAGTTATAGAAGCTTACTTAACGAATTTCACAATATTTGTTCATAGGGAGAAAGTTTTATTTTGTCCTCATCGGGAAGCCAGCTGATTCGACTGATACCTGAAAGTTTAGGAAAGATTCATCAACATATCCTGCCTCAAGGACAAGGCATGCTTTCAGGAATTGGTCGGAAGGTTTCTTCTCTTTTGGGAATTTTGTCTCCAAGTACTGATCTCATCGTAAGTTGATGAAATGACGTTTTATGAGCCTGTTTCTTCATGAAATCATTAAGTTGGAAGTTTCCTATGAAGTTGATATTGCCTCCGTATGAACACTAGTGTATATGAAATAAAACCTTTGATCTTTTCAATGATGCATATTTATTGTGATCAAATGAGATGCCATACTAACCCTCTCACACTGTGTAACTGTAATATTCTTAAATAAATCATATGGATTCTTTTGAATCTTCGAATTAAAACTGTTTTGTAAAATTATAAATGTGCTTAAGGACCAGTTTTGCTTTTTAGACTTAACCAAAAGTGTGTTCACTCCCATTACTGCAGCTGTTTGTGTGGATGCCTCAAATCTGGGTCTGTTGGTTGGGCTTGTGCCTCAGGCTCTGGACTAGTGAAGGGAGGCGGATGGGAGCTCACACTTATGGAGCATGTACCCTCTGCTGGGTGCTCTGTATTCGTTATCTCAAGTAACAGTTACAATCACCTATGAGGTAGAGAGCTTTCTCCCCAGTTTGCCAATGAGAATACGGCCTCAGGGATGTCATGTAAACTGCCTGAGGTTATGGAATGACTCCGTGCCCAGGCACGTTAGAATGGAAAGCACATTTTCTTTCTACTGTGCTCTTTCCTTCTAATTTCAGGTTGCTCTCATCATCTGCTTTCTTGATGCTCTTTGAACCTAAAACCTGACCTGTCTGAAAACAAATGGCCCATATTCCTTTTTCTCTCCCATTTTCTACACCAAAAGTGTATATAAAACTTACTTCTCTTTTGACCTGTTTATTTCTGTCCATGACCCTGTTTTTTCAGTGACCCAGGTATAAACCTTGATTGTGTGTGTGTGTGTGTGTGTCTCTGTCTCCTTCTTACTTACCAGATACTGTAGATTTGATTTCTGTCATGTCTCATTTTCATCCCTGTCTTCTGCTTCCATTGTTATGCCCTAATCTATACTCTTGATAAATTTCCCCTAAGCTCTTGGTGCCAGTTCCATTCACTCACCGTCAGCCTCCTTACCTATTAGTGGCCAGAATCATGGTGACAAGAGAAACGGAGAAAATTAGGGCTTCAGCTCAAAACAGCCGTGTGCCCACCTTAAAAAAAAAAACAAAACACGTACTTCATAACCAAGTGTATACTTGAAAAGGCAAAATAATCTGCCTACATGTAACTAACTATACACATCCCTGCCACATTCACTTTCCTGTAACACAGCTCTTGAGTTCAAAAGCCATTGAGAATATCTCCCTTGCTTACTAGGTTTACAAACTCATATTCCCGACTCTCTGCCATGTGTCCCTCATGTTTCATTTGAGCATTATTTCTACTTGTAACATTGAGCATTATTTCCAATGTAACAGGACTACTGGTTGCTCTTTGAAAGACCTTATAACTTTCCTAACTCCCAACTGTGCTCTTTGTGGGCTGTCTGCTTTTATATTTCTGCCTATGAAAATCTGACCTGGCTTTCAAGGTCCATTTTAGGATCACTCCTTTCTTTGAATCCTAAATGAGGAATTCTGCTAAGATTACTAATAGAATACTCACAAAATATATAAAATTTAGATTTCAGAAAAATAGTTCATTAACATTAGAACTAAAAAAAATATCTATAAACTTAACCTTTTTCTTCTCTCCATACAGCTTTCAAGTGTCCTTTGGGATAGAGACAGAGCAAGTTTTTATAGCCTGACAAGTTCAAACATCGGTAAATGGGAATTAGATGATTCTTCAGAAAAACAAGCACATAGTTGGGATATAAACAGAGCTCTGAAGGAAAACATTACTGATGCTATTTGGGTAAGGAACAATAATATTCATTTCTGTAATTCACATTTATGGTTATATGAGAATGCTAGTTTCTCTCATTATTTAGATGACATTGCAATGCACTGTTTTTAGCCATCAGATAAACAGAGAGGGCGCATTCAATCTCTAGAAATGGTGGAACTCACTGATTTACCTAATAATTTTTAAAATGCATCCATTATTTTTATTTAATAACTATTTGAACCGTAGTTCAAATTATTTTAGTAGGTGCTGGGAATACAAAGTTGAAAAGAAATCCTTACACTCCAGGAACTTACGTTATTGATGTTTTCACATAGGGATCTGAGAGTAACTACGAAGCTATTAAAGAGGGGGTCAACATTCGGTACTTGGATTTGAAGCAGAACTGGTAAGCAGTTAGTTTGTCTCATAAAGAATATAGATTGTTGTTTGGGAAAATAATGTTTATTATAAAATGATGAGCAGTCTTGCTATTTGTTCTTCTAATGCTAATCCTTTCATACTGTTATACCTCACTCAATGATTTTATGTTCTTTATCTAGAGATGCTGGTTCATTTGACAAATGTAGGCAGTTCTCAGCCTTCAGCTGTGTGTTCTTATATTACTTGCCTGCCCTAGTTCAAGACTCATCTTTCCTGCTCTCATGGCTGGAGCTTCTCTTTCTTCGTGCTAAGAAATGCCCTCCCTGCTGCTGTGGGTGCTCCGTGCTGTCCTCCTTCTCTTCTCAGTGGAGATACCAGGCATACTTGTCCACATCTTTTGCTTTAGTAAGCCTGTGTTTGTGGCTGTATTGGAGAAAGGAAGGTGGGGTGAGGTTTTGTCTTGGCAATACACGTTAGAACTCAGAGTTTATAGTCCCGGTGAATTTCCTCTTAGAAACAAGGCTCTAAGTGGTGCTTAAGATCCCAGGTTAGTCTGATAAAGTTAATATATCCTGTCTTACTTAGTTTTAATACCAAAGGTCATATGGAACTTAAAAATCATTCGTAACATGGCTTCCATGAGAAAGTTCGTAATCAGTGCGAGTGTATGACTTGGAATCCTTCAAAACACAACTTACCAGAAGTTAAAGGCAGTTTTTATGTGTTTTAGGGTAATTTAATTTAGTAGAACAAATTCTTATTTCTTGGAAGGATATTATAGTTTTGCTGTATCATTTTTCTCTCTCAGGCTCTTGAGAATGTCAGTAAGATCCTTCTTTATAGTTTCTGAAAACCTTATATAAACTATTAAAGAGGTATAAACAATAGTATATACTGAATTCTCATGTATGGTTTAATTAAATATAGTTTATCTGTTTTCCTTTATCTTTACCAGACTTTCAGAGATTTAGAACTGCTGGTAGGACGCAACCCACATGGGCATACGATGCAGACATTTTTCCACATACACTTTTCAGAATGGAGACGTGGGCTGAAAACAGAAAAGAGAAACATACTTAGGAATTGCTGTACTGGGCCAAACCCCAAGCTCCTTTCCCCCATTTTTGTCATGCTAACAAGATGCTTGTGGGGTTTGCAAGACACGGCTCTTGTTCTCCTTCTGGACCCTCTAGTGATCCATATGGAGTGTCCGTGTCTGCATATGTTTCTTCACTTAAGAATAGTGTTTGTTGAGGCACCTGGGTGGCTCAGTCGGTTAAGTGTCTGACTTCGGCTCAGGTCATGATCTCACGGTTTGTGAGTTCGAGCCCCCTGTAGGGCTCTGTGCTGACAGCTCAGAGCCTGGAGCCTGCTTCGGATTCTGTGTGTCCCTCTCTCTGCCCCTCCCCCGCTCACGCTCTCTCTCTTTTTCTCTCTCAAAAATAAATAAAAACATCAAAAAAACTTAAAAAAAAAAAAAAAAGAATAGTGTTTGCCTTCCCAATGCTTATGGATGCTCCTTGATCTGTTGCTCATTTTGGCCAGGTTTGCAACCGAGGCTTATATTTTCAGTGAGCAGGCTTATAAGTTCTTTTACTAGATTATTACTGATACAACTCAGATTCATTTTATTTTATTTTATTTTATTTATTTTATTTTATTTTATTTTATTTTATTTTATTTTATTTATTTTATATTTTTTAAGCTAATTTATTTTTGAGAGAGAGGCACAAGTTGGGGAGGGGCAGAGAGAGAGGGAGACACAGAATCTGTAACAGGCTCCAGGCTCTGAGCTGTCAGCACAGAGCCCAGTGCGGCGCTCGAACTCACAAACCATGAGATCATGACCTGAGCCGAAGTCGGACCCTTAACTGATTGAGCCACCTAGGCTCCCCTCAGATAGCTTCATTTCATTCCATTCCATTCCATTCCATTCCATTCATTTTAATTTTTTTTTTAATGTTTATCTTTGAGAGAGAGAGAGAGAGAGACACAGAATGCGAGTGGGAGAGTAGCAGAGAGAGGGAGACACAGAATCAAAGCAGGCTCCAGGCCCTGAGCTGTCAGCCCAGAGCCCAACGTGGGGCTCAAACTCATGAACCGAACCACAAGATCATGATTTCAGCCAAAGTCGGATGCTTAACTGACTGAGCCACCTAGGCGCCCCTCAGATAGCTTCATTCTAGATATGAAGTTGGATTTTTTAAATCATAAATGTATTATGTATATACTCACATAAAAATTTGTTAAATTTTTGCTGGTTTGCAAAATTTTCATTATCTATTGTTCTGTCATCTCTACTACCTAAAACAGCTTCATGTTTTTTAGAATGTGACAGTGTTTTTCTAAAGATGTCAAACCTAGCCTAGCACCACTCTCTAAGGAATTCTGTTAGATGTGTCTCCATGACTCAGTGGGCGCTCCTTATCACTCGATGTAGTCTTTATTTTATTTTTATTTATTTATTTTTTAATGTTAATTTTTAGAGAGAAGGAGAGGTGGAGAGAGAGGGAAAGAGAGAATCCCAAGCAGGTTCCACACTGTCAGTGCAGAGCCCAACATGGGGCTCGAACTCACGAACTGTGAGATCATGACATGAGCAGAAACCAAGAGTTCGACACTTAACTGACTGAACCACTGAGGTGCCCTGATGCAGTCTTTAAAGTAACTTCAACGTAGAGTCTTATCGGTGTAACCAACTGTACCTCCGTCCTTGGTATTTTTAAGACTGCATTCTCCAGGAGCTCGCTCGGTTCCTTTTTCGTGTTGTGTTTTGGCAATACTTTTCATCTCTGTGACTTGTTTATCGTATAACTGAAAGTTTGTACTTCTTAGCCCGCTTTATTTCACCCATTCCCTCACCCACCTCCCTTCTGGGGAGTCTTCTTTTGTTTTTGTTCATTTGTTTTGTTTTTAAGATTCCACATGTAAGTGAAATTGTATGGTATTTGTCTTTCTGTGTCTGACTTATTTCACTTAGCATGATACCCTCTAGTTCCATTCATGTTGTCACAGATGGCAGGATCTCATTCTTTTTTATGGCTGGGTAATATTCCGTCTTCTTTATCCATTCATTTGTTAATGGGCACTGGGGTTGATTCCATATCTCAGCTGTTGTAAACAATGCTGAATTAAACATAGGGGTGGGGCGCCTAGGTGGCTCAGTCAGTTAAGCATCCGACTTTGGCTTAGGTCATGATCTCACGGTTCGTGGGTTCGAGCCCCACATCGGGCTCGCTGCTGTCAGCACAGAGCCCGCTTCAGATCCTTTGTCCTCCTTTCTCTCTGCCCCTCCCCTGCTTGCTCTCTCTCTCTCTCTGTCTCAAAGTAAAATAAACATAGGGGTGCATATATTTTTTGAATTAGGGTTTCGTTTTGTTTGGATAAATACGCAATAGTGGAATTATTGGATCATATAGTATTTCAATTTTTAATTTTTCAGGAAACTTCTATACTATTTTCCATAGTGGCTGCACCAGGTTTGCATTCCCACCAACAGAGTTTGAGGGCTCCTTTTTCTCCACATCCTCACCAACACTTGTTAATGCTTGTCTTTTTGATTTTAGCCATTCTGATAGGTGTAAGGTGTTATCTCATTGTGGTTTTGATATGCATTTCCCTGATGATTACTAATGTTGAACATCTTTTTATATGGCTGTTGGCCATCTGTATGTCTTCTTTAGAAAAATGTCTATTCAGGGGCACTTGGGTGGCTCAGTTGGTTAAGCATCCAACTTTGGCTCACGTCATGATCTCATGGTTCGTGGGTTCGAGCCCTGTGTTGGGCTCTGTGCTGAAAGCTTGGAGCCTAGAGCCTGCTTCGGATTCTGTGTCTCCCTCTCTCTCTGCCTCTCTCCCTCCCACACTGTGTCTTCCTCAAAAATAAATAATAAACATTTAAAAAAATGTCTATTCAGGGCCTCTACCCATTTTTAAATTGGGTTTTTGGGTTTTTGGTGTTGAGTTGTATGTCTCCACATATTTTAGGTATTGACCCTTTATCCGATATATTATTTGCAAAATTCCATTCAGTGAGTTGCCTTTTTGTTTTGTTGATCATTTCTTTTATCATGCAAAAGCTTTTTATTTTGTTGTAGCCTCAATAACTTTATTTTGCTTTTGTTTCCCTTCCCTGAAGAGGCATACTCATAAATATGTTGCTAAAGCTGCTGCCCGAGAGATTACTGCCTGTTTTCTTTTAGGAGTTTTATGATTTCAGGTCTCACATTTGGGTCGTTAATCCATTAGTTCCTTTTTATGCGTAACATTCTTCTATGTCCTGTATTAGCTCTCCAGGTCATTGCCCGTATGTTACAAATTTGGACCAATATTTTTAGATTTCTTTCAAGAGTCCAAGTAGAAGTGATAAAGGTTCAGGAATTGGGTGAAGAAAACAGTGGAAAAGGAGTAAGAGCCACGTTAGGACTGCTTGGTTTGGAGTGGTGTGTCACTGAGTCCCTGGCTCCCACTTTCTTGGTTTTTACGTTTGGTTCCCCACCCCCCCTCCCCACCCTCCGTTTCTTGTTTTTAGTTGTCAGTAGAGGGCGCTTACCACCCTGTTAATATTTCTGAGACTTGAATGGAAGTGGCTAATAATTAACACTACTCAAAGTTCCGGAGGGGTTAAGGGTAGAGACCATTTAATTCTTTTTGAGGGCAACAATTTTGATAGACTTGAGAGGAACATAGAAGCTTTAAGAGAGGAAAAGGTTTGTCTTCACATGGAGATTTCTGTCACTGACTATTAAAAACCAAATGTTCTTCTGGACCAAAGTAAACTTCAAAGAACAGATTAGGCCAGGGTTTGGCAACCTTTTCTGTGAAGGGCCCCAGACTGGCTATTTTAGGCTTTGGGGGCCATTGTGGCCTTCACTGCAATTATTGTACTCAATCAGTGATAGCACAAAAGCATCCATGGACAGTATAGAAATAGGTGGACCTGGCTGTATTCCAGTAAAACTTCATTTATAAAAACTCACTTGGGCACAGTGAGGCTTGAGGGTTATGCTTTGCCAACCCCTGAATTTGATGATTTGATATTTTTTTAAATTTTTTTGTAATGTTTATTTTTGAGAGAGAGAGACAGCGTAAGCGGGGGAGGGACAGAAAGAGAGGGAGACACAGAATCCGAAGCAGGCTCCAGGCTCTGAGCTGTCAGCACAAAGCCTGACACAGGGCTCGAACTCAAAGACCGTGAGATCATGACCTGAGCTGGAAGTCGGACGCTTAACCGACTGACCCACCCAGATGCCCCAATTTGATGTTTTCTTAAGTCAGATTTATTGAGCTTATTTTATATACAGTAAAATTCACCCATTTTAGTGTATAATTCAATGAGTTTTGACAAATGCACACTCATTTGGGATAGAGTCAAGAAGAGGAGTAGTTCCGTCACCCCAAAAATTCCTTTGTGCCCCTTTGTAATCAACTCCTCCTCTTCTTTCAGCCCCTGGCAACTATTGATGTGTTTTCAGTCCCTGGAGTTTTACCTTTTTCAGAATGCCATATAAGTGGGATTATATAGTATAGAGCCTTTTGAGACTGGCATAATGCATTTGACATTCATTCAGTAGTTTCTTCCTTTTTACTGCTGAGTATTGGCACACTGTGTAGAATTACCAGGGCTCATCAGTTCAGCAGCTGAAGGATCTTGAGCTTCCGGTTTTAGGCAGTTACGAATAAAGCTACTCTGCCTATTGGCACACAGGTTTTTGTGTGAACTTAAGTTTCTGTTTATCTTGGGTAAATATCTAGGAGTGGGATTCCTAGGTCATATGGTCAATGTATATTTAACTATATGAGAAGACAAGCTGTTTTCCAAAGAGCTATAGATCTTTCTTTCTCATTGATTAGTGATGGGCTCCTGATTTTGGCAGCTGCATGGCACCCAGCGGACAGTCCATGTCTCATCTATTACTCTCTGATAACAGTAGAAGATAATGGCCACCAAATGTCTGATGTAGTAACTGTAGAAGTCACTCAGTATAATCCACCTTTTCAGGTAAGATTTCTATCATAAATTAAATTACAGATGACAGTAACATCAGAGTAACTCAACTCATTCGAGTTGTTTGTCTTAACCATTGCAGGGTCAAATCTTTTTAGGAGATTGATCTGCGGGGCTTGGAAATATTTTTAAATAGCCAGTGTTTAGGCATTGCATTTTGTTTGCCATCTTAGATTCGTTCCTTTGCGCTACCTTAGCTAAATGAGAGTGGAAGCAGCTGACAGGAAGCAGTTGTTTAATATTGTAAGTATTGTTTAATAATGATACCTTAACAGGGGTGGCTCAGGTGGTTGAGCATCCGACTTCGGCTCAGATTCATGGGTTTGAGCCCCGCGTCAGACTCTGTGCTGACAGCTCAGGGCCTGGAGCCTGCTTCAGATTCTGTGTCTCCCTCTCTCTCTCTGCCCCTCCCCCGCTCATGCTGTCTCTCTCTCAAAAATAAAGATTTAAAAAATTTAAAAAAACAATGATGTCTTAACTGTAAATTCATTTCATTTGACCTTACGTGGTATAGTATCAAATTTTGTTAAATTCTTATTCTTAATATGACTGTAACTAAATACTGTAAGGAAATCATTTAATTTGTTCTTTTATTCCAAATAAACCTCATAGTTCTGATTATGCAGGAAAAACATGCTCATTGTTAAGAGTTTTTAGGCCGTGCAAAAGAGGTATAAAGCAAACAATTTCAGAATGAAATCACAGGATACCCCTTTTAATGTTTTATTTATAAAATTACTTCTTTAATAACAGTATATATTTGCTGATTTCATTTAATTAGGTCGTATTTCTATTTTTGCTTCTGACTTTATGTATGAACAAATCAACTCTATTTTCTTGTGCTTGATATCTTCACAGTGAAGTAAGAGCCTAAATGTTTACCGGGGATCATTTATAAAGTATTTGCCAATTCTAAATCAATAATATAATTAATTTTTTTATGTCTTTTTTTTTAATGTTTATTTTTGTTTTGGGGTTTTTTTTTTCATTTTTTAATTAATAAATTATTTTAAATCCAAGTTAGTTAACATATAGTGTAATAATGGCTTCAGTAGATTTTAGTGACCCATCATTTCCATACTACAGCCGGTGCTCATCCCCATGAGTACCCTCCTTAATGGCCAACACCCATTTAGCCCATCCCCCCCCCCCCAGCAACCCTCAGTTTATTTTCTGTATTTAAGAGTCTCTTACGGTTTAGTTCCCTCTCTGTTATCTTATTTTTGCTTCTCTTCCCCTATGTTCATCTGTTTTGTTTCTTAAATATTTTATTTCTTTTCTCACATTCGTTATAGGCTTTTAGTTAAAATCACCGTGGAATTATTTTCAAAATTAGCTAATTATTTACAGCTCTACAAATGATTTCTCCAATTGATGTTTGTAAACTTATTTTGTAAATCATCCGAAGGGTAGTGTTTAGGTTTTCATAAGGACAATCTGAATTATGTTATCATTTTTATGAGATAGTAAACAAAAATGTAAAGAACAAAATTATACAAACAAGTATTTCTGTTCTAATTCTCATTAAATATAATCTTTCATTTTCAGTCTGAAGACTTGATTATGTGTCGGCTGATGGTCCCAAACTTTTCAAACCAGACTGCTTATCTGTATACTGAGAGTGCCGTCTATGTGTGCTCCACTGGAACTGGGAAGTTTTCTCTTCCTCGGGAAAAAATTGTCTTTAATACACAAGGTATAGTATCAGCTTTAGAAAGGATGATTAACGACTCATTAGTCATTCCTAGCAGTTTTTATTGTCTTTCCATAAGTGTTATTTTAAGCATGATACCTCCAAGTGTTATTGAGACATTCATTCTGTACGATACCAGTGGTAGCTGAAGTCCTAACGCTACTGAAAAACCAAAAGGGTAGTAAATTCCCAAAGTGTTTTGGGCAAAAAATAGTAACATTTTCTCCAGAAGAAGCCAGGAAGGAAAGAACCAATGGTAAGAGAAGTAATTGCTTATTCCTAGTTATAATAACTTATCCTGAGTTGCTGTTCTTTAAGGAAGTTTGTCCAGATCTCTGGATAAGAAGAATCCCAGGTGCTGGACTCATGTAGGGGGACTGGAATGGGGGCGAGGGGAGCCAGCCAAGAGTGGAGGAAAAAAAAAAAACAGCCAAGCAGGTAGTCTCATTAGGAATTTTAATCTAAAGAGATTGGGCATAGTGCAAAATCCAAGTTGGGCAGTAAGATGGAACATAGATTTTCTAGTTTAAACACAAGAGCCTTGACTTTGGGTAGGGAGATTGTTATTAAGGCATTGAGCAAGCGTAGACTTTTTTTCCTTCCCCTTTGGCTTACTTAGTAAGTAAAAATACAGGGCACCTAGGTGGCTCAGTCAGTTGAGCATCTGACTCTTGATATTGGCTCAGGTCATGATCTCTCAGTCGTGGCATCGAGCCCTAGATCAGGCTCCACACTTGGTGTGGAGCCCGCCTGGGATTCTCTCTCTCCCTCTGCCCTTTCCCCCTGCTCACTCGCTCGCTCGCTCTCTCAAATAAAGTTTTTAAAAAGCTGAGTTCTAAGTAGGAATATTGTAAAGGAAAAAATTGTTTTTATTATAGCAAAATGATTTTTTGCTTAAGGTGGTAGATTATATTTATATTTTATTTTTTTAGAGAGAGAGTGTGTGTGGAGGGGAGGGGCAGAGAGAGAGTGAATCTCAAGCAGGCTCTGTGCTGTCAGGGCTCAATCCCACACCCCTGGGATCATGACCTGAGCTGAAAACAAGAGTCAGATACTCAACTGAGCCATCCAGGTGCCCCTAGAGTGGTAGATTTTAGAAAACATTTTTTTTTTTGTTTTGTTACATATTTTTGTATATTTTTCTTTCTTTTAGGAGATAGTATTTTAGGAGCTGGTTCCTGTGGTGGTCTTCCTATTCTTTTTTCTAGAAACAGTGGGTTGGTGTCTATTACATCAAGGGAAAATGCATCCATATTAGCAGAAGACCTTGAAGAATCCCTAGCATCTTCAGTTGCTGGACCCAGTAATGAGGTAATGCAGTTCCATAAGACTTTTTAGTTTTTATTAGAGTATTCCTTTAAAAAAATTGTTTTAATGTTTATTTTTGAGAGACAGAGTGTGAGCAGGGAAGGGGCAGAGAGAGAGGGAGAGACAGAATCCGAAGCAGGCTCCAGGCTCTGAGCTGTCAGCACAGAGCCAGACGCGGGGCTCAAACTCATGAACCACGAGATCATGACCTGAGCCGAAGTCAGACGCTTAACCGACTGAGCCACCCAGGTGCCCCTAGATATTTCCCACAAATGTTTTAGTTGAACAGTTTAAAAGAGTTGTGATGAAACATAATTCTTTTATCTCCCTCATCTCCTCTGTCCTCCTTTCCAGAAGCAACTCCTTTTAGGTCTTTGAGCCGTGTCTTCTGGTGTTTTTTTCCATATTTCTAAGTAACATCGTATGTTGCTATCTCTTAATTTACCAGTTTTAGACATCTCTTGATTTCCTATTATAGAAGTTAAGGATTTAGGGTAACTTACACTCCTTCCTCTGCCTATATTGTCCCAGTATAAATTTTTTTCCTTTAATGACAATGTGAATATTTATGGCTCACTGAGTCAAGTAATGTACTGATTACGTTTCCTTCGTTATTCAATTTTATGTGATTCTTGGAGTTTTTAATGGACTAATTTTGTATTTGCTTTCATTCTTTAGTATCTGGCCCATCTTCTAACAGCCTCCAGCAGCGGTTTAAGTGCCTTTCCATATGGTTTTCCCCATAGTCAAATCTCTAGAAATTCTACGTCTATGATCATCTTGGAATTTTTCTTTTCATTGTCCACAAATCCCCACCAGGATCTGTCCCTGCACCACCCACACCGATTTGCTTTGTGTCCTCTCTGCTCTTTCATCTGCCTTTCCTTCTTCTGGTTTTTCCATCGCCATGCGTTGTAGTCGGAATCACAGATGTTTGGGTGGTTGTGCTTCCTGCTATTGTGGGATTATTTTGAAAGGGAGAGTGGGATACAAACCATCAGTTTTTTTCTGTCTTGAAACATGGAATACCCTGATCTGTAGATTTGTATCATTCTTCTACAGAAGACTAAATTAATATCGTGGGGCAATTTCCATTTGAATAGAATGTGAAATATATAGACTATTTCTGTAATTCGAAATTGGAATGACTTGGTAGTTTCAACGGAAAGTAACAATTTTTTACTTTTATTCTTTTGTAGCCTTGTGGTTTTGTAATACTGCCTTATGTTCTGAAGCTATCTTAGAGCATTCTACTTCTTTAAAATTTTTCTAAATCCCTGTTTAAGCCTGAAATCAACCGTTATTGTTAGTAATATACATTGTGGTGAACTGTGTAAGAGCAAACCTATGAAAAAGGTTGTGTGGCTTATGATGAAACCCCAGATAGTTTTACTCACAATATAATCCCTGAGTTATATATATCTTTTTTAAAAAAAAAAAATTGTATGAGTCGATTCATATTCTCTATTTTTATTTTTATTCCAGGATAGTTAACATAAAGTGTTACGTTAGTTCCAGGTATACAATGTAGTGATTCAGTAATTCTATACATTACTCAGCGCTCCTTATGATAAATGTGCTCTTAATCCCCTTCACCTGTTTTCACCTGTTTTACCCGTCCCCCCACTCACCTCTCCTCTGGTTACCACCAGTTTGTTCTCTGTAGTTGTCGAGTCTATTTTTCACTTTGTCTCCTTTTTTTCTTTGTTCGTTTGTTTTGTTTCCTCCACGTGAGTGAAATCATATGGTATTTGTTTTTCTGACTGAATTCATTTAGCATTATACTTCCTAGATCCATCCATGTTGTTGTAAATTGCAAATATTCATTCATTTTTATGGCTGAGTAATATCCCATTGTGTGTGTGTGTGTGTGTGTGTGTGTGTGTGTGTGTGTATACATCTTCTTTATCCATTCATCTGTTGATGGACACTTGGGCTGCTCCCATAATTTGGCTCTTTTAAGTAATGCTGAACTAAACATAGGAGTTCATATACGTTTTTGAATTAGTGTTTTGTATTCTTTTGGTAAATGTCCAGTAGTGTGATTGCTGGATTGAAGGGTACATCTCCAAGTGTGCGTGTGAGTGGGAGAGGGGCAGAAGGAGAGGCAGATCTTCAGCAGGCTCCACACCCAGTACAGAGCCAGACTCAGGGCTCCATCCCACGAACCGTGAGATCACGACCTGAGCCTAAATTGAGAGTCAGACACTTAACTGAGCCACCCAGGCACTCCAGGGTAGTTGTACTTTTAACTTTTTGAGGAATCTCCATACTATTTTCCACAGTGGCTGCACCAGTTTGCATCCCTACCAACAGGGCACGGGGGTCCCTTTTTTGCCCACATTCTTGCCAACACTTGTCGTTTCTTGTTTTTGATTTTAGCCATTCTGACAGGGGTGAGGTTATATCTCAGTGTGGTTTTGATTAGTATTTCTCTGATGATGAGTGATGTTGAGCATCTTTTCATGCGTCTGTTGGCCATCTGTGTGTCTTTGAAGAAATGTCTGTTCATGTCTTCTGCTCATTTTTTAATTGAGTTGTTTGGTTTTTTGGGTGTTATATCAGTTCTTTATGTACTGTGACTAGTAACCCTTTGTCAGATACGTCATTTGCAAATGTCTTCCATTTAGTAGGTTGTCTTTTAGTTTTGTTGTTTCATTTGTTGTGCAGAAGCTTTTTGAGTTAGTCCCAATAGTTTATTTTTGCTTTTGTTACCTTGGCCTCAGCGTACACATCTAGAGAAATGTGGATGTCAGAGAAATTACTGCCTGTGCTCTCTTCTAGGATTTTTATTGTTTCAGGTCTCACGTTTAGGTCCTTAATCAAATTTTGAGTTTATTTTTGTGTTTAGTGTAAGAAAGTAGTCCAGTTTCATTCTTTTGCATGTAGCTGTCCAGTTTTCCCATCACCATTTGTTAAAGAGACTTTTTCCCATGCATATTCTTGCCTCCTTTGTCAAAGATAAATTGATCATATAATTGTGCGTTTACTTCTGGGCTGTCTGTTCTGTTCCATTGATCTGTGTGCCTGTTTTTGTGCCAGTACCATACTGTTTTGATTACTACAGCTTTGTAATTTTTTTTAATGTTTATTTTTGAGAGAGAGACAGAGTGTGAGCAGGGGAGGGGCAGAGAGAGAGAGGGGTGGGGGGACACAGAATCTGAAGCAGGCTCCAGGCTCCAGGCTTCTAGCTGTCAGCACTGAGCCCAATGCAGGGCTCAAAGCCACTAACTGTGAGATCATGGCCTGAGCTAAAGTTGGACACTCAACCGACTGAGCCACCCAGGCGCCCCTGATTACTACAGCTTTGTAGCATAACTTGATAACTAGGATTGTGATAGTTCCAATATTTTCTTTTCCAAGACTGCTTTGGTTATATATACCATTTGGTCCATTTTATCTTGTTTCAATGTCTTAAGTATATAAACCACTGGTATAAAGTGTATGGTAAACAGTTTGTGCATCTGTGTTGTTGCTGTCATAGGTGGGTCCAGTTCTATTCTAAATTCCAGTAATTTAGAATATTCTGATACCTTTACCTCTAAATTACAGTTTTTTATTTGACAGAGTATGGTTTTTGAGGCTTCTACAAAGAATGAAACCATAGCCCAGGAAGATAAAACTAAAGTGTTAAAAGCTGCTTTTCTGCAATACTGCAGGTATGAAAAGTTTTTTAAATTATGGCTTAGTTGATGTCTGAGCACACATTTTACTGACGTGCGTTCCTTATTTGTTGACTGGTGAGCAAGTTGGAAGAATGCTGCCACCAAGGAGCAGATGTTTTTCTGAGCTTCGGTGCTTTACCAAACTTACTCTGCACTTGGTAGGCACAAGAGGCTTCCAGCTGGTCTAGGAAAAAACATGGTGTGACAAAGCCTCTCCGCTTAATGGATAACAACGTGCTATTAAAAATGGTGATCGTGGGGGGTGCCTGGGTGGCTCAGTCGGCTGAGTGACTTCAGCTCAGGTGACGATCTCGCGGTTTGTGAGTTGGAGCCCCACGTCGGGCTCTGTTCTGACAGCTCAGAGCCTGGAGCGTGCTTCGGGTTCTGTGTCTCCCTCTCTCTCTGCCCCTCCCCTGCTCATGCTCTGTCTCTCTCACTCTCAAAACTAAATAAATATTTAGAAAAAAATTTAAAAAAAAATGGTGATCATGAAAGACCTCTTGCAAACATGTTTTATGTATACTGTGAAGGCAAATAAGTTGCATACAGAGGTTTAGCAATGTTATAAAGAAGTGAGACTTGGCCTATTCATTGGGTTTTGTTCTGTACAAAATCACCCAAGAACTTAGCAGCTTATTTAACACAGCTCATGATTCTGCAGTCTGGCTGTTCAGGGGTTGGGCTCATGTGGACTCGCTGTCTGTGATCAGCTGCCTGCCACCCAGGCTAGACTTGCCCACATTTAGGGTCTCTGGCTGGTCATGTCTCTGCTCGTGTGCCCTCTCATCATCTAGCAGGCTCTCCCCCCTGGGTGTTCTCCTCCTCCCCGTGGCCTCAGTTCTTTCCTAAGATGCAGACATTCCTGCTCATGGGGGTGAGGTGTGCTCTCTCTGCCACCGTGTGCCCTTCCTCATAGTCCCTCGGCCTCGCTGCTCTTCTTCCTTGACTACAGGCCTCTGCTTATCCGTGTCTTCCTCCGGGAGGTTTTCCCTGCCCCTTGGACGGTTTTGGTTTCCCTTCGGTGTGTTCTGTAGCGCTCCCCTTTCCTTGTCACGGGGTACGTGTGACTGCTTGTTTAACTCTCTGGCTCCTTATGACACCGTATCCTTTGTGAAGCCTTGGAGTGTGTTCTCAGTGTCCTGTCCTTCTGCCTCCAGTCCCTGGTGTGTTGTAAGTACTCGACATATATTTGTTGAACTAATAAATGCATAACAGGTGTCTCTCTTTTATTTATGTTTTTAATGTTTGTTTAGAGAGAGAAAGAGATAGCAAGCGGAGAGGAGGAGAGAGAGAGGGAGACAGAGAATCTCAAGCAGGCTCTGCACTGCCAGGGCAGAGCCAGACGTGGGGCTCAAACTCACGACCCATGAGGCCATGACCTGATCCAAAATCAAGAGCCAGACATATAACCGACAGAGCCAGCCAGGCGCCCCTCGTGTCCCTTTTAAAGAAATGTTGCTGACTTTTAATAATGTTGTTTTAACGTTTTAATAACGTTATTAACTTTGGGCTAAAATACGGGAGTTTCCCAATTAATGTTTATGTGGTGAATTTTGAAAATGTTTGCCTCCTTTAATACTTCTATGTTCCCATTTTATTTCAGAAAAGATCTAAGTCATGCTCAAATGATGGTTGATGAGCTCTTTTCCTCCCACTCTGACTTGGATTCTGACTGTGAACTAGACAGAGCTGTTACCCAAATCAGTGTGGACCTGGTGGATGACTACCCGGCCTCAGACCCACGATGGGCTGAGTCTGTCCCTGAGGGTGACAACTTCTACTTTTCATATTACGAGTGATCTGTTTTGAGAATATTCTGGTTCCTTTTTTAAGCATCTCTTGAAGCATGTCTTTTTTAGTTTTTAAATCAGTTATTTATTATGTTTTAAAAGGTTGTAATTTACCTTATAGTAGATTTTGGAAAGGGCTCAGAACAAATCTGCCTAATAAAAACTGAAGGAATATTGGAGCAAATCTTGCTTGTTCTGCCTGAAGCAGATTAGCCCTACTTAGCTTCCTCTCACATTTTATTGCTAAAAAATTGGTAGCATAGGTAAGCATTTGGCATCTGTGTGTGTGTATATGTATATATATATGTATATATGTGTATATATATGTATATATGTGTGTATATATATATACATGTATATGTATATTTTGTATACATATATATTTTTTTTATATACGTATATATTTTTTAAAGTTTATTCATTTATTTTGAAAGAGCGTGCGCAAGCAGGACAGGGGCAGAGAGAGAGAGAATTCCGAGCAGGCTTCACTCTGTCAGTGCAGAGCCTGATGCGGAGCTCAGACTCACGAACTGCCAGATCGTGACCTGACCTGAAGTTGGACACTTAACCGACTGAGCCACGCAGGTGCCCCTTTGACACCTGCTTGTTAGCCCCCAAATTAAATGATAATTCTGGCATAATCACTGTATTTGCCTAATAGAAGGTATACATTTTCCTAAGAGCTGCATTGAGCAAATCTCAGTGTATAGGAGTGGGCGTGTCTTGACATTCGGTCCAGGGTTTTCCTCCCTGCCCTGGGGGACTGTCCCTCTTAGACTTCTACTGCAGCGTCCCAGCAAACTGTCCAAACCTCCATTTCTCTCCCTTATTTCTTACTTAGCAAGTTTGCTAAGCCTTATTAGAGGTTTAGGAAGGAAACGTCAGTGCTTACCTTTTTTCTTTGACTTTATTTTGATCTGTCAAGCTTAGAATGATATAAATGATTAAACTATTGTTAGCTTAATGTTTTTGTGTTTTGAATAAATACACTATGAAATGTATCAAACTCCCAAAATTTCCCTCTAAATTTTTTAAATTCTTGGGTAATGTTACAAATGATTGCATTGAAAGGTTGGTGGTTTCCTTTTGTATAGATTTTTTTTTTGGTTTTATTTTGTATAGATTTTTTTGTATAGATTTTGTATAAGTTTATTTTGTATAGATTTTATTTTAATAGCAGTAGTTATTGTAAACCCAGTATATTATGTGTTTAAATTTTGTTATTGTGTTTCAACAGAAGCACCTGGGTTTAGCAATACATCGCTGATTATTCTTCACCAGCTAGAAGACAAAATGAAAGCCCATTCTTTCCTTATGGACTTTATTCACCAAGTAAGCATCTAGTCGCTGTGAACAGGGATGGCCAGGACCCTGTGTCTTTTGTCAGCTCTAAGGCACTGGGAGATCCTTGCTTATTGTGAGATGTTTCATTGGGTGGGGACATGATCAGTGTTCTCATTTTCTTTGCTGACTTAAAAGTAAGTAATTCCAGGGCTGGTGGGGGTGACGGGGGCAAGGTATTCAAGTATAAATAGTGCATTGAAAACAGGGTGAAAAGAAGAAAAATAGTGTCTTTCAGCAGAAATGTTTCAGTTTTTCTTATCACTTTCTGTGATGTCCCGCTTTTCATTCCGATCTGTTGTGTGCTTTTATGTAAACTTAGGTTTTCACGAATTGACTTTGTGTTGTTAAAAAGAGTGAACCATACTAAGGTGATGACAGATTTTGATACATGGGCTTTTAATTTTGAAGTGCCATTAGAATCAATTCCCTGTTTAAAGTGTTTTCTTTCAGGAGTATTCCCGTTTATATTGGGTCTAAAATTAGAATATTAAAATTTGCTGCTAGACAGAATTGTTAGGCAGAATCATCCACCTCTGCTTTGTTGATCAGTAGTGGCTTCCACGCATATTACATATCCACATGAAGAAATTCAATCCCACTTTTGCTTACTTTTTCCAAAATCAGTAATGCCTTGACATTAAAGAGATTCTGATGCCGTCTCAGTAGAACTTCCTGTGGTGACGGGAATGTTCTGTATCTGTGGTCTTCTGTAGTCACTAGTCACAGGCAGCTGCCGAGCACTTGAAATATGACTGATACAACTGAGGAACTACATTTGTTTTTAATTTAATTTTAATTAACTTAAATTTAAATCACCATTTGGTGGAGAGTGGCTCTCTTATGATTCCAGAAATAGCTTGATTGTTCTTAATTCCACATTCTGCTTCATTATAATGCATGGTTTGGCTCCTGACTACTTTTATTGTCTTGGCAAGAGAACTCCATTTAAGTCGCTCTCTCTCTCTCTCTGTCTCTCTCTCTCT
This sequence comes from Lynx rufus, assembly GCF_022079265.1. Taxonomy (NCBI): domain Eukaryota; kingdom Metazoa; phylum Chordata; class Mammalia; order Carnivora; family Felidae; genus Lynx; species Lynx rufus. The sequence continues at coordinate 18,581,873 of NW_025814840.1, forward strand.
TTTTTTTTTTTTTAGGGGTTTAGGTGGACTGCAGATTAATGGGGAAAATACAACATTTTCTCCTGATATAATTGTTTAGTCAAGTGTACTAATTAACTATGAGTTAACTGTTAGTACCTAACAAACCACCCCCAAATCCTCAACGTGTGGTGGATTAAAACAGTTCTTTAGGGTACCTGGGCGACATTTCTGTTGATTTTGGCCGGTACCGCTCCTTGAACTGCACTTAGGGTAGGCTGGGCTGGAAGGTCCCCAGGCTTCTCTCGCCTGACGGACAGTTGGCCGTCAGTTGGGCCACTTGGTTCTTCTCCACTTAGTCTCCAGTCCTCCTTTCGTCTGGACTGGCTTCCTGTGGTCTCGGGGCAGCACTCACCGGGGATGAACTTAGAAGCTGTGGTCTTGCTCAGGTCTTACCTTAGATGTCACATCGTGTTACTTCCACCAAAGTGACATTGGTCAAAGCAAGTCACCAGGCCAGCCCAGATGAAAAGGATTGAGAAGTGGATTGTACCTCTTGACGGGAGGAGTGGCGGTCACGTGGCAGGAAGGTGTCATACTGGGATGGAAGGAGTTCATGCCTTAACATGCCACACCGAGGACACACTGACTGATCAGAGGGGGAGGGAGCCAGGGGGCAGGAGCAGTTACCGCCTCTTTTGGCGCAGCCTCCCTGGGCTTCAGACTCCTGCTGGAGTCACTGCGCTCTTGGAAGCAGTGTGCATTGCAAGGTAGTGTCTAGCTGGATCTAAAAATCCCATTCCGGCTATGTGTTTATACTTGCGTTACCTTATTAACGCTTATTATTAATTTATATTAATAATCAGGAAAAACGTGTAACCAGATACTTGTATCTAAGGAAATAATCCTGAACATAAGGCTCTCCTCCTCGGGCCAGATTCAACACCAACGAGGCCATATCTCATTCCAAAGGGGAGGAGAATTAGTATCCGGGCCTCAGGACAGTATCTTTGCCTCTGGGTTTCCGGTGTTGAGGGAAGCATATATCCTCACACATAGCGCAGAGAACCTTAGAAGCGGGGAGTTAATGTGCTCCTCTTTGCTGTGTGGCTTGAGTGACGTTACTGTGTCGTTACCACTTCACTGGCCGTGCTGCCGCACTGAGGCAAATAGAAGCAGACGAGCAGAACGCCCTCATGTAAAAACTACATTTGCGGTATTTGTGAGGGAGCCAAGAAGGGAATTCAAATCAGAAAGGACAATGGAACTCTTATTTTAAAATAGCCAGGTGAGCAGGTTGAATAAATTAAGACAGATTGATTCAGTGACCTGTTCCACGGTCACTAAAAATAATGGGTAAAAAGAAAAAAAATGAATATCTAAGTGTGTTGTGAAAAATAAGATGCCATCAAAACAAGGTACAGGGGCCCCTGGGAGGCTCGGTTGGTTAAGCGTCCGACTTCAGCTCATGTCACGATCTCCCCATTCGCGGGTTCGAGCCCCACATCGGGCTCTGTACCGACAGCTCAGAGCCGGGAGCCTGCTTCAGATTCTGTGTCTCCCTCTCTGTCTGCCCCTCCCCCACTTGTACTCTTGTGTGTCTCTCAAAAATAAACATTTTAAAAAAACTAAAAAGCAAAACAAGGTGCTGAACAACATATATAATGTGACTCCTTTGTGTTACAGAAACCAAAATGTCTTCCAGTGTAGAAATGCCACAAAAGCATATAAAGATTTGAAGGAAACAGCTGCAGGTCCAGTAGGGAACGGGCGGGGGACTTGTACCTCTCCACACTATTAAGTTTCCTAACCATGTGCAAGTCAGGCTCTCTGCTTTCACCATGGACAGTGTGGTGGAGAGATTTCCGGAGTGGTGACCCACACCTGCGCTGTTAGCTGAGCCTCAAGGGGAGGAGCGTGTTGGGAAGAGAACCCTTTGTTAAATATTTTGTATTGTTCTCTTCCAGGGGTTAGAGCTTCACGCCCTCTTTCCTGACTTTGCTATTCATTTGGGATGGTAGAGAATGTTCCTGAGAGCCTTGAGGTCCAACCTACAGTATTATCCTTCCTTATGGCCCTGGTTTATCACACCCACTCTCTTTTGGTTGTATTCTCTGAAGGAAGGGTTCTTGTGTGCTGTCCTCTTAGTCGATGTGTCTTTATGTATGATTGCTGTACGTTCTCAGAAGTCAGGGTGTAGCTTTTCTTTAAGCAGTTTAATGAGTGAATTTGGCAGCAAAGTGGCAAGAAATGGTTCTCCAGCCAAGAGAGGTCATGTTCGTCCTCTTGTTGCCCAGGTTCTCTGCTCGCAGAGGCAGGCAGTGAGAGGTGCCGGCAGCACCCTGGACACACAGCATTTCCATGGTCATTCCCAGTGTAGAAACCATCTTCTCTCATTTAGAAAAAGGGAAAGAGCATTTTTACACAGAGAAAAAGGAAAAAGACACGTGAATGTCATCTTTTATCTTTTGTTTTCAGTTGGCTGATGTTGGAGTGTTTGTTCTTGACGTGTGCTTGTTTTTTGTGTTTTTAATGTTTATTTTTGAGAGAGAGAGAGACAGAGACAGAGTGCAAGCACGGGAGGGGCGGACAGAGAGAGGCATAGAATCTGAAACAGGTTCCAGGCTCTGAGCTGTCAGCACAGAGCCTGATGCGGGGCTCAAACTCCGGATCGGCGAGATCATGACCTGAACTGAAGTCCGATGCTTAACTGACTGAGCCACCCAGGCACCCCTTGACATGCACTTGTAAACCAAGTTTGTTTACAAAACCAAGTCTTGCCAAGACACAAGTTGTTTTGGCTTTTCACTGTAATTACCTCTTGTTCTTCTTGTCTTGACTGCTGATGTTCCTAAATGATTCTATTTTGTGGGAAGCAGCCTTCCGCCCTGGGTTTCCTTTTACACACTGCGGGGCTGTCTTTATACTTTAAAAAAAAAAAAAAAAAGAAGAAGACTAACCTCATGGGGTATTTGCAGAAAACCATTTAGCAAAAGGTAGATTCCTCATTGTTTTTTTGAGCTCATTGTAATAAATCTAATTCAGAAAAACATTTTTTTTTCTTAATTTTTTTTTTCTTAAAACAAAAATTTTTTTTAATGTTTATTTTTGAGAGGCAGAGTGTGAGCGGGGGAGGGGCAGAGAGAGAGAGAGAGAGAAAGACACAGAATCTGAAGAGGCTCCAGGCTCTGAGCTGTCAGCACAGAGCCTGACACGGGGCTCGAACTCACAAGCCATGAGATCATGACCTGAACCGAAGTTGGACACTTAACCGACTGAGCCACCCAGGCACCCCCCAAAATTTTTTTTTTCTTAACCATGTGCATGCATCGCTTCTGGCCATAGGAATTCCCTGGGGATTTGGGTTGCTGTTTATTTTTGTTCTCTCTGTACTTTATTTAAAATAAACCTTGGGAAAAAAAAAAAATAAACCTTGGGGCGCCTGGGTGGCGCAGTCGGTTAAGCGTCTGACTTCAGCTCAGGTCACGATCTTGCGGTCCGTGAGTTCGAGCCCCGCGTCAGGCTCTGGGCTGATGGCTCAGAGCCTGGAGCCTGCTTCTGATTCTGTGTCTCCTTCTCTCTCTGCCCCTCCCCCCTTCATGCTCTGTCTCTCTCTGTCTCAAAAATAAATATTAACGTTAAAAAAAAATTTTTTTAAATAAATAAAATAAAATAAACCTCAGCATATAAAAACCAAGTCACTTTGTTAATGAAATAGATCACACTTAAAATGTGGAAGAGTATTCAGTATTTAGATGTCTCTTGGCTTCCTAGTTGGGATGTAACGCTTCGTCAAATGAGAAAGCTTAGAAGTCCTGGAACCTAGCAACGCCTGAACCAGGCATCAGGCAGACCAGAGGTAGATAGTGCAAAGGATTAAAGACTCTCCCACCCTCCCCATGGCTTTAAGGTTCTGGGAATCAGGTGCTGAAGATGGAAACTGCTGAGTGTCTAGTTCCTGAGGATCTTGAATGAAGGGAAGTTATGTAGAAAAGAACAATTTTACGATTTTCATAACCATAAGTAAGAAATAAGATGGAGTGATGGAATGGCCCTAATCTCAGAAGAGGAACCATCTGCCCTTTCTTATAGGTGCTCACAGCTCTGGCTGAAGGGTGTGTGTGTGTGTGTGTGTGTGTGTTCGTGTTCAAAACAGCAAAAAGGAGAGGTAGCTGAGGTACTTTTTTGGGGGCAGATGAGGCCAGTGGCTCTGCACCCAGTGTGCTTCTGGAGGAGATAAGACTGCATTACTTTGTACGTCACTGTAAATGCTTTCTAAGAACATGTGTTTGTGTTTTCACCAGGTTGGCTTATTTGGACGTCTTGGCACTTTTGCAGTTCGAGGGATGCCCATGGCAACTCGCCTGTTGCTCTGTGAGCATGCCGAAAAGTTATCAGCCGCCATCGTTCTCAAGAACTACCACTCGAGGCTCTCTGAGCTCGTGAACACAGCAATAATGATTGCTTTAAATAAGAGGGACTGCGAAATCCCATCCAACCTGACCCCCGCAGACGTCTTTTTTAGAGAAGTAAGAGTTGTTATTTTGCCCTTAATGTGGCTTTGTAGAGCTGGGCCGTTGGCCGATCGTGCCCCCAACAGAGAAAAAGCTTGAGGCCAAAAAAAATCTCATTGAAATTTTAAATAGGACTCCATATTTATTCGTCACTTTCCCTACAAATCAGAGCTTGCAAACTTGACTAAGAAGTCTTCCCTACTGTCTGCTGGGTGTTTTCCTTTTGTCTCTCCAAATCCACTCTTGACTCTGCCTCAGAGGGCACCTTCGCCAGTGGGTTCCTTTGCCCTGTGGCTTCTTGTTGCCTGTAACAGAGGTGAGGCACAGGTGTTCTCTGTTCTGTCATGCCCCCCTCCCCCCAGCCTCATTCCCTCCCTGCTTCCGCTGCAGTTTGCTGTGCCTTCTGTCAGAGTCTGCGGCTTCCCTCTGGCTGCTCTCCGCGTTCCCAGTTACTGCTGCTTCCCAGTGCCCCTTCACACCTGGGCTTAGTGGTGGCTTCCCTGTCGCTAGCCCTGGGTGCCGCCCCTCCTCTGCAGATCCCCTTCCTCTGCCAACCGTCCCTTCACTAAACTCTCCTCAGGCGCCTGCTAGGACCCTACTATCTACCTTGCTGTTAAAATCAATTTACTTTCAAAGGAAAAGAAAAACCTGCTGTAAACTTTGGCGGGAGAAAAGAGGGAGATGCTGGTCAGCTGGCCATTGTGAAAAAGAGTACTTTTTGGGAGGGAGAGGTTAGATCTGATGCCAGAGCTTGTCCAAAGAGTTGGGGTCTATCCCTAAAACCCTGCTGGAGAGCTGTCCAAGTTAACTGTTGGGAGTGTTGGGTGTTGGGGTCAGTCTAGGTGGAGGTGAAAAGGTCTTGGAATTCTGAGGAGAGGGGAATAGTGAAGAATGTGTTCTTAAGATCCCAGTCCGTGAAGTACGTGGTGGAGGGTGGCGTGGTGGAGAGGGGGGTATGTGGATTGGGGCCAGCGGCCTCAGGTAATTCTGAGATCCTGAACTAGTCTGTAAGAACCATCCGGCTTTTGGAATGGAGGGACTGGAGTATTGTAAGGAGAGTTAGTAGGTTTTAATACATTTGAGGAAGGAAATTCGGAAATGGGTCGTAAGCCTCGCAAGGCCTCAGCTTTGAGAGGATGTTGGGGTTTTGAAGGGAAAAAGATAGGACCCTTAAGGCATATAGGTTGCTTTCACAATCAAAGTGTTTGCTGTAACTTTTGTGTCTTTTTTTTTTTGTCTTTGTTCATACTTAATTTTATACAGCAAAACAAAGTTTTTTTTAAAAAATTCACAAATTATTTGAAAGAATTAAGAGTCGTGTTCTTTTTTCTGCATTCGGATCAAAGTGGAAAGCATACTAGTTAATTCAGTATATATTTTCCAGATAACTGGAAAAAAAAGGAATGATTTGGAAATCAGAAAGGATTATCAGTTGGATACATAATTCAGGAATAGTACGTTAGGAATAGCATAGGACAAAACCAAAAATGTGATAGGTTTTTCAAAAGAACACTCCATATGGGAAATGGTAATGTTTAAGACTATGACGTTTACTGGCCTTAAGCTTCCTTTGGGTGTAGTTCTGAATCCCAGGGTTCCATTAAAGCAGAGGTAACTGTTTAAGGGTCAGACTTTCAGGTTAGCATATGAACAGAATTTGAGACCGCTGAGTATGTAACTCCTATCATAAAGGTGTTGAGCAAATGTTTTGACAATAATTTTCTGCTGTCATATCATATCATATATCGTATCATATGTCATATCATATATGCTTTCCCTATCGTTTTCACGTTAACAGTATTAAAAAAAATTCTTAAGTTTGGGGCACCTGGGTGGCTTAGTCAGTTAAGCATCTGACTCTTGATTTCAGCTCAGGTCATGATCTCACAGTTCATGACTTTGAGCCCCGCATCGGGCTCTGCCCTGGCAGTGCAGAGCTTACTTGGGATTCTCTCTCTGTCCTGCTTGCTCTCTCTCTCTCTCTCAAAATAAATAAGCAAACAAACATGAATTAAATAAATAAGTAAATATTGCACCCTAAAAAAAAAATTCTTACACTTAATCTTTTAAATGAAACGAGCCAAAAGTCTCTTGCTAGGGCTGTTAATGTGCCTTTGAGTAACATCTGAGAAGGCAGAACAGGGTTTAAAAGACAATGATTCTGTTTGGGCCACGGTTTGTATATAGGTCTTGCTCCTTCAACTAGTTTGTATACTTAAGGGCAGCAAACCTGATTTCTGTTTTTCCTTATCTCTGAGTGCCCAATGCTATGCAAACTCTAGGTGTATTAAGTAGTAAGGTAGGGAAAGTTTAACTGTGGGCTGAAACTGGAAACAAGGGTTTCAGTGCTTTAAGAACAGTTTTGCACCGTTACCTCCGTGTGTTAGTAATGACAAAAATTAGAAAAGAACAGTTAGAAATTATATAATTGACCCTTGAACAATGTGAGGGTTAAGGGTGCCCGACCCCCCATGCAGTCAAAATGTTTTAAAAAAAATCCTGAAGAAGACAAAATAAATTTACAGTACTGTAAGGTATCGAAAAACATCTACATGTAAGCAGACCCACGCATTTCAAACCTGTGTTGCTCAAGGATCCCTTGCACAGTATTTTCTCTCCCTACTTCTTTTTAAATGTATTTTTTGCCATCAACTGTTTCATTCTGAGTAATGAGCTAAGAATATGACTTTATGAGAAAAGCCCGTTGAGTAGATTCTGGGCAGTTGTGATTATTACCCATCGCCATGGTTTTTGTTAAGAGTAGTTGCCCTTCTCTGTACTCCCTCAGGTGTCGCAGGTAGACACCATTTGCGAGTGTTTACTGGAGCATGAGGAGCAGGTCTTAAAGGAAACATCTTTGGAATCTGTTGAATGGGCTGAAGTGGTGATCAACGTCAACAGTATTCTCAAGGTACAAAACCACGGTGAAGATTTCAGCAAATCAAAGACCAGAGTGTGGCTGGAAGGGAAAGTGGTTTCCATATTCCAACTCTGTATTGCCAGTAATTTAAAAGTGTTTAGCATTTAATTCAAAAAATTTAGAAAAGTACAGTCGTTTTATTTATCAAGCATTTTGAATGTCTTATGCATATTAAAAGTTTCTATAATGCTGGGTTCTGGATTATAATAAAATAATAACCTTTTATCTGGAGAAAGATACATGTATCATGGCAAATGTATTAATGTTATAGTAACTAAGTGTCTTAATTACTCAAGAACTTAATAGTTACATTATTGTTAAAATGTTCCATTTAATCTTAGCTAATGTTCTTTACAGCAATGGTTTTCCTACTTTGGTTAGTATAGTTTTCCAAAATTAAAGTTAAGTTATGGAGTAAAACAAATTTCAAATGCAGAAAGAACCAAAAGAGTAATTCTTACAGACTTGAGCTGAGTATTTTTTTAGTATTAATAGACTTTGATGTTTCAAATTATCTTTAAAAATACTGGGACTCATCACTTTCTGCATATGCTGATGCATTTTTTTCTAGGACATGCTACAAGCTGCCTGTCATTATCGACAGAATAGAAACTCCTTATATAGAAAAGAGCCAGTAGAACAAGAACCTGAGTACGTTCCTTGGACAGGTGAGATTGCAGGCTCTGAGCGCAAATGTACTGGTTTATTATTAGCAGTCGTTCAAAATATATTTCTAATGGCCTATCGTTTCTGGAAGCTGTATTATTCCATTAGTGTGGGTTTGTGAGTGAAATGAAAAATAAGTGCCACCTCCAGAATGAGTAATTCTTGTGAAAATTGCCTTATTCTCTTAGAATAATTTGTAGATTTCTCTGTAATTTATGTAACTGATACTTATTATGCGTCCACTAGATTTAAAAAAAAAAAAAAAAAAATTTAAGTAATCTCTACCCCCGACGTGGTGCTTGAATTCACGATCCTGAGATCAAGAGTCACATGCTCTACTAAGCCAGCCAGGCGCCCTTTGTCTACTAGATTTTAGTGCATATGGTTATTCAAAGAAGGAGGTCCTGGCCCTAGAGGTATTGACAATAGTTAATGTTGATTTAATACAAGAAAGTAAGTGGAGTTAGCACTGAAGGAATTTAGAAGGGAGAGGATCATGTTCACCTGGCTGTGTTGAAGTCTCCATAGAGAAGATGGGATTTAAGCAGGACATAGAGAGGGGTCAGCTGAACCCCTATTTGGTTTATTTTTCCAGCAGCGGTGACATGATAGTTCTTAGGCAGTTGGTCTTTCCCCTAGCCATTGTAGAACCCTTACTTACCATATTACTTTATGTGATTTCATAGCAACGAGTGGTCCTGGGGGCATCCGAACAGTAATCGTGCGCCAGCATGGGATTGTCCTGAAAGTGGTATATCCTCAGGCAGACAGCAACCTCCGAAACATTCTGACAGAGCAGCTGGTAGCACTGATTGATTGCTTCCTGGATGGTTACGTTTCCCAGCTTAAGTCTCTGGACAGATCTGGTGATCAAGAAAGATACAGCAGTCTGGAAATGGAATACCTACAGAAAAGATCAGATCTCCTATCTCCACTTCGTAAGTGCACGATATTTAGCAATGGCTATGGGTCTTTGACATTGCGGAACGGGTGACGGAGTCCAATCATTAATGTAGCATATTCAGTGTAATATCATTAATCCAACTGTAACCAAGAACGTAAAGCAAAGCATGTATGTACAGCTTTCTGCATTCATTCATTTGTTCGACCTTGTCTTCACACCTTTCCAGGTACGAGTACCATAGATGGTGCTGAAGATGATTTGAAAATGAATAAATTAAAAACAACTGGAGACTGTGCTCAAAGAGCTTATCTCAGACTTTTACATGAATAAGTCGACTGCACAGTAGAGCACGATGAGGGCGGTTAGAGGGTACAGATGGAACAGTGTGGCTGTTCGGCAAAGGACACATTATTTTCATAGCTAGAGTTAGGAGAAGTAGCTCGTTTTGCTAGTATACCAAGGAAGGGACTAGCATCATGGGTAGGCAGTGATGAAGCAGGGGATTAAATTTGCCTCTCTAATGAGTTTATAAGGATTATGAAACTAAATGCCAGTAAGTGGAAAGGTTTCTATTCCGTTATTTTTTAGAATATAATATGAATTAAAGGTAAAGTTTCAAGTAATACTTTTTATCACATAATAAGTTTTCACTAACAGAAATTTTTCCATCTGTTCTCATTTCTACAGTCACACTAGGCCAATACCCGTGGGCTGCTTCGTTAGCAGAAAAGTACTGTGACTTTGATATCTTAGTGCAAATGTGTGAGCAGACTGACAACCAGACCAGACTCCAGCGCTACATGACCCAGTTTGCTGATCAGGTAACGAGTGTTGGGGACGTAGGAAATTGATGCTGTTGTAAGGTTTTACCATTTCATATCTTTTTTTTTTTTTTGTTATGTTTATTCGAGAGAGAGAGAGAGAGAGAGAGAGAGCACGTGTGGGGAGAGGGGTAGAGAGAGAAGGAGAGAGAGAAGTCCAAGCAGGCTCGGAACTGTCAGTGCAGAGCCTGATGCAGGCAGGGCTTGAATTCGTGAACCGCGAGATCATGACATGAGCAGAAATCAAGAGTCAGACACTTAACTGACTGAGCCACCCAGGCGCCCTCGTTTCAAATCTTACTTGGGTGTTTTGTTGGAAGATGATATATAGTCGTTTTGTAGTTACCTTATATACTAATTTGTGCATTAGGTTTCTTTGTAAATTGGCAGATGATTCCAAATATTGTTGAAAGGCTCTGTGACCTTTGACGAATAAGTTAAAATTTTCATTTCTATTCATATATTTCAGTCATAATTAAAAGTACTTAGGTATATGAAAATTGAGAGAATTTTTAAAATTTGAAAAGAAGATCTTAGGAGCACAGGATGCTGCAGCTTTTAGAGAGCTCAGCTTTCCATACACCAAAGATTTGTGCTCTCCTTCTTTGACATCATGCTTCTTATTTTTTTTCTAATTTTTTTTTTTAAATGTTTATTTATTTTTGAGGGAGAGAGAGAGAAAGAGCATGAGCAGAGAAGGGGCAGAGAGAGAGAAGGAGACACAGAATCTGAAGCAGGCTTCAGGCTCTGAGCTGTCAGCACACAGCCTGATGCGGGGCTTGAACTCATGAACCATGAGATCATGACCTGAGCCGAAGTCGGATGCTTAACCGACTGAGCCACCCAGGCGCCCCTGCTTTTAATTTTTCAAAAAACTTTTCATTATGACACTCTCTAGGTGAATTTAAGCTAGTTGATTGTCAAGTAAGCACTGACTTTTTTCTTACTATAAAAGTGAACATAGTATAAAATTCAGAAAGCCCCTATAAACCAGAAAGATTTTAAGAATCATTCAAAATTTCACTACCCAGAGAGGAAGAACCCTTTGTAACATTTGGTTCATGTTGTTCTAATCTTTTCACGCCATATTATTGTGGACAAATATGTTTTGCCAGTTGCTAATCACAAACATTTGTCCTGATATCATTAAATATTTCACAATGTTTTGATGGTATCGTGGTATTTCATGGCCTGGATGTAACTTGCCTTATTTGGTCAGGGCCTGATTGTTCGACATGGCTTATTTAGTATTTCACGATAGCACTAAAGTAAATATTTCTGCGTCCATCATGATTTCTATTCTTTTGTGGATTCTAGTTCTTTGTTGACATTTTCTTTCTTTCATTTTCTTTAATATGTTCAGTGGTTCTTTAAAAAATCCTTCTGTACTACCTCTAAAATCTGATCATCCTCAGATTTGTTTCTCTTGCCTACTTCTTGGTCATGTTTTTCTGCTTAGTATGTCTTACGAATTTCTTGTTGTATTTTGGATATTGTGTGTAAAGGAACCTTAAAGATGAAAATAATGTTTGTTTTTTTTTTCTCCTGAGAGGCAGATAAAGTGAGAGGTAGGTCACTCAGTTCATCAAGAACAGAGGTGGGCCAAGATTTGGTTGAGGCTTTTGTTACATTCATTTCATTTCTGGTTTCAAAGTCTTGTGGGACTGGTGTGTTCATGGCAGAATTTCCTTTAGTGGAAATACCTCTTAAATACTGTGTGACTGTAGGACATTTTAATCTTCCCTTCCAGCCTAGCCTTCCGTGCTACCCCAGCATCCGGCAAACATCAGGTGGGGAAAACTGGCTAGGCATTTAGACCCTCTCTAGAATCCTGTTTATCATTCCAGTGCACATGGCCTTCTGGCACAGAATTGAACCCCTGGAGGTGTGGAGGCAGCGCCTGGGTGGCTCAGTCAGTTAAATGTCCAACTTGGGCTCAGGTCATGATCTCACAAGTTCGTGGGTTTGAGCCCTGCGTCGGGTTCTATGCTGACAGCTCAGAGCCTGGAGCCTGCTTCGGATTCTGTGTCTCCCTCTCTTTCTGCCCCTCCCCTGCTCATGCTCTGTGTCTTTTTCTCTCTCTCAAAAAAAATGAATAAACATTAAAAAAAGAATTTGACCCCTGGGAATCTTCCATTCTGCACTGTTGCATAGAACTTCCCTGTGTGTTTTCTAAGATAGGACATGGGGCACGTTGAGCACCTGATGTGATTAGTGTGACTGAGGAACTGAATTTTAACATTTTAACTAGGTTTAAACAGCTGTACATAGCTAATGGCTGTCAAACCATACCACGCACATCTAGAGTTTACATGATCTTAAGCAAGATCCCCTTTCTGAATCTGCATTCCTCTTTTGTTAAACTAAGTTAAGGGTTTTTTTTTGAGGATCCTCGTATATAGAAAATAAATGTTTAAACAGGATCTCTGTTCTGGAATCTAAGACCTTTGAAAAAAATATTAACGTTTTATTATCAGAAATATACTTTTTAAAACTGTATTAATAAATATTATTGGATTCTTTGCTCTTTTATTTGTAGAATTTTTCAGACTTTCTCTTCCGTTGGTATCTGGAGAAAGGAAAGCGAGGCAAATTATTATCTCAACCCATTTCTCAGCATGGAGAGTTGGCAAATTTTTTGCAAGCTCATGAACATCTCAGCTGGTTACATGAAATTAACAGCCAAGAGTTAGAAAAGGTAAGAATTGAGTTACATGGAGCAGGTTTAAGCAGTTTTTTACTTAGTTTTTTTTTTTTAACTAGTTTTTATTTTATAGGGAAAGAGCACAAGCAGGGGAGAGGGGCAGAAGTTCAGAGAGAGAGAGAGAGGGAGAATCCCAAACAGGCTCCATGCTCAGCACAAAGCCCAATGTGGGGCTCCATCCCATGACCCTGGGATCATGACCTGAGTTGAAGTCAGGAGTCAGATGCTCAAATGACTGAGCCACTCAGGTGCCCCTTTAGTTCTAATTAGTTTAGTTTATAGTGATTAAAATGCTATTTAGAAATTATTTTAAGCATATGTCTCCTTTCTCTGACATAATTTGAATAAAGTATTCTTGTTTATTTATGATGGCATTGCTCGTATTTTTAATGTCTCGAAAAAATGTAGCCCGTTGTGTTTTGACTACTATTAGAGTAAAATAAAGCACAAAAATTGTATTAACATGTAAATAACCGTTGACCTTTATTTGCAATGAGTATTAAAATGTTCAAATTATGAGTAAAAACAATACACGAATTAATTTTAAAATTTGTCCTTGACAGGTCGTTGAAGTGACTCTGTAATTGTTACAGAGCAAATGTCTTATACATGTTTCTTTTCCCAATAATTAGTGTCGCTGGTTGGTATTTTATTGTGTAATTACTCTTGGTGTATAGAACCAATTAGTTTTTAGGTTTGCTAGTACTGACTTGATCTTTCATTGATATAAATTAGGGGGGAAAACAAGTTTAGGTCGTGCATTAGCCTGTATTTCAACTTGAATTAGTACGCAGGGTCTTATCACTTTTCATGTTTTGTTGTAGGCTCATGCAACACTTCTGGGTCTAGCAAACATGGAAACACATTACTTTGCAAAGAAAAAAACCCTTCTTGGCTTGAGTAAATTGGCTGCATTGGCTTCAGACTTTTCAGAGGATGTACTGCAAGAAAAAATTGAAGGTAAAAGAAAGAATTTGAGCATCAAGCATGCTATCAGTGAACTTTTATAATGCATTCCTAGTATTGTTCAAATGGTATTCATTAGACATAGGACCCATCTCTTCTTTAAGAGGAATGCTTTCTGTTCAGTGGCTTTAGACAACTACATAAGTACATATTTGGGATTCTATTTTTTAGAGACAGTTTGTATGTTAAATAAGAATTCCTAAAGAATGAAAGTAAATGATTTGACCTGTGCTTTGATTACACCCTTAGTGACTCACATTCTAAGAACAGGAAGAGCTGCAAAGAAATCTTTATTCAGTGGGTTTGTTGTAGCTAGTAGTTTGTTAAAGCTACTGGTTTCAGAATTCAAAGCTTTTTGGTGTCATAATTGTGAGACTTTTGTTATGTTGTCAGTTAAGAAAATGTTTGGATATATTCTTATTTTTGAGAACCAAGGGGAAGAGGGAGATGGAAATCTAGGAGGAGGATGAGGAAGGGCCCTGGACTGTACTTGAATTGGAGATTTCAGATGGAATCACGATTGTTCAAAATTAAAGTATTTCTTGGGCTCTGTCCACTGAAAAGGCCTAAAAGCAGTGACACCCCAGTGGCAGGAGCGTACCTAGTCCTGTATCATGGCTTCTAACTACTATTTCTCAGTAAAAGGAGATGAGGGTTATTGAGGAAATGATCCTGGGGAGTCTTGTTGGGCCAGAAAGCAAGCTTAATGTAGAGATGTCAAACAATACGACAGCCACCACTGGCCAAGTTTGGGGATAATCTAAACACCAAAAAGAATGATAGTAAAACATTTTATTTCACAGTTTAAAAACAAAAAAATCCATAAATCTACAGTGAGACCCATAAGGGGAGGGGTCAGTGAGAGTTTCCTTTAGAAAAAAAAAGAATACCAACTAATAAGTGTAGAATGGGACTTGGCAGATCACCACCTGCAACCATGGTGACTAATGTGTCATCCAAGGACGCTAAAGCCATTGAGTTTAGGGGTTAGGGGAAAAGGATGGCCTCATGTTTTCAGAGTATCATGACATAGACCTGACAGGTACCATCATCAGCACTGAGACAGGCTCACCGTAAATACTTCCCAGGGTGATGTCATGTAGCAGTGTGGAATACCACCTTGTGCTATTGTCGTGTCAGAAATGTTCAACCTGAATCTAACCACAGGGAAGTGATTAGATAGATCCTGTTTTGGGGCATTTTGCAATATAATTGGCTCCGACTCCCTAATTCAGCAGCATGAAAGACAAAAAATTTAGGGGCGCCTGGGTGGCGCAGTCGGTTAAGCATCCGACTTCAGCCAGGTCACGATCTCGCGGTCCGTGAGTTCGAGCCCTGCGTCGGGCTCTGGGCTGATGGCTCAGAGCCTGGAGCCTGTTTCCGATTCTGTGTCTCCCTCTCTCTCTGCCCCTTCCCCGTTCATGCTCTGTCTCTCTCTGTCCCAAAAATAAATAAACGTTGAAAAAAAAAAAAAGACAAAATTTAAAAAAACAACAAAACAGGAGGCTGTTTTAGATTAAAGTAACCTGAGAGCCATGACAACCAAATGTAGGGAGAGAGGCTGGCTCAGCTCCTCGATCATCCCCCAAATAACCAACCATGACGCACGTTTTGGGGACAACTGAGGGGATGTGAACATAATTAACATTAGATGGTATTTCTGTATTTATGTTAAATTTTTCAGACCTGATAATGATATTGTGATTGAATGCCCTTAGGAGGTACATCCTAAAGTATTTAGAAATGTCCTGAGGTTTGCAGCTTTCATTTGATTTAGGAGGAAAAGCAAATAGGTAGATTGGTAAATAGGTAGATAAAGCCAAGATGGCAGAATGATAACAGGTAACCGTAGGTATACAGGGGTGCACTGTATTGTTCTTTAATATTTTCTCTAGGGGCGCCTGGGTGGCTCAGTCGGTTGAGCGTCTGACTTCAGCTCAGGTCATGATCTCATGGTTCGTGAGTTCGAGCCCTGCGTCAGGCTCTGTGCTGACAGCTCAGAGCCTGGAGCCTGCTTTGGATTCTGTCTCCCTGTCTCTCTGTCCCTCCCCTGCTCGCACTCTCTCTTTCTCTCAAAAATAAAAAAATGTTAAGAAAAATTGTTTTAATTTTCTGTGGTGTTAGAATTTATTTTTATTTTTCTAATGTTTATTTATTAAAAAAAATTTTTTTAATGCTTTATTTTTGAGAGAGAGAGACAGAGTACAAGCAGGGGAGGGGGAGACACAGAATTTGAAGCAGGCTCCAGGCTCCGAGCTGTCAGCACAGAGCCTGACGCCAGGCTCGAACTCATGAACTGAGAGATCATGACCTGAACTGAAGTCGGATGCTTAACCGACTGAGCCACCCAGGTGCCCCTGTTTGTTTATTTTTGACAGAGAGACAGAGTGCAAGCAGGGGAGGGGCAGAGAGAGAGGGAGACACAGAATCCAAAGCAGAGCCTGACTCAGGGCTCAGACTCACAAACCACAAGATCATGACCTGAGCTGAAGTAGGCTACTTAACCAACTGAGCCACCCAGGCCCCCCTAGAATTCTTTTCTAAATAGGCTGCATGCCCAGCATGGAGCCCATTGTGGACTTGAACTCACGACCCATAGATCAAGAGTCGTACACTTAACCAACTGAGCACCCAGGTGCCCCAAGTTTGGAATTTCTCAAAGTAAAAATTGGAAGGGGATCTTAGCTCTGTGATCAGGGGTGAAGGGTATACAAACATAGATACTTGTATTTGGTTGCAGGGCTTATCCACAGAGGCCAGCCTTTGAGGTATGGGTTCTATTTATACTACCGTCTTTTTTTCTTCAAGGAATGGGAACAATGGAAAGAATCTTGACAGAAATTGGACAGATCTGGTTTCATATGTTTTCTCTGGCTTACTAGCTTTGTGACCTTGGATACCCTCTGAGCCTCAGTTTCCTCAGCTATAAAATGGGTAGTTGTAAGGAGTGGAGACACTGTGTTCTTTGAAAAAAATGTGTTATACGTATTAAGTCCCCAATAAAGTGTAGGGTTAGCATTTAACTTTTATTATTAAAACTATTTTTCACTGTTTATAAAGGAGATTTTCAATCTTATTTTTAAGCACTAGTAGTGTTTATTGTTCTAGAGAAGTGTGTATATATTCTGCAAGATTGGCTGATAGTCTGACATGGGAAGCCATATTTTAGCCTAGTCACCAGAGATAGACCATGTTATTCAAATCCAGATGGTTGTTTTATCTATTTATTTATATTTGAGAGAGAGAGAGAGAGCGTGCTTGTACGAGCTGGGGAGAGGGGCAGAGGGAAAGAGCAAAAGAATCTTAAGCAGGCTTTGTGCTCAGCTCAGAGCCTGACACGGGGCTCAATCCCACAAACCGTGAGATGACCTGAGCTGAAATCAAGAGTCGGACACTTAACTGACTGAGCCACCCAAGTGTCCCTCAAATCAAGGTTTTATTTCTTGCTCCCCCCACAACCCGCTCACCAGAAATCATTGGAACTGTGGTCACCATTTTACATTTGATCACTTTGTAACTTTTGCTTTCTTAACACAGTGGGAATGTTTTTGGGTGTCAGTAATTACCTGCAGACTATCATCACAGTGTATCTAATCCTAGGGAGTAGATTTTTTTTTTAATTTTCTGGTTATATAAATAATTCCTTACTGAAATTTGTAAATTACCAGGAAAAAACATAACAAACAAATAGTCTATATAATCTCACTGCCCCAGAGAGAACTATAGTCACTGTTTCGTGTACCCTCCCAGTCTGCTTCTCTATGTATGGAAATCGCACAAAAATTATTTAATTTTTACAAAATTAGGATCACGAGGAGGGATGTCAGTATTTGAATGAGCATATTTATGCTTTGGTCATTGTACCTGGCGGTGACAACTGTGTTTATGAGAATACATAGCAGTTCTCAGTCCTTGTCTCCTGCAGTCCACATCTTCCTGGGCAAAACTGGGGAATTGGGCTGCAGCCTGGATGGCTGATGTCACCTCATCCAGTAGAGCTCACCATTGCTAATTAATAGGTTTGGTGCATAATCTTCCAGCCTTTTTTTCTTGTAATAACCCATGGCGGCTTTTAAATAGATCATTTCCCTTAGTGCAAGATTCTACTGGAAACTGGTGGGAAGAAGCACTTTCTTGAGTTAACGTAAAATGGGACCGGGTGGCCCCAGATCTGGGGGACTTGTGTCTTGTGAAATAGCCATCTGTTCTCCAGGCAGTAGGTGTATTTTCATAGCTCTTCTCTTCTCTCCTAACTCTGGTTACTGTGACTGTTTATATGACTTGGATCAAATCATGAATATGTTTTAACATAATCAGGAATCAAAGGCAAGCAGAATTAATAACATGTTAAGATCCTCAAATAACGATGAGATTACCATTAGAGGTGTTCCTTTTTTTTTTTTTTTTTTTTAATTCAGATTTGTTTTATGACAGAGCAGAAGTTTACTCCCCTCCCTGCCTCTCATTTTGAATTCTAGAAATGGCTGAGCAGGAGCGCTTTCTGCTGCACCAGGAGACCCTGCCGGAGCAACTGCTGGCAGAGAAAGAGCTGAGTCTCAGTGCGATGCCGGTGCTGACTGCACCACAGCTCATCAGCGTACGTCTTCGCGAATCCTCGCGCCACTCCTCAGTCTCAAAACAGCGCCAGTGTCTCTTGAGTCAGATGGACAGTTCCTAAGAGTAGTCTCTTTCCGTTTCTATTTTTCCGGTAACTTTCCCCTTCCTCTAAAATAAGTTGTTAGAAGCTGCTTGAGAACAGGATGCCAGTTGGCAGGAAGCGGATCAGCCTCTGCCTCCCGTAGATCTCCAGCTGTTCCTAGAGATGCTTATCCAGGTGACCAGAAGGAAGTACTTGGATTTTCTTTTCTAGCATAGGACATATACATACCAGGAGGTACAGTTCCGGCTCTTCCATAAGAAAAATAGTTTAAGGAACTAGATTTACATAGCCTGTGAGTACTGTCCTCCCGCTTTTGTCTGGAACACGACACATTCCTGAGGGCAGGAACACAACAATTCCCTAGATTATGGGCTGCAGCCTCCATGAGACGGTCTCAGTGTTATGTACTGTACTTGTAGCCTTAACTCTGCTTCGCCCTTTGCCCTTCAGCAGAGCATCCCAATACAAGAGTGATGTAGGATCACTTTGGAATCGCTCTAATTGTAGTAACAGAAGACAATTCCAAAACTTCAGTATTTTAGTCATTATTGGTAACAGATTTCCTGTAATTGAGCCCACAACAGCCTCTCTTTATATAGCATATTGCAAAGAATATGCCCAAAAGAATACTGAAGTATGTTACATTATATTGAACCTAAGAATATGAATTTACTGATGTTTTTAAAGTATATATACCAAATTACACAAATTAAGTACTGTTGAGTGTAGGCATGTTTTAAAAGAAAGTTGATCGTGAGGATAGATGGAATGTGATTTCCAAATGTGACAGTCTTCTTAGTATAAAATACAAATACCTGTGACTTACTTGGAAGACATAATGACTTATTTTCTCCCTAAATTTCTCTAGTCTTAGTTGTATGATTACTTAAAATAATCCTCAGCCTTATTTGAATTTCCCATAGCTATATATCTGTGAAGAAAACAGAAGAGCTAATGAATATGATTTCAAGAAAGCTTTGGACTTGCTGGAATATATCGATGAGGTGAGTAAAATCCCTGGAGACGATCAAAGGCAAGTATCACAATTATATATTTGGTTTGCTGTAGAGTTGAAAACGTATTAAAAAAGAAAAGATAACTTCTTTTAGCCAATCATGACAATGTGTTAATTAAAAAAGACTCCCGGTGGGGCGCTTGGGTGGCTCAGTCTGTTAAGCGTCCGACTTCGGCTCAGGTCACGATCTCGCAGTCTGTGAGTTCGAGCCCCGCGTCAGGCTCTGTGCTGTCAGTTCAGAGCCTGGAGCTTGCTTCGGATTCTGTGTCTCCCTCTCTCTTTGCCTCTCCCCCCTCACACTCTGTCTCTATCAAAAAATGAATAAACGTTAAAAAAATTTTTTTTTTTTTTTTTTTTTTTTTTTTTTTTTTTTAATTAAAAAATATAAAAAAGACTCCCTGGTGCCTGGGTGGCTCAGTCAGTTAAAGCGTCCGACTCTGGCTCAGGTCGTGATCTCACAGTTCATGAGTTCGAGCCCCACATCAGGCTCTGTGCTCACAGCTCAGAGCCTGGAGCCGGCTTCAGATTCTGTTTCCCTCTCTCTCTGCCCCTCCCCCACTTGTTCTCTCTCTCTCTCAGTCTCTCTCTCTCTCAAAAATAAATAAATGTTTTTTTTTTTTTTTTTTTAATTTTAAAAAAGACTCTCTGGTTCAGCTATTCCTAACTCTTGGAATGTGTAGCTCTTTAGAAAAGTTGTCAGGAGAGTCGCTTTCCTGATAATTCTCACATGTTCCCTGGTGTCTTTTTCTGTGCACGAATAAAAAACACGGCTTTTCAGAGTCCTGAGGTAATTTGTTTCTTTCATTTATTAAGTCATTATTCTTCATTCTGATACGTTGCTTTATCAATTTATTTTTCATAGTATTCACCCTAAGAGGAGCTGTTTCTCAGCCTTCTTTGGGGGGAAAAAAAAGATTATGATGATAATTCTGTAGGATAAGAATTGGCCTTGCAATTGAAAGTAGTTTGGTAGATTTAAAAAATGTAATGGATTGGCTTTTATGTTACCTTGTTTAAAATCTTAACCTTTTCAGGGTTCCTGATAACATCAGATTATCACAGAATAATCAGAAACTGATTCACACAGGGTTATTAATTGGCTTACTCTTCTGCGTATTAATGTCTTAAAAGGAAATTTTTTAAAATTATGAATCAAAAGTAAAGCAATATTTATGTAGAATTAGAAACTGATACAACTCAAATGTAAGCATGTATTTCTTAAAATCAGGACTTAATGAGAATTTTTTTGTTTCACCATAAAGGAGGAAGATGTAAATATAAATGATCTAAAACTGGAAATCCTTTGCAAAGCTCTTCAGAGAGATAAGTAAGTTCTAATAGCATGAATCTAAGGTACGGTTTTGGGAAAGGATTCTTTAGGAAGATTATGATACCATACATCAAATGGTCTTGTAGCCTAATTGTTTTATAACATATACTATGAAAATTGTAATGGTTGCGTTAGTAATCTAAATTTTTCATTCAATAATTAAGGGAGAGTTTAAGGACTTAGGACCACTGGTATAATACGTCTCTACTTTTGGTTTTAAAATTTAGACTGTCAGTTTGCACAGAAATGCCTGTGTTCCTGATTTTCACACAAGTTAGGCCAATTCTGCCAAACAAGCTGCTGTTGTTTTAAATAAAAAGTTTATTAGAGTATCAGTACTGTCTTGTAAGTTATTGAGACCTCTCACATTATCTCCTTCTTAAGGGGGGAGATTTCTGCTGGAAATGGTGGCAAAGAAAGGTGGTGGCTGTGAAAGACTGAGAATCAAATTGCTTTGGGGAAAAAGAATTTTAAAGAGAATGTGACTTGAGTGTTAACGTCCTTCCCTACCCACAACTTTCCTTTTTATATCGTGCTGAGAAATTACAGTAGAACTATTTTTACTAAAGCATTTCTTCCTCTGATCACTCCCAAATGGTTCACATTGTTCTGCTTGGTCTTGGAGGTCACTCTCTGAAGCATCTAGCTCTGCCACTTGATTCTCCTTCCTAATCTAAAAAAAAGTATGCCATCATTTGGCTGGAATTCTTTTCATGGCTTTATGTTTAAAAACTTTAAGGTATCGTGAGATATATCCATTGATGATACAGAGTAGTGGTTCTGTGTGTGTGTATTTCAGCAGTAGATAATCTCATCTAGATAAAACTTACATTGTATTAGACACCAGTTACCCTTTTACTTTTATGAAAAGCAGAATCTGTTACAATATACTGTAACTATTGTGCTCCGAAGATCATACTTTGGAGTCCTTACTAGATTTGTTATATATTTATAGCGTTTTTTGGGAACAGATACCTCACTACTTGGTTTTGACATCGCATAGGTATGGTTATGTTGGGCAGATAGCTACTTGAGTGTAACATCTTGTATCTACTATAAAGACTCTAAGTGTGTTCAACATTTAAAGCTCCCTTATTTTAATAATTTGAAACAGTATCACAAAAACTTAAGATTCTCCACCTGACCCCCCAACCCCTCCCCAGCACGACCATTAGAACAAGACTATGGTAGCAAACAGAAGTCCTTTATTTCAGATATGTTCACGATTTCATTTTCTTCCCATTGCAATTTTGTTTTCTAGCTGGTCCAGTTCAGATGGTAAGGATGATCCAATTGAAGTATCTAAAGGCAGTATATTTGTGAAAATCTTACAGAAACTTTTAAAAGATGGTAAGTAGTTTGTTAACACTAGAAATTCTGGTATCGCTCCTCAGTTTTAGAAATCTGAGAATAGGATTTGCCAAGGTGTCAATGCGAGGGCAGTTTAAGATTAAACACTACCATACTCAGAATTCGATTTGTTTAAAATGAAGGAGGGTTCGGGTGCCTGGGTGGCTCAGTCGGTTAAGCGTCCGACCTCTCCTCAGGTCATGATCTCACGGCTCATGAGTTCAAGCCCCGCATCAGACTCTGTGCTGACGGCTCGGAGCCTGGAGCCTGCTTTGGATTCTGTGTCTCCCTCTCTCCCTGCCCCTCCCCTGCTCACGCGCTCTCTCTCAAAAATACACAAATATTAAAATGAAGGGTTTTTTTCTTTCCTCTCCAATTGGGGGAGCACGTGTCAAGGTGAAGTCTCCATCCACGTGGATCCTGGGGGACTCTAGTGGGCAAAGTCTCCGTGCTGATTGGACAAGGAATAGATTCAAGTGTTGGTTGTGACACCAGAAATGTATATGATAAATGAGATGTAACTTTTTGTTATATAACTGACCATACTATGCTTAAGAATAAATTACAAATGCTTTTTCAAATCCATTTTGGATGTTAATACTCTAAAATTCATTTTAGGAACAAAATAAAAAGAAACAAGAAGGGAATGTGTTCTGCACATACTCCCATACTAAAGCAGTGAGCAAAATTCATTTGCTGATTGAGACACAAATTAAGTAAAGAAGCTTTTATGGACAAAATGCTGTTCTTAGGGAGGTATATGAATTAGAGGATGCAGTTGACCCTTGAACAGTGTGTCGATGATGGGCACTGATCCCCAGCACAGTTGAAAATCTACGTATAACATTTGACTCCCTAAAAACCTAACTGCTGTGGTCTGCTATTGACCAGAAGCCTTACCAGTAACACAGTTAACACATATATTATATGTGTGTTATATACTGTATTCTTATCATAAAGTAAGCATAGAGAAATGAAAATGTTCTTAAGAAAATCATAAAGAGAAAATACTTGCATAGTACTGTACTGTATTTAAAAAAAAAAAAAAATTCGCACGTAAGTGGACCCTTGCAGTTCAAACCCGTGTTGTTCAGGGATCAGCTGTATTTTTACTTTTACCATTTTTTATATTACTGGGAGCTTAATATATGGAGAATGTTAGGTAGAGATGAGCAATTTTGCACATTTTATACCTATGTGACTCGTATTATAGAATTATATCAAAACATATGCTACTAAATTCAGGCAATGTGCAAAATAGGCTAACTTAGTGTTCACCAATCTTTTCAAATATAAGGACACTCTCTTTTATATCAAATGGAAAAAATACACAGTGATAAAAAGTTGTAAATTCAGCAGTCCTTCTAAATGGATGGGACTTCTATCCATCATACTGACATTTACACACATTTGAAAGGTTTCTATATATACATATGCAAGGTACATTATTTAATCTACGAAAACATGCCAAATCCAGTCTCTGATACATTGTAGTCACTCAATAGACGTTTGTCCTTTGAATGCCTAGAAGTATTTTGCAGATTCATAGGACTCATAGCCCCAGCTCCTCTGCAATAGATTGTATTCTGCAGTCCTGTGTTTTAATTCTTTTTTAATGTTTATTTATTTTTGAGAGAGACAGAGCGTGAGCAGGGGAGGGACAGAGAGAGAGGGAGACACTGAATCCGAAGCAGGCTCCTGGCTCTAAGCTGACAGCACAGAGCTTGACGCAGGGCTTGAAACCACAAACCACGAGATCATGACTTGAGCCGAAGTCGGACGCTTAACCGACTGAGCCACCCAGGTACCCCAAGTGGTGCTCTTTAAAGGTGACTTTGCTGTTTTTGTTATTCTTAGATCTTACTCATAAGGACAACAGGAACGTAAAGTTGTGAAGAATTATTACACTGTGACCAAAGGACAAAAACAAGTAGAAATATTATATTATAGAAATATATATAAGTATATATAAATATATATAATACATATATATATAGTACATTCAGACACATTTACATACATACATGTACAAATTAAAGGTATACGTATTATATACAACAAGAAGCCAAAGACATTTATTTTTGGAACCTTTTTAATAATATAGTTACTATATACAATGGTAAATATTTTTAAAGACAGATCCTGAAGATAGAGAGTTATAGATAGCCTCATATTTCGTAAGCTCTGACAGCCAACAATTACTTCAGCTTGTGGAAATGTATTCATCCTCCAGATATATTTAACTTACCCATACAGAGCTTTTCAGTTTGTTTTTATATATTATTGAAGTACGTTATCCACACAAAATAAAATGCACGTATCATTATATATGGAGTTTAAATTTTTTTCTAATTAGTCACCAGTATTTGATAGTTGAGAAGAGTTCTTACAAAAGTCTTCTTTTCTTTTTTAAATTTTTTTTAATGTTTGTTTTTTTTGACAGAGAGACAGAGCATGAGCGGGGGAGGGGCAGAGAGAGAGAGGGAGACACAGAATCCGAAGCCGCCTCCAGGCTCTGAGCTGTCAGCACAGAGCCCGACGCGGGGCTCGAACTCACGAGCTGTGAGATCATGACCTGAGCCGAAGTCGGACACTCAACCGACTGAGCCACCCAGGCGCCCCACAAAATTCTTATTTTCTTAATTCTCTTAAGAATCAAACTGTTTACCTAAACTGAACTGATATATTTATCTGGCAACAGTAAACTGGATCTGATGAGCACTGCCCCCTTTGGATGAGGCATTGGCTCTAAGTTTACCAACGTCCCCGAGGCCACCTTCCTCATACCACCTGCCGGAGTTTTTGGCCCCAGCTGTAACGAAAAGAAATCCACCAAATGTTAGTTCTAAACAGAGGGCGTGCCTCATAAAAATAGAAGCCAAATAAGATGTTACATTTTTTTAGAGAATTGATCTTTTAGAAACTAATGTATTTTCACAAGTTTAATACTGTTTTATAGATAAAAAGTCTTTATTGGAAGTATT
Source organism: Lynx rufus (assembly GCF_022079265.1). Taxonomy (NCBI): domain Eukaryota; kingdom Metazoa; phylum Chordata; class Mammalia; order Carnivora; family Felidae; genus Lynx; species Lynx rufus. The sequence goes on from NW_025814840.1 coordinate 18,606,665, forward strand.
TTAATCATAATAAATGATGTATAAATATTTTGAATTTAGCCTCATAACATTCATTAACCAGATTTTTATTATATTACAATTAAGTACAAAAGACGGTGCTAGGCACTTTGAGGGCCTTTGATTTTTGAGACCCTTATGCTAATGTAACAGATTATAAAATACTGTCTTATATGAAAATTTTTTTTTTCCAGTTTTCTTTATCAAGCGAGAAAACTGTACATGCCTTTTTGTAACTACACAGATCTTGATTTCAGCAGTTCTGTCTCATCAGTGCTCATTGGCTTTCTGGCTTTTAGAGGACTAATGAAATGGTTCTCTACCTATCTCACTTTTAACTATAATATATATTTTGAGAGACTGTAGCTAGCTTTCATGACATGGCATTTACTGAATTATTTCCCTATACATATAATTGGATACATATTTAATATATATAACTGTCGAAATATTTGAATATGTAACTATAAGATATTTGAAATACCTGAATACATAATTGTTGGAATATATAATTGTTTGAAATACTTGTTCTCAGGTGATTGTTAGTTAAAAACTCCCACGTTGAAGAAATAAATGACTTAAACTGTAGAGAAAAATGAAAATATTTCAGGTCTTATTAAAGACTTTAATTAGATTGGCTGTTTTGACCACTAGGGGGAAAAAAACACTCAAGCAACCTCTTCTGAGTAAAGCGTGTCGTGTCGTTAGACCTGCAAGTATGTTTGACCGTGGAAGGAATTTGGAACAGAGTATTTCCCAATAGTGGAGTGACATTATATTTTAAATAGAAGCACAGATGCTGTTATCATCAATCATCTTAATTCATTTGAGAGTTTTATCAAAGTAAAAAAGGACTTTCTGTGTTTGTGTTTGTAGGCGTTCAGCTCAGTGAATACCTGCCAGAGGCGAAAGACCTCCTACAGGCAGACCAGCTCGGGAGCCTCAAGTCTAATCCCTACTTTGCGTTTGTTTTGAAAGCAAACTATGAATACTATGTCCGCGGACAAGTGTAACTTCTTCTGAAAATGGTCGCTGCTGCTAAAAATTTGTACAGGCTCGTCCTTAGAAAAATCTTAGACCTTAAATATCGAAAAGTTTGTACAGCTTTATAACATGAATTACTGAATTTTTGGTACTTTATTTGGAAACAGCCGTGTGACTGTAGTTTTTTGTTTTTTAGTTACAAGATCTTTTCTCCTTTTGCCATCGATTCATCACTTGTTATTTCCCTGCTGGCTACCCTTCTCATTCCATCAAGGGCTCTGGAGTTCTCGTTCTAGTTGTGGCTATTTGTTTGCACAAAGCACTTCTAGGCCTCAGTCCCTATAACTCTGAACATGACAGGATTGCACTGATTGTCTCTGAGATTGCTGTCGCTCTGGAGATTGTGTGTGCACTGAGGAGAATTGGGAGTCTGGTATCCGTTTGGGTTAGGGCTGCTGCGAAATGTCCAGTAAGACAGATGTCAGATTTGGTGACTTGCTGTAGGACCGAAAGACAAAACAAGTGGGCATAATTCCTGTGAGTTTGAGAACTGCTTAATTCACTGGGAAAATAGTATACATTTCCATGTAAATAGAGTATTAGAGTAGTGAGTAAAAACACTTAAGTGGTAACCTACCTGCAAGTACCATATGGTAAATTTGTAGTATTAAAGTTAGTTATGGCCTTTCAGTATGGGGATTCAAGCTGTATTTTCAAGGTGATTTACACTGAATTCCTGCTTTGCCACAGTCTGGCTAACATAGAGCATGTGTTACGCTAGAAGCCGTTATAGGTTTTCTTAACACGGCATCTGATTTACTGAAAAGTAGTGGCTCTCAGAGCTTCATTGTTCTGACTAGTGTCATTACTCAGTTTTTCTCAGCTTTAAATAAAGACTAGAGGTTGGACAGGGTGTTGCTGGCATATTCAGATTCTGGCCTAGTTGAATGCTCACTAAACAACTTGCTCCAACAGCTGAAAAGGTCAGAAGTTAAATATGGTAAAGAGTCCGGTGCCTGGTTTCACAAAGTGCGGCCATCGTGCCTCTCTTCCCGTGCCCTCTTCCCCTCTAGGCTTCAAATCCAGCCTTTGAACATGTTGGCAGGGACAGGTTAATGGAGCTCGTTACGTTAATAACCAGAGGAAAGACACTAGCAGTCTTGTCTTTTTCTGTTTGCAGCTTGTGTGCTGGGACAGCATGAGGGTCCCAGTTAGGAGTATATGGAAGGGTGCGGTGCTAAGGGAAGGTAGGAAGAACTTGTCAGGTGGCAGGGAAGAAATGGTTGAACTCTTGTGTTCTAAGCCGAGGCTTTGCTTTTACATAGACATTAACAGTTCTTGCCTGTATGATCCTTTTTAGATACTCGTGTGCTCTGGGAACATAAGACTGTGCCCCCTTCACATGCTACCACAAATCTAAGTATCCCTAATGTGACAGGAAAGCCAGTCTGACGGTGACCCTGGCCCCGTTGATTGCCTGATGTCAAATTGCTGCTCTCACGGTGTAATGCATAGTTGTCTTATGTTGAGGGAGGAGAAGCCTCACTCTTCTAGCTCTATCTCTTAGCGTGGCACCAAAATGGTTGGGTTTTTTAAAATTAATAAAATTAAGGTCTAAGGTTTTAAGTAGCTTTTCTAAATTTTAAAAAGTTGTTTCACAGTGTAGTCTTTATCAAAGAATTACTGATTTTTGTATAAATTGAGTAATAAAGGCACATTATAAAGGTGAGCGTGTTTTCTAAGGAAAGAGAACATTACTGCCTTGGGAAGGGGTTTTTTTCACCCCTGTCTTTGCTGTTCTGAAAGTCACAGTTTGCAGCCTCAATTAAATGAAGCAACGCAGTTTTTGATAGCAGCCAGCTTCGTGCTCTGGTATGTTTTGTTTTAAGACTTTGTGAATGTATCAAGGATGAAGGTAGAACTTGAGATACACGTAAGGGACTTGCTTGAAACCCTTAGCGAAGTAAAAGGCTACGGACACCCTCTGTCACAGGGATTTTGTTTTTGAAGAAGCCCTCGAAATTGGATTCTTTCTTTGACTTCGGGGTCTGAATCAAAATGCTGAAGTCTGTCACCCACCAAGCACACGAGGCACGCGCGAAGGGCACACGGCACATTTCCCCTTCCAGGTGGATCGCTCTCTCTAGTAGCGGGAACAGACGGAAAGCCACGTCATAATGTCGTCAGGCTCCTTCTTGATCTCTTGTGATCCATCACACTTGTACATCTTGAGGCTGATAACTACAAAAAAAGGTAGTCCCACCTTTTCATTCCTGGACCTTTTATTGGAGAATGCCTGAAGAGAAAGTAGTTTTACGTACTCCTATGTAAAATCCACTCATTAAATACAAAAATGCAACTTTAAAAAATAATTTTGTGTAATTCTAAAATTATGAAAAGCTGTAGAAAATGTAAAACCTATTTTTTTTTTAAAGTATGTGGAACATAAACCCCTGTAATACCACCAGCCAGAAATCATTTCAGTTACCAGCTTAGAATGCATTTTAGAGGCACCTGGCTGGCTCTGTTGGAAGAGCGTGAATCTCTGGATCTCGGCGTCATGGGTTCGCGCTCCATGTTGGGTGTAGAGATGACTTAAATAAACGTAAAAAAAAAAAAAAAAAAGAAATGTATCTTAGACTATTTGGGACTGTCCATATTTTATAACCCAGTGTATATTATGAGCATCTCCATATATCCTTAATCCAATGTTTCCCAGCCTTTTTCCCATTGGCATCCCTAAGGGATCTTTTTAGACACTTTTGCCCTAATCACTCCACCCCCATCCCTCCATGAAAATTTAATACTGCAGATAGATAGATAGATAGACAGACACACACACACACACACACACACACACACACACACACATAATGTACTATGCCTTTGGAGGCCACAAATCATTGTAATATCTAAGTTTTTTTCACACCCCCCAAGAAACAGTTTCCCCCCTTTAAGAATGCATGATTTTTCAAGATAAAATTTTCTAATGAGTGCCTGACACTTTACCACATGTCTATGCCATGGTTTATTTAACAGTTCTCCCTTCTTAATGATCTTAACATTTGAGTTCATGGTTTGGGTTTGGGTTGGGTTTTTCTTGTTTGTTTGTTTGTTTTTGCCATTTTAAATAATAGAATAAATCTTTCTACAAAAATCTTTGTGTGCTCCAAGTTCCTTTAAAATTACATGACTTTTCCTGTTCAGTTTGTGATGATGCTTATACACGTTTAGTGAACAGTTGTAATCATTTTGAATGTCCTTTGCTCACCTACCCACCTCACCACCCCCCACCCCACCTCCTCCAGACACTCAGAAGAAAGATATTGTACTATTTATTGAGCACTTCTGTCCCAGGCACTTCTGTCCAAGTCGGTCTTAAGGAGTAGGTAGTACCCTCAGTTGAGAATACAGTCTTTCTTGAAATGACCTGCCCAAGGCCACACAGCCATTCAGAAGGGGTGAGGGGCATACCCAGAAATGCCAAGTGCAGATTTTTCACCAGGTTCTTATGCCAGATATTAGGAGGTAGTGGGGGCAGAACGAGAGGTGACGGCCCTTAGAGGTGGCCAGGGCGGAAGCCGTGACTTCATTTCTGGATGTCCTTGGCTCCTGTTGGAAAAGATCCCTTGAGGATCTTTTATGTTTCCAGAACGAAACCAAGTGTTGGGGAGGATTGAAGGAAGGGAGAAAGGGGTCCCACCCCCAACTGCTCCTGGTGGGAGGGGGAGTCGCCCAAGCCCCAGCTGTGGGACCCCGGGGGCCCTGTGGTCTGACTCACCGAGCCTTATTCTGAGTTTTAACATTGAATGGCATGACTAGTACGGGTCTTATTTCCCTCAGAATAGTTACAAGCATCCGAGGGAGCCACGTGAAAGCACATAAGGCATTCTATGAATTCATATTTGAATCAGTAGGAAATAACAGTGGGAGGCTGAGACCCAGCAAGGTGGCTCACAGATGAGTGAGGAACCGAGGGGACAGGGCTGTGGAGAAGACAGCTGAGCGGCAGCCCAAGGCCCCGTCAGAGTGTCAAGAGCCAGGGAAAACTTAGAAGCCGACGCGCTCTGTCAAGCATTCCCTCCGTGGCTGAGCTTTACTTGGCGATAGTTCTCAAAAGGCTCTGCGGGCAGCCACCCGCTTACTAGGCGAGAGCAGAGCACTGCTGTGTTCCCCAAAACCGTACATGTATGGAGGTGGCCTTTGCACTCACCCGTTAGGTCTATTCCCTAGGCCAATGAGAACTCAACAAGACCAGGATGGGATTGGGTGGCCCCGTGGTGACCCGTCAAGAGGCCATTTAAACAGCCCCAACCGTGGGCAGAGAGCAGATGTCCGGCCCTGTGTTCTCGGGCCCCAGCTCCCGAGGTTTCCTTCCCTTGGGTTTTCTTCATAGCTTTTCACGTGTCTTTGAAACCGATAGACTCCGGGCTCAGAAAAGCTTGCTATGGGAGAGAGAGGAACCACACTGAGCAAGAGGTTTGGAAGATAGTGGCAGCCCAGTTCCCCTTTTTAAAAAAGCAACAAATTCTTAGGTATCCTTCCTATTTTCAGGCCAGAATTTAAGCTTTACCCCTCAAAATTGTGCATACAGTGCATTTGCAGGGTTTTTTTGGATTTTTGTTTTGTTTTTTTTTTGGGGGGGGGCGTCTTTTTGTTTGTTTCCTTCCTAGCATCTTCACTACCCACGGACAGCAGAACAGAAGGTATTAAAAAGGACACGTAGCTCTGTCTGTTACTCACTCGTTCTCTGCAACAACTGAAAAAGCTACATGTGAGAGAAACTACAGCAGCTTTCAGCTGACTCTTTATACTCACGACATAGGCCCCCTGCTAAACAAACTTCATTTTTTTAATGGACTTTGATGGTTTAGGAAGGGCTGCCATGATGTGGGCTACCGAGGAGGGTTACATGTGCCTTTATATCCGTCCTCCGGAGAACCCACACCTGTCCCCCTTGCCCAGCTCCACGACCAAATGCGAATTGCAACTATTTTGGGAACACTTAAGCACATCAGAAAAATGAATGATTCCATTCGCGCTGGCACCACAGCACCGATGTACCCGCTCCAAGCATGGCACTGGGTTCATCACAGAAAACGGTCTCTCCTTCTGCCTTCGATGGCAGGGTTAGGACTGCGGTTGTTCCCCCACCCCCACCCCTGCCGAAAATGCGAGTCCGGCACCGACTGGATAACCTCTTCTGACCCTCGCTCCACCTTACCATAAGTAGATCCAAATCCTTCTAGAAAATCTGAAAGGCATATCCCCATGTATCAGTGGTATAAATAGAACCGCTTCAGCAGGCTCTGGTAGAGGGTGAGTTGCTCCAAGGTGGACTGGGAAGCAGCCTGGCCTTGGCAAGGCTGCACCCTCTAAATAGAAAGATGAGTTTGTTCAGCCTTTGCGGAAGGAAAAATCGCTACCCATCCTAGAGTGCAATGTCCTTGTCCTCTTTACTGGGAGGAAGGTCGAGCAAGGTCTCATTTAGTAAGGGCGCTTCGCCCGTTCCACCACCGGGTCGGGAGTTGTGACCCCTGCCTTTCAGCCCCAGGACAGGGACACTCTTAGTCCCACCAGGGAGGTGGCGGTTTGGGGCCTCAGCCCAGCCCACCCAACCTGGGGCGGGTTCAGTCCGGGAGGAAGAGAACACCCACCACCAGCACCGCCAAATTCACTCCCCTCACGAACACCCGAGTGCGCTGCGTGTCACTGAGAGGAACAGCTCCGGCTGCCCTGGCGTTGTGCCTGGCGCGGCCGGGGCCGCCGCCCCGGCCTGTCCCCGGGAGCCCTCCTCCTCCTCCTCCCCGCCTCTCCGCCCTCTCCTCCCGCCGCCAGCTGTCTGGCCCGCGACAGCTGCGCGCCCTCCCGCCGCCGGTGGCCCTCTCCGCGGTGGGGGCGGGTCAGCCCTCCGAATCGGGGAGCTCAGGGGTGGGAAGGGAGAGGCGAAGTTCACCGGGGAGCGGCGGTCGCCTTCCTTCCCTTCCTGGGACCGCTTCTCCCATCCTCTCTTGTCCCACCACTGGGACACGGCTCCCTCCTCCCTGTAGCCGCACGTGGGGCTCTGAGGGTCTGAGTAAACCCAAAGAAGGGATGAAATGTGGGAGGCACCCTCCGGAGCGCCCTGTGCGAGCAGAGCGGACAGGGTGGGGAGGCCTTGCGGACAGGTGCAGCTCCGGGAGCGCAGGCGCACACGCGCACCCACTGGCGCTCGCGGTGACCCTCGCCCCACCCCATCCCCTCGGGCGGGCAACTGGGCCGGGTCGGGAGGGGCCGACCGGCCGGGGAGACACTCCATATACGGCCCGGCCCGCGTTACCTGGGCTCGGGCCAGGCCGCTCCTTCTTTGGTCAGCGCAGGGGACCCGGGCGGGGACCCAGGCCGCGAGCCGGCTGGGGGACGGGGCTCCAGTGCCCAACACCCAAATATGGCTCGAGAAGGGGAGCGACATTCCTGCGGGGCGGCGCGGGGGGGAGCGCCCGCGGGCTATATAAAACCTGAGCGCGAGGACCAGCGGCCACCGCAGCGGACAGCGCCGAGAGAAGCCTCGCTTCCCTCCCGCGGCGACCAGGGCCCGAGTCGGAGAGCAGCAGGTGTAGCCACCCGCCCAGGTAGGGCGGGAGTGGGGCAGGGGGCCGGGGACAGGAGAACAATAGGACAGGGGGACAAGGTGACAGGGCACCACCGAGGGGAGCCTGGAGAACTCCGGGGTAGAACCCAACCGACTCACCTGATCAGCCCCCAGGCCTGCTTTCTGCCCGCCCACCCCGTGGCTTGGTCCTCAGAGCCACACGCGCTTTATAGAGGAGGCCCGAGGCCATCAGCTTTGGGAAACATCTCCAAATTTATCCCCAGCCCCTTTGGGCTCCTTTACCTGGCGTTTCGTATGTGCCGGGTGGATTAGAGGTTTTGCTTTAGTCGTCCCAAGGGCAATATGCCTTCCCGAGGAAGGCCGGAGCCCAGGAGCAGCAAAGGCCGCAATTCTCTGGGGTCGCCATCAGGCGAAACGGTGCCTCTGTTCTGAGGTTGCAATGTCGTGGGGGTCCGGAATGGGCCACTCCTCTCGGCACGGCGCACCAAAGCCCTTCCCACGGGCATCTCCTTCGGCCCCCGCGCTCGCCCGGCGAGCAGGTATCGCCCGCCTCAACCGCCCAGACTAGGCCGCCGAGGCGCCGAGGCCTGGGGCGCCAGCGCCCGGCTCCTGCGTCAGGTAGCCTGCAGCGAAGGCAGAGGTGTCCCGGCGGACACTGTGCCGGGGTTCCCGGGGTGGAGAAAGTTCTCCGAGATTCTCCGCAGCGCGGCCCTGAGCCCGGGGAGCGAAGCCCGCCAGGGTGCCCTCCGCCGCTCCCCTGGCCGGCGGCGCGCGGCTCGGGGCTGGGGACGTCCGTCGGTCCCCGGGAAGGGAGGGCGCTCGGGCCGTCGGGGACTCCTGCGCTGTCGCGTCGTGCGTCTCCACGGCCTTCCTGTCCTTTACAGAAACCAGACACCATGTGTGACGAAGACGAGACCACCGCCCTCGTGTGCGACAATGGCTCCGGCCTGGTGAAAGCCGGCTTCGCCGGCGACGACGCCCCTAGGGCCGTGTTCCCTTCCATCGTGGGCCGCCCTCGCCACCAGGTCAGGCTTCCCGTCCGCGGAGGGAGCCGGGAGGGGGTCCCCACCCCCATCCCCCCGCGTAGGCCAGCCGCCGTCGCGGGAGCCGCGGTAACGTGGGCGTGGTGTCTCCGCTCCGCAGGGCGTCATGGTGGGTATGGGTCAGAAAGATTCCTACGTGGGCGACGAGGCGCAGAGCAAGAGAGGCATCCTGACCCTGAAGTACCCCATTGAGCACGGCATCATCACCAACTGGGACGACATGGAGAAGATCTGGCACCACACCTTCTACAACGAGCTCCGCGTGGCCCCCGAGGAGCACCCCACCCTGCTCACCGAGGCCCCCCTCAACCCCAAGGCCAACCGCGAGAAGATGACCCAGATCATGTTTGAGACCTTCAACGTGCCCGCCATGTACGTGGCCATCCAGGCCGTGCTGTCCCTCTACGCCTCCGGCCGTACCACCGGTGAGTGCGCGCGGGGCCGCCCCGCTCCCCCGCTCCCCCGCTCCCGCCCGCCGCGCGCGCCCGCGCCCGGCCTCGGGGGCGCGCGCTCACCGCCGCCGTGTGCCCCGCCCCGCCCCCCGCGCAGGCATCGTGCTCGACTCCGGCGACGGCGTCACCCACAACGTGCCCATCTATGAGGGCTACGCCCTGCCGCACGCCATCATGCGCCTGGACTTGGCCGGCCGCGACCTCACCGACTACCTGATGAAGATCCTCACTGAGCGCGGCTACTCCTTCGTGACCACAGGTGCGCGGCGCTCCGGGCTCCCCGGGCGGGCGGGGTGGCGCGCGGGCCGCGGGGCCCTGCGCTGAGGGCGCCTCTCCTGCCCCTGCCCCCCCACAGCTGAGCGCGAGATCGTGCGCGACATCAAGGAGAAGCTGTGCTACGTGGCCCTGGACTTCGAGAACGAGATGGCGACGGCCGCCTCCTCCTCCTCCCTGGAGAAGAGCTACGAGCTGCCCGACGGACAGGTCATCACCATCGGTAACGAGCGCTTCCGTTGCCCGGAGACGCTCTTCCAGCCCTCCTTCATCGGTGAGTCCCGCTCGCCGGCCTTCCCGGGAGCCCCGGGGCCCCGCCCGGACCCCGGCTCGCACCCGCCGGCTCACGCTCCTCCCTGCGGCCCCCAGGCATGGAGTCGGCGGGCATCCACGAGACCACCTACAACAGCATCATGAAGTGCGACATCGACATCAGGAAGGACCTGTACGCCAACAACGTCATGTCGGGGGGCACCACCATGTACCCGGGTATCGCTGACCGCATGCAGAAGGAGATCACGGCTCTGGCCCCCAGCACCATGAAGATCAAGGTTGGCGGCGGCCCGCGCCCCCTGCCCGCGGGTGGGCCCCGGGGTGCGGCCCTCGCCGGCCTGACGCGCTCCCTGTCTTACAGATCATCGCCCCGCCTGAGCGCAAGTACTCGGTGTGGATCGGCGGCTCCATCCTGGCCTCGCTGTCCACCTTCCAGCAGATGTGGATCACCAAGCAGGAGTACGACGAGGCTGGCCCCTCCATCGTCCACCGCAAATGCTTCTAGACCCCATTCCACCAACAGCGTGCGAATTCTCCTCAGGACGACAAATCTGCTCAGGTTGCAGGTGGCTGACCTCGAGCCACCGCGCAGCAACTTCGTCTCTAACAACTTGAGTTGCCGCAGCCGCAATCCGACACAATGTTTATAACGTGTACATACATTAACTTATTTACCTCATTTTGTTATTTTTAAAACAAAGCCCTGTGGAAGGAAATGGAAAACTTGAAGCATTAAACTCAGCCATTCTGTCTGTTGCGTAAAGTTGTTCGTTGTGTTTATTTGCCGGGGCGGGGGGAGTCGCAGGGGGCAAGGGAGGAAGAGGGACCCCCACCTTCCTGCGTGACTTTTCACGATACTCGGAATGAGCGCGCTCCTTGCGACGCCTTAGTTAAGTCTTCCCTTGCTCGCGGTCTCCCCCTCTGGATCAGATCCATTCCCAAACACTGGCAGGCCCGCCCCTCTGGTCGGTGGTGAGGCCATCTCTCCCACCGCAGGCTCTGGGGTGGCCGCCGGCGGGCGGGTGGCTCTGGCCAGCGGCCGGCGGCGGGCGCTGTCCACGGTGCTGGCGCCGGGAGCCGCCCCTCAGAGCGCATTTCCGTCCCACCTTAAGGGATCGGCCTTCCCTACTGCATCTGGACACCTAACTGAAAAAGTGGCGCGCTGCATTTAATGAACCAGCTTTCATCTGCAAGGGAAGGCGGTCACTTCTCTTCCCGACTGGGAAGTCCTTTGCTTCGTGCCAAGGCGACGGAAGTGCCTCTTCCAGGGTGGGGGCTGGGGAGGAGCGCCGCCCAGAGGTGGGAGGAGGGTAAGGGACACATGCGCTTTCCAGAAAGGGCGGCGCGTGCAGGGCTGGGCCGGGCACGGAGGGCGGCCCAGCAAGGAGGGGTCTGCGGGGAGTGGAGCTGAGACTGGCACTGGCGCTGGTGCCAGTGGAGCAGGAGTAGTGAAGAGGAGTAAACAGGGAAGAAGGAAGACGACCGTCCTCCCTCCCAGCACTCGCAATGTTCCAGAAGGCACGAAATATACTAACAGACTAGGAATTTCTATGGGACAGCACAGCCGTCTTCTTTAAAACAAAAACAGAACTACCTTAATGTCTTCTAGTCAAGATTACCAAGGACAGTGGTACCTAAATAAAATCGATTTTGACTCAAGGCAGGTAACAAACTCTTTTGGAGATAGGCTTATAAGTAGAATTAACAATATGCAGTGTTATATGCCACGTAGCCATGTGTTTATTCATTCTCTCCTTTCCTTTTTGAAAAGGTTCTGAAATCCTTGAGGCCTCTAAGGTGGGAATGACTGCCAAATGCAGAGATCAAGAAAACCAATAATTCAGTAGAATTTAAAACGTTAATAAAACAAGCATATGATACTATGTGTTATTGCCCACCAAGGGTGGATAAATGTTTAAAATGGGCTACATCCTAGTCTCTCAGAGGAATCTAGGTTTTACTGATAACAGTAAATATACATAGGCATATATGATCAAACAAAACACACACACAGCCCGAATAATCATGTAGCCAGCAGCCTGGAAAAAAAATGTCAGAATTACATGAGTTAGCTAATTGTCATGTTGTTGTTTTTCTAATTTAAAAAAGATTTGTTTCTGAGAGAGAGAGAGAGAGTAAGCACGAGTGAGACAGGCAGAGACAGAGGGAGACAGAGGGTCCAAAGTGGGCTCTGTGCTGACAGCAGAGAGCCCGATGCTCATGTTAAGTGTTTTTTAACCAAAAGCCAACATCACTTAATTAAGACTTCAGTAAGGTGTGTAAGGGGGTAACAACACATTTTCCCGGCGATCATAATCATTACATAGCTCATGATCTTTTAGGATTCACAGAAGTTTTCGATATAATCTGGTAACGTTTCCTCATGCATTGCCTCTGACATTTCTATGGACAAAACGTGCAAAAACTATCAATTGCGTGGTTTCACTGGGAATGTGCCAAATCTAAAAATTACCTTTCCTTTACTGACACCTCTAACAAACAAACAAACAAAAAACAGGCATTTTATTGGCGTTCTGTACTTTCCTATCAGGTCTATTACCTATGTTTGTCCTGAAAGAGAGTGGTGGGTGTGGTGTAATAAAGAATGAGTCTGTTGAGAATATATATCTAGAGCGTATACAAATGTCTGTGCCGGGCGAGGGGAGAAAGAACTATTTCCGGCAGCTCTATGAGTGTCTGTAGTAGTAACAGTCGAGAAGTCCCTGTGTGGTGGCAGTACCCTTAGCGCTAGAGTGAATAATGTTACATCTGATTCCCCACCGAAAAGCCATCTCGGGGAATCCGTTGCTGGAGCAGTGAGAGAATTGAAAGCAGCAAAGAATCCACCCCCTACCCCACCCCCCGTTGCTTTTGGTGTGTTTCCCTAGACTTGGCAGTAGGCTTATCGGGGATCTTATTTCCTTCTCACAAACCTTGGTAAGTTGCCACCAATTTGTTTTCGCTGAATCTATGTTACCAGTGTTCTGTCGAAGAAGGAAGGAATAGGGAAGAAAATGGGCAGAGAGAGTGTGTCGGGATTGAAATGAAGGATGAGGGCGCCTGGGAGGCTCGGTCAGTTAAGCGTCTGACCCTGGATTTCGGCTCAGGTCACGATGGCACGGTTTTGTGGGTTCGAGCCCCCCCGTCAGTGTCCACAGTGTGGAGCCTGCTTGGGATTCTCTGTCTCCCTCTCTTCCTGCCCCTCCCCCATTCACGCTGTCTCTGTCTCTGTCTCTCTCTCTCAAAATAAATAAATAAACTTAAAAAAAAAAAAGATTAAGGCTGAGAGGGAGAATTGAAAGTAGTCAGTACCACGGCACATGCTAGGCTCTATCACTTAAACCTTTGGAAGCTCGAATTAGACCGGGGGATATCAGGGTCCCTCCCAGCTGCATCTGTCCCGTGACCCATCACCCCAGATGTGGTAGAACCCACCAAAGGTTAATAAAATATTTTCTTGCCCACGTACCATGTGCAAGGGGTACAGAGAGGGCTAAGATATGGTCCCATCCTTACGCGTTTGGGGCCCTGATCCCCAGGATCGCCAGGCACCTTATGCCTTGACTCTGATCACCACGAAGGCTGTTGGAGCCGCTCTGCGGGCGGTGAGGGAGGCCGGCACACGCCGCACTGGGAGCCATCAGATGCTGTGGACACAGTGGCTGTTTTGTTGCCTGTTCAGTCAATTGCCACCATGAGGCCGGCTTCCCTCCCATTGTTTTCCGACAAGGCTCGATGGGTTCCAAATATGGTGCTTATGGGGATACACGTCCCTCATGGTGCTCAAGCAGGTTGTCCTGCCTGTGGTGTTGGGGACACAGAGTAGCACGGCCCCTTACCTGGGGGTGCCTCAGCCCCGAGGGCGGGAGGTGGGGAGGGGCTCACGTCACCAGACCGGCACGGCCATGTGGGCATTTGTGTGGTCAGCCTGCCTACCTGACTGCCTCCTTCTCCTCTTCGTCTCGCTTCTGTCACTTTCATTTCCTTCCTGCCCTGCACCGTCCTTTGGAAGGCACCCATTTTAGCACCATGGAGATGTCATAGTTCTTTTGTGTAATTACCGTAAGCCGATGATAAGCCCTGAGACCTCTAAGTGACCCTTCCCCCATTAGCAGTTTCTTAATGGCTTATCCTGACGTTCAACAGGTCCTGGGGGTGATTAGTGAGCGAGTAAAAGATGGAGGAAGGTGCAAAGAGGACATTGGTGGTTCTCCTATGTGTCAATAGAATCAGGATTGCCTTTTATGTGATAACGATTGGAGTTTCTTAAGCCTCATCGTTGTGCGGAGTTGCTGGTCACCACAGCTGGCCTCAGGAACGGCAGATTATAGCATGGGTCAAGGGACAGCCGTGACACCCTTGAATCCTCATCCCACCGTGTCCTCACTTAGTTCCTTCACGGTACCTATGTTGGGCTCTTGTGGCTGCTGTAACAAATTACCACGAAGTAGGTGACTTGGAACAACAGGAATTGCCTTCTTCACAGTTCTGGAAGCTACAAGTTCGAGGTCAAGGTGGCGGTGGGGACTGGTTTCTCTCTCCTTGGCTTGTAGATGGCCATCTTCTCCCTGTGTCTTCATTTCATCTTCCCTCTTTCCACGTCTGGGTCCAAATTTCCTCTTAGAGAACACCAGTTATGTTGGATTTAGTGTCCACCCTAATGACTTCGTTTTAATTTAATTATCTCTTTAAAGACCCCCATCTTCAGGGGCCCGTGGGTGGCTCAGTCCGTTAAGTGTCTGACTTCAGCTCAGGTCATGATCTCACGGTTCATGGGTTCGAGCCCCGCCTCGGGCTCTGTGCTGACCGCTCGGAGCCTGGAGGCTGCTTCGGATTCTGTGTTTCCCTCGCTTGCTGCCCCTCCTCCGCTCACATTCTCTCTCTCTCTCTCTCTCTCTCAAAAATAAACATTAAAAAAAATAAAAATAAAGACACCATCTCCAAATATAGTCACATTCAGAGGTACTGGGTGTGTTAGGACTTCAACATATGAATGAGTGAGGATACACAATTCAGCCCAAAATAGGGAGCAACAATTTGACCCACTATGGTACCTAAAAGGCCCTATAACAATTAATTTATATTAACACCAATAATTAATTTTATTTTTTTTTAATTTTCTAATGTTTATTTTTGAGGGAGAGACAGAGTGAGAGCCATTGGAAGGGGAAGGAGAGAAGGAGACACAGAATCCGAAGCAGGCTCCAGGCTCCTAGCTGTCGGCACAGAGCCCGACGCAGGGCCCGAACTCATGAACTGGAGATTCTTACATGAGTCGAAGTCGGACACTTAACGGAGGGAGCCAACCAGGTGCCCCTACATTAGTAATTCATTATAATAGGTCCTGAAGCCCTTATGCTAATATTGTGTCTTATGCTATATGAAGCACCTTCAAATGCATGAACTCATTTGAGTTTATAAGGTAGCTAGAGTAGAGAGTACGGTTCCACTTTCATAAATGATAAAGGTGAGGTTTCAAGATTGAATGACTTGCCTAAGTTTATAAATTAGGAAAAGGGAGGGGCGCCTGGGTGGCTTAGTTGATTGAGTGTCCGACTCTTGATTTCAGCTCAGGTCCTGATCCCGGGGTCATGGGATCCAACCCCAAGTTGGGCTCTGCAGTGAGTATGGAGCCTTCTTGGGATTCTCTCTTTCTCTCTCTCTCTCTTTCCCTCTGCCCCTCTCCCCTGCTCTCTCGTTCTCTCAATAAATAAATAGATAAATAAATGAATAAATAAATGAATAAATAAATAAATAAATTAGGAAATGTGGTAAAGACTTGAACGTGGAACTCTCGACTCTATTCTTTTATTTTCAATATATAAAACCTGGTGTTTTATAGGTATTTCTTATAAACAGCATATGGTTACGTAGTTTCTCCAGCTTCACAAATTTGTCTTTTAATTGAAACACTTGACCCATGTGGTATCTGATGTAATTGCTGACATATTTGGGTTAAGTCTACCATTTCATTTTGTTCCATTAGATTCGGCTGTTCAAAGTCTAAAATTAATCACTTCTCCCTCCTGGTACAATATGAGACCCTCTGAGGACTGTCATTCCAACAATTTACCTTCCTCCTGACTTGTCATGTATTTTCATTCTATCTTTTTAAACCCCCAGGCGCGCCTGGGTGGCTCAGTCCATTAAGCGTCAGAGTTTCGCTCAGGTCATGATCTCCCGGTGTTTTGTGAGTTCGAGCCCCACACCCAGCCCTGTGCTGACAGCTCGGAGCCTGGAGCCTGCTTCAGAATCTGTGTCTCCCTCTCTCTCTGTTCCTCCCCTGCTTGCACTCTGTCTCTCTCAAAAATAAATAAAGATTAAAAAAAACTATAACCCCCCAGACATTATCATTTGTTATACATCAGTCATGGCTTTAACTTCCTCAAAGTATTATAATTGTCAGTTTAGATTTACTTGTATATTAATAATTTTCTTTGCCCATTTCTTCCTCTTTATGGATCCTTTCCAAGTGGGATCGTTTTTTTTCTACCCGAAGCACGAAGTCTTTACAATGTCTTTCATGAGACTCTGTTGGTTGCAATATATCTCACTTTTTGTTTGTTTCTCCCTCATTCTTGAAAGATTTTTTTTTTCTGAATACAGAATTCCTGGTTGACAGTTACTTCTTTCAGCATATTGAAAATGACATTTCTCTATCTTCTGAGTGCCATTTTTGCTGTCGAGAAGTCAACAGTCATCCTGGGGTTTCTTTGAGGCAATTTGCATTTCCCTCTCCCTGCCTCTCAGTATTTTTATTTTGTTTTGCTTCATTTTTTTTTAAGATTTCTCCTTGTCTTTGGTATTCTGCAGTTTCTCTATGATGTACCTAATTGTGGATTTATTTTTTTACTTCCTTAGAATTTATGAGCTTTTTGAATATGTGGATTGGTGTCTTTTCAACAGGTGTGGGAAGTCACCAACCATTATTTTTTTCAAATACTGGCTCCGGTCCCATTTTTTCTCTCCTTTCGTTCTGAAGAATTGATCAATTGGGCTTCCCCAAAATTTAAATGCCTGTTCATCAAAGGACACCATTTAAAAAATGAATAGCCAAACCTAATACGGGGAGGAAACGTCTGCAAAACATATTTGACAAAGGTGTGATATCCAGGCTATAGAAAGAACCCCTACACTTCAATAACAAACAGATAAAAATGCAATAAAATGGGCAAAATAGTTTGAATAGACACTTCACAAAAGAAGATCTGTAAATGGCTAATAAGATAAGCGCATGATCATACTTGTTAGGATGGCTATAGTAAAAACACACAGAAAACCAACTACAACAGAATAACGAGTGTTGGTAAGAATGTGGAGAAACTGGAACTCTTGATCATTGCTGGTAGTACTGCAAAATGGTGGAGCCTCTGTGGAAAACGCTATGGCAATTCCTAAAAAAAAAATCAAAGATAGAATCCAGCGATTTCTATTTCTGGGCACATCCCCAAAGCAATACAAGCAGGGACTCAAAGACATATTTGCACAACCGCGTTCATAGCGCCGTGGTTCACAAGAGTCGCGAGATAGAAGCAGCCCAAGTGTCCATTGATGGATGATTGGATACACAAAATATGGTATATGCGGACAACGGAATATTATTCACCCTTAAAGGGGAAGGAAATTCTCACACATACTACAACATGGAGGAACTCTGAGAGCATTACACTAAGTGAAATCAAACAGTCCCGTGAAGACAAATACCGTATGGTTCCACTTATATGATGTACCTAGTGTAGTCAAATGCACAGAGGAAGAAAGTGAAAGGGTGGTTTCCAGAGACTGGGGGGACAAGGGAAGGGAGGGTCAGTGTTTAATGGGCACCAAGTTTCAGTTGGGGAAGATGAAAAAGTTCTGGAGATGGATGGTGGTGGGGGTTGCACAATAAGGTGAATGAACTTCATGCCACAAACTGTACACTGACAGATGGTTCAAATAAAACATTTTATGTTATATATATTTTGCTCTAATTATTGAGGGTGAGCACTGTCCTCAGAGCGGGCTCTTCCTCAAGTCCCTGCCCCCTGGGCACTGTGTTTGCCATACCCTCATCCCAGCCCTGTGCTGAGTGTCTGTATTTTTTCCAAAGGGCATTTTGGGTAATTCCTCCAACTGATCTTCCAACCCACTAATTCTTCCTCTTACTTGATCTATCATGAAGTTCCTTCGTTCACTTTCAAGTCTCTGTTATTAACTTTCTCACTGATAGAAATTTTTAGAAATTGCTTTGTTCTTTTCCAAATCAACGAGGTCATGTTTTTATATTTTCTGTTCCCAGGGGATATTTGTTAGCTTTTCTCCTACTTCCTTGATGGAGCACGCATAATTTTGTTTCGTTTTGTTTTTGGTTTTGGTTTTTCACAACGTGTACCTAATAATCCCAGTAGCTGGAGTCTTGGAGTTTGTTTCTGTTATCCGTTGTTTCGATTCTTGTCCATACTACCTTGTTTCCATGTGTTTTCTTGTTAACAACGCCATGTTCACCGTCCTGAAAGAATTACTTGTAGAATACTTGGAAACAGAATAAAAGTGACTCTCTCCAGAAACGATTTGTATTTGCTTCTGCCAGAGAGCTCCTAGGCTACTAGTAATCTGCAATGATGGTAAAATTCACAGCCTGAGGTCTTTTGGTCCTCCCAGGCGATACGGATTGGGACTACAGACACACGTGAGGGCTCAGCTGTGTTCACGATTTCTCCGAAATCCGCACCCCACACCACTACCACCACATGCTCAGTGTCAAGGCCACTTACCTTCCGGGGACTTGAGTGTCAGCGCAGGGTAGGGTTTACTTCTGGGTAACTCCTTCACTCCCACCCTGTGGTGTAGCCCTTAGGGGCCCCAAGCTTTACAAAGCTGTTAAACCCCAAGTGCAAGGTAATCAAGATAAACCCTCTCCAGGAAAGAGCTGTTCCTAGAATTGCTGCGTTTCTGGCTTTCCTTGGATTTTGGCCCTAGTAATTCTTTACTATCTTGTCAACTCTTCAGGGCCTGTAAGATTTTTTAAATACTTTATCTGGCTTTTTTTTTTTTTTTTTTAAAGCTGTTTTCAACAGGAGTGTTCATTCTGAGAATTTAGCCTGCCATGTTCTCTAAAAATAGAACTCAACGTCTCTTACTTCTCAGGCTTGGCTTTAGCCACCTCTGAAAAACAGCACAAACCTCATATACAAGCTTCAGGAATTTTGCCTCAAGTTCTGCTGCCTTATTTCAAGGCTGTTATTTTTTCCTTGGACCTAAAAGTGCTCTGGCTCTGAACTATTCCCCGGGATGACAGGGTACCAGCTGGGAGGCAGAGGTGCCTGGAGCCCTTGCAGCCCCTATGAGAACGTGCCATGTGTCACCAGGGATCAGCTGAACCACGAGAAACAAAACAAAACAAAAATGAATGAAGGGCGACAGGGACAAAGGAACTAGGTCAAAGTGGTAAGTCATCGCAGCAGGTTCTGCAAGGTTGATGTTGGTGGGCGATTTTTTCCCCTGCCTTTTTTATGCCTCAATATTTCTTCCAACTTTATTTTTCTTCAGGAAATGCATATTATGTCAATATTAAATATAGTCAGGAAGAAAATGAGAAACAAAACAAAACAAACAAACAGAAGAGAAAAGGCCCCCATTGCCCAGTAGCCCTGGATAGTATTTTCGGCAGCAGGGACAAGTTTGGGCAGATCCATTCACAACCCGGCTGGTGACCAGAGGCTGGGCTCCTGAGACAGATGGAGGAACCTTGGGGTTTGGGCTGGGCAGTGGATCACAGGGCCACCGTGTCATGCAAGAGCCCAAGGCGGCACCTGCTGAAAGGAGCTAAACTTGCTGAGCTCCAGAGCAGTCCTGGGTGAACTTGGCAGACAGCAGTGAGGAAAGAGTCCCTGGGGTCCCAGACACTGAATTCTAGTCCGGGTTCCAAATGCTTAAAAGGGATGCCTTACATGCTTCACATCTATCTCTGGAAGCTTCTCTGGAACCTGGATTTGCCTCTAATTTTTTAGACTCTAGAGTGTAGTGCCGAGCACACGGGTGGAGAGCGGGATGGCGGGGTGGGGGTGCGGGGGCGTGGGTGTAGAGTCAGGTGCGCTCAGACCACCAGGGACACTGAGGCTTGAATCCGCCGGCCTGCGTCTGCCACCTCAGGGGAGCCCCGTGTTTCTTCCCGCACCGCACGGGCACTGGAGGTCAGGAATCTGAAAGC
The DNA here is from genome assembly GCF_022079265.1 of Lynx rufus. Lineage (NCBI taxonomy): Eukaryota > Metazoa > Chordata > Mammalia > Carnivora > Felidae > Lynx > Lynx rufus. The sequence continues at coordinate 18,626,468 of NW_025814840.1, forward strand.
CAGGGTCTCAGGGCCTCTCGAATTCAAGGGACTTCACAGAGGAAGACCCTCTGGTCTGGGCCAGGATGAGGGGGAGCACTGTCCTCAGAGCGGGCTCTTCCTCAAGTCCCTGAGCCCCGGGGCATTGTGTTTGCCACACCCTCATCCCAGCCCTGAGCCGAATGTCTCTATTTTTTCCAAAGGGCAATGTGGCCACTGTGAGGCAAACAGATTTGTCCCAGGCCACGGGAGAACACAGGGTCATGGTCCACTGCCAGGGAAGTATCCTTTTCCTCCACCCAACTTCCTGGTTGTCCAAGGACACAGGCGTGGGGGCTGTCCTCATAAGTCTGAGAAATCAAGACATCCCCAACCTAGTCCTGATTCTTTTGTTGTTGTTGTTGTTTATAATTGCATCTTGCCTTTTTACAAAAGGTTTTATTTATTTTTGAGACAGAGAGTGTGAGCAGGGGAGGGGCAGAGGGGAGGGGGGGTGCGGCGCGGGACAGAGGATCTAAAGCAGGCTCCGAGCTGAAACCACGGTGCCCCATGAGGGGCCCAAACTCACAAATTGTGAGATGGTGACCTGAGCTGAAGTCGGACGCTTAACTGACTGAGCCACCGAGGCGCCCCCTGCTCATTCCTTAGCTCCTTTTCCAAAAGGATCTAGAGCGCTGTCCCTCGACTATTGCCTGCTTAGGGGCCTACCCACCAGTCAGCAATTAATGTGCTGATTCATTCAACAAACACTTATTGAGCACTTCCTGTGTGCCAGGCACGGTGCTAGGGGATAAAAGGGTGAGCCAAAGGACTCAGGGGCTCAGTCCTCAGGGGCCTTAGAGTATCAGGGTGAAGGGAGACATGTCAGTTACATAACACAAATCAACGTAAGTCCGTAAATCTGGCACATGCGACAAAAGAGAGGTGTGGCGTGTGACAATACAGAGCGAGCCAAGGGCCACACAGAAGGGTTCAATGAGCAAGTGCAGGTGGAGGTACGTCTGAAGGGTCGAGAGAAGTTAGCAGGCGAAGGGCGAAGGAGCAGCTCATTCAAGACCAGGGTGGGGTGGAGGGTGGAGCCCCCAGCCCCCAGGAGGGCCGGGCGAGGCTGGGGTGTAGGGCGGTGCGGGGTGAGGGTGCAGCGGGAGGCGCCCCCAGCTTGAGCAGACCCTCCCTTGCGGAGGATGTAGTTTTTCCTTGATCTAAGAGTGGAAAGCCACTGACGTGTTTTAGGCAGAGACAGAGAGAAAACCGGGCATCACCGGAGGCGGCGGGACAGACGCCGTGGCGGCTCTCCGGCCCCTGACCCACATTCACCCACAGTCATGGGAACACGGGAGCCAGTGTGCGCTGCGGCTGGTGCGGCAGCCAGGCAGTTGGCGGTCCCGGAGCAGGAGCGGCAGGTGGGGAGGGCAGGGCGAGCCTGGGGCCTGAGGTGGGGGCGGGGACTGGGGCCTGAGATGCGGGTGCATCCTGGGGCCTGAGTTGGGGATGGGGCCTGGGTCCTGAGATGGGGGTACATCCTGGGTGCTGAGGTGGGGGCGGGTCCTGGGTCCTGGGGTGGGGGCGGGGCCTGGGTCCTGAGGTGGGGGCGGGGCCCGGCTCCTGAGGTGGGGGCGGGGCCTGGGTCCTGAGGTGGGGGCGGGGCCTGGGTCCTGAGGTGGGGGCGGGGCCTGGGTCCTGAGGTGGGGGTGGGGCCTGGCTCCTGAGGTGGGGGCGGGGCCCGGCTCCTGAGGTGGGGGCGGGGCCTGGGTCCTGAGGTGGGGGTGGGGCCTGGGGCCTGAGGTGGGGGCGGGGCCTGGCTCCTGCGGTGGGGGCGGGGCCTGGCTCCTGCGGTGGGGGCGGGGCCTGGATCCTGCGGTGGGGGTGGGGCCTGGCTCCTGAGGTGGGGGCGGGGCCCGGCTCCTGCGGTGGGGGCGGGGCCTGGGTCCTGAGGTGGGGGCGGGGCCTGGCTCCTGCGGTGGGGGCGGGGCCTGGGTCCTGAGGTGGGGTGCCCCTGGGCTGCAGCCTTTTCACTTCCTCCCCGTCTATCCCCACCTTGGAGCTGGCACAGAGGGTCATTAGAACTGGAATGTTCTCCGTAGAAAATCCGGAAAGAGCACAGGAGAACGAGAGTTCGTGCTATTTTGGCGTTTCCTCCTCAGGCACTAATGCAGAGGAATCTTAAATGGTAAATGAGCCTTGGGGGGAACCTGCCTCAAATAGCACCGCTCTATCCAGTGTCTGCTCTGAGGACGGTGCTTTGTGCACTGGGGAGGGGAGAGGGGAGAGGGGGAGGGAGGGGGCGGAGCAAGATAGGGAAAGGCGAGGTGGGGGGGAAGGAGGAAAGGGAGGAAGGGGAGAAGGGAAAGGGGGAAAAGGGATGGGGCCGAGGGGGAGGAGGAGGAGGGGAGGGGAGGAGGGCCGCAGCTGTCTGCCCAGCGCCACCGCCTGCCACCCGGTGAGTCACGGTGCCAGCTCCCACCGCCTGCCTCTATTTTTATATCAGCGCCTGCTCATATCTGACTCGTTAAATAAGCCTCCCAACTGGAGGAGGGGAATCTGATGGCAGAGAATGAGGACCGAGGGAATAATGTAGAAGTCTAAATAGGAATCATAAAGCGATCCCTCTCTCTTATTAGGAGATCTTCGCCTTTTTAACAACCAGGCGCTTTAAGCTGCTGCCGCACAGGGGAGGGGAGACCTGCGAGGCCTTGGGCAGCGGCCACACGAATGATCCCAGGATCCCAGCAGCCGGGGCTCTGGCCCCAGAGGGTGGTGGCAGCTGCGGGAGGGGCTGGGGAAGGTGCGCCCATCGCACCTGCCGGTGACACCCAGCACAATAGGCCCCGTCCGCAGCCAGCGGGAAGGCTGTGCCCTCCCACCCAGCAAGCCAGCGGGAGCGCACCGCAGATGGTCACAGACAAATGCGAGAGACTGGGGCTGGCGGTCACATGGGGGAGGGGGCCACCGGCCCGCAAGCCAGGTCACCTTGTGCAAGTAATTCAATGGCCCCGAGCCTCAGTTCCCTCAGCTGTGAAATGGCGGGGGGCGGGTAGTGCGCTCAGCCTCGTGGGGTTGGAGGATTGCAGGGACACCCCGTGTCCGAGTCGGGTGCGCCCAGGGGGCTGCTGGGCCCGGGGCTTCTTCCGGCGGTGTCCGCAGAAGAGCTCTGCTTCCCCGCACCTGCTAGAGAATGAGTGCTGCTTTCTCTGGGATCTGTGATGGTTATACCAGCCTTTCTGAGCAGGGGTCAAGGGCAAGAGGCGCTCTGCCAATGTGTCTTTGAGCCTCTCTGGATTTTCTTCCATTTGGAGACTCTCCGGGATGACATTCCTCCTCTGACGTCCGGTTATGTGACGCGTCCTGATCAGAGACGTCTGTTTGAGCCCTGCCTTCTGAAGTTCACCTGCTTGCGTCAGATCGTGGGGTGAATCTTGGTGACGTCAATCCTGGTGCTTTAGAGGTGCTGGGCAGAGGAGAGTTAGAGCTCGCTCTTGCCAGGAAGAGCTGGGGGAGCTGGGACCCGTGCGTCCTTTTTGCCATGCTTTGCACCGAATGCACAGCTAGAACTCACGTGTGTCCGTGTGTCCTTGTGTCCCCAGGATCGACGCCGGTCCCACGGTTCTTTCCCGGCTCCTGGGCCTGGTGGAGAAGAGGCGTGAGCATTTCTGGTCTCTCCATGGCAAGGATCCCCACGTTCAGAGCAAGATCCTGGTGACCCAGGGGCCCAGGACCTGCCTGTGCCCTGAGGCTGCGGGCCAGGTAGGCTGAGCCCCGGACCCAGTGCAGCGTCAGGTGCCCCGAGAGTCATGCCTGTAGGAGCAGGCGCCTGGCCGCTGGCACAGTCTTCTCCTTTCTGGGGACCCCCAGAACAGGCAGCTGCCCTCTCCTTCATACACTGCCTGACCCTAGAAGGAAGCCCAGGGACACTGACAAGGGGCCTGTTTTCTCCCCCTTTCTTCTTGTCCAACTAGGCACAGATTTAAACTCAAACTTTATTTTATTTAAATTTTTTTTTTTTTACATTTATTTAATTTTGAGAAACAGAGTGAGACAAAGCGTGAGCGGGGGAGGGGCAGAGAGCGAAGGAGACACGGAATCTGAAGCAGGCTCCAGGCTCCGAGCTAACGGTCAGCACAGAGCCTGATGCGGGGCTCGAACCCACAAACTGTGAGATCATGACCTGAGCCGAAGTCGACTGAGCCATGCGGGCAGCCCTGAACTCAAACCTTAAGGCCGTGAGTGGCCCTGGTAGGCCCTGGGGAACAGTCCAGAACCTCCAGATGCTGCCAGTCAGGCTCCACGCACACGCTGTCCTCTCCTGCCCTGCCCTCCCCTCCCCCTTCCCCTACCTATCTGAGCACTGTGGCAGGAGCCCAGGGCCCCATTCTCCCAGACACAGCCTCAGGTGCCTGGCTCCCACATGCTCACCCCACCGCAAGAACCCCCCCCCCCCTTTCCCATCCTGTGTCTGGTCGTTTTCCCTTTCCTGTGTAGTTCGCGGCCCCAGGGGGCATCGCAGCCTGGCTGGAATGTTCGAGACACTCTCCCCCTCAGAAAGGGGCCCCAGGGCCCCTGTGGTTCCTCCCTCCAGGGCTGGCTCAGTGAGGGGCTGCCGGGCGAGCGGCAGGCCTTACAGAGTCTCGCCCATCGTGGACTAGAGGGAGGGGACCTTCTCTTGTGGCCAAGGAGCACCCTGCCCAGGAGGAAAGCTAGCCGTAGTCCCGTCCTGCCGGTTTGAAAGACAAGGCCGAGAGTCGATCACACAGTCCCAGGCTGTTCTTCCTCCATCACTGGCCCGTCACTTCCCCTGAGCCACGGGACTGCCCCCCCCCCCCAGAACGTCGTGGTGGAGATTGTGGAGGAGTCCAGGGTAACCCTGGAAACGGGGAGCTGTCAGGCCGCTTCCTGGTGAAAGAGACAAGAGGACACATTCTCTTTTAGATCCCTTCAATCAGAGTCAGTGTTCAGCCCACCTTCCTTAGGCGGGGTTTTAATTTTTCAGTCTTCCTGGTGGCCTCCGCTCCCTCCACAGCCTGATTTTCCATGTCGCAGGGTTTGTTATCCTCTGGGAGCCTGGGAGCTGGCTTGGGGGCCTGGGGGCAGGAAGGAGGGTGTGGGGAGCGGGCAGCCTTCCTGGGCTGGGCTCGCTGTGACAGCTCACCCCACATGCCTGCCACGGGCCACATGCCTGCCATTCCCCCTGGCGCGCTCATCCTCTCAATATAGGGTGCTTCTGGCACACCCAGGCAGGGGGCCTCTGGCTCTGGGGCCGGACACCCTGCTGCTTTAGGGCAAGGCCAGTGGGGACAGGCTGGGCCAGGTGTCAGCTTTCTTCCTCTCCTTGCATGGCCAGGGCCTGCAGCCTGCCTTCTGATTTGCGTGTATTATTAGGTCCCAGGGACTCCGGCGGCCATGGGTGAGCCTCAGTGGCGGGGGGGGGGGGGGGGGGGGGGGGCGGGGTGCGATCCGGTCCTGGAGGGAGTTTATCCCTGAACCTGAGCTTGGTTGGGGGTCCCCGGGGCTGCCTCCGGGCAAAATGAAGAAGGTGCCTTTCGTACATCTGTCAGTGCCTTTCCTCGTTCCCTTGCTGTGTGCCCCCACCTGCCCCCGAGCTCACACGTGGGCCTGCCTGGCCCCACGGCCCCCTTCTGCCCCCCACCCACCCCGGGGCTTGTTTCTGTAATATAAATTGACCTAGTTTGTGGCTGATCTGGGCTTAATTGCTTTCTCTCTCTGGTAACATATGGGCATGTTTACTAGGGCGCTTAATGCCATGGCTCTACAAGGAGAGTTAATTTGGGAAATGGGGGCCGTACTGCCCCGGAGGGTGCGGGAGGAGGCCCCTCCCAGGGCACAGAGCCCACCCGGCCCCCCGCTCGGGGGTCCCTGAGCTGCCAAGCTTTGGGATGGAGGGATGCACACAGTTTTGCTTCCTGCCCCAGCCCCCGGACTATTTGACAATGGCTGGTGGCAGCAGACAGGCTGTGGACCTCTGCCACCAGAAGTGACCGGCGTCTTTAGGTGACAGGAGGAGAGGATACGCGCCCCTTTCACTGGCTGCGTTTAGCGGGAGAGAGGCCTGCCCTCTGCCTCTCCAGGGGCTCACAGCCAAGGTCGGGCCTCATGGGCAGGGCACTTTGATTTTCTGTCTTCCTTCCTTCTTCCCTCCCTTCCTCCCTCACTTCCTCCCTTCCTTCTTTCCTCCCTTTGTTCCTTCCTTCCTTCCTCCCTCCCTCCTTCCTTCCCTCCTTCTTTTCTTTCTCCCTTCCCTCCTTCCTCCCTCCCTCCTTTCTTCCTTCCCTCCTTCCTCCCTCCCTCCTTTCTTCCTTCCTCCCTTCCTCCCTCACTTCCTCCCTCCCTTCCCTCCTTCTTTCCTCCCTCCCTCCCTCCCTCCCTCCCTCCTTTCTTCCTCCCTCCCTTCCTTCTTCCCTTCCTCCCTCCCTCCTTCCTTCCCTCCTTCTTTCCTTCCTTCCTTCCTTCCTTCCTTCCTTCCTTCCTTCCTTCCTTCCAGGCTGAGTTATCCTGGTTCCCCCGACCTCACTCTGGGACAATTCCTCTATGACTCAGTGCTCCCACCTTGGGCTTTATCTTCCGCATCTGTAAAACAAGGGACAAAATAGTCACCTCCAGGGTCCCTTTCTGTCCTGAAGCTCTGAAGCCAGCCTACAGTTACCGCTCTGGGACACACAGGGCTCCCGAATGCCATCTTGGCCCATGGTAGTCCTGGGAGATCCTCGGCCCGCCTCCCCTCTAGAAGCTCGGTGCCCTCCCTGGCTGGCACTGCCCCACCTCTAAATGAGTTAATGCAGGGCTTTTCTTGTGTGCGGGGCTGTTCCCCTGCCAACTGAGAACTCCAGTCTCGGGCCAGTCTGCGCACTGTGGGGAAGAAAGGCCAATTGTAAAAATTCCCCTCACATAGACGAGGGCGGGGGTGGTGGGCAGTAAATAAGAGAGGTTAAATTCCTCTGCCTGAGCTATGCCCAGGAACTAGGGTGGGAGGGAAGGGGAGAAGAGGAGAGGGGGCAGTGGCAGGAGCTCTGCTTGGGGGAGATGAGCCCTCTGACGCTCAGCTTGGAGCCGGGAAAACTCTCCATGTCTCCAAATCTTTAGGAAAGGCCCACAAAGTGCGTTACTATTAACTGAACTCCAGAACTTTATTTGGGTTTTAGCAGTTTCCCCATGAATATCCTTTCTGCTCCAGGACCCCACCCAGGGAGCCCTGGTGCATCTAATTATCATGTTTTCTTTTCTTTTTTAGAAAAAAATTTTTAATGTTTATTTATTTTTGAGAGACAGAGAGAGACAGCATGAGCAGGGGAAGGGCAGAGAGAGAAGGAGACACAGACTAGGAAGCAGGCTCCAGGCTCCGAGCCATCAGCACAGAGCCCGTCGCGGGGCTCGAACTCACGGACCGCGAGATCGTGACCTGGCTGAAGTCGGACGCTTAACCGACTGAGCCACCCAGGGGCCACCATAGGGGAGCTCTCAATTTGGGTTTCTCTCGTGTTTTTCTCATGATCAGACACGCGTTATGGGGAAAGAATATGAAAGAGGCCAAGTGCCCTTTCCATCCCATCCTAGAGAGGGACGCATGAGATCCACACGTTATCCCTGGTGGCATTTACCCTCCTCCCGTGGCCAAGGGGCTGTCTGCCAGCTTTCTCCACCCGAAGTGGCTGTTTTGTACTTTCCCTACGGTGTTTTCCGGAACCCAGGCTTAGAGCTTAGAGGAGGGGATGAAGCTCCACCCACAGCCCGGAGTGGAGAGTCTCCCCATATATTGCTTGGAATCTTTCGTAAGGAGGGGCTGCCCCTCTTCACTCCTTATTCACGAATTCAGTCGTAATCTACATCTGCGTGGAGACATCTGTATTTTATGCTTTGGGCTATAATCCAATGTCACGTTATTTATTTCGCTGTCAAATCATTCCGGCCTTGGCCGTCAGGTGCTCTTTCGGGCTGGCTCCCCTGTTCCTCTGGCGTCACAAACTGCTGTTCAGCAAGCACTTGCTTGCTTGCTCCTACCGTGATCTGCTCCAGCCACGTGGTGTATTCCCTCCCCCCCCCGCCCCCACCGGCTCTAGAATCAACCACTTCGCCAAGGAGCCGTGGTGCCTTTTCCTGGATCTTTAGAAACCAAGATCTGGCGCTGGGGTGCTCGTTGTTCCTGGGGTGTTTGTTCTCGCGTCTAGGCCCTCTGGGTAGGCAGCGCTCGGGAATAATGATGTGTGTGTACGTTAGCCCACGTACATACGTACATCTGTAACTGTTTCCACGTATGCGTTTGCATCTATGTGACATATGTGTTAGGTTAAACGTGGCTTCTTACTGGTATCTCTGACTCTAACGGAGTTTTAAATGATGCAGGATTTGAATGAATCTGGCTAGCTCAGAGAAAAGTATGGACATGAAGACAAGAGTCTCTATTCCTGAGCTGTGGAGGGAGGATATTGGATTTTGCGCGGGATGGAATGAAGCTTCAAGTCTATCTTCCTTCTTTCTGTGTTTTTTTTTTAATTTTTTTTTAATGATTTTATTTATTTTTGAGACAGAGACAGAGCATGAGCAGGGGAGGGGTAGAGAGAGAGGAAGACACAGAATCTGAAGCCGGCTCCAGGCTCCGAGCGGTCAGCACAGAGCCCGACGCGGGGCTCGAACCCACAGACTGTGAGATCATGACCTGAGCCGAAGGCGGACGCTCAACCGACTGAGCCACGCAGGCGCCCCAAGCCTATCTTAGTTCAATCTTAGGAGACCACACAAGCCCAGCTGACATTTAGCTGACAGAGAGAACATTTAATTGCTTTGTTCACTTTTCAGCCAGTTGTCTGCCATCGCATAGAGACAGATGGAGATAGACTGAAATGACACGTCCTCACGTAAAGAAAGTGAAACGTTCCCTCCTTCCAGAGCCAGCTCTATTAAGGGTAGGAAGACAGTGCTGTCCAAGCAGCTGGGTGTGGGTCCTCTGGGCATGTCTTTCCCCCCTACTGTGCCTGGGGGGGACTTAACAATCTTAGATTCCGGCACCTTCAGCAGACAAGCTATCCTTGCTCTGAAACTTCTGGATACCCTGGGCAGGTCATCAGGGCCCACAGACCCCCTTGCCTGGGTGGGGAAGCACCACAAGGATCACAAGAAACCTGGTCTTCCCTCCTTTAGGCAAAAGCCAGTCCAGACCAGGCAAGGTTGGCTTTCTGGTTCCCCAGTCTGAAGGTGGCCCAGGCTTTACCGTTATGCTGAGCTCTGCCTTCAACTTTGGGACAGATGGCGGTGACTGGCTGCCAGCCACCGTGACCTGTTTACTTTTTTTTTTTTCATGTTTATTCATTTATTTTTGGGTGGGGGTATAGAGGAAGGGGCAGAGAGAAAGAGGGAGGGAGGAAATCCTAAGCAGGCTCTGTGCTGTCAGTGCAGAGCCTGATGGGGGGCTCGAACCCACGGACCATGAGATCATGACCTGAGCCAACATCAGGACTGAGCCACCTAGGGCCCCCTCCCCCCACCATGACCTGTTTAAAGGGACTTTGTGGCAGGTGGTGGGGCGCAGCTGGCTGCAGGAGCCCCGCTCCCCTTACCAGCTCCCCCTCCTCTGCAGGGGCACGAAGGGCTCCAGCTTCTTGTCTCCCTCTTTAAGTCAGGACAGAGGACCTATCTGAGGGACATGCAGGGCTCATAGGTTCTGGAAGCTTCTAAATTAAAGGGAAAGGAATCTTGGCTTGAAGCACCAAGCATCTTTTTTTTTTTAATGTTTATTTTTGAGAGAGAGAGACAGACAGACAGAGCACGAGTGGGGAAGGGCAGAGAGAGAGAGAGAGAGAGAGTGAGACAGGGAGACACAGAATCCCAAGCAGGCTCCAGGCTCCGAGCTGTCAGCATACGCCCGACGCGGGGCTCGAACTCATGAACCGTGAGATCATGACCTGAGCCGAAGTCAGACGCTTACCCAACTGAGCCACCTGGGCACCCCCTGAAGCGCAGAGAGTCTTTAGAGATGTGACTTGCAAAACAGAGAAAGGCATGATAAGTCTGCCTTCTGCTTTAAACCTCTTAGAGAAGGCCTCACCAGGCCTGGGGGAGAGAGCAAGCGAAAGGGAGACATCTGTTTTGCCCCGACAAGCCCACTGTCCCCTGGAGAAGGTGAGATGCACAAGAAACCCCACCAGAGGTAGGAGTCCTGGCCTATGAGACCTCTGTGGGCTCTCCGGAGGCTGCGGGAGCGGGCAGTGAGTGACATTTGGGAGCAGACCCTGAATCTGGAAGCCATGAGTCTTAGAGGTCGCTTCCCAGATGTGTGATCTTGGGGCGGGGGGTTCACTTCACCATCCCCAGCCTCCGCTTCCTTGTCCATAAACAGAAAAATATTTGCAAGGATATTGTGAGGACTGACGTGGTGATGTCTGCGTAGCCTTGGCTGGTTGTGAAATACCATTCGGTTCCTGGTAGCAGCCATCCCCGCTATTTAAAAGACAAGGCCAGATTCTCCCCGTTTTGGCTACTGGTTCCCGTGTCAGTTTGATCTATGCCCTCACTGGGATTTTTTTGATCACTCCTTTACCTGCTGGCACGACGAGATACTCCAGGCTGCCCTTGTGTATCTTCTGTCCTAGTCCTAGACTCAGCCATTTCTCCAGGGAGTTCGGGTTCCTTTTATCGGAGAATGGTCTTAGGACGCAGAGTTCTGGGGCTGGCTGTACTTATTGCTACGTGGGTATCATTGCTTAGAGGGCCTCTCAGCTGGCAGAGCAAGAAACTATGCACTCTACACCCTGTGGATACACACAACTGTAAATATCGCTGTATTAGGCAACACGTATATTAAACGCGTTGCCTAACGCGTTCGTGCGTGAAACGAGTTCGTTCGTGAAACGAGTTCGTGTCTCCAGCTGTAGTACGTTACCTGACGAACAGCCAAGTGACCAAGATAATATGCTGATGTGCGTAACCTTGGTGTGATGAAAATGGCCCCTTCCATCTGTGCTCTTCCTCCAAAAAATGCACGACCCCCATATAATTACGAGAAAGACGTCAGACGAGATCCCAACCGAAGGGCAGTCTATGAAATACCTGACCAGCACTTCCCAAGACTGTCAAGGTTATCAAAAACGAGGGAAGTCTGAGAAAATGTCACAACTAAGAGGAACCCAAGAAGACCTGAGAATTAATTTTTTTTTTAATGTTTATTTATTTTTGAGACAGAGCATGAACGGGGGAGGGGCAGAGAGAGAGGGAGACACAGAATCGGAAGCAGGCTCCAGGCTCTGAGCCATCAGCCCAGAGCCCGACGCGGGGCTCGAACTCATGGACCGCGAGATCGTGACCCGGGCCGAAGTCGGACGCTTAACCGACTGAGCCACCCAGGCGCCCCAAGACCCAAGAATTAAAGGAAATACGGGATCCTAGAACAGAACAGGGACACTGGATAAAAACTAAGGAAATCTAGGGGCGCCTGGGTGGCTCCATGGATTAAGCGTCTGACTTCGGCTCAGGTCATGATCTCAGGGTTTGTGGGTTCGAGCCCCGCGTCGGGCTCTGTGTGACGGCTCGGAGCCTGGAGCCTCCTTCGGATTCTGTGTCTCCCTCTCTCTCCGCCCCTCCCCCACTCATGCTCTGTCTCTCTCAAAAATGAATAAACGTTAGAAAAATTTTTAAACAAAACAAAAAACTAGGGAAATCTAAATAAAGAATGAACTTTAGTTAATAATAATGTATCAATGTTAGTTCATTGTAACTAATGTACCACACTAATTTAAGATGCTAATAACAGGGGTATTGGGTATGAAGTATATGGGAACCTTCTATACTATCTTCACAACTTCTCTGTAAATCAAAAACTACTTTAAGGGCACCTGGGTGGCTTAGTTGGTTGAGCGTCCAATTCTTGATTCCAGCTCAGGTCGGGATCTCACGGTTCATGGGATCGAGCCTTACATCAGACTCTGCGTTGACAGCTCGGAGCCTGCTTGGGATTCTCTCTCTCTGATCTCTCCATCCCTCCCCAGCTCCTGTGTGTGCTCTCTCTCTTTCAAGTGTCTCTCAAAGAAACAAACCTTAAAAAATACTCTAAAATCAAAAATTTCTTTAAAAAATAAATAAAAGAGAAGGCCAAGGCCAAGGCCACCTGCTCTGGCTACTCTCCCACGTGCCCTTGGGTCATCTTCCAGGATGCCTGCTCCCTTGGGAACGCAACTACAACTTTGTGCCCATCTGTTCTTGCCTCAACTTGTAGCAAACTGGGCTCCTTACCTGTTCCCTTGGAAGTACAAGAGCCTATCATGGGGTGATGGACAGAATAACGGCCCCCAAAGATCTTGCAATCCCAGGACCCGTACCCCCCGTTAGCTTCTATGGCCAAACGAGCCTTCGCAGATGTGAGCAAGGTAAGGATCTTGAGATGGGGAGGTTATCCTGGATTATCCAAAATAGTCACAAGAGTCCTTACAGGAGGGAGGCAGGGGTTCTGAGTGAGAGAGGGAGACGTGATGGTTGGGGGCAGAGACGGGAGTGCCACAGGGCCAGAAGGGGACCAAGAGCCAAGGAAAGACGCCTCTGAGGAAATGGAATCTTCCCTTACAGCCTCCAGAAGGAACGCAGACCCGCCAACCCCTTGATTTGAGATCCACTTTAGACTTCTGACCTCCAGAAATGCAAGGCGGTAAGTTCATATTGTTCACGCCACTAAGTTTGGGGTGACTCACTACAACGTTAGGCAGCCACAATAGGAAACTACAAGGGTCAAGAAGAGTGATCCTTTCTGGGGCTGACTTCCCTCTTCCTGGCACAGGCCAACTTGCCACAAAAGCAAGGGTCCCTGTGGTAAAGGAGGCAAATTTGCCTTAGGATCGGCATCACAAACACCTGCATTGCGTACAGGTGACCCGGGAGTCTGGAACAGCCGAGGGTAATTGACATTGACGCTTACGCTCCACGTCCACAGCAAATTTATCACCTGCAACCGTACTTGACAGAAGCGAACTTGCTTTCCTTTCTTTGAAGTTCTTGCCAACTTCTTTTTGGAAGGCAGTAATTATCTGCCTTTGCTATTTAGGGCATCTTTATTTCCTGAATATCAGGATGAGAACAGTAGTCGGCAGATAAATTCTCTGCAACCTGAAGACTTATTTTCACGCGTTGCTTTTCCTTTCTAAATAATAAAGTGTCTCAAGGGAAAGGCTTCCCCGACCGGGGCATGCGGGTCTGTGTGTGCGCGTGTCTGTGAGGGTGTGGGTTCCGTGTATTCGAAACCTCTCCAGAAATAGACGAACCAAACTTTCCATGAGACTGAAGAAGCTTTCAAAACAACAAGCCTACGTTATTCTCTGTGCATCATTGCTGGTTTAAGATTGGAGCAGAAATACATCCCTTTAGATGAGGCTCTTCGGCCAGCAGAACGTCCACAAAAAGAAGTCTGGGGCGGGCACCTGGGTGGCTCAGTCAGTAAAGCCTCTGACTTTGGCTCAGGTCATGATCTCACAGTTTGTGAGTTCGAGCCCCGTGTAAGGCTCTGTGCTGACAGCTCAGAGCCTGGAGCCTGCTTCGGACACTGTGTCTCCCTCTCTCTCTGCCCCTCCCCCACGTGTGTTCGCTTTCTCTCTCTCTCTCTCTCAAAAATAAATAAACATTAAAAAAAAAAAAGTCCTGGGGCGCCTGGCTGGCTTGGTTGGTTAAGCGTCCGACTTCGGCTCAGGTCATGATCTCACGGTCCGTGGGTTCGAGCCCCGTGTCGGGCTCTGTGCTGACAGCTCGGAGCCTGGAGTCTGCTTCAGATTCTGTGTCTCCCTCTCTCTCTGCCCCTCCCCTGTTCATGCTCTGTCTCTCTCTGTCTCAAAAATAATAAATAAACGTTAAAAAATTAAAAAAAAAAAAAGTCCTGTGTTATGTCACAGATGTAACCAGTGGAAATGCCTAAAGCTACATGTCGCCTACACCGGGAAAATGGCACTTTAGAGTCTGTAAAACAGCACTCGCACACATCGTCGAAAACCTGTAATGTAGATGCTATTATTTTCATTTTATAAATAATCGCTACTCTTTTGGTCTTTTCTGAGAGCTTGAGACACGGCAGGGGCTGTGCTATGCTTCCTGCCTGGTATAGTGGTTGGGAGCCCTGGATGTGACTCCTAGCTTCCCCCTTTTACCCTCACCCTTTACCAGCTGAATGGCTTTGCCCACATTGCTTAGCCTCTGTGGCTCAGTTTCCTCCACCGTAGGAGAGAATAACTGTATTTGCCCTCAGGGGATTCCCATGAGACTGACAAGAGATGATGTTTGTAAGGGTCTTAGAACGGTGCCCTCCATGGTGGAAGGCCTCACAGCATCCCTTTGAAGCAGGTGTGTGTCCTAAACCCACGTCAGGTGTATCATTTGCCTCGCTCTGGGGCCTAGAACTGTGGTTGGATTAGCTTGTGTCATCTGTAGTCTTTGGCTAATGGTCAGTTGATTTTCAACAAAAGGGCCAAGGCAATTCAATGGAGGAAAGAACAGGCTTGTCAACAATGGTTCTGGGACAACTGGGTATCCATGTATGAAAGAATGAATTTGGACCCCTACCTCACACCATACACAAAAATTAACTCTACTACCAGTTTCTTTGTGGATTTTTCTCATCCACCTGCTGTGTAAGGGTCACTCAGCTAGTCCCCACCCTGCCAGAGGGCATTGTTCCATTCACAGCTGTAGATGCAGTGTGTTCATGAGAGGAAGTGAGTTGCCATCTTGAACTGGAAGTCCAAAAGTTAAAAATGTGTGCCTCAAACGACACCATCAACAAAGTAAAAAGACAACCCACAGAACGGAAGAAAGTATTTACAATTATATATCTGATAAGGGACAGTTTTGGCCTCAGCTTACCAATAACCAGTGTTGTGGTTGGACTGGCTTTTATGGTTCATAATATTGCAAGATGTGCTTCAGCAACAACCAGCAGGAAGCGATGAAAAAATAGAAGTTTATTACTTCCAACACCTGGAAATTACACAGCATACCTGGGGCCACATAGAAAGGTTGTTGGGGGAGAGAGTGCACAAATCAGGAGTTCTGCTTTTATTGGGATCAAGGGTGGGGGCCTAGGATTTCACAGGCTCACTGTTTGTTGGTAAGTTTAAACCATAAGAGTGGACATGTACAGGAAGGGAAGAGACAAGTGACTCAAATGGCCAGTTACCAAAATTAACCAAGATGTCTGAAACAATGGAGCCTCAGCGAAGGGAGGTGGCCTGGCTTTTAATCTAATCATCTACTCAGGCTGGCAACATGTTTATTCAAGAGAGTCATCTTTGAAATGGATACTTAAGCCATGAAAGCGAAAGTCAAACACTTGAATTACAAAAAGGGAAAAAGGAAACAAACAAGTAAGGCTTGCGCTGCAGGGACGTGTATCCAGAATAGATAAATAACTTAAAATTCAACAATAAAAAATAAATCCCCTCATTAAAAACGGGGAAAGGATTTGAATGGATTTTTTCTCCCGAAAACAAAACAACACAAAATCCAACGGCCAGTAAGCACTTGACCCTCCACATCGTTTGTCATTATGGAAATGTGAACCAAAACCACAATGAGATACCACTGCATACCCACTAGGATGTGAATAAAGACAGACAATATCAAGTATTGGCACAGACGTGGGGAAATGGGAACTCATGCGTGGCCAGTAGGAATGTAAAATGGGCTAGCCACTCTGGAAAACAGTTTTGCAGCTCACCAAAAAGTTAAACATAGCATTGTCCGATGACCCAGAAATTCTGCTCCTTGATTTACATCCAAACGACTTGAGAACAGGCGCTTAAGCAAATACGTGCGCATGAATGGTCATAGCAGCACCATTCATAACAGCCAAAGAGTGAAAATAACCCAATTGGCTATTAACAGATGAATGGATAAACAAAATGTAGTCCGTCCATACACGTGGAATATTATTCGGCCACAAAAAAGACTGTAGCACGGACACATGCTCTAATGTACCTGAACTTTGAAAACCTTATTCTAAGCGAAAGAAGCCAGACCCAAAAGGTCACATATTGTATGATCCCATTTATATAAAAATATCCAGGATGAATAAATCCATAAAAACAGAAAGTAGGTGGAGTCCAGGAGCTGGGGGGTGGGGGGGTGGGGAGAGGAGTAATGGGGAGTAATGGAGAGTAATGGGGAGTAGGTATGGGGTTTTGGAGTAACGATAATGTTTTGGAACTAGATAGAGGTGGTGACCTCACAGCATTGTGAGTGTACTAAATGCCACTGAATTGTTCACTAAAACGGTTGATCTGGGGGCGCCTGGCTGGCTCAGTTAAGCATCCGACTTCGGCTCAGGTCATGATCTCATGGTTCTTGAGTTCGAGCCCCACAACAGGCTCCGCGCTGACAGCTCAGAGCCTGGAGCCTGCTTCGGATTCTGTGCCTCCCTCTCTCTCTGCCCCTCCCCCACTCATGATCTGTCTGTCTCCCTCAAAAATAAACATTAAAAATTGTTTTTAAAAAGGTTGATTTTTATGGAGATTCCTCAAAAATTAAAACCAGCACCACCCTGTGACCCAGCAATTGCACTACTAGGTATTTATCCAAAGGGCACAAAAATGCTGATTTGAAGGGGCACATACAGCCCAATGTTCACAGCAGCACTATCAACAATAGCCCAAATGTGGAAAGAGCCCAAATGTCCATTGACTGATGAATGGATAAAGAAGATGTGGTACATGTACGCAATGGAATACTACTAGGGGATGAAAAAGAATGAAATCTTGCCATTTGCAACAACGTGGATGGAGGGCTTTATGCTAAGAGAAATTAGTCAGAGAAAGAATTTGAGAATTCTTGAGAAAGAATGTGGAATTTGAGAAATACAACAGGTGAACATAGGGGAAGGGAAGGAAAACCAAGATAAAAATAGAGAGGGGGGCAATCCATAAGAGACTCTTAAATAGAACAAACTGAGCGTTGCTGGAGGGGAGGTGGGTGGGGGGATGGGTTAAATGGGTGATGGGCATTAAGGAGGGTACTTTTCAGGATGAGCACTGGGTGTCCTATGTAAGAGATGTATCACGGGGTTCTACTCCTGAAGCCAAGACTACACTGTAGGTCGTATGTTAAACTTGAATTTAAATTTAAAAAATAATACAACAAGATGGTTGATTTATGTTATGTTCATTTCATCTCAATAAGAAAAATGAGAAAAAAAAAGAAAAATTAGGATAGTCACTATTCTTGGGGGATCTAATGCCTGAAAGAGGACTCTAGAGGCATCTGAATTGCTGGAAATGTTGTGACCAGTAGCCCATTTGGCCTTAAGAAAGTTCCGTTGCTCACACCAGAGACCTTAGAAGTCAAAACTAAATTCCGAAAGTCGACTCAACTGCCGAATCTTAAAGCAGAATGCAACAGGTAATACTACTGAGGGACTATTTTACAAGAAAACAGATGGCCGGGAGAATGGACATGAGTGTTTAATATTGGAAAGATTCCTTCTGCCCTTGGTTATTAACACCATGCTAACTGCTGTAAAATATCCTCTAAAGGAATTTTCGTGGAAGTTCTAAGAGAATCTAGTCCTGTGCCAGGTTGTTTGTGAGCATGAGTTCGTGCACAGAGAGCCCTCCCGTCACCGTGGTGTGGGAGGAATTCGTGGCGATCTCTATAGCCCCAGGAGGACATTCTGTTTGGATTTGTGCTGTGCTCCTGTCATCACAGACTCTAAGAAGGAGCTCGGGGTAGCACAGGCTTCCGTATCTCAGTACAGGAAGCACATGTGGGGGATGCACCTTGCTGGATGGAACCTCCCTACCCCCACCATGTTCCTGCCACTGGGTCACTTCCAGCCCCCTCCCCCCCATTTTCCTGCCATTGGGTCACTTCTGGGTCCCCCCCCACCATATTCCTGCCACTGGGTCACATCTGGGTCCCCCCCATTTTTCTCCCACTGGGTCACTTCCAGGTCCCTCCCCCCCCATTTTCCTGCCATTGGGTCACTTCCGGGTCCCCCCCACCATGTTCCAGCCACTGGGTCACTTCTGCCCCCCCCCCCCCGTTTTTCTCCCACTGGGTCACTTCCAGGTCCCCCCCACCACCACCATGTTCCTGCCACTGGGTCATTTCCGGGTCCCCCCCCCCGCCACCATGTTCCTGCCACTGGGTCACTTCTGGATACCCCCCCCCCGTTTTTCTCCCACTGGGTCACTTCCGGGTCCCCCCCCCCCCCGCCACCATGTTCCTGCCACTGGGTCACTTCTGCCCCCCCCTCCGTTTTGCTCCCACTGGGTCACTTCCGGGTCCCCCCCCACCACCATGTTCCTGCCACTGGGTCACTTCCGGGTCCCCCCCCTGCCACCATGTTCCTGCCACTGGGTCACTTCCGGGTCCCCCCCACCATGTTCCTGCCGCCGGGTCACTTCCGGTCCTCACATAAGCCCATCTCTTTCCCGCCTTGAGGCCTCGGCTCCTGCTGTCTCTATTTTCTATGGACCCAACTTCCCCAAGGTCTGGGAATGTTGGCTCCTTCCCATCCTTGGGAGAGCGGCTGAAGCACCACCTTGCAGAGAGGCTGTCTCAAGGGGCCGAGGCTTTGCGTTAATCAGGTGTGGTAAGGCACGCAGACATGGGGATGACTGTGGAGAAAAAAAAGGGTTTTATTCTGGCAGTTTCCCAGAAATAGACACCCCAAGCTCTGCAGGGCCACTCAGGAAGCACCAGGTTTTGACAGGACACAGAGGGAGCAAAGGGGAAAATGTGGGCACGAGCCATTATTACGGTTTCTGTGGGAAGGCAAGTGGCTGGTTTGAATGGTGTCTGTGGACTCTGGGGCGGGGGTGTCCCTGGCTGTCTTGCCAGGGAGTGAGTAGAGCAGGTGGCAGGGATCCTGAGTGTGACAGCCCCATAGAGGAGGAGGTCAGAGGTGTGGGCTCTGGGTCAGTAGGTTCACATCGGAAAAGCACCCCCTTGGGGCACGTTGTTTACTGTGTGCAGGGGTTGTGTGACCCTGGAAGGGGCAGTCCCTCCAGGTCAGCAAGGCCCCAGGTGTGACAGCATCAGAGCACAGAAAATAAAAGATAAGGTTACTATGGAAGCCTTCCCAGGATGATAATGCTTATTATATTTCCTACCTTTCTTCCAGTTTGGTCTGTTTCCTTTGCTAAAACGGAAGCTCTGGTGGGGGGGGGGGGGAGGAGCCATGTCTGTCTTCTTTCCCCGTGTATCCCCGGTGGCTAAAACTCAGTAGATGCCGGGCCACCTGGGTGGCCCAGTTGGTCGAGCGTCCAACTCGTGATTTCCGCTCAGGTCACGATCCCAGAGCGCGGAGCCTGCGTAAGACTCTCTCTGTCTCCTTCTGCTTCTCTCTCCCACGCGCGCTCCTCTCTCTCTATGAAATCGAATCAAATCAAATCAAATCAAATGAATCAAACAACTAAAATAAAGTAAAACTTAGATGCTCAATAAATAGTGAATTGATGAATACATGAATCAGATTGTGTGGGTGTGGGCAATCTCTGAAATTTTAAGGTCTGTTATGCTAATACCCCAACGGTGCATCCATCTATCTATCTATTTATTTATTTTCATTATTTTCTCTTTAAGTATAATTTTTTTTGAGAGAGAGAGGTAGCGTGCAAAGAGGGGACGAGCAGAGAGAGAGGGAGGGAGAGAGAGAGAGAATCCCAAGCGGGCTCCATTCGGTCAGCGCGGAGCCCAACGCGGGGCTTGAACTCATGAACCACGAGATCATGACCTGAGCCGAAATCAAGAGTTGGAGGCTTAACCGACTGAGCCACCCAGGCGCCCCTGTAATTTTTTCTGTTAATTGGACGGACTGCTCTCAGTTGCTGACTGTTCCAAAATGTTGTCCTGCCCCACATGCTGTCAGATCTCCCGAATGTTTTGACAAATGTTCCCAGTCATGACTTCAGCGATGGGGGGGGGTACTGAATGGGATGAAGGTAGGCCAGAACACCTGTCACTCCTGTCCTATTTTCGTACCAGCTCCTTTTCCTTTTTTTTTTTCCCAGGGGCATTTTTTGCTGCGAAAATGGCAAGACTGTGGGAAGGTTGCACTTTCACTGAAGGGACGTGTCGTCTCCAGCTGAATATTTTCTAGACCAAGCCTTCTAATGGGAAATAATGCTTGTGCTAATTCCTGTAGAATTAACTCCCCGGCCACATAATTCTCCAAACTGGCCTAATGTGCAGCTGGCATGTCCCCAAACGTGGACGAATTCCCTTTGGCTGTGGCGTCAAAGTAGAGGTTTCAAATTAGGCTGCGGAGTCTCCTGGGACGGGAAGGAAATGAGGACTCAAGACAGGTAAGCGGCCAACCCCTAGCTGCAGAAGGAAGAAAAGGATAAAAAAGTGAAGAGAAGGGGCAGGTGGAGATGTGTGGGCGCCTCTCACACCGGGGTTATGATCACTTTTCTCTTTAGAAATGAGATAGGCAGGGCGCCTGGGTTAGTTGAGCGGCCGACTTCGGCTCAGGTCATGATCTCGCGGTCCATGAGTTCGAGCCCCGCGTCGGGCCCTGTGCTGACAGCTCAGAGCCTGGACCCTGTTTCAGATTCTGTGTCTGCATCTCTCTCTGCCACTCCCCCATTCGTGCTCTGTCTCTCTCTGTCTCAAAAATAAAAAATAAACGTTAAAAAAAATGTATCAAAAACTCAGATGGATCGGGGGCACCTGGGTGGCTCACTCAGTCGAGTGTCCGACTCCTGGTTTCAGATCAGGTCATGATCCCAGGGTCATGGGATCGAACCCCTCGTTGGGCTTCACGCTGAGTGTGGAGACTGCTTAAGGTTCTCTCTCTTAGTCTCCCTCTGCACCTCCCCCCTGCTCATGCGCTTCTGTGCTGTCTCTCTCTCTCTCTCAAATAAAAAAAAATTAATTAAAAAAAAAACTCAGATGGACTGAAGGGCGGGTAGCGGAATGGGTAGTTGATAAAGTGGAGTGAAATGTTAGTGATAGACCCCACCCCCACTCTCTCCGCCCAGCTAACCTCTGTAAATGCACAGCGTTCCCCCTTCGTATCATCCCCTCACTTTTTAGGTGAGGTCACAGAGGCCCAGAGAAATTCCGCTACTTGCCCAAATCTCACCGCTTCCGTCCTCCCGTCTAGGTTCACGTCACTCTGAGCTCTGCGGCCCCTTCTCCCTTCTCGCCCAACCAGCAAGGGTGCCCTAAGAGCTGCGGAAACCCATCGAGTGCTCTCTCTCGGCCCCGGTCACGGAAAGACACTTGAGGGAAGCAAGCGTCTCATCCCTGGTGACAAGGGCTTCTCCCGCCAGCGTGAAACCCGAAACTCGACGCCAGCCAAGGACAACGGCACGCACCTACGCTAACTGATAATGTGTAAATAATTGCAAATCCACTTCAACTTTGCGGTTCAGAAAGGAGCCGCCCTGCAACGAGGGGCCGTGAAACGTGATTGCAGCAGAGAAACCAGCCCAGAAATGGGCACGGAGACGGTTCTCGCAAGCTCGCAGGAAAAGTGGGTGTGCAGTTCAACAAACGGGCAAAGGGTTAGTCCCAAGAGGACAAATTTAGCAAGTAAGCATATTCTACACACACTCCACCAAAAGTAAAGTTCAATGTCACTAGTAAACAAAGAAATACAAACACTGCTTTTTTTCATCTATCACAATTCTTTTTTTTTTTTTAATGTGGATTTATTTTTGAGAGACGGAGAGAGACAGCGTGAGCGGGGGAGGGGCAGAGAGAGAGGAAGACCCAGAACCGAAGCAGGCTCCAGGCTCTGAGCTGTCAGCACGGAGCCCAACGCGGGGCTGGAACTTGATGCATTTTTTTTAAGGTTACTTATTTATTTTGAGAGAGAGGGAGCCAGAGGTAGGGAAAGACAGAGAGAGAGAGGGAGAGAGGGAATCCTAAGCAGGCTCCTCACTGTCAGTGGAGATCCCAACACAGGGCTCGATCTCACCAACAGTGAAATCATGACCTCTATCTCACGACAGTGAAATCAAGAGTCGGATGCTTAACCAAGTCACCCGGGTGCCCCGAAAAAGAAAAGCAAAGCTGGATGCATCACGATTCCAGACTTCAAGTTATATTACAAAGCTGTAGGAATCAAAGCAGTATGGTACTGGCACAAAAATAGACCCATCGATCAATAGAACAGAATAGAAAACCCAGAAATAAACGCACAACTATATGGTCAGTTAATCTTTGACAAAGCAGGAAAGAGTAGCCAATGGGAAAAGGACAGTCTGTTCCACAAACGGTGTTGGGAAAACTGGACAGCAACATGCAAAAGAAAGAAACTGGATCCCTTTCTTACTTCATGCACAAAAATAAATTCAAAATGGATCAAAGACCTAAATGTGAGACCTGAAACCATAAAAATCCTAGCAGAGAGAACAGACAGTAACTTCTTTGATATTGGCCAGAGCAATTTTTTTTCTAGATATATGTCTCCTGAGGCAAGGGAAATGAAAGCAGAAATAAGCTATTGGGACCTCATCCCAATAAAAAGCTTCTGCACAGTGAAGGAAACAATCAACAAAACTAAAAGGCAGCCCACAGAATGGGAGAAGATATTTGCTAATGACCTACCCGATAAAGGGTTAGTATCCAAAATTTATAAAGAACTTACAAAACTCGGCACCCAAAAAACAAATAATCCAATTAAAAATGGGCAGGGGCGCCTGGGTGGCGCAGTCGGTTAAGCGTCCGACTTCAGCCAGGTCACGATCTCGCGGTCCGTGAGTTCGAGCCCCGCGTCGGGCTCTGGGCTGATGGCTCAGAGCCTGGAGCCTGTTTCCCATTCTGTGTCTCCCTCTCTCTCTGCCCCTCCCCCGTTCATGCTCTGTCTCTCTCTGTCCCAAAAATAAATAAACGTTGAAAAAAAAATTTTTTTTAAATAAAAAATAAAAAAAATAAAAATGGGCAGAAGACACGAATAGACATTTTTCCAAAGAAGACATCCAGATGGCCAACAGACACATGAAAAGATGCTCACCAGAGAAATGCAAATCAAAACTCCTGTGAGATATCACCTCACACCTGTCAGAATGGCTAAAATTGACAACACAAGAAAAAACAGGTGTTGGACAGGATGTGGTGAAAAAAGGAAAGCTCCTGGATTGTCGTTGGGAAAGCAAATTGGTGCAGCCGCTATGGAAAACAGTATGGAGGTTCCTCAAAAAAATTAAAAATAGAACTACCCCACTATCCAGCTGGGTATACCCAGTATACAAAAACACTAATTCAAAGGGATACGTGCACCCTGATGTTGATTGCGGCATTGTCTACAATAGCCAAACTATGAAAGTAGCCCAAGTGTCCATTGACTGATGAATGGATAAAGAAGAAACGGCACACACACACACACACACTGGAATATTACTCAGCCATCAAAAGAACGAAACCTTGGGGCGCCTGGGTGGCGCAGTCGGTTGAGCGTCCGACTTCAGCCAGGTCACGATCTCGCGCTCCGTGAGTTCGAGCCCCGCGTCGGGCTCTGGGCTGATGGCTCGGAGCCTGGAGCCTGTTTCCGATTCTGTGTCTCCCTCTCTCTCTGCCCCTCCCCCGTTCATGCTCTGTCTCTCTCTGTCCCAAAAATAAATAAAAAACGTTGAAAAAATTTAAAAAAAAGAACGAAACCTTGCCATTTGCAACAACATGGATGGAACTAGAGAGTATAATGCTAAGTGAAATAAGTCAGTCAGAGAAAGTCAAATACCATATGATTTCATTCATAGGTGGAACTTAAGAAATAAAACAAGTGAGCCAAGGGGAAAAAGAGAGAGACAAACCAAGAAACAGTTCTCTTAACTATGGAGAACAAACTGGTGGTTGCAGAGGGGAGGTGGGAGGGGGATGAGGGGAATAGGGGATGGGGATTAAGGAGTGCACTTGTCGTGGGGCGCCTGGGTGGCTCAGTCGGTTGAGCATCCGACTTCGACTCAGGTCATGATCTCACGGTCCGTGAGTTCGAGCCCCGCGTCAGGCTCTGTGCTGACAGCTCGGAGCCTGGAGCCTGTATCAGATTCTGTGTCTCCCTCTCTCTCTGCCCCTCCCCTGTTCATGCTCTGTCTCTCTCTGTCTCAAAAATAAATAAACGTTTAAAAAAATTAAAGAAAAAAAAGAGTGCACTTGTGATGAGCACAGTGTGATGTATGGAATTTCTGAATCACTGTGTTGTACACCTGAACCTCATATAACACTGTATTGTTAACTAAATGGAATTAAAATAAAAACTTAAAAAAAAAGATGTTACATGAACAAAGAGAGAGAGAGAGAGAGAGAGAAATTGGGTATTGTTGGCAAAACAGGCTCACGTTCCCAACCCAGGAACTTCTGTCCTCTTGGAGTGGTGGGAAAACAGACTCTTCCAAGTGTGTGTTCGTGTGTGTGAACGCCTGTGCACGTGTGCGTGTGTCTTGTGTGTGTGTGCGGGTGCAAGCTTGGCATGGATTCCAAGACCCCAGTTTAGAAGTCAAAGGCAAGAATATTCTCTCTCAGTTCAGCCTCTCCTGATGCAGCAAAACTCAGCCTCTTATCGATGAAAGAGTCATAGGGCGGGAAGGAAGTACCAAGAATAGTATTTCAAGACAGTCATTCTTCTCCTTCGTGAAGATCAACGTATGTAGGGGTGTGTGGGTGACTCAGTCGGTTAAGCGTCCAACTTCAGCTCGGGTCATGATCTCACGGTCTGTGAGTTCCAGCCCCGCGTCGGGCTCTGTGCTGATGGCTCGGAGCCTGGAGCCCGCTTCGGATTCTGTGTCTCCCTCTCTCTCTCTGCCCCTCCCCTGCTCATGCTCTGTCTCTCTCTCTCTCTCAAAAATGAATAAACATTAAAAAGAAAAAACCCAGTTCAACAGATGTAATGATTCATGTATCTCAGAGGATGTGCAGAGAATAAGAAAAAAAGCTGAAAGAAATAGAATTAAGCCAGCTTCAGCACTATTTCATCTTTTTAGGGGAAGATTATGTGTGTCATTTTTGTGGAAGCCACTTTTCCTTATGGCCCTATGGCCTTCCTGATTGGAGTAGAGGAAAAGAGCCCTCCCCTAGGAGTGGTACTGATTTTGATCATGTCTTTGAGGGGCCTGGTTGAGAGATGGACCGGAACGTAAACAAATGATTCATCCCGTGGAATCCGGCACTTGGCTCAGCCTCCGTTATCAATGTGTGTGCGGATCGTTTTCCACAGCCAGGGAGGAAAAACACTCTGTACCCTCACGCAAAATAAAAATAATACAGATACTCTGTCGAGTTTTGGCCCCCAAAGAACCAAATCTTGAGCATTTCTTGTAAGTGTAGACTCTGGGCAGAAACAACCTCCTCCCTGGCTTTCAGAGTTGATGTCTGAGGATGTAACACAATGTGTGGATGGTAACTGTGTGCGGAGTTTTAGTTTTTCCACCATGAAAACACAGACATAAACATGATCGTCTTGTGGCGTCTTTAATGTTAGATACTTGTTCATTGTTTGTTTTTCTATTATTGGATGAGATAGTGTTGCTGAAGTCTGACTCCCTTGCCCCTTTTGCACAAATAAACTTCTTTTTGGGGGGCGCCTGGGTTGCTCAGTCGGTTGAGCGTCCAAGCCTTCGTTCCGGCTCAGGTCACGATCCCACGGTTTGTGAGATCGAGCCCTACGTCAGGCTCTGCGCTGACAGTGCAGATTCTCTCTCTCTCCCTCCCTCTCCTCCTCCTCTCTTTCTCTCAAAATAAACAAATAAAAAAAAATAAATAAATAAAAAAATAAATAAACAAATAAATATTTTTTTAAAAACCTCTTTTTTTGCGTTTGGAACGCTTTTCGTTTCTAAATCTTCCCTTGACAGATACCATTCGTGAGTCTGATTTCAGTTTTCAAGAAGCCATCGCTTCTCGGCCTTTTGGCTAAGAAGATCAAGTGCAGTTTTCAAGAAGCCAGATAACGTGTCCCTCTTTGCGGAGCCACACAGAACATCTGAGGGGCCCCAGGGCCCGGGTGCCTGCTTTGCCACGGCTGCATCCCTGGGCTGAACTCTCCTTCCCCGTGAACTGGTGTCAAGGTCCTTGTCTGCCCAGGTCCGAGGGACAGATATGGCCTCATTGGAAGGATGGGAGCATCGTGGGTCTGCCTCACTTGGTCCCTGTGTATTTCACGAGGTAGAGCTTAATCTCAAAGAAGCGTCTACCCCTGGGACCGTAGGTAGGCAAGGAGGTGTCGTGCGAGTCCCGGGGGACTTTGGTGACCTTCACACTATCCGTCACTCGGGGCCACTTGTAGGGCAACCGTGTATTTGGGAGAAAATATTGAGACGCCTGGCCTGATACCGGGACCACATTTGGCACAGTCTGCGTGGGAAACCCAGGAAGCCGTCCAGGGAGGCGTCTTAGCTCCGGTGGGAAGCCATCACATCAGTGTGTCTCTGGTTCATTGTCAAAGCCCCGGGTTCCTAAGGGCCCTGCCTCGGCACCCACGGTCGTCTGACATGTCTTTGCCTTAATTGAAAGAGCCTTTTCCCAATGGAAGGATTTACTAGCAGAGCACACGCCGCGTCCCTGTGTCACCTCCAGCGTGAGAACCCGAGTGCTGAAATCGCCCACACGTGCCCCGTTCGGCTCGGGGGAAGGAGAAGAGCTGCTCACAGCTTGGGAAGGTGCGGACCGAGGTGTCTTTCCTGTGAAGCAGCTGCTGCTCGGCTAGTGGTGTGGACGCTTTCTGGTAACCTGGTAACCACCTGTGTTTTGGTCTATCGATTAGACTCCTCCTTTCCTCCCTGCGCTGTCAGTCACACTGCTGTGTGTCACCCGTCCCCCTCCCCCCGCCCAAAACAGGGACCCGGCACATGAGCCAGCTTGACCAAGTTGGAAACAGCGGCTGGTCCTGGATGAGCTGGTGATCCAAACCCGTCTAGTGAGAGTCCTTGCCTAGACCGGTCTGTGGTGTTCAGAGAGGGAGGCTCGCTTCTTCTGGGCCTGGGGATGCCGAACAGGTGTGGTGGGGGGGGATCCAGGAAGCTGTGGCCCTGGGGTGGGGGCTGGGGGAGGGAGAGTCAGGTGGCGATGCTCAGACTGCATCTGGGGACCGGGCTCCTACGCCTCAGTGCGTCCTCCCTGCTCGAGTCTACAGATGCCTCCCCACTGGTGTTTGTTTGGCTTGAACCGCTTCGAGCTGGGTTTCTGTCGCTTTCAACCAAAAGAGGCCGGGCCAAGAGTGTCGTCCTGAGGCAGTTGCCCGGGGGGGGGGTCAAAGGCACAGATTGCGGCTTTAGGCTTCCTCAGTCCGGATCTTGGTCCCGCTTCTCGAGATGGGTAGCTGGCCGGCACTGAGGCACCCTAGCCTGTCTCCTTGGCCGGAAGATGGGCCAGCGTCTCTGCTCTAGCTCCGGGGCCCCTTTCCCGAGCCACGGGACACGCTGTGCAGCGATCGTGATGGCCTCTCACAAAATGACCACATGCCGGCGTTCACGATGTGCAAGTCCTCGCGGGAAGCGTCAGGGGTTCCTTCACTTATTTATGCCGACAGTGTCTTGTTCTAAAAGGGATTTATGCCTTTATGATAGCCTCCGCAAGATTCTGAAAGATGAAATGGAAATGAGTGAAGAAATTGGGGCATCGAGGGTCGGGAAGCTAAGGTAAACCTAGGAGTGAGATTAGTTAGCCAGGCAGGTTCAGATGAACCGGAAGTGTAATTCTTTTTTTTTTTTTTTAATGTTTATTTATTTTTGAGACAGAGAGAGACCGAGCATGAACGGGGGAGGGACAGAGAGAGAGGGAGGCACAGAATCCGAAGCAGGCTCCGGGCTCTGAGTCGTCAGCACAGAGCCCGACGCGGGGCTCGAACTCACAGAGCGTGAGATCGTGACCTGAGCCAAAGTCGGACGCTCAACCGACTGAGCCACCCAGGCGCCCCCAGAAGTGTAATTCTGAGCTCACCAGCAGCTTATGCGAAGAGGGAGCTGCGAGCAGGTATAGGACTCTCGCGTCTTCATCCTGATGTTTTCACATCTTGGGGCCCTGATGACCTAGTGAAGGCCCTGCCTGCCCCAGGCCCCCAAACCCGCCGAGATTATTCAAACTAGCCAATCCCAAACCTGCTTACCCTGCCTCAGTGGAAGCCACCGGGAAGGCTCCGGGCGACGAGATGTCACCTGCGCTCCGTCCACCGCCTCACTGACCTGGTGTTCCCTCATTTCTAGGGAATCCATGGGTGTAAAGACTGCTTCCTTCGTGACAGATATTTCCACGTCTGTGTATCTTATCACACCCGAGTGCAGCAAATCCTTGGCAGGTTCTGCAGCAGTGACTCAGGGTGTCCGTGGTATCCAGTGAGAAAGAGAAGCGCGAATCATTCAGTAAAGCGAGGCCAAAGGCAGTTGTCTCCGGTAGCCCTCTTAAAGAGGACGTTGCGTCCTGGACTGAGCAAAGTCCCCAAAGACAAATGCATAATTTGAGAGGAGGCTTTCAGCGGCAATAGAACACTGGCTGAAATAGGCTTAAAGACCACAGCTCAGAGGTGAGAGCGGTGCCATGGAATTTAGAGCCTCAGGAGAGGCTGGTTTCTTTGTGATTCTTTTTTTTGTTTGTTTGTTTTTTGTTTCATCCCTGAGCGCTCTCTGAGACACGAAAAGTTCCATTTATCTTAACGCGGTAGGAAAACATTTCGAAATATTAGCTGCTCGTTTAAAAAACATTTTTTTTAAAGTTTATTTTTGAGGGAGAGACAGAGGGTGAGTGGGGGAGGAGCAGAGAGAGACAAGAATCGGGAGAGGGCTCCAGGCTCTATAGGTGGGGCTCGAACTCATGCACCATGAGGGCCTGACCTGAGCCAAAGTCAGATGCTTAACCGACTGGGCCACCCAGGTGCCCCTTTATTTTTTATTTATTTTTTTTTTTAAATTTTTTTTTTCAACGTTTATTTTTGGGACAGAGAGAGACAGAGCATGAACGGGGGAGGGGCAGAGAGAGAGGGAGACACAGAATCGGAAACAGGCTCCAGGCTCCGAGCCATCAGCCCAGAGCCCGACGCGGGGCTCGAACTCACAGACCGCGAGATCGTGACCTGGCTGAAGTCGGACGCTTAACCGACTGCGCCACCCAGGCGCCCCCACCCAGGTGCCCCTTTAAAAGGCTGCTCATTTGGGGCGCCTGGGTGGCGCAGTCGGTTGGGCGTCCGACTTCAGCCAGGTCACGATCTCGCGGTCCGTGGGTTCGAGCCCCGCGTCGGGCTCTGGGCTGATGGCTCAGAGCCTGGAGCCTGTTTCCGATTCTGTGTCTCCCTCTCTCTCTGCCCCTCCCCCGCTCATGCTCTGTCTCTCTCTGTCCCAAAAATAAATAAACGTTGAAAAAAAAAATTAAAAAAAAAATAAATAAAAGTCTGCTCATTTTTATTCTTGGTATTCCTTTGTATCCCATGGCCCTTCTTTCCAACATTAGAGGCCAAGTTCAGAGTCAGAAAACAATCAAATTCTTAGCCTTGACACTAAAGAAAATAGGCTTGTGAGGACCAGAGAGGAGTAATGTCTTGAAAACCGAGGATCTCAATTGGCAAGAGCCGGGCTTTAAGGGGGATCAAAGGTCTAAGAACTGAAGAGCTGTTTGAAGTTCGCCTATAAATGACAGGAAGACGCTTGCAAGTGACATTTGGGAGAACGCTTTCCTATAGCTTATTTTCTTCACCACAGAATGAGGACAGGCAAGCTCTTTGGGGCTGCAGGAAAAGAGGTTTTCCAAGTTTAGGATGGTAGTGAGTGGGGAGGCCACCTATGTCGTCAGTTTCAGACAAGAAACTCTGTGGCAGGCACACCCAGGCTGAATGAGCCATGATCATGACCCCTCGATATGTTGATAATGACTCCCGAGCCCTGGGACAGTGAGGGGGACAGAGGATCCCAAGCGGGTTGCTGACAGCAGACAGCCTGATGTGGGGCTCGAACTCACGAACTGAGAGATTATGACCTGAACTGAAGTCAGACGCTTAACCAACCAACCCACCCAGGCGTTGCTGGCTATTACTGATTATTAACATGAGTCTCAAATTTTCTCTGGTTTGTCTATGTTTTCTTGATTTTGTTATTTTTCGATAATGAGCATGGCATTTATTCATTCAATAAGCACTATTGAGGACTTCTAGACAGCTAAAGCATAGCGCCCCAGTTTGGATCAGGTTCAGTTGTGAGTAAGAGACACAAAATAACAGTGGCTTAAATAAGATAAAATGTCTTTCTCTTTCCTCTAAAAGCCTGAGGATAGACCATCCAGGACTGGAATTGTGGCTCTACTCCACAAAGTTCTCAGACACCCAGGGCCACCTCTCTTGCTTCGCGTGGTTTTAATTTGCATCATCAATGATGCAAATGTGGTCCAATGTGGCTGCACAGGTCCGGTCGTCACACACACATTCCAGCTAGCAGGAAGGAGGGAGGCAAAGGACGTGACTAGCTGTCTTACGGAAAGCTCCTGGAAGCTGCTATTTAGTGCTTCATTGGTCAAAACTTGGCCAAAATACATCGCTTCAAGGATAACCCAGAAAAGTCATTTTTATTCTGAGCGGCCCTGTGCTCAACTAAAATGTGGGCATTCCATACAAGTGTAAGAAAGGAGAATGGTTTGGGGGGGGATAACGGGCACAGTTTTTTAGGGATGCTTTATTTATGTCTATCCAATTCAGCAAACATTTATTGAGCAACTATTAGGAGCCAGGTACTGGCGGGACAGGTCCTGGAAGTGTCCTCCCTGGCGAGCCCTTATCCTCTCCTTGCTGTGCTCCCTCTGAGGAGGCAATCATTTCCTCTCCTCCTTCGGATCTGATTTGGCTTTGCAGAGATGGAATTAAAAAAATATATTTTTATTTATTTATTTATGTTTTGCGGGGCCCCTGAGTGGCTGTCAGTGGAGCGTCTGTCCGACTTCAGCTCAGGGCACGATCTCATGGTTTGTCGGTTCGAGCCCCGCATCGGGCTCCCTGCTGTCAGCACAGAGCCCACTTCAGATCCTCTGTCCCCGCCCCCTCTCTGCCCCTCCCCTGCTCACGCTCTCTCAAAAATAAATAAAACATTTAAAAAACAATGAGAACAAAAGTGTTTTTTTTGTTTTTTGTTTTTTTCTGCTAGCCCTATCGCCCGATGTTGAACTCTGATGGTTAAGTGATTCTGTTTTACCGGCCTGATGCTTTGATTCTTTATGAAGAATCCCCTGGCCTCCATTTAAATGACCTCTAGGCCTTGAGGGTGAATCATCAATCAGTATTAGATCTCTCAGACTCAGAGTCACAGACTCTTAAAGCTAGAAGGGTCTCAGGGAGCGCTGAGCCCGAAGCCCTCTGTAGACACAGGAGGACCCGTCAAGCCCAGAGGCGGGCAGAAGCTTGCCGGGGCTCTCAGGTGCCCGGGGTTCGCGGCCCTCCAGCCCCCACTGCCTCCCTCCACCGATGGCTCCTGGCGGAGATCAGCACTCTGGGCAATCCCAGGCCTCAGTCACACGTCAGTCACCCAGGCAGTGCTGGGGGAGGAGGTCGGAACTGACTGACGTAACTGACGCTTCATCCCGTTCCTTAATCCCCAGGTGGCCTGTCCCAGTTCTGCAGATGCGCATTTCTGAGCCCTGCATGAGGAAAAACTCAGATTTGGATTTGTATCCTCTTGCTCCCCGGGCCCCTCCCCCACCTCTCCCTGCTCCTCCCTCCCAGCCGCCTCAGTGTCACCCCTGCAGCCCTTGCCTACCAGTACTTTGCTACCGCGGGGTGCAGGGGGAGGGCCAGGGTGGCTCGGCCCCCTGCCCATCGCAACCTCTCCCGGGGAGGCCCCCACCTGTGACTTGTTGTCCTGGAAGTGACACTCCCAAGTCATAAATGATGGAGTGTATGGAGGCAGGATTGTCCCTCTACTAGGGACAATGACTTGGATGCCAGTGACCTCTCTTGAGTGGGACGGAAGGGCTGAAGTCAGGCCCCGGGGCGCTGGGGATCAGCCCGGCCCTGACACACACAGGGGGGAGGTGGTCTCAGAGGTGCCCCGGCCTCTCCCCTGCCCCCTGCCAGGGGACAGGGTGCCAACTGCCGGTCATACCACCTCCCGCCTTCATGTCCCAGCAGAGGGAATGGGGTGGAGTGAGGGATGGGGTGAGGCTCCCTTGATGGGGCGGGGTGGGGGTGGGGGAGAGCCTGCTAGACCAGAGGCAGGACCCTGGTGGGATCTGAAGGGACAGAGCAGCCCCACCAGAGACAGCATCACCCAGAGAGAGAGCCACTACCCTCAGCCTCCTTTGCCAACGGGGATCACCCCCCCCCGCCACCCCCACTCCCCGGCGAGCCTGGCCCCTGGTCCCTCCCTGGCCCCTTCCCTGCAGCACCGTCCCTGGTCCCTGTCCCCAAAGTGGTGTCTAGCGGGCCCGGAGGCAAGAGCAGAAGCACAGCTGCCCTAGGCCAGCGCCCTGGCACCACTGGGGCCTCCGGCCTGAATCCTGGGGCGCTGCAGCCGGCGGCCAGAGCTGTGCCCTCCGTGTGCCAGCACCACACATGTACAGATGGGGCGGCGGAACAGGTCAGGAAATGAAGAGTAAGGGAGCATCGCGATCCCACAGATACAAAACCAGCCCCCTGCCTGCCTCTCCCTGGGGAAACGGATCCCGGTTCATCTCACTCAGGGGCTTAGCATCTGGCCCGGGGTGAGTTGGGGCTCTCTGAGCCCTCTGGTCTGGACCCTCCTTTAATGCACCGGGTGGGGGGTGGGGCACACATGTCGCTGAATTGGTGGGGGGGGGAGGGTGGTGTCTCATCTGTTCCACCAGGAGGCAGCGAGGTGATAGGAGCCTCCCCCCCCGCCTTCTCCCCCCTGCTTTGTTGCTGCCGCATCGGTCTCTTGTGCAGGTCAGAATTCCTCGCAGAAAATCTAACGAAAGGAGAAAAGCACATTTTCCAGCCCGAACAAGAAAGATGCTTCCCGGAAGTTATGACGTCATTGCATCTGGGGGCACTGCGCTTTTGTGGTGAAGAAGAAGGATGGTTAGTATTCCTGTTAGATGCAGACTGGTGGGTGGGTGCGTGGGTGGGTGGCCAATTTCTCGCGCATCATCCTAAGTGGAAGGCGTAGCTGCTTCTCCGCCCAGCTATTCTCCTGGAGTTCATTTGCAAAAAAAACGTGCTCTGAGTTTTGCTACAGGAAAAGAACATACCCTATTATTTTATGAGAAGGGGAAACACAGGCCACAAATCCCTGGTCCTCTTGGCCCTCGTCTACCACACCCTTCCCCATCCCTGGCCACGTGGCTGCCCGGGAAGAACCCGTTGGTCGATGCTCACCCCCACAGGACGGCATGAAACACTCCCCTGACTCCCAGCTCGCTTACGGGTAATGTTTTCAGGGCACAGACGAGAGTGGGGTGAAGCGTGTTTCCAGGTCCCGCTCCCCAACAGACCCGTCCTAATCTGGCGCATTTTGGATGCGATGGGAGTGACATCATAGGTCCGGCTACGAAAATGGCCCCAGGTCGCCAGTAGACTGAGCCCCCCAAGATTGTAGAGCCAGAGGGCTGTTGGGCCACCTGTCCGATCGACCCTTAAGGCCACAGACACAGCCTCAGTGGGGTTCCCCCTGGAGCATGTTCTCCTACTGTTTCTTCCTCTGTTTCCCAATCCTTATCAGAAACCTCAGTGTCTCAGGTCAGGGGAGGGCTATGGGGAGGTGGGGTTAGACTTGGTCAGTGAATCTTTTTTTTTTTTTTTAATTTTTTTAATGTTTATTTTTGAGAGAGAGAGAGAGAGCACGGGGGAGGGGGAGAGAGAGAGGGAGACACAGAATCCAAAGCAGGCTCCAGGCTCTGAGCGGTCCGCACAGAGCCTGACGCGGGGCTCGAACTCACAAACCGTGGGATCATGACCTGAGCCGAAGTCAGACGCTTAACGGACTGAACCACCCAGGCGCCCCAGCCTGTGTTTTCTTTTTTATGCTACGTGAGAATATCACCCATGACAGAGCCACGGCCTTTGGTCTTTGAATGAGCTCGCGCTTGAGGAAAAGTGTTTGATATTCCAGAGACGGGACCTGTTCCTTCCTCGCCCGCGTGAGTCAGGAATCCTTGTCTCCGGCAGACGGAATATACCCCGTCTCCTCGACTGAGAATTCTACTCTGGAAATAAACACATTTGTACGCCTGACTTGGATCCTCTGTTCCCCTCTCTCTGCCCCTCCCCTGCTTGCCTGCTCTCTCTCAAAAATAAACACTTTCCGGGGCGCCTGGGTGGCTCGGTCGGTTAAGCGGCCGACTTCGGCTCAGGTCATGATCTCGCGGTCCGTGAGTTCGAGCCCCGCGTCGGGCTCTGGGCTGACAGCTCGGAGCCTGGAGCCTGCTTCCGATTCTGTGTCTCCCTCTCTCTCTCTGCTCCTCCCCCACTTGCACTCTGATTCTCTCTCTCTCAAAAAAAAATTGAATACATAAATAAGCATTTCTTTTTAACCAAGATGCCGATTCGAATTCAGTAGATCTGAGATGGTCAGAGATTCTGGCTTATAACCAGGTCCCTGGGGATGCGAGGCCGCCGGCCTGTTCCACGGAGGGAAGGCGGTGTCTCCCCATGTGTGGTCCTCAGGCCGTCTGCATCGGAGTCCCTGGAAGCACCTGGGCTCCCCTACAGCCAGAATCTAGGGGAGGACCCCCCGGCACCCGCAGTTCAGTAAAAGCCCCAGACGACTCCGGTGCAGACGGACGCCGGTGAGCAGCTGCTGTAGGGACAAGAAACACGGTCACTCATGGCAGAGCCAAGGTTGAAATGGCCCATGGGCTTGTGCCACTGCCGTGTGCGATGGTGTGCTCCTTCTGTGCCCCCAAGTTTTGGCCTCCTGACTCCCCAGAATAGATCTGCTTCATGGGATGGCTACCGTAATTAACCGATAAGGTCAGATCTTGGTATAAAGAGGCCCTAGGGGGAACTGTGGCCTGAAGGAAAAATGACTCAGGAGAGCATCGGAACCCGGGGCAGGATGGGGAAGGACCCTCACCCTGCTTTGTTTCATGGAGCCTCCCCTGTACCTCCAGCACTGGGCCCAGAGCAGCAACCACCTGGGCAGGCAAGGAGGCCAGGGGACCCACGGGAACCGTGCACAGCCGGCAGGCAGGAGTCCGGGTGCCGACAGGAGATGCAGCCTTGGGGGCTGGGCCAGCCCTGCGGGTCCCCCATAAAGCACTGCCGAGAAATGCAGGCCAAGCTGCCCCTGTCCCAGCCCCCAGCAGGATCCACACTGGGTGCCCCGCCCCCGCCTTCTCCCTCTCCCCCTTCGTCCCGGGAATATGTGGGGCGCACCTGCTAAATGTTGAGTGGGCACTAAAGAGAGAAGAGCCAGCAGAGGTCACAGAGGATGGGCCGACACAGACGGCTGAGCAAGCTCCTAGATCCGCTGTGATGAGTGCGGCAAGGGTGGTGGGGTTGTGTGCTGCGGTGCAGGCGGAGGGGGCTGCTGGAAGCGGCAGTTGCCCAGAATCAGTTCTGGAAGTTGGACAGTTTGATATGCTAAGGCGGAAGGTCTTTCCACCCGTAAGCAGCACGGCACCGGGGCACTTAGGCTGAGCGGGGGCTGGGGGAAGATGAGGCCAGAGAGGGAGGCAGGGGCCAGATCAGGAAAGGCTGAGTCCTGCCAAGGAGGCTGGCTTTTCCTCTCGCAGGAGCCCCCCATCGGGTCGTCAGCAGGGGAGCCTTGAGTGAGGTCCCCGAGGCGGCCTTGAGGAAGAGATCCTGGAGAAAGCATGCACGGCTGACCGCCTTGGAAAGAAGGGCCGTGTTGGTGAATCAGTCCCGCGCTTGAACTAGTAGAGGTTTTGGCGGACTGAAGTGCCCGTCACGGGTCAGTTTTTCTCTTACTGTCCTTCAAACCCCGGTTGAAAAAAAGATATGGGCGCCCCGGATAGATCTGTTCAGGGAGGACAAAGAGGCCGTCCATCCACCACGAAGATGGAAATGTTAGCAGTGGTGGCGCCCAGCCCTCAGTTCATTTGCAAACAATTGACAGGGAAGATACTCCCCGCGGTCAGAGAAATGGTTAGTATAGTCATGACTAAAGAAAACAGAAAAAAAACTGACCTTAAAAAATCCCAATAGGAAAGCAGGCAACAGACATGTACAAACAGATCATAATTATAGATATTGCTTTATTTTAGAGAGACAGAGAGAGAGTGCATGAGTGGGGGAGAGAGGCAGAGAGAGAGAGAGAGAGAGAGAAACAGAATCCCAAGCAGGCTCCACACTCAGCACAGAGTCCGACGCGGGGCTTGATCCCATGACCCTGGGATCATGACCTGAGCCCAAATCAAGTGTCAGATGCTCAATCGACTAAGCCACCCAGGTGGCCCCCCGAAACAAATCACGATTTAAGATACATATTCTGCAGAAGCACAAAGGACATAAAATAAACACACAAACCAAAACACGTGAAAAATGTTTAACACTGTGATCAAAGCCACGGCCATCTAGGCACTGAGAGTTGGCACTCGTCGCGTATCAAACTGGCGATATTTAAATTTTTTTTTTCAACGTTTATTTATTTTTGGGACAGAGACAGAGCATGAACGGGGGAGGGGCAGAGAGAGAGGGAGACACAGAATCAGAAACAGGCTCCAGGCTCCGAGCCATCAGCCCAGAGCCTGACGCGGGGCTCGAACTCACGGACCGCGAGATCGTGACCTGGCTGAAGTCGGACGCTTAACCGACTGCGCCACCCAGGCGCCCCCAAACTGGCGATATTTAAGAAGCTAACACGCAACTCTGGACTGAGAAGACTAGCGGTGTGGGCAGCCTCCCAGCATCTCAGTGGGGGGCGGGGGAGGGGAAACGGGGAAACTTTTCCGAAAGCAATTTAGACAATTAAACCCCAAAGCCATAACAGTGCCCTGTCTGTGATTTTACTTCCAGGAATCTATCTTAAGGGGATAATGAACGAGCCTGCAGGGATGGATGTACAAGGACACCGTAGTGCTATTTATGATAAGCCTAAATTGGAAGAGGTAAGTCATGGGTCGAGGCTAGCCCAGTTTGATAAGCTACGCTGCGTGGTGTAGGATGGACCACTGAGCAACCACTAGACGTATGTACTGAAGGATCTTGAACCGAGCGAGGGAAATGCCCACGAGGCATCTCACATAAAACCAGTATATTAAACCACAAAATCGGCAGGGTCCCAATTTTGTTGTTTAAAATGAGCATACACTTAAATAAGTGTTAGAAGGGCACACGACCAAATGGGGGAGATTATGAGGATTTTCTTTTAATGCGATTTCCCCCTTCCCCTGTATTTTGCAGTTTTCTACAACGAATGTTTTCCTAATTATGTTTCAAAACTTAGTCTACGAAGCCTCCTCGCCCCGTCGAGTGACACGGTCCACAATGCCACGGCAGGTTGATGCCGGCCTCAAGCTGTGCTTTGGGGCAGGTGGGGTGGCAGGTGGCCCTTTGTGGGCCAGGTTCGCAGAGTGTCACCGCATCATCGGTCCCCGCGGAGGGCCTGTGACCGCAGAAAGGAACTCCACCAAACCCAAACTCACGTCTCCCTATCTCAGCGTCCTACCTGCCAGGTCCCCGAATTACCCGCAGCCAGCCCCATTCCGTATGAAGGAAGTGCACTGGAAGGAAGGTTGCAGTTAAATTACTTACTCTTGTAAATTTTGCCCAAACCAAGGACTTTCTTTTTTTTTTTTTTTTTTCCAACGTTTATTTATTTTTGGGACAGAGAGAGACAGAGCATGAACGGGGGAGGGGCAGAGAGAGAGGGAGACACAGAATCGGAAACAGGCTCCAGGCTCCGAGCCATCAGCCCAGAGCCCGACGCGGGGCTCGAACTCACGGACCGCGAGATCGTGACCTGGCTGAAGTCGGACGCTTAACCGACTGCGCCACCCAGGCGCCCCACCAAGGACTTTCTAAAAACATTGCTAGAAATGGTTCATGAGTTCGAGGCCCACATCGGGCTCTGTGCTGACAGCTCGGAGCCTGGAGCCTGCTTCGGATTCTGTGTCTCCCTCTCTCTCTGTCCTTCCCCCACTGGCGCTGTCTCTCTCTCTGTCTGTCTCAAATTAAAAAAACAAAACCAAAAGGCAGAGTGTGGAGAGCTTCCTGGTTGGTGAACACATGGGAATGTGGGGAGAGTGGTATCCTCAGAGAGGGCACGGGACCTCCTCACCCTTTCCCCATACCTTGCCCTGTGTGTTTTTTCCATCTGACTGTTCCTTTTATAATAAATCGGTGATCTAGTACATGAGATGTTTTTCTCTGAATTCTGTGAGAGGCTCTAGCAAATTGATCAAACCCAAGGACGGGGTCCCTGGAACCTCTGATCTATAGCTAGTTGGTCAGAGGCACAGGTAACAGCCTGGGCTTGCGACAGGCATCTGAAGTGGGGGGGCAGTCCTGTGGGACTGAGCCCTTACCCTGTGGGATCTGACACCATCTACACCAGGTAGAGAGCGTCAGAATTGAGTCGAATTGTAGTACCCCCAGCTGGTGTCTGAGAATCGCTTATTGGCGGTGAGAGGAAGAACCACACACGGGTCGGGACGGGCATTAGCATCATCAGATATGAAGCCAGCCCCTGAGGAGCTCAGGTTCTTGTTCAGAGCCCCAAACCTGCAGGACCCACAGCATTTTGTCCCAAGCTAGATTCTTAAGTCTTTCAGGGCACCAAATGAGCAGGGACCCTGGAGCTGGCCTCTGAGTCAGAAAAACTCTGGGTCTCTTAGAAGGTTGAACCCTATTCATACGAGGTCCTTGGAGTCACGGCTCTGGGGTCTCTGTCCGGGATGGGTCCTCACACACCTGAAAACTTGGCCGATGAGAGCAGGGCCTTCGTTCCTACTTTCCCAGTGGGGCAGTTGGAAGGGGAAATGGGGGAATTGGCACGTTTGTTCAAAGGACTTGCTGAAGTCTGAAGGCTAGGATTCCTGAGCTCTGAGTGGAAGCCAGACCCTTGTGGGGAAGGACAGACACAGGGAAGGTATTTTTCTTGGATTCCTGGAGTGGGTTTGGGAACCAAGGTCATCAAGTGGATGGAGATCATGATTTACATTGTAGTTGAGGAGCGGGTGGGTGGGTGGAAATTGGGGTCACCTAAGAGACAGAAGCCATGCAATTTGCTTCGTATATGGCCGGCCACTTCTCGAGCA
The DNA here is from genome assembly GCF_022079265.1 of Lynx rufus. Classification (NCBI taxonomy): domain Eukaryota; kingdom Metazoa; phylum Chordata; class Mammalia; order Carnivora; family Felidae; genus Lynx; species Lynx rufus. Next base: position 18,665,501 of record NW_025814840.1, read on the forward strand.
GGAGGCTTTGTTCTATCACCCAGTTGTCTGCGCTGCCGGCAGGAAAGCAATTTCAGGCACTCATTTAGAAATCAACATCCTTCCTGCAGCAAATGCATACTCGCCCCGAGAAGGATCTGGCTCATTACATTTCTCCGGGGACCAGAAACCTTCTCCCAGGCTTGTGCTCACCCAGCACGGCTCTTGCATGACTCAGGCAGGGACAGACGCAGGGCACACTGTTTCAGGACATAGGTGGCCTTGTAGACGGCAAACGCCTGGCGGAGCCCTGCTTCCCCCCCACCCCCCGCCCCCCCATCGCTGTGGCCCAGCCCCGCGCTCTCACTTCTTACAGAGCTGAGGGACGGGGCTAGAAGCTGACTCTGTTGCCCATGTCAGTTGGGTCTTGCCCTCCACCCCCCCACCTCTGGGGACATAGCCAGTGATAAATAGTATCACAATAAGGCCACCAGTGTTGTGGTGTCACGCGGGTTAACTCAATTCTTCGAACAGCCTCCTGCTTAGCGCACAAGCCCAGGCATGCAGGGTGCTTAGTGGACGGTTGGCCAATCGGTCTCTTTGATCCCCTAGATCTCCGAAGTGCATGCTGGGTCTTTTCAGACCACCACTTCACACGCTACCTGGGATTACGCAGAATACCACCGGGTAAGGATTTTCGCAGTTAGGATTAATCCTGCTGGCCACCCTTCAAATAAATTCCGCGGCCAAGTCCTCTTCTGTTTCTCTGGAGAAGCCAAATCTGGACCATCAGCCCCGTCAGTGAGAAGGTGCTGAGCCCGAGGCCCGAGCCCCTACCCGCCACATACACAGATCTGTTTCTGTCATGGGCTTGGTTCAATGCAAAGCATTCGTGCAAAGCAATCGCTGAAGAGCTTAAAACATTTCTCCTCTTTCTCGTCTCCGCTGACCCCTGTATGTCCAGGGGGCCCCTGAGTCCCTCTGGAGATGTTTGGAGCTATTTATAAACGTGACACAGGACGATGCCTGGCTTGGCAAGCGGGTCACACAGAACTTGAAGTTTTGGGAGGAGGAAACAGATACCCTGGTCCGAATCTGGCCATGATATCATTTACCTTCTAGTTCGTGGTGGCCCGCTGCCCGGGAAACGCCACCTGATCCCTTGAGGGATCCAGGGCTCCGTGGGAAAGTTCAGTCCCTGAGGACCCCAGCTGGTCGGTTTGGAAATGTCTGGACCTATAACACGCACGAGGGTTGGAGAAGACGCTAGCACTCGGTTTTCTTTGTCGAGTGATGCCCCCAGAGAAGCGCTCGTGTATTATAATGAAAACCGGAGTTTCTCTTTGCCTCACCGTCCTCTGCATTGTCCTTTTAGGCAAAAGCATAATCCAGGGCAGAGCAAGATGCTTTATGAGTTTCAGACTTCAGACCCAGGTAGTCTATAACTGCATTCTAAAGATGCCCCCGGATATAATTTGGAGCCCTTTGTGGCGATTTAAAATTTTTGAAATGTTTATTTATTTTTGAGAGAGAGAGAGAGCGCGCGCTAGCAGGGGAGGGGCAGAGAGAGAGGGGACAGAGGGTCCCATGTGGGTTCTGCACTGACAACACAGAGCCTGACACGGGGCTCGGACTCACGAAATGTGAGATCATGGCCTGAGCCAAAGTCGAACGCTCAATCGACTGAGCACCCCTGGAACCCTTTTTGGTGATTTTAAAAGAATCACAGATGATACCTTAGATCTAGATAATAGGAATATTAAACAAGATTGGAACCAGGCTGGCATGTCATTTAAAAAAAAATTTTTTTTTTAATGTTTATTCATTTTTGAGAGACAGAGACAGAGCATGAACGGGGGAGGGTCAGAGAGAGAGGGAGATACAGAATCTGAAACAGGCTCCAGGCTCTGAGCGGTCAGCACAGAGCCCGACGCGGGCCTCAAACCCACGAACCGTGAGATCATGAGCTGAGCCGAAGCCGGACGCTCAACCGACTGAGCCACCGAGGCGCCCCTCATTTTTTTTTTTTAAAGGAAAATATAGTAGATCCCGAGAAACCGTAGGTCTGTGTGACATTGCTTTCCAGAAAACTCCTGAGATTCATTGTTGAATATATGATTTCGACTATGAGGAAAAGCATAAGGAGATTTCTGGGAGTCTGCACTCGTTCAGAAAGAGCAGGTAAGTCATGCCAAAGTGATGCCATTGCTTGTTCAGATTGTGGTGCTCAGTCAATACCTCCGAGGGATCCCGCAAGGGTGTTTGGTCTGTTTCATATGGCATCCGACATAAAACCCTATGCATGAAATGGAGAAATGTGGGTTGGGTAGTGACACGCTTGGACAGGTGAGAGATGGGTTGCTTGAACAATGATGTTTGGAAACTGGATTGATATCGTAGTAGGGGGTGGAGTATTCTGTTCTAGTTTCTCAATGTTTGGAAATGGAAAACCTGCTTGCTAAATTTGTAGGCACTTCGAAAGCGACAGGGCAACTAGTCGGCAGACAACCAAACTTGACATCCAAGCTTGACAGCCTGAAATGGCGGGCTCAGATCAATGCCTGGTGGGCATCAATGCCAACCAGGATGAATGCCAAGGTTGGATTTAGATTTTTAAATGCGAGAGAAACACGTTGGCAATTCATGAGAAGAATCACTGGGGAGCTGAATAGAACACATTGCGGCGTGATTAAAAGAGATACGCAATCCCGCCCTACCTTCCTGAAGCATCCGTGTCAAGATCATGTTCAAGCCATAGTACATGAAAATCAGTTTTCACCTAGTTTCTGTTAGTCCGCATCTCAGTTCAAGTCTGGGCTCTGCATTTCAAGATCCGGGAACAGTGATGAATTCTGGAACGTTGAGCTGGGTGACCAGAATAAGGAGGCGTGTGGAATGCCATACCAAGGAGAGTGAAGGAAACTTTTTTTAGAGTTTATTTATTATTTTGAGAGAGAGAGAGCATGAGAGTGTGTGCTTGTGTGCACACAGGCTGGAGAGGGGCAGGGAGAGAGGGAAAGAGAGAACCCTAAGCAGGCTCCCCACCATCAGCCCAGAGCCCGACGCGGGGCTCGAACTCATGAACCGTGAGATCATGATCCGCACTGAAGTCGGACGCTTAACTGACTGAGCCACCCAGGCTCCCCAACAAAGGAAACTTTTTCATTTTTAACATTTTTCATGTTTTAGTTTTTTACTGCAGAAAAACAAACCCGTGTTATAAAAATTGGGAAAAGTAAGGAGCCGTGGAGAAGAGACACTTGTCTTCTCCCCAGGGAAGAGTTGCTTTTATACTGGAGAAGGTGAGGCCTGTGGAGAGGGGGAGGGGGAGCAGGGTGGAGGGAGGGGGACACTTGGTTGAGAGTCAGGGCTTGGCCTCTGAGGTTCAGTTTCCTCCTTATCCAAATGAAGGGCTTGATTAGGTGACCCTTCAGGCCACTTCTAATGTCATCAATGACTTACTGATAGGACAGAACTGTCTCCTAAACACTTGAAGGGCTGGGAGGTAATCCCAGATTGATCGACACACTTCCAGGTTCCCGAAGATAAAACTAGAATCAGAAGGACAGGTAAACTAAGAAAACTCGGGATAGTTTATTATTAATTAAGCATTTATTAGGGGCGGCCTGGGCGGCTCAGTGGGTCAAGCGTCTGATTTCGGCTCAGGTCACCATCTCACAGTTTGGTTCCTGAGTTCGAGCCCCGCGTCGGGCTCTGTGTTGACAGTGCAGAGCCTGCTCGGGCTTCTCCGTCTCCCTCTCTCTCTCTGCCCCTCCCCTGCTCGCTCCCTCGCTCTCTTAAAAATACACAAATAAACTTTAAAAAAAGTGACTTACGTTGAAATTGCTGTCACAGCTGCAGCCTTGGAAGGTAAGAACTCCCGAACGAAGTGCAGGGAGAGTGATGCATCGGAGGGCCGTGCTTGGTCCCCGTTCTCATAGTCACGGGCTGCTGGGAAAGCAGCAGGGGGCCCTTCAGAGCTGTTCCCATAGCTCCTCCCGGCACTTCCCCAGCCACTAGTGGCCTGTGCTCCTTCGGGCTTTCACTGTCATCCCTGCCTTGACCCTGTGTCCTCGAAATGTTCGTCCAGCTCCGGTTTCTTCTCAAATGCCCCTCTTCAGAGAAGCCTTCCTCCCACTTTAAATTTTCTCCCACACCAGGAATCATTCTGTCAACTCGGCCACTTGTGGGTTCCCTTTGTCCGCGTGGAGGGCAGGCTTTGTTCATGTTGTAACATCTGTTCCGATACCGGTGCTGACCCCACATCGGAGGCTCGGGCCGTATTCATTTTTTGAGACAGCGTGAGTGGGGGAGGGACGGAGAGAGAGAGAGACACAGAATCCGAAGCAGGCTCCAGGCTCTGATCTGTCAGCACAGAGCCCGACGCGGGGCTTGAACTCACGGACCGTGAGATCATGACCTGAGCCCGAAGTCGGATGCTTACCTGATTGAGCCACCCAGGTGCCCCTCTTTGACCTTGGTTTCTGACACAGGGCTCTTACATCCCTTGGAATTTCTTGGATGATACGTGTGTCTGTTCTTTTTTTTTTTCTTTTTTTTTTGGAGAGAGAGAGCCCGGGGGAGAGGGGCAGAGAGAAAGAGACAAAGAGAGAGAGAATATCTCAAGCAGGCTACACACTCAGTGTGGAGCCCAATGGAGGGCTCAGTCCTACGACCCTGGAATCATGACCTGGGCCGAAATCAAGAGGAGGACGCTTCACTTACTGAGACACGCAGGTGCCCCTGGAGTGTCTGTTGTTCTAATGAGGTGACTCTGAGTGGGCTTCAGGATGGAGGCTGGCGACCCGCAAGACCAATCTAAGACCACGATTAGAACCTTGCAACTTTCGGCCCTGCCTGCCATCCTCTGGGAAGGGGAGAGAGGCTGGAGGTTGAGTTAATCATCCGTCTTGCCTACATGAAAAAGTCTCTACAAAAATCCCAAACCTACGGGGTTCGGAGAGTTTCTAGGTCGATAAACACATCTATATGCCAGCAGAGGCACACTCCAGCTCCATGGGGACAGAAGATCCTGGACTCCAGACCCTTCTGGATATTGCCTTATGTGTCTGTTCATCTAACTGCTCATTGATATCCTTTATCATACCCTTTGTAACAGACCATCAAATGTTAGTACGTGTCGCCCTGAGTTCTGTGAGCCATTCTATCCCGCAAATGATCAAATCCAAGGAGAGGGGTCACAGGAACCTCTGATTTGCAGCCAGGTGGCACAGAAGTTGTAGGTAACTTGGGGACAGGTGGTGACCTGCGACTGGCCTCTGAAGTGGGGGCCATTTATGGGACTGAGCCCTTAACCTGTGGGATCTGAGGCTGACTCCAGGTAGATAATATCAGAACTGAATTGTAGGCCACCCAGCTGGCGTCACAGAATTGCTTGGTGTGTAAAAACCTATGCATGTTGGTGTCAGTAGAGTTCTGAGTGTGGTGGTCACGTGAGAGTAAAAGAGAAACACACAGGGCGTTTTTCTCCAACTGGTCCCTTCTCCTTGTCCAGGGTCCCTGACTCACTGCTGGGAGGACAGCCCCCTCTTTGAGTGAGAAACAGGCTTCTATTGTTTTCGAATACGCAGATTTTGGAATCTGTCTGCTGTAGAAGCTGGCCTGACCAGGTAGGAAATGCTCGCAGGAACTACTACCCTTCTGCAGATGAGATGAACAGTGAGTGAAAACTTTAGCAAATATTCTTGTTTTTCTAGAGGGCGAGGACTGATACCTAGGATTCCATGTAAACCAAAACCCTAGGGGTACCTGGGTGGTGCAATCGGTTGAGCATCCGACTTCGGCCCAGGTCATGATCTCGCGGTTCATGAGTTCGAGCCCCGCATCGGGCTCTGTGCTGACAGCTCGGAGCCCGGAGCCTGCTTCGGATTCTGTGCCTCCCTTTCTCTCTGCCCCTCCCCCACCTGCCCTGCGACTCTCTCTCTCTCTCTCTCTCAAAATAAGTAAACATTAAAAAAATTTTTTTAAAGGAAACTATATTTCTATCTGTTTCACCCGTTTAAGCTCCCTCGGTCAGACTTTCTTTAGCAAAAGATTTCCGTGTGTTTTCTTTAAGGCGTAAAATGTCAAAGCTTCTAGCATTTACGGAGTGCTTGTGAAGCCCTCAGTGTGCGTCTCACTGAATCCTCCACAACGTCTCTGTGACACGGGTGTTATCATTCCCATCTCTCAGGGTCTGGCAGCTTAGGCTCAGAGAGGCAGATGCCTCGCCCAGGGGCACGCTGGGAGTAGGTGGGGAAGCTGGGTGTTCAGCCCAGCTCTGTCCAACTGCAGGGCCCTACATACTAACTGGTAAGTGACCTCACTGATCTAATTCAGTCTTCCACTGAACAACCGAATCCCCAGCAAGGGTTTTCTGTGGTCCACACCTAAGCAGCCGGTCACATTTCAGGCCCAATTCAATTTGTAAGAAAGTTCTTCTTTATCCGGGGATTAAAACTCCCTCCCAGGCCGCCAATAAATGCTTAATGAATCAAGCCACCACGGTCCTACACTAGAACCACTATATTATGTATGCATCTTTCCATTTTAAGAAGTCAAAGGATCTGTCCGGGAAAAGGAAAGAGCTCAAGAAGAGTTGCCAACCAGCCATCGCTGACTGCAGAGAGAGGTGCTTATTATAAAGTCGTGTATTTCGACCTCATGGCAAGGACGGAAGTGTAGTGCTGGCTACTGATTTCCCTGCAGTCCTCTTGTGCCGGACTTTCATTGCTATTTTAAAATTTTTAAAAAAGGTTTACCCATTATTGAGAGCGAGCGAGAGAGAAACACGGAGTGTGGGTGGGGGAGGGGCAGAGAGGAAAACAGGATCTGAAACAGGCTCCAGGCTCTGAGCTGTCAGCACAGAGCCCGACGCGGGGCTCGAACTCACGAACTGCTAGATCGTGACTTGAGCTGAAGTCGGTCGCCCAACCGACCGAGCCACCCAGGCGCCCCTCATCGCTATTTTAACACCCTGTATCTCTAAATTATGTGTCTGAAACGTCTTTATTGGGAATCATGAACAACAGTACTCTCCTGGTTCATCTTTGGGGTTTATGTCAGGTAGGCTCTCCCAGAATATATATATATATATATATATATATATATATATATATATACACATACATATATATATATATATATACTCATTTAATGAGTAAAATGAAAGAGAAAATTCTGGTCCCAGCTCTGACAATAAGTGTATGATCTTGCGAAACTTATTTACCTTCACTAAATGACCTTATAAAAAAATTTTTTCATGTTTATTTTTGAGAGGGGGGAGGGGCGGAGAGAGAGGGACACAGAATCCAAAGCAGGCTCCGGGCTCCGAGCTGTCAGCACAGAGCCCGACATGGGGCTTGAACCTGTGAACCAGGAGATCATGACCTGAGCCAAAGTCCGACACTTAACTGACTGAGCCACCTTCACTAAATGACCTTACAAACGTATTCTCGGTTTTAAAGACTAGAGGAATGTGGAGGAACCAATATTTAAGCAACATCAGGAGATCCATGAAAGGAGATGTGTTGCATCTTCTCCCACCCACTCCTGCCAACAGGGATTCGAATTTAACTTTGTAGCAATGATCAGAAGGTTCAAACACTTTTTCTCTACTATCTACACTTTTCCACCAAGAGTCCTTTGTTCCACTGTGTACTCGTGCTTATTAATCTCTAATATTGAGAAGGTAGCGTGCCCAGTTCACAAGATCACCCTCGCTCTGGACACCAGCTCCAAGTTTGGGACGCCCCAGGTTTGATAATTCCTTAGAAGAACTCACAGAACTCACTGAAAGCCAATGGTTGCAATATAACGGCAAAAGGAAGCGTTGCGTGGGGCAGTCCGGGAGGGTTCCAGAAGCAGGGCTTCTGGTTGTTCCCTCCCCATGGTGTCACGGGCAGTGCTAACTGCTCCCAGCAATGATGGGTGACGTTATTTGTGGAATATTGCCAACCAAGGAAGTTCACCCACGCCTCAGTCTCTATGGGGGCTCCTTCGTCAGCTGTGTATGTAGCTGGTCTCAGTTTCCAGATCTTTTGGAAGTTGAGCTGATATTGCAGGACTTAAAAGCGCCCCTCATAAATCACATTATTAGACATTCTGGTAGGGTCCAAGACGCCCAAGCAAACAAAGACACTCAGCGGTCAGGACATTCCAAGAGCTTGGAGATTACCCACCAGGGGCTGAGAGCAAAGGCCAGGCCTCCTTCTGGGCCAGGTTAAGTCCTTACTATGCCTGTGGAAAAGTTTTCTTTTAGAGAAGTTTGTGAAGGCCAATGTTTACAAACTATCTTGGCTTTTTTTTTTTTTTAAGTTTATTTATTTATTTTGAGGCGGATTGGGGCAGAGAGAAAGAGAGAGAGAGAGAGAGATTGAGAATCTCAAGCAGGCTCCTCACCGTCAGCTTGGCACCTGGCGTGGGGTTCGAACTCACAAACTGTGAGATCATGAGCTGAGCTGAGACTAAGATCAGACGCTTAACCCCCTGAGCCATCCAGGTGGCCCTAGAATATCTCGTTTCCTGTCTGAGACTCAACAGAGTCCACTGCATCATCAAAAAGCAAATGCATTCTGAACATCCACCATGGTGCTTGGAAAATCCTGTGCTAATTGCCCACGAAGTTTACCCTGCCATTCTGAGCCCTGTCTCATCTATCGGCAGACATGTGTACGTGCCCCAGCAGCCCAGGCTAGATGAGGCAATGGAGGTGTTATCGCCCCTTGACCACACAGGGGGCTGAAGCTTTAACCTGGCTTCTGACCAGCCATTTTCGTCATGGTTGCCAACTCCCAGGGTTCTGAAAAGAAGGCATGACGAGATGTGCCACAATGTCAGCAGCCACACAATCAGTAGTTGACTTGTAGTTCACTCAAGTCCCTTTCACATACGCGCTTTCTCCTCTCCAGGCTCAGAAAATGGGCAACTCTCTGACTCTCCTGAGTCACGTTTTTGGGCGATAAAGTTTAATCGGCTCTGAAAGTTGAGTGGACTTTGCCATCACAGTGGATCTCCAGAACCGGCCAAGTCTATGCTGTGGACTGAACCGTGTTCCCTCCAAATTCTTATGTTGAAGCCCTAACCCCCCTGAGCCGACTCAGACAGTAGAATTCCCCCAAAGCGCTCAATGTGACTCTCTTACAAATTCAGAAAGAACATGTTTCAGAGGTTCATTTAAACGCTCAGGGGAGAGATCTGCACGATGGTGAAGGCTGTTCTCTGTCAGGCTTTGAAAGTGAGCAGCTTACGTGGGCTACGCTCATTGCCTCACGACTCACATACTATTTATTTATTTTTTAAGGTTATTTATTTATTTTGAGACAGAGAATCCCAAGCAGGCTCCACGCCGTCAGCTTGGAGCCTGACGTGGGGCTCGAACTCACAAACCGTGAGATCGTGACCTGAGCTGAAATCAAGAGTTCGACGCTTCACTGACTGAGCCACCCAGGCACCCCACACACTATTTATTAAAAAAAAAAAAACCAAACATATATATATATATATATATATATATATATATAATTTAAGTATAGGTGACATACAATGTTATATTAGTTTCAGATGCACAAAAGTGATTTGACAATTCTAAGATTTGGCTTTTATCTCGTCTCTTCATTGAAACTTCATTTCTGAAGCTCATTCAACTCTTGCCAGTCTGATTTTTTTTTTTTTCCCAGCTGTCACTATCCTAAGTTACTCGGCTCACGGTCATCCTGGGTTGCTGCTTTCTGATAAAAAGAGCTCCCGTCTCCTGGTTGCTTATTAAATGCACATGCAAATTCCATTACTTCACACACTGTAATTGTATCCAATCCTCACAAGACCTTGCTACCGCATCTATTTTGTGCCTACGGACACTGAAGCACAAGGAGGTTAAGGTACTTGACCAAGGTCACATAGGGGCAAAGCCAAGATTCAAACTCAGGCAATCTGGCCCCAGTGCCCAGTACACTTACTCTCCATACCACATTGTCCCCACCCTCTTTATTCTCTGCCTCAGGGTACCTGGCCAACTGCTCCTCAGCCAAATTCCTTTTGTCTTAATCATCCCTTCTAGTAACATGCGCGTTAACTCTGGAGTCGGGGGCGTGCTTGGGTTCTAGTTTCATCGGCTACTTACTACCCACGTAATGTTGGTCAAGTTTTTTTTATTAGGGCTAGTCCTCAGTTTTACCATCTCTAAAGTGGACGTAATAAGTCTAGTTGACAGAGTTGTTTTGAGAATTAATTGCGATAATGTGAGCAGAAAGCCTGATATTAGGAGGCATTTGTTAGATACCTGAGCGTATAGTTTGCCTCACGAATACGAGATGGGGCTTCTTTCCCTGGGATCCATTAGCTGGCACGGGGACAGGATGACAGGCAGGCAAATGTCTTGTGTGTACATCTATTTTTTTCTGGGGAAAGAGCCCATAGCTTTATTTATATTCCCAGAAGAGTATGCGACCCCCACCCCCTCCAACTGGAAACCACTGAATGCTAGTGGGCCTGGAAGTTGAGTCCTGAGTCTTTCACATTTCCAGACCTGGGTCTTTTAGGTTTCCTCCCCCGAGCACAGTGCTGGACACACAGCAGGCTCTCCGTGACGTGCAGGAAACCGAATTCGACTGCAGTTCGGCAGTGGATGTCAAGGCCTCAGATGGTGGGGTCCCTCGTGTTGCCAACCCGTTTTCTTCCATACAAAGATGCCCACTGTGAAAAGATTTCCCAAATCGCTTCTTTTGTCCAACAACAATGATCCAAAGCGGACTATTCCAAATGTTGCATTGGAAAAGGACTCTAGTGACATCACATCACGCTGTGACATCTACGGTTGGCGGAGTGCCACCTGGGTGGAGGGGGTGGCTGTGTGCCCGGCAAGTCTGTATTGGCCCTCTTTGCCCTTCCCTCACTCAAACACCGTGACATAATAACGGCTGCCATGTAAAGAGTGGAAACACAAGCTATTCGTTCTTATTTTTATCCATCTACTTGGGGATTGTGATGCCCACCCTCAATTCAAAAAGGGCTCAAGTGTATTTAGATATCGGTTTCCCATTGAGATATATAATATATCTTGCCTTCCTACGTAAGATCTGTGAGGTTTACGTTACATACCCCTGCGAGTCTCACTGAATTAAAAAAAAAAAAAGTTTACATGTTACATCAGTTCGGAAGAATTAATGATTTTCCAACCAAAAAGGACTCATACATGAAGAAAGGATTCATAATGGGTTTAAGTGAGCATCCAAAATACACCATGCGATAGGATAAGATCAGTAAAAGAGGCGACCAAAAGGAAATTAAAACAGAACAAAGTGATGGGAGGTTGGTGCACGAGAGTGGGCCACACGGTTGCCCCTGTCTCTGAACTTGACACACTCGAAGCCAAGCAAAACCACAGAAGTTTCAGTGCCCAAATGGTCAAAATAAGTCAATGCGTCAACAGAGGACCCAGACAGATGTCTCCTGTGAGATTTCACAAGGGGATCATGGGTAAAGGGGCAGACAGGGCATCTCGACTCCCTTGCACGGATTTAAAAGAAAGTCGCATCCGGCCGTTTCTTGGAGAATCCACCCGTGAAGCCAGTGCTCTAACACCACATATAACGCCTCTGTGAGACACCAGAGAAATGCTCTTGAAGCACACTTGTCCCATGGGTTGGCTAGAAAACAAGGAAAAGATTTAGAGGGGGGAAATAATCACTTAGAGCGATGGAGTGAGTGCATACCCATTAGGCAATCCTCCATGAAAAATACGTTCTTGTTCCCAAGCCTAATAGAGTTGGGGGCTCTATTCTCTGGGGTGGGGTGGGGGACCTGGAATATAGATTTTCTCTGCTGCTTACCTAAGTGGACAGTAGAGTGTCCATCCTTCCATGAACATTATGAAGCCGCAGGGGGGAAAAAAAAGGCATCCTGGTCTACACGGGGGTGGGCTGACAGTATATGCAGGTAGGGCCAAGATTTCTTCAGAAACACACACAAATAGGCAACCTGGGGCTCAGCATTCAACATCGCGGAGCACTCTTTCAAAGCAGGCGTTACCAATGCAGCCAGATGAGACTGTGTTCTGACAAATTGCCATGGTAATCACACTGTGTTTCTGGATTTGATGGCTTATTATCTAGTAGTCAAGGTAATTGGGGGTATTTTTGTTTCTTTGCTAGATGGGACCAAGCGTAGGAAGATCAGGGACAGGGGATTGCTCCGGAGGGGGCCAGAGGCTCTGTGCTAGAAGTCAAGCAAAGAGAGAGAGAGAAGGAGGCGGGGAGAGGGAGGGAGAAGAGGGAGGAAGAGCTTGTAGGGCTGTTCAGCGAACGAACTAGAACAGTCGGTGAAAGGCAGCAGAGGTGGAGGAAGGGCAGAGGACATAGGGGTGGCCACAGTATGAATGTTTGTGTCCCTCTCAAATTTGTATGTTGAAACCAATGCCCCTCCACCCCCCGCCCACTTATGCTCCTTACTTCCCACCCTTCCAGTTGGTATTAGGAGATGGGGCCTCTGGGAGGTGATTCGGGGCTGGAATCACCTCAGCCCTGGATGGGCTGAGACAGGGGTCTCTCACCTGACAGCCCGCCCCAGGGCTGAGAAGCCACTCAGAGGAGCTCAACTAGTGGTCAAGCTCAGGGTCTGTGGTCAGTGGGTCCTGGCGCAGAAGCTCTAGGCCTGTTCTCGGTAAGTGAAGGACTTTGGGTGGTTTCCCTCCCCCTTCGTGGGACTCCCGAAGCCGCTGGCCAGGAAGGAGTCTAACTTCTCTTCTGCAGAGAGATCGTGCAAATGGCTGGCCTTCTCTGCACGGCCACCCTCTGCCTGTTAACGGGGCTGCAGGCTTCTCGGTAGGAATTCAAGCTACACACTGTGTTTCATCTTTTCATTCTTCCCGTGGCTGGTAGGGCCTTGAGAGAGAAGGTTATGCCGACCAGGAACAATCCAGGCAAACAAATGCTTGGCCTAGATCTTGCTCCTGTGAAAGGAATTCTCTGTGTGTACTTTTGTGTATGACAATTCCTGGCTACGTTCGTTGTAGACAAGGAGGGCAGTTAAACAGTCCTGAGGTGTCCTGGAGGATTTTTTTTTTAATGTTATTTTTCTAGACTCTCTTATTTAGAGTCTGGATGAGCCCACAGCTCTGACAGCTCTTTCCCACGCCACGGGCCCAGCTTCCCCTTCAGCTGAGGGTCGGGGGAGGCCTTGTGGGTGCAGCAGCTCAGCTAGGCCTGCCCCTGACCGTGTAGACCCCTTATCTGATCAGGTCCTTGCTCTCTGCAGGGCCCCCAAGGGGAGTTGGTGCTTGTGAGCGTGCCCCCAACTGGGCTGATAAGGTGGCGGGTGAGAGGACGGGCACAGGAAATACGGCCTGATAGACGTGATCACACCAGCGAGTGATTGCGCGTGGGGCACCCGGTCACAAAGATGACATTTTGACTGGGACTGGGAGAACGGACGCGCCGTTAGCAGGAACTGGGACTCCAGAAGAAGGGATGGGCGGGGCGAGGACGGTGGTAGATACGAGGAACCCTGAGCTCGAAGTGGTAGCCAGCTGGGCGCGAGGGGAGGACGGACGGTGACCTGGAAGGCGGTGTGGCCCCAGAGTGGGGGCGGGGCACCGCGGCATTGATGCCGTGATGCAGAGGGGTCACCGCTGCTATGCGATCCCTCGTGCGGGGGGGGGGGGGCATGAGGAGAGCGGAGGGGAAAGAATGGGGGGAATTCGTGGCTTAAAAAGGGAGACGGAGAAATAGGAAGCTGCCAAGGAAACTGGGAAACCCATCCGAGAGGAGGAGTCAGGACCGTCCGGTGTGTTGAACAAAGCGCCTAATTGCTCGGCAGACCAATCCGCTCTGCTCATTTTAGAAGAAAAGACACATATTTAAAAACTTTGCCTGGGTGGCTTCCAGAAGCTCTGGACGGGCTGGAAAAGACAGGCGTGGAGCTCTCAGAGGAAGAATAGCCACGGAGACCGCCACTGCCCTCCCTGGAGCCCTGGGTGTGCGGCTCCCATCCCTGACTCGGCTGGCTCTGGGCCCTGGGGTTTCTCCGAGCACTGTGGCCACTGCTGCCCCAGGAACTCAGCCTTGAAACTGACACCGCGGCCAGAGAGCCTCCTGGTCCCTGCTTCCGATGCAACAGGAAACCCTGATGGCAAGCCTCGGGACAGGAGTATCTGACGAACAGAGTTTAGGGTCTCATAACTGCACTCCAGCCACAGGAGAGGGTCGGGGAGAATATCTAGCGTTTGTAGCTTCTCCATTGGGAGTTGGAGTTATAAAAAGGGCAGGGTGGACGGGCGACTTCTGAGTATGTTCGTGTTTGGAGAGGGGGTGGAGGGGAGGGCTCGGGAGAACTGGGAGCAGAGCCCATGACCTGAAAAGAACATCTTCTCAGAAGAAAGGACACGTGAAGTGGAGAGAGCTCTTGGAAGACGGCCTCCCTGCGCTAAAGAAGGACGAGGTTATTGACCCAGGATGGGGTGGCACCCTGAGGGGGAGATAGTGCCAGATGCTTGGGGAGGGCTCTGGGAAGCAGGGAGCCCAGAGAATCAGCCATGCATTTTTGTGACCAGACTGAGTCACTAGCAGGCCTTTTTTTTTTTTTTAATTTTTTTTTAACGTTTATTTATTTTTGAGACAGAGAGAGACAGAGCATGAACAGGGGAGGGGCAGAGAGAGAGGGAGACACAGAATCGGAAGCAGGCTCCAGGCTCTGAGCCATCAGCCCAGAGCCCGACGCGGGGGCTCGAACTCACGGACCGCGAGATCGTGACCTGAGTTGAAGTCGGACTAGCAGGTCTTAATAACGAATCTGTACGCCTATGTAGCAAATAGCTATTATTTTCCTATAGTCTCCCAGGATTCAGCATTGCTTTCTATTGGCTCCCCAGTCACCCTGGTGGAGAGGCTCTCCCAGGGCTGCCTCTCACTGAAGCCTCCCTCTGCCAAAGTCAAGCCCCTCTTGTCCATCCAGGCCCCTGCAGCCTGGCCTCAGAGGTCTCCTTGAGGCCTGCCTGTTTTCCACCTTCTCTGTGTCTTCTGAGAGGTTCTTAGGCCATTCCTAAAATTTCCCTCTTGCTTAAGAAACCAGTTCCCAGGGGCACCTGGGTGGCTCAGGCGGTTATGCGTCCAACTTCGGCTCAGGTCATGATCTCATGGCTCACGAGTTCAAGCCCCGCATCGGGCTCTCTGCCAGCTCAGAGCCTGGAGCCTGCTTCGGATTCTGTGGCTCCCTCTCTCTCTGCCCCTCCCCTGCTTGCGCACTGTGTCTCTCTCTCAACGATACATAAGTATTAAAAAAACAAAAAGCAGCTCCCAGTCCACAACGTTTGCCACAGTTGTATCTTGTAACCACTGTTTACGGGTCCTAACCCCACCTGCAAATATGACGGACACTCTCATCCACATCGGCAGCTTTCCGTGCTGTATGAACAGACTATTCTTTTTTTTTTTTTAATTTTTTTAATGTTTATTTTTGAGAGAGAGAGAGAGAGAGAGAGAGAGAGAGACAGAGTGTGAGTGGTGGAGGGAGAGAGAGAGAGAGAGAGGGAGACAGAATCTGAAGCAGGCTCCAGGCTCCAAGCCGTCAGCACAGAGCCCGACGTGGGGCTCGAACTCACAAACTGTGAGATCGTGACCTGAGCCGAGGTCAGATGCTCAACTGACTGAGCCACCCAGGCGCCCCGATTGTATTCAAATTCTTAACAGCTTAAGATCAACATACTTAAGATCAACTATAGCCCATGTTTTTATCCCTCTTACACGTGCTGTCAAATTAGAACATTCTCATCTTCTTAGACACAAAGACAAACCTCCACGTGGGCACACGCAGTTTTGTGTGCCTATCACTCCTCCTTCTGAGGAGTCACTCCATCCTTATTCCCTGGGCTGTCAATCTCAGCCTGCCACCCTATCCCCATCGACAGAGATGGGCACGTTTCCCAGGCTTGGCCGATCATGTCACTTCCTACACCTGCCAACGGCTAAGCATGTGACCAGAGAATCTTTGTTCTCTTATGCTGGTGGTCCTCAGCTAAGACAACATAAGGCTACAAGGGGTTCTTCCTCAGCTATGTGGAAGAAGTCCATTTACATTGGGGGGTGGGGGGGGGGGTGGGGGGGGGAAGGCCAGCCCCAGGAGGAAAGCAGAGCTCAAAGACAGAAAGAAATAGAATCCCAGTGAAATTGACTGGGACTCTGGGTTTAGCTCGGCCAGAGTCGGTAAATGTCCTTTCTGTTTAAGCTGGCTGAATTGGTTTTTATCACCTCCAAGTGGACGAGCCCTGATGAATAATAACACTTTAAAAAATTAGAATCAAAGTAGCACGCTTAAGTGTGCACAACAGGTAAAAGCAAAACAAATCGGGGCACCTGCGTGGCTCAGTTAAGCGTCCAGCTCTCGATTTCACGAACCATGTGATCAGACCCCGTGCGTTGGGCTGCATGCTGACAAGGCATAGGACTCTCTCTCTCCCTCTCTCTGTGCCTCTCCCTCACTTGGGCGTGCTCTCACTCTCAGATAATACACTTAAAAAAAAAATAAAACAAATCATTCCTAGTTCTATTTTTCAGCTATACAAACAACAAAAAACAAAAAAAACCCCAGTATATTACCTTGTAAAGTAGGACCACAAAGCACTCAGGGAAGTTAGATGCTGCCCTTTTCCTGCAGGGGTGAAGTTTATTTCTCTCTGAATCTGGGCTGGCTTGTGGTTTATTTGAGTATTAGATGCAGGAGAAGAGATGTATATGACCTTCCCAGGCCTTCCAGCTTGCCATTACCCTCTCAGAAGACAGGGGCGAGTGGAAAAACCAGTCTAGCTTCCTGAGGATGAGGCCACAGGGAGGGGACCAAACGAGGCCAGTGCACAGCCAGCCCCACCAGCAGGCATGTGAGGCCCTCATGAGCTCAACTCTCCCTCCGGCTAAAGGCCACTGTACGGTGAGTCTAGACCAGCAAGGCGAAACTAGAACTGCCTGGCTAGCCCACAGAGTTGTGAGAAACAAGCAATCTTTTTGTAATGTTAAACCACTAAGTTTTGGGGTGTTTAATCACGCAGCCAAGGCTGAGACAGCTTGCGTTCTGCATTTTTCATACAACTGCACATTGTCATTTCCCCCCAGGTTATTAATATATTTGTTACCATTCTTTGGGTCGCAACCATCCCAAACCACCCCTGGCCACTTCCACAAAAGTGGAATGCATTAGAAGGTTCCTGGGGGGTGTCTCAAGGATCAAAAGGCAAAGTTGGGGAAGAGAGAAGTCAGGGCCGCTGTGGGGAGGTCAACAGCCAGGGCTCACGCAGTGGTCCATCCAGAAAACTGCCCTTAACAATCCAGGGGTAATGACTCCTGGACTGCTCATTTCAAGTTCTCAGGACAGTCTGACTTGTCCCATTTGGGCAGTGTCGACCTCTGGATCAGTCGGCTTCCATGAGGGGCTGGGGCAGAATATGAATGAAGACAGAAGCAAAAATAGCAGATGGAGGGGCGCCTGGGTGGCTCAGTCAGTTATGCATCGGACTTCCGCTCAGGTCATGATCTCATGGCTCACGAGTTCAAGCCCCGCGTAGGGCTCTCTGCCAGCTCGGAGCCTGGAGCCTGCTTCAGATTCTGCGCCTCCCTTTCTCTCTCTGCCCCTCCCCTGCTCGCACTGTCTCTCCATCTTTCAAAAGTAAACATTAAAAAAATTTTTTTTTCTTTAAATAGTAGATGAAAAAAAAAAATAGGTGAATGGAGGAAAACCCACTACGGAAGCCAGACCGGTGTAACTCACTCATGGATGGCCTAGGCCTGTTTTTCAACTGTTTTAAGTATTTTGATTTTCCAAAGCTGCTTTCGAATCTTTTTTTTGCTACGAATGTATCAAGGCTCCTTTTAACGGAGGGTAAGGATCTGCGTGGGGCCACACTTGAAACTGTAACGACTGCAGCAACATTGTATGCTGCCGCACGAGGCAACTGAATCTGTCCAGGCTTTTTGTACAGACGTCTCTGAGAGGGTGGATTGGCGGGTTTAATGAAGTTGAAAAAAATGTTTGGGGTGCCGAGAAGAAAGGAATTCGTACTAACACGTGGAAAGGGGTTAAAACCAAAGTAACAGGTGCTGTGTGAACACAGGAAGGAAGCAAGAGCGACCGCGGGGACTCGTTTCTGGGAGAGAGCAGCGCAGGGGTGTCAGGAGGGGAGCGCAGAGGGTGCGACCCCGGGGGGGCTGCACCGTTCACTGGACGGGGCAGCAACCCCAGCCCCTAACTGACGCTTCCCGCGGTGGCGGGCGCCTGGGACGGCGCCTACTGGGGACGCGGGGGCGCGGGCGCCTGGGCCGGGGACGTGGGCCTGGGGCCCCGGGCTGGCAGACGCGCTGCACCCCCGCGCCTCGCGCTCGGCACCGAAGCGGCCGCCCCCACGCAGCGGGCGGGGGCCGAGACCGGGAGCGCGCGGGGGAGGCGTCTGCTCCCGGGGACTGAGGCGGCGCCTTCGCCTGCCGGCTGCCGCAGGGACGCGGGCCGCCGCGCCGTCGGCGACATCTTGCTCGGCAGGAAAGCGCGGGGGAGAGCGGGCCGCTCGGAGCTGCTGCGCCACGCGCGCGGAGGACGGGCCGGGGACGCAGGGCCAGGCCGGCGCGGGACCGAGGAGGTAAGCTCGGAGGGCGCCCCGAGCCCCCCCCGCCCTTGCTTTGCCTCACTCCTGCCCCCGCGCTCCCCGGCCTCCCGAGGCCCTGTCACACCAGCCCGCGGCCTCTGGCCGCCGTCCCCCGGGGTGACCCCCCAGCCCCCGCAGTCCTGGCCGCTGCGCCCTCCTCCTGGAGCCTCCCGCGCGGTACCCCGCCGGGGCCGTCAGGACAGGGTCACGGGACGAGGCGCTACCTGGCCCGGTCCTCCCGGGCCCCGCCCCTTCCCGGGGCCGGCCGCCCGCTCCCTCCGCCCCCTCACCTCCGCCCCCTCCCGGGCCCGGCCCCCTCTGCCCGCGCCCCGCCCCTCCGCCCGCGCCCCGCCCCCGCCCGCCCCGTCCGGGCGGGGCTCCGGGTTTAAACGTCGCGGCGGGCCGGGTCGGCGGGAGGGGCGGGGCGGGTCTCTGTGTCGTGTCCCCGGCTCCGTAGGCGGCGGCGGCGGCGGAGCGGAGCCGCGCGCGCTCAAGCCCGCGGGAGGCACCATGTCCCCGGGGAGCGGGGTGAAGAGCGAGTACATGAAGCGCTACCGGGAGCCGCGCTGGGAAGAGTACGGGCCGTGCTACCGGGAGCTGCTGCACTACCGCCTGGGCCGCCGGCTGCTGGAGCAGGCGCACGCGCCCTGGCTCTGGGACGACTGGGGCCCGGCCGGCGCCTCGGACGACTCGGCGTCGTCGGCGTCGTCGGGCGCCGGGGGCCCCGCGCCCCAGTTCGCCCCCGCCTCGCCGCCGCCGCCGCCGCCGCCCGCGGAACCCGCGGCGCGGGAGGGGCCGGAACGGCGGGCGCGCGGGCCGGTGGAGGAGCAGGGCGCGGAGGCGGCGGAGGCCGGGGAGGCCCGGGACGCGGCGAGCGCGGAGGAGGCGGCGGACGGGGCTCTGCCAGGTACCGGGCCGGGAGGGGGGACGCGAGGGGGCCGGGAGGGGGCTGCCCTGGCGTGCGAGCTGCCCAGCTCCGTGTCTCGCAGCGCTCAGGGCAAGCCCTTCCTATTTACTCATTTTTTGGTTTGTTTTCTGGTAGACGGAGAATGCGCCTCCCTGGCCGAAATAAGGGTGGTGTCAGCCCCGCCTCCGCCCTCCCGCCCTTATTTCCGTCATCGGGTGGCTCTGGGTTGGGCCCGCTGTGAACTGGGTTGAAGTGGCGCTGAACTCCGGGTCTTCCTCCGAGGGCCGTGGTTGCCTTAGTGAGCTCCGAAATCCCATCTATTTGTATCTAAGCACCTTTTTTCCCCCCCCGTAGAGGAGCCCAGCTTCCGTCAGATTCTCAGAGGGGACCGAGCCCAAGAGGTTAAGGTCGCTGAGCCCAGCTTTCAGTCTCATGAATGGGGCCGCTGTTTTTCTGCGTTAAGTCCCTGACCTCGCTGCATTGTCCCCGAAGAGTATTTTGAATTTGTTGACGCAGGCGGTTGCGTAACTCCTGGTTGGTGGGAGAATATTCGTTGTAAGTGCGAGGTGCTCTCCGCTTCTTGCCCACCCACTCGTCCCCCGGGCGCGCACCCCTCATCAAAAGGCTGCCGCGGGGTAGAGGTGGAGCCGTAGCTGGAAGATGGCCCTCGGGTGCTGTGCGTCTTCTGTTTCTGCCCTGGTCCTCCTCCACCTTCTTTCCTGGCCAGACGATGGCCCAGTTGGGGTCTCAGCGCGGGAGGCCGGATGGACGGTCGCTGGTGCTTGGGGCCGGGCTAAATGCCTCAGGATACAGCCTGGAGTAACCAGGGGTTCCCTCCTGCTACTTTCTAGCGTTGGCCAGACACTCCCCCCACCCCTCCCCCAGTCCCAATTCTCCACCCCCGTCCCGGGTCACTCGATTTTAAAGAGGCTTGGGCGAGAAAAGTAACCAAAATGTATTGACCGCGTATTACCCCTCCAGTCGCTGATCTTAGAATATGTATTTGCTCGCTCAGCGTTCAAAACAATTCTAAGTGGTAGGGGGTGTAATTTTTATCTCCGTTTCATAGATGAAGAAATGGAAGCTGGGGATAGATGATCAGTGACTTCACTTTTGTTTGTTTACGGCACCGTAAATCGGGGATTAATCAGCTTTTCAGTGTCTCATCGCAGCCCCTCTGCAAGAGGCTGGAAGAGAGAAAACAATCTTTTAGTCACAGAGCCAGCCTTGCTTTGTTGCTGTCCTGTCATCTTCAGCCCTTCTCGGTGCATCCTAGAGCTGCCTTTCCATCCTCACATAACCTGTAAATCCCCCAAGATTTGTGGCTGTGTAGTAGCTTCCTAGCTAGCTTCTAGGAGCTTCCTAGCTTCAATGATCCCTGGTGGAAATTTGAATAACAGAAGGCAGAGGGGGCAGGGGCACATGCCTTCTGGTTTAGTCCCGTGGACGCTGGCCTACCAGCTAAATTGTGAGATGTACTTGAGGTGCCTGTGTTTGCCCGAGGTCCTGATTATTTTGGTTTCCTTAGAGACACGGAATCCTACTGGTGGCTGAGGTCAGTTATTTCTTATCTGCTGATATTTCTGGCTTAGGCATCAGGGAGAAGAAAGGATGTTTGTTGTGTCCAGGCCTCTCCGTTGCAGGACCATTTGCTTTGCCCCTGCCTGTTGATTCCTAAGTCTGGCAAGACTGAAAATCCTTGTTTTTACGTGGATGGTTTTATATACTAGAATGATGAGTACTCTTGAGTTTCTATGAAACAAACCTTCGGCTCTTGTTTTTACTGAAGCCGTATGTACACATAGAAGCATCTAGTTCTGTATGGCTTATTACAAGGATCCAGAAGACACACAGACGGGCCCCCTGTTCCTTAGAGGACCACTTCCAGCGCCTCTGGCTTTTCCTTTGGTGTTGATTTTTCTCCGAGTGACAAGGCTTTGGTTGACACTCCTTAATTTTTTTTCTTTCAGTCTTCAGCATTATCTATTGGCTTTCCTTCTTTTTAACTCCCTCCTAACCCATACACACGGGCCCTCCCCACACCTGCTCAGTAGTCGTCATGGAGTTTGTTGCACCTACAACTGTATCTACATTATTGTGCCTGGAAAATGTTGTGCCAGGCCGCCCTGTATTGTTTGCCGTGACTCCTTTTTCTTTCTTTCACAATACAACCAACACATCAGGTTCGCTCTCGCTCTCGACATCTTAAGACATCCCTCCCAGCGTCTCTGACCTACTTCCATCTGGCCTGGTTGCTGCTCTCTCTTGCCTGCCTGGTTCCACGTTGGGCGGGCCCTTGGCTACCACCCCAGGGACTCCTTGGCTTCTCTTACGTAGGAGCCCTTGTGTGGCTCTCACATCATCTTCCTTCTTGGTTTACCCCTCCCGTTGGAACTTATCTTCTAGTAGCTTCCCGAGAAAGGGTATGTGCGAGGTTAATTTTCTGAGAGCTGGCATGTCAAACGATAGCTTGTATTTCCGCCCCCGTGATTTGGTGAGTTCGTGGCTGAGCCTGGAATTCTAGGTTGGAAGTACTGTCTCTAAAGAGTCTGGAGGCATTTGCTGTGTTGTGTTGTAACTTGCGGTATTGCGTTAGGGTCCTGTGGTCTCCCGATTCTTGATAACGTGTCCCCGCCCTCAGGAAGCTTTTAGGGTCTTCCCTTTGTCCTTTGCGTTCTGAAATTTCTCCTTGATCTAGGTCTGTCTTCCTCCAGTGTGCTTGTGAGCCCTTGCAGTGAAACTCCTGCTTTGTCATTTTGGGAGGTTTTGTTTTTTCACCTCTATTTCTGTTCCTGTTCCTTTCTTCTCGAACTCCTTAGTTGGATGTTAGACTTCATGAATTTCTCCTCTACCTTTCGAATGTTCATCTGTCTTTTTCTTCTGTTTTTTTTTTTTTTCTGGGCGATATTCTCAACCTTATCTTACAATTCTTTCTTTCTTTCTTTCTTTCTTTCTTTCTTTCTTTCTTTCTTTTTAGAGAGAGTGAGAGACAGCGAGGGTGGGCAGTGGGAGAGAGAGAGAGAATCTTAAGCAGGCTGCATGCTCAGTGTGGTGCCCCCCCCGCCCCCTGCAACTCTTCTATTTTTTTTTTCATCTGTGGGATTCTATTTATTTTTAAATTAATTTTGTTTTCTGGACTTGCTACCTTCCCTCCCTACCTTCTTTCCCCCCCCTTCCTCTTTTTATTCCTTTGTTATAAAGTTCATTTATTTATTTTGAGAACGTGAGTGGGGGAGGGGCAGAGAGATGTGAGGCTTGAACTCACGGAAACACGAGATCACGACCCCTGAGCAGAAACCAAGAGTCCTACGCTTAACCAGCTGAGCCACCCAGGTGTCCCTCTTTTTATTCCTTCATAAAAAACAGTATTCTCTTCTCAATTCGTGCATATAGTGTCTTTTATTATCTTGCTGAGGATATTACTAGAAGTTTTTTTTGTGTATTTTCTTCTCATTGTATTTCTACGGCCTAGTTTCTGGCTCCCCACCCTCTCCCCACTTGTGTTTCTTTTTGCTTTTAACCCTGTATTTCTTTTTTTTTAATTTTTTTTTTCAACGTTTTTATTTATTTTTGGGACAGAGAGAGACAGAGCATGAACGGGGGAGGGGCAGAGAGAGAGGGAGACACAGAATCCGAAGCAGGCTCCGGGTTCTGAGCTGTCAGCACAGAGCCCCACGCGGGGCTCGAACTCCTGAACCGGGAGGTCATGCCCTGAGCCGAAGTCAGATGCTTAACTGACTGAGCCACCCAGACACCCCTCCGTTGGCTGTTTAAATTTTATTTTAAACATTATATATTGACTTCCCATCATGGGAGATGATGTAGCTTAAGATCTTGGCTCTGCCCCGCCCACTCCCTGACATTTACCAGCCCCCGGTTTGTCCCACAGTATTAACTAGGTGACTATTTTGTTTAAAGCACGATTCTGTGCTTGAATTATTGTGGCTATGTAGAAGTATGCACAGGCGGGCCGTGTAGTATATTCTGACTACATTTTCTTTTCATTTCTGTTTTTCCTGAAGTTAATCATTGTTTTACCTTTTTGTATGCGTGTGTGTGTATGTGTGTGTGTGTGTGTGTGTGTGTGTGTGTGTGTTTATATTCCCATGACTACTTCACCCTGAAATAGTCCGGTAGTATTTTAAAACTTGGCATATGCTAGACACATTAGGTGTTCTATTCATTTATTTTTCTTTTTTCCCTTGGAGACTTTTTTTTTTTTTTTTTGAACCCCCATCCTCCTATTCCAATTTGGACGTTGTGCTGTCAGTCTGGGACTTCTCTTCACTGTTTCAGTATTTCTTTTGCTCACATCCTTTCTCTGATCTCTCTTGTACATCTCGAGTGTTCCTTCGTGTGGCTTATCGCTTCCTTCTGGGGTAACATGTCCTCTGTATGTCCTGAGAAATGTTGCATGGGAATAGAAATTTTGTGACCTTGCATGACCGAAAATGCCTGTATTATATCCAAAGGCTGGATTGATATTTTGCAAGGCAGAGAACTATAGATGAGAAATTTCAGTGTTTAAAGGTATTATTATATTGCATCCTAGTTTTTGGTCTTGCTTTTTAGAAGTACCATGCCATTCCAACACCTTGTGTATGTGACCTCTTTTTTGGGGGGCGGAGAGAGCAGTTTTTAATAGATTCTCTTTATCCTAGGTGTTCTAACAGTCTATGTCTTTGTTTTTTTTTTTTTAAGTAAGGTCTACACCCAAGGGGCTTGAATACCAAGATCAAAGTCGCATGCTCTACTAACTGAGCCAGCCAGGTGCCCTTTATGTGTATGTCTTTTTTTAAAAAAAGTTTTTTAATGTTTATTTTAGAGAGAGAGACAGAGAGACAGGGCACAAGTGGGGGAGGGGCAGAGAGCGAGGGAGACACAGGCTCCAGGCTCCGAGCTGTCAGCACAGAGCCCGACACGGGGCTCAAACTCATGAAGTGTGAGATCATGACCTGAGCTGAAGTCAGATGTTTAACCGACTGAGCCACCCAGGCACCCCTGTCTTTTATCATTTATTGGGCTGACAACTTGGTGGGCCTTTTTAGTCTGGAAACTTCTCGTTTAGTTCGGTAATATTTTCTAGTACTGTTTAAATAATTTCCTGTGCTCTATTTGCTTTTTCTTTCTATATTTACTTTTAGTTGGATGGTGTAACTCCTGGATCAAACCTCTAACATTTTTATTTAAAACTTTTTTGATATTGGAATTTTGGGTTCTGTTTAAAGAACTCTTTAACTGTATCTTCCAATCTTTATATTGAAAATTTTAGTTCTGCCATCCTAGTTTTAAATTTTGGAAAGATTACCTTTTTTTTTTCTTTTGTCCCAAGTTTTATTTTTAAAAATTAAAAAAACAATGCGGGCACCTGGGCGACTCAGTGGGTTGAGCATCTGACTTTGGCTCAGGTCACGATCTCACGGTTCATGGGTTCGAGTCCTGCGTCGGGCTCTGTGCTGACAGCTGGGAGCCTGGAGCCTGCTTCAGATTCTGTGTCTCCTTCTCTCTCTGCCCCTCCCCCACTCGCTCACCTCTCTCTCTCTCTCTCTCTCTCAAAAATAAACATTAAAAATTAAAAAAAAATAACATCCTGTTCTTCTTGGATTTCTTTTAACTCAAAAAAAAAAAAAGCCATAATTGAGAGGTCTGTTATATTTCATACTCTTTTTGTATACTTTGGACTTTCTCTTTTTAGAGGATGTACTCAGATGTTTGCTCTTAGCCTGTCTGCTCGCATGTAAGAGTGAGACTTGCAGAGCTTTCCAGGAGCTCTGGCTGTGGGGGTGCTTGTTGACTAAATGGATGAGGACGAGCTGTTTCTCTGGGGGACTTAAACATAATAAGTACCCATTTTTCTTGTGTTCACCTCCCCGGATGGCAAACCTCCAGTCTCCTGCCTGGGGCGGGGTACAAGCCTGGCTGTCAGCATTCAGGGAACAAGAGTTGGGGAAAGGGAGGAGGGGCCTTGTTCTTTACCACATGAACCTGTTTTTCAAGAAGGTGTCGCCCTTTACTTTTCCTGTGCCTCGTATCTCAAGCCCCTACCCACTCTGCTTCTCCATCTCTGGGGAGTAACACACATGCCTTCTGAGCTAGGAGAGGGGCAATCACGTGGCATACCGACTGGAGGAAAGACTTTGCAGGAAGTGTCGACAGCGACATAACCGAGTGACCCTGAAAACTAGTGGCTTAAAATTCCACTGCTCATTTATTACTGCCCACGGTTTCTGTGGGTTGGAACTTGCCCTGGGCACAGGGGATGCCGTGTTTCCACTCTGTGCCGTCTGCAGCCTCTGCTGGAAGGTGCCAGGGCTGGGGGCTGGCTGCTAGGGCACTCGCTTGTGACATCTTCATGCACCTGGCCTTCCTCATAATGTGCTGGCTGGCCTCCAAGGGCGACTGTTCCTGAGAGAGAGCAGGGCACGTGCTGGGCTGCCCTTTGTGACTTATCACCAGAAGCCATGGACCACTTCTTTCTCCCCATTCCTCGCTTATGAAAGTCTGCCCAGGTTCAGGGGGAAGAAACATCCACCCCCCCCCCCACTCCCAATCTCAACAGGCACATTCATATTATGTTGTCAGAAGAGCATGTGGGTTGGGGGGCCTGGGCGGCTCAGTGGGTTCAGCGCCCGGCTTCAGCTCAGGTCGTGATCTTACGGTCTGTGGGTTCGAGTCCTGCATCGGATGTGCTGACAGCTGGGAGCCTGGAGCCTGCTTCCGATTCTGTGTCTCCCTCTCTCTCTGCCCCTCCCTGTTCACGCTCTGTCTCTCTCTCTGTCTCTGTCTCAAAAATAAACATACATTAAAAAAAAAAAAAAGAGCATGTGGGCTGGGACACTGATTAATGCTGGACCTTTGGAAAAGGCATTCCATTACACTGGCCTTCTGCCTCATTTTCTATTTCCTTTTGGGGTTCAGTGTGTGTCCTGTGGGACTTTCTCCCGCAGGGAGTTAGGATTCGTCCTACTCAGTTCTCAAGGTCACTTCTACGTCCTCATCTATGTTCCAGCTTCCAGAATTGTATGGACACCTGCTGTCTGGTGTCATTGTCTCCCTTGCTTTTTGTCCTATGGGTTATGCGTTTTTTCCTTCACTTTAGTGGGCTTTTGGGAGGAAGGGACTATATGCACATGTCATCAGTTCGTATTAAGCCTAAATTCCATTTGCTGTATTTTTACTTAGATTTACTAAAAAAAATGTTTTTTAATCTTTATTTTTGAGAGAGAGAGAGAGAGACAGAGAGAGAACAAGTGGGGGAGGGTCAGAGAGAGAGGGAAACAGAATCTGAAGCAGGCTTCAGGCTCTAAGCCGTCAGCACAGAGCCCAATGTGGGGCTCGAACTCACAAACTGCGAGATCATGACCTGAGCCAAAGTTGGACGCTTAACCGTTTAACTGACTGAACCACCCAGGCGCCCACTTAGGTTTATTTTTTACTTCCTTCTTGATCAGTCTTGCCAGAGACTTGTGAATTTTATTAGTTTTTTTTTTCCCCCAAACTAACTCTAGACTCTGTGGATTTTCTTTATTAATATGTCTTTATTGATCCATGATCTTTTCTTCCCTAACGCTTTGTAAGATGGGTGCTTTGCATTGATTTTTTTTTTTTTTTTTTTTTTTTACCTGCCTTTCTTTTTGGATGTGTTGATTTCAGGTTGTAAATTTCCCCACAGTTACTGCTTTAGCTATACTGTCAGTTGAGTAGGATAAATCTTAACTCCCTGAAGGAGAAAGACCCGTGTTTTGTTATATAGTATTTTATTTACTTAAGCAAAATCATTATGATTCTTAAAATACATGAAAAAATTAATAAACCTTAACACTTATGTATATAATACAAACATAAGGAAATGTATTTATCTTAAAAAAAAAAAAAGGACTATATCCTAAAAGCATACTATAAACGTTACGCTTAATGAAGACACTTCAGAAGCATTTCTAATAAGGTCAGGATTAAGGAAGGAATGCCTTCCATCACCACTTTTTTTTAATTGTTAAAAATTATGGTAAAATCTGCATAACTCGCTCTGCCATTTAACCATTGGTAAGTGTGGCATTGAGTGCATTCCCATCTTTGTGCAACCATATGATTTATTTTTGATCCGTGCGTTATTTAGAAATGTTTTTAAATTTCAAAACTGGAGATTTTAAAAAGTTACTTATTTTTGGGGCGCCTGGGTGGCTCAGTCGGTTGAGTGTCTGACTTCGGCTCAGGTCATGATCTCATGGTTCGTGAGTTCGAGCCCCACATCAGGCTCTGTGCTGACAGCTCAGAGCCTGGAGCCTGCTTCTGATTCTGTGTCTCCCTCTCTCTCTGCCCCATCCCCACTCATGCTGTGTCTGTCTCTGTCTTAAAAATAAATAAAACATTTAAAAAGTTAAAAAAAAAGTTACTTATTTTTGTTGTTTTATCAAGGTGATTTACACTATAATTACACCATAATTACCCACTATATAGAGGGTACATTCTGTGTGATTTCAATTTTGTAAACGTATTAAGATTTGCTTTAGAGACTCAGATGCGTAAATTCTTGTAAACGTTCCATTTCACCACATTATATATTCTGTAGTTATGGGATGCAGGGTTGTATGTATAGCCATTCGGTCAAATGTGTTAATTCTATTGTCCAGATTCTTCAAAACAGACCCTCCAATAAAACTGAGCGGCCCGGTGGACGTATTCTCTCTTTGTATCATCCGGCATGGTAGTTCCTAGCCACGTGGGGTTATTGAGCACTTAAACTCTGATCGGCTTAACTGAGGAATCGAATCTTTACTTTTATTTAATTTTCCTTTACGCTTATAGTTGATAGCCACGCGTATTGGCTAGCACAGCCCTACACCAAGACTGAATTTTTTTTTGTTTGACTGTCCTGTCAGCTCCTGAGAAAGGGGCATTCTAATCCTCTCCCACAATGGCGATGACTGCTGTTTTTGTTCCTCTGAGAAGGTCTTTGGTTTAAACTTCAGCCCTCCAGGTAAGATCTTGACCCGTATGGTCACATGCACCCACCTGACAGCAGGCAAGAGTTTCATAAATATTAATATTGGGCTGATAGGTTCTGTCTCTTCTGCATTTTCCGTCTTTGTCTCCTGCTGCTGCAGACGTACTTGGGTTGGTCTCTTTCTTTTAAGTGTTACGGAGAATAAACGCAACGATTTGATAGCCTGTAAATGGAAAATTGCTCCCGCTGGCCCTTCCTTCTTGTCTTCTGTCCTTACGAGGCCGCCCATCTTTTGCAGTACATTCATAAGCGCGTTTGCAAAATTATTTGTAGGGATAACTTGGCCCAGGGTCTCTAGAGAAGAGTTTACTCCTTTGTACGGGCGCCTGTGGACCCTCGGGGTTTTTAACATCAGTCTTTGTTTATCTGTGGGGGGCAGGGCTGGTCTGGTAGCTCACGGTTAGCAGAACTAGGCCTCCACTCTGTCCGGTACGCAGCCCACCGTGACCTGGTGCCCCGACCCCGCGTCCCCCTCTGTCAGCAGTAGGCGGCCTGCTTGCCCAATGCCGAGTCTCTTCCCCCTCGTCTGACGGACCCCCTCCCCCCTGCGGTGTTGAACACTGTTCACGGCTGCCGCCTTTACCAACGCTCTTCCCGTAGTTTCTCTCCTGGTGAGTTTTTCTCCTTTTCTAGCAATTCTTTCTCCCTCTTAGGCTCTCCTTCAGCCTGGCTGCTCCTTAAATAATGGTGGCCCTAGGGGCCTGATTCACTGTCCCCTCCTCTGACTCCACGTTGCTTCCCAGATGATCTGTTCCACATCCAGACCTCAGCTCCCACCTGCTGGCTCACTGCCTTGTCTCCTGGGTTCATGGGCCTGCTGAGTTCTTCCAGAAGTATCTCCCATCCGACGCCGCAAGTATCCTGTCTTTATCCTTGGGTGGACCTCTGTCAGAGGACAGCAGGACCATCCCCACCAAACGTCTGTGGGAGCCGTGGACTCCTCTTTGCTCCCAGGGCCGCGGGGTGTCTGTCGTCTTCACCGGTCTGTCGCAGTGTGGCTGGGCCGTCTGCTCTGGAGAGGCCTCGGTACCTCGGTACCTGCTCTGGAGAGGCTCGCTGTTCTGATCAGTGTGTGGTTCACAGGCGCCCAGTGAGTCTGAGCACCTGCCACGCTCGGTGGGCCCCCTTCTGGTCCTTTCTCTCCCCTCTCCACCCCTACCGTGACTCCTGGGCCCCACTGGCCCCCACTTCCCACCTCACCCCCAGACTCTGCCGTTGTTTGCTAGCTGGCCTTTCTGTCCTCGCCTCTCTCACTCATCCTTCACGTTGGTAGCTGGAGGCTATATCCCTAAAATGCAAATAGGGCCGTGTCGCTTTTTCAGCTTACAATCCTTTAGTGATTCTTCATCATTTTCAGGATAAAATGAAACTCCTGAGTTTGGTGTGGAAAGTCTCCTCCTTTGCCACCCGCTCCATGCCTTCATCCACAGACTCTCTCTGGACCTGTCATTTTGAACTATTTATATTCCCTTTTCTTTCCGGGCCTTTGAACAAGACATTCCCTCTTGTTGGGACTCTCTTTTTCTCTTTTCTTCCTGACTAGTTTGTCCTTTAACCTAAATCATTATTCCCTTCTCTGGACAGGCTTCTCTGGAAGACCTGGGTTAGACACATACAGACCAGGAGAGGAAGAGAAGGAAGGGAACTTTGGTAGAGTCAAGGTCA
Source organism: Lynx rufus (assembly GCF_022079265.1). NCBI lineage: Eukaryota > Metazoa > Chordata > Mammalia > Carnivora > Felidae > Lynx > Lynx rufus. The sequence goes on from NW_025814840.1 coordinate 18,695,651, forward strand.
TTGCTGAAGATAGAAGATAGAAATGACAGACGACAATCTGTCAAGACTTCACGCTTGTGCCCCAGTATCTTGACTTCCTATTCAGGGGCTTACTCTAAAGGGAATGTGGGCAATAAATAAATAAATAAATAAATAAATAAAGGGAATGTGGGCAAAAAATAAATAAATAAATAAAAATAAATAAATAAAGGTAATGTAGGCAGAAGCAAGAAAAGAATCACAACCAGAAATAGGAAGGGACAAGAATGTGTCCTAAAGAGGTGATGAGGTTTTAGAATAGCAATCTGTAAAGTCATCACCTAGAGCCAAATTCTGGAGCATTTGAAGTGAGGGGTATCCTTAAGACCTAAACAGCTCGGGTAGGTGAAATGGAGTTGTAGATGCATAAGGAGCCATTATTCAAAAGACTGAAATTAAATCACTCTATTGCATCATACACACAAATTAACTCAAGTGGATTAAAGACTCGAATGTAAGACCTGAAACCATAAAATTCCTAGAAGAAAACATGGGCAGTGAGCTCCTTGGCAATTGGTCTTAGCAATGTTTTTTTTTTTCCGGATCTGATTCCAAAGGCAAAGGAAACAAAAGCAAAAATAAATGGGACTACAACAAGCTGAACAACCGCGCAGCAAGGGAAAGCATCAACAGAATAAAAAGGCAGCCCATTGAATGGGAGAAGATATTTGCCTAAGGGGTTAAATATCCAAAATACATCAAGAACTCACACAACTCAACAACAAAGCACCAAACAATCCAAGTGAAAACATGTGCACGGGGTGTGAATAGACATTCTTCCAGGGAAGATACACAGATGGCCGGTAGGCATGTGACAAGATGTTAAACATCAGTCATTAGCAGGGCAGCGCAAATCAAAACCACAATCAGCTATCTCCTCACACCTGTTAGAATTGCCATTACCAAAAAGGCAAGGGATGACAGGTGGTGTGAGGATGTGGAGGAAAGGGAACCCTCCTGTACTTGGTGGGGCTGTAAGTTGGTACAGCCACTATGGCAGACAATATGGAGGGAGATTCCGCAAAAAGGTAAGAGGAGAACTAACCATATTATCCAACCATTTCCCTTCTGGGTATTAAGCTGAGGAACACAAAAACACTAATTCGAAACGACATAGGCACCCCCATGTTTATTCTAGCATGAGTTACAATAGTCAAGATAGAGGAACAACCCTAAGTGTCCACCGGTTGACGTTGACGAGTGGGTAAAGAAGATAAGGCATATATACACACAATGGAGTGTTCCTTACCCAGCCACAAAAAGAAGAAGGAAATCTTCCCTTTGGAACACCACGGGTGGGTCTAGCAGGTTTCAGACCAAGTGAAAGAAGTCAGACGGAGAAAGACAGATGCCATGCGATCTCACCTAGAAAACAAGACAAAGGAACAAAACAAAAGCAAACTCCTAGATCCAGAGAACAAGTTGGCGGTTACCAGAGGGGAAGGGAGTTGGGGGAAGGCTGCCTGGCCGAGGGGACTCAACTGCAAGGGGACGGGTGGTAACTAGACTTACCGTGGGGATCAGCCTGTAGTGTCTACAGATACCAAATTATAGTGTCGTGCACCTAAAGTTCATATGATGGTATATGCCGATGTTACGTCAGTAAAAACAACCAAACAAAAAAAAAGGAAATTCGGGCCGAAACGAAACATGGGATCACGAAGCGTTGAAACAACATCACATAACTTTTACAACAAATAAAGGGTCTATAAAAAGTAATGAGCGGCCAAATGATAAAATGTTGTTAAGGGAAGTAGGTATGTTTTAGAGCACATCCTTCATGTCTGACGTTCACCTCAGAAAGGGCAGTCCCATTTCCCTTGAGGATTGCTGCAGCTCTGCTGACAGGCTTTAGGGCTGTGTAGACCCTGGGCCCTGATTCATGCAGTCATTTCTATCGCAAGTGTTGGGGAAGCCTTCTTATTTTTTTTATTTTTTTAAATTTTTAAAAATTTTTTTTTGTTTTTTTTTTTCCAATATATGAAATTTATTGTCAAATTGGTTTCCATACAACACCCAGTGCTCATCCCAAAAGGTGCCCTCCCCACACCTCCAGCTCTTCATGCTGGGAATCCATAGTGAGTAACTATGGAAACCGCTCCCGATTGTGACTGAGGACTGTTCAAACTAAGGTGGGCAGCTTACTCTTTCTTACAGCATGTTAAGAGCCACAGGGAGCTCTCCATATTCGTGGCACCTCAAAAAGAAATGAAATTGAGCACGTTAAGAGCCGTAGGGAGGTTTCCGTAATCGTGATGCACCAGAAAGAAACGGGATCCCGGAACTTGAGTTGAGTGACTTAACACCTAACCTTTTACATCTGCTGAGAGATTACTGCAAATCCCGATCTGTTTCTGAAGTGAGGCCTTGATGATTGGACTTCCCTTGGGGTTGTGGAGAAAGCCATGAGGCTGTGGTGCTTTTTAGGTTTTAATATTTAATTGGGATGCTTGATATCGGACTGTGAGTGAGAGTTGTGGCTTTCAAATAGGTTTGGTCCAGCCTTGGTGGATTTGCTGTTGATTTTAAAATGGGCCAGACCATTTGAAAGGTATAACCCTGACTTGGTTCTGTATTTCTTGCTTACTTGGACTCGCGAATTGAGCCGTTACGGCATGAAGCGTTATGAATTTCACAACCCAGCTATTTGAAGTGATTATATAGAAACGTGATTTTAAAGCATTCTCGACTTGTTTTATCTCCTTTTTTTTTTTTTTTTTCAAAAGCACCGCCAGTGAAAGACACAAAAGAAAAACCTGAACAACAGGTCAGAGCAAAAGAGACTGACAAGTTACCCAGCAGTACTGAACCTCGACAGCAACCAAGTGCCTTATTTGCTAGAGGAAATAGGAAAGCAGCCAAAAGTCCTCAAAGATCATCAACTAAAATAAAGGAGAAGAAGCATCCGTTTGCTCTTTATGGGTGGGGAGAAAAACAGACCGATACAGGAAGCCAAAAAACTCACAACGTCTGCGCGTCTGCCCCCGTGCATGAGGTGGGTTCGTGGGCACCGGGCCGTCACTGCTTTTCCTTGGAGGCTGGGGGTTGGGCTGCGTTCCCGTCATCGGGTGTCCTATTCTGTGTTCACCACGGTGCTTTGGGGTCATGGTAGATCTTAGGAGATGGCAGGGTGGGCCAAGGAAAGCCTGGAATTTGGGCATCTGATTGGCAAACAGATTGAGGGTGTCAGCTCCCTGGAGATCGAGGGGTGTTGCTGGGAATTAGCTGGGATTTGGAAGATTTACCAGCATGGAACCAGGAGAAGAAGTGGCTGGAGTCAGGGTTTTCAAGTTCCGGGGGGGTGGGGGGGCGCAGGTGCAGAGGGGGAGCCCAGCAGGGCTGGTGGCTGCCCGTGTAGATGTGCCGTGGGCCTCTTGACAGGTTTCTGGTTCCTGTGGCTTTGATAACTGGTATTCCTCGACTCCCTTGTTATCTTTTGTTAGATTGATTCTGTAGTTCTTGGCACCTACTGTAGATTCCCTTTGGCTCTTTGAGTTCAATTCGGATGATTGTGTTTTCTCCTGCTCATCCGCAGCCAGTGCCTTTTACTCATTGGAGCCTTAGTTGTCCTCTTTTTTTTTTTTTTTTTCCCATGTTTATTTACTTATTTTTGAGAGAGAGCACAAACTGGGGAGAGAGAGAGGGAAACTCAGAATCCGAAGCAGGCTCCAGGCTCAGCTGTCGGCACAGAGCCCGACCCGGGGCTTGAACCCACGAACCGTGAGCTCATGACCTGAGCCGAAGTCAGACACTTAACCGACTGAGCCACCGAGGTGCCCTCAGTTGTCCTCTCAGTCCCGAGAACAAAAGAAGTTCAGTGTGTGCAGCCATAAAGCAATTACATATGTTAGCACTGACATGACTAAGTCGGCCTAAAGCAAAGAACGAATGAAAAGAAGCAGAAAATACAAAGAATTTGAATTCTGATGAATTACCATGATCAGATTTTTACTGAACAGACTTCTGAACGAACCCTAGCAGATGGTGTTATTTGGAGTGATATTTGAGACAATGGAGCTGTGGTTTAACAAAAGACTGGCTATTGCATGGGATTAAGTTCAACAGAGTTCGTCTGTAGCATGAAACGTCTTAAGTGGTAAAAGTCCTTTAATGGAATACTTATCCAGGCTTACTGCTAAGCATCTTCAATAATTTTCCAGAGCCAGTTTCTAGAGACACATGCAAATTAGCTGCTTACCATTTATACCTAAAATTTAACGTCCGTTTTTTATTGTTTAGCGTCTTGGTCACTGACCAGGGGCAAGGGGATGGCTTTTCTGGAGGAGCTGTTATACCTAGGAGAAAGGGATATGATGAAGCCGGGCTGGCCTCTGCCCTGGTTTCCATCCAGGTGATACAGGAATCTACAGGAAGGAAGAGTGCCGAATTCTCTGGAAGAGGGAAAAAAGGTCCTGGGGGTAGTAAATATTCATCGCAAATATTCTTGAAAATGAGTATAAAAGCCACGTAAGTTATTATACTTTTATTTTAGAAGTAACAATAATCTTTTTATTTTTGAGTAATTTAGATTCACGAATCAGCATTACGAGCCAAGAACAGAAGACAGGTGGAAAAAAGGAAACTGGTCACTCAGAGGCAGCGCGCTCACTCTGTAGACGTGGAGAAAAACCGAAAGATAAAGCCTTCCTCCTCGGAGAACCCATGGATGACAGAGTACATGAGATGCTATTCGGCAAGAGCTTAAAGGCCGAAACATTTGCTTGGACAGCCTCTTCAAAAGAGTGTAAATGAAAAGAAAGAAGAAACAAAACAAAAGAAAACAGACATAGATTTAAGAAACCAGCTGATTATGCAAGGTTTTCCGTAGGGCATGTCCAAAAGATTGCTCTATTTCAGTGAACCCTGGTCACCTACCTCAGTAGTAGGGCGACAGTTGAAGCCATAGATATTTGGTTATTTATGAAGCTCAGTCCCTAATATTTGATATTCTTATAAGGGTTTTTGTTTTAAAGCATCTTAATCTTTTCAGATACCGCCACCGAATGCCTTTAAATGGCTATTGATGCTTAACATTCAGTCTTCTCTGTCAGTGTAGCCGGAGCCTGTTTTCATCCTGTCCTGAGTAGCTTTCCAGATTCCATAGTGAGGAAGATCATTCCGACCTGTAGCTTAAGACTCATTTTCCTTACGCGTGGTTTTCTTCGTGAAAGAACGGCTCATCGAAAGGGAGTTTCGACACTAACATCGACTCCTTGTACAGTGACGCCAGAACCCCCGCAGTTCCTGAAAAAGTAAACTTACTCGTCTTTCAATTATGGCACCACTTTACACAGACCGTGATATTTAAGAATTATCTGGGCTGGGTGAGGGTCCTCTTTTCTCTTTAAATTGTCATCTGGGCACTTTCTATCTCGTGCAGATTTTAATAGATCGAATGCAGTCCCGTACGTAAAGTGCCAGTGCGGTGTGTTGAGAGGAGTACTGAACTTCTTTTGTGAAACTTTTCTTTTCATTACTGCAACTTTCTTAACACGTAACGGGAGAAGCAGCTCCTTGCTGCGGTCCAGCCTTTTGGCATGTACGCGCTGCGGACTCTTGCCTCTTCTTTAATAGTTGGCCGTGACATTTAGAACTTCCCGTGTGAAATTTCACTTAGCGATGTTGAGGTGGTCTTGCGCACGGGGAGGGGGATGACATCCAGATACCAGTTAGAGATGTGGCTTACCCCTACTTTCTCCACTTTTTCCTCTACAGAACTCGTTCGTAACAAAGCCTTGACGATGTACGTTGTTCAGACTTCCGCTGAAATGCATTTCTCCCGGATTCCTAGCCAGTGGAATGAGACGATGGTGGTGTTTGTCTAGGCACGGATGTTGAGCATGTAAACAAAGCGCTCCTTCCCTGGTACATTTCCTTTGGGGTTGAACAAAATGGTTTTAAGGAATGCTGGTTTCCATCCAGCTGATACAGGAATCTACAGGAAGGAAGAGTGCCGAATTCTCTGGAAGAGGGAAAAAAGGTCCTTTGCCTAGGCCAGGCCAGCACCCGTAGATGGGTGAATAAAATTTGCTATTAGGTGTGAGGTTGAACATTCCCTTGCTGTTTTTACTCTGGATCTTTGAAGTGTTGTCAATTTTTACTCTTTTTTTTTTTTAAAGTAGGCTCCAGGCCCAGTGTGGGGCTAGAACTCATGACCCTGAGACCAAGAGTATGCTCTACCAATTGAGCCAACCAAGCCCCCCATAGTCAATGTTTAGAACACAAATATGTTGTATTCCACATAAAATCTTCACACGATGTCCTCTTACAACTGTATAAGCTTTGAAAACTCAAGAATCGTGAGCTTTAAAAAAAAGAAAAAAGACTTTCTAAATACTTGCATCGTTCTGAGGTGAATCCTTTTACGTAGAGAGCTCTCCTAATCATTGAGATGGGTATTTAACAGGAAGTTCTATATGTCGGTCCAAAACAACCCTGCTAATAATCCTGGTGAACGTTACTGTCGTTATTAAAGTCCTTAAACACTGCGGGTACCTAACGATCAAATTAACGTGGCATTGTGATGGTGCAGCTGACTGTGAAAACTGTTCCTTCCAAAGCCCTTCGTGCACGTTTGTGTTTAGGCATCCAGCTCAAGCGTTCCTGTTGCACCTGACAATCTCCGGGAAGATGGCCTTGGGTGTAGGTCAGGTTCCACACTGACGGGCTGCCTTAGAAACCCAGCTTCCTCTCGGCTTTACCAAGCCGGACTCCCTCCCCTTTAGGGAACAGACTCGTATTCAATGTGCTTCCTCCTGGCAGCTCCAGATGGAGAAAAAACCTAGAAGGCAATATTGGCCAGTTTTACCCCTTTCTTAAGTAGAAGACCAATGGACAGGATTTTTAAAGTACTTTTCATGTGCATGAACAATGAGTACATCAGCCTGAATTAACTGTGAGTCCCCTTCCCATGTCCAAGTCATTAGTTGCTGAGGGTGTCTTTTTAGGGGTGAAAATCACCTTTGGAGCCCATGAAGTTTTTTAAGCGGTAACAATTTGATGGTCTGACTGTTCCCTTCATTCTAGAAACTCATGTTCCTAATTCTTATAAATCGTGTTCCTAATTCTTGGGACAGCGTGGAAGACAGCAAGCTGGTTTAAAATTACCTTTCATGTGTGCTCGCTTCGGCAGCACATATACTAAAATTACCTTTCATGTTGAAAAGTCTGAAACGGAAAATCCAGTGAGAATATGGAATAAAATAATTGCTGCCTAAGATTCTCTTTTTTAAATTTTGGTTTTAAAATTAAAAGTTTGCCATAAACATGGTTTCTGTGTTACTTTTCTTAAAAGCAGTAATCGGATACTAAGTAACATCTAGCAACTCTGCTGGACCAAGGCAAATGACAAGTAAATACAAATCTATTTCTTTTTTTGAAAAAATATTTTGAAATACTTTTTTAAGTGTATCTTTATTTATTTTGAGAGACAGAGCAAGCAGGGGACGGACAGAGAGAGAGGGAGACAGAATCCCAAGCAGGCTCCGCACTGCCAGCACCGAGCCCGATGCGGGGCTCGAACTCACGAACCATGAGATCATGACCTGAGCCAAACTCAAAGAGTCGGATGCTTAACCGACCGAACACCCAGGCGCCCCTATTCTTTCATTTTAAACTAAAAGGCTGCTCTTATTTAGGAGGTATCAAAATACTCAGTACCTCTGGGTTTTATATATATATATATGTATGTATACACACACACACACACACACACACACATACATACACTCCTATATATATATATAAACTCCACCGCGGTAACATTTCTAAGTACATATATACATTTTTTAAAAGTTTACTAAAGGTATAATAGGGTATAGATTCTCTGAATTGCTCATGATGTAGTAGGCACCTATTTATGGTACTTCATATGTAATACCTTTGTCATTGTTTCATTAAATAAAAATTGCCAATAACTTGAAAGGTGTGTGTGTGAGGTCACTCAAACTCTGTAAACTGCACGGAAGAATGGTGTCTGTGAGCCATTAGACGTCACCCGCCCCCCCCCAAAAAAAAACTCTCCTCCCCAAACAGAATTTTGTGCAATTGGCAGAGTTAAAAAAAAAAATTCTAGTGATAACCTTCCTCCTCTGACTTGAAATGCTGTACTGAGCATAAACTTTAAAAATGGAATGTTATCGTACTTGGTATTTAAAATGTTCAAAAGTATTATTGGCAAGGAGGGAGAGAGGCGAAGCATATGTTAGAAGTGAAAACAACTTTTCTGAGTAAAAAATAGTTTTACACTGGATTAGATACAAAATGATGCTAATGTTTCTTTATCTTGATTCTGTGTTTGGTTTGATACTAAAATGCTAATGCCTGACTCATAAGGCCCCTGCTATATAGTTTGTGATAAGTTAACATTTAAAAAGCAATACTGGGGCGCCTGGGTGGCTCATCTGGTTAAAAAGCAATACTAAAAATGTGACCTGATCATTTCAAATGCTTTTGAAATGGAGTTTTTGGACAGCAGAGTGAATAGGGAGTAATACAGTGTAAGAAGACACTTAATCCCAAATTCTAGGCAAGGAGCTATGTCGAGATTATTGGCCCAGATTTGCTCCCTTCAAGCCTAGTAGCGTAAAAGGGAAATAAATTGCTTCTTTAACACTTATTTCCATTTTGAAAGTCAGGACACCTGCATGAAGACATTGGAAGCCTCTCTTGAGATTTCTTTTACAATTTGCAAAACTGTACTTAAGAACAGTCCCTCCCCCCTGCCCCCCTCCCGCCATGTTTTATGGTTATTTTGAGTAGTGCCTTCCCTTTAACATTCTGAAGGAATATAAGGCCTACTTACAATCCCAAAGCTCAGGCGATGAGAATTCTGGGTTGTCTTTTCGAAGAACTATGTATTTGCTTTTAGCTTCTATTTAATATTGCAATGACTTGGAAAAATGTGAATAAACTTAGGATTATGGGCTGAAACTTCTGTGGGAAATACTTCTGAGTAGTACATCAATGGCTGTGTGTACGATGCATGATCACATTGACTCCTGAATGGGTTTTTTTCCCTCAGACAAATGTTACCAAGATACATTACACCCAGGAAAAGATGCTTTCTGGATATCCGCTTTGAGTTGAACGATAAGTGTTTCGTCGTCTTTTCGCTCACATCTTCCCATTTTGAAAATTACAAAAGCAATAATGCGTGCATGCTTAGAATCGTTCAAAAAGAGGTATGGAGTAAAAGGTGGAAGTTCTTTCGATACCACCCCTGTGCCGAAATTCCTTCTTCGAGGAAACCCCGGGTCAGGTTGCGTAGGTAAGCTTGAAGACCTTCTTCCCTAGGCACGTATCTGTGGAGCCACACAGACTCTTTCTTCGGTGCACAAATACGCAATAGTGCTATACGCCTTCTGGATCTTTCAATATCGCGGGGAAGGTTTGTTGTTCCGGGTTACGTGGAGTTAACACACGCCTTCCTTTTCCTTCTCGCTGAACACGGCTGCGAAGCCCGGACAGAATGTATGGCACCACCACTGGACGACACGAAGAAGTAAGTAGCACCAAGCAGGTTGGGGAGAACCCCAGAATTCCAAGCACCCCCGAGGTGGTGAGTGTGCCGGCTTTGTGTTCCTCTGGTTCTCCCAGCCGTAACGCAACGCAGCCCCAGATGCAGCAGTGGGCACGGTGGTGCCGGGATCCTAGAGAAGCCAGTCTTGAGGAACAAACACAAATGCTAGAGCCCAGAAAGAGTGGGGGAAATGCCTGCTTCTTCCCCTCCTTTGTCTCCATGTTTCAGGCGAGGCCTCCCTCGGCTGCCAACAGGAGGCCTGCGGGAGCCAAGAGTCTGAGGGAAGGGAATTTCTCTTCCATTTGGTAGAGCTGTGGCACCAAGGAGGTAAGGCTGAGCCCGTGTGCTCGCCCTCCTCTCTCAAGGACGGGGCTCGGTTACAGGAGTGGGCCGGAAGTGGTGGGCTAGAGGACCCAGAAAGTGCTAGGGAGAGAGTAGCGAGGGAAGAGCTCACACAAGTGACTCCGCGAAGTTATTCTCGAGCTCTGGCTCAGCCCTGACCTGCTCACCTGTTCACGCTGTGCACCCGAGGAGCTGGTCCTAATTGGCGTACCAAGCACATCTGAGACCTGAGCTGATAGGAAGATTCCCTCCCCGGGTCTCCCAGGGTCCCAAGATGGTGACAGATCCAAATAGCACTGCAAAGGCTTTGAAAACCGCACTGACGTGAGAACCAGCACTCACAGAACGTGTGGCCCAAACCTAACCAGATTGATTACTTGCCAAGACAAAGCTCAGCGTTCTCCATAGGATTGGCTCCCACCTCCTCATGCAACATTCAAAATGCCTAGGATTACCGTATAGTGTAACACAAGTCATCCATTCCGATCAGCAGAGAAGAAAGGAAAAATTTCAGGGTCAGGTCATAGCAATGAGGGACCATAAGGCAAGTTGAGGGCCAAGCACAAGCTAGCACAACCCCCGCCCCCCCCCCCCCCCGCCCCCGCCCCACCAAGGTGGGATAAGTGTGATGTTCCTCAGGCACTCCTGGCTGCCCAAGAACAAAGGAAAGGACAGAAAGCAAATGGTTAAACTGCTAGTCTCCATCAGTTTACAAATATCTCATCAATAGATCTCCAGGAACTCCCCTCTACCTTAATGATAATGCTTCCCTAGAGGGAAAAACAACCTTAGCTTGACAATAGCTAGGCCTCCAGTAATCTGTAACTCCTCTTTAGCATATGGAAATCCCTTTAAGAAACTGACTCTTGACTTTACCTCCCCCCCAAACTCCACAGTAGATAAGCAGTCACTCTGCACAACCCCAGGGCAGCTCTTCCTGCCCACGGGTCCTGTCCCCATGCTTTAATGAAATCACCTTTTGTACCAAAGACGTCTTCAAGAGTTCTTTCTTGGCCATCGGCTCCAGACCCCACGAACCCCACCATCACCCCCAAACCCCATCAGTAGGAGTCACAGCACGAGAAGAGCAAGCATAATGCTTTATAAACATCTGCGGAAATGAGGGGCTGACAACCTCCCGAGTAAGCTGAGTGAACGGGAAACAGGTTCAACCCAAGGAAATCCAAGCCAGACACGTCATAAACAGTCGAAAACTAAAAGCAGCCGGAGAAAACGAAATGTTACCTATAGGGGATAGTTCAAACGACAGTCCATTTTTTCATCACAAACTAAGGAGGCCAGAAAAAGGGACACATCTCTTAAAGGGCTGAAAATAACTGAGAACTCAGGATTCTCTATCCTGTGGAATATCCCTCAGGAATGAAGGTAAAATGGAGACATCTTCAGATGAGAATAGCTAAGAGAATTCATAGCTGGCAGATCTGCTTTAAAGGAAGAGCCAAAAGATGTTTCTTCAGACCGAAGAGGAAACTTGGACCGTTGGGAGTGAAGAAGAAGCAACAATGATAATATTCGGTCTTTGGCCCTCAGTTCCCGAAACGGTTCCAGAACCTTAAAGGCTTGTCTTCATGACAAGCCTGTTTCAATCACACCCGGAATTTGGGTTAATGAAGTGACTTTGGGAAGTACCCAAGGACGGGGGCTGGTTGCCCGAGGAACTCCTGCGATTAGGGGGTTGGAACTGCCAACCTCTGCCCTGACCTCTGGGGAGGGGAGGGGGCTGGAGATTGAGTTCAGTCATCGAGGACCAACCCTCAATCATGCGTGTGTAACGAGGCCTTCACAAAAACGCAGAAGGACAGGGTTTAGAGAGCTTCTGGGTTGGTGAACACAGGGAGATGTGGGAAAAGTGGTGTGCCCAGAGAGCGTGGTAACGCCACACCCCGTCCCCCATACCTTGCCCGGCACGCCTCTTCCATCTGGCTGTTCCTGAGTTCTAGCCTCTTACAATAAACCAATAAGCTAGTATGTAAAATTTCCTGATTTCTGTGAGCCACTGAAGCAATTTATTATTACCAAAAACATTCCTTAAACGTGTCCGCCATTTTTATTGTCCCTTTGGAGAACATAGTGTTTATACCCTGAGGTCTCCTCATGTTGCTCGACCTCCTTTGCTGACTTTGAAGTGAACTTCGTTCTCACGGTGCGAGAATCCATGTTAGGGCTTAGAGCTCATATAATCCAACCTCCTCCTTTAAAAAGAGTCAGGGGAGGTCAGAGAGGAAATTGAATTGCTCAGACACCTCCCCCACGGTAAAATGGAACCTGTGGATAATGGAGCGACCTGTGAGATCAGGACCTAAGCTGAAATCAAGAGTTGGATGCTCAACCCCCTGAGCCACCCAGGTGCCCTGGAAGTTTTCCGCTATTATTTCTTCAAATAAATTTTCTGCCCACTTTTGTCTCTCTTCTCCTTCGGGGATGCCTATAATGTGAATATCGTTACGCTTGACGGAGTCACTGAATGCCCTAAGTCCATCCTCGTTTTACATAATTTTTTTTCTCTTACCTGCTCAGCTTTCCTACTTTCCATTACTCTTTCCTCCAGGTCGCTGATTCGTTCTTCTGCTTCATCTAGTAAACTGTTCCATCTGGTATGTTTTTAATTATTTTTTTATTGTGTTCTTTATCTCTGATTGGTTCGTGTTTATCCAATTGTTAAGGGTCTTGCTGATGTCCTCCACTCTTTTCCCAAGTCCAGTGAGTATCTTTTTTTTTTTTAATGTTTATTTTTGAGAGAGTGCAAGTGGGGGAGGGGCAGAGAGAGGGGGACAGAGGATCCCAAGCAGGCTCTGTGCTGACAGCGGCGAGCCCAATGTAGGGCTGGAGCTCATGAACTGCGAGATCATGACCTGAGCCAAGGTCCGACGCTCAACCGACTGAGCCCCCCCCAGTGAGTATCTGTATGATCATTACCTTAAATTCTCTCAGGCGTATTATCTCCATTTTGTTTAGGTCTCTCGCCGATTCTGTCCCATTCTTTTGTTTGGGACATATTCCTCTGCCTTCTCATTTTGTCTAACTTTCTGTATCTGCTTCTGTGTGGTAGGAAAGACGGCTACGTCTCCTGCCCTTGAAAGTAATGGTCTTCTGAAGAAGGGGTCCTGCAGTCCCCTGTTGCGCAGGGTCCCCTGTTCGCTAGAACCCGCCGTTTCAGGGGTTTCTCCTGTGGGTCCTGTGTGCACCCCGCACTAAACTGTGGCGGCACTTTTCCTGTGTTGTCCCCCGGGGAAGCTTTTGTTGGTGGGTGGGGCCTGAAGTCAGACCAGTTGTCTGCCTCCAGTCCACTGCTGGGGCCTCCGTCTGACTGGCGTGTGTTGTTCTTTCTCTCTCTGGGGCAGGAGTCACTGTGGAGTGGTGCTGGCCACTGTAGGGACTGCTCGCGCTCCCACCAGGACTGGGATAGTGCTGTGTGTGGACCCTGGTCAAGAGTGTATCCGAGAGGGCGGGTCCACCAAAGTATAGCACAGAGGGGCAGTGCTGGGGGTTTGGTGGAGGGTGGGTGTGGGGTGGGGGGGTGGTGGGCGCCAGCAAGTTTGGCCTCCCTGCTGTCCCTCTGCACGGGGAGCCCTGCGGTGCCTGGATTGAGGCAGGCTCTCCAGGATGGTGGATTGAGGGAGGCACAGCGTGGGTGGGGACAGCAGCGGTGCTAGCAAGTTCTACGGGGGGCTGTGTGTTTATGCTGGCAGGGGGAGGGGCGGGAAATGGTGCCTTCTGGTTCCTTTATTCCTGGAGGAAGTCCCCAGTGCTTTCTGTCCCTCTGGGGCATGCTCTGAGATTAGTAAATAACTCTCCCTCCCATATGCCCCAGGTGTTTTTCAAACTGCCGCAGGGTCTCCGCGGGCTATTTGTTGTGCTTTTTTTTTTTTTATGCTTATTTATTTATTTAGAGAGAGAGAGAGAGAGAGGGAGGGAGAGAATCCCAGGCAGGACCTGAGCTGTCAGCACAGAGCCCAACCTTGGGGCTTAAGCTCAGGAACCGTGAGATCACGACCTGAGCCAAAACCAAGAGTCAGACGCTCAACCTGTGCGCCCCCCAGGTGTCCCTGTTGTGCTGTCATTTTCAGGGCGGGGACTCCGCTTCTTCTTGCCCACCTGCTCTCCCAGAGCGGAGCCCACTAATTTTTTTAATTATAGTTTTAAGTCCCACTGGTTGTAAGGATTCCTGAAATTTGGCCCTTTTGGTTTTCGAAGCCAAACGCTGTGGGGATTCATCTTCCTTGCGTGGGCTCCCCGGGGTGGGGGTCTGTTTCTCTCCCCTCTCTATGCCCGTGGCATCCGTCCCTCCCATGAACAGTCCCGAGGGTCCATTGAATTCTCAAGCCTTGACCCTTCCTACCCTCTTTTATGTGGCCTCTTCTCTACCTTCGGTTGTGAAGTTTGCTCTGCCCATCTCTGGATTATTTTTCTGGGTTATTCACACTGAGGTGCCATTGAGTTGTATCCATGGGATAGGTGGGCCTACAGTCCTCCTCTGCCATCTTCCCCAGAAGCCTCTCTCTTTTTTTAAAAACAATTAAAATATAGTTACATTAAAATACTAAAGAAAGAAAGGAAAGACATGTTACATCGGTTTTCAGGGGTACGGCACAGGGATTCAATAAGTCTGTACATCATGCTGTGCTCACCGCAAGTATGGCCACCATCTGTCATCACACAACGCCGTTACATTACCATTTACTCTATTCCCTACGTTGTACCTTTCATTCCTGTGACTTAGTCATTCTGTAAACTGGGAGCCTGTCCTTCCCACTCCCCTTCACCCATTTTGCTCCCTCCCACCCCCTCTCCTCCGACAACTACCGGTCTGTTCTCTGCATGTATGGGACTCTTTCTGCTTTGTGTTTGTGTGTGTGCGCGCGTGTGTGCGTGTGTTATATTCCACATAGAAGTGAAAGCATAGGCTATTTGTCTTTCTCTGCCTTACTTCACTTAGCGTAACACTCTAGGTCCACCCACGTTGTTGCCAGTGGCGAGATTGCATCTTTTTTTTTTTTTTTTTAAGGCTGAGTGATATTCCGCTGTGAATATCTTCCTTACCCGTTCATCTATCAATGGAAACTTTGGTTGCTTTGGTGTCTTGGTTATTATGAATACAAATAAACAGTAAACATCAAGGTGTATATATCTTGTTGAATTAGTGGTTTTGTATCCTTGGGGTGAATACCCAGAAGTGGAATTACTGGGTCGGATGGTGTTTCTTTTTCACAATTTTTGTTTTCCACAGCAGTCGCACCAATTTGCATTTCCACCAACAGTGGATGAGAGTTCCTTTTTCTCCCACATCTTCACCAACACTTGTTACTTCTTGTCTTTTTTATCCTAGCCATTCTGACAGGTCTAAGATATCTCAGTGTGGTTTTGAGTTTCTGTGATGATGAGTGATATTGACACTCTAGCAATTTAATAGAACCCGGGGAGGGTGTCATGGGACCCTCCAATTTATAGTTGGTCAGACAGAAGAACAGGGAACAATCTGGAGTTGTGATCAGCGTCTGCAGTGGAGACAGAAGGGCTGTCTCGTGGGACTGAGCCCTTAACCCGTGGGGTCTGATGCCATTTTCAGGTAGACGGTGTCAGAATTGAGTTGAATTGTAGCCTACCACTGGTGTCACAAAACTGCCTGATGTGTGGAAAACCCCCAAATCTAGTGTCAGAAGTGAAGTCGTTAGTGCTCTGGTTAGAGTACTGAGAGTAGAGAAGACACATATTAGGAATTTTTCCTCAGCACCTAACAACAGCGGGGCACCTGGGCGGCTCAGTGGGTTAAGCGACCGACTTCGGCTTAGGTCACGATCTCGCGGTTCGTGAGCTCGAGCCCCGCGTCGGGCTCTGTGCTGACAGCTCGGAGCCTGGCACCTGCTTCGGATTCTGTGTCTCCCCCTCTCTCTGCCCCTCCCCTGCTCACGCCCTGTGTCCCTCTGTCTCTCAATAATAAATAAACGTTAAAAATAATAATAATAAAAAAAGAACCTAACAACAGTGCTTTAAAATATATGAGCTTCTGTCCCAATAGTGCTGTCATGGACACAGTGAATGTTCCTAAAACCCGGCGGACCTCTGTAAGAAACGTGGCCAGCATCATCCCTACAAAATGACAGCACGCGAGAAGACGAGGAATCTCTCTGTAAGGCCAGGGAAAGCGGGGCTCTGACAGGAAAGAGTGGCTGTGGGGGGGCAGACTGCGTTGAGCTGCCAGAAAAAGGTGAAAACTGCAAAGAAGATCACGCTTGGGTAAAATATATGAAGGCAAATCTGATCATCGAAAGGAGTAGTAGACAAATTTCTAGTCCTAGTTGGAGAGTTCGATGCTATCGGTAAGAGAACTAGACAGAAAATAAGCGAAGATGTTAGAAGAGCTAAACAACATCATTAATCAAATAACTGACGTTTGTAGAAAACTCTACCCAGCAACAGAAAAACATTTTTCAAGAGCACATGGAACGTTCATCAAGACAGGCCATATCCGAGTTCATAAAATAAACATTGCCAAATGCAAAATAATTGAAACCACGTAAAGTGTATTTCTGACTCTAATGGAATCAAACTGGAAATCAGTGAGAGGACGATAACAGGAAAATCTCAGATCGGTTGGAAGTTAAACCATATACTCATAAAAATCCATCAAAGAAGTCTCAAAAGCAATTTAAAAATACTTCAAGTGAGGTTGCCCCCGGATGGCTCAGTCGGTTGGGCGACCGACATCCATGCTCAGGTCATGATCTCACCGTCGGTGGGGTCGAGCCCCGAGTCGGGCTCCGTGCTGACAGCTCGGAGCCTGGAGCCTGCTTCGGATTCTGTGTGTGTGTCTCTCTCTCTCTGCCCCTCCACTGCTCATGCTCTCTCTCTCTCTCTCTCTCTCTCTCTCTCTTTCTCCCCCACAAAAATAAACATTAAAAAATTATAAAAAAAATACTGACATGAAAGAAAAATGAAATTACAACATATTAGAATTTGTGGGCACAGCTAACAGCACAGTGCCTAGAAGGGAATTTAGAGCCTTGAGTACTAATATTAGGAAAGAAGATCTCAGATCAGTAACCTACGCTTCCAGTTGTTAAGCAACTGGAAAAGGATGAGCCAAATGAACCCACATGAGTAGACTGAAAGACAAAGAGTGGAAATCGATGAAATTGAAAACAAAAACAGAGAAAATAAATGGCAGGTTTTGCAAAAAGATGTTGATGAACATCTAGCCAGACTGACAGAAAAGAAAAAGTCATGTATTACCAGCATCAGGGATAAAATGAGGTTAATTTGCAGTTTACTTGATAAGAGTGAGGTTAGCATCTTTTTCATGTTTATTAATGATCCATTTCTTTGATGAATATCCTGTTTATGCACTCTGCCCAGTGAAGAGCCCTTACTGATATAAAATGCCACATCGTATTTTTTCATAAATTGCCATGGATGCGTGAGGTTTCTAGATGCTTGCTCTTCTGTGGATCTGTCTACATCTGAGCTCCTGCCACTGGTTTAATTTAATTTTGCAGTATACTTTAGTATCTGGTGTTGCAAGCCTCTCTACGCCCATCTTGTTCTTTGCTTTTCTTGGCAATCTTCTTTTTTTTTTTTATACGAACGTTGGGATGAACTTACCAATGCTAAAATTCCATATGGGAGGTTTAAAAAGACTTTTTTTTTTTTTAATTTTTTTTTTCAACGTTTTATTTATTTTTGGGACAGAGAGAGACAGAGCATGAACGGGGGAGGGGCAGAGAGAGAGGGAGACACAGAATCGGAAACAGGCTCCAGGCTCTGAGCCATCAGCCCAGAGCCCGACGCAGGGCTCGAACTCACGGACCGCGAGATCGTGACCTGGCTGAAGTCGGACGCTTAACCGACTGCGCCACCCAGGCGCCCCAAGACGTTTTTTTTTTAACGTTTATTCATTTTTGAGACAGAGACAGAGTGAAAGCAGGGGAGGGGCAGAGAGAGGGAGAGACACACACACAGAATCCGAAGCAGGCTCCAGGCTCCGAGCTGTCAGCACAGAGCCGGCCGCGAGGCTTGAACCCACGAACTGTGAGATCATGACCTGAGCCGAAGTCAGATGCCCAATCACACCTGAGCCACCCAGGTGCCTCCATGTGGGAGTTTTATTAAGGCTGCGTTAAATTTGCTAATTTTGAAGGATTCATATCTTAATAATACTGGGTCTTTCTATCCCCAAATATAGTATGTCTCCATTTAAGTTAGTCTTCTTATATTTATTTCAACAGTCTTCAGCAAAAATGTCTTGCACGTTTCTTGCTGGATCTCCCCCACCCCCTTCCAGCAAATTTTCTAAATGGTTCTTTCCTATATATAGGAAAGGGGTTAAAGTGAAAGGAACGCTATTACTCTTTTGATAAATGAGGGAAGGAGAATGTAGGCGAGGACTGAGAAATTAACAATGCTGTCGAATTGAGTATTTTGGAATTACCTCCAAAGAACCAGGGAATTGGAAATGACCCAATTGCTTATCAGTTAGGAACTGGTTAAAGAAACATGGTCTATGCACACAAGGGAAGCTTTAGTGAGAAGAAGGCTCTCAGTGTTTAGGCAAAGAGCTCCAGGATACAGTATAGATGGAGAGTAGGTCATACGTTACCTTTTATTTAAGAAAAAAAAAGAATAAAAAATATCTGTCTCTACATCAAGAAACTGGAAAGAGGCACGAACTAACAAGTGGTTACCTATAGGGGTGAGGGAAGGAATGGAGTGGTGGTTGGGGAGAGAGGCCAATGTTTACGTTTCATACCGTTTTGATTTTTGAACGATAAGAACGTATTCCGTATTTAAAGAAGTCCTAGAGAGAACACAAACGAAATATCCCTCTCCAAAGACATGTCCTCCCACTGAAGATTCGTCTTTGTTACAGTTTAGCTTTTCCATAAATACTGTAGCAGTCACGAAGAAAGTATACTTCCACTCCGCAAATAGCAGTCTATCCAGCAGCACTGTTACGAAGTATACACTGAGATTTAAAAAAATTTTTTTTTTACATTTATTCATCTTTGAGACACAGAGAGCGACAGAGCATGAGCAGGGGAGGGGCAGAGAGACAGGGAGACACAAAATCTGAAGCAGGCTCCAGGCTCTGAGCTGTCAGCACAGAGCCCGACGCGGGGCTCGAACTCACAAACTGCGAGATCATGACCTGAACCGAAGTCGGACGCGTAACGGACTGAGCCACCCAGGCACCCCTACACTGGAATTTTTGAATAGTGAGATATAAATCCTGAATTTTCACTAAAAGGACTAACCTTTTCTAGGTTAATAATGACAAAATATAAACCTTGTTGTTGTTGTTTTCTAAAGTGTGGATTTAAGATTGGGCCTCTGGCTCTAGGAGTGGGAGTATAAATCGGCGTTAAGTTCACTGGAGGGCAATTTGGCCTTATCGGAACACATCTTTGACGTGGCAGGTCCACTCTTAAGCACTTCCTGGTATATCCCTGAGTGCAGGTGTACTGGCCGAGGGAATTCACCAGGGTAGCACAGCGGGCAGACTGCCTGCCTCTCGCCATGAACTAGACCAATGGTGGGGGGGTGGTGCGGGGATGAAGAAAGGAAAGTGCCCAGCAGTCCTGAAGAGTACACGCTCCCTGCACCATTGCTAACTGCTCACAGATGTACGGGGTAGCCTGGGGCAGGAATCTTGCTATGTGTATATGGTTTCAGTTTGTGTTGAACTATGACAGTCTGACCCGGGCCAGAGTAACTACTTCTAACCATTGGCCTTGCCATTCAGTTATCTTTTAGTTTTTATGGCGTAGGTGTTGACTAATATCTGTGATGACAGCATCGGTTTCTCTCTCACATTCTTATGGCTTGAGGATTTCACAACTGGGGCGTTACCTTGTCTTTGTGCTGCTCTGCTATCGAGAGGAACCCTGGGAAGTTGGGATCAAACGCTTGCTTCCTGCCAAGAGCCTCCTCGAGTGGCTCACCACGCTCGGATGGCCACCTGCTTCTTGGGCGGGCCCCGCACGCCGGCTCAGCACCCGGGGCTTTTGCACCCTGCTCACTGGTGCCTGATTCCTGCCGCCCTTCCTGCTTTCTACAACACCCACTGGACTGGACTTTTACTTTACCCGCAGCCGAGGACTCTGCTGTGTCACCCAGTGACAGAACAGACCCGACATGGGGGTAAAATCTCGCGCCAACAGGAGAGCCCTATGAACAAATCCCAGACTTGGGCTACAGTTGAGGCCACTGGACAGGTCCCAAGATATGACTACATTTGGTAAAAGTTTGAAGCAACAGGCTCGCACCTCCCGCCAAAATTACTTCTGGAAATAAAAAGGGGAAAAGTAGAATAATCCGATAGGTATAGATTAAGTGAAATCCTAAGTAAGGCGATTTCTCTTTTACTCTTGCTCGAAGACTAAGTGAAATAAATAGAGACGAGAAGCAGCAGAGGCTACGACTAGCCTGGGTCCAGAGTTTATTGCGCGCGCGCGCGCGCACACACACACGCGCGCGCACACACACACACACACACACGGCGCAGCAATGTGGCCACAGGAAATACACGAAATGTTGCGGTGAGGGATGTAAGCCCCAGGTATAAGGTAGAGGACACTCTCATGAGGGGGGCGACCGCCGTTAGCACAGCCCTCACAGGCACATTCTTACCTTTGCCAAAGAAATATTTAACTCGCAAACAACCTCAGGACTGGACAGCTTTAAGAGCCAACGAGAAGATTGTGACAAGCATTCTGAAAAGAGTTAGCATGCGCTTTCGGTCACGCACTTTTCACCTGCTAATATTTTCAACTCACTGGAGGCAGGGCCAAAAGGCAAGTTATCAAACTTGTAAGTTTTTTTTTTTTTATATATAAATCAAAACATGGTGTCACAAGGATGACATCAATATCTTCCCCACCTCTAACGATTTGGCACTAAAGTTTTTTTTTTTAATTTTTTAAATGTTTATTTTTTGAGAGAGAGAGAGGGAGAGGGCGCCTGAGGAGGAGGGCAGAGAGAGGGGGAGACACAGAATCCGAAACAGGTTCCAGGCTCTGAGCTGTCAGCACAGAGCCTGACGCGGGGCTCGAACCCACGAACCGGGAGATCAGGACCTGACCCGAAGTTGGTCGCTTAACCGAGCCACCCAGGCGCCTCAAGTACTAAAGGTTATTATTCTTTTTAATGTGTATTTATTTTTGAGAGACAGAGTGCAAGTGGGGGAGGGATAGAGAGAGAGAGAGAGGGAGATAAAATCTAAAGCAGGCTCCAGGCTCCAAGCTGTCAGCACAGAGCCTGACACGGAGCTTGAACTCACGGACTGCGAGATCATGACCTGAGTCAAAGTCGGACACTTAACTAAGCCACCCAGGCGCCCCACTAAAGATTATTTTTAAAATAAAAAATTTTACTATGTAAAATAAAAACTCTTTAAAGTTCTTAAAAACTCCAGTAAATGTGTGTTTGAAATTTTGAGGGAAGAAAGGATTCCAATCAACACAAATCCCAGTGCCTCTTCCGACTGCTGTGCGGTGGGGTCCACAGCCCGCACCCAGGGCCTCCCGTCACTTCCTAGGGGTGGCCGGCTGCTACCCTCTGCCCTTTGGGCCCTAACTGCAAAGGGCTGTGTTGAAGGCTAAATCAGGTGTTAATGTGAAAATACTTTTCCGCTGCAAAAAACCGCAGAGCTCTCTCCAGGGCTTAATGTTATGGCATTTTAATTGACAGTATTAAAAATGAGCTTGCTGGGGCGCCTGGGTGGCTCAGTCGGTTAAGCGTCCGACTTCAGCTCAGGTCACGATCTCACGGTCCATGAGTTCGAGCCCCGCGTCGGGCTCTGGGCTGATGGCTCAGAGCCTGGAGCCTGGTTCTGATTCTGTGTCTCCCTCTCTCTCTCTCTGCCCCTCCCCCATTCATGCTCTGTCTCTCTCTGTCTCAAAAATAAACAAACGTTAAAAAAAAAAATAAAAAAAAAATGAGCTTGCTAAGCTAAGTTTTCTGGTAATTTCACGAGTAAGCGTTTTTATTTTACAATTTTTTTTTTTTTACAGATTTTAATCTCTACACCGAACGCGGGGCTTGAACTCACAACCCTCAGATCAAGAGTCACGCGCTCTACTAAGCCAGCCAGGTGCCCCAATAAACTCTTTTTTAAAGAATCAGTGGTCACCACCACCACCACCACCTGTCCTGCCAGCTATCTGTGGTTTCAGTTACCTGTGGTCACTCTGGTCCAAAAATACCAAACGTAAAACTTCAGATATAAATAATTCATTAGTTTTAAATTAAGCCGCATGATGAAATCTTGTGCCAATCTGCTCTGTCCTACGCAAGAGGTGAATCATCTGTTTTTCCAGCATATCCGGGCTGTGCACGCTACGCGCCCATTAGTCACTTGGCTGACTTGATGATCAGATTGGCTGTTGTACCGTGGTTCTTGCGTCCAAGTAAGTACTATTTTATTTAATAATGGCCCCAAAGCACAAGGGTGGTGACGCTGGCAATTTGGACATTCTCTTACTGTGCTTAATTTATAAATTAAACCTCATCGTAGCTATGTACGCGCAGGAGAAAACGCGGTATGTAGGTCTCAGCCCTATAGCTGCAGGTTCAGGCACCTACTTGGGGGGTCTTAGAATGTACACCCGTGGATGATGGGGGGACGGCTGCACTTTGATCAGAGAGACCGTGAATGACCCAATGAGCGCTCGGCAACGGGAACTGGATTTCTCCAAGTGCAAAAGTACAGTTCTCATCGCTCAGGGTGAAGGTGCGGAGAACCAGGCAAAACCCTGTATAAACAATTTAAGGAGAATGCAAAGTTTGAACGTTGCCATTCCTCTACCCCTTTGGCAAGGCTGCAGGTACTGAGTTTTCAAGATCTGACTCTAGCCCTGGCTCCTCCAACACGGGGACTTGTCTGTTGTTAACAGGCTTATGTGATTAACAAAGTGGAGAGATTTGACACATTGCAGCCCCAAGCATTTAGGACCCAGCATACAATCCTTACACAGCTGAGCATGCCTAGGCCTGAAAGCAGGGGCTTATGGGTCATCATACGCTCGATGGCTTCCCACAGCCCTCAAGCCTAAAGCTCGGTGACTGCAGCAGCAGGTTGGTGACAATGGTGCGTGGACCTTGGCCACCTGCTTGCCCACGGGCTATGCCGCGAGGTGCCAAGAGGCCAGCCAAGGGTACACCGAACACTAGTCCAAACAACAAAACCTGCTGCCCCAGAGTCAAAGCTCTTGCGCCTAGAATTTAAAATAACTGGGTACCTATGTTCATTACCCAACTTTTGGAAAGGGTGTAGGCTGCACCAGGAGATACGATTTTAGACACTTTTATGTGCCTTAGAGAAGAAATTTTGGTGTGACTCATCAGCTTCATGAACTTGGATGTGCAAATGTCTCTCCAGGTTTGGGAAGTTCTCAGCCACTACTTTAAATAAGCGTTCTCCCCCTCCCTCCTCCCTCCCTCCGTCTGGGACTCCAGTGACGCGTAGATTGTTTCTTAACGGCGTCCTGGAAGTCCCGTAGACTTTCTTCATCCCTTTTCATTCTCCCTTTGCTTCTCTGACTGGGTAATTTCACACCACTTGCCTCCAAGCTCGTGGATTCTGTCTTCTGTTCAGCCCGGTCTGCTATTGAAGCTCTCTACTGAATTCTTTGGTGTAATAATTGTATTCTCCAGCTCCAAATTTTTTTTTTTTTTTGGTTTTCTCTTTGTTGGACTCATTTTGTTCCTGTATTTTCCTGATTTTGTTACCGTTTGTGTCCTCTTGAGCATCTTTAGAACAACTGTTTTGAATTCTTTATCAGGCGACTCATAGATCTCCATTCCTTTGGGGTCAGTTGCTGGAAGTTTATGGTATTCCTCTGGTGGTGTTATGATCCCCCTATTCTTTGTGATCCCCGTTACCTTGTGTAGGCGTTTGAGGAAGCAGTCACCTCCTTCCAGACTTTATGGACCGGCTTCAGCAAGGAACGACCTTCACCTGCGAGTGGGGGCCGCTGGAGCAGGC
The DNA here is from genome assembly GCF_022079265.1 of Lynx rufus. Taxonomy (NCBI): domain Eukaryota; kingdom Metazoa; phylum Chordata; class Mammalia; order Carnivora; family Felidae; genus Lynx; species Lynx rufus. The sequence goes on from NW_025814840.1 coordinate 18,719,530, forward strand.
TGTGTCTCCAAGGCCAGCAGCGCAGGGTGCAAGGTCCAAGTGCAAGGGCGTGTGGCAGCTCCAGGTCTGATGCTGCATTGGTTCGGGTTGCATTGCTACGAGGTCCGTAGCATCAAGCGCATGAGCCTCGGCGGACGCCGTGGGGGTGCCGCAGTGGCTTCCAGGGCTGTTTGGATCCTCAGTGCCGCCTCCAGGTTGAGAAGCTAGGGACCAGGGCAGGCAGTAGTGGTGGCCAGGCTAGTGGTGTGCACGCACTTGGCTGTGGAGGCCAGCTGCAGCTGCCCGTGTGGTGGCAGGGGCTGGGGCCGCAGCCAGCAGCAAGGGCTCGGGCCAACTGCGGGCCCATAAGCAAGCAGCTGGGGGTCCCTGGCTGTCGGTGTGCACTTCCACGGTGGTAGGATCGGCCAGTGATGAGAGGCTGGCAGTCCGCAAACGCACCGCTGGTGGGGCTAGCCACGAGGGTGCGCATGGCAGCGGGAGTCAACTATGGCCGGGGGGCGGGGGGGGGGTGGGTAGGGGAGGGGATCCGGGCTGGCATCTTGCACTTAGCCGCAGAGGCCTGGGCAGGCTGCCAGTGCAGATCCGGGGCTCTGGTGGGGGCACCGGGAAGGAGCAGAGCGGGACTCAGGCATCTGGCCCCGGGGGCAAAAAAGGACGAAATGTGTAGGGGCTCCACGCAGGTGGGAGGGCTGTTTACTTCTTCAGTGGTGAAAGCCGCTGGGGTCCTCCGGAAGAGCAGGTCACTGGCAACCGTGCTTACTCTTGCAGAGTGCTGCTACTATAGCCCTTGTCCCCCTTCCTCGTTCTTAGCCATGCCCGTAGGTCTCAGTGTTGCTAGCGTCTGGGGGCGGGGGGACCCGAAGTGGGTCCTTTGTGTGGTGCCCCAAAAGGCTGGGGAGTTCTCTCGGTGCTGAGCCAGTGCTGGAGGGACTCCTGCTTGGAGGATGAGATGACAGAGGCAAAATGAAGTTCTTCCTTCCCTTTTTTTGTAGTTATTCTCAGGCTGTTTGTCCCACTATGCTGGCGTTTTTCCGTGGACTCCTGAGATCGCTTGGAATGGATTTTGTGGACAGTTGTCTAATGTTGTCTAAGTCGGTCTTTGTTGCGGGACAGAGGCTGGGGACTTCTACTGCACCGTCTCGGTGCTCTCATCTGGAAAGGCGAGCTGGGAGTTATGAAACTCCCTCCCAGACAGAAAGGAATTTAAGCAGGATCGTATGACCACCTTTTGGAGAGTCTGAAAAAGGGTTTCTTGCAGTGGACAGACTGGACATCCAAGTACTTTAGAAAGCCTTGGGGGCAGACCTGACTCATCATGTGTCCTTCCCACAAGAACTCCTACGTGCCAGGCAGCGGGCGCACAAATGCAGCGCTGTCCCAGGGAGGTCTTAGCCCAGGAGAGAAGACAAATAAGGATAACATATAGATAAATGAAAGGACAGAAGAAAGGTTACGACAGAGAATGACAGGAGCAGAGCGTGTTTGCAGGTGTCCGGAGGTGGGAGGGGCTTAGAGAAAGCTCCCAGTGGAGAAGTTCTACGCTGCCCCCTATCGGGCAACAGGGCCACAACCTGACTTGGAGAGCCAGTGGGGTGCGTTCCAAGGGAGGGAGAACAGTCCATGCAAAGGCACCGCGGCAATGAGAAAGCAGGGGGCATTCAGAAAAACACGAGTGTCATATAAAAGCACCATTCTCCCCAGGAAATGGGCGTAACATGTACTATGGGGTATGTGATGTAGATTTATGGCCATGGAAACTACTACAATGACTTTTCTGGAAAAGAGAATAATGTGGGAGACTTACTCTGACTTACCAAAACAATTCAATGTAAAATGATTTGAGGGCCCTCCACCCAACATAAAGAAATCAGCATGTCACCTTCATACATTGTTAGCTGGTCCTTAAATATTAAGTGAACACAATTATTTCCATGTTTTGGATATTTTCCATATTTGGGGCTGCAAAATACTCAGGAACTTAGCAATCTGTGTGCTTCACACCAGCTTTCTTTAAAATGAAACACATCGCCCAGAAGTTACAGAAACAAGTAGTCAGAGCAGAGGGTTATCTACACAGAAGTTTAGGGACGATGTCCTCTAACACAAAGAAGTTGACATTATTGCAAGTTTATGGTGTGGCTCAACCCACCTCATAGTTGGCTGGCATAAGTCGAAGTCAAATGCATTCTTCATAATGGGATATGAGCACATTAGGATGATTTCAATGAAGTATTTCTCATGCTACTGCACCGGCAGAGGGGATACTGGAAATACTTAACCAATACGGCAAGGTCACCAACCACTCCGATGCTATGCTGGCCGTGGGGAGCAGGCCCGCTGCCCTGCTGTCCCTGCTGAGGGACAGAGCTTCCGGTACAATCAGCCACATGCTCTGATAATACTGTATGAAAGACGTGCATTTTGCTTTTTCCACACATGGCAGAAAACTTTACGTAAGTGCAAGGTAACAATAAACATAACCACTCTTGGCTTTGTTATCAATATCTTTCGAGAAGTCCCCAATGCTCTGGTGTTATATAAAATCACAAACTCTTTTCAGAGATGCACACTCAACCATTTTTGGGTGAAACGACAGATGCCTTGGGTGTTTCCAAATGCTACAGCATTAAAATGTGGGGCAAAGGTCGATAAAACAAAGGTGATCCCCTGATCACACTGTTCTTTTCCAACAAGCAGTATTTTCTAACCTGAGAGGGCGATGGCCGTCACTTCCTCAGCCACGGGTCTTCCTGAACCTGGTGAGTGTTCTCGGCTAAATCTAAAAGTCTCAAAACAACTCCTTGAAGAATTTCATACAACTGGGAATTAACCAAGCAACGGCTAGCTGGGACAAATTGTGACTGTCCACGGACAGGCAGAATGATTAGTCTTTAAAGAGATTCACTCTACAAGTGGCACAGAAAAAAAATTATGAAAAAATTCACAGGTGTTTTAAAGTCCTTCTAATCCTCTCCTCAAAAAAACAAACAAAAAAACCAAAAAAAAAAAAACAAAAACAGATAAACTTCACAGAAAATTAAGAACCCCCTACTGGCTTGCAGTGTGAATTGCTAATCTTTTAAGTTTTTTTTTTTTTTTAATTTTTTTTTTTTTCAACGTTTATTTATTTTTGGGACAGACAGAGACAGAGCATGAACGGGGGAGGGGCAGAGAGAGAGGGAGACACAGAATTGGAAACAGGCTCCAGGCTCTGAGCCATCAGCCCAGAGCCCGACGCGGGGCTCGAACTCACGGACCGCGAGATCGTGACCTGGCTGAAGTCGGACGCTTAACCGACTGCGCCACCCAGGCGCCCCTTTTTTTTTTTTTTTTTTAACATCAGATTCTTCACTCTGAGTAATATCACTGTTCCTTAAGACTTCAAAGACTCTTTATAAGTCCCAAAAAATGTTTTTAATAAAAAAAACCATTACAGATTCCCACCCTGGGATGCTCTCATTTTCACTAAATGCTGGGCTTGTAAAATAAACAATTTCAAGTCTAAATGGAGTTTAGAGTATTTTTCGAGGACGACTGAAGAAACGCTTCTCTTGAAATGTGAATTGAGAGCATCCCGAAAACGTAGTGAGTTGTGGAAAGCGTACACATAACATTTACCGGCGTATGATATAACAACACGTATTTGGTTTTCGTCCTTGATTCCCAGCACAGAGCTCCTAAAACCCTTGGAATTTCCACGATGGGGGTGTCTGCTGTTAATCACCAAGTGTCACTTTGGAGCACATTGGAGTTTATGCTAATGAGGTGACTTAGGGTGCGGTCCCGTGAGCCTCAGGATGGGACTGGTCACCAGAAAGACCAAACGATTAGAGGGGCTGGAACTTCCAGGCCCACCACCTCAACTTGGGAAGGGTGGGTGCAGGCTGGAGATTGAACTCTTGAACAACAAGATGTGATGAGGTTCCAGGTTGGGGAACAAGAACACATCCTTGTGCTAGTGGTATCTGAAGAGTGTGTGTGTGTGTGTGTGTGTGTGTGTGTTGGGGTGGGGCAGACGAAGCCCGTAACCTGCGGGATCTGATGCTATCTCTACGTATAGAATATTGGAACTGAATTGTAGGCCGCCCCCCTCATACCTCTGGAGAATCAGAGAACTGGTTGAGGGCGTTGGAAAACACTCCACTGACCAATATAGTAAATTATCTCCCTTCTTCATTTTTCCTGAAAGGCCTTTATTAAGAACCACCATGGTTTGGTTCTCCAGCAACTTTTATTGGTCAAACGATGTGGAATTCTATGCAGTACCTGTGGTTTAATTAATAGGCTCATTTGTAAACCAAGTTAACATCTTATTTTAAAAATTCTTGCTTTTGAATCAAGCGATGTGGCAGAACAGACATGCTCCTATCCCATGCAAAGAGCTGTTCAAAAGTGAGCACCCTGCAGAACTATCATAAATGAGACGCCGAATCGAACATTCTTCCAGCGAGGTCCACGTAGTGGTTCAGTCTGAAAACTTACTTCATTTTCTGACTTTTCAAAACAAAAATATTCCAGGCATCAAAAAAAAAAAAAAAAAAAAAAAAAGCAAAATTAAGACGCCTAACACAGATACATACTGATCTTTTTACCCAAGTCACCTCCCAGAGTTTCTAGTGCCACTGTGCTCTGTTGATTAAATCAAACAACCAAAGCAGTAGGCAGCTTCTAACTGAAAGGCAGTGAAATTCACCAATCAGTCTGCAGCGAAAAGTCACAGTGAAAGAACATATATAAGGTGAAGAATGCTTTTTAACCTTTTGGCCTTAAATAATACTGTATTTCAACTTTAAAGAAAAGTTCTATTATACGTTTTTTGCATCGACATTTTAAAATATTAGAACAAGTCTTTGTAATACAATATATATTACACTTCGATATACCTTATGTGAATTAAAAACATGTCAACTCGATAACCGTAGTAAGGCATTTAAGTATTCAGCAAAAGCTATACAGAAATTTCTTGATGAGTGGTATTCCTTTAATATTAACTTGATTTAGTGGGTTTCCTTAAAATGAACACGAAACAATAAAAGACTTAAAAAAGAGGCAGTGACGTCATACACCGAATCCTAGGAAAAGCACAGTAACGAACAGTGTTTTCCAGCAGGGAGACCAGACAGAGCAGCAAACGGGGAACAGGTGAGCGGCCCCAGTTATACCGTCCGTCGCATTTACCAACAGCCGAAAGTAGAATCGATTTCCTGGTAAGTTTGGGTAAAGGTAACAGAATCCTTAGTGCTGATCACAGTGCCTAAAACACAGCAGGTACTCTGGCTACACTTCCTGAATCGATCTGGACGAAGGTGCTGTAAAATCAACAGAGCGCTGGAAAGCGTCAAGTTCATGGAAAAACTCCATTTTCCATTTTATTTCCGTGTCTGAGTAACTACTGGTCTAGTATTTCAAGTGTGGGTTACGTAAACACTTTGTGGACCGTGGCAAATGGGAAGTAAATAAGCATCTCACTGGCCGTCAATGCCAGAGTCTTCGAATACCGGGCCATCAATATAACCAACTGTGCAATGTAGCTGACAGGATGATCAAAGTACACTCGCCATCGACAGGTTTTAGTTCAGACGATTAAGGAAAATAAAATTTTAGACTGCACTGGGAGCAACGTTCTATCAGATCCTACATCAGATACCATGCCGTGGAGACGTATTGAGTAAGAGTCTATATACAGCACACAGTGAGGATTTAAACCAAAGATGAAAGGGAAAATATGGACCAGAAAATTTTTACATACATGTTTACCTCTAACGGTACTGTCCATTTAATGAGATTTATTATATGATTTGCTGTGCCACATCTACTAGCTTGCATATTACCCCAAATTATTCTTCTTCGCAGGAATATCTACTTCTGTATAAAGTAGAAAAAGACGGTGGTAAAAAACTTCTTCCTCAAGCTCCGACAACTGTGCCCCAAATAACACCTGAACACCTAAAAAATATGAAGAACAATTTAGAAATCCGCGTAACTATAAATGTGCAGACAAATACAGCTTAAAGTCCCATAGGGACTTGGTGAACAGATCTTCCTACTCCACTTAAACGTCATGTACACCTGTTAGATGATGTTGCAGGTGCATAAAAAAGTCCACTGTGGCAAATGGGAAAAGGGAAGCTTTACAAAGCTACGATCTCTACTTGCAAATTTTATTTAAAAAAAGCCTATTTTAGCAACAGACACATTTAGACTTCAGTTAACCCAAAAAAGTCTCCGTATTGATACAAAGGCAGAAGAATCTCTATCTCAATTACTCCCATCAACGACCACCCTTCCTTTCTAAGAGCCTAAAGTTTACATTCTTTTAAGCAGAACATCTTTTTTTTTTTAATTTGTAGAGTTTAATCTACCATTTCCTATTTGTTTTCTATTTGTCTGATCTGTTCCTTACTCTCCCTTTCCTCTTTCTGCCTTCTTTTTGGTTATTTAGATTAATTATGTGTTTATTTCCTTCTCATTCCTATGTTGGTTAATGAGCCAAAACTCTTCGTCATGTTATTGTAGTGGTTGCTTTAGGACTTTCTTCTTACTAAGATTTTACTTTTTGGGAGCAGTTTGAGGTTCACGACAAAAGCGAGGGGAAAGTTCATAGATTTCCCAGTTTCCCAAATACCCGCTGCCCCTCACACACGCAGAGCCTCACCCGTGATCAGCATCCCAGACCAGAGTGGAACATTTGTTACCAGGGATGAAGCTGCACTGACACATCGTCATCCCCCCGAGTCCATTATTTACACTATGGTTAACTCTTGATGCTGTACATTGTATGGGTTTGGACAAATATATAATGAAATGTATCCATCGTTACAGTATCATAGAGAGTATTTTCACTGCCCCAAATATCCTCTAGGCCCTGCCTATTCATCCCCCCCAACCCCAACCCCTGATCTTTTAATTATCTTCATAGTTTTGCCTTTTCCAGAATGTCATCTTGTTGGAAGCATACAGTATATGTAGCCTTTTCATGGTTTGAGAGTTTTTTTTTTTTTTTTTTAGCGCTGAATTGTCCATTGCCTGGATGTACCATACTTCAGTGATCCATTTGCTGAAGGACATCTTACTTGTTTCCAAGTTTTGGTAATTATGAATAAAGCTGCTTTAAACATTCACGTGCAGATTTTTGTGTTTTCAACTCCTCTGGGTAAATACCAAGAAGTGAGACTGCCGGATCACATTGTAGGAGAATGTTTAGTCTTGTAAGAGCTGCCGCGCTGTCTTCCAAAGCGGCCGGACCATTTTGCGTTCCCGGTAGGGACGTATGACAGTTCCCCTGCTCCACGTCCTCGCTAGCATCGGGTGTTGTGCGCGTCTTTTATTTTGGCCATTCTAGTAAGTATGCTGTGGTGGTACCTCATCGTTGTTTTAATTTGCATTTCCCTGATGACATATGATGTGCAGGATCTTTTCGTATACTCACTGCCACCTATGGTACGTCTTCTTTGGTGAGGTGTCTGCTAAGGTCTTTGGCCCATTTATAAACTGGGTTGTTTTCTGTTAAGTTTTAAGGGTTCTTTGTATTATTTGGATAACAATCCTTAACTAGATGTCTTCCAGAAATATTTTCCCCCAGTCTGTGGCTTGTCTTCTCACTCTCTTGGTGTCTTTCCTAGAGCACAAGTTTTGTAACGGAACCCAGCTTATTGACCGGTTCTTTCGTGGATGGCGCCTTTGGTGCTGTATCTAAAAAGTCATCATTACGTTGAAGATCACCTAGGTTTTTTCCTACGTTATCCTGTAGGAGTTTTATAGTTTTATGTTTTACATTTAGGTTTGTAATCCATTTTGATTTAATCTTTGTGAAAAGGGGGGTAAGGGGTGTGTGTGTGTGTGTGTGTGCGTGTGTGGTGTCTAGAGTCTTATTTATTTATTTATTTATTTTTTGCACGTGGCTAGCCACTTGTTCTCGCACCGTCTGTTGAAAGGACCATCTTTGCTCCTTCATCAAAGATCAGCTGACTGTATTGACGTGGGTGTATTTCTGAGCTCTCTGCTCTGGTCCACTGATCTCTTTGTTCACGCTTTCATCAATACCAGACTGTCCGGGCGACCACAGCTGTATAGTGTCTTGAAGTCCAGGATCTACGGTCGTCCAGCTTTGTTCTTCTCCTTCAATACAGTGCTGCTCGTTCTGGGTCTTCTGTCACTCCGTGTCAACTTTAGAATCACTTTGGTTTTTCCTAATACAGATCTTACACATATTTTGTTAGAATTAGACCCGAGTATTTCCTTTTTTCGAATGCTAATATACACAGTATTGTGTTTTTAATTTCAGACTGCACTTGTTCATTGCTGGTACATAGAGAAGTGATTGAGTTTTGCCTATTAACTTTGTATCTTGCCATATAACCTTGCCGTATAACTGCTTGCGTAGGAGTTTGTGGATTCTTTTGGATTTTCCACATAGATAACCATGTTGTCTGTGGACAGAGACATTAATTTCTTCCTTCCCTATCTGTGTACTTTTTACTTCCTTTTTTGTCTTACTGCATGAGCTAGAACTTCCAGGATGATGCTGAAAAGGAGTGGTGAGCAGAGACATCCTTCCTTGTTTCTTGTTATGAATTGGAAAGCTTCAAGTTTAATGCTGTTAGCAGTTTTCTATAGATACTCTTCCCCACGTTGAGGAAATTCCCCTCTATTCCTAGTTTACTGAGAATTTTCATCATGAATGGGTGTCGGATTTTGTCAAATGATTTTTCTCTTGATGTGATCGGGTGATTTTTCTTCTTTAGCCCATGGATGTGATGGATTACATTAACCCATTTTGGAATGTTGAACCAGCCTGGCATACCTGGGATAAATTCCACTTGGAAGTGGCATAGAATTCTTTTTTGTACAGTGTTGGCTTTGATTTGCTAAAATTTTATTGAGGATTTTTGCATCTATATTCATGAGAGATACTGGTCTGTAGTTTTCTTGTCATGTCTTTGTCTGGTTTTGGAATTAGGGTAACGCTGGTCTCGTAGAACGAGTAGCAAGTATCCCATCTGCTTCTGTCCTGTGGAAGAGATTGTAGAGAAATGGTGTAATTTCTTCCTTAAATGGTAGAACTCACCAGTGAACCCATCTGGGCCGGGTGCTTTCTATTTTCGAAGATTATTAATCATTGGTTCAGTTTCTTTAATAGATGTAGACTTAGTCAAATTGTCTATTTTTTTCTTGGGTTTTGGCAAATAGGTCTTTCAAGGAATTGGTCTGTTTCATCTGTATTATCAAACTTGTGCGCATAGTGTTCTTTTACTATCCTTTTCATGTCCATAGGATCTGCAGTGATTCCCCTCTTTCATCTCTAATATTAGTAATTTATGTCTCTCTTTTTTCTTAATTAGCCTGGCTACAAGGTTATTGACTGTATTGATCTTTTTCAATAAATCAGCTTTGATTTTGTTCATTTTTCTCCATTGATTTCTTGGTTTTGATCTCATTGATTTCTGCTCTAGTTCTTATTATTTCTTCTGCCTACTTTGAATTTAATTTGCTCTTCTTTTTCCAGTTTCTGATGGTGGACACTTAGATGACTGATTTTGAGATCTTTCTTCTTTTCTAATTATGCATTCAATGCTATAAATTTCCCTCTAACAATGCTTACACCACATTCCACATTTTGATAAGCAGTGTTTTGATTTTCATTTAATTCCAAATGTGTTTAAGTTCCTCTTGAGATTTCTTCCTTGACCCACGAGTTATTTAAAACTGTGTTAACCTCCACAGATTTTGGATTTTCCAGTTATCTCTCTGTTATTGATTTCTAGTTCAATTCCATTGCGGTCTAAGAAAAGTCACTGTGTAATTTCTATTCTTTGAAATTTGTTAAGGTGTGTTTTATAGCTCCGAATGTTGTCTATCTTGGTGAATGTTCCATGTGAGCTTGAGAAGAATGTTTCAACGCTGTTGTTGAAAATACCTAATTTTAATTATACAATCACCTCTCCATTTCAACGTAGCTGCAAAAAGCGACAGCAACCTTTACAGCTAAGCATGTATAGAACGCCCAAGTAACGAAGAGTACAAGGTTGTGTCAGCAAAGATGCTGCGATGTGAGCACCTACCTGTGCACTCCCGTGCTGCTTTTAACAACCACACTCCTGAGCACTTGGGGCCTGTGCGCGACGTGGTGACCTCAGCTGTCTCAAGGCAGCATCTCCGTACTGAATACCAGAGCCCATTCTTTCTGGGTCCAGCTCACCTGAGGACCAAGCAAGTCTTCTTTAAAAGAAGTTTTTATGTTTCTGTGGTGCCCCAAATATATTCAGTGAAAAAAGCAAAGTGCAGAACACTGTGTGTAAACAGTGTTTTGAGGGGGGTCTGGGTGGCTCAGTCAGTTGACCACCTTACTCTTGATTTTGGCTCCAGTCATGATCTCACGGTTTAGGAGTTTGAGCCCTGCACCGGGCTCTGCACTGACAGTGTGGAGCCTGCTTGGGATTCTCACTCCCTCTCTCCCTGTCCCTCCACCATTCACACTCTCTCAAAATAAATAAATAAACATTAAAAAAAAAACCCCAATGTTTTGAATAAAGGAGTAAAACCACATACACGTTTTCTTGCATGGGCATAAAAATACCTTTGGAAGGATATATCAAGAAGTGATAATAACGGCTGGCTTTAAGAAGGAGGTTTAGGGGCGCTTGGGTGGCTCAGTCGGTTAAGCGGCCGACTTTGGCTCAGGTCATGATCTTACGGTCCATGAGCTCGAGCCCCGCGTCGGGCTCTGTGCTGATGGCTCAGAGCCTGGAGCCTGTTTCAGATTCTGTGTCTCCCTCTCTCTGACCCTCCCCATTCATGCTTTGTCTCTCTCTGTCTCAAAAATAAATAAACGTTAAAAAAAAAAAAAAGGAGTTTTAGATGGCTAGGGGCCGCGAGAGGGGTGTGGAGGGAGACTTTCACTGTATCCTCTTTTGTATTTTTTGAATTTGGAATTATGTGAATGTAGTATGTACACAAAACTAAATTAATTTCAAATTAAACTACAAGGAGACCACTGCCTACTTACCAGAATGGTACGAACCCAAGTGTGGCAATATCCCCCGTGGGCGTGGCTTTAGTGCAATAAGCACTTCTATTCATTCTAGTGGGGCTCCATTCCTCATATATAGCAGGAATGTGATAGCCTCGACCTAATATCCAAATGCTTAGGTTCTTTGACCTGGCAATTCCACTCCTGGGAACTTATCCTACACACACACTCCACACATGCGAAACGAGAATATAAAAGGTTATTTACTGCAGTATTATCTGTGACAGCAAGATGTCGGCAATAATCCAAATGTCCAAAGTAGACTGGTTAAATAAATTATGGCAACACAGACAACTGAATATTACATGTGCACACAAAATACGTACATGTGTACCTTAGCATATGTATGTATAGGGAAGTCTCTGTACGTTGATTTGTAATCATCCGTAGATCTAGTAAGTACAAAAAGCAAGATGCGGCAGAATTTATAGTATGCTAACTTTTGTGTAAAAAAAGAAAAAAAAAGAGGAGGAAATGATGGCTTTTGAACCATATTTAAAAAATACTGCTGAAAAATTTTAACTAATATCTTTATATTCTTTCACCTAGACATAATTATGATTTTGAGGATCTCAGAAGAAATAGACCTTGAAAGTTTTATATGAGTCAACTTATGTGTACTATATTCATGGATGCAGTATTAAGGCGGCAAGGTAATTAAATAAAACCTCAGGCTGAGCTTGGCAATACTCAACACCAAGTCAATTTTAATAACAACGTATGTTATAGAGTCTTTAAAAGTAACAGTTTTTGTGCCAAATTTCGTAAAGAAAAAATATTCTGTTTTCAGATCAAGAAAATCCAGAAGGATGAAGTGTCCCTCTCTTGTATCTGGGCCCTCGACCCTCTCTCCCACTACCTCACCCAGTGCCCTACTTTCTCTGTCATGCCCTCTCCCTACCTCCTCTCCTTTACTTTCTACCTCATTTTCTCTCTCGGCACTTAGAAATGCTAAAATGTCTTCCATCACCGAAACCTCTTTACTCCTTTGTACCCTGCCATACCAGTACCTTCTTCCTCAAGAGAGGAATCAAAACTCACTCTGCTTTCTCACTTCCTCTTTGTTCCTCGTTTGCTGTCTTCTATTTTCATAATTTTGCTGGAGCTGTTCTTCATGAAGATGATCAGTGACTTCCTATTACCCACGCCTGTGGCTATTTCTTAGCTTAGTTCTTAGCTTATCAGACTGGTCTCCATCTCACTCGATCGCGAACAAGTCTTTGACTCGCTTAGTGTTTGGGCTGATACCCGCTTTCCCCTGGTTCTTTCCAGACACCTCTGACCATTTCCTTCTCTTTTGTAGGTTCCTCCTCTTCTCTCTCGGTCTCCAAGGCTCTGCTTTTGATCATTGCTTTTCTCACTCTCAACTGCTCTCGGATGATCACGTTCCTTCCGTAGTTTCGACTACTCCAGCGTACTGATGACTCCCAAATGGATACCGCCAGCCCAGACCTCTCCCCAGAGCTTGTAACTGCACGTGCTTGTTGTGCCAGTGGCACTGCAAAGGGAACCCATCTGAAACGGACTCCCCTTCATTCCCTTGAGCCCGCTTATCCTCTGGCTTAATGACATCTCTTTACCGAGTTACCCAAGTGTGACATCTAGTTATCCTTGGGTCCTCATGCCTTCCTGACCCCACCGCCTCACCGCCCCCCTCACCCGAAAACCAACTGCCCTACTATTTAGCGTTGGAGTCACATGACGCTGCTACCAAAATATTTCTTAGATTCATCTATATCTCCTAATCTTTACTTCCACATCCTCCTTAAAGCTTTAATCAGTCATATTTTACTTGGATTACTCAAAAATGCCTTAATTGCTCTCCTGGTCTCTAGTCCTGTTCTTTCACTCCGTCCTCGACGTGGCCGCCTACATGCATGATGTATCTCAGGTCCCGACCTGACCTTACCACTCACTGCTCCCATCCCTGAACAGCTTCTCATCCCGTACAGCCGTGGTTCTCAATCCTGGAGGAGTGCTACAGTCAATCACATACGAGGGCTTTTAGAAATGCTGATGCCCAGACTATGCTTCGGCCCAATTAATCAGCATCTCAAGAGGTGGGGCCTGGGATCTGAATTTTCGTGTCCCAGGTGACTCTAGTGGACAGCCAGAGGTGAGACTCAGTAACCCACAGGACAAAGTTCCATATCCTTGATGAGAATCACTGGCCTGGCGGGTGCCTCTCTCCAACCTTCTCCTCTGCCACCCCCCCCCACTGTAGTCTCTCTGTTCTAGTGATTTCAACTTTGCGGTCATTTTCTGCCAGTCTCAACTCCTGCTGTCCCTTCTGCTGGACTACCCTCCTCTCCACTCCCTAGGCTGGCTCATTCCTACATTTTGAAAGACTGGGCTCGGTTATCACCTCCTCTTGGAGGGACACCACCTCCGTGACCTGGCTGGGCAGGTTCCCCTTCTCTGTGCGACCCCAGGATTCTATGCGCCTCCCAATTATTGTATCCTCCACAACCGTATTGTAATGATCTTTTGATGTGTCTCATGAAAGACAGTTTCTTGAGGGCAAGGGTTGTGATTAATTCGTTTTTGTATCCTAGCACCTGACAAAGAACCAACCTTTGGATATTTGAGTGAATCAATTAAAAAGTGAACGTCTACATACAATTTCGGTATCTTAATAAAACTCAACTTTAATAATGACAACTACATACTATTTTGTCGGCTGCCTAAACTAGGGTTATTTTATTTTTTTATGTTTTTTTTAAAAACTGTTTATTTTTGAGAGAGAGAAAGAGAGAGAGTGTGTGCAAGCGGGCGAGGAGAGGGAGACAGAGGATCTGAAGCAGGCTCTGCACCGAGAGCAGAGAACGCAAGCAGGGCTCGAATTCACGAACCGTGAGACCATGACTTGAGCCAAAGTCGGACACTCAACTGGCAGAGCCACCCTGGAGCCCCAGGTTATTTTAAACTCATTTTGACTGAAGTGACAAATACAACAAAATAACAAGACACGTTACTACCGAAGCATGCTCAGTTAGCTTCAGAAATAAACTATCCATAAGGTACAAGCTGCAAGTACCAACATCGTGCATGTACCCATAACTTCCTTAACCTCACGCAGGCGGTCTACCATCACGCCACATGACCGTGGCCCAGCAGGGCTAGTAAGCTGTTGTCAGAGAGCGAACAGAGCTCCGATCTTCCTCCTCGAAGCGATGGATCCCAAAAAGGCCAGGGTTCTGAAAGCCAACACCCACTGAAGCCCCGACTGCCCCATCCTCTGTCACCAGTGGGCCATGGAAGCCACTATGAACAAGGGTGGGGTTTCACCTCAGCCATGTGCACAACGCCTTCAAAACCATAAGTGGCAATTTTAGTTTGGTGGATGTAGAGAGAATACTCCTGGACTAAATCACTCCTGGAAAACTAAAAGGTGATACTACCGGGCTAGACAGTAAAATATGCTGAAGAAAAGTTTATTGATGCAAAACTTCTTACCTGATTCAATTTTGTTAAGTATTTTTCTTGCACATTGTACAAAGGCCTCTTCCACGTTCTCCCCCGTTAGTGCACTTGTTTCCAAGAACATCAGCTCTAAAAGTGACATCAAACAAAACACGAAGCCATGTTTAGAGGACGATCACAATTCAATAACGGACAGCCTGTTCAGAATTCTCTTCGAACGGCAGGCAAAAAAGCAATTTACTACTTACGAACCACATATTTCTGCAAATAAAATCAGTAAATGTAAATACGGCTTTTTAAATGTCAGAAGACATCTACGCTTTCCTGAAAAGCGGGAGACACCTTGTGCTAGCACTTAAGTCTACTGGAGAGACCGTGCGAACTCCAGCGTTTGGTAAGGAAGCAGGCTGCTAGAAAGGGCCCAGCTGTCGACACGAGATGGAGATCCTCCAAATAGTCTTCATGTCACCATGGATACAACCGAAAGGTTTTTCATTTTGGAGGGGACTACACGGCAGCTTGTCATTCTGACGGCGAAGAGGCCTTCTATGAATTAACACTCTTCGTATCCACCAGGGCGCTTACTACCCCAGTGGGGAGGCGGGCTCGCCTTGCTTCTGTATTTCTAAATGGTTTCTTTCCAAACTCACGATGGCTTAGGTTCTTCTCCCATGCTTATTTTCTTAGCACAACGCCAGTCAATCTGTAAGAGTATAATTTGGTAGTCCTAGACTCCAAGGGACAATTGGCGCTAGGATATTTTAGTTCTTGACTGGTTCTAAAAATTATTTAAAATGTCTAAATTCTGATCGTTTTGTGATCTATAAGCAACCATTAATTTTATGTGTCGTTCTCTGGTGTTCTGTATGGAAAATCATAGAGGTTTCAAAGGCATCTAGAACCAAATGACTTTAATTTAATGTAACTAAAATAGAGCCAATAAGCCTAGTATCTCTTCCACTGCTTCCTCTTCTATTTAGATCTAACATTTTACCAACTTAGCTCCAAATTACATTGGGGGGGGGGGAAGGACAGGACACCACCTGATTAAGGTCTTTAAAAATTATTAGTATAAATTTCACTTTAGACCAAAGCCTGAGCTGTTCAAAGACCTTGGACTGAAAGGTCATTACACAGTATTAGCACATTTGCTTTTATCCTCATCGTAACCTGGCGGGCAGAATACAGTGAAAATAGGTTAAGTCTAAATTTACTAAAAACAACAGGAGATCTCACATTTCTTAAGTACGGCTTAATCGTAAAATTTCAGTAGATACGGTAAACCCAAAGCAATGTTGTTACCCCCAGATCCGCCCGTTTGAAAAGCGGTAGTATTAAGTAGAAGGTCACTTGCCATTTTCTTGAGCAAATCTGGAGGCTTCTAAGAAAGTAACTTCACGATCTGCATCCAGGTCCTTCTTGTTCCCACAGAGGATGATCACAATGTTCTGACTCGCTAGCATTCTGGCATCTGTTAACCAATTAGTAAGCGCATTGTAGGTTTCTCGGCTGCATAATATAAGATTGTGAAAATAATACATGTTTTTTATAAAACTAGCAACTCTTTCCAATCATTCACACTACTCACACTGCTTTTAAACACGTCAGGGTAATGTCAACAACCTTTAAGGTTACTCAGGTAACCTGAATGCTCAATTACACACCACGCCATAGGGTTTGTTTTTCTTCCAGAAAAAATGGCGACAGCAAGTCAGATATTTTGCTATTTGTTTTTGCCCAATCGGTGCAAAAGGAAACAGAAGTTCCTTTATTCATTTTGCTAATATTTATCGAGCTCTTAGCTCTAGGCTCAGTTGTGTGCAACGTGGGGAAGCAAGTTCTAACAGGTAGCTGCTATCATGTAGCAGGTCTGTGCGGCATGCTCGTACTTTGTAGGAGTTTATCACATTCTTTATAAAGACTCTGTGCATAAACTCTACCTCCCTTTTCCATGAGAAGCCTGAGGCCCGGAGAGATTAATTAAGTTGCCCAAAGTCACACAAGCAGCCAGTGGCGGAGCCAGGACTTGACTGGGTCCGTCGGGCTCCAGGACCAGCTCCGCCATCTGCCGTCTTCTGTCCTGATACATTCAGGGACACATCTGCCCTGCGGGCAGATTACTTAGCCTGATGACTTTGCAGTTGGCAAGCTGAGCCTTTCACTGCCTGAGCAAGGGCGGCAGGGCCGGGCCAGGAGCTGCCACCTCATTGCCAGTGTGCCTCCTTCCGCACACACAGACTGGTGACACACAGACTGGTGACACCGCACACAGCAGCAAGGTGACACTCTTTGGCCAAGTTCCTACCGGAAAGAGCTGCCAGATGATAGGGTACAGATGACATTTCTAAGGTGGTGCCGGCACACACTGAGATCAGTGCTGTCTGATGGGACTTCTGCAAGGACAAGACTGTTCTATAATCCGTACCGTCCAATTCAGCAGCCACCGGTCCCGTGAGGCTACTGAGCCCTCGAGATGGGGCAAGTGAGACCAAGGAACCAGATTTCGAATTTAATTCGTGATACGTGGGTGACAGTGCACTCAGATCCTTATGATGTGCCAAGAGCCTTAACACCAACCGATTCAACCAGCTGCAAACCTCCCAAGTCTTACGCAATTATCAGCGCTCCCTGTAACGGACCAGGACATTGAAGTCCAGACGCTACGGCACCCTCCCCGAGGACCACCCAGCTAGCCGCCCAGAGCTGCATGCGAACCCGGGCGGTCAGAGCCCAGAGCCTGGGCCCTCACCTTTCGTCGACATCGATGACTTCTAATAATTTACCACACCGAAACGTTCACTTTGGGAACCTTGAGGAATGTGTCAAAGCATCAAGCTAAGAAACATAATGAACCGCTGGGGATGCTTTATCTAAAACCTCACTGCTGCATTTCCTTACGTGGCAAAGGGGCGGCAGCGGCTGGCTCAGACACCTCTAAAGCCCCGGATGAAGGGGCCGAGGGGATTACAGAATCTCAGGCACAAAGCACACACTGCACGCAGGTGCGCTTTGGCAAGACCAGGCTCCGGGGAGCAGGGCTGCCTCTTCCACCGGGGGTGGGGATTGGGGGGGGGGGGTCACGTTACCTGGTGATGTCGTAGACGAGGAGTGCTCCCGCGGCACCTCTGTAATAACTTCTCGTCACAGACCTGAAAGAGTTACACTGCTCTTACTTCCGGCCAATCAAGATCCTCTCCCACTGAACACTGTCACCTATTTTTGCTTTGCAGACCACCACGCAGGGACAGGTGTTGCATTAAAACAGAAATGATGCAGACATCTGAGCGAGCGCACGGGGGGCTCGTCTGTCTGAAATCACGTCACGGAAACGCTGGGGAGGTGGGGGGACGTGCGGCTGAGACAACTCTCCCCCAGCACCCAAGATCGGCTCTGAACTTACAAGGAGGGGCAAAGCGTCTTAGGGAGCCATCAGAACCCCTAGGTGGGCGCTCAGCACCCAGCACTCCTGCCCTGCTTCCTCTGGGGAGTTTCAGGCCTTCTCCATGGCCCTGCGTAGCTGCCCCCCTTTTCCCGGGAAAGGGAAGTCCTCGGGTGGGAAGCCACTGCCCCCACCGCCCCCGTACTCACCTTCTTTTCCCCTCCCCACTCCTAACAAGGAAAGGCCGCTTCGCCTATGCCAACTGAGTGCCTCTGACACATCTTATCCGTTCTCACGGTCCTCAGGATTATTTTCTCTCAGTAACACGCTTTCTCCCCAGTAGTATCAGTCTCTCCTTCTCTGTTAGATTCCACCCCCCATCAGCAACATAAAATGTGCTCCGCTACGTCCCATCTCGAACAGCAAGACGTGCGGCACAGTCCTTTCGGCTACCGTCCCGCTGTTTGTTCCTCTCTGCGCCCCAATTCCTCCAAAGCAGTTGTCCCCAGCAGCTGTTTCCTTCTCTTCACCACTGCTCTGGCGTCCGTGTCCGCTCCTCCGCGTCTCCGAGTCCGGCGGCATTTCTGGGTCCTCATCCCTCCACCCCGCCTCACCCCTCCCTGAACCAGCCGCCCCCCTCTCCTCCCTCACTGGCCGCTTCTCCTCCT
Organism: Lynx rufus; assembly: GCF_022079265.1. Lineage (NCBI taxonomy): Eukaryota > Metazoa > Chordata > Mammalia > Carnivora > Felidae > Lynx > Lynx rufus. The sequence goes on from NW_025814840.1 coordinate 18,738,029, forward strand.
CCAGCTCGGGGTCACACTCTCGCGAGCCAGCCTGCCCTGTTTGTCCCAGAGTTCCTCGGAGCTGGGGCTCAGTCCCGGGTTCTCTCTTCTAGTCACACCTTGACCCGAGAGTAATCTGCGGCTCGGGCTACTTCTGGAAGATCCGGCCGCTGCCCCAACGCCCCCTCGTGACTGCCTAATGAACATGTCACACTTAACATTTACAAGACAGGACGTCTTGGCTCCTACCCGCCACGTCCATTCTGGTTTGGGGGGTGGGGAACGCCACCGCCCCTCTGTTTATCAGCCAGAAAACTCTGCTTTTATCCTCAACCTTCTCCACACTGGACCCACCAGTCAGGTCTTGGCTCACTAACTGACGTCTCCTGTGTTGTCCATGTTCTTCCAGCTTCACCAGGGCCATCCTAACCCAAACCACCGGTCTCCGCCTGGATCCCTGCAGTCACCCACTACCACGCGTGTCCCCACTGCCACTTGTGTCCCCTGGTCCATTTTCCTGAGCAACCAAATTCCTCGTCAACACCTACAAGGCTTCCTGTGCTCAGACGCTGGAAATGGACCTCAAGGGCCAACGGTCGATGATTGAATCAACCGTGTTCACCTACCGACACCTCCGTAAGAACCCCTGAATGACAGGGTTCAGAGAGCTTCTGAGTTCATGATCACAAGGGCAGAGAGGGCAGAGCACCCGGAGAGGGCCTGGGAGCTCAGCACCCAAATGCCACAAACATTGCCCAATGCATCTCTTGGCTGTTCCTGGGTTGTACCCTTTATAATAAACTGGTGACAGTGAATGCAGTCCTTTCCTAAGTTCTGTGAGCTGTTCTAACAAATTACTGAACCTGGGGGATGTGTTGTGGGAACCTGTGAATTTGTATTTTGCTGGGCAGAAGGGAGGATGGCCTGGGCACCTAATTTAGCACTAGTGTATGAAGTGGGAGCAGGTCTGTGGGACCCCTTAGCCTGTGGGGTCGGATGCTAACTCCAGAGAGAGTCAGAATTGGAGTTGAATTGTTGGACACTGAGTTGGTATCGGAAAACTGGAGAACAGGTGTGGAAAACCCCCCGTTTGGTGTCAGAAAATACACATCACAGAACAGTGCCTATCTTTAGGGCAAAAAGAAAACTGGGGAACTTATCAAAAACAAACAAGATGACTCATGATTAGTTTGATACTTTGAAAAGAGCAGCTATTTTTAAATGTATTTTTCGGCTCTTAAACTCCAAAGGCACACAGATAGCTTGAGGCTTTTCCTTTCTACCCGTAGACTGTGCTCTGCACGGCATATGCTTGGAGACCTGGCGACAGGTGCAGCGTGAGAAGGGCCGCATTGTGAGTGCTTCCTGGGGCCGCCTCTCGGACTGGAGGGAGGCCTCTTTTCCACATACGTGGGGGCAACTCTTTTCTATTTTAGTTTCCAGAAACTAGCAGACATCTAGTTTCCAGAGAAAGGGGTATGTAAGAGTTTTTTTCCTCAAGATAAACTAAATTATATCGGCTGCATCATTCACTTTAAAACACGGTATTTTGACATGTGGTGTCTAACAAATTATTCAAGTATACAGATTTAAGCATTTAAGAGTACTTTTTTGAGGCAGTTAGTGTTTCTCAAAAGTCATTTAAAGCAGAGTAATACAGGTACATAGTTTGAAAAGGAAATAGCGCTGACAGTCTCAACATGAAACTCCGCTGTCTCCCGCCTCACTCTTCCTGGGAGCCCCACTCCCAAGGCGAGTTCCTTCCCTTGCACTTGACTTTTTTCCTAAATGAAGTCACTAACAGAATACATGTTGAACACCTACGTGCTATATTCTCCCCAGGGCTTTGGAGAAGCAACAAAGAAACGCACAAACGTCCCTACTCTCATGGATCTTCGTTTCCTTTCTCCGGCATTTGCTTCCATCTTTCTGTAAAATGCTTATGAAACTATTCGACTTGCGAGTTTCAGGGCTTACTGCTTTCCTGCTTTGATAAGAATCTAGCACACTCATAACCTCCCACCCCCCTCCCTCCGTCTCCTCTTCCTGCCGGGGAGCACCCTTGCCTGCCACCGACCGGCCTGCGGTGCCTCCTTGTTCTTCTCCCCAGCTGGGTGGATGGACTTCACCGTCCTCGTTCAGGGTTTACTTCTTTGTGTTGATGAAGCATACCCTCCCGAAGTTTCTAAGAAAGAGTGTGTGAAAGACAACCTTTGTTTCCCCTACTCTTGAATATCTGAAGGTCTTCTGACTTTATTATCTATCACACTTGATTGATAGTTTGGCTAAGTTTCGAAGGTCGGAATGGGATTTTCCATGCTGGGTTGGCAAGGTGAGGCTTCAGTATCTTGTGGCTTCTGCATGCTGCTGTTGAATGGTGAAATGCAATTCCCATTTCTGCTCCTTTAATGTGACTGTGTTTTTCTTCTGGGGATCTTTTTGTATCTCCACTGCCTCTTTGTCCTCTGAAATTTCACGCGACATGAACGCTAGCTGGGATTTTTTGCCCCATTCATTTGCATTTGGTCTAAGGCGGGCCCGCTACATCTGGAATCTCATTTCTTCAGTAGAAAAATCACAGAGATTGGGCTATTTCATTGGAGACGCCAACATGTTAATATATTTAGGCCTTTCCTTTGGGGCTACTCATTCTCCTGCAGAGAAAAATTGTTTCTCCTGAATACGCGCCTGGCGGCCAGCAGCCAGGGAAGAGGTGGGAGAAGAGGGCGAGGGTTCGCAGACTTTCACCGATTTCCTTCTTTTCAGTCCTTCCCTCGTCCCCGTCCTCTGCTGCGCCTTATGACTTCGCGTCTAGACCCTGCTTTAACTCAGAGACTGAACTTCTCATCGTGTGTGTGTGTGTGTGTGTGTGTGTGCACACATACAGAAACACTTTAAACCTCCCTCCTGTAGAACCTGAAGCTCCCAAATCCTGACCTTTCTTGGGACTCAGCAGGAGGACGTGGCCTCCAGCTCCCTGGCCTCCCCCATTATGGGCACTTAGATGTAGCTTTTAGTCAGTCACCATCCACTAATCACGTACCCTCCCTTTCTGGGTGTTTGCGAGTTAATGCCATTTCTGTTATTTTATAGTCATTCCGGTGAGGGTTCGGGGCTGAGAAAACACAAGTCTGCGTGTTTGATCAGTGGTTCCAGAAGAATGATCGTGATTAAAAATGGTTTCAATATTTCTGAAGCAAACAATTACTGAACATTTAAAATATAATATACTCCTGCCTTTAATGAAATGAAATGCTTATAGTGAGAGTGAGTTTTACTTAACTGAATTTTAAGACCGTGAATATCCGTTCTGTTTTGACTTTGTGTATCTGTTCAAAAAACACACCTAAAATATCAATCCACTTTCTTGCTTTAGTAGTTACAGACTATTAAACATGTAACCTCCTATGCAGTGATCTGGGGTCGTAATTTCAAACATCAGTTATGACTATAGTGTAATAAAAATGTGCAGGAGAGAATATTTGGTGGAACGTATACCAGCCGTCAGAACGTGCTCTAGTTAATGTAAAACAAAAGAAAACCGCAAAAGAGGTTTTTAAAAATTCTCCTTTAAAAGTGAAAGAGAAGAAATTGTTGTGCTATTACTTTGCCTTAATTTTAATCTCAAAGTATACTGCAGAATACACAATGTCACATCCTCCAAATGTACTCGCTAGTCCCAAAGAATAACTCAGCCTCTACATTAGGATGTGTTCGCTCAAAAAAGATTCTAACGTGTTCTTTAGCAAGTCAATGCCACCTGGAGAAAACAGTCCTTTAAGACAAGAAGCTGCTCTTTAAGCTTCCAGAGGTGAAGGTTCTGAAATCTGTGTAGGGGAGAAGACAACTACACATATTAAAAGACTGTAATTGGTTATTTCAAATCCAATTTTCAAATATTTTTATTAAGTTAGAGAGAAAGCTACCTGAATCGTTCTTGGCCTGCTGTATCCCATATCTGTAACTTTACATATTTACCACCAACATTTATTATCTTTGAACCAAACTCCACTCCTATTGTATGATTTGAGTCATCTTTGACTGAAAAAGAAAAAGAACAAGATATTTAATTTTAGAACATTAAGGAAACAGGCTTACAGATTTAAACAAGTGAAATCAAGGGTTAAAGTCAATGGAAATGTAATTTACTGTAGCCTTTCATTTTTCCAACAGTCAGTTGATACGAAGCACTCACTGTTTTAAACAGAACACACACACACTTCCTCTTCTGAAGGAGGCGATAAGACTCTTTTGCAAGACCCCCAAAATAAACCATACATTTTAAAGTCTAGGCTTGGAAATGGCTACACCACATGAGAACCACATCTACCCGTCCACGGGGAGGGTACTCACAAATGGTGACTGCATAAAATACCCGGGTGCCCCCCGAAAGGGCTTACGGCCCACTGCACCTCAGTCAGTAATGAAGAGGTGAGAATTCCCACTATTTGAATGGATAAATATTCCAAAGAAATCAAAGGGGAGGAAAAACACTGTAGCCCCAAAAGAAACTTGATGGACACCAGAGATGAAGGGAAAAAGAGGAAAAGATAAAACAAAAACAACAACAAAAACAACCCCCAAACCCAATGCCTCTATGCGTATTATCGTGGATTTTAGTACTGTGTGGCAATAACGTGGAGTGAACTTGTGGGAGAAGTCAATACTCTCTGTGCCAGGAGGCGGGCAAGATAAGCAGCTTGCTAAGCCCACCCTGAGTAAGCGGTCTGTGAAGGAACACCGCTGTGGTGATGAACACCGAGGATGGCTCCACGGCCCATGACTGGCTTCCACTTTACAGCCGTAGGGCCAAAGTCAGGGATGCCACGTGACGGGGTGCTGAGTTTCCTGGTGTGTGTGTGTGTGTGTGTGTGCGCGCGTGCATGCGTGTGGGTGCACAAAACAGGTTCATACTGACCACACAAGCCTGCCCCAGACAGTGTGGAGCTAGTGTGGACGTTCTAGAATTCAAGCCACCGAGAAACCTTGGAGTAAAAGGCTCAAAGGGTGATGGCTAAGGTCGGAGGGCATCCTGATTACAACATGGCCACGAGAGGAATAAACTGAAACCTTTCCCGTGATGCTCTAGACCACGCGGACTAACACCACACATGTACCGGTCTCTGTGGCGAGGCCTTAAGGGAGGATGATCAAGGGAGAGCTCGCCACAGAGAGAGGACACAAGGATTAATAAGCAGGTGGCCACTGGGGGCCCCAATGTCCTGGGGGCCTTCTCTTCTGAGATGCTACAATGCAGTCTTGGCAACCTGTGAGGGGGCCTGGGCCCCCGGGGGGGAATATGTGTTCCACTCGGTAAGGACTGGCTCTGTGACTAATCCATGCTGGGCCCGTGTCACTGGACAGAGGTTCCAACAAGTCCTTGGAGATTGAAAATGGAAATAGCAGAATACGCTTCTACAGTTTTACTCCTCAAAGCTCTTTGCCTGGATACCCTCTGCCGTCTCTTTGCCCATTTTACCCACCCCCACTTCAGCAAGGGCAGTTAATTCTGCTTCCGTGCCTTTACCCACCTGCCGCGAAACAGGTCATTCCCCACCATTCTTTCCATGGCTCTAAGAGCGCTGTTTATTTTCAGGGTCTCTAGGTCTAACAAGTCTCTTACAATACGTCGGAGTAAAAAATCCAACCTCCCTTACCAAAAGAGCGCCAAGTCAATGGCAAAAAGATGGGTCTGTGGTCAAAAGGTCCGGGCTTGAGTCTAATCAACTACCCTCCCAAGGTGGTGGGATGACCGTCCCAAGAGCACACACCCACTTCTCTAAACCTGCGCCTTTTACCTGCGGAACGGAACTGAGGACAACAGCTGCCTTCACTGTAGTACAAGGCTGCCGAGGACCCCACATGACTGGCTTATCTACAATGTGCCGCTAGGGCTTTTTGGGCGCTGGCTCCCTGTCAGGGAATGACATTCTTCCTTTGCCTTCCGCTTCACCATGTTGTAGCTCAGTGTCTGGAATGTATCTGAGTATGTGGGAAAATGGATGGTATGACAATATGCCGAATGATGAGCCATCATCAAACTGAAATAACTTGACGAAAACCACAGGCATGTTGCTGAAAGCTTAATACGACATAAACTTTTAACGTTATTTTAACACATTTTAAACTATAACTCTTTGCTGAAATAATATTCACAAGTTTTACTACAAACAAATCTGAGCAAGGGAGCACTCTCAGAAAAAACATGCACGAAACACTGACCATTTGATGTCACTTACATTTTTTTTCTATAAACTGATGAAGCAAGCAAGACTTGCCAGTTCCTGCATTTCCAATAACCAAGAACTTAAACAAAAAATCTGAAAAACAAAAAGAGACTATGAAAAAAACCTTTAAAACGTGCTATGTTTATTCTTAGACTATGATTAAAAAAAAGAAAAGTTAGTAAGACCTGACTTGCTAACAGAAAAGAGAGGTAACTACCCTGTGAAAACAACAATACACGTGTCAACTTACCTTTTCACCTCTTGGATATTTGGCTTACATGCCAATTCAGTGGTTTCCCAAACTGTGCTCCTGGGACAACTTCCTTTCATGTTGGAAGTCTGGCGACTGTTCTTGTAATGTATAAAATTTGTCCCTTTGCGAGTCACTATTCTAAGAAATACGCATAAGCAGTGACAAGAAAAAATAGCCTAGAAATTTCAAGTGTTTCTGTACAAACGGAAAACCCTGGGAAACTTCTAGGCTTTGAGAAGTTCACTCCTTTCCTTTTAAAAATAGGTATGCTTTCCAGGGGTGCCTGGGTGGCTCAGTCGGTTGGGCGTCCGACTTCGGCTCAGGTCGTGATCTCGCACTCTGTGGGTTCGAGCCCCGTGTCGGGCTTTGCGCTGACAGCTCGGAGCGTGGAGCCTGCTTCGGATTCTGTCTCCTCCTCTCTCTGTCCCTCCCCCACTCGCACTCTGTCCCTCTCTCAAAAATAAAATAAAAACATTAAAAAAAGTTTTTAAAAAGATAAAAAAATAGGTACGCTTCCCCCCGCCCTTGCAGATTTTTGTGGTCTTGCTTCTGTAACTTGTGGGAAGGACAGCTTGAGCCAAGTTTGAGTCAGTATTCCAAGGGTGAAATTTGTCTCATTCAGCGTAGAAAGAATTTCTCATTTCTTCTTTACAGAGTAATATGTTTAATTTGGGATATTATTTTACACGAAATGGAAATGAAGACTCTCCAGTGCAATTTGTTATTTAATCAGCATGATGTAGCATCGGTAGCCCCACGATGCCTTAATAATCCATTTTGCTTTTGCTGTTAGCAAAGAACTTGAGTTATGCGGAGCCCAGGTGCTGCAGAGGACCCTCCCACCCCGACCCCTCCCACTTTGATCAGAACCCATCGACCGCTAGCCCCCATGCTGCTGGACTCATTGCGTGGCCCTGATGAGTCTGTACTGTGGGTTCCCTGGTTTGCACCTCTGAAAGTGTTGCCTCCATACATCTTTTGAAAACCCAGACGAAGCGCTCCGAGCCCTGGCTCCCTCTTTCCCCCAAGGAAGCTCAAACAGCCCATTTCTTTGCTGAAGCTTAGCCTAGCCCTGTTTCTTAAGACCTATATTCATCATCACTCCCAGATTAAGCCGATTCAACCTCTCACGATTTCCACAAGGTTACAGGCAATGAGCTTAGTGGATAGTGCTATCAGGATTGTCGGCGCTTAAAAATAACAAGTTTTATGCTTCTCGTTGTGTGTTTTGAAAGCATGCACATTCAGGTTCATCGCAGCATTATTCAGAGTAGTCAAAAAGAAGCATTATTTATAAATAAATGGATAAACAAAATACGGTGTATACAAACAGCGGAATATTACTCAGGCTTGAAAGTGAGGAAATTCTGACATGTCACAACACGGATGGACCTCAAAGACATTATGCTAAGGGAAACAATCCAGTCACGACAGGGGAAATACTGTATGATTCCATTTCTATAATGTACCTAGAGTAATCAGACTCCGAGACAGAAAGTAGAAGCGTGGCTGCCAGTGGCTGGGGAAGAGGGGAAACGAGGAGGTGTTGTTTAATGGAAACGAGCATCAGTTTGGAAAGATGAAAAAGTTCTGGAGACAGACTGTGGTAACGGTTGTACTCCAATGTGAATGTGCTAAATGCAAATGAACTGCAGACTTAAAAATGGGGGGAATGGCAAATCTTAACGTAATTCTACCACACACACACACACACACACACACACACTAAAACATCCCAAATCTAATCATTTTCATCAAACAGGTTCTATAACCTAAGACGTCGAAGGGAAGATGGTTAGGATTGCCAGGTTAAAATGAAAACACTGGAATCTTTCAATCTTTTTCAATATCTTCTTCTACTTAAGATATAAAGCCCAATCGGGGCGCCTGGGTGGCGCAGTCGGTTAAGCGTCCGACTTCAGCCAGGTCACGATCTCGCGGTCCGTGAGTTCGAGCCCCGCGTCGGGCTCTGGGCTGATGGCTCAGAGCCTGGAGCCTGTTTCCGATTCTGTGTCTCCCTCTCTCTCTGCCCCTCCCCCGTTCATGCTCTGTCTCTCTCTGTCCCAAAAATAAATAAACGTTGAAAAAAAAAATTAAAAAAAAAAAAAAAAGATATAAAGCCCAATCATTGTGCAGTTGACCTTTGAACAACTGAGTGCGTCCACTTACGTGTGGATCTTTTTAACAGTACGGTACTGTAAACGTATTTTCTCTTCCTTGTGATATTCTTAGTAGCATTTTCTTTTCTCTAGCTTGCCTAATCATAAGAATGTGATATATAACACGTACAGTATAGAAAATACGTGTCAACTGGTATTTTATGTTATCAGTAAGGCTCCCCGTCAATAGGAGGACATTAGTAGTTAAGTTTTTGAGTGGTCAAATTTATATGAAGGTTTTCAACTGTCCGGAGGGTTGGCACCCTTTGCCCCTGTGTTGTTCGAGAGTCAACCCTATAAGTTAGAAACAGAAAAGGGTGAGGGCTAAATAAAGATGCTGCCAATATGCAGACAACAGTAAGTACTGAAAAAGAAAAGAATCTGTATACGCAAATTGAAATGTTTATGTGTTATGTCTACACGGAAAAATGAGGATCACAAATCTACGTGCTCCTGGAACAAAAACTCGGACAGCTAAACACAGACTTTGGCTTGACTCTTGTTCCACTGTTTTCTTCTCCTTTGGAAATTTTGCTAAATGTACTTTACTATGGTAACTGCTACCCGGATTGTCCCATAGCCCCAAAAGGCAAAAGGGTAACATATCCACTGAGCTGCACCTTGCTGGACAAAAGATATGTAGTTTCCAGATGTAAAAGCTCCTCCAAAAACTCTTTATACTCTGTCTTGTAGCTCAAACAGGTTAAATATTCATGCTTTAGTGGAAAACCCTTTTGCTGGAAAACCCTTTTGTGTCACCATCTAGAAATGCTGGATAAAATAGATCACATTCCCGCTCCCCCCCACCCCCCCAAAAAATGCACAGCGGAGTTTTCAGGAAAGAAAGGAAAATTCTAGACGCTTGGAACAGAGAAGAAACAGAAAAAAAGCAGTAGGGGCCCAGATACGGGACTGTCAGGGAGAGTAAATCCACACTTAAACACCTCATTACCATAGTGAAACTATAGACAAACACTATAAAGGCGATCAGAAAGAATGGAAAAACTCCCTATAAAGAAACTAAGTTTCTTACCCCAAACAGGAGAAGGCAATGAGATAATACCTTCCCAGTATTGAAGGAAGGAGCACAAAACCAAAAACTGTCTAATGTAGAATTCAATGCATGCACTATTATACTCAATGCCACGGTAGACTTTTGCTTCCAAGAGATAGAATAGGAGACTTTTCCCTATTCCTCCTGCTCAGTATAACTTAAAAGCCTGGAGCCTGCTTCACATTCTGTGTCTCCCCCTCTCTCTGCTCCTTCCCTGTTCACGCTCTGCCTCTCTCTCTCAAAAATAAACATTAAATAAAAAACATAAACAAAAGTCAGCTCTCTCTGGCCATAGGACTAGGCAAGGGCAACCTAGCAAGAGAGAAAACTTTTACACATTAACTGCTCTTTAAACAAATGAAAAACAGAAATCTTCAGCAAAGAGAAGGTCTTATCAAAGAAATAAAACATAAGGAAGAACCATCAGATAGAAATTTTAGAATTGAAAAATACAGTAACTGAAATACATAGTTCAGCAGATGGGCTCAACAGCAAAATGGAAAGGGGCAGGGAAACAATTGGTGAACTGGACGACAAAACGATAGAAAATATCCAATTCTGAACAACAAAGAGAAAATAGACTGAAAGTATATAAGTAGAGCCTCACAGACCTTTGAGACTCTAAAAAAAAAGCTCTAATATTTGTGTCACTGGAGTCAGAAAAGGAGAGGAAAAAGACAACAAGGTTGCAGAGATGCTCAACGAATCAATGGCTGAAAACTTTCTCAATCGGGCAAGGGACATAAGCCCAGATTTGAAAAGCTGAGTAAATCACAGAGAAGATGAATCCAGATAAATCCATGCCAATGTACATCATAACTAAACTTCTGAAAGCTAAAGACAAAGAAAAAAAATCTTGAAAGCAGCCAGAGAAAAATGACAGGCCAGAGAAAATCACAGCTTACCTAACAGGGAAAAAAGTCATCCAAATGACAGCAGAGTTTTCATCAAAAACCAGAGAGGCCAGAAAGAAGTGGCACAATATTTTTCAAGGGCTGGAACAGAAGAACTCTCTAGCCAGAATCTTATATATGGTGAAAGTGACCTTCTGGAATGAAGGGGGGAATCGAGACGTTCTTGGGGAGGGGGGCAGGAACACTACAGAATTTGTCAGCAACAGACCTATCCTCAAAGGAAGGAGGACCATGGGACACAAAACCATGGATAACTACAATAGGCTTTTTCTTCTTGTCCTGTTGAGTTTTCTAAATTATGTCTGGCTATTTAAGCAACAATGATTAACACTGTCCAATGTGATTCTAAATATGAGTGCAGGAAACATTTCAGACAATTTTGTTAAAGGTGGGTTACTGTAAAGGGATGTCAAAGAAGATAAGGTTTTTATATTTCCCTCAAATGCATACAGTGGTGACACCAGTAGACTGAGATGTATATACGATGTAATACTTAGAGCGACCGCTAAACAAGCTATACAAAGAGAGATGCTCAAAAATAGTATACATAAATAAAAAAGAATTCTTAAAAATGTTCACATAAACCACAGGAACACTGGAAAGAGAAATGAAAAACAGAATAAAAAATGGCAAAAATAAGTCCTAATATATCAGTAATTACAATAATTGGGTAATGTATACATGTAGCAATTAAGAGACAAAAATTGGCAGATTAGATTAAAAATATGCCATAACTATTGGCTGTCTACAAGAAATTCACTTTGATTATAATGACCCAGGGAGGCTGAAGGTGAAAGGACAGAAAAAGCCGTATCATGCAAACATTAATCAAAGGAAAGCAATATTATTATCAGGTAAAACAGACTTCATAGCAAAGAAACTGCCTACGACCAAAAGGGTTATTACATAACGATAAAAGGATAAATCGACCAGTAAGACGCAGGAATCCACACCTTCAACTAATACAATGCTATGTCATTTATATCTCAAAAAAAAAAAAAAAAAAAAAGACTAGGAATCCTAAATGTGTATATCACAGAGCTAAAAAGCTTATCAAGCAAAAACTGAGAGAACTTAAAGGAAAAACAGAGAAACCCACAATTATGGTTGGAGACTTCAACACCACTGAGAGTTCTTCACAACCAAGAGAACGAGACCGAAAATCAGCAAGCATAAAGAACAAAAACACAGTAAACCAACCGGACCCAGCTGGCATTTATAGAATATGCCACCCAACAGGAGCACACACATTCTTTTCAGGGACCCATCAAGTTAGACTATATCCTGGGCCGTAAAACAAACCTCAACACATTTAAATGAACTGAAATCATATACAATGTGTTCTACAACCACAATGTAATCAAACTACAAATCAATAAGATGAAGACGGAAGGAATATTTCCAAATACTTGGATACTTATAAATAATCCACTTCTTTAAAAAAATTTTAACATTTATTTAATTTTTATTTGAGAGAAAGAGAGAATTCGAGCGGGGAAGAGGGACAGAGAAAGAGAAAACAAAGAGAGACAGAGAGAGAATCTTAAGCAGGCTCCATGCTGAGCACAGAGCCTGATGTGGAGCTCAATCCCCACAACTCCGGGATCATGACCGGAGCCAAAATCAAGAGTTGGACGCTCAACCCACCGAGCTACCCAGGTGCTCCTAAATAATTCACTTCTAAATAATCTATGATTTAAAGCAGTCTCGCGGGAAATCGAAAAAGTATATTGGGCCGAATGGAAAAAAAAACACATCCTATCAAACTTTGTGGGATACAGCAAAAGCAGTGCCGAGAGGTGAACTTGGAGCGCTAAATGCATACATTAGGAAAAAAAGAAAGTCACAAGCAATTATCTACGTTCCCTAACTCAAGAACCTAGAAAAAGAAGAGCAAAATCAAGCAGGAGGAAGGAAATAATAAAGAGCAGAAATCAATGAAACTGAAAATAGGAGAACAAAAGAGAAAACCCATGAACAAAAGCTGGCTCCTTGAAAAGATCAATAAAATTGATAAGCTTCTGGCAAAACCGTAATGAGTTCAAGGAATTGAGGTCTGACCAAGGAAAAAGGCAAGACTGTGAGGTGGCACAATAAACTTTTTTGGGCACACTTGGACAGGCTGCATCGGAGGGGATATCCCTCTCAGCAGGAGAACGTCCAGACAAGATGCCCAGAAGGGGAATAGGGCAAGGGGACTTTTGGGGGAGAAGGGATTTGAGAGGGGATTTATGTGTCTAGATGATGTCGCCAGCAGTCTGGTGGGGCAGCTAGCAGCTTGAGATCCTTCATAGCCCTTGAGTTTGTCAAAGGTTAGCAGATGGTGCATGTAATTTCACAGGGTATGCAAAGCAGGAAGTCTCTAAATGGCTAAAAATATGCTTATTTGGGCTGAATTTTAAGCAACTGAGTGTGTAAGAATTTGAGGTTAGTGCTGGTAGACTCTCAACTGATGTCCCAGCTTGCCAGGAGAAAGAAAACAACAGAGGGACCAATATACAGGGCCATCTTTAATCCATTTCTATAACAAGGAAAAAAAGACACAAATAGTCAATCTCAGGGATGATACAGGGCATGTCACCAGAGACCCTGCAGACATCAAAAAGATAACAAAGGAATAACACGAACAACTCTATACACATTAATTCGACAGCTTAGATGAGATGGACCAATTCCTTGAGAACACAAAGTACCACAACTCACCCAACATAAAATAGACAATTTGAATAGCTCTCCAGTGACTAACGAAATTGAATCTGTGATTTTAAAACTCACAAAAAAGGAATATTCAGGCTGAGATGCTTTCACTAGAGAATTCTACCAAATATTTAAAAAAGAACACAATTCCATATAACCTCTTTGAGAAAATAGAAGAGGGAACCCTTCCCAAGTCATTTTATGAAGCTGATATTTATTATTACCTAATTTATTATACATTTTTATTTAAATATTTTAATGTTATATATTTAATGTTATATATTAAATATGTTGTTTTATATACATATTTTAAGCTTAAAAATATATTAAGTATGTATTATTAAATACATAATTGCATATTATAAAAATATTAAAAATTTTTATTTACATATATTACAGTGACACCAAAACCGGAAGAAGGCAGTATTAAAACAAAACATACTACAGAACAATATCTCTCACGAATCCTTAACAAAATACTAGGAAACTGAATTCGGTAATGTTTACATTTACAAATTTAAATAAAATTATATACTATGACCAAGTAGGCTTTATTTCAGGGATAAAAGGATGGTTCAATATTTGAAAATCAATGTCGCTACTCTATTTAGGCTAAAAAGAAGTCAGCCAGCCGATCATACCAACTGGTGCAGAAAAAGCATTTCACAAGAGTCAACGCTCACTTGGGATAAAACCCTCAAAAAAATAAATATGGAACTTCCTCAAATTGATCAAGAACATTTCAAAAATTGTACAGCTAACCTTATACTCAATGATGAAAGATTACTCCCCCCCCCCCCCCCGAGATGAGGAACACAGTAAGGATATCTGCTCCCGCCACTATTATTCAGTATCATACAGGAAGTTCCAGCCAGGACAATAAGACATGAAAGGGAAATGAAGCCACACAGATCAAGAAGAAATAAAACTGTTCCTATTGGCAGATGATATGGCGGTATACATAGAAAACCCAAGGACTCTCAAACAAAACAACCTCCTACAATCAATAAGCGAATTCATCAAGGTGAAGATTAGAGAATATAAAAATCAACTGTATTTCTAATACTAACAGCACACACGTGGGCATCAAAATTAAAAATATAATGCCACTCACAATCACTCAAAAAATATACTTAGGTCTCAATATAAGAAAACATGTAAAGGACTTCTATACTGACAAGTATACAATGATAATGGAAAAAAACCCAAAATAAATCTAAATAAAGGGAGAGATATACCATGTTCATGGATTAGAAGACTGGACACAGTAAAGATGTCAATTCTCCCTAAATTGATACATATGTTTAATAGTTTCTACTAGAAATCTAGCAAGACTTTTTGGTACATACAGACAAGCTTATTCTAGAATTTATATGGAAAGACAAAGGAACTAGAATAGATGAAACACCTTTGAAAAAGAAGAATAAAGTGGAAGGAACCACTGTACCTGATTTGAAAATTTATGATGTAGCTACAGTAATCATGACTGAATGGTATTGACATGAGGAGACACATATCAATGGAACAGAATCTAGAACCCAGAAATAGACGTACACGAAGTCATCCAACTGATGTTAAAACTGCAAAAGTAATTCAGTGCCAGAAAGTTAGCCTTTTCAACACATAGTGCTGTGGCAACTGGGCATCTATAAGGGGAAAAAATGACACTTGACTTAAGTCTCATGCCTTATGCAAAATTAATTCAAAACAGATCACAGACCTAAAGGTAAAACATCATACTATAAAACTTTTAGGAAAAATTAGGAGAAAATTCTTCATGATCTATGGAAAAAGCAAAGAGTTTTTAGACTTGACTCGGAAAAACAACAACAACAACAACAACAACAAAAACCAAAACAAGCCAGAAAAGGAAAAACTGATCAAATGGTCTTCCTCAAGACTGAAAACTTTTGCTTTGTAGAAAGTTTTGTTGGGAGAATGAAAAGATAAGCTACAGGATGGAAGGAAGATTGCAAAACATATATCCAACAAAGGACTAGCATCTAGGTTATATGCGTTAAACAAACAAACAAACAACTCTCAAAACTCCACAATAAAAACTCAAATAATCCAATTAGAAAATGCACATAATACGAAGAGATATTTCACTGAAAAGATAGAGAAATGGCAAATAAGCATGTGAAAATATGTCTCTCATCATTAACCATTCATCAGGGAAATGCAAATTAAAACCAGTAGTGAGGTATTGTTACACACCTATCAGAACGGCTAAAATAAAAAATAGTGATAGCACCAAATGCTGGCAAGAATGCTCGGAACCCAGATCACTCACACACTGCTGGTGGAAATGTAAAACGGTGTAGCTGCTTTGGAAAATAGCAGTTTTTAAAAAACTACACGCGCAACTACCGTATCACTCAGCAATTGCATTCCCAGGCATCTATCCCAGAAAAATTAAGGTTTATGTTCACACAAAACCCTGCACATGAATGTTTGTAGCAGTTTTATTTGTAATAGCCCCAAGCTGGAAACAAGCTGATGCTCTTCAACAGGTGAACAAACTCTAGTACATTCATACCAGGGAATCCTACTGGGCAGTAAAAAGGAATGAACCGTTGGCATATGCAGGCACCTGGAGGAATCGCCAGAGAAATACACTGAATGAAAAAGTCAATCCCAAGACATTACGCAATGCATGCATGATTCCATTTATATAGCATCGTTGAAGTGACAAGATTATAGAAATAAAGAACAGATTAGTAGTTGCCAGGGTCTCCAGAGGGGGTGGGGGCAGGAAGGAAGAGTGTGTGCCTATAAAGGGCAATAGATCTTTGTGCTGATAGGAATGTTTTGTACCTGCAGCTGTGGCCACATCAATATCCTGGTTGTGGTGTCTTACAAGTTTTTCGAGATGTTACCACCAGGGAAAAACACAAAGGGGACATGAGATCTCTGTAATTTTGCTTAAAACTGCATATGAATCTATAATTATCTCAAGATAAAAAGCTTTATAAAAAATAAAACAATAGGGACGCCTGAGTGGCTCAGTTGGTTAAGCATCTGACTCTTGATTTTGGCTTGGGTCACGATCCTGGGTTTGGGGGGATTGAGCCCCATGTCAGGCTGTGTGCTGACTGCATGGGGCCTGCTTGGGATTCTCTCTCTCCCTCTCTCTCTGCCCCTCCCCTGTGCTTGCATGTGCTCCCTCTCTGTCTCCTTCTCTCAAAATAAATAGAAATTAAAAATTAAAAAAAAAAAGAATAGGTAACATATCAAATAATGATTCTATAAGTTTACTATGCACAGTCCTAAACTGGAAGAGTTACCAACGGATGTGCTTCAAGAAGGAAATGGTACCCAGGAGGAAGGAGGGCAGCTACAAAGCCAAGCGGTCCAGTCAGTATGTTATTTTCTGCCTGGAGATAGAGGTGTTTGGCTAACACAGATAAAACCAAGCACCACAATGGGTAATGAGTTATTCTTTGTAGGTGAGAAGACTCCAACTCCGTGAGGAGTTTCAGTTAATGCCCCTCCTGTTTACAAGGGGATCTGGATTTCACACACCTCCTTGTAACTGAGCACCAGGAGACGGGAGCCCCGTGTGCTCATGTTCAACCCCGGGGTCAGGAGTACAGCCTGATGTTCTCTCTTCAGAGAGGTAGTATTTGAGGTCTGATGGCCTCATGCCCCCATGTCCATGGCAGGGTAGAATTTGAATTGATTTTACTGACTTATTTTGTTTTTATCACCGTGGGGTTTTACTTTCTTTTTCTCTTTGAAACTGAAGGACATACACATCAAATATAAAGTACATATACGTTTTATATGTCAAGCGGACGGTGCTTAACGGCTACAAAAGGCTTTAATTAGGAGCAGGTAACTAACCATATTACAGAGTAATTAAGGAAGGAAAAATGCCCAGGTGGGTTGTATAAGATAACCTAAAGAGAACTTGTGAAATAATTAGGTTTACTTCAAGCAGACCTGATGTAGTTTTATTATAACGGTTGCTAACTTGGGGGCTCAAAATCACAAAGAAGTTTTCTGCATCGAATCTATGATAATTACATTCACCTGATGAGGGTTTCCTTGGCATGAATTAAGCCTAGAAGTGGGAGAAAGACCATATCCCAAAGTAGAAAATCTAAAATGAATATATGCTACCAATGTACTTTTAATTTTTCACAAGAAATTTAAATGTGATAATAGGAAAGGTATCACATAAATAAAAATCAGTTCCTGTTTAAAAGTCAGCAATTCAGGAACACGGACAAAGTACAGATCAGGAACAAATGGCCTCCATGCCAAGTGAAATAGCTAACAGAGAGCCAAAGGATTAACTCTATGGGAGAAAGCTCACTCACTGGGGACTTGCTGACTTGTCTTTACATTCCTTTCAAGAACCTCGAACTTCTCAGACCAGAGCAGGTTAGAAGCGTATATACTAAGTAGGACTGTGAACTTCAGGACACAGCAAGGCTCACAGCAAAGGCAACCACGGACCAGGAAATGAGCCAGGAAGTGCCTCTAAGAGCACAGCACACTTATTCAGCAATTGATTGCCAACGATGACCTTGAATCTTCCAGAAAATTAAGTCATAGTGAGCAGACAAGATGGCCTTTGCCTTCCTAGTTTCTCCCATGAGCAATGGTTTGGCATTTAAGATTTCCAAAGGTCAGAAAGGAGGCAAGGGCTGGTGGCCCGGGCCACAGGACTGGTTCCACGTTGCACTTCCCGGCAGAAGAAATGTGGCGTGCTGGGACAGTGGGGCCAGCTGAGAGGATTCTTTGGTTTCTGGCTTCGGCAACCAGCGGGTGTGGGACACCAACACCTGTGATAAGAGATACTGAAGGTTTGGAAGAGGAATCCGTTTCGTGGCAAAATAATGAGTGCAAACACAGAGAGGTGAAACTTAAAATACCAGTGAGCCGACACAGTGGAGATGTGGGGGGAGCAGTGCTCCCAAGGGAGGAGGCCCCAGCACCCCAGGTGAATTCATCCTCGCCTGAGACGGGGCAAAGTGAGTCGGCTGAAGATTTAGAGGCGGGACGCTGTGGATGAAAAGTACTGACAGCCTCACAAGGAGCCTAGGCGTCCGGGGGGATTGCAGAGTGTAGGGCGAACAAAGTGGAACTTCCAGGGTGATCGGTGGCGCGAGTCTGAAGACTCGAGGGGTGAGTCCAAGATGGGAGGGAGGGCTTGGTCGCAGACAGGAAGAGAGACCTCCCTTCTTTCAAGACTGCAAGAGAAGGGTAGAGGACGAGCTAGCGTGGAGGTAAGTCACTTCACGGGTTGGAGAAGGGCAGGGGAGGAGAGGTGGTTTCCTGGGCGTGGCACGTTCTTCCCTGTCTTCTACTGGACAGGAGACAAGGGGTCTAGCAAAGGTGGGGACAAAGGGCAAGATGGCCAGGATGAGAGGGGATCGCCAAGTACTACCGAGAGCCCCTTTGAAGCAGACCACAAATCCGCAGTGAGCTTAATCTAAAGAGTGCTCTGTCTGCACGGTGGCAGGTCACGCGGGTTGGGAAGCCAGGGCTGGGGATCTGCATGGTTGAAGGACCAAGAAGGGACGGGTGGAAGGAAAGGCTACGGCATCACGTGTGGAGAGAGAGCAGCTCATCACGTGACAGAAGGGGAGCAGGTGCCATGCGACTGTGTCCAATGAGCAGCCGGGGAAGTGAGTACCTGGGTGGGGGGGGGGGGGCGCGGAGCGGGGAAGAGAAGGTGCCTAGAGACGAAGTGACAAAATGGACACTAAGCTGCGGACTGACCCCTCTGCACGGACGCTGCAGTCACCCAGGAGCGGTGAGGCACGGGGGCGGGGCATGAGATGCTACACCAGGGGACCTCGTAGAATGAGGCATAGTCCCGAGGTCATCACGTCACAGCGATGAGCAGGATCGAGTAGGGCACAGAACACAAGATGGCACGAGCTTCAAAGAGAAAAACGTTCTGGTAACGCTGGTCAGGCAGGAATTAAGCTGCAAAAGCTTGAAGTGTTGGCTTGGGAGAGAGAGATGGTTTGGGCGGTGGAAGAACACGTGACCTGTGAAGGGCAGGTAAAAATAAGGCAAGGGAGGTGGGAAAGAAGGCAAAGCCTAAAGCCCGACTCTGGTACTCTGAGTTAAATGCCAGCAGAGAGGAACTGTGACGTCTGTGGATTTAACATTTGCACCACAGACTGATGGTTGCTCAAGGTCCGGTGACGGGCTCTGTGATTTTGCAGAAGACCTCATTTGGATCAAACCCGCTGTGGGGCCCGGGGGTGTGGATGCAAGGTAGTTAGCAGGTGAATGAGCCTGGTCAGCCACCAGCACTGAAGCTGTGAGTTCCTAGTTGCTTTCTACATGATGTAATAACATAAAAACAGAAAGAATTCTCCCAACGTGCAAAACTGTCCCGAAAGGAAATCAGTGACCAGTGTGGTGCACAGAGACAAAGAGACCTAATAAAAACAATCATCTTTAAGCAGGGAACACGTGTTGGATACTTCAAGCATTTTTTTTTTCATTTTATTTGTTTTACAGAGACCATGCACGAGTGGGGGAGGGGTGGGGGAGTGACCGAGGGAAGGACGGAGGGGGGGGGGAAAGGGAGAGGAGGGGGGGAGAGAGGGGGAGACAGACAGAGAGGCAGAGAGAGAGAGAGAGAGAGAGAGAGAGAATATGAATCTTAAGTAGGCTCCACACTCAGCACGGAGCTGACAAGGGACTCAGTCCCATGACCCTGGGATCATGACCTGAGCTGAAATCAAGAGTCGGAAGCTCAACCAACTGAGCCACCCAGGTGCCCAGTTTTGGATACTTCCAAGAGTAGGATGTTCCATTTGATTCTGATACACGAGAAGATAAAATCATATTAAGAAGTAAGGGCAAGTGGTTTGTCAAATATTTCAGAGAACACTCCAACTGGTGTAATTAAAAAAGAGAAGGTGAACAGTTAATTTTTTATTGGAGGATACATACACAAAATGTTGTCTTTCTGACTTGCGACTTTGGAGCAAACCTGAATACCGTTAACAATATGTGCACATTTACAAAGATCTGTGAAAGCATCCCTTGTGAATGTTAAAGGTCTTCCGCGTTGGTCTGGAAGGTATAAGCTTTGGTCCCCGTTACCCTCCACCCCCCGGTTTTACCCTGAGTTCAGAGACAGATTTTGACTCATGTTAAATGTCCATGTTTGTTTAGAACATGCAGGGGAGCAATGACATCCAGTGGCCATGTTTAATCTGGGTCACCACTGAGCGGAGATCTTATGGAAGAGATTTCTGTACAAGATATATGCAGAGTAAAAACCTAACAACCCTTGAGAATGTGACACAAGGCAAATTTGAGCCCAAATTCTGGCTCTACAACTCCCAGCTCTGAGACTCAGGCAGAGCACCGAACCTCTCAGTTTCCTCACCTGTAAGTGGGACACAGTGTTTACCTTTACACTGTTGTTGTAAGGATCAGAGACACTGGACACAAAGTCCAGTAGATTATTTTGCATAGATTATTAGAACTTCATCTTTTTTTTTTTTTTTTAAAGCAATGTCTACACCCAACGTGGAGCTTCAACTTACAACCTTGAGATCAAGAGGTGCATCCTCGGGGCGCCTAGGTGGCTCAGTCGGTTGGGCGTCCGACTTCGGCTCAGGTCATGATCTCGCGGTCCGTGAGTTCGAGCCCCGCATCAGGCTCTGGGCTGACGGCGCGGAGCCTGGAGCCTGTTTCAGATTCTGTGTCTCCCTCTCTCTCTGACCCTCCCCTGCTCATGCTCTGTCTCTCTCTGCCTCAAAAATAAATAAAACGTTAAAAAAAAAAAAAGAGGTGCATCCTCTACCACTGAACCAACCACGTGCCCTAACTTCATCTTTATCCAGAGTTAAGAGTTATAATTTAGGCTCGGCACACCATCGGTTTTTCAGTAAGTTAAAATTTCCTGTACAACCATGGAAACAGAGCAACACGTTAATACCAGAAGAATCTTCAATCGGTACATATTCAAAGATACTGACCTAAAAGCTTCTTTGGTCATGCAATAGCTAGAAATAACACTGTTCTTGGCAAAATGTAATAGGGAAAATTATTATTGTATAATACATCCCAGAGGAAATACAGAGATGGGTCACTTCTAACTCACAATGTTTTTATACTTGTAAACGTTTAAAGGAACTTGTTTACATAGTAACAAAAGACACTTCAAAATCAATTTTACCAATAAAGTTTTACCAGTCAATGTCTAGACTTATGGAGGTCTCCATGAAATTGAAAAAAAGATAATCCAAAATATAGACTTCATTCTTTTTTTTAATGTTTATTTATTTTTGAGAGAGAGACAGAGCGTGAGTGAGGTGGAGTGGGGGCGCAGAGGGAGAGGGAGACACAGAATCTGAAGCAGGCTCCAGGCTCCGAGCCATCAGCACAGAGCCCGACGCGGGGCTTGAACTCACGAACTGTGAGATCATGACCTGAGCCGAAGTCAGACACTCAACCGACTGAGCCACCCAGGAGCCCCTGGACTTCATTCTTATATAGTATCCTAGGTTATATACATATTTATGACAAAATTATTCAAGGTGCTAGTGTACGACAAGTGGGAAAATAGCGATGGCCACCAAATAGCAACTTCCATTTCCCCCCCAAATATTACCATGGTCAAAGTGACTCTGAAGAGGAACGTTAGTCTTCAAAACACCAAATATTTTTAGCGCATTCAGAAAGACCGTAAGAACTAAGAACGAGTGCAAGTGTATCCCGTTTGCAAAACGACAGGAGAAATTTCTTGTTTTCTAAGAAGACAAGGGATTCTAACGTGTGTGCATATGGCCAATGGGAAGCCCACGCTCTTTCCACTACTGTGCTGCTTTCTCGGACTGCTTCCTCACCGGAGGAGGGGAGGCGTGAAGGAACTGTTTAAGCCCATCATCTCCTTCGGGAAGATCCTTACTTGGAACAAACAGGTGAAAGGGAACTGCAGCTTACATGTTTTGGAGGCTGCAGTAGATGCTATCGTAGCAGATAACTGCCTAACAGCTACTCCCCAAGGAGCCAAAGAACAGGTGAATGTGACCCCAAAGCTGGAGACAGGCATTGGTTATTTTAAGCCAATTATGGCCATTCCCAGCCCCCTCCTCCCTGCCAGACTGGATAAGAAAAACATACAGCCTTGGGGCGCCTGGGTGGCCCAGGTTAACGTCAGACTCTTGGTTTCGGCTCAGGTCATCATCTTGAGGTTCATGAGGATTCTCTCTCTCCCTCTCTCTCTGCCCCTCACCTGCTCTCTCTCTCTCTCTCTCTCTCAAAATAAACTTAAAAAAATTTTAAAAAGAAAAATAAACAGCCTTAAGCTAATCAGTGCAAAGTGTTATTACCCTGGCCACATAATGGGTCCAGGGACAGGGACTTGACCCAATGTGGCTCAACCAGGTGGAGAGTAAGAACTTTTACTCCATCAATGCAGGGAAGAGCTCCTCTTTCCTACGGACGTAACAAGAAAGTGACCAAAGGGCGCCTGGGTGGTTCAGTCAGTTAAGCATCTGACGCTTGACTTCGGCTAAGGTCATGATCTCAGTTTCGCGAGTTTGAGCCCCGGGAGTGGGGCTTTGCGCTCACAGTGCAGAGCCTGCTTGAGATTCTCTCTCTCTCTCTCTCTCTCTCTCTCTCTCTCTGCCCCTCCCCCGCTTGCACTCTCTCTCTCTCTCTCTAAATAAATAAATAAATAAACAGGAAGGAAGGAAGGAAGGAAGGAAGGAAGGAAGGAAGGAAGGAAGAAAGAAAGAAACTCGGATTACAAAGAGTAGTCATTTTATGGCTCTGCAGGGGTGAGAATGACAGTGCTACAGGTCCTTGCCCACACAGCTGAGCTCCCGAATCAGCCAACCCTGAACACCCTCCTCACTGACAGTTATTTGAAAAAAATACATTTCCATATCACCTCCAGCATTGTGAGTTGGGTTTTCTGCCCCCTGCAGTTGGAAGCATTCCGCCTGATGAAACGACCCGAAGGGCTCATCACCTATTATCGACTAAACAGAAACTGCGGTACGCACAATTTCAAAAATTCTTTTATTTTTGGTCATATAGAATCGGTTTGAAATCAAAAGGTGGTCAAGCAAGCCGGGATTTAGGACTAGGGGAGTTCAGCCAACCACTGGCTACTTGGTAACTACCGAGTGCCAGGCATCTGAATGCTTATTGGGAACCACACATTCAGATCGTCTGAGACATCTGCCATCACAACAGGGTTGTGTCTGCCCCCAAGTGCTCCCGGGCCACTGAGCGGGGTGCCAGTCTCCCCCTGAAGTGCCTGATGGATACACCAGAGCCTGCCCTCAAGGCTCGTTCACCTCCACGGTCGACCAACCTCCTTCCACTTGATCAACCTGTTCTCTCCCTAGGTACATTCACCACCGGGCAGCCGTGAGGCCCTGAAGCTCCAGAAAGCCGTGAAAGCACCTCCACAACTCTCTGCCCCCCCCCCCCCCCGTGCACTGTGAACTGATTTCAGATCCGAGCTCTCAGAAGGGAAATCTATTTTTTTTTTTAATTTTTTTTTTTTTCAACGTTAATTTATTTTTGGGACAGAGAGAGACAGAGCATGAATGGGGGAGGGGCAGAGAGAGAGGGAGACACAGAATCGGAAACAGGCTCCAGGCTCTGAGCCATCAGCCCAGAGCCCGACGCGGGGCTCGAACTCGCGGACCGCGAGATCGTGACCTGGCTGAAGTCGGACGCTTAACCGACTGCGCCACCCAGGCGCCCCGGGAAATCTATTTTTTAAAGGATGCCCTGTGTGACCTCTTTAAGTCAAGCAAACGTGGTCTGTGGAAGACGTTTTAATTAGTGTTGCGTTTATATTACACACAATGTAAAGACTGCTTGGTTTCTACCATAAAGAAAAAAAACTATGTCTTAAAGTCGGTTTTCCTATTAACCTGGCCTTTTGTTTCATACTCTGTAACTCAGAAGAAAAACGCCACCTCTCAAACGGAATCAAATCAAAGGTGCTTTTAGCAGTCCCAGAAGGCCGTGTCCAGGAGCACCAGGGACACAGAGACGTCTCAGCAGACCCCTGCTTTCAAAGAGCTCATGGTCTCATCTTGAAAGAAACATTCTCTTTGTCGCAACTGAGATTTGAGCAAATTATAAAAGAGATATGCAAAGTCCTGGGGCACCTGGCAGGCTCAGTCAGTAGAGCATGCAACTCTTGACCTTGGGCTTGTGGATTCGAGTCCCACGATGGGTGTAGAGATTGGTTAAAAAATAAAATCGTTAAAAAAAAAAAATGATATGCAGGGTACCTGGGTGGCTCAGTCAGATAAGCCTCCGACTTCGGCTCAGGTCATAATCTTGCAGTTCCTGAGTTCAAGCCCCGTGTCCGGCTCTGTGCTGACACTTCAGAGCCTGGAGCCTGCTTCGGATTCTGGGTCTCCCTCTCTCTCTGCCCCTCCCCCGCTCATGCTCTGCTCTGTCTCTCTCTCTCTCAAAAATAAACATAGAAAAAAAAAAAAAGACATGCAAAGTCCAGTGCAAAGATAGTATATATTTTATGAGGACTTCTGCAATAACAGGGCATAAGCAAATGAACAAGAGAAACAGTGTTATAACCAAGGGAGCACACCACATACAGTAACATTTTAAATGATAACAAAAGAGAGAGATACTTTGTTTTTAAGTTCCAAATTTTTGCTGCATGCTTAAAAATTCACATTTGAAAAATTACAAGCCTCCCTCTAACATACGTCCACTCGCCCATAATTTATTAGCCCTTGATGAACGGTGTACCCTACCTGCACACCTAAATATCATTAGCTGCTTTTTTAAGCACTTAGATGCCAAAGACGCAGCACAGAAGAGAGACAGAAAGAAACGAAGACTAAGATAACTACGCGTTGTCATATAGGAGTCTGCCATTCTGAGTAGTGCCGGAATGCACTTGGCTGTGGCAGAGTACAAAGCCGTCTTTCTCCAGGTGTCACAGCCATCACTATCAGGGACTTCTTGGTATTGGCCAAATCCCTCCACATTAATTTACTCTGGTTTGGGGAGCTCAGAGGGGGATTACAAAGGGAGAAAACTTGTAGTTACACGGCGTTTATTTGATTCATATGTTGCAGTGCTATTTATTCTTCACATTTACCCAACTTTATCCACCCTTTAAGCAACAGTACCCTGCATGTCATTTTAGCTTTTAAATTACATTCACAGCTACAGAGAAGCACAAAAGGATTCTTCAAACATACAGAGCATGGTCCGTTACTAACATCAGACTGGTAGAGAGATCAGCGATATTCAGAGAACACAGAGCACAGAGGATTCAAAGGTTTTTCTCTCAAACTGTTTTCACTGGCATGTATCCTAACGGAGTTTTCAGGGACGGGGGAAAAAAGAAAATCTATTCCATCAGCCTAACCAATCTCTAGAGGGTGGATTATGAGAAGACGTTCAAGAAACAACATCAGCTTTCTCCTCATTCCAAAGAAATATTCAGAGCAAAACGCTTGCCTGATTAGATATGCTAAAAGTGGAAAGAATCCTGTTACGGCTAATTCCATGCCTCGGGGCCCAAAGTGTGAGATACTTTTCAAAACACATTGGTGACGTGGTTCTTAACAGAAGAGGTATTACTATTATTACTAAGTTAAGAAGGAAAGTTCACATTTTAGGCTTACGTGGAATTATTTTTCAAGGAGCAGAAGAAGCTTTGGAAACACCATTTACTTAAATCATGATGATATTCCCGTGAAGCTGTGGCCTAAGTTGCCAGTAGTCTGGGTTCCCGGATAGATTTTACCAGGACCCCTTCTAACTTACCCCTACCGGAACCCACCTCACCCTTGCCCAGGCGGTCGGTTTCCCTTCCTGCATGCGGGGAGCCACAGAGGTTGCTTTACCGCCAGTTACAAGGACGCCATACCACCAGCAGCAAACAACTGGTCCAACTACTCAGGTTGCTGTGACCCCAAAGCTGGAGACAGGCATTGCCTTATAATCCACTAATCTTGCTTTATAATCCACTAATCTGGCCCCCCGCTAACCTTCCCTTGCCTCCTCTAGGGTTAACAGTAACTTGAACTACGTTAAGGGGTCTATTTAAAAGACAGAAACCGGGGCGCCTGGGTGGTGCAGTCGGTTAAGCATCCGACTTCGGCCAGGTCACGATCTCGCGGTCCGTGAGTTCGAGCCCCGCGTCAGGCTCTGGGCTGATGGCTCGGAGCCTGGAGCCTGTTTCCGATTCTGTGTCTCCCTCTCTCTCTGCCCCTCCCCCGTTCATGCTCTGTCTCTCTCTGTCCCAAAAATAAATAAAAACGTTGAAAAAAAAAAAAAAGACAGAAACCAACTGGATTCAGGAGATGGGATGATGAAGAATTAAAGATTCCAACTTTCTCTCAGGCAGATGGGTACCAGGGACAAATAGAAGGCTGGGGAGTAGGAATGGGTTGGTTGGGTTTGGGATGCAGTGTGTTAGGATACCCCAGGCCATCCAAATGGAATAGTTAGGTATGGAGTTCAAAACAGGCTCTTAAGCCTGAGGGACTGATATGACTGGAAACAGAGATTCAGGAGTGGCAGAAGTCACAGGCAAGGATTGGGAGGGAATGCTTTATAGTTCAAGTGACTGTGAAAATTATCGTCCACTTTTGCTTTTCTAAAGAACAAGGTTTCCTCCTGAAATCACTGTTGCAGCAGATGCTAACCAACTTGGATATAAATTGGAAAATAAATTAATTAATTAAAAAAAAACAAAGGGCAGCCTTGATCTCAAGAGTGCCCCCAAACAAACAAACAAACACATCACCAAAAAGCGAACAAACAAGTTTTCAAAGGTCTGGGCACGGGAGCCATTATATAGCGTAGGATCTCGACCTTCTATCAGGTCCCCGGACCAACAGCACCTGCGTGGGCTGGGAGCTGACCAGCCATGGGGCCGCCATCCACCCCCCATCTACCGAATCAGAACTGCAACTTTACGCACCAGGGGACTCGGGGGCCCAGCAGTCTGAGGACCTCTGGTGTAGTGTTCCCCACGTTCTAGTTCTTTAAATGGTCACCCGTTTTCAGTACATGAAGAAAGGAAAACATAAACATTAGAAATGATAAATAGATTCGATTCGGAGAAAGGTCCTTTATGCCGCTGTTATACGCTTCCTTGACTGACGTTTATGTCTTTTATGAAATTCAGGTAATGGTTATTTTGGTGATTTCTCTAACAGTAAGTTATTTTATACTTTACTGGCACCACATACCTTTGAAGATGTTACTTCCTTTACCCCAAATATCCTTACTCTACTTCCCCTATTAAGCCCAAATTTCTCCATGAGTCATATTCTGACTACCAAGGCCCATGTTTTAGTGCCATAGGGCTGCCATACCAAAATGCCACGAGCCGGATGCTTAAAACTAGAGAAACTTATTGTCCACCAGTTCTAGAGGCTAGAAGTCTGAAATCAGATGTCAGGAGGGCCATGCTTTCACTGAAGGCTCTAGGGAAGGACCCATCCCTGCCTCTTGCTAGCTTCTGGTGGGTGCCCACCCCCTTTGTGGTCCTTGGCCACTGCCGTCTCAGCCTGCCCTTCGTATCACATTCTCCCTGCACGTGTCTATACCCAAATCTCTCCCCTCTTATTCGGGTAGCAGTCATTGGATTAGGGCCTCCCCGAATCCAACAGGACTTCATCTTAACCTGATTACATCATTCCTATTTCCAAATAAAGTCACAATTCGCAGGTACCCGGGGTTAGGACCTGAACGTATCTTTTGGGGGATCCAATTCAACCCGCAACGGCCTACAATGAAATATTTCTAAAAGAAAACATCTTGATAATTCTCCAAGTGATGTGGTAAATACTATAATACTGTGCTTTCCAAATAAGGCACAAAATAAAAATATGAAGACTATATTGTAATAAACTCAGCACACGACTAACAATTTGCGTTCTTGTTTCATTAAACCGTGTTCGTTGTAGAAAGCATAAAGTCCAAGTGTAGAGACTGATCTTAGATTTTTTTTCCTCAGTCTTAGCCTGCTTTAGTCCTTACTTTTTTTCCCCTAGCATTTTCTGCACCACTTATATTTTTTAGCCCCTTTTTGGCCATCATTGCTTGGGACTACCTAATCCACTTGTTAATTTGTCTCGCAAATCTTGGTGTCAGGAATTACTTAAGGCCAATTTGTGTCACCTCCCAAGTCTCAGATGGCTGGAGTTCTTTAGCCATACTAACTGGCTTTAAGAATGCTCTGAAATCTACACTGGGGAAACACTGTTTCAGTTTAGATCTACTTAGACAAGGGTTTCCAACGGAAACAGATCTGTTTTAGATTTTAACTTTGTGTTACAATCTTACATACAGTATTCATGTGGTTATTAGTTTCAGGGCGGGCAAAAGGTTTACTACTCAGTCTATGGAAGAAGACATATTGCCTTAATTTGCTAAAAAGCATTAAAGGCAGATATAGTTCATCACTAGTACTTTATAAGCACTGGCTCTTTATTTTTCACCCTATTGCTGTTAAGCTACACAGAGCCTCCTTTTCTGGAAGAGAAAATAAGTATAGAGCACAAAGGAGTTTAAAGGTTAGGCAAACATTCCTTTACCAGCTAGCCAAGAGGCACACGTCTGGAAGGTGGAACCTGATTGTTTTACTTTTGGGGAACAATGCTGTGCAAATATGGTCAATGATAAATGAAGGTGACAGCTTACGACTTTTGGCTGGCAGTTTCAACTGCCACATTTGCTGTTTCTGAAACCAACTTTCTTTTTCTTTTCTTTTTTAACGTTTATTTATTATTGAGAGACAGAGGCAGAGCATGAGCATGGGAGGGACAGAGAGAGAGGAGAAGACACAGAATCCGAAGCAGGCTCCGGGCTCCAAGCTGTTAGCACAGAGCCCGACGCGGGGCTTGAACTCACAAACCGCGAGATCCTGACCTGAGCTGAAGTCCGATGCCGAACCAACTGAAGCCACACAGGTGCCCCTAAAAACCAATTTTCTATTCCATTAGTTTATTCTAACTTTCTCTATTAGAGAAAAAGATTAAATTGTGAGTAGAAACACATTTGGATGGAATCATGACAAAAGAATACTGTTGCTTAAAGCCTTATGATATTTATTTATTTATTACATTCTTTTAACATTTATTCATTTTTGAGAGAGAGCGAGCGTGAGCAGGGGAGTACAGACAGAGAGGGGACACAGAATCCGAAGCAGGCTCCAGGCTCTGAGCTGTCAGCACAGAGCCCGATGTGGGGCTCGAACCCACGAACTGTAAGAGCATACCCTAAGCTGAAGTCGGACGCCCAAACAACTGAGCCACCCAGGCGCCCCCTTATGATCATAATTTAATCAGTTAATCTGTGATGCTCAAAAGTTCAATTAACTGCATCTAAAGTGTAGTAGAGATATGCGATATTTTATGAAGGTTAGTTCATATAACACAAATGAAATGTAAAAGCTCCATCTCCCGAACTCTTCCAGTCCTTTCTTCCTCATTCATAATCCCCACCTGGTTTTCTTATTCAGACTTTCCACCCCTCCCTAACGCTCCTATCCAGGTCAGAGAAAAAAAGTGTGGGGTAAGGAGCACTCGAAAATAAAGAAAAGCACAAGGACAACCAAATAGCGCTAGGGAAGTGTATTTTCTTTGCAAAATCTCCCAACTGTGGTTCTGTACAGGGAGGACCCGACCACATGGATGAACGGGACCATTTGTGGCTCTGACAACACTTCAAAAGCCATCGGGTTCCTGGAGGATGTCCTAAGCCTTCTAGGAATGGGTGTAATGCCCCAAGGGGCACCAAGAACAGGGCAATCACAAGTCACAGGAGAGGCTGAAGGTGAAGCAAATGCACTGTGACCTCACCCCTCTTAGGAGAAAGATGGAGCCTTCCATAGGCTCTCTCCACCTCGCCCTCACCTCTGTACCACTGTTTAGGCTCCCCTTATTGGAACTCCATTTCTCTCCAGCCCTGGGCATCTGCCATTCTGCCGCCCTGACCAGTTACTACCTCCTAGGCTCCCCACTCTGGGCCACGGTTCCTTCTAACATACTTTCCGAAGGCACAATCCTCCAGAACTCCTGCCCGGAGTTTTAACTACTCATTCGTTAGTGTCCTGATGGCATTAACCCCGTATCCGCCACTAGACTGCATGCTCCATGAGACCAGAACCACGCCTGTCGCGTGGCCTGCGGTATTTGCAGCACCCTGCTGGCTCCACCCTGCCATTCCACGCGTGTCTGCTGAAGGAGCAGCGGGCCACCACAAGAGACCTGAGTCCGGGTACATACTTTTGAACTTGAACCTCTCCCTGGGATTGTAAAACTCCCAATCAAAGTCTTAATCTGAGAACGCACAATGCCGAACAAGTAATCAGAGACCGGTAAACATCTCGAGCCTGATGCAAAGGAGACGTGTACGATATTAGTTATTTTTACCACGCAGGACTAAAACAAAGCACAACAACACAGTAGATGAATTGGGAAGGCTTTCGATTACTCAAAAAAAATGATTCCCTTATAGCATCCAGGTGTGGGTGCTACAGGGGCAGCAAAGATTAAGCAGATAGGGCTCTGCTCCCAGGGTGTTTAGGATTTTAAAAAGGCACATTTATAAACAGCCATAATGTAACCCAGAAAGGACTAAACACCCGAGAGACGGAGAAAGGGAGAAATAAATGAGGCAAGAGGTCTCCGCACGAAGACACGGGTTAGTCTATCGATTACTTCTCACTGTAATCCCAGGGCAAAGAAAGGAATTCCAACCCAGGAAAGGTCATGCTGGAATATTCGAAGAACACACTGAAATACAGGCGTCGCCCTAAGTCCTTCACGGCCCCTCGCCGGGGACAACATCGCAGAGGAAAGTCTTCAACTGGCTTTCCAGACCCGGAGCTACCGAAAATTGGAAAACCCTCCGCGTGTGAGCGCGTAGAAAAGGCCGGAGGAAACTTGAGAAAGCAGATCACGTAAACGGGCGGCGCACGGCCGGGCCCGCGCCCCCGCGCCCCCGTCGCCCCCGACCTCCCGCGGCCCGGACGCGCCCCCGAGACCCGCGGCCCCGCGCGCACCCGCCCGCCTCGCCCGGCCGCCTCGTACCGTAGGTTTCGGACATGGCCGTCTGCGACATCTTGGGAGCGGCACCGCCTCTCGCCGGGTCACCGGCTGCAGCTCCGGCCGGGCCGGCGGGCGTGGGGGGCCGGGGTCGTCCTCCGCGCCTCGGTGGGAACGGCGAGCGGCAGGGGAGCGGAGGAGGGAGGGGCCCGCGGTCCCCACGGCAACGGCCGGCCACCCCGCGGCTGCGGCCCTGCCGGACTGCGGGCTCCGCGCAGGCGCACGGCCTCCGCCCCCCGCCGGGCCCGGACGGGGACTGGGAGGAGGAGGAGGAGGAGGAGGAGGACGAGGAGGAGGCGGAGGAGGCGAGGGGGCGCGAGGCCCGGCCCTTCCGTGGTCGCGCGTGCGCACGCAGACCGCGGCGGGGGCGGGGGGCAGCTGGCGCGGGGAGGCCGGGGCCCGGGCCAGGGGCGGGGCCGGAGAGCGCCGGGAGGCGGGGCGGGGGGCGCCCGGCGCGGGGAGGCGGGGGCTGGAGTGGGAGCACGGGGGTGGGGCAGGGCGCGGACGGAGGGTTGCGGCTGGCCGAGGTCGGGTTGCAGGGGTGGGGAGGGGCCTGCGATCCGCAGGCTTGTGTGGGGTGACCGAGTGTTGGGGACAGTGGGGTCTAGCTCCTGGGCAGGGACGGCAAAATGCCTGCAGTGGGAAGACAGTCCTGCCGGATTGGCCCTCCGCGGTAAAGACTTTGTCGTCGTCGTCGTTAGCGGCTCTCAGGCAGGAAAAGACTTCTTTAAACTATTATGGTCAACCGGGGAACGTGGTTAATGGGTAACTAGGAGGCGGTAGCCCCAGTCGTCCAGCTAGAAGACCAGCCCCTGTGGCCGAGGAGGCTGGCTTAGCCGGGAAACTGAGCTTTCCGCAGACCTGCCAGGCCCTCTCCTGTAGGGCTAAGCTGGTGTCTGGAGAAAACGGTCAGAACTTAAGGTGCCCTGGTGCTGGAGAGAGTCCCCAGAAGACTGTAGACATTGGCCCTTCTGCGTCCCATGTTAGGGAATCTGGTTTACGGGCAGGAAGCATCTCCCGGACCTCAGCTTAGGTTAGGATTCGGCGGCTGGGTATTCTGATTTAAGGCGCAAAGCTGAATTCAGAATCCCCTTCTGCTGGAAGTGCAGAGGTAAATGTTTGTCAGGAAGAGAATTTTGGCTGGGAGTTTGCTTCGTCTGAGCATGACCAGAGTCACATCCTGTGTCCTAAGACCTAGCCTTATTCAAAAGGTATAGTAGGATACTAAAATATGCCTTGGCTAAGCTCGCAAGTAACGTGCACTGTGGGGAAAAGGCTAGTAAATACGTTTTTTTCGAGTCCGTTTGGCTCCATCCTCCTCATAAATTGGCATCAGACTTTGAGAACTTTCCCCTCTTCCCCAGTGGCCATTTGGCTCTACATTTTACTCTTCTCTCTGATCTTAATAGCAAATAGATATCCTCGCTTCTAAATCACAGAGACGCCCCATGCTGAAATATTGTGAGGACTATAATCTAGAATTATTTTGCATATATTTCTTGTTCGGTGGCTGAGATACTTTGTTGCTTTCTTAATTTGGTTTTCTGCATGTTAATTCGGATGTACACTCCTGGGTATAGCAGGCTAATCTGATGGAAACTATTTCCCACGAAAGACGGGGATCCCATTCTTTACATCTAAGATTTCTTCTTGCCAGAGGCTTTTGTGGATAAGAAAGAAATCACCGAGTTACAGTGATTGCTTGGGTTATTGATTAAAACTGGACCTCGAGATCTCTGAAACCTGGACGGAGTGGTAGACATAAAAAAATTAAGCTGCTGTTTCAAAGCTGAGAGAAGTTATCTATTCTGTGGACCATGAAGACTTAGACCTTTGGGGAAAACTCTTTGTTTTGGAAAAACTACCCAAAGAAATCTAGTTTGCAAATACAAAGGCACATATCACAATTAGAAAAGGAAATACGCGGGAGCTGAGGCTTGAAGGAGCCACATTTTTGGAATAGCAGTGTGGAAGCTTCTTTGCATCTCAGTAACTGCGGATCTTTGAGAGAAACCAAATTTCTCCTAAAATCTCTTCGAGACCACCTTTGATTTTGAGGTGCTGTTGATTGTGGAAGGAGAACTTATTGCAGAATTAGTGTTTTCTCCAGTTGTTTTCTCCTTTCTTTTCGGGGGGGGGGGTTTGTGATGGAGTAAAAGTAAGTTCCCAAAAGCCTCAGCACACTGGGGATATGTCCACAGGAAATGAAGGGAGAAGGATTTCTTCCAGAAGATCTGCTCCTCCAACGCCTCCTTTACTTTCCTTCTTGCTCCCTGGCAATGCTTCACATGAGATGAGCAATTAGGAATCTCAGGGGGCTGCCGGCCTCACAAGGATTCATGTTCTCCAGAACCAGCAGAGGACCACAGGGGTAGGGACAGTGGTCTCTGTAGGGAACAGTGAGCACAGATGGACAATGACTGAAGGGGCCTTTTAGACTCCTAGGCAAGGGTTGGACCGAGACCAGTGGTCCGGTCCCATGGCGTGGAGCCCTAAAAAGGCTTAGGAATGAGAATCTGGCATAGCCTTGATGGCCCAGAAAGTAATGGCATTGGGAATGAAAGGAAATGGCATCCTTGGTGGAGCTAGGCTTGGTGGAGAGCATTGGTTACAGCCTATGTGGTTTGGTGACTTGACTTGATGGCTGGAGTTGAAGAACACGAGCCAACTTATGTCTGGGTCCTTGCAGACTTAGAAATACCTTGGTGTTACTTTAAGAAGGGCACCTGGGTGGCTTAGTCGGTTAAGCATCTGACTCTTGATTTTGGCTCAAGTCACGGTCTCATGGTCGTGAGATCGAGCCTCTTGTCAGGCTCCGTGGTGAGCGTGGAGCCTGCTTAAGATTCTCTCTCTCTTTCCCTCTGCCCCTCTCCCCTGCCTCCCCTGCTTGCATGCTCTCTCAAATAAAATTAAAAAACGACAACAAAAAGAAGGACCCAGGTTCTGCCCAGGTAGGTAGAGGCTTGAAAAGGTGGCCTCAGTTAAACACCCAGGCTGGTGACATCTGTGACCTATAACTCTTCAGGTTGAAAGAGACCTCAGAGTCCCCTAGACCAGTTTGCTCTCCAGGGCCGAACAAGACTACCACATCTCTCATTGGACACGCCTGTTGTTCGGGAATATGCAGTCAGGATGGGCTAAATTGTCTGCAGTAACAAAGATCTCCCAACATGCCTATGACTGACACAATGGCGTTCATCTCTCAGACCACCTGCCCCACTCATGGTGGCAGAGACTCAGCTCCGTGTGAGCACTCATAGACCCAGGCTGACCCAAGTCTCATATAAACACATGTTCCCACCATTACCCAGGCAGGAGAAGGAACCAGCACCGATTGTGCATCTGCTCATGAAGATTCCATCGGGAATGGATAGAATCGTTTCCATTTATATTTCATGGGCCAGAGCAAGTGACGTGCCCACACCTGATTTCGAAGAGGGTGGGGAGTACCACATCGTATGTCCCAGAAGGAAAGGAGAAGAGGGTGTATTTGGCAAGATGTGATGACCACCACAGGGCTTTGTACCTGTCGAGGCAGCTCAGTCTGCTTCGGTTTGAAACAACTTTGTTGAAGTACATTTGAAGTACACAAGTGATGATTTTTGGTATAGCTGTCTACCTATGCTTGTGCCACTGGGATGTCACTACTGTGGGCCTTTTCAGTGGAGACATTTTCTACGATTCCATTTTATCTTCTTTGTTGCTGATTAGGAATACCTTCTTGGAAGGTTATCTTAGTGGCTGTTTTAGGGTTCATGGTACAGGTTTTTCACTTGTCACAGTCCACCTTCAAGTGCCATGCCATTTTATGCAGAGTATAAGAACCTGGTACTGCGTATGAATGGAGTCAAACAGTATCTGTCCTTTTGTGACTGGTTTCTTTCACTTAACATAATGTCCTTAGGGTTCATCCATGTTGTACATGTGTCAGAATTTCCTTCCTTTTCAAGAATGAATAATGTTCCTGTGTGTGCGTGTGTGTGTGTGTGCATTGCATGTGTGTGCATGAGATCTATAAAACACGCATACACATATATACCATAGTTTCCAGAAAATTCTGTCCTCAATCGATTTAAATAAATATTTCAATGTATCCACCTAGTTACTATGTGTAGCACTCTTCCATCCCTTGTGTGGATTCAGATTCCATGTGGTATCATTTCCTTTCTGCTGGAAGTAATTCTCTTTGCAGATCCTGAAGGGCAGGTCTGCTGGGGATGAATTCTTTCTGCTTTCATATATCTAAAAATATCTTTATTTCACTTCTATTTTGAGTGATGTTTTTCTTAAGTTTAGATTTCTCAGAAGTTTTTTTTTTTTTCCTTCTAACACAGTGTTTTCTGGCTTATATTGTTTCTGGTAAGTCTATGGCCATTCTTTATTCCTTTGTATGCATTGGGTTTTTTTTTTTTTTTAAATCTCTGCCTTTTTGAAAGATGCTATCTTTTTTTTTTTAATTTTTAACATTTATTTCTTATTGAGAGACAGAAAGAGACAGACCGTGAGCAGGGGAGGCGCAGAGGGAGAGGGAGACACAGAATCGGAAGCAGGCTCCAGGCTCTGAGCTGTCAGCACAGAGCCCGACGCGGGGCTCGTTGGTTTGTTTTTTTCAGCCATTATTTCTTCAAATGTCTCTTCTGCCCCTCCCTCTCTTCTCTTTGGGTGACTCCATCGTACCTATACCGGGCCATGTGAATTTGTCCCACAGGTAACTGATGCTCTGTTCATTTTTTGCCAACCTTTTCTCTTCCTCTGTGTCATTTGAGATCACTTCCATTGCCATGTCTTTAAGTCCGCTAACCTTTCCTGCGATATTTACTCTGTTAATCCTACCCAGTGTGTTTTCCCTTTCAGACATTGTAATTTCATTTTTAGAACTTCCATTTGCATATATGCCTATCATGTTCAGTACTTATTCTCATTTTCTCCTTTAGCTTCTTGAGCGTATAGAATGTGTTACAATAATGCTCTTAATGTCATTTTCTACTAATGTTATCATCTGAGGAATTTCTGACACAGTTTCCCTTGATTGTTGTAGGTGGTGTCTTCCTGCTTTACGTGTCAGGTAACTTTTGATTAGATGCCAGGCATTGAGAAGCTTACTTTGTTTAATTGTATGTATAATCTATAAGGATTAGGAATTCTTCTGGGCTTTGTGTGTGTGCTGGGGATTGATGTAAAAATTAGAGGGGATCCTTTTTTTTTAATCTTTATTTATTTTGAGAGAGACAGAGAGAAAGAAAGAAAGAAAGAGCGAGTGCAGGAGGGGCAGAGAGAGAGGGAGAGAGAATCTCAAGCAGGCCCTGTACTGTCAGCCCAGAGCCCCACCTCACAGACCGTTAGATCATGACCTGAGCTGAAATCAAGAGTCAGACACTTACCCAACTGAGCCACCCAGGCGCCCCTAGAGGTGATTCTACCTGGCCCTGGGTACTTCCCCCAGGTGCCTGCACCCATCAGTAGGTGAGGGCGGGAAAGGAACCCTTTCAAATCTCTGGTGCTGTGCCTCTGCACAGCTCCCTCCTTCCCTTACTGGGCCCTGGGGACCCTAGCAACCTCTCAGCCTCCATGGCCTCCGAGCACCGTCTCCCGAGCTCAGGGAGTGCTACCTTCTCCTCCCGTGTCCAATTCACTTACTCATTAGTGTATCTCATCCAGCTGCAAAGGCCTTAAATACCATCTAAAGCTGATGCTTCCTGAAGTTCTCTCTTGCCTGGGCTCCTACATATGGTTGTTCATTTGCTACCTTCGCTTGAACGTTTGTTAGGCTTCTTCACGCTAAAAGAATAAAAACCAAACATCCAAATTCCCCAACCGAACTTGTGCAATCTTTCCTATCTCAGTTAAGTGGCAGTTTGTGCCGGACAAAATCGTGATTTCCTCCTCGACTCCTCTCTGTCACTAATGCCTACGTTTGGTCCATTAGCAAGTTTTCTGCCTTCAAGACATCCAGAACCCGGCCACTTTACCCCTGTGTCGTTCCCTCTTGGTCCAAGCCTGCGTCACCTCTCTCTGCATTATGCTCCTAACTGGCCTTCCTGCTTCTGTCCTTGTCTCCTGGCGGTCGGTTCTCTACACAGCTGCCAGAGCGATCCTAGTGAATGTAAGTAAACAAAAACAAAAGCAAGAAGAACAATACCGCTTTAAAGGCAGCCAGGGTTGGGGGCAGGTGGGTGGGTGGAGAAGGAGGGAAGGGAAATGTAAGTTCCATCCTGCCACTCTGCTCAAAACCCTTCATCTTACCTACCCTGGCTCGAAAGATCGTCTATGGTCTCCCAACTTCTCTCCTTCCACTCTCACACTTACTCTCTTCTCTCTGATCACATAGGCCTTCTTGTGTTTTGAACCCATCAAGAAGATTTTGGCCTCAGGGCCTTTGCATGTGCCCTTTCCTTTGCCTGGAATGCTCTTGTCCCAGATCTCTACATGGCTTGTGCCCTCGTGGCCTTTATGTTTTCTGCTTATATGGCACTTCATCAGTGAGGCCTTCCCTTTCAGATATAAAACAGTGATCCCTCTTCCCCTGCCCGCCCCCCCCTCCCCCCCCGCGCGCAGCATTTCATACACTCCTTACTTCGGGTGCCCCCTCATAGCATTTACCACCACCTAACACATATATCATTTATTAGTATGTTGTCTACTCTACCTCTAGATGGCACGGTCTATAAGAGAAGGGGTTGTATCTCTCTTATTCTCAGGTCTGTCCTCGTGCCTAAAATAGCATTTGGCGGGGCACCTGGGTATCTCAGCTGGTTAAGCACCCAACTCTTGATTTCAGCTCCGGTCACCGTCTCACAGTTTCGTGAGTTCAAGCCCCACGTTGGATTCTGTGCTGACAGCACGGAGCCTGCTTGAGATGTATTATGGCAAAACCTGTTTCTTCCTACAGACTCATGAGATGTTATCCTATTTTGTAGATGAGGAAACAAAGGTCCGGGTGCATTATATAGTTTGCCCCAATTCTCAGGGCTAGTGTGTTTGTTTGGATTTTTTTCTAAACCCACACTAAAGTAGACACCTCTCCTTTTCATCGACAGTGTGTAACAGGGAAGAAAATGCAGTATAAAAACATCCCAAACAAGCGTGACTTCACAAGGCATCAAACTGTTCAATGGAAGGGAACCTATGGAAAATAGTGCCCTTGGGTCTTGCTCTGTACTGGATGCTTTATGTAACTTCCCTGACTGTCTCCTGACAAGGTGGTTTTCCTCACCCTCCTTGTATAGTCGAGGATGGCTCCAGGCCAGGTTTTTTTTTTTTTTTTTTTTTTTTACCGCACTATGATGCTAAATAAAGACGGAGACAGGAGTGGGAAAGTGTTTCCTGGAGAAAAAAATTCCCTGAGCACCTCTATAAATTAAGCATAAGCTCAAGCTAGCTCTAAGCTAGAACATGAACCCTGAAGGTCACATCCACTTCTCCAGTACTCCGCTCAAGTCTCTGAACCTGTTTCCAAAGGCAAACAGACTTGTGTTTACCCAACAAGAATATACTGCAAATGTTCCGTGTGACAGTATGAAGGGTAGAGGCTAGAGCTGGGGGCACAGTGCTTAGTTCGGTGATGTAATAGTCCCTCACCTTCACCTTTTAATTGGAAAGTTACCAGCAAATCTTCTTAGTTCTAATGGGAATGCTTTTCTGCTTATTTCTGCATTTAACAACATTGGTACTCAGAGATTTTTTTTCCTGAGTCCTTTCGATTTTTGTTCTGCATTCAGTAAAGAGGGTTTTCTGGTTCTTCTTTTCTTTTAATCATGTTTTAAAACTTTTTTAAATGTTTATTTGTTTTTAACAGAGAGAGAGAGAGAGAGAGAGCGCATGAGCAGGGGAGGGGCAGAGAGAGAGGGAGACACAGAATAGGAAGCAGGCTCCAGGCTCGGAGCTGTCAGCACAGAGCCCGACGCAGGGCTCGAACCCATGAACCGTGAGATCATGACCTGAGCCAAAGTCGGACGCTCAACCGACTTGAGCCACCCAGGCACCGCTCTTTTTTTTTTTTTTTTTTTTTAGTTCTAATACTTTTTATTGTCAAATTGGTTTCCATACAACACCCAGTGCTCATCCCAAAAGGTGCCCTCCTCAATACCCATCACCCACCCTCCCCTCCCTCCCACCCCCCATCAACCCTCAGTTTGTTCTCAGTTTTTAAGAGTCTCTTATGCTTTGGCTCTCTCCCACTCTAACCTCTTTTTTTTTTTTTTTTTTTCCTTCCCCTCCTCCATGGGTTTCTCTTAAGTTTCTCAGGATCCACATAAGAGTGAAACCATATGGTATCGGTCTTTCTCTGTATGGCTTATTTCACTTAGCATCACACTCTCCAGTTCCATCCACGTTGCTACAAAGGGCCATATTTCATTCTTTCTCATTGCCACGTAGTACTCCATTGTGTATATAAACCACAATTTCTTTATCCATTCATCAGTTGATGGACATTTAGGCTCTTTCCATAATTCGGCTATTGCTCAGAGTGCTGCTATAAACATTGGGGTACAAGTGCCCCATCAGTACTCCTGTATCCCTTGGGTAAATTCCTAGCAGTGCTACTGCTGGGTCATAGGGTAGGTCTATTTTTAATTTTTTGAGGAACCTCCACACTGTTTTCCAGAGCAGCTGCACCAGTTTGCATTCCCACCAACAGTGCAAGAGGGTTCCCATTTCTCCACATCCTCGCCAGCATCTATAGTCTCCTGATTTGTTCATTTTGCAGGCACCCCTCTTTTAATCATGTTTTAGATCTCAGATTAACTATCCGACTGAGGATACTAGAATACATGTGTTTTCTTCCCATTTTCTGTTAAAACTACAATTATCTTTGTTTTATTTTTCCATTTCTTTTCTAAATCTTTAGATCTAAACTTTTCTACACATTTTGAATCAACTGGCCTATTTCCAGTCTGGTTTCTTGTTGAAAGGATTGTAGGGGCGTCTGAGTGGCCCAGTCAGTTAAGCATCCGACTTCGGCTCAGGTCATGATCTCGTGGACCGTGAGTTCAAGCCCCACGTTGGGCTCTATGCTGACAGCTCAGAGCCTGGAGCCTGCTTCAGATTCTGTGTCCCCCCCCCCCCACCCCCCCTCCTCCCCCACCCATGCTCTGTTTCACTCTGTCTCTCAAAAAGAAATAAATGTTAAAAATTTTTTTCAAAAAAAGATTGCAAAATGAGTGGTTTTTGTTTTTGTTTTTGGATTTTCCTCCTGATTACCAAATACGTTTAGTCAGAATTTTATGTTATGAGCTGATTTGTTTACTTTAATCAGCTTTATTGAGGTATAATTTATATACAATAAAATTCAACAATTTTAACTATACAATTCTGTAAGTTTTGACAAATTATACGTAGTTGTGTGACAAAAGACAACACAATCTTGATATAGAACTTTTATTTTTTTTAAATTTTTTTTAATGTTTTTTATTTATTTTTGAGACAGAGAGAGACAGAGCATGAACGGGGGAGGGGCAGAGAGAGAGGGAGACACAGAATCGGAAACAGGCTCCAGGCTCCGAGCCATCAGCCCAGAGCCCGATGCGGGGCTCGAACTCACGGGCCGCGAGATCGTGACCTGAGCCGAAGTCGGCTGCTTAACCGACTGAGCCACCCAGGTACCCCTTGATATAGAACCTTTATATCACCCACAAACTTCTTCCACGTCCCTTTGCAATGCCTTCTGGGCTGACGTAGGAAGCTTTGATAGAGGATTACTGGCTGTCACATGAGAAAATATGTCGTATGAGATTGGGTAGGGATTTCCCATTGCAGAGACTAACCACTGTTTCCTCTGACTGCAGACATCTTGACAGACTGTCCTTCTCCCTCTTTTAATCTCCTTTGTGTTTGCTGCTCTCTTAGCCCAAACAGCAGTCAATACCATTTCCATCCAATAGCAGGGTGAAGTGTGCTTCTCCTCTTTTTAAAAAAATTTAAAAAAAAAAATGTTTATTCCTTCCTGAGAGAGAGAGACAGAGACAGAGACAGAGCATGAGTGGGGGGAAGGGCAGAGAGAGAGAGGGAGACACAGAATCTGAAGCAGGCTCCAGGCTCTGAGCTGTGAGCACAGAGCCCGACGCGGGGCTCGAACTCACGGACCGTGAGATCGTGACCTGAGCCAAGATCAAGAGTTGGACACTTTACCGACTGATCCTTCCTAAGGAGGATCTTGACTCAAAGACTTACCCTCGATCCTCTGTTGAGATGGTGAATCTCCTTAAGAGCACAATCTGGTTTCTTTCTTTCTTTTCCTCTGCTTGCCCCCATAATTTAGCAAGAGTTCCGGATTCACCGGGCAAGGCGTTTGCCTCTGACACTAGAATGTAAACTCTCTGAGTGCAGAGACTTGACCTTCATTGTTCTCACTCTTTTCCCCCCTCTAGCACCTGCCCTAGTGCCAGGCACATTTTAGGTGCCTCAAAGTATTTGTGGAATTGAATGAATGAATGAATGAATGAACAAATGAATGCTGTTACCACCTGTAAATAGCAGAGCTGACTGTGGAGAATATATGGAGCCTTTAAACCATTTCAGACCAGTCCATGTTAAGGCTGTGTGGGGGCTAAGTGCCAGAGTACCAAGGAACCGGTGAATCACTTAGGGGTAGGAATCAGAGATCGTTTTTACTGAGGCTCTTTCTATGGGTTTTCCTTCCAGCCTCCTTTGTTTGCTGAGCCTAGAAGGCTTCACACTGTGTCTGAGTCAAGAGGCGTCTTCCCTCACTACTGAGCTTGAAGGAATGGAAATTTTGTTTGCGGGAGAAGTGGCTTCGCAGCTTGAGGGGCTCTGTGGGAACAAATGTGCGATGGGGGTGTGGGAACAAGGTGGCTGGAGCGTGTGTCTGAATGGAAGAAGGGGTGGAGTGATGGGGTCCACAAGGAAGTGGTGGCCTCATGCAGACTTTTCTTGGACAGATTTGCTTAGCATTGAAAATGAGCTCAGAGATGCAAGGTTGGTCCGTCCCTGGAAGGGTGGCCATCATACTCTTCAACTTATTTTTTCACGAGTGATTTCACTTGAATCTTGGATTCAGTGGGAGATTCTTGACCCTCTAATTGAGCTTTTCTGGAACCCCCAGAGGGTGCCCCGTGGTAAGGACCCTGAGGAGCTACTTCTCTCTTCCTGAAAAATCTACCAGCACAGGGCAGGTCCACTGCTACACGACGGGAACAGTGAGTTTTGAAGCTACTTGGAAATCATCGTTGGGAAATCAGGAAATCTTTGAATCTTTCTGGGCTGGCCTATTTGAATTTTTTTTTCAACTTTCTTTTTTTTTTTGGGGGGGGGGGACAGAGAGAGACAGAGCATGAACGGGCGAGGGGCAGAGAGAGAGGGAGACACAGAATCGGAAACAGGCTCCAGGCTCTGAGCCATCAGCCCAGAGCCTGACGCGGGGCTCGAACTCACGGACCGCGAGATCGTGACCTGGCTGAAGTCGGACGCTTAACCGACTGCGCCACCCAGGCGCCCCTGGGCTGGCCTATTTGAAGATCCTGATCTAAGGAACAGAATTAAGATGGGCGCCTGGGTGGCTCAGTCGGTTGAGCGTCCAACTCTTGATTTCGGCTCACGTCATGGTCTGGTGGCGGGCTCCGTGTTGATGGCAGGTCCTGCTTGGGATTCCCTCCCCGCCTCCACCTCTCTGCCCTTTCCCCGCTCATGCACACACTCTCAAAATAAATAAACTTATGGAAAAAAAAAAAGCTGAGGAACAAATTCAGCGAGGGATTTAATAAGAGCACAGGTATTTTTGTTACTTTCTTGGTCAAGTGGTGCCCCCTTGTGGGTACTTCGATGTACTCTCCAGGAACCTTGGCTCTGGCAACACAAGACCGCAGCAGCAAGGATTACTT
The DNA here is from genome assembly GCF_022079265.1 of Lynx rufus. Lineage (NCBI taxonomy): Eukaryota > Metazoa > Chordata > Mammalia > Carnivora > Felidae > Lynx > Lynx rufus. Next base: position 18,781,208 of record NW_025814840.1, read on the forward strand.
CTGGTTTAGGCCCGGTCTGATGGTTCTCTGTGGATTGTCTATTAGGCAAGAATGTAATTCGTGAAAGTGGTGTGGGCTAATTTGTGACCTCCCCAGAAAAGATATGTTGAAGTCCTAACCCCTGATACCTGTGGACGTGAGCTTATTTGAAAACAGGGTCTTTGCGCATATAATTAAGAAGTAAGTTACGATCAGGCCAGTAGAGTGGGCTCTTAAATCCAATATGGCTGCTGTCCTTCTGTAAGAGGAGAGGGACACAGGGGAGGAGAAGGCTACGTGAGAAGGGAGGCAGAGACTGAAGTGACGCAGCTCTGAGCCAAGGAACACGCAAGATTGTCAGCCTCACCAGAAGCTCGGGCAGGGACAAGGAACAGATCTCCCTCAGAGCTTCCGGAAGGAACCAATTGGGTGGACACTTTGATTTTGCCTCTAGAGCTGTGAGAGAGTAAGTGTCTGCCCGTTTGACATTTATTTGTGCTTCGTTGTTATGACGGCCTCAGCGAGCTAATGCAGAGAGAGTCTGGGATTCTGAGTCAGGACCCCAGCTACCACTTACAACTTGTGTGACCGTGGACAAATCACTTCAGTGTCTCTGAGCCTCCATTTTATCACTCGCCAATGGAAACATGCAAAAGTAAGAGTTCCCCTACCCCAAGGTTCCTGTGAGGGTGAAGGGTGATCACGTATGTAAGCACATTTTGTTCACGGTAGAGCACTGTGAAAATGTGATGTTATTATGTAGCAAGAGGTAGTATAGTGCAGTGGCTGAGATCTAGGCCCTGCAGTTTGTTTTCCTGGGTCCACATGTAGAATATCAAGGATGACTCTTAAATACAGAGAACAAACTGAGGGTGGGTGGGGAGAGAGGGGAAAATGGGAGATGGGCATTGAGAAGGGCACTTGTTGGAATGAGCACCGTGTGTTGTATGCAAGCCAATCTGACAATAAATTATATATATATATAATATTTATTTTATTTATTTAAAAAAATTTTTTTTAATGTTTATTTATTTCTGAGACAGAGAGAGACAGAGCATGAATGGGGGAGGGTCAGAGAGAGGGAGACACAGAATCGGAAACAGGCTCCAGGCTCTGAGCCGTCAGCCCAGAGCCCGACGCGGGGCTCGAACTCACGGACCGCGAGATCATGACCTGAGCCGAAGCCAGACGCCTAACCAACTGAGCCACTCAGGCGCCCCTATATATATTTTTTTTTTAATTTTTTTTTCAACGTTTTTTTATTTATTTTGGGACAGAGAGAGACAGAGCATGAACGGGGGAGGGGCAGAGAGAGAGGGAGACACAGAATCGGAAACAGGCTCCAGGCTCTGAGCCATCAGCCCAGAGCCTGACGCGGGGCTCGAACTCACGGACCGCGAGATCGTGACCTGGCTGAAGTCGGACGCTTAACCGACTGCACCACCCAGGCGCCCCTATATTTTTTTTTTAAAAAGAGAATATCAGGAAGGAGAATATCATGAAAACTTGATTCTCAAATGAACCAAAGGCAGTGATGCCCAGGAATGGAGCTGGAATGCATTAGAGGGATCAGAAAATGGTTAGTCTGTAACAAATTACCCCAAAGTGTACTGTCTTCAAACAACGGACGTTTATTATTTCACACAGTGTCCGTGGGTCAAGAATCTGGAGCAATTTAACTGGGTGCTTCTGGTTTGGGGTTTTTTAGGAGGATGCACTCAAGAAGCTGGCTGGGACCGGGGGTGGAGGGGACCCACTTCCAAGACGGCGCTCTCATCTGGCTGTTGACAGGAGGCCTCAGTCCTAACTTACCATGTGGTCCTCTCCATGGGTCACCTCGAGTATTTTCATGATATGCCATCTCCTCATTCCTCCAACCCCCGCCCCCGCCTGCTCCCCTCACCACGTTCTTCCCTTCAACAGTGGTCCTTGACCCTTTTTTGTGCCTCAGACCCCCTGAGCTCTAAAGAGGACTAGGGGACCCTCCTCCAGTAAAGCACACATACAATGACACAGACTACTATCCTAGATCGAATTTCAAGAGGTTCTAAGGTCATGGTCCACAGAGATCTTTGTAAAACACAAATAATATTATGTAACTCCCTGTTTAAAATCTTTCCGTGACCCCTATTGCCTGCTGGATCAAACATTGGTTACAGTGTGGCAATCTGACTCCAGCTGACTTTTAGTAACAGTGACCACAACATTAGCATATTGAGTGTCTCCTGGGTGGTAGGCACTTCACGTACTCTTTCTAATCCTTAGAAGAACCCTGCAAGGAGTGAGTTTTATCCTTCACATTTTGGAGAAAAGAAATGTCTCAGAGATGAGATGTAGAGGGTCCAAGATCCCACCGAGTTTCTTGTGATTCTAAAGCAGGTGTCCCTCCGTCAGGCTCACTGCCCCACTCTGTGTCCCGTCTGTGGCTGGACACACTTCACACTCCTTACTCTGGTGCTTCCGAATGACTGGTAATTTCCAGACATGCTGTGGGTTTCTGCACGGGGTAGTTTTCCCTTCCTCAAAGTTCTTTCCTCTCCTGTCACTGTCTGTCTTCTCCAAACCTCCTCCATCATCATTGTGCTCTGGTACCCTGTTCTTTCTTTAAGACTCAGGGTGTCGCTTCTTTCGTGAAGTTTTCTGTGGACGTCCCAGTCAACGCCGGCGGTCCAGCCATTCCTTCCTCGTGGCCCTTGACACATTCCACAATGATCGCTGGGCCGGGCTGTGATTTCTAATCTCTTTGCCTCTCTGCTATCACGAGACCAGTTCCTTGGTGGGTATCAGGCATCTCTCTAACCTTTTTCTCTCTCCCCAGCACTTGGCACAGAATGGCTGCCTGATGGGCATTCGTTGAGGGAGAGAAGGAATGAATGAGTGAGTGGATGAATGAATGGCATTTTCCGCAAGGAAACGTACATCAGCATGTAAATCACCTGGCTTTTGAACACACGCGGCAGGATCTTCAGCCGTTCCTGGGGCGTCAGCAGTTTCTGGAATGTCTCCAGTAAGCCAGGGGTGGCAGGGAGATGCTGCTTCTTTTGTAACATTTTAGTGCCTGAAGGGAGAAGCCGCCAAGTAATAGCGGCTTTTTGTCGTAATAGCCATTTGTCCCCTTTTGGGAAAAGTGAAACCCTTTTGTCCCCATATGGGAAAAGTGAAACCCCCCTTGGAGAACTTGTGAAGGCCCCACTCATCTGGGAAACCTGCCTGCATGTTAAGGAAACAAGCAGTTGTTTCGATACGGTTCCATTTTAATAAGAAAAATGTAAATATGTGTGTACAGATATGTATATGGAAAAAGCAGGTGCATCAACATGGTAATAATTGTGATTTCCAGGGGGAGCGGGGTTTTGAACTGTTTTTCTTTTCTCTTTTTATTTATGTTTTCCAATTTTTGTGTAAGGTGTACGAATCGCTAATGTGATTTAAAAATTTTTCGGGGCGCCTGGGTGGCGCAGTCGGTTAAGCGTCCGACTTCAGCCAGGTCACGATCTCGCGGTCCGTGGGTTCGAGCCCCGCGTCAGGCTCTGGGCTGATGGCTCAGAGCCTGGAGCCTGTTTCCGATTCTGTGTCTCCCTCTCTCTCTGCCCCTTCCCCGTTCATGCTCTGTCTCTCTCTGTCCCAAAAATAAATAAACGTTGAAAAAAAAAAAAAAAATTTAAAAAAAAAAAAAAAAAAAAAAAAAAAAAAATAAAAATTTTTCTAGGGGCGCCTGGGTGGCTCGGTCGGTTGAGCGTCCGACTTCGGCTCAGGTCACGATCTCGCGCTCCGTGAGTTCGAGCCCCGCGTCGGGCTCTGGGCTGACAGCTCAGAGCCTGCAGCCTGTTTCCGATTCTGTGTCTCCCTCTCCCTCTGCCCCTCCCCTGTTCATGCTCTGTCTCTCTCTGTCTCAAAAATAAATAAACGTTAAAAAATAAAATAAAAAATTTTTCCAGGTGTCAAAATGATAATGACTGCAATAAGGTAAGGTCTCATTGTAATTTGTGACTTCTCTTTCTTAATACAGATAAAGTCACACATAGTCTGCACCTAATATAGGAAATGGTTTCTAGAGCAGCAGAAAGTCCAGGCGACTTTGGTATGCACCGTTTTACCTTGAAGGCATCTTCTATCAAGGTTATATTTATAAATGTTCAGTTCAGTGAAATAGTTGACTTGGGTGCTTATTATTATTATTATTATTATTATTATTTAGCTCTAATGTCTTCAAAGAATGTCAGGAAGCCCAGAGGTGGATGATGCAGGGTACTTTCTAAATGTTTTACTCAATAGCTGAGTATGTCCAGCAGTGAAGACAACCCGTTGGTATTTTCCCTGTCAGCTTGTTGGTGGATTTTCTTTTAAAGAAGTCAGATTCTGTTGTGCTGTTTTTTTTTTTTTTTTAAATCTAAGCCAGGGGAGCAAATTAGCAGACCCAAAGGTAGGCTCTTCTAATTCACTCACCTCTGTGTCAATAGTGTCCGTTGGGGCTAGTTTCAAAATCATTCATTCACTCATTCATTCATTCATTCCTCCATCAGTAAATATTCATAGCATGATTAGTAAATATTCATAGCATTCCGATTAGTAAATATTAGTAAATTAGTAAACCTGAGTAGTAAATTTTCACAGCATGCCCATTAATGCCAGGTTCTGCCGTGGTTCCTGGGAATGCGGCAGTAAACGAAGCAAAGTTCCTGGCCTCGTGAAGCAGACTTGCTCGTGGGAGGAGACGGAACGTGAGCAAATTAATATGTGCTATGTCAGGAGTGATGGATGCCACGGAGGCACAGGTGGTGGCCCAGAGTCCAGAGTGCTGGGGAGGGGCCGGGGAGGTGGCGGTCCCCATTTTGGGGGAGAGTGATCATGGCTGGTTTTGATAAGGAGACATTCTGAGCAGAGATCTGAAGGGAGAGGAAAGGAGCAAGCCTTTGGATATGTGGCAGGAGCCTTCCGTAAGGAGATACGAGCAAAGGCAAAGACCTTGCGGTGGGACTGTGCTGGACATTGGGGGACAGCAGCAGGAGACTGGGGCGGTGAGGACCATGCATTCGTGATTCAGCAAAGGGTGGAGGGCAGCGTATGGGCTCTTGTAGGCCACTGAGAAGAGACTGGCTCTCTTCCGAGTGAATTAGCCCCAAGAGGCTCTGAGACCGCTAATGGCTATGGGGAGACCAGGCCACAGCGGGGCAAGGCCTGGAGGCAGGGAGAGGGGTTGGGGAGCCGTTGCAACAACCCTGAGAGATGATCGAGGCTTGGATGGAAGACGATGGAAGTGGATGGCTTCTGGATATCTTTTGAAGGCAGAATCGACTGGATTTCCTGATAGATGAGATGTGGGATGTGAGAGAGAAATGAATCTGGGTTTTTCTGACCTGAGCAGTGGGGTAGATAGGGGCTCTACTATCTGAGAGAGGGAAGATGGCGGGAGGAGTAGGCCCAGTAACTGTGTCTATTGCCGAGTGACAAACCGTCCCAAGCTTAGTGGCTTCAAACATCGGTCATCATTAGTTCTCACAAATCTGCAGTTTGGACAGAGCTCAGTGGGGACTTAGTAGGTGCAGGTGGCGTGAGTTGGGGCACCCAGATGCTGGCTGGAACGCTCTGGGGTTCGTCAATCCCGTGTGGCCGGGCTGGGCTCTCGGCTGGGACCGTCAGCCAGAACTCCCGCACCTCACTTCTCCGTGTGGCTGGTGGTCTCCTCACAGCCTGGTGGCTGAGATCCAAGGGTGAGCCTTCCAAAATCAAGGTGAAAGTGCATGACGTTTTTTATGCCCTAGCCTGGGGAGTCTCAGAGCCCATTTCTCCTGTTCTCTATTGCTTGAGGGAGTCACAAAGACCAGTCTAGTTTCAAGGGGAGGGGTCAACATCACATGGTAGAAGAGCGTGTGGGCTGGGAGATACTGTGGTTCTCTCTTCAGAAAATACAATCTGCCACCTGAGGGAGGAAGGTTTGTAAAGTGTGCGTGGGGCTGTCGAGCAGGCAGGTGCATGTATGCGTCAAGGGAGCTAGGGTCGGGGAGATGACATTTGGAGGCTTTAGGATATTGCTCGTATCTGAAGCCACCTGGAACAAGTAAGAAGAGGGGGAAGGAGATTCTGAAGCATTGCATTATTTATTGTGGGAGATAGTTCATGGATACCGTGCCCTAGAACTCACTCCTCCTGTGCACATAGAATTCAGTTCAGCTTTTGCCTCTGCATTTTTTCTCTTGCTCCCAGTGCTCTTGGTGGGGAGCCCATGATCAGATCTAACAAGCCCCCTTTGTCTTCCGGAAGCTGACCTCTCCGCTGTGCTTGGAGTGCCCTCCGGCTTTCCCTGAATAACAATAGCCGAAAGTATTCAGATTTTTAAAAAACCTAAAAACCTTCCAAAGGTCAATATTGAGAAATAAAGAAATGAATTATTCTATTGTTAGGCAGCTGCATGTCAGGGTAAGAGAGAACAAGAAATCATGGTGGGTAAAGTATTCACTAAAGGTTAAAAATAAGAGAAAGGAAGGGAAAGAAATAAGAAAGCCACTTTTCATCCTTAAGAGATCTGATAAAGCTTAGAACCAAGGCTTTAGTTAAGATCTTTATTTTATGAGCAGACTAAATGCCAGGCTGTCAAAAAGGGTAAAACATAAACTTAGTATGGTACATAAAAGCTTTCAAACTCTGACCCTTTCCTTTCCAACCTCATCATATCTCATTATATTCTGGTCACTCTGCTCCAAAATCCCCTAAACATGCTACACCTGTTGGCCTCTTCATGGTTTTGTTCCCCTTTTGATTCCGGGCAAACTCCTACTCATCCTTCAAAGCCCTTTTTTGACTCCTGGCAAACTCCTACTCATCCTTCAAAGCCCTTTTTTGACTCCTGGCAAACTCCTACTCATCCTTCAAAGCCCTTTTTTGACTCCTGGCAAACTCCTACTCATCCTTCAAACGTATCTGCTCTACAAAGCGGGTGGTTGCAGTCACTCTTTTCAGTGCTTTTTGTATTCCTGTATGGTTTATCATGAGCTGACAGCCAGTTCCTTAAGGGCAGAAACCCCAGGTGCTTTTTCGGCAGCCCCAACACCCAGCAATGCCGGGCACAGCATAGGTAATCACTCCATTTTTTCCTGTCTTTGGAATGGATATACTAAAACTTTAACAATGCTCTTTGGTGTAGATTTAGTTTCCGCTCCCATTTCCTGGATCTTGCTTCTAGACTTGTCTGAGTGGTTGATCAGGCAGGACTGATTTCCACCATGGAGAAGGAAGGAAGCCCCACCGCCTGGACAGGAGGACAGCGTTGTCCCCAGACCCCCGGGGTTTGGTTTCTGCCCTCTTCACAAATGGAGGTTAGGGAGCCCCACGTACTCACCAATTTCCAGGCTCTTACCCTGAACTCCTAGAGCACAATGTCTCTGGACTTTCTGTTCGTAAAATCTGAACTGTCAGAAATCAATGGGCTTACCAGATCATTTTGATTACCTAAACGCACTAGCTATTGAAGCCGGGTCCTAGTTTAGTTTCTGAAGCTTGAAGGAAAAGAGCAGAGGGATGCAGACTGTAGTCGTTTGTGAAAGCGACAGGGCTGTTAGAACAAGGGAGCTGGTCTTTAGGGAAGCTTTGTTGTAGCATAAGGGGTAATAGCACAAGTCCTTGCATGTCTGTTGCAGATGATTACTTCCAGGACTTACAGACACTCGATCTGGGACTGACAGGCAGAAGGACCAGTCTTGATGTACTGTGCTGGGGTGGGCAGTCATGTGCTGGCTGGATTCCCTGCTGGCGTTCATGTTCATCTTCCTCGTTACTCCTCGGTAGCATCTTGAACTGAAATACACACGATGGGGTCTGTAGGCCTGAGCAGGGCTGGGTCGGGAGAGTGTCTGAGATCCAGGAGATGAATGGGTGGGGTTGTGGGTGCCTCAACGTGCTGTGGTAGGAAGAGTGGTCACCAGCAGGCTGGATGCTGGGTTCTTCTGCGAGTTTTCTCTCCCCAGTGTCCTGGGAGTGTCTCTGTCTCCAAAGAGACACCCATTTGACTTCTGACCTAGAAAATAAAGCATGCTTGCCTTTCTACTGCTATGGAGACCTTTTTGAAGCAAGGAGTGCATTCCTCATGCCTCCCCGTGCCTCCCCGTGACAGCTCACTGTTTTTTATTTTTGAGACAGAGAGAGACAGACCATGAGCAGGGGAGGGGCAGAGAGAGAGGGAGACACAGAATCCGAAGCAGGCTCCGGGCTCCGAGCCGTTAGCACAGAGCCCGACGCGGGGCTTGAACTCTCAGACTGAGAGATCATGATCTGAGCTGAAGTCGGACGCCCAAATGACTGAGCCACCCAGGCGCCCCACACTGTATTTAAAAAAAAAATGTTGGGGCGCCTGGGTGGCGCAGTCGGTTAAGCGTCCGACTTCGGCCGGGTCACGATCTCGTGGTCCGTGGGTTCGAGCCCCGCGTCGGGCTCTGGGCTGACGGCTCAGAGCCTGGAGCCTGTTTCCGATTCTGTGTCTCCCTCTCTCTCTGCCCCTCCCCCGTTCATGCTCTGTCTCTCTCTGTCCCAAAAATAAATAAACGTTGAAAAATTAAAAAAATTAAAAAAAATGTTTATTTATTTTTGATAGAAAGAAAGAGAGGGACCACAAGTGAGGGAGACAGAGGATCTAAAGCAGGCTCTATGCTGACAGCTGAGAGCCCAATACCAGGCTCGAACCCACGACCCATGAGATCATGACCTGAGCCGAAGAAGTCAGATGCTTAACTGACTGAGCCACCCAGGTGCCCCAGTTCGCGGTCTTTCTTTTCCCCTTCGGCCTTTTCCTCAAACACGGGCAAAAGATGTTGGGGGGTGGGGGGAGGAAGTGAACCTGAAATCAAGCTAAAAACATACAGTCCAGTGCCTACCCAGTCTTCGTGTTTTCTCCCTTCTTTCTCTTGTATTCGTTATCTAGCTGTGCAAAAAATACATCCCGGACGGTAGCTGTTTGAAACAACAAATAAGCGACCACATAGGTTCCAAGGCTTGGGAACCTAGGCGTGGCCTGTGGTGTGTCCGTTTGTCCACCAGGGCTACAGTCATCCGAAGGCTTGACCGGGGTGGGAGACTGCTTCCAAAAAGTCTCACTGACATGCGGTTGGCTTGCTATGTGGGCCTCTCTGAGGACTGCTCGAGTGTCCTTATGGCATGATAGCTGGCTGTCGTCAGAGCAAGTGACCAGAGACAGAGAGTGAGTGGGGCAGGGCACAGAGGAAGAGGGAGAGAGAGAGCAAGAGGGGAGGGGAGGAAGGACGTCACTGTGCCTTTTGCAACCTGCTCCCTGAAATCCCCTGCCGTTTTTGCCTGATCCTGTTCCTCGGAAGCAAGTAACTGCATCCTGCCCCCACCCAAGAGGCAGGCAGTCAACCCTCCGTCTTGTGAAGGGAGGAGTCTCAAAGATTTTGCGGAAATATTTTCACTACCACAGCCCTCTGTCCGAGTCCCTCCACCCCCCCCCCTCCATGTTTCTGCATCTTTCCACTTTGGTCCTTGTCTCGTAAGTCAGCGAATCCGCATGCCTCCAAGTCAGCTGTCTCAGAAGTTAGCTCGTTCTGGGGGAAGTGTAAGCTTCCTGTAGATTCTCTCAGGCCCAGGAATCCTGATACCGTTTTGCTTTTTGTTTTTTTCTTAGAACTCCATGTCTCTTCTCCGGCACACCGAAATATATTGATGCGGCTAATTCACATGAAAGTGTAGAGGGCTTGTCAGCTCACTGGTCCAAGTGGCTTCCCACTTTTAAAAGGGACAAGGCGAATTCTCGCTTTAGGAAGTGCCTCTTTAACCTAACGGAGAGACTCTGCTGGTAGCGGTTAAGTGTGGCGTGTGTCTGGGCAGAGCTAGGCTAGTCCCACAATGTCGCAAGGCGATTCTGCTGGAGGGAGGCATGAACACGTAGGAGGAAGGCCTTCCTCAGACCTGCTGGCCAAAGTGCTCTCTCTCTTTGTTCTTTCTGTTTCTCTCTCTGTCTCCTGTCTCCCCCTCCCCCCCGTGTGTGTGTGTGTGTGTGTGTGTGTATCCTTGTAGCTTAAACTGGCATTTCAACCTCCCCCCCCTTTGCACTGTTTGCATCTCTTCCGATTCTTAGTAGCTCTTTTCTCTTTTTCTCTCTCTAACTTCCTACCCACGCCTACCCCAGATGTTATTATTAGCAGGCTTTGTTCCATAACAGACTTGTATTATTAGCAGACTTGTTTCATTCAAAGAAAAAGGAAACGAAACTTGCGCCTCTGCCTAATGTAGCAGCAGACTTTAGTTTAAATACGTTGTATTTCATTTCTAACCGGGTATATATAACAGAAAAGTGTTTCTTAAATAAAACTTGTTTTCCCGATTCTGAAAGCAATACGTATTAATTCCAAAGAATCTGGATTTTTTATAGAGAGGCACAAAGGAGAAGTTTATAGTTGTCAGTTACTCTGTGATCAGAGATAACTGAGGTTAACATTATGATGTATGTCCTTTAGCTTTTTACATACATGAACCCACACACACACTTTGGGGATATGCTGTATATACTGTTTCATAATATATTTACTTTTTTCACATTAATATGTTAGGGTGAACATTTTCCCATGCTAGTATTTTTCTATAAAATATTTCATTAATTTATTTATTTTAAAACGTTTATTTAGGGGCACCTGGGTGGTTCAGTCGGTTAAGCGTCCGACTTCGGCTCAAGTCATGATCTCGTGTCTCGTGGGTTCGAGCCCCGCCTTGGGCTCTGTGCTGACAGCTTGGAGTCTGGAGCCTAGAGCCTGCTTGGGATTCTCTCTTTCCCTCTCTCTCTGCCCCTCCCCTGCTCACGCTCTGTCTCTCTCTCAAAAATAAATAAACATTAAAAAAATGTTTAATATTTATTTATTTTGGGAGAGAGAGAGATAGAGAGAGAGAGAGAGAACATGAATGGGGACTAGAGAGAAGGAAAGAGAGAATCCCAAGCAGGCTGACAGCACAGAGCCCGATGCAGGACTTGATCCCACAAACTGTGAGACCATGACCTGAGCCCAAATCAAGAGTCTGACCTTTAACCAATGGAGCCACCCAGGTGCCCCACGATAAAAATATTTTTAAGTACTACATAGTACTCTCCTATATGACTACATAAAACTTTATTTAATCTATTATTTTTGGACATTTAAGATACCTTGCCCCTCCCCTATGCACACTTTTTTTTTTTTTTTGCCTATTAACAATAATACTGTGTTGAACCTCCTGGCATTTAAGTTTTATCCACATCCATGATTATTTCCTTAGCATAATTCCTAAAATTCCTCGTAATTCCTAAACAGTTGGATTAAATGGATGCACATTGTAAGTTCCTGGTACCAAATTCACTTCTAATGGAGCCAGATTAACTTCTAGAAGGGTTATGCTAATTTCCACTCTTGTCAACAATGTGTGAGAATGCTGTTTTTCTACACTGTAGACAATATCGACTATAGTCCATTTTTTTGTCTGTCAATTTTTAGTTTGATTCTATTGTGATCAGAAAAATATACTTTGTATGAATTCAATTCTTTAAAACTTATTGAGATTTGTTTTACGGGTTAGAATGCTATCTTGGTGAATGTTCCATGTATGCTTGAAAAGAATGTGTATTCTTCTCTTTTTAGATGGCATGTTCTATATCAATCGGGTCAAGTTGGTTGGTAGTGTTGTTGAAATCTTCTACATCTTTGCTGATTTTCCTGTCTACTTGTTCTAGCAATTACTAAGAGAAAAATGTTGGAATCTCCTATAAATCTGCATTTGTCAATTTTTTCTTTCTTTTTTTTTTTACAATTAAAAAAAAGTTTATTATTTATTTTTGAGAGAATGAACATGAGCAGGGAAGGGGCAGAGAGAGAGAGAGGGAGATACAGAATCTATCTGAAGCAGGCTCCAGGCTCGGAGCTGTCAGCACAGAGCCCAATGCGGGGCTCACACCCGTGAGCTGTGAGATCATGACCTGAACTGAAGTCAGACGCTTAACTCACTGAGCCACCCGGCTGCCCTTATTTATTCTTTTTATCAGCTTTTGCTTTCTGTGTTTTGAAAGCTCTATTATTATGGGCCACTGTATCGGCTTTCTTATAGCTTCTTGAAGCATTGATCCATTTATCATAATAGAACATCTTCTTTTTTTCCAGTTTTACGGACAAATATTTGACATATATCACTGTATGTGTTTAAGGTGGATAGCATGATTGTTTAATGTACATATACTGTGAAATGATTACCACGACAGGTTTAGTTAGCATCCGTTACCTCCTGTGGATACGATAGCAAGGAAATAACAAAAATGTCTCCTTGTGATGAGAACTCTCAGGATCTACTCTCTTAACAACTTTCCTTTACATCAATCAGTAATGTTACCTATAGTTACCATGTTGTACATTATATCCCTAGGGCTTACTTATCTTGTAACTGGAAGTTTGTACCTTTTGACCACCTTTTCTCAATTCTTCCTCCCCCGTACACCTTAACATTCATATTTATCACTGATAATATTCTTTGTCCTGAAGTCTATTCTGTCTGCTATAAATAGAAACTCTTGAGCTTTTAAAATTAGTGTTGTCTATACACCATAGATTTTCCCAGCCTTTTACTTTTATTTTAATCCATCTAGGCCTATTTATGACCTGAGCCAAAGTTGGACGCTTAACTGACTGAGCCACTCAGGTGCCTCTATTTTTTAAAATTTTTTAAAAAGTTTATTTATTTATTTTGGGAGAGAGAGCATGGGGGAGGGAAGAGAGAGAGATGGAGAGAGAGAGCCTGACATGGGGCTTGAACTCATGAACAGTGAGATCGTGACCTGAACCAAAATCAAGAGTTGGACACTCAACTGACTTAGCCACCCAGGTGCCCCTCAGTAAATCTTATTTACAAAAACAGGCAGCAGGCACGATTTGACCTGTGGGCTATAGTTTGTGAACTCTGCTTTATTTTTTTTTTAAAGAATTAAGTTGATATCGTTGTAATTGCTGTGTTTTATTTATTTATTTATTTATTTTAATTTTTTTTAACATTTATTTATTTTTGAGACAGAGAGAGACAGAGAATGAATAGGGGAAGGGTAGAGAGAGAGGGAGACACAGAATCTGAAACAGGCTCCAGGCTCTGAGCTGTCAGCAGAGAGCCCGACGCGGGGCTCGAACTCACGGACCGTGAGATCATGACCTGAGCTGAAGTCGGACGCTTAACCAACCAAGCCACCCAGGCGCCCCGAACTCTGCTTTAAATAATAAAAAATTATATATTAAGGAACAGAATGTTTTTAAAACATTGAGCCCATATTACCATATCTGTTACTCTACTCCACTCCTCCCTTTATTGAGATTGTGAATTTCATTTGACATCATTTTCCTTCTGGCCGAAGAAATTTAACATTTCTTACAGACCTGGTATGCCTCAATACATCATTTTAGCTTTCGCTTGTTTGAAAAATCTTTATTTTGCTTTTGCTGTTGAAAGACATTTTTGCTTGAAATAGAATTCTAGGTTGACAGGTTTTTTCCTTTCACTACTGTAAAGATATATCTGCATTGTCTTTTGGCTTCCATGGTTTTGGTCAAGCAGTAGCTATAATTATTATCATTTCTCACCTTATATAAGTCATTTTTTTCCTGGCTGCCTTGATAATTTCTCTCTTTATCTTTGAGTGTTCAGTAGTTTGATTATGACGTGGCAGGTGGTTGTGTGTGTGTGTGTGTGTGTGTGTGTGTGTGTGTGTGTTGGGCCTGTTTGGGGTTCTCTAAACTTCTTGGATCTGTGATTTCTCATCACAGAAAAAATTCTTGGGCATTATATCTTCATTCCCTCATCAAACATGTATGGGATGTCTCCTGTGTGACATGCAGGGACAAAGATGAATAGCCAACAAAGGTTGGTAACACCCACCCCTCCCCGTATCTCTCTCCTTCCTCTCTCTTGACCAACACACAAGAAGAATTGAAAGAATCAGTTGCCAACACTTCACCCACTCATCTAAGAATACAAGCTTTCGGCTTTGGGCCTGGGCCGCCATGAAGGTCAAGATTGCTCGTGGGTTTCAAAGCTCCTTTGGCTACAGGTATTGCTTTCCTGCCTCTACTTCCTTCTCTCTTTAGAACGCTTCTTGATTTGGAAGTCCAAATGACAGGGTGATGGATGAATCACTTTGTGGTCCCAGGCCTGGAACTGAGCCGTTCAGCCACTTCCTAGGATTCTAGAAGGTTGTGATTCTAGGAGGTTTATGAGGTTCCTTTTCTCTGTCTTCTATATTCCAAAGTCCCAAGAAATAAGTTTGGCGGTATTTGATTTGCTAGAAATCATATAAATTGTAGTTTTCTCATTCCAGTTTTTCTCTAGAATATCAGGGTTGTGTTTTTTGCTTTTTTTTTGTTTTTTGTTTTTTGTTTGTTTTTGAGAGAGAGAGAACAAGCAAGGGAAGGGTGGAGGGGGAGGGAGAGAAAGAATCTCAAGCAGGTTTCACACCTAGTGGGATCTCACAAAAATCAAGAGCCCGAATCAAGAGCTGGACACTAAACCAACTAACCCACCCAGGTGCCCCTGGAATATAGTTTTCAAAGTGAGAATCAATGGGTGCCCAGGACAGTTCTGGTTCACACCTGTTGTCTAAGAGTAATTATTAATTGCATCCCCATTCACTCACAAAAGGGCTTATTAGACAAAAAGCTATCTGGTCATCTGAAATGAAGAGACTTCAAATCCAGTTTTGTTACAGCTTAATTCATTTTCTCATCTGTTCAGTGAGTCCAATAGCACTTCTCATAAATGTTACAAAGGCAGGTGAAAGGTGAGAAGGAAATGCTTTGAACTTGCTAGAACAAAGTCACTCTAGAAATACAAGGTGGTTCATTATTCTTATTATGATTTTTATTATGCCTGCTGGCTTGTAACAGATGTGCTCAGATTTAGGCACTAGCTAAAACTTTAGGTTGGGTTCGTAATTTTGTACATTTAGTTATATATTCTTATGAATTTATGTTTTTTTTTTTGAGATGCCTTCTGTGTTCCTGAAGATCTTAAATTGTCTTTCCCTCTCTCCCACTTTTTTCTCCCCTAAACTCCCTACGTCCCAACCTCTCTGCACCTCTCCTCCAAAAGCAGTGGACTGCTTTTGTGATGTGGGCGTTGGGGTATCTATTAGGGGCCATGCCCCGGGGCAACAGGATGGGGTCCAGCAGCTCTCCACTGTCTAGACCAGGGTCGGCAAACTTTTTCTACCCAGGGCCAGAGAGTAACTACTTTAGACTTTGCAGGCCACGTGGCCTCTGTTGCTACTACTCAATTCTGCCTTTGTAGCACAAAAGCAACCACAGACAACAGTTAACAAATGAGGGCGTTTGTGTTTCAATAAAACTTTATTTACAAAAAGGCCCTTGGGTCATAGTTTGCTGGCATTCTAGGCTAGAGGGCTGTTTGAGGACCCTGATTTAACCTGGGCCTTCCTCTCAATAAGCCATTCTAAACCAGGTGTAGGAGACATGTTCACACTTAAAGGAGGCCTCAGGGATTCCTTCCTCAGAGGCTAAATAATAACTCCCTTCCCTTCCCTCTTTTGATAAAATGGGGCTTTCTTAGGATGATGATGGGTCGGTATAGATTTATTCATTATCCGACAATTAAGGAAATTAAGGTCTGAAGCATTGACCGGTCAACTGACAGTCACTAGGAAAAACAAAACCTACGGGACTGGTTTACAAGGCCATGCCCAGCGCTTGCAGTGGGCAGAAAACCCCACTGTGCAGGCCTCCTGTCGCCTGTCCCTTTCACTTTCACAGAGCTGCCCACCTCATTTCCATAGTTCCCTCCTTGGGGGAAAAAAGAAAAACGTCTCTGTTTTTATGTGCAAGAGCCACTCGAGGGAGGCGGAAGGGTGGCGTCGGAGATCCAGTAATTGGAGGTTAAGTATTGCAACTCTGCGAGAATGAGTGGGAGCTGACAGCAAAGTTTAGCTCAAACTCGGCTCCCTCTGCTCCTAGTTACGGTGCTGACCTTAGGATCGCTTTGCCAGTCGATGCACGAAGCCTCCCGAGACAACAGCCCCAATGGGGTCACGTGGTGTCATCGTTGCATTAAGCGTCACTGACAAGGTGGTGACTAGGGCAGAGTAAATGGCCCTTATGTCCACTAGACTCAGAGGCTGAAAGGTCAGTGAGCACTCATTGATTCTGTTGTAATGAAGCTATGGATCTCCTTTACAGGTTGTGGGTTTCCCTCGGAGGGCTGGTGCTGAGGGCCGTAAGCAAGAGGTGGCCGTAGGCAGCAGGACCTTTGAGAGCAGCTCTTCTTGGAGGAATCCTCATGGCTGCCTGTGACTGAACCGTTCCGAGTTACCGAAAGCAGTACATTCCAAGTTCTCAGTTTACAGGCGTGTTAGGAGCCAAAGGTTGCCAAGAAGTCAGGTGTTTGGGACCTGGAAGGTACTCTCATAGAAACAATGTCGTGCATTGTGGTGAGGTGGTCGCCAGCTTGCTTACACCTGTGTAACCCATAGTGAACTGGTCTACTAATACTGCCAAACCTGCCCAGTGTGTATAGGGAGCATTGGGGGACCAGCAGATACTGGTGGGATCACATTCATCCCAGCCCCCGGGAGCATCAGAAGCTCCCTCCCTTCTTGCCCCGCCCACCGTTGCAGAGACTAGCTGTGGGTTTCAAGCCCTGAGAGGCTCAATGGTCGGAGGCGGTCGGGGAGGGGGGAGAAAAGGCTGTTTCTGGGCCCCAGGGAAGCAGGTCGGGCAGCTGGAGGACAATGGTCCTCCTACCCAGGAGCCGCTAGGCTGCATCCAGTTCTCAGCGGACTCCCTTATGTTATTAAATATATTAATGTTTATTGGTTTTCTTAATCCAGCAGTAATGAGAATTCATTTTAGAAAACTGAGAAAATGTAGATAAGCAGAAGGAAGGAAATTTAAATATTCCATATTGTCATCAATTTAGTATGGAGACTTCCAGTGTTTTTCTCTAAATGTGTATATATATTTATATTTCTATATTAATAATATGGAATATTATTATACTATTATTCAGTATGGAGACTTCCAGTGTTTTTCTATAAATGTGTATATATATATTTATATTTATATTTATATAAATACACATATATGTATATATTCTTATACTTGGGATAACATTTATAACTTGCTCGTCATTTAACAATGTATCGTGAATATTGTTCATGTCATTGAATATTTTCCTGCAGCATTTCAAAGTGGATGGGCATACCATCATGTATTTAACCAACTTTCTACTGTTGAACTATTAGGCTTTTCAATTTTTTTTTTTTCAACGTTTATTTATTTTTGGGACAGAGAGAGACAGAGCATGAACGGGGGAGGGGCAGAGAGAGAGGGAGACACAGAATCGGAAACAGGCTCCAGGCTCCGAGCCATCAGCCCAGAGCCTGACACGGGGCTCGAACCCACGGACCGCGAGATCGTGACCTGGCTGAAGTCGGACGCTTAACCGACTGCGCCACCCAGGCGCCCCCTGTTAGGCTTTTCTATTAAAGACAACCCCATGATGAGGCCCTTGGTATTGTGATTGTCACATGGGTCCGCTAGTTTTTCCTTTGGATAATTCTAAAAGGGGACAAAGGGGACGTGTGAGTTAAGACATTTAATAACTTATTATCAACATACCTTCTATCCCCAGTTTGGGAGAAACTTACCTTCATCTTTCTAACACTTGATATTTAAAAATTTAAAAACCTCTTGCTAAATTGACGAACAGAAGAAAGTCATATTGGGTTTGGTTGCTTTTTTGTTTGTTTGTTTTTTGAGTATTGGTGAGGTTGTACATGATTACATGTTTATGAGCCCTTTTGTGAATTGACTCCTTTACTCTTTACATCACGACATTGGTGTTTTGGGATTGTTCCAGCCCTTTGGAACAGGAGGAAAGGATCCGGGTTTTATTAGTCTTTGAAATGTAAACATGCACAAACCCTCCCAGGGTAGTTAATTACCTCCCAAGTCTTGCTCTCATTCCCTCAGCCTCTGACCCGGGCTGCCCCGATGTTCAGAATCACCGCCAGATTCACACCCACCAGGACCGAGCGCAAACCTTACCAGTTTGGAACTGTGATCTTTTAAATAATAGGAATGGAGAATGAAGTCGGATCAGTAAAACAGGGACTCATGAAAGGCCTTACAGGCAAGAAATAGCCATCTGCTCTGAACAGACATTTGGGTTGTTTCCAGTTTTTTGTTGTGGCAAATAAACTTGCTATAAATGCTCAGGTATCTGGTGGGCACATACACCTATTTTGCTTGGGGTATTTACGTAGGACTGATGGGTCAGAGGGCTGGTCTATATTTAGCTTTAGTAGCTAATGTTAAACCGTTTCCAGACAAAACAAAACAAAACAGAAAAACACCCGAACTTACACTCCAATCAAACAGTGGGTGAGAATTTTACATGCTTTAAAGTTTCACCGACTTTTGATATTTTCAGATTTTTAACCTTATTTATAAGGCTTCATATTTCTTTTAATAAGCTCATGTGGTGTCACATATAACTTATATTTTTACTTTGTTCATTTTCCTTCTTTTTATTTTTTTTAAAGTTTATTTTTGAGACAGAGAGAGCGCGCGCACACACACACACACACACACACACACACATATGCATGAGTGGGGGAGGGGCAGAGAGCGAGGGAGACACAGAATCTGAAGCAGGCTCCAGGCTCTGAGCTGTCAGCACAGAGTCTGATGCGGGGCTTGAACCCATGAGCCGTGAGATCATGACCTGAGCCAAAGTCGGACGCTTAACCGACTGAGCCACCCAGGTGCCCCTACTTTGTCCATTTTCATTTAGTTCAGTTTTAACATAGATTTATAATCTCTCTGATCTACAGAGACAACATTTTGTAGAAGCACCCTACTGTCAAGATTTTATACAACATTTTCTAATAAAAAATTCTGTGTATATTCCCTTTACGATAATTTGCTCCCCTTAATGTACTATCTATAAATCAAGACTGACTCGGGCTCATATCCTGGCCACACAACTAATTGGCTGTGTGACCCTGGGCAAGTTACTTAATCTCTCAGAACTTTGGGTTCCCCACCTGTGGAGTAGGAGTAATAAAACCCCGTCTCTTAGGTTTGTTGGGACGATAAACGAGATAGCATATGTAAAGTGTCTAACATGTAATACATACTCAGTAAATATTAGTTTCCTTCTGTGCTGGAGGCAAAGACATCAGGTGCCTCTTAAGGACTCTTGCCTCATTGGTTCACAAAGCTATTAAAAATAGGCATGGCCTTACTTAGCTTCCAACTGTACCTAGCTGGTTGGCAAGAAACCCAAACCATTAAGCATTGCCTTGACTTCACTGCACTCTTGCTTTACCCTGCACCCCAGACGAATCTAAACCCCCTGTGCGATGTTTCTGATATTGCTTCAGGACAGGAATAACTCGATATAAAACCCGATCTTTTGATGCTCAGAAAGTCATCGGACAAAATAGCGATCTTGCAGCCGTGATTGTGAGAGACTTCCACAGATTTGTGGGTTGGAATACTCTCTCTCTCTCTTTTTTTTGCCACATTTTGTGCACATTCCTTCAGCGCTTGACATTTACATCTATCTTCTAGAGGGGAGGGCGGCTGGCTCCCCAGTTTAGCCAGAACGTTGCCGAGTAGATTGGAAGAGGGGGCCACTCTATATTCTGGAGCCAACTTCATGCCCACTGACTGGAGATCCACCCATCTCTGTCGCCAGGTGAAGGTGCTGGCTCCCAATCCACTTGACCCCTGATCCTACTTATTTGCAAACACTTTAAAAATGGACGGCTGTGCAATGGAGGATGAAAAACTCAGGATGCTCAAAAATGCTGATGATTGCCAGAGAAAGGGCAGCTTATCTGATGATAGGCGCCTTGGAAATGCTCAACACTTCCCTCCTTGTGTTGAGCCCTCCCTCCCAGCAGTGCAGGCTAAGAGGGACCGACGTCAAGAAGGTGCCGGCTTGCTTAGTAAGAAGTCATTGTCCATCAAGGGTTCAAATACCGACTCAATAGAAAAAAGGAACCCTTTTTCTTCCCAAGGTTAAGCACCGTGCCATTTGGAACAAGGAATCCCAGTGGAGAGAAGGATTTCGTTTCTTTCTGGAAGCCATTTAGGAACATCCAGTACTGTAACTGAAGCCCATTAAATAGTCCCGGATAAGACACATCCTTCTTAGTCGCTTTGGAAGGCATTCCTGGTCTTCGCCAATATGGCTGTCACCTGAGTTTCCAACCCCCTTCTCTCCCCTGAGCTATGGTGTCAGGTCTCTCGTGGCCCCAGTCCAGTACTCGTTGGGGCGCTCGTGAAAACATCCCAAGATGAATTAATCATCTTACTTCCCCTGCTGGGATTCCTCCTCATTTCTCTTATTTCCGTGAATGGTACCACCATTTTCTTGGGCAATTCTTCCCACCCTGCTCAAAAACAGGCGTGATTTATTGCTTTAGGCGAAGTGCTTCTGTCACGGTACCTGTAGGTGAAGCTCCAATATGCATTCATTTCTTCTTTCACAGCAACAGGATTTTCACCAGGATTGTCCAGGATCAAGACTCCATTTTTATCTATCTATCTATCTATCTATCTATTCATTTATTTGTGACCAGCAGTGGAGGGGCAGAGAGAGAGGAGGGCAGAAGATCTGAAGCAGGCTCTGTGCTGACAGCAGAGAGCCCGAGGTGGGGCTCGAACCCATGAACCGTGAGATCACGCCCTGACCCGAAATCAGATGTTTAACTGACGGCGCCAGCCAGGCGCCCCTCGAGTTTCATTTAGATTCCTTTGGCCCTGGGTATGGACATACTAAGGTGTGGCCAAAGGGCTGTGCCACGTCGAGGTCACATCCTTAAAGGGAAGGAGAGTGATTTCCTTCTACCCCTTCCTCCATCCTGCTGCCTAGACTATGGAGGGGGTGGAGCAGGCCAGCTGGGAGAACGCCAGGAAGGACAACACCTTAAGGATGACAGAGCGACTGGAAAGGAGAAACCTGGTCTTAGACACAGGAGGCTGCCGTACAAGCCTTGGGCTCTCACATGTGCAAACTATTACGGGAGAGAGAAATCAATGTCTGCTTTAAGTCCCGATTGTTTTTGGTCTCTGTTAGAACGCTTGAAATGTATCCCAATGAAAACAGCCACCAGCGAGGCCCCGTTGCCCCCACGCTCTGCCTCAGAGCTCAGTCAACTCCTAAGATCCGGTTGATTTGAAGGCAGGATTTGGATGCTAACAATAGTGGCGGCTGGGGGAGCTTTGATAGGAAGTCCCCCCATGTTAGAAATACAGAGGCTCAAAGTCTCCACATCGTCTTTACTTCTCCTTCTGTCTTCTATAGTCACCCGGACTCCGAATCTTTCCTCTTCTGATGTCACTCTTAGGCTACCCGCTCCTTCCTGTCTCCAGTTCTCCAGGGCTTTGGGTTTGGGTGACATTAGGGGCTTCCTAGAATTTTTCTCTTTCTTCTTTCTGCGTTCCCCCTCCTTTCTCTCTCTCTATTTTTATTTTTATTTTTTTTAATTTTTTTTAACATTTATTTATTTTTGAGACAGAGAGAGACAGAGCATGAACGGGGGAGGGGCAGAGAGAGAGAGGGAGACACAGAATCAGAACCAGGCTCCAGGCTCTGAGCCATCAGCCCAGAGCCCGACGCGGGGCTCGAACTCACGGACCGTGAGATCGTGACCTAAGCTGAAGTCGGACGCTCAACCGACTGAGTCACCCAGGCGCCCCTCTCTATATTTTTAAAATGTGTATTTATTTAAAGAGAGGGAGAGACGGAGAGAGATCGGGGGAGGGGCAGAGAGAGAGAGAGAGAGAGAGTGAGAGAATCCCAAGCAGGCTCCACGCTGTCAGCACAGAGGCCGACGTCCCCTTTCTATATTTTGATACTAGATTAATCTTTGTAAAATACTTGTTCCAGTATTTTGATTTCCCTCCATAGATGTCTAATGACCCCTATATTATTTATAAGCTTCTCTGACCTCATCTGCCATCTGCCTTAAGTGAACTTTCCTCACCTACTGGGTTAATGACCACCGTCCTCAAAAACCTGTTTGCTCCGTTTCTTCGTGACTTTGCTCATAGGGCCTCCTGACTGTGGTGCCTTTTCCTTTTGCTTTTCCTCTCCAAAGTTGGCTCAGTCCCCACAGGGAGGAGGCCAAGCCCTGCTCCCTCTGACCTCTGCTTTGTGTGAAGTTCCCATTCCACCTGCAGCTGGTTGTTTAATTATTCTTGGTATGATGTGTCTCTTGCGAATTCCCCTAGTTCTCAGAGCTGTCAGAACTTTGGGGTTGCCGATGATTCAGAGGTTTTTTTACTCCAACTAGATTATAAACTCAAACAGTCTTAATCCGACCCCCTTTCTTCCAAGGTGCCCTCCCCCCACCACTGCTTTGATCGTATTAGAATAAAACGCAAGGTGAAAGTCCCCTGGGGGCAATCGAGTTGCCACAGCACTTATTCACTCTGAATGTTTTACGCCTTCACTTTCAGGCCATCTTAGGGCCCCCCTGTGCCCTTTGAAGTAAATCACAACCCTCGCTTCCTGTTTGGAGTTTGGAGGAAAACAGTGCCCTGACGGCTCCCCGTACATAAAGTGAGTAGGAGAGCACCCCGGCCAAGATCACAGGCTCCTGAGTTTCGCCCTTGAGTTGAATCAACAGATGACAGTCTATCCCTGGTCTCCCTGTGTCAGAAACGGTATCCCTCTGTCAGAAGCAGCAGGACAGGAAAGGCCACAGAGGCAATCTGGGCGATTTAACCGTGTAAGGGTGGCTTTCTTTCTCTAGAAGAGCCTGGCTAAACTCAGGGACGACTTCTAATTCCAACACAGTGGCAACACAGTGGGAGCATAATAAATGCTTACTGGCTGTCTGCCCACTGAAAGAATCGCTCCCGGTACCCTTAGCGGTGGGCTGGAGCTCTGATCTCGGGGACGAAATCACCCACAACTTTCTCTTTTCCTTGTCGTATTTGCTTCCTGAAGTCTTTCTCCAATTTCTAGCCAGCCTGGCTTTCATTTCCTGCCTCCTTTCTGCTTCAACCTGCTTTGTGTTTCGTGTGCTTGACTATAGCTACCATTTGGAGAGCAAGCTACTGCGGT
The DNA here is from genome assembly GCF_022079265.1 of Lynx rufus. Lineage (NCBI taxonomy): Eukaryota > Metazoa > Chordata > Mammalia > Carnivora > Felidae > Lynx > Lynx rufus. Next base: position 18,804,281 of record NW_025814840.1, read on the forward strand.
ACCCTCAAAAATAATAAGGCTTTCCAGTGTGCTGTGGTTTTTATTATTATTATTATTTTGCAAGAGGCAGTAGACTTCAAAGGTTTGGGCTAGCATTTAAAAGCAGGGTAGGGGCGCCTGGGTGGCTCAGTCGGTTAAGCGTCCAACTCTGGCTCAGGTCATGATCTCACAGTCTGCGAGTTCGAGCCCCGTGTCTGGCTCTGTGCTGACAGCTTGGAGCCTGGAGCCTGCTTCGGATTCTGTGTCAACCCCTCTCTCTGCCCCTCCCCTGCTCGTGTTCTGTCTCTCTCTGTCTCAAAAAATAAATAAGAACATTAAAAAGATTTTTTTTTTAAATAATAAAAAAAAATAAAAGTGGGGTGGAAATAATGGGCATTCAGATGCCTCGGGCAACTGGAAAACACCTCTAGCCTAGCAAGGTGTAAGTGGTGTGGTAGAATGTGTTTAGAAAATGAACTTAGGGCGGCGGCTGGGTGGCTCAGTCGTGAGTTCGAGCCCCGCGTCGGGCTCTGTGCTGACAGCTCGGAGCCTGGAGCCTGCTTTGGAGTCTGTGTCTCCCTCTCCCTCTGCCCCTCCTCCATTCTCACTCTGTCTCTCTATCTTAAAAATAAATAAAAACATTAAAAAAAGAAAAAGAAAATGAACTTAGGTATCTTAGTAATTTCGCATTTATTTTGTTGGTGGGAGCAGGTGTTTGCTTTGCAGCTTTGCAATAATACCAGGTAAGGGTGAGTCATAACATCAATAAGGTTTTTTGTTTTTGTTTTTTTTTCTAACGTTGGCAATGTTTTTCAGACAAGGGAGCTTCCAAGTCAGCGAAAAGAAAGTCACTGCTCTGCTGTTTATCTGATTGAGCAGAGGGCCTGAGAGCCCCAGGAGCTGGGAGGGAGGACGGTTTGGAGCAGGTTGGGGAGGATGGGGAACTGTAGGACCCACTGTGGGGACAGGAGAGCAGCGTGCGGGGCCCCGGAAGCCCTTGACTGGTCAAAGTGCCTGTGGGGCTGTCGCTGTGATTTAAAGCTCTGAGAATATAAATTAGCAGGAGGTAGGTGGAGGGTGGATGGTGTCATTCTGGCCCCGAAAGGCCTTCATAAATCAGTGACAGCGGAGCCCCAGCCAACTCCCTTCCAGCTGGTTGCCGGAGGCCCTCCTTCCCAGTCTGCTCAGACAAGTGGAAAGAAGGGATTCCTGAGTGGGTGGGATGCCGCAGCGTGGCCCGCCCTCCCCCTACCTGGGGGATCCGAGCGCCTGGGTTTTCTCTGGAGCTGTAGGCTTTGACGTCGAAACCTCAGAATCCTTGCTCCAGTGGTCGGATTCAGATGCCGGCCTTGGGAGGGATTTGCCTTTGACAGTGGTGGCGATGACGGAGTCTTTAATGAAACAAATTCTGCCCTGTTGGAGAAACACAACGGAGCTCTCTCCCAACGGTGGACAAGAATGGTCTGTTCCTGCCTTCGAGCCTTTGTGCTTTGTTAACAGAACGTCCCTGGCACATCTGTGCTCCAGCGTGCTGCTAAAAGCTTAGCTCTGTCCTTGCACAATACTGGGGGACGCTGTCAGAAGGTCAGCTTAAGTCCCTCATCTAAAGGCGGAGGGAAGCGCTAAAACCCTGCCAAGATCCCGAGAACGTTTCCAGTTTTAAGGTTTAAACTCATTCCCCGCAGCCGGCCTCCCACTTCCACGCCAGCCCACCAACTCCTCCCTCTCGCGAGGGTAGAGTTCTGGGGGTCCAGGGTGTCTTGGGCGCCCGTCTGTAAAGCAAGAACACCCAGCCAGGGACACCAGGCGCCACGTTCTTTCTCTTTAGTCTCAGTTCTGAGTTCCAGCAGGCTTAGTATTTACGGAAGAACCAAGTATCACACTGAGGTCAGCTGTAGTCACCTCTGCCGCCTGCACTCACTTCCCTCTCCTGGTAAGCAAGTAGGACGCGACATCTCTTTAGTAGAAAACGGAGTGGGGGAAACACGACCTCTAAGCGGCTCGTAAGAACTGGGGAATAAGATTCAGATGTCTGTCTGCACCTCGGCCAATGTGCCTTCTTTTCTTCCCGGGAATGCCAAATCCCTGTAATGAACCATGAGTGGTAACTTACTATATTGCCGTTGCCCTGGGCTAGGGTTCCGGGCACCTAGGCTTGCCCCCTTTGTCTCTGTGGGCTGCTCCGCTCAGGGGGTGAGGTGATCTTTTCACGGTGCAGGGGCAGAGTGTCTATTTCTGGGAGGGGAAGTGTATGGGGCTCCCTCTTCACTGTGGCCAACGTGAACCACCTTAACTTTTGGATTCACAAATGCTCTGTTGTTTGCTTGCTTGTTACCAGCGATATAAGAATAAAGAAGGAGCAACAGACAGACCGAATACCTGGAGACACTGTTTCTGTACACACAGGAGGGCAGAATTTACTTGTTCCTGAAGCATAAAATCTCCCACAGGGCTTTTGCCTTAAAAAAAAAAAAAAAAGTTTGTTTTGAGAGAGAGAGAGAGCAAGTGCGAGCTGGGGAGGGGTCGAGGGAGAGGGAGAATCCCAAACAGGCTCTGCGCTGTCAGCACAAAGCCGATCGCGGGCCCCGATCCAACGAACTGTGAGATCGCGACCTGGGCAGAAATCGAGAATTGGACGCTTCACCAACTAGGCCGGCCAGGCACCTGGGGCTTTTGCTTTATGTATCTGCCCTTGCTCTGCTACTTTCCGGCTGTGTGACCTTGTACGGATTACTTTACGTCTCTGTGCCCCATTTTCCACATCCGATAAAATTAATCATAATATTATCTCCTAGGATTGCTGTGAAGACTAAATGAGATAACAACGGGAAAGCTCTTAGAACAGTGGTGGGCACACAGTAAGGGCTCAAACATGTAAACGTTTGCCGTAGGTCTATGTATGGCTTTTGTGCTTTTTCTTTTAGTCAAGCAGCAGCTCTCATTTCTCGTCTTTTCTTTGTGTTTGGATTCAGGCCGTGCGAGCGCAATCTGCCTGCCTTGGAGATCCCTCCATCCGAAAGATCATTTCCATTTCCGGGACGACCCTCTCAGGATTCCTCTGGGAACCCAGCCGCGGGGCACCGCTCCCCGCTTTCCTCTGGGCTCCAGAATGACCTACGACGCCAAGCACAGAGCAGTCCCCAGCATGGCTGCCGCGTTCCGGTTTCTTTGTCAATGTGAAGCGTCCTCGTTGCCGGTCGCGTTGCCATCCCAACGCCCTTTCTGTGCTCTCGGAGTGGCCAGCAGGGGGAGCTACGCGGCCGTTTCCGAGCCCCAGGCGGGGCTTTGTGACCGGCCAGGGCTTCTCCTAAGGAGTCCTAAGGACAGTACCTGTGGATCTTAACGTTAGGGAAGATAGAAACCGTCCTGGGCATGGCATGGAGATTCACTGGGTACTTCTGCAGATAGAACCTTACTTAGGAGACAGAAAGCTGGATGTTCTAGCTGTCGAGAGCTTTGCCGTCAGACATCCCTGTGATGAGATTTCTTAGCTACCTTACCTCCAGCGAGTGGCTTAAACTCTTCCAGGCACGGTTTCTTCATACGAAAAACTGGAGAATCCAAGCTGCCCTCAGGGGGATGCTGGAAGAGTCTCTGTGTGGCTAATAGAGATCTCAGCCACGGAGGCATTCGGGGAATGCTAGGTATCATTGCTCAGTGAAGGCTGAGCCAATTTCGAAGCACCCCGACCAGAATTCTCTCTCTCGGCTCTTTTCTCTCTCCTGGCCCGATGGCCTCCTTTTCTCTCCCTTCAGCTCTGCATTCTCTCCCTGCCCTTCCTGCCTGTAGCTGAGGCCTGGAACCCACGCTGCGGACCTCATCCTGGGTGGCGTCTATCCTCCCCGTTCCTGGATACCTGGGTAGGTGTGAGCAGGGCTACTCCAGGGTCTGGGAGCCTGGTGGTAGTGGTGGTGGCTGTGATGATGGGCACGGCCCCAGCGGGGCCCGAGGACGTCGGGTTTCTAAGGGTCCAGCCCTCAGCTTCACTTTTTTTTTAATTAAATATAATTTATTGTCAAATTGATTTCCATTCAACACCCAGTGCTCATCCCCACAGGTGCCCTCCTCAATGGCCGTCACCCACTTTCCCCTCTCCTCCACCCCCCATCAACCCTCAGCTTGTTCTCGGTATTTAAGAGTCTCTTATGGTTTGCCTCCTTCCCTCTCTCTAACTTTTTTCCCCCTTTCCCCTCCCCCCTGGTCTTCTGTGAAGTTTCTCAAGATCCGCATATGAGTGAAAACATATGGTATCTGTCTTTCTCTGCCTGACTCATTTCATTTAGCATAACCCTCTCCAGTTCCATCCACGTTGCCACCAAAGGCCATATTTCATTCTTTCTCATTGCCAAGTAGTATTCCACTGTGTATATAAACCACAATTTCTGTATCCATTCATCCGTTGATGGACATTTAGGCTCTTTCCATCATTTGGCTATTGTTGAAAGTGCTGCTATAAACATTGGGGTATGAGTCCCCTGTGCCTCAGCACTCCTGTATCCCTTGGGTAAATTCCTAGCAGTGCTGTTGCTGGGTCATAGGCTAGCTCTATTTTTCATGTTTTGAGGAGCCTCCACACTGTTTTCCAGAGCGGCTGCACCAGTTTGCACTCCCACCAACAGTGCAAGAGGGTTCCCGTTTCTCCGCATCCTCGCCAGCATCTAGCGTCTCCTGATTTGTTCATTTCACGGCCTCAGCTCCACTTGGGCACCTGTTCAGGTCTGGGTTGACCCGGGTAGTTGGGGTCGGGGCACATGTGGAAGTCTCCATGCATTCTGTCCTCCGAATCTCAAACGAGGCTGCCTTTGTTCTGCAACTGGAGGGCCGGTCTCAATGCTCTCTGTCCTCAGGGATAGGTTTCCTTTGTTTCCATTTGAAACGCCGCGTCTCTTAGTGGACGGATAAAAGCCCTGTGCGTGGAATGACTAACTTGTTTTGGCCCTGGAAGTCCTGTGTCCCTGCAAAACCGTCAGTCCCAGGTGGGGCCGGCCACCCCGTGGGACAGAGCATGTAAGTGGTCTCAGGTGGGGTAGCCCTGCAAGAGAGCTCTGTGGCCGTTAAGAGTCCCAGGGAAGACAGTTTCGCTCAAGAAAAAAAATGTGCCATTTCCTCCCACCACCAGAATCGATGTTGGCCGCACGCAGGCATTTCTCGCAGCACCTGATGAATGGGGGATGCGGGCCAAGCTGCTGTCTTCCAGAATTTGGCAGTGAGAGGGGTCAAAGGCGGATCTCAATCCAAAAGAAGACACCTTGAGGGGCGCCTGCGTGGCTCAGTCAGTTGAGCATCCGACTTCGGCTCAGGTCATGATCTCGCACTTCGTGAGTTCGAGCCCCGCATCGGGCTCCGTGCTGACAGCTCGGAGCCTGGAGCCTGCTTCGGATTCTGTGTCTCCCTCTCTCTCTGCCCCTCCCCCGCTCATGCTCTGTCTCTCTCTGTCTCTCAAAAACGAATAAACGTTAAAAAAAAATTTTTTTTTTTCCAAAAGAGGACACCTTGGAATGGCCACCTGCCTCTGTCCAGCAGCCCCTTGTCCAGGAGCCCTCAGGAGCGCGGCACTGGAGCCTTGGCCCCGGGACCCCCGAGGCAAGGCTGCTGCAAGCCCTTCTGGAGAGCGACTCCCGGACCTTTGCCTCTAATTGGCCCCCATTTCTGCACACAGCCATTTCCTCTGCCCGCGGCACAACTCATAAAAAGCCAGGCTTTCTTCCATACCTTTGAAAAGTTCAAAGGAGCCCATATCCTAGGGAGATCTGGCAACACAGGCACCTGGATCTGAGGGGACTGAGGGCTCTGGGCCGCCCCCCCCCCCCCCCCGCCTTTTACTGCTTGTCAGTGTCAGTGTCCCAGGCTCCAGGGGAAGGGAGGCCCAAACCCACCATGGCCAGCTCTGCTCTGTTTTATGGGATCAGGATGTGCTCTTTAACCCTGCCCTGCATTTTGCAGCGGGAGCCCTCATGGCCACGGAGCAGGTCACGGAACAGATGTCAAGCCCATCCTAGAGCAAGCGCGTGATAAAGCCAAACTCACTGCTGGTGAGTCGGTCAGCCCCGCTCCGTTCAGAGGCTGCCTCCACGGCTTTGCTCCCATCATGCTTCTGCTCTTTTGTGGGGACCCTTTGTTGCAGTTGGGGGGTGGAGCACGGGCGAGCTTATCTGAGCCCAAGGTGCGGCTGTGTTCAGATTAGCATAGGGTTTGCAGGCTCTCGGGCATAGCTTTTTGGCATTAACTGAACTTGGTTCTTCCCCAGTATCCAAATTGGTGATTTTGATGCGGTACCCTCTTAGACACTTACCCTCAACTTCAGACCAACGGTTTCGAGGGGAAAATGAAACGGCTTTGTGCTCTCTATCCCGACTGGCGTCCCTTACGAGGTGTTCAAGAAATGCTTGCTAATTGCACGAATCAAGGCGGCTTATGGAACAGGAAACTGGGATCTTGAAGGGGAGCCTGGTTTTGTTACTTACAGGTGTCCAGACAGAGGATGGGGCTAGATCGGAAGGGGAAAATTTTTATCTACTTTCCTCCCCGCAATGATCTTCGCTCTTTGACTACCCATCAAACCCACTGGTGGAGGAATGCGGTGCACTTATTCAGTTGCACTCCCGTGTACGGCGGAAGGCTCGCCAGAACCTTCTGCGTGCCCTGCACCCTACCTTTTGTCCCTCAAGATGCCAATCACCTCAGGATGGCTCAGTTTGCCGGAGATCCAGAACCCAGGCCCTCTGGGTTTTCCTTTCCTCCGGTGTTTGACTGAACCCGTCCTGGAGCCCCAGTGGGCGAGTGCGTGGCATCTGTGTCCACATGATTCGTGGCACCTTGGGCGTGGAACACCTCTGCCTGTTGTGCCACATCTAGGTCGTTTAGGGTGAGGGTGAGAGTTGAGCCCTCCCTTTCCCCCAACACACACACGTACACACACACACACACGCGCGAAGACACAAACATCCACCTACTCTCACCTCCCCCCACCGCCTCCCCCGGGTTGAGTCGGGCTAAGAGAGAAGACAGGACATTTTTATCTACATTTATTCACCACATTCTCTCCCACAATGACTCTGTGGGATTCTGCCCATGTATGTGGACCAACTGCTCCACGTTGAAAGAGTTTGAGGCAGCAATACCTCTGACGGCTTTCGTAGGTTATTTGTTTGCGTCTCAGACTCCTCTCCTAAATCCTGCTAGGGCACACGTCCCCCCAGCTCCACCCAGGTTATGAATGTCATTGCTGAGCTCTGCGTAACGAGGTTTGAGTTCAGTTTGTCCGGCAACACTTCTGGATGTAATCTGTTCCGTGCAATGAGTCACCAAGGTCAGCATCTCCCCATGAGGGAGGTTTCTGTGTGGGTCTGGCTTGTTCTCCCGACCAGCCTCTATCACTTCTGAGTGCTGTGAGCTTGGAATTACTGTGACACCTGCCCCTTGGCCCTCCAGCTACTTGGACATACTTTGGCCTGTCTATCAGGACTCGTTTTGAAAAGCAAGTGGGATATTATAGTAAAACGTCTGATACAGCTTTTCTCACCCGCAGCTGTGACCCACTGGTGACATAAATTTGATGGGTTGTGACCAGCGTTAAAAAAATAAGTAAGTAAAAAATAGAACATATAGTGGTTTTTCTTTGTGCTGATGAAAATGCTAGATGTTCCAAGATTAGTTTGTGGGATGACTGCCCAGCTCGGGAAATATACTAAGACCTCTTGAGGTGTATACTTGAAATGGGTGAATATATATATGTTATATATATATATATATATATACACACATATATATATGTATGTGTATATATATATGAATATAGCAATAAAACGATTTATAAAAAAAAAATTAGGAACCCTGAAAAAAATCCATCAAGCTGTATGTTTGAAATCTGTGCGCTTTATTGTGGTATGCTAGACCTCAATTAAAAATTAAATATAAACAATGGCATAGAAAAGATCAGAGTACCTCACATGTAGAAGGGCAAGCACGAGTTTTATGAAATACATGTGTCAATGTGTGTGTGTGTTTGTGCACTCGTGCGTGCATTGGGCTACGGTAAAAGGTGCTTCTTCCTGTGGATTGTTGCGTAAAATGTTTAAAGCCTAAATGTGTGGCATAGATCGGTCCAGTGAAAATAGGCATTTAACAATGGTTATGTATCCCCTTCCTTCTTTTCTAGAAACCCAAATTGTGCCCATGTTCAGTCACGGACCTTAGAGTGTGACCTGTTTCTGCCCCAGAGAGCAGAAATTCTGCCTAGCTAGAGAAGCCCCCCTCTTCTGTGTGCACACGCGCGCGCGCGCGCGCACACACACACACACACACACACTCAATTAAGTCAAGCTGTCTTTTCCAGTTAAATAAACATCACACTCCTGGAAGGAAGAACAAATAGCTGGTCTCTCCCCAAAGAAAATGTGCCTCTGGGCTTCTGGTTTGGAAGGTTTTGTAATGTTTACTTTTCAGTGTTCTCTACTTGACTCTTTCTCTCTTTCATTTGGTTTTCAATACCCCGCGGTTTAAATGAGCTGTCTTAGCGCTGTGACCCTCGGTGGGGGGTTGCTTTGACAGGCACGTGGCTCCCCCGGCCCCTTCCTCCCTCAGAAGTGTGAGTGGTGGAGCTTGTATCCCGAACCTGGAGATACAGAAGCATGGTTGTTGTGTGGGTGGGCGCGGGGCGGGGGTCTCAGCCACTGCCGCCACCAAGACACGTGTGGACTGCTGTGCCATCCGGGTAAATCGACTAGGTCGTCCAGTCCCCGGTGACCTCATGAAGAGGACCAATTTGCAGGTAGTCCTCTGTTGACTCTGTTTCACCGAGGATGGAAAGAGAGGGTTTCCGTTGCCTTTGGACGATTCTGTTTCCTTTGGTTGGTTGCTCGCGTGACACCTTCCATGACCACTGAGGGGGCTGACACAGATGGGCTGGATGGAGAGATGAAGTTGGGAATTGACAGCATGGCAGCTTCTGTTGGCACATTGGTGGGGGGGGGCACCGAAATCTGGGAAATCAGGGAATTATTAGAATTTACTCTGGTTTTGTGAGGCCTGGCTTCAAATTCCATGTCACGTTATAGAGCAAGATGACTACTGATTTGTGGTCAATTTACAACTGGCTCGGGATAGAGGGTTAGTGTCTGTAATCAGCTATGACGAGAAGGCCACGTCAACTCTTTTAGGCGCTTGGGATGCCTGAGTGCCCAGAGCCAGGGTGGATATTTTTATTATTTTTACTTCTTATCTTCTGGTTGTCTTTTGTTTCCCACCAAGTAGATGATCTATGGTGGGTGGTGGATGGTCAGGGGCCGACAGTGGTGGACGTTAATGGCCAGATCCCAGACCTTGAGGTCCGCCTACCCACTGAGAATCCCGGCCTTGCCACTTATTTGCAGCATATCTTTGTGCTTCGGTTGCTGCCTCAGCAAAATAATAGCACCTCATTCATGGGATTTTATTTTTGTGGTAAAATATATATATATATATATATATATATATATATAATTTACCCTCTTAATTATTATTATTAAAATTTTTTTAACATTTATTTATTTTTGAGAGAGAAAGCACGAGTGGGGGAGGGGCAGAGAGAGACACACACACAGAATCCGAAGCAGGCTCCAGGCTCTGAACTGTCAGCACGGAGCCCGAGGCGGGGCTTGAACCCACAAACCGTGAGATCACGACCTGAGCTGACGTCAGACACTCAACCGACTGAGCCACCCGGGCGCCCCGATTGTTATTTTTAAACGTTTATTTGTTTCTGAGGGTGGGGAGGGGCAGAGAGAGAGAGGGAGACCGAGGATCTAACGCGGGCTCTGCGCCGACAGCAGAGGGCCCCGTCACGAACCCTGAGCTCGAGACTTGAGCTGAAGGTGGAAGCTTGACCAACCGAGACACCCAGGCGTCCCATCATCTTAATGATTTTTAAGCGTCCTGTTAAATACACTCACACTTGTGCTACCTTCCCTACCGTCCATCTCTAGAACTCTTTTCGTCTTGCAAAACTGTCCCCCTGAAACAACAACTCCCCCTTCCTCCCGCCCCCCGGACCCTGGAAACCACTGTCCTACTTTCGGTCTCTATGCATTTGACAACTCTGGGTACCTCATAAGAGTGGAATCATGCACTCATTTGTGTTTTGGGGACTTTCTTGTTTTACGTCGCGGAGCGTCCTCGAGGTTCATCCGGGTTCGCAGCGTGCGTCGCGGTTTCCTTCCTTTTCAAGGCTGAACAGGATCCCACCGCGTGCACGTGTTTCGCTTATCCATTCAGCCATCGATGGAGACACGACTGGGTTGTTCCCACCTTTTGGGTATAGTGAGCGATGCTGCTATAAACATGGGGGGACAAATACCTGTTAAAGTCTCTGCTTTCCGTTCACGTGGGTGTATACCCAGGAGTCGAATTCCTAGGTGGCATGGTAATTCTATTTTTAATTTTTTTGAGAAATCCTTACACTCTTTTCCACAGCAGCTACACCATTTTACCTTCCTAGCAGCCACGTACACGTGTTCCGGGTCCGCATCCTCCGCCACACTTGTTATTTTCTGTTAAAGATGCTCTTTGCTTATAATAGCCCTCCGGGATTTTGTTTCTGAGAGTTAGATGGCAGAACGCATGGAAAGCGCTTAGCAGCGTGCTTGGCTTGGTAAGTGATGTCTGTCTTTGGTACTTCAGGTTTTACCTCTCTTTCTGTGGAAGTAGAGTAAGTGACAACTGTCACGGAAGCCGCCTGCATGCCTATTTGTCACCTCACAGATCGTTGGCCCCCAAAGGCCACGGGCATGCATTTAGACAGGAATAATAGATTCAGGTGTCCTCTGGAGAGGCCCTCTATGGCTTGGGGTCATGCGAAGCTTTGAGATTTTTGAGGGGAACGGTGTGGCTTTAAGGGGTATTCCTGGATGGGGAGTCCTTTCCGTGTGACCTCTTAGCGTCTTTTCTCGCCTGGGTCCTCACTTGTTTTTACTGCCTGGCCTAGTAGACAGGCCTGTATAGAGAGGAGCAAATGAGAATACCTTGCCACGTCCCACCGAGTCTTCCGGAAAAGGGGATGGCGACAAAACACAAGGTGTTTCTTTGAATGATTATGGAAACGTTGGAAAACAGCTTTATTCCCACTGGATCATTTAGTTAGCAAGAGATTATTTGAAATGGAATACCTAGCAAGATGAAAAATGGTCTTTATTTTCTAGAATGAGTCTGCATGTCAAGGGGGGGGGGAAAGGACCAAATGAACATGGTCTAAGGTAGGAAGACAGTTGACTGCAATAGCATTTATTCTATGGTTAGAACATTCCAAACGAGGGTAAGAGACATGCTCTGTGTATACACTATTTCTCAGCCAGATGTTGGGCTCTGTCCTCTCCTCCTTCAGCAAAAGGCTGCGGATTTCTGTACCTCATTGGCCATATGGGTTTATACTTTCTGGTAAAGAGAAAGCCAGAGAAGTGATTTTTGGATTAGAAAACCAGGAAGAATCCAGTAATAGGCCAGTAATGTTTAAAAGACAAAAAAAGAAGAAGAAGAAGGGCGCCTGGGTGGCTCAGTCAGTGAAGCGTCCGACTTCGGCTCAAGTCATGATCTCACAGTTCGTGAGTTTGAGCCCCATGTTGGGCTCTATGCTGGCAGGTTGGAGCCTGGAGCCTGTTTTGGATTCTGTGTCTCCCTCTCTCTGCTCCTCCCCAGCTTGTGCTCTCTCTCTCCCTCTCAAAAATAAATAAACATTAAAAAAAAGAGAGAGAGAGAGGTATGTGGGTGGCTTAGTCAGTTAAGCGTCTGGCTCTTGGTTTCGGCTCAGGTCGTGATCTCACAGTTGGTGGGTTCAGGCAGCAAGTCGGGCTCCGAGCTGACAGTGTGGAGCCTGTTTGGGATTCTCTCTCTCCCTCTCTCTCTGTTCCTCCCTACTTGCTCTCTCTGTCTCTCAAAAGGAACTGAAAGAAAGAAAGAAAGAAAGAAAGAAAGAAAGAAAGAAAAAAGAGAAAAAGAAAAGGATAGAAACATTTTTTTGGTCTGGAATTTTGCTCAAAAAATCCAGGGCAAGTTCTCTACCCCCCTTCCCCAAGGCAAGTTTTTAATAGTCATGTTTCCATCCGGTTGATATAGTTCCTTACCTCTCAGTTTAAAAACTGATCTATATGCTAACTTGGATGTAAATTAAAAAATAAATAAATTATTAAAAAAACTAATCTAAATGTAAATAGCTTTAATTGCAATTTTGAGGCTCCCTGAAAGAATTCATTGGAGTAGTCTTCATTGTTACATATCATATCTACGTATCTATGTACCTATCTATTGCGCATACACACAGATAATATCTGTAGACACAGGATTGGATACCAGTTTCGTAAGGCAGTAGCTTATAAAATTTCGGGTGGCCTTTTTAAAGAAAAAAAAATACAAATGATCTTTGCAGAATTTTCCAGAAACACAAGTGTGTTAACCCCTCCCAGGTGCCGGCTGAAGCCTGAGTTTCAGTTGGCTTCCTGTGAGAGCCCCTGTGAGGTCTCCCCCCTTTAGAGGCTCCCTGAAGGGCGCGCCATTATCTCCTACTGGGGGGGTTGTGTTTGAGCTCTAGCGGGGACGAAACATGGGTCATGGTAACTAGCGGCTGGAACTTGATCCTGACTCCAGGCCCCTGGACCTTCCCCATCTTTATGGGCCTACTCAAAGGCCAGGGAAAGCATGTTTAAGGAGCGAATCCAAATGCTTTGGTCATGATGCAATGGCAGGGGAGGGAGAGCAGAGGCGAGGGAAAGAGCCTAGTGACCAGGACAGCTGGAGGACAGGAACGTCAGCTGTTTCCAGCCGAGGCGAAAATGGCCTCTTCACAAGAGCTGGAGGCCGGGAGGCTGAATTATTCATGTGAAGGAAATTGGCCGGGGAGTGCCACTGCAGGGAAAGGCATGGTTTAACTGGGCTGAACCATGCGGGTGCAGCCAGCCCATTATTCTGGGCCCCAAGGTCCGCGTCTTCCCCGGAGCCCGGGAAGCAGCCCTCGGTCTCCTGGGGCCGCAGCGCGCACTCAGAGCGCAGCAACGACCCGAACAACCAGGTGTCCCGAAGGTCAGCGTCTCGTCTTCCTGCTTATGTCTTCTGTGCATCGTCATCTGTCCCCAGAAGTGCAGGGTCGGTGCGCGGGGAGAGGACAGATAGCAGACGGACCCTAAAGCAGGGGTCCCCAGGAGCAGAATGGAGACAGACTGGGGAAATACTCCTGGGTACAGGACGTGATGTCTCAGTGCCACGTGTAGCCTGGATTGGATCCTGGGTCAGGGAGGATCGGACAATTGAAGAAGTTGGTACACGGATTATGGGGACAGATAATTGCATCGGTTTTAAATTTCCTGAATTTGAATATTATACAGTTGCTATGTAAAATCTCAGGATAAAAATGCTGAAATATGCAGGGGTGAAAGGCAATGTTGTCTCTGTAACTTACTTTCAAATAGTTCAGAAAATACTAATTATTTACGTAATCATATATACGTATGTGTATACGTATATATGGAGAGAGTGCACAAATGTAGCGAAATAAAGGTATAAGGGGGTTCTCTGTACTATTCCTGAGTTCTCTAAAGTTTGAAATTATTTCACACCAAAAAGTTACAAAATAAAAAAGCAGAGCTTATGGAGTTCTTAGGACCATGTCCTTCAGAGTGTTTCCCAGTCGTCTATGTTAGAATTCCATGGGGTATTTAAGGTGCAGATTCAGGGGTTCCACCCACAGACCTCTGTTCCAGCAGGTTCGGGAGAGCCTGAACATGTGTATTTTCCACAAGCACCCCAGAGGATTCTGGTCTAGGCGGCCAACAATTGCCACTTTCAGAAACACTTCCTCTTCCGGGAAGATGTGCTGACAAGCCAATGGGCAGAAGGACAGGTGAGCCTTGTCAGAGCCCCTCCTTGGCCTGCCTTCATTCTCGATGGCTCGTTGTGCCTACAATGTGCCAAGTTCTGACCTAATCCCATTAAGGAGGGAGCTGGGGCTGGTTTAGGATGAAGTCACCCACCCTAAGCCAGCGGTGGTCTCGTGTCCCCTGGACCCCAGCTCATCCCTGTGTCTCTTTGCTAACACGGTAGACATGGTGTCCCCGGGGGACAGTCTCAGAGTCATTCAATCCTCCCAGGAACCCAGAGGTAATATTACTGAGTGCAATGACAGATACAGCCCCTTTTCTGTCGTGAAACTCAGACCAGGGCTAGATCTCATGAGGAGCCGGGAGGGTGGGAAGGCTAGCCCTGATCTGAAATAGGGCCTTCGTGAAGGGAACGATGGGGGATAATACTGCTAAGAAAAGGTGACACCAGATGACGGGGGCGGGGGTGAGAAGGAAGCTCCCAGGTATCGGGGAGCCCATTTTTCTGCAGGTCCCAACAGGTCTGACAGATAAATATCAGACTGTGTGTCCCGATAATAATAATTATTAAAAAATTCCCAACTCTTGTCTCAAGCTCTTACCAGTGGCTTTTGGAATCATCAGAGTTTCCAGAACAGGTAGACCCTTCTCCTCTTCTGTCCCATGGTGGTCCGTCTCTGGCTACGTGAGTGATTCCCTATTGCTGTCACCTCCAAGCTGCCCCTCGCCGCTCCGAGTAGGTACGATCTCAACTACCTCCCTCTTCTCTCCAGAAGGAGGTGTACTTGTTTCTTATTTACTTGGTTTTATTTAGCATTTATTTACTGAGTAAGCAAAACACAGAGCTGAAAAAGAAAATGTATGAAGAATACGTAAATAGCACCTGCCTCACCAGCCCTCCCAAGGGCACACATCTCTCTTATCTTTCCAAAGATAGCGTCTCTATACTAAGGAACAGATTTGTCTCTGTTTTAAGAGCAAATTCTGTTTTGTACTTTGCTTCTTTTACCGATTTAAAAATATATCTAGGAGATCATGCCCCATCAGTCCCTGAGAAGATGCCCCACTCTTTCTGTGACTGTGTAATATTCCATTGTGTGTATGACCTGTGGGTTAGTTAATTGATTCCCTACTGATGGCCATTTAGGTTGTTTCCAAACTTCCCATTTTAATACACTTGTGAGTATAATGCAGGCTAAATTTTTAAAGGTAGAATTGTTGAGTCAAAAGATACGAGCTGTGGTAATTTAAAAAAAATTTTTTTTAACGTTTATTATTGAGAGATAGAGAGAGACAGAGCATGAGCATGGGAGGGACAGAGAGAGGGGGAGACACAGAATCTGAAGCAGGCTCCAGGCTCTGAGCTATCAGCACAGAGCCTGACGCGGGGCTTGAACTCACAAACTGTGAGATCGTGACCTGAGCCGAAGTCAGATGCTTAACCGACTGAGCTACCCAGGCGCCCCAAGCTTTGGTAGTTTTGATGCGTATGGCCAGATTTCCTTCTATTGAGGTACCAGTTGACATGGCCACTAATCATCTGTAAGTGCCTGTTTGACCACATACTTGTCGCCATAATAGATTGTCAATTTTTTTGACATCTGCAATTTTATATGTGAAAAAAACTGTGCTCCACTGAAATTTTAATTTACATTCTTCTTAGAATAAGTGGATCTGAACATCTTTTCATGTTTAAAATCTATTTTCATTTTATTTTGGAAGTATTCCCCTGCCCCTCCCCACCCCCTCCCCATATCCATTGTTTTTTTTTTTTTTTCTGTTGGGTTATGTTTATACTGAAAAGGAGCTGTTTATATATTAGCCATGCAGACCCTGCAATATTGTATGTAGTCGAATGGATCAGTCTTTTCTTAAATGGCTTCTGTTTTGCTTTGCCGTTAAAAAGATATTCTTTATGCCAAGATTAACGTAGAGATTATCTCATGGAATCTTCTAACTCTCCCATGACTTAATTTTCATATAAACATTTTAAACCCACATTACATCTACCCTGGTGTAAGATGTGAAGTGTGAATTCAACTTCCTTTTTTCCACAGGTGGTTATCCAACTGTTCCGACACCATATTTTCTGTACTGATTTCATGTGCTGTCCTTTCCATACACTAAATTTTCGTTTGTGCTCGGGTTTATTTGTGGACTTTTAGCTCTGTCTCGTGTATCCGCCTGTCTGGTTTTCATCGTTATCACACGATTTCAGCCATTAATGAGAATATGTCCGTATTTGCCTGTGCTGCCTCGTTATTACTTTTCTTTTTCAGAAATGTCCTGACCACTTTGTTTGCTTATTTCTACATATAATCTTTAGGATCTCATTATCTAGTACAACACTTTTATTGGTATTTTATTTGGATTGCTTCTTTATAGGCCCTTGATACAGTAAGTAAGGGAGAAATGACACTGTGTTATTTCCCGATCCAGGAGTGTAATGAATCATTTTATTCGCTCAGAATATTTTTAATGTGTCCTACAGTAACATTTTAATTTTTTTATATAGATTTTCGCTGAATTCTCGTTGGCTTTATGTCTAAGTAGCTGTTTTCTTTTCTCTGTTGTAAATTACTCTTTAATATATCTTCTAACTGGTTGTGGTTAAGTGTATGCCGAAAGATATTGAGTTAATCATTTTATATTATTACTGAATTTTCTTATAGTTTGTAAGAAACACAGAGTGGGAGTATCAATCAATAGAAATTAGCTTTTCACCTCTTCCCTTTAATATTTATTCACAGAATAAATTCTTTCTCTGTCACTGGTCAGTTCAAGTTTTCTTGTGCAAGTGACTGATGTTGAGTATTCTTTACTTTGAAAGAACTCATTAATTTGCCAGGGATAATCTTCCAGTGGTACTGGTTTCTTAGGAATTTTATGTTATTTATGTTGATGCCATTTTTGGGGGGCCAAATCAGTAAAAAAAATTGGTGTTCTCAATGAATTCTATGATTCACTTCTCTTCACTAGTTGGATTACCAGCCAGTACAAGAGCCTAGTCATCATAATCCATTACTTCGACTAGAAATCGATTTCTTATTTAATGAATTATTGCTTTTGGCGTGGTCTGAATTTCTTTGGTTACAATACGCTTCTTGATATCAGAACAATTTCTATCAGTGTCTCTGCTTCCATTTGTCGCTTTTCTTTCATATTCTGTTAATTTATATATGGATTTTCTGTCAGTTTTTAAAAAAAAAATTTTTTTAACGTTTATTTATTTTTGAGACAGAGAGAGAGACAGAGCATGAACGGGGGAGGAGCAGAGAGAGAGGGAGACACAGAATCGGAAGCAGGCTCCAGGCTCTGAGCCATCAGCCCAGAGCCTGACGCGGGGCTTGAACTCACGGGACCGCGAGATCACGAGATCGTGACCTGAGCTGAAGTCGGATGCTTAACCAACTGAGCCACCCAGGCGCCCCTTCTCTCAGTTTTTTAGCAGATAAATTGAAAGATGAGAAAAGAAAATCCCTTTCATAGATGCCCAAAAAAGGAATCCGTACCTATGTTCCACAATATCTTTCAGTGACAGTTATAATGGCGTATTTATGCTTTAATGAGCTTTAAAAAAAAAAAAACATTTATTTATTTTGAGAAAGAGAACGAGTGCGGGAGGGGCAGAGGGTGAGAAGGAGGGAGAGAATCCCAAGCAGGCTCCGTGAACTCACGAACCATGAGATCATGACCTGAGCCAAAAACCAAGAGTTGGACGCTTAACCGACTGAGCCACCCAGGCGCCCCAGCTTGTAACAAACATTTGCATTTTGTTTGTATTCTGGGGCTCTCTTCCCTGTATTTGAAAATGTATTTTAGACTCCATAAAACATTGTTTACTTGTGTTGTGGGGCTCAAATAGCGCATTTCTGGGACCCTGATGAGAGCGGGGGACTCTTTCAGTTAGGGTTTAGCGGTTTGCCGTCACTTCTGTGTGTAATCAGTTATTGTTGGTGTTGTGGTGTGGGCTGGCTCCCACAAATATCTCACTGCCAACCCTATGGCTGACCGCGAGCATGTAGGAGCCAAGCAGAGTGGAAAGAGATGGAATTCCCCTTAAAAAGCCCACGGAGCAAGCGTGAGCTAGGTGTGGCTAACCTGGGGGACCGTAAAGTGAGCTCTTACGCGGCTGATATGAGGCTGTGCTAATCCATCGAAGCCTGTCCTTTGTGGCAATCCCAGGCTGACCAAGAGAGGGACTGTTGCATTTAGCAATCAACAGAGTGAATTCAAATATAATATATTTTTCACCTCGGAACTGTAGGACATTATCAGAGTTCAGGTTTAATCGGAACATCGCATTCAAGTACAGAACTGTAGCAGCATTTTTTTCAAAATGTAATTCTTTTATTTATATACATAATTTATAGTTATTATAAAAATTAGTAGTCAAATGTTATCACATAAAAGGTTCTTCTGAATTTGCCCACTTATAATACTTTGTTGGGAATACTTTCAGTACCTTGCACATGACATATATTATAACATATACATTATATATAATATGCATACCCATGTTTTCTTTCGCAAATGAGATTAGCTCATACATATTATTGTTTTGTTCCCACTTGTCCATAGAAGTCAGCCATTCTTCCTGTCGGCGTGTAGAGATAACTCACGTTGTTTTTTAATGGATGCAGGGTATTTTGCCAAATGGATGTTCCAGTATTTATTTTAGCCGTCCCTTCCTTTTAGACTTTTGTTTTCTTTTCCCCCAATTCTTTTGCTATTAAAGACAAGGCTGCAATAAAGATTTTTAGGCAAGCATATCGTTGCACACTGTTGTAACTTTATCTGTAGGAGAGAAATTCCTGGACTTCCAGTATAATTACTGGGTCAAAAATACACATATTTATCACTTGGATAAGTGTTACCCAGGTGCTCTCCAAAAAGGTTGTGCTAATTTATACTCTCACCTACAGCATTTGGGAGAAGAGCTACATCCTTGGCTACAAAGCTGGGGAGAAGATATCTTTCCACCTCTCTATATTCTCACACTGCAGTGTAGAGTCGTGAAAGAGCTTGGAGGTGGGACTCAAGACAATCTTGTAGAGCTAGTTTGGTGTAGTACAGAAATCAGAGAGTTTTGGAGTCAGGAAGACTTCAGGGTTTGTTTGTTTTTTTTAATTTTTAAAACTTATTTTATTTATTTTTGAGAGAGAGCGAGAGCGTGAGCAGGAGAGGGGCAAAGAGAGAGGGAGACACAGAATCCGAAGCAGGCTCCAGGCTCTGAGCAGTCAGCACAGAGTCCGACGCAGGGCTCGAACCCCCGAACTGTGAGCTCGTGTCCTGAGCAGAAGTCGGACACTCAATTGACCGAGCCACCCTGGTGCCCCTGAAAGACTTCAGTTTTAATCTTGACCCGGCCATCCACTAACAGGGTGAATCTGGTGCAATTTACTTAATCTCCTTCAGTGGGGATAATAATGCTCCTCTTGTAGTGCTGCTGGGAAAGTTTAATGAGGTGATATATGTAAAGGTAAATGTTAGAGACTGTGTTATGTGTCTGTCAAATCTTGTTTCCCTTCACTCTTCCTAGCCTACATTTCCCAGCCTCCCTTGCAGCTAAGTGGGAGCCATGTTGACTGGGTTCTGGCCAATTAGAGGCGGGCAGAAAGGATGAACACTATCTCCAGGCTCTTCCCCTTCCTCTGAAACAACGGGGTCCTGCCTTGAGATGTTAGGGGGACGTGTGCCCCTGAGAGCAGCCTGTGCCTCTGCATGGAGGAGCTCTGCCCCACGTCCAGCCCACCTCAGAGTATAGTAGATCAAGAAGTAGACCGTTATTGTGCCAAGCCATTGAGATTTCAAGGGTCTGTACAGAATGGGCAAGCCCACCCTCACCAATGAGTGTAAGGGCTGAGTGAACACGGCAGTCATTCTGCAAACACATATGCTCTTTCTAGGTTCAAGATTAGATCTGAGGCTTAGTTAGTAACCTTAAGAAGTTCCTCCCTGGGGCCTGAGCATTCTCGTCTATTAAGTTGAGTGCAGAGCTCAACACACCCCAATGTCTCTCCCAGGTCTCCTATTCAGTGGCTTAGATTCAGTAGAGGGCAGTGCATACGTGTAAATCCTTGGTACCTCAGGCCCAGATGTCCTTAAAACTCAGCAGCAAGATAGCATAGCACTGGGGTTATAACACGGACATCAGAGCCAGGCTCCCTCATTTCAGAGCCCACCCTCCCCTGTACAAGCTGTACAAACTTAGGCATACAGGTTACTTAACCTCTCTGTGCCTCGATTTTACATCATGTTTTATAATTTTCCTCATACAGACCTTAGGCATATTTTGTTAGCTTTATACCTAAAGTATAGTAAAACCTTGGTTGACGAGCATAATTCATGCCGGAAACATGCTCGTAATCCAAAACATTTGTGTATCAAAGCGAATTTCCCCATAAGAAATAATGGAAACTCAGATGATTCGTTCCATAACCCCAAAACGTTCCTAGAAAAATGATTACAATGCTGTAATATAATACAAAAGAATAAAGAAAATACAAAATATAAAGAAAAATAAATTAACCTGCACTTACCTCTGAGAACCTTTGTGGCTGTGTGAGGGGGACAAGAGAGAGGAAGGTTATTGTGTAAGGCGACTTTCACTATCACTAACGGAATCACTGTTACAGAAAGTATTAATAAACTCTTGTCATATACTGTATTTAATGTAATTGGCAATAAGGCAGCAGAGGAAAGGGTCTGTATCTGCAGGCAGCCTGACCTAAAAGGACACAAAGCATCCCTAAGCTCACCCTTGCACGGAAAAGCAAAGGACTGTCCACGGGGGCTTTGAAGTGACAAAAAATACACAAGTGCCAGTCGTGGGCACCTTCCGATGTTCTGAAAAAATCACTGATTTCTGCCGAATACAGTGGCCCGAGACCAAGCATCTGAGCATGGGAGATGATCACCCACAATTCCGTGTGCACACGCGCGTGAGAGAAGAACCATTGACTCAGTGGTGATCATGTGACATTCAGTGTCACGTACTACTTGTATTATAAGACATCGCTCATTTATCAAGTTAAAATTGACTAGAAATGTTTGTTCATCTTGCGGAACACTTGCAGAATGAGTTACTCGCAATCCAAGGTTTTACCGTATTTCGTTTTAGGCGGTGTCAACGCAAATGGCAATTTCGACTTGTTCATTTTCGGTATATACGATGACAATTGACTTTTGTATGTTAACCTTGTATCTCGTAACCTTGCTGTAACTGCTTATTAGTTCCAGGAGTCCTTTTTTGATTCTTTCAGACTTCTATATAGACAATCACACCATCTGTGAACATAGTTTTATTTCTTCCTTCTTAATCTTACACCTTTTATTTCTGTTTCTTCTCTTATTGCATTAGCTAGGACTTCCAGTACAATATTGAAAAGGAGCAGTGGGACGGGATCCATTATTTTTTATTTATTTATTTATTTATTTATTTTTATTTTATTTTATTAATATATGAAATTTATTGTCAAATTGGTTTCCATACAACACCCAGTGCTCATCCCAAAAGATGCCGTCTTCAATGCCCATCACCTACCCTCCCCTCCATTATTTTTTAAATGGAGACAACAGTGGGATCTATGCAGTAGGATTCTTTTTTAAAATTAAGGGTTTGTTTTCGTGCCAGTATAGTTAACATACAGTGTCATGTTGGTTTCAGTTATACAATATAGTGGTTCAAGAATTCTATACATTACTCAGAACTCATCATGTTAAGTGTACTCTTCAATTCCCATCGCTATTTCAGCTATGCCTCCCCCACTTCCACTCTGGTAGCCACGTTTGTTCTCTAGAGTTAAGAGTCTGTTTCTTGGTTTGTCGTTCTTTTTTCTCCCTCTTTTTCCTGTGCTCATTGGTTTTGTTTCTTACATTTCACATATGAGTGAAATCAGTTGATATTTGTCTTTCTCAGACTGAATTATTTCGCTTAGCACTGTACTCTCTAGCTCCATCCATGTCCTTGCAAATGGCAAGATTTCATTCTTTTTTGTGGCTGAGTAATATTCCATATACCATATATATATATGTATATATATATGTATATATATATGTATATATATGTGTATATATATATATGTATATATATGTGTATATATATATATGTATATATATGTGTATATATATATATATATATATATACCATTTCTTCTTTATTCATTCATCTATCGAAGGACACTTGGGCTACTTCCATGATTTGGCCATTGTAAATAATGTTGCAATAAACATAGGGATGAATGTATCCTTTTGAATTAATGTTTTTGTATTTTTGAAGCAGATACCCGGTAGTGAAATGACTGGATCATAAGGTAGTTCTATTTATTTATTTATTTATTTATTTATTTATTTATTTTAAAGTTTATTTTTATTTATTTTTGAGAGAGAGAGAGAGAGAGAGGGAGGGAGCTGGGGAGGGACAGAGAGAGAGGGAGACAGAACCCCAAACAGGCTCCCCACCCTCAGTGCAGAGCCTGATGCAGGGCTCAAACTCACAAACCATGAGATCATGACCTGAGCCGGAATCAGGAGTTGGACGCTTAACCGACTGAGCCACTCGGGGGGGCCCCAAGCTAATTCTATTTTTAACTTTAAAAAAAAATTTTTTTAAACATGTATTTATTTATTTTTGAGACAGAGAGAGACAGAGCATGAACGGGGGAGGGTCAGAGAGAGAGGGAGACACAGAATCCGAAACAGGCTCCAGGCTCTGAGCTGTCAGCACAGAGCCCGATGCGGGGCTCAAACTCACGGACCGTGAGATCATGACCTGAGCTGAAGTCGGACGCCCAACCGACTGAGCCACCCAAGCGCCTCTATTTTTGACTTTTTGAGGAACCTCCGCACTGCTTTCCACAGTGGCTGCACCAGTTTGCGTTCCCATCAACAGGGCAAGAGGGTTCCTTTTTCTCCACATCCTCACCAACACCCGTTGCTTCTTGTGTTTTTTATTCAAGCCATTCTGACAGGTGGGAGGTGATGTGTCATTGTAGTTTTGATTTGTATTTCCTTGGTGACGAGTAATGTTGAGCATCTTTTCATGTGTCTGTTGGCCATCTGTGTGTCTTCTTTGGAGAATTGTCTGTTCATGTCTTCTGCCCATTTTACATATATATATTTATTTATTTTAGATTTTCTGTTTAAATTAGTGGGGAGAGGGGTAGGGAGGGAGAGAGAGAGAGAGAGAGAGAGAGAGAGTCTTATGCAGGCTCCATGTTCAGTGCGGAGCCTTATGTGGAGCTCAATCACATGACCTTGGGATCATGACCTAAGCCGAAATCAAGAGTTGGACACTCAACCAACTGAGCCACCCAGGCGCTCCTTCTACCATTTTAAAATTGGACTATTGGTGTTTTGGGTATTGAGTTGTATCAGTTCTATATAGTTTGGATACTAACCCTTTATCAGATATGTCATTAGCAAATATCTTCTCCCACTCAGTAGGTTGCCTTGTGGTTTTATTGATTGTTTCCTTTGCTGTGCCAAAGCCTTTTATTTTTATATAGTGCCCATAGTTTATCTTTGTTTTTATTTCCCTTGCCTTAGGAGACATATCTAGAAAAATGTTGCTGCAGCCAATGTCAGAGAAATTACTGCCTGTGCATTCTTCTAGGCTTTTTATGGTTTCAGGTCTCACATTTAGGTCTTTAGCCCATTTTGGATTCATTTTTGTATGTGATATAAGAAAGGAGTCCAGTTTGATCATTTGCATGTTGCTGTCCAGTTTTCCCAACACCGTTTGTTGAAGGGACTGTTTTTTTCCCATTGGATATGCTTTCCTGCTTTGTTGAAGATTAATTGACCATTTAGTTGTGGGTTTCTTTTTGGGCTTTCTATTCTGTTCTATTGATCTGTGTGTCTATTTTTGTGCCAGTACCAAAATCTTTTGATTACTACAGCTTTGTAATATAACTTGAAGTCTAGAATCGTGATGCATCCAGCTTTGCTTTGCTTTTTCAAGATTGCTTTGGCTATTCAAGGTCTTTTGTGGTTCCACAGAAATTTTAGGATTGTTCGTTATAGTTCTGTGAAAAAATGCTGTTGGTATTTTGATAGGGATTGCATTAAATCTGTAGATTGCTTTGGGTAATGTAGACATTTAATAATATTTATTCTTCCAATCCATGAACATGGAATGTCTTTCCACTTCTTTGGGTCATCTTCAATTTCTTTCATCAATGTTTTATAGTTTTCAGAATACAGGTCTTTCTCCACCTTGGTTAAGTTTATTCCTAGGTATTTTGTGTTTTTGGTACAATTGTAAATGGGATTGTTTTCTTAATTTCTCTTTCTGCTGCTTCATTATTATGTAGGAATGCAACAGATTTCTGTACAGTGATTTTCTGTGACTTTACTGAATTCATTAATCAATTCTAGTAGTGTGTGTGTGTGTGTGTGTGTGTGTGTGGAGTCTTTAAGGTTTTCTATATATAGTATCATGCCATCTGAAAATAGTGGACGTTTAACCTCTTCCTTACCAATTTGGATGCCTTTCATTTCTTTGTGTTTTGTGCTTGCTGTGGCTAAGACTTTAGTACTATGTTGAATAAAAGTGGTGAGAGTGGACGTCCGTGTCTTGTTACTGACTTTAGAGAAAAAACACTCAGTTTTCCCCATTGAGGATGATGTTAACTGTGGGTTTTTCATATAAGGCCTTAATTATGTTGAAGTATGTGCCCTCTAGACTTACTTTGTTGAGGGTTTTTATCATGAACGGATGTTATACTTTGTTGAATACTTTTTCTGCATCTATTGAAATGGTCATATGGTTTTTATCTTTTCTCTTATTGATGTGGTATATCATGTTGATTGATTTGCAAATATTGAACCACCCTTGCATCCCAGGAATAAACCCATTTGATCATGGTGAATGATTTTTTTAATGTATTATTGGATTTGGTTTGCTAATATTTTGTTGAGGAATTTTTCATCTATGTTCATCGGAGCTATTGGCCTGTAGTTCTCCTTTTTTGAGGTGTCGTTATCTGGTTTTGGTATCAAGGTGATAGTGACCTCATAGAATGAATTTGGAAGTTTTCTTTCCTCTTCTATTTTTTGTAATGGTTTGAGAAGAATAAGTATTAACTCTTCTTTAAATGTTTGGTGGGGGGTGCCTAGGTGGCTCAGTTGAGCACCTGAACCTTGGTTTCTGCTCAGGTCATGATTATAGTTTTGTGAGTTCAAGTCCTGTGTCAGGCTCCACACTGTCAGCTTGGGATTCTCTGTCTCCCTCTCTCTCTGAGCCTCCCCCACTCACAGTGTCTCCGTCTCTCTCAAAATAAATAAATAAAAACTTTAAAAAAACGTTTGGTAGAATTTGCCTGTGAAGCCATCTGGTCCTGGCCTTTTGGTTGTTGGGAGTTTTTTCATAACTCATTCAGTTTATTTGCTGGCAACACGTCTGTTCAAATTTTCTATTCTTTGTGCTTCAATTTTGGTAGGTTATATATTTCTAGGCATTTACCCATTTCTTCTAGGTTGTCCACTTTGTTGGCATATACTTTTTCGTTATATTCTCTTACAACTGTTTGTATTTCTATGGTGTTGGTACTTCTCCTTTTTCATTTGTGATTTTATTTGGGTCCTCTCTCTGTCTCTCTCTTTTTATGAATATGGCTAGAGGTTTACCAATTTTGTTGATCTTTTCAGAGAACTAGCTCCTGGTTTCACTGATCTGTTCTTTTTTTTTTTTTTCTTTTTTAGCTTCTTTAGGTGTAAGATTAGGCTGTTTATTTGAGATTTTTCTTGCTTCTTGAGCTACCTCAAGAACTGCTTTTGACGATTGGCTCTTTTTTATCTCTTTGTTAAGGGTCTCACTGATGTCCTCCACTCTTTTCTTAAGTTCAAGAAATACCTTTATAATCATTTCTTTAAATTCTCTATCAGGCAGGGCACCTTGGTGACTCAGTTGGTTAAGCATCTGACTCTTGATCTCAGCTCAGGTCTTGATCTCAGGGTGGTGAGTTCAGGCCCTGAATCGGACTCTGTCGTTGAATCTACTTAAAAAAATAATAAGTTCTCTATCAGGCAAATTACTTATATCCATTTCTCTCTGGTTTGGTCCTAGTCTTTCGTTTGGGACACATTCCTCTGTCTCCTCAATTTGTCTAACTCTCTGTGTCTGTCTCTGCATGTTAGGAAAGTCAACTATGTCTCTTGGCCTTGAAGGTAATGGCCTTATTATGAACAAGAAAGAGGTCCTGTAGTGTCCTGCACTGCAATGTCCCCTGTTCCCCAGGACCTGGCACATCAGGGAGCATCTCCTGCTGAGTCCTGGCCTCTTTTTCCTTTAGTCCAGTTGTCGGCCAAGGCTCTTCTTGCCCATTGTTGGCAGTGTTTGGTTCCTTTTTCACAAGGTGTGCACTAGTCTGCTTGTGAAATGAGACCTGCCACCACTGCTGCCCAAACTGAGGCCGCACAAAAGGTGTGGGTCGGGAGATGCAGGGCTGGTCTTCTGGGGGAGGGGCCCTGTAGCACAGGGACTAAAGTAAGCCTTGACTGGAAAGGGTGGATCCTTGGAAGTGCAGGAAGTGGGGCTTGCTGTAAGCAAGTTATTTAGTGAGTGTTGGCACAGTGGTTCCTGCAGGTGGCCATTTGTTTATACTGAGGGATGGGGGAGGAAAATGGTATACGCCAGCTACTTTGTTCCCGAAGGGGTCTCCCCATGATCCCAGACTTCCCAGGCCGTGCTCTGAGATAAGTAAAGAACTCTCCCTCCCATCTGTCCCTGGCGTTTGTCAAACTGCTGCTTCCAGGCTGTATCTCACTGGCTGTTTGTCTGCTGTCTCTTTAAGGGCGGGGACTCAGCTTCCTAACCGGCTCTTCCAGAGCCAAGCGTGCTGATTCTTAAAATTCCAGGCTTTAAGTCCAGATGGTTGTAAGAACTCACGAGAGTCGGCCCCTCTCGCTTTCAAAGCCAAACGTTATGGGGATTCATCTAACCCGTGTGGGCTCCCCAGTGTGATAGCCTGTTTCTTGCCCTTCTCCGTGACCCCTGCTCCCTCCTGCCATGGATGGCCACGGTCTGTTTCACTTCCAAACTGCATCTTTGCCCTTCCTACCTTCTTCGACGTGGCCTCTTCCCTATCTTTGGTTGTGGAGTTTGTTCTGCCCGTTTTCAGGTCGCTTTTCGGGTTATTTATGCTTATGTGGGTGTTATCTAGTTGTATCCATGGGATGAGGTAAGCTTGGGGTCCTCCTACCTTGCCATCTCCCAGCCTCCTCCCCCAGTAGGACTCTTTTGAGGCTTAAGGAACTTGTGCATGTAAAGTGCTTAGATGAGATGTGGAAGTTAGTAAGTGCTAAGTCAATGTTTGTTACAGAAATACATTACTTAGGGGCCCCTCTGCCTAGATGACCCTTAGACCTGGTAAGTGGATTCACCACAAAACATTTCAAGCAGGGTGCTCGGTTCAGGTGAGAGAGCTGGGATCTGAGGACAAGAGGGTTAGATCCAATAAGCTGTAAGTAGCATAGTTGCTTTTCCTGACCGACAGGTTTCTTGCCAGACCTCAGTGTCACCAGGCCAAGAAATGACCCAGTTCATTATAAAAACTCTCTATTGTTTCCAGTGTAATTACAGCTGAGAGCGGAAGCCAGCGCCCCTTTCTTCACTTCCTTTATTGTGGTTTTGCCTTCAAGCCGTAAGGTCAGACTCCAAGCACACTTGAACCACCACTTCCTTGGAAAAGATAACCCCGAAGCTGCTTGGAGGGCAACGTCTATACTAATGTTGCCTCAGTAGGAGCCTTGGGAGCACAAAGAGGAGGAACTGAGGGGATAAGAGCTGAGAATTGGGGTAAAGAGCCCCCAGAACGGCTCTTAAACTCTTATAAGGTGGCAGCGGTATAGGGAGTGATGGCTCAGCGATCAAGAACTCGGTGCTCCCTATGACGTCAGAGACCTAGAGATCCTCTTTGGAGCTCCCTTGTGAAGGGCCTCAGCCCTGAGTACTGCCTGTGGTCTCTGCCTATTCCTGGGGGTGTTTGGCAAACTCAGCTCAAGTAAATCCATCTGGGATGGAAAGACAGGTGCCTTGTCCTGAACTAGGACTCCGGGACCTATTTCTGAATTCACCAATTGTCTTTCTTTCTTTTTTTTTAAAAATTTTTTTTTCAACATTTATTTATTTTTGGGACAGAGAGAGACAGAGCATGAACGGGGGAGGGGCAGAGAGACAGGGAGACACAGAATCAGAAACAGGCTCCAGGCTCTAAGCCATCAGCCCAGAGCCCGACGCGGGGCTCGAACTCACGGACCACGAGATCGTGACCTGGCTGAAGTCGGACGCTTAACCAACTGCGCCACCCAGGCGCCCCCAATTGTCTTTCTTTCTGATCTTGGAATAGTCATGCAACCCCCATCCTGGTCTTTTCTTACCTGTCTTTAAAATAGCCATTCAAGAAGCCACTAAGTCCCTAAGTCACAGTGAGGAGTTGATGATGTCCAGGAGTGGTTCATACTCATGCTGCTGAAAAAGGGAGAATATCATTCAGTCTCCCTCCCTCTTCTCTTCCCTCCCTTAATAAGAAAGGGCTGAGTTCATCTTTGGGACGCAATCAAGAGATTTGGAAAGTGCTAGAGAAATCTTACTTAAGAAAAAGTCTTTAGAAAGGACTCGCTCATGAAGTGGTGGGATCTTTAGATATTCTTTGAACTTTGCCTTCAATTTGCATTGTCCCTGGAGCCCTGCATTGTCCCCAGAGTCGTGTGCCACCTCTGTTGCTGGGGAGTCAAGAGGGCTATTAAATTAGAATTCCCGGGGCACCTGGGTGGCTCAGTTGGTTAAGCGACCGACTTTAGCTCAGGTCATGATCTCGTGGTTCATGAGTTCGAGCCCCGCGTCGGGCTCTGTGCTGATAGCTCAGAGCCTGGAGCCTGCTTTGGATTCTGCATCTCCCTCTCTCTCTGCCCCTCCACTGCTCACGCTCTGTGTCTGTCTCTCAACAATAAATAAACGTTAAAAAATTTTTTTAAAAAGAATTCTTGTATGCAGAACTGTATAAAATACAGCAAAAATACCTTTACAAGAGTGCCGTTTACAATCTGATACCTTGAAGGCAGCAGTGATTTTTCTCTGGTTTAGTAGGAATCTGAGCAGGAATAAATTGTTGCAGCCCCTCCATAGGAAAAAAAAAATCCTGCCCTAGACTCTTTGACACCACAAGTACCTGCTGGACTGACCTGACCATCAGCAATAAAACTCCTTTGAAAACAGAACCTAATTCACTGAGTAGAAGAGAGGGCAAGATGGGTGCTGTCATCGATGGGAAGGGAAAGACGTTTCTTTTATGGTGCAGAGTGAGCAACCTCCTACCCTGGGAGCGATCTCCTTCTGTATACTGTTTCTGTAACAGAGACTAATGCCCACTTCTAGAACACTATCCACCCTGGCCTGGAGAGAGGAGCAGGATTGCAGCCCGATGTCAGAGGAGACACGCTGTTCACTAAGATCTGCAGTGACGCCTCTTCCAGACCCCTCGGAAGCCCACCTGTCGAGGGCCTGCAGAGCACCCTACCATGTGTGATTAGCAGTCTCAGGGGGTGACATCTGAAATTCAGATAACGGGCCAGCTGAGGGTCAGTGTACATCCCGTGCAACATTTAGTACACGATTGATACTTAGCAGGGGGGTAAAGTTTTGTTGTTTGAGACTCTATGACCTTTCTCCGGAATCCACAGGGATCGTTCCTGGAAATTGTTCAGGGGATCGCTGCTCAGTCAGGGTCCAGACAGGGTGGGGGCCACACGCCCCCAGAAGAAATCTGCCCTGCGGCTGGGGTCTGACCTGTGGGAGTCCTCTTATGTTCTGTCTCTAGGTGCGGTGAGCTGTTTCCCTGTCCCTCCTCAGTCCATCCAAGTGGAGGGGAAGAACGTGGGCACTTACCTCTGCCACGAAGGGCCGAGGAAGGCTTTTCTCAGGTTATCCGCCCGTCTTTGAGTTACGGAATTCAGAACTGGGTTTAAGACTCAGTTAAGAGCCTGGCCACATTGAACACTGCGGGAGACATCCGGAGGAGGTCTTACAGTGGATGAATCCGAAGACCCCAAGAAGAGTCAACCAAAAGATGGCAAGGAGGAGGTTTGGAAGGAAAAGGAAGAGGACAGGCATTTCGGACCATCTAAAGGGCTCCTTGCCTAATGCTGAAGCAGAGGGGAGAGGATGTATCAGCCGCCCGCTGACTCACCTAGCTGGCTCTGTTTTTGGTGCCTGGCCACCACCTACCTAGCAACAGTGCTGAAGCATGGAGGGGCAGCCAATTTGCAATTTGTGGTTTGCCCATCATCACTGCAAAGCGATAGGGACTCAGTGGCTTAGTGTCCTCAGGACTGACCTCACCTGGAAATGGGACTCTAGCTGTACACGGAGGCTGATTGACACAATGTCAGGTACCCAACGACGGCCCTGCCCCTAATTTTGCGACCGCCTAGGAGAAAAACACTCCCGGTGTGCATCCAGGCAGGTTAGACCGAAATCCAGGTTCCCTCACTTAGCGTTTGTGCAGCCGTGAGAAAGTCCTCTCCAAGTATCAGGATCCCCATTTGTGAAAGAAAAAAAAATTCCGTTGCTCAAATGGTGGCCACTGGGGAGCCCGCATGCTCAGAATGGCAGGGAGTCAACTGTGGCTTTTGTGATGGAGGAGAGCTCCCGATCCTGTGTCTTTGTGTCTCTTCTGAGCAAGAAATTCAGTCTCCCAAGTAGTAAGCCTCTAAGAGAAACATTGTTAAAGGCAGAAGGCACTAAAATATGCATGTGCCAAATGCTGGGAGAACTTGAGTGTAAGCAGCGTCGTAAATTGGAAACAGCTTTGCAGCATAGCATGACTAATTTTATCACTCGGGGAAGTTATCGAAGCTCCTCCGTATCATCCAGATGACTGTATTAAAGAGAACATCTTGGAAATTTCAGATGAGCTTCTGATGCCAAGCGTGACATGCCAGGACTCCATCCTCAACGGTTTGTGTTCCCCGAGGTGTGGTACTGCAGTATTTGCAAGCTCACTGATGGTGGCCGGGGCTGAGCTCTCTACCCAAGTCCTGCTTCACCCTGGGCAAAAAAGCTGGCAGCGTTTTCTGTTTCGGAGGTGGTTCTGTGATTGTGGCGTGTTTTGTTCCCTTTGCACGAACTGGTACGGGGCTGGCAGGGCAGCCGTCTTGGTGGCTGGGGAGGGGATGTGGAGAGAGGGCAGAGGGAGAGGGATGGGGGAGGGCGGAGAACGCCAGTCTTTGATCTCGGGTCCCCTTCCCCCTCCTCTGGACACGTACCCTCCTGCCACTGGTCCCTCCCTCTCCCAGAGGCCTTGACTGGCGCTTGTGCGGCTTACACACGGCTTCTCTTGAGGCCGTTGCCTCCTTTGTCCTCAAACGGTAGGGAAGACAGACGTCCGGCCCCCCTCTGCCTGATGTTTTTGAGTAGCCGGATCTAAAACCACACTCAACCGAAGAAGTGTGATTTTTGGTCATAAGGGATCAGGAGCATTTTCTCCCTTTACTCCTTTCCTACTTTTCTCAAAGCACAGCGGCCCCTACACGTGCCAGGAAGATGTCTCAGGCGCCCAAGGCAATCTGGCTGAGTGAAGTGCCTGTTGGCACATTCCTGGGTGAAGACCAGTGTGTTCCCCGCGCAACCTTTGTGGGAAGTGTGACTGCCATGCTGGCGAGGCTCCTCTGTTTTGGGGACGCTGTGGAAGTTCACATGGGCAACGTTCCTGGAAAAGTGGTCTTCGCTCTGGCGTGAGGCTACCTCGGGCACCTGACCCTGGTCAGCACCAGCAGATTGGCTCGTCCCAGCCTTCTGCAGATGCTCCCTGAAGCCATGTCGCTGACCGCTTGAGCTGAACCACCCCCCTGGGCACCCCCCCCCATCTTCCTGGACCGCATTGCCTGGAACGGACACCGTTTGAGGCCAGTCTCCCGGCTCAGGTTTCCCTGAGCACCAGCTTCCTGCCAGGGACTCGCACATACCCTCCTCTAAGCCTGACAACCACTCTGCTAGGGAGACATTGGTCGGCTCACTTTACAGTGTCGGACCTGAAGCTCACACTGGCATATGGACTCGCTCAAGGTCACATGGCCTCTGGGATCAGAGACCAGCTCAGCTGGCCCAGTCTCCCACCGCGCTGCCCCGCACACAGGCCCCCGGCCAGCACAAGGAGAGAGAGGATGCGTGCAGGTGGGAGTGGTTGGACTGACAGCCCAGAAAAGGCTGCCAGAGCCACGCTTGGATTTGTGGCTCCTTTCTGTCCTTTTTGCTTTTAAAATCCGTATCCAGGGGCCAGCAGTCCTCCCCCCGAGAATCCGCGCAATTGGGAAGTTTTTCTGCTGCCGGCTCTCGGTTTCCATGGATAAAATGGAAGTGATAAAAATAACAGCAGGACTCTGAAAAGTGTGCAGCATCAATCTCCCGAAAATATTTACTGCTTCGGAAAGTCTCTTAACTGAAGGGCTTTTTACGCGAATGATATTAGAGGGCACAAAAGCCCAAGAAACCCTCAGAAGTGAATTGTAGGAGAGGAAGACAGCGACGGAGTTCGACCAGAGCTTCCCAGAGCCTCTCCTTATGGGAGAAAGCCCTGGATTACACAGATTTCATCCCTGTAAACTTTGGTGATTGAGTGATAAGTCCTTCACCCACTCAGATTCCATGTTGGAAGCATTGCATCATGGAGGCAAGAGCTCATTGGTTGCCCGGCCTCTGAGCTCCAACCCCAAGCTGCTGGCGTGTGTAAAAACACCTCTTCGTTGGTTTATCCAGCTCCGAGCATCCGTCTGCTTCAGAAGGCACATACGTGGTCTTCCTTGTACCCAGCTGAGGGATGCTGTGTTACGGCCACTGAGAACCGCGATGAACTGTGATGAACACCATGGCTCGTGCCTTGTGTAGTTGGGTTTCCCCAAGAACCCTGTTCCACCTATTGTGGTATTTCTAGTGTCACCAAAGAACAGCTATGTCCTGTCGGATCAGGAACTGGGGAAAGACAATTTTAACAGTTGGCTCATTTGCTTAGTGGCTGGAGGTTAGGGGTATACTAACCTCTCAAAGCAGTTGGGGTCCAGACTACCGAAGTTTCAAGTTTGTCTTCTTCCCAGGGGAATGTCGTAGGGCTACCTCTCTTTGGCCCAACAGAGAAGGGAAGAGCCCTGTGGACTCTACACATAGGATGGGGTATGGGCCTCTGTCCTCAATGGGGAATGTACATTCCTGCTTCAGGAAAATATTCCCAACTGGGAATGGAATCATCTTTGTCTGGGAAGGGTTTTGTCAGAACCGGGAAGAAGCATTATGTGTACTTGTCCTCTCTGTTATTTTCACATGTTTGAAGTCATTTGGCAATAAGTCACGCAGAGAGAGAGACAACCTCAAGGCCACAGATGGACTTTCCCCCTTGCGTCGTGATATGAGGAAGACACCGTGGGGCTTGAAGTCAGAAGAGCTCGACACGAACACTAGCTCTAAAGTTATCAGATGTATGACTTTGGGCAAGGCTCCAAGCCTCCTAGGGCCTTGACTTTCTCAGGCATAGCAAACTGTTGATAAAAACACATTTCTTACATGGCCGATACGAGAACCAAATTGAGTAACTTGAGTTCCAGCGTCTACGCTCTTAACCACTAAAGGAGGCTTGTGGTGCCAGGCCAAGGCAAAAGCCCTCCGGGGAGATATGGTTTTGTATTCTTCTGGTTTTGAAATACCATAACTAATGTCATGAGGCGGTTGTCAGAGGATTGTAAATGTGGATTGCTATAACTCACGGGTTGCCTGCATATAATTGTGAGATAGTGTGGCACCAGCTCTCAGTAAAATTGCAGCGCAGAGCAGAGGAGTTAAATTGTTTTAGTTGTGGCAGGTAACTGCTATAACAAATGTCTTCAAATAAAAACGTATTTCTGTCTTGCTCGGTGGGCCAGCGTGTGTGTGAATGTGTGTGTGTGCATCACGTGCATGATGTTTGCAGGGACCTAGGTTGCTTCCCTCTAGAAGCAGCAATTCTCGGGGCGCCTGGGTGGCTCAGTCGGTTAAGCGTCCGACTTCAGCTCAGGTCACGATCTCTCGGTTTGTGAGTTCGAGCCCCGCGTCGGGCTCTGGGCTGATGGCTCGGAGCCTGGAGCCTGCTTCCGATTCTGTGTCTCCCTCTCTCTCTGCCCCTCCCCCGTTCATGCTCTGTCTCTCTCTGTCCCCAAAATAAATAAACCTTAGAAGCAGCAATTCTCTGAGCCCCTGAGCCCCCCACTGGATACACTGCCTATGGGCAGCCAGTGAGGGAATAGAGGGCACGAAGAAGGGCTCAGAAGACTTTTTAGGGGCCGGGCCTGGAAGTGCCGTGGACACTTTTGCCCACATTCCCTTACAGAGCTCACACAGCCTCGCCAACCACAGAGAGACTGGGAAATAGAACCTAGCTGTGTGTCCAGGAGGAGAAGAAAAATGGGATGTGGACAATACTATTTGGGAATAGTATTGTCTTTGCCAAGGTCTATCCTTCTGGTCATCAAATAACTGTTTTTGGTTTTGTTTTAAATTTTTTTAATGTTTATTTTTGAGAGAGAGACAAAGACAGAGACAGAGAGAGGGCGATGCAGAAATCGAAGCAGGCTCCAGGCTCTGAGCTGTCAGCACAGAGGCCGATGCAGGGCTCAAACCCATGAACCGTGAGATCATCACCTAAGCGGAAGTAGGACGTTCAACCGACTGAGCCACCCAGGCACCGCATCGAGTACCTGTTTTTATCTTTCTCCTACATTCATCCCTCCCCAAGAGAAACACATCCCTTAATCCCATCTAGTCTCTGCATCCGGTTTAATGGTCACACTCAAATGATGTGCAATTCGTCCCACCAGTCTACATGTGGTTGCTTATGGTGTAACGCCCTAAGAACTAAAATGTGTCTTCCCACATCCTCATAAACTGAATATAAATGGTGAAAGAACAGGATAGCCACATTACAAGTCCATATTTTCCAGGTTCATCTAGAACTGGACACAAATTGAAAAGCGGAAGGCATATGGTAGTTTCAAGCTCCTGCTGGGCAGACACTGTGAAGAGCCCCTCCCCTCCCACCTCTGGATTCAGCCATTGTACTAGCTATCTATTGTGGCATAGCAAAATATCTTAAAACTTAGCAGCCAAAAGCAATAAATGTTTATTTATCTTACAGTTTCTGAGGGTCAGGAGTCTGAAAGTGTCTTACCTGAGTGGTTCTGTCTCAGTTTCTCCTGAGGTTTCAGTCACTATGTTGGCTGGGGCTGTTGTCATCCGAAGGCTTGACTGGTGTCGGAGGAGCTGCTAACCCACACAACGGTGGGCTGGAGGCCTCAGTTCCTCTCTGGCTGTTGGCAAGAAATCTCAGTTGCTCACCAGTGGACCTGTCTGTAGGACTACTTAGGTGTTCTCGTGGCGTGGCAGTTAGCTTCCCCGAGTGAACTATCTAAGAGGGAAAGGAGGAAGCCACAATGCCTTTTTAAAAATCTTAATTTCAAAAGTCATACATTGTCCCTTTACCTGGTTCTGTTTGTTAGAAGAAACTCTAGAGACATATTTTAAAACCATCACAACAATGATTCTGCCTTCTGGAAGACCCCCCACGTCCGTTGTTTCTGTATAGTTCTGTGTTAGTAACTGTAAGTAATACTCAAAGCATTTTTCCTAAACATAACTCCCATGATTATTTTCCTTTTTTTCAAATAATTTTTATTTATTTATTTTTTTAAAATTTTTTTTCAACGTTTTTTTTTATTTATTTTTTGGGACAGAGAGAGACAGAGCATGAACGGGGGAGGGGCAGAGAGAGAGGGAGACACAGAATCGGAAACAGGCTCCAGGCTCTGAGCCATCAGCCCAGAGCCTGACGCGGGGCTCGAACCCACGGACCGCGAGATCGTGACCTGGCTGAAGTCGGACGCTTAACCGACTGCGCCACCCAGGCGCCCCTTTTCAAATAATTTTTAATGTTTATTTATTTTTGAGAGAGAGAGAGAGAGAGATAAATAGAGTATGAGCAGGGGAGGGGGAGAGAGACAGGGAGACACAGAATCTGAAACAGGCTCCAGGCTCTGAGACGTCAGCACAGAGCCTGATGCGGGGTTTGAACTCATTGACAGTGAGATCATGACCTGAACTGAAGTCTGACACTTGACTGACAGAACCACCCAGGTGCCCCCCCATTATTATTTTTCTTAATAATTATTTTTTCTGCCGGACTGTCATTGCTTTTTCCTTGTCAGCTTAATGGTGGCCATTTTCATATTATTCAAGAAAATTTTTAGAAAAATAATGTTAACTTGATCATCGATGGAGGGCCGAGTTATTTTATTCAGCTGAGAAATCTATTGAACTTTTGACTTTAGAAATAGTTGGATTTTCCAACCCTTCAACACCCAAATTTCTAGACTGTATTTCTCTTTATTCTGCTTACTCATTGGCCAGGTCTCTTTTGATCTCTTCTGTTACTTATAAACCTTGCCCCAAAAAGCCAGTAGTGGCCAATGCATACTATCATACTGGTTCTTTCCAATGATTTCCCTTAGAGTCCCCTGCTTGGGAGGCAAATGGTTTCCAAATTATCGCAAGGGGAAGTTTTACCGAGTGTTTTACCACCACATGACGTAGGGTGCCTTCTTCCCAGACTCCGATCCTGGTTTCCTCATGCCTGCCACAAAACTGTTAAGATAATGCCATATTTAGTTTTCGTGGTGGAAACTCATGTCAGCGCTCCAATGACCATATCAGTCAGGGTTTGGTCTAAAACTACTCCGTATTTTAGTAGTAAAAGATGTAATATAAGGACTTATATGCTTATAAAATTGAGGTTACAAGGGTTAGGAGCAGTGCTCCAAGATTTAAGAAAATTAAGAAGTGCTCGGAATTGTAGGAAGTCACCACTTGGAAGTCAGCTGCTTGCTGAATTGAAGTAGGCGATTTCTGGGAGCTTGCCTAGACACCATGAACCCTGTGTCTGCTGTCTAACTATACACATACCCACTGCTATTAGAGAAGAATATTACTTTACTCTTTCTCTTCCGTCTTCCACGTTTCATGTTCCAGTGCCTCTCAATGGCCTAAGCTAGGCCAGAAACTTCCTGGGATGAGAGGATAAGAGTTTCAGCCCCTGAGATACAGGAATGATCAGAGGTAAGAATACTGCTGAGGATCAGAAGACAGTAGGAGAATGGTGGCATCCTGGGGAAAGTAATACCCAAGTCAGGAAGCAGAAATAGGGTTTGAGTATATAAAGAGAATAGATGATGCCTTTGCAAGTGAGTGGAACCGTATGAGTAGATCACATGTATGACACTCTGCTTAGTAGTTTTTGGCC
Source organism: Lynx rufus (assembly GCF_022079265.1). Lineage (NCBI taxonomy): Eukaryota > Metazoa > Chordata > Mammalia > Carnivora > Felidae > Lynx > Lynx rufus. The sequence continues at coordinate 18,841,413 of NW_025814840.1, forward strand.
CAAAGACGCTCCATAAATGTGCGACAAATGCATAGGTGGGGACGAGTATACCATATTCATGGAAGGAGACATCTCAATGGACAAAAAGGAGTGGATGAGGTCTAGGAGGGTGTGATGCCATCTCAGTATTTTATGGTTTTCAAAGTCCACCTATGTTATCTTCCATCCTTTCAAGTAAGAGTAGGGTGGAGCTTGACAGGAGGTGTGAGAGTTCAGGTCTGAGGGGTGGGAAAAGACAGCTGGAATTTACTGAGCGCTCATTACATCTAGGCCCTTCACATACCCCTCCTTGTTACCTTTGCCTCGTGTGCGACGTAGCTTTGCCTTGTTCACCCTCACCTCAACATGCTTACCCTGCCCACATTTGCCCCAAATGTTCACCTTGTTCGTCTTTACCTGTATATACTTCAGGACAGTTTTAGCCTAATGCAATTTTATCGTTTATTTTCCAGTGAAAAGGACCAATGCTTAGAGAACTTAGGCAATTCAGGGCAATGCCTGAATTGGAACTTAGATCTGCCTGACTTCTGGTCCCAACGATTTAACCTTTAAACTGAATTTCCTCTTGGGCAAGAGAGAGCTAGGAAGTCTATGTCTCTCTCAGTAGCAGGACGTTATTTGATAGAGAACTGGGTAGGCTGTCTCCAGGCAGCAGGAGTCCTTATCTGGCCAGCAGTGATTCCCCAGGACACTTGACCGTGCTTCCCTCTTCCGGATAGCAGTTTCCAAATCATAAAAAGGGGAGATTGGACTAGAGCGGGGTCAGCCAACTGTGGCTAGCAGATCACGTGGCCCCTACCTGTCCCTGTGGATGTGGCTTTATGGGTACAGCCACACCCTCTCATTTCCTCCTGTCTGTGGGGCTCCTGCCGCACCACAGCAGAGCTGAGTTGTGACAGGGACTGTGTGGTCTGCAAAGCTGATACACTGACTCTCTGGCTCTCTACAGACAGTGTTTGCGACCCTTGGACTAGGGGACCTGGAAGGGCTTCACCCAGGTTTGTACTCTGAATTGGAAGGGCAGTTCTTAAATTCCCGGATTATGTGTCGAGCCCTTGCCAGTGGACCATTTGCTTCAAGAAATGTTTGTAACATTCCCGGTTCCCTTTAGAGAAGCTCCCTTGCAGTTCGTGTGACGGGGCGTGATCCACAGCATTGCTGAACACCCTTGCTGCCCACGGCCCGCTGCTCTCAGACAGGAGGACACTGGAAACCCAATTTCAACACCGGGCATGCTTCTCCTCTACCTCGTGTAGCCACCGTGACCTTCGGAAGAGTAGCAGGCCCTGGCCAGTGTCCAGGAGATACATTGTCTACTGTTGAGAGGCACAGGGGAGTGAGGCCCCCTAATGTCCTCCTGATTCTGGTGAGGCTGAACAGCAGGGGGGCATCCTGGGCCGAGGGATGGGAGCTGGGTGGGGTGGGCCTGAGCCCATCCTGGGTGGGACTCCTGCCCTGTCCTTACCTGAGGCAGCCAGGTGTGGCCTGGAGTGTGACAAAAGTGGGCCAGCTGCTTTTGCAGCTGCCTAGAGCCTACCCCGTGGCTTCCGATCACCTCACCGGTGGCAGTGACCACCCCTGCCGGGCTGCTTCTCAGCTGTATCCCCTTATGTGTGTGCACAAAGAGCTTCTCTTCCCATCAGTGTTGCTTTCTGCACACTTCGTCCTCAGGTCACGGGCCTTCATGCCTTTTTGAAGAGGACCTCAGGCAGAAAGGTATTTTTTTAGTAACCCAGTAGACAAATACTCAGCGCTGATAGACACGTATGTATCTGCATGTGTTTGTGTGTCTATAAAAATGAAACAACGGTTTGTGACAACAATACTTACCTCCACTCTTAAGTGATGAATTTGGTGTGTGTGTGTGTGTGTGTGTGCGTGTTTAATGTTTATTTATTTTGAGAGAGAAGGCACAAGCGTGGAAGGGCCAGAGGGAGAGGGAGAGAGAGAGAATCCCAGGCAGGCTCTGAGATATCAATGCAGAACCCAACTGGGGGCTCGATATCGCAAACCGTGAGATCATGACCGAAGCAGAAATCAAGAGTCAGACGCTTCACTGACTGAGCCACCCAGGCATACCAAGTGATGTACTTTGATAGATCCTATTCTAGTCTGTACTTCGTCCTGGGTTCAATTTTCTAAAGAGATTTCCCGAGAATATCAAGTCATGACTTACAGTTTGGAAACATTGCTTTAGATAATGTGTGGCAAGTGGAAAGGACTTGCTGGGGGAACTATTATTCTTTTTCCACAATTCTTTTTTTTTTTAATTTTTTTTAATGTTTATTTATTTTTGAGACAGACAGAGACAGAGCATGAACGGGGGAGGGGCAGAGAGAGAGGGAGACACAGAATCGGAAGCAGGCTCCAGGCTCTGAGCCATCAGCCCAGAGCCTGACGCGGGGCTTGAACTCACGAACCGTGAGATGGTGACCTGAGCTGAAGTCGGACGCTCAACCGACTGAGCCACCCAGGTGCCCCGTATTTTTCCACAATTCTTTTTTTTTTTCAACGTTTATTTATTTTTGGGACAGAGAGAGACAGAGCATGAACGGGGGAGGGGCAGAGAGAGAGGGAGACACAGAATCGGAAACAGGCTCCAGGCTCTGAGCCATCAGCCCAGAGCCTGACGCGGGGCTCGAACTCATGGACCGCGAGATGGTGACCTGGCTGAAGTCGGACGCCCAACCGACTGCGCCATCCAGGTGCCCCTTTTTCCACAATTCTTAACTACGGGCCATCCCAGGAGCCCTGGCTTGTATCGTGAGAAATGTCTTCTGTGTCTGTGTATCTGTGTGAACTGAGAATGTCCCTCTCCCATCCTGGGCCCCACTTCCCTTACACGTAAAACGGGAGTTAGCCCTGGGTAGTGGCTGGGTTTCCTCCTGGCTCTGATAGTGAGTCTATGTCGTGTGTGTCCCCAGCGTGTCCGAAATACCTGTCTGTGATATTGGACACAGCAGTAGAGGATGCCACTGGCTCAGGAAGGCATGGGGTGCTCCTGGATGCTTTTCTGTTGCGGCCCAAGCAAAAGAGACTTGGGAAGACCACTTAGAAACCTCAGCGTGACTGTTGAGCTCGTCACCTGATGTACCCAAGTGTACTGGCACAATCCTTTTGGGAAAATCCAGATTCACCTCATGACACTGTCTCCGCCTCCCTGCAAGGACCTGCAAAGCGCCCGTGTGCCCTGCACGCAGAACGGGGGGTGCAGAGGCCAGGCTCCTTGTGCAGAGCTGGACGAGAACCCAGGCCTCTGACTCCCACTTCGTGGGACCCTGTGGCCCCTAAAAGGGCGGGGGTGGTATCCCTGGACGGCAGAAAGCGGGATGGAGAAGGTGGTCTGTTCGCGGGTCCCTGCCAGTTTTAGCATTTCTTGTTTCGTCCCCTGTAGGAGCCCTATCGGGCACAGTGCCTGCTATGATCAGTCCCACCCCTCCTCCCTGCTCCATCCCTGGTGGTCCAGGCTGTGTGTGTGTGTGTGTGTGTGTGTGTGAGCACACGCACGCATACCTGACCCAGAGACCGGCTTTCGGGTTCTGCCCAGGGGACCAGGGGCAGGCAGCCACACTAAGCAGTCTAGCCCTGCATCACGCGAACCGGGGAGACAGGAGGACTGACCAGCTGGCAGGGAACAGGCAGACCGGGACAGAGCAGTAGGCACAGCAGGAACCGGGAGAGCCCTGGGGACAAATGGGAGCCCATCCTGCCCTTCCTCGGCTTCTGTTCCAGGTTCAGGCTCCTTGGAGCCTTGCAGAGACTTCCTTCTTCCTGGGGTGGCCGACTGTGGCTCAGTTACTCACAACTGCACCCCTCGCTCAGACTCGTGCAGCGAGTTGGGGGAACGTAGACCATCCCAGCTTTCCAACTTCAACTTCCTCCTCCAGCCTAGGTTCTTACGTTTTCTGATCATGTCTGCGACAAGATTTTGGGCTTGCAGCCACAGTGCGGGTATGTATTTTATTTTATCCACTATACGACTGTGTTAATATAATTTGTATACTATACCTACACCCGAAGGTCAAAGTGATGCAATAAATATTGCGAGTTAACATTTATGTTACTTAGTAAAGAGTGCAAACATGGGTGGCTCAGTCTGTTGAACGTCCGACTTTGGCTCAGGCCATGGTGTCGCAGCTCGTGAGTTGGAGCCCCGCATGGGGCTCCACGCTGACAGCTCAGAGCCGGGAGCCTGCTTTGGATTCTGTGCCTCCCTCTCTCTCTCTCTCCCCCAACCTACTCGCATTCTGTCTCTGTCTCTCTCAAAAATAAATAAACATCAAAAAAATTTTGAAAACAAAAAAAGGTGCAAAAGTTGTTTTCTCTCGGTGAGGAAAATTGTTGGAAGAGCCTTTATTTTCTTTTGAAATCTTGGCTCCACACTGTGTGATGTGGTGATTCTAAGACTTGTGTTAGGTCCAGTTTGGATACTTGGATTAGTGGCAGCTGCCCCTAAAGAAGACACAGTGGGTCTAAGCGGAAGCCACCCATGGTTGGTGGCACTTGCTAGGCCTTCGCTGAGCTTCGTTACTCTTTTCCGGTTCTGTCTGTTGATTACGCCACTTTCTTTTTCAAAACGTAGTAACTACATTTCTGCGTTCCTTGCCTTAATCAGCGAGGTTCTTAAAACGAATTGGGTTGCCTTCATGGGTTGTCTGGAAATTTAAGAAACGTGTCGGAAGGGTCTGTTTTTAAGGATTTTTTTCGTATCAGCTTTATTGAGTTAATAGTTCACATACCACGCGATTTACCCATTTAAACCCCCAATTTCATGGCTTTTGGTATATTCACAGAGTTGTGCAACCATCGCCATTGGCAATTTTAGAACATTTTCATCGCCACAAGAAGAAATCCTATCCCCAGTACGGTCACCCTTCCTTTCTCCCTTCCCCTTAGCCCTTGACGACCACTAGGTCCTCCGTAATCTACTTGTGATCCCTATGGAGTTACCTTTTCTGATATTCCGTATAAATGGAATCATACAACACGTGGTCTTCTGTGAACGGTTTCTTTCGCTTAGCGTCCTGTTTTCAAGGTTCATCCATGTTGTGACATGTATTATACTTTATTCCCTTTCATGGCCAAATAATATCCCACTATCTTGATACCTCGCATTTTTAAAATCCATTATCAGCTAATGAGCATTTAGGTTGTTTTCACTTCTGGTAATTATGATTAGTTCTACTATGAACATTCACGTACAAAATTTGTGTGAACGTATGTTTTCAATTCTTTTTTTTTAATTTTATTGTTTAGTGTTTATTTTTTTTTAATTTTTTTTTTCAATGTTTATTTATTTTTGGGACAGAGAGAGACAGAGCATGAACGGGGGAGGGGCAGAGAGAGAGGGAGACACAGAATAGGAAACAGGCTCCAGGCTCTGAGCCATCAGCCCAGAGCCCGACGCGGGGCTCGAACTCACGGACCGCGAGATCGTGACCTGGCTGAAGTCGGACGCTTAACCGACTGCACCACCCAGGCGCCCCTGTTTAGTGTTTATTTTTGAGAGAGAGAGAGAGAGAGAGAGACAGCACATGAGTGGTGCTGGTGGGGGGAGGGAGCAGAGAGAAAGAGAGAGGGAGAGACAGAATCGGAAGCAGGCTCCAGGCTCTGAGCTGTCAGCACAAAGCCCGACACGGGCTTGAACCCACAAACTGGGAGATCATGACCTGAACCACAGTGGGACCTTAACTGACTGAGCCATCCAGGCACCCCCATACGTTTTCAGTTCTTATTAACACATACTTAGCAGTGGAACTATGGGGTCATATGGTATCTTTGTGTTTACTTTCTTTAAAAAAAAATTTTTTTTAATGTGTATTTTTGAGAGAGAGAGAGAGACAGAGCATGATTGGGGGAGAGTCAGAGAGACAGACAGAGACCCAGAATCCGAAGCAGGCTCCAGGCTCTGAAGCTGTAGGCACACAGCCCAACGTGGGGCTCAAACCCACGAGCTGTGAGATCGCGACCTGAGCTAAAGTCGGATGCTCAACCGACTGAGCCACCCAGGTGCCCCTGTGCTTACTTTCTGAGTAACTGGAAGGTGGTTTTCCAAAGTGGCTGCACCATTTTTCATTCTTACCAACAACATTTGAGGGTTCCAATTTCTCTGCTTTTTTTTTTTTTTTTTTTTTTGCCAACTCTTGTTACTATCTGTCTTTTTTATTATAGCCTCCCTAGTTGGTGTGAAGGGTACCTCCTTGTGGTTTTGATTTCTGTTTCCTTAATTACTAATGATGTTGAACATGTCTTCATGTGCTTATTGGGCATTTTGTGTGTTCTTCGGAGAAATGTCTGTTCGAATCTCTTGCCCATTTTTAAGTTGGGCTGTTTGCCTTTTTACTCTTGAGTCGTAAGTGTTCTTAGTATGTTATATGATATCAGATATATGACTTGCAAATATTTTTGTCCCATCCTTCGGGTTGCCTTTTCATTTTCTTGATGTTTCTAAGTTTTGAAAGTGTGTAGATACCAGGGTTTCTGTAGGTGTCACACTTTGGTAATTTTCAGGAATGAAGTCACATAATGATGCGAACCTTTCCCGACTTTGGTTTTAAAAAATGCCTTCTCCAATGCACAACTTTGTTTCTGAAAGAGTTCTTTCTTCACTCTTAGTTACAAGTTTACTTTTACCTTGAAGACCCAGAGTGTTTTAAAAATTCATTTGCATATCTGAATAAAATCTGTTGGCAGGCAAACTGTTGAGTGCCTCTTGTCATCACAGAAAATGTCAGCCGACTTGGAACACCTTGTACAAGAAGAACGGTTGAGTCGACAAGTCTCTTAAGTATCTTGCCATGAGGCAACCATTGTGGTACAAAGTTGAATGATCACTCCCAGTGAAAGTTTAAAGGTCTTGTTTTTATAAAGCCAACATCAGAGACATCCAGCAACACTGTTGCATTGTGACATCCACTTCTATGCCACAGTAACTTATTGCAAATGAAATTCAAGGGAGGTGCTTTATTCATAAACCTAAGCCCAGAATTCCTTACAGTAAAAAAAAGAGAGAGAGAATTCTGGTTAAAGGAGTAGCTCCCTCCATGGCCACATTTTACACAGTCTTCCTGTTAAGACTTTATTTTTATTAAGGATATCATTTAATGGTGAGCACATCTCCAGGGCATCTGTCAGAAGCTCATAAAAAAAAAGACTTTTGAAAGCACATTGCATTATTAATACAGAATCTAGTAAATACTATAAGCCAAGACACGTTAGGGACATCTGTACTTTCATCTGATTGTATAACAAACTTCCTCAAGTAATTTGCTTTGATGCCTCCTCTTTCAAATGCTCACCAAGATTTGAATTTGTGTCTTTCAGCAGGATCTGCTGACAAAGGATTACGTTCTAGTTTGTTGCTATTGTTTTTCATATTTTATTTCAGTCACTTTTTTTCCCCAGCAGGAAAAAAACAATGTGTTTCCCAAGTAAGTGCATTTGCTAGTCCATTGCTATGAAAGAGAAGCCTTGAAAGAAGTTTTCAAATTTATCATTGGGTTCAGTGAGCTTTTCAAAAGTGGTGGGTGGGCACCTGGGTGGCTCAGTTGGTTAAGCGTCCAGCTTTGGCTCAGGTCACGATCTCATGGTTGGTGAGTTCCAGCCCCTCATTGGACTCTGCACTGATAGCTGATGGTGGAGCCTTCTTGGGATTCTCTCTTTCTTTCTCTCTCTCTGCCCCTCCTGCTCTCTCTCTCTCTCTCAAAATAAATAAATAAGGTTTAAAAAATATTTTTAAAAAATTTTAATGTTTAATTATTTTTGACAGAGAGAGAGAGAGAGAGAGAGAGAGAGACAGAGTGTGAGTGGGAGAGGGTCAGAGAGACAGGGAGACAGAGAATCCGAAGCAGGCTCCGGGCTCTGAGCTGTCAGCACAGAGCCCGACGCGGGGCTCGAACCCACGGACTGTGAGATCATGACCTGAGCTGAAGTTGGATGCTTAACCGACTGAGCCACCCGGGTGCCCCTAAAAAATATTTTAAAAATAGCCAAAAGTGGTGGCTTAAATATTTTCTTACTTTAAACACTGCTGAAGAACGGATAGAGGTCTGTCCTTGCCTCTATAATCTCGTTTAGGTTTGAAATGTCTGACTCATCATGATGGTTTCATGCTATCATTAGCCAATATCTCAGCATAATACACACTTCGGGGAGATTAAGAGTGGCTGTAAATCCATTCTTCAAATCATCTCCTTGATTATTTCAATATTTGTGACTGATTATCCTTCAGGTCTGATTAGATTGTCCCTGTTTTTCTTGTGGACGTGGCTGATGGAGGTTTTGTCTCGAGGATGGGAAAAGGGTCATCTCTGCCATTTTCTGGTTGTTCACTGGGCTTGCATGATTAGCTTTCTCTTCACTCTATAGTTTTCTTGCAGGAATCTTTTAAGGTCATTTTGTAAGAGTGGCTCCAGTTCAAGCTAGACAGTCTAGTTGGGCATATGTCACCGCATCACATGCAGGAAGAAATGAGTGAATGAGAACCCCATGTCACCTCTTCCAGGGTCGCTCACAATACCCGTGCATTGCTTCCAACCTAGGACAGTCTGATGTGTTGAAAAAGCAAGAGTTGCAACTTTAATCGTGGAGGAAATAGCCTAAAACAATGTCTTCATTCTGCAAGATAAACATTAAATTTCTAACATTTCTTTCCATCCCTTAGTAGATTGTTGTAACTAGTTTTAAGTTACTTGTACCCTACTTTGGAGACCAACTGCTCTAAACATGAGACCAAAGTAACTTTTTAGGACAAAGATAGCAAACAAGTCTGATATATATTTGTTGTTCAAAAAGAAAAAACCGAAAGCTCCCTAAAGGCGTGCCCTGTAGCCCTCTTTGACAAATGCATTATTTAATAGTTTTATTGGAAACCTAAATTTTACAACAAAATAATCTAAGTAGATAAGGGAAGCTTGTGACCCTATGGAGGATGAATCCATTGTGTAAAACCGATGGTCAGTCCCTAACTGTGTTTCATAATTTTGGAATTTATTTTTTAACCCCAGACAAGGAGGGCTGAATTAATCACACTTCGTGGCTCAGGGCACTTTATCATCATTGTTTGTGCAAGATCCCACAATGGTTTCTAATTTTCATTATTCATTCCTTTTGATAGGCATTTCCCACTTCCAATTCCTTCCTTCAAAGGCAATCGTTGCCTGTTTTGGATCTGTATCTGTATCTGTCTTTTTGTTTGCAAACAAACATATAATTTATAAAATATATAGTTCATGCGTAAACTATGTATAAGTGTGATTTCTAAAACATGTGTAGTTTGCATGGATGCCTTTTTAAAATTTACATAAATGGTAACGTGCTTTACATCTAATTCTGCTTCCTTTTTTTACTCAACACGATGTTTTTGAGGTCTGTTCCTACTGCTGTGTGTACATCTGGCGTGTGGGTCCCTCACAGCTGCACAGGGTTCCACAGTGCGTATCCGTCTTACGGTGTATGTTGCTTCATCTCGAAACGGATGTCTAGATCACCCCACTTCCCGGACTCCGTAACAAACTGAGATGAACGTCCACATATTCATCCCGTTCTGGGACATCTATGAGAACGTGCTATAGACGGAAGGTTTGTGTTCTGAAATTTACATGTTCAGATCCTAATCCCAATGTGATTAGGGGTTAGGATCCGACCTGGTCATGATCTAATCACATCCACCTCCAGAGGGGGGTGATTAGATCACGAGAGCAGAGCCCTTATGAATGGAATAAGTGCCCTTATGAAAGAGACCCCACAGAACCCTTCTGCCTTGTGAGGACACAGGGAGAAGACAGCCCTCCATGAACCAGGAAGTGGGCTCTCCCCAGGCACTGAACCAGCTAGTGCCTTGATCTTGGACTTCCCAGCCTCCTGAGCTGTGAGAAATAAATATTTGGTGTTTATAAGCCACCCAGTTTATGGTGCTCTGTTATAGCAGTGCAATGGACTAAGACGGAACTACTCAGGGGCTGCAGTGCTGGGTCATAAAGTATCCACATACATACGCGGAATAACAACGATCAGGTTGTTTGCCGCATGGCCGTCCCGGTTTACAGTAAACAGTTAACCCCCTGCAGCCTCCCGTCTGGCATTTCAGTTTTTCCCAGTCCAACAGGTGTGATGTGATATTTTGTTGTTTAATTTCCATTTTTCTGATAGTAATGCATTTGAATATCCCATCCATATGCTTGTCCGTCCTTTTAGATCTCCTCTTCTAGCCTTGGCACGCACATCATTTTTCTGTTGGACTTCGTTGTGCTAGGCTTGCCGATTTGCAGGAGCTCCTTACGTATTCCAAGCATTAGTCCTTTGTTTTGGAACATGTTTTAGACACACCTTCACAAGTATCTTGTCCTAACCTGTCTCCACTCTGTGGAGTGTCTGTGCAGCATAGTAGTTGAGAAACGTGGCTCTAGGGGTGCCTGGTAGAGTGTTGGTGGAGTGTGTGACTCTTGATCTGGGGTCGTGAGTTCAAGGCCCATGTTGGGTATAGAGCTTACTTAAAAAAGGAAAAGAATGTGACTCCAGATGTTTGCATCTAGACGGCCTGGGTTTGCCTTCTGGCCATGCTCATTAACCTACGTGATCCTGGCCCAGTTAACGTCTGCACAGCTCAGCATCTTGTCTGCAAAATGGGGATAATAACAGTACCCACTTCATAGGGCACTAAGAACATTGACTCAGTCAGTATTTTAAAGCACCGAGGCACACGGTGTGCAGTGTATGAGTATTTGTTAAACAAGCACAAAATATTTCCTTTGTTCCAGAGTTCTTGGTTGACCAGAGCTCCTTAACTGCGATACAATCGTATTCAATAATATTTGAATTTATGTTTTGTGCTTTCGGGATTCTGTTTAAGTTATTCTCCCTTCCTAGCATGCCAGGTTTTTCTCCTACATCATCTTCTCTAAAACTTACAGTCTTACCTTCCATGTTGGGGTGTCGGGCCATCTGGCTTCCGCCATTTCATATGGGTTTGGGAAAGCATGCCATGCTGGGAGTCAGTTTTCCTAAGCCCATCCCGGGATGTCCTGGCCTCCGTGGGTGCGGTCGTCCTTTATCGTAGCCTCAAACACACTCCGTCATGTTTGTTGTCATTACTGCTGTTGAGGTGTTAGCGCGCAGATTTATCAGCGGAACTTTAGAGAAGGTGGTTATGTCTAGTAGATTATGTTCCCCCCTCTCCGCTCTTCTCTTTCAATACAGATTTAGCTGTGTCTAGATTTTATTTTTTCATAAACATTTTAGAATGTGTTTGTTAAATTCTCAAGAGGATCAGCGATCATTTTCATTGGCATAGCCTTGAGTTTATACATTTATTTGGGAGAAAACAGGTACCTTTAAAATATGATGGGAACCTACCTGAGATCATGGAATGTCACCTTATTTATTCAGCTCTTTTAAAATGTCCTTTAAAAGAGTTAGTTTGTTTTCCACGGAGGTCTTAGATATCGTTTAAATTCATTCTTGGATATAATTTTTGCCACTCTTGTGCATCATTTGTTATCATTCTCTTATTGATTATTGGTGGTAAAAAGAAATGCTATAGTGAGTTTTAGTTAGTTTCTTGTCTCTGGCAATTTTTATGAACTCTGGTTTCTTTTCTTTTCTTTTTTTTTTTTTTTTACATTTTATGTATTTTTGATAGAGAGACAGAGCACAAGTAGGGGAGGGGCAGAGAGAGACGGAGACACAGAATCCGAAGCAGGCTCCAGGCTCTGAGCTGTCAGCACAGAGCCCGATGCGGGGCTTGAACTCACAAACCACGAGATCACGACCTGAGCCGAAGTCAGACGCTTAACTGAATGAGCCACCCAGGCGCCCCCCGTTTGGTTTCTGAATATAGATGATTCCATTGTTGGTAAATAATGGTATTTTTTAATCTTTTCCCTTCCAAATTTTATGTGCTTCCTCTGTTATTTTTTTAATGTTTATTTATTTTTGAGAAAAATAGAGTGTGAGCAGGACAGGGGCAGAGAAAGGGAGACAGAGGATCTCAAGTAAGCTCCACACTCTCTGTGCAGAGCCTGACATGGGACTCGAATCCACAAACTGTGAGATCATGACCCGAGCCGAAATCAGGAGTCAGATGCTTAATGGACTGACCCACCTAGGTGTCCCTTTGTTCTTTCTCTTTAAAAAAAAAAAAATTCCTGGGGCACCTGGGTGGCTCAGTCTGTTAAGCGTCCGACTTCAGCTCAGGTCATGACTTCACGGTTTGTGAGTTCGAGCCCCATGTCGGGCTCTGTGCTGACAGGCCAGAGCCTGGAGCCTGCTTTGGATTCTGTTGTCTCTCTCTCTCTCACTGCCCCTCCCCTGCTCATGCTCTGTCTCAAAAATAAGTAAGCATTAAAAAAAAAATAAAAAAAGATTTCCTGTTGGCTGAGACCTCTAGGACTGTATTAAAGAATGGTGGTGATGGGAAAGCATTGTCTTACTTTCAATCTTAATGGGAGCAAGGATAAAGCTTTTCCCTTCAGCATAAGATTTGCTTGTAAGTTTTCTTGTAAGTTTTCTGGTATATAACTTTTTCTAAGTTAAGGCATTTCCTTTCAATTTGTAATTTGTTCGGTTTGTTAAGGGCTCTTTAAAAAAATATATGGATCGAACTTTATCAACTGTGCAAAAATTGAGATAATCATAGAATTGTTCTTTTTGTTCTAGTAAAGTTAAACTAAGGGTTGATGGAAGGAGGTGGATGGGAATGGGGTGGATGGGGTATGGGTACTGAGAGGGGCACTTTTTGGGATGAGCACTGGGTGTTACATGTAAGTGATGAATCACTGAATTCTACTCCTGAAACCAATATTGCACTAAATGTTAACTAACTAGAATTTAAATAATAATAATAAAAAGCTACATTGACAGGTCTTTTTTTTTTTAAATGTTGAACCATTTAATGTCTTCCTCAGATACATCCTAATGAGTTATAATTTTTCTTAATATGCTGTTTGAATCAGTTAGATTTTGAAACATATTATCTATTCCTTGAAAACTTGGTAGAATTTACTCTAAAGCAGTCTGTGACGGCTTTATAGATTTTGATATGCAGTGTTTTCATTGTTAGTTCACTGCTGAGTATTTTACAATTTCTCTTTTAATTTTATTTTTAATCTCAGCGTTATTTTTTAGTATATGGGATTTTATTTTATTTTTTAATCTTTCTTTTTGAGAGAGAGAGAGAGAGACAGAGTGTGAGCAGGGGAGGAAGAGAGAGAGAGGGAGACACAGAATCTGAAGCAGGCTTCAGGCTCTGAGCTGTCAGCACGGAGCCCAACGTGGGGCTCGAACCCACGAACCGTGAGATCATGACCTGAGCCCAAGTCGGACTCCTAACTGACTGAGCCACTCGGGCGACCCTAGTATATGGGATTTTAAGACATACTCATTTGATATTGATTTCTAATTTTATTGTTACATGGTCAGAGAATATATTGTATATGTATTTTAAATATATTTTAATATAATAGGATTTTAAATTATGTTAATCAATTCTATTATTTAACATAATATATTATATTTATATATTCTTTTATATTCCTTTTATATATGTAAATATATATTTATTAGTTATTAAATACACATATTCCTTAAAACCCATCGAGGTACATGGTCACTCTTTATAGACACCACAGAGCCCACGACCCTGGGATCACGACCTGAGCCGAATTCAAGAGGCCAATGCTCAACCAACGGAGCCACCGAGGTGCCCCCGGATTCTATTTTTGGCAAATTGTTGAGATTGTTGTCCTGGTGTTTGGATTTGACTCCCATTTGCCTGGTATATCTTTACCCACCTTTTATTTTCATCCTTTCTTTTGAAAAAAAAAAAAATCTTTTCGTTTTCCGTTCCCAATGACTGTGTTTTAAAGGTGAGGACGTTTGCATTGGGTGCTCTTTAAGTGGAGAGTCTATGGTACCTGTGAAGCAGAGATTATTTAGGGCAGCAGGGACTTTCTCTGAGGGCGGACCTGCCCTGCTCTCTCTCTCTCTCTCCCCCCCTGCCTTTCTATCTCCCTGGCTGCAGAGCGTGTCTGGTGGTGTGGTTTTCTGGAGTCACACGGAAGCTAAAACTAAAGGCCTCGTCTCTCAGCCGTGGGCCTCCCAAGCCAGAGAAGTCGGAGTTGAGCTGGAGTCAGTGATGCTCCCACACAGACACCGGTTGATGTTTATTTGTAGCAGGATAGGCAGGAAGGTTCACTGCAGAGCCTAAACGATGCTCTCTTGGCTCTCGCCTATCCTGGGGTGACCTGGGATACATGGCCACCTCTGGGAACCTTTGATTTCCCCCCACATTTAAAAGGTGAAAAAAAATCAGCCTTGGTCTCTACCCATTCCTCCTGACTCTGGTTTAAACGGATCTGTTAAAAATTCTTTTGTCCCAGCCCAATGATGCGGGTTTTTTTTTTTTTCTTTCCTTCTAAAAAATTTTTTGATTGTTTATTTTTGAGACAGAGAGAGGAGAGAGAGACAGGGCAGGCAGGGGAGAGGCAGACGTAGAATCCGAAGCAGACTCCAGGCTGTCAGCACAGAGCCCGACGCGGGGCTCGAACCCATGAACCGTGAGATCCTGACCTGAGCCGAAGTCAGATGCTAAACTGACTGAGCCACCCAGGCGCCCCGGTATTTTTTGAACATTAGTCATCTGGAGAGGAGCTGGTTTATTGATGGTTCTTGGAATTTGCTTCATGTCTTGAGTTCCTCTTTGTGCCCCTAACCTGGAGCCACTTAGATTGGGCTGGCGTTCGAGAATGATTGGACACAGCTTGGAAAGGCTGATTAACCACTCCTTTGCTCCTGAGGTTTGATCTGAAAGCGCATCGGGAGCACTGACCTCCGGAGGCTGGGGTGAGGAGCTCCGTACCACTGGGTGCCCGGGGCCTTGTGCGCTTGGCCTCCTTAAGTCCTTGAAGTCCTTGAAGCAAACTGACTACTGGCTACTCTTGTGCCCACTCTTTGTCCCTGAAGAGTGAACAGTTTGACGCCTCCCTGAGCCTCTTTTTGAAGCTGGAGCTTCGGTGACCAATCAAAGGACTTAGGGACTTGCCTTCTGAGCGGAGTCAGATGGGGACAGAGGCAGAGTTTGGGTCACCATTTGGCTGGTACGGCTCAGGCACAAGCCCTGATGTCTGTGCGGGCACGGGGCATTTGCCCTGTGATTTAGACACAAAAGGTGAGAGAATGTCACCAATTCGTGAGAGCCCTACTTCCGGCCACGCTATGTTCTCTCTCATGTTTTTGACTACTCTGTTGGCTGCTCTATCTGATGGGGTCATGGTACTGACTTCATGGGTTGTTGAGAGGTTAAATGCACCCTCACCCCATACTTGTGCACCCAGGAAAGAGTGCGGATGAAAGTCTCCTCTGCCGGGGCACTTGGGTGACTCAGCCAATTGAACATCCGACTTTGGCTCAGGTCATGATCTCGTGGTTTGTGAGTTCAAGCCCCACACTGGGCTCACTGCTGTCAGCATAAAGCTCGCTTTATATCCTCTGTCTGTCTGTCTCTCTCTTCCTCTCCCCTGCTTGTGCTCTCTCAAAAAACCAAAAAAGTCTCCTTTCCCCCAGCCCTGACCTGACTCTACTTTGCATCGTGATGGCCTTAGGTCCACGTGACAAACACCTTAAAATTTTTTTTTTTTTCAACGTTTATTTATTTTTGGGACAGAGAGAGACAGAGCATGAACGGGGGAGGGGCAGAGAGAGAGGGAGACACAGAATCGGAAACAGGCTCCAGGCTCTGAGCCATCAGCCCAGAGCCCGACGCGGGGCTCGAACTCACAGACCGCAAGATCGTGACCTGGCTGAAGTCGGACGCTTAACCGACTGCGCCACCCAGGCGCCCCGACGAACACCTTAATTTCACGCTCCTGCGGGTGGCAGTTCGAGCCCGGGAGCTCACACACCTACAGGGTGTTCTGTCCTTTGGAGGATAGACCCAGGGAAGAGGTCTGTGTGGCTCTGGGAGATGACCCAGGTTGAGGCAGGAGCTTCTGGAGCCTGGCCTAGAAGGGGAGGTGGTCCCCTGGCCCCAGACTCTTTGCGCCACCGGGAGGGGAGTGGCCACATGAGAGCCTGAGCGGACGAGAGCCCTTTCAAGTGGGACACCCAGGGGCACTGGAGTGGCTCAGGTCTAAGGGTGGTGCTGTGACAAACCAGACCCCATGAGGACACTTTCTGATGCCAGGAAAAACCTAACTCTCTGAAACTAGCTTAAGGAAAAGAGGGACTTATTTGTCTCAGTTGGGACAGGCAGAGATGGAGTGGCATTCCTTGGGCATGATTGGATCTAAGGACTCGAAGAGAGAGGTCGGGACATCTCTCTCTCCTCTTGTCCTTTCTCAGCTCTGGGGTACCAGCGGGGGGACTCGGGCTCCTTGTACAGAGGGGCCTGTTCCTCGTACAGCAGAAGAGGGACCCACAGATCACATCAGTTTAACAGTGTTAGCAACGCCACAACAAAAGACTTTTTATTGTGCACATTGCAAATACCAGGCCACACGGCCGTCCCTGGGCCAGTCAAGGTGTCCAAGCCGAAGGTATTAGGATGGGCCGGGCGGGGGCAAGTCTAGGGGTGGGATATTGTAATGGGTGGAAGCATTTGGTGAGAGGGAGGAGTACTCCTCCAATGGAAGGAGGTGCCGTGAGGAGAAGACTGTGTGTTGTGAGCAGAGGAGGCTGGACAGACAAAACAACACGTGCACCCCTCCTCACCTCCCCCGGCCCTGCCCCGTGCAAATCTGCTCAGCCTGGAGGAGAAGGCAGGTCAACCCTCCACTCTTCCCGTTTTCTCCTTGGAAGGCATTTATCACGTATGGTTCTCGTGCAAAGGAGTCACTAAAATGTCCGTATCTGTCTTTACCCCCAGTAGAGGTCTGATGCTCTTTTCCCAATTCTCCATAAAGGTGGGAGCCTAATAATATATGAGAATATAGGAAAATGCTGAACCCATGGGTTTGAACTCTGATCTGGCTCCCACTCTGCCCCCCACCAACTGCGCTACCCCCGTGGTTTCCCTCTCTCCTCCCCTTTTATCCTCCCTTCCTCCCCCCTCCCTTTCTGTCCCTGTCTCTCCCCCTTTACCCCCATTCCCAGTAGATTTCTGTCATTTCTCGTTCATCAGCTGGGTTCACATGTGAGCAGATGTTTGATCACTGACTTTGTCTTGCCAGCTAGCAAGTTCAATACGGCGGGCTTGTAAAAAGCCCCCCAGATGCAAAGCAAAGGTGGAATTGTCTTTGATTTATCTGCTTGTTTGCCACAGTACTGCTTTAAGAGCGTTTTCTCTCTTGAAGCTGCAGGCTTTATTTTTCTTGATATATAAGTTTAAGGGATTTCCTCTACCCACATCCAACATAGGGCCTTAAGCCTTCAATCCAATTACTTCCTGATTGGATTTGCATGCTTCTTCCTCAATTAGTAAATGAGCTTTCATTTCATCCACGGAGCATGTCCTTGGCTCTTTGTGTGTGTGTGTTTTAATTTTCTTTTTAATGTTTATTTATTTTTTGAGAGAGGGAGACAGAGCGTGAGCGGGGGAGGGGCAGAGAGAGAGGAAGACAGAATCCGAAGCAGGCTCCAGGCTCTGAGCTGTCGGCACAGAGCCCGACACGGGGCTCGAACCCACGAACCGTGAGATCATGACCTGAGCCGAAGTTGGACGCTTAACCGACTGAGCCATCCAGGTACCCTGTCTCTTTTTTTTTTGAAAGTAGCCCTGAAGTCCTCTGTTTTCCTCTGTATTAAAGCTGAGCCTACAATTTAAAGCCCGTTTCAGCCATCCGTGGACAAGGTGCTCCCTCCTGGTATGTGGGTGTCAGCCCCCATGACACGAGATGCTGGATGAAGCTGGTGCGGGGTCAGTGTATGGATGGTGTGATCTCCACAGTGGTGCCAGTGGGCGCCACTGAAGCTTGAAGGACATAGTTTAGGACTGAGAAGAAAAAAGAAAGGCAGTTAATAAATATATGAAGCTGACACAACCTGGAAATATTAATCCGCAGGTCCAGAGTCACAGATATCAGAAGTGTGGGGGGACATCAGGGGTGTCTTTTGGTAATTTTACTAAGATACTCCGTTTGGAGTATTCCTAGAATCATCAAATGCCACGCAGGGCACCATCTAGCTGAGTGGTTTACCAGCTCTGCTGACCTGGAAAGTCGCTTGTGCCTGGGAAGGCGAGGAGCTCCTTCCCCATCCATGGTGTCCACCAAAAATGTTCCCACACAATTCCGTAAGCCCTCTACAGTTCTCACTTTTTGGACAAGGACCCTAGGTGAAGAGAATTGAAACTAGGGGCGCCTGGGTGGCGCAGTCGGTTAAGCGTCCGACTTCAGCCAGGTCACGATCTCGCGGTCCGTGAGTTCGAGCCCCGCGTTGGGCTCTGGGCTGATGGCTCGGAGCCTGGAGCCTGTTTCCGATTCTGTGTCTCCCTCTCTCTCTGCCCCTCTCCCGTTCATGCTCTGTCTCTCTCTGTCCCAAAAATAAATAAACGTTGAAAAAAAAATTTTAAAAAAAAGAATTGAAACTCGCTCAAGGATGACAGCTTGGTGGCGGCCTGACTCCCCTCTGAGGCTCTTTCTACTTATACCAGGTCAATTTGTGCAGAGCGGGGGGCCCTGAGCGAGGCAGAGGGGCCAAGGAGAAACGTCCTCACTTTGTTCCTCAGTTGGCGTTGGAGGACTGAATGTATGCTCACGCGCGTGCTCCTTCTACACACCACGCACTCATCCATCCACACCCACAATTACCTTTCTCTGAGGGTCTTTCTGCGTTTCCTCTGACGCTTTAGCCCTCCCCAAAGTGGCCTTGAAACGCAAAGGCTCCTTGCCTCAAACCACAGATCGGGACACGGGATTTGTTATCCCTATTCATTTCACCGTTGGACAAGTAACTTGGAGATTATAGTGAGCCCTTTTCTTTTTTTAAAAAAACCCAACAGAATGGTATTTATAGACTCGCTAGACCATGAGCTTCTTTAGGGCTGGATCTCGTCATCCTCACATTTGTGTTTCCAGGGGCAACCAGAGTGGCTAACACACCACATGAGAGTGACGTGCTGAATGAATGGATACGTGCTGAATGAGTGGGGGATGGGCAGACCTCAGGGGGTACTGATGGGCCATACAGTTCCTATCACCATTGACCCCATGAGGTCACAGTGACATAGAGCATTGTCTGAAGTAATGAGCACAGAGATCTTAGAGGTAATGTTGAGTAAGCTACCATGAGGTGTGAACACAGTCTGTTTGGAGTTATGAGTAAGCAGCGACTCATAGATTAGACCAAACAGTCCCAGGAAGTTTGCTACTCATCTGCTTTGATATTAACCTCGATGAAGCACGTTGTAGATCCTTGACTAACCAGAACTTAACGGACTAGACCCTTGAGGTGAATGAGGTTTTCCTTCCTGCATTCAACTTTCGGGAGAAGGTATTAGTCGGTTTTTTGCCGAGATAACAAAAACCCCACATCGCTCAGTGATTTTCTTCTCTTCCACGTGGTTGGCAGGGCAGCGGCGTGGCTTTGCTCCAGGTCAGGTCAAGTCCGGGGACTCCTGGGTGAAGACGACTGGCCTCCTCCCAGTGGTCTGGGCAGGGGCAAGCAAACCCTTGGGAACGTTTGAAGTTTTGCCTGGTCTTGGCACGGTATGGTCATGCACATTCTCATTTCATTGGCAAGTCTCACATTCAAGCTCAGCATTTTGGGGCCGGGGTGTGTGTGTGTGTGTGTGTGTGTGTGTGTTTTCTTGATTCTAAGATATCAATTCTAAGATACATCTTGCCCAATTAATAGCCTTTTGCAAACTAAAAGAAGTACTTTCAGTGGAAAGATGAATCCATTTCAGAAATAATAAAATGTGATAAAGGCACATTTTTAAATTGTGAAAACATATATGTCATTCCCGAAGTGGAACCATACTGTACCTACTATTTTTATAACACTTAAAATTTGTATTGTAGCCACCTCTCTTTTCCCTTAGTGCAATTCTACAACATAATTTTAGATGACTGTAATCATGAACTTAAACCACTATATGGATAAACATTAAATATATGGCTAATTCTCTGGGTTAAAAAATTAAATTATTTTTCACAGTTTATTCTGCAACGAACCTTTTGGTCACTAGTATATGGGCATACTTATGATAATTTTCTTAGGATAATATTGTAACGTTGTTAATGATTGTTAAATGTTAATGATTTTCTTGGAGTTTTTGTTTTTAGTGGTCACCCTAGGGCCTAGCACATAGCTCTTTACTCATCAGAATGTATTTTGGACTTATTAACTACGTATGACTTACTAACTTGATCCCAGGGAGCTACAGAAACACTACTCCTGTATAATTCTATTCTCTCGGGGTGCCTGAGTGGTTCAGTTGGTTAAGCGTCCGACTCTTGATTTCAGCTCACGTTGTGATCTCACAGTTTGTGAGTTTGAGCCCCCGCATTGGTCTCCGTGCTGTTGGTATGGAGCTTGCTTGGGATTCTCTCTCTCTCCCTCTTTCTCTGCCCCTTCCCATGCTCTGTCTCTCTCTTTCTCAAAATAAGTAAATAAACTTAAGAAAAAGTCTATTTCTCATTCCCATTTCTATACTACTATTGTGATACACATTAATCTATATATGTTACAAACCTAATAATACATTGTTACAATTACTACTTTATGTACTTTATACCTCTTAGAGAAGTTAGCAAAAGAAATAAAAGGAATTATAAAGTACCTATTTATGGAGTTGGTTATATTAATCCTCTTTACCATATCCTTCTGTTCATTTGATCTTGAGGACTTGTGTTACCGCCTGGTGCCATTTCCTTACTCGACTACAAGTTTGTCCCCACCCACCTCCTTTGTGATGTTATTTTCAAATATACTACATTTCTGTATGTTACAGGTTTCACAGTACATTATATGTATTACATATACATACACAACTGTTTCTATAATCAGTTCAGAGAAGAAAATAGAATGTGCATTTAAAATATCTCTTATGATTATGTAATTACCTTTATTGGTACGCTTTCTTTTTCATGAGGATTTGAATTACCATCTGGAGTCCCTTGCTTTCAACCTGAGGAACTTCCTTTAGTATTTCTAGTAAGGTGGGTTTCCTAGCAATGGATCCTCTGTTTCCGTTTATCTGGGAATGTCCTTATTTCATCTTTGGTTTTTGAAAAATAGTTTTGCTGGATATAGAATCCTTGATCACTCTTCCCCTCCCCCTGCAACACTTTAAATATGGCGTCCAACTGCACCTGGCCTCCATGGTTTCTCATGCAAAGTCAGCTGTTAATCTTCCTGGGACGCTTTGTATGTGAGGAGTCACGTGTTCTCACTGCTTCAAGATTTTCTCATTGCCCAATTGTTCTACTCACAATAGATTCCAGAGAGATAGAAGGCACAATACTTAGTGTGATAGTTGTTACTTCCAACGGATTTTACATATAGAATTTTATATAAATTATAATTTGCATATATAACTTAACCTCTGCTACATTTAATAGATGATTGCACTTTGCTATCTAATTTAATTCTTGTAACAACTGCAGGAGGTTACAATCTTAATTTAACTGATATGGAAACTGAGGCCCAGAGAAATGATGAAATGTACCAGTATCACAGAGCAACTAAGGATTCTTCCCTCTGTCCTTCTTTTTCTTCTCTTGAGATCTAGAGTAACAAGAAAGAGCGATAAGACTGTAAGTTCATGTGAACATCGGGTGGGGAGAAAGGATTGGAATGGAAGGGAGGTACCCTTAGTGATATATCAGTGAATGAAATGAAGACCTGCTCTGATGGAAGTTTCGCACTAGCTGGGGAGACGGCCACACCTTGGAAAATCTGGCCCCTGGATGGGCAGCTCAGTGGCCGCTGCCCTGGGCTCAGATGTTCTGTAGGTGCATAGTAACTTTATCTTGACTCTTGCCTTCTCCTTCTACCATGCCTTCTTGTCCTTCCCTGTGGAATGCTTCTCCTCTTTCCCCTTCCTTTCTCCATCCCTCCCTCTCTCTTCCTTTCCTTGCCTCCCCTCCCCTCCCCTTCCTTTCCCTTCCCTTCCCTTCTCTTCCCTTCTGTTCCCTTCCCTTTTCTCCTTCCTTCCTTCCTTCCTTCCTTCTACAACTGGACTTCAGACACATAGTGTCATCACTTGGATTTCTTCCATGACCTTCTTGCTGGCCCCTGGTCCTGTCTTTATGGTCACAGCCTGGCCTCTACTACAGAATCTATTGTGAGGCCCTACTGCCATATTTTCCAAGGCCAGTCTCCCCTGGTAGGTCTTCAAGATGGTCCATAATCACCCTTCCCAACATATTTGACCTCATATCCTTTCCTCTGCAAGTAGACCCCTGCTGACTGACAAGGGTGCCCTTCCCTCTGTCCCCTACACAGATCATAGGTTTGTTCAACCCCATCTTCCCTTTTGCCTTTTTGAAAAGCACAGTTCCTCCTTCCTCCTGCCTACCCTAATGTGTAAAATTGTAATTTTGAGCTTCAAGGTTAAAGAGATCTGTGTTAAAGTTATGTAATTACCACTTGGCTGGCTGTGTGTGACTTTTTTTTTAACCTTGAAAGTCAGAGTTACCTCATATAATATGAAAATATTAATAGAAATTTCCATGTGTTGACAGAAGAGTGACATGGTGGAGAGTCACATGCAAAGCACCTTGCACAGGCAAATGCGAAGGACTCATGGTTATGGTCATTGTTACCAACCGTTCTTTAAAGTCCATCCCGATCTACCTTCTTCACAAAGCTTCTTTGACTTCTCTAGCTGCATAACAATCAAGTCCTAGTGCACTGTGGGCACCAAATTTGACCCTGAATTTTTTTCCACGTGGTGGATGTATTAGACATATCTTCCACACTAGACTTTTGAGGACACAGACGGTGGTTTTTCTTCATATGCCTTTTGTCTGTCCACAGCACTTGTGGAACCTTCTGTTCAGAGCTAAGGGAAACATGGGGTGGTTTCTGCATCCACTGTAAGTCCATGTCTTCTGAATCTAGGCTACAATGAGCCTGTAACCCGCATACAATTTCAGCTGGGGTCTCCCTCCTTGCTGCAACCTGGGAAGACATCAAGCCTGGGTTTGAGCAGAGTTGGCTCGTGGCCAGTGGAGGGGTTGGGCAAGGGCCTACAGGCCCAGCGGCTTCATGGCTATGGTCCCCAGGGGCCACTGAGTCTCCTGCTTTGTACACCCTGTGGAATCTTCATGGGCAACATATTGAAATTGGAAGAAGGGTTTTTACATGAAACAGTCATGAGTTCTATTGAATGAGAAGACTTTGAGAAGCAAGCTAGGGAGATTATGGGAACCAACTTCTTGACAAGGTTATTATAGACTATTTTTCACCACTACATTAAGATTGGTTAGCAAGGCACTGGCCCTATATTGGTGAACATAAGGGAACAGGGCCCTGCCTCTGCCTTTCTGCACTGGACTGAGTCTGTCTTTGATGCTGAGCACCATGGAGGTGCATCTGTGTTGGACTGGCTGCTTGTCGTAGGACTATTCCTAAAAAATGATGTGTATGTATTTTTTATAAATATTTCACCTTTGGCTGACAGAATTGTCTCATTTCTAATTGATCATCAAATACCCCAAATACTTCATTTTTTAATTTCCTAAGTGGTAAATTGTCCATAAATGTGTGAAGGGGGGGCTCTCTGTTGAAAGCAATAAGCTATTTTAAGTGAATCCTTTTATAAAGCACAAAATCCCATTTTAGTGAGGAAAAATCTCCCCCCAATTGATCTAATAAATGGCATTTCTCTTGCTGTATATAGTCACTAATGTACTAGAATTAGCTCATGTCTGAGTGGCTCTTGAAGACCACACATGTGGGCAGAGCAGTGTGGTGGAGAAGAAGGGAGATCAGAGGTGAACAGAGCACCCGGTGTTCCCACTCTCACATAATCCATTCAGAGTCCCGTGAGCTGGTGTTATTGTCCATATTTAGAAAGGGAGAAAGTGAGGCTCAGGAGAGGTCCATGACCAAAGTGGTAGGCAGGCACGGGCAGGGCCAGAACCCAGTCCAAGGGCACTTCACCACCTGGCTCAGAGGGACCTCCCAGAGCTCACGGTCCTCTGGTGCCTCAGCTTTTCAATGGGAAGCAACCTGGGCAAGTGATTTAGGCTCTGGGTTTTGAAGCCACTCTTACCTACAGTTCTTTGAAACTAATCTCAGGGTTAAGCCCCCTTATTCTTAAGAAAGGAGATGGGTTGTCATGAGATGCAGTTTTTCTGGGTGGTTCCACTGTGGTAGTGCAGAATGGTGGAGAAAAATGGGGGCTCAGTGTTTCTCTCCTAACTTTTCCAATACCTGGGGGCTCTGGCAAGTCACTTTTTCTTTAGCCTCTCTTCTCCAGGATGAAGGTCATCCTCTAAGACCACCAAACTATTTAAGACAGCAAATAGCTCAGTTGCCCTATTTTGACCAGTAACTGGGGTTAACATTTTTAATGGCCAGGGATTTTTCACATCTTATAGATAATTTAGAGCCACAAAAATAAAATTCAATTTTACACATACCAACACATGAAAAAATGATGAAGTTGGAAGAGCCTTTCTATTTTCTTTTTTTTTTTTAATTTTTTTTTAACATTTATTTATTTTTGAGACAGAGAGAGACAGAGCATGAATGGGGGAGGGGCAGAGAGAGAGGGAGACACAGAATTGGAAGCAGGCTCCAGGCTCTGAGCCATCAGCCCAGAGCCCGACGCGGGGCTCGAACTCACAGACCGTGAGATTGTGACCTGAGCTGAAGTCGGACGCTCAACCGACTGAGCCACCCAGGCGCCCCGAGCCTTTCTATTTTCAAAGTGCTAACTGGACAAAATTTTTCTTTAGCATTCCTTTAATTGGTGATCTACCTAAATGCATATATTTTGTTTCTAAAATTAGAATTAAGTTTTTCTTCAACTATGTTTTTCTAAATTTTTTAAATGTTTATTATTTGAGAGAGAGAGAGAGAGACAGAGCATGAGTGGGAGAGGGGCAGAGAGAGAGGGAGGCGCACAATCCTGTGGGCTCCAAGCTCCAAGCTGTCAGCACAAAGCCTGACACGGGCCCACAAACTGAGATCATGACCTGAGCTGAAGTCAGATGCTTAACTGACTGAGCCACCCAGGCGCCCCCAAATATTTTTCATTAGAGATAATTTATCTGGCATTAAACTATTGCATGAAGTGTATGTGAGTTAATTTATTTAATAAAAACAACCACAGCTAGCCTGAATCTTCCCAAACTATGCTCTGTGAAACTCTAATATCCTGAGATGTTAACAAAGCATTCTTTGAAGAAACTGTTTTATAACTAAAGCCTTCAGAAAATACTGAGTCAAACAAAGCAAAATACAGTTAAAAACATGCAGGACAGCTTCTGAGATTAAAATATGTTAATACATTTTTGTAGTAATTGTCTATCACTATGTACCAAATTGCCTTAAAACTTAGTGACTAAGAACAGCAAATGTCGAATGGTGCCCAAAATTTCCGTGGGTCAGGAGTTTGTGGGCAACTTGGCTGGGTGGTTCTGGCTCAGGGTCTGTCATGAAGTGGCAGTTAAGATGTTGGGTGGGGCTGCATCATCTGCAGACTCGACTGGGGATGGAGGAGCCACTTCCAAGATGCCTCACTCACCTGACTGGCAAGTTGGTGCTGGTTATTGGTGGGAGCTCCCAGTTCTTCTCTAGGTGTGTGTCCCCACAGTGCGGCTTGTGTGTCCTCATGGCATGGGGGCCACCTTCTCCCAGACAATCTGCCAGACAAGAAGGTCATCTTTGGAAGCCATCTGGCGGCTGGTTCCCATGACATTACACGATCTTAGGTAGAGATCACGGTACGTAGTTTTCCTCAAACTTGCTTTACCACAGATAATCACAAAATCCCTTTTTTTTTTTTTTTTTTTTTTTAGGGAATTCTGATTCCTGGGGTGTGTTGATATCTTACTATTCTACATGTTGTTCAGCTCAACCTAGCACAGGTTGAACTGCTGTCCACCACCCTGCATGATTCCAGAAGACTCTTTGGCATCACGGTGTGTGCGTGCATGCATGAACCTGTGTGTGGGGTGTGTGGAGCCAGGATCATGATATGAGGCTGGGTGGGGTGCACTGTGATGGCAAGGTGAAGTCTGGGTCTCTTTGCGTAGACCCCTGAGTTGAAGGAGCTCCTGGGCATTCAAACTGCACTCCTCCAGATGGGCCTTCCCTTGCTGCACATGCTGAGTTAGTGTCGCGCTCTGACCTCTTTCTTGCCATGGTCACAGAGTCCCTTGGAGTCTCTCTCTACTTCTCAGTCCCTTCCTCACCTTCTGCCTGGATCCTTTGTTCTCCTGTACACTAAAGTCATCTTCCAGGATTTTCTTTCACAAAACACCCATGATGACCAAATCAGAAAGAGCCTTTAAAACAAGATTATGAGTCATTAGCAACAGAAGAAATCACTCCTCCCTTCTTTGCTGTCAAGAGACTCTACTCAGAAACACAGCTGCTTGTTGTGCACTTTCTGGGAAAGATTGTTCTCCCTCCTGCCCATCCCAGAATGTGTCACATGTGAGGTGGGAAAAGAAAGACAAAAACAACTTGAGATTTTATATCAAATTAGATTGAGTATTCATATCCTTCCATATTGGAACATTGCTTCTATTGCAGGCCTGTCTCCACCTGCATCGACACTGGGGCATAAACACAACCTTCCTAATAATAAGGCTTCATTGAAGTTCATTGCCCAAGAAATGATGTCTTTCCTGCTTCACGTTTGCAGTGATGCTCCCATCCACCTCCCAAGCGCCTCCATCTACGGAAGTTGCCTCACATTTTCATGCTACAAACTGGGCTCATTCATTTCGCTGGTTCCTAGAAAAAGTGGGAGGTCATGGAATTAGCATCTGAAGGCTGTGATTCTGATTAACATACTGCTGCTAGAAGGTGAGGTTGTGATAATTAGCATCCCCAGGCAGCCAGGCAGAGGGACTGGAAACCACGTATGTTACTCCTTGTTTATCTGTTACCTTGCATGATGAATATGGGAAGGCCCATAAGCTGTCCACGATCTTTTTTTAAACAATTTTTTAAAAATGTTTTTATTTATTTTTGAGACAGAGAGAGACAGAGCATGAATGGGGGAGGGTCACAGAGAGAGGGAGACACAGAACCTGAAGCAGGCTCCAGGCTCTGAGCTGTCAGCACAGAGCCTGACACGGGGCTCGAACTCACAAAGTGTGAGAACATGACCTGAGCCGAAGTCGGACGCTCAACCGACTGAGCCACCCAGGTGCCCCTGTCCATGATCTTAACTTACACAATCCTAGAATGGGAGGAGAAATTCAGCTACGTTGGAGACGGCCATTACTGAAGGTATCAGGCAGTGGAGTATGAGCTCAACTTGTGTGGACACTTGGAGCATCTCTGAGAAGCAGAGCCAGGCAGGGTTAACAAGCCTCTTTCTCTCTCCCTCTGTCTGTCTCTTCCCTCCGTGTGTGTGTGTGTGTGTGTGTGTGTGTCTTTGTCTCTCTCTTTTCCATCTCATGAGTGATCTACTTGTCCTTTTTTTTTGATATAAAACAAACATTTTATTTTATTTTTTTAGAGTTTAACAGTATTATTTATTTATTATTTTTAAAATATAATTTATTGTCAAATTGGTTTCCATACAACACCCAGTGCTCATCCCAACAGGTGCCCTCTTCAATGTCCGTCACCCACTTTCCCCTCTCCCCAACCCCCATCAACCCTCAGTTTGTTCTCAGTATTTAAGAGTCTCTTATGGTTTGCCTCCCTCCCTCTCTGTAACTTCTTTTTCTCCCCTTCCCCTCCTCCATGGTCTTCTGTTAAGTTTCTCAGGATTCACATATGAGTGAAAACATATGGTATCTGTCTTTCTCTGCTTATAGCAGCACTTACAACAATAGCCAACTGATGGAAAGAGCCTAAATGTCCATCAACTGACGAATGGATGAAGAAGATGTGGTTTATATATACAATGGAATACTACTTGGCAATGAGAAAGAATGAAATCTGGCCATTTGCAGCAACATGGATGGCACGCGAGTGATTTACTTTTCCATCTACCTCACTTGAAGTGACCTCCTGGGCAAAGCTTCCTTATTGGAAGGAATCTCTTCCTTTGTATCATTTTCTTCCTTCTGTGAAGATCAGATGATCCACTCAGGATATCTGGTCAGAGGGAAAAAGGAAAGTGTTTCCCAGACAGGGACGTTCTGGAAATTTTCAGCTGTCCTTTATATGGAAGACTACCAAACTTCAAGTACACAAATTTTTTTCCCCTACACGACGGCTGATTAAGCACCAGAGTTGTTATTACAGACAAAAAAAGGGTGGTTTCTAATTTTGGCAGAGAGGATAAAGACTTAACCTCTTCAACAAAATGCTTATCAGGGAGTTTCGAACTCTTTTGTCAAGGACTTGTCTCCTCAACTGAAGAGGGCAGCCCTCCCTGCTTCTTCAGCAAATCTGCTGATATTTTCACTTGTTGATACATTTCCCCCAAGTGCTGCACACTCATTTTTCCCTTAACCGTCTCATGGAACTGCTTAGCATGTTTTTTTCCTGAGTAAAGGATGACAAAACTGTGGCATGGAGACAAAAATGGATAAATCAATTGCTTTGAAGGAACTCTTCCTTGGCTTACTGCAGACCACTGTTCTATTTCATCTCCATGAAAGCAGCTTCCCATAAAATCCAGTGAAAGTTGGACTGTAGATCAGCCAAACACTTAAGTAGCCTGCTCTGCTTCTAGAACTTGGCCTGTAAAAGAATGTCCCCACCACTAGTTTCGGGCAAATGGGATTTCAGTTATTGAGAGAAGGGTGCGTGTCTTCTTGGTAACATGAAGAGTTGTTGAGTCTGGTTTGCTCTCAGGTTTACTCTCTGACAACTAGCCAGACCCCAGGTAGATGGATGAATGGGGTGGGTTGGGGCAGAGTGCCCACATGGACAACTTGAGTCCTCTGGGCCAAGCGACCGTCTTCAGTCACCGATCCCCAGATCCTTTGCCATGAGCCTTCCACTGCATCATAGAGTGAATCTGGAGATCATTGCTGGCTCCTACCTGTGGAACGCTCTGGAATGGGATGATCAATATGGAGCCATCTCTGAGTAGAAGACTTAAGAGCCACTCGTGGGTACACCATCTCTCTTTTCCCTCTGCTGTAAGACCAGCATGTGCCAGGGAGGGGCTGCTCCTTCACCTTCAACCCTGGATTCCTGGCAACCTGGAGCAGGTTGAAGCTGAAGCCAACCCTTTTGGCTCCGACATGAATGAGAATTAAGCCTTGGATGTTAGAAGCCACTAGACTTCTGGAGGTATCTGCTAGGGAAGTGTAAGCTTAAGGTGACTGATCAAGAGGTTAAGTGCATGTATATAATCAAGAGTTGACTCATGGACAATCTGGGCAGGCTCATGTTTTGGGGCTGTAATTGAGATAGCAGGGTGAAGGATGAGACATTCAGAGAGTGGGAAGGCTTTAGGGCAGCTGCAGGGTGCAAGAGAGTTGGAAAGAACTGGAGAGGAGAGGAAAGGAACATTTTTTCTAGGTTTTAAGTCAAATGGCTTTAAAGCTCTTTGAGAGAAAAGATTCTACCAGAAGCCTTTGCACAAAAGCTGCTGAGACTGAATTTCTAACGACTCAGGTCCTTGCAGCAGTTTCCAGTGAGAGGTGACAGGAGGCCAGAGGGAGGAAGAAGAGAGAAATGAAAAGAAATAACACAGGGAAGTCTTCAGGGCATCAGCAAAATCTTCATTCAGACGTCCGGTGAATATTTCTCATTTTATCTGGTATTGCCACTGGGGCTGTGTAGTTCAGGAAGTGCACGATTATCGAGGGAGGCATATCAGAGTTTCATGCAGAAGCACAAATTGTTTTCTCCTAGTTTTTGTTGGAAAAAAAACAGGAGCAGGAGGCAATCCCCGCTGAAAGAAATTTCTACTTGCATTGGGGTATGTCATTTTTCCATGGGGCAACCAGAGGCTGCCGTGGAAAGCAGCCCAGCCTCTCCTTAATATGCTCAAGGCTGCTAGCCTTGACAGAGAAGGCCCTAGCTGCTAGAATCACAACTGAGCAGATTCTCCCAATTGGTTGAAATCTTTTTTACACGATACTTTTATGTTTGTTCGTTTTTGCAGAGAAGGGCAATTGATAAGAAAACCAGCTCATATTAGGCATTTAGTGAACAAAGAAAGGAAGAGTGATTTCCAGGTTCTCCGTTGTTTGAATAAGATCTCCAACATCAGTGTCCTTTATGCACCATTTTTGTGTAGTGTAACTTCTTTTTTTTAAGTTGTATTATTATTATGATTATTGTTATTTTTGAGCGAGAGCAAGTGGGGAAGGAGCAGAGAGAGAGAGAGAATTCCAAGCCCAATGTGAGGCTTGAACCCACAAAGAAAACTGTGAGATCATGACCTGAGCTGAAATCAAGAGTCAGATGCTCAACTGACTGAGTCACCCAGGTGCCTCTTGTAGTATAACTTCTTGGTTAAACAGGAGCTAATCTACTATTTTAAAATATAAAACAGTGTAAGTGGGGTGGCCCTGGTTGAAGGGAGGTAGAATCCAGAGCCCTACCCCCTGGGACTAGATACCTTTTCCCCACCTCCAACTCCCTCTAGCTGGCAACTTCCTCTGGGCATGGCGGGAAACCCATTGCCCACCCCTTCACCCACCCGGGGCTCCTGGGCCATGTGGCACCACTCTCAATGACCAAAGGTCCTCTATCCTAAACTTAATCTGCTAGGAAAGTGAACTACAGATTCACAACTGTGGGAGGGGCATTGAAAATCATCTAATCCAGCTCCCTGGCTTTATAGTCAAGGAGACTCAGGCCTGGAGCACTCTTGTCCTGGGAGACATGGTTAGAGAATTACAGAACCTGGACAAAACATCAGGTCTCCCGGTGCCCATCCAACAACCTCATTTATTTTCCTGTATACCACGATGCTTGCTTACATTTTAGAAAGATTAGAGGAAAACAGTACCAGCCAAAACAAAACAAAGGGGACTTCTTATTAAAACCCAGTTAATAGGTACGTATGGTTCTCTAGGATTATTCCTCAAGCAGTCTGGCTAGCCATTTTATTCTTTTGTGTGTCTCAGACACTTCGCAGTCAACATGAAAATGGTAAACCCGTAACCTCGGTGAGGCAGCATTTTGTCCCTCGTGGTTGCTTTTTAGCTCCGGGCTTTATACCTGGGGGTGGTGGGTGGAGGGATTTGATACTGAGAGACAGACAGGAAATCATCATGGAGAAGAAGGCTTATCATGGGCACAAGGGGTGTCCAGGGATCCCTCAGTGAAAGGGGCAGCTTCCCCTTCTGGGTGCCCACAAGGTCTGGAAATCGCTTTCTACCACCTCCTATCACAGGCTTTTCTCCAGCAGTGAGCATGTCACAGGGGTTCGTGGAACACTCAGGAAGTACAAAGAAACATAACGTCCAGGCCTTTTATCCTTTGCAAAGGCACAGGGGACCGCCAGAGGCCAGAGAGCAATCCAGCTTTGAGGATGCAGTCCTACCTTTTGTAGGAAGGTTCTATACTTTTCCAGCTGAACTCTGAGCAAGGGCGATGGAGTATCTCTGCAGTCACCTGTCCCTGCTGACTCAGGGAGGAGACAAGTCTGACTCAGGCTAGTCTGGACTAGCTTGGGACCTAGAGGTGGTGACATACAGAGCCAGGTGACTAGAGTGAAGCACTCAGACAAATCGGGGCCAGGCCACTGGCTGAGGACCAGGGCCATGGACGTTAGTAATAGTCTCACAATGCAGTTACGTGCGTGCAGGGTTTGAAGCTGATGTACATCTATAGCTTTCTATACTTAGGGTTAACGTAATTGCTTAATAACCTACCGATAACTTATGCCATAGCATGAATTCAATTCTATTCACCTTATTATGTTGTCGCTTTGCAAATTCATGAGTTAAAAGAAATTGCTTCATGTGTGTTGGGAAATTAGAGCAACTGTTGCTTGGAACTGTGCCTGTTGCACAGGATCCAGAATCGTATCCTCGACCTCGGTCTCCACGAGCTTCCTGCAGGAGATGAACCCAGAGAACAGTTCCAGGCAAAAGAACACTGTGACCCTGGCCTCCATTGCCATTCTCTGGAACTTTGCTGTGTATCCGGCGGAGCAGTCCGGCTTCGACTTCAGGTCATGATCCCGCAGCTTGTGAGTTCCAGCCCCGCGTCCGGCTCTGTGCTGACAGCTCGGAGCCTGGAGCCTGCTTCCGATTCTGTGTCTCCCTCTCTACATTTCTGGCCCACGTGGACTCCCCTGGGGTTTCTTGTCTTCACCTCAGTGGTGTGGCTGACCATGGCCCCATGGCCTGACCCAGATCAGGAGCTGTGGCTTTTGGGGCATTGCTACACCTGCTGTGTGTCCACCCGGGGCTTTTGGACGGAGAGCTCCCAGGACCTCCTAGCTGCTCTCACAAGTTCTCCCAGTGCCCAGGGTCCCCAAAGGCCGCCCTGCCGGGACACCTGCCACCTCTGGAACTCGCACACACCCTTTCAGACGGGGGAAGGGCCGAGGGCACTCCTCATGGGGATGTGCTGCAGGAGAGGGCCTCCTGTAAAGTCACCCGCCAAAGCTCCCGTTTTCACCTTCAGATTTCACTTTAGATAGGTGTCAGAGGTCAGCCCAGGCTGTTGGAATGAAGGCTGGTGGGTTGTTGACCTCGAGCAGAGCAGAAATGTCTTCTCCCCGCTTTTAGGCCTGGAGGATATTGTGGGTAAGTGCCAACATGCATGTGATGGGATGAGCCCTGCCCCACCTCTGCCATCCCCCGCCCTGTCACCTCAGTCTTCTGGAGGCAGAATGCGGTCCCTTCCCCTCAGGCCGTCTGAGGGCCCGCAGCTCCAGCAGGAAGCTAGGCGCTGGTCTAGGGCCTGCCTTACCCAGGGGTGACTGGTGTCCTCCCATCCGACTTGATGGGGAGACGCCCCGGAGAGCACACAGGGATGGTCACCGAGGGAAGAGGGAGGAGCCCGGGGCGGGGTGGGGGGGCTCTAATATGTCGCTTCTTATCAAAATCTCTCGAAGCCAGGGAACGTCCAAGGATGGAAGGCAACCCAGGGGATCGTGAAGCCTAGTGGTTCTCAAACTTAGTGCACCAGAATGATAGAGACTGTGTGTGAAGAGCTCAGCGTGAAGTTTGGGCCCCGGGTGTTATGTGCTGGGAGCTGTCCCGTGGGGGAAGGTGACCCGGTGACCTGTTCGTCCGTCGTGCGTTGCTTCCTCAGGGAAGACTGGGCTGCGGCCAGGGATCTAATCATGCGAGTCCTGGACACGGAGGGAGTGACTTTGTGTAACAGGCTCTCTCTGGCGGGCTCAGGACACCCCGTTCTCCGAGCCCCAGCTCCGGCGGAGAGGCTCCTTGTTTCTCCGGCCCTCACCTTTGAAAACTGCCAACACAAACGGGCGGACGGCTTGTTACCTGGGACACTTGATTAAGTAAAACCAGTGCTCCGTGCCCAGGGGAGCAGCTGGAGGACGGAAGGCTCTGGAGGGAAGGGTTATGTAAATACTGGTTGAATAATTGGGTTTGTGTGTTGATTAGATAAGGGCGGAGAAACCGAAGCCCGGTGAATAGCAATGAAGCTTCTAGGCTAGTAATGGCCTGATTTGAAAGTCTGAGGCAGGACCGCCTGGCACCACGGGGTGGAGGGGGTGGAGGGCGGATTTCCCTGATGGGTCTGTGGCGGCTGAGATAATGCCTGGTGACAAGGGGACAGAAGTTAATGCCTGGTGACAAGGGGACAGAAGTGCGGGACCTCGGAGTCTGCATGCCCCTTCACAAGCCAGTCCCCAGGCCTATCTGCCCGACGTCCTGTCCTCAGGGGAATTATGAGGACAATCAGACAGATGGGAGCGCTGCCCCTGGGAGGTTAAAATCCTATTGAGGCTGAAGTCAAATTTTGCAGGTTAACCAAATCCTATGTAAATATTTGTAAGCATCACAAATGTCACGAGCAGCCATTTGTCGGCTGGGGAGTCAGCCCTGGGGACGAAGAAGCAGCCGGGGAACAGCATGCACTGCCTGTGAGCTGGGTTCTTTGTACTAGCTGTCTTTGGGGCTCTGGGACATAGATGGCCTCATCTTCACTTCATTGGAGGGGAAACTGAGGCCCAGGAAGCTTGAGTAAACTCGCAAGTGTCCACCCTAAGAAGAGGAGGAGCCAGGATTCGACTCCATGCCTGCCTCAAGGCACCGCCCATGAGACAGGAGCCTGGGCGGGAAGGACAAAAGGGACCCTGTTGAGCAGGTAGGTCAGCTCCACTCCCGAAGGTTCTTCTCGTTCCTGACCTTCGATGACCTTTGGGTGGTTCTGAGTCAGGAGGGCCTGAAGTGTGTGTCTCCCGTCCCCCGAATCCCCATGTTGAAGTCCTAATCTCCAGTACCTCAGACTGTGACAGTATTTGGAGACGGGTCCTTTAAACAGGGGGTTGGGTTACCACGAGCTTATTAGGGTGGGTGCTAATCCACCGTGACTGTGGTCCTCCTAGAAAGAGGAGAGGGACACCCAGGTGGCTGAGTTGAGCGTCCGGGTGACAGTCGGTTGAGCGTCTGACTTCGGCTCAGGTCATGATGTCACGGGTCGTGGATTCAAGCTCCACGTCAGGCTCTGCGCTGACGGCTCAGAGCCTGGGGCCTGCTTTGAATTCTGTGTGTCCCTCTCTCTCTCAAAAATAAATAACTAAACAATCAAAAAAAAAAAAAAGAGAGGAGATTAGGAGTACACAAGCAGAGGGAAGGCCGTGTGAAGACACAGGGAGAAGATGGTCTTCTGCACGGCAAGGAGCGAGACCTCAGCAGGAACCGACCCTGCCGATAGCTTGATCTCGGCCTTGCAGCCTCCAGAAGTGTGAGAAGATACATTCCTGTGGTTTAAGCCCCGCGGTCTGTGGTACTTTGTTACGCGGACCCAGCTGACTAATACAGGCAGAGGGCTTTGATCAGCGCTGCCGAAGGCCTTTCTCTCCTCTGCTCTGCTCCAGATGCTTTTTAAAAAAAAAATTTTTTTTAACGTTTATTTATTTTTGAGACAGAGAGAGACAGAGCATGAATGGGGAGGGTCAGAGAGAGGGAGACACAGAATCGGAAACAGGCTCCAGGCTCTGAGCTGTCAGCACAGAGACTGATTCAGGGCTCAAACTCACAAACCGCGAAATCATGACCTGAGCCGAAGTCGGACCCTTAACCGACTGAGCCACCTGGGTGCCCCCCTTTGCTACAGATGCTTAAATCACACCAGTTGTGATTCCCACAGGGAACCATTAGCAAATTCAAGACTAGGTGGTTTGGGATGTAAGGATGATGGGAATTCACAGGCGTGAAAAGCTTCTTTGAACTGGAGTCATCAGAGGAGGCTTTAGAAAGAATGGAAAGTGGCTGGTCCTTGAAGAATGAGGAGGATGGAGATAAAGAAAGGAGAAGAGAGAGGCCCCCAGGTGGGTGTTCCTGCCTGTTTTCTTTTTTTTTTTTTTAATTTTTTTTTCAACGTTTTTTATTTATTTTTTGGGACAGAGAGAGACAGAGCATGAACGGGGGAGGGGCAGAGAGAGAGGGAGACACAGAATCGGAAACAGGCTCCAGGCTCCGAGCCATCAGCCCAGAGCCTGACGCGGGGCTCGAACTCATGGACCGCGAGATCGTGACCTGGCTGAAGTCGGACGCCCAACCGACTGCGCCACCCAGGCGCCCCGTTCCTGCCTGTTTTCAACAAAAAGGAGGCAGAGGCCTTGTTCCAGAGCCCTAGGGGTCTGTGCTATGACTTCCCTCTTGTGGATCTCCTAACCCCCGCCGCCCCCCACCCCGGTCACAATTTTTAATCCATCAAAGATACCTCCAGCATCAAGGAATCTTCCGGGATCTGGTGAGTTATATGGTCCAAGCAGCCTGAACCTGCTGCAGGGGTTCCTTCTTGCTCAGTGACCCACTCAAGACTGGTAGCCTTCTGTGTCACCTGACAAATGGGTCAGAGAAGTGTTCCCATGTGCTATGTTTGCGGCCTCTAAAACCTGAAGCGCCCTCCCTACCAAGCACTGTTCCTCCTTTGTTAGTGCAAGTTGCAACAACTTGTCCTCTACTGTGGACAGTATTTGCAGGAGAGTTGGCTTTGGAAAATTTTCTTTGTCACCCGGTCTCTATATTTCCCCACTCTAACTAGGGGATCATTAATAGCTTGATCTCAGGTCTTCGCAGGTCTTCCTTGGTAGGGTAAATCCGCTCTAACCTTCTTACCTCCTTGAGCTAACTGATCCTTTCCTTGATCGTGTGAAAAGGAAATTGGTACCATTGCCTCCTTATATGTAGATTTTCTGTATGTCAAATCATCAAAGAGGCATCTCAACAAACTCTTGGGACTGGCTCCTGGCGTCCTTGTCCGAACACTGAGTCCCAACTCGCGTGTCAAATAAATTCTCCCTTACCCAGCCTATGCCTCCTCACCCCACATTATCCTCAACATTATTCCCACATGTTTCCCAGTTTTCGACAGTACTGATGACCCAGGACTGCAATTCCTTTGGTACGTAAACTTTATCCTGGAACATGGGCTATATTTTCCCATTTAGGTGACTTTTGTCCTGGAATCAATCAGGGTAGCTAGGAGCAAATCTAGAGGAGAACAAGTATCATCATGCAAGTCACGTGCTTCAGGAAGGTCTTTTGCTGCTCAATTTCCGGGCAAAGGAATATTCTTTTCTAGGGAGGAGATTTGGGCTGTTTCTGATGGTTCACTGGATTCAGGACAGTCTAGAGGCTCCAAATTCTCAGTCCCATCCATTCAAATAATCTTGTTACAGATCTCAGAGTCCCACTTTTATTTATTTTTTCTCATCGGGGCCTTGACTTTGACCTAGAACACCTCTCCAGACTCTGGATTCAGTCTCCTCTGTAACCATTATGGCTCTGCTGTGTTTACAGTTTGATCCCGAGCCTGATTTTCAGCCTAGCCTGCCCTGTGACTGCCGGAGGCTAGAGTCTCCTTAAGGCCACCGTATTTGAGTTGGCAGATGACTGCCCTGAGCTTATTATCTCCTCTTATTAAAAAGGTTTTCTTTTTTTTTTTTTTAATTTTTAAAAAAAATTTTTTTTCAACGTTTATTTATTTTTGGGACAGAGAGAGACAGAGCATGAACGGGGGAGGGGCAGAGAGAGAGGGAGACACGGAATCGGAAACAGGCTCCAGGCTCCGAGCCATCAGCCCAGAGCCCGACGCGGGGCTCGAACCCACGGACTGCGAGATCGTGACCTGGCTGAAGTCAGACGCTTAACCGACTGCGCCACCCAGGCGCCCCCTAAAAAGGTTTTCAATGCAGTTAAAAACAGTCAACTTCCTCCACGTACTATTCTAGCGTCCAGTACCAAGACAATAGCTTGTCTTCTACTTGTACCTCATTCCAGTTACCCGCAGATAAAAGCATTCAGTCTTTCACCATTAAGTGTGATATTAGTTGTAGGAGTTTTTTGTAGACAACTTTTACCAGGTTGGAAATACCCATCCATTCCTAGTTTGCCAAGAGTTATCATCAGGAATGGATGTCGGATTTTTGTCAAATGCTTTTTCCGATGTCAACTGAGATCATATAGGGTTTTCTATTTTTGGTCATTTTCTGTATTATTGGATTTTATTTGTTAAAATTTTGTTAAAATTTTGTTTATATTTCTTTTTAAAAATTTTTTTAAAACATTTATTTATTATTGAGAGACAGAGAGAGACAGAGCATGAGCAGGGGAGGGGCTGAGAGACGGGGAGACACAGAATCCGAGGAAGGCGCCAGGCTCTGAGCTGTTAGCACAGAGCCCTGGCAGGGCTCGAACTCACAAACAGCGGGATCATGACCTGAGCCGAGGTTGGACGCTTAACCGACGGAGCCACCCAGGCACCCCAAACTTTGTTTATAATTTCTAATTCTATGTTTGTGAAAGGCAGTGATCTGTAGATTTCTCTTCTTGTAATGCCTGTGTCTGGGTAAGATTTGGTATTATTTCTTTATTAAATGTTTGGTAGAAGTTACTACTGAAGTTATCTGGGCCTGGAGATTTCTTTGTGAGAAGGCTTTTAGCTACAAATGCAATTCATTCGATAGTAATGGGACTATTCTGCGTAGTTTTCCTTGAGTGAGATTTGGTAGTTTGTGTATTTCAAAGAATTTATCCATTTCGTGTTAGTGTTCAAATTTATTGGCATAAAGTTGTTAACAAAATGTCGACATTTGAATATCTGTAGAAGTTGTAGAGATAGTCCCTGTCTCATTTCTGATAATAGTAAATGGCGTCTTCCTTCCCTTTTGCTTGATCTGTCGAGCTAGAGTTTTGTCAGTTTTATTGTCCTCTCAAAGAAACAGCTTTTATTTCATCGATTTTCACTATTATTTTTCTGTTTTCTGTTTTGTTGATTTCTACTGTAATTTATGTTGTTCTATCCTGTCTTTAGTTTTGGTTTTATCTGATTTCCTTTCCCCCTAGTTTTTAAAGTTTAAAGCTATGGCCATTGATTTGAGACCTTTCTTCTCTTCTGATTAA
This sequence comes from Lynx rufus, assembly GCF_022079265.1. Classification (NCBI taxonomy): domain Eukaryota; kingdom Metazoa; phylum Chordata; class Mammalia; order Carnivora; family Felidae; genus Lynx; species Lynx rufus. The sequence continues at coordinate 18,879,953 of NW_025814840.1, forward strand.
GGCATTTAGTGCTATTTCTAAATATTACTCTGGTAGCATCCCACAAATTTTGAAGTGCCATGTTTTCATTTCCATTCCGTTTTAAGTAATTTATAAATATCTATTTGATTTCTTCTTGACATGGGGGTTATTCAAAAGTATAATTTTTAGTTTCTAAATATTTGAGGCTTTTCCAAAAAATCTTACTATTATTGTTTGCCATTTTAATTCCATTCTGGGAATAGAACATATAATGTGTGATTCGAATCCTTTTCAATTTATTGAGGCTTCTTTTACGGCCCAGATCTCTCTTGATAACTGTACTTAAAAGAATTTTTATTCTTGTTGAGTGTTCTATAAATGTCAATTATCTCGAGTTGGGTGATAATGTTTTTCAAGTCCTTGTATCCTAGTGATTTTGTCTGCTTGTTCTATTTTTGGAAGAAGAATACTAAAATTTTTGGTTATAATTGCAGACTTGTTTATTTCTCCTTGTACCTCTTTTGAGTTTTTGCAGTACTCATGTGTTTTGAAGCTCTGTTATTAGGTACATAAATGTTTAAGATTGTTATGTCTTTTTGATAAATTGATCCCTTTATGCTTGGGAAATGACCTTCTTTATTCCTGGTAATTTCCCTGAAGCCTATTTTGTCTGATATTAATTTAATCATTTCAACTTCCATTTGACCAGTATTAGAATGCTATATCTTTTTATATTTTTTTCTTTTAACTGACTTACGTCTTTAAAGAATGTTCCTGTAAGTTGTATATGTAGCTGGGTCTTACTTTTTTATTCAATCTGACAATCTCTGCCTTTTAATTGGGATGTTTGGACTATTACATGTAATATTATTTTTTATATATGATTTATCTTTTTAAATGTCTATTTATTTTTGAGACAGAGAGAGCAAGCATAAGCAGGGAAGGGGCAGAGAGATAGAGGAGGACAGAAGATCTGAAGGAGGCTCTACACTGTCAGCAGAGAGCCTGATGTGGTCCTCGAACTCAGGAACTTTGAGATTGTGATGTGAATCAAAGTTGAACAGTCAACCAACTGAGCCACAGAGATACCCCTATACATACGATATATCTATCTATACATATTTTTTAATTAAAAATTTTAACTGCTTTTATTTATTTTTGAGAGAGAGAGCGCACAAGCTGGGGAGGGGCAGAGAGAGAGGGAGACATAGAATCTGAAACAGACTGCAGGCTCTGAGCTATCAGCACAGAGCCCTACATGGGGCTCGAACTTGTGAACTGTGAGATCGTGACCTAGTCTGAAGTTGGATGCTCAACCAACTGAGACACCCAGGCATATTTTTATATTTTTATATTTTTAAGTGTAAGTCTATCGTTTTGATGTTTTCCATTTGTCCCATCTGTTCTATGTTTCTTTTTTCTATTTTGATTTCTTTTAGATTAATTGAATATTTTTTGTAATTCCATTTTAACTCTTCTGTTGGCTTATTATCTATAACTTTTTAAGTTGTTGCCTTAAAGTTTATAACATATATCTTCAACTTATTACAGTCTACCATCATGTGATATTATACGATTTTATGTGTAGTATAAATACACTACAATAACATATTTTCATCCCCCAACACAGACTCTATGCTATTGTTGTCATATGTTTTAAATTTTACTAATACATGTAAGTGCTAAAATACATTGCATCTTTCATGTTTAAGCGGTTACTTAGATTTTAGAGAGATTCAAAAAAGAAGAAATGATCTTATATATTTACTCATGTAGTTGCCATTTTCAGTGCTTTTTTTTTTTTTTTGGTATAGATGTGTATGTCCATGTTATATCAAAAAAACCCAAAACCAAACAAAAACTTGACTGCGTATAGAGTTTATATTCCAGGTGGTAAATTCACATAATAAAATATACTCCTAAAATATAAAGAGAAACGAAATCAGAAAAGGGAGATAAGGAGTAAGAGTATGTGTATAGAAATTTCAAAAAGATAGTCAGTTCAGACCTCATTAAGAAAGTACCTTTTGAGTAATACCTAAGGGAAGTAAGCCAGGTGGATATCTGGATGAAGAATATTCCAAGTGCTAAGGCCTTGAGGCGTGTGTAGGCTGAATAATGGCCTCTCAAAAATGTCCGCACCCTAATCCCAGAAAACGGGAAATGTTGCATTAATGGCAAAAGAGGCTTAGTGGATGTGACTAAGTTTATAATTCTGAGACGGAGAGATTATCCTGAATTATCCAGGTGGGCCCAATGTGATCACAAGAGCCTTTGCAAGAGGAAGGAAAGAGGGTCAGTCTGTGAAGGAGGTGTGAGAACATCGTGCCACTGGTTTTGAAGATAACAGAAAGGGCCATGCGCCAAGGAATGCCGGCGGCCTCTAGAACTTGGCCTAGGCAAGGAAATGGATTCTCCCCTGCAACCTTCAGAAGGAACTTGGCTCTGCTAACTTTTTGATTTAGCCCAGTGAAAACGATTTAGATTTTTGACCTCCAGAGCTGTAGGACAAACTTTTGTTATTTTAAGCCACTAAGTTTGTGGTAATTGGTTACACAGAAATAGTAAACTCGTATAAGGCATGATCATGCTTGATGTGTTTGAGAGGTAAGGAGTGGAGAGGTCATGTGAGGTCCTTGCAGGACGTTATAGGGACTTCGTTTGTTACTGAGTGAGGTGATTTGACTTATGTGTTTTTTTTTAAATATATATATATTAATTTTTTTACCGTTTATTAATTTTTGAGACAGAGAGCATGAACGGGGGGAGGGTCAGAGAGAGAAGGAGACACAGAATCTGAAACAGGCTCCAGGCTCTGAGCTGTCAGCACACAGCCCAACGCGGGGCTCGAACTCACGGACTGCAAGATCATGACCTGAGCCGAAGTCGGACGCTTAACCGACTGAGCCACCCAGGTGCCCCAATATATATATTTTTAAGTTTATTTATTTGTTTGAGAGAGACAGACACAGTGTGAGGGGGGAGGGGCAGAGAGAGAGGGAAAGAGAGAATCCCAAGCAGGCTCTGCCCCTGTCAGCGCAGAGCCTGATGTGGGACTCGAGCTCACGAACGAGATCGTGACCTGAGCTGAAACCAAGAGTCGAATGCTCAACTGACTAGGCCACCCAGGCGCCCCTGATTTGACTTATGTTTTAACAAGATCGCTCTGGCTGTTGTGTGGAGAATGGGGGCAGAGGAGGCAGTGATAAAGGCAGAGCAGGGAGGCCACAGAGGAGGCCATTGCAGTAACCCAGGTACGAGGTGATGGGGGCCTGGTAAGCAAATTAACCCCTTGGCCCTTGTGACTGCCCCTGTGTTTTTCCTGAGTGTACTTCCCAGCACCCAATCCTCCTCCCTGATGACCGTGATCTTTTTTTTTTACCTTTATGCGCACCTCTAAGTGCTTCTTAGTTGGCAGTCTGTTGTTTATGTGCCTTGGCATCCTTCCCACAGTCCCTGATGAAGCTTACGCAGGAGCTGCCGCTTCCTTCTCGTGAACTGGTTGCTGGCGATGACTCCTTCTAATCATGATTATTGTCTTTTTCCAGCCTCTACTGAATCTGAATCTAAACTTCTAGATCTGTTGCCTCTGTGTATTGTCTTCTTCTGTACTCTCCGATCGATCTTCAGTGGGCTTTAGACGGTTAAAAATGTATCTGGGGGAAAGTTTATATTTGACTTCAAACAAAACAGTGTAACCATTAACTATTAACTAACGGCAAGTATTTACGTGGGTCTTGCTAGGCTTCAGGCTCTAATATTATGTATTCATACCACATCACATAATTCTCACAAATCCAGGAGGGAGGTGCTATTTTCACCCCTTATCACAGGTGGGGAAACTGAGCTATCGAGTTTGAGAATTTCCTCTAGATCACATAACCACTAAATGGCGGAGCTGGGACCTGAACCCAGAAAGTCCTGCACCAGCGTCCATGCTCTCGAGTACCACCTGACACTGCCCTTCAAAAGGAGCCGAATTTTATATCACCAAGTAAAAGAATTTTCTTGCCTTTCAGCTGTTGCTGACATTGAGTCTTCAGTGAATAGGAGCATCATCATCTTTCAGTGGAAGAAGCAGGCGAGAGAGAGAGAGAGAGAGAGAGAGTAGAGAATATTTTTATAATATGGGTCTTGGCCAGATAATAGAAGGGATGCTCCAAGGCGTCTGCCTCTGTGAGTATGGGTCTTGCAATGGAGCACACAAGAAATTTGGGTTTCGTGTGAAAGGGTCAACACCCTCACTGCTTTCTACTCAAACACACATCCCACAGATAGCAGTTGGCAATTAACTGATTGATTGATTTCAAGGGATTTTTTTTTTTAATATGAAATTTATTGTCAAATTGGTTTCCATACAACACCCAGTGCTCATCCCCACAGGTGCCCTCCTCAATGCCCATCACCCCCCCTCCCCTCCCTCCCACCCCCCCCCTCAACCCTCAGATTGTTCTCAGTCTTTAAGAGTCTTTTATGGTTTGGCTCCCTCCCTCTCTAACTTTTTTTTTTTCCTTCCCCTCCCCCATGGTCTTCTGTTAAGTTTCTCGGGATCTACATAAGAGTGAAAACATATGGTATCTGTCTTTCTCTGTATGGCCTTTTGTATCAAAGGATTTTCTTTAAAAAAAGTCCTTCGGGGCGCCTGGGTGGCGCAGTCGGTTAAGCGTCCGACTTCAGCCAGGTCACGATCTCGCGGTCCGTGAGTTCGAGCCCCGCGTCGGGCTCTGGGCTGATGGCTCAGAGCCTGGAGCCTGTTTCCGATTCTGTGTCCCCCTCTCTCTCTGCCCCTCCCCCGTTCATGCTCTGTCTCTCTCTGTCCCAAAAATAAATAAACGTTGAAAAAAATAAATAAATAAATAAAGTCCTTCAAAAGTCACAGGCTCAGGGGCGCCTGGGTGGCGCAGTCGGTTAAGCGCCCGGCTTCAGCCAGGTCACGATCTCGCGGTCCGTGAGTTCGAGCCCCGCGTCGGGCTCTGGGCTGATGGCTCGGAGCCTGGAGCCTGTTTCCGATTCTGTGTCTCCCTCTCTCTCTGCCCCTCCCCCGTTCATGCTCTGTCTCTCTCTGTCCCAAAAATAAATAAACGTTGAAAAAAAAAAAAATTTAAAAAAAAAAAAATAAATAAATAAAAAAAAAAAAAAAGTCACAGGCTTAGACCCCTTCTTAAAAGTGAGGAAAATACATGCTGTTATGGGCTGACCTGTGTCTCTCCAAAACGATGTTTGAGTCCTAACCCTCAGTACCTTAGAATGTGAATTTGTTTGGAGAGAGTCTTTACAGAGGTAACCAAGTTAAAATGAGGCCATTAGGGTGGCCTAATCCAATATGTCTGGCATCCATATAGAGAGGGGAAATCTGGACACAGACAAACACAAGGAGAGCAAGCACTATGTGAAGAATAAGGCAGAGATTGAGGTGAAGCTTCTACAAGATAAGTAACACCAAAGTTTGCCAGCAAACTACCAGAAGGTAAGGGAGAGGCCTGGAACAAATCTTACAGCCCTCTGAAGGAAGCAACCCCTGTCAACACCTGGGTCTGGGACTTCCAGCCTCCAGAGCTGTGAGACAATAGATTTCTGTTGGTTAAGCCACCCCGACTGTGGTACTGTGTTACGACAGCCCCAGCAGACTCATGCACATGCAGACAGGTCTTACTGTAAAAATATCCCTGTGTTCTTAGTCTCTTCTATTTTCTCTCTTGTTTTCATTTCTCCTCTTACTCACGTGTTCTCTGATGCTTGTGGTCTCTCTGTGCCCTCCCTCCCCCCTGCCCCCCCCAAGTCTCTCTCTCTTCATTTCCTTGGAGATTGCCTCAGGTGGTTCGAGGACCCAGGGGATATGACTGACATCTTAGGGGCCAATGACGTATTAGAAACTGTCTGGTTCCACCCCTGAATTCCTCAGCTCAGTTAATACATTGCCTGACTTTAAAGAAATGCATTCAGGAGGGCACTTGCTGGGATGAGCACTCGGTGTTATATGTAAGTGATAAATCACTAAATTCTACTCCCGAAACCCAACGTTAACTTGAATTTAAATAATCCTAAAAAAAAGAAATGCAACAAGGGCAGAGGCCAACCCTGCCGCTGGGCCAGGACAAGTTTTGAAGTGTAAACCCAGCCCTTCTGATTTGCTGAGCCACCATCTGACTTCAAAGTGTATTATTGGAGGATATTTTGAACCCTCTCATGATGCAGTGGGGGCACTGTGCACCCCACTGTGCCCTCTGTCATCTCTCCCACTGATGCAGGGCTAGTGAGGCAACATGCCAGGCCTTTTGTGACCTCTTACCTCCAGACTCCCAGGGAGGGCAGTAGACGTGGACCCTGGAGTCTACCTGCCTTTAAGCCTGATTCTATCACTTCTCTTGGCTTCCTCACCTGTGAAGTGGGGACAACAGTCTACCTCACAGGGTTCTTCCGTGCACTGACATGAGATGGGCAAGTCACGTAGAATGTGGCCCAGAAGACAGGAACTGTTCAAAGAAAAACATGTGCCCTGTTCTTCTCCCCAGCCCTAAAGTGGGGGAGGACACGTTTGCCCCTGACTTTCCGCAACAGAAAGGGCAACGAAATGACTATGTCCCTAGAGGAGCTGAAAGGGGAGGGCAGCCTTTCGTGTAACCAACCTCTGTCCCTAGTGGCAGGACAGTTAACAGACACTGACTGGCAGAAACTTCTTTACAATGTGAGGGGTATGCTACCACGGATCAAGTTCCTCTGAAGGTTGATTGATGGTGGTGGCCAAGACCTTGCTGTGCAAGTTCTGGCCTTCACCATGGAACCGGCCCTGGGCTGATGGCTGTCTCCCTGCCCGGTGCCTGGAATGCTGCAAGGAAGGGCCCACATTGGCCTCTGTCAACCTGGGGCTATTTATTAGATCTAGGGGCCGACAGGAAGAGCCTCATTCTGAGCCTCAAAGATGTTGCTTAGACCCTCTCTCTCCCCACTATTTCTCTGACCCTACTTGGAGGCAAGTTCCCTTCCCATCCCATTTCAGGTGTAATTTTAGGTTTATTTCGATTCTGGCAAGGTGCAGTGATTTACGATAAAGATTTCTTTCGTTGCTGGCACGCTTCTGCATAGTAAACATTTATTGGACTTGCCTAGAGCAGGTGCACCAGTCAGTTGCTCTGGGTGTTTGGGAGGAGGGCTGGGTGGTTATTTGGAGGGGTTAGAAACGTATGTGCCCAAAAACACCATCTCTAAGTCAAGACAGAAACTGAAGCTACATTTTGAGCACAGGTTTTTTCCTTCCCCCTAGAGAGTGGAGAAAGGCAAAGTCATTCTTGGGTTGTGTCGTTGATTTTGGATTTTATGGCTTGAGCGTGATTAGTGTAAGCTTTGCTACTCAGAGTAGGTTTTCCTACGAAAGCCTAACAGTGAGTGTTCTCATGAACGCTCTTGTCACATTCCCCAGCCCCAACTAACCACAGGCTCTGATGTCTCTGGGACCTCACTGACCTTCCAACCATAGGCTCCGCCCCTTCAAGTTTCTGAGCCACTCCCATTAGCAGATGGACTCTAAGTCTCCGTAGCAGTCTGAGGTCTCATCTGCTTGTGGAAACTCTGACCTCACACATGGTCTCAGGACCACGGGCTCCCCTAAATGCAGGGTTCTGTCCCAACTCCTTGATTTGCAATCTCCATATAGAGCAGCAACCAACGTTTTCTGAGCCTTCGTTGCATGTAGGACATTGATGGCTACAAAGAGGGAGGCTGTCCCCAAGGCGTGCCATTCTAGCTGGGGAGATAGAAATGGAAGATTCTAACGCAAGGTAATAAAAGAGAGGTAAGAACAGAACACCGTAGGAGCCTTCCGCAGGGACCCCTAACCTAGACTGGGTAAGGGAGACTAATCTAGGGAAGATTTCCCAAAGGAAGTAGAATACTCCCACCCCACGCCTGGGACTGGAGCCCTGATTTTAAATCTCTGCTGCATATGGCTGGGTTCTGCTCTAGGTCACAGTCCACCTGAACCTAGGACACGCCATCGCTGCCCTTAAGTATCGCATTACCTGAGGACTCCTGGTGCCTTATCTGCCCCATGTACCAAAACCCCAGCCACAGTCACCAGCTGGGCCCCACACGGGTTCCCCACACTCAGTCATTTCTTTGGGATCCAGTCCCAGACGGTGATTTGCACTCTATTTGGGGGGGGGGGGGAGAGGTCTTTCCCTAGTAACCCGGCTGAGATCCTTGCTGTCCTTCTGACTGAGCTAATCTGAGTGAAGGCAAGATCTTTGGTGGATGGTACATTGACTTCCATTCTCAGTACATCCAAAGAATTCTACATTTGTTCTGCCCTTGACCTTCAGTGGGCTGGTTTGGGGTTACCTTGTGTACCCTTCAAAGTGCCACACACAAGTGGCGCCTGGGCGGCTCAGTCAGGTAAGCGTCTGACTTCGGCTCAGGTCATGATCTCGCGGTTCGTGAGTTCGAGCCCCACGTGGGGCTCTGTGCTGACAGCTCCGAGCCTGGAGCCTATAGCCTGCTACGGATTCTGTGTCTCCCTCTCTCTGCCCCTCCCCTGCTCGCACTTTCTCTCTCTCAAAAACAAATAAACATTAAAAAAAAAAACAAACAACAACAACAAAGTGCCACACGCAGGAGGCAAAGCCAGATTCTCAGGGAAGAGAAAGGAAAGGAGCTGCGTAGTGGAGGGGCGGCCTTTTCCTCTTTGGAAACTCACGAAGACTCAGCCTGTCTGCCGGATTCTATCTGAGTTCATTAGCATCAGAATAAAAATAAAAATAACATTAGCTTCATTATTCATGAGCCCCTGGATTATAGCTGAGTTTATGCTAATAAACCCAGAAACTCCGATATAATCCAGGGGCTCATGAATAATGAAGACACTGCTATTACTTGGAAAATGCCAACGACTTAGAGTCTCTCTCCCAGGAACCAGGGACCCACATCACTTGTGACATTTCCCTGAGGCTCAATTCTTTCTCTAAATTCTTCCCCAGACTGACTCTCAATCTGCCCAACTCAGTTGGAAATGTAATCCTGGCCTGCCTTGCAGTACTTTTTCCGTTTATAAACTTTGTCTCTGCAAGTAGACGCTCAAGGCCTTGAGGCCAAGGGCTGTGTCACACTTCTTTTGATCACCACCCACCACCCCCCCCACCCTGCCACCCCTTCCCTAGAGCTTTGCCAGACTCCGTTTAAACGCTCGCTACACACAGGCCTGGAATGATGAATGTCATCTGTTATTTTAACATTTGTTTTTGAAGTGGTATTTTTTTGAGCCACCTTTTAGGTAGACAGTTTTTGAAGCTTACGTGAGAGATCTGGGCCATCCAAAGGGGCGTGCGTATTTTTCCTTCACGTCTTGATGTTCAAGTGAGCTTTTAGAAATTGCTAGAAGGCAAATTAGAAGCAGACTCAAGGGACCAGCCATCCCCGGGAACTGTAAATGGTGGCCTAGCCCCTGAGGAATATGTGTACAGAATAAGAATGGGGGTGAAACAGAGTGGGCTGGAATGAGGGGTGGGGTCCTCTTCTCATCCCTGCATGAGCACCACACTCTCTGGGACAGGAGATGGTTGGTAGCCTTCCCTGTTAGGGCAAGTGATGCCAGGCTGAATCCAGTGTCTCAGCAAGAGATGGTTTCATTTGTCTGCAAAGAGATGGGAACGTGAAGGGGCGCCTGGGTGGCTCAGTCAGTTGAGTGTCCGACTTCGGCTCAGGTCATGATCTCACCACTCGTGAGTTTGAGCCCCGCGTCGGGCTCTGGGCTGACAGCTCGGAGCCTGGAGCCTGCTTCCGATCCTGTGGCTCCCTCTCTCTCTGCCCCTCCCCTACTCTCACTTTGTCTCCCTCTGTCCCTCAAAAATAAATAAATGTAAGAAAAAAAGAAGAGATGGGAACGTGAGAGGTTGAAGAAGTTGACTTAGGTGGGGTTTCAACAACCAACGATGCACAGCCTTTCATCTCTACCCCGTTGTGCTAAGTCCCCTGCGTCTCCTGCCTGGATTTCCCAGCTTGATCCACCATTGGACCTATTTGTCTATTGATTCGGACACCAACCAGTATGCTGGGATTCAATTCTGGCACTAACTACACGGAGTTAGAGCAGACCCCATAAATTAAAGGGTGTGGTCCACAATAAGACTGTTCTCATTTCTGACTGACTGGCTGCAAATCTGGGAGGTTCCCACGATCCCCCTCAGGTTTGATAACTCACTAGAATGGTTCAAAGAACGCAGGAAAGTGCCATGCTACGGTCACCGTTTTATTGTAAAGGATGCAAGTCAGAAACAGCCAAATGAAGAGGTACGTACGGCAAGTTCTGGAGGGTTGCAGACGCAGAGCTTCCGTGTTACGTCTCTGTGGAATCAAGGCACATCACCTTCCCAGCACGGTGACGTGTTCCCCAACCAGAAGTCTCCACCAAGCTTCAGTGTCCAGAGTTTGTTTTGAGATTTCTTTATAACGGCGTGGTTGATCGAACCATTGGCCATGTGACATGCGGCTTAACATTTGCCATGTGACATGTGGCTCAACCATCAGCCCCCCACCCTTCCCTGGAGGTTGGGAGGTCAGGCTGATGCCAGTGGCCCTAACTCGCTAAGCAACCACATGGTCGGTCTTTCCAGCACGATCAGAGCACCCTGAAACTAACCGGGGGCCCACGTGAGTCAGCTCATTAGCATAAACTCAGATATAATCCAGGGGCTCGTGAATAACGAAGACACTCCTATTACTTGGGAAACTCTGAGGACCTAGAGTCTCTCTCCCAGGAACCAGGGACAGAGGCCAGTCAGATTCTTTATCGTATGATACTAGTTTTAGCCTTCTGGTTTTATTTTCCAGATTCTGACTCATGCGTTGGCTGTGAGCTTGAGGAAGTCATGACATTCTCTATAGAAGGGAACTGGAGCGATCCCTCAACTCAGCGCAGATAACATTCTGATAACAGGAGCTTCAAGATCACTGGAAACAAAGCACTGCTGTTCACTTGTGCGGTCTGGCCCTTGCAGGTTGGTGCCGCTCTGTCCCTCAGGGGCTTCCTACTGGGCCCCAGGTTCACGGAGAACTTCATTAGAACACGGCCGGCTGCCGTGGCAGAGGGGGAGAAAGAGCATCTCCAAGCAGGCATGGGCCCTTATTATGCCTTCTCACTTCCATCCCTTTTCATTGGCCAAAAGACGGGCTTCTGTCGAGGGATAACCGTGACCCAATCTGAGATTTAGGGAAACAAATTACTGTCCAGGTGATAGAAGGCCAAGGCAGAGACAGGAGGAAAGGAGGGGAGGGGTGTCAGAGGCCGTGGGGATCAGTCACATGAGAAGGCAAGGGCAAGGAGGGACCCAGGGGGTTCCTGAGGGGTCTAGCTTGGGGAACGTGGGGCAGTGGCACCCAGGAGGTCAGGAGAAGCCGACAGAATGTTCTCTGCCTTTGCAGGATGGTGCTGGAGGCCGCATCCGGGCTTCCGGCCAGCGGGGGAATATAGGGAAAAGAGGACGTTTCTTCTTCTCATAAACAATCAACCCATCAATAAGCAGGCGGCCCTCTTAACCTGAACTCCCTGTGTTAACCGAAAGCCAGGAGGACTTTGACCATGCAGGCTCCGTTGCATAACTCGTTTCAATGGGCTATTGTTTTCCTGCCTGGATTTTTTCCATGATGGAAATGATTTGTGTGCCATGCTGGGCAGGAGATCATATGTAAATGCTTCCTGGGTTTGATCTCCATACGGGGCATGAATTAATGCTTGTGCGAAGGCACAGAGTAGGTAGTAAATGGATTTAATTAACTTAAAGTGTTTGAGCCATCATGGTGGGCAGTGGTGACCTAAGGTGTGGGTCCCTGCTGCTTTCCAGCTTGGTCAGCACCAGAAATTGCCACATTTCGTGCTTAAACCACTCAAAGGAGTTTGACGGTGGAAAAGCCAGGGTGGAGGTAGGGAAGTCAGGCCGGGAGCCAGGTGTCTTTAATGTGTTTCTGCTTTTGCTGTGAACCTGGGCAAGTTGTGACACGTCCTAAAGATTTACCCAACTGTTCAAGGACAGCGATGGGGTGAGGGGGGTGGGAAGTTTGCAGAGAGCTCCCGAGAGGAATTCTAGATGCCAAGCCACCTTCCAGAAAGAAGAAGAGGGTCGCTTTCCCTCTCTCCGCCACGGGAGTGAACAGGGACCACGCGGTTTGCAAAGGAGCCTCTACGGCCTTCCCCTTGCCCTTCGCCAACCACAGTGGACTCTGTCTTTGCCAGCTGCCTTCCTGGGCTCTTCCGTTGCGGAGTCAGGGCGAGGCGGGGAGAGAAAGGACTGGAGACTCCTGGAGGCACGTGCTGAGGAGTGGCCGCGGCAGGAGAGTCAGAAATTTCCCGACGGGAGAGAATCAGTAGTGGAGGTGAAATGAAGGAAGCAGAGAAGGAAAGACAGCTGTCCACCGGGGACTGGGAGGGGACGGGCTTTGCAGGGGGGGAGGGGCAGGGTGAGAGAAAAGTTACGGAGGGTCAGTGGGAGAGAAGGAGAAAGAGGACTTCAGAAAAGTCTGTGCATGAAACGCCACCCCCCGACGTCGTCTTGAAATCTAAGTATGAATTGACTTGATCTTTCATTGAAAATTCTAGTGAAATGGTTCTTTCCTGGAATCCGCATGTGGGGCTTGGGGGCTCCCCGGAATCTGAGCTCCTCTGTGGCTTGGGTCACTGTGGGAGCTCACTGCTAGCAGGAGACGCCCCGCCTGGAAGGGCAGGGATCTGTGCCTGGGCTTTACCCAGAGGTCTGCTGGGCAGGGCTGGCGGCCTTCTGGGGCCTCAGCTTACCCAGCTATAAAACTAAAGGGCTCTGCCCACTCCCTCCTTGACTCTAGCTTCTCTTTGAAAGCCCCTCAGGGGCAGGCCCCTGTATACACTTCTGTGCAAGCACGGGCACTCACTGCAGGTCTGTGGAGCAGGGAGGAAAGTGTAGGCATCCAGGGCGGTCCCTTCTTCAGCACCGGAACCTTTTGGCCACATTGCCTTTCCTTTCCTTTCTTTTACTTTTATTTGCGAAGATGCGGCTGGTCAGTCAGCTTCCTCCTGTGTCCTCCCCACCTGCAAACACTGGAAAGCTAAGCCCGCACCTCGCAGATCCTCTGCGCGCAGGTTCCGGATGGGACGCGGGTTCTGGATGGGACGCAGGCTCTGCCGGCCAAGGGCACCGGAGGAAACTACTTCGCGGTGGAGTTATGTGGGGAGACAGAGGCAGGGCGGGAGTGCTTTGAGAGGAAGCACTGTGGCTTGATGGCTGGCAAGCTCCTGATCGTGGCAGGGGAGCGGGGACGGGTCGTTTGTCACCTGGTCCTGCGGTGTGGCTTGGGGAGTTGAACCTGAGACCCAGCCTGGCCTGCGTTAGCCGTCCCACAGATTCTGTGAGCCTTTTGTTCCCTTACAGGCCGTCCTGTTCTGCTTTCAGACAGACGAGGTTCCCTGCAGCCGAGCCCTGCCTGACTCCTAAGAGAACCCTGGTCCGAAGGCAGCTGTGAGGAGCCTGGCCCGCATTCAGGGGCGACTTCGTGTTGCGATCCCGGCCACCATGTCACAGGGACTGATGTGGCTGGCTGGGTCCTTGACCTTCTGCCGTATGCCTCACTTCTCTTCCCCTCTGGAACCCGGTTGCTCACGTCCAACCCGGAAGGGGCAGTGGCTGAGATGGAAGGGGAGGAAAACCTGAGAGGGGACACTGTACCTCTGGGCTCCGCATGGGTAAGGAGTTTCTCCAGACGCGGCCTTTCTTCTGCTGCCCTGATCCCTCTCCTGCCCAGGGCTAAGGTATTGTCACTGTCTCTGGTGTATTTTTAGCTATCCTGTTCCTTGAAAGCCTTTCCGATTTCTCTGACGTTGATTTTCCAGAACAATCCAAGGGTGGGTCGATGCTTTTATGTTTCTAATTTTCCATGCTTTGTTTACTACAAGAGCAAACATACATGTTACAAAGGCTGTTTGTACGTTTGGATAATTAATTTCTAGTGGTTAAGGAGGAGGGCGGAGAGGGCACGAGGTGGAGAAAGAGGGAGGAGGCTTTAGAGTCAGACCCAGCAGCTTTGAATCCGGGCTCACCACTCATTAGCTGTGTGGCCTTGGAGAAGCAACTAAACCTCTCTGAGCTTCAGTTTCCTCCTCTGGAGATTGGTAATAGGAAGAGTCTCCAGCTCACTGCGTTGTTAGAAATTGAAATAAGATAATGAATCTAGGGGCGCCTGGGTGGCTCTGTCGGTTGAGCGTCCGACTTCGGCTCAGGTCACGATCTCGCGGTCCGTGAGTTCGAGCCCCGCGTCGGGCTCTGTGCTGACCGCTCAGAGCCTGGAGCCTGTTTCCGATTCTGTGTCTCCCTCTCTCTGCCCCTCCCCCGTTCATGCTCTGTCTCTCTCTGTCTCAAAAATAAATAAACATAAAAAAGAAATTAAAAAAAAAGATAATGAATCTATAACGATTTGGTTGGTTCATGGTACTTATTAAGGGCTCTTCTTTATAAAACTCTTATTGTAGTTCGCCTCAGTATTTTCGTCTGTAAAAGGGACAAATAGTAAAACACCATGAACAAAATAATACAGAACGGGCTCTAGAGCAAGGAAGTTTGTATGAAGCAAACCCAGTGGGCCTTGTGCCTTAAGGCTTACTGGCCTGACAGAGGGTAAGAGGAGATCTGAGTGGTTTGGGGGAGCCGCTGAGGAAGGTAAGAGCCAGGCTCATTTAAAGGGATGTGGGGAGGACGAGCCTCTGTCTCTTGCCTTGCCTTGTACTGGCATTGATGTCCTCTCACCATGCACAGACCTCCACGAAAGGGCCAGCAACAGGCAGGTCTAGGACTCTCAGGGTAAGTTTTCTTTCTGTTGAACATTTACATACGGAGTCTTCCTTGGGATGGAGGAATTCTGGGCCATGAAGAGGGGCTCATCATCAGGCTAGAAGCAATCGCATAGGGTCGAAGTTGGGTATAATAAGTTCTCCTTGGGTCATCAGAAGAAAGGAGAATCCGCTTTGCCTAAATGATTACGTAGCCCCCGAAACACTAAAGGTTGGGGGATCCCTCAAAGTTTTGTACGCCAGGCCTCCGAGAACAAAACTATGGAGAGGTACAAAAGGGGGGAGGAGCTACATGTTTGTCCCTCAAAATCTCTTCCACAAATGTTTCCTCGACTTCTGGACCTACAATCACTTCAAATCTGGTCTCTAGGATGAGGTATTTTGGAATTCGTCTGAATAAATTTAATTCATCTCTTCTGTCAACAGTCTTCAACTCAACTTACCCACAACATGAAGTTCGTGCGGAATGGAAGGTTCGAGAAGTCTCTTTTCCAGGAGACTTTGCAGTCTTTCTTAATCACCCAAAGTTTGCCTTAGGGTTCATCGAGAAGCTCCAACCAACATTTTCAGATGGGTGTAGGCGTGAGAGTCGGATGTCTCCCACATGGCTTTGAAGACCCCAGCAACAGTCAGCTTCCACGGTGTGTGGGGCTCTGGGCTTGGGTCGGAGGGCTGGCCCCAGGCTCCTGTGGGGATACCCCGCTCCCCCACCTTTCCCCCAGGGACCCCTTTGTGGCTCCCAACATGCTGTCCCGCAGAAAGCTAGTGCTGGCCGCATCTGTTCCTTGGGCTGGTCAATCCCCATGTTAAGAATGGGTGGCTCAGTCGGTTAAGTGTCCGACTTCGGCTCGGGTCACGATCTCACGGTTCGTGAGTTCGAGCCCCGCTTCAGGCTCTGTGCTGACGGCTCGGAGCCTGGAGCCCGCTTCGGATTCTGGGTCTCCTTCTCTCTCTGCCCCTCCCCACTCTCACTCCGTCTCTGTCTCCCTCAAAATAAACATTAAAACAACTTTTAATTAAAAAAAAAAAATGCAAAGGTCTGATCACTTGTTCTACTCCCGCCCCCGTTTTGAAAACTCCTAAGCTAGGGGCGCCTGGGTGGCGCAGTCGGTTAAGCGTCCGACTTCAGCCAGGTCACGATCTCGCGGTCTGTGAGTTCGAGCCCCGCGTCGGGCTCTGGGCTGATGGCTCAGAGCCTGGAGCCTGTTTCCAATTCTGTGTCTCCCTCTCTCTCTGCCCCTCCCCCGTTCATGCTCTGTCTCTCTCTGTCCCAAAAATAAATAAACGTTGAAAAAAAAATTAAAAAAAAAACAAACAAACTCCTAAGCTCTGGTACCTGTCACTGAGAATATGTTTGTTGGAATTAGCTTCAAGCAGACTTTTCTCTTTGCCACCTGCCTGACCTGTTTAGCAAACACATAGCGTGTCTTTAAGTTCCTTGCACCATGTATGTTCTTCAGCCGAAAAAATTTTTTCCTCTCATTTCCCACTCCTCTGCTAACTTCCTTTAGGTATATCCCCACTTCCTTCTTTCTCCTGGACCGCTTTTAGTCAAGGGATCCTTGGGTTCCTGTGAGTTGGCTGGCCTTCTCATTTTACATCTGATTTACGAAGAAACCTGGCATTCTCAGACCTTCCCATGCTTGCTTGAAATACCATCTAGTGAAGTAATGGATCTGCAAAAAAAAAAAACCCAAAAATCGCTTTTCAGCCTCCTTCAAAAATTCCTTCGTCTCTGGTTGCGACACACAGAGCCAAATCGCAGATGGAATACATTTCTTCGTCTTTAAAAACACCAACTGCTTTTTTTCCTTATTTGATTTTTTTTTTTTTTTTTTTTTATAGTCACACTGATTCTCTATCTAGCCCGTGTCTGTTCCTCATCTCCCCGGTCTCCCAGTTCTGTTTATCATGAAAACAATGCCCAGAAACATGAAAATGTGGGCTCTCAAGGGGGTCATCCATTGGGGGGGGGGGGACAAACTGGCTTAAAGGATGAGCAGTACATAGGGGTACAGGGAACCCCACTTTCAGACCCTGACTATAGGTTCGGCAAAAAGCATCTATGAGTCTTCCCCTATTCCCACAAAAAGAATGGGGGTTCTCACAACTCGGGGCACACGGCAGTGAAGGAAAACTTCGCGTCTATGGCAGAGAAGTGAAATCTTCCCAGCTTTATAGTTTGGATAAAACAGAGGAGTAAAAGTCTGCCCCCAGGTTTTCCGTCATGTTTGAAGTCTTGATTAGTCATTTCGTACATTTATAAAGTGTGGGCTGGGGATAAACTGTAACGTTTAACAGAAGGTATCGAGGCCCTAGTCCTTGTGACATGCAGGGAGTAACGATTTGGTGACAGGCTGAGATAAGCTCATACAGCATCGTGTTTCGAAAAGAACATAACCACCAAGATGTCGTGAGGGACAAGATCATATCCTTCTGAGGACACAAAAGAAGGCAGAGTGGCACGAGAGCTCAAGAAAGCGACAGAGGAAGGGTTAATCTGGAGACTTGAGGAATTACTGGGAGAAAGCCTATCTGTGGGATTCAAAATCCTATGACTATCACGTGCCTATGACTATAACGATATGTATTTTACTTAAAAACGAAAACATGGGTATGCTATCTCTGTAACTGATTATAAAAATAATTACGGCTCTATTTACAATTCTGTTGCCGAGGACCACAATATTTTAGGTCAGTTTTCTCTACTTTCTTTACGAACTTATTCATAATAGTTCACTAAATCGCAAATATTAATAATTTCTTTAAAAAAACCTTTTTTTAGGGGCGCCTGGGTGGCGCAGTCGGTTAAGCGTCCGACTTCAGCCAGGTCACGATCTCGCGGTCCGTGAGTTCGAGCCCCGCGTCGGGCTCTGGGCTGACGGCTCAGAGCCTGGAACCTGTTTCCGATTCTGTGTCTCCCTCTCTCTCTGCCCCTCCCCCGTTCATGCTCTGTCTCTCTCTGTCGCAAAAATAAATAAACGTTGAAAAAAAAATTAAAAAAAAAAATTAAAAAACCTTTTTTTAAATGTTTGTGTATTTTTGAGAGAGACAGAGACCAAATGCGAGTGGATTGGGGCAGAGAGAGAGGGAGACACAGAATCCGAAGCGGGCTCCGGGCTCCGAGCCGTCAGCGCAGAGCCCGACGCGGGGCTCGAACCCACGAGCCGCGAGATCATGACCTGAGCCAGAGTCAGACATTCCACCGACTGAACCACCCAGGCGTCCCAAATATTCATGATTTCTTAATGGAACTGGAAAGGAGGCTGACCTACAAAATGTTATCTTGGGTAACAGAGTGGCAAATAGGACTGCAATGAATTATTAACGAACCAGATCCTTACCGTGATTTCACATTAGCCAGGCTTTATCAAACTACCCTGCCAACGCTGTGCTCAAGTGAAGACGATTCAGTGGGGTCCGCATTCAGCCCTTACCACCCCCCCCCCCACCAATTCTTGTGTTGTATCGGCCCTATCGTCACAAGACAACAACTGCTTTGCTGTTATTTCTTTCTGAAGCATAGTCATTCCCCTCAGAGATTCGAGGAGCCTTGGGGCCCCCGGCTTCCCGGGGACCATGTGCAGAATAACAGTTGGATTCTAGAGAAATTGAATGCCTTCCATGTTTCTGTAGGGGCTGCCCTGGCCTTTCTAACCAGCAGACTGGCGGGATTCTGAATTCCAAACATACAGCTCTGTCACATGGGGAATATAATTAGGAATAATGCAGCCCACAGGCCTCTGCTGTGGGGTATCCATATGCTCAAGGAACTTCTCCCCCGGCGATAAGGGAGCTATAGACGGAATTTTGTGCCCCCCTACCCCAGAGTCACACGAGGAAGTCCTAACCCCCGAGGGGCTGCTATTTGGAGGTGAAGCCTTTGGGAGACAACTGGGTTTAGATGAGGTCAGGAGGGTGGCCCCAGGATGGGGTTAAGTGTCTTCATAAGAAGAGGAAGAGACACCAGGGCTGCCGTGGGAGGACGCAGCGAGAAGGCAGCCGTCTGTGAGCCAGGAGGTGGGCCCTCACCAGGAACTGAGCCAGCTGGCACCTTGACCTTGGTCTTGCAGCCTCAGAACTGTGCGAAATAAATTCTGGTTGTCTCAGCCGCCCACTCTGTGGTATTTTGTGACTGAAGCAAGTGCTGACCGTCATGACAGGGCTCAGAGGTCGCCCGTCATCGGCCTGCCTCGCTTTGCCGCCCCATTTCTGGCCGGTGCCCCCAGCTCTCTCACAGGTGAAGTCCGGGCCTCCTGACAGATGCCCGTTAAGGCCCCAGGAGGACATTTGCTTGGAACTCCTCTACTGATGTGGTGACTCTTTCCAGGCAGTGATGGGGCAATGGCAATATTTTTCAGGGAGTAATGAGGATCTTTTTAAATTTTTTTTTTAATGTTTATTTATTTTTGAGAGCAAGAGAGAGAGGGAGAGACAGAATCCGAAGCAGGTTCCAGGCTCTGAGCTGTCAGCACAGAGCCCAACTCGGGGCTCGAACCCACGAGCGGTGAGATCATGACCTGAGTCGAAGTCAGACGCTTAACCGGCTGAGCCACCCAGGCGCCCCAATGAGGATCTTTCAATTGTTCCTTTCTGCTTCTAAATTGCAGTGTTTTTTAAAGGTTGGAGTTTTTAATACAGGGGTTTACTCCCCTCCCTTTTTTGTAGCTTGTAAACTACACTATATTCTTTAAAAAAAATTTTGTTTTCAATGTTTTATTTATTTTTGAGACAGAGAGAGACAGAGCATGAGCAGGGGAAGGGCAGAGAGAGAGGGAGACACAGAATCTGAAGCAGGCTCTAGGCTCTGAGCTCTCAGCACAGAGCCTGACACGGGGCTCGAACTCACAAACCGCCGGATCATGACCTGAGCCGAAGTCGGACGTTTAACCGACGGAGCCACCCAGGCGTCCCTAAACTACGCTATCTTCTTGGTTGACCTGTGGCTCTTTGCTCATCCACGGATTTGGATAAGCACAGAGGAGTTTCCCTTCCTAGAGCACAGATAAGCCCTTTGGACTCGAGATACCAAGAGCCAAGCGGGGTGGTCGGGGGGCCTCGCTCGGGCATAAGCAATTGGGGAGATAAAAAGAGAAGGGGGACAGAGGGGTGCAAGGGGAAAGCGCAATGGCAGAAGCCAGAGGAAAGAAGAGGCCGAGGAGTGGGAAGGTGAACCTTTAGGGGAGCGAGGGGTGCCAACCACAGCGGCTCCGCAAGTCTCAGGGGCCCACGCACTGCCCGTGGAGGCTGCCTCTGGTCTGGGCCGGAAGCTGACTCCAGAAGCAAAGGGGACTCCAAGGAGAGGGCAAGGGCGCAAAAGTCAGGGCTTCACCGAAGGGGGCAGGAGCCCAGCCTGGCTGCCTCGATCCACCCGAGTCCTTATAAACTAGGGCATCACCCAAGGCAGGAAGCAGGGGTGAGGTAATATGCGTGAGAAGCTTGGCCTTTATCCCAGCTGCCTTCACGGAACTGAGTGTTTACCTCCTCGAGCACAGGAAGGGGAAGTTGGGAATGAGGCCAGAGTCTCTTCTGTGGAGACAGAGGTTCTGCTTTATTGGCCCTCCTGATAGTGGGGGTGACTGAGACCTCGCATGCCATCAGGCACGGGCCTGATGACGACCGGGGACGCTCCTTAGGTGGGCTAAAAATAGGTTCTTCTCCAACCTTTTCCTTCACATCTCTACAGCCTACGAGCGGCTGGGGTGACGAGAACACCGCCTCCCCCCATCAAGGTTAAAGTTTGGCCGAAGGCTCCCAGTCCCTTCGCCAAGGGGAACTCGGCGCCCCCGCCACAAAGCCCGCTGTGCTGGGAATGGACGCGCTTGAGAGACTCTCTCAGGACACAGCCACTTCTGTCGTCAGGAGTGACAAAAGCACGAAGGGAGCGCCCCTTTGGGGCTTGGCGGATGGTGGGCGGCCTGGCGGGCGAGTAGTGCTCAGTTATACAAACGGACAAGATGAGTGAAGTGACGGCCGGGCCTGGGAACCTGACCCCGGGGCACCGGCTGAGAGTAAAAGAAAGATCCAGGCTGGCCTTGGAGCTTCCGCACAGGTGCTCCATCTGGGCAGGTGAGACCGGGTTTGGGGTCAGGTCTCCAGGCTTGCAGGGGAGGCCCCTAGGCGCCCAGGCTAGGTGCCCTGGCGGGAAAGGCGAATGTCAAGGATGAGACGTTCTCTTCTAGGAGAGAAACTCTGCCTCATCCATCATGATGATGATCGTGGCACAGAGTAGGCCGCAATTCAGGTGTGTGGAAATCAGTCAAAACATTGGGAAAGTTTCCATTGAAAGAGCCATCTGAGGGAGGTGACAAAGGCATAATATCTTACAGGGATGTTTGCGCAGCTTCACGTGGAGCAGGGGTCTACGGGGGGCGAACAGGGGACTGCGTGGGAAGGTCTGGAAGGATGGGCTCTGCCCTGGGGTCTCAGAGCCTGCGAGGGCTTTGTCTAGGGCTGGCTCTGTTGTGGCAAGACCTCAGGTGACAGCGTAGCCTGGGGCCACCTGACAGCACAAGCTGCTGGCCCACCCGGAATGTTCCTCCCCCGGTTGCCAAGGATGGCCCCCAGCATCTGAGGTGCCTGACCCGGGAGAGGTAATAGTCACCTCAAGTGACGCATCATCTTTCGGAACAAAGCCTTGGAAATTTGAGGGAATTTTTTACATAGAAAAGCAAGAACGCTCTTCCTCAGTGATAAAAACAAAAAAACAAAAACAAAAACAAGACGCACAACAGGCCTGTGTGGCTTTAAGGTACGGTCTGCTGTGGGCACCATCGGAGGGAAAGGATTTGCATGTGATTTCTATTAAATGGGAAGGTTTCCTTGGGATGCTCTGGAGGGCCCCGTTCCTGGTTTGGTTTAACTTTACAAATCCTTTCTCTGAACACGTCTGGCAGAGTTTAGCTCGGTTTGCAGTATGTAGGAATTAAAAACAATCCATTTGTATACCTCTCGAAGAATTGATCCCCCTTCCCTCGACTGCCCTCCTAAGTTCCAGAGAGAAGGGGGCAGGTGTTTGTGAGGGCTTAACTGGCTCACTGGAAACATCTGAGCCGTCCTTAGACCCGACAAGTCCGAGGCCGACCTGGCCAACACGCCCCAGCCAACCTGGGTCTCCCGGATGGAAAGCCTGCCCCGGACAGAGAGGCAATCTCTTTCCAAAATCCAGACAGAAATGTTCGTTATCTCTGCTTTGGAGTCCCCCGGTTCTGCGCCCTCCCCTCAAAAAGATTTCCCTTCTCTCCTCAGAATATAGGTGGTCTTGCCTGCTATCCCTTCTCCCCCTCAGCTGTGGGAGGCTCAGAGACCTCAGTTTCCCCTGCCGAAGGGCAGCCGGGGCCCAAGGGCGGGCCGGGACGTGCCTGGTCCCCCGGGAAGGCCTCCCCACCTGGAGACAAAGCCAGGGAGACCTGAGGTGACCACTGGCAGACGTAGGTTACATATGGTAGCTGGAGAAGGAATGCCTGGGGTCCCCAACATTATGCATGCCTCTGTCTCTAGCCAGGAGGTGCCAGGCACAGGGACACCAGACTGGGAGGCAGCCGGCCATTTGCATACAGCCTCAGCTGAGTCTCCGTCCACACCCTGGGGGATGCGTTCTGTCTGCCTGGGTTTCATTCTTTTTTTTAATTTTTTTAAATGTTTTTATTTATTTTTGAGACAGAGAGAGACAGAGCATGAGCAGGGGAGGGGCGGCGAGAGAGGGAGACACAGAATCCGAAGCAGGCTCCAGGCTCCGAGCTGTCAGCACAGAGCCCGACGCGGGGCTCGAACCCGCGAACTGCGAGATCATGACCTGAGCCGAAGTCGGACGCTCAACAGACTGAGCCACCCAGGCGCCCCCTGCGTTTCATTTTTAACACCCCTCCTCCATTCTCCCTGGAGGACACTGGACAGGAGTTGGGCCAGCTCATTGCCGCTGCCCTGGAGACGAAACAGGCTGTTTGCTCCATGCCTCCAAGCCCCTGTCCCCATCTCTCTTCTCTGTCTACATCTGAGCCTCTCACAAAGGTCCCACTGTGCCGGGCTGAGCATTGGGTGAAGAACGAAGAAAAGGCTGCGTCCCGGGAGGACCGGTTGTTGGCAGTGGGGTCTCAAGGCCATGGTGGCCATCCTGGCCATTGTCCTCCCCGACTCCACTTGCCAGCTAGGCAGAACCATCCGTGACCGGGAGAGCAGAGGGGGAGAAGGGAGGGGAAGGTGGCGTCCAGCGCGGGATCCAGGTCCCCTCTCTATGTGTGACACGAGCACACCCCCCCCCATGTCGCTCCGTCTTGGTTTTCTCGTCTGTAAAATATCCAATATTGATGTTACATGCACTGTGTGCGTGGGATACTGTGTGTGGCTGTGCGTATGTGGTTGTGTGTGTGTGTGTGTGTGTGTGTGTGTGTGTGCGCGCGCGCGCGGTGAGGGGGTGGGGGTGGGGGAGGAAGCTGGTGAGGGTCATTTCTGAGGTTCCTTCCTGTTCTGAACCTCCTGCAGGGCTGAGCGTGGGCCAGTCTTTGATCTCTTAGAGCCCGGGGGCAAGAAGGTAGAGGGACAGGCAGCGTCTCCTCCTGCCCAGGGTGCCCCAGTTCTCTCAGAAGTGACGAAGCAGCTCCCACGGCTTCCCTGACTGCGTGGCCTTTCCCATCCCCCATGCCATTCCTCCCAGCCCTGGTCCAGCTCTGACCCACAGGTCCTGCTGTCACACCTCCGCGGTTCCTCGGCTTCCCCTCGTCCTCCCCGATGCTCCTTTGCCAAACTTCTCAAATCTGGGGGTGGGGGGGTGAAAAGGGCCCTGGGGACTCAGGGTCATCGAGTCTAATCTGTAGTCGGACTCTGGCCCACAGGCGCCTTCCAAGGGCTCCCCTAGGAAGGACCTAGGCTTGGACCCCGAGGCTTGGTTGCCTGGAGCTGAGCTCTGTGTCGTCACAGGGCCCAACGGAACAAGTGTGGCATCTTCTCGGACACAGTGTTTGGCTCTCTTCCACCTGCGTTTCCAGACCCAGCAGCTTGGCTCCTCGGCCCTCGGTCCTTTGCGCCAGTCCCCCGAGAGCCCTGTGTCATATAACAGGTGTTGTAGACAGAAGCCATCCTGGGCCTGCAGGAGACCCCAGTTCTGTCAGGTTAGCCCGTAAACCAGGGACCAAGGCCTCTTCCCAAGAGTACGTGAGTGCACTTTGCAAAGCATTATACAGATTCGTTTAGAATTCTCCTTTCTGGCGCCGCCTTCTAGTAATTTCCCCGGCGTTCCTCTTGCCTCTGCAATTACGTTTTTAAGATTTCAATATAACTGTAATTTTAAGTCATTTAATTCGTTGTTAATAGTAGTATTTGGTATTTAAAAAAGAAGTTTTAGGCTTTTTTTTTTTTTTTTTTTTTTTTATGTGCCCTGGAGCCGCTGTCGCAGCCCAGGGAAGCTGGTCAGCTCACCTGCTCTGAGTCCCTTTCCTTTTGGTGACGACTCCTCGGGGCTGACATTTCTCGGGGCGGGGGGCGGCGGGAGGGACTCCCCAGAGTCATCGCCAACCGTTTTCTCGCTCACCCACTTCTCACATGCCTTGCAGCCGGACATGGGGACACACAAGGACAGGTGTGTGGGCCGTGTGGGAGACCCCGGGGTCCCCACTCTGCCTTGGGTGGTGCCCTGTGCGGTGGGGACGCCCCGGTCTAGGACAGCCTTCTTGGAGCCTTGGGAGGGAAGAATGAAGAGACACCACGTCACAGATCCCGAACCAGCCCCAGAACCTTCCTCCTGTTCTGTTATTCAGTAAACGACGGATTCCTCTCCGGTTTAAACCAGATGGCCACATCCAGTCTGCTGCCTGGTCTTGTAAATTGCGTTTTGCTGGCACACGGGCAGCCTCGTCTGTGTGCTCATTGTTGGTGGGGCTTTGGAGTGGCAAGGGCAGGCATGAGCCCGTGACAAAGGCCATGTGCCCACAAAGCCTCAAATACTGACTATCCGACCCTCGGAAGCAAAAGTTTGCTCGTTCCTGATCCAAATCGTTGGCCAGTTGGGGTTTTGACTGCTGTCAGCCGAATGCCTCTGACCCGACCTCGTAACAGAAAAGGCAGCCTCGAGGAGCTTCTTTTTCCCAGTCACGGTGTCTCGTGCTCCTTCGCTTCAGGGTCGACGCCACAGCCGCAGGGTCATCGAGGTGGGAGAAGGCAATGCTTTTCCCTTCTGTGTATTTTTAAATTTTTCCAGCAGAGAGAGCTTCCCCAGAAGCCTCTCCGGAGACCCCCACCTCTTCCCTCACACCGAGCGGAGCTGGGCCACGGGCCTACTCCTAAACCAGCCACTGGCACTCGCTGGTCCCTTGGAATAATCCAGATCCTCCCAGCGGAGGGAGGCGGGCATCAGACACGAGCAGGAGAGAGGAAGGGCCAGGGTGGAGGCTGCTGGCCCCGCCTGCCGCGGCGCATATCAGTGCCTTGAACACGGAGAGCTCTTCTATGCAGAACATAGGGTCTCAGACAGTATAGTAACCGAGGGGCAGTGCACCTGCTACCGTATTCTAAGTACTTACCGGGTAGGAGGCTCAGGGCTGGTCACCCAGGGGTGGCAGCCTAGTTAGAGAGAGACGGGTACTGCTCATTTGCGACGAGCACCGTGCCGCCAAAGGACCAACGATGGTAGGAATGACACGGGAAGCCAGCCCCACATCTACTGCCCTCTCCTATTTTAATCTCAGAGACGTGAGTCATCCAGTCACTTAAGCCTCCAAGGTGGACGTGGAAGGCGCATCTGGGAGCAGAGCAGGGAGGTTTTCCATCCCACCTCTGAAACCCACCCTTGGGCTGGCGCGTATCCTGTCTCTGTGAGAACAGGGTGGACATTTACACAGCACGGACATTTACAAAGCCTGTGCTTTCTCCGAGATGTACGCGGAATGGCTCATTTGATTCTCCAAACGACCCTGCAAGCCAGGCCTCATTACCACTCCATTTCGTAGAAGAGAAACCAAGGCACAGAGAGTTCTGGCATCAAGCCCCGCTGTGACCCCTCGGGCCACCAGGCTTTGGTCCGTCTGGCTCCGGAGGCTGTGCGTTTCAGCAGCGCAGGAGGAGGGCTTCGCGAGGGAT
Source organism: Lynx rufus (assembly GCF_022079265.1). Taxonomy (NCBI): domain Eukaryota; kingdom Metazoa; phylum Chordata; class Mammalia; order Carnivora; family Felidae; genus Lynx; species Lynx rufus. The sequence continues at coordinate 18,905,781 of NW_025814840.1, forward strand.
CTGTGCCGGCCGTGGGCACGAGCCGCCCAGAGTCCGGGAACCCCGGGCGTCTCTGGGACACCGTCGCTGGTCTGCCCGGGCACCCTGAGATTGACCACGGGCTGGATGAGGAGCCCACAATGTCCCCAGGCTGCAGATGTGTCTTTGTCGTCTTTAATAAAGGTGAGGGAAGGTTGGATAAGGATTCGATTCAGCAAGTTTGCAGAGCAGCTTCCGTGCCAGGATCTTCTGCGCGGGGGACTCAGAATAAACCAGACATAGTCCTGGCCCTGAGGGACCCCGGGGCAGCGGGGGAGTCAGGCGAGCCAGCGAGTAATGGCAGTGATGAAACAACTCGGTCAGGGGCCAGGGGCCCGGGGGGACAGGAGGCAGGGGCTGCTCAGGGAGGTGACACTGATTTTGAGCCTTAAACCATGAGTGAGAGCCCCTCCCCGGGAAACCTGGGAACCCCTAGAGTTTCTTGCAGTCCCACCTTATATCTTACAGGATTTTCCTAAGCTTTCCCACGTGGGGTTTCGTTCCATGGACGGGCCCCGTGTGGGAAGCAGCACCCTGTTACCGTGCTGTTTTACAGGCCAGGGCAGAGAGGGGCTAAAGTGACTGTCCAAAGCCTGAAGGTTGGAGCTCAGGTCTGGATAGACTCAGAGGTCACCGCCTTTTCCACCAATCTGGCCTTGGGTCCCTGAGCAAGGCATCACTTCTTTGCAAAATACTGACTAGGTTCCTGCTGTAAGCTGGGCACCATGTCGGTCGCTGGAGATTCAGTGGTGTCCCAGGCGGGCAATGTCCCTGTCATTGTGAGGTCACACAGGGGCGCGAAGGGAGATGCCTGCTCCCGGGTCAGATGTCTGGGAGGGAGCACGGGTTTTGGAGGAAGGCTGGGACACGTTCTCTTCCGGGGAGTAATAGTGATCCCGAGTGTCACAGGCATCCGTCCGTACCCCATAAAGCTGTGTTCGATGAACAAACGAAGCGCACGTCGCGGTTTATAAAGCACTAGGAGGTCGGCCGAGTGACGAAACTATGAGATCATTTATTCCAGCTCCATAGACCCAGCAGCCAGGAAGCATTTCTCGCCTTAGGTGAGAGCTGGCGGGCAGTCTACCTCCTCCGGCTTCCTGAAGACGAGCCGGATGAGGCATCTTGGAGGGAGACTCCCGGGCTGTCGTGTGGCAGGTGCTGGAGACATAGAGCTGAGTAGTAAGTAGCCTCTGCCCTCAAGGAGTTCAGGGGCCGGTGACGGGCGGCTCAGAAAGCCGCGTTCATTGATTCAATCAGCAAACACGTATGGCTTGCCTCTGGCTCTCAGGGCTGTAGCAGCCCAGGTATAGCGTCCCCACTGCTACAGAGCCTACCTTGCAGAGTCTGAGGGTGGGGACAGATCTCGGGCAAGCGGCTCTCCATGCCTCACTTGGATTTCCTGCCTCACCTGTCACCTGTCACCGTCAGAATGGTCTCCACCCCATGCCCTGGCTGTGTGGCTGGTGCCTGTGTCTTGCCCCCATACTCCCAGGACGTGACATCGTGACAGCGCGCGGCTCTTGTTATCCCGCCATCCCAAGTGCCTGGCACGTGGCGGGAGGGCGATAGCGATTTTTGAATAAATTAAATAAGCCAAAACCCAAGTGTACAACTGGAGCTGGAGATAGTGAGGGCTCCCTGGGAGAGAGAGCGTGGTGAGAGACGCGCAGGGTAGTGCTCCCAGGAGCCACTGGGGCTGGAACCGGAAGGCCAAGGGGGGAGTTGGGGTTGAAATCGGAGGGGGTGGCCACGGGGGCGTGGCAGGCAGGAAACTGGCCGGGTCGGATCTCTAAAGGAAGTCTAGCCTGCAGGGGAACGCGAAGGGGACAGATTGGCTCCGTCTGTGGACAGGGGAGGAGGGGCTGGGTGGGGAGGTCCCTGCCAGTGGTGGCATCGGAGCTGGTCCCCAAAGGAACCAGGGTGTGTGGCCGGGGAGGGAGAGGGCCTGCCTGGCGGTGGGGCTGCAGATGCAAGGTCCACGAGGTGTGAGAACGTCGTGTTCTAGCAGCAAGTAGCCTGACAGCGTCATGGGCAGGGCCCGTGGGGCGGGGTGGATACGTGGGAGCCGGTCTCCAAGAGGAACGTGTAACATCTAAGTTAGGATCCTCTTAGCAGGTTCGGCGGGAAAAGCAGGTGGTGACAGGTTCCCATGAATTTTTCTCTCTTGGCCTTCCCGCAGCCACCGTGGTGTGGACGACTGAGCTTCGGCTCTGTCCCTGAGCTTCTGAATCCTGATGAGGGGAGATGGGCCAGACGGTCTCTAAGCTCACGTGCAGCCCTGTCCTAAGAGTCTCTCACGAGCCCAGTAATGGTGGAAAACCAGTTACCCGGGAGAAAGCCCTCAGTCTCCAACGAGCGTTGTCCTGCTGGATTGTTCAGGGTGACTCAGGGCACGCCTTGCTCTGTGCTCCTGACAGGGGCTCTTTCCTCCTCCTGGCTGGCCTCAGTTACTCCGAGACAAGGCAGAGGATGAGTGTTAGGCATTCCGTGGCATGCTTGGAGTCTGGGGCTCCCGCCAGGCCCAGGTTTAACTGGCCCCATTCCTGACGGTTCAGGAGAGGGAGCTTGCCGGGTCCTGCCTTCCGAAGGGAGTACATCACCATCCGGAAACCGCATCCCCTGAGCTGAAGGATCCTTGGAAGGCAATAAGAGAGATCGCCTGGGTCAAGTTAAGAATAGATTGGTCTCAAAAATAAATAAACATTAAAAGAAAAAAAAAAAAGAATAGGTTGGTGACGGGCAAGGAAGGAGTGGCACTGTAAACACTACAACCTTTTTAATTTTTTATGTTTATTTATTTCGGAGACAGAGAGAGACAGAGCATGAGTGGGGAGGGGCAGAGAGAGAGAGGGAGACACAGAATCGGGAGCGGGCTCCAGGCTCTGAGCCATCAGCACAGAGCCCGACGCGGGGCTCGAACTCACAAACCGTGAGATCATGACCTGAGCCGAAGTCGGACGCTCAACCGACTGAGCCACCCAGGCCCCCCTCCCTCTTTTCTTTTAGGACTGAATTTGGAGCGGACTTCTTTGGGAAACCCTTCGTATCCCTTGCTCAGCTGGGCAAGGGGCTCGGCTATGCACTTCCAGGGATAACCCCTCACCCAGGGGATCTGAGAACTGATCTGAGTGTCCCGATGCTTCCCTGGGTCTTTCCTTAGACTGATTGCTGCTCGAGGGTGCGGTGGGGTGTTGCGGACCGAGTCGCATAGAGCAACGCTCAGAGAAGGCATTCAGTCGACGCACGCCGAACGCATGAGGAAGCTGACTTCCCAGGGAGAATTAGAAGAAATCAGTCATTTGGGTTTCAGATGAAGTCAAATGTGCTGTTAATCGGGTTGGAATGCCTTCAGCTGCAAGGACATAAAGCCTCAAGGAATGATGTTGTGTGAGAGAAATGCGTCTGTTCTTGTGAAAGTGCCACCCCCTGCATGTAACTGCAGGGGGGGTGGCGTCCTGGTGATGCTGGGAGGGGAGCCATCTTCTGGAAGCTTTGCCCATAGCTGGGTTTGCTTTTAGCCCTCCTGATAATTCTGGGAACCATCTAGACCTCTTTCTGTCTTAACCAGCTGGCATCGATTCCAGTTGCCTAAAACCCACGCGTACCCTCGAATCTGTTCTTCTCGTGCTCAGTTACCGAATGTTAGAATTAGAAGGGATAACAAGTTTCACGGTGGAAATGTCCCCATGTAATGGAGAGAGACCGAGATGCCCAAATCGCATCACTTAGAGGCTAAGCGGGACTCAACCCCTGGAGAGCAGGGTTGCTTCCACTGACCCAAGCTGCCCAAGGCCAGCTGAGCAGAGAAACAAAGTGGAACAGGCAAGCCTGATAACCGGACTTAAACCTTGTCTACCAGCCTCCCAGCGAAGCCGTGTAACCGTCAAATTGCCTGCTTGTAAACGGCTTATATCCCAAGAGGGCCCGGCACAAATTTCCTCTGCTCTCAACACAGCCAGCTGTGCATGTGCAGAGCCTGACCTCTCGGTGGACAGCCATGGGGTCAGGAACGCGCTGTCTAGCGTCTGGGCCTCGGGCCTCGCAGAGGACCCCACTCCACAGCCCTCGGATTTTCTAGCAGTGTCCATGGTAGCATTTTTACCTGGAAGGTGTAATTAGATCCCTTGAGTTTTCTCTTTACGGGGGTTTAACTTCAGGCTTCAACGTCTGAAGCATTATTACCCTGGCAGTGGGCCTGGCACCTTTTGGAGCTGCATTCCATCTTGCAGGCTTTGCGGACCAGTAAGTGCTGGGAAGCTCTGATGGGTCAATTGGCTGCACTATTAGTGGTCTGTGGCGGGGGTGGGGGGGGGGGAGAGGCACTTCTCAGGGGGCCTGAGTCACTGAAGCAGTAGCAACTGCTTCTGGAGCAGAGATCCCTGCTCGCCAGGCTGCCTCTAGAAAGGTGCTGGGGAGAGATAAGGGGTAGGAACCGCTTTAAAAGTTAATGAGCTCGGCGAGCCTCCCAGGGCTCTGTCTTCTAGGCAGCTTTGCAGCACTTTGAATTTCCACTCCCAGAGGCGGGGCTCCCGCGGAGCCCAGCTGGCTTTTAACCCTTTCGGGCTCCTTACACCCTCCCACTCCTGTAAAGAAGGCGCCCCTCTGGCCTCTTCCAGGACTCGTCCACCGTTCTGCATCTCCGTCTCCGGTCATTACTCTGGGAGATCCCAGCCTCCTGGACCAGCCGGGCCCCGAATGCACATCACCGTTCCCTGCTGCTGCCCTTGACCAGATGACTGTGGTGCCGCGTCCCTGCTGGCCTTTGCCCCTCTGCCTCGCCAGGCCCCAGGGCCTGCCTCTCCCTAGCTCACTGGCCACACTGCAGGCTGCTGGACCACGAACACCCCAGAAGCTCAGTCCCAATTTCAGTGATGAGAACATGGAGTGAGGGCCCTGGGCCCGTGAGGGACCAGGTGGGAGAGGGGGGCTGGTCAGCCTGGCTCGCTCATTTGGCTGAGCCCCTGAGCAGGAAACCACTCTCCTCAGGCCTCAGGGCTGTGTCTGCAAACTTGCTCTTGATCTGTGGTGTAGGGGAGGAAAGACAATTTCTCTCTACCCTTCCAGGTTCTTGGCTGAGATCCTATAGCAAAAAGGCGGATTAACGGGAACAAAGTGACAGAAGTTTAATAACGTGTGTATCTCCTATATACATGGGAGATACTCGGGAAAACAGAATAAGTCCCAGAAACGGCTGAAGCTGTTGCCTTAAATGCCATTTTCAGCTCAAGGCAAAAAAACGATGTTGGGGAGACAGGTAGGAAAGCCTGTTATTGGAAGGTCACCAGGAAAGCCCAGGAAACCGGGGAAGGCTGTTATGCAGATTTAAGTCCTTCTGCCTTGGTAAGAGTTTCCTGGCACAGAGGGGGAGACACCCTTACAAATGGAGATTTCCTTTATAAATGTGCATATCCCTTACAAAAGAATTACTTCTGCTAGGTTTTCAGAGTTCCTCCTGTGTCTGTTGTTTTTAATCAACTCAAGGTAATCCCTCTGCCAAAGAGGCATATTTCGGGGTGTCGTATTCTCCCCATTCGCTGGTTTCCATAACAGGGAGGGCGGAGGGAAGGTATCAGAATCACTGGGGCTTTTAAAAACTTGTCATGTTGTCCCTCTTTCTAGAGGGCATGTCAACATAAGGAGGAAAAAGAAAGGGCACACACACACACACACACACACACACACACACACGGACACATGCGTGCCCACATGTATTTTTTCTATTTTTGGAGAGAAAAAAGATCCCTAGTCTGACTATCCTCTCCCTTAGCTGTGAAACACTGGACCAGGTTAGTGATTCCTAAGCTCCTGGCTGTTTATAAGAATTCTTCACGTTAGACTGGTTAAGAATTCAGACTCCTGGGCCTCTCCTCAGACCCACTCATTTGGAATCCCTGGGGCAAGACCTAGGAATCAGTATTTTAATAAGTCCCGGGGGGTATCTTCATACTCAGCACCTGGGGGCATCACTGGGTAGGGAGGGGGCGGTCACTGGGCAGTGTCCGGCCCTCTGTTGAGGCCCAGAGAGTAGGAGGCTCTGGGTTTGTGAGATGCTTGGATGCCTGTTTCGGCCAGCCCTTTAGAATTTCATGGGACATCCTGTATCCCCCGCCCTCACCACCCCATCCCGGGAAGGCCACTTACCAGTCAATTCCTGTAGCACAAAGTGAAGGGTGCTCCATCTGATGGGAAACAGACTCCACCGGGGAGGGTGGCCAGGGCTATCCGATTCACCGCGCCTGGGCAAACGTGATGTAAAATCGACATCCCCTCTGCTCACAGGGTGGGGAATAAGAGAGCCCACAGCTCTCTGCAAAAGGACCAGGCCTCACTCCACTGCCCAGGCCACTTCCGTTCATTGCAACAGATTCAGGTGCCCGGTACCGCTGAGGGCTTTTTCTATACGTGTGCGCTCCCCTCCCCCGCCCCGCCCTCAGCTACCCAGCCCCTCTCCTCTGAGCTAGTCCCTTGAAAATCCCTCAGGTATTAAAAGATAAGTCCGATTTCAGCTCAGGTCATGATCTCATGGTTCGTGAGTTTAAGTCCTGCGCCGGGTTCTGTGCTGACAGCTCAGAGCCTGGAGTCTGCTTCGGATCCTGTGTCTCCCTCTCTCTCTCTCTCTCTCTCTCTCTCTCTCTGCCCCTCCCCTGCTGGTGCTCTGTCTGTCTCAAAAATAATTAAGCATTAAAAAAATAATAAAAAAATAAGAGATAAGTTCCTGCAACCCCGTCTGAAGCTGCCGTTTGGTGTGAGAACGTCGGCGAAGGAGAGGAGAGTCCTGTCCAACAGCAAACACCGAGGGCTCACGGAAAGCTCAGGTAACGAAGAGTTGGTCAAACAATGCAGATCATGATCTCTGCCTATCTGAAGCGCCAGTGGCTGGCCTGGTCCTCTTGGCCAGGCACTCACTGCTGGCCAGTGCTGTCCTCCTGTCCAACAGAAACGTCTCCACAGAACAACAACATTGGACGAAACCACTGTCCCTCCGCGATGGAACCGGACAAAGCCCAGTCTGAACTCAGCATGCACACTGTCCAGCCACAAAACACCAAACATGCCCCCCTGTCTTGTCCCCACGACCCCAGCAGCCACTGTTACTTCCCCAGTTCCCGGCTTGGGCCTGGACCTTGCCGTCCTGCCTTCTATGGGAGATTTACTAAGATGCCCAGTCATAAAATTGCCCTGCTCCCTCGCAGCATCCAATACAAGCCCCTTTCTTGAAGCCTGTCCCCTCATCCCCCAGCAAGGCTCCAGACCTTCAGGTCCTTTCTGACCCCTGTACTCAGATACCCGCGGGTCCCTGGTGCACGTCCCCCCTCACTGCCAACATTCATCAACTCAACTGGCTCAGCCCCAGGGGCCTCCTGGCCCTTGACCGGCCGGCTCTGACAACAGAGGCCGAAATACAGACACAGCAAAGTCATCTTACAACACGGAGAAGGCGGGCGGCGTGGGACCGTGGCCTGTTTTGTAGCCAAACCACTTCCGAAACTGACCAATCGAAAGACCACTTTTTCTTCTATAACCTCAGCGGGTTGGTGGACCAGGCCACTGACCTAACTATTTTTTTTTTTTTTTTGCTCATTTATCTTTGTGTGTGTGTGTGTGTGTGAACATTTAAGTTTCCCCCTTAGCACATTTCAATTAGACTGTGTTATCAACCATAGCTACCAGTTTTCCGATCATAATCTGAATATTCCCAGGCGTCACCAGCTATGACCAGCTGGAAGGCCTAGAGAATCACTTCTACAGTAATAGTCCAGTGGAGGGTCTGGCCTCTCCTCAGATCCTTCCGGTCACTCCTTGGAGACCCCAGAGGGGCCCCAGCTGTGCTCATAGGTAAGTTGGTCCCTGCCCACCCCGCCCCCACTGAACTGCTGCTTTCCCACAGGGAACTTCTGGACACCTACATACCAGGGACTCAGGAGATGACCCTCCTCCAACCATGTGCTCACGTGGTCCTGTGGGCTCAGCATGAGCGCTGCTCGAACGAGCGCTGCCTCACGGAGTCCCTCCTGAGAACCCCATGGCTGGACTCAAGGCCTCCCTCTCTTTGGTTGACCTCCTATCTCAAGAGACCCAAGTTGGGAGCCGGGCACAAAGTCCCCTCCATTCCCCATTGGCATGAGCCATTCCTGCTTCTCCAGGTAAAATCCAGAAGTCCCCAAGTGAATTAGTCGTGCAAACAGACTCTTCTGGGGCTCTCCATCCCTTACTGGGTGGTCACTTAGGCTCAGCCGGGCCCACCAATCAGGCAACCGTGTTAGAAGATGCAGAAGGTAAGCCACAGATTTCTAGACAGACCCTCTGATTGCATTTTCTCAGTCTGCCACTCGCTAGCTTGAGCAGGTTCTGTACCTCAGTTTCAAGTATGTTTTTTATTTCTCTGTCCCTTCTTTAGAACATAATTCCATGCCTTACTGTAAATTTTGCGGGATGCGTAACCAGCCAAGATAACCAAAATATGTATGCATTATTAGTCTAACTAATAATCAGTCAGCAAATTCATAGTTCTGCTGTTCAAACAGGGGCAAAAGAGATCAACTCCCCAATCAGCTTAGGTAGTTTTCCAAACACTAGTTGGCTGGTCGAAAGAACTTTTTGCTTAAGAACGTAAAGTTCCGTAGGATTGGGGGAAGTTCGGAGGTTAACAGTGAAGGCCTGACAACAGAAATGGAAAAAATTCTGGGCCAGCAGTGATTTTAATGTTTTTCCAGTCCTACCTAGAGTGCAACACTTCATTGGTAATAAAACACTAACGTGATTACAGAAAGCCAGCTCTTCCAGTAGAGAACTCATGTTTGCCACTTTCATTTACACGGAGCATGTTTGTTATTTATTACCAATTCTCTCTCCAAGCCAAGCCTAGTGGGTGATCACAGCACTGAGCACGAAGAGGGAGGGGGGAAGAGTGCCAATAGGTCAGCAGTCACTGGTTTCAGAACTATTTGTTGAACAACCTGTGAGTGCCAGGTGGTATGGGTGCCCGGGGCGGGGGGGGGGGGTGGTGCTGGGGAGGGAGCAGTAGGCGGATACAGTGTGTCCCTCTCATTTATCACAAAGCCATGGGCATTAGGTGGGAATCTTGGGTGCATACAGAAACCCAGCTGGGCAGGGCAGACCCCGTGCTCTCTTCCTCAGCGCCTGAGCCTGGGGTTATTTGGGGTTCTGGATCAGCCCCCTGGCTGTGTTCCCACAGTGAGCTCACTGCTCTTCATGCGGATGGGAACTCGATGGGCAGCAGTCTTGACCTTGCAGAACTCGCTGCAGGTCAACTTGCAAGAGCTGACATCATACAGCAGGCGATGGAAGGCCCCCCCGAGACCGGGGGGGGGGGGGCAACGCAAAAGGAACCAGGGTTGGAGAATGGGGGGGGCCAGGTAGGAGAAGGACCTTTATGACACATTCCTGCATGATGGATGACAACCTCCACCCTGCTTTGTTTGGCTGTCAAGAAGCTGGTGACACTTGGGATGTGGTGAAGAGGGGCCGAGAGTTCTGGAAAAGGCTGGCCTCCTCCTGGGGGCCTAGGGATGGTGGGCAGGGTGGGGGTAGTGGGAAAATACCTCTCTTGAGAAAGGAATCAATGGTTTCAGAACTGGATTGCCATGTCCTTCTCATCCCTACTTCTGTCCATCTGATTCCACAATGGCACTGAAGGGAGGAAATGGTGACCAGAAGAGATTAGTGATGTTCCAAGGTCACCTAGCACACCCATGCCGGTACTGGGTTTATGACTGGTGATCCTGTTTGTGTGGAAATGCCCAGAGTGAGGGTAGAAAATCTAAGATAAGAATCCAAACCCTTGTCAAAGTTACTTTCAGCAGACTTGTGATTCATTAAAAAACAAAACAATGAAAAGAAGAGCCAAAGCATTCACTGAACACCAGCTGTTGGGCCCAGAGAAGGGACCCACGGAAGCTGAAGGAGCAGTCCTTGTCCTCAAGGGGTTTGGACTCTTGTACGGGGGACGGGCCCCCCACACGCGTGAAAGTGAGCCAACCACACATGTCAAAACCAGTTAAATCCAGGTCAACGTGGAGTTGAACAGGCGTTCCCAGGTGACAAAGAACCAGAGTCTCCGGTCCAGGTCCCTGTCTCCATTCCTGTGCACTTCCCACCCGTGTTTCTGTTGGCACCAAAGAAGATGAACACACAGTCCCTTGCTTAAGATCCTTCACAGGCTCTGTCTGTGGTAAGAGTCAGAACTTTGCCTGGTCAATATCCTTCTACAATCTAGGCCCTGCTTCCCCTCCCAGCTCTATTCCCTCACCCTGTCCACCTGCTGCCCCTTATCTGGCCACAGGGCATAAAGCAAACGCACCATCTCCAGACCGTGTGCCTTTCATGCTGTTCGTTTTACGAAGTTCCAGTCCTTTCTGGCCTGCCGTCCGCCTACCAACACGCCTACTCACCCTCAGCAGCCCCGCTCCAGCATCATCCCGTCGGGGGTGAGTGAGAGTATCCAAAGTGTAAGTAGAAAATAGAGGACTTTTTATCTGCCCAGAAACAATCAGATACGTGCCCTTTGTAGACTTTTATTAAATAGCATATATACTCTAACCATTAAGTACAATCCTTTTATTTACTTATTGTTTTTATGGAAGTATAATTAGCATACAGAGTTCTATTGGTTTCAGGTGTACAATATAACGAGTCGACAGTTCAATACATTACTCAGGGCTCATCACATTTAGTGTACTCTTAATTCCCCTTATCTATTTCACCCAGCCCCACCCCCGCCCCCGGCCCCCCGCCAGCCACCTCCCCTCTGGTAACCACAGGTTTATTCTCTGTATTTAAGAGTCTGGGTGTTTAAAAACAAAACTGGGGGGGGGGTCTCTTTTTTCCTTTGTTCATTTGTTTTGTTTCTTAAATTCCACATCTGAGTGAAATCCTCTGGTATTTCTCTTTCTCCGCCTTATTTCACTTGGCATCGTAGCCTCTAGGTCTCTTCATGTTGTTGCGAATGGCAAGATCTCATTCTTTTTTCTGGCTGAGTGACAGTCCCTCACAAAGATATATACCAGTCCTTTACCCATTTGTCTATGGATGGACACTGGGACTCCTTCCGTGTCTTGGCTGTTGTAAATAATGCTGCAATAAACGTTCTCTTTTTGAGTTAGTGTTTTCATTTTCTTTGGGTAACTACCAAGTGGTAGTAGGATTCTTGAATCATATGGTAGTTCTATTTTGAACTTTTTAAAGGAAACTCCATACTCTTTGCCACAGTGGTTGTGCCGATTTGCAACCCACAAACCACGCACGAGGGTTCTCTTCTCTCTACATCCTCCAGCACCTGGTATTTCTTGTCTTTTTGATTTTAGCCATTCTGACAGGTGTGAGGTGGTATCTCATTGTGGTTCTGATTTGCATTTTCCTGATGACTAATGATGTTGAGCATCTTTTCATCTGTCTGTTGGCCAGCTGATGTCTTCTCTGGAGAAATGTGTGTTTGTGACTTCGGTCCGTTTTTAATTGGATTATGTGTGGGTTTCTTCTTTTTGCTTTCTCTGTTTTTTTTTGGGGGGGGGATTCTGGTCTTGAGTTATAGGAGTCCTTTATATATTTTGGATATTAACCCCTTATCAGATATATCATCTGCAAGTATCTTCTCCCGTTCGGTAGGTTGCCTTGTGGTTTTGTTGATGGCTTCCTTTGCTGTGCAAAAGCCTTTTATTTTGATGTGGTCACAGAAGCTTATGTTTGCTTTTGTCTCCCTTGCCTTAGGAGACATATCTAAAACAATGTTGCTAGAGCCGATCTGATGTCACAGAAATTACTACCGATGTTTTCTTCTAGTACTTTTATGGTTTCAGTTCTCACATTTAGGTCTTCGTCTATTTTGAGTTTGTTTTTTTGTGTACGGTGTAAGAAAGCGGTCCAGTTTCATTCTTTTGCATGTAGCTGTCCAGTTTTCCCAAAACCATTCGATGAAGAAACTGTCTTTTCCCCATTACACATTCTTGCTTCCTTTGTTGTGGATGAATTGACCATAACATTGTGAGTTTATTTCCAGACTCGCGATTCTGTTCCATTGATCTACGTGCCCATTTTTATGCCAGTACCATGCTGTTTTGATTATTACAGCTTTGTAGGAGATCTCGATGTCTGGGATGGCGATACCTCCGGTTTTGTTCTTTCTCGAGATTGCTCTGGTTAGTCATACAAATTTTAGTATTATTTGTTCTAGTTCTGTGAAGAATACTATTGGTATTTTAATAGAGAGTGCATTAAATCTGTAGATTGCTTTGGGTAGCATGGACACTTTAATAATATTGGTTCTTCTACTCCGTGAGCATTTGGGTCACCTCTAATTTCTTTCATCAATCTTTTACAGTTTTCAGAGTGCAGTCCTTTCACCTCCTTGGTGAAGTTTATTCCTAGGTATTTGATTCTATTGGGTGCAATTGTAAATGGGATTGTTTTCTTAATTTCTCTTTCTGCTGCTTCATTATTATTGTATAGAAATAGTGCAGCTTTCCGTATATTAATTTTGTATCCTGTGACTTTGCTGAATTCATGTGTCAGTTCTAACGGGTTTTTTTATGGGGTCTTTAGGGTTTCCTGTATATGGTATCACGTCATCTGCAGATAGTGAAAGTGTTACTTCTTTCTTACCAATTTGGATGCCTTTTCTTCATTTCTGTTGTCTGATTGCCCTGGCTAAGGCTTCCTGTACTACGTTGAATAAAAGTGGTAAGAGTGGATGTTCTTGTCTTGTTCCTGATCTTAGAGGAGAACTCTTGAGTTTTTCACGCTGAAAATGATGTTAGCTGTGGGTTTTTCATAGAAGGCCTTTATTATGTTGAGGTACGTTCCTTCTAAACCTATTTTGTTAACAGTTTTTATCATGAATGGATGTTGTACTTTGTCAAATGTTTTTTTCTGCATCTATTGAAATGATCATAAGGGTTTTTATCCCTTCTCTTGTGAATGTGATGTATCACATTGATTTATTTGCAAATATTGAGCCACCCTTGCACCCCTGGAATAAATGCCATTTGATCACGGTGAAAGATTTTTTTAACGTATTGTTGGATTTTGTTTGCTGATAGGTATAGTCCCTTTCAAGAAGACAAATTCTTTTAGATCCTGGGACTAGTCCCTCAAACCTTCAGGAGTCTTCAGGTCAAGTGTATGAAACACTGAATTATTATTTAAGGGAATCAGGCAATCACTTGTGCCACCCTGGTCACAAGTAAATAAATATAAATACAATATACATATAAAACATGAACACAGCTACTAAACTTTTCTGGATCACCCAAATGATCCAGAATACTTTTATATTGAATTTTTAGATTATTGCAATGAAAACAAAATAATTAGGAAACGGGGTGCCTGGGTGGCTCAGTCAGTTAAGCGTCTGACTCTAGATATTGGCTCAGGTCATCATCTTGCGGTTTGTGGGATCGAGCCCTGACAGCACAGAGCCTGCTTGGGATTCTCTCTCCCTCTCTCTCTGCCCCTCCCCCACTCACACAAGGACACACTCTCTTTCCCTCCCCAAATAAATAAACTAAAAAAAAAAAAAAAAGTGTCTTTACCTAGCAAATCCATGAGAATATGCACACAGAGCCCTAGAAACATATGGGGTAATGGAGATATTCTGGTCAAGGACAATAGCAAAATACCTCTAGGGGAGGAAATCTCTCTTGGGTCTGTGAAACACCTTAATGGCTTGTTGGTTATAGGGTGTTGTCTGAGTTACGGGGTGAGGTTAAAGCAGACATTTCTTTGTCTACGTTCTGCTTTCTTTGGCTGGGAAGACAGAGGGTCTGGCTCTGGGACCTGTGAACTGTGAAGGGGAACGTGTTCCCTACAGAGGGCAAGAATGAGCCCCAGCAATATGGCCACAGGCTGACACCAAGGAAAGGAGGCGAGGGTTCCCTGGGAGAGAAAATAACCGATGAACTCAAGGAATAGTGAATCCAACATTCAGTCTCAGATATTCCTGCTCCCAAATCCTCAGTAACAGACCGTTGGACCCAATAACTTGTTATGTTTGGAGAATGAAGGGGAAGAAAGGAATAGAGAGGGAAGGGCAGGTCTGGGGATGAAAGGGGGAGGAGTTAGGAGTTAGGTAAGAGCCGAAATTTGGAGTGAGTGGGAGTGGGAAGGTGGTCGTGTGGCAGTACCAGGAATTTCTGAAAGGTACTGAGCGTCCCTCCTTCCCATGGGAGATGTGGGTTGAGCTATATATTCAAGTTCACTGTATGGGGCAGTAACATCTCTTCTATTATCTGGGCTTTACTTGTATTATCTATTTGTATTTGTAATTACGTTTGTATTAAACGTTTTGTATGTGTTTTGCTGTCTCTTCAGTGGACCCTGATTCTTTGAAGGGTACTATGGGCAATTTAAATTGAGTTTGGAGGTCTATGTAGAGGAGTAATCAGAGAGAAGTGGGAAGAACTTGGTTGGAACCAGATCACTGTATAATATTTTTGCCATATACTTCAGAATACTTCAGTATGAGCCCTGTAAAGTTTATAAATGTGTGAAGTTAACTTTATCCCTTAGGAGTGGTCAGTAAGCAGTCCAGAACTTGACAAGGGCTTTAGCAAGTGCTTCGAATGTCATCGTATAAATGCGCACAGAGAGCCCATTATTTAGCATATAAGATATTAGAAATAACTTTTCATTGGCGAAACAAGTAGCACTCAGGAGGTGTGCTTAGCTAGAAAGTTTACACGCGCACCTGCATGATGAGATGTGAGGACACAGGGTGCTCAGTTTCCCTCCCTTCCAGTAGAGCTCTCTGTAGAGAATTCTGATGGGTCCTCGGGCCTTAACTACCCTTCCTGGGGTGGGGGTGGGGGGGACATCTCACCTGACCCAGTAGAAGGTTGGGTGGTAGAACTCTTACAGTATCTGCCCCAGAGTAGCCCTTGCCTGCAGGATGCTTGCGGGAGCCTACAGTGACAGAGACCAAGGTTAACAGGACCAGGTAGAAGGACTGTTTTTTATGCCTGCTGATAACCATCTCGTCTGCATGTTGTGCTTACTGTAACATTCAAAGTGGCAGACGTTAAAAAAATTTTTTTTAAATAAAAATAATAAAAGGGGCACCTGGGTGGCTCAGTTGGTTAAGTGTCCGACTTTGGCTCGGGTCATGATTTCATGGTTTGTGGGTTCGAGCCCTGCATTGGGCTCTCTGCTATCCGTGCGGAGCCCACTTTGGAACCTCTGTCTCCCTCTCTCCCTGCCCCTCTCCCACTTGCCTTCACTTCCTCTCTCTCTCAAAACTAGATAAACATTAAAAAAATCAATAGTAACAAAGTGGCGGAAAGCCACTCCTATATTTCCTGGTCAATGGGTAGCATTGACATACATGCGAAGGGTGTTTAGAATTTAAAACTCTGGCCATGAGGGAGTCGTTGAAGATTTTGAAGCAGGGGAATGGTATGGAGAAGGTGTTGCAGCGCCGAGGGCCCAGAGGGAGGGAGATGAGTTAAAACCAGAGAGTAGCACCAAAAGGTGGGTGGACCCAGAGCTGGGGCTTTTGCAAGGTCAGAATCCACGGGCTCCCCCCAACTCCTCTGAGCCCTGGGGCTGGCCCAGGACTTCCCAAGTCAGAGGGGGTGTGAGGAGAAGCCAACTTGGTCCCCCGTGACAAAGCCACATTGTGATGAGTCAGGAGGAAATCTGTCCCAGACACATGGATTACATTTCCTCTCAGATATATGTGGGGATGGGGGTGGGGGGGGGAATTCAGAGTCAGGCCAATGTGAATGGCAGCCTGGGCTTTGCCAAGAAGACAAGCTCACAGAAATGACGCTGGAGCACGCAGGAAGGCTCGGAGGCTCAAACTCTCCCAGGGCGGGCTCAGTGATTCTCGTCTCTTGTGAGATAAAACCAGGGTCTGTTGCAATGGCCTCTGAAAGGGGCCAGTGTGAAGGATCATTTTCATAAAGAAATGGATGGAACAGGGAGTTGCCCCGCAGATCACTTGACCAGAGGGGATAGCGCTTTGGGCTCTATCAGGACCCCTTCTTGACTTTTGGTTCTTCCTCCTGCTTTCCCTTTCTGGCAGGATCTGGAGTTCTTGCCCCCTGCTTTCCCTCTCTGAGACTCATTTCCCAAGTTTGGCTCCTTCTCAGTTGGAGGCTACACTTTGATCAAAACTCATGAGCTGTGCAATGCACTAGCTATTGCCTCCCGGGGTAGGCGGTTAAAAGTTTGCAGAAAATAGAGTGGAAAAAATAGATAGGCTTGGGAACAGCCTAGTCACCCCACCTACCCACCCCCAGCCCGCCCTCTCTCTCCCAAGCCGGGTTTCCAGGATGGAGTGGGAAAACTTTGAGCAATTAGCACTCAAGCAAGCACGGACATTCGGGGACCCAAGCTCAGGCCAGATCTCACCTGTGGTGTCCATTAACCACTGGTGCCAGTAATTTTCTCTCAAGGCCTTGAACTCTCCCTACTCGCAGCACTACCATGAGGAGTGGAAGTTATTCGTGAACAGTAACAGCCATTACGAATACAGTTAGCCATCACTAAGTGCTTACCATGTAGGAGGCACGTGACAGGAACTTCATGTAGAGCAACCCACTCAGTCATCACAGCTCTCTGAGGGGGCGGTTACTGAGCTCCCATTTTGCAGACGAGGACATTGACATTTAGGTTCAATGACTTGCCCCAAAATCGCTGTAGTGGTTTGAATGGTGCCCCCAACCCCCGGCCCATGATTGAATCCCTGAGACCTGTCAATGTGATCTTATTAAATTTTTTTTTTTTGAGAGAGAGAAAGTGAGGGAACATGCACAAATGCATGGGGGAAGGGTAGAGGGAGATGGAGAGAGAATCTTAAGCAGGCCTCATGCCCAGCACGGAGCCTGGCACAGGGCTGAAACTCACAACCGTGAGATCATGACCTGGAGCGAAATTCAAGAGTTGGATGCTTAACCAACTGAGCCACGCAAGGGCCCTGAATGTGATCTTATTTTTGAAAAGATGTGCTCTGATTTTATTTTATTTTATATTTTATATTTTATTTATTTTTGATAGAGAGAGACAGAGCATAAGTGGGGGAGGGGAAGAGAGAAAAGGAGACACAGAATCTGAAGCAGGCTCCAGGCTCCGAGCTGTCAGTACAGAGCCCGACGTGGGGCTCGAACTCACAAATTGTGAGATCATGACCTGAGCCGAATTCGGACGCTCAACCGACTGAGCCACCCAGAGGCCCCGATGTGATCTGATTTTAAAATTACGTTTTTGCAGACATAATTAAGGACTCTGAGATGAGAGCATCCTGGATTGTCAGGGTAGACCCCAAATTCAATGACAGTTGTTCGTATAACAGAAGAGAAGACACAGAACAGGAGAAGGTCAAGGTGGAGGCACAGACGGGAATAATGCGGCCCAGAGCCAAGGAACCCCTGGAACCACCAGATGCTGGAAGAGGCCAAGAAGGATCCTCCCCTCAAGCCTCTAAAGGAGTGCGGGCCCTACCGACACCTTGAATTTGAACTTCTGATCTCCACAACTGAGAGAATGCATTCTGTTGTTTTAAGCCACCCATCTTGTAATTGTTTGTTATAGCGGCCCTAGGACTCTAATATGGTCCCATAGCTCTTAAATGATAGAGTAAGCTATAAAAGTTAAAGCTGTTGGGGCGCCTGCCACTCGTGCTCTCTCTCTCTCTCTCTCAAAAATAAATAAGCATTTAAAAAATTTAAAAAGTTAAAGCTGTCGTTATAGAAGAAGAATCAGTGACATCCAAAAAGTACTAGGATACGTTCAAATGAGAGAAACAGGCCCTATATATATATATATATATATATATATATATATATAACTTCTATATATTTATATTTATACACTTATATATTACATATATATCAGGAAGAGGAGGTTCGGCGGACTCAGACGTGCCTATTCGCCTGACTGGTGACGTAGCAGGGTGATAACATGGAGCTTCTTGTAAAACCCCCCGGGAAGCAGGGTTCCGGAAAAAGCCCCGCTCTTCTGGAAGTTCTGGCCACGGTCTCTACGAAATGAGGCCCACGGGCTCCTCTCGAGGATCACAAAGCCCACCGATTAATTGCTTTCATTTAGATCTTATCTACATGTGTGTGCAGCTATGGCTCACGTGAATAGATCTCTTCTGGTAAGGCCGTGAGTAAGTGAAGTTTTGACAAATTGAATTGTGCCGGAAAAGCGGCAGACTGGCCGCGTACACGAAGCTCACTTGGACATTTTTGGGAGGTGGATTATTATCCTTCTTTGCACCCACTCCCACTACCCCACTCTCTCTGTTCCTGAAGTTTCCCTTGTGGGTATACTAGATTTCCTGGAAGAGAGGGAGGCCTCCTTGCTCTGCCACCAGGCACACTTAGCTCTTAGGTGCAACTGTGCACAGCGTCCATGCACTCGCCCACGCCTGTGACAGCACCAGGCACGGTCAACCCCCAGCAGGCAGAGCCTCTGACGGCTGCACTTGTTCCCCTGGGTGCCCTGTCACAGGGGTTACGAGGGAGGAGGGGAGTCAAGGGCTGATGTCTGGAAGGGAATCTAGAACCCCTGCTTGCGGGGCTGAAGGGGGACGCCGCTGGGGAGGCCAGGCCAGGAGGGTGAGGAACAGCCTGCAGGGGGGCCCCCGAGGACACGCGTTGGGCCAGATCTCAGGTCTGAGTTCAGGCGCGAGCTGCTTCCGGTGCCGGGCTTCTAGCACACCCCCCCCCCCTCCCCCCCCCCCCCCCCCCCCCCCCCCCCCGTGCTCTGCTCGCAAACGTCCTGGGCTTTTGCTGCCACGCCCACCCGGCTGGGGCAAAATCTGCAGGGGGCACTGGCAGAGCAAAGGGAAGGGACTCAGGCTCGGGGAGTCGGGCAGTTCCAGAGCCCGAATAATGAGCCAACCGTGTTGCTTAGTTTTGTTTTGTTTCAAGTGATTGAAATAGTTTAAAAGGGGAGGGAGCTCAGAAGGGAATCCTCCCACCTGGATTCTTTCTTTTAGCTTTACATGCGATGCTTGTGTTGTTGTTGTTTTTAAATCTAAGTATAATAAATGAGGTATTATAGATAAAACTGTAAGTTTTTCAAATGCTAAAACCGAAAATTTCAAACTGGCTACAGACATTGTCCATTTTCCGAGGGGCTTTTTAATGAAATATGGGCTATGGCCTTTAGGAACAATTTAATATCAGGCACTGGAATTGGCAGAATTTTCCCCCTCGCGCCTCACAGTGCCATCTGTCTAGTTTAAAGCCGAGCGTGTGAAACTCCAGCTCCCAGGTGGAAAACACAGTCATACCTTCTCTGACATACTGTCGGAACTGTCATCAGGATTTTTGAAGGACTGACTTGACGAATGAAATATAAGGGCTTAGAGCGAACCCCGAATGTGCAGGGTTGAAGGGAACAAAGAGCCCTTTGTTATTGCCAAAGATCCTTCCTGATAACGCAACCTGAGAAATCTCTGCTTCAGCCACATCTGCTGCTAGGGAAGGCTGAAAAAATCGTGACTATAAAATGCAATGAAGCTTGGAGGTGAACCATATGAAATCCTGCGGATTGAGGGAGAAATCAGTCGCTCTTACCATGGAGTCTGGTGAAGGAGGGGCACAGTGGGGGTGGGGAGACCATGAAAAATCGACAGCGCAGATTGAAAATGTGGATTTGCTCTTGGGAAGCTTCATTCCCCGGGAAAGAAGAAAACGCGAGCAATGAAGTTTTGCCTGGAGAGCAATACTGTTCCCATTTGCATGTTAAATGGATTGAGGCCTCTCCTAGGCTCCCCTTGGGGAGGGCCGTCAGAGGCAGCTCTACTCTCTGATGGTTCCATGCCCCCACCTTACTCTGGTTCAGAGCCCACAGCCCCAGAGAGACCCTGGTCCACCAGAGGTGCTCAATAAATATTTGTATAGAATTGCCTTTAAAAGCTAGTTTCTGGGGGCGCCTGGGTGGCTCAGTCGGTTCAGCATCTGACTTCAGCCCAGGTCATGATCTCACCGTTCGTGGGTTTGAGACCTGCATCGGACTCCGTGCTGACAGCTCAGAGCCTGGAGCCTACTTTGGATTCTGTTTCCCCTTCTTTCTGCCCTACCCCACTTGTGCGCGCGCGCTCTCTCTCTCAAAAATAAATAAACGTTAGGGGCGCCTGGGTGGCGCAGTCGGTTAAGCGTCCGACTTCAGCCAGGTCACGATCTCGCGGTCCGTGAGTTCGAGCCCCACGTCGGGCTCTGGGCTGATGGCTCAGAGCCTGGAGCCTGTTTCTGATTCTGTGTCTCCCTCTCTCTCTGCCCCTCCCCCGTTCATGCTCTGTCTCTCTCTGTCCCAAAAAATAAATAAACGTTGAAAAAAAATTTTTTTTAAATAAATAAATAAACGTTAAAAAAAAAAAAAGGTTGGTTTCTTGAGTGATCCCCCCCTCCAAAGGCTGTGCTCAGATGTCTTCTTATGTATATCTTGAATTCTGTATAATCGGTGCAGCGAGACCTTAGGAAGAGGTAGTTTTCATCCCAAAGCCTTCCTCTCATTCATTTTAGTTTCATGGCCCGCCCACGCCCCACCTTTAGAAAAACAGGCCTGAATAATCCCCAGAGCTGCAGAAACAGTGCTTGGGAGTTTGGGACTTGTGAGCTTGGCAGGGTCAGCCTTGGTTTTAGCTGTGAGGACTTACAAAAGCCTGGCTTGCCCTCCCCAGGCTGTCCAGGTACAACACGGACTCTTTACCCCTCAGAGGGCCCACGGTGGGGGCCGTGTTCTGCTTTATGCAACTCGCCTACAGGATGTGTGAGGCTTTTGGGGCACCCTTCATCTTTATACACCCGTGTGCACCTCTGTCCTGGCCCCATCCGCCCACTGCCCAGACCTCTGTGTCCACACGTTCAGATTCTGATCGCTTCTGATGAACACGGTTCTTTCCCATTTGTCTACTCAACATGTGGTCCTTGAGGGACCACTATGTGCCAGGCATTTCTCTAGGTGCTTGTGGATGCAACAGGGACAAACTAGATAAAACCCTGCCTTTGTGGAGCTTACATTCTAGTGCGGAGGGGCAGGTGATGACAAACACGATCAGTAAGGAAATATTGTGTTAGAAAGTAATGTGCTTTGGATAAAAACAGAGCAGAATATGGAGAGTCTGGCATGTGTGGGGAGGAATGGGGATCAGGAAGGGGTGGTTGGGACCAGCCTCCAATAGAAGGGAGAGCCCATGGCACTCACAGGAGGACAGCTGTGGGCTCCAAGGGAAAGGCAGGCATTGGCTGTGCAGGAACTGGTCAGACTCAGTTATCTGCACCAGGAGGGAGAAGGAGGAACCAGCAGTCTAGGGGCCAGGGCTTCTGGGGGGAAGTTCAACCATTGGATTTTCAGATATTGTTTGCGCAAACTCTGAAGCAAACCCTACAGATGGGTAGAAGGGTTAACTGAAGATAATGAACTGGACGTAGATGACAGAAAGGAGCTCTGCCCAGATGCCAAGGGGAAGGAAGGGGGAGGGTGGAGAGGAGATGTCTGTGTGCCAGGACCTTCAGAGTGTTCGGTGCCTTCCGGCTGCGTGGGACCCAGGCTGGAGCCGCCCAGGGATGACCTCTGTGGCTGGGCTTGCGGAAGGCCCTGGTCAGAGAGCCGAGAGGGAACTGTGCTCTAGAGAGGCCCAAGTGCCCTCCCCTGGGGAGGATCTCCGTCTTCCCGTCAAGGGGAACACAAGGGAATCCCACATTTATCTCTGGAATGCAAGGGAGTTTTGTCCATCTGTTTGGTTTATTGGTTATGTCTCAAGTGTCTTAGAAGGGGCCTGGGTCATGGTCGAAGTTGGCTAGATACTTGTCGAGTGAGTAAATGGATTCATCAGGTACTCATGGGATGCACTCTGGAATTCTCCACTTGCTGGGCATGGCAGGCTCACAAGGAGATGTGAGTATCCCTCCTCGTGGACTCCTCTGAAGCCTTGCGAGAAGCAGCGTCTTCCTCCAGCAGGTCAAGGTGTCTCCTGAGCCTTCGAAACAAAGACACAGAGCAAAGAGCGTTCAAGTCCCCTGTTACCCATTCCTTAATTTGATTCCTCTCTTCTCTCCTCCTCAGAGGCAACCACTATCATGAATTGGCATATATCGCTTTATCCCGTGTCTTAAATATTTTTAATATATGATTTGTGGGGATTACAACGTATACACAACATATTATAAAGATTGTTTTAAGTTTGCTTAAGTAATAGTTTATGCAATAAGTTTATGCACGCGCAATTCCAAGTATGTATGGCTGGAGGTTTCCTGCACTGCGAGCAATTCTCCAGAACCACCTCAATTCGGACACTGTCTACCTGGAGACAGCATCGGATCCCACAGGTTAAGGGCTCAGTCCCACAAGTCCCCTCGCCCTCCCCCCCCCCCCGCCCCCCAGACACAAATCCCAAGTCCAAGTTGTCATCACCTGTGCTTCTGCTCCGCCAGCTACTGATTGGAGTTTCCAACGAATCCCTCCGTGGGTTCAAGGAATTCGCTAGAGTGGTTCACAGAACTCAGAGAAACACCTTATTTACCAGAGCACTGGTTTATAATAAACAGGTATAACTCAGGAACAGCCCGGGCAAGGTCTGGGGAAAGAAGGTGGAGCTTCCATGCCCTCTCTGAGCATGCCACCCTCCCCGAATCTTCACGAGTTCACCAACAGGGAAGCTCTCCAAACCAATCACTTTGGGTTTTCATGGAGGCTTCATTACATGGCATAGTTGATTGAATCATTGAGCCTCTAGGCAGGTCACTCCCTAATTGAGGCTCTGCTTTGGGGAATGCTGAGAAGAAATGAAACATGAGGGGGGCTGGTTCCAGCATTGAAGATGGTTTTCCCTTAAATTAAACTCCAAGTCCTGGGGGCACGGGGGTGGTTCAGCTGGTTGTCAACTCTTGGTTCAGTTGGTTAAGCGTCCAGCTCTAGGTTTTGGCTCAGGTCATGATCTCAGGGTTCGGAAGTTCGAGCCCCACATCGGGCTCTGCGCTGACAGCGCAGAGCCTGCTTAGGATTTTCTCTCTTTCCCTTTCTCTCTGCCTCTCCTGTGCTCTCTCTTTCTCTCTCTCTCTGTCTCTCAAAAATAAATAAAGAAATAACGGGGAAAAAATCCAAATCCTGGGCTTTCCCTGGAGTTACCTCAACTCACTTGGGTCCTTGGGGGAAACAGATGGATAGGATTGACGTATATTTGGGCTTTATTTGGACTCTGACCAAAATATATCCCAGCTTAGAGCTGGCTCTCAAGGAAAGGGGTGTTGCCTTTCTCTGTCACCCTCCTGGCCATAGTAACAAGCAGGCTGATAGGAGGAGTGGCCCCCAGGGATGAAGCATTCCGCGGTGCCTTGTCCTCCTCAAAGAGGGCTGGGTGCCCAGGTACCACCCAAGGGAGCAGGGATCTATGTGCGGGCCTCAGCTTCCAAAAGCCCTATCCTCCGGCTTGTTCGTCCCAGTACATTCCAGAACCATGACATGTCTCTCAGAAAGGAAGAATTATTTTTGCCCATGGCATAAATAAATCCAGGAACTCGTTCCAGTAATCACAAGTGCGTGCCAGCTCTCGAGTGCACTCTCGACAAAAGCAGAAAGAAATCAGTACAGCCTGCCCAGAAAGGCCACTGGCCATAGGGAAGCCAACAGAATCGTCAGGGATTGCCAGACTGGGATTCTAGAGAAAGGGAGCAGGAAGGAGGGGCTAGATTTTTATTTGACATTTTCAAGTTTTCAAACAAATGGAAAGACGGAGCAATTTAAAAAACAAATTTTAAGTAATGTTGCCCAGTTTATTTCAGATCTTAAGAAATAAAAATAAAACATTATGTTCCACTAGAAACCTGACCATACTCTACAATTCTCTCCCCAGAGGTCATTGCTACCCTCAATCTGTGTTTACCTTTCCCATGCTTGCTTTAATAGTTTCATGATACACACACACACACACACACACAACTGGATGTGATTTTCTTTTGTTTTTAAACTTCCTTTAAACGATTTTCTACTCTACATACGATTCTGCCACTTGCTTGTTTAGAAAAATTGTAGCAAAAAGAAAGAAAAAAAAACACATGAAAATTCACCCTCCCAACAATTTCCGATGGATGCCGTAGTATTCGTCAACCACACGAACCCATCCTGTATGATGAATCTACATCTGCCCACAACTCCCCACCTTCCCCTTTCCCAGTTCCTGGCAGTTACCATTCTGCTTTTTACAAATTGAACTACTTTAGATACCTTATATAAGTGGAGTCACAGAGTATTTGTCTTTTTGTGACTGCCTTATTTCACTTGCATAACGTCCTCAAGGTTCATCCATGTTGTAGCATATGTGAAATTTTTTCCTTTTATGGCTGAATAATATTTCATAGCATATATATGCTGCACTTTGCCCACTAATCCATTCATGGGCCTTTAAGCTGCTGACTATTATGAACAATGCTGCCGTGAACACGGGTAATGCGAATATCTTTCTGAGGTCTCGGTTGAATTTTTTTGTGCGTTCCTTTGGAAATACGCCCAGAAGTGGGATTGTTGGATCATACGATCATTCTACCTTTTTTTTAAGTTTTTGAGAAAGCGCCACGGTATCTCCCCTAGTGGCTGCACCATTTTACGTTACCGCCAACAGTGCGTAAAGGTTCCAGTTTCTCCTCTTCCTAGCTAACAGTTGTTATTTTCTCTGTTTTTTGGCAGTGACCACACTAATGGGTGTGAGGTGATATCTCATTGGGGTTGTGGTTTGCATTTCCCTGATGATTAGTGATGCTGAGCATCTTTTCATGTGCTTGTTGGACATTTGTGTACCTTTGCAGAACTGTCTCTTCAAATTGTTTGCCCATTTTTTCATTGGGTTATTTGCTTTTGTTGTTGTTGTTGTTACTGAGTTATAGGAGTTTTTTTTTTTACATTCTGGATATTAACTCTTTACCAGATAAATGGTTTGCACATCTTTTCTCTATAGGATTGCGTTCTCACTCTGTTGATTTTGTTGTTGTTCACAGAAAATTTTAAGCTCGATGTGGTTCCTTTTGCCTATTTTTGCCTTTGTTGCCCGTGTTTTTGGTGTCGTTTCCAAGAAATCTTTATTGAATCCAACGTCATGAAACCTTCCTCCCTGTTTTCTTCTAGGAGTTTTATAGTTTCAGGTCTTATGTTTAGGTCCTTAATTAATTTTGAATCAATTTTTGTATGTGGTGCATATGCCTTGCTTTTCGAACTTTCTTTGTCTTTGAGATTTATCCATGTCAGTACAAGGGGTTCTAGCTCACCTACTGCCACTGTGGATGGAAACTCCTTGTAATGTTCTCCACAAGTTAGTCACCCATCATTCAACGTGTCACACACAGTGTTGTGATGTTCTAAGTCTCCATGCTCATGTGTAACAAACAGAATCGCTGGCCCTGGGGTTGTGCTTGTACTCCTGTCCCATATTAATAGATACTCCCCCCAAGTGTCATCCGAAGGCATTGTACGAACTAACACTACTGCTTCTCTTCCCCGCAGGCACCTACACCCTCTGTCGCTGATGATGTAAGCTAGTGCCTCATGATGTTAATTTCCATTTTCCTGATGACCAAGTACAAATTGACGTATGTAGTTTACTAATCTGTTTCGTGTTTTTCCACTCCCCTGAGCAGTTAGAACAGGTGATTATTACAATGTTAAAACTCAAGAAGTAGCAGTAAGTTACTCCACAGAACACGCCTTTGCCTCTTACCCCCATGGTGTCAACTCAACGATGATAACCCATTACGGTAGTTTGGGGCAAACTGGGGATAAAACCAGTTAGCAAAATTTATGCCTATCTTAAAGAGATAAACTAAAGAAGAAATAAATCCCTGGTTTGAATAATGGGTCTCAAACATGGCAAGAACTTCCCTATACTTAGATATGTGGGCCACACTGCCTTCACTTTGTTCCTGGAGCTCCCTGAGTAAAGGCACGCTAGAAATGGGAGGCGAGTGACATTTCTCAAATTCAGACTGCAGTTCATCTATTTGGGGTTGCAGAAAAAGCGCCAGGTAGGCTCCAATATTAGAACTACCCCCTGAGAAAAGGCTCTGCCGGAGGACAGGATTTAGGTGATAAAATGGTAAGAAAAGACGCTGATCCAGTATGTTGGGATGTCGTCGCTCCTGTGCTCATGACAAAGAGAAAGCTGAACAAAATGAAAATCGGCCACTCTTCCTAGATCCATGACAGTACTGACATCACAGGGCAATCAGCTGCCTCCCAAATTGGAGAGATGAGCGGGCAGAAAGAATCAGAGCTTATTGGCAGAGAGGATCACGACTTACTGGAGAAGCAGTTTAGGAACAGAAATCTTGGTGGGAACCAGTACTGGTGTAGGAAAAGCCAAACTTTAATGGACGGGTCGCTAGAAGCTCCAGTCTGAGACTTGGCCAAGTCTGAAAGCTAAAAACTCCTGAGGGGACGCAAGGTTTGGAAGGCCCCCCCCCATTATTTTTTGAGTTTTACTTCCATGAGCCCTATCAGGTTCTCACAATGAAGATTGGAGAAAAATACCTTCAGACTGCTGGTAGGGGGAGGGGAGAAGGAACTGTTCCGAAACGTGCCAGAGCATTCTGTTCTTCTTAACAGGGCTTGCCTTCAAGAGAAACAGCTAGCCTACTGGGGTTTCATCAGAGCCTAACCAATTTGGAGGAAAGAAAACACCCAACTCCAGCTCCCTCTGGCCGCCTTATTCCATGCAAGTATGTGCTGGGGGGTACTGAGAAGCACTTGTAAAGATCACGGTCCATGGCTCAGGCTCATTAAAAGACTGAGACTTCATCATAAAACTATAGACCTCTCCCTCCCTATACCACACCACCACATCAGTAGTGCTCCTGTATAATATCAGGGACATCGGGTTTGTTTTTCACCAAAAACTTAGAAGCCTTACTGAAAGACTGAGAGCACAGTTTGAAAAGACAGAGCAAGCATTAGAACCACAATCAGATATGGCAGAGATGTTGGAATTATCAGACCAGAAGTTTAAAGCAACTGTGGTTAATATGCTAAGGCCTCTAATAGAAAAAGTAGACAACAGGCAAGAACAGATAGGTTATGCAAGCAGAGAGATGGAAATGCTAAGAATAATAAAAATAAATTCTAAAACCACTCTAACAGAAATGAATGAGGAATGCCTTTGAGGGGCTCATCAGAAGACTGGACATGGCCAAGAAAAGAATTGGTGAACTTGAAGAAGTGTCAGTTAGAAACTTCCTAAACCGAAACGCAAAGATAAAAGATTTAAAAAGATGGAATAGTCCAAGCACTGCAGGACAATCATAAAGTGTGTAATATACATGTTTTGGGAATAGCGGAGGAGAAAAAAGAGATAAAGAACAGAAGAAATATTAGAAGTAAGAATGAGAATTTTCCAAAATTAATGACGGACACCAAACCATAGATCCAGGAGGCTCAGAGAACACTAGGAATGCTAAATACTGAAAAATCTATACCTATGCATATCATATTCAAACTGCAGAATATCGAAGACGGGAGACAATCTTGAAAGTGGCCAGAGAAGAAAACACCTTACCTATAGAAGAACAAGAATAAGAATCACATAGGGCTTCTCTTCAAAAACTGGGCAGTAAGGAAAGAGTGGAATAAATTATTTAGTGTTGAAAGAGAAAAACCACCAACCTAGAGGTTTGTATCCAGTGAAATCCTTTAATAGTGAAGGAGAAATAAAGAGTTTCTCAAACAAGCAAAAATTAAGGGAATTTGTCACCATTAGATCTGCCTTGCAAGAAGTATTAAAAGTTCTTTAGAGAGAAGGAAAATGATGTAAGCCAGAAACCTGGATCTACATAAAGAAAAGAAGAGCATGAAAGAAAGTATAAATAAAACATTTTATTTTCTTATTCTTACTTGATTTAACAGAAACAGTTTGCTCAAAACAATGACAATGCCCTCAGTGATTATAGTTTACAGATAACTGAGGTCAATGACATCAATGTTATAAGAAACAGGAGAGAGAAATTTGGAATACTCTGTTATAAGGTACTTGTAATACTCATGAAACAGTATAGTCTTATTGGAAATGGATTAGTTATAAATGTATACTGCAAACTATAGGGCAACCACTAAAAAAGTTTTATAGATTATAATTGATGTGTTAATCAGGATTCTCCAAGAAATAGGGTGATAGGGTGTGTGTGTGTGTGTGTGTGTGTGTGTGTGTAAGAAATTGGCTCATGCAACACCTGAGAAGTCCCAAGGTCTGCAATCTGGAGACCCAGGAGAGCCAACGGTGTAAGTTTCAGTCCAGGTCTCCTCCAAAGGCAGGAGAAGACCAATGTCCCAGGTCAACATCATCAGTCCAACAGAGAGGATTCTCTCTGGTTTGGCCTTTTGTTCTATTCAGACCAGATTGGATGAAGTCTGCCCACGTTGTGGAGGACAATCTGCTTTACTCAACCCACTGATTTAACTGTTAATTTCATCCAGAAACATTCTCACAGACAGACTCAGAATATTCTTTAAGAAAATATCTGAGCTCCCCAAGACCCAACCAAGTTGACACATAAAATCAACCGTCACAATTGATATGCTAAGAGAGAAGAGAAAATGGTATCATATAAAATTCTCAAAGCCAGAGGTGGAAAAAAAAAGAATATAAGACAAAAACAATCAAACGAAAAGCAAAAGCAATAGCTAGAAAATGTAACAAATATGGCAGACATTAATCTGACTATATCAATAATCACTTTAAATGTCAATTGTCTAAATGTGCCAATTAAAAGACAGGCGATCAGAGTAGGTTGAAAAAACCAAAGACCCAACCGTGTGTTGTTTATAAGAAACCCACTTTAAATAAAAGGCACAGATTAAAAGTAAATGGGTGCAGAAAGATTTACCATACTAACACTAATCAAGTGAGAGCTGAAAGAGCTATGTTAATTTCAAACAAAGCAAAATTCAGAGCAAGGAAAGTTATCAGAGCTAAAGAGAAGTGTAGATCATGAAAAAGGGGTTAATTCTCCAAGAAAACATACCAATCCTTAATGTGTATGCACCTAAGAGCAGAGCATCAAAATACAAGACAAAAATGGATAGAAATGGGGTGCCTGTTAATCTCAGCCGGTTAAGCCTCCAACTCTTGATTTCAGCTAAGGTCGTGATCTCACAGTTCGTGAGTTCAAGCCCTGTATTGGGCTCCACACTGACTATGGAGCCTGCTTGGAATTCTCTCTCTGTCATTCCCCTGCGCACGCGCGCGCTCTCTCTTTCTCTCAACATAAATCAATAAACTTAAAAAATTGATAGAAATGCAAGGAGAATTAGATAAATGCAGTATTAAAGTTGGAAGCTTCAACACCCCTCTATCAGAAATGGACAGATACAACAGGCAGACCATCAGTTGGATATAGTTGAACTAAACAACACCATTAACCACCAACAACTGTATGTAATTGTCATTTACAGACTACTTGAGCCAAAAACAGCAGAATACACATTCTTTGCAAGCTCACACAGGACATTCACCAAGATAGACCACATTTGGGGTCATAAAGTATACCTTAACAAATTTAAAAGAATAGAAATCATATGAGATTTGCTTTCAGATATTAATAGAATTAAACTAGAAAATCCTGACAGAAAGATCATGGGAAAATCCCCAAAGACTTGGAGATTAAGCAACAGGCTTCCAAATAACACAGGAGTCACAAAAAGAGTCTCAGGAGAAATTTTGTATCTTAAACTAAATGAAAAAGAAAATATAACCCACAAAGTTTGTGGAATGCAGTGAAAGCAGTGCTTACAGGGAAATCTATAGCATTGAGTGCATGTATTAGAAAAGAAAAAAAGACCCAAATCAATTTTCCAAGCTTCCACCCTGGGAAACTAGAAAAAGAAGAGCAAATCCCAGGTAAGCAGAAGAAAAGAAATCATACAAATTAGAGCAAAAATCAATGAAATTTAAACCAGGGAATTAATAGAGAAAAGCAATGAAACAAAAGCTGGTTCTCTGAGAAGATCAATATAATTGATAAACATCTAGCCAGGTTAACTAAGAAAAAAAAGGGCGAAGACACAAATCGCTAATCTCAGAAATGAGAGCGGGGTCAACGCTACTGATCCTATGTGCATTAAAAGGATCACAAGGGAATTCTGTGAACAAGTCTATGCCCACAAATTTGATAACCTAGATTAAATGGATTCATTCCTTGAAAGTTGCAACTTACTGAAATGCATACAAAACTCACAGAAGGAAAAATATATATCCTGAACAGACCCATATTTATTAAAGAAATTGAACTAATAATTAATAACCTTCAAAAATAGAAAGCACCAGTCCAGTTGGGTTCACCGATGAATTTTACCAAATATTACAGGAAGAAACGATACCAGTTCTTTATAATCTCTTCCAGAAAATAGAAGCAATAGGAATACTTCTTAACTTATTTTATGAGGTCAACATTACCTAATACCAAAACCAGAGAAAAACATTACAAGAAAGGAAAACTACAGATCAACATCTCTTATGAACACAGATGCAAAAATCCTCAACAAATTACTAGCAAATTGTATCTAACAATGAATAAATAGAATTACACACCCTGACAAAATGGGATTGATTCCAGGTATGCAAGGTTAGTTCAACACTGAAAACCAATACTAGTGTAATCTATCTTAGTTTGTCAGGCTGCTATAGCACAATACCACGGAATGGGTGGCTTAAACTATAGAAATTTATTTTCTCACAGTTTTGGGGGCTGAAAGTCCAAGATCAAGGTGTTGGCAAATTTGGTTTCTCCTGAGGCCCCTCTCCAGATGTCTGCATTCTCTCTACATCTTCACGTGGCCTTTCCTCTGTGTGCACATCTGTGGTATCTCTGTCCCTGTGTCCTAACCTCTTCTTGTAAGATTACCAGTCAGATTGGATCAAGGTGCATTTTAACTTAATTACCTCTTTAGAATGCCCCATCCTTAAATATAGGTACATTCTAAGATACTGGGGGTTAGGGCTTCAACGTGTGCATTTTAGAAAGGACACAAAAAAGAGAGAGTCAATGTTCTCGAGATGTTAGTTCTTCTCAATTTTGTCTATATATTCAATGCAGTCACTCAAAATCTCAGCAAGTTACTTTGTGGATATAGAAAAACTGACTCTAAAGTTTGTGTGGAAAGGTAAAAAAATCCAGAATAGCTAACGTAGTATTGAAGGAGAAGAACAAAGTCAGAGGACTGACACTACCCAGCTTCAAGACTTACTATAAACTATAATAATCAAGACAGTGTGATATTGGTGAAGGAATAGGCAAATAGATCAATGGAACAGAAAAGAGAGCCCAGAAATAGATCCACACAAATGTAGTCAATCCATCTTTGGCAAAAGATCAAAGGCAATTGAGTGGGGAAAGGATACTAGTCCTTCACATAATAGTGCTAGAACAATTGGGCATCCAAATGCAAGAATATGAATCTAAGTACAGATCTTACATCTTTCACAAAAAGAAACTCAAACTGGATTATAAATCTAGATGTAAAATGCAATAAAACTCCTAGAAGATAACATAGGAGAAAATCTAGATGACTTTGGATTTGGTGATGACTTTTTAAATTTAAAACCAAAAGTACAACCCACGAGAAAAAATTGGTAGCTGAAGTTTGTTAAAATTAAAAACTTCTTGGGGCGCCTGGGTGGCGCAGTCGGTTAAGCGTCCGACTTCAGCCAGGTCATGATCTCGCGGTCTGTGAGTTCGAGCCCCGCGTCAGGCTCTGGGCTGATGGCTCAGAGCCTGGAGCCTGTTTCCGATTCTGTGTCTCCCTCTCTCTCTGCCCCTCCCCCGTTCATGCTCTGTCTCTCTCTGTCCCAAAAATAAATAAACGTTGAAAAAAAAATTAAAAAAAAAAAATTAAAAACTTCTTCTCTGTAAGAAACACTATGAAGAGAATGAAAAGATAAGCCACAGACTGGGGAAAAAAATCTTTGCAAAACACACATCTGATAAAGATCTGGCATTCAAAATATGCAAAAAAAAAAAAAAAACCCAAAGAACTCCTAAAAGTCAACATAAGTAAACAGACAACCTGATTTAAACATGGACAAAATACCTGAACAGACATCTCACTAAAGATATACAGATGGAAATCAGCATATGAAAAGATGCAACCCATCATATGTCATCAGGGAAAAGAAAATTAAAACAATGATGAGATACCACCACACATCTATCAGAGTGGCCAAAATCCAAAACAACAACATCTAATGGTAACAAGGATGTGGAGAACAGGAAGTCTTATTCATTGCTGGTAGGAATGAAAAATGATACAGCCATTTCAGAAGACAGTTTGGTAGTTTCTCACAAAACTACATATACTTTTACTCTATGATCCAAGCAGTCCTCCTCCTTGGTATCTACCCAAAGGAGCTGAAGACTTATGTCCACACAAAAGCCTGCACACAGATATATGGAGCACTTTTATTCATAATTGCCAAAATTGGGAAGCAACCAAGGTGTCTTTTGGTAGATGAATGGATAAGTAAACTTTGGCACACAGACAAGGGAATATTATTTGGTCCTGAAAAGAAATGGGGTATCAGTGAGCTTATCAGCCATGAAAAGACATGGAGGAAACTGAAATTCATCTTACTAAGTGAAAGAAGCCAACCTGAAAAGGCTTTACTCATATTGTATGATTCCAGCTATATCGCATTCTGGAAAAGGCAAAACTATGGAGACAGTAAGAAGGTCAATAGTTGCCAGGGGCTGGTGGAGTGGAGAGGGATGGATTGGTGGAGCACAGAGGGTCTTTAGGGCAGCAAAGAACTTTGTATGATACTATAATGGTGGATACATGTCATTATACTCTTTTTTCCCTCTACTCACAACGCTTCTGACCTCAAAGTATGGGGGTTTTCCCACACTAACCAATTCCAATCTCTGGACACCAACTAGATGTCTTACAATTCCATTGTGACACTCCTAGGAGGTGGTACAGACTCCACGAAACCCAGAGAATGCGAAACGCAGAGTGATTGTTAAAAATGTATCAATGTTGGTTCATCAATTATGACAAATGCATCACACAAATGCACCACATTAACAATAAAGGAAACTTGGCAGGGAGGGGGCAAGGCTGAGGAAGTATATGGGAACTCTGTTTTCTGATGAATTTTTCTGTGAACTTAACCTACCCTAAACATTAAAGTGTGCTAATTTAAAAAATAGTAAGGAAAGCAGGTGGCTTGAAGTCAAGCAAATTGAACAGATGACTAAATCAGAATGGGGAGGCAGATACGATGGTGAAATGGCACACAGGGAGGGCCTGAGGAATGGGCATGTTGATTGGCCAAGGAGTCAGTAACTCATTTTGACAATATGGGCTGTTCCTAAAGGTATTTCTCTATCTACACTCTGCCTGATCAGAGGAGAACCTTTCAACGGCAAACCACTGGACCACAAAACCATAAACTATGCAGAGAAGAAAGCTGAAGAACCCATAAAAAGTTTTAAGTTTATTGAGAGCACGTGCATGTGCACATGAATGATGGATGGGCAGAGAGAGAATCTCGAATCTTTTAATCGGGTAAACCTTAGCCTTGTGGTATAATTTGACCTACTACGTCTTTAGCAAAACTTTTCTTTCACAGACAATTCAAATGCAAATTCCAAGCTCCTTGGGGAGCCTAGCCTGGGGTCCAGGTGAGTGAGATTTTCCTATATTACTCTATTCCAAATTGTTTCTTTTTTCTTTAAAAAAAAATTTTTTTTAATGTTTATTCATTTTTGAGTGACAGAGCATGAGCAGGGGAGGGGCAGTGAGAGAGAGAGAGAGAGAGAGGGAGACACAGAGTCTAAAGCAGGCTCCAGGCTCTGAGCTGTCAGCACAGAGCCTGACGCGGGGCTCAAGCCCACAAACTGCGAGATCATGACCCGAGCTGAAGTCGGACACTCAACCGACTGAGCCACCCAGGCGCCCCCCAAATTGTCTGTTTCTGTAGTGATGAAGTGGTTTCATGTTTCTGGGTATTGTGGAGGATACTAGAAGAACAAATACAAGCTCCACCAGTCATGGGTATCAATGTGGAATTTTTTGAGAGACAAGCTGACATTGCTTCCCATCGATCTTGAAACCCCACCTCCTACCTCACTGTGCAATACTAAGAGGGAATAGCATTGACCAGTCTCTGCCACACTCGAATGAAAACAAGTCAACTGTTCAGCCAATACACTGGGTCTTAATGGTCCACTTCTGTGTTTGCTGCTAAAACCTTATATCCTTGGGCTTAACGCCCCTTTAAGGATCTCATAATGAACTCAAATAAAGACCGCCTGTGAGCCCACAACACCTGAACTTTGGAACCATATCTACCTGCCAATGGGACAGCTCCTTTTGGATGTTCACAGGGGCTTACACCAATGTGTCCAGCACCGAAGCTGGCTCTTCCTCCTGTGATCTGCGATCCCCTCTGACTGAGAATGGCACCTCTGTCCCCAGGTGCATGAGCTAGGTGTCTCTTTCTTCACTCTTCTTCCCCCTTCCACATCCACGTATGCTGTAGACCCGCCACTCCTCTTTCCCCTTCTGTAACTTCCTCAGTACAGACCACCCTTACTTGTCAGTTGGAGGACAGTTTCCCTTGTTGCTTGCTTGCAAAGAGCCCTATTCTTTTCCATTAGAAAACATCTCTGTAATTACACATCCATGGATGGTTTTCTGATTCCCTCTTTTTGACCTTAAGCTCCACGAAAGCAAGACTTGCTTTCTGCTCCCCATTTTATTTCCAGTATCTCTACAGAGACTGGCATATACGAGACCCTTCATAAACATTTGCAGATTTAACAGATTGTTGGATCAGCTCCCTAATGGTCTCCTACTTTTGCCATTCTCCAATCCTTCTCCCTGCTACAGTAAGAACATGTATCTGATCATGATGTCACTTTCCTGCTGAAAACTTTGCAATAGCTTCTCATCGGCCTCATAAAATGCTTGACAAGGCTTCTGACAGGCCTTGGTCTCTTCTTACATTACTCTCCATCATGGCCACTAAGAGCTGGGAGTAATTCTCACCTTCATTTAGATCCTTCCCCCAGCTCTTTTCAAGCCTCCACATTTGTTGTTCCCTCTGCCTGGATACTTTCTCTTCAATCCCCTTTTGTTTGACCTGCTCGTTATTATTCCTTATTTCAGCTTGGATGTCACCCTTGCTGAGATGTTTTCCCTGACCCCCTCCATCAGATTAGTGCCCTGCACACCAGTGTATTTCCTCTGTCACTTTACTCATCTGACCACATTTTACTTGCATATTTAATTGCCTGTCTTCTTTATAATATATAAATCATCTAAGAGCAGGCACCTGTTCTATCCATTGGGCTTATCACAGCTCCTAGCTTGGGCAGACCCAGTCAATCCTTGTTGAAGGAATGAATAGGTAAATGAATAACCAAAGGGCAAAAAAAAAAAAAAAAATACTGGCTGATAATACGTCTAGGGTCTAAAAATGGAATGGGAGACAGAGTCCATCCAAGGTTTATTCAGTGCACATGCATTGAGGACATGCTCTGTGGCAGGTTCTGAAGCACAGACAGTGTCATAGAGATGACACAGAGAGAAACTGTCAAAACACATGGGGTGGTGAGTACCCTGAGACTGTGGAAACCCACCCACTGGCATCTGCAAGGGAGACCCTGCTCCGCTGGGCTCCCAGAGACAGCCAAAGGAGATCTAGGTGCTTTCTATTTCTCCTACTATTTCACTCACAGAATTTGTCCCTTCACGCTGGACCCATTGAATTTTTTCTCTCACTGTCTGTGATGGAAAATTGAAAGAAAGAAAGAAAGAAAGAAAGAAAGAAAGAAAGAAAGAAAAAGAAAGAAAAGAAAAGAAAATTAGTCAGAAAATCATGGGATGTAGAGAAACTCGAAAGTCTTCTAATTAGTCTCCTACTTTCAGGAAAGATTGCTCTTTGTTTAAATGCATTCAGACAAAATTCCATAGCTGCTTTCAGCAACAGTCTAGAATTTCACAAACCCTGATGCCAAGAAGTTTTTTCTTATAGGTAATCTTGGTCTCTCGTGCTACAATCTGAGCTCATTTTTTCTGCTCTGTACCCTGCTATGACCCCCCCCCCCCACCCCAGCCGATCACTTGTTTTTGTCATTCTCTGCCTGGAGTGCCTCCCTCTCTCTCATTGGCTCTACCAAAATGTTGTGGTCCCTGCACACCAGCTCCCCCAGAGTGTGGTCCAAGGACGTCTCAGATCTAACTTGTCTCGGGGGTGATAAAAGGAATGAATTAGATTTCCACTTGTCAACATGGATTGGACTCCAAACCATGATGCTGAATGAAGGAAGTTTGAGAATGAGGCATACAGTACATGAGTTATGTAAATCAAATATTGTATAAAACAATACTATACCTTTTATGGATGTCACACACACACACACACAAATCAAGTGTGGGAGGAGGGCTGGGAGGATGCAGTAATTATATGAGATTGTGTTATGGGAGGGTGGGGCCAGGAGCAGAGATAAAGGGACCCATAGAAGAAATGGATGTCTGCATGTATCAGCCGGCCTGCAGTACTGTGCCATCAACTAAGGACACAGCAACTTGAATTTATTCAAATTCAGCCCCTCAAAGGCAAAAGCACACAACTCAAGATGCATTACACATAGAGGCAGCTTTGAGGTGGACAGGGCGCAGAGTCAAGGGAAAAGAGAAGATGGCCAAGAGAAAGTCCAGGGGCAGGCACCCAGGCGTGAGCGATGTGCGCATGTGCTCCCCGGAACTTCTGTTCCGTGGTACCTCTGTCCTCAGAGGGAAAGAAAAAAGAAACCAGAAACTCTGAGCCGTGGTGCAGGGAAAAGAGTCTAAGATATTTTTTTCTGGCACTAGAAAAGATATACAGACGTGTCCCCTATAATAGAACAAACAAGCCTACGAGGGATCGTTAGCTCCAAACATCAGGAATGTTTACATAAACTGAGTAGCGTTTAACGTCACGGCTTTGTGAGACTTAGATTTGGTATTTTGAAGGCAAGGTCAAAAAAGATGCATGGCCCTTCGAGGTCGGTGATATAAATATCCAACCATTGACCCCCTAGGCTAAATCCCCAACTCCTGACTGTGGAGCCCTTACCAGGGCACAGGGGCACCCAGCTCCCACCGACCCGGGGGCCGGGATGCCACCGTCTTCCTATGCCTCCCTCCACCCTGCTCTCTCCTGCCTTCAGACATGTTTGTGTTTCTTTGAACTGTACCTAAATTGTTATATTTCTAAAAATATTTTTATATTCATGTTATGATTATGTTTTGCTGTCTTACCGACCTGTCTTTGAATAGGGTGAGCACATGTCATAGAAAAGCACAACTCAGTTTAACTGCCTATTGGAAGCAAGTTATTTAGACTACGAAGCCCTAAGCCCCCAGGGGTTGGCTTGCTTGGATCTAGAGTCCTGCCTCTGGCCTGCCAGCTGCTCATTCTACTTTTAGCTGATGGTGGATGTTCCTCTTACGTTCTTTTCCATAACCACCCAACTGCCACCCCAATTGGTGTTATACTTTGCAAAGCAGCGGTAAGACTGGACTCTGCCTCAGTTTCTCCTGTGGCCAGGACGCTCACATTCCAAAGATGGGAGCCAGCCCACCCAGCAGGGCTTTCAAAGGAGGCCTCTGCACATGGCATCTTGCTACCTATAAAAGAGGTTGGAGAGAGGTGAGGGGACCAAAAGACAGAACTTACGTTGTGGGCATACAGTGAGTCCTTCCCCTCCTGTGGGGAAAGAGTAGGGGGGTGCCCCCTCACCCCCAGTTTAGGGAGAGGGGCTTTGAGTAGATACATTTGGGCACAGGCCAGGGGATCCAGGTCTGACAACGGCCTGAGAATGTAGGGGGGACACTTAGCCGAACTGGCTGGAGGAGGTGAGACCAGGACTGCAGGTGGGAAGTTGCTAGTCCTGACAAGGGGTGCAACGGAAGGGGTCTCTCACCTGAGAGACCAGGCCCTGGGCCTCTTTGCCCTTGATACCCCAGAATAAAATGCCTCTGTCTGTGAAGTTGAACCTCCAAAAACCAGGGACTCGAAGGGAGTTGTCATGGCCAACTGGGCAGTGTATCACCCTCGTCCAGAGAACTAGAGGTGAGAGGTCCTCAGACATCTCAGGACTGGGTCCCCAGAGGACCCAAAAAGACATTCCCAAGAGAAAGCCTGGTTTTTATATCTGTTGTGGCCGCAGGGCTCCACATACCAGACAGACAGAGTCCTTCTCCTCCTGCTAAGGCTCTGTCTCTCCTCTATCCCCAGCTTCAGCTCTGGAGAGGTCAAAACTAGGGAGAGGTCGGGGGGTAGGAACACTGGAGAGAAGAGAGAAGGCCTGGCAGGTGCTGTTGGTCACGTTGCAGCTCCCCCACTCCCTGAACCCATATGCTGAGGTCCTAACCCCAGCACCTCAGAAGATGGCTGTATTTGGAGATAGGATCTTTTTTAAAGCTTTTTTTTTTTAAATTAAATTAAAAAAATTTTTTTAATATTTATTTATTTTCGAGAGAGAGAGAAAGAGACAGAGTGTGAGTAGGGAAGGGGCAGAGAGAGAAGGAGACACAGTATCCGAAGCAGGCTCCAGGCTCTGGGCTGTCAGCACAGAGCCCGATGAGGGGCTCAAACTCATGAACTGTGAGATCATGACCTGAGCTGAAGTCGGACGCCTAACCGACTGAGCCACCCAGGCGCCCCTTAATTAAATTTTTAATTTTAATTCCAGAACACTGAACATACAGTGTTCTATTAGTTTCAGGTGTACAATATAGTGATTCAACAATTCTATACATTACTGTGTTCATCATGATAAGGGCCCTCTTATCACCTCACCTA
This sequence comes from Lynx rufus, assembly GCF_022079265.1. Lineage (NCBI taxonomy): Eukaryota > Metazoa > Chordata > Mammalia > Carnivora > Felidae > Lynx > Lynx rufus. The sequence continues at coordinate 18,944,593 of NW_025814840.1, forward strand.
CTTCACCCAACCCCTCCCACCCACCTCCCCTCTGGTGACCATCAATTTGTTCTCTATATCTAAGAGTCTGTTTCTTGGTTATCTCTCTCTTTTTTTCCCTTTTGCTCATTTGTTTTGTTTCTTAAATTCCACCTATGAGTGAAATCATACGGTATTTGTCTTTCTCTAACTTATTTTTCTCCATCCTTATTGTTGCAAGTAGCAAGACTTCATTCTTTTTTTGTGGTGGAATAATATTCCTTTGTGTATACACCACATCTTCTTTATCCATTTGGCTATCAGTGGACACTTGGGCTGCTTCCATAATTTGGCTATTGTAAATTATACTGCAATAAACACAGGGGTGCATGTATCCTTTTTGAATTAGTGATTCTGTTTTTTGGGGGTATATACTCAGTAGTGCACCTACTGGATCATAAGGAAGTTCTAACTTTTTGAGGAACCTCCATGCTGTTGTTCACAGCAGCTGCACCGGTTTGCATTCCTTGCCAATACTCGCTGTTCTTGTATTTTTGACGTTAGCCATTCTGACAGATGTGAGGTTATATCTCACTTCTCTAAGTTTTGATTTGCCTTTCCCTCACGATGAGCGATGTCGAGCACATTATCATGTGTCTGTTGACCATCTGTATGTCTTCTTTGGAGAAATGTCTGTTCATGTCTTCTGCCCATTTTTAAATTGCATTGTGCTTTTTGGATGTTGAGTTGTATCCGTTCTTTATATATTTTTGATACTAATGCTTTATTAGGTATGTCATTTGCAAATATCTCTTCCCTTTCCATGGGTTGCCTTTTAGTTTTGTTGATTGTTTTCTTTGCTATGCAGAAACTTTTTATTTTGAGGTAGTCCCAATAGTTTATTTTTGCGTTTATTTCCCTTGCCTCAGGAGACATATCTAGAAAAATATTGCTATGGCTGACGTCAGATGAAAAGAAATAAAAGGCATCTAAATTGGTAAGGAAGAAGTAAAACTTTCACTATTTGCAGATGACCTGATACTGTATATAGAAAACCCTAACATCTCCACCAAAAAACTACTAGAGCTGATTAATGAGTTCATGAATTCACAGGATACAAAATCAACATACAGAAATCTGTTGCATTCCTATCACTAATAATGAAGCCGCAGAAAGAGAAATTAAGAAAACAATCCCGTTTATAACTGCACCAAAAACAATAAAATATCTGGGAGTAAACATAACCAAGGAGGTAAAAGATCTGTACTCTGAAAACTATAAAACACTGACGAAAGAAATTGAAGGCAACGTAAAGAAATGGAAAGACATCCCATGCTCATGGATTGGAAAAACAAACATTGCTAAAATGTCTATACTACCCAAAGCAATCTACAACATTTAATGAAACCCCTATCAACATACCACCAGCATTTTTTTACGGAGCTAGAACAAACAATCCTAAAATTTGTATGGAACCACAAAAGGCCCCCAATAGCCAAAGCAATCTTGAAAAGGAGAAACAAAGCTGTAGTCATCAAAACAGTATTGTACTGGCATAAAAACAGACACATAGATCGATGGGGATAGGGTCTTTAAAGAGGCAATGGAGTTAAAATGGGTCCATTAGGGTGGGCTCTAATCCAACCTGGTATGCTGATAAAAAGGCATGAGATTAAGGGAAGACCAGGGACAGCAGCTGGCCACAAGCCAAGGAGAGAGGCCTCAGAAAGAACCAACCTTGCCAGCACCTTGATTGTGGACTTCCAGCTTCCAGAACCATGAAACAATAGATTTCCATTATTTAAGCCACTCAGTCTATGGTTCTTTGTTATGGCCACCCAAGCTGACTAGTAAACCATGCCCTTGCTCTCTCTGCAGGCTTCCTGCCTACAACAGGCCTGAGTTTTCACTTTGAATGAGATTCACAAAGGATGTGTTAATAACTGAACTACGGTCATTCATGGAACTCAGATTATCAGCAAACTCCTTGTTCACGGGTGAAGACATGAGCTATGGCCTTTCCCCTTTGCCCAGGCCCTGGAAGAGCCAGCCCCATTGGTGGGTTTGCAGGAGAGGGCAAGACAAACCTTGAAGTTACCTCATGATTGCGTTACAAAGGCCCTGCTCTTTTCGCATCCAGCTGACCTAAGTCATGAAAGCAACAGCCCCATGGCCATGATCCTAAGAGGTTCTCTCACATTTTATAGAGGAGTATACACCTCCTGGTTGGATTTTGGCTGCCCCAATTATTCTTTGCAGAAGGCAGAAGGATGAATTCAAGGTAATGAATTCACCAGAGCATGCCCTACCCTCGGCAGAGCCCAGCCTCCAACTCTGCTGCTCACATCTGGGGATGGTCTATGAGTCTTATCGATGCCATTTTGCAGTCTATTCTTTGAAAAAGCTTCTTCTTCCCCGTGCTGCAGGGGTAGTTTAGTTGCTCTCCTTCAAACCTCGTTCCCCGTTAAGGCTTTGTCTTGGATTAAATCTGATGAGCGATGATTTGTGGCAAAGGTGACCCTACAAATCCACAGAGGTGTGCTGAGTCCCCAAGAATAAGAAAGTTGAACCCAAAGGCGAGGGATTGGTTTGACCTTGTTCTCCAGAGTACCCAGGGGTGATCTACCTCCCCAGCAGAAAGCGGATGCAGGCTGGGGCTGCAGGGATTCATTTTGAAATGAAGCCACCTTGCCCTAGGTGCCCAGTTTCCTAAATCCACCCAACAAAGGGCCCTTGTCATGGATAGCAGTTGACGTGAACATCGAGACATCCTGGGGCTGCGGACTTGAAGTGGCTTCAACTTCCTCTGTCCTCGCTGAGGAAGCTGGGCGCTCAGCGTGCTCAGCAAGGTTCATAAAACAAATCCTGGTGGCAGGAAAGCCTGTGACGATAAGCAGGAGGCCCTGAGGGGTGTGTCCCGGGGGGTAGCCTGACCACCAGGCGTCCCTGGGTTAACTCAAGGGCTGATGCTTCATCAGTGCTGGAGACTGTTGACATGAGCCTTGTGCGTCATTGAGCCCTGGGGGTGGTCCAGGGATCCTGGTCCTGGCAAGCTCAGAGCGCTCGAGGATGCTACTGCCATGGATGATCGCTTCTCTGTGTACCAGCAATGACTAACAGGGACTCAAGCCAAAATCAGCCTACTGGGGGATTGGAGCACTTGGAATACACATCTGGAGGCTTGAATCTGACCCCTTCAAAAACAAAACCAATCAAAAGCAGCAAAACCGCACCATTACCTGAGGATTCTTCCCAAAACTTCTGGTAGGTTCTAGGAGCTTCTAAAACTCCCAGGCTGATGCATTACTCAGTGGTTGTTAATCCTGTGCAGGAACGTTGAGTGCAGACCCGTCAGTTCTTTCTGGGTACTTGGGGCCTCAGCTGACATCCCAGAGATCCTGGGGGTGCTTTTCTGAAGTTCTATCTCCCTCTGCAATATGGCCACCCCCAACTTCTCAGGCAGTGGACATACCTCTGGAGAGTCACTGTCAGTCTTAGAAAGCATGAGACATACCTGGGGGAGCTTGTTAAAAATTCAGATTATCTAGGGGCTCCTGGGTGGCTAAGTCAGTTAAGCGTCTGACTCTTGATTTCAGCTCAGGTCACGATCTCCTGGTCTGTGAGTTTGAGCCCCGCATCAACAGTGCAGGGTCTGCTTGGGATTGTCTCTCGCCCTCTCTCTCTGCCCCTTCCCCACTCATGCTTGCTCTCTTTCTCTCTCAAAATAAATAAACTTAAAAAAAAAGTTCAGATTACACATACCTATGAGAATGGTGAGATTCAAAAGCTGGCAACTCTAACAACTGAGCCCTGTTGGTGGCGATGTTGATGGAGGCTGGGCATGTAGGGGGGAAAGAGGTCAAATGGGAGCTCTGACTTTCCACTCAGTTTTGCTGTGAACCTCAAACAGCTCTAGGAAAATGGAGTCTATAAACAAAACAGCTCATTCACTTACCCACCCGAAGGGATTCTGATTCAGCAGTGCTGGAGCTGGGCCTGGGAATCCACATGTACCCTATGACCCAGCAACAGCACTGCTAGAAATTCACCCAAGGGATACAGGAGTGCTGATGCACAGGGGACTCGTACCCCGATGTTTATAGCAGCGTTTTCAACAATAGCCACATGATGGAAAGAGCCTAAATGCCCATCAACGGACGAATGGATAAAGATAATGAGGTTTCTATATGCAATGGAATACTACTTGGCAATGAGAAATGATGAAATCTGGCCATTTGTAGCCACGTGGCTGGAACTGGAGGGTGTTATGCCAAGTGAAGTAAGTCAGGCAGAGAAAGACAGATGCCATATGTTTTCATTCATATGCAGATCCTGAGAAACTCAACAGAAGACCAGCGGGAGGGGAAGGGGAAAAAATAAAGTTACAGAGAGGGAAGGAGGCAAACCAGAAGAGACTCTTAAATACTGAGAACAAACTGAGGGTTGATGGGGGGTGGGGGAGAGGGGAAAGTGGGTGGTGGGCATTGAGGAAGGGCACCTGTGGGGATGAGCCCTGGGTGTTGCAGAAACCAAGTGGACAATAAATTATATTTGATATAAGAAAGCGATAAAAATTAAAAAAAGAAAACCGTTCCCCACACACCCTGACGTCACTGGTCTGCGGGTCAGCCTCAGAGGAGCGGAACCTGCCCTTTGGGTTGGCAAACTAGAGAGAAGATTTGCGAGCGTTTACCTACCTGGCCAAAGCTTTGGCGTGGGCGGAGGCTGAATTATTGGAATGAATCGCCTCCTGGCTGTTCTCCCTTCCCCAGGCTTTTCTCCTCTGCAGCGTTTATGTATACAACTGGCCACATAATGTTCCTCTGACACATTCTCATTCCCCCGTCTCCTTCCTCAAAAGCCTTCCCCTGCCTCCCTCCTGCCTTTAAGGTCAGCCCCAAATGGTGGCCTCCCTGACCTCCAGATCTTCGGGGGCCGTGTGCTCGCTTCACTCCTCCCTACCCCATGGAATTGCCCCCTTCAGCCAGGCCACTGTGCTTTCTGCTTCCTGGGGGCTGGCTCTCCTCCCTGCCCATCTCCCCTCTTCAGCATGCATGCTCCCCCCGCCCCTCTTTCTGATGCACCTTGTCCCCCGTTGTGCTAAGCGCTTGGCTTACAACTTACCTCTGTGAGGAGCTTCTCTGTCTGATTTCTTGGACCCCAGAGTCCATTACTGAGGGTGCATCTCTCTGAATCTGCCTCGGTGGGTTCTTCCACCTGTCCTCACCCTGACTCCTAGCGAAGAGGCCAGTGTTTAGGCAAAGGGGACAGCCCAACTGAACCAGAGGACCTGGCCTCAAGGACGAACTCTGACATGCGGGAGCTACAAGACCGGTGCAAGGTACTCAGTTTCTCTGAGCTTTTGTGTCTTCGCCATAAAGGAGAATCGTAAAGGACCGTTGGGAGGAGGAAAGGACAATGATCCTGGATGTGAATGTGCTCTAAATTGGAAAGCACTTCCCACAATCCAGTGACTGTCAGGCTTCATCAAACCCGGTTCATCAAAGGCCAGGCTGGGCTCAGAGCAGACATGAGACCAGAGCGGGGGGTGGGGGGGGGGGCCGCTGTTCTGAGGCTGAGACTGGGGTAGGACCTAGAGAAACCCCATGCAAAGCCTTGGAGTCAAGAGCGACGAGGAAGAGGGTTGGGTCGGGGATGTGCAGAAGAGAGATTTACAGAACCGACTGGGTGGGCGCCAAGGTGGCAGAAATGGCCAAGGATGGAGACCCGGGCAAGAAAGCAGACAAGCTGCAGGAGGGAAGAGCTTCTGGAACCCTCTTCATCCAGGGCCCACCTTGTGGCCGAAAACATCACCAGGGAAACCCAAGAACATGTCCTTGAGGTCAGGAGTCCCAGAAACTCGGGAGGCTGATAGGTTCTCCATTAGAGGGCGGCTGTCAATGTAGAGTTCAGGATAATGATCTAGGACTTTGGCTTCGGAATACTTCCCATGGCCTTCCCAGGCTTAATTCAAGTTCTTGAAGTTTCTTCTATTTAAGTTCTTCAGTTCCTCCCGTATGTGATGGGGACATTCATAACCACGTCATCGCATTGGCGATGAGTATTTCATCAGGTAAGGCACGTAAAACGCTCAGGACAGGGCAAGGCACATGGTAAGGGGTCAGCAAACCTTAGTTCTAATAATCATTATTATTCTTACTTAGACCATCAGCAGAAGCTGGAAAGATGTGAGTTTCTGCCTGCACGAAATACGGGCGAGGAAAATATGAAACCACCTCCCGCCCTCAAGACCAAGAGAAGCTTCGTCTGCCTGAAGCCGGGTAAGGGTGTCTCCTCTGCTTGCGTCCGTCCCAGGATAAGTCTGTGTCTCCAAGAGGCAGGGGCTGGAGAGTGATCGCCTAGCTCAGCCTCTGGAGTCCAGACGTGCAAGTTTCCCATCCTTTCAAAAACTGCTTTTCCAGGATGATTATCTCTTTTTTTCTTTTTTTAAGGAGGCTCCGCGCCCAGTGTGGAGCCCAGCGCGGGGCTTGAACCCCAGACCCTGAGATCAAGACCCGAGCTGAGATCAAGAGTGGATGTCAACCCAGGCGCCTCCGGGATGACTCTCTTGAGGATGCCCGCTGCTATCAAGCCGCTCCTGTCCAATAACTCAACAGGAAGTTACCCAAGTTGGGCACAGAGCGCCAGGCGTGTGGGGGACGCCCCAGCGGGAACGTTTGACTAGAGAGGGAAGTGCGGGGCTGGAGGCCTGGCCACAGGGAGAAGTGCTGTCTGCTCTGTGGTCACGCCGTGGGCCAGAACATTCAGGGCCACCCGTGGCACACGGCAAGTGCAGGCTGGCCGGGGCCGCGGGTGAGCGCAACGGCCAGGGGGACCTTTTCATGATCCGTGAGACAGCTATCTTGGACCTGAAGGACAAACCTCATTTTTGTGGGTGAAAATTTGGAAGCCGTGTCTGCTGAACTTGGGAGTTCAGGACCGCTAAGATAATGCTTAGGAGGAGGAAGGAAGAGAGAAGGGAGCCGAGAAGGAGGGAGATCAGGAGGCCGGAGCCGCTCCTCAACTGCTAGACTTTTGACATGCTTCGTGTAAATACTAGTTCAATTCGTGTTTACTCTTTCTAAAGACTCATTTGCTAAACACTTCTCGCACTGCTGTTCAGCGGCTCAGCACTCTTACGGGCATTTCTCTGGAGAGCCAGCCAAGGAACAGCCTTATTAGGGTCCTGCTTCTCAGAAGGCGCTGCTGGTGGGTGTTTTTCCCCGCTCCCCCCACCCCACCCCGCAGAATGGCATTTCACCACACAAAACATTTGGGAACAAGTCGGGCCGGGGGAGGGTCAAGGTGGGGCAGCCTCCCTCACTGTCAGAGCCGAGGGTGCGGGCCGAGCCGAGCAGCTCTGTAATCCCACCCCACACAGGGTCTGGAACGACATAACACAGAGCATGTGGGCTTTTCTTTGGAGAGCTGTCACATGGGTAGCAATCTGTGTGTTCTCCCATTATATAGTTTGATGTCTTGTTAGAATAGAAAGATTTCAAAATTAGCATCAACATTTGAGAAGAAATAAAATTTCTTCCATATGCTGCGTAGCTTGGGTGGCAGCAGAAAAGGCAGAGCCGAACCCCAGAATGTTCTGTGTATCGCCTCTCCCCACGGTCCATCCAAAGCTGTTTTCAGACGTGCCGCGGCCTCCACGGCGGCCTTATTTCCGCTTTCACTGCACCTGGCTGTTCCCCACCCCCGCGGGCTCATGTGGGCCCCTGAGGCCCGGCCCTGCTTCCTCCTGCCTTTCCTGGCTCAGCCTGGCCAGGCATTGGCATCAGGGAGGGCGAGAAGGCCAGCCAGCCTCCTCTTCCTCACTCCTGGGCTCTTCCGGCCAGGAAGAGGGATGACTCGGGGACGAGCGTCTTTCAGCTGGCCCACACCACATTCTCTGGACGCCCTCCCACGCCCTCCCTTGACTTAAACATACAAACAGATGACCCTGACCTCTATTTCAAGGCTTCGTGGAGTCCTCCGGTTAAAAGAGCAGAGATCCTCAGATAGAGACAGGCACACATTTACGGACCGCCCTTGCCCAGAAGCATTGTCCCCTGACTTGTTCGTATTCTGGAGGCACAGGTCTCTGGGCATTTTGTTGTGCCCTCTTGTCCGGAAAAAAATCAGCTAAGACCTTGGCTTCTTTGTTTTTTATTTTTGTAAACTGAACAGTCCCTTGTGTCTCACCCCAGTAAACGATGTGTTTCCTGTTCACAAAAGCCCCCGTGGTAAACAACAAATTCTCACACAAAGGGGACAGCACAGAATCTTATCAGCTAGGATTTTGCTTGCCCTTGAGGAAACTACCTCTTGGATCCAGGTGATCTATCTTGGAAAATTGTTAACTAGTCCCAACTGCATAGAAATTCATTCATAATATGCCTACAGCCTTCCTCTCGGCCTTTCGTGCTATCAGAGCGTAGAAACTCCGCTGCCCAGGGTTGAAGATCTGAGCTTTGGCCTTGGGCCTTCCCCATCCCCCCACTCCCCTCCTTTTTTCTTAAATACTTTGAGACCAAGGAAAAGAAAGTAACTTTGATATTCATAAAAATGAATTTATATTATTTATTTTATTAATAGATGGAAGTAGAAAAAGAAATCATTTTCTGAACATACACAGAAACAATAGACAACATTCAACATCAGTGCCTTGTGGATAATCATTGGCAAACTTGAAATAGAAAGGACCTTCTTTCCCTGGACGCTCTGTCATCGGCACAGATTAGTTTATCGAACCAGATGTTGGACACCTTGAAGCCTTTGGGAGTCTGGGGTCCGGAAAGTGTCAGTGGGAGAGGGGAGGGGGACAAGGAATAGGAGAGGCCCATGGGGACAGAGGCCTCCAGGAGGAATGAAGCCAGGGGGCTCCCCGAGGGCTCGTGGGCATCTTAGAGCAGCTGTGGGGTGCTGACGAGCGGGACGGTCCTCCCTTCCTCTCTCTCCCTCCCCTGCCTTCCCCTCCTGAATCTCCAGCTCCTGTCCCAGCTAGCCAGGCAGGCAGGAAGTGTGGAAACAGTCTTAAGCCCATCCTTCTTTCCTGTCCTCGGAATTAGCGGGACCCAGGAGGCAAGACAGAATGGACTTCGGTTTCTCTCTCACGTAGCAGTCCAGAGGTGGGAGCGTCCGGGCGAGCGGGCTCGCTTGCTGAGGCCATCCCTAGACCCAGATTCCTTCTCTTGCTGCCCTGCTGTCCTCTGGCTGTGGTCACATCTGGCCACAGGGTCACATCTGCATCGTAGCCTGTGAGAAGAGGGGTTGGGGGGGGGGGCAGGGCAGGAAGGCCACCAGCTTCTCTTTGAAGCCATGTCACCGAGAAGTTGCACTCAGCACTCCTGCTCACAACCCAGTGACCGGGGCTTGGGTGACACTTCCACAGGCCACTCTAGGGAGACCAGGAAATCTAGCCTGTAGCTGGGCAGCTCTGTGCCCTGCTCAAACCCCGGCCGAAAGAAAGAATACGAGAATGGGTACCGGGAGATAGCCGGCAGTCTTGGCCACAGCAGTCCTCCTGGGATGAGGCGGACAACGAGCCCAGAACATCGAGTCCTGGGCTCCTGCGCTGCTCCCGGTGCTCGTGTCCTTCAGCCACTGAGTCTGCATTAGCCCCTTGTCCCCACACATCCCGATTCGGGGGACTGGCCTACTACCTTGGCTTCTATTCCAGATGGCCTAGGAGAGCTGTGGGCGCTCCTCCCGGCTGCCGACCACCCACCTGAGCTTCGAGGATCAGTAGCTCTGGCCCTGCCGGGCACCTGCAGGGGTGGCCCTGCTCAAGCAGCCTGAGTCTTCAGAGGCCACAGAACCCCGCCCCCCGCCCACCTGTCATTGTCCACCCCCTCCCTGCAGGTCGGGCTCAGTCCTTCTCCCGCCGCCCCTCCTCAGATGGGCACAGGCGATGGGGAACCTCGGGGGGGGGGGTGGTGGTGGAAGGCAACAAAGGAGAAGCGCCCGAGGGAGCGGGCTGGAGGTGAGCCCTGAGCCCTGAAGCACTCTGTCCCCTTCACTCCTCTGCCGGTGCCCGAGGGGGCTGTTGTGACACGTGCCCCCCACCCCCCTCCCCGGTTCCTGTGCCGAAGTCCTAACACCGACACATCAGAATGAGACTATACTTGAGTTTGGGTAACCGGGGGTAGGAGTTCCCACTGCTCGCTTGTCAAATGCGCGCTCCCCGACCCTGCATGCTGCCTGGGCCGGGCGAGGGCCTCAGACTCGGTAGCAGAACGGAGGGGCCGAAAGAGACCTCAGGCTCCTGGGTCCTGGCAGGGTCCCAGGGTGCTGTCTCCTGCAGGTGTGACGGGGGGATGGGGGAGTGCTGTAGGGCTCAGCCAAGGTTGCCCCTCCCCTCCCCTTTAGTCTCAGAGACTCCAGTTTTCCCTTAATGCATAGTTCACTTAGCAAAAAGAATCCAAAGACTCCAACGGAGCTGGAGTCACACAGGGGGTTGGAAGTCTCAGAAACAGAGTCCAGCCCAGGGGTCTTCCCATCTCACAGTGACGTCTGTCCCAATGGGGGAGGAGGGGAGGGGGTAGGTGTCTGAGCACCTGTGGACCGGGAGAGGGGCCCTGTTCCAGGATCCCAGGGCGTCGGGCCTGGAGGAGCTCAGGGGGCTTGGGGGAGGGGAGCAGTGAGATCTACAGCAGGGGACAGGAATTCCGGCTCGGCCCTCCCTGGGACATCCAGATTGTACTCTCCCACCCTGTGGCGCAGGCAGGGCACTGGGAGAGGTAGTGAGGAGAAGTCAGTAAGTGAACTGTTGTAGGTGTTAAAGGCGAGCGAGTAGGAAGTGTTAGAGTAGTGGTCTTCCTCGATGCTTCTCAAACTCGCCATGCAGATTCTGACTCAGTGGGTCTGACGGAGCCTAATGTGGGATTTCTAACAAGGTCTTCAGGGGCTGTACATGCTGTGATGGGATCTGTGATTTTATGTGCCAACTTGGCTGGGCCCTGTACTCGGGTAGTGGCTCAAACACTACCCCGGATGTTTCCGCGAGGGCATTTTTCAGATGAGATTGGTATTTAAATCGGTAGACTTTGAGGAAAGCAGATGCCGCTCCATAGTGTAGGTGGGCCTGATCCAATCAGTTGAAGGCCTTAAGAGAACAAAAACTGACCTCCCCCTAAAAAGAGGGAATTCTGCCCGTATGGCCTTTGGACTCGAACTGCAACTCTTTCCTGGGTCTCTAGCTACCGGCCTACCCTGCAGATTTTGGACTTTACCAAGTCTCCACGGCCACGTCAGCCAATTCCTTAAGATAATCTCTCTCCCTCTCTCTCACTGTGAGATTTTGACAAGATATCCCAAACCTTTGCTTCCTTCTCTGTAAAGTGGAGGTTACGCATTTAGCACAGTGCCTGGCACTACTTAGGAAACTCTTAATAAATTAGAAAAATAACCTTGGGGCGCCTGGGTGGCTCAGTTGAGCGTCCGACTTCAGCTCAGGTCATGATCTCACTGTTTGTGGGTTCGAGCCCCACATCGGGCTCTGTGCTGACAGCTCGGAGCCTGGAGCCTGCTTCGGATTCTCCGTCTCCCTCTCTCTCTGCCCCTCCCCTCCTCATGTTCTGTCTCTCTCTGTCTCAAAAATAAAATAAACATTAAAAAAATTTTTTTAAAGAAAAATAACCTTTATCCACACCGTGATGATTAGCACCATAGTACTGGGAGAAACTGTAAGAAGTCTTGTCTTTTCCGTCCTTAGGAAATCTTGTCTCCACCTCTTCTAAGCAGTAAAAAAACTTCCTCTTTTCTTAGAAATCTCAAGGAAGCGAGATTGTACAGACCTTTTCCAGAAACCCAGCATCTTTCAACTAAATCCCTCCGATTGTGTTTTGAATCCGGCGTCCTGTCCTGGAGGCAGCCCTTCCTGGCACGTGAGGGGACCAGCCCTCTTTCCCTGCCACTCGTGAGTCCCTGGCCTGTCTGCTCAGTCCTGGTGGCCTCACTTCCCGCCTCTCTCCTCACTGCCTGGTAGGAAGAAGAAAGCAGCAAAGCGTTTTCCAGTCGGGACATGCCTTCCATCGGCTCTCTCCCTGGTAACAGTCAGTGTTCTCTTCTTGTTTTAACTGGCATCAATCTGTTTGTTATCAGCGCGGTTCTTTGGAGAAAGCCCAGAAAAATCATTTCCTCTCTGAACGGCAAAGAGTGCCGAGCTCCTCTCTGCTTTGTTGACGAGCTTTAGGACTCATTTAGACTTCTGGCTCCTTCCGCCCCACTGCAGGTGGGCTTGCTGAATTAGTATCGTGTACAGAGGCCTTGACTCGTATCAGGAAAAAGGTTCCGCAGCACTATGGGTAGCCCCAGGAATTTTGCATAAAAGGGACTTGGAGACAGGAATTTGGTCGTGGCGGGGGGGGGGGGGGGGGGGGGGAGGGGGAGGGGTGGGGAAGGGGGGAAGGTACTAGAATTGTCCTACACCTGTGTCCGTAGAGCAACCACCCTGCTTTTACTCAGATGCTATATTCTAGAGCATCGAGGCGACAAACCTGACACTGGGCCAAATCTGGCCCACCACGTGCCTTTGTAAATAAAGTTTTATTGGAACACGGCCCCATGCCCATCCATTTACCTATTGTTTATAGCTGCTTTGGGGCGACAGGGGCAGATTTGAGTAGTTGTGACAGAGACTGTGACCTGTATACATCAGCCTAAAGATACTTATGGCAGGAAAAGCGTGCCCACCCCTAACAATGACACGGCAATGTCGCTAACAACGTTTACATAGACTTGAGAATACATCCTGTGCACATTTCTTTTTTTTTTTTTTTTAATTTTTTTTTTAACGTTTATTTATTTTTGAGACAGAGAGAGACAGAGCATGAACGGGGGAGGAGCAGAGAGAGAGGGAGACACAGAATCGGAAGCAAGCTCCAGGCTCTGGGCCATCAGCCCAGAGCCCGACACGGGGCTCGAACTCACGGACCGTGAGATCGTGACCTGAGCTGAAGTCAGACACTCAACCGACTGAGCCACCCAGGCGCCCCCATCCTGTGCACATTTCAAATACTATCTGTATCTGGGGACGTCTGCGTGGCTGAGATAATGAGGACGCGGTGGGGAGAGGACCGGACAGTTTCCCTAAGCTACCAGTTTGTGCCGCGATGGTCTAGACGCTCGCCTCTAGGCCCAGGATTTGACTCTGCAGAATGCCAGCCCCGAGGTTCTGGCTTCTGCTCTGTGTTGAAGTCCAGCCTCTGCCCAGAGCCCCTGCTCGCAATCTTTCAGGCCACAGGACCCACATTATTTGGGGTGGCAAATAATGAAGATGGCATTATTTATAAAAGGGTGAGGCCGCTCCCAGTGAAAATGCCACGTGTAGAGGCCATGCCGTTCCAGGCCCCGTCCAGGCCCCCAGGACTGAGGCCTCGGCCTGTGCACGCGGGAAAACCCATTCACTGCCTGGAAGTCACTGCCTCCCTAGAGGTGAGCTTTCACGTGGTGAGAGCTCTTTGGATCTGTTAATCCAGGGGGTGGAAGAGAGTGGGCCACCCTTTCCCGCCTGCTGCTCTGGGGTCTCCCGCCCCCTAGAGCTCCAAAATGGGCTGACCGTACCACCTTAATAAGGACCCGGTGGAACATTCTAGACCCGGGAGTGAGTTCGCCAGTGTTTTCTCCTCCCTTTCATTAAAGCCTAATCGAAGTTCTGACGGTAGGCGGGATCGGTACGATATCCCTGTTTTGTAACCGGGGAATTGGAACCTCAGAGAACTGAAGCCGGTCTCTTACGGGGCCCAGGCTGGCCGAAGGGGTGCGGCACGTCCTGGTAGGGTGGTGTACGGGGCCGTGGCGTAAATCCTGCCACTGTCCTGCTGGGGCGCGGTGGGAAAGCCAGTGCAGGGTCCCGTGCACTCAGGTGCAACTGTGCATGCCTCGCAGGAGGACGCACGGGGACGGTGCCCAAGGCGCGCTCTCAGAAAGGGAGGTCAGGGCATCTGGCCTCTCCTGCTTGCCCGCCACGGCCTGAAGCCTGGCTCTGCCGCTCACCTGTTGTGGGGTCTGAGAGTCGGTTCCTAAACCTCTAGGGAGGGGGCCCCCCTTTCCTTATGCATGGACTGAAAAGGCATCGTGGGCAGAGCGTGGGAGCAGACCTGGTGCAGGGAGAGCTGGGGGCGTCTTCCCGTGACGCTTGGACTCTTAAGAGTGGCATGCCGGGAGTCCTAAGCACGCCCACCCCCATCACCCACACACAACTAAAAACAAACATAACACGAAACCATATGTTTGCAAAAATCCAAAACATTCTGAGGTTTTGCTCCTGATGCCTATGTCAAAAAAAAAAAAGAAAAATCTTTTAATGTGAATCATCACACTCTTAAGAGATGAAAAGCGTTAGGGTCACTTCGTTACCTCCGGCAAGTGACGGAGGCCGTGCACTACCGGCCTTCAGGACGGTTGCGAGGACGAGGCCGGTGACCCACAGGAGAGGATCTCTGCCCGGATAGGGGATTTGGAAGAGGTGGGTGTCCTTGGATCCCACCAGCCAGAGCAGACTCGGTTAAGGCAGAGCCGACCTGTGGCTGAGGACTGTTTGGCCGAGGAAGAAATCTCCAAACGGGAGCATTGGGAAAGCACCGGAAGTCTAATATAAGTCCTTTCCGGAAGCCTTGGGCCAGCATCTCCACCAAATCCGTCTTTCGGAGTTCTGACCACAAGCGCCACCAGACTCCCATTTGGTACTGCAGCTGTTGATTGGAAAGGGTTGTGATCGAAGCTATACTTATCTATGTAAGAAATTCTCGAGTCTTTCCGTGGCATTAAGGAGGTAGGCAAGGGGGCGCCTGGGTGGCTCAGTCGGTCAAGCGGCCGACTTTGGCTCAGGTCATGATCTCACAGCCCCGCGTCGGGCTCTGTGCTGACAGCTCAGAGCCTGGACTCTGCTTCAGATTCTGTGTCTCCTTTTCTCTCTGCCCCTCCTCTGCTCACACTCTGTCTGTCTATCTCTCTCAAAATTAAATAAACATTAAAAATTTTTTGAAAAAGGGGGGGGGCGCCTGGGTGGCCCAGTTGGCTCAGGTCATGATCTCACAGCTTGTGGGTTCGAGCCCCGCATCAGGCTCTGTGCTGATGGCTCAGAGCCTGGAGCCTGCTTCGGATTCTGTGTCTCCCTCTCTCTGTGCCCTTCCCCCACTCGTGCTCTGTCTCTCTCTGTCTCAAAAACAAATAAACGTTAAAAAACATTAAAAGAAAAATAAAATAAAATAAAAAAGTAAACAAAAGAAGAGGTAGGCAAGGCATGCCCGCTCTGTGCACGTGTGTCTCGTATGTGTGTTTATGAAAGTGAGTCAGAACGCAGGGCCACCCCCTCCAGGCTCCCATGACAACAGGCTCGGTGTTGTCAGACCATCGCTCTGGGTCTTTCTGCCTTGAAGAACACGGTCACAGTAGGGTTCAGCTCGGAGAAAGCAGAGACATGCTGAAGATCGTGTTCTTCCAAGGAAGACTTAGAAGATAAGGCAGACAGTGAGGCCACAAACTGGGTGCAGCAGGGACAAGACAGTCTCCTACTATGACACAGATTGGAGGAACGTGGTGGCCTTTCCCCTCCCCTCCACCCCATCTGAAGGGCAGCGAGATTAGGTGGGGCCCCAGCACCAGGTGAGAACACTGTGAGCACCCAGTGGCTTTGTTACGGAGCAAAGGCTGGATGGCCTAAGGGCGACGTCACAAGATTTGGATGGTCAGGCCCGTGGCATGCCTCCAATGTTGCAAAATGATGTCAAAAGCAAGTCTGCACACCCCAAAGAGCACCACCTCCCCCAGCCCAGCCTCACTTTCGAGGTTCTTTTCACGAAGAGGGCCTGTGAGCCAAGGAAAGAGTGTGGCTGGGTGTGGGGTGGTGGTGTCCCTCCGGTTCTTGGATGCTCGCAAGTCTTCTCACGGACATTTACCCAATTCCCGCTTAAGACTGTACCCGCTGGGTCGTTGGTCCTCGGCTTTGCAAGCCCTCGCGGGCTCCCAGGCTTCTGTCTCACGCTTTGAGTACATCCGCTTTAGGGCTGGCAGAGGAAACTCAAGACCCACAGGCCATAGCCACGTCTCAAACAGCAGTGGCCTTGCTGAAATCAATTTCCCGGTGACAGATGAAGTGTGGACTCCATTCATCACGGCTTCCCACAGGCTCGTCTCGCGTGGCACTTTGCGGCCAGCCGGCGCTGGCTAAGCCGATCTCTCTAGAAAATCACGAAGGGATGCCAGAGGAGAGGCAGAAGAATGCCAACTCCCAGATTTTAAATTCCCTGCCCCTTATGGAGCCAGGACCCTTAGAAACACCTATCTGGGTGCTTCTGTCAGTCTGCCAGCTGGCTTGTCTGTCTGTCCATCTCTCACACACACACGCACACACGTACACACACAGAGTTTAAAAATCCCTTTCTCTCTGTTTTCCTTTTTCTAAGCCTCTTTATTTAGCACACTTAAAATACTGAAACCACCGTCTCTTCTACGTGTGGGTCCACATCAAATTTACTTCCAGGTTTTGTGTAATTTGGAAAGGGAAGAGGAAAGAAAAGGTATCCTGGCACGGCCTTCTTCTGTGGATTCATTGATTGATTTCATTGAATCACTCGAAGAAACGACCATGTGCCACATGCCTCGCTAGTGACGAAAGGTGACGTGATAAATGAGATGGGCTGCGTGGTCTAGCCTGGCCCTCGTGGAGTTGGGTGTCCCGCAGAAAGCCATCAGCATTTGGAGGAAGTCCTCCTGCTACCCATGACCTTGATGCTCTCTCACTCTTTCTTCCTTAGGATCCCGGCAGAATCCCCAGTGGTCCCTGTGTTTCTTCTCCACGGCCCCGTGCCCAAAGCCTCGTGGCTGGGCCATGGTTCCCTTCTCTGCTTCCCAGCTCTTCGTGTCATTGGTCAGCCTGGTAACTGCCCTTCCAACATGACTGACCTCAAGGATCACCGCTGACCACTCAGCTGAAGTAATCGTATCTATCCTGACCATCCTTCGGGAGAGGTGCCCTCTCAACTGAGATTTCTAGTACATTTACAGAGAATTACAGCTTCAAGCCCTTTATCCCTGTCATACTACTTGACTTAGGCAGTGCTTTGGTGCCATTTTAAAACTCAACACAGAAGCTGGGAGAGGTTGAACGAACTGCCCAAGTCCACGGAGCTCATAAAGGGCAGGGTCAGGCATCAAACCCAGATCTCTGACTCGCACCTGCCTTTTCCGCTGTGACGCATTGGATCATGGGGTGACCAGGGAAGCACGCTCAGAAAGCCGTAGAGGGCAAATCAAACCCCAGGTACTAGCCTGCTTCCCCGTTTCTAGTTGCGTAGGGATTTTTAGGGCCTCAACCCAAGGTCTCTGGTAGACTTTTTGACACCTCAAATGCCCCATATGTGATAGTTACGCCCTTTGCTGGGTGTTAACAATGATTTATTCAGGTATGCCTTCTTCAGTAGGCGGGGAGGGCCCTGGAGGTGGGAGATACAGAATATGTAGGGGATGTGGGGCCCGGATCAGGAGTAGGGGTGATACGCGAAGGGACCCAATCAGGTTTAATCCCAAGCCCTTGGGTATGGAATTACTAATAATATGAAGGCAGAATACGTTTGGTTGAGCCAGGGAGCCCCTGGCATCTCAGTTTTCAGGAGGCCCAAGGTGTTTCTGACACCCTGTAGGGCTGACAACTCCGACCTGGCCTGTACCTCAGAGCTGACCTCTGGTTTGCTCTGTCACCACCTGCCCTGAAGATGCCTTCCTCTCTGGGGTCAGCTGAGCCTACCCATCGTGAGTCACTTTGGCAGCCTTCGGCTTTCTCAATGATAGAGAGAACAGAAGTCGGGATCACTGGCCTCTTTCTCCGGGCCTCCGCCTCCTGGCTTCCTCCTCAAGGTTGCCTCTGCTCGCCTCTCACCAGCTCTCTCTGCTCTGCATTTCTCTTTCTGTCCCGTCTGATGCTTCCTCTCCCTGAATCTCTCTTCCTCTTCCTCCAGTCCCCTCTCCTCATTCACTGCCCATAAGATGAATTTGATGCGCAGTAGGAATTACTTGGCAGGATTCGGTAAGCCAAAGCTTGTTTATTTAACTACTCGTGGAACTTAACATCTTCCACCCTTCTCTACCAAGTCGAGATCCCCACGTTCAAATTAACCCCAGGGGCTCTGTCCGGATTCTGTTTCAGGTAGGTCGGAGACCTTAAACGCTCGCCCTTCTAGCGTGAGCCCAGGGCAATGAGGGTGTGAATCCGGGCAGGCCCTCGCTCTAGGCTTTTCTGCTTGGCTCTCACTAAGCAGATTTTATTCTTGATATTTGAGTTTACGTCCCTGTAAAATGCAGTCTTCTCTCAAGGAGATGCAACGAGGCGCATGCCTGGCCCTGAGCGGGGCACCTGGCAGGACACAAAAGTAACGAGATCCCTGGCATTCTGGGAGTAATAATACCAGCCCTGGCATACTGGGAGGCTGGTTCAGAGAACTCGGCTTCATTTCCACAGAAGAAAACAAGACACAAAGGATAGCTTTGTGCCCTTGCCCATTCCGCTGAGCAACAGGACGCAGTCTTGGCTGAGAGCCAGCCTTGGAAAGGGCGAGAGGCTCGCACGATCAGGCTGGCGTGGTTACAAGGTGCCTCCTCATTAATTTCTTCCGTTGTCACTGTGTGTGAGCATGCGTAGCGTCAGGAAGGAGCGAGCAAGCATTAGGAGCCCTTGACAGAAGCCTCTTTTCCCTCCCAGGTCTGGTGAGGGGTGGGGGAGCCTTGCAGGAAATGAGGACATGATCAAAGGTGGACAATTATGCAAATAGGTAAATGGTTTTGCGAAGAGTTCTTAATAACATAGGAAATGTTTAAGACGTGAACTCTGTGGCCACAACTGTCCTGGGTGTGTGGGGGGGGGTGGGGGGGAGGTACGGAGTGTCCAGGGTTGGGATCGCATTTGTCTCTGCGAGTCTGGTGACCTTGTGGGCGGACTGAGCACTGAAAAGCCTCCTGGGAGGGCAGTCGGCCCGAAGGAAGAGAGCCGTGCATGGCCAGTGACAAGGGCCTGGAGGAAGGGGTGTGGACCTTTGCTTCGGCCCTGTCCTCGTGGATTTCCATCTGTGTCCTGAGAGTGCCAGCTGGGAACACCCAGGAGAGAGCTTTGCACTCGGAGCTCCGTGGGGTGGTGGGTGGGACGGGCCAAGTGCGTTTCCCTCCGAGCGCAGACGAGAAGGGAGCAGGTGGGCCCCCCTACTTTGCCCTCTCCCGCAGAGGGCTCCGGGAAGAAGGGGCAGGGCGCCTAATGGGACCAGCACTGTCCAGGGGAGTACTGTCCCCCATCTAGGTGGCTTCTGTCCTGAAATAACTGTGGCTGTTATTTTTTGTTTTCTGATGCTTTGACATCTGGGGCCCTTGGGGACCCCGGAAAGACTACGCCTCTCAGGGCTCACCGATTCCCAAAGATGGTCAACACCTGACCCAGAGCTCCTGCTCTTCAAATTCAGAGCGACCAACGCAGAGCTCAACCCAGACCCACCCCCCTAGGTCCCTCCCTCGCTCTGGGCCACTATCCACCTGCCCTCCCTGCCCAGGGCCAGGTACCGGACAACAAGGGACGTTCTGTCCAACAGGGGACATGCCGTAGGACCCTGAAAGCCTTCGAGCTAGCCAGCCCTCAGCCTGTGTGCCCTGTTTCTGCAGAAACCACAGGAAAGGCTCTTGCCCACGTGTCCTCTGGTTCCGTCTCCCTCCCGACCCACCCTGGTGCCTCCCTGCGTGCCCCGCCGCCCATGACACGATGTGCCCCTTTCTCCCGAAACCCGTCCCGTGAGCCCCAAACTCTCCTCTCCCTGGCAGTCATCTCCTGATCTGTTGGCCTTACTGTATCTCAAAGAAGGCCTGGGCCTGGCCCGAGCAGGGGGTGGGAGGGAGCAGAAAACATGTGCAGAAGTCAGCAGGGAGCACACACAGATGCTTCCAGAGGGCCGCCCGGCAGGGCCGGGCGATCTTTTCCGCTTCTCTCTACGTACCCATCTTTTCCAAAGGTCAACGGGGAACACGTTGTACTTGGATGATGGGGGGAAGGCTTGGTTCTGTTTCTGCTTGTTTTTCGGGTGGCCTCGGTCTCTGCAGAGGCAAGACGAAACGGCGGGAGGGTGCGTGCTCTGCCGGGACCATCTCTGGCGGCTTTGGTCTCCATGAGAAGCAGCAAACCGGAACCTCTGCCCCCCCGGGGGGGGGGGCAGGAACCCGCCCCACTGTGCCACCTGCTGATCCGGTCCCCCAGCTGGAGAGACTTTCACTCTAAGTTCAGCGGGAAACCACATGTGTTGCTGGAACAGCCTCGCGGCCAAGTCCGGGGATGCTGGTGGGACAGCTGTGTCCAATTAGCAGGGCCGGGCAGGCCCACCCCACACAGCTGCAGGACAGCAGCCCGCGGGGCTGGAAAGGCAGGGGAGGGAGTGCTGTGCGTTCCCAGGCTTGAAGCATGGGGGCGAGGACCAGGATGGGTCCCAGGCAGACCGTCCTCAGCCCCAGGCCGGTGGCTGCGGTGGAAGGCACCCAGCCTTGGCACCGACAGATGGACAGCCTTGCACGGTGACCCCGACCGGCTGATGGGCCTGGGCGCATCGTTCATCCTCGCCAGGTGTCAGTTTACCCCCGGTGCGAGGCGGCTGTGGCGCACGGGTGACATTTTCAGATCCCGACTTGCGCGAAGGTTCCTCCCCCCCCCGCCCCGCCCCCGACTCCAGGAACGACCGGGCTGCGAGCCCTGTGCCCTCAGTGCGGCACCGCAGGGGAGGAAGAAGACGAGGGCTTAAAGCCTTCTGATTCCTCTTTCCGAACACCGAGGCCTCAGAAAGGGAGAGGATCCGTGGGTATAAACAAAACATGGCTGGGGCGCCTGGGTGGCTCAGTCGGTTGGGCGTCCGACTTCAGCTCAGGTCACGATCTCACAGTTCGTGAGTTCGAGCCCCGCGTCGGGCTCTGTGCTGACAGCTCAGAGCCTGGAGCCTGCTTCACATTCTGTGTCTCCCTCTCTCGCTGCCCCTTCCCTGCTCATGCTGTGTCTCTCTCTGTCTCAAAAATAAATAAACATTAAAAAACATGGCTGGTAAAAATGGAGAGGGAGAGTGGGGTCCCTCACCCTGGACAGCTACCCCTGGGCTTTGGGGGGGGGGGCGAGGAGGACCAGGGAGAGGAAGAGGAGCACCAAGAGAAAGAAGAAGAGGAGAAAAAAAGGAGGAGGAGGGACAAGAGAGTTTGGGGCCCCCGAGAACCCCTTCTCTCTGACAGTCCAGCCCGGAGCCAGCCAGAACCCAGGCAGAAATGGCAGCCAGCGACCGGGGTGCAGAGGCCGGCATCTGGACCTTGTGTGCAACCTTGGCCTGGAAACCCCTGGCCTGCCCTCCGTGAGGGGCTGGATGGGCTCGGGAGGCCCCCCTGTGACACACGCACAAAGGGAGCATGTGACGTCGGCACCCGGTGGGCCCGTGCTGGGCTGTCCGGCCCTGTCAGCAGTAGCGATGGAATTCTACTCTTAGGTAGAATTAACTTAAAATGTTCATGATCTGGTGAGATGAGAGTAGGGTGCACACATTAGACAAGAACTTTCCATTCTCCTCCCACCCAGACTCGGGTAAGCTCCGTTCTGCCTTCCGTTTCTCTGGAATTGACTATTCGGGGTACCTCGTGCGGGTGTAATTATTGCCGTATTTGTCCTTTTGTGGCCGGCTTACTTCGCTCCGCGTGATGTCTTCAAGGTTCTTCCGTGTTGAGGCACGTGTCAGGGTCTCCTTTTTTCTTAAAGCTGACTAATGCCCCACCCAGTGTGTATATCACATTTTGTTCATCCATTCCATTGCTCGATGGGCAATTGGGTCATTTCCACCTTTGGGCTACCGTGAATTACGTTGCTGTGAACATGGATGGACAAATTGCTGTTTGAGCCCCTGCTTTCGATTCTTTTGAATTTTAGGAGTCGAAGTGCTGGATCACGTGGAAGGTTTATGTTCACCTCTTCCAGGAACTGCCCAACTGGTTTCCACAGGGGCTGCACCATTTTACATTCCCATAAGCAATGCAAGAGGGTTCCATTTTCTCCACATGCTCATCAACAGGTATCATGTATCACTTGTTATTTTTCTTTCTTCCCTTCCCTTCCCTTCCCTTCCCTTCCCTTCTTCCCTTCCCTTCCCTCCCCTCCCCTCCTTTCCCTTCTTTTCTTTTTACATAATGGCCATCCTAACAAATGTGAGCGGTTATTTCATTGTGGTTTGATTTGCACTTTCCTAATGGCTAGTGATGTTGCGTATCTTTTCACGGGCTTACTGGAGAAATGTTTGTTCAAGTCCTTCACCCATTTTTAGATTGGGTTGTTTGCTGTTGAGTCCCAAGACTTCTTTATATATTCTGGATAAAATCCCTTATCAGATACAGGATTTCCAAACGTTTTCTCCCATTCTTTGGGCTTTTGTTTCCCTCTCGTGATAGTGTCCTGTGTTGCAAAAGTTTTGAGGAAGTCTTATTTTTATATTTTTTCTTTTGAAGCTTGTGCTTTTTATGTCATTTCTTTTTTTTTTCTATTTTTTTTTTAATTTTTTTTTCAACGTTTATTTATTTTTGGGACAGAGAGAGACAGAGCATGAACAGGCGAGGGGCAGAGAGAGAGGGAGACACAGAATCGGAAATAGGCTCCAGGCTCTGAGCCATCAGCCCAGAGCCTGATGCGGGGCTCGAACTCCCGGACCGCGAGATCGTGACCTGGCTGAAGTCGGACGCTTAACCGACTGCGCCACCCAGGCGCCCCCTTTTTATGTCATTTCTAAGAAATCATTGCCAAAACCAGTGTCATGAAGAGTGCCTTCTATGTTCCCTTCTAAGAGTGTTATAGTTTTAGGGGTGCCTGGGTGGCTCAGCCAGTTAAGTGTCTGACTCTTGATTTTGGTTCAGGTCATCATCAGTTTGTGAGATGGAACTTCATGTCGGGCTCTGTGCTGGTGGCAAGGAGCCTGCTTGGGATTTTGGGATTCTCTCTCCCTCTCCCTCTCTCTCTGCCTCTTCCCTGCTCACGCTCTCTCTCTCTCTCTCTCTCTGAAAATAAACTTGAAAAAATTTTTTTTAATTTTAATGTTCATTTATTCTTGAGAGAGAGAGAGAGTGCACACACGCATGTGCGTGCATGAGTGGGGGAGGGGCAGAGAGAGAGGGAGACAGAATCTGAAGCAGGCTCCAGGCTCCGAGCTGTCAGCACAGAGCCTGATGCAGGGCTCGAACTCACAGACTGTGAGCTGTGACTGTGAGCTGAAGGGCGCCCCAAACTTGAACAATTTTTTAGAAAGTGTTTTATAGTTTTGGTGTTCACGATTAGGTCTTTGACCAAGTTAGAATTATTTGAATGACCTTGGAAACTTTGCTGAGAATCCACTGACCATATAGGCAAGGGTTTATTTCTGGGCTCTCTGTTCTACTCCATTGACCTATATGTCTGTCCCTAGGTTAGTGCCATACTGTCTTGTACTGGTTAGAGCTTTGCAGTAAATTTTGCGATCAGGAAGTAGGGGAGCTCCACATTTTCTAGATTGTTTGGCTATCTGGGGCTCCTTAAACTTTATTTTTTTTTTAATTTTTTTTTCAACATTTATTTATTTTTGGGACAGAGAGAGACAGAGCGTGAACGGGGGAGGGGCAGAGAGAGAGGGAGACGCAGAATCGGAAACAGGCTCCAGGCTCTGAGCCATCAGCCCAGAGCCCGACGCGGGGCTCGAACTCCCGGACCGCGAGATCGTGACCTGGCTGAAGTCGGACGCTTAACCGACTGCGCCACCCAGGCGCCCCAAACTTTAACATGAATTGTATCATATTAACAAAATCCTTCATGATGTGTTAACATTTTACTGTCTTTATTTCAGTTGAAACCTCTTCAACTTACCATGGGATGCAGAGAATAAACACATGAGCCCTTGGGCAGGTTGCCATGCATCCTGAGACTTTCCGCAGGGGCCTTGTCCTCCGGATTGAGTGCCTGACCAGACTTCATGCTGAGGCCTTCATTGAGATGCGTAAGGAGGGTGGCTGTAAAGGGGCCCGGAGTGCTTCTAGAAAACAACGATGAACAAACTATGGTGAAGGATGCTTCTCCTTTTCCTGGGAAACTTTACCCAAAGCCATTTTAAATCCTCTACAGCTAACTTATCAATGTGATGGAAATTTCTATTTTATTGTTATTACTATTAATTTTATTTTATTTTGTTTTACCTGTGTGTGTGTGTGTGTGTGCACGTGCTACAGAGAAGGCAGAGGGAGACTGATTCTTTTTCTTTCCCTAAAGTGGCGCAGAAGTGTCTACCTCTCTTCCCTTCAAAGGAGCCACCCCCTTTACCTCCTACTGTAATACATTCAGGGACCTGGCCTCGTTATTCCTTCCAAGGAGCTTCAAATTCGATGAATTCCTTCTGAAACCCTTTACAACCCCCTGTGGAGCAGGCCATCCCATACCCGCCCATCCCTTTGTTGGCTCTGGAGTTAACTCTCTGCTTGGGATTGGACAGCCAAGTAATAGCAAAGCTGGAGGAAGAACAGAGCTTGGGGGATTCCTGTTTGTTCCAGTGCTACCTGAGTCCAAGCTACTTAAACCCTTGCTGTGGCCCAGGATGGTGTTCAGGGCCCTCCTCTTTAACACTTGGGCACAGAATTCTGAGAATGTGGCAATGGAGGCATGGAGGGGAAGCCAGGCAGGTGGGCCCCACCTTCCCATCATCCCTCCCTTCAGTGCCTAGTCTGCTGCTGAGAAATGACTTGGGGGCTTTTGAAAATGAATTTTATTTTATTTTATTTTATTTTATTTTATTTTATTTTTATTTTTTTATTTAAAAGAATTTTTTTTAATGTTTATTTTTGAGAGACAGAGAGAGACAGACAGACGGTGTGAGCGGGAGAGGGGCGGAGAGAGAGGGAGACACAGAGTCGGAAGCAGGCTCCAGGCTCCGAGCCGTCAGCACGGAGCCCGACGCGGGGCTCGAACCCACGAACCGTGAGATCGTGACCTGAGCCGAAGTCGGACGCTTAACCAACAGAGCCACGCAGGCGCCCCTGAACGTGAATTTTAGACTGAAGAATTGCGACGAGAACATGAGACAGAAGAAGGGGCAAGAGAAGACCGCTCATCATAGCTGACTCCTTTTCCCCCAACCTCTGCAAGACGACGAGTTGGAGGGATGTTTGATGTCACACTTGGCTCTGTGGCCTGAAAACTAGAAACAGATACAGAGAGGGTGTGTAAACCATTAAGAGGACATCTGGGCCCAGTGGGGAACGGCTCCCAGTGCCGCCAGATCCCATGTCCCCAGCTGATGCTGAAGCCTGGCCCGGGGGGTTCCGGCAGGACTTCTGCACCTTGGGGGACCCGGCCCCACAGGGGGTCAGAAGAAGGGAAGGAAATCTCCTGGGACAACTGGTCTACCCTACTGAAGGGTACGGTTGTTCTGACCTCCCTTTGGCAGCCGATGTTTCCCTTTGAAAAGAGAGAAACCGGAAACGCCACAGACGTAGCTTGCTCTGTATTCCAACGCACACGGTCCAGTGGCCGGCTTGGCCGTGTACGTAAGATCTTTTTCCTCAGAGTCTGTGCACAGATAAGCGTGTTGGAAAATTCTAACTCCTTTGTGTGGGATGAAAGCACTCAGAAATTCAAACTGTGGTGTTCTGCTAGGAACTTATCAAGGCAAGACTCTAACTAAACACTTCACTTTGACAACAGGCCAGCAAACAGAAATACCGTATGTGAATTTCCTGCTTGTTTTGTTTTTTATCTTCGGCCTCATGGGTGGTTCCATCTATACTCGACAGCACTCCCTCTTTCTTCCGTACTCATTTAATTATGGAATTAGTAGAAACTGATTTAAAAAATATGACCCAGAGAAGAGGGCCAGTTGCATGGGCGAGAGACAGAAGGATGCCGCATTTGGCTTAGTTCTCTGCTGTCGGTGTCTTGAGATTCTTAACAATTTTTGGACAGGGGCCTCCTAATGTCATTTACTATGTTTGCAAATGACGTAGCTGGTCCTGTTAGGATATACGACTCCCCATCTCGGCTCAAATGTGCGGTGTGGTTTTAGCCAAATTTTATACTCTTTGGGTTTGTGTTCCTTCATCTAATTTTTTTCCCCAAAGGCAGTGGCTGCGTATTTATTTACTATAAATTCCCAGCCCCTAGCACGGGACGCGTATAGGTGCTCAATAAATACTGTGGAGTGAATGCATTAATGTCGAATACAATCTGTTGCTGAAGATTTGAGAAAGAATGCTGAGTTACGGAAATACATTTCTTAAGAGCTATAAAGACAAGCGTACTAAATGGTCAATGTGATCAGGGTGACAATACCAGCTCTACTCATCAATTTCTCTGATGGCGTTGCTGGTAATTTACCAAATAGTGGATGAGAACAAAAGAGTATCGCCTTCAGTGAATAAACCTGGGACCGGTGCCAGACGTTTCATTGGATCGTATGAATTCTTCATCTTTACATGAGCATTCATGGAAAAAAAAGCCTCGCAAGCTATAAAAAAAAAAAAAAAAAAAAAAAAAAAAAGCTCTGGATATTACATTTCAGGCCAAGGTCTAGTTCAGAGGCGATCTGGGAAAAGTATCATTTGGAAAAGCTATCTGCCTGCAGAATACTATACCTCATTAACATTTTGGTCTTTTACTCAAGACACAGGCAGAATTCAAGCCCGGGCCTAGGAAGCAGGATTTCTTGTACGGATGTCTCTAGGCAAAAGTGTGGTTCCAGACTGGATGAAAACTAAGCAGTGGCTCCAGTAAACCTGGGAGGCGTTTGATCAGGGGCTGGGCTGGAAACTAGAAACAGATACTAGCTTCAGTCTGCCTTAGACTTGTGGATTATCTTCGCTGCCTTTTCCCCCATCCCCTGGGCACATCCCAGAGGCTGCCGTTAGAGTGGGCTTTACCACAGGGCTGCCGGGGGATAGAGGCACAGCTGTGCCTGAGACGTGAGCATGTAGCTCTGATCAACACGGCTGAGCTTTTAATATTCCGTACTAAGGTTAGGAGATGAGGTCACAGACCACGGTAGCGACTGACCGTTGGGTACCCGCTATGTGCCAGGTAATGTGTTGGGTGCTTTGTGCGTATAATGTTTCTTCTCCAAAGCTCCTGAAAGTACCTATTATTTTACCCATTTTAAAGGTGAGGAGAGCGAGGCTTGGATAGGTTAATTTGGCTGAGTTCATGTATTTACTAGTGGCACCACTGGGATTTGAACCCAGAACCCAGATCCCTCGGTCTCTAAAACTTAACGCTTATGCCCTTTCTCATCTACTACCTGCCTCTGGATTTCAGACGTGGCCGTGACTTGCTGAGAGAATTGGGGTGGGTGTGTTGTGGGCAATGGCTCTGAAACTGCTTGCCGTGAGGGCATATGCCTAAGGAAGCCACTGCCCCCCGGCCTCAGCCTCAAAATGGGACACGTGGAACAGACTGGAACTGGGTATGAAGCTGGAGAGTCACTGAGCTTTGGGGTCATTTGTTACACAGCACCATTACAGCAATGGCTGATCAACGCAAGCCTGGTCTCCCTCCCTAGGGAAAGAGAGCTAAGGTAACATATTGATTAATTTAATAAATACTTACTTATTGCTTACTCACTCTGTACAACGCACGGGGTTTGGTTCTGGGGAATACGGTAGTTAATGGGTCACACGCCAGAGGCTTCCTCGGTTTTGCTTGCTGGGTCATCCTTCTCTATCCAACTTTTAAAGGTTAACATGAAGGCTCCATTTTAGACCCCCTCAGGTCCCTACAGTCTCGCCTAAGCAGGCGCATCTCTGCCCACAGCTTTAATTCCACCCACGTCCGTGGAAGAGCGTCCACGCAGCTCCCGCGTGGAGATCTTGTCCCCCTCGTGCTGTAAAGCATCCACAGATCTGCAGGTGAGCATATACATCCACCCGCAAAACAAGGCCCGGACCTTGTCCTGGAAAACTGAGGCAGTGGAAGGGAAGGTGGGCTGTGTGCTCTGACGCCCTGTGTCAAAGTTCCCACCAAACTCTGGGGCTGGTCTTTCACCTTCTTTTTAAAATTTTCATGTCCTGCGGACTCTAACCTCCTTATCCATTTCTGGAAATCCCCTCATTCTACTTCTTTCCCAGAGGGCCCATTACAGAATTTGGCTTTGCCATTAAGTGGTGTTTGGATCCGAACAGCTGTAAGATAAAGTGGAATGTTTCAAGTTAACATTTTCTTTTGTTTCGAGACTTCATGCGTATTTTTTTCTGGTTAAAACCTCCGTCCAAAGTCCACATGTCAGATAGCACATCCAAGCTGCAATCGCAGACCAGTGAGCTCATGCAGTGTTTGTCTGGGCTTCGGCCGCCTGGTCCAACAGGCTCTCAGGGTGGGTCTCCTGATTAGAGCGACAGCGACAGTCCGGTCCCGAGCTCTTGTTAAAGGCAAGGCCAGCCTCCTGGGGAGCTCCGGCACCTTCCTCAGGACCTCAGTGACTCCTTGCAGATCCCCTGTCAGACCCCTTGGCACCTCTGTGGTCTTTGACGTTGGCCATTGCTCTTGGTGAACTAGGACAGTGGTGGCAGCTGGTCAGAGACATTCTGAGCAGGTCACGAGGCAGACTGGGGAGTGGGCACATCCCTGAGGGTCTCTCTGAGCAGATGTCATGCCTGCATCCAGGGTCTGACTCCAGGCTTTTGCCCGTGGACCAGCTGAACGGCCCATTCCTCACCTGTCACGTACAGTCCTCCAAATACAGTCAGGGGGCGCCTGGGTGGCGCAGTCGGTTAAGCGTCCGACTTCAGCCAGGTCACGATCTCGCGGTCCGTGAGTTCGAGCCCCGCGTCAGGCTCTGGGCTGATGGCTCGGAGCCTGGAGCCTGTTTCCGATTCTGTGTCTCCCTCTCTCTCTGCCCCTCCCCCGTTCATGCTCTGTCTCTCTCTGTCCCAAAAAATAAATAAACGTTGAAAAAAATAAAAATAAAAATAAAAAAAAAATACAGTCAGACACAGAAAGGCCACCCTGACCCACGGACCTGACCCATGAGAGCTGTCTCCACTCTCATCTGCTGGATTTGGCCTTCCTACCCCAGGCCGAGTCTTCACTGACATCCGCACCCCTATCTGGAATCCTCCTGTTCTCCTTCTAAGTTACCCCCGAACCCTCATGGGGCTTCCCCTTTCCTGTTTGCATCAAAGCTCCTTCCAACCTCACAGTGGCTGAGGTCCAGTTTCTTTTCTAGCCAATCTTCTCCAAGGGCCAGGCTCCACAGACTCAGGGCCTCAGAGGGGCGAGGGGCTCAAGGCAGCTGGCAGCCCACGGTGCCCGTGCTTCTGGGGACGTAGGGCTCAGGTCCCAGCAGTTCCCAGGTCCCGAGGGCCGGTGGGGATGACCATGTTTGGACTAAGGCAGTAGAACCATTTTGATTTTGAATCTGTGGGCTGGCGTGGAACCTAACTACCACTGATGATGCCTTTTCTGTGAGGAAATATGCTATGTGTTCCATTCACCTGACCCATGCCCAGAGCCCTGGGATGTGTGGGAGGCAGTATCTGAGCTGTTAAGGCTTGGATTTGGAACAGGCCAAGTTCAAACCCAACCATTATTGCCAGTGGGCTTCGTGGCCTTGCGTGGGTGGCATAGCCAAACCTCAGTCCCTCTTCTGTAAAATGAAGACAATAATCAAATACTTAAGTTGTCGTGAGGAGCCAAGAAAATGTATGTGAAATCCACTGCACAAAGCCTCCCATACAGCTCTCGATACTATAAATCCTAACCATCGTCTCCATAATTTATTTCTAAGAAAGAGCTCACTTGTCTGTTGAGAAAGATCTTCCACAGAACCTTCTGGAAGCACAGAGCACTAGCGCTAAAATAGAGGTCTTGGAATTTAGGGCGGGTTCTGATCTGTCACAGCATGGTGCGACCGTGGCGCCCACAACTGCTCTGGGCCTTGCTTATCTTTTTTTTTTTTTAATTTTTTGAAATGTTTTATTTCTTTTTTGAGAGAGCGCAAGCGGAGGAGGGGCAGAGAGAGGGGCGCAGAGGATCTGAGACAGGCTCTGCGCTGACAGCAGTGAGCCCGAGGTGGGGCTCGAACTCATGAACCACAAGATCAGGACCCGAGCTGATGTCGGGCGCTCAACTGACGGAGCCACCCAGGCGCCCCTGGGGCTTGCTTATCTGATGTGTACGATGAGTGGCTTGCCTAGAACCATCGGTTTTCTAGCCAGCTCTGGTCACCCAGAGATCCTCGAGGAATGGCAGGGGAGGAGGAAGGGGGGAGGCTCTGTGCCCATCTGCTGGCTCCTACAAAAGAATCTGTCTTCAACAAGGGCCCCCATAAGCTTTCATCTGAAAGAAAGTGTTGTACTTACAAGGGCACATTCAAATCCCCAGGCCTAGGGGAGAAGTAAGACCATCCCAGCTGCAACGTTCTGGAACCGAGGTGCTAGCAGTCTAGCATATGACAAGCTGGCATTGTGCTCTGCTCCAAGTTGTCTCTTATGGAAAGGCTGACGCACTTACAGTTGGGAAATGGATTCTTGTCGGGGAGAACAGCGCCGGGATCCGGCTCAAAACAGCGCTGACTATACAAAGGGCACGTCGACTTGTCGCAAAGGGCCATCTGGTTGATTATTTCTAATAAGAGGAGCTCACGTCGAATTGCCAGTCTGTGTGTGTCCCCACCGTCCCAGAAAAGGCGACCTAAGCTGATTGGAGGCTACGAGTCTTCAGAAGCCACACCACGGACACGGTCATCGAACTCAGCTGTCGCCCCTTGAGCCAAATGCAGCCAGCAGAGATGTGCGTGCTGCCGGGGAGTGCTTCTAGACTGGCTCTCTCCAGGTAACGGGGTTAGGCCGGGTGTGGGGTCAGCTGAGGCTCCTCACCAGGGGCAGCCAGATGGTCTGTGACAGCTGCTCACACATCAAGTCCTTTTATTTCTTCCGCTGCCATTGTCCCCACCCGAGAGACGGAGCCGGGTGGGGAAGGCAAATGAGGAGGATTGTAGGGAAGGGGGGGCGGGGGTCGTCGCGGGGCTGCGGTGGCAAAGTTTCTGGAAGCAGCTTGCTTTGTAGCCTGTGATACCACGGCCCTACTCACTGCCTTCCTTCCGAACCGCGTCCGACCTCTGCCCTAGACACCCCGAGGTCTGGGGGCGGGGGAGTCTAGCGCTGCTGCTCAGGACAGCAGCCACCAGCCACATGTGGCTATGGAGCACTTTAGATGTGGCCGTTCCAAATTGACATGGGCAGCGACGTAAAACACATATTGGATTTCAAAGATCCGGTACCAGAAGCAAACAAAGAGAACATAAACTCTAACTAACAGCTTTATATAATAATTCACACATATCTCATTAAAAGTCGTTTTCACGTTTGGTTTTTGAGAGAGAGAGGAACAGTGTGAGCAGGGGAGGGGCAGAGAGAGAGAGAGACAGAGAGAGAGAATGGGAGACACAGATCCGAAGCAGGCTCCAGGCTCCAAACTCTCAGCACCAGAGCCCGAGGCGGGGCTCGAGCTCACGAACTGCGAGATCATGACCTAGGCCGAGATAGGTCTAGGTCACCCAGGCACCCCTTACGCGTATCTTATTGATAAGTTTAATAATCGTATGTTGAGATGCTAATGTTTGTGGTCAACATGTATGGAGTCAAATGAAACATACAGTCGTACTAAAACTAATTTCACCTGCTCCTTTTCGCTTTGGTGTGGCTACCAGAAAGTGTGACGTGGCATGTGTGGCCCACAGTGACATTCTGTCGGACGGCCCTGGTCTAGGAGGGACCAGCTTTGTAGAGAGGCCTAAATGGACCGTTTCAGTGGATTCGGCAAATGTCCACCAAGCATGCCGTGCGTGTCTGTGTCAGGCAAGGCGGGGGAGCCGAAGGGCCACTCAGCTCTTTTGGCCCCACGGATGCCTTGGCTGAGCTGCGCGGGGAGGATGGGAAGGGAGGTGACGAGCTCCGACTGTCAGAGCAGGGAGCTGCCCCGCCCTGTGGTTAGGGGCTTGGAAAGCAGCATCCGTGCCACCAACATCTTCTTAAGAATGTCCACTCTTGGGCTGTGCCCTAGAAATGGCATGACGGGGGGCATCCAAGGCACCCGCAACATTTGTGGACATGTCACAGAAGCCCGTGGACCAAGTGGGGGATCAGCTCTGACCATAAGCCCCGAGAGCACCGCGCCCTCCTTTCTCCTCCACTGAACACCCTCATCGTTCCCATGCGGTGACTGGCAGGCCCAGAGAGCTCCAAGATTTCAGGGACCTGTCTGTCTTCTTCTGGGTCGTCTCCTCTGTTGGGAGAGACAGCACACAGCAGAAATCCCACGGTCATTTGCTGACTGGATAGACAGTCTGATAGAGAATTGTGAGAGGGGAAGAAGAGAAACGGGAGGGAGTGGGGAGGGAACAAAGTTGCACAGTTCCCCCTGGAGAGCTGCGGCTCGCCTTGGACAGATGGACCGGGCGAGGTGTGGGCGACCAGTCCTGGCACTGGTTGCCCTCAGCAGGTGAAGGGGCATGTGTGTGGTGGGGTCCTCCTCCCTCCCTCCCTACTTCCCCCCTTCCTTCCTCCCTCCACCCCTCCCTTCCCTTTCCCTCCTTCACTCTCTCCCTCCCTCCCCCCACTACTTCCCTCCCTGTCTCCCTCCCCCTTCCCTACCTCCCCACCTCCCTCCCCTCTCCCTCCTTCCCTTTGATGCCTAGGACTAAGCTTGGGAAGAGAGAAAAACTCCTGGAAACATAAAAGCTGAAGGTAAACCCCAAAGCTTCCTTTGTTTTCCCTTAATCGGCTTCAGGCTCCCACTAGCTCAGTCCTAATTGAGTTAGTCCTTGAGTGAAAGGGGCATTTAGAGATGTTAAACTGTTATTTCATCACAAGTGGCAGGTGGGATGTGGGGCAAAGGGCAGGAGAAGACGTGTCCGTGGGAACACTGAGTTGCGGGACACCCTCGATGCCCTTTCATTCGGATTTCAGCCAGTGTTTTCCAAACCGCTGACCATAAACCATTAGCGGATTGGGAAACCACTTTAGTGGATTTCAACCAGTATGTTGTAAATGTGGGGGTGGGGTAGGGTGGAGAGAATAGAATAGGAAAATAACAGAAGGCACGGTATGTAGCAACAGGAAGTGTTGCTTTGCGAGATTTTTGACTCAGGTGTGTGTGTGTGTGTGTGTGTGTGCGCGCGCGTGCACCAAGTTGTAGGTCACCAGCATGAAAGTTTGAAAGCCATTCTGATGTAGCACATGCTCCTGGAAGTAGAGTCCCCCGTGTGTTTGGATCCAGAAACATAATAACTTACGGGGAGTGGAGTATCCATCAGGCAAACAGAGCTCTCTGCAAGAGGGCCAGGACAGGATCTGGGGTGAGGGGAGGGGGGCAGGCCGGAGGACTTGGAAAGGGAATTGCGGGCTGTGACAGAAAAGACAGTGGGGGTGGGGGAGGCGCCTGAGTGGCTCAGTCGGTTGAGTGTCCGACTTCGACTCAGGTCACGATCTCGCAGTTTGTGAGTTCAAGCCCCGCGTCGGGCTCTGTGCTCGCTTCTCGGAGCCTGGAGCCTGCTTCGGATTCTGCGTCTTCCTCTTCTCTCTGCCCCTCCCCTGCTCATGCTCTGTCTCTCTGTCTCTTAATAATAGATAAATGTAAAAAAAAAAAAAAGGAAACGAAAAGACTGTGGGGGGAGGGAGGTGGGTGGAGATGCATGCCAGGAGGGTCTCCCCCAAGTCCGAGCACAGCGGCTGGACCCCAGTGGGCACTTGGCTCCCCACCCTGAATGAGTGAGGGACTCGGTGGGGGGGGGAGGAGGTGGAGGATGGCAATGGACAGATGGTTCTGGAAAAATTTCAGACCAGGCTAGCATAAACACACAGTGGGCAGCTTTCCTTCAGCCCCAAACAAGCTTTGCAGATGACCTTTCTATTTCGCTTTCTAAAGGACCTGTCTTATTCCTCGTTTGTATGTCACATTCGTCCAAGAGCCTAGTAGTCAATATAATATAAATAGTATAATATAAATGTTATATTATTGAACTCAACTAGATCACAAAGTGGGGTACCTTTGCAAAAAATAAACAAACAGAAGACAGAAGGGCGAAATAAATCCTGGTTGATAGGTCGCCCTGTGGAAGGAAGCAGCTTGTCTCAAGAAGAACAAAGACAAGGCCATCAGGGGCTCCAGTGCCTCGAAGGTTGCAAGTAATTGTCCGCGACCTCCGTGATTCCTTCACACCCGTGCAGAACCCTGGGAAAGTCAGGGGGCAACAGGACTTTATCTCCAAGACAAACTTTGAAGTTTAAAAATAAAAGCAGGCCCGCCAGTTTCCTAGAGCTGGTGTTGAGATTGTACAGGTCGGGCTATGTCTGTACCAATAAACAAGCGTCTAACAGGCTAACGAGTTAATTGCCATTTCGGATGGCTGCAACCTCTTCCTCCAAGGCTGGCCCAGGTGAAGGGTCAGTTATTTGGGGCTAACCTGTTCCCATCAAAGGGGAAATTTTAAAAAGCATCTTTCTTGGGGAAAACGCCATTATTTTCAGACGGGGGTGGGGGTGGGGGGTGGGGATGAGACATCCCGAAGATTCTCTGGGCGGCTTTGGTTGCAGAAAACAACAAAGAAACAGCCCAATGGGTGAGGAGTTATGTGCCTATCGTTGCTCGCGGTGGCAGGCAATTATTCACAGAAAAAAGCCCGACACCATTTCTTCCACCAAAGTCCCGGGGGACAAGCCATCAAAAGCAGGGATGAGAGAGAGGCCGTGAGCAGTCAGCCGTGGCATCTTAGCTCGTTTTTACTTGCTTCCCTTCAGCCACGGTTACTCAGTCTTGGGTTTTCTTCTCGTCTCGAATGTGCCTTCGTGTATCCCAGCAGGAAGTGAGCCTGAGAGGCATGCCTCCCGGCCCTGTGGTGTTTCTCTTGGCCCAGCCCTGCATTTCTTACGTACATATAGACACTGACGGTGGCTCCTGGTCCCAGGACTGGCCCCGGCGTCACCAGGATGTGAGGGAAGCCGCAGGCCCAGCGTGCACACTCTGCCCTTTTGAGAAAGAGATACCAGGAATCCTCTGTTGTCCTCCTGGAGGACCAGGCTGCCTGGATGCCGTATCAGCCTCCCACGATATCAGAGCCCGCGTGGCCCCGGCTGGCCGTGCATCTGTACCTGTGGCCCTCGTAGCGCTCCAACGTTGTCAGCTGCCCTCCCTGCTGAAGGCCCGTGCCTGGCCCTGGCCGTCTCTTTCTGAGGCTGTCGCTGCTAGAAAGCTGTGTTCACCGGAACGTTCTAGGGAGCGGACCAGACCGCTGAGACCCGGACTTAGGATGGCCTGCGATCTTGCCAAAGGCGGCGGAAGACCCTTCTCTCGGCTCCCGTGCCCGCCACCACCCTGTGATTCTCCCCACCTCACACACGAGGAAACCGAGGCTTCCGGAGGGTCAGGGAATGGACCAACTTCTGATCGGTTGGAAGCAGCAGATTCCAAACCAAAAGTCGTAGCTCGTGGATAATTTCCTGTCGGTGGAACAGACCAGCCGCCTAGAAATCCTGCCTCAGTAATATGGAAGCGCAACACAGTGTGGCCTTCTTCTCAAGAGCAGGGTGATGCGTCCCTCTCCAGGGCACTCCTGGGCTCTCCCTAGACTAACCCACTGTATTTGCAGCGGATTCTCTCACCCCGGCATCTCCTTCCCCCAAAGAGGGGCTTTGCAGGGGTGTTGCTGGGGCTTGAGGACGTCGGTGAGTCAGGGGAAGATTAGGTGCCTCTCTGGGTCTGTGGAGAAGAGCACGCCGTGGTCTCTGGCTGTACCCAGGCACTTCGGCACAGCTGGAGAGAGTCTCTGTGTGGCTTGTCTGCAAGGGAAGGGCTCCTATCTCTGGGTAGACCGAGCAGGCGATGGCAAGTGTTCCTGTTCTCATCGCCGGTTATCTCCGGCCTGGAGAGCCAGGAAGAAAATAATGATGAACTTTGCTCCAGCTTTCCTTTCGCTGGATGCTTTGGCAAAGATGCTCTCAATTTTCCTTTTGTTCTCCTCGAGGAAATCCTATCAGGAGGGAAGATTCCATCGGGACGAATGGATCAAGTCCTGGTTCCAGGCTATCCAAGCCTCCCCCTGGCCCCTCCCACCTTCTCCCAGCGATCATCAGATCATCAGCCAGGCCAGGAGCCCCTCCTCCTCCCGGAGTGGGGTCCCAGGCAGCAGCTACAATGCAGGTTTTGTTCCAGAGCCCCGGAGAGGCAGTGGACTCCAAAAATATTCCTCCACTGACCTGGAGGCCTGTCCTTGACATCTGGCTTCTCTCCCAGGACCCAACTTTTCCCCACTCAAGCAGCATTCTGAATGAACAAAATTAGTCTTTTGAAGTGACTTGACAATTCCCCTGGTGGTAATTACATTTACCACTTAGCGTACCTAGGCGACTCCAACACTTTTAGAAATAACCCCCTCCCGAATCCCTGGTAGGTGGTCCACAGTGTTGTTTTTCTAGAAGAACGTGGCTCCGGGAGGACCTCCTGCCCCAGCAGTTGGTGGTGACAATTCCTGTCGGAGTATCTGTGAATGTCACATTCCCATGTAGAATGGGCCTCAAATAAATCCAATCATTATGTTCTTTGCATCTCGGCTGGTGTATTGCTAGCTTTGTAGCAAAGTCACTGTATGGATGAAGCCGGCCTCCTGTTGCCTGGACGGACAGTGCTTTTCTGTCCTAAAACCATCTTGTACCTTAAGCTAAAGTACGTTATGTGATTGACTTCACGGTGACTCCGATATGGTGATTGTCACAGTAATCAGCATCAGAAATGGACTGAATTTAGATCTTTTAATACCCCTTCTATTGTCCTCCTTTTCCCTGGGGCTTCACCTTTTAAAAATTGGAGGTAGGGGCACCTGGGTGGCTCAGTCGGTTAGGCATCCGACTTTGGCCCAGGTCATGATCTCGCGGTCCGTGAGTTCGAGCCCCGAGTCGGGCCCTGTGTTGACAGCTCAGAGCCTGGAGCCTGCTTCGGATTCTGTGTCTCCCTCTCTCTCTGCCCCTCCCCTGCTCACGCTCTGTCTCTCTCCGTCTCAAAATAAATAAATAAACATTAAAAAAATTTTTTAAAAAAAGAAAGACTTCAGATACGTATCAACCAATCTCAGGGTATGGATCTTTTTTTTTTTTTGAATCCTAAGTCAAGTAAATGAAGTATAAAGAAACGATAGGCCAATGTAAACACTGGCTGGATGTATGATGAAATTAAGGATTCACTTTAATTTTTCAAAGATGTAATGGTCATGTTACTATGATCGTATACTTTTCAAAACAGTCTTTATCTTTTAGATAGATATACAGTTGACCTTGAACAACATGGGTTTCAACTGCATTGGTTCACTTACACACAGAGGGTTTTTTTGTTTTGTTTTGTTTTTTCAGTAAATCCAGTACGTAAATGTATTTTCTCTTCCTTACAATTTTCTTACTAATATTTTATTTTCTCTAGCTTCCTTTATTGTAAGAATACAGTATAGAATACACATAACATACAAAATATGTGTTAACAATGCGATATCAGTAAGGCTTCTGGTCAACAGTAGGCTGTTAGTGGTCAAGTTTTTATGAGTCAGAAGTTATATGTAGGGGTGTCTGGGTGGTTCAGTTGGTTGATTTTGGCTCAGGTCGTGATCTTGCGGTTCGTCAGTTTGAGCCGCGTGTCTGGCTCCGAACAGACAGCACGGAGCCTGCTTGGGATTCTCTCTCTCCCTCTCTCTGTCTGCCCCTCCTCCACTCGCACTGTCCCGCCTGCCCTCTCTCTTTCTCCGAATAAATCAACTTAAAAAAAAAAAAGATTTAAATGATAAAAACAAAGCAAACCCAAAAGTTACGTGTGGATTTTCAACTGTGGGGGAGGTTAGCACCCCTCACCCCCATGTTGTTCAAAGGCCAACTATAATGATTGAAATACACATCCAATGTTATACTATCTGGTATTTGCTTCCAAATGATACGAGTGTAGGCAGCAGTGGCCGAGTGCATAGATGGAAACATGTTGATAATTGTTGATGTCCGGTAATGGATAGATTGGGTTATTGACCATTAAAATTTTATACATGTTTAAAAAAAAATAAAATAAAATAAAATTTGATATATGTTTGTATAATAACATGTTAAAAAAAGAAAAGAAACAAGGGCACACTCTCAGCCCTCCATTCCTGATAGGTGGCCTGAGAAGAGGGTGGAAAACGTTCCCTCTGGATCCCGCCCTGCAAAAGCCGAGCTTGCTCCGGCGTTCTTGACCCTCGGTGAGCTTTACTGGGTGGGACAGCCAGACTAAAGTGGCTGGGGCTCACTGGAGACCGATCAGAGGGGAAAGGACATTTTGAAGGTAAAAAAAGAAAGCAGTGGAAAGGCACTACCAGCACCGGGGCAGTCTACGAGAGGCATTTTCACAAATTGAGAAATTCACGTAGTTTCAGAACTTAGGGGATGACGACGTTCGCGACACCTCTTCCAAAAGCATTGAGGCGAAGATAATTAGAGGCTGGTGCAGAAATTACAAGGATAAAAAAGGTGTGACAATGCAAGAGAGGGATCACGGATCGTGAGTGGGAAGCCGACTCTGAACAAGCCCGGACTCGGGTCCTTGGCCCTGCAACTGCTCCCGACAACCTGTAAGCTGATACAGGATTCGGGGCGCAGTGCAGCGCTGCCCACCTTCCTGCCCGGCTGGCTGGGCTGGCGAGGCCAGTTCTTCATGAAACAGACTCAAGGTCTGGGATCGCCTAAGGGTCTCAGCAAAGCGCTGCCACCGGACAAACCAGATCGCCAGGAAAACTGAAAAAGACGGCAGGAGCTAAGAGCACCAGACTGCCAAGGGCAAAGGTGGGGGGAAGAGCAGGAGGGAGCGGGAAGGTGGCGGGGAGGTAGGGGGGTGGGGGTGCACCTTAGCCAGGGCGTCAGTCCTGGGAGAGTCCGCGTGCTGGGTGAGAAGTGTCTAGGCAGGCCCTGCGTGTCCTTTTCTGGCTGCCTCTGGCCCTTACCCCTGGAACGACCTCTCTGGCCCTTAGACTTCCCAGCCCTCAGGGCAGGAGTGGGTAAGATCCCCACCTCGCCGGTGGTGGTGCTGGGAGAGGACCCCTTCTCACCAGTTCCTCCAGGTAGGCTAGTGACAGCTCCAGACGAGAGCCAACGACTAGAGTGTCCCAGGACTCAAGGGGCTGGCGCCGGGCACTGAAGGCCTAGATTTGCATCCCGGCTTTTGCTTCTTATTGACTTGAACCCTTGGGCAAATCATTTATTTGCTTCATCTGTGAAACGGGGGAAGTGATACCTCTGGCCAGGTTTTATTTCTAGGCGTCTGAAAATTAAGTGCATCGAGCAGTGGCTCCTATCATTATTAGAGAAGTTTTACTTAAAAGACGTCTAGAAGACTCTGTGTATTTCTGCTTTTCCTGGCACCTCCCTTGCGTCGCTGTGATCATCGAGGTGATTGCCGTTTCTAGGCAAGGATGTGGGAGGCAGTGAGGTGTTGGGGAGAGAAGGTGGGCTCCAGAAGCAGAAGGATAACCGCCGCCCCCCGCC
Organism: Lynx rufus; assembly: GCF_022079265.1. Taxonomy (NCBI): domain Eukaryota; kingdom Metazoa; phylum Chordata; class Mammalia; order Carnivora; family Felidae; genus Lynx; species Lynx rufus. Next base: position 18,984,064 of record NW_025814840.1, read on the forward strand.
ATTCCTCCTGTCACCAATCGCCAGCCATTGGATAAAATTTCTGGAACTTCAGATTTTCCTCTTGCTTGAAAACGGTTCTTATTTTCCTCGGTACTTTCTTAACAAACGACGAAAAGTTTCTTCCGTAATCAAGCCCTTCATCCCCATCAATGTTATAAACAAAGCCGGTAACACCCACTTGGGAGGGTGGATGTCAAGTTTGATGAGGAAACGCAGGTAAAAGTTCTTGGAAAGCCCTCAGTGTATTGCAAATTTCTTTCAAAGAAAGCCAGTTGAGGGAAACCAATGAACTGAAAGGGCCATTGCTCCCTGGCCTGCAGTATCCGTGTTGACCACAGCAATAAAGGTTTTTGAAGGTGATAAATAAAAGTTGCGTTAAATCACAACCTAGAACAATCTTCACGGAGAAAAGTTGTCTCTCCATCTCCATCCACCTGCAGGGACAGGATGTTGGCTCTTCTGCATTAAGGAGGCTGGTACCCACCTTGAGCCTCTCTCTAGTGATCACGTATAGGTCAGAGATTTTCTCTCTTCTGCGGCTTTACTCACACTGGTCCCCCCGGTGGGAGCCAGAGGCCCCTGTCTGAGCTCCTGCTACCACTTTATCAGAAAGCTAATGGGCTCTAGCAAGATCTAGACGTGAACCCATTTTTAGGCCCTCAAAAGAAAGTCACGCTAATACAACCAACCTTTCAGAAGAAGGAAGCTTACCACTGGGGACAGGAGCCCTCGGAGTCAGTTGGGAATTGAAGCCCCACCAAGAGCCTTCTCTGGGGCATATCCTGCATCCCAGAGATGTGGTCCAATGTCCATTGAGGGGTGACAGCACTATCCCCACAAGGTCACGGTGGGTGGCCTTGGCTGTGGGCACACTGTGTCAGAGCCCGAAGCACAGCTCAGTGTAGCTAACTAGTAAATTCGAGCTGGAGACAGATCAACCCGGGGCCAGGCAAGCTAGGTGCAAAGCAGAGCCCAAGGGAGCCAAGCTCTCCCTTGAAACGGGCCACCCTCTCCCCCTTCCCCCCATCAACACCCCACAGCCTCCCCTCTGCCACCGACCGGAGCTGGCTCTCCACCAGCTGTGCCACTGGAAAACTCTTGCTGAGTAATTTCCGCCGAGTTATTAATGACTAAGAGCACCGAATTTGTGGTCCGTCTCAGAGGTACATGACTTAAAGAACAATTTTCATTTTTTATGCAACTCTATGGCATAACGTGACATTTTTTTTCACAGCAAGGCACTCATCCAACTATTTTTGTTTCGTCTCACCTTCTTCCAATTCTTATCCATTTGTGTACACAAGGTCCGTTCAATCATTTTCATTCAGCAAATACTTGCTGAGCACCTGCTATGCACGGGGCACTGTCTTGATCACTGGGTATGGGGTGGCCAACACCAGACCTGGCCCTGCCCCTGTAGAGGATGTGTCCAGGGCCGAGACGGACAACACACAAGTAAACACAAAGGCAACAGACAACTACAGCCTTTAGGAGTTGCTGCAAAAGGCAGTTGGGCACCGTGGTGTAGACACCGAGGGGGTCTACTTGATGGTCTTCAAGATGGTACTTGAAGACACCAACCCCGAGGAGACAGGGTTTCAACTATGACCTCATCTTTCGGGTGTAGACATATTTTTGTTTGTTTGTTTGTTTGTTTACAACTCACTGATTTGGCATACAATTTCCTATCTATTCATTTGGTAATTGCTAATTTTATGTGAATTGGCCAATCACGTCTTTCCCAATTAAGGGATAGTTTTCTTGAATTAGGAGAGAGGGGGCAAGGAAAAGAGAAGAGCCAGAGGACCCTAACATTTGTTAAGCACCTGCTATGTACTGGATGCTTGAAACACATTCTTTTTAAAATAAGATCCCAAACAGGCAGCATTGTGGTATCCACTTAGTGACGTGGAAAGGAAGGCCCTGAATGTCCAAGTGTTTAATAAGTGTGAGAGCAGGCTCTGGCTTAGCTGGATGTAATGTTAAAACTCAGGCTCATGGGCCGCCTGGGTGGCGCAGTCGGTTAGGCGTCCGACTTCAGCCAGGTCACGATCTCGCGGTCTGGGAGTTCGAGCCCCGCGTCGGGCTCTGGGCCGACGGCTCGGAGCCTGGAGCCTGTTTCCGATTCTGTGTCTCCCTCTCTCTCTGCCCCTCCCCCGTTCATGCTCTGTCTCTCTCTGTCCCAAAAATAAATAAACGTTGGATAAAATGAACTCAACTGCATGAACAGGGATAAATTGCAAAACACGATTTTGCATAGACAATCAAGTTATAAAATGATAAGTGAAATATGATATTGTTTACTTGAAGTTTAAAGCCATGCAAATAATAGTATCGATGAGTGTATACGTATGAAGTGTACATTTACGGTATAAAAACCATGCATAGGGATGGATAATTCCGGAACTTCGGATAGCTCATCTTTTTTGTAGATTGACCACTGGGCCCCTTTTACTTCTTATCTCTGTCTCTTTAATTTTTTTTAAGGTTTATTTATTTATTTTTTGAGAGACAGAGAGAGAGACAGAGAGACAGAGCATGAGTGGCGGAGGGGCAGAGAGAGCAAAGGAGACGCAGAATCCAAAACGGGTTCCAGGCTCTGAGCCGCCGGCCCAGAACCCTACGGCGGGGATCGAACTCACGAGCCATGAGATGACAACCTGAGCCGAAGTCGGACGCGTCGCCGAGGGAGCTGCCCGGGCGCCCCTCAAAACTTACACCTGACGTGTAAAACCAGAGTCAGGCCGGGGCGCCTGGGTGGCGCAGTCGGTTAGGCGTCCGACTTCAGCCAGGTCACGATCTCGCGGTCCGTGAGTTCGAGCCCTGCGTCGGGCTCTGGGCTGATGGCTCGGAGCCTGGAGCCTGTTTCCGATTCTGTGTCTCCCTCTCTCTCTGCCCCTCCCCCGTTCATGCTCTGTCTCTCTCTGTCCCAAAAATAAAAAAATTAAAAAAAAAAAAAACAAAAAAAAAAAACAGAGTCAGGCCAAAGCAAAGAGAATTGTCCTGCGTACCTGTGAGGAAAGACCCAACGAGCCTGGCTGGTTTCTCAGCGTGCCTCTTCAGAGGGAGAACTGGCACGAAGGCAGAGTCATGGCACTCTTCGCAGTGGGGCGTAGGGGGCTGCCTCCCAGGAAGCCCCTACAGGCACGGTGTGGTGGCTGTAGAAAGCGCCATGTGTTTGTTCAATAAAATAAACGCAAAGAGAATCCTGCCGTATCAATGCTTAGGCTTTTGTTTTAAAAAATTTTTTTTTCAACGTTTATTTATTTTTGGGACAGAGAGAGACAGAGCATGAACGGGGGAGGGGCAGAGAGAGAGGGAGACACAGAATCGGAAACAGGCTCCAGGCTCCGAGCCATCAGCCCAGAGCCCGACGCGGGGCTCGAACTCCCGGACCGCGAGATCGTGACCTGGCTGAAGTCGGACACTTAACCGACTGCGCCACCCAGGCGCCCCTAGGCTTTTGTTTTAATCAGCAGCTCAGACCAGCACCTCACACCTCCGACTGCCAAGATCCCGGTCTTGTCCTTAGATGCCCACAGGATTCTCACAGGTATCTATGCCACTGCGGACAACGTCCGGGCTTGGCCTTGGTGCAGACAGAAACGGGGTGTTCAGTCCCTGACACGGTATTCTCTTACACTCTGCCTGAACTGGCCCCTCGAACTGGGTCAGTTCGATGAATGCGCTTCAGTCTTCCTTCTACGGAGCGGGGCCGCGTTGGATGTGGGAAAGTTCAGACCTCGCTAGTGGGAACGAGGCACCTCGCACTTTCCCTCTGCTCTGACCAAGCACGCTGGACAGCTCTCTTTTATTTGTTTGGTGGGTTATCACATAAATAAGGCGGCCAGCTTACGTAGGTGGTGCGATCACACGAGTGAAACAGCCTGAGCTCATTTGAGAGTGGTTTCAGAGCTTTGTTTCCTCTCCGGGTTATCTAGGCTTACTGAACAAGGCACCTAACTCAGGGCAACTTTGAGCCCTTTTTTCCTTTTCCCTCCACAAAACAGGACCGACTGTAGGTGGGACTCACGGCTTGTTCCCCTCAAGTGAGTTTGCGCTTTTGCTCGCGAGTTAACGATAGTCAGATCTTATTGATGTTTATTTAAACAGTTTGAAATGTAACTCGTACAGGACTCGGATTGATGTCTCTGATCCTTGGCAAACTGTACGTTGGTGAATACCGTGAAATGGGGAAGAGTCCCAAATTCAGAACCCAAAGTGGGTAGGTTCACCTCTTGGTTATATCAAGACGTTTTTCCCTGAGGCCACTGGTTTCTTTTCTGTTTTTTTAAATGTTTATTTTTGAGGGAGGGAGAGAGAGAGAGATACAATGCAAGTGGTGGAGGGGCAGAGAGAGAGGGGCGGGGAAGACACAGAATCTAAAGCAGGTTCCAGGGGCTGAGCTGTCAGCATAGAGCCCGATGTGGAGCTTGAACCCACAAACCAGAAGATCATGACCTAACTTGAAGTCAGATGCTTAACCTACTGAGCCACCCAGGTGCCCCTGAGGCCACCGGTTCCTTAACTCTGCTTTTCTCATCTGTTAAGTGGAAATCATAGAAGTGCATGCTTCGCAAAGGTGTAAGGATGCAGCAAAACCATGAAAGTAAACAACCTTTGTAAACTGCAAAGTTATGCAAATAAAAATAGCATTGTTTATAGGCAGTGTATCGTAGGAGTGCAAGCAGGAAAAATAAAATATTCAACATAACACTGCCACGCTCTATGAGCGTTCTATCTTCTTGTTATTGCCAACCCTCCTTTTTATTAATGTTTTATTTATTTGGGGAGAGAGAGAGAGAGAAACTGCGCTCATGATCACAAGCTGGGGAGGAGCAGAGAGAGGGAGAGAGAGAATCCCAAGCTGGCTCTCGGCAGTCAGCACAGAGCTGGATGCGGGGCTCAAATTCACGAACCGTGAGATCATAACCTGAGCCCAAATCAAGAGTCAGACGTTCAACTGAGCCACCCAGGTGCCCTGCCAACCCTTCTTTTTAATCTATTATGACCAGCTTCTAAGGACCTCTCTTTGGAATCACTTCCTTAGGAATACAAAATGATCTTTTTAACATGGCCACATCTTTTTTTTTTTTTTAACGTTTATTTATTTTTGAGACAGAGAGAGACAGAGCATGAATGGGGGAGGGTCAGAGAGAGAGGGAGACACAGAATCTGAAACAGGCTTCAGGCTCTGAACGGTCAGCACAGAGCCCGACGTGGGGCTCGAACTCACGGACTGCGAGATCATGACCTGAGCCGAAGCCGGCCGCTTAACCAACTGAGCCACCCAGGCACCCCGGCCACGTCTTTTTAAAATGTCTCCTATGCCGAAATGTGTCCTTTCCTGCCATTAGTACAGTTAGGGAAGTCGGCACACCCTTCCACTTATAAATGGAGACATCAGGACGGGCTACATAGTTTGTAGACAGAAATGCAAAATGAAGCTGTGGGTCTCTTGTTCATGAAATATTAAGGGTTTCAAGTGGTGATAGCAGAACATCAAACCAAGAGTGGCTGTAGCTAGTAGGAATTGCCCACGTCTAATGCCAAGTTCAGATTCCTATGATATTGAAGAAGTTAGAAATAGACCTTGCAATACAGCAAACATGTATTAGGTGTCTTCTCTGTACACAATCCTAAGCAGTCGGAAAGAGGAGGAAGAGGGGGCGCCTGGCTGACTCAGTCGGCTGAGCATCCCACTTCGGCTCAGGTGAGTTCGAGCCCCGCGTCGGGCTCTGTGCTGACAGCTCAGAGCCTGGAGCTGCTTCGGATTCTGTGTCTCCCTCTCGCTCTCCCCCTCCCTCACTCATGCCATGTCTCTCTCTGTGTCTCAAAAATAAATAAATATTAAAAAAAAAGAGGAAGGTGTAATAAAAAGATTACAAGTAGGTCTATGGCAATCCCTCCGAGGAAGCAATGAATTCTAATGTGGACAACAAGGGAAGGGAGACTCTTGGGACGAGGGGACCTTTGAGCTCGCCCCAGAACCTGGGGAAGACTTGGACAAAGTCCTACCCATCCCCACTCAATGAGTCAAGCAGACCCTTGGGTACTACTGCTTACTCGGATCTTTCTCATCCTGGGTGAGCTCCCACAGACCCTGCCAAGAGCCCTGCATATAGAAAGGTGGCATGAGGGGGCTAGCTGGGAGGAAGCGTGACAACTCCTGGAGAGAATGGTTTGTTTCTTATGGCTTTATTAAGTGTTTATATGGGAAAAAAAAGCGTTAGCTGGTGAAGTCCCAATCGCTCACTCACCATGACGTCAAAAATTTAATTATTTCTAAAAACTATGTATTCTCGGCAACGTGTGTGGAGATTAACGACAGCAGCCAACCTGCTTCAAAGAGGGGTCCTGTAAAATGCCGAGGCTGAGATCTCCCTCTTCAGATTCCTGTGAGAGAGACTGACTTGGTTGAATCTTTCAGAGACACGCAGAACACACATCACCTTCCACCCTTGGAAGAGAGCTCAGTGGGCGCATGTGTGTCTTCACTTTCTTACGATGGGCATTGGTGTTTTTCACGTCCAGTAGATTTGTTCCTTACCTTCCCTGCTCCTTTCTCCCTCCTCTCCCCTCCCCCTTTCTTTTCTAAGTATTTGGGTCTACTTAGCCACACATTATCTACATCCTACTTAAGATAAGCAGGAAAAGGGATTTAGGAGTTAGAGTGGAAAAGTCCTTGAAACTTTCAACTCTGTTTGAAAACAAAAGGAAAGTGGGTAGGAAACCAAAAAAAAAAAAAAAAAAACCAAAAAAGAAAGAAAGAAAGGAAAAAAAAAACAGGTATGTAGGGATTTCTAAGGACTGAATGTTGAATAATATTTGCAAACAATTCATATAAATATATTAATCGCTGAAAGTGCATTTGTGGATAGCTAGGAAGATATTCCTCTTGTTAAATTAAAGGAGGACGATTCTAAAAGTCTTAAAATGGTATGTTTTTCACATAAGATTAAAATTGAGGAAGGTAAGTTTTGGAAGGTATAGGCAGTGAGGAGTAGAGACAGCAAATTGGTTGTTCGAAAGGAGCCTCAAACATGTTTAAATGTATGACTAGAGATCCGTGGTGCAACACCCCCAATCTTCCCAGTTAGTGGTGTGGGTTCCCACCCCCCTGCCCAAATCCTGCAAGGGTCTGCTGAAACCTCTGCCCACCCTGAGGTCTCTGCTCTGTGAGGGAGGGGGTGACTCGGGGAGGAGGGGAGGCCTTCGCCTCCAGTGAAGGCATGGGAGACAGAGAGAAGACGCCATGAATTACCTTTTTATAAATAGAAAGTCATACAATGACAAGGCAAAGGTCATGAGGCAAGAAGGAAGTTGAGCCCAATTCTCCTGCCCCATTTTTCACCTGAAGGGCGTTCACTTGCCTGGGATCCCATAGAGAAGTCTTGCAGTGCTTGCCGAGTCCAAGAGCAGCAGAAGTGTCAAGGTATGACCGCTCCCAACAGTTCCGATGGCGTCCCAACTCCTGGGGTCTTTGCACCTGTCTCTTCAGAGGCTGCGGGAAAAGACCCCCTTCTGAATGCCTGTGTAGAACTGGCATCATTTCTCCCTTCCGCCTCGTATGCCATCTTAAGGGTCTTCCGGCCTGGAAGCAAAAGATGGCCGCCATCAGCCCCCACCTGAACTGACTCCTTAAACATGGCCTCATTCTTTGTAAGCTCCTCCTTGTGCGAATGTTGAGGCTCTCCTGGACCGGAGGGAATGACGGGGGCAGGTCCTCCAGACTCCACTAACTTTGTCCAGGCACAGCTCGACATCTTGGGGGTCAGATGCCTTCCAAGTACACACATGTGGAGGCTGCGAATTCACAGCCCAGGGCTCCTTACTTCCAAACTAAATGGTATTGATACACAGCACCTCTCTTGACCAGGGGCACCCCCCAAAGAGGCAGAGTTCATGTGGTGGTGATCCATGACCTCTGAGTGTCCATCAAGGATGAGCGCTGTCGGGGCCAGTGCTCCCCAAGGTAGGGGTGGGGGGGGGGACAAGCACAGACAGATGGAGAAGGCTGAGGAGACTGTGAGGGGTACAAACACTCTGTCCCAGCTCACACCTACCTTTTGCTTGCCGTGGGCCCCGGGGGTCATGTAAACTTTCAACAGACTGCACTTCCCATAAGTATCGTCTCAGGCTGAATGGGGACCTGGCTGGCATCCCCAGCTGTCCGATAGCCAGAGCCAACTCTTGAGTCTCTGATTTGAGAGATTCCTGAGTCACAGTTTGTCACTATGTTGAATCAAGACTGTGCCCAACCCAAGTCCAAAAGTGAATTCCCTCTTCACAGGAGAAAGGGATGGGCTATAAAATGTCATTTGAGACCAAAAGGAGAAGGAATGTTTCTCTAGTGGTCCTGGAGTTAAAACATTTATCTTCCATTCAGATTCATGTGAATTTGAGCTTAGCTTCTCTAGACCTTAGTATCTGTAAAATGGGGGCAGTGACGCTCCCCACAAGGTCATTGCCAGGATTAAATAAGGCAACATGGAAATACTTTGTGCTTTTCAAATGTTAAGGTATTAGAGTCTCAACAATCTGGAACAGACCACTCCTAGCCTGGCCTCCACTGTACTCAGGTGACCCCCCCCCCCCCGGTCACCCTATTTCTACTCTCCCGGTGCCTTGAGAATCATTTGGCCACATTCACTTTCAAAGCCCTGCTCTTTGTAACTTCTGTCTTCTTGGCAGGAATGTGTTCACTACCGTGATACTATTTGTCTCTTAAGTGACAAGCTTCCTTCTTATCTTTTCTAAGCACTTCACTGGCCTTATCACTGCCCTGCTGAGGCCCTGCCCTTTGTTGGTTGGGTCTGTGTGTCTTGCTCTCTTGCTCTCTTGAGTTCACACACCTGCCTGGTGCTGAGCCCGGTGGAATTAGGTCTTCAGTCAAACAGGAGGGACCTCACCGTGCCACATCACCATGTCCTCTGGGAACCTCCAGCAGGGGCTCCTCAGCGAGAGCCTCTTACCATGAGGGGAGAAAACAAGCTTGGCCGAGCTATTCTCAAAGGTTTAGGAGCAAGTCAAGGGAAATCAGAGACCCCTGTCAGAACCTAAAGGGACGCCCCCAAGATGGGACAGCTGTGTTCGCGTTTATTGGTTTATTCACGAAGCTTGTATGTAATGGGTCCCTGCCGTCAGGCCGGACGTGGGCTCACAGGGGCCTGTCACGGAGGAGAGCACAGTGGATGAGTAAAGAAACACGGGACACGTTGAGGACCATGGTCGGGAGGGAAGGAGGAAACACGGTGGGCAGAGCCTTTCAGGAGCTGGGGCCTGGGGTTGAGAAGCTCACCAGGAAGTGATGTGGGGAGATGCCCAGGGAAAGGGGGCCTCCAGGCAGCCCACTTTGTTCCCCACATCTGGATCCCGGGCTTCTGGGGGAGTGACCTCAGCCCCTGCAGGGTTTCAGAGGTCCTGCCAGCATGGGATTTGCATTTCTTTTTTTTTTTTTTTAATTTTTTTTTTTTCAGCGTTTATTTATTTTTGGGACAGAGAGAGACAGAGCATGAACAGGGGAGGGGCAGAGAGAGAGGGAGACACAGAATCGGAAACAGGCTCCAGGCTCCGAGCCATCAGCCCGGAGCCCGACGCGGGGCTCGAACTCACGGACCGCGAGATCGTGACCTGGCTGAAGTCGGACGCTTAACCGACTGCGCCACCCAGGCGCCCCTCTTTTTTTTTTTTTTTAATGTTTATTTATTTTTAAGAGAAAGAGACAGACAGACAGAGTGCAAGCGGGGGAGGGGCAGAGAGAGAGGGAGACAGACTCAATGCAGAGCCTGACGCGGGGCTTGAACTCACCGACCGCGAGATCACGACTTGAGCTCAAGTCAGACGCTCAGCTGACTGAGCCACCCACGCGCCCCTTGCATTTCGTGCTTTATAAGATGTTTTTAAAGAAAATATTTCAACCAGATAGCAAAGTACAAATACAGCAAACATTCATGTATCCATCAAACAGATTTTATAAATGTCGATTTCAGAGAACTTTAGATTTGATAAATAGCACACAGGTGGGGCGTGTGGGCGGTTCAGTTGGTTAATCATCCCACCCTTTTCTTTTTTTAATTTTTTTTTTAACATTTATTTATTTTCAAGAGACAGAGAGAGACACAGAGTGCGAGTGGAGGAGGGGCAGAGAGAGAGAAGGAGACTCAGAATCCGAAGCAGGCTCCAGGCTCCGAGCTGTCAGGGCAGAGCCCGATGCGGGGCTCCATCCCACCAACCATGAGATCATGACCTGAGCTGAAGTCAGGCGCTCAACCGACTGAGCCACCCAGGCGCCCCTCGTCCCACTCTTGATTTTGGCTCAGGTCATAATCATGATGGTTTGTGAGATCGAGCCCCGAGTCACCAGTCACCGGCGTGGAGCCTGCTTGGGATTCTCTCTTCCTCCCCCTGTTCTCTCTCAAAAGAAATAAACTTTTAAAAAAATGCACACACAGGGGCGCCTGGGTGGCGCAGTTGGTTAAGCGTCCGACTTCAGCCAGGTCACGATCTCGCGGTCCGGGAGTTTGAGCCCCGCGTCGGGCTCTGGGCTGATGGCTCAGAGCCTGGAGCCTGTTTCCAATTCTGTGTCTCCCTCTCTCTCTGCCCCTCCCCCGTTCATGCTCTGTCTCTCTCTGTCCCAAAAATAAATAAAACGCTGAAAAAAAAATTAAAAAAAAAATGCACACACAGGTATACACGCACACATACACACACACACACACACACACACACACATATATATGTATATATATATAATATGTATTTTAATTATGAAAAGGAGCACACACCCAGGCCGGCTATATACAAAACGTACACACACTTAGTAGATTAGTTCTGTGCCAGCTTCTCAGTTAAGCTCTCTCCTCTGCATGCTTACTTGGGCTTACTCCACAGGAGCCTACGGTGAGGAAGGCTCTGTCTGGGGCAACTACTCAAGGTGCCTGTAGCACCGGACAAAGGTGGCAGTGACAGCAAGAGTCCTGGACTCCAAGCCCAGGTCATTGGGTGGGTCCCAGTGCTTTTATCCCCTTTCTCTGCAACCTCGCTTCACCTTTCTTGCCTCGGTTTCTTCGCCTGTGAAACGGACACCAGGGAGCGTACTTGTGAGGGCTAGCTGGGCCGGTTCGTGCAAAGACTTCGAGCAGCGTTGGCCCGTAGTAAGGCCCAGGAAGCAATGACTGTGATTACTGTCAGCTATTGTCATTGTAGTATGTGTCTGCTAGGCACATGGTCCTGTTAAGGCATGGCTGTAGTTTTGGTGGTTATTGTGAGTTTTGCATGTGTTTTGTGTTACCTTTTCATCTCTAAATGCTACTTTCCCCCCCTTAGGCCAAGTGGAAAAACCAGAACTTGACTACTTGTTAAAAATGAAAACTTAAGAAAAGAACTTCACGGTATGGGCAAAGAGATCGGCTACGCCTGCGGTAAAATGGCATCATGGCAATCTCCCAATCCGTGTCTCACCCAGTGCCACCCACACTGACAACCCTGGAGGTCAGGAAGGGTGAAGGGTGAAGTCAGTTTCAGGAGGTGATGTCCTAAGGAGCCGCTGTCAAGGTTCATCGCTTATTGCGACAAGATCTTCTCGTGCCCCTAGTATGCTCACGCTGTTCCTGCCAAATTAAGATCTTCTGAAAATAGAGAAGAATAAACGTGAAACTATGGTTTTCACCTTATTTCAGTGCAAGTTGAATGTTACTGAAAAAAATATAAAAACAAATGAAATGAGAAGATAAAATTCACATATAGGGATGTGCAGAAGTTACCTCTATTCCACGTAAGAAACTGAAGTGATAAAATAGGCGAGGAAACCATTCCTCATACGGGGACACTTGACATAAAGCGTGTAAAACGAACAGGCTTTGGGAAACGGGATTCGTGCCACCACCTGGTAACAGAGCCCAGAGACAGATCCAGGAGGCTTTGCCCTGACTCGATGGCTGAGGACAAAGTGTGAGGTCAGGGGCATTGTGCAGTCAGCTGGGTAAGAGTGACCACATTCCGGGTTTCTTTATTTTACTTATATTTGCAAACTATGTTGACACAGGTGAGCAAGGGTTGTCTTAGGTAAAACCTCACATTTACAACTGCCACAAAGAAACCATTCCGTTCAGGTAGGTTTTTAATTTTTTGTTTTTTTGATGTTTTATTACTTATTTTTGAAGGAGAGGAAGACAGAGCGTGAGGGGGGAGGGGCAGAGAGAGAGGGAGACACAGAATCCGAAGCAGGCTTCAGGCTCCCAGCTGTCAGCACAGAGCCCGACGAGGGGCTCGAACCCGTAAACCCGTAAACCTGAACTGAAGTCGGGGGCCCAACTGACTGAGTCACCCAGGCGCCCCTCGTTCAGGTAGGTTTTTAATACACCATGAGGTAAATTAGAAAACACACAGCGACATCTGTGACCACAGTGTGGCAGGCCAGGAGGAGCCAAATGGCCATCTTGTATTTTACTGGCTCGGGTTGTGGGTCCTCTCCGCATTTTAAGACCTGTGAAGCGGGCTTGCACTTTACCATCCCCATGGGCCAGGTTGCTGCCCGGGGGTAGTTGTCATTGCTCACCCTTACACAACAAAGCTCAGCGTTGCCAAGTCTTGAGGACAGGAGAGGAGCACCCTTTTTCGGAGCTGAGTCGTCCATAGCCAGGCAGCTCCGAAAATGTTCTGCAAGAGACACAATGAGGGGTCTAACTTTGTGAATCTTCATACACATCGTAACCAATTTTGTTCCACTTATATTTTTTGTTTTCTGAAAGAATGTTATGTGTTTTTTAAATGGATGAATAAGTGGGCGCCTGGGTGGCTCAGTCATCATAACCAATTTTGTTCCATTTATACTTTTTGTTTTCTGAAAGAGTGTTATGTGTTTTTTAAACATATGAATAAGCGGGCACCTGGGTGACTCAGTCACTAAGCATCTGACTTCGGCTCACAGTTCCGTGAGTGTGAGCCTCACTTCGGGTGAGCTTAGAGCCCCAATTCAGGTAAAAAAAAAAAAACCCACAAGCCCCGCTTTTCTCTCTCTCTCTCTCTGCCCCTAGCTCACTTGCTCTCTCTCTCTCTCAAAAAAATGAAAATATGAATAAGTTAAAAAGAATACTAACAATTATAAAGTTAAATTACAAGAGATAAGAAAGCATTGTGTCTTTGTGTGGCAGTGTTTTTCCTTTCTTGGTGGCGCTTAAGACAATGGCATTAGCTTACATTTCACGCACCTCTGATTTGGTGAAATGTGTTGCAGACATAAGTAAGTTGCGTAGATAAACACTCTGCTGGGATCTTTCAAACTGGTATTGAATGATGATGCAGAAGTTGTCAGTTTTACTACCAGTTATTTGTAATGGTATATAAGAACTCGCCTTTTTTTTTTTAAGTTTACTTATTTATTTTGAGACAGCATACGCACGTGTGCACGAGCGAGTAGGGGAAGGGCAGAGACAGAGAATCCCAAACAGGCTCCGTGAGATCATAACCTGAGCTGAAATCAAGAGTCAGATACTTAACTGAGTAAGCCACCCAGGCACTCCAAAACTTGACTTTTCTTGTATTTATTTTTTTGAGACAGAGAGAGACAGAGCATGAACAGGGGGAGGAGCAGAGAGAGAGGGAGACACAGAATCCGAAACAGGCTCCAGGCTCTGAGCTGTGAGCGCAGAGCCCGACGCGGGGCTCGAACCCACGGACCGTGAGATGGTGACCTGAGCCGAAGTCGGACGCTTAACCGACCAAGCCACCCAGGCACCCCATAAACTTGACTTTTCTTAATGAAGTTTGAAGTCTATCTCTAGAGAGGATATAATACTGAATATTTAAATGAGACACAAAATCACATATATATTATATGTGTATATGTGTGTGTATACGTATATACATAAACTGTGTTGTTTTTACTGATGTAGAAAGTCTATGCAGCTAAACACTGCCAGATATAACGTGGTTGCTCTAGTTTCCATGTTTTGCTGATATTTTTAAGAAATGGAACAAATTCAGTTCAGGCCATGAGGGTTACAACGTTATGATGATTCCAACTGCAGAAAATTGTTGGCAATGAGGAAACAAAGAAAAGTCTGAACTCAATCTGCAAAATTAAATAAATTTGACTCTTTTAAAACGTTGCTTAAATATTTTGCAGAGATGGGTATTGGGGTATCGAAGACTTTTTTTTTTAAAGGACGCTGTTTAATATTCAAAACGTTTCAAGGATCGTTAGAAAAATACTTTCGTAAGACATAGAAAAATATTCTTTGATTTCCTCAAATTGTATATTTACTAGTTAATGATTTGAAACAATCAGCTAGAACTTTTTTTTGGTTGGCGATTCAACTCGGGAACAAAAATGCTCTATTATTCTCTTGAGTATCTACATCAGAGGTTAGCAGACAGCAGGCCAAATCACCCATTTTGTATGGCTCATCAGCTAAGAGGGTTTTTCCTTTTCTAAACGACTGGAAAAAAATCAAAAGAAGAATACTATCTTGTGACGTGAAAATTATGTGAAATGAAAATTTCCATGTCGATAAATATTTACACGTGGCCTATAGCTGCTTTTGAGATACAGAGCAGAGCAAAGTGGTTGTAACGGAGGTCGGATGGCCCAGAAATCCCAAATTATTTACTGTTCAGAATTTTACAAAAATTCTACCAACCTCCAATCTACATGAATTTGATGAAAGAACACTCTGAAGCTGCAAAATAAATTATTTAAAAATGAGGGGCGCCTGGGTGGCTCAGTTGGTTGGGTATCTGACTTCCGCCCAGGTCATGATCTCACGGTTCACAAGTTCGAGCCCTGCATCGGGCTCTGTGCTGACAGCTCAGAGCCTGGAGCCTGCTTTGGATTCTGTGTCTCCCTCTTTCTCCGCCCCTCCCCCACTCGCTCGCGCGCGCGCGCGCTCTCTCTCTCTCTCTCTCTCTCTGTCAAAAACAAACAAGCTTTAAGACTTTCTCAATATTCTGAAACTAAAAACAATATATAGTAATATATCAGTTGGTGGGGTTGTTATTAGCATTTCTGGACTTTTTTTTTTTTTTTTTTTTTAGTATTTCTGAACTGTTAAATAAAATGATCCTAACGATACTTGCCGATTGAATCTGGAATTAATAAATTAAAAAAAAATTTTTTTTTCAACGTTTTTTATTTATTTTTGGGACAGAGAGAGACAGAGCATGAACGGGGGAGGGGCAGAGAGAGAGGGAGACACAGAATCGGAAGCAGGCTCCAAGCTCTGAGCCATCAGCCCAGAGCCTGACGCGGGGCTCGAACTCACGGACTGCGAGATCGTGACCTGGCTGAAGTCGGACGCTTAACCGACTGCGCCACCCAGGCGCCTCAAAAAAATTTTTTTAATGTTTATTTATTTTTGAGACAGAGAGAGACAGAGCATGAATGGGGGAGGGTCAGAGAGAGAGAGAGGGAGACACAGAATCTGAAACAGGCTCCAGGCTCTGAACTGTCAGCACAGAGCCCGATGCGGGGATTGAACTCATGAACCGCGAGATCATGACCTGAGCCGAAGTCAGACGCTTAACCGACTGAGCCACCCAGGCGCCCCTGGAATTAATAAATTTGAAGTAGCATAAGTGTATGCCCATAAAACATCAATTTGTGGTTTTATACTTTGGGCTTTGGCCTAAGAAATGGAATCCATCCCCGCAAAAAAATGGGAAACGCGTTGGAACCTTAAGAGTTAAGACTTAAAAGAAGTAGGGACTTCTGGGCACTGAGTTCTCTCATTCTTGAAGGTCCCTTTCAAACACCAACCTCCGTCAGGTAGCGCGGCTGACCACTTGGGTTCTAAATGTCCTCTTTTCCTCTGGGTATGTCGTAGCCTGCTGTCTCCACCCACGCTTCGCAGGCATTCCTGGAAATCTTTCCTGTTTGTGTCTAATGTCCTTATTGAGATTTTAAGTTCCTGAGGACAGGGAAATTTGTCTGCCCTTTGTTTCTTACCTGAATTATGCCTCTTGGGAGATTTACAACTCATTTGACTTTTCACGCTTTCCCCAGCTTCTGAGTTAGGCTAGGGAGACCGCAGTGAGAGCTAACGTTGGTCTTCTGACGTTACACCTGACCAGGGACTTTTATAGTCAAGAAGTAGTTTTGCCTCTATGATCTCCGTTGAATTAGGACGAGCTGTTCGTACTTCTGCAGGTGAGATCTGGGGCTTGGCCAAAGCTCGGGAAACTAATCAGTGAGTGAGGGAGTGCGAACCGTTGGATGGAATGTGCACTTCCTGGTTTAGGGTTTACTGCTGGACTTTGAATTATAAAGCAAGGCGGGCAGGATGGTAGGGACCTGGGTAGGAAAAGGAGTCCCGAGAGGCGTCCCCGAGTGGCCGCTTTGTGTAACGGTTGAGGGACTGCGGAGGTGGTCTATGTCCCAAGGGACACTGGGACAATACAGGGTGGGGCCGCTGATGGGACACTGTGGAGTTCCCCTTTAAGCCCAGTTGTCTGGTGTGGGGTCTGGGTCCCAGCCACAAGCCTCCCTCGTATCCTGCCACGCATGCCTCCCGTCTATACGGTTGACTCCCGCTCCCTGGAAACCCCGGGGACTTAGGTATCCCAGTCAACAAGGCAACCTGAAGGACAGTGGCCGTGCTGCCCAGGAGCTGGGGCCTGGAGACTGTACCCCCAGCACTAAGGAAACCAGAGGAGTCCCAACAAGGCAGGGTGGCACTGCTTCAGGGCTGCTAAGCTCCCCTGTCTCCTGCTTGATCCTTGGGACGAGAGCTTGAAACCTGCCACGAGTTTTCTATCCCTGGCTCCAAACTCTCGGAAGGCAGAAGTTGCTCCTCTTTCCCCCCGAGCTTGTCTTCAACAATCCCACAGCTGCTCACTTTCCCAGGGTGGCTGGGTGAGGACACAGAGCAGCCAAAAGTATCCAGCTGTCCGGTCACAGAGCACCTTCCTTTGTCTGGAAAGTGCATCGCTCGGGGAAGCAGAAACCGCGATTCCGGGCGGTGGGTGGCCGAGGTGAAGGGAAGGCGACTTGTTCTCCCCCAGGCCTTCCTTAGCTCTCTCGGCCACCCCGAAAGCAGCTGGCGGTGTGCAATTATCTCAGGGCTGAGAGATCCTTTCTTCCCCTAACGCACCGCTGAAGTCCACACCTTAGGAAGAAAAACAATCTAAGTGCCTATGATAGTGTCTCGGGGCCTGCAAAACCCTGACGGGGGGGGGGAAGGTATTCCTCGTGCTCATGCCCGAGATCCCGCGAAGAGCTCTGGCCGTGACCCGCCCCCCCCCCCCAAGCAGGGCGTTTTGAAGCTGTTAACAAGCCCCATGCCCCCAAGAGAGGGTATAGCATTTGAAATATCTGCTGACTCGAAGGCTGGTTTAGAGGCAGAGGGGGCGTACGCCAGCTGACAAGCGCTGGCTCGTTTCTTGCATAGCTGTGGCAAAGCAGGGTCCGTGCCAGGCCCCCAGACACGTGTTAAAGTGACTCATCAGTCATGGTTTCTGCCCCAGCACAGCTGAAGCCCCCGGAAGGCCCCAGAAAGGAGCCACCATCTGATGTGGTTTTGCCTCGTCGCCCGTCCGGGATGGAGGTGAGGGAAGGACTTCTCGAGGGCCTCCCCCATCTCGGTGTTCGTCATGGTGAACAGTGAGTGCAGCAGAGTATCTCCTCCGGAGTACGGCCCAGGGCCCTGTGGCCGCAGGAGGTCAATAGATAGTTGTCGACGGACAGCCTCCACTTCTTGCCTTGTTTATTACAGAAACCCTTGGAGGCCTGTCCCTGCTGGTGAGCCCTCCCCTCCCCCCCGTGGCCCCGTCAGAAAACATGAGACAATAAATGGAGACGGATGGTCTGTCCGGGGAGCGACACCACCTTCCATGTGGTCGGCCCCTTCCCAGCTGTGCCTTCATTGAAGGTGCGGGACAGGGTAAGCGGCCTCCAACAGGCTGCCGGGGCAACAGGGACGGAGCTCCCCTCCTCTCCCCTCTCCCTCCCCTGACCCGAGGCAGGATGGACAAAGGGAAACGCCATGTGGGTGTCGGATTATTGGCCTCCAGTTTCACGCTGGCCTGGCAGGGGGCCCAGGCTACAGTTTCACAGAGTCAACAGATGTGCTTCTAATTATTTACTAGAACTTCTCTCACCGGGAGCCAGTTCTTCTGATGAGACACTGCAAACGTCCAGAAGCTCGCCGGCAGGTCAATCGCACAAGTAGGGTGAGGAGAAGGGGGGACAGGCCACGCGGGCATCCCCGTCTCTGTTTATAATTCAGTCTCGGATTCGGGTGTGTTTTTACGCGTGAAATGGGGAAAGTCACAGATTCAGACACAGGCCAGGAGCACACTGGCTGCTGAGATGGCCTAAATGGTGACCGTGACGGGCCGAGTCGTGTCCCCCGCGTCCCAAATTCCTACGTCGAAGTCCTCACCCCAGGAGCTCAGAACGTGACAATATTTGAAGCGAGGGCCTTTAATACATTTTTTTAAAGTTTATTTGTTTATTTTTGAGAAAAAGCTTGAGCAGGGGAGGGGCAGAGAGGAGAGAGAGAGGGAGGGAGAGAATCCCAATCACGTTCCACACCATCAGCACAGAGCCTGATGCGGGGCTCATACCCACTAGCAGTGAGACCATGACCTGAGCTCGAACCAGGAGTCAGACGCTTAACCGACTGAACCACCCGGATGCCCTTGAAGCTGGGGGCCTTTAAAATGGTGACCAAGGTTAAACGAGATCACGAAGGTGGGCTCTGATCTGACTTGGTCCGTATAAAAAGAGACAAATCGGACACAGACCCACAGGAGGAAGACCATGCGAGGATACAGGGAGAAGGTGGCCATCCACACGGCGAGGACAGGCCTCAGGAGGAACCAGCCCTGCCAATGCCTTGATCTCAGACTTGCGCTTCCAGAAAATTCTGTGGTTTAAACCGTGCAGTCTGTGGTACTCGCCGTGGTACAGCGACCACGGCAGGCCCGGGGAGGGCCGCCCTTTGTGCCAGCGAAGGGTCACAGGTCATAAAATGCACTCTGGCTAGGGGCCCACGTGATCATAAAGGGAAGATCGGGAAGTGTCCCAGGCACATAGTCCCTTTTCCTAACTACTGGGGACAGATGCATTTGGACTTCAGAATTCCTCAGGCTTTAAAAAGAATATGGATGTATATACCACATACTATCTAACACACCCAGAGGGCCACGATAGCTCCCATCATCAAACATTTCTGAAATGAAACAGAAGAGTGTATGTAAGCAGCTGGATACCTCAATAGAGATACGTATTTGCATTAAGAGGAGTAAAGAAAGAATATATATATATGTACGTATATATACATGTACGTATATATAAGTACGTATATATATATGTACTTATATATATATACGTATATGTATACATATATATATACGTATATATATACGTATATAAGTGTATATATACGTATATATATACGTATATATAGATATACTTATATATACATACTTATAAGTGTATATATATACATATATGTATATATATGTATATGTATAAGTATGTATATATATACTTATATGCTTATATATATACTTATATATATATACTTATATACTTATATATATACTTATACTTATATATATATACTTATAAGTATATATATACTTATATATATAAGTATATATATAAGTATATAAGTATATATATGTATATAAATATATATATATATACATACATATATAAGTACATATATAAGTACATATATATATATAAGTACATATATATATATAAAACCTCAAGTTTGCTCAGGTCAGATTTCACCACCAAATGAGTTTGTGCTAAATGGAGAAAAGCTTGGTTTCGGGGGTTTCAGAACTCTGCATAGGGTATGACAGACTCGTCTAGTAGCCCTGCCTCCAGACTTCAGTTCTCACAGAGGGAGAAATCCAGACTCAGGGAGCGAGCTGCTCACTGGGGATCACGTGGCACATGGAAGACCGGCTAGGTTCTTCTAATACCAGGCCTGTGTCTTTTCAAACGAGCCCGGAGGGCCGCCTCGTATGATTTGCTCTCCCCCGGCTCCTTGCAGGGCACCACCTTCCCATCCACACGTCACCCACACCCTCCGTCCCCAGCCTGTTACTTTCCCTGCTCACCTTGAGAACTTCACAGCTGTCGGCAGACATCACCTTTGCCGGGCTCACCTCCCTGACCCTCTGACTCTTGTAATTTCAGAATTGGAAACGATCTTTTTTTCAACCTTTTATTTATTTTGGGACAGAGAGAGACAGAGCATGAACGGGGGAGGGGCAGAGAGAGAGGGAGACACAGAATCGGAAACAGGCTCCAGGCTCCGAGCCATCAGCCC
The DNA here is from genome assembly GCF_022079265.1 of Lynx rufus. NCBI lineage: Eukaryota > Metazoa > Chordata > Mammalia > Carnivora > Felidae > Lynx > Lynx rufus. Next base: position 19,004,352 of record NW_025814840.1, read on the forward strand.
AGAGCCCGACGCGGGGCTCGAACTCACGGACCGCGAGATCGTGACCTGGCTGAAGTCGGACGCTTAACCGACCGCGCCACCCAGGCGCCCCAAGAATTGGAAACGATCTTAAGGAGACAACAAGCCAAACCGTTTCAGGTGAAGCTCGAGCCCCCGTCCTCCCTCCCCCCACCCCGGCCCAGACCCGCAGCTAACCAGACGGAACTGGGGGACCTCCACGGAACTCTGGGGACCCCCAAAGTACAGTCCGGCAGCCTCTGATGCAGCCTGACCTCCCCTCACTACAACGAAGGTGAAAAATGGGCTCTGCCAGGTCATGCAAGCAGCGGCTGTTTATGCGATCCGGACTGGTTGCTACTAACCTTATTGCACAGAGTCAGAAACCGAGGCCCCAAAAAGGGGAGGGCAAAGCACCCCAAGTGTGAGCAGACTGCGGTTTACACGGGGCATGGCACACGGCACGGCATATGCAGATGCACGCTCCCGGCATTTCGTGTCGCCCTCCCATCTGCTAAATGAAACAGCGAGACCTCCTGTTTGAAATGATGCCCGGTTGTTTCTTAGAATGATGGGGCTTTTGTTCAGAAATTCTTAGTAGGGAGGGTTTGCATAACATGAGCCACACGCTCTCACGCCCATCCCTGTGCCTCACAAACATTCATAACAACGCGGCGGCTCTTGAGTTAACCGGAGAAGTCCCAAAATATGGTTACGTAAGAGAGATTTTTATTTCTCTGCTTTAGAAACTGCCAAATGGCGCTTGTTCAAACTTTCTATCTTAACAAAAAGAAAAAAAGAAAGAAAGAAAGAAAGAAAGAAAGAAAGAAAGAAAGAAAGAAAGAAATGCCTTGGGACTAAAATCCAAAATGTAAGAATTCAATCCAAAAAGGATAACCTTTTAAAAGGTTGTGGTCCTGTGCATGAACTGGATTGCAGTGAGAAATGAAATTGTCATGGTGGGAAAATATATATATATATTTAAAAGTATTGTGTGGTCTTGAGAAGTTTCATCGACAAACCTTGACTGTCTCTGAGTTTTTCAAAAGCCGCTCCTATCTTTTTCTTTGCTTTCTTGACTCATGAAAGTCTCCTCTATACGTTTGAAAACAGCACCAGGGACTTCGAAGTTCGGCATTGTAAGGCTGGTCAGCTACCGTCTGAGAGTGCGGTAAGGACTGTAATCGACCTTCGACGGTCATGCCCTTCTCTTGATGACAGAGTCCCCTGGGCATTGTCAGGGCTCAGAGCCCTCCATCTAGAGATGGCATTTCTCTACCTTCCTTGCAATGACGTACGGCCCTTTGATAACGTTTGCACGAAAGGGCTGAGAACAGAGAGGATATAGAGCCATTTCTTTTTTAAAAAAAGGGGTTTTTTTTAACGTTTATTTTTGAGACAGAGAGAGACAGAGCGCGAGCAGGGGAGGGGCAGAGAGAGCAAGAGAGGGAGACACAGAATCCGAAGCAGGCTCCAGGCTCTGAGCTGTCAGCACAGAGCCTGACGTGGGGCTCGAACTCACGGACCCTGACATCATGAGCTAAAATCGGAAGCTTAACCGACTGAGCCACCCAGGTGCCCCAATGGAGAGCAATTGCTGAGTTATGTCCTTACAGGGACACGCTAGCCCTTCACCTCCCCCACCTGCTTCATGAGATTGAGGACAATACTCGAGGGTTTTGTACAAGGGAACCAGGCCCCCGGATAAGTAGCATTACCCCTGCTCCGGGCCATGTGTTTTTGGACACCTTTGTTACAGCAACTGAGCTGTGTAGGCTGACGAGTATCCGAAGTTACAGGTGGGTGTGAGCATTTTTAAAGTCTCCCGCTCCCTCCACGCACATACGCTTCCCTCTCTGACCCATTTTCTCCTTGGCAAGCAAAGTCCTGAGGAGCAGGGCCCTGTCCCCACTGTAAGGATGTCATGGAAAAATCCACGGGAGAGATTACTCTGAGGGGTACGCTCTGCTAGAACAAAGGCAAGAAGTTCTGGCCTTGGGCAGAAGCCAGAACATTAAGTCAGCCACGTGTTCCACTCACAAGCCGGTGGCAAATTGGCCATCGCGACCGAAGCCCCGAGAAGGCTCCGGCGTTGCTGAAAAACTTCTGCTAGATGCCGTGATCACTGATAAGGGTGCTCCCGGCCAACGAGAGCGGTCCTGCCACAGAGCGTGGGGGTGGCGTTTAGGCCGGAAGCTCTCACATCTGGTTCAGATAACGCTATCTCAGGCAATCATCGCCACACTCCCTTCTCCCGCGGGGTTTTCTCCACAGAACAATAAGCAGATGTGAACTTTCTAGGCCACGGCGGGGGCGGGTGGAGGGGGCTCGGAAATTCTCATTTACTCACCCGTTCCTCAACAGCTATTGATTGAGGCCAAGCGCAAGTCAGGTGCGATGCTGGGCATTCAAGGCCCCCGCTCTCCGGCCACTTGCGTTTTAGTGGCGGGAGACCGAGAACGCATAAGTTAACCCGAAACAATATCTCTTCAGAAAATAATTAGCACCGCCCATACATTAGAATTGGGTGATGTGAATAAGGAGTTGAGGACCACTTCAGGAAGAGTGGTCAGAGAAGACCTCTGCCAGGGGCTGGCACGCAAACGGAGACCGGAACCATAAGCCACGTAAGTGCAAATGTCCTGGGATTGTGAAGAGCTTAGAAGGACCTAGAGAAGGCCGTGTGGCTAGAACACAGGGAGTTTGTAGTGGAGGGAGATGAGCCAAGGTCAGAGCTGTAGGCAAGGGGCAGATAGTGCAGGGCCTTGTAGACTCCGATACGGTGATACGGAATTGTATTTTAACGTTTATTTATTTTTGAGAGACAGAGTGTGAGCGGGGGAGGGGCAGAGAGAGAGGGAGACCCAGAATCCGAAGCGGGCTCCACGCTCCGGGCTGTCAGCGCAGAGCCCGATGCGGGGCTCGAACCCACGAACCTGGAGATCGTGACCTGAGCCGATGTCGGACGCTCAACCGACTGAGCCACCCAGACGCCCCTGGATTTTATTTTCAGAGCAATATGAAGCCATTGGAGGATTTTAAACGGGAGAGGCACATGGTCTAATTTGCATATTAAAAAGATTGCCCAGCTGCTGTGTGAAGAATGTCTTTTAAGAGTGCAAAAATAGAAATAGGAAGACCGGTTAGGAGGGTATTGCCGTAATCCTGGCAGGAGGTAATAACTATTATTATCCCCATTTCACGGAGGCCCAGAGAAGATGTAATTTATGCAAATGTATACAAAAGATAATAATAATGCTTTACTTTTATTTGCATAGTGATTTCAATTTGAAAAGCCTTTTTACCTATATCACTTTCTTTGAACTCTAGAACCACTCCAAGATGAATTATCATCTGGATTTTTTTAAGTTTATTTATTTATTGAGAGAGAGAGAGAGAGAACACAAGCAGGGGCGGGGCAGACAGAGGGAGAGACACGATCCCAAGCAGGCTCCGCGCTGCCCCACTTGGGGCTCGAACTCAGGAACGGTGAGGTCATGACCTGAGCTGAAACCAAGAGTCAGACGCTTCACCCACTGAGCCACCCAGGCGCCCCTAGCTGAATTGTTTAGACGAGGAAACAAGCCTCCAAGACGTCGCTACTTGATGAGATTGCAGAAGTGGTTAAGTGCGAGAAACCTGATTCAACTTGGGTCTCCCGACTGCCAAGCCTGTACTTTTCCCATTCCCCTTTTCCTATATCGGCAAAAGGTTCGCATTTATTCACGGCCTTCTCTTGAAAGTCTCTGTTCTTATAAAAAAACAAGGTTCTTTGAGGAAACATTCTTTTTTGTTTATATGAAACTGGGAAGATGAAAAACAAACAGACAAAAAAACCCAGCAGTGGGCATAGAAGCCCAACGTGAAAAGCAACCTTCCCACATCTTAAGGCCATTTACTCCGGAAGGAGCCAGGTCAGTCAGGTGACACTCAGCAAGGCCCCCTGAGATGCCTTGTTTTAGTTGCTGTAAGAAGATTAGAGAACAAAGGAAACAGAAGACATCCCTCAGCTTTCAGGCACTTGCAATGTAGTTGGAAAAATTGGACAGGCGCCCACAAATAATTTAGGAATGCTCGACAAGTTAAAAGTCACATCCAATTCTAAAAAACTTTAGGAAGAACCCAGATTCTTTCCTTGTGGCACACGGACCTGGATTCCGTTAACAAAGGTAGCTTCTTTAAGTGGGCCTTCGGGGTCGTCAAGGAGAGTCACCAGCCCATTCGTTCTATTGGTGGCCTCATCTGCGGAACGTTCAACTGGAGCTCCGTCCACGGTGCCCTCAGCAATTCACTGCTGCATAGCAAAATGCCCCACAACTTAGTGGCCTAATTCGATAACCATTTTTATTACCCTCATGCGTGCTGTCATACGGGACTCTGGACAGGCCAGAGCCGATCCGTCTTGTCTGGGCCTCAGCTGAGAGCACTCCAATGGCCAAGGGTTGGAATCGTCTGACGGCCCATAGGGCTGGTGCTTGGGCTGGGATGACACTCAGAGGCTGAGCTGAGCGAGGCTTCCTTTTTGGCGTGTTTCCGTGTGGTCTCTTCACGAGGCTTGGGGCCTTCACAGCATGGCAGCCTCAAGGAAGTCACGCTTCTTGTGGGGCTCAGAGCTCTAAGAGAACAAGGTAGAAGCCACCTGACTTTTTAGGATCTGGCCTCGGAAGTCCCAAGAGTCACTTCCACACCATTAGGCAAAGCATCACAAGCCCATCCACTTTCCAAGAGGGGACCACAGACCCCCTGCCTTTCAAGGAATAACATCAAAATTTGCACAGCTCTATATTAAAACCACACAGTCCCTTTTTGTGCCCCAAGCAGTAAAATATCACATATAAAGGATTAATAAGATTGTGAAATAAGATTCATGCCAATGTTTTGGATTTTTTTCTTTATAGTCAATAGCTGTGGAAAACAAAGATGCCTTCTTTTTTTTATATATATTTTTTAGTGTTTATTTTTGAGAGAAAGAGAGACAGAGCGTGAGCGGGGGAGGGGCAGAGAAAGAGGGAGACGCAGAATCCGAAGCAGGCTCCAGGCTCTGAGCCATCAGCACAGAGCCCAACGCGGGGCTCGAGCTCACAGACCGTGAGATCGCGACCTGAGCTGAAGTCAGACGCTTAACGGACTGAGCCACCCAGGCTCCCCAAAGATACCTTCTTATATCAAATGATTTGGCGCACAGAATTTCGCTGCATTATAATCAATTGAATGCCACTGTTACAGACCATTGGCTGGAGCTCTGTAACAATTATTATTGATTTGTGTGTGCGGGGCGGGGGGGATTTGAACCCCGACAGTAAGTGTAAATTAATACGGAATAAGGTGTGCATGTGAACATTTATGAAGCATAAATAAATGATTACAGTTCAGATCGCCTACTTAGGGGGGTATTAAGAGAGACATTTTCCTGGAAGGTTTATTTCAGTCAGGTTTTAAAGGCCACAAGAAAAATATTTATTTCAGGCGAATGCGGCTAATTACAAACGAATCCACTCTTTTCGTTAAAGCAAGCCCAGCGGGACTTACACTTGGACGTCCTTAGTGTGAATTAATAGAGTTATTATGTGCTTGAGATAAAAAGAGAAAAGAGCTCTGGCTTGCTAGAGGAGAAAAAAGTAAAGTGCCAATGTAAGTACCACCAGGGAAAAAGGGTGATTTTTGTCTGCTGATTCTCCTGTTGGGCTCCAGGACCATCGTCTAATCAATTCTCTGGTGATAAGTACAGGATGATTTCAGCATGTATGGGGAAACGAGGGAAGAAGTTTTCTTCTCCCACAGTAGAATACAAAGCGTCTGTGCATGACAGAAGAAAATATGGATTGGTTTGACCTCTTCCAAATACTTTCTTTTAAAAAAAGCTTTATTGGTACATAGTACACGTACCGTACAACATACCCATTTAAAATGTCCAACTCATTGGATTGTTGGTTCATTCACAAAAGTTGTGCAACTGTCAGCACAATCAAATTCTAGAACGTTTCCATCACCCCCAAAAGAAACACTGTAGCCATTATTAGTCACGCCCTCTCCCCAACCCCAATCCCAACCCTAGGTAAACCAGGGATTTACTTCTGTTTCTCTAGATTCGCCTGTACCAGACTTTTCATTCCTTCATTCCTTTTTATTCCAGACCAATAGTCCACTGTACGGATATACCACATTTTGTTGATCTGTCTATCGGTTGCTGGATATTTGAGTTGTTTGCATTTTGGCTACTATGAATAATACTGCTGTGAATAGTCGTGTCCACATTTTGTATCGACGGACATTTTCATTTCTCTTGGACATATACCTGGGAGTAGAAGGTAGATTCTACTCAGCACCGATTCCCATGAGCACTGTGTGAGGTTTCTAGTTGCTTCATATCCTTGTCAGTACTTGTAATTGTCTGGACTTTTACTGTGGCCACCCTAGAGGTTGGGAAGTGCGATCTTATTGGGATTTTGATTTGCATTTCCTTGACGACTAATAATATTGAACATCTTTTCATGTGCTTATTGACCATTTGTATATCGTCTTTGGAGAAATACCTATTCAAATTCTTTTGCCCATTTTTCATTGGGCTACTTGTCTTATTATTATTGAAGTTATGTAAGTTCTTTATATATTCTGGATACAATTCCTTTATCAGACATACAGTTTGCTAATATTTTCCCCCATTCTGTGGCTTACTGTCCCCTTTCTTGATAGTATCATTTGCAACACACACACACACAAATCTTAATTTTGATAAAGTCCAATTTATCTAATTTTTCTTTTGTTTCTTGTGCTTTTGGTGTTATATCTAGCAAACCACTGCCTAACCCTAGGTCATGAAGATTCACCCATATGTCTTCTTCTTTTTTTTTTTTTTTTAATGTTTATTTATTTTTGAGACAGAGAGAAACAGCATGAACGGGCAAGGGTCAGAGAGAGAGGGAGACACAGAATCTGAAACAGGCTCCAGGCTCCGAGCTGTCAGCACAGATCCCAATGCGGGGCTTGAACTCACAGACCACGAGATCATGACCTGAGCCCAAGTCAGACGCTTAACCAACTGAGCCACCCAGGCACCCCACATATGTCTTCTTCTGAGGGTTTATGATTTTAGCCCTTACATTTATGTCCATGACCATTTTGAGTTAATTTTGGGGTATGGTGTGTGGTAGAGGGTCCAACTTTATATTTTTTACTTGTGGATACCCAGCTGTCTAGTAATGTTGGTTGAAGAGTCTGTTGTTTCTTTCATTCAATTATCTTGGCAACCTTGTGAAAATTCAATTGACTCTAAATATGATGGTTTATTTCTGGACACTCAGTTCTAGTTCACTGATCTCGTTTCCTTATCCCAGTACCATGCTGTCTTGATGATGACAGCTTTATAGTAAGTTTTGAGATCAGAAAGTGGGAGACCTGCAACTTTGTTCTCTTTAAAGACTGTTTTGGCTATTTGGGGTACCTAGCATTTCCATATGAACTTTAGAATCAGCTTATCAATTTCTGCAAAGTAGCTGCTTGAGATTTTGGTAAGGATTAGATTGAATCTATAGGTCAGTTTGGGGAGGATTGCCACCTTAACAATAGTAAGTCTTAGGGGCACCTGGGTGGCTTAGCCAGTCAAGCATCTGACTTTGGTTCAGGTCACGATCTTGAGGCTCATGAGTCTGAGCCCCATGTCGGGTTCTGTGCTGACAGTTCGGAGCCTGGATCCTGCTTCAGATTCTGTGTCTTCCTCTCTCTCTGCCCCTCCCCCACCTCTTAAAATTAAACAATAAAAAATATTTAAGAAAAAAACAATAGTAAGTCTTCTTACCCAAGACTTTAGGGAGTCTTTCTGTTTATTTAGGTATTTAATTTGTCTCAATGTTTTATAGTTTTCAGTGTATGCATCTTGGGTTTTTTGGTTAAATATATTCCTAAGAATTTTATTTTTTGATACTATTGTAAATTTAATTTAATTTTTTATTTTTAGAATTAATTCTCATTTTTTGGTTTATTGCCAGTATCTAGAAATATAATCGATATCTGCATATAGATTTTTTTCCTGCAATGTTGCTGATAATTAGCTTAATATTTTATTAGCTCTAATAGTTTTTTGGTGCATTCTTTAGGATTTTTTATATTTATAAGATTACGCAACCTGCAAATAAAGACAATGACTTCTCATCCAACCTTTTGTTTCTTTTTCTTGCTTATTGCCTTGGCTAGACCCTCAAACACATTGTTGGATAGAAGTACAGGAGTGCGCATGTCTTGTTCATGATGTTAGGGGGGAAAACCTTCAGTCTTTCATTATTAAATATGCTACTAGCTGTGGGCTTTGAATAGATGCCCTTTTAATGTATTGAAGAAGTTCCTTTCTAATTTTTAATTTGTGGAGTGTTATTATCATGAAAAGATGTTGGATCTTATCAAATTCTTTTCTACATCAAGATAATCATAGGTCAAAGTCTTTGTTGTTTATTTTAGTAATATGGTGTATTACATTAATTGATTTTCAGGTATTACAATATTACACCAATTTTGCCTTCCTGAAATAAGCCCCACTTGGTCATGGTGGATATGTTGGATTTAGCTTACTAGTATTTTACTAATGACTTTTGTGTCTATATTCATGAGCGATATAAGCCAGGTGTTTTTCTTTTCTTGTGATTTCTTTGTCTGGTTGTGCTATCCAGGTAATGTTGGCCTCATAGAACAAGTTGGGATGTATTCTTCTCTTCTATTTCTTTTAGAGGCTTGTGAAGGATTAGTATTAATTCTTCAAATGTTTGCTGGAATTGGTTATGAGCTTTTCTTTGTGGGGAGCTTAAAAATTATTATTTAAATATTTTTGCTTGTTTCATAGACCTATTTATATTTGCTATTTCATTTTGAGTAAGTTTTTTTCAGGAATCTGTTTCATCTAGGTTGTCTAATATATTGGCATCCAGATTGTACCATACTCCTTCTTATTTATATAAGGTCAATAGTTATACCCCTCTTTCATTCTTGATTTTAGTGGTTTGCATCTTTTTGCTTTTTCTCTTGTAAAGGTTTGACAACTTTGCTGTTCTTTTCAAACTGTTGGTTTGTTGATATTCTCTTTGGTTTTCTTCTATTGTGTATTTTATTTATTTTCACTATAGCTTTTACTATTTCCCTCTGCTCTCTTTGGGTTGAGTTTGGTCTTCTTTCGCTAGTTTCTTGAGTCAGAAGTTTGTTAGTGATTTGAAATTGAATTGATTCTTTTTTGCTATAGGTGTTTACAGCTATAAATTTCACTGTCAGTACTGCTTTGCTCTATCTTATAAGTGTTGATATGTTTTCGTTTCTGTTTCATTAATCTCAAAATATTTTCTAAGTTCTCTTGTGATTTCTACTTTGATCCATTGGTTGTTTAAGAATGTGTTGTTTATGCATATATTTGTGGATTTCTCAGATGTTCTGTTATTGATTTTTACTTTATTTCTATTTGTGGTTGGAGACAATACTTTGTGAAACTTCGGTCCTTTTAAATTTATTTAGGCTTGTTTTATGGTCTAGCATATTGCTTATTCTGGAGAGTGTTCCACATGTAATTAAGAATAATTTGTATTTTGGGGCGCCTGGGTGGCGCAGTCGGTTGGACGTCCGACTTCAGCCAGGTCACGATCTCGCGGTCCGTGGGTTCGGGCCCCGCGTCGGGCTCTGGGCTGATGGCTCGGAGCCTGGAGCCTGTTTCCGGTTCTGTGTCTCCCTCTCTCTCTGCCCCTCCCCCGTTCATGCTCTCTCTCTGTCCCAGAAATAAAAAAATAAAAAACGTTGAAAAAAAAAATTTAAAAAAAAAAAAAAAAAAGAATAATTTGTATTTTGCTACTGTTAGGTAGAATTTTCTATAGTTGTCTATGAGGTCTAGTTAGTTTATACTATTCTAGTATTCTATTTTCTTGTTAATCTCCTGCCTAGTTATCCTATTCATCACTGAAAGTGGAGTATTAAAATCTCCAATCATTTTTGAATTATCTGTGTTTCCCTTCAATACTGTCAGTTTTTGCTTCATAAATTTTGGGGTTCTGTTGTTAGCTGCATACATATATATGTAATCATTGTATCTTTCTGGTAAGTGGGCTTTTTATCATTATAAGATATTTTTTTCTCTAGTAGTAATCTTTAACTTTAAGTCATCTATTTTGTCTGATATTAGTATATAATATAATATAATATAATATAATATAATATAATATAATATATTTTGTCTGTTATTTATATCTTTTAAATATAAAGTGTGTTTCTTATAAAGAGCACATAGATTGTTCTTTGGTATCTATTCTGTCAGTCAGACTTTGATTAAAATTTTTATTCCATTTATAGTTATTATAATCGCTGATTAGGCAGGATATACATCTGCCACTTGAGATTTGTTTTCTGTGCTTTATGTCTTTGCTTCTCTATTCTTTCACCACTAATTTCTTTTCTGTTAAATATATATTTTCCAGGTATCATTTTAATTCCCTTTTATATTCTTATACTATATGATTTGTAGTTATTTTCTTAGCGGTGGTTCTGGGGATTACAATTGTTAACTTAATTTAGTACAATCTAATTTGGAATGACACTAACTTAATTTCATTAGTATGTAAGCTCCAGCCCTCCTCACTCCCTTATTTCCTGTTATTGTCATAGGAATTTTATCTTTGTATATTATAAATCAATCAACACAGCTTTATAATTATTGCTCTAGGCAGTTGCCTTTTAAATCAGATAGGAGAAGAAAAGAAGTATAAAATGCATTTATGTTGTCTTCTATAAGTATCTATAAGGTTACCTTTACCAGTGCTTTTTATTTCTTCATATGGATTTGAGCCTAGGGTCTTTTTATTTCGGTGAGCAGGGCCCCTTTTAGTATTTCTTGTGGGGCAGTTCTGTGAGTGATGAATTCTCTTAGTTTTTGTTTACCTGGGAATCTTTTTATTCTTCTTTTATTTTTGAACGATAGCTTTACTGAATATAGAATTCTTGGCTGACTGTCTTTCAGCGCTTTCAATATGTTGTCCAGTGACCTCCATGGTTTCTGATGGGAAATCAGTTGTTGAACGTGTTGAGGTTCCTTGTACATGATAGCTTATTTTCTCTTACGGCCTTCAAGATTCTCTTTTTTGTTGGCTTTCAACGATTTAACTCTGATGTGTCTAGATGTGAATCTAGGTGCTTATCATACTTGGACTTCATTGAGCTTCTTGGATACGGAGATTAATGTTTGCAGTCAAATTTGGATAGTTCTTGACATTTCTTCAAATGTTCTTTCTGCCTTTTTCTCTTTCTCTTCTCCTGGGACTCCTGCTCTGTGTATGTCAGTATGATTGATAAGGTCCCAAAGGCCTCTAAGGTTCTATTCCTTTTTCTGCATTCTTTTCTCTTTCTGTTCCTCAAACTGGATAATCTCAATTGATTTATTTTCAAGGTCATTACTTCTTCCTTCTGATAGTTCAAATTTCAAATTGTAGTGAATTTTTCGTTGCAGCTATTGTACTTTTGAACTCCAGAATTTCTATTCTTTTTAGTAAGTTTAATACCTTTATTGAGATTCTTCATTTGGTAAGACCTCATTGTTACAGTTTTCTTTAATTCTTTAGACATCACTTTCTTTAGTTCTTTTAACATATTCATAATAGCTGAATTAAAATCTTTGTCTAGTAAGTCCAACATCTGAGCTTGCTCAGAGCTTGTTTTTCCATATAGGGGCCATAAATGTGCTTGTTTTCCTGTAACATACATTTTCTGTTGAAACCTGAACGTTTTGATAATAGAATGTGGCAACTTTCAAAATAAGACCCACGTGTCCCAGGATTTGTTGGGTTTTGTTTTGTTTTGTTTGTTTGTTTTAGTTGCTGGTTAGTTTCAGTTAGTTTGTTCAGTTAGTTTGTTCTATCACTATAAAGTTGAACTAATTTTATAAGTCCGTTTTTCCTATATTGTGCAACCATTGAAGTTTTGCTCAGTTAGTTTTGTGGTCAGCTAATGACTGCCGTAAGCATTTCAGCCCACAGATATTCCTTTTACATTTTGCTCAGACACTTGTTCTAAATGCTGTCAGGCAGCTGCAGTGTTTAACAATCGCTGCTGATAGTTTTTGACAAATCCCCTGGGGCAAAGATTTTCCTGCAGAGTGAGCTCTCAGACCAAACATCAACAATGCCCCATAAATGGGTTTTGGCTAAGAGTCTGTGAGACAAGTAAATAATGACAACGCTCAGAGGATGGGCCATGTTGAGGAGTCTCAGATCCAGTCTGTTTCCCCTTGTGGCTGCAAGGTTCATGGTTTTCACAGGTACTTGGATTTTGCCAGGCTGCTGGTTATCAAGGCTGACATGGAACTGAATAGAAGGGGATGCATATTCAAATACCACAACCCTGTTGCTTTTACTGAGGCTTAGCAGTTTTTCTTGAACAGATGCTCCTCTGATGGTTGCGAGTCTTTGGTTAATTTCTAGAGTTCTGAAAAAGATTATTTTGACCATTTCCCCAGTGTCTTTGTTTTTATGGGGGAACAGATTCACAGAGGTCCTAACTATGCCATTTTGTAAGTCCTGCCCCTCTTCCATTATTAAACAGGCATCAGTATTTTGTTGCACTGGAAAGTCATATTAACACACTTTTCTCTCCATAAAGGTATTTTGGCAAAACACCTGACCAACTAGGTTGCTGGTGAAAAATATTCTATGATCAAACAAATTCAGAAAAAAAAATTTTTTTTTGCTCTATCTCATCCTTGGGGGCTCCCAATGCCTGCTAGCCTTTTCAAGGTTCTGAGAGAAGTCCTGCTATAAAAATCTTGCTTACTTTTCCTTACTCAGGATTTCCTAAACATATTTTCCCATATAACTGCTTTTTAAAAATCTGTTTAATACCCTTAGTTTGTGCTTCTCCCAATACACTACACCACCCTTAAAGGTGAATTTCAGGTCTAGTATATGGGACTGCTTTTCAGAACTAATACGACAGCAGTTGGGTGTCTGATGAGAGTGGTCAAGGTACCTATAAAATACAATGGGATACTTTGGGGGTTAATTTCTATTTACCTAATACATTGTCTGAGATCTAATAGTGCTGGCTACCTTTTTTTTTTTTTTATGGGGGTTTGGGGAGGCGGGTCCGGCTCATCACAAACATCCTGAATGACCTAAGAAAATTATTTAAACTGTTTATAGTTTTCTTTCCTTCCACCTCAGAAAAGTCATGTGCACTGATCTCCTATAATAAGAAAGTGTAAAGAGTTTTGTGGTGGGGCAAATGACTTTTGTCCTTTTCGGAGCCCCTCAGTCAATAATGGATTCCTAGAGGGGCGCCTGGGTGGCTCAGTCGGTTAAGCATCCGGCTTCGGCTCAGGTCATGATCTCACGTCTCGTGGGTTCAAGCCCCGTGTCAGGCTCTGTGCTGACAGCTCAGAGCCTGGAGCCTGCTTCGGATTCTGTGTCTCCCTCTCTCTCTGCCCCTCCCCTGCTCACGCTCTGTCTCTGTCTCTCAAAAATAAAAACATTAAAAAAAAAATAACGGATTCCTAGAAACCACTCAGACTAAGGCAGAAGAGCTGCAGAACCACATAGACTGTCCGTAATCACACAGACACACTTAGACATGCACACACGTGCACGCACACACGTGCACGCACACATGCACATACGCATGCACACATGTACAGAAATCCCTGGTGGGAATGCTGACTCCTGACAGAGGTGACAGGAGTCCCCAAGCAGGTTCCCTGCTCCCGGGAGCAGCCTTATCCTTTTATCACAGGGGGCTGTGCAAACGTATTCTTTATCCTGGGTGCCGTGGCCCGAGGAGGTCTGGGAAGTCCTGCCCAGGAGGCTTGGGAGTCTTTCCAGAAGGGGACAGAGGGCTCTGTGCCCTCATCCCGGGACGGAGGAATCAGGAAATTGGTTCTAGTGCTGCCTTTGTCACTATTCTGGGGAAGTTGCCTTAGTTTCCTGGGTCTTCTTCATAGTAAAGTGAAGAGACCGAACATGATTTTTATAATTCTCTCCAGCTCTGGAGTTCTTTGAATTTATGGTGTATATATGTATATATCTTCACGGAGCAGGGAGTCCCAGTGTCCGCATGGCCGCGGTCCCCTAAAGGGCCCCCTCCCCCTACCTCTTGTCAGGCTTGTTCAGGCCACGCCTCTGGAAAAAACAGCCTCTTTTCTGGTTTCCGTCAGCGCAGCAATTGTGAACTTCCTGCCATGTGGCCCCATAAACCCAGAGTCGGAGCCAAATGTGGAGAAAGGGCAAGCCTGCCTGGAAGGAAGGAGCTGTTGGACAGGCAGGGCCAAGCTCCAACTTCCTCCTCATCTGCAGGCCGAGATACAGGAAGCCCCTGGCCCACCTCCCCTGCCAGTGTTCTGTGTGCGGGGCACCCGGTCACCCAGGCCCCCTGCGTTTTACCACTACCGCGACCTCTGTTGTGCACGGGAAGCCTGGGACGTCAGGGCGGGTGCACTGGGCACAGGACACCAGCCAGCCCCCTCCCAGCGCTAGCCCCCGCCCCCAGCCCAGCTCTTCCCCCCAAGCGGTGGGCTCCAGATCCCCCCCCCCACTCTGAGGATGTCCCATGAGCGGTCTCGGGTCAGAGCTGCGGAGGACCGTTCCTGCAGAGGCCATTCCACATTTTACAAGCCTAAGCGGATGCTCTTGCAACCGCGGCAAGTTGATTAAAAACACACACTCGCACACAGAAGACAGAGAGCTGTCGAAGCTTTGCTTGTTTTGCAAGCGCGGGGGAGTCGGGCTGCGGTGTCACTGCTCACATCTGTTCCCCCAAGCGTGCCTGTGGCTGCTTTCCAAAAAGACGGCTGGGCCCGTGAGGGCCGTGTAGGAACCCGAGAGCCCGGGGGGGGGAGAGCCCCCTACCTCTCCCCCTTCTCGATTCCCTTGGCCTGAGGGTCTAGGGCCAGCAAGTGGCCCGGGCCAGGCTGCACCTAGGAGGAAGGAAGGGAGGGAGGGCACAGGTCATCAGAGGCAATCACCGCAGGCCTGGGACCGGCACCCGGAGGGTGTCCAGTCAAGACCAGTTCAAACGTCCTCTTGCCAGAGTTCCTGACTCACCCGAAGCACCTTAGTCAACACCTAGGACGCTCAAAGAGTCTCTATCTTATCCTGTCCAGAAGCCATGCGTGCTTTCTGCCCCAGCTGTCCCAAGCTCTCTCTCTCTCTCTCTCTCTCTCTCTCTCTCAGCTGCGAGGGCATCTTTTTTTAAATGTTTATTTATTCAGGCTCCTCAGAGACGGCGCCCAGCTGGACACGGGGCTCGAACTCACAAACCGTGAGATCATGACCTGAGCCGAAATCAAGAGTCGGACGCTTAACCGACTGAGCCACCCAGGAGCCCCTGAGAGGGCATTTCTGAGGGACACCTTCTCTCACACCGCTCCGACCGGCCACAGGTCAGCGGGTCCCACAGCTCCCCTTCTCCAGCGGCAGCAGAACCCGCGACCCTTGGCTCTCAGCACCTGCCCCCTGCAGCGGCCCCGCCTTGTTTCTCCTCTCTTCCCTGACAGCCTGTTCTCCAAACACAGCAGGCGCCGGGTGTCAAAAATGTAAGTCGGATTATATAACTTTTCTGCCTGAAATCCTGCGCTGGCTTCCCAGTGCTCCTGAGTAAATTCCCAAGGCCTTACGGCAGTCTGAATGCCCTGCCTCCTCCTTGACTTCCTTTGTTATCATTCTTGATCAGAGTCTGTTCCAGCCCGAAGGGCTTCTTCCTGTGTCTTTCTGAGCCCACACTCCCGGCCCCTCCACAGGGCTTTTGCATTTGTTCTTCGTTCTCCCTGGAACGCTCTGCTCCAATGTCCCTAGGATCGGCTGTCCTTATCACCACCCCAGAGATGGTTTCCCTGACCACCCAAGGGAGGACTGTCCCCTCCACACCCACCCTTCTGCCAAATGCTTCCCAGTTTATTATTTGCTGCCGTTACTACCCAAAAGGTAAATGATCATTTTTATGGTATTTATTAGCGTTTACGTTAACCTCCCCTACGAGAACGAAAGCTCCCCAGACTTTCTCGTTGACTGCAGCGGCACACGCTAGGTGCCCAACAAATATTTGTCGACTCAGTGAGGTCGGGTGACTTGACGTTGACCACCGGGTTCTGCTTTCAGACGTCACCTCGCCTCAGTAGGAATTCTCACCATTAAAAAAAAAAATAGTAAAAACCAATGAAAGTAAATGGCATGAAAGCCGTAAGTAAATAAAAGATAACTAAACAAAAACAAACAAACAAAAAAAGGAATTCCTACCATTTGGAGAAGAACAACTCACCCAAGAATCCCAAGGTCACCGGGGCAGGCTGAGGCATGAATGTCCCTCCTGCTGGAAGCAGGTGACAGTGGATGTCAGCAGAGACCTGGGAGCCCATGGGTGAGGCTCAGTCCTAGTAATAACAATTTACCTTTAAAATTTCCTGAGAATAAGGGCGCCTGGGTGGCGCAGTCGCTTAAGCGTCCGACTTCAGCCAGGTCACGATCTCGCGGTCCGTGAGTTCGAGCCCCGCGTCGGGCTCTGGGCTGATGGCTCAGAGCCTGGAGCCTGTTTCCGATTCTGTGTCTCCCTCTCTCTCTGCCCCTCCCCCGTTCATGCTCTGTCTCTCTCTGTCTCAAAAATAAATAAATGTTAAAAAAAAAAAAAGAATGAAATCTTGCCATTTGCAACTACGTGGCTGAGTGAAATTCGTCAGTCAGAGAGAGACAAAAATCGTATGACGTCACTCACATGAGGACTTTAAGAGACACAACAGATGAACATAAGGGAAGGGAAACAAAAACAATATACAAATATACAAACAAAAATAATACACAGGGAGGGGGACACAACAGAAGAGACTCATAAATATGGAGAACAAACTAAGGGATACTGGAGGGATTGTGGGGGGGAATGGGCTAAATGGGTAAGGGGCACTAAGGAATCTACTCCTGAAATCATCGTTGCACTATATGCTAACTAATTTGGATGTAAATTAAAAAATAAATAAAAAATAAAAAATAAATAAAATGTGGATGGAACCCAGAAAAAAAAAAGGAAGTTCTCTGCCCCCTGTGCTTCCTGGGGCTCCCTCCACAATGCCGGGCAGTCGCCTACAGCTACATCAGGGGCCTCTGCCCCCATATGGCGTCTGTCCATCTCCCTGCTGTTGGTCACACTCATCTATATGTCACTACAGCGCCTCGCACATTTTTGGCCTTTAAGTTAGTTCATATGATATCCCTACAATTGACCTTTGGACAATACAGGGATAAGGCACGCCGACCCTCAGCACGGTGGAAAATCCGCGTGTAACTCTTGCCTCCTCGAAGACTTAACTGCCAACAGCCTACTGTTGACCAGAAGCGTTACCGATAGCACAAATAACCGATCATTTATATGTTATTGCCAATGTGTTATCACCAATAACGTAACATAAATAATCGACTGACACAAATGTGTGCTAGGCGTATTATATATTGTATTCTTACGATAAAGTAAGCTAGAGGAAAAAAATGCTGTGAAGAAAATCATAGGGAAGAGAAAATACATTTACAGTTCTGTACTGTATTTAGTGGAAAAAAAAAAAAAAGATCTACGCATAAGTGGACCCGCGCAGTTCAAGCCTGTGTTGGTCATCCGTTCAAATGACAGTCACCGGGTTCGCGTCTGTAGAACATTTCGAAGCAGACTTGGAGCATGGCTTGAAACGCGTCGGTTCCCTCGTAATCCGTAGCAAACCCCACTGGCCCGGAACAGGCGAGCCTGGTCTAATAAGTTGAATCTGCCCCAGTCTCGCGTAGACCACGAACGAGCTTTTTAACGCTCTCTTCCGAAGGAACATAAAAGCAAATGGCAGCCGAACATAGCTCTCGGCCGGACCGAAGGATCACGAATCTGGGCTAGCAGACCTCAGCGAGGGAGACTGTCGGTGCGGCAACAGGTCCCATGATTCATCCACTATGAGAAGGGAATGTCTACTGCACCGGCCTCCAGAAGCTGGGTGCGGGTGTGTGGTGGGAGACAGAGAGCTCACATGCGAGTGTATATGCATTGGTATGTGTCAGTAGGGGGTGAGAACGGCTGTGAGGGCCCAGCAGTGTTTCAAGAGAGGAAGAACCGGTTAGGGTGTGTGTGAACTTCTCTTCCTTTGCCGTCTTTCCGCCCTCTGCTCTACAAAACGGCCATTCGATTCAAGGCCGGCCATCCTCCGACTCAGGGGGAGCTGAGAATCCCCGCACAAGCTGACGGCAACCAAGGAGGATCGATTCCCATGAAGGCCACTTCCCAGAGAACGAACGCCCTCTTGGGTTCATGGCTCAGGGCGAATGAACTCATGTGCTGGTCGCTCTGGGGGGAGCATCGCTACAGCTTAATTAAAGGACTGCAGGCGACGGGGCTGGTCAGGGGACATGCGGACCTTGACTAATTGTAATCTCGTGCTCATTAAATTTCTGGAAAGGGCCATAAGCGTGGTCCCTCACGAGCCCTCCACCCCCAGGGCAGGCAGGCCACTGTTTAACGTTTCCTCCAGAAGTCGGATTCCCAGGGAGCTGCCAACGCCGGGCATAGATTCAACGTGGTTGGCACAGGGCGCAGCTTGGCCACGGAGCAGATGGGGGACAGTTTGACTGTCTGCCAGGCAGGATTCAGGGGTTCTCCACCCACCATACTCCAGGCGTTACAGGAGCAGGTGGGGACAGTGAGACGGGGCTTCCCACACCCGGAGGTGCAACTGGGGGGCTTGGGTGAGAAACACTGGTGAAAGATCAACGTTTTCTCTGTCTCCTTCATGCCTTCCTGAGTTCCTCCTCCTCCTTCTTTTCCTCCTCCTCCTCCTCCTCCTCTTCCTCCTCTCTCCACTCCTCCTATCTGATCTCCAGGCTGACTACGAGAGCTTCTGGGAAGCCAGTTAAAATGCAGATTCCTGGGGCACCTGGGTGGCCCAGTCAGTGAAGCACCTGACTTGAGCTCAGGTCACGATCTCGCGGTTCGTGGGTTCGAACCCCGTGCGCAGAGCCTGCTTGGGACTCTCGCTCTCTCCTCTCTCTGCCCCTCCCCTGCTCGTGCTTGCTCTCTCTCTCTCTCTCAAAATCAATAAGCAAAACCTTAAAAATAAGTAAATAAGTGAAATGCAGAGTCCTGTTCCAAGTCAGAGGCTGAGGTGGGGGCCGGGAGTCTGAAGCAGGTGATCCACAGACCGCACCGTAGCAGCACGGCCTCACCTGCCGACGGTTCCCCAGATCCTCCTCTCGGTGTCACCACGCATCCCTGTGCTGTCTGTCCTGGGCAGTGACACCCATGTCCAGCTGTGAGCTGACCTCAAGGCGGGTCCTTGGTAACCTCTCTCCCCAGCTCCATCACCCACGGTCCCTTTTGATAGTGGGGACTCTGGACCCTGGCTAGTCACATGCTTGTCTGGATTCCAAACTCTCGGAGGGCTCCCGACACCGGGTGCAGGCCCGGGGAGATACCAGCGCTCGTGCACTCCAGCCTGAGCTCTGAGTCCCCAGGAGGGGACACAGTAGAAGCCAAGCCCCCACCTTCTGTGCTTTTCCAGCCTCGCACACCGAAGGCTCTCTCATTCCCGGGCAGGGTCCGAGGCAGCCACATTTCCTCCTCCTCCTCTCCAATCACTCGGTCCTACCCCCTTCTCTCAGTGAAGCAGGAGGAGACTGTCCCCACCCCTCTGGGGGAGCCTGCTCCGCCCCTGACCTGTGGAGGCTTCCCAGCCACTTTGCCCTGAGTCCCCACGGCCCTCAGACTTCCTGCCCATTCTTGATGCTTCTAGATCCTGGAGGCTAGTGGGATAGAGCAGAGGCTGGGCTCCCCTGTCCCCAGGCCCTCGAGTGTTCGGGGACAGCTGCCTGTTGCTTCCACCTGCTGGCTCTGCGTCTGCCCGGCAGCTCTATCCCCGCTGCTTCGTAAGTGAGGCACGACCCTCCAGGTGTGGACGTCCAGCCGCCTGCGAGGGTCGCTTCCCTGAGCTGGCGCGTCCTCGCCTGTCGTCTAGGGATCACGACGTCTCCCCTGCGGGGCTGTTTTAAGATTTTGTGGCAGGTCTCACTGGCAGCTATCGCTCCGAATCGTAGCGCTCTTTCTTCCCAATTTACTTTGAAAAGCCAGAGTCTCACACACACACACACACACACTTCTGTAGCTTCCCCTTCGGTATCTGTCGCAGAAGAGCTCATTAGTTCTTTTTTAATTCACTGAGTAAGGGAGAGAAGAGCTGGCATGTTTGGGAATGAAACAGATAGCGTCGGGAGGTTGGAAGGGAAGTGACCAAGTGTGGCCCGTGTCAGGAGTTGCCCCGAGGAGAGCAGACGCGTCTCTGGGTGGATTCACCGGGATCCCCCCCGTCAGGCCGGTCGCACCCGACCCAGTTCCAGCTCCAGGCCGTCTTCAGGCAGCACCTTACGGGTGATGTTAATCTTTTGCTGTGCCCTGGGTATTTTTTTCTTGTCTGGAATAGGCGTGTTTGCTTTTGTGGCGGTTGTTTTGCTTCGCCTTCTACCTACCGCCACAAAACACCACTGGGCCTGGTGCGCGGTGACCGCTCTAAGTTACAGATTAAGAGAAGAACGTGCGAGGAGCCATCTTGTGCTGGGGGGCACGTGTCTGAATCAAGAGAGAGGTAAAAGTCGCTGCTTGGCCCGAAAGCAGCTCACGGTCCCGTTGATGCTATAGGTCTTAACATTTTTTTTTTTTAAGTTAAGACTATGTCCTAGGAGCAGTGGCAGAGGGTGGCATGGAGAGCCGGAGTGTTGTCAGCGGCGGGCGGGGGGTGGATGGGCCCAGTGGAGGGAGAGATGGCCTGGGGTGGGGTGGGGCGGGAGGAGAAGCCATCCACGGCAAGATACGAGACCCAAGGAGGAGAGCAGGCTCGACAAACACGCCTGATCGTGGAGGCGCGTCACCACAGGTCTACGGTGTCCACGGCACCCAGTCTAGACTCTGCTCCATTCTCCCACGGTCGCCATGGGATGACGTGACGTGACGTCACGTCGTGCTATTGCGTTTGAGCAGGTAAAGTGTCGTTCCTCCGTGTGCTCATCACCCAGCACAGAATATTCCCCACAGGACCCACCGCGACGTACAATGTGAACCGTCTATGCGGTACAGCTCGATATGCAGAATACGATCATACGTATAACGATACTTGTGAGAACAGCTAACTCCGTCTAAAGGCAGCCCAAACAACAAACGTCCCACAGGAGACCAAATGCTGAAGCTCTAGGACCAGAAGATCACTGGGCATTCCAGAAATTCAGTAGTAAAGACACACAGGGACCTTTTTGCCACATCTTCTCCTCGGCACACAAACACGCTCCTCATATGGCGTCTCAAACTTGCTTTCTGGACTCCACTCCCCCTCCCTGGCTGCGTGTCTCCTCAGAGGCCCCGGGTTAGCCTGTCTCCCTCCTCTGAGCCCTGCCCCAGCGCCCAGCTCAGACACCTCTGCTGTAGAATTTGGAATTGCGACTGGTTGTTCACTCGGCTCTCAGCAATTGAACCGTGGGCTGCGGCATTCTTCAAACTTCTCCTCCTGGCCTCTTAGCCAACCATGAAATCCATGTAGTGAGCTGGGTATTAAAATAAAAGAGTAGAACATATCAGGAGGTGTCCCACATAGTACGGGTCGGTTCGTTTTGTAGAACTTCTATTTCTTCTGTGTGTGTGTGTGTGCACATACACTGGATCACAATGTAAAATACCTGTTTTTTTTTTTTTTTACATTTTACTGTGGATTATGATTTAAAAACTGTTTCAAAGCCCTGAGCTAGAGGCCTGGCATTTTCTTACCCATTTTTGTTTCCCTCGGTGCCTGCAGAGTGACCCCCGCAAACGCTTGTTGAATTAATACATGAATTCGTCTGCCAACAAAGAGTTAAATCGATAGCTAGGCAGAGCTGCAGGACGGGGGCCTCCCCCTGTGACTTGCATTCACACACTGCCATCACATTTGTGAGGGATGATGGCATTTGCTGAAGCCGAAGCCTGCCTCCACCCCCCGCCCCCTGCAGTGCTGTGGGGGCCTATCGGCGCCGGTACCTAAGCTGGGAACTAGCACCCCCCCTGCTCCCCACCTACACCGATAAGGGAAGTCGTCCGATGCGACCACAGGCAGACAGTCCTGAGCCTCACTGTCCTTCCTTTGCCGGCTACCTGCTCTTTCGGGGCTCTGTGAAGGTCAGTGCTTTGCTGGGAGACAGTCCAGAGTCTGACAAGCTGGTGTTTCGAGGCAGTGACTTTGGAAAGACACTACAGTTACCCAGCTCCAAGTGAAAGATGTCAGGCAGTCGGCGAAGTCTCAGCTTCTCTGGGTGGAAACTCCGATGGCGTGTTGAATGGCACTGGTCCGGCCCCTTCCTGAAAGTCTCCCCGAGCTTCCCTCCGGAGAAAACGCTCCCACTTTGATTGGTCCCATTTATCGCATGATTTTCACTCCGAGAGCCTTTGGGTATTGAACCAGTGCCAAACATTTGACCTGAGATTAGGCCCCGAGCCAGACTCACTCCCGATGTGCTGTATCAGCAAACCCGCGCGGAGCAAAGTGACCACGGCCTGGAAGAAACTGGCCTCTGGCTGGGCCAGTCGTCCCCAGGGTCTCCGGGAGAGCTTCCCTCACTGAGGGAAGGGGTGGAGGGTACCTTGGCTTGACAGCTATTTAGCAAGAAGGGAAAGAACGCTTTGGGAACACACACTGGTCGCAGGAAACAAAGGGCAGGGCTGGTCAATGGGCTATCCTTGGGACTACTAAGATACTTCTGATTTTCCAGAAGGTATAGATAAGGTTTCCCGTACGATGTCTACTATGCTTCGCATATTCGGTGTGCGCAGGTCTAGTGCACGTCGGGCATTCAGATGGCGTATAATAAGTGATCGTCAATCGAACGAACGGCCTTCTAACGTATCTTTAGGAAGCAGAACATGTGAATGGTCTGTCGATTCCAGAAAATCAGAATAAATATGTCTCGTAAAGGAAAGCAATTAAGACATAAATTAAAAACAAACAAATGAAAAACATAAATTGTTCCAAGAAGTTACAGTGGTCTAATTAATTGGGAGCAAAATGAGTCTAGGGGTTCTGGCCTCCGTTTCCAAATCCCCAGTGCTTACACAACGCTTGGCACGTAAGCACAAATAAATGTTTAATGAATGAGCGCATTTTAGTTTCCAGAAACTTTGAAGAAAGTTTCCTTCTTCTTTCTTACTTCCATCTCCTACCCCCACCCTGTCCCACTGACACACACCCACCATACACACACACACGCAAACACCATAGACTCACATCCCACACCGCACACACACGCACACCACATGGAAATACCACACACACACTCATATACTCTCATTATGTTCCAAAGCCTGAAACTCCATAATCAGAGGAACTTTCTTTTAAATGGAGGCCTTGACCCTTTTAAAAAACCTTTGGGGAGTTGCACACAAAGTCTTATCTTTCATAACCGAGAATGAATGTTTGCCAACCTTTTCCTAGAAGCATGCTTATAGGAGGGCTAAGAAGAGAGCAGATGCAAATGAGGAAGCAGGCCAAGCGCCCCAGGAGGGGGGCGTGTGAGAATTCTCCTTCCCCACCGCCCTCTCCTTGTTCACCTGCCCGGACCCCCTTCCGCCAAGGTGCAGCCCTACAGACCAGAAATTGAGGTGACAGTAATCCAAGCCTACATCTTGAAAATCGCTGTGGCGTTAGCTCACATGGTGAGGAGCAGATCCTGCCATCCCACCCTTAAAGAGAATGGGGTTTAATAGAAAAGGGGCATTATTTTATTTTATTTTATTTTATTTTATTTTATTTTATTTATTTTTTAATGTTTATTTATTTTTGAGAGGCGGAGAGAGACCGCGTGCGAGAGGCAGAGGGGCAGACAGAGAGAGGGAGACACAGAACCCGAAGCAGCCTCCAGGCTCCGAGCGGTCAGCGCAGGGTCCGACCTGGGGCTCGAACCCACGAACCGTGAGATCGTGACCCGAGCCGAAGTCTGCGCGTCACCAACGGAGCCGCCCCGGGGAGGAAAAGGCGCATAATTTTTCTGCACAAAATCTGCTGCAGCCTTTCGGAAAATGACGGAAATGAAGAGCCAGCTTTCCACTGCGAGCTCGTGGGTGGGTTTTCTAGTGGCGCTTAGATTCAGAGTGAACGAATACCTGACCCAGGAGGCACGTGTTCGAGCCACCTGGAGCGGGCAGCTGCCCGGAGGGAGCGCAGAACCAGGGATCACGCTCCTGGAGCGTGCACCTGCCCGGAGGGAGCACTGAACTAGGGATCTCTCTCCTGGAGCACGCACCTTCCCGGAGGGAGCGCAGAACCAGGAATCAGGAGCCCCTAACCATGGGACTCAGAAGCAGGCTTCAGGTTCTCCCAAATGAAGCTCTGCCTATGCTTCTAGGTAGACAGGAGGATCACAGTGATGGGATGGGAATCCTGAGCCCAAGGGGAGAGAGGACTCTCCTGGGACCACACGAGTCATTTTCCAGGACTTATTTCCATTTTCCCTGTTCTCGGCCTCCAAGCAGTCTGCAATCCGGGCCCTTGTGAGTGGGCGCTTGGGGGACCGCTAGAGTCAGGGGTACTCATGGGACCAGGCTTTGTTTGGGAAGACGGCGCCAGCAACCGGACATCAAGTTTAGAGAAAGCGATTGTTTACGGTCTTCCCCAACCGTGCTCCCAAGTGATGCTCTATTAATAGAGCACCGGCTAAAGCCAGCGTGGCTTGAGGAGCTGTCAGCTCCCAGAGCCGCTGCGCGGATGCCAGACCCTGCCAGCGGGGAGAGCACAGGGGACAGAGACCCCGGAGGTGGCAGCGAGCCCGGCAGTGCCTTCCATGTGAGAAGAGCCAGCTGCTACATCTGGACCCCAGCACAGCCTGCGTGGCCTCCCCAGTCGCGGGAGGGAGTCTTCCCGCCTGCGGGGAGGCCGCATCTCTCAGAAGGGTGCCGTTTCAGGGGCGCCTGGGTGGCTCGGCTGGTTAAGCGTCTGACTTGGGCTCAGGCCATGATCTCATGGTCTGTGGGTTCGAGACCTGAGTCAGGCCCTGCACTGCCGGTGTGGAGCGGGGAGCCTGCTTAGGATTCTCTCCCTCTCTCTGCCCCCACCCCTACTCGCAGGGGTGCTCTCTCTCTCTCTCTCAAAAATAAACATTAAAAAAAAAAAAAAAAGCATGTCATTTCAGCCTGGGCAACTGAAATACACTTCGCAATGTGACACTTCCAAGGCTGCCATTATTTGGGCTACCCGCTCACCTCCAAACTCCACATTTTAAAAGTCTTTTTTTTTTAAGTTTCTTTTTAATGTTTATTAATTTTGAGAGAGAGAAAGATGGCATGCGAGCAGGAGAGGGGCAGAGAGAGAGAGAGAGAGGGAGACACAGAATCCGAAGCAGCCTCCAGCCTCTGGGTGTCGGCCCGGAGCCCCACACGGGGCTCGAACTCATGAACTGCGAGAGCACGCCCTAGGCTGAAGCCGGGTGTTTAACCAACATCCAACCGACCCACACACTCCGCATTTTAGATGCCGCACGCGTCTTCCACAGGGCAACTGGCACACAGACTTCCTACACTGTCCCGGGCAAGTCTCTACCACAGGACGCAGAGGAAGACACGCGACAGAGGGGGCTCTTGGGAATGGATGAAAGAACGATGAATCATCTAAGTCTTTATTGAATCTCATGAGGTAAATATTGATTAGTTCCCTTATGAAAGCAATCACTGAATGCCCCGCACAAAACCAGAATGGGCATCCATTGCTCTCTCTTTCCTTCCGTGGCCGGTAGGCAAGCAACGAAGCCCCGAAGCAGAATTAGACTGTGAACAGTGCAGGTTGTATGGGAGTTTGGCAGACACGAAAATTGCCTTTGGGGGGTGCCGTGTGTGAAGCAGACCAAGGAGAGGAAAGGGTTGGCAGAAGAGAAGGGAAAGGCGGGAGGCCAGGTGGGAGGCAGGGAGAGCAGGTGCCCCCCACCAGGACCCATAGCGCAAACTTCCCCCTAATGGGGTAACCGTGTGCAGACCATTGAGAGTGGGCAGCCCCAAACCCAACAAGGTCTCCGCTTCTGGTCCCCGGGATGGGGCTGCAGTAGGACATCGGTAAGGAAGTAAGCACAGGAAACTCAGGGCAGAGCAAGGACGTGACCTGAGAAGCTGGACAAGTCATGGCTGCTGTAGAAGTTGAGGAGTGTTCTAGAAGGACTGGTGATCTTGGGGCTCTCAGGAAAGGAGAGGCTCGGATTATAACGACTCAGCCCCTCGTTGGAGCTTCTGTGCCTCTAAGACTTCACTGGAAGCTTCAAGGAGGGGAAAGGAAGCAGAGACCCAGCCAGAGGGAAGACAGGAAACCCGAAGAACTAACTGCTGGGCCAGTGCAAAGTGTCCTGGCGCCCTTCCTCAAGTAGAAGACTCCTGCACTTCAACTTTTGTGTTTTCCAAACTGTCTCCTCATGGACACCTTTCATCCTCCACTGGGTCCCTTCCCTACCTTCTCTTTCCTTCTTTGAGATTCTCTCTGTTGAGTGAGAGTTGGCCAGGGCCATTGGGATATATATGGTGTCCTTCTTCTTTCCCAGAGAAGAAGGCTCGTGCTCCCGGAGGGGTTTACATTATCCCGTTTAATTCTAACAACAAAGCGTGGGGCATTCCCATTGTACAGATGAGGACACTGAGGCTCTGAGAGGTGAACTGTCTTGCTCAAAGTCACAGAGGAGTGGATAGAGCAAGCTGACCCCAAAGTGAATGCTTTTCTGAGGTGAGCTGCTCGCTTGCTCTCTCTCTCTCTCTCTCTCTCTCTCTCAGACCTGACCAGCCCCATGGTCAGCCCCATGCTCTTTGAATGGCCTGCCTCTTCCTCCATTCTCTCGCTGCCCCGGGCATGAGGTTCCCTGGACTTGTCCCCAGTATTAAATCCACAGGAGATTGAAATAAAATGGCTTACTAAGTAGGACGCAAGCCAGAAGCCCCTCTGGAGAAAGCAGGCTGGAGTGGTCTCCGTGACAATTTCAGGGTCAGGTAGTCCCGTGCCAGGTATACTGACCCCCTCTTCCAAAGGTGATGGAGAACCGCTGTGATAGGCTTTGTTCTGATGTCTACCTGACCCCGTGTCTCTCCTCTCTCTGGGCAGGCCAACACGAGGTGGCTGTGGGTGGTTTTCTCCAGAGATCTCTCTTCCCACCTGGGGCTCCTTCAGGCTGAGCCAGGCTGGCCCCCAGCGCTGGTCAGGCACCCACACCAAAGCTCGCACCTCCCAGGTCCCACGCTGCCCACAACCCCAGGCACTCTGAGCAATGAGATAGAACTCAGAACAAAGACGCAAGAAAGACAAGGAGGTCATCATTGGGCACGGAGGCTGCCTTAGCTCAGGGAATGATGGGTTTGGAGCCAAGTTGAGCGGGACCGGCGTAGAGAAAACGAAGGGGGAAACAGCCCTCAGACAAAGCCGGGGGCAGAAGTCACTTGAGGACCTCATGTTACCTTATTAATATTGGCCAACACCTGATAAAAATGTGCCAGGGAAGAGGGGTGGAGAGCGTGGGCTTCATTTTGGATCCTCGTGGCGGTGGACACACAGCTCCCAGGTCCACCCCAGCAGGGAGTGAGATCTGCACCGGGGCGGTGGGAGGGAGGGAAGAAGAGAAAGGGTCCAGGGGCCCAGGGGTATTATTGAGAACTAGGGCTTGATGTTGGCTATACTAGTTTCTTCTTTGGGTTTTATCTCTAAAAAAGTTAACAAGTGCTTCTGAATGAGTAAATTCAGTTCAATAAAGAGTAGTCTGGACATAGACTAAATGCCCCGGAGGGCTGTGTCTAGGAACAGGAAGACCAAAGACTCAAGGTCATGGCCTGGGACATTTATTTTATTTTACTTTATTTATTTATTTACTTATTTATTTATTTAATGTTTATTTATTTTTGAGACAGAAGGAGACAGAGCACAAGTGGGGGAGGAGCAGAGGTAGAGGGAGACACAGAATCCGAAGCAGGCTCCAGGCTCTGAGCCGTCAGCACAGAGCCCGACGCGGGGCTCGAACCCACGAACCATGAGACCATGCCATGAGCTGAAGTCAGACACTTAACGGACTGGGCCACCAAGGCATCCCTTGCCCTGGGACATTTAGTGGAAATCTGGGATTGAAATGAGCCATCTAGGTAGGAAGGAATGCAGGGGAATGAAGTAGAGGAGTTTCTAATGGGGTAGTGGAGAGTCCCAGGGAAGCCAAGCACATGTGTCACAGGTAGTGAGGACTCAGGTCATGCGTCATTGAGCCCACACACCACAGGTCAAGCACACACGCACCTCACAGGTCAAGAAGGTGGAGAACTATTACACCTACTGAGTAAATCTTCCCTTCATGTTTTCTCTACTGTCTTTAAAATATCACTGAGGATATTTCAATACCATTACTTACTAAGTTATTCAAGATAAATACTGAAGCAAGGATATTAGCAAGATCCTCGAAGACTTCAATGAGGTAGCACCAGGTTTCGCTTTTGAAGGACTTAGACCCTGGATTTTACCTTCTTCTGTCCTATTCCACCGGTGGAATTTAGTAAAACGTTCCATTGTTGCCCTTGACGTGGTAGCCAGAAACCAGCCCGCATTTGAAGCCAATATGTCCCTGCTGTTCTCACCTCACCCAGTGTTGGGTCTGTGGCACACAGATGAATCCCAATGGCTCGTCAGTATAGCCGTGTAGGTACGTGGGCCACACGGTGGCATAGGGTGGGTGCTCACTGTGCCTTTATTGAATGAATGGATGAAGAAGATTTGAAATCAACCTTGTTACATGCACAATTAGAGTAGAGTGAGCCCTTTAAACTTGTCGCTCCCCAGTTTCTGAAAGAGTTTACAGCATTAAAATAGCAGTTAACGGTCACTGAATATTTATTAGGTACCTAGTATTATTTCATTCCATATTTAAAGTAACCCTATGCGTTATGATCCCCCATTTAAACCAACGGATTATTAAAACAAGACAAAACGAAAAAAAAAAAAAAAACAGATGATTGGGGCTTGACAAGGCCCTTTAACTTGCCCAGGGACAGAGCTAGTAAGAGGCGAGGCCGGAATGCGGATGCCGATCCGAATTCAAAGCTTGATGTCTATGAAAACTGGTATGAATACTGCCTCGGAGTGTGGCATAATGGATAGACAAATAAAATAAGATTATTTGAAGAGCTAAGGGCAAGGCAGTAAAGAGACCAGGATATCAGTTCTCCCCTTGGGTAAGAAGCTTAGAGATTCTCTGACCCTTACGGTATTTGCGAAATGAGGTAATGGCCCCAACCCAGTAGATCCCCAGGGTTTAACATCACAAAAAAGGCTCAATTCAAGCTGCCCATCCATGTGGACATTCTCCAGGAAGCCAAGGGCCGACTCCCACCCACGGACAGAATTGTCTTCTCTTGGAGCTGGAGGGGAGGGAGCAAGGTCAACCGCGGGGCAGAATAGCAAAGGCACCACCTAGTACTTCTTAAATGGCACTCCCATAGCGCTGGCCTCAACCCAGGGTTCCCTGAGCTAGCTAGAATGAAATAATAGAGGGATTTTTTTTCCCCCAGTTAAACTAAAATTCGATTAACAGAGAGAACATTCTCTATTTTCAAATTCCTCCCGTAAAGTTTTCTCGAAACTTTAATGCCTCCTGCTACGTGTCCGCTAAGAGGTAGCAGAGAAAAAAACAGATGGAAACAGGATGAAATGAATACATGGACACAATCATAAGCAGCGAATGTTACTGGCTTTAATAGTTTATTTTTTATGTGCTCGTCTGCTTATCATTTTATAGAAGATACTTAGAATAGAGGGATGGACTCTGTTAGTACTTTTATTCCTCCTTCACGTACTGAAACTGGAACTATCAGAATGGGGAGGGCAGCACACTGACGAAGAAGGAATGTGGCTTCCGAGGTGACGGATCACCATCAGGGACCCAGCCTCGCCAGAGACTGCCTGCCGTGTGGCTCCGTGAAAATCACTTTGCCTTTCGAAACTTCAGTCTGTGAACTGAAAAGGGACGAATGGGGTCCATCTTGCCAAGTTGTTAGGAAGGTGAAGACGATGAGGAAGGTGCCAGAACGTGAACAAGTGTTCAAGGTAGCTTTCATCATTCCTGTCTCATGGAGTTAACAAAAGGGGAACGCTACTTGAACAACTTTGAAGACTGCCTTAAGTGTTGTTGTCATCTTTATTTCGGCAGGTTTTTATGACACTTCAGGGGCAAGGTCTTTTCTTCTGGCCAACTGAAAAAGGGATGCTTGAGTAACGTGATAGAAAGTGAGATCCCTATCTTCATTTACTTTTCTTCATCATCTCTCTCATCATCCGTAGCGGCAACCTCACCATCACCATCCTGGCATCATTACACCAGTCAGGAGAGGTGAGGCCATCCGTGGTTACGGACAAGATCAAGCTCTCAGTGGCTTATGAGAAGAAAAGTCTATCTTTCACTCCTTTTCAGCCACCAAGGTGGGTGAGTGGGCAGGGCTTCTGTTTTGCCAAGACAGGAGGCAGTCTGTGCACTGGCTTTCTCTCCCTGGAAGAGATACATATGTTTCCTACCCACATGTCGTAGGCCAAATCCAGTAACATGGCCCCGCTGTGTTTGGGAAAGGATGGGAGTGCACCCCCCAGCACTTGGCCAGCCGAGAGCCAGACACGTTTGATGAGCAACTCCAATGGGAACCATGGGCATCGTCATCCGAAGCCTCTATATCCGCTGAGCATCTGTCTGCGCCAGCTGTCAGGTCTACGCAAGGGTTGAAGGGCTGGGACCAGCCAACTCACTGGGGATAACACACAGATAAGTTAATGAATGACACAGAGTTGGAAAGGCAGAAACAGGGCAACCATAAGCAGGAGGAAGAGTGTTCTAGGCAGGAGAGCAGAGGGGAAAGGCTTAGGGACAGAAACCCATCTAATGTACCCCAAGCATGGTGAGTAAATGCGTGAGCTGGAGTGGAGGGTGGCTTAGGGGACATGTGGCAAGGGAGGGGGTAAGTGGCACACTGCAGTGAAGGGGGACCATCTGTTTGAAGTCCTTGAGGTGGGGGCTTGGCAAGAAGGCTTTGTCCTGCAGGCTTCTGGAAATCAAGGCAGGCTTTTAAGTAGGAGGGTGACCTGTGCGCGGCCATGCTTTACACAGCGTAGCCCATCAGTGGCGTAGAGGACGGGTCTGGGACATAGCCTAGGAGCAGGGAGACATTACCAGTCTCAATGGGAGGGGCGGAAGTCTGGAGGCAGAGGGGGTCTGGAAGTAAAAGGAAATGAGAGCAATGACTGACCATTGTTTGCACTAATTTTTCCATTGAGAAAAATGAGAAGAGCTGGACAAAACAGAAAAAGACAAAAACAAAACGTGTTTGCGGGCAGAGGACCAGGACCGAGGCAGTGAGAATGGACAAGGCCCCAGCGAGGTGAGTCCAGCACTTAGGCTCACGTTCCCTGCAAGGCGACAGACAATTCCAGAACAAAACATAGGCTCCGAGCTGAACTCTGGGCACTCTCATGAGACAGGGGGACAGAAACGGACACAGAACAAGCCAAGGAGGAAGGTGCCTGACAAACATTCCCAGCTGAAGTGGAGTCCCAAGGGGGCAGTGAGGGAGTGAAGACTGAACCGGGAGTTGGTGACCCTCACAATCGATGACCCGATTCAGTCAGCACGATCCTCCTCGTTTTTACTACAAGAAGGAAAAATTACACACCATTCTCTCTCACGAACAACGATTCAGAAACCCAACGCAAAATGTTAGCAAACTGAACCCAGCAATATATATAAAAGATAATCCGTCAAGATCAAGTTTCAAGGTTAGTGTGATGTTTAAAAATCAACTAAGCTAATTTATCACAGTAACTAATTTAACACATTTAAAAATCAATTAAGGTAATTTATCACATTAACTGATTTAACACATGTAGCTAATGAAGAAAAGTCATATAATCATCTCCACAGAACAAGAAAAAACACTTTACAAAACTCAATGCTTATTCATAATTTTTTTTTGACGTTATTCATTATTGAGAGACAGAAACAGAGCATGAGCACGGTGGGGGGGGGGGGGAGGGCGGGCAGAGAGAGGAGGAGCCATAGAATCTGAAACAGGCTCCAGGCTCTGAGCTGTCAGCACAGAGCCCGACACGGGGCTCGAACCCACGGACCATGAGATCATGACCTGAGCTGAAGTCGGACGCTCAACCGACTGAGCCACTCAGGCGCCCCATTAAAAAAGCTCTTAACTTAGCAGTAGAATGAAAATTTCTTTATCTGATTAAAAATAGAGCAAAAATTGTATAAAAATTAAGTTTTATTCTCTGAGGTCAAGAATCAGACAAATCTGCTCACCACCTGAATTTCTGTTAAATGTGATACTGGAGACTTCAGCCAGTGAGATAAAGAATATAAAGAACACATAAATAAATGTATAAAAGTTGGAATGGAAGAACTAAAACTGTCATATTCCCAACTGACATGATATTATATGTAGAAAATCCAAAAAGATCTATACATAAACTATTAGAATTAATCAATAAATTTACCAAGGTTTCTAGATACAAGGCTAATACACAAAAGTCAATTCTATTTCTTCATAATATCACCAATTACTAAATGAAGTCAGAAATTTTTTATTTAGATCAAATAGCTAGGAATAAATTTAACAAAAGATGCGTGAACCTCCTACACAGAAAACTATATAACATTCCTGAGAGAAACTAGAAAATTAAACAAATGAAACAGTATACCACATTCATGGGTTGAAAGGCTAAATACTTGGAGTTGGTGATTCTTTCCAAAGTGGTCTATACAGGGGCGCCTGGGTGGCTCAGTCTGTCGAGCGCCTGACTTTGGCTCCGGTCATGATCTCCTGGTCCGGGGGTTCAAGCCCTGAATTGGGCTCTGTGCTGATGGCTCAGAGTCTGGAGCCTGCTTCGGATTCCGTGTCTCCCTCTCTCTCTGCCCCTCTCCCACTCCTGTCTGTCTCACTCTCTCTCTCAAAAATAAATAAACATTAAAAAACAAACAAACAGAACCCCAAAGTGGTCTTATACAAATGTAATGAAATTTTAATATGTGCTGGAAGCATTTGTAGAAAGTCACAAGCTGATTCTCTCACCTACACTGAAATGTCAAGGGCTAAGAATTGCTAAGACAAACTTAAAAAAGAAGAAAGTTGGAGAACAAACACAACTAGATATTAAGACTTACCATAATGTGACAATAAGACCGTGCAGAGCTGCGACAGGAATATGCAGATGGGCGAGTGGAACAGATCAGAGAGTCTAGAAATAGACCCATATTATACAGACATGTGACTAGCGATAAAAGTGGCACATGAAACAATGGGAAGAGAATTTTTAAAGAAATAAGTGATGCTGGGTCAATTGGATATCCATCTGAATATCCCCAAAGTAATAATCTTGATCTCTATCTCACATAGAAAGCAGTATCAGTGGACTATAGATCAAAAGATAAAAGGTATATAACAGAGCTCATAGAATAGGACATGGGAGAATGCCTCCATGACCTTGAGGAAGAGAAGAACACAAAAACACTGACCATAATAGAAAGGATTTACATATTGGACTATATTAACATTTGTGACTTCCGTTCACAAACAACACACCAGAAAAGAATAAAAAGAAGGTATCTGCAGCACATAATAAAAAAGCTCATATCAAGAATATGTAAAGTACTCCTACACATCAATGTGAAACGGACAGACAACCCCACAGCAAAACTGGCCAAAATATGAATAAGCACTTCACAAACGAAATACCTACCGGGATATGAAAAGGTAGGGGCACCTGGGTGGCTCAGTCAGTGAAGCGTCCGACTGCAGCTCAGGTCATGGTCTCGTGGTCCGTGAGTTTGAGCCCTGCATCGGGCTCTGTACTGATGGCTCGGAGCCCGGAGCTTGCTTCTGTGTCTCCCTCTCTCTCTGCCCCTCCCCCATTCGTGCTCCATCTCTCTCTGCCTTTCAAAAATGAATAAATGTTAAAAAAAAATTTTTTTTTTAAAGACTGACAATATTCCAAATTGGTGACGATGTGAAGCAGCGGGAACGCTCGCATACTGCTGGCGGGAGTCACATCTGGTTCACCCATCCTGGGTAACTGTTTCTCAGAAACCGGACACACGTTCACCCTATGACCTTGCAATTCTACTCCTGCATATATCTGCCTCCTCCCTGAAATGCACAAGTGAGAAATGTTTCTATCAGCATTGTTTACAATAGTTAAACCCAGAAACAATGCAGATGTCCCTCCATAGATCAAATAAATTGCGGTGTATTCGTGCAATGGAACCATATGCAGCAATGAAAATATGCTGTGTGCAATGACATGAATGAATCATATATACATAACGTTGAGTGAAATGATTCATTTGCATAAAGGTTACAAACATGCAAAAGCAACCCAAGATGTTAGAAGTGAGGAGAGCAGTTACTTTCGGCAAGAACTGGTCCTGACCGGGGCGGGGGCACAAGGAAGGCTCTGGCATGTTTCTGCCTTCATCCGGGTGCAATGACGCGGGTGTGTTCAATGCATAAACATGGGCTGTACACTTACGGTTTGTGCATTTTTCGGTGTGCCTGTCATACGTCAATGAAAGTTTATTTTTTAAAAAAAGGAAGAGGAGAACCTTTAGGGTACATTTGCGTGGCATGTCTATATCCAAATAAAATCAGTGGTGTATTTTAATGTTCACGTTTAACAAATTCATACTTTTAACACCCATCCCTCATGTCACCCCCTCCCCCCTACACACACACACACACACACACACACACACACACAAAGCACTGTGATTTCGTGGATGATCTCATTCGGAAATACAATTAAATGTCAAAGTGTGATGCCCCTTCCTGCCCTCACTCAGCTCAGCCCCATCGCCAATGACATCTCTGCAGAAATGTCTTATTTATTGCTTACAGAGCACGTCAGCAGAGCGCTGTCCTTACCATTTCAATGTGGAGTAAACTGGAGGTTCAGTGACCCTCCAGGTCCCCGCACAGACACAAGCCTGGCTCTTTCCCCTCACTCCTCCGGGCATTTTCTGTCTCTCCAACTGCCTCGGGCTATGGAGCTGGAGGCTCTCCCCAGGTGCCCCCTTCCCGGGAATGATGATAAGTTTCACACAACAGCCAAGGTTACAGATAACAGGATGCAGCCTTCACGGCCGTCCCTTGGTACATGACATAACCAGAGAAGGGGGCACTTGGCCACTCCGAGCTAGGGAACCCGTCCTGTACTTCTCTCCAGCCCCTCCACCCCAGAAGGTTGAGCAAACACTTCAAGGAGGCACTCCTTGGGGGGTCGCAGTCATCTTTCTTCTTTTGTTTTAAGCACTCCATGGTCGACTCTGAAGGATCCCCCCCCACACACACAATCACAAGCTTGAAGATCTTTCCGAGGGCCCCTTGGGCAGATTTCTTCGTCTCTCAGAGTTCAGTTCATGCCTTCCTCCTATCACATTTGAAACCTCCAAACGGAATCAACCCACATTCCTTTTAGGTGAGATAGCAGAGTCCCAAATGATGAAAACAGTTTGCAAAATATGTGCTAGAATATTTTGAAAGTGGTTCGCGCTAAAGGAACGCAGGGTGGGTGAAGTTTTCAAACAGATCTTTGCTTGGAGAGCCTTGCTCTCAATCTCTCGCAGAAATTCCACAGCTCAATCTTTGGCAGATGGGCGTTTTTATTTTCCTTTCAGGAGGACAAGTCACTGAGGGAGGACAGAAAAAAAGTCCTTAAAGCAAGACCAAACCACAGTGAGATACCACGGAACAGCCGTTAGGATGGCTATAATTTAAAAAACAAAGCAGAAAAAAAAACAAAAACAAAAGGAAAATAACAAGTGTTGGTAAAGAGGGAGAGCAATTGGAACCTTCGTCTATCACTGGTGGGGATAGAAAATGGTGACAGTGTCATGGAAAACGGTTTGGTAGTTTCTCAAAAGGTTAAGCATAGAATTACCACAGACCCAGCAATTCCACTCCTACGTGTACATGCAAAAAACATAGCAATCAGGGACCCAGATATACTTGCACCCCCAAGTTCACAGCAGCATTATTCAAATGGCCAAAAGGAGGAAACATCTATTCACTGACAGAGGAATGGATACACAAAATGTGGTATTGTGAGATAATAGAAAATGTATATATTGGCCTCTGCCCCCCAGTTTCTAGCCTAGAGCTCCTAAAACCCGTGTAATTCCCTAAGTGATAAGAGCACTCGAAGCCTCTTTTGTTCTAATGAGGCCATTGTGGCTGGGCTCTTGGGTGGGGGCTGGTCACCGGAAAGACCATGATTAGAAGCTTGAAAATTTTCAGCTCTATCCCCCATTGCCCAGCGAGGGGAGAGGGGCTGGAAATGGAATTAATGATTGGTCATGCCTACGTGAGGAAGCCTCCGTAAAATCCTAAGCAGTAGAGGATTTGAGGAGCTTCCAGGCTGGTGAACTCATCCACCCTGGGAGGGTGACACACCCCAACTCCACAGGGTAGAACCTTCTTGGGGGCCTCCCGGACCTCACCCTCTATATCTCTTCTTCTGGCCATTCATGCGTATCCTTCGTCATATCCTTTAATTAATGGGTAAACATAAGTAAGTGTTTCCCTGAGTTCTGCGAGCCACTCTAGCAAATGAATCAAACCTGAGGAGGGGGTCGCAGAAACCTTCAGATTGTAGCCAAGTAAGAAAGAAGTTGTGGGGACCCTGGGGACTCAGAACTTGCAACTGACATCTGAAGTGAGGGGCGGTCTTGTGGGACTGAGCCCTTAACCTGTGGGATCTGACTCCGTCTCCATGTAGTGTCAGAATTGAGTTAAACTGTAGGACACCCAGCTGGTGGTGTGGAGATCTGCTTGGTTTGGGGCGTGGGGAACCTCCAAAGATTTGGTGACCAGAAGTATGAGAAGTGAACAACGGAATATTATTCAGCCTTAAAGAGGAAGGAAATTCTGACACATGCTACAACGTGGATGAACCTTGTGGACATTATGCAGAGTGAAATAAATCAGACACAGACAGACAAATATTGTGTGTTTCCATGTATATGAGGTCCCTGTAATAGACAAATGTGTAGACACAGGAAGAATGGAGGTAACCAGAAGCTGGAGGGAGGAGAGCGGCATTGGGTACGGACTTTTTTTTTTTTTAAGTTTATTTACTTATTTGGAGAGAGAGAGTAAGCAGGGAGGGACAGAGGGAGGGAGAGAGAGAATCCCAAGTGGGCTCCATACTGTGAGATCGTGAGTCTCTCGACTGAGATCGTGACCCAAGCCGAAATCAAGGGTTGGTTGCTTAACCACCCAGGTGCCCTATGGGTATGGACTTTTTGTTAGAGATGTGGAAAGGTTTTGAGTATAGGTAATGGTGATTTTTACACCACGATGTTAATGTATTCGTGTAAACTCAAGCCTGGTGAAAATGGTCAGTGTATATTTTACCACAATAATCCTTGTCCCATGGACTGTGTGTCCCATGGACTTGTCCCCCTGCAGCCACCGCAGGACTCACACGTGCCACACACAGGAGAAAGTCAAACGTGCGTCTGTGCACATCGTCAATACGGGCTGTTCCACGTGACTGGGGATTGTGTTCCCACTGAGCCAAAAAAACCCCAGGGGAGAATTATACTGGCCTAAAGGAGGCGTTGTAATCAGTTTACTGCAGAAATGAGGAACACGCCGATTTCTTTTTTTGTTGTTGTTATTATTGTGAAAAAAAATGCTGACAGTTCCCTGGCGTTGATTTGTTTTGTCTTTATGTGTGCGTATTTTATCTTAAAAGTACACGTATAAATCTAGGTTTGTGTTCTATATACAGATCTTATACGACTATAAAGCCTAGCAAATATATGAACATTTTAAAAGCTAAAAAACTAAAAGTATCTATAAAACCAGAGCCAAGAATGCGAATATGTCAGATGTTGTTTTGAAGACGCTACATAGATCTTTGCCGAGTGAATGTGGTCCCAGCTTTGCAGGCTCTTTTCGATTCGGTGTGCCCACCCTGCCCTACCCTCAGTTCTCCCACCCGTCTCTCGGCCCGAATGACTGCCCACTTTCCACCTGCAGAGCACGTGGGGATGTCACTTGGCCTTCAGCTGGCCTCCTTACATCTGCTTCTGTCATTTTGTTATGAACTGGTGATCAGTAAGTCTCCCCAGTGGGGCCAAGGATTAGAAATACACTTTCTACGGGGCACCTGGGTGGCTCAGTCGGTTAAGCGTCCAATTTCAGCTCAGGTCATAATCTTGCAGTTCATGAGTTCGAGACCCGCATCGGCTCCTTGCTGCCGGTGTGGAGCAGCCTTCGGGTCCACTGTCTCCCTCTCTCTCTGCCCCTCCCCTGCTTGCACGCACAGACACACATACACACACACTCTCTCTCTTTCAAAACTAAATTTAAAAAACATTAAAAAAAAAAAAAGAGGGGCACCTGGGTGGCTGAGGTGGTTGGGCATCCGACTTCGACTCAGGTCATGATCTCATGGTTCGTGGGTTCGAGCCCCGCGTTGGGCTCTGTGCTGACAGCTCAGAGCCTGGGAGCCTGCTTCGGATTCTGTGTCTCCCTCTCTCTCTCCCCCTCCCCTGCTCATGCTCTGTCTCTCAAAAATAAATAAACATTAAAAAAAAAACTTAAAAAAAAAAAGAAATACAGTTTCTGTGGCAATTTTCACTTCCAAGAACGTCACCCTGGTGATCCAGAAAAAGAAAAATACACACGCACATGTATTTATGTTTATATAAAGTTTATCTTTGAAATTAAAGTATAGCTTAAATATTTTTGCTGAGAACAATCAGACCCCGTATTAACTACAGTTTCTTATTTCCAGTATTCTCATGCTCTGACATCTGGGGTCCTGCTGACCCTGGAGGGAATGCCCCTCCCAGGTTTAGCCAATTCCTAGAGATTGTAGTCAACAAATCACCAGAGACTGAGTTTTTCCAATGCAAACCAGCCAGTCTGGAACTCACATGCCAATCACCTCCTCTATGAGACTTGCATACTCTGGGCCACTATCCCCCTTCCCTGAACACCCAGGACCAGGAACCAGACAGCTCGGGACAGCCCCTGTGCCCCAGAGCTCACTGAAAGTTATTCAAGTGGGCAATTCGGAGCCTGGTAACCCTGTCTCCTCTGTTCCTTCCCATGGAAATCACAGTAAAGGCCCTTGCCTCCATTTCCTCCTTTGCCTCGGCCTCCTGACCAACCCCTATGCTTCTCCATGTGGCCCTGCGTGGCGTGCCTCCCAGTTTACTGTGACCATAAAAGCTTCTTTCAAGAGTCATTTCTGTATCTCATGTCTTACCATGCCCGAGGAAAACAAATCCTGGGTACATTTTTAAAACAGACTCCCTGAGAATATGCCTCTGAACTCCCAGGGGCTTGAAAAATCCTCAGGTCCCTGAAAGAACATGGACCCCCAGGTCAGGAGCATAGGTTGGCGTTTGACTCTGTCCTACCCTAACTCCATCAGCCTAATTTGGCCTCCTAACGGGATTAAAAGCGATAAAACCACATGTGAAAGTTCCAGATGAATTACCCATGCTCCACAAACACTAAATTTATTGCTGAGCCTGGCATCTTCTTGTGGTGAGGCCCGTCTAGCCATGACTTAGGGCTCCCTCTCCGTATCTCTGATCCCCGCCCCGGCCAGGCCCAGGCCTTACTAGACCAGCCACATGGGGCCCCTAGTGGAAGGATAAAGGCATCCCATAAAGTTCAAGGGCATCCCCTCTAGTGAAAGGACTCAGTTATCTGCTGAAATCTTTTGATGAGAGCCCCATATTTTCCGAGTGACATGGCAAGCCCCCTTCTTTCACAGAATATCACCCAAACCCTTCACATCATCCATACGCACCGAGGTATCTGGCCTGCTCAGTTCTGCTATTGGGGAGCCAAGGTCAGTTTGCACCAGTGAGGGGTGACAAGGCATCCTGAAAGTCCTCAAGAAGACAGCACCTCACACAACTGACAGGTGGAAAATCGAGGGAAAGTTCCATGGAAACACAGAAGCAACTTAAGAGAAAGGTCTCTGGGTCCCCAAATTATGTGAATATAACTCAGTCCTCAGACCACATCTGGCCCCACTCGTGCCTCACTGGCCTGTGGGCTCCGTGAGGACGGGGACCAGGCCTTTTTCAACTCACTGTTCTCCTAACCTGCCACACTTGAGCTGCTGACGACAGAGGGCTTTGGACCTGAGGCAGAAAGTGAATGTGTTTTCTTTTTTAACATTCACTGAAATTAACACACACACACACACACACACACACATCACAGGAAATAAAGAGGCTGCCAATAATGTTTAATATACTTTAAATTGTTATAAGAAATACTTTATAATAATTTCCATTTATCTTTGTTCCATTTATCATGTTTTACGTACTAAAAAATTTCAGTCTCTTCCTTTTTTTTAATTTTTTTAATTTCCTTTTTTTAAATTTCAACAGTGTCTATATATTAATTTTTTTCTTGTTCCAGATAACTGCATATTAGTAGATTCCTTCCTTCCTCTCTCCCTCCCTCCCCGCCTCTCTCCGTCTCTTTCTTTCTTTCTTTCTTTCTTTCTTTCTTTCTTTCTTTCTCTCCCTCTCTCCCTCTCTCTCTCTTTTCTTTCTTTCTTTCTTTCTCTCTTTCTCTCTTTCTTCCTTCCTTAATTATGAAGTCAGCATTTAATCCAGTTTTGTAACAGGAGGTAGTTGAACTTGAGTAAATAAATTCATAAATAAAACATTGAGGGAAAATTCCCTTCTGGTACTTAATTTCTCTCCCAGCTGTGTCTGCTCAAGTAGTTCATGACTTAGGTAAATCACCAGAGGAAACACCTTCAGACATTGTCTTTATGGGTCTCAACTGGGACGAATTTGATTTCTCTCCATGTGTCAAAAGCTTTTCTCTGTTGAACTCAATGCACGATAGAAATGCATTGGATTCCATTTCTATCCTGATTGGTCACAAAGTTCTGAAGTTTGAATACTCATGCTGAAGAAAACTATTAACTTTTCAGGGACTAGTTTGTGTAATTCAGCAATGGAAGGATTTTTTTTTTTTTAATTTATGTCCAAGTTAGTTAGCATATAGTGCAATAACGATTTCAGGAATAGAATCCTGTGATTCATCCCCTACATACAATACCCAGTGTTCATCTCAACAAGTGTTCTCCTCAATGTCCCTTGCCCGTTTAGCCCATCCCCCCACCCACAATTCCTCCAGCAACGCTGTTGTTGTTTTTTTTTTTTTCTATATTTAACGGTCTCTTATGGCTTGTCTCCCTCCCTGTTTTTATATTGTTTTTAACTGTGTGTGTCCCCTATCCCAAGTACTGTACTCTGATTTTGGGCTAAGTTGTTAACTCCTGACTCATTCGGACCCCCACGGTGCCAGGGTCTAATGAGCTTGACCTGACTGTTACCCAATCTGCTAAACAGAGGTAAGGTTACTTCTCAGGGTCCCTCCCAGCATACAGGGGTGGAGGGCTGTCCAGCTTGAGGGCTCCCTGTGATCTCTTTACCCCAAAGCCTGGCCAAGCCTACTCCCTCCTGTCAGGCAGACCCTACTGTGCTCTATTTCCTATCTTCACAAACTTCACTGTAGGAACCTGTTCCCTAACCCACCTTCTTCCGAATCTCTTTCCTGTCTCGTGGCCCCTCCTCCCCATCCTCTGGTAAGACCAGGTTGAAATGAGTGAATACTAAAACTAAAACTCTAAGAAGAAAAACAGAAGCCAATTCACATATACTAAACCATCAAATTTGGGGAGGGATTTCGGTCCTTTGTGTTTCTTGAGTTTAAGCAGCACAGGGATTCAAAGAGCCAGCATCCATCAGAGACTTTATTCTGTAGACAGAATGAAGCAGATTCTAGCTCAAAGGCAGAGAAGCAAGTCTCTGTGGAAGAAGGGAGAAAGAAGCAAAGGGCGTCTTATTAGAGTCAATGAATTGTACCCTTCTCTTCCGTGGGAGGGAGCAGGGCAGCGGGGCTGGACCTTTCTTGTTGACTGCCAGTGGTATCACTAGATAACTTCCAGTAAGCACAGCTGTATAGAGCTTTCGTTATTGATGATGATTCGCAATAACACTCGCTCTTCCCAGCCCAGGCTCTGGCCTTGGTCCTTCTCCCAGTCTTGGTTACAAATTCCTTTTTTTAAGTGCAATAAGGCATTCTGGGCAGGGCATTCCTTGGGGATTATTGTGCTGCTAGGGACTTTGGCCTCATGTCTTAGAACATCAACTGAAGTCATGGATAATGGGCCAGAAATTCATTCCCTGTTGGGTCTTATTGTTTACAAGAAAGCCACTTTCAGAACTTCCCTCGAGTCCAGAATGGAGTGATTTCTCACTTCCCACTGCCCAGTGGGACCTAATGAGTCCTCCCCTATGCCTTGGTGACATGCACCCATTTTTGCACTATAGGCCACTGGGGAAGCCTACCCAAGGGCAGGCTGTCAAGACATGGGGCTAAAGAAACAGAACTCCAGACTTCACTGGCATTTTCTCAGACACCTTGGCAAATGCATTTGGGGTGAAGCAGATAAAGGTCACCTGCAGAGCACATGAGCAGATCTCTTGTTTCTAGAAGGGGGAAGGAAGTTCCCAGAGATCCCGAGACTGCTGGGGGCATCACCCAAGAGTGGTCCTGCCTTAGGCTGAGAGGATCAAGTGGCCTTTCCTCCTAGCGGTCCTGACGGAGAAGTGCTTGCTTCTCGAAATGCTCCTGCCACTTTCACAGCAGAGAGAGGCTGAGCTATGAGACAGGGTGGGGAAAAGAAACTATTTACAGGGCAGAATGTTAGCACTGACCAGGGCAGATTTGATGGCCTAGAGAGTAGGTTCAGGCCCTGTCCTTACCACATCCGAGCTCTGTGACCTAACCAGGTGGCTTAAACTTCTGGCATTTTGATTTCTCATTTATAAAATGAGGATAATCATGTCTTCCTTTATTCTGTTATCACCAAGATAATGCACATGAAGCAGTCACTACCCTCTGGCCCATCGTAGATGGCTCAGTAAGTAACAGCTATTGGTAGTGTTACCTACACGAAAAGAAACTCTAAAATGTGAAAGAGAAAAAAATAATAAAATAAAATAAAATGTGAGAGAATCTCAGAAGCATGGAATCTTAGATTGGCATAAACCCTAGTGTTTATCTGGGACATTAAGGGATTTGTCTCAAAGCTGTGATCACATATCAAGTTCATTGCTTTTTAAATTTATATTTCAGGTTTATTTGGTCTAGCTTTGGGAGGCATTGGAGATTCTGGGAGAAAGAGGTCTAAAGACCTTGCTAAGCAAGATAATATGTAGTTACTTAACATGTAGTTCATATGTAGTTACTTCACCACCACTAGAAGTAAATTTTTTAATTTCTAAATTTGGGGGTCTATTCCTTTTCCCACTTTGTTAGTTATCTATTGCTTCATGATAAATTACCCCAATACTTAGCAGCTTACATAACAAACATTTATTGTCTCACGGCTTCTTTGGGTCAAGAATTTGGGAATGGCTTAGCTCATGCTCTCTCGTCAGGTTGCAGCCAAGATGTTGGGAGGGCTGCATCATCTCAAGTTTGGACTTCTTCCAATGGAGGAGCCATTTCCAAGATGGCACACTCACGTGGATGCTGGAAGGAGGCCTCAGTTCCTCACCGCATGAGTTCTCCAT
This sequence comes from Lynx rufus, assembly GCF_022079265.1. Taxonomy (NCBI): domain Eukaryota; kingdom Metazoa; phylum Chordata; class Mammalia; order Carnivora; family Felidae; genus Lynx; species Lynx rufus. The sequence continues at coordinate 19,047,989 of NW_025814840.1, forward strand.
GGGTTGCCTGAATGTCTCCATGATATGTCAGTGGCTTTCCCCAGAGCAAGTGAACTTGGAGAGAGAACAAAGAGGAAGCCCGGCGCCTCAGTGACCTTACACTATGGCATTAGCCTTGTTCTCCATAGTTAGAAGCAAGTCACTAAATCCAGGCCATACTCAGAGGAGGAAAATTTTGCTCTACCTTTTAAAGGATGAGTACAAAGGAATTTGGGAACATATTTTAAAACCACCATCCCACTATTAGCCAGGATTGGGGTAGGCCCCGTGCCTCAGACTTACCGGGAGCCACTGTTTCTGAAGTTGTTTCAGTCAAGATGGGCTGTTGAAACAAATCACCCTCAAATCTGAGTAGCTCAACACTCTTAAAATTTTCTCACTCTTGCTATAAAATGGGCTAGGATAGGGGCTCTAGTCATTGTCACAGACCAGGGACTAAAGACGATGGAGGCTCTGTCTCAACATGAACAAACTCCCATGATTGCCAAACCAGGAGGAGTCTACAGCAAATCTCACCCTATCCATAAATCCTCAGTCTAGAAGTGACATGCGTCACACCATGTATTGGCCAAAACAAATCACGTGACCTAACTCCAAAGGGTGGGTAGGGTGTGCAGTCTGAACAGTCTAGAGGAAGGGAAAACAGAACACTTGCTAACATACAGTGGTGACTGTTAATCATTTCATTTGACTTTCCTTAGCAGTTACACTTAAAAAAATCAAAATCCAAGATTTTAATCCAAGCAAGATTAAAACATTCTCTGGGAGCCTTTGGTGGGTTCCCTGAGGAAATGACTCTTCACAGAAACACTTCAAATCTCTCTTACATGGAGATTGACCTCCCTGCAGGGACAAAAGCAGACAATACAAGACAATGAGGTTTTTCTCCAAAATACATGACTCAGTTGTCCCTACCTCAACTCTCATGATCCTTCAAAGTCACACAAAAGGCACCAAAGGCAGGACACGAGCCTAATAAATTCAATAGGCAAGAGTAATTTCAAGCATCCCGTCATTATCTACTTCATGGCGATTGTGGTAATTTTGAAGACATTCACTCCATATCTGTGGGCTTTGCTGTTTGTTTCCCCCAGAATCCCTCAGACTTTCAGCAATAATTAATGACCCATTAGCATGTTAAGTACCCCTCATCATTATTTATTAATCTAGCATTAAAAGTGATGAGCCATCCTGAGGGAAATGGCAACAAGGTCCCTCTCGGGAGCAATCACTGGGCCCTGTGAAGTGAGAGGCACATGCTCTGCCTCCCCAGTGCCCTGGTGTCTTTCTCACCAAGTACCAGGTCGAGCTTGGAGAACCACAGCTGAGAAGTCATGGAAGCCTTGTGTCAATTCAACTTGGCCTGTACTCTGGGAAGACACTGCTGATTTGGGTCACAGCCCGAAATTTTCAAATGATGAATTTTTACCAGATTCCAAAATATGAATTATTAAAGTAGGAGAAGGGCTCCTGCCCTAAAATCCCCATGAAAGCCACCATGTATGTACTTAGGAAAAGGACCAGCATCAATGAGCCCAGGACTTCAAATCAACCAACATAAGCAATTGCTTTTTAAGAAAATCATTCCAGACTGAAGAGGCTCTAGTCATGCTTCCCAAACCCTGCCTGTGTGTTGAACTCTATCAGCCACTGACCTGGAATATTCCCTTAGGATTCTTTCCCAATTGTCTAGCCAGATGTCACGGGATCTCATTGATTATCCAAACCTCCGACTTCTCTTCTGCCATGTACACAAAGCTTCAGGGTACCCTCCCCTTTCCCCCAGTACCTTATTTTTCTAACCTGATGGGTGGTGTTCCACCCAGCATTTTTTATTCCCTGAGCTTCTTTGTCACAACGACCTTGATGAGACCGTCTCCTATGTTAACCTTGACACTTCCATCTGGAATTTCTTTAGGTCTTATGAGCGTGGGCCACATTTCAACATCTCACCAGCGCCTTCAGGTAGAGGAAAGTGCTTTGTACACAGAAGATGGACTGAAGAAGGAAGGAGGAAGGAAGGCGGTCTCAACCAGAGCCACAGATGAGCACTGAGTGTTCCCAGGGCTGGTTACACACTTGACGTCTCTGCTCCATCCACAGAGACCAATCCGATTCCCTGACCACTAACAGTAAGAAAATGGGATTTCCTAGGTGAAAACTTGTCCTTTAATAAAAGAAGACAGCTCCCTGCATGAGACTCTAGAGCCTGTCTGCCCTGGACTAGCTAGCACTCTGGCCCAGCCACTGCCAAGCGAATGACCTACCATCACCAAGCTTCATTTTCCACTTGCAGAAGAAGAGTAATGACCGTTCTTACCTCACAAGGATTCCTGGGAGAACCGAATGGAATAACGCATGAGAAACACTTAGCACCAAACACAAAGTGCTCAGTAATTAATACCCAAGAATCTGAAGTCATTAATTCTAACTAGGCTTTCTCATATTATTGGTGTTTGTCTACACCTTTTCTATGCACTCATCCCTACGGGGTAGGTAAGGGATCAGCACCCAACCAAATTAAGGAAGGAATCCATTATCATCATCATCCTAACACAATCAACGAACTGAACCAATGGAGTCAGGATCATTCCTTCCACCCCTGAAGACAAGAGCCCACAAAGAATTCTGCTGAAAGCCCTGAGTTGTGCATCGTGTTGTCCACAGGCTTCGGACGCTGCAATCTCCCTGTGGCAGAACTGTGGCTGTTTCACATGGCACTTTAGGGGGGAGTTGGGCGTGATCCTTTCACCATGGTAGCCAGCTGTCTTGGTGAAGCATTGGTGAGTGGCACACCCTCAAATGTCAGAGCCACTCACCTTCCTTTTCTTCTATCCTACAACCATCCGTGTAACAAGAATCCACAGTTGGACACGTCACAGAAGGAGAGCTGGGACACAGAAACTAACAAAAATTGGCCCAGCTGTTTGGTTTTGGAGACTTGACTTTGGAGGAGAACCCCCACACGGGGTACCACAGCATCTTAGGAAGCCACAGGTACATTCAAGGGTTGTGTTAATTGGGTCCATGTGTCAGCTCGACCAGGCTACAGTATCCGGTTATTTAACTAAACACTAATCTAGGCATTTCTGTGAACACGTTTTTTGGATGTGGTGAATGTCTACATTCAGTTGACTTTAAGATCAACCACAATCAGGTGGGTGGGACTCATCTAATCATTTGAAGGCCTTAAGAGTGAAAACTGAGGTTTCCTAGGGAAGAAGAAATTCTTCCTCAAGACTGCAAAAATCGACTCCTGCCTGAGTTTCCAGCCTGCCACGTGGCCCTACAGACTTCAGAGTTGCCAACCCACTGCTCCAAAGTAGTTGGCCGTGCTGGGTACCACTTCCTGTGGTATAGTGTGGTTTATTGTCCCACGGTCAGAAAGGACGCCGTTCCCATGCAGAAAACTGCCCACGGATAGCCAGTCTCATCTCAACCTGCTAGAACCCCCCATGACACCACCCTTCTCACTATGATTTTCATCAACAAACAGGTAGAACAGGTTGTACCTCCACAGACAGCAAGATCTGCTGATGGCTTACTGCTGACTCAATCAGGTAGAGGGTGCGGGCTCTTAGAGTGTTTCTTTTTTTTTCTTTTTCTTTTCTTTTTTTTTTTTTTTCATATCATGGCTTTTGATGTGAGATGAGGGGCAAACCAGCACATAGATCAGCACATCCAAGTGTGAGGTCCAGCTGTAATGTGTACTGCCTGTGCATCCTCAGTAACAAAAACAGGATTACCTAACTCCCAGTGATGCTGTGACGCTCAAGAAAGTGAAGGTACACACAGCATTTCGAGAACTGTAAAGAATATAGAAGCTAATTATGAATTAATTGAATTGTTTTCATGACTTTCTGTCTGTGTAGGAATAAACCCTACATAGCAGATCTTTTGGAAAAAAAAATTTTTTCTAAACTGTGATGCTTGCAAGGAGGTGGAGCTTAGCTCAAGGAGGTGGAGCTTAGCTCAGCTCATGTGCATAGAAATGTGAGTCTTGATGCATTACTGTCCTTCTCAGCTGAGTCCCCTGAAGGCTGAGGGAGGTGGTTTGGCTCTGTGACCTCATGGCCCCCACTTCCAGTGGGAAGGATCAAATGGCATCAGTCCATCTGGGTGGCCAATCCCTCCTCCAAAGTTTCTTCCTTGACTCCTAACATTTTACATTTAGTCCAACACAGGCTCCGTGTGCTGAACGTTGGGTAGGAAACAACCGAGTCACAGACTTACCAGAACCTATGTCTTCCAACAAAGACCATGGAGGCCAGTAATAACCTGTCCACGAACACTTGTTTATAGTGTGAATCTGGCGCTGACCCCACTCTTTAGGGCAGCGGGGAGATGAAAGACTGGTTTCCAGACTATTTGCTTTTGCCCTGTTCTGTTCAGTTCAGAGGAATCCGTTCTCTTTGCTGCCCAGCTCCTACACTTAGAACAGGTCTCTATGGCTCTACTTGGGGCTGTTCCCCAACCCCACACCTCTCTGCAGCTTGAAGAAAGGTGAGAACTCAGACCTCCACTTTCTGTTCTCGGAGCCTGGGGGCTGGGGGGCTAGAATGGGTGCAAGCTCTGCAGCTGTGGAGTGGGAGTTCAGGGAGGTTTCAGCTATGAGCCATGAAAAGAAGCAAGCTAACAGGATCAAAACTGGGTCTCTTCCCTGCCAGCGTGCAACTTAGCCTTCTGGAACGTCTAATTCTCCCTTACCATAAATGAGGGTGACACGAGCTACCTGTGTGTGTGCCATAAAGAACTTAAAATGCCCCAGCAAGCAATGTCTGACACACAGCAGAAAATAACACTATTATTATTTTTTTTTTTTTTAGTTTTGTCAATGTTTTTACTTATTTTTGAGAAGGAGAGAGAGAGACAGAGCACAAGTGGTGGTGGGGGTGGGGAGCAGAGAGAGAGGGAGACACAGAATCCGAAGCAGGTTCCAGGCTCTGAGCTGTCATCACAGAGCCTGACACGGGGCTCGAACTCACGAGCTGTGAAATCGTGACCTGAGCCCAAGTTGGATGCTGAACCGACTGAGCCACCCAGGCACCCTATAACACTATTATTATTATTATTATCCTTTTTGCAATACTATAATCCAACATAAGCAAAGAAAGAACGAAATGGACACACAGACTAGCTTTCCAGCTAGACCTGCTGTCCCCACAATGAAGGCAGGAGGGATAGGGATCACACACCATGCATAATTCTTTGTAATCTGTCTGGAATTCCCTCCCAGTATGTTTGGACAGAAAGGAAGGGAACCTGCAGTTTAGACACAAAGTGAAGGCCGGGATCTTTGGATCCATTTGATGAGGTACAAAATGCCTGGAATGTGGCTTCTTCTGCCAGCTGTGTCCAGTCATGTGTGGTTTTGAGGCCAGGGCGACTGGCACGTCCTGGGCTTTGGCCTCAGCCTTTGACATTGAACGGCAATACAAACCACACAGAGAAAGGCCAGGCTGCAGATAAGTCTTCTCTGCCTCAAAAGCCAAAATGGGCCCTCTGGGGTCACGTGCTCTGTTGGAGCCCTCCTCGCTCCCAAGAGCACCAGCTGCGTCACCGTCACTGGGAGGACCAAATGAGAGCAAATGAACCCAGTGCAGAGGAAGGGCCTGGTGCAGAGAAGGTGTCGGGTGAGTGTGTACCACAGTATCCCTGGCCCTCCACTGCGTACAGATGAGCATGCTGGGCCATGGGCGACTTTTCTAAGTTAGCACACCTAGCGAGTGGTGCCGCTGAGAGTAGAACCTATAACATCAGGCATCCATAGTTTTCCTAGCAGATGGTGTCTTACTGAGCGCCTCCCTTCGTCAAGACCCCACATACTGTTCAACGGAGGCAACAAAGGCATGCCAGCTTGTTGCCCTCCTTCCCTCACCCACCCCTGCATCTCTGCACCATGCTGGATGACCTTCCGAGTGCAACGTGTGACACCAAATGGAGCAGGTGGCCACGGCTCCCTCCTCATCCCCACGGGCACAAAAAGTTCTGAAGGCCTAGCAGGCAAAGGTTTGGTTGCCAGCCCTGAGCAGAGCATGTTTTTCTGAGGGACAACAAAAGGAGCCGTTCGCCGAATGGGCTAAATGTGAGAGATGGCCCCCAAAGCGCAGGGCCAAGCGGTTCAAAGAAAGAGAGGAAAAGTGTGGCCATAAAACTATCCCGCAGCCAGGTCTGTGACAGAGCCAAGAAATAGAGCCACGTCTGTGGTTTGGAAAACTACCTTAGAGGACTTGTAGGTTGCTAGACCTTGGGAAAGCTGATAGGAGGGACAGATCAGGGAGGTGTCATTCACTCATTCAACAGATATTTATTGAGGGCCTGGTGCCCAAGAGCTGGGAATAATATCAAGGTGAATGAGATCACAGGGCTACTGGCCTCCTGAGGCTTACACTCTGGCTTGGGGTGGGCAGCATATGTCAAACAAGGAAATCTTTTAAAAATTAATTAATTAATTAATTTAATTAAATTAAAGAAAGTGTCATGCTTGGGAATGCAAGCTGGTGCAGCCACTCTGGAAAACAGTATGGAGGTTCCTCAAAAAACTAAAAATAGAACTATCCTACACCCCAGCAATTGCACTACTAGGTATTTATTCAGGGGATACAGGGGTGCTGTTTCAAAGGGGCACATGCACCCCAATGTTTATAGCAGCACTCTCAACCGTAGCCAAAGAATGGAAAGAGCCCAAATGTCCATCGATGGATGAATGGATAAAGAAGACGTGGTATATATATACAATGGAGTATTACTTGGCAATGAAAAAGAGTGAAATAGGACTTTAGTATACAAAACAGATGAACATAAGGGAAGGGAAGCAAAAAGAATATAAAAACAGGGAGGGGGACAAAACAGAAGAGAGTCATAAATATGGAGAAGAAACTGAGGGTTACTGGAGGGGGTTGTGGGAGAGGGCTTGGGCTAAATGGGTAAGGGGCACTAAGGAATCCACTCCTGAAATCATTGTTGCACTATATGCTAACTAATTTGATTGTAAATTTTAAAAAATAAAAAATAAACTTAAACAATAAACCAAAAAAAAAAAGGAGGTGTCATGCTGTGAAAAATGCTACATGTGTTGTGCTTGAGAGTGGACCGTTTAGGGTGCTTAAAATTAAGCTGATTTCTGAGAAAGCTTGAAATAAAATGCAGTATACAGCCAGTAAAAAAAAAAAAAAATTAGACATACATAAACCCAGAAATCAGTACTCTAAGAGGTTTATGGCTCTAGAAGAAATTATAATGTATAATTTATAGCTAATTTGCAGAATTAGTTTTAAAAAAGCTTTTTAACAACTTCCAGGTGAGACGTCAATACTATGTTCTACAACATTCTTTTTTTTTTTCTAATTTTTTTAATGCTTTTATTTATTTTTGAAACAGAGAGAGACAGAGCATGAGCAGGGGAGGGGCAGAGAGAGGGGGAGACACAGAATCGGAAGCAGGCTCCAGGCTCTGAGCTGTCAGCACAGAGCTGGACGTGGGGCTCCAACTAACGCGAGATCATGACCTGAGCTGAAGTCAGACACTTAACCGACCGAGCCACCCCTGTTCTACAACATTGTGATGATAAGCTATATCTTGAAACGTTATACACAACCAGGCAGTACCTCTTCCAGATGTTTCTGGGGAGCCAGTGAGTGTTAGCAGGTATCAGGGACCCCGTGGACAAATGCTTATAGAAGCCACCAGATTAATGGAAGTCACTCCAAATGAGAGATCATGTGGTCACAAAAACAGGAACCTGTTGGAGGAAGGTCAAGTACAAACTAACATCAGTTGAGCAATGGGGGTGTCTTGTAGACCCCGGAAGTAGCGACAAGCCCGTGAGGGACCGGAAGGAGGAACTGAAAGTTTTCCAGAACTGAGAACTCACCTTCTCAGAGGCCATGTGGTCGTTGTGTTTTAAATTTAATGCTATTTACCATACTAGTTGTCTGTGGGACTGCTTCTTCAGAATTTTTTATGGAGCTAAAATATAGAGAGAGCACACTATTTGTCACGTTAGTAAGCACACGGTCCAGGGGCGTTAGTTACATTCCCTGTGTTGTGCAACGATTACCACCATGTTTTCGCCAAACCTTTTCGTTACCCTGAGCAGCAACTCTCTACCGCTATGCAGTAACCCCACAGCTACTGTGCAGAATACTCTACGACCACTGGCACAAGTATGTCCAAATCCTTGTTTTCAATTCTTTGAGGTAGATACCCAGCAGTGGAATTCTACATGCAGCTTTTTGAGGAACGGTCATACTGTTTTCCACAGTGAGTGTGCCATTTTGTATCCACACCAGTAATGGACAGGGGTTCAAATTGCCCCGCAGCCTGGCTAACACCTGTTTTCTGTTTCTGCCTTTTTTTTTTAAATTTATTTTTATTTTTTTATTTTTTATTTTTTTAAATAGAGCCAACCTCGTAGGTATGAAGCGACATATCATTGTGGTTTTGACTTGCATTTTCCTAATGGTTAGAAATGCTGAGCACCTTTTCACATGCTGATTGGCTACGGCTAGTAATTCTGAGTACTTTCTCCTGTGCTTAGTGGCCATACATATTTATCCTCTGGTAAAAATGGCTATTTAGCCCTTTGTGCATTTGTTTTTAACGTGCATTGTTTGTTTTTGTTCTTGTTGTTGAGTTGTGGGATGTTCTGGATATTAAACCTTTATCAGGTGTTTTCCAAATATTTTTACCTTTCTGTATGTTGTTTTTCCACTTTCTTATGTCCTTTGATGCAAAAAACAAAAGCTTTAATTTTGATGAAATTCAATTTATCTCTTTTTTTTTTCCTTTGTTGCTTGTACTTTTGGTGTCATATCTAAGAATCCATTGCCAAATCCAAAGTCAAGAAGATCTCTCCCTGTTTTCTTTTAAGAGTTTTGGGGCTTCAGCTCGTATGTGCATTTAGATCCATTAACCATTCTGAGTTAATTTTTGGGTTTTTCTTTTCAATTTTTAATGTTCATTTATTTTTGGGAGAGAGAGAGAGAGAGCGCGAGTGGGAGAGGGGCAGAGAGAGAGGGAGACACAGAATCCAAAGCAGGCTCCGGACTCTGAGCCATCAGCACAGAGCCCGACGCGGGGCTCGAACTCAGAAGCCATGAGATCGTGACCTAAGCCAAAGTTGGATGCTCAACTGACTGAGCCACTCAGGTGCCCTTGAGTTAATTTTTGCAAATGGTTTGAGGTCAGTGTCCAAATTCATTCTCTTGCATGTGAATGCCCATTTTTCCTAGTATCATTTGCTGAAAAAATTTCCTCTCTCCATTGAATGGTTTTGGCACACTTGTCAAAAATCAATGGAGCATATCTGCAAGGGTTCATTTCTGGGCTTTCTATTCTGTTCCATTGGTCTCTATGTCTGTTTTTGTGTGGGTACCACCCTGTTTTCATTATTATAGCTTTGTCATTTGCTTTAAAATCAGGTGGTATAAGACTTTGTTCTTTTTCAAGATCGTTTTGGCTATTCGGGGTCCCTGTCAATTTATTTTGTTCCCTTGAATGTGCCATATGTTCCTGTTTCTTCAAATGCCTTATGATTTTTTTGCTGAAATCTGGACACTTGAATCGTATAAAGTAGTAAATATGGAAATCCGATTCTCTCAGTTCCCTAAGGTTTTCTGGTTTGGGTTGGTTTGTTTGTTTTTCATTTTGAAGACAATAGTAGGCCATTTGTTTAGAAACTTTCCCCAACTAGTTTTGCAGACTCTGATTCCGTATTCCTTGCCATGTGTGGCCACTGGAGTCTCTGTTCCTTAGTTTCATGCAACTAGTATTTTCAGAGATTTCCTGAAACGCTAGGAGCTGTTTCGCTCCCGGGTCTGAGTCAGTCTAGGTTATGTATCAAGCAGTCTATTGTATGTTTCCACTGTAATCTTTTGCCCAAGCGTCTGTGGGTTCTTAGTTCATCTTGCAGTGTTTTCAGGCAATGCCTGCTGCTTTTCTGGGCGAAAGTTTGATGGAGGTGAAACAGGTTATTTCTCTTGTGTCTGTTCTTCAGGTATCCCCAGACGGGTTAGAACAGACATCCACAATAATTTGCAAATATAGTCTGCTCAGCTCCCTCCAGAACCAGGGACCAGGGTCCCACACTGGGAACATGGCCAACATCTTCAAGACCCCCCTGCCAGGCAGGGAGAAGTCAGACAAGGGCAAGTCAAATGCCATAAATCTTTCCTACTATCTTGGAGTTGCTTTTTTCTTGATTCAGCACTTACTCGGTTGCCGTAGACTTTTGACTGTTTTCCAGAGTTCTGACAGAGGTGGTTCTGGAAGTTTCTGCTTGTTTTTGATGTTTCTGTGGTGGTCTGACCGTTTGAAGTTACCTACGTCACCATTTTGTGATGTCACAATCCTCATGTGGTTTCTTGCCTTGTATTTTCTCTGCAAATTTACTCCATTCTCTTTTTCTCCCTAGAGGCCAAGTCTTTCTTCTTGCTCATTATTGCAAATAGCTCCAAAATGGCTGCTCAACATGGAAGCTTCAGTTCCCGGGGCACGGTTACTTTATAGCTCCAGGACCCAAACTAAGTCAGTCAGGTTTTCTAAATCTAAAAAACAAAACAAAACAAAAAACAGTGTCAGGGGGCGCCTGGGTGGCTCAGACTGTGGGGCCTCCCACTTCTGCTCAGATCATGATCTCACGGTTCGTGGGTTCGAGCCCCGCGTCGGGCTCTGTGCTGACAGCTCAGAGTCGGGACCCTGCTTCGGATTCTGTGTCTCCCTCCCTCTCTGCCCCTCCCTTGCTCATGCTCTGTCTCTCTCTCCTTCAAAAGCAAATAAACATTTAAAACAAAAAAAACAGTGGCAGAAGGTTGAACTGATTGGCTCAGCTTGAGTACCTGGGACTAATCAGCTAGGGGGTAGGCAACCACGGGACCCACTTCATACTGCGCAGAGGTAGTGGGAGGGATTGTCTTGCAAGAGGGCAAGGCTGGCTCCCTAAAAATAAGAGCAGGGGCAAGCGGAAGTATTGAGTATCTCCAGATCAACCATCCAACATGATCCTTTACGGCAGGACTTCCAAGAGGGGGGCAAGGTAAGAAGTATTTCCCAACCGTATTTAACCGGCTTCGGGGCTTAGTGGAATACAAATTGTAGAAACAGTGCTGTGGGAGTCCAATAAGAACATTGAATTCAGACGGTGAAGATTCAGATAGCATCCCTGCCCTTTCCTACATGTGTCGGCTATTTCTGCTACCTGGAGGCACTGGGCTGGGTGCACTGCAGATGTTCATTTGATGACGAAAGATTAGGTTCCTGAAAGGTCAAGGCAGAGACCATGCTGCCTGCTGTGCAGAGGAGAATGAACATTTCTCTACCCAGGTGTTCAACACAGGTGAAAAGACAGCGTCGGTCCCCCAGCCAAAAGGAAAGGACACATATGACACAAATGTAGAGAGACAAATAAAAACTATGAGGAGACCTAGGTCTGGCCTGGGTTTGCCACCTTCTAGATAAGCAGCTATGTGATACAGGACGGCCCATTAGACCTCTCGGAACTTATGTTTCTTCACCTGGGAAATAAGGAGCTTGGGCCCAATGGATTCTAGGGCTTTTGTTTGTTTGCTTTTTCAGTTCTTGTTGTAAAAGCAGAGCCTTTTCTTTAAAATAAACAATACGCAGAGCCCCAGTCTATAAAAATGACAAAAGTGGAACCAACCGGTACGGTGAGAGCAGGGACCCCGGGGCTGGTCACCAGAGGTTCCCGTAGGGTGAATTTTCTCATATCTTCATAGGACGCGTGTTGTGGGTATCCTTGAACATGAGCACATGCCACTCCGTATGGTGAGCTCCTCCAGGCCTACATGGGATTATGTCCCCCATTAAACCGTAAGTCCTTACAGGTAGGGGCTGTCTTCGAGGTCATGGGTGCTGAGAGCCCAGCCTGACACCCTGCTCACAGGTTCCGGGCTATGCCTGATAGTGGGAGATGATAATATAATAATAATAACAATAGTAGGAGTAGCAGTAAATACTGGGGATACCGGATACGTTTATATGACAGAGATTGTCTGCCACAGGCCTCCCCAGCTTTCTGGAATTTTTGGGTAGTCATCGTTCTGTTTTGCCAAGACAGGTGTTAAAAAAGACAATTTTCGGGGCGCCTGGGTGGCGCAGTCGGTTAAGCGTCCGACTTCAGCTCAGGTCACGATCTCGCGGTCCGGGAGTTCGAGCCCCGCGTCGGGCTCTGGGCTGATGGCTCAGAGCCTGGAGCCTGTTTCCGATTCTGTGTCTCCCTCTCTCTCTGCCCCTCCCCCGTTCATGCTCTGTCTCTCTCTGTCCCAAAAATAAATAAAAACGTTGGAAAAAAAAAATTAAAAAAAAAAAAAAGACAATTTTCGGGGCGCCTGGGTGGCGCAGTCGGTTAAGCGTCCGACTTCAGCTCAGGTCACGATCTCGCGGTCCGGGAGTTCGAGCCCCGCGTCGGGCTCTGGGCTGATGGCTCAGAGCCTGGAGCCTGTTTCCGATTCTGTGTCTCCCTCTCTCTCTGCCCCTCCCCCGTTCATGCTCTGTCTCTCTCTGTCCCAAAAATAAATAAGCGTTGAAAAAAAAAAAAAAGACAATTTTCACTGCTACAGTCACCTCCAGTTCTTCAGAGAAATGACATTTGAGCAATAAAAAAGTGACCCAGCGCTGGAAAATCACCTCCGGAGCCATTTCGTGTCCCTTGTTTCACTTTGCCATCTGCCTGTCCTCTCCAGTTAGTGCGACCTGAGGCTTATCTTTCAACTGTGGGGCCCTCCAGGTCTGGCCTCCAGAGAGTTCTCAGGCGTCCTGGTTGTGACGCGTCTGACCTGGATCCCGAGGGCACCTGGCCACGAGTGTTGTCCCTTCGCCGGCACTGATCACTGTGATGTCTCCGCATTTGGTCCAAAGTCCTGCCTGTACTTCAATAAAACGTGACACCTTTGTCTTGACTTTGCGAACGAAGGAGAGCCGGGATTATTTAAAGTAAATAGAACAGCCTTGAGCACCAGAACCTGCCCAGAGAGGTGGAGACAAAAGCGAAGCCGTGTGGTCTCTGTCCTCGAGCTGGGGACAGACACACAGATAAGCCACACAGGTGTATTAACAGAGGTTCTCACAGAGCAGTGCGGGAACCCATTGGCGGAAAGAATTCCTCTGGCTGGAGTTGTAGGAGATGGTGAGGGCGAATCAGGAGAGTCCGCTTGTAGAAGAAACGATGAGATGGTCCTCGAAGGATGAGGAATCTGCCAGGCTAAGTGGAGGGGAAGGGACACTCTAGGCAAAGGGACAGGGCAAGCAGTGGCACAAAGCTTGACAATGCCAGGAAGTCTGGGAGAATATGTCTGTATCATCCTTTCAACAAGACCATTTTCTTAAAAGTGAAGTATGGTGAAGATTCTGCCCATAAACATGCTGTCCACGGAGCCTGTAACCCTAACGCTGCACGTACCTATTCGCTGCTGGAAACCAGTCCGGAGCACCATGCACCATGCAAATGACCGGGCCACGAATGTCATAGAGCAGTGGAGGTTTGAGGCCGAACCAGGCAACTCAGCTACGTTGAAAGAAGCTTTTCATCCCCCCAGAAGGTTTGCCTTGGGGTGGGCTGGAAGGTAAGAACTCTTGCTCAAGGTGTCTGTGATTCCCTATAGAGAATCAGGACGCTCGGCTGATTGGAGGAAGATCCCCGGGATGGCAGAATCAAGTCCAGGCCACCATGTGAAGCGTCAGGCCCACTTACCAGGATGTGTGGTCCTTCTGCTTCAGAGCACCCCACCAGACAATGTGGGTGAGGAAAGGTCCCAGAGGCACCAACCTTATCCTCTGCCGGACTGGGACTGAAAGACATGAGCTAAAGTTCAAATGCGTATTCCAAGCAAGAGGTCCAAGGTCCAGTGAAAGACTCAGAGTCACATCCAGTTTGTGGACCCAAAAAGAATCCACAGAGAGGGGCAGATTAGGTGAGTTTTGAGGTACTGGGACAGATTGGGCTTGTGTGGGGCATAGACAGAAAAGGAACAGAGAAGGGTGTTCCAGAAGAGTGAGGGAATAGTATTAGTAGAAGCACATGAACAAGATAGGAGAGATGAATTCCCAGTCTCCTTCTGGAACAGCCAGATATTTTTCTCATAAAGGCTGGTAGCAGCTTGCGAAGAGCCTTGACTTCCTTAGCAGATCTCCCTGTGCGTCTTCAAGATCAGGTCAGTCTGGGGTGCCCAGTGATAGATCACGTGATTGGATCAACACAAACAGGCCAGGCAGGGACGCCTTCAGAATGCATAGGAGAGGCTATACAGGGCCAGACAGACAACTCAGGCATCAGCATTCAACATCATTGGCTCATGAATAGGCACGGTGATGATGGTAGTGATATAGAGAGGGGCTCTTATGGGTTGAATTGTGTCCCCCCAAAAGATGCTGAACTCTATGCTCATTCCCTGAGATTGTGACCTTATTTAGAGATGGGGTCTTTACAGACGACAGATTTAAGATGAGACCCGTAGGGAGGACCCTACTCTGGTGTGACTGGTTTCCTTCTAAGAAGGGAAAATTCAGGCACAGAGACCGATGCATACAAGAACAAGCAATATGAAGAAACAGGAAGAATGCCATCTATAAGCCAAGGAACGCCTGGGGCTAGGAGGAGCTACGAGAAGGGCCTGGAACAAATTCTCCCTCCCGGCCCTCAGAAGAAACCAACCCTACCGACAGCTTGATCTAAGTTGGTGATAAGGGAAATTATGAAGCTTCAGAAATAGATGCTACTGTTGATTCCTGGGATGACTAACATGACTCCCCACCCCTCCCATCAACCTGTGTTGGTTCTGTTCTGTGTAGGACACGGTGGGGAGTCATTGGTACCTCAGTGCACACTGGCTTCCCAGAAACATGCCTCCCCACATATTCAACACACATGCAAACTTCTGCACGAATTTCAGGGGCCCTTGTGGCTGGACCCTGGCGTAAAGAGTGAGGGGAAAACAAATAAAGCAACTGACTGTGTGATATACTAGCAAAAACTTGAAAGTGAAAGCCAACAGGGGTCCATTGTAATCTCGAAGACCTCCGACTTGAGGCACTCTGGCCACAGGCCTTTGTGATGAGCGACCCAGGAAGTTATCGCCGGTGATTAAGGATGTGCCCAGAGGAAATTGATGCCTGTCCTGACTCAGGCTACTGATGCACCTGCCCGCAGGCCCATGTATCCTGTGCCCTTGGCCCTGCCTTGGTTACCGTGCAAGACAGGTGTCCCTGCCAGGTCACCTGGGTGTGTCTGAGCTGACCCACAGGTGCCTGCTGTCCTTTGTCTTGTCCCCCAGTGGCATGAGCTCCCTGCTGGCGCCGCGTGAGTGGCGTGGAGAGGAAGCTGCCTCGTGGGCTCCTGCAGCACATAGTGCTACTATCTCATGCTTGGGGCACTTCTGCTCCGAGAACGAAAGGCAGGTTCCAGAAAAGCCTAACTGTCACCCAGCTCCCTGATGGGCCTCAAGCAGTCACTTTACAAACTCGAGATCAGATCAGAAGCATTGGCCCCAGAGGGGTCACTTGCCTGGCCCCGGTCCAACCTTCCTCCACCCCCCACTTCATCTGGAGATGCTGCACTAGGGCCACAACACAGGCAACAATATTCCAAGGCGTCCCTTTATTGAAACAAGGACCGCCCTGGAACAACCCCCTCCTAAATCACTCATCACCGCTTATAACTAAAACCCAAAGAATAAAGTCACCCCCTGGCCTGCATCACACAAATTTCCCCAAGACAATGTTCACAGCCCTGCCCTTGAGTTTCCATTCTGCCCATCCGTCTCAGCGTCACCCCCCTGCAGCCTGCCGCAGCCCGCTTCGGGGAAGGGCAGGGCGCCAGGAAGAGACAAGTCTCCAGGAACTGAGGTCCACTTGGTTAATAAGTGTTCTCATGGGTGGTGTCCCAGACTTCCACACTCTACCATTGACTTGGTGGCTCACCACAGAAAAGAGGGGAAAAAGAGAAATGCAAATCAGGGAGACGTACCTGATGACGGATGGCCTCATCCGTGGACTCCCGTGACCCTTGGCCCCTTGTACTGGCTCTGCTGTGCTTCATACTATCCATTTCCCAATAGAAGTTGGGCTGAAACGACCTTGTGATTAGATCTCATCACTGTTGCCTGTCTGTCCACTATGGTCTCGGTTGTGTCCTCTCACATTCGTATGTCGAAGCCCTAAACCCCCAGTACCTCCAGATGTGACTATGTTTGGAGACAAGGCCTTTAAAGAAGCAGTTAAGTTAACATGAGGTCATTGGGGTGGGTCCTCATCCAAAATGACTGGTGTCCTTATAAGAAGAAGAGATTGGGACACAGACACACAGAGGGGCGACCATGTAAGGGCACAGGGAGAAGACGGCCATCTGCAAGCCAAGGAGAGAGGCCCTTGAAGGAAACCAACCCTAATGACACCTTCCTCTTGGATGTCCAGCCTCCAAGGCTGTGAGACAATAAATCCTGTTGTTTAAGCCACCCAGTCAGATGTCACAGCCATTTTACAGGTGGGAGAACTGAGGTTGAAGAGAGTAATAGTATTCGGGGCACCTGAGTGGCTCGGTCGGTTGAGCGTCCAAGTCTTGATTTCGGCTCAGGTTGTGATCTCACGGGTTGGTGGGATAGAGCCCCACACAGGGAGGGCTCCATGCTGACGGCACAGAACCTGCTTGGGATTCTCTCTCTCTGCCCCTCTTCTGTGCTCCTTCTCTCTCAAAATAAATAAATAAACATTAAGAGAGAGAGAGACAGAGAGAGTAATGGCATTTACTTCTTGTGCAGCAAAAAAAAAACCCAGCCAAATTGGGGGACCCGAGCCAGCCCTCACGCTTCCCCCAGCTAGCACTATCCTATCAACTCCCTTTTTTGAAGCGATCTGCTTCAGTGTAAAACTCCTGGGCATCTGTTCTCTCCATATGTCACTCTTGCGCATGGGACGTTCATGGAAACATCCAGCAAGAGTTAGATGCCTAATTGCTTCTTATTCCATAACACCGTTGCCTGAATTCGTACCTCGTGCTGCTTCTAAACCTGCATCTCAGCTATAAATCTTCGCAGTGACAGAAGTGAACATGTAGAACACGCATTCATAAAGACAAGGTGTTGAAGCCTCCAGCCCTGCTCACTCCGCGGACAGCCAGGAACATCAAAGCTATATCATGCACTGAAGTCCAATGTGGGACGATTAATGGGAGTGTTCAAGTTCCTGAAGGCATCCCCAGAAGAAACAGGGCTGCCTAGACATCACCCTGCAGGGTGCCACTTAACAGGGCCGCCCAGTCATTCTGGGGTGTCGGAACTTTATTTTTTATTTAAAAAAAATTTTTTAACGTTTATTCATTGTTCGATAGAAAGACAGAGCATGAGCGGGGGAGGGGCAGAGAGAGAGGGAGACACAGAATCCGAAGCAGGCTCCAGGCTCCGAGCCGTCAGCACAGAGCCCGATGCGGGGCTCGAACTCATGGACCGTGAGATCACGACCTGAGCCGAAGTCGGACGCCCAGCCGACACCTTGGGGTGTTGGAACTTTAAAGACAAATATGGCTTGCTTCCTTCCATTCAAGTGCTATTATTCCTCACCCCACCCCCACGTTTTACACATGATTTAAAAAAAATGGCTTTTTGATTGTATAAAATAACCCCGCACGTATTTGAAGCGTACGATTTGATGAATTTTGACCTTTGTGTACACTTCCGGAACTCTGACTGCAATCAAGATAGTGAACATAACCATGACTTTCAAGTTCCCTCGTGCCCTTTGTAATCCCTCCTTCCTGCCCCCCTCCCACCCCTCCCCAGGCAATCATTGATCTGTTTTTGTCACTACACATTAGTTTGCATTTTTCCGAAGTGGAAACGTAGTCGGCCCTCCTTTGGTCTGGCTTCTTCCATTCTGCATAATTACTTTGAAATCCATCCATCGTATTGGATATATCAATAGCTTATTCCTTTGATTTGTGAGTGGTTTTCAATTGCATTTGATATACCATAATTTGTTGAACCGGTCATCTTTTGAAGGACATTTGGGTTGTTTCCAGTTTGGGGCTAGTACAATGAAGCCGCTATGAATATTCACATTCAAGTCTTTGAGTGGACGTATGCTTTCGTTCCTCTAGAGTACAGACACCTAGAAGTGAAATGGCCGGATCATATAGTGGGCGTATAGTTAACTTTTAAGAAACTGTCGGGCTATTTTCTAAAGTAGTGGTACCATTTTCCATTCCTACCAGCAGTGTGGGAGAATTCATGTTTCCCCGCATCCTTGCCAGCACTTGGTATGATTCATTTTCGAAGTGTTAGCTTCTCTCATACATGGGTCGTGATTTCTCATTGTGATTTTAGCTTGCATTTTCCAAATGACTACTGATGTTGAATATCTTTTGCCTTCTTTTGCCACCCGTGAGTCTTCTTTGGTAAAGTGTGTTCAAATCTTTGCCCGTTTAAAAAAAAAAAAAAAAAAAGGATCATGGTCGCCTGGGTGGCTCAGTCGGTTAGGCATCCAACTTCGGCTCAGGTCATGGTCTCGGGATCCAGGAGGTCGAGCCCCACGTCGGGCTCTGTGCTGACAGCTCAGAGCCTGGAGCCTGCTTCAGATTCTGTGTCCAGCCCCCCTGCTCCTCCCCCACTTATTCAACAATAAATGTTAAAAATATATATATATAAATAATGGATCATTTGTCTTCTTGTAATTGAAATTGTAAGCGTTCTTGATACAGCTCAGATCCAACTCCTTTGTTAGATACATGTGTTACATTTGATTCCGTATCAGATATAAACAAGAGGCTTATTGGGGATAGCCAAACCACGCTAGAAAACGAAATATGCACTGTTATCGTAAGTATAAATTATCCATGCAAAAGTTGCGAATAGCACGCACAAGCATTACGTTTAATCCCTCCCTAAGGGCACTGGTGCCACTCTTCGCCAAGTGGGCTGAAGGAAATCTCCCTGTCCGGGCATTTCCGGGTCTTCTTTATTTCTTGCTTCCGGTCCTTGGCTCCTTCTCTGTTTCCCCTCTCCTCTCTGACCCACGCCAACGCATCAGGCAAATCGTACGCAGCATCAGAAAGGACATCACAGTTACGGGTCTTGAAGGCAGAGTCTTCGTTAGCTGCCCCTGATACAGCAGCTGTTCCTTTCAGCTGATGTCAAGGAGGATCCTCTGTCTGGCAATACCCGCTAGAGGGTTCTTCTACCTCTTTGCGGGAAAAGACCAATGTTTTGGTTATGTGTTACCTTAGAGAGTTTTCCCCCCGATTAAAAAAGAACCCACCACTTTCTCTCAAATATCCCTTCCTGGAGGTACCAGTAGCGAGGTTTCTGCTTGCCCCCCACCTCTGAGGAGGGCAGAACGGCCCCTTGTCTACTCCCCCACCCGGGGCCTGATAGATCCTATGTCTGTAGACATACTCAGTGTCTGCCTCTCCCCAGTAAAACCCCATGAAGGCAGGCACTCTGCCTGTTTTGTCCACAGCTATGTTCTCAGCCCTTAGAACAGTGCCTGGCACAAAGTAGGAGCTCACGGTATATTTGTCGAATGAATGAATAAATGCAGCCAACACGGTGACCAGCTTGAACGGGTGGATGCGGGGCTGGGACCCAGAAGAATTCCCACTGAGACCACCAAGCTAATAAATGGAGACAATACACGTAGGCACAGGTATGTCTGTGGACAAGGGGACATTACAAAGGAGTCAGGTAGATGCTTCACTGGAGGCATTTGGGCTGGGCCCTAGCACAGAGGAGGGGACACCAGTGTGCCCAAAGGGGGCGGGAAGATTTCTCAGAGAAGGGTGACTTCGAGAAGGAGGAATTCATGAGACACACAAACTAGGGAGAAGAATCTCCAAGTTGAAGGAGGGCTGCTGAGGGCAGATCTGTTTGAGATCTCGGGAAGCTGCTCTCTGGGCCTGTGAGCCCACCCTGGTTCTTTCTCCTGGCCACATATTTTCACTGGCGTACCACCGTTTGATGAGTTACAAAGTGAATTTTTCGTCTCTTTTTTCTTTTTTTTAATGTTTATTTTTGAGATGGAGACAGAAACGGAGCGTGAGGGGGAAAGAGCAGAGAGAGAGGGAGACACAGACTCCGAAGCAGGTTCCAGGCTCCGAGCTGTCAGCACAGGGCCTGTTTGGGATTCTCTCTCTCCTTCTCTTCTCTGCCTCTACCCTGCTTGCACGCTCTCTCTCTCTCTCACTCAAAATAAATAAATAAACTTTAAAAAAAAAAAAAAGCCCAAAGTAAAGAAAAAGTTGCAAATGATGTAGTGAGAAAGTTTCTAAGCTCATGAACAAATTTAACCTTAGAGTGATTTTTAAAAGTCCTCTCAATCCTAGGCTTCCGTTCTGTCCTGTTTTCCATGCCCAGCTTCTCCTTCCTCCTGTGCCCGGGGGCTATTTCCCCTTGAATCTCTCACTGCTATTTCACTCAACCCATAGGAAACATGCCCTTTCTTGGCATGTCCCCTGATGCCCCCTCCCCACCCAGGTCTTCTCTGCCACTTACCCAAACGACAACAGGTTCCTAACTGGTCTATGTCTCCTTGCAATTACGTCCACACAGCTCACCTATGTAATCTCTGTATGACCCTGCTCACAGCCATTACTTGAAGGGTGAGGTATCCTGATTATTCTTCTACCTCAGTATTCTCTCACACGTACTGCTCCCTGAGAAACATCCTTTCCCTGTGCAAATCGTCATACGCCATGAGCCACGGCCTCTGTGTCAGGACACCAGTATATACAAGGTCATCCAGTAAGGAAGGACATGCGCCTCGTGTCTTCAAGGAAGTTGACAAAGGGTGCAGCGAAAGCTTGGACAGGAGAACCGGGTTTTGACAGCGGGTAGGGTTAGGGAAGACGTTTCTGAGGAAGGGGCATTCGACCTGACATGCGGGGGAAGAATAGGGAAGGGCTAAAGGAAGAGATGTGCAAAGCCCCAAGGTGAGGACACCTTGGCATTTGGAGGGAATTACAGAAACCTGGGTGGTAGGAGTGTGGTCACTCAAGGGACAAAGGGACAAAGGCACAAGGTAGACTGGAGCGAGGCTCAGAGGTTAGGCCACACTGAGCCTTCTGGACCGTGATAGGGCTTCTGGATCACGTCTGCCGCTGGTGGGAGGATGGTCTGAATGCCAGAAAACCTCAGGAAGCTATTATAGGAAGTGAGGACAGAGCAGAGCTTAGACCCAATGAGACAGAAGGACGAAATGTCTGAGGTGGAATGAATAGGACTAGCATGTGGTGGTGGCTTGCATGTAGAGGGGCTAGAAAAGGATGTCAAGCAGGGGTCCCAGGCTTCAGACGGGTGAAAGGAGGTGTCATCTTCCAGAACATGCTAGAGACGAGAAGAGCACATTTGGGGGGGATCATCCGAGCTCAGATTTGAGCAGGGGACCCTGAAGGCCCCTTCCAACTGGCCTCACGTGGTTTGTTATCATCATATTTAGTTTCTGCAACTCACAACTCCACAACTCACCTTCCAAAATCAAAATTCCCAAGCCGTGTCTTTTGCAAATGATTTGAATGTCCCACTAAGGTGAGTTCATTTCATTCAACTAAAACAAACCCCAGGGCAATCAGGCCACGTAGGAGGTGGTGGGACAGTGGTGGCTGAAGCCAATCATGAGATCATGGATTGTAACTCCTTGCTATGCAGAAGTTAGTCCTGTGATAGAAGACGTAACACCTGGCCATAGCCAAACAGCCCCCGGCAAGGTCCAGTGAGGCCTGGGGCTGGGTGGGAAGACCCACAGAAGGTGACATCTGCCCATGTCCCACAGTTGATGGACCTCCAGAGGGAGTGTATCATTTAGCAATTTCATGGATCACCCTGAGGCCTCTCATAGACTCTCCTGAGCAGGAAATCAGGGAGTAGGGGATGAGGGGGGAGGTGGGGAAAAGCATCAAAGCTACCGTCACCATCCAAACAAGGGGAGGAAAGCTAATACTTATTAATTTCCTGCCACAATCCAGCCTCCTTCACATACGTGAGTCTCTCTGTGCCTGTTTCTTCCGCTGCAAAATGTGGACAATCGTATCCCCTTAATATGTGTTTGTTTGTGTGCATGAGGAACAAATGAGCTACTACACTTAGAGCGCCTAGAACCAGGCACAGCAGGACCAAACCAGCTTACTACGCATTTGCTTTCATCACGAGGACTGTCAGCGTCATCGTCATCATCACCACCACCATGTCTCGTCCCAAACGGATTCATTTACATGCATTTTTGCCGATGAGGGAACTGAGGTCAGGAGCACACCAGTCAGCTGTGGTTCTGTTATGCTGCAGTAACAAACACCCCCTCCCAAGTTCAAGTGGCTGACAACTACGCAAGTAGTTGTAACATGCCCACTCATGTTACATATGGCTATGGTGGATTCCATCTGAAATCCGGGCTTAAGGAGCAGCCCTTCTCTGAGATGTCACCATTCCCAGCGCAGAGGATAAAGAAAGACGAGGGGGACCAAGCTTTTGTCCATAAGGGACTCCTGTGACTTCCTCTTCCACCTCATTGGCCAAACTCAGTCACCCGACAAACCTAATGTCAACAGGACAAGGAGGATATTCTTTCCCCAGGGATGACTCTATAAGAAAGGGCAGCAAGTATTTTAGCAATCACACAATGTACAACAAGGAGTTTCAATAGCTCACCCAGAGTCACACAGATTTCGAAAAGCCAGGATTCAAACCCACGCCTGACTAATGCAAAAGTCTCTCTGTGGTGCTGCCTGGCCATACCTCCTTCTTCCCTTTCTCTTCCTGCTCCAGCATTTATCAGAACTATGTCTTCAAATGGGGCGCCTGGCTTGTGAAGATCATAGAGCATGTGACTCTTGATCTCAGGTTCATGAGTTTGCCCAGAGTCAAGTCAGGACAGCCATGTCCAGGAGATAGCCCATTCTCTTCAAGCTGTAGGTGCCTTGTTATCAGTTTCCTGAACTGTAAGACGGGATAAGCCAATGCATTTCAATTCATCAAGCGTTTACTACAGGTCAAGACTTAAAATTTTGATTATCTTGATTCATTTCGTATGACTGTGTCAAGGAGTAAATTCACCCAGACCATCACTGTAAGTCAGCCCATTAGTATATGAGTTTATAGTTATTTCAGTCTATCCTTAGAATCCACCTAAAAAGTTGTGATCTCTCTCTCTCTCTCTCTCTCTCACACACACACACACACACACACACACCACTACTTTTCTAAGATATGGAAATATATTTTTAAGTTCCTTTTCAGTATTGGATTCATAAAGCAGATCCCATATCTTTCACTGATCAGTTATTTTTAACCTCTTCCTCAATAAAGCACAGTCTGAATAGCCAGTGTTTGAGCTAATTCTGTTCCAGACGTCTCTAGGGCCAGGGAATTCATGCTAACCAGGAAATCCTAGCCCCTTCTCTTTGCCAAAGGCATCTCCCAAGGCTCCCCTCTTCGCTCAGTCTTCAACTTTGAGGTCACAAAGGGCAAGTCAAGTCCCTCTTACCCTTCTTGGCCCTCAAATGTTTGAAGATATAGCCCCACGTCACCTCCACAGGAAAACTCTCCACTCCCTTTGACCATTCATTCTACATATGGCCTGGCTCCAGGACCCTTGCTGACCTGATCATTCCCTGGGCACCAGCTTCTTTGCCCCAACACGAGCAGAGGTAGAGTGACAGCAGCATCTTGACCATCCCCACATTTCTGGCATTGAGCGCAGGTGCGGCATATGGCAGGCTCTCAGAAATGCTTGTGTTGGGCTGAGTGGCAATGGGGCTGTCATTAGGACTGTCTCTACGACTGAGGTAAGGGCTATGGTTTTTCAAACTGGCTTTCCAGAGTTCAACAGCATCGTCACCTGAAGGTAAAATACGAAAAAGACAAAGACGGTCAAGGGACACAAGGAGGGTGATAGGAGGAGGGGAAATGCCACAGATGCAGGGCAATGAGGGTGGAGAGGCACAGCAAATGACACTTCCCATTTGCCCCTGGGCTGCTTCTCACTAAAAACCCCTTCACTCTCCCTCAGAGTGAGCATTAAGAAGTTTCCATTTCACTCACTGCCCAGTGGGCCCCTGAGGAAAGCCCCCCACCACCATCCACCTGCCAGGGCCAAACAATCCCATGGCAATAGGAGTCCCTCCGCCTCCTTTCTAAAGTGAGAGCTCAAGGCCAGTGGCAGCTCAGATGGCTCATGACCAATCACCAGCCTCACGGGAATGCGACCAACTCCTCCACAGCATCATTGGTGTTCTTATTCTGATCCTTGACCCATTAGGTCATGCCCTCCAGCCTCCCTTGCCTCCTTGTGTGGGAGAGAAGAGTGTGTATCTCACACGCAAAGGGGGTGGTTCTGCTCTGACCAAAGGATTTCAAGATGAATGGGAGAAAGTAGGGAATTAACAGAGAGGTTTTCAAAAACATAGTAGGGGGGCGCCTGGGTGGCGCAGTCGGTTGGGCGTCCGGCTTCAGCCAGGTCACGATCTCGCGGTCCAGGAGTTCGAGCCCCGCGTCGGGCTCTGGGCTGATGGCTCAGAGCTTGGAGCCTGTTTCTGATTCTGTGTCTCCCTCTCTCTCTGCCCCTCCCCCGTTCATGCTCTGTCTCTCTCTGTCCCAAAAATAAATAAACGTTGAAAAAAAAATTTTTTTTAAAAATTAAAAAAATAAAAAAAAAAAAAAAAAAAAAAAAACGTAGTAGGGAATTTTTTAATGCGATCACATCCTTCATTGTCACTCAGGGCCTGTTGAAGGAGCAGTCCACCTGCGCATTAACCGGGTTACCAGAAGACAGAAGTTCCCCAGGGGGGCCTGCAATACAGTTTGGTCTGTGCCCCACCTTCTCCATCCAAGTGCTCTGAAACGAGGCTGACCCATCAGGTCCCTCCAGGTGGGTGTACAAAGTGACCCGAACAGGGGAGCAGAGAAAGGCTATGTTTCTCTCCGCTTTTCATCTGGGTTTCTTAGCGGATGGGAAAGAACTGCTTGCTCTCGTTTTCAAACGGCTGCCGGGAGAGAATATGGACCAGGGGTGGGAGCAGGGTGGGGGAGAAGGGTGGCCTCCACATGGCAGGGGCGCCAGGTCTCAGTCCCCTGTGCCCTTGGCCAGGTCAGCATACTGGGACAGAGTGTGTTAAGCATAGGCTTTATTATTATTCGGGTGTGGTAGGGCCAACCGACCAGCAGATGATTGTCATTGAAAAGGCAGTGTGTCACAGTTCCTTAGAAGAGGGGGCGTGCCATGCCATGAGAGAGGTCCCCGTGGGGAGGCACCAGGGGCAGGCAGGAGGCAGAGGGAGTAAGAAGAAAATGTGGGCAACAGCCTTTGCCGACAACTGTGTGGGAAGGAAAGAACAAGGCAGGGCATGCAGGGCTCAAGCCTGGCTAATCGGAGCAATCTCAGGCCTCTGGGCCCTAGGGGCTGTCCCTTGCTCTCTGGTACCTGCTCAGCGGTGATGAGGACAAGGCGATAAGAGTATAAGAGCCCAGTGAGGGGGGTGGTAAGGGGCTCTGGATTGGCTGGTTTGAATATGAAAGTTATGCTCCCAAGTGAGTTGCGTACTCTTACTAGGAACTGGCTAACACAGGCAAGGGCAGCAGTTCCAGGATTCGCATGTCCCCAAGAAGTCAAAGCATCAGACTATAGGAAACAGAAGGCATGGTTGCCACAGAGAGGCAGGTACTCTGAGGAAGCCTCTGAAATCAAATACGAGCTGATCAAAACCTTACTGAAAGCCCTCAGTCCGCCTGCTTTTTCACGGGACAATCTGCATTTCTCTCGTTTACCCTTTCCTTTCATCTCTCCCTAGCACGCAGACATCCGGTGGTGGGGAAGGCTAGGAAAACCCTGAAGTGGGCTTTTGTTGGCCTCGTGGCTCGCGTGGAAATCCTGGCTTATCTGCTGATGCCAGAATCCAATGGCAGAGCCGTGCCCGGGTCGGCCTCA
This sequence comes from Lynx rufus, assembly GCF_022079265.1. NCBI lineage: Eukaryota > Metazoa > Chordata > Mammalia > Carnivora > Felidae > Lynx > Lynx rufus. Next base: position 19,073,903 of record NW_025814840.1, read on the forward strand.
CTTGGCTGGCAGAGGTGACAATGAAAATTCAGCAGCGCAGCCTGAGCTGGACCCAGGAACAGTGTTGTGCCATCCGGCCTGCACTAGCGGGGGGCTGGGAGCGAAAGTGGGTGCCCGCAGAATGAGGCTCATCGGGGAGGGTTGGTCTGGGGAATGCTTAGGGAAGGCATCGCCTTCCCCACTGTGCTGCTGGAAAGATCGTAGAGGCCCTTGTCCGCTCCAGAGAAAAACAGGCCATCATTTCATCTCTCCCCACCCTCCCCGGCCCCTCCCAGTGGGTGCCAGATGGGCCCTGATGGATGTCCTCCCATTATCAGCCATCCCCCGCTGCGAGCAAACCTCAACCCATTCTGTTCTTCAGTTAATCCCAGTGTCCCTAGGTGTGATGATTAAACTGCTTCCTCTGACAAACAAGTTCATGGGAATGTAAGAATTTCAGCGACAACATTGGAAACATCTGTGGATAAACACAGATGCAGGAAGTACATCCCAATGGAAAGAAGCACAGACGTGGTGAACGTGAAGAGAAAGGGCGCCCAAGGGGGCCTAGCACAGATGTCCCCCGCCGGGAGCTGGGCTGTCTCAGGTAACCACACCTGCGCCTAAACATAACCCAGTTTTGACGCTCAGTTCAGCATAGAACTACTCTCCACCACCGTGTGTTTTCCAGGGAGGCATTTGGACACCAAATCATTCACTTGTCGTCCTTTGATCCATAATCCCCAGTCCACCCCCTGTGGTTTCCCCATCCAAAGGAGGCCCAGGGTGGCTGGGGGACATTGCATTTAGAAAGAACAACCCACAGGGGCGCCTGGGTGGCGCAGTCGGTTGAGCGTCCGACTTCAGCCAGGTCACGATCTCGCGGTCCGTGAGTTCGAGCCCCGCGTCGGGCTCTGGGCTGATGGCTCAGAGCCTGGAGCCTGTTTCCGATTCTGTGCCTCCCTCTCTCTCTGCCCCTCCCCCGTTCATGCTCTGTCTCTCTCTGTCCCAAAAATAAATAAACTTTGAAAAAAAAAATTAAAAAAGAAAGAACAACCCACAAATCCTCCTCCTCCTTCTCGTCAGAGTCACTGTGGAAGCAGCCATCGCTGTCACGGGAATATCAGGGGACCTGGGTGAAAATGTATGCTACTCTCAGACCTCCAAACTTTTGCACACGCTGTGTTCTCCGCCAGGCATGCCCTTTTTCACATCTTGACCGGCCTGGCCCCTCTTGACTGTGCAAGTCCTATTCCGTTTTCATACCCAGCTAAAACGTACCGTCTGTGTGAGACGGCCTTCCCTGCCTAGCCCCCAGCCGGTCACTGGGGCCCCCTAAGGACTTGTCCATGCTCCTAGGCCCTCTCAGTCCATCTCTGTTATGGTACGTGTGCCGCCGTCTCTTCCGCTAGGCTGCGTGAGCTGTCTTGGTTACCCTACATCCCTAGAGCCTTTCCTCTGCGCACCGAATACCTTACCTCAATTGCCATGTATTGCGCCTGTGGGCGGAGACAGAGAAAACTGTAACCATCAGTGTTATGTGTGTGTGAAGGGACGTGGGGTAGTAAAGAGTGACTTAACCCCTCTGTGCCTCCGTTTCCACAGGGGTAAAGTAAGTGTGGTGAGGACAATACCATGCCCGTGTCATGGAGGAGGTTACCAGAGTTAAAGGGGTTAATACAGGCACATCTCAGTTTACCGCTCTTTTAGACATTGCGTTTTTTACAAATCGGAGGCCTGTGGCAACCCTGCCTTGAGCAAGTCTCTCGGCGCCATTTTTCCAACAACACTGGCTCACTGCGTGGCTCTGGGTCGCGTTTTGGCAATGCTCAGAATATTTCAAACTTTTTCATTACTATTTATTATGTTTGGTGTGGTGATCGGTGATCTTGCGGAAAGCTCGGATGATGGGTAGCATTTTTTAGCAATAAAGCATTTTTTTAATTCAGGTATATACATTTAAAAAACATTTTTTAAGGATTTTATTTTTAAGCAATCTCCACACCCAGCGTGGGGCTCAAACTCACAAGAGTTGCACGTTCCACTGACTGAGCCGGCCAGGTGCCCCAACTTATATGCATTAGTTTTCAGACATAATGCTTTTGCACACTTAATAGGCCACAGTATAGTGTAAACGTAACTTATACATGCACTAAAAAACCAAAAAAATTCATTAGACTCACTTTATTGCAATATTCTCCTTATCGCAGTGGTCTGGAACCGAATCTGCAGTATCTCTAGGGTATACCTGTATACATAAAGCACTTAAGTCCGTGTCTGGAACTGGCACCTAATAAGTGTTCAGCGGATGTTAACTGTCTTTGTCTTAGAGGGACAAGTGAGACTTAAGTGAGCCTACTTTGACGCCTTCACATATGAGTAGGGGTACAGTAATGTTACCTTAAAAATATAAGGCTCATTTGTTGATCATTTCCGTAATTGTTTTTTTCAAACCAGAGTGTGCCCTCACCTCCCACTTTTCTCCAATGGTGAAATGACCAAAAGTGGGATAGGGGGGCGGAGTGTGAGGGTGAAAATAAAAACAGATTGAGAATAATGGAAAAGCTGTTTGGTCAGTCCCTGAACCGTAGAGAGTGAGTAGAACAGGACACAGAATGAGATAAGAAAGACCCAGGTTGGAGCTCCCCCTTTAATCCCTGCTCCGTAACCCCATGTATGTTGTGTCTTCGAAAGTTTCTTCAGGCTCCAGGCTCTGGGCTAGCAGCACAGAGCCTGACGTGGGGCTCGAACTCACAAACCGTGAGATCATGACCCGAGCCGAAGTCGGACGCTCAACCGACTGAGTCACCCAGGCGCCCCCAAACTTTTTTTAAAGAAAGGAAAGAACACCCAAAACAAACCAAAACCCACCTTGACCTGGACTAAGAAGTATTTTCACATTATTTACAAAGCTATTCTTATTTTTATAATAAAAATATGTACGCCACTTTTATCATATTTCGCATGTATAAATATATATGCATAGTTATATGTGTCATAAATATATATACATGACGGTTTCCATGATGGTTTCTCACGAGTACATCATTTTATTTTTTTTTAATTTTTTTTTTAACGTTTATTTATTTTTGAGACAGAGAGAGACAGAGCATGAACGGGGGAGGGTCACAGAGAGAGGGAGACACAGAATCTGAAACAGGCTCCAGGCTCTGAGCTGTCAGCACAGAGCCCGACTCGGGGCTCGAACCCACAGACCGCGAGATCGTGACCTGAGCCGAAGTCGGACGCTTAACCGACCAAGCCACCCAGGCGCCCCACGAGTACATCATTTTAAATGGAAATCCTAGGTGTGCCTGGGTGGCTCAGTTGGTTTAGCGTCCGACCTCAGCTCAGGTCCTGATCTCATGGTTTGTGGGTTCGAGCCCCCCATCCGGCTCTGTGCTGACAGCTCAGACATTTTGTCTCCCTCTCTATCTGCCCCTCCGCCACTCACACTGTCTCTGTCTCTCTCTCTCTCTCTCTCTCTCTCTCTCTCAAAGATAAATAAACATTAAGAAAATTTTAATAATAAATAGATAGATAGAAATTCTAACTCTGAGTATCATCAAAACCCTGACCCATTTCCCAGGAGGTGATCCATTCCGAAGAGCTGGTGCTCTATGAGCAGACTTCCCCAGGACGTTCCATCCCTAACCCCCCAGTCCCCGCCCCCACCAGAAGCCTCAGCAGAGAGCAACCAGTTCCTTAAGGACTCAGGTTTTGAATCTTCACTCTTTTGGATCTCGCTGTGCTCAGTCTTGTTTGCGGTTCTTTTGTGCTGGCCGGATTCAGAGGGGTGGGACGGGACTACGAGAGACCAGGTCGGTGGGTGCCACAGAGGCACCTCCTTTTGAATCGCGCCTGCTACCAACAGGCTCACGGGGTTTCTCACCTCATTTCTCAGGAATCCTCTCCAAACCCCGTGAAGTAGCTGGAGGGGCAGGGTGCAATTAGCCCAGACCTGGATTTATAGTTGGGGGAGAAGGAAGGGACCATCACTCTGCCACCATTAGCGGCAAAGAAAGGACTCTCCTGCCGGCCTTTCAAATCTCAGCGCCCACAGCCGGGTCCTGGGAGCCACCAGGCTTCCCCTGCTGCCCACTTGGATTATTCATGCAGAACTGGAGCCCCCTACTCAGGACCCCGTGCCTCTGAGGCTACCTCAGATTCTAGTGTCGTGTGACTTCCCAATCATCTGAGACAAAAAGTCTTTTGATCTTTCAGAATTGAAACAAGGTCAACCACATTTTGAGGTCCTCAGAGCAGACAGTAGTGCGTGTCTCTGAGATTTTGCACGTTCGAGGATGTTTTATTTGGGAGGTTCTGAGCCCGCGAGGAGTTCTTTTTTTTTTTTTTTGGAAAACGTCTCCCAGCCAGGCCGTAGGAACTGTGGCTACAAGTCTCTCTTGCGAGTGTTGAAATCGCAGTAAAATGTATGTAACATGAAATTCACCGCTTTAAGCATCTTAGTTGTTCAGTGGCGTTCACATCATTGTGCAACTGCTGTGCCATCTATCTCCGGAACTCTTCCATCCTGCAAAACTGAAGCTTTGTCCCCATTCGACTCCAACTCCCCATTCCTCCCTGACCCTGGAAACCGCCATTCTATTTTCAGCCCCTATGAATTGGACTCCTCCGGGTACCCTGTATGAGTCGAATCGCACAGTGTCTGTTCTTTCGCAATCGGCTTGCTTCACTTGATGTAATGTTCTCCAGGTGCTTCCATATGGTAGCCTGTGTCAGAATTTCTTTCCCTTTAAGGCTAAATAGTATTCCATTGTATGGATACACCACATTCATATATTGATAGACATTTGTGTTGCTTCTCTTGCAATTTTATTTATTTTTTTAATGTTTATTTATTTTTGAGAGAGAGAGAGAGAGAGAGTATGAGCAGGGGAGGGGCAGAGAGAGAGAGAGAGAGAGACAGAGAATCTGAAGCAGACTCCCGACTGTCAGCACAGAGCCCAATGCAGGGCTCAAACCCACGAACCGTGAGATCATGACCTGAGCCGTAGTCAAGACACTTAACCGACCGAGCCACTCAGGTGCCCCTATTTCTTTATTTTAAGAGAGAGACAGAGAGAGCGAGCAGGGCAGAGACAGAGAGAGAGGGAGAGAGAATCCCAAGCAGGCTCCAAGCTGTCAGCGCAGAGCCCGCCATGGGGCTCAATCCCACAAACTGTGAGATCGTGACCTGAGCCGAAATCAAGAGTCAGACGCTTAACTGACTGAGCCACTCAGGTGCCCCTTCTCTTGCAATTTTAAATCAGGTATTTCCCATTGGCTTTATTTCCTTTCAAATGAAACTTTGGTTCCTTTTGTTCCAATAGCACTTAATACAAGACTAAAACCTACAGACCCATTGGGAAGTTTGGTTGTTTTTTTTTTTCTAAGTTTATTTATTTTGAGAGAGAGAGATAGGCAGAATTCCAAGCTGACAGCGTGGAGCCTGATGTGGGGCTCGAACCCACAAACCGTGAGATCAGGCTCTGAGCTGCAACCAAGGGCCAGACGCTTAACCGACCGGGCCACCCAGGCGCCCCTCTTGGAAGGTCTTCAAATAATTGAGATGTGAGAAAAGTCTGGCCAAGGATGTGCATGACTGAGACAGGAGGGGCGGGGCTGATGGGAGAGGAATTTGAAGATTGGGCAGTTAGCTGAGGGTGGAAATGGGGAAGAGGACAGAATCCCACATGGCTCGTCTGTGGGCATAAGGAACCAGACATCCTAGTTGATTCCAAGTGAGTAGAAAGAGGATTAAGCAGGGTCCCCATAAGCCTCTAAACTAAGTATATGCTCCATAGAGCATATTGATCCCAGGGCTTCTGGATAAAACCAAGGAACTCGATTTTGCGGCTTTCATTTGGGCTGCTGAGCGTCTAAGACCTTTTTCTCCGTGGTATTTCCTACTTGATATTTCTCCTGTTTGCACAATGGGTAGAAATTGCCAGGTAGAGAGACCTGAGTGTCAGGTGCTTACGGTCGTGATTCTCTGTTCTGTATATGACACGTTACTTCCTGTCTTCAAATTCATCAGGATCCCCCGCTTACTTTATACACAATTATCCGCAGTACAACACAGCAGAGAATTTTCTGCTTTTATAAAGAAAGTGTTCTGCAGACGGAGGCTTGACCGCAAAGCCAGTGGAGCTGAATCTTCAGGGTTCCTCACTTACTCGAGCCCTTTCCCACGTCCTGAAAGAGGCCCTAGCAGTGTTGTATGATTATTATTTTCAATGAGGGTGTCCAGCTTTTATAAACTTTATACCCTTCAAAAGCTGGACTTGCCCTGTCTATGAGTCAGGACCGAGCTGGAAAGCCAGGAGCCTGAGACACCTTTTCTCAAAGATTTCGAAAGGTTGTTTTCCACCTGACACATGGGGAAAACATTTGCCATCAAGTCAGTGGTTCTATCTCCTACCACCTCCCCCCGCCACCGCCTCCCCCCGGAACACACCCTCTACACTCCCATTTCCCTTTCCAAATCTTTCCCACTGTTTATAGAACATTTTTGAAAAGAGATTTGCTCAGCAAAAATGAAAAACCACCGTGACTCTGTTGTTGGATTTTTCAATTTAGCTCCATTTGTCCTAAAATCACCTCAATTCTGGTCGTCCTCCTGCCCTGGCCTGGGAAACCGGGTTGGGAGTCAGCCCCGGTGCCCGCTCTCAGCCTCGTCCTTTGCACGCGTGCATGCCTCACCCTGGCAGGGGCCACGCGCGTGCTGCTCTCAATCCGTGCACAGAAGGATAAATCAAAGCATTCTGTGCAGAGAGAAATTGGGTCCTGAGCAGCCGGCCAATGGGTCATCCACGTGAATTTTTAATGTCCTTTTCTCCCTTTTAACACCACCCTTCTACCCAGACACCCTCCCATCCTTGGAACAATGGGAAACAAAAGCTCCTTTCCTCTTGGCCCTGTTAGCTGCCTCCCAGCAGTGGGGCTCTTAAGGAGCCTGTGCGGAGAGCAGCTGGCGGGGGGGGGGGGGGGGGGTCAAGTGCTAGGACAGGCGGGGAGGCACAGAAAGCCACCTCTCCTTGCCACCCCAGGAGGCGAAGGCTGGATTTTGGTGACGGATCACTGTAACCACCACCTTCAGAGAGGAAGAAAGGCAAACACTAAAAATCTGTATTTTCAATGAATAAAACACGACCAGATTCACTTGGGAAAGATGAAACAACGAGTGGGTTTGTAAAGTGAGGCTCTTCTCTCGCACTGCTCTCTGAAATTGCTCCGAGTTGCCCCAGTGGTACGAGGCGCTGGTGCTGATTTTCAGAGTTAGGGTTGTATCACCCTAGGGTCAACTCCCAGAGAGCCCAAAAGCCATCTGGAAAAGGACTTTGTACTTCTCTGTATCCAAAAGTTGAACAGATATGAGGAGGAAGAAAGGGGCCCAACTCATCCCTCAAATCAGAATCTCCTGATCTCTACACACTTCCCCGTCGAAGACTCCCTGGAAAAGGGGAGGAGCTTAGAGGGCCCTATTTTGTCATGTACCATCAATAAAGTGCACTGTACCCAGCCATCCCCCAAATGAAACAGATACGGTCTTTCATAGGAAAAAAACCAACAACACTCGACTATGTTTTATAACTTTGAAATGTTTAATTAAAATATAAGACACATAATGTGCACAAGTCATAAATATACAGTTTGATAGGTATTCACAAAATTCATACACCAAAGAAACCAGACTAGCATACAGAAATGCAACCAAGGAAGAGAACCCAGAACTCTTCCCCCAGGCCCTTTCCTGCTCACTTCCTCCCTCCCTACCACCCAAGGTAACCATGATCCTAATATCACAGACTCGTTTTGCCTCTTTTTAAATTTTATCTAAATGAATCCACGTGTTGGGGCGCCTGGGTGGCTCCGTTGGTGGAGTGTCCGACTTCGGCTCAGGTCATGATCTTGTAGTTCGTGAGGTCGAGCCCCACGTCCAGCTCTGTGCTGACAGCTCAGAGCCTGGAGCCTGCTTTGGATTCTGTGTCTCCCTCTGTCTCTGCCCCTCCCCTACTCATGCTCTCTCTCTCTCTCTCTCTCAATAAATAAATAAACATTAAAAAATTTAAATGAATCCATGTAGTGTGAATTCTCTTACACTTGGTGTATTTTACTCACCTTTTTTATGAGATTCCTGCATGATTTGCATGTAACAGTAGTTTGTCTATTTCCATGGGTATAATATAGTATTCCAGTGAATGACCACACCTCTTATTTTTTCATTCTACCACTGGTGGAAATTTGAATCATTTCAAGTCCTGCTGTTTTGTAATATCAACTCTCTAAGCCCCAAAGGGGCTGACTCTTTCATTCTTTTTCTCTGATTTTGATTCTCACCCCACATATAGAAGGCCAAGTTACCTATAGACTAAGGAAATTGAAAAAATAATAATAGTAACAGAGATTTCTTCTTACAGAAATTTCAGTTGAGTCATTTGAATCAACTCTCGCCATAAAAACAACCGACATTCTAGATTAAATATTAAAAGCATCTCCTTGGGTCGCCTGGGTGGCTCAGTCGGTTAAGCGTCCGACTTCAGCTGGGGTCATGATCTCACGGTCCGTGAGTTCAATCCCAAGCCTGCTTGGGATTCTGTGTCTCCCTCTCTCCCTGACCCTCCCCTGCTCATGCTCTGTCTCCCTCTGTCTCAAAAATAAATAAAAACATTTAAAAAAAATAAAAAAATAAATAAAAGTATCTCCTTAACAACATGAGATAACTAACAAAATAGTAAGGAAGTACCAGGCCAAAGCCTACGGCAAAAGGAAAACTCAGAAACAAACAGGAGGGTTGAAGCTGCTTCTGCCCTAGGTCCTTTACCAAACTGGGCATGCCTGGGCTTCAGCTTTGGCAACTTTGTGGGACTGGTGCTAAGCAGAGCAGAGGAAAAAAGAAAAGGAAAACAATAACTGTCTTAAGAAGTGGTGGTTGCAAGCTGTCTCTTATAAGGACGTGCATGATGGCTTCATGTTGCCTGGGCGGTACAGAAAACCTCATACCATGAGTTTATTTTAATATGATCCCACAGTGGGAGTGCCTGGGGTGCCTCCCTGGGAGAATCAACCACAAATCCTTTCATGGATAAATGTTTTCTCGACATAGGTCCATAAACACTTTTATAGGGACAATGAGCAGTACACAGTCAAAAATAACCAAGCACACAAGGAAACGAAACACCATACAAACAAAACAAAACATCATAAACGAAAAACAATCAACACCATAAACAGAACAAATAGGCCTTTGATATTTAGATACTGGAATTGTCAGGCAAAGATTATCAGACAACTATGCTCCCTGTGTTTAAAGAAATAAAATAGGCTTGCAAACATCTGCAGTCAGCAAGAATCTATAAAAACTGACCCAGCATACTGCGACTTCTAGCAATACAAAACAATGTCCAAAAATTTAAATCCCTTTGGTAGGTTTAATAGCAGATTAACACAACTGAAGAGACTAGGTTAGATTTTCATAAAATCTAAGACACAATAAGATACATCATTATTTCATGAACATTAAGAAATAAAAACAAATGTCTGCAATTATTCTTTTCTTCTCTCAGAACTTTTAATTTACATTTGCTGAAAGAGCTTAGACATTAAAAAAAAACCCTATACTGAAATATCATATTTGTGCAAGCATAAAAAGGAAAACATGGTTGAACTAAGCTGGTTAAAAATGTTCCTAGGAATTCTCTGCAGCCGCAGTCTGATTCTTCTGGGTCATTTTAACTCAGTTTTCGACTGTGTTTTTCTCAAGCTTATGATACAGCATTTCTTAGAAAGTGCCCCGTGATCATTTACAGGATCTGCTCCCAAGCCCTTACGACCCATTCTGCAAGTTGTGATTCTGGTGCTTTCGTGACCTTACCAGAAACAATCAGTGTGTAAGGTATTTTCCGTTGAAATTCAGTTCCATGGAAAGACTTTAGACAATGCCTGGGACTCGTATTTCCTCCTTCCTCAGACTGTCCTTTTTTGTTGATTGGAACATTAAAGACTTGCAGTGGTCCACTCGGTGCCACCACGAGTGACAACCACGTTCACACCTAGTGGTAGTGACTAAACACCATCAACTGTAACACACAATCCTATGTCAGGATGTTAAAATGGGAAGGAAAAAAAAAAAAAAACCATGGATCCTAAAGTGAATAAAATATGGTAGATGAGGACCTGCTCGTGAATTTCTGGTGTCTCCTGTTCTACTGCAGCCGGTCGGTGGGCCTTTGAGACCCTTTTGTCTTACGACCCCCTCCTCCCCGTTCTCACCTCCTCCGCTCTTCCTTGGGGCCTGGGCTGAGGCTCAAGTGCTCTGGTTCTCGATGAGGAGAAGCTGTGCCCAGCTGTGCGGTAGAAACCCAGCCCACCCGCCCCCTCCTCACTCTCCCCTCCTTACTCTCCCCATCTCCCCTCCTGCTCCTCTTGTCTCGGCTCCCAGCCATCTGGGCTCCCTCCTGTTGCCACTGCCTGAGCCTTATCCTCTTACTCCCAGTAGACGATGCTCACTTTCCATTTTCTCCGTCAGCAGTCATGCCTCCGAACCCAAGCCAGTACCTTCCCCGGGTCCCCCCGTGAGTCTGCCCGTGTTGGGACACATCTGGGTGCCAGGAGGCACTCAGACTCCTCCAGGCGCCAGGCCCCCCTCAGGTACTTGTTAGTTGAATACCTTGTGAAGCTTCACTAAGCTCCTTAGTGCTGAAGAGTTGACGCATAGACGAGCATTTTATCAAGTGGCAGTCAGGAACCGAGTGGCTATTGGCCAACAAATATTTCTTAAATTTCTGCGCTCGGGCCCTGTGTGCAGAGCATCTAAAGAGACCCTCCAGAGCTGAATCACCTGGTCCCGGTCTTCTAGGAATGTTCAACAGAATGCACCCCCGACAGTGAGTACAGTGCACGATGGCTTTAATGGGCTTTCAAAGTCCTTGGACAGTGCTTGAAATAGCACATTCAAATTTTAATAATGTGTTTGGTAGATCTGATAGAAACAATACATAATGGCACTTCAAGTGTATTTTTTCCCCTCTTACAACTGATTCAGGCTTTAATTTTTTTTTTAATGTTTTTTTTAATTTATTTTTGAGAGAGAGAGAGAGAGAGAGAGACAGCGCCTGAGCAGGGGAGGGGCAGAGAAAGAGGGAAACACAGAATCCGAAGCAGGCTCCAGGCTCCGAGCTATCAGCACAGAGTCCGACGAGGGGCTCGAACTCGTGAACCGCGAGATCATGACCTGAGACGAAGTCGGCCACTTAACTAACCAACTGAGCCACCCAGGCACCCCCCAAGCTTCAATTGTCTACATAGGACAGTTACCTTCTCATCTTATTACAGACCCCGTGGAAATAGGATCCTGGACAAGACTGCTTTGTGTAGAATTATGTAAAACGTCTATCATAAATGTTCAGAAATTTGCTCTTACGTATGACTTACGCATTGTTTCTCGCATTCATAACTGAGTCGACAGAAGCATGGTTTTTCCACGGGCCAGTCTTTTCAGAAACAGAACACTTGTTTGCAGGATCTCCCTCTCCAGCTGCCACAAACCCGAGGCCATTTTCTCAGCCATGAACTCATCTGGGGTTTGACGGAGTCACATGAACGAAGGATTTAAGGTCGATATTTTAGTTTTTCGCTCTTGCTGTAACAGCTCGCCTCAAACCTGGTGGCTTAAACAACATAAATGTACTACCTTACGTTTCTGATGGCCAGAAGCCTGACACAGTTCTTACCGGGCTAAAATCGAGGTGATGACGGGGGCGCGTTTGTTCTGGAGGCGCTAGGGAAAAATCGATTTCCCTGCCTTTTCCAGATTCTAAAGGTCCCTGTACTTCTTTGCCCACCACCCCTTTCAGGCTTCTTCAAAGCCAGCATTGTTGTATCTCTGATCATCTTCCACAGTTACAGCCCCCCTGTGACTCTCCTCCACCTTCAGGGACGCTCGCCTCGCGATTACATTGGGTCCAACCAGACAGGGCAAGACAATCCCCTTATCTGAAGGTCAGTTTATTAGCAGTTTCTTCCACGAAACAGAATGCGTTCACAGGCTCTGGGGATTAGGATGTGGCTATCTCAGGCGGTGGGGTTGAGGGGCCATCATTCTGCTTCCCTCAGTCTGGATAACGTGTTATCCAGAAGATCGAGGACCAAGAAGAAGGAGAGCATCCACCCGACCCAAGGACACACAGAGGAAAGAGCTATGACACAATCCTCAGGGTGTCTCTGCTGAACATCAAGGAGCTATTAGCGGCAAGAGTTGGCTTGTCGCCGCGGTGACCTAAATTTGTGACAAGCGTGTCCAGACCCTCTTGCTCCCCAAGAATGTCGCTGTCACCAGCAGATGCGCCGGCGCAGCCTCATACTCCCAACACGGTTTGAAGAGGCGGAGAGTTCCCCGTGGTTCTCAAAGGGGATCAATATCAGGACTGGAGAGACTCTTTGAAACTGGAAAGGTTGAAAAGTTGACAAGCCCTCCTTTATCCTTCAAATCCTGCCCAGATTGAGCAACTTACCCAAGATGTGTCCACGCCCCCCTATCCATTGTGGAGGGAACATGGCACCCGTGTTTTGTACTCTGCATTAAGCAGGGCAGAGTCGCAGAGAAGACGATAGGCTTCTGCCAGTTTAAGCAAAGAAGGATCTATCTATTTAGGGTTTCTAGCGGTTTACAGGATCAGAGGGAGACCCGAGGAAACAGACCAGGAGCCAAGCTTCTAGGCCCGACACCCAAAGCCAGACTGCAGAACTGGCCACCAAAGTTGCCGCAGCTGCTGCGGCCCCTGGGGGACCGCTCCCTGGGCCGGGAACCCGCGACCAGAGCTGCAGGCTCCGGAAGTGTCACGAGGAAGCCGCCTCCACGAAATCAAAAAGCTGTGCCGCAGCCGCCGAACGTAGAACCGCGATCTCGACCACTGTAATCTCACATCCCCACACCAGGGGCCTCGTGTCCAGCCTCCCGCCTCACTTAGCTCAGCTCCGAAGTCAGGTGTTCCAGGAGGGACGTTGCTCGGCAGAACCCCACCTCATCTGGAGGTCAGGCCGGGAGAAGGCAGGGCTGAAGGAGAGCTCCCAGGAGAGCGTTGGGAGCGACGGGGCGTCATTAGCCCACGGCGCCGATCGTCACCATCGGTGACAGGGTGGACAAGATTCAGTACCGGAAGCCTCAGGAGGACCTCCACGGAAGGCGATCCCCCTTCACGACGACCATCAGAATCATCAGACTGCACAGTCCTCTGTTTCTGCGTTACATCTTTCCTTTTTAGCAACATTTCCTAAGCTCGTGTTGGCCTGGTGTTTGGGTTGGCTCCTGTTTTAGCTGAACTAGTTCACTTTTTCCGGCTTCGCGGCGGCCCCGACGATCTATGTACATATTTTGCCTGCGTATGGCTATCTTCTCCTTTTTTGTCCTTGAGGGAAAATATATCAGCAAAGAGCCCATGGATTTCGTCCAGACAAAACAGCACAGCAGAATGGCCACCCCCGGCAGAGCTCTCCGGTTGACTCGTGGGAATTGGGAATTAGTGACCAAATGTAAACGGTGGAGGGGTGCCAACTGAGGGCCTCTTCTAGCAAAGAGTCTCCTGTGGCATGTGAAAAAAAGAGGCTGGGAAAAGTCCAGCTGCGGGCGCCCTGCCCTTCGCTGCCGCCAGCAAAGCTGGCCCAGGGTGCGGCGAGGCGTGCTTTTTTTAGAGACGACCTTCCCTGGGTTGCTTCTCTAACGGCCTCCTTGGGTGGAGGGTCACCTGTGAGGTGACCGTCGGTCAGGGCTAAGGCCTAGTGGCCGTGTTGCACGGGTGTTCCCCAACCGGTCACCGCGTGGTCAGTACCAACGAGAGAAGGCACACGGGCGTTCCGCACGTGCGACAGCAAGCCCGCAGCTGACCTCGCCTGACCCGGATCAAAGCCTAGATGATAGATACGATGGATACGGAGAGCTAATGGATGATAGATCTAGACGGGTGCGATAGAGATCTGACAAAGGGAGATGACGACGACGGTGACAGACGTCAAGATGCGAAGATATCACAGCACCTGTTGCCCGGGGAGTCCGAACGATCACACTCACGCTCCCTACCAGGCCTCTCCCTCTCCCTCTGGCTCCTTGTAGGAGCTTCCGCTCAGAAGCTGCCGGGGGCATCGGGGCCCTCGCAGGGACGCCGCGGCCGTGTCCCTCCCCCAGCGGTGGACAGTGTCCCGTGCAGAAGCGGAGCGCCGCTTTTCCCAAGTCTGTCACGCCTTCTTGTCCGAGCCCCGAAGCAGGGTGGCGTGCTCCCAGAGTCACGCAAAGAGCTTCCTGAAAGCGACCCACTCCACTCTGCCTGCGGCCCCTCTCCGCCACGGCTCCGTCTGGGCCCCCGGCCCACGTGAGCGCTCAGCCGGGTGTGTCCCCGAGCCCCTCTCTGCCAGGGCTCCTCCGGCCTGCCACCGGCAGGTATGTGCGCACGGGGGCTCTGTCCGTGGAGCCGGAAAGCACAGGTTAGCCTGAGCCAGAGGCCCCGCCATGTGCTCAGAGGGAGGACCCTACCAAGGTCAGAGACTCCGGGCAGGCTGGGGGAGCTGGCAAGGAGCAGGTGTGGAGGGGCTGGCGGAGGAGCTCGCCTTAGGCTGCTGCAACGTTCAGTCTGCAACCCTGTCAGACGACATTGCCACACTCCGTTCTGTTCTAAAGGCCAGAGGAGACCCGCGTCTGGTCCCGAGGCCGTGGCAGACGGCGGCTCGGGTACAGACTCTGAGCTCGGCCGCAGACCCAAGCAGGTCAGGAGTATTTCCAGGACCAGTTTCCCCCCACTTCAGCCGGGAGGAAGGGACCAGCCCAGGAGACGCTGACCCTGAGCAGTGTTTATAGACTGTTGAGTGCAGTCTCCTTCCAGGTATTTTCTCGACGAGAGGACGGGGAAGGAAAGGCAGGATGCAGATAGAAATATTTGCTTTGGCCATTTGGGTTTTCGTATTTTTCTGGAAGGTGGCGTCGACTACAGGGCCCAGCATAAGTCCCAAGTGTGGTCTGAGTACACGAACCCAGGAAACAGTCTACATCTGATGGAGTTGCCATAATGTGTCCTGTTCTGGTCACTGGCAGGGACCCAGGACAGACCAAACCGTCCTCGTGCACAGCTCTCCGGACCCAACCCGTGGATCTGGTTCCGCCCACGCTCCATCTACACCCTGTTGGCCACGAAGTCGAGAGGGTTCAAGCTGCCCCGTGGCAGCAAAACTTGAACAACAGGCCCGTGTGGAATGGAAGATGCTTTCCAAATGCGACAAACTGCCAGCCGCGAGTAAACTCTTAGTGCCAACGGTCAGGAAAAACACACAGAATGTTTAAGCAAACATCTCTCGAGTCCTTTTGGTTGGCTTCTGCTGTTTGTTCCGTGTGGCCACTCGGAGACTGGGCCCAAAGTCACGAAGAGCTAGTGACCTACACTTTGGATAAAGCCCCATGATTCTGTTTTCCAAGCCCAAGTCTAGAACTTGCCAAAGAACCCACTGCACTTGGCATTGGGCCTTCCAGGTGTCCTTCAAGGAGTAACACTCAACCCTGACTGCTTTGAGTTTTCAAGGATTTTTTCTGGAGGGAGAGTACGGGGAGGGCTGCCTTAGGCACAAAGTTTTCGTATCCACCTGAACCAGCCCAGCGTTACATTTCAGTAAATGGTGTAAGTCGCCTTGATGCTTGGGTCTCTTTAAAGCTATTGCACAGGGGCGCCTGGGTGGCTCAGCCGGTTAAGCGGCCGACTTCAGCTCAGGTCTCGATCTCACGGTCTGAGTTCGAGCCCTGCGTCGGGCCCTGTGCTGACGGCTCAGAGCCTGGAGCCTGCTTCCGATTCTGTGTCTCCCTCTCTCTCTGCCCCTCCCCCGTTCATGCTCTGTCTCTCTCTGTCCCAAAAATAAATAAACGTTAAAAATAAAATTAAAAAAAAATAAAGCTATTGCACATTTGTGTTAGGAAGGGGGAAAAAAATCAACTATTATTTCAGGCCACACAAAATTACCTTTGAAGTCCAAACAAGCCGCGTTCTAGATTGCCAGAACGTTCTCTCTCTCCGCACGCTTTTAGTTCTACATACCTAGAACTATTTTGGGGGTGGGGGAGCTCTGTTGTGTGCTGCCTGGAATTGCACTTTGCAGTGACAGCCAAGCAGCCCTTTTATTCTAACTTGTTACTCCTCGAGAAAGGGGTCTTTTATCACGTCGGGAACCGGGAAAACGCTCTCTCCCCTGTGGCCATGCTGTTAAATAATGATCTCGTGTAACTTAAGTAAAAACAGACCGGCTGCTTTTCTGAGGCAAATCCCCACCCCACACGCAGCCTGAGCCCCCAGCAGACCCAGGAGGGCTGCGAGCGGACAGAGCCCGCAGAGGCCACGGGCTTCGCGCAAATGAGCCTCCCACACCCACCGGAGCCACCCCGGCGCATTTTTGATGACACCACGGAATCACGACGGCAGAGCCTCTTTTAAATCACATGTCTGGTTGCATTTAATAGCTCAGGAGGCCGAGAGCCATGCAATGCAGCTGTTTCGAAAGCAGCGAGAAGATGGGCTCATACTCAGGGCTCGCTGTCAGCAGCCCCAGATAATGAATCTTCCACCTGCCCCCGTGGCCAAACAGAAACGTGAGCCTGTGCGCCCAAGATCCGTGTTCTTTGTTTTCACTCGTGTGCGTTTTCTGAATCTTCCATCACAACCATGCCTCGCTTTTCCCTTCACCCCCGACTCTGCCCACGTCCCGGGCCGTGTGGCGGTCAGGCTGCTGGGGACCCTAGAGTGGGCCGCCCCGTGGGGACAGACGGCACGTACCGACCGAGTCGGTGAGCCCGTGGGAGTTGTGCATCAGGCTCCGCGGCGGAACATCTGGAAGCCGCTGCTTGCCGGTTGCAGGTCAGCTCTGTCACGTGCGTTCACCGCCCCCCTCCCCCCACCCTGGGGCCTCCTGCCTCAGGGCCTTTGCACTTGCCCCTGGCCTCCTTCCTCTGCCTGGACAGCCCTCCCCGGAAAGCCGGCCCTCCCGGCTGCGGGCTCCCTGCAGATGTTGCCTCAGCCGTGAGGCCTTCCCGCGGCCCCCTTATTTCATGTTTCTCTGTAGCACTCACCGCCACCCAACATCCTCCGAGTTCACTCATTCGTGTCATTCTTGAGCATTTCTGTCTGACCGCCCCCCCCCCCAGGTCCCCAGCCCGCCCGACCGCGGTCCCCGTGAGGGAAGACATCGGGGTCTGTGTTCCTCACCATTGCTGTACCCTCAGCACCCGGGACGTGCAGTGTATCCTCGATGAAAAGCTGATGTCGAGTAAAGATGCAATTGATTGTGTTCCTGCTTTTCTATCCAGCCCTCTGTTGCATTGTTTCCCTGTCTTCGCAGAAGCATCGACTGCTTCTCAAATCAGAAAACGACAACAACAACAACAAAAAGATCAGTGAAACACGGATTTCACAGTCTCCTTGGGGAGAGCGCTCTTGTGCCTGGAGGTAGGAGTCCCTGACCGTGGTTAGGCGTAGAGCCCTTTGAGGATGTAATAAAAAAACAAAAAAACAAAAAACTGTGGATATTCTCCCCAGGGGGGACAAAACGTACTCATTCCTATACACTCATTTCTTCCATGCCTTCAGGAAGGTCCCAGACCCTCATGCCTCATGTTCTCTGATTAAGAACCCTGGGTCTGGATCAGTGACGTTTTTTCACCGTATGTCACCCCTGTCCCCCAAAGACACTTCAGGATTGTTGCAGATGTCACCGAAATGACATTCTCGCCTTTATGTTGATCGCCATCAGGCACAGCGCCTACCACGACCTCTGTTTCTCACTGAGGGAATGTCCCCCCTGTTCCTATAGAACGAGGTGGCGACGGTCCCCTCTGTGTGCCCCCGTCCCCCGCAAAATGGGCGGGAGGAGGTAGGTAGAGGCATCCCAGAGAACGCGGCCTACAGGAGCAGAAGAAGCCTCCAGGCCGGCCTATGAGGCCTGCCAGTTACCACAAACCAGTGCTGTGACTGGCCTGCTTGTTTGTCGTGGCGGCATTCCCGTGAGGTCACACGTGTCCTTAAAGTAACATCTTCCATCCCCTGAGCTGAGACGACCCGAATGAGCCTTGGTTCCCCTCAACAGGCAGAGTCTGAAAAGCCCTCTGCCAGGATCCCACCTCTGCGGGGGCCGCTGGCAGGGAGCATCTCCTTGGCGGAGGGGAGAGTCCCCTGGGCAGAGCTGCCCCCAGGTCTCACCCACACCCCTCGATGCCCACTGTCCCAGCCGACGTCCCGGGCTCACAGAGCGCTCAGCCCCCTGTGGCTTTCAGCCTCTGAAGAGAACTTTACTGGAGGTGGGTCTTTGAGATTCCTAGCGGAAAGAGGTCAAGACAAATAAAACCAAACACAAAAATAGGGGCGCCCGGGTGGCTCAGTCCGTTAAGTGTCCGACTTTAGCTCAGGTCATGATCTCACGGTTTATGGGTTCGAGCCCCACGGCAGGCTCTGTGCTGACAGCTCAGAGCCCGGAGCCTGCTTCGGATTCTGTATCTCCCCCTCTCTCTGCCGCTGCCCTGCTTGCTCTCTCTCTCTCTCTCTCAAAAGTAAATAAAAACATTAAAAAAATTTTTTTTCTAAACACAAAAATAAAAACACGAAACTAGCGATCTGTTTGCCGTCTCCAGTTTCATTCTTTTGGAGTCGCGTCCCTGTTTCCCAAATCCTACAAATCAGCGCTTACATCTTGTCTGGGCTTTTCATTCCAGAGCCCCAGCTCCGCCGGCCGTGCTCTCTGCTCCCTTGTAGCTGGCCTGGTGTGGATCCCGCGTCCCGATGTGCAAACCCGGACCTCTGCCCCCTGAGACTCCCCAGCACCCCGGGTGCCGCACTGGTAGACGCTAAGTTAACTCTTCTCAATGATCGGTGGGTGCCCCGCATGGCCCCCCATGGCATTCACAGCCTTTCCAGTCCCCAGCCCTGGCTCCTTGCCCCTCCCTCCCCATCTAGTCACCCTCTGTTTATAGAGGAGAAGCCATCGCTTTTAGACCTTTCCGGCCAGAAAGGGTGCTCTGTCCTTGGAGGAATGGGATTGCCACCATTATGAGCGCCCTTCTCAGCGGGACAGCCACAAGCTAGAAATCTCCTCTGCCCGTTCTGGGAACTGGGTTACAGCGTGGCAGGGGGGAGGGGCTGGAGAGCAGGAGTTCTGTCCTTCTCTTAGTGGCTGTGTGATGGGGAGAGGTGGATTGACTTCTCTGGTCCTCAGTGTCGGTCATCAGCGAGGTGAGGTCACCATGCCTGCCTCCCGGAATGAGTCGATAGACTCACATGTGTTGGAGCACAGCACCTGTGAGTGGCTAAGATAGAAACAGTGCCATGTGCTCACAAACCGCTTCATGTTCGCCCTGGGCTCATAAGGTTACGTGTGCAGCTTGCCTGCTTGTAGGGGGAGCCATGGGATGGCTCTCACCAGTGTCACGAGGGCTGAAATGAGGGACACTATCTCTAAGCCCGGCCCATAAATCAGCTTCCTGTACACTCTCCCTCTTCCTTCTGCTATAACCTGGAAGGCCATGTGTTGGGCTGGTGGTTCCCCAATATGGAAAGAGCCAGATCTTTAAACAACTGAGTGTAACAGAGTCCTTCCCCATCTCCAACCACATCAGGATGTGACATGGGTAAGAAATACACTTTTACTGCTTTGAGCCACCGGGATTTCAGAATTTCTTTACTTTGGTGGCCTAGCTTGGCCTACAGGCGGCCAAACACGTAGCCCATGGGCCAGATGTGTTTTGGACAGTGAAAATTTTTTTGATTGGAATTTAAAGGCCCTAGACTATATGCTTGCTCATTTGCCACAATCCCCACCACTCCCTATTGTTTTATACCCAGCCACTTGGCACATTTACTTGCCTACCTCCATTAAACACTTGGGTTTTGAGGCCTAAAAAGCTATGGCTCGAAATCACTTTTCGACGAATGTTTCGGATCATTCTTCTCTTATCCTGTGACGTGTTCAGGAGGATAGCAGAGGCTCACTGAAGTAAAAGGAGTAGCGTAGCCTCTCAAGGGTAGGGGTGCAGGTAGCTGGAATCACAAGATGTGCGTGGTACAGCATGGTAAGAAATGACCTGGCTTAGGGGCGCCTGGGTGGCGCAGTCGGTTGAGCGTCCGACTTCAGCCAGGTCACGCTCTCGCGGTCCGTGAGTTCGAGCCCCGCGTCGGGCTCTGGGCTGATGGCTCGGAGCCTGGAGCCTGTTTCCGATTCTGTGTCTCCCTCTCTCTCTGCCCCTCCCCCGTTCATGCTCTGGGTTTGGCTCTGTCACTTAAAAGCAACACGACTGCCACCAAATCACATCTCGGGGCCTCAATTTCCTCATTTTCAAAATAGGGATTTTAAACAAACACTCTCTGAGGTCTCCTTTAGCTTTACGATGCTGTATTAGTCAGCTTGGGCCGCCATAACCAAACACCTCAGACTGGGTGACTTAGACGACAGAAATTTATTTTATCACCTTCCGGAGGCCGGAAGTCTGAATCAAGGATCGGCTTGGGGTTGGTTCCTGGGGAGAGCTCTCTTCCTGGCTTGTAAACGACGGCCTTCTTCTGTGTCTTCACGCGGCAGAGAGAGAGAGCTCTGGTGTCGATTGCTCTTATCTGGACACCTGCTCCATCGTATCTGGGCCCCATCCTTATGATGTCATTTAACCTTTGTCACCTTCTTCTCATCTCCAAGTACAGTCACGTTGGGCGTTAGGGTTTTAACATATGAACTGGGGGGGACTCAAGCATTTGGTCTGTAATAGGTCCTGTTATTTTCAGGATGCTCAGAGAAGGGAACGGACGATATTTTTGTGTGTCCAACAGGGTGGGACAGGCAGAGAGGGTGACTGGCCAGACCTGCTGGGTGAAGGGAGTGCTTGGGAGATGAAGGCGTTCACTTCTTTTTTTTTTTTTTTAAATGTTTATTTATTTTTGAGACAGAGAGAGACAGAGCATGAACGGGGGAGGGTCAGAGAGATAGGGAGACACAGAATCGGAAGCAGGCTCCAGGCTCTGAGCTGTCCGAGCCCGACGCGGGGCTCGAACTCACGGACTGTGAGATCATGACCTGAGCCAAAGTCGGACGCTTAACCGACTGAGCCACCCAGGCGCCCCAATGTTCGCTTCTATTAAAAAGGGTTATCCTCATTCCAGACGGCTTTGGGTCTAAAATGACATTCTGAGGTTGGCCTTGAAAGGCTTCTCCGAGATGGAGAAAAGTCAGCACTGCCCATGGGTGTCCCTGGCCCAGAGTCAACAGGCTTGAGTCCTTTGCCACTTGGGCCGATTGTCCACTCCCTTGGAACAGGCTGTTGGCTTTTTCCATTTCTCAGATAAGGGGCAATAATCCTAACCCACTAACAAAAAGACAATGAGGAATGATTAGCAGATGCTGACCAAGAGCCCTGAAATCCACAAAGCATGGACCATGAACAATTCTGAAATAGAAAAGTATCTGTTTTGCAACACTTGGGCACAGCCCCGGACACTCGGTCCCTTTGTACAGTCTCTGCAAAGTAAAAAGCCCAGTGGCACCAAGGGTAAGCTCAGAGTTCCCAGCCCAGTGATGTCCTTGGACTTGACGATCAACCGTTTGATCTCTCCGAAGGTACAGAATTCCCCTAAGCGCCTCTGAGGCTGTGAGGATAGGCTTGGGTTATACTGGGTGTTCATTTATAGTACTTGGGTGACTTGGAAAACCCTGCCATCTCATGGCAAGACACAGATCCTTTATAAGACCATTGGATTCAGTGAGAAGCCAGGCCTTCCTCCATCACAGTGCATCTGTGTGACTCTGGACATGACCTCTGACCTCTCAAGACTTGTGCTTAGACGTCTGACAATGGAAATGGGCAGGGAGGGGAGCTTGACTAGATGGGGACAAAGGAGTTTTCAGCAACTGCCTGCATTTTTAAGAGAAGGTGTTTTAAAAGCAGGGCTAAAGCTGTCTTGGTAGGTCCAGGAAGGAAGGTGGTTTTGTGAGTGGATCTCCTGGGTCAAAAAGCCCTAACGGGTAGCGTGTTTTCAAGAGACATGGGGTCTGCTGAGGTAACAGTGTCTTCAGATAGCCCTGTGCCTGGTCCATGGACACTGTCCAGATATCACATCTGACAGAAGGGCCCACAGGACAGTGAGGCCACAAAGCTCTGAAGCCAGAAATGGAGTGAGCCATACTTGGGGGGAAGGGGTCTCTCAGCCTTGCAGGGACCCTGGTTCAGGGCAATGCAGCAGGAGGGGGGATATCACGGGAGCCAGGACATGGCATTGGCCAGTCCGTTTGAGGCTCCTTAGAGACCCAAGGGAAGAACCTTGTGTTGATCTGGCCAGCCAGCAATCTGTAGGAGCAGCTGAGCCAGACAAGATTGCGCTGTCTGCTAAGATTATGGCCCCCAAGGAGGGAAAAATGGAGTCTATGTGTCCCTGTTACAATCCCTCTTTCTTCTGTGCTCTGATAGCCCACATCAACCTTGGAAACTGGCGATTTACGCACAGACCTGTGCCATCCTCTACGGCACAATGAAACATGGGCACATACGGGAGGCTGGGTCTAGGGGTTCTAAGACACAAGGAAAGCCAAGCCAACTGGGATCCCCTGGAACAAGACAGGTGGTAAACAGATACACACATGAATAGATGAAAATGGAATTTCTATTATCCAAACACCCACACCACCAGCAAGTTAGATTTAGAGCAGGACTTTGGGAAAGATGATTCCCTTTGCTAAAATCTCACTTAGGTCTCCCCTAACTGAAGGACACCTACTCACCGCCCTCCAGCTGCCCTGAGCTCTCTTCCTTTCACCTGCTCTTACCCCACCTCCACTTCCTCAACGCCCCCTCCTCATTAACCCATTGCAGTCAAGGTCATACCCCCACCATTTACGGGAAGGCTTTCCACAGCCACAGATGACCTTTTCGTTGCCAGGTGCAAATTTAACGCTCATTCCTTGAAAGCTCCTTAACTTCCCCATGAAATTCTATCCTCTGTGTCTTTGCTGGCTCTTCCCCCTCTCAGTGTAGCCTAAGTCCTTCACAAGATCCTGGCCCTGGCCCTCTTTTCCTTTTGCCCTCTGTCTCCTGTCTCCTTGGCGATTTCATGCACGCCAACAGCTTCTCATCTCATGGCTGTGCGCCCGACCCAAGTGGAGCTCTATGTCCTGAACACCTTCCCGAGTCAGAGGGCTGCATTTCTGACCATTTGAACATTTCTTGTACATCCCTCCATCACTCTCCAGCACTTCTCTTCCAAGCTACTTTTAAACGTACCTCTCTTTACTTTATTCTCTTTTTAAAAAAAATGTTTATTTATTTTTGAGAGAGAGGCAGAGCGCACGTGAGGGAGAGGCAGAGGGAGAGGGACAATCTCTCTCTCCAGAATCCGAAGCAGGCTCCAGGCGCTGAGCTGTCAGCACAGAGCCTGACGCGGGGCTTGAACCCACGAACCAGGAGATCATGACCTGAGCCAAAGTCGGACGCTTAACTGAGCCACCCAGGCATCCCTCGTTCCTTTATTTTTAGGGGATAGTTTATTTCTTCTGTGCTCTGAAGGCACCAATAACTGAGTTCTCATGAACGTTGATTCAATTGTTCCTGTGATTCTACCTTCAAAGCCCCTTGCCAAGAATCTCACTTCTGACCACATCAGAGGGAACTATAAGGGTGTGGTAAGCTGAACTCAGGCAGGGCAAGGGCGTATTCCAGCCCCAGCCAGAGAAAAGTAGAGAGCCTTGGTACACACTGCTAAATCCCAAAAGGCTGAGTCTTTTTTGCACGCTGTTTCTGCGTCTACTGAGGTAATTCCATGGTCCTCCACGTAATGCGGTGCTAATATGTTGGTAAGGTTTTTTACCTCGATATTCATGAGGCAAAATGGTTTTGTAGGGCTTTATTCGCGCAATGTCTTCGTCAGGTTTTGGTATTGGGTGATGCTAGCCTGGCAATGGTCTCTCCTCCTTTGTTTTTTAGAACGAATTTGTGTAGGCTTGGTATTACTTTTTCCTTCAATGTTCAGTGAAATTCAATGTGGAAGCCTTCTGGGTCCGGAGTTTTCCTTATGGGGAAGGTTTTTAATTCAATTCGATTTCTTTAATAGACACAGGTGTATGAAGAATTTCCGGTTTTTTTCTTGTGACAGTTTTGGCAATAATGTCTTTCAAGGAATTTGGGGTTTTTTTGTCACCTAAGTGGTTGAATTGATTGCCATAAAGTTATTTATATTATTCTCGTAGTATCCTTTTAATGTCTTTAATAACATCAGGTGTGAAGTCCCATCCTTCACTCTTGTTATTGGTAACGCGTCTTCTTTCTTCTTAATCCAACCGACTACAGATTTACCAGTCATTTTCAAGAACCAACAGTTTGGTTTCACTCATTATCTTCGTTGTCTTTTTTCTATTTTGTTGACTACTTATTACTTTCTTGTACTTACTTTGGGTGTAATTCCACCACCACCAATCCCCACCCCCCTTTTTTTTTTCAGCTTCTTGAGCTCAGTGATTCAGACCTTTTTATTTTTCAAATATAAGCACCTAAAGCTACAAATTTCCCAACAAACTTTAGCTGCTTGCCACCAATGTTGATATGTTGTGTTTTCATTACCAGTCTGTGACAAATGATTTTTCGGTGGAAAAACGTAGGAGAGCCCACGTTCTTCGGGTAAGCAACACGAAATTCATCAGTAATGGATTAAATGGAAATCCTGTGCCACCTGATGTGATACAATGAGAAGAACCCAGCATTGCTTCTGTGCTATTCTTGCCAGAGCTGTGCAATCTGAATCCAAAGGTGGATTCAGACAAATGCACCCTGAGGGTTATCGAAGAAAAGAAATAGCCTGTCGTCTTAAAATATTATAGTCAAAGACAGAAACTCTTCCAAAATCAAGGAGGCTGAAAAGATATGCCAACTACACGGAACATGTCATTCTGATTTGTATTCTTCTGACAACGAGCCATTGCTGGAATTTGAATGGGATCTGAGGTTAGATGGTAGTAATGTAACAATACTAATATCCTGGTTTTGATAACTGTAATATAGGAACCGCACACAAAAGCATTTGGAGTGAGGGGTGTCATGTGGGCAGCTCAATCTGAAATGGCTCTTTGGATTATACTTACGATTTTTCTGTAAGTCTTTTTTTCTGCGTTTTTAAAAAATTATCTCCACCCCAAGGGAAAATTCTACTGAGAGAGAGACAGCTATATACAAAAACAGTAGCTACTCTGTGATTCTAGCTATATTATATTTTAGAATGTACTCAAAACTCATCTATAGTGACAGAAGCAGAGCACTGGTTGCTTGCGGGTAGGGATGGGAGACTGACTGCAAAGTGGCAGGAGGAAACTTTCGGGGTGATGGCAATGCTCTATGTACTGATTCTGTACACGCATATACATTCATTAAAAATGGATGGATGCACTTTATAGTATGTACATTATATCATCAATAAAGGTAATTTTAAAAGACCAAGAACATGCTCTCTATCACCATTTCCCCTGAAGGAATCAGAAGTCCTTGGAGAAATGGCTGATTTTTATCTGATTCAGGGCCAAGATGAACCTGGGACACCTTGCTTCACTAGAAAGTAAGGAAACTTTCAAATATTAATGGGGTCATAGCAAAAGGATGTAAGAGACCACTTGAAAAGGGACCATTTGCCAAATCGTGACAATTTAAACATCAAAATCATAGTAATTATGATGATTGAAATATATTGAATCAATTAAAATATGTTAATTTACAATAATTTTTTATAAAAAAAAATAAAGGAAAACTAATTTATCACCATCTGAGGTAGCTATTAAAATAATGATGGGAATGCAAACTGGTGCAGCCACTCTGGAAAACAGTATGAAGCTTCCTCAAAAAACTAAAAATAGAACTACCCTACGACCCAGGAATTGCACTACTAGGTATTTATCCCCTGGATACAGGTGTGCTGTTTCGAAGGGACCCATGCAATTTTTATAGCAGCACTATCAACAATAGCCAAAGTATGGAAAGAGCCCAAATGTCCATCGATGGATGAATGGATAAAGAAGATGTGGTATATATATATATATATATATATACACAATGGAGTATTACTCGGCAGTCAAAAAGAATGAAATCTTGGCATTTGCAACTATGTGGATGGAACTGGAGGGTATTATGCTAAGTGAAATTAGTCAGAGAAAGACAAATATCATATGACTTCACTCATATGAGGACTTTAAGACACAGAACAGATGAACACAAGAAAAGGGAAGCAAAAATAATATAAAAGCAGGGAGGGGGACAAAACATAAGAGACTCTTAAATATGGAGAACAAACAGAGGGTTACTGGTTACTGGAGGGGTTGTGGGAGGGGGGCTGGGCTAAATGGGTAAGGGGCATTAAGGAATCTACTCCTAAAATCATTGTTGCACTATATGCTAACTAACTTGGATGTAAATTAAAAAGTAAAAAAAAAAAAAATAGAAAGACATAAAAAAATAAATAAAATAATGCTTGACTTTGAAAACATTAATTAAAGAGAAAGAGACAAGCATTTTCCTGTCTTTAAGGAAATTGATTTTGGAATATTCAAGTAGTTCTAGTGGATGAGATAAAATGATACTTTACATGAGAATGCCAACTAAGGGGCACCTGGGTGGCTCAGGTCATGATCTCATAGTTCATGAGTTCAAACCCCACATCAGGCTCAGCACTATCAGCACAGAGCCTACTTGGGATTCTCTCTCTCTTCCTCTCTCTGCTCCTCACCCACTTGTGTTCTCTCTCTCTCTCTCTCTTTCTTCTTCTCAAAATAAATAAACTTTTATTTAAAAAAAAGAATGCCAACTAATAAATATAATCAATATAGAATGAATTATAGAATTATTTAAAAATCATTTCATAAACTTTAGATTTATCGGTTGATGTTAAAACTATGATGCGAATAAGTTGATGGAGAACTAACTATACATTCAAGAATATTATGGAATGTAGTCATAAGAGGACAATATACCTGTAACATAGAAAGATCAGACTTTGATTACTCTAATCCAGTCATGGGTCAAACAGGTATTATGGGTCTTCTGACCAGCTATGACCTATTCTAGCTAATAATGTGTAGATATAAGCTCCATGAGATACAGGAGACAGTCGCCAGAAAATAGGATACCCTGCAGGCAGCTGGCTTAGTCCCTTCGAGAAATCCATGTACTTTTAGAAGGGATTTTTCTAGAATAAAGGAGTCTTAAGCGACATAAAAACAAGTGGCCATCCTGGATTTAATACTGTTTAGATAAAGTAGCAGTAAATGAAAAGTTTTGGCTAATTGGCAAAATTTGAACATGGTCTGGTTATTCTAGGAGTTCAAAGTTTATTGAAATGGCGGAGTGAAGGTCATTGACTGAAAAAAATACAATGCAGTATGTGCAGTTTGATCTCATTTTCATTAAAGATATGTATATACACATGTGTTATGTGTGTATGTGAGTGAAGATATATATATACATATGTATACAGTAATTCAGAATACATATACATATATATACATACATATACATACGTATATACATATATACATATGTATACAGTAATTCAGAATACATATACATACATATACATGTATCTGTATACATATATACACAAACAGTAATGCAGTAAAATCTCATTTTGGTAAAAAAAATAAGTATTATGTATATACACATACAACTTTACCTACCTAATACATACATACATATTTGTTGTATATACAGTATCATCTTATTTTGATTAAAAAATTATACACACACACACACACACACACACATGCATATATAGAAAAAGACTCAGGAGGATATGCCTAATCTCTTAAAAGTGTGATATCTGGGTGGTGGGAATATATTATTTTTATCATATTTTTATTTCTTAACTCGAAAAAACGTAGTCTTTACAAAGCACACGCGCAGCAGCTATAAGCTTATATAAAATTATATAAGCTTATCTCAAAACTAATATAGTTGGAGGTGGGGAAGGACTCTGCCACACACAGTTGCTCAAAGATCGGCTCCCTCCATTCCCGGGGAACCACCATCCCCAACACATGCCCTTCCAGGCTGTAGCAGAAGGGGACGAGAGAGAAAGAGTGTGCAAGGCAGCTGGTTTACGGGCTAGGCTCTATTAGAACAAAAAGCTGTTTTTTCCAAAAGGTTATTCTGACCATGCTTCTGCATTATGTCGGTCCCTGGTGCAGGGCCTCCCTCCATCTTGCCTAAAATACCGCTGTAGACCCCATCCTTAATCTTGACCTGCCGCTGTCATCCGACAGCTCACTACCAGGCTAACGCCCCTAGAAGGGAAGCACCATTTGGGGGACCCCACTGAGGAATGTACATCCGCGGTCCCTACCTCCACCGTGGGATCAAAACTTCTCAGCCTGATATTCTCATTCGTCCGGGACCGGGTCCTGACCCGCATCTCCGAGCTCACCCCCAGTGGCCCCCGCGTCCCACATTCTGCGTCTCCTCTTTTGAAACTGCACTCTTAGTGCCTGACAGATAAGGTGGGATTATCCCTTTTCTCCGTCACGTTGTCCATCCCTTGTAACTGCAACACAGCTCGCTGCTTTCCTTCAACTTCACAAATCCCTTCAGGCTTAGAGATAAGGGCGTGTGGGGAAAAAGGAAAGAGCCAGAAGTCGCAGTCACCAGCAGGAAAATGGTTCATTTCCCCCACTCCCCCAGATTGAGGCAGTGGTCCTGCGGGGATGCGTTGGCAACAGGAAGGCGGACCCTTAGAGTAACAACCCTTAACCTCAGGAGGGCAAATACAATCTCTCTGAGTTTCCCTTAGCACCAAAAATCAATCAATCAATCAATCAATCCATCAAATCCATAGTGAAATAATAGCACAGACCTGCCTCCCAGAGCTGTGGCTACACTCAATGTGAAGAATCTCAGAGAATTCTCCAGAGCATCCTGCTCGCGAGGCAGCGCTTCAGAGAAAGGGGGTGACTGCCTCTGCCACCAGCCCCACGGGCACTCCGGGACAGGGCCAGGTGTCATGATAGACACCTAATATTCTGTTAGGAAGTGGGGCAGCCTCTTGAGGTAGGCACTGTGTGATCTGCATTTTCCAGAGGGGAACGCAGGCCTAGAGACGGTGCTTGTTATGGGCTGAATTATGTCTTCTGCCTTCGAGATTCGTATGTTTGTCCCAAGCCCAGTACCTCAGGATGTGACGGTTAGGAGGTAGGAGCTTTAGAGAGGCAGTTAAGGTAAGATGAGGTCCTTGAGGTGGACTGGAATCCCATCTGACTGGTGTCCTTCTTTTTCCTTTTTAATTTTTATTTTTGGGACAGAGAGAGACAGAGCATGAACGGGGGAGGGGCAGAGAGAGAGGGAGACACAGAATCGGAAACAGGCTCCAGGCTCTGAGCCATCAGCCCAGAGCCCGACGTGGGGCTCGAACTCACGGACCGCGAGATCGTGACCTGGCTGAAGTCGGACGCTTAACCGACTGCGCCACCCAGGCGCCCCTGGTGTCCTTCTAAGAAGAGACTAGGACACATACACACACAGAGGGAAGACCGGGTGAACACAGAGGGAGAAGACAGCCATCTACGAGCCAACGAGACGCCTCACAGGAAACTAACCCCACGAACACCTTGATCCCTGACGTCTGCTTTCCAGAACTGTGAGGAAATAAATTTCCGTTTTTAAGCAGCCCGGTCTGTGGTACCTGGTTATAGCAGCTCGGGTTAGCTAGTACGGTACTAGAAATGAGTAGAGCTGACGTTTGAACCCAATAAATCTGACTGCAGTGTCTGCCCTCTGAACTATCCACCTCTGAACTATGCCCTCTGAACTATCCCCCTGTCCCCAATCCACCAGATCATAGCTTATGAAGTGTGGCCTGACTTCTGTGGCCTTAAGAAGCTCCCAAAGACGGGGCGCCTGGGTGGCGCAGTCGGTTAAGCGTCCGACTTCAGCCAGGTCACGATCTCGCGGTCCGTGAGTTCGAGCCCTGCGTCGGGCTCTGGGCTGATGGCTCAGAGCCTAGAGCCTGTTTCCGATTCTGTGTCTCCCTCTCTCTCTCTGCCCCTCCCCCGTTCATGCTCTGTCTCTCTCTGTCCCAAAAATAAGTAAAAAAAAAAAAAAGAAGCTCCCAAAGAGACCTCCTAAAGAGAATCCCTCCTCGTGGGTCAAGGTCGCCTGCAGGGAACATGCCTTCTCTGCTGTTGTATGGCCTGAGTCTTGCTAGGACAGCCCCCTCCATGTAGGGAAGCCTGGTTCGTCCTCGTGCTGTCTGTGTCTGGCCAAGGACACTGCCTAATTCTGAGGGGTGGTTAGCAGGTGTAGTTCACTCTTGCGCTCAGCCACGTCCTGAAGTTAACCCCCTGAAGAAAACCCAACCCATACGACAAGCCCCCAAGCAATGACGCACAGCAGTTTGAGACGCCCTGTCCTAGAAAATATGCCTTTTCTTTTATCACGGCCGACTCCCAACCCCTGAAAAAGATGCCGAGCCCCACAATCCAATAATTAAAGTCCTCCGACCCTAAGAAGCAGCTCAACAACGTCATCACATACCATGAACTCTCAGAGTTTCTTCAATGAATTTTCTGCCACCGTAAAACGAACTTGCTGGACTTTACTCGAGGTTTCCAAGGGCCCTTCTGCCAGACCCTCAGAGCCTGGTCTCCAGCAACAGCAGCATTTCCTGAGAGGCCAAATGTGCAGACACTAAGACAGACACCGTGTCCTTCGCATGGCTTTATGATTTAACTGGAAAGAAAAAGATAGCATGCAAGTGAAATAGTGGGGCAGGGCAGTTGGCACAAAGTGGGGTCGGGGGAGCGGTCACAGACCATAAGGGCTCCCCAGGGAGAGGGAGAGAAGTTCAAGAAAGCAGCAGTCAGGGCAAGTTCAGGGAGAAGGCCACTTAGCCATCAAGGTCCAAATCATGGCACTGGGAATGCTTTCTAACAGAGACCTGGAGAGAGAGAGAGGACTCGCCTTCTGCCTGGCCACCCCCAACAACTTGGGTCATCCAGTGCCTCTTAGAATCGGTTGTTGATGAGAAAATACTGAACCTCATTTCTAGAAAACACTTTAAATACTTAACATTCTCATCGTCACCTGGTATTTTCAGATCACATTTTCCTTTGTTGCAAGTGCCACGAGCGGGCAGGATGGGGAAGAAATACCTTACAAGGCAGGCAGGCTGTGGTTTAGGGTGACGTGCACCTCAGGACTCCTGGGCACCGCCATCACGCCCACGTCAACATGTGGTTCTTTGTCTCACCAGCCCGGGATCGTCCTCCTCAGCAGCCCTGATGCCAAGTGGCAGGATTCACCATGGTTTCCCCAAGAATGTGGATGGAGTAGAGATTTCTCTGCCAGCATCATCAATTCCAGCTTTTCCTAGGTGGCATTCCGAGAGATCAAGGAGAACGCATGAAGATCTCAAAACTCGCCTCCCTCCTACCTGCCGCGCCCAGCTCCTCCCTTCACTAAGGAGGAGGAATGTTCCTCGGCAAAACCCCCAGCAACCCTTGGCAGGAGCAGCCAAGACGAGGTGGCTCCGTGACCATCAATCATCATTATCATTCTTACAATCTTTATCATCATCTAGAGGAAAAGGGGCTGTGTGTTTTGTTCCATCTGACTGACAGATCCATTTATACCACTGTCTAAACGAGACTAAAAGGAAAATGCTCATTTGCTTTGAACAGGACCAAAAAACCCCCACAGGCTTCTCAAGTTGAAAATAAGCCGAGCTGCTGATTGTAATATTAAAATTTGAAGTTGAGACTGCAAAGAACTGGGAAGGGCGGGCATCTGGCGGGACGCGGAGGGGTCCCCAGCGGGACTGCCCTGGGGCTGCAGTGATCAGAAGGCTTCTTTCCCCATTGTCTTCTAACTTTATTCTTAACAGACCCAAATGTCTCCAACTTCCCAAACCCGTCATTTGCACATGAATGGTGGGGCTGGGCAGCAGCGTGGCCTACATTAGACACACCCAGGCCAGCACCACAAAGAACAGGAATTCAAAACAATTAGGAAGAGCTGGGGAGATTGCCAATGACCCAGTGACAAGTCCCGTTGTCTTCCCTACTCAACATAGTCAACATCAAGCTTTCTCAGCAACTTCCATTCTAACATCTTGGGTAGGACTCTTCAAAAGTAGTGTAGGGCCCTTCTTCAGGGGAGTGAAGGGGGGGAAATCAAGGCATGGAGAGGGATAGGAGCCGTGTGCAAAGTCACAACAAAAGACACACTTGGGGGGGCCGTGCGTAACTTGGAATCTACTCAATAATCTCGGCGGCCAGCTGATTGGATGAGTATCAGCCTTGGTTCTTTGTAGGACAGATGTATCAAATGTTCGTGGGTAGCTCACAGAAACTCTAGGAGGGTCGTGCCAAAAGGCCATGCATCCAGAAACAGTGCCCCAAACACAGCACAAAATCCCCCTACTGAAGTTTCTGCTGAGACTTTAGGGGGATTACACCAGGTTGAACCTTGGAGGTAAGCAATTCAACTTTCATAAAGACTGCCAACACAAACAGAATGCACTCTTCTGAGGAAATTATTCCAGGTGCCCATTCCTTACTCCAGTGCTCCTATCCGGACTGCGGATTGGCCCCACTGATTTGGGGTCCAAACTACCCCACAAATTGGCCTCTCGCCCTTGTCCCACTGGGACTTGATCTTTTCTGAATTGTTAGCCCGGGTCGCATCTCCCAACCTCACCTTGGCCACAGATTCATATACAATGTTTGTGAGTGCTCTTCTGACATCCTATGACCCCGCTGCTCTCCAGACCAAGATTTCCCGGCCATATGGCTGCTCACATTGTCCCTGCCTCTCGACAAAGCCCAGGTGGGTAACCAGAGTCCTGTGCTTAGGACTATAGGTCCTAACTGATATTTCTCTCAAATATAATCTGCCTTCCTAAAAAATGTTTCATCGACCTTTTTGAGCTCAGAACTACTTGGCTGCAATAGTTTGGAATCAAACCAGAGGTAGGTAGATGGGTTTTAGGCACATGGTCATGCTTCACAGATGCACAGGTACAGCCACACGGCCCATTGCTGAATGGGCCTGACAGGCCCAACCTGACAGGACATAACAGACTGAAGCTCTCTTTTTCCATTATTCCACTCTCCTCCTTAAGCGAGATAGGCAACCCTTTCTGTCTGTCTTCCGGGAAGCCCTCGGCACTTCCAGAGGTAATTCTCTCTTGCTGAGCCAGGGTAGCGATGAGAGACCGGTGTGTTTTCCATTTGGGAAAATTGCTTGTGTTCCTAAGAGTTCGGTGTGGCCTTTCTTGCCATTCAGAGCTGACTTTGATAGCCCAGAGACGAAGAGTTCAGCTTGGCCTTTCTTGCCATTCAGAGCTGACTTTGATAGCCCAGAGACGAAGAGTTCAGCTTGGCCTTTCTTGCCATTCAGAGCTGACTTTGATAGCCCAGAGACGAAGAGTTCAGCTTGGCCTTTCTTGCCATTCAGAGCTGACTTTGACAGCCCAGAGACGAAGAGTTCAGCTTGGCCTTTCTTGCCATTCAGAGCTGACTTTGACAGCCCAGAGACGAAGAGTTCAGTTTGGTCTTTCTTGCCCTTCAGAGCTGACTTTGATAGCCCAGAACAGAGACAAGATGTACAGGACAATAGTTCTCAAACCACGGAGAATTTGGGAATCTCCCAAAGAACTTGTTAAGCAGACAAATGACTAGGCCCCATTTCCAGAGATGTTGATGTGTTACGGGTAATGCACGGACCCAGGGACCTGCAGTGTTAACAAGCTTCTCAAGTGAGTCTGATATAAGTGTTCCGTAGGCTGCATTTTGAGAAACACTGAGCTAGGATCAGAGATAAAAACAAACAAACAAACAAACAAACAAAACATTACATGTGTTTCCTAGTTACCTGCCATAGTAACATACCTTATTTTCTGTACTTCCGGTGCTTTAACATCCGGGACCTTGTTGATCCTGGAGGAATTGACCTCCGAGCATTAGTCATTTCCTAGAGATAGTAAATATTTCACCTGTCAAGCCAGTTTTTCAAATGCAAAGTGGCGAATTCAGAGCCCTCACCCAACCACCCTTGAGGCCACTCTCCCTCTGCCCTAATCACCCAGGGTCAGGTACCAGACGATTATGGACAACTGCTATGCAATTGTTCAAACTAGTGAATCCTCAGTCTGCTACCCCTGCCCCACTTGTTCCTTCTTGCAGAAGTCACAACAAAGGCTCTTGCCCACTTTTCCCTGTCTCTCTCTCTGCCTCCTGACCAGCCCCGGTGCTTTCTCACATGCGCCTCTCCCTCCCCGCCCTCCTGTGCCATGATGCACCCCCTCCTTTCGGGAACTGTGAGTAACAAGCTCTCCTTTCAATCAATGTCAATCATCCTGTTGGCCTTCTGATGCCTCAATTTTTCTATTAACAACTATATTTTTAAACACCTGCAGCTCGAATCCCAGATGGAGAGATAAGTCATGAGTATCATAACTATTAAAAAAAAAAATAGCCCAAGATGCAAATGAATAGTTCAGAAAATCTACATTTGGAAAATGTGATGTCTGGGGATAAGGGACAGCTTCAAGGGAACAGGCAAACCGGAACAAGGCCTTGAGAGGAGCATGAGACCAACCAAAATGGCTCACGGTTACTGGCAGCTATGTGCTATACTGGTAAGCCATGTGCTGAGCATTGTTCTATGGTCTTTCTATGCAGTAGCTCTCTGGGACCCCCAACAACCGTGTAAGGGTTTCCTCTTCCTCCAGAGACAGCGCCTTTTAGCGATGAGGACTGTGGCCACCAGAGTCACGTGCCTGACTCCATCCCTTACCAGTCATGCGATCTTCAGCAAGTGTCCTCATGTGACACTTCAGCAAGGTGCTTCCCACCTTCAAGGTCCTCACCCATGAAATGGGAATCACATCAGGACCTTTCTCACCTGATGGCTGTGAGGATTAAATGTGTTAACATCCCAAAGCATTTGGAATGGTGTCCGATTCTGAACAAGAGTTTGGTAAGTGTTTATTATTATCTCATCTTACTGAAAGGTAGATTGAGGCAAAAACAGGTTCAAGTCACTTGCCCCAAATCACTCAGCTAATGTTAGAACTAGACGGGAAGCAGCATTCTAACTATGGAGCTGATATTTTAGGCCACTAGAGGAAGATAGAGTAATTTGTGTTTAATTACGTATATCACTTTGTAATGACCAATATTGGTTATATAAATGAAGGACGGCTTTCATCGCAACGGAAATGACGTGGCTTAGGACTGAGGAGCAGGAATGTTCACGGAGGATTTACGGAATAAAGAGTGAAAGACTGGCTGGGTGAGGAGTAGTGGGAAATGTCAATAGTGAGACACAAAGATGGCGCCATGTTGAGCTGCAAATTCTCACGAAAGAATGAACCATAGCCCGTGAGACTATGGCACGCCATGGAGACTTTTCAGTTGGCTACCAACATTGGCAAGGCATCTTCTAACCAGGTAGTGGAACAGAGGATGGATTGAAAGGGACAGAGGCTGGAAACTGTGTAACCTTTTAGGTGGGGAGCATTATGGTTATCACTGAGACCAGACAAGGCAGGCAAGAGGCTTTGTGAAGACAGAACTTACAATATTTGGTGAGTGGTGAGAACCCGGAAAAGCCAAAGAGGGGACAGTCCCAGGCACAATCCCTGTCTTTCCTAAGTGCTAAGGTCATGAGAAATGTCATTTCTGTTTCCTTCCATTTTTCCTCACAATTGAAGCTTAGCAATGGCTTCCTTTCAAGATGAAGCCCATGCTAGCATATTGGTTTTAAGAAAGTCACATCCTCACTGTGCTGTGATTCTAAACTGAAGGCTCATAAATAACACAGTTTTCTCTCATTCTTAAACCTGTGATAACTAACACAAACTCATTAAGTCATCAGAATTTGCAAAGGAAATTTTGGGCATAGATAGTCAAAGTTGCAATCATCTAGAATTGATATGTTAATATTTTGGAGCTATAAAGTAAATTTAGAGAGAACAGCTAATCCAACACTTCCTCCTATCAAAGCCAAAAACAGGGAAGGGTCTTGTCATTTGTTTGCTTGGCAGAGAAAAAGAGGAGCAGATTCCCAACTGCTTATCAAACGTTTTAGCAACTTCTGTCTTTTTAGCAGAAAAAAAAAAAAAAAAAAAACAAGATTAAAAGAAAGTATACGATTCAAGAAACACTGATGGTTGGTGACTCACAAAGAGTCAGGAAGAAATGTCAGTGAGGATGGCTGTCATTCATTTATTCCCTCAGAACAATTTATGGGAGCCTCAAGAGGCCAGACACGGTTCCAGGCACAGGGTACCAGTAATGAGCTAAGCGTACAAAGACTTGGTTCTCGTGAAGCTGACTGTCCAGCGGGGGAGACAGATTTCGTATTCACAGACTCGCATATGTGCGTACACATGAAACAAAAACGTCAACTGCTGACTGCTAAGTACAGATATACTATGACTGTGAAGAAGAAGAAGATGGCGGTGATAAGTTGGAAAGGTCGAGAGGGCCCTCCTGGGGCAGTACCTCTCCTGCGGAAAAGGGCTTTTCTAGCTTACGTGGCCTTTGGGACCAGAGGGCTGCACTTCCAAGAGCTCCTCCCTCTGTACCTGGGTCATCTGGAGGGCGTCAATAGGAGGGGGCTTGCCAAGGACCTGGTCCAGAGACCAAGGATCTCTCGTGGAAGGGACCATTTTTACGTTCTTGCTTATAGTCCTGCTGCCTCCTGGTCCTCAGAACTCCGGGCTCAGAACTCAGCAAGGGGGCACAAGGTTTTATCCCAGCATTCTTTTTTTTTTTTTTTTTAATTTTTTTTTCAATGTTTATTTATTTTTTGGGGGACAGAGAGAGACAGAGCATGAACGGGGGAGGGGCAGAGAGAGAGGGAGACACAGAATCGGAAACAGACTCCAGGCTCCGAGCCATCAGCCCAGAGCCCGACGCGGGGCTCGAACCCACGGACCGCGAGATCGTGACCTGGCTGAAGTCGGACGCTCAACCGACTGCGCCACCCAGGTGCCCCTATCCCAGCATTCTAAAACCCCAGTAAAAGACCCTATTCTGGCACAGTGGGGCTCCATGGGCAAGGATAGGGACACCCCCCCCCCCCGCCAAGGGCTAAGTCCAAGCAGGACTGTGGGTCCTTATGGGTCCTTATGGCTGAAGGATTGGAGGCCCTGGGGCCCCTGGGGGGCTTGGTCGGGTAAGCATCCACCTCTTGACTTTGGCTCAGGTTGTGATCTCATGGCCGTGAGATCAAGCCCCGCGTCAGGCTCCATGCTGAGCGCGGAGCCTGCTTGGGATTCTCTCTCTCTCCCTCTACCCCTCCCCCACTCTCTTGCACTCTTTCCATAATAAAGAAAAATTATAAATAAACAAATGAATGAAGGAATAAATGAATGAATGAATGAATAAATAAATAAATAAATAAATAAATAAATAAAAGAGTTGGAGGCCTTCCGGGGTGTTAGACAAGCTGGCCAGTTGCTAAATACCCACGGAGCAGTTGCTGTGCGCCAGGCTAAGAAGGGAAAGCTTAAGGGATGGCCAGGGCGGCACGTAAGTCTGACTCCCCACCCCATCCACCTTGAGGGCTTAAGCATCCAACAAACAGACTCACCAGAAGCGCTCGGGGAACCTCGGATCCCAAGGAGGTTGGTAGAGAACCTCACTGTGCCCACTGCCTGCCTGCCTCCGCCTGGCCTCAGGCAGCGGTCCCTAAAGTGAGGTCCCAGCCAGCAGCAGAAACAGCGACAGCACCCGGGCCCCTGCCAGAAACGCAGATGCTGGGGCCCACTGCAGACCTATTGAGTCAGAAACCGTGGGGAGGCAGAGCACTGGCCGTTCTGCAAGCCTCCCAGGGCAACTCTAAGCAGCGGCGGTCTGGCGCGCCCTCTCCTTCCAGAGGCTCCCACACAGCTCGCGGGCTGGGTCCTCGCTCTCACCACCCCACAGCCCTATGTGGCAGAGTTGGCCTACGAATGCCATCTTCTCCAAAAAGTTTTGGGAGACAAATGTCCAGCCTTGCCAGCTTCCCTCTAGCCTGGCTCCCATGAGTGACTAATGACAGCACAGCTTTCTTTCCCAGTTAGTGATAAAGACTAGAAAAGAGGTGGGAAGGAAGCCGGAGAAAAGGGCGGACAGCAGGTTCCCGGAGGCTGGAGAGGAGACGGGGAAGCGTGTGTCAGGCCTGTCACTGCATCATCCCGGGCTCCAAGGAAGAGCGACGAGGGCGTGTCGCTCTTATCCCAGCCAAGGGGATTCTTTTTCTGAGACAGTCACAGCAGCCGTGGGGATAAGGTCATATGAATGAAAGTTGTCACGACTTATAAAGACGTTAAAGCCAGCTCCGTACAGAAATCACTAACCGTGAACGCTGATGGGGCCAAAATTCTGTTATATTAAGACATGGTCTCTTTTGTCAGTCTTCTTGCAGATTGATCAGGGGTGGAAAACACTTATTTCTTCCAATAAGATTTTATGTGAAACCCGATAGCTAAAACCAATGCACTCCAACAGCATAACCTGAGGTGGGGGAGAGGTCAGAGCCTGCTTGGTCCCCACCCCACTCCCCACCTTCAGCCCTGCAGGGCCTCCCCTCTGCATTCCTGGGGGCCCTGAAAACACCTATACTGACCCCCAAAGCATGGTTTGGAAACAAGTGGTGTTCAGAGAGGGACGGCATCTTTATGGAAAACGCCACAGCGTCAGAGAGACACAGGGCCCAACCCGGAGTCTATGCAGGGCCACCGTCACCACCCCAGCAGAAACACCAGAGCTGAGCAGGAGATGGGCCGGGTGCTTTCCGGCTGAAAGGCTCCTGTATGAGTCTGCTTGAACTGCCATCACAAAGTGCCTCAAACTGGGTGGCTTAAAACCAGAAATTTATTTTCTCAAGTTCTGGATGCCGGAAGTCCACGATCAAGGTGTTGGAAGGGTCCACTCCTCCTGAGGCCTGTCTCCTTGGCTTGTAGGTGGCCGCCTTCTCCCTGTGTCCTCACATGGTCTTTGTGTCTGTGTCCCAATCTCTTCTTACAAGAACACCAGTCATATTGGATTAGGGCCCACCCCAGTTACCTCTTTTTTTTTTTTTTTTTTTACCTTAGTTACTTTTTTAA
Source organism: Lynx rufus (assembly GCF_022079265.1). NCBI lineage: Eukaryota > Metazoa > Chordata > Mammalia > Carnivora > Felidae > Lynx > Lynx rufus. The sequence continues at coordinate 19,112,992 of NW_025814840.1, forward strand.
AGACCTTTTCTTCAAATACAGTCACATTCCGAGGTATTAGGGTTGGGACTTAAACATACAAATTTGAAAGGGGACACAATTCAGCCAATAGCCCTTCTCAGAAGTGCTTATCCACACGCCACATGGTATAGGAGACACTCCAGGGACCAGAGAGAGGCCCGGGCAGGCCCACACCTCCAGGCCGCTACGCCTCTGGTCCTGACTGCTGCACATGACCCTCTTCCTCTGCCTCTCTGGGCCTCCCTGAGTTCCGAGGGATCCCGGATGTACTGTCTGCTCCCCACCGGCTTCAGAAAGTCCTGGGGCCCTGAAGGGAACTGCCTGGGGCCATGGACTCTTTCTTTCTGTACTTTTTTTTTTCATTTCTGAAGAAATCTAATGGCCTCTGAACTGCTCTACTTTGTAAAGAAGACACAACATGGTGAGCAGAGTGCGAGCTAGGCAGAAGCAGGCACAATCTCCGGCCCCTCCCAGCCGCCACGGAGGGCACGCCTGTGTCCCTCTGCGGTTTACGGGACAGACACCCGCCCACTGCTTCTCCAGAGCCACCCTGGGGCCCTTAGGGCTGGCATCACGGGGCACGGCTGAGCAAAGAGGACGGACAGCGCGAACTCAGTTCCATGCGGAAAGTGAGGCCACGAAAGCCCGCCCCAAGTTCGAGACTCTGTGCCAGGAGCCGCGGGTGCGGGGGAAGTTTCCGGGAGCCAGACAGGGAGAGACACGGCAGCCCGCCTGGCCTGGGCCTTGGACACCACGAAAAGGAAAACCTCATTCAGGGGCCCCACCGCCTCCCTCCTCACTCCCAACCCAGCTCCTCCTTGACCAGGCCTGCCTGTAGTGACCTCACCCACGGTTTTGGAATGGCCCTTTTCTGGGGCCATGTCTGCCTAAATCAGCAGGTAAGTGTGGAAAATGGAGGTCAGGGACTGAGTGCCCAGAACATTCGGTGGAATGAGGGGTGCTGCTCCCTGTAGAACAGTGTTATCTGACTCCCCTTCTCCAGATTCTTACGACCAGAGAGACAGAGAGCCCCTGGAAAGACCTCTGGAAAGACTGCTCCCGAGGTCCATATCAGCCATGGCAGCTTGGATTCCGGAACCTTCGTTCATAGCCCCCACTTGCCACAGGGTCTGGATTTACAAGGTGAGACCTTGGTCCCCGCCCACAGTTTGCAGTGCTGTGAACTCGAGCCTCACTGTTCTGGTGTGTAAAAGCTTCTGGAAGGGGCCCCTCGAAGGGCTGAGATGAAATCAGTCATATAGTTGAACACGTCAAAGCCCTTTACAAGTATGGGGTCTTCTCCGGGAAAAAGGAAACACTTTACGTGTTTATGCATTCCCGGTTTTGTTCAGGTCATTTCTGCTTTCCTGGGCGAATTTCCTTGTGAGCAGGTGTGTTGACTTATGCTCTTGTTTACTCTGCCATCTCTTGTCCCCCTGGACCCCTGGGCAGTCTAGCACCCCTCGAGACAGTGATCTCGGCATGTGGAATAAACTTGACGTCTCTGCAGAGGGGATCCGAAGACGACTGTCCTCCCCCCGCGCATCCAGCCCCCTCCCTGAGCGTGGGTGTCCCTCCTCCCACACTGCCCGCCCCGATCCATGCTCCCTCGTCCTCCCTGGCTCCTCACTCCCCTCCTCCTCACAGGTGACAAACCGGTGTGTCCTTCCAGAAAGCGCATGGCCAAATGCCAAAGTCAACTCCAATGCACACGGTCAGAGAAACGCACTTGATTTACGGCATGTGGTTTAGCAAAACTGCTTTCCTGAGCCGTCGCGAAACCAGCCTTGAAAGAGCTCCTGGAGTGAGCACAGGGTCAGCAGGAGACCACCTTGGCTGACCTTGAAAGGAAGAGGGGCTTGAACTTTCAGACAAGAGAAAACAAAGCCTGATGGGGAGCACGTTGCCCAAAGAGCCCATCTTAGAGGACGCAAGACACTTGGCTCAAGGAGTTTCTTCTCGGTGCGCTGTCTCAGCTCACCGCCCCCAGCAGGGCTTGTCGGCTACGAAGGCAAGTGGCATTTCTTTGACAGGCCAGAGCTATCGGGCGACTCTCCCCTTCGCTGCCCTTTGTTCCCACATTAGGGCGGTCCCGACCCTACAGGGTCCCCTGGGCAAGTGGTCCCTTTATTCAGAACAATGATGCTATGCCTGCCTGGCACCTGACGGGCACTTGCCTTGTAAAGGTCTTTCTTAGCCAGTGTCTCAGTTGGCCCTAAATCTTGTGAGGCAGAGGTAGGGGAGGAACTCCCGCTTTCCTTTGACAGAGGCCCGGAAGGCTCAGGAGTGGCCTGGATGTGCCCAAGTGAGCAGCAGGGCCCTGGGGTGGACAGGATTACACCTCATGCACCCTCCTTTCTACAAACCCTGGCCTTCCAGGGTGCACGATGCCCAAGCCCTGTGAGTCACCTGAACTTGCTTTCTGGAGCTGTGTATTCCAGAAGCACCTCCAGACGAGACTTCCAAGCTGACCTTCAGAAATGCCATCTTCAGGGCGCCTGGGTGGCTCTGTCGGTTAAGCGTCTGACTTCAGCTCAGGTCATGATCTCACGGCTAATGGGTTCGAGCCCCACATCGGGCTCTGTGCTGACAGCTCAGAGCCTGGAGCCTGCTTCGGATTCTGTGTTTCCCTCTCTCTCTGACCCTCCCCCACTCACACTCTGTCTCTCTCCCTCAAGAATAAACATTTTTAAAAGTTATTTTAAAAAAACAAAGAAAGAAAGAAATGCCATCTTCTCCGCCTGTTCCTGGACAGGTTCAGGAAGCTTCTTCTTCAGGACCCAGATGCCCTGCTCCCCTTCCCCACCACATGGGCCTTTGGTGACTGACTGCAAGGGTGCTGGCTTGGTTTCCCAAGACTTTTCCTGGTGGGAAAGATTTCCTGCACACCCTCACATCCTCTGAAAAGCTGCCGAGGACCCCACTTGGGCCTGAAATAGATACTCATAAAGATGATTTCTTCCCCAAAGCTTGGGTGGTCATTTTCTACACACAAAGCATTCTTTAAAAAAAAATTTTTTTTTTCTTTAATTATTTTTGAGAGAGAGACAGAGTGTGAGCTGGGGCGGGGGGCAGAGAGAGAGGGAGACACAGAATCCGAAGCAGGCTCCAGGCTCCGAGCTGTCAGCACAGAGCCCAATGCCAGGCTCGAACTCACGAACCGTGAGATCGTGACCTGAGCCGAAGTGAGACGCTCAACCGACTGAGCCGCCCAGGCGCCCCCAAAGCATTTTTTTAAAGAGCACAAGGGCCACCTAGGTGGCTGAGTTGGTTGAGCGTCCGTGATTTCGGCGCAGGTCATGATCCCAGGGTCTTCGGGTGGAGTCCTGCCCACCTCCTTAAAAAGTCAGGCTCCACCTGCTTAAAATTCTCTCTCTCCCTCTCTCCCTCTGTTCCTCTCCCCTGCTCGCACTCTCTGTCTCTAAAATAAAAGATAAAAAATTTTAATAAAATAAAGAGCACAAAATATGGCTATTCCTGAAAAGCTTCAGTGTATCCTTGAATGCCTCACACGGGGGCCAGTCCCAGAATAAAAAGGAAGCCGTTGGTTTGAGGCCCTCTCTGATTCCAAAAACCGCACAAAACGGCCAGAGGACCGAAAACGGCCCTCTCCCAAATGTGAGGTATGTCTCACTTAGAGATCGAGTCCCAGGGCCAGCTCTACCCCGGTGACAGCAGAGCCCAAGATCAGCAAGTACGTCACAGGAAACGGCTGTTTCCTGTTTCCGACTTCGGCTCGGGTCATGATCTCCCAGTTGACGAGTTCGAGCCCCGCGTCGGGCTCTGTGCTGACAGCTCGGAGCCTGGAGCCCGCTTCGGATTCTGTGTCTCCCTCTCTCTCTGCCTCTCCCCCGCGCATGCTCGGTCTCTGTCTCAAAAATAAAGATGATGGGGCGCCTGGGTGGCGCAGTCGGCTAAGCGTCCGACTTCAGCCAGGTCACGATCTCGCGGTCCGTGAGTTCGAGCCCCGCGTCAGGCTCCGGGCTGATGGCTCGGAGCCTGGAGCCTGTTTCCGATTCTGTGTCTCCCTCTCTCTCTTCCCCTCCCCCGTTCATGCTCTGTCTCTCTCTGTCCCAAAAATAAAAATAAAAACGTTGAAAAAAAAATTAAAAAAAAAAATAATAAAGATGAACATTAAAAAAAAATTCTTAAATTACATTCATACTGAAGGTAAGTTCTCAGGGTTGAAATAAGAGAACTACTTTTCATCTGGCCTCCAGTTTGCGGTTAACAGAATACTTTAAGACGCATGATTTGATTTCGTCTTTATAATACCATAAAGCGCTCGCTACCCCCTCTCTCAGGTGAACGCCCTAAGGACCACTGAAGGAAACCAGTGGAGATGACGCTTTTTCCTTCTTGCTTCTCCACTGGTGCCATCTTTGACAGGCTTTAAAATCGCTTCCCGGTGTTAGGATCTCGCCATACCTGCATTTCAACCTCTCGAGACCTGCGGGCTCTTCCTTGTTCCCCACCTCGGAGCTCCCCCCACACCCCGGCTTCACGTCCCAAGTGCCTGGACCGTGGGAGGCAGCCTCACCGTGGATAGGAGCTGGGGCTTCAGAGAGGCACCCAGAGCTGGAGTCTGGCTCTGACCTACCAACTGTGGGACCTCAGACGTGGTTGCAGCCGCTCCGACCCTCCGTCTCCTCAGTGGTGGACTCAGGTAATAAAAGCTCTCATGAGGAACAGGGGAGGGGAGGGGATAGTCTCCTCGGGGCTGGGGGTGCGCCCCCGGCACACGGTTACCATAGTCAGTGTCATCCCTGGCACTGTTCGCCCACCGCCCCAGCATCTCTCCTCCTCCACCGCACCCATCGGGCACAGCCCCAACAGGGGACCGTCCAGCGTCGCCGTCCCTGCGGAAACGCCTGGAGACGAGCCCCTCAGTCATGCTGCCCAGCCCTCCCCCGCCCCTCCCCCTCAGCGCTCCCTGCCCTCGGTCTATTCCATCCCACGCTTGTCATTTTTCACGGCACAGATCGGTCTATTCCATCCCACGCTTGTCATTTTTCACGGCTCAAAAAGGACGACGAGCCCCTCATATCACTCACGGCACGACCTCCACTGCCAGAGTCCCCAGTCTGCGCCCGCACGGGGCCCAGTCCTGTACCTGAAGACATAGGAACGGGACTGAGGCTCCCCTCTGCTCTTGAGAAACACCTCTGCTCTTAAGTGTCTTGGACCCTTAACCTTCATAGGATTTGGGGCCGTGGGATAGGATGTTGCGAGAGTACTCGGTACCTCACAAAACCATTTACAAATCTCAAGTGTTGTTACAGATCATATAGTCCCTAATGCCCTTTCGCGTAGCCCTGTTTTTTCCCCCGGCTCATAGATCCCTGAAGAGGGCCGTGTACTTCGTATAGTGATCAACTGAACTCCCCAGAAGTGTTCCATAGGTGCTTTTTATGACAACAGCCATATACATAAACTTAAAACGTGGACCCTCTACTTGGCGGGTTTTTCTTTGTCAGGGTGCGTAGAATACAGATACGAGATTAGCATCCCTAGATACGCAGAAGGGTATACATCTGTGCCATCCGTTAGACCCTGATTCGCTAGGCAGGGCGCATAAAGACGTCTGGGCTGTGCGTGACTTTATAGATGCTTCTCCCAAATGCTGGGGTCTAGAAGCAATCTACTTGGACAGTCCCGGGTCAGTGCTCCCTGCGGCCTGGGGCCTGGGACCGGGAGGCAGCGAGCCCGGCACGCTCACGGCCGGCGGGTCAGAGCTGTGCACACGGGGGCTGTGCGCCCATGTGCGGGACCGCTGTCTGGCTGCCGTGGCCACTGTTATCAGGAACTGGTACCTCTCTCTCCCCACGTAAACAATCAAGGGGAGGAAAGGAGAAAAACCTTAAATATTTGCTTTCCTCTACGAGACCACCTACAAAATGTTGTTGAGACCCTGCCGGCACAATAATCTGTCATGAGTCCAGCTCTGGCCGAATATAAACACCTAGCACGCTCTGAGCAGAGTAGCCAGAAACTGCCAGATGTTTGCACAGGTTTTCCCCTGGGGAGGGAGGAGGGCTCGCCTTCCTCCGGTTTCTCTCCTCTCCTCCTGTTCTTTTCTTCCTGCCCCGTGAAGTACTTTATCAAAACAATCTGGGTTAGAGATTAGGCAGGCGGAAAGAGTGACTTTTACGACCAAACCAGGGGCCCCTCTCGCCTTCTTTGAAGGGCGCCATGGCTCCGTCGGTTAAGCGTCCAACTTCGGCTCAGGTCGTGATCTCGGGGTTCGTGGGTTCGAGCCCCGCGTCGGGCTCTGTGCTGACAGCTCGGAGCCTGGAGCCTGCTTCCGAGTCTGTGTCTCCCTCTCTCTCTCTGCCCCTCCCCCGTTCACGCTCTGTCGCTCTCTCTCTCTCTGTCTCGGAAACAAATACGCGTTTAAAAAAATTAAAAACGAAAATAAAAAAAGAAAGAAGTGGAAGGGCATCAGTACTGAAATGTTGGCTCACACGGGCTGTCAGCCGTGAGAAGACAGGGCCTCGGCCTCCACAACTGACCTGAAGCCAGAATGGAAGATGAGCAGGGGCGGGAGAAAGGTCCGGAGCTGCGCGGACCAGAGGTCACCTCCAGCTGCACCTGGGACATGGGCGATCCCAAGGACCCAGATGACTCGTTGGAAGGTTGTGAAAGCGAACTATTCTAATTGTCACCCGTGGCATGCCCCTTTGGCTCCCTGACACGGCCTAGAAGAGTGGGAGAGCCGGGAGCCTGTCAGGTAGTCTCTACGCAGATAACCTCCCTGACACCCCTGTGAGATAGGCAGGAGGTAAGTGTTATTATTCTCTGAGCCTCAGTTTCTCGATCTGTTAAAAGATAAATTAAATCAAAAGCACTATGGTAACACTGAGCTTTCACGAGGAGGCTAAGAGACGTCATGGCAAGTCAGGGAAAACTCTTAGCACGGCGGCTGGCACATACCAAGTACTCCGTGACCGTCGTCAAGAAAAGCCAACGGCCCAACCAAATAAACGAGAAGCCGTTGTAGATCTCGGAATTGTTACGTGACTTTCGTCTGCATTCATCATCTTCCCAGCCCCACGGAGCATGTAGGGGGTTGTTGGGGTTTAGCCCCCAAATCTGAGCCCCTGGTTTGTTCCTAAGTTGTCAATAAAGGTTGAAACGTCTGGACTATGGTCGGAACACAGTCAGCTGAGATGTTATGCCCACACAGGTGACTCCCGTGCAATCGGCCCCCCGACCCCACCTCGTACCAATGCTGAGCTGTGTTAGCACCACGAGGCTGAGACACTGAAGCACGCTGCTGGGTCAGCCATCCACGCTTGGAAGGGCTGGAAGGCAGTCTCAGTGCTGCTTCTGAGGGACACAATCGCCTGGTCAGGCTGACCTGAGGGCGCCTTCCCGAGCTCAGCCTGAGCCCGTGCCCCATCTCCTTTGGCAAGGAGAATTCCCCCTACCGGCAACGCAGCCATTGCGTGGACCCACCCAGTGGATCAGCTGCACCAGGTACTAGAAAAACAACTCCAGGGGAGGCTCATCTTGAGCCCAAGCCGCCATCTTCCCTCCCTGGAACTTCCGCAATGGTCTCCGCCTGGCCTTTCCGCGCACCCCAGCTGTTTTGTCGCCACGCTCCTAACTGTAGCCAGAGACCTCCACTACTTCTGGAATAAAGTCCAGACTCCTTATCAAGCGTGTGAGGCCCTGCAACCCTCACGGAATTTGCCCCACAACAATGCTGCGTTTCAGGGCTTACGTTGTTCCCACCCCCAGGACTTTTGTACACATGGCTCCTCTCTTCTAGAAGCTTCTTTGTCCCCCAAACTCCCCACTATGTGCCCTGGCACAGTTAACGTCCCTTAACCTTCCAGATTTCTACTCAGCTTCCTTTAAGGAAGCTTTCCCCAACCTCCCAGGCAAGGCTGGGCTTTGACATTTGCCTATAGTTCTCCTCACGGACTATGTCATAATTCGTGAATCTCTATTTGACCGCATGCTTGATTATTTGATATCTGCCCCAATTTCAACACTCCGCAAGGGGCGCCGAGGCACAGGTCATGTCTCCCCATCTAGGACCAAGGACAGCATGTCAAAGGCTCTCCCTCCGAGGGATGCTGAGCTCTTTGAGGAAGGCAGTGCTGTTTACAGAGCACGTTACTCGCGGTGGGTCCTGGGCCAAGGACGCTTAACATTTCTGGACTTCATTTCCTCATCTGCAAGAAAGATGATAACAATAAAGGTTGTCCCTCCCCCATGGTGGCTGTGGAATTTAAGAGAGTTGATAGTTAAAAGTACATGAAACAAGGCCTGAAACACGGTGCACACTGTATAATTGTTGGCCCTGATGACAATGACTGGATTCCGAATGGATTAAAGACCTTCGTGGAAACAGTAAAACTATAAAGCTAATAGGAAAACTATCAAGTTATATACATTCCTGGCTTTGTTACCTACCAGTGAGGCAAGACTTCTCAAATAAGGCTTTAAGAGTACAAATCACAGGCAAAAAGACAGAGGCAGATTAGTTACATGAAAACTAAACCCTTTGTTCAACAAAGGACACTCGTAAACAGGTTGATGACGGATTAAGAGGTTATTTATTTTTCTAACGGCTACAATCAGCAAGGGACTAATATCTAGAATACGCAAAAGGCCTTGTAAGTTTGAATAAACAAAAAGAGACAGGAACCCCAGTAAGGTACAGAGAAGAAAACTCAGAATCATAACCGGCATACGAAAAGTGTTCCGACGCACCAGTTATTAGAAAAACACAAACACACGGCAATGTGTGTCCACTCCACGCCTGTCATTGGACCGCCATTCGAGTTGAGAAGTGGACGGTTCTGAGTCCATGTCGCTTGTGAGGGCAAAGTTCCTTCCTGCACGCGGGGGGACTGGAGACCCCCGCAAGGGTAATTCTGCTCCTGAGTCTGCACCCACCAAAACCCTCACTCATCCAGGAGGAGCTGGCAGAATGTTCCCGCAGCACTGTCTGTGGTAACCCTGGAGACAGCTATGGGCCGTCTGCCGCCCACGGGAGAGTTTCATGGAGTCACGCAGGCAAGAAACATTCGGAGCAACCCGGACGGCGGCCATCGGTGAAAGGCAGGAAATAGGTGAGTTTGCGAACGGGATGTCCCAGACATCAATTTTAAAATGCCTGTGAGAAGGGGCACGCGGGGGGCTCAGTTGGTTAAGCGTCTACCTCTTGGTCTCAGCTCGAGCCTTGATCTCAGAGTTGTGAGTTCAGTTCTTGCATTGGGCTCCACACCCAGTGTGGAACCTACTTAAAAAAAAAAAGATCCCAAGACCCATACATACAAAAAGAAACATGGCTGCCCGTGGAAGGAGTGGATGGGAGAAATGGACTGGAGCAAGAAAAGGGAAGTATCTAGAAGCAAACAAGGCAGGAGTAACTCAATCCTTGGCCCTTAAGATTCAAAGGGAAAGGAGAACAAAAATATTGAACAAATAAACATCCCGTAGAACTTACACTGGACGAAACTGAAATGCTCAGTGCGCCCAAAGACGATCCCCTTCCTCCGTGGATGACTTTGTAACCACGACCTTGACATTCTCCTGTGTTATTAATCCCACACCAGCCCCCTGTAAGAATCCTAACATCTCCCAGATCCTCTCTCTCACCACCAGGTCCAAGAAGGCACCTAGCCCTGGGGACTGGGCTTCTAGAGAACTCCCTTTCCACGCATCCCCAGCCCTTGGCCAGCCGCAGCCAGGCTCTCCCTGCCACAGCCAGGCCCCTCTCCCTTCTTCACCAGCCATGTCTGCGTGGTTCCAAGAGCAGGTCCCTAGTGCCACTCTCATGCTTTAAATCTCTGTCTCCTGACTCAAATTAAAATTTTCATCAAGGATATGACTCGCTCTACGCAGGCTGCCATAAGAAAATACCACAAGCTGGAGGGCTTAACAACACACATTTGTTCCCCGGTTTTAAAGGCTATAAGTCCAAGATCTAGGGGTCAGCAGATTCTGTTCTTGGGGAGGGCTGTCATCGTGTCTCAAAGATGTCCTCACGTGGCAGAAAGAGAATGAATATCTCTCTCTCCTCTTCTTATAAAGCCACTAATCCCATCATGGGACCCCACCCTCATGACCTCATCTAAACCTAATTACCTCCCCCAAGTGCCACCTCCAAATACCATTGCACTGGGGGGTTAGGACTTCAGCATGTGAATTTGGGGAGACACAGACATCCAGCCCACAACAGCACATCAGGCCCTCCACAATCTGATACCAACCTATCCCTCCAAAGCACCCCCCACTGCACCCACCCAGACATCTTTCGCACTGCTTCTCCCTTCCTTGTCTTTATGCGTGCTGTTCCTTCCAAATCTGTCTGCCGGGAGAACCTGTCCTCATACTCCAGGATCCGGCTCTAGTCCCCTTCCCTCGGGGAAGCCTTCCTGGTGCCCTTCCCGGGCAGTATCGATCCCCCTTTGAGACACCATGGTGTCTTGTGCACATTTGAGCCTCCCAAGTAGGTTAAGCGCTTGGTTCCTGTGGTTCCTGTAGCCCCTGTGCTCGTCCAAGTCAAAGCACCGTGGGGTAGCTTCTTAGATGCTATCTGCTTCCCTCGTAACGTGAGCTCTTCAAAGAGGGAAGCAGACATTTCTAAAAACAAAGTGACAGGCCCTAACAGGGTGTTGGGCACATGGCAGGAGCTCCAAAGATACCTGCTGGATGGTGGAATGAGTGGCTGATTAATAAACGTAGCCCTGGGGGGCGCCTGGGGGGCTCAGTCGGTTGAGCGTCCGACTTCGGCTCAGGTCGTCATCTCACGGTTCGTGAGTTCGAGCCTCGAGTCGGGCTCTATGCTGACAGCTCAGAGCCTGCAGCCTGCTTCGGATTCTGTGTCTCCCTCTCTCTCTTCCCCTCCCCCCACTCATGCTCTGTCTCTCAAAAAAAAATCGATCGATGTTAAAAAAAACTAAAAATAAGAAAATAAACATAGCCCTAGCACCGTGAGCTGTAACCATCTGCCCATGCTTCTCTCTCCTGCGTTAGGAGATGAAGCCCTCGAGAACGGGGACAGCCTTACCCAGTTTGCACCTCTAGTGCTGGCACAGGCAGGCCCATGGCGCGAGGGAAAGGTGTGCTTCACTCGCTCGTTCTGGCCCTTCCAGTACTTGTACAACTTATAGCCACTGTTTCTCTGAAATCCTGACCGTCGGGGACAGCCTCCGGGAAGGCGGGGGCAGGGAGGGTTGCGGAGCCCGCTTCGAATCCCAGCTTTGTATCCCGGCTGACTATCCCAGCTTTGGAGGCTCAGACACCGGGAGAAGCCAGTGGACCCAGCATGCAGCGGGAACGGGGGAGCCACAGGGAAGGCGTGCATACCTTGTGGGCAATGCGTGCGTGCCAGAGAGGGGCGGGGGGGGGGGGGGGGGTCCGGGTGACTGGGAGAGTGAAGGGTCAGTGTGGTGCAGCCATGACAAACAGAAGACCCGTCAGAGAGCATGCTTGCTGCCAGGAGGAAATCAGAGCGCATCAAAGCCCTGGCCTCCTTTGGCTCAGACCCTCTGACCAGCCCCTCTGCAGACCCAGCCACGGAGCCCTCTGCACTTGTTCTGTGCCTCGGACACTGGTTCTCTTCCTCTTAAAAAAAAAAAAAGAAAGAAAGAAAAGAAAAAGAGAGAAGAGAAGACTAATTAAAAACAAACGACTTACCCCCTCTCCATCAGCTTTCAGGATTGCGTTGCAATCATCTCAAGGATTTAGAGATCTTTTTCCTCCGCAACCGTGGCGATCTCATTATTTATTCACTCTAGGCGTCTTCTCGCCGCTGAAATGTGCACCCTGAATTCTTGTTTGCCAGAGGCTTCGAACGATGAACTGATCAGAGCACTGAGCCTGGAGTCCAAGCCCTGGTCCACTGTGCCTCGATTTCCCCACTCAGAAAGCAGCGGACCCGTTGGTCTGTGAGGCAGCACCACCCGACAGAACTTTCTGTGGGGAGGGAAAGGTCCTAGATCTGCACTGTCCAGCCCAGTAACCCCTGGCCACATGTGACTTTGAAAGGCGGCTAGTGCAACAGAGGACTTAGTTTTTAATTAAGTGGAAGAATGAATATTAATTTATATTTAACTAGACAGCGCAGCTCTCAGATGTGACCTAGAGCAGACTTTACACTCATGTCCAAAATTCGCCTTTCCCCTACTTCGCCTGGCCATTTCCTCCTCGTAGGGGTAACGGGTTATTCACTACAGGGGACCTGTAGACGTAGGACCTGGGCCAGGATGGGCAGAGTTGAGCGTCAGAGAGTGGGGAGCGCCAGGAGAGCAGTGGCACCATGAGGAGGCAAGGACACCTGGGAGGCACCCAGAGCTCCAGCAGACACGGGGCAAGAGCAAGAGAGCAGGGCTAAGTTCAAGTACTCTGGCGCCCGGGGCTCTCTGGCACCCAGCTCAGACTTTGCTATACTCTGCTATTCAGCCAGAACCGAATCTCCCTGGACTAAAACCAAGGTGCTCCTTCTGGAGACTCCAGGGAAACATATTTCTTTGCCTTTTCCAGCTTCTACCAGCTGCCCAGGTTCCTTGGCTTGTGACCCCTTCCTGCATGCTCAAAGCCAGTAACTTTAGACCTCATCCTTCCCAGATCACATCACCATGCTATCCTTCACGTCTCCTTCTCTGCTCTCTCCTGGCTCCGGTATCACATTTAAGGGCCTTGTGATTATACTGGGCCCACCAGGGGTCAGCTGATCAGCAATCTTAATTCCATCTGCCACCTTAATCCTCCTTTGCCAGGTAACCTATAGAGTCATAGGTTCTGAGGATTAGGATGTGAACATCTTTGGGAGACAACTCTTTTGAGAACGACCAAGCCTTAACAAGAGAGGAAAAGAAGGCAAAGTTGCCCTAAGCAAGGAGCCATGGCTAAGGGGCCACACCAGGCAGAGGGCAGAAGCAAGACCCCAGAGTGGCCTGGCACAGAGAGGGGGTCTAGGTCATCAGACATCCATGAACAAGTCCCGGGAGGGCCTGGAAATCACCCCGACCTGGTAGGAGGACCATGCAAATCCGGCAGGGCTGGCATTGGGAAGGACTCTCTCGAGAGGACCCAGAGTGACACAACAGTGAATGAGCAAGCTGAAACACACATCAGCCGGGATCCAAAGTACGTCCAAGGGAAGTCTAGAAGCCAGAGCTGCTCCTCTTAAGGTGGGCTGTAGCTTTGTCCCATCCTCATTGCAATGTTTATATATTGTAAAAATTACACTTGAAAACTGGGATTACGAGTTTGCTCGGTGACAAAGGAGCTCCAGTTTGCGGTTTAGTCTACGGTGTATCAGGGAAAAAAGAGGAGGAGGGCTATCTGGGGGTGGGAGTGGGGGCTGGAAGGAGAGAAGAGAGAGATCCAGTCAGGACCAAGGCAGCTCTATTACTCAGAATTCTCCAGAGAAACAGAGCAGAGTGTATATACAGAAGGAGATTTATTATAAGGAGTTGGCTCCCATAGTTATGGAAACTGACAAGTCCCAAGATCTGCTGTTGGCAATCTAGGGACCCAGGAGAGCAGATGTTTCGGCATGAGCCCAAAAGCAGGAAAACACTCAAGTCCCAGCTCAAAGCACTCAGGCAAGAGGAGGTCCCACTTCTTGAAGAAGAGTCAGCCTTTTTGTTCTATTCAGGCCTTCGAGGGATGGGATGAGACCCACCCACATTGGGGAGAACCATCTGCTTTACTCAGTCCACAGATCCAAATTTTAATCTTATCCCCAAACACCCTCAAAGACACACCCAGAACAATGTCTGACCAAAGGTTTGGGCACCCCGAGGCCCAGTCAAGTTAACACATGAAACTGACCATCATAGCAGCCAATGTCCCCGGGCACCAGTCAACGAGTAGCCCAAAGGTACTGTCCTTGCAAATTCCAATAGCAGCCAAGACTCTCAGGAGAAAGGGTATGAACACTCTAAGTTGCTAATGGGAGCCATCAATATGCCACATTCTGGTGGCTGTATCCCAACAACATTTCTCACCTGCCCCTCTCCAGACACACACCCTCACACCCTGACAGCGTGGAATGCAGCCCTCCTCTGTGCTCCTAGACCTTGGTGCAGCCTTTTCTATCACAGACCTTAAGTACTGGACACTCATTGCTGGTTTACTTTTCCCTCTCTTCCTAAGCGGTGGGCTCCCGGAGAAGAAGACCGTGTAGACTGGGTATTCCCAGAGCCCAGCAAATAGCAAATGCTTATAGAGTGTTCACTAAATAAATGCATTAGTAGAAGTTGTAGTAAAGCCATGGCTAATTTTTTTAAGGTTTAATTCATTTGGGAATAAGTAAGAGGTTACACTAGTTCCAGGAGCAGAAATACAGGCCATGAAATGAATTTCCAAGTCAAATAGGTACACCTTTTTCCTTGAGAGTGGAAATAAATTGGCTTCTACCACACGGAATTTATAAGTGTGCCTACAGGCAAGGAACATTTACTTTGCTATCATTTACCAACAACTTACAGAGTTGTAAACTAGCCCAGAGACAATGAAAGTTGTCAAGAGAATCAGATAGCTCAGAAGGTGACGCATGAAACACTAGTTTTCCATTGAGGACGTCCGAGAGTATTTTTGGCCACTTCAAATTCTATCACATTTTTTTCCCGACAGTGTCTGTCCCCTGCAATCATACTAATCTCAAAGAAAGATTATTCTTGAGCACAAAATAAGGCTTCCATCGAGTTTGGCTTGGTTATTTCCACAGTGCCCACTACTCCATAGCCCTCTTGCAAGTGCTTTGAAGCATCCAGAACTAGCCACAAAATTGCCTTGCATCTGGACTTTGCATGAGGGATCAGCTTGGATTTTAAGAACTTTTCTTATCTGCTCTTCTGAGGCTAGAAAACCATACCCACCACTCCACCAGCTTTCTCCTGCAGAGTCCTATACATTTCAATTCTTTTCTGGAAGTCTCCCAAATATCCTAAGCCTCCTAACCCATCAGGAGGTAACCTTCCAGAGCACCAACATGGCTGACCCCTGGGAGCCAGCTACTAGGTCAGTTTTTCTCAAAGGATTTTGTAGACATTGTCTTGAAAAGCACAAATTTTATTCCTTAAATGTGGTTTGTCATACCCGATTTAGCGAGCATTGTTCTCAGATACAATGTTCCACATACCTCTTTTTTGTACCATCAATTTGTTTAATTATATCACGATTGAAAGGAAGACAGTTTCTTGCTGAGCCTATGCTCAGTAAGAATATCTAGAATTTCCAAGAGCAGTAAGGAGACTTACTTAGTGTCTGAATTCTGTGAGATGAGCGAAAATTTAAGATCGCTTTAAGTGTTTTATTTCGCTTTGCCAAAATGGAATTTACTAAATTGTTGTGTATTACACAGAGCACTTAAGAAGAAAGAGAAAAAAACATCCTTTTATATGCAGAAAATAGAAAGTAAAACAAATACACAAAACACGAAGATAGATAATCACAATAAAATTTCTCTCTAGGGGCACTTGGGTGGTTCAGTCAGTTAAGCATCAGCTTCGGCTCAGGTCATGATCTTGAGGTTCATGAGTTCCAGCCCTGAGTCAGGCTCTGTGCTGACAGCTCAGAGCCTGGGACCTGCTTCCGATTCTGTATCTCCCTCTGTCTCTGCCCCTCTCCTGCTCTCTCTCTCTCTCTCTCTCTCTCTCTCAAAAATAAACATTAAAAAAAATTTTTTAAAAACCTTTTCTCTCCATTCATTCAGTCCTATGAAATCACTGTTGTTCTGCTGAATCTTGGGCTATTACTCTCATGAAGCCATATGCGTCTCAACTAAAATATTCTGGAAATCCTGACTCAGCCTACTGGCGTAGCCTAAAAGTTGTTGAAGTGATGTCAGCTCAAAAGCCTGTACCCAAGAGTCTAGTCTAGTCAGTAGTTTGAACTACCTGGTACGCTTCTTTTCCATGAGTCACTGAGATGGTCTTTGTTGAAGACATAATCTCTGGTCTGTACTTTATCACAAAACCTCAGGCAAGCTTTAGAACTAACAAAAACTCTCCGTTCGTTACGAAGACTTAATGACTCTTGTTAACTTGTTACTTGTAACTTTTAAATATAGAAGGTCAGATGAGAGTTCCCAATGATAAGCATCTGACACAAAAATGTGCTTGTTCCTCTGCATGCAAAACAAAGAAAATAGTGCCGTTCCAAAAGACTTTTTTTAGACAAAATATTTTTTAAGAAGAGTGATTAAACTTCTTTTCAAAAAGCTCAGCGAATGTTAAGTCTGATTTGTAATGAATGAATATAATTTTTGTAGAGGAAAAAAATTGAGATATACATACAATAATCCTAGAACATATGGAGGGAGGTAGGGGTGGTAAGGGAAATCAGGTTGTCTCTTCACTGGACAGAATTTATTTGCATGTCTAGTAACAAGAATTATTTACTTTGCTGCAATTGTCTATAATTCAGAGTCATAAAGTAGCCCAAAGGCAATGAAACGTGCAACTGCCTAGAACTGGAAAACTCACAAGGCTCTGCCCCTTGTAAACTATATAACCTATAGTTTCTCACTGAAGAAAAACAGCAATTTTTCTGTTCCACTGAAAAATCTTCTCCTTATTGCTCTAGGAAAGATGGTAGAGAAGGAAGCACCAGGACTCTAGCTCCCCACCTACACAAAAATTGCACCAGCAGAATCTGTCTGATGTGACTGTTTTGGGACTCTGGGGAGACTTTTCTTCCTGATTAGTAGATGGTTGTCTTCCTGCTGTGTTGTCACATGGCAGAGGGGGATGGTAGGAATAGAGGGAGAGAGAGAAAGAGAGACAGAGAGAGTGCTCTGGTATCTCTTTCTTTTGCTGGAAGGACACCAGTCCCTTTGGATAAGGGCCACACACTTTTAATGTCTTTTAACCTTAATTATTTCCCTAAAGACCCTTTCTCCAAAGACAATCAAAAAGAGGGTGAGGACTTCAACATATGAATTTTGGGAGACCATAATTCAGTCCATATCAAGAGACTACTGAAGGTTTGCAACTTCCAGGAGAAGACTCGGACAGTAAACTGTAATTAATTTCAGTCAATTTCAGCTCTTAGAAAAGTAACAGCTACCCATCCTCCAACCTCCAGCCCCGGGACAAGCATCTCTGCCCACATTCCAGGAGAAGCTCACACACAGCTCGTGAGAGCCATATTGGACACTAAGGAACTTATTCTCCAAGTAATAGGAATCTGTGCTCTGATCACTGATTGCTACTTCTGACTGCAGAGGTTCAGACATATAGGTGAGTGGCCATTGTCGCAAGCCCCTCCCCCTCTTGTTGAAGGGACTTCCTGGGGACTTAAAGGGCTGGAGTACCATTTTCCCCTCATTTTTCACTTTTTCTCCCTTTTGAGAGACAGACATTTAAGGACCAGGATATTCAAAGCCACAACATATAGCAGGGGAAAACATAAACTCAGAAGACCTGAGAAGACCTTACAGTTACACCTCAGGCTTATATCCATGGCAAAGAGACACCCTACAACAACAACAACGAGCAAAGCCTGGGAGGGAAATGGGGAGAATTGAATCTTTAGAATTACCACATTGTAAGACTCAAGTGTCCCATTGTCAACAACAGCAACAACAAAAAATCACAAGGCAAACCAAAAAACAGAAAGGTGTGAACCATTCAAGGGAAAAAAATAAATCAACAGAAACTGTCCCTGAGAAAGATCAGATGGTGGATTTACTGGACAAAAACCCTAAAAACTGTCTTCAAAATACTTGAAGAGCTAAGGCAACACGTGGACAAAGTCAAGAACATGACATGTGAACAAAATGAAATATCAATAGATAGGAAACATTGAAAAGAAACCAAAAAAACATCTTGGAACTGAAAACTACAATAACTAAAATAAAAAAAATGTACTAGAGTGATTCAGAAGCAGATTTGGCAGAATAAGAAAACCAATGAACTTGAAGTTAGGACAATCGGAGTTATTGAATCTGAGAGACAAAAAGAAAAGATTGAAGGAAGTGACCAGAGCCTAGGCACCTATGGGACACCATTAAGCTGATGAACATACACACTGTGGTAGTCCTAGAAAGCACACAGAGAAAAGAGGGGCAGAGTATTCATTTGAAAAATAAACAAAACATCCAAAATTTGATGAAAACCATGCATATAAACACCCAAGAAGCACCATGAACTCCAAGTAAGATAAACTCAGAGACCCACGTGGAGGTACATTGCAATCAGACTTTCAAAAGCAAAAGACAAAGAGAAGATCTGGAAAGCAGCAAGAGAGAAGCAACTCATCAAATCCAAAGGATCCCTAGTAACATTATCACCAGATTTCTCATCAGAAATCTTGGAGGCCAGAAGACAGCGAGTTGATAGATTCAAAGTGTTGAAGAAAAGAAAAACTGTCAACCAAGAATTCTATATTCAGCAAAACTGTCCTTCAAAAAAATGAGAGGAGTTAAGATATTCCCAGATAACTTAAAATGGAGAGAATTCATCATGTCTAGACCTGCCCTGGAAAAAAAAAAAATGCTAAAGGGAGTTCTGCAGGCTGAAGGACAGTAGATGTTCTCAAAGCTTAATGATCTCAGGTAAAAGTAAATACATGGACAATTATAAAAGCTACTATTTCTTTAACTTTGGTTTGTAACTCCACTTTTTGTTTTCTACATGACTTAGGAGACTATGCATAAAGAGACAATGGTTAGTCTGTTTTTTGGACAGAAAGGCATAAAATGCATAAAGATGCAATTTTGTGACATCAGCAACTGAAATAGAGTCAAAGGTGTCTAGCAGCAGAGTTTTTCTTTATGTTATTGAGTTAAGCTGGTATAAATTCAAAATAGAGTGTTATAATTTTAAGATGTTAAATGCAATCACCGTGATAGTCATAGGCACACACAAAAATAGCTATAAATAAACAGAATGAGAAGGGAATTAAAATGTTTTAATACAAAAAATTACTAAACACAAATAAAGACACTAATGCAAGAAGTGAGTGAGGGGTGCCTGGGTGGCTCAGTTGGTTGAGCAGCCAACTTTGGCTCAGGTCATGATTTCACAGTTTGTGAGTTCGAGCTCTGTATCGGGCTCTGTGCTGACAGCTCAGAGCCTGGAGCCTGCTTTGGATTCTGTGTCTCCCTCTCTCTCTGTCCCTCCCCTGCTCACGCTCTCTCTCTCTCTCTCTCTTCAAAAATAAATAAACATTAAAAAAATTTTTAATAAAAAAAATTTAAAAATAAAAAAATGAAATTAGCGACAAATTAGTTATGAAGTGTATAGAAAACAAATAGCAAAATGACAGAAGTTTCTGCTTATCAGTAATTACTTGAAGTATAAATGGATTAAACTCTCCAATCAAAAGCTGAGATTGGTTAGATTTTTAGAATGGATTGAAAAACATGACCCCACTATATGTTGTCTATAAGAAACTCACTTTAGATTCAGATATGCAAATAAGTTGAAAGTGAAAGCATGGGAAAAGAGATTCTATGGAAATAGGAAATAAAAGAGAGCAGGGACGGGCTATACTAACATCAGACAAAATAGACTGTAAATCAAGGTTATGAGAAATACAGAAGGAAATAAAAGAAGAATATATATATATATATATATATATATATGGTCCTTCTCTATTTCTATATATATATATACACACACACACATATATATGTGTGTGTGTATATATATATATATTATTCAACCTTAAAAAGAGAGGAAATTCACACATGTTATATAACATGGGTGAACCTTAAGGACGTTATGCTGAGGGAAGTAAGCCAGTCACAAAAGAACAAATACTGAATAGGCAAATTCACAGAAACGGAAAGTAGGATGGCGGTTGCCAGGGGTTCAGGGGAGGAGGGAATGGGGAGCTATTATTTCACGGGGACGGAGTTTCAGTTTGGAATGATGAAAACATTCTGGTGATGGATGGTGGTGAGGGACGCATCACAATGTGACTGTACTTAACGCCACTCAATTGTACCCTTAAACACAACGAAAGTAGAAAATTTTACATGTACATTTTCCCACAATTTTTAAAAAGTAAGTAATTTTTTAAGGTCTTCCAACATGGTTCCTAACAGTCGCTTGTATTTATTGAGCGCTTTCTATGTGTCCTCCTGGTACTCTACCAAGCACTTTGCCTGTCCTGCTTTATTTAATTTCCCCAATAGTCTTATGAAACCAGTTCTATCAGTTCTTATCAAAATAAAAAAACTGAGACACGGAAAAGTTAAATACTTCATCCGAGGTCACGGAGTTTGTTAATGCTGCGTCTCAGGTTTGAACATTAGACGTATGACCAGATTCCCATTCTAGCCCCTATGCTGTCCTACCTCTAAAATGAGTGAACGATTAGTACTAAGTTACCGTTATTGTGACTGTCGTGAGGTGATCTTAGATCAGTTGTTTTGCAGTTCTGTCCTCCCTGGGTTGTAAAACTGAAATTCGGAACTCCCTCACGTGGTTGTGAGCTCTTTGCTTAGCAGCAGTAGGAAGTGGTGTGGCCAAATCAGGGTGAAGTAATCTCCCAAACGGCGAGTCCCAGACTCAACCACTCAGAGGGTCTTCTAAGATGGCCTCCTATGACGTTAGAAGTCCAAATGTCAAATTTAGTACTCACTTGCTGTGTGCTTATGGACAATACTTGACTTCTCTGAGCGTCTGCTTTTTTATCCAAAAAAAAAAAAAAAAAAAGGAAGTCATAACATCCTCTTGCAGGGCTGTTGTGAATGTGATTCAAATGTCCTCAGGCCTCACTGGTCTGTGGCGATAAATAATACCACGTCAGTGTTAAGACGCAAATTTCACTGGCTTAGGAACCCCACCAGTTCATCAGGCAACTCAAGCTATGGATTTTCATTTCACCCTCAGCAGAAGACTAAATATCTCAATATGAGATACACATGTTCAGAGAGAATCTGCAAAGCCATATATATGCTAAATAGATTACAGCTATTATTTTTATTGCTTTAAACAGCACACCAGGTCAAGGTGGAATCATGTCTATATTAACAATTTTAGAGATTTAGACTCTTATTTTCTGACTAATCCCCACTCGCTTCAAACAGAAAACCTATGGGAGTAATCTTTGCACAGCAGTATGCATATTCCCAGAGGAAATGGAAGGCTTTCCGGGAACGGCATGGACTCGTAATCATCTTAGGGTGATCTGTTTTCAGAGCCTCAATTTCCATAAGTACTCTTCCCTAAAATTGATTTGCCTGAGAATGTGCCTGTAGAAGGGGGGTGAGAGGGGGTTGTCCTTTCTCACCACCCCACACAGAGCTATCCTTCCACCATCTTGTTTTGGCGCATTGTTTCCAAAGGACGTAAACTTCCCAGTCACCTCAGAGACCATTTAAGGGAATGTCTGTGACAGTTGAGTGACTAACACTTTTGCCAGGGTGGGGGAGGGGCAGAGCATGCAATTCTCTTTTTCCCTACACAGTTGAAAAAGGATCTTCTCCTGTATGCTCATAGAGCATTAAAAATTTTTGACGTGTTGGGTTATCACTTAATCATTGGCATGGAACTCAGAAAGAATTCAAAGAATTGAGGGAAATTTGCAACTCGTTTCATTCCCATCCATTCATTTGACCAATGTTTGTTACTTTTTCCCGGTATAAAGAGGACAAAGAGGAAAGAATTTATGCTGAACTGTGTCTCATTCTGACATAGGGATCATCTATCTGTACTAATAATTTTCTAGATCTACTCTTTCATTAAGAAAAAAATATATTTTTTTAGAGGGGGGAGGGGCAAAGGGAGAAGGGAAGAGAATCCCAAGGAGGCTTCACATCCAGTGAGGAACCCGATGCAGGGCTCAATCTCACCACCCTGAGATCATGACCTGAGCCAAAATCAAGAGTCAGATGCTTAACCAACTGAGCCACCCAGGAGCCGCAAGAGAAGTATTTTTTTTTTAATTTTTTTAATGTTTATTTATTTTTGAGAGAGACAGAGACAGAGTGTGAGCGGGGGAGGGGCAGAGAGAAAGGGAGACAGAGCAGGGTCCAGGCTCTAAGCAAGCTGTCAGCACAGAGCCCCACGCAGGGCTCGAACCCACAAACTGCGAGATCATGATCTGAGCCGAAGCCGGACGCTTTACCAACTAAGCCACCCAGGCGCCCCAAGAGAAGTATTTTTAATCAAATTTTAGTTTCATCTTTTATCTAAATGTGTTTTATATTATTGCTTTGATCAATTATAATGAGAATGCAATCCAGAAAAGAAAAAAAAAGTTTAAATAAATACAGCTTTGTGGTCACGAGGATGTTAACATTTTTAGATTTCAACTTACATCTATTTGTCTGGGAGCTAAGATGGGATGGTCAACAAAAGACAATGATTTTATAATTAGATTAGAGTTTTAGGGTTAGGATTACATTAGGATTGGGAGGAATGACTGGGAAATAGCTATTCAAAGAGAAAAGGGAACAATGTGAAACTTCCAACTATTGAGGTAAATGTGTCGTGTATCCATGAAAGTGGATATTGGAAATTTTCAAATTACGACGATTCCACTGGAGTCCTTTAAAAAAGACGATATAGCGGTTTTATTTTAAAATGTCAGTACTTACAATATGTTACACATTCTTCTCTGTGGCTATTGTGAATGTATGTGAAGCATTTTAGATGCCAACTCAAAAATATATGAAGACCACATTAATGTCACGGGGAAAAGGTGTTAAACAGCGTATGAGCAAAAAATGTGAAGACCCTTGACCTAGAACCATTCTCGACCCAGCAAATGACCTGACAGGGTTGGCCTGACCCCACCAGGACTGGGCCTTGCACTCAGTCCATCTCTATCATCAAAAAATACACTGAAGCCTATTAAAATTTTTATTTAATTGAAAAATGGATTTACCTCGGACAGCACCAAACCGGAAGTGACCAGGAGCACTCCGCCAACAGGAGTCAGCGGAAAGACCTACGGAGAGAAGTTTCAGAAGCAAAGAAAGGACCTTACTTGAATGGCTATGACTTAAAGCCGAGGGAGCTGTTCGTCATTGGTTGTCTTTAGCTGTCAATTTTGAAACGTTGAGACATCTACAGGCTTAGATTTTGGTTTGATTAGGTAGGCTGGAGGCCACCAGAGCAGGAGGTGCGTGTGAGTATGTGTATGTGTTGGGGAATGTGTTTTTGGTCTGTGAGCCCGTATGTGGGGGGGGGGGGGGAGGGGGGTAGGGAGGGGCTGTGAACAAATGTGTGTTAGTCTCTATGTCTGTGCATTGGGGTATGTGTATGTGAGGGTCCGTTGAAAGGTGTGTGTGTTGAGAGCTATGTGCACGTATGAGCGTGTGTTGGAGAACGTATGTTGGTTTGTGTGCCTGTTGAGGGTGGGGAGGCTGCGTGTGTACGTGTGTGCAGATGGGTTTGGCTGTGAGTGTGGGTCTGCGTGGCCGTGTGCGGGGAAGGGGTGCCGGAGGTTGTGCGCACAGGGCCGCCTCACCCGCCCCTCTCTGTGAGGAGCTTCATCGGTCACACACAGGTGGATACGGCCAAGCCAATGCCGGAGTCCCCGGCGCCATCTTGGGTTGTCAGGCCTGAACACGGCAAAGGGGGGAATGATACAAAAATACGGCTTTAGGATTTGATTCATTATCACTTTAACAATGGCTCAGCAGAGTTGCGGCTTTCCTCATGATGAAGCAAAGTATGAACATCCAAAATGAGGAAAGGGTTATAAAATATGGAGCGGTCTTTAATCCACTTGGGTTTAATAGCACCTCTTGGAAATACATGATTACCATGTAAGTTGCATCAAATGTCATCGAGCACCAGAGCCCATGTTGTCCTCATACGGCTGATGTCCGGGTAGGAAAATTGTATCTTTAAATTCGCCTCCAGATTAATTGAGTCAAGAGAAGCATTCCTTGTATAAGAGGATAAAACGAACCCCGGGAAGGACTTAAAAGCCTAACACGAAATCTTTTACATTAGCAGGGGGCTGTCACAATTGTGTATCTGATGTCACGGCAAATTTTATTCTTCACATTCAAATCCTGCCACCCGGGCGGAGACAAGACATTTTTTACTGCAGAATGCGGGAAAGAAGCCGCGACAGCCAGCTGGGTGTCATCTCGCATTGTGACTGTAATTCTACCCACATGCGCACAGGGCCACTCTGAGAAAACCTTACGTACCACATTCTGAAACAGATCAATTCACGTTTTCAACATCAAAAAAGAGTTCTTCGCCTTGCAAAGGGATTCCCAGAGGAGCTCACTTGACTAGAAAGTTCCCCTGCAGCGTTTAAACAGTTCCTATTTACAAAACACCTATAAACAGTAAAATCTCAGGCACGCATTTTTGCAAGCTAAATGAGCCACACTGCTCAGTGTGCACCTCTGAGTTCTTAGCAGAGGTTATATCTTTAAAAGACCGTGGTGACTGGGCGAGAGGAAATGGTGCGCTTTTGAGATGATTACAAAGAAGGCACTAGATCCCCGGAGAAGGAAATCGCAACTGATTGGTTAGCCTGGAGGGATCGAGGCCACAGGCAGGCTTCACCGGCGGAGGGCAGGTGTCTGGAGACCTTCTGTAAGAAGGAAAGTGAGCCTCCTATCATCTGAATCCTGTCTCAGTGTGTTCACTTCTGCCACCACCCCCCCCCCTCATTCCTGCAGGCCAGGTGAACGAGGCCACCTTGCATCTGAGAAAGAGCCATCTGTCCAGGCTTGCCCAAATACAACCAGAGCCTGAGCCAGCTAACACAAATCCAGAAACGAGATGCTTTTCCCAAGAACGTGCAGTTTCATTAAAATAAGAGTATCTGTAGCTACAACAGCAATGACTAAGAGCTTTCCTGTGTTTTCCAGCCAATGGGTGCTTCAAGAGTCTAAAAGTAACAAGAGACGCTGGAAATATTCAGAAGGAAGGTGTTTCTTGTCTGAAAAACATAATTAAGGGCCGCCTGGGTGGCTGAGTCGGTTGAACGTCCCCCTTTGGCTCAGGTCATGACCTCGCGGCTCATGGGTTCGAGCCCCGCATCGGGCTCTGTGCTGACAGCTCGGAGCCTGGAGCCTGCTTCGGATTCTGGGTCTCCCTCTCTCCCTGCCCTTCCCCCCACTCACACTCTGTCTCTGTCTGTCTTTCAAAAATGAATAAACATTTTTTAAAGATTTGAAATAAAAAACATAATTGAGTCCCTGCAGGCCTGGTCATTTCAAAGCTTTGCCCGCCCTGGCTTTGTACGGCTGAGGGACAAGCCTTTAGGAATTGTAGGGCTCCATAAAAGACTGGTTTCTCACTCCTGGGAGACCCCAGGAGCCACAGGTTGAAAAGGTGATGAGAAGGAGGGGAGACAGGCGGTGCCAGTGTCTCAAGTCCCGGCTCCTGTGTTGCCAATTCTGGGGCGGTTAGAAAAAATACTCTCTTCTTCCACATAGGCATTATCTCCACATGGACTGAAGCCTGTCTTTCCAGCTTTGTAGAAAGGCAGCCTCACACCACGGGCGACAGGTGCTGGGAGGGCACAGCCTGCACCCCAGCGTGAGGACCAGTGCGGATTAGTTCACACCCAGAACAATTTCCCTGATAAACGGGACCCATAACCGCGCCCCCCCCCTTGGCCTATGGAGAGGATCAAATGAGATAATGCTCTTTTCACATTTAGCAGAGGACCCAGCGATAATGAACTCAGTCGGTGGCCATCGCTATTAATAGATGGTGTTATTAATAGAAACATGCCCTTGCTAATCTCCACCTGTTATCCGTTATTCTTCAATAGGTGCCGTGGTTTCGGTTCTGCCTTTCACTTACTTTATTAATTGCCTTTCTGCCGGTTCTAATTGTCCGTCGAGGGGCGCCTGGGTGGCTCAGTCGGTTACGTGTCGGACTGTCGATTTCGGCTCAGGTCATGATCTGACGGTGGGGGGGTTCGAGGTCCGAATCCGGCTGTGTGCTGACAGCTCAGAGCCTGGAGCTGGCTTCAGATTCTGTGTCTCCCTTGCTCTCTCTGCCTCTCCCCCGCTCACTCGCTCTCTCTCTTTCAAAAGTAAACATGAAAAACAACAACAACAACAAAGGAAGGGTTATTGCAGAGAAATGAGAGACTGAGAAGAGGACAAAGACAGCTGGGGACTGCCAGGATGGCAGAGCTGACCCCAGGGTGAAATGCTAGGTGCCCGAGGGAGGGGTAAGAAAGGGACAACAGCCAAGCTGTGAGGAAGCCAGAGTTCTGGTCTTGAATTTTCCAGATAAAGCAATGGACCCATCTTGCCCCAAATCACACCTTCAATAAATGAGACTCACCAGAACGGCTCACAAAAGAGGGAGAGTCTCTCCTTGTTTACCAGATAGTAAGATGACCCCAAAGCTCCTGTAATTTAAAGATATTTTTTAATCTTTATTTATTTTTGAGAGAGAGAGCGAGAGCAGGGAAGGGGCAGAGAGAGAGGGAGACACAGAATCTGAAGCGGGCTCCAGGCTCTGAGCTGTCAGCATAGAGCCCGATTCGGAGCTCGAACTCACGGACCGTGAAATCATGACCTGAGACGAAGTTGGACGCTTAACCGACAGAGCCCCCCAGGCGCCCCCCAAAGTTCCCGTAATTTAATGAAGCTTGCTCCTGGCACAGATAGTTGAGTGGACTGATGGAAGAGATTAGAGCCCAGAAATCAATTCAAGAGATGTCAAGCCCTTAACATGTAACTAAGGTGATGTTTCAATTTAGGGAGAAAATAATTGTTTTCATAATAAATGGTGCTAGCATAATTAGCTCTTTAGAAGAAAAACATAGTTAAACTTCCGCCTCATGCTATACCCCGAAGGAAATTCCAAAGAGATACAATAAATTCTGAAGATATTTTAAAACAAATATCAAAAATCAAATACACGTAACAAAAGTGTGTAAGTGAGGAGAATCTCTGTATAATCTTACAGTATGGGTGCTCTTTCTAAGCCAGACAAGAGACCTAGAAGCCTTAAAGAAAAGACCAGACAACAAATCTGATTAAATAAAACTGGCAGGTTTTTGTAGGTTAGAAGAAGTAAACTCAGAAAATAGTAAAAATCAAAAAAAAAACAAAAAAAAAAACCTTTACTATAAGTATTGAAAGTATCTTTTCCAAGCATATATATACATATATATATATGTATATATATGTGTGTGTATATATACATATATATGTGTGTGTATATATACATATATATGTGTGTGTATATACATATATGTGTGTGTATATATACATATATGTGTGTATATATACATATATGTGTGTGTATATACATATATATGTATACACACACACACATATATATATGTATATATATATATACTTGGAAAAGATACTTTCAATACTTACAGTAGATAAAGGTTTAATATGCCTACTATTCAAAGAACTTCCACAGATTTATAGGAAAAGGGCAAACTCATTAAGAAGTGAATGGAAATGAATAGACTTCCCACAGGAGATATTTCAAGAGTCAGTATTCATAGAAGACGCTCAATTCCACTGATAGTCAAGAAAATGTAAAATAAAGTGACACGTACCAATATCCCCTTGTCGTGTGGTTGACAAATATTGAAAAATAGGGCCTCCTCGGTGTTTCATGTGCTTAAGCGTCTTGATTTCAGCTCAGGTCATGATTGCATGGCTCTGAGTTCAAGCCCCAAGTTGGGCTCTGCACTGACAGCCAGGAGCCTGCTTGGGATTCCGTCCCTCCCTCCCTCTCTTCCCCCTCCCCTGCTCACGTGCGCATGCGTTCTCTCTCTCTCTCTCTTTCTCTCTCTCTCAAATAAATAAATAAACAAACAAAACATTGAAAACTAATGATAGCTGCTGCTTTCGAGAATACACAAAAAAGAGCCAGGGGGGTACCCTGCCCGGAAGCGGGGGTGCCTCCCATTTGGGAAAATCATGAAACAGTATCCGATTTCTAAAGCTACATATATCCTTTTACAGGTCCACCTCGCTCGTATGTAGCTGTTCTACAAAAAATGAAAGCACTGGTAAGTAAGAACATACACAGGGATGTTAAATATAGCCTCTCTAAGGCAGCAGACCAGCAAGCACAGACCAGAAACAGCTTTGGTGCCTACAGCTTAGAGGGATGGTTGTACAAGGGTGTCCATCTCGACTGTGAAATATTATATGACCTTTAAAGAGAATGAGGTAGCACATATATTGACCTTCCGGAAGGGACGTCCATGGTGCGTGGAAGCAAGAGGAAGCAATTGGCAGGGTAATTTATACAGCATGATCCCATTTTTAAAAATCCACAGGATGGGGGCACCTGGTGGCGCAGTCCGTGGAGCGTCTGACTCCGGCTCAGGTCATGATCTCGCGGTTCGTGAGTTCGAGCCCTGCGTCCGGCTCTGCACCGACAGTTCCGAGCCTGGCGCCTGCTTCCGATTCTGTGTCTCCCTCTCTCTCTGCCCCTCCCCCACTCATGCTCTGCCTCTGTCTCTCTCAAAAGTAAATAAACATTAAAAAGAAATTGTTTTTAAATCCACACTGTGCGTTTCTCTTTACACGTGCATATATGCTTGTGTGAGAATGGAGAGCTGAGGTGCTGTCACTTGTGTGATCTTAACATTTATAAAGAAAATGTTAGTGTTTTGTTTTTTTTTTTTTTTTTTTAGAGAGAGAGAGCACGCGAGCAGAGGAGAGAGGCAGAGGGAGAGAGACTCTTAAGCAGACTCCACACTCAGCGTGGAGCCCGACTCAGGGCTCGATCTCATGACCCTGGGATCATGACCTGAGCTGAAATCAAGAGTCTGATGCTCAACCAACTGAGCCACCCTGGCGACCCAAGAAAATGTTTTTGAAGAAGAGAATTTTTCGAACATTATGCAGACTCCCAGGCCCCCATCCCATTGGAGTGGGTGGGAAAGCAGCCTGTGGATTTGCCTTTTGACCAGAAGCCTGGGGTCTACTACCCTTCTTAGGAAGCGCTGCAGGGCAAGGCCCCCAGGAGGACAGAGCAGCTGATGGAAAGGACGTTTTGGAAGAAACAGGAAGGAGACAGGAGAGCTGGCAGGCAGGCAACAGGAGAAAGAGAGGAAGGGCTTCAGTGTGTGAAAACAGGACCCCCCGGCCCCATTCCCCTGAGCCAAGAGGGAAGAAGGCGAGCACCCAAGAGGAACGTGCGGAAAGATTCAGAGACTTTTCCAAGGACAGGAAAGGAAATTCCGGGAGTTCCGTTAAGAGCAAGGAACATGAAGAAAGGACGAGAATAGACGTAGGCCATGGCGGGGCTGGCTGGGCTCAGAAGACGCATTTCGTGCTGGAGGTGATCTGCAGGTTGTGATTCTTGCCCCAACACCGGCAGGACCGGATAAAACACACTGTGCCACCTTCCTCCCAAAAAGGGAGAGTCTGGGTGGCTTATTCCTCGGTCTTCCCAGCCATGACGTGCAGGGAGAGAGATGGAGAGAGACTGTGATTGGTGATATGCAGTGATCATGAGCACGAGGTTGGATCGGATTCCCATTAGGAGCCCTGAGAAATGACGCCCACCGCTTTGTAAGTGCCCATGCTGTACAAACAGCAGCTCCAATCTTTCCACAGCCTCTTGGGAGTAGATGTAATGACACCCATCTCCAGATAAGAAAACTGAGGTTTGGAGAATTGGAGGCACTGCCCAAGATTCCGCGTTTGTTTGGGCAGCGGCAGCTTCCGCGTTGACGCACAGATCTCTCCCTCGTGAATGTTCGAGTTCTCTTCACTACCTGTGCAGACGCGGGGTGGCGGGTGGGGAGGGGGTTGATGGACCTGCCCAGAGCCCCAGGACGAGGGAGGAGGAGACCAATGTGTGCCACAGCTTTGTGCCTTCCAGAGCAACGAACAAACTGACCTCAGTCCCCCAGGCTGAGCCCATGGGACTCTGAATCTCTCTGGCAGCTTTGTTGGTGACTCACCCACCCCAGTGATACACGTCACTGTCCTGCAAATAATGCAGCACAGAGCAGGGGTCAGGGCGGCAAGCCAGGATTCCACCCCCACCCCCACCCCCCGCCAAGCCCTGGGCACAGTTGGGAACTTCACAGACAAGAAAAGTGGGTCAGCCCTCCCCTCATCCTGCTGGAACGGCCGTGTCCCTTTTTCCTGTCTGTCCTCAGCCGATGCTTAGGGGAGGCAGGGTGATCCTGACCCCATCGTGCAGGCACAGAGCTGTGTGCCCACAGGACAGTGCGTGGGGCCCTGGCTAGTGGAGGCTTGCCCAGGAGGACAGAGTGAGGACCCAAATCTCTTATTAAGGGAAGATGCTGGGGGGGCGGGGAGAACACACCAGAAGTGTGTCGATCGTATTCATTAAGTGCCTGCTGTATGCCAGGGATTCCCAGGTGCTGGGGCCTCAGAAGTAACTGAGAAGGTTCACAACTTCCCCCGGTAGTTCATTCACTTTTGCATCTCCAACATGCAGAACAGGCTCTGTTAAGTATCTGTTAAATGAAGGAGTGACAGGCTTGGTCCCGGTCCTTTTGAAGCTCACAGTCGGTGGAAGACGAAGACATCAAACAAATAATTGCATGACTAATTCACTCCACCTCTGATAAGGATGACGAAGGGTAATGAAGTGCAGGATGAGACTTGAAATTACCGTCAAAAGCCTTAAAAGCATTTTCCTTGAGAGAAGTTTTCAGAGCCTTCTCGGTTGGGGCATCAGAAAAACAGTTCGCACAAACTAGCATCTTAGGCAGAAGTGCAGCTGTAAGTACACAATTCACCATGCTATATATAGCCTTATTTAATGGAAGAATAAATTCCTGTTGGCAGCAAAAGCGAAACACGGCAAAACGAAACAAAATGGTGTGCGTGCATGGGGGGTGGGTGTGTGCGTGCGCGCACGCGTGCGTGCGTGTGTGTGTGCGTGTGTGAGAATCCAAGCCTCTAGGTGGGCGCAAAGTAAGGGTCCGGGGGCCTCTTCAATAGCAGCCCCACGGGGGCTTTGGATCAGGTGCTTATCATCTCTAATTTGGCCCCTCCCCTTCCAGTCACGGAACACTTGACAATGGCCTGGTTGGGATGCCTTTTCTCCCTCGTCTCTTTAGTCCCCCACCCCTCGGTGGTGGTCAGAGGCCACCTCGTACGGCCTCTGCTGATTCTAGGCACTGGATCATTCACTCTCAGCTACGGTTGTTCCTCCCAAACAGGGTTGGGCTCAGCCCTCTCGCCCCTTGAGCCCTCTGTAAAGGGCAGGCCGTCTCCCACAGCAACACCGCCCCGGCAGCCAAGCTAAGTCCCTGACCGTTTAAAAAAAATAAACAGCAGATATGGTGGGCCTCCGTGGGAGGTGACACGCTTTGGAGCAAGATCGAAGTCTCGGACCAGCTGTTTTACAGAATCGTACTCCTTTTTTTTTTTTTGTTTTTCACGTTTATTTATTTTGAGAGAGAGAGAGCAGGAGAGAGCATGTGTGAGCGCAGCGGAGGGGTGGAGAGCAAGGGAGAGGGAATCCCAAGCGGGCTCCGGTGCCCCCCGCAGAATCAGAATCTTGATCAAGTGACTTAACCTGCCTGAGTCTCAGTTGCCTCGTCTGCGAACTAGGACTGAAAATATTGTCTACCAGACCTGGCCGTTGAGAGGTCAGAACGAATTAGAGTGCACATACGAGATCCCAGGAGAAAGAGGAGGTTTTGGGGGTGGAGGGGGAGGACTGGGAGACCGCAAGAGCATCCACAGAAGCCTGCCTGCCTCACCCACTGCCTGGGCCGAGGACAGAGCATTTAGCAATGCCCGGGCCTGAGTCCCAGAAGAAAGTCAGATACAGGCTGAGATCACCCCTATTATGAGGTCCTTCTTGCCCTGGGAAATTTCTGTGTGACCCCCTCTGTGTGTCTTAGCCCATTCTGGCCGCTATACCAATATACGACACGCTGGGGAGCTCATAAACGCCACAGATGTACTGGGAAGTCCAAGATCAAGGCGCCAGTGTGGTTGGGTGAGGACCCTCTACCAGGGTCATGGACAGCGTCTCCTCACTGTCCTCGCATAGAGGAAGGGCAAGGGAGCTCTGTGGAGTTTCTTTTATAGAACACTAACCCCATGCATGAAGTTTCCACCCTCATGACCTAAGCACCTCCCAAAGGCCCCATCTCCAAATGCCTTTGTCTTTAGGGATTAGGATTCCAACATTACAAATTTGAAGGTGACACAAATTTCAGACCACCGCAGTGTGAATGGATTAAACCAGAGAAGACGATGGGAGCAAATAAGTAACAGGAGCTTGGCCCCAGGGTACAGGACCCAGGTCTGGGACACTCCTTGAGTGTGGCCCCCTGTGGGGGGTGGTGGGGGCAATTTTAGCCTTTTTGTCCAGCCTTTTTGTTAAAGCTTAGTTACCACTCAGGGAATCTTTTAAAACTCATGAATGAAAGCAACTGGTTTTCTTCCTTCCCGGGATTCTAGAACCCTGAGCCCCCAGGACACACCTGTTCTTAAATTGCCAACAAAGCCACACAGAGTGTTTGTGACTGAAGAGTAACCCAGATCATCCCTTCCCTCAGATGGTGGAAATGCCTTACGTAAGGGTCACTCGGTGCCGTTCACGGCGGCCAATGGCGTGAGTCATCGACCTCTGAGGTAATTTGGGTTCCAACTCAAAGTAAACAGAGGACCGATTCCTAAGTACAGGTAAGAGATAAAGGGGAAAAGAAACAACAAAAGCTGAAAGCACCCAGCGAGCAGCTACATCCTCTAGTTGTTTCTGGAATCCATCCACGTGGCCCTCGCGGAGCCCCTGGCTGCCATCCAGGCCCAGCGCAGTAAACGGCCTGAGGCCTTTGCACTGCGTGTGATGTAGTCACTACGGCTCGGCGGTTTGCAGAAGGAATGGCCAACTGGCTGGTTGTGAGTAGATAAATGGAGGACACCGATGTGATGCCCCTCCTGTGACCCCCGGCCATCGAGCTCTGCGGCTAACACTGGCTTTTCCCTCTGCTCATCTCTCCCACCATGTGATAATCCTCCCCGTGCTCATTCCTTGAACATAGGTCAAAACAGAAGTTAGAACTGTACCGAGATCAGCCTCCCTGCATTCAGCTCTCTACTCGTTCAAGTTGGTTCTGGGACTGAAGTCTCTGAGCTGCTCGGAAGCTCCCAGGAGGCCAGACGAGTCTGTCCAGACCTCTCATGAAAGATTAACCGGCTGGAGTCACGGCCCCAGCCTCGCCTGGTTGTCGCTGTCGCCGCCACACCAGGGTGAAGGCCCTATCAGGGGCAGGCCCGGAGCCCCCTGAAGGACTACAACAAACACCACCAGACCCAGAGGCGGGGGTGTCCTGACCCCAGCTCTCCCCCTAACTACTTAGGCCTTCCATTCTCTCATGTGTAAGGTGATGGGATTGGCCCTGACCCCACAGTACAGGAGAGAGGGCCACAGGAGAAGGCGCTCTATGAGGGAACTGGGGTGGGGGTCTGGCCTGCTGCTGAGCCCCTAGACCCTTACTGCTCTACAGGAGGAAAACCGTGGACCTCAATTTCCCCTGACTGAGGGAGCACCTCTAGCATTCATCCTCAGGGCTGTTCTGGGAAGGTCTTGGAAAGCCCAGTAGAAAGGCGTTTTGAGGAGGAATCACAAGCTGTAGGCTCTCAGTGAGTCCCAACAAACCCCCTATGGGACAACTGAATAAAACATCAAGTTTGGCCTTGGTCTGGTGAGCAGCATTGAAAGCGGGTTTCCGTTCAGTGAGAGGTTTTGTTGTTTGCTTATTTTTTTGAAATTTTTTTAATGTTTATCTAGAGAGAGAGACAGAGGGTGAGCGGGGGAGGGGCAGAGAGAGAGGGAGACACAGAATCCCAAAACAGGTTCCAAGCTCCGAGCTGTCGGCGCAGAGCCCAATGCGGGGCTCGAACCCATGAACTGTGAGATCCTGAGCCGAGCTGAAGTCAGACGCTCAGCCGACTGAGCCACCCAGGGGCCCTGTGTCGTTTGCTTCTTTTTAATGAGAGGCATTATGGGAATTCCTACATTTTAACATATATCCTTGACACCATGAGTAAGACATTCCAAAATGACATGTAACATCAGGGGTTCAGGGACTCCAGAACCATTTTCATTCAGGAAAGCAAATGAAACCCCGAAACCAAGAAATTCAGAGAGCAATCTCTGGAGGGTTAAATTAGAGGGTGTCTGTAGTAAACTTTAGCACTTTTTCCTGTCCCCTGTGGACACTGTTTACACAGCACCTTAAATAAACACGGGCCCAGAAACACAGGCTCATCATTTTTGTTCCAAGCAGGCGGAACACCACTGCTGTGTGGTCCTGAAACACACACACTCCAGTTAAAGACAAATAAAAACAGAAACAGCCCCCTCCCACCACCACCATATAAAATACCGTATGTTTCCATTGGTCCGGTCACCCCATCTGACATGGCTGAGTGATGGCTGTCGACGCCCAGGCCTGCTGGATGTCGGGTAACTGGAACCGAGCTACCCAAACTGCCAGGATCCTTCTTGCTCTATAAACATACAGAAACCTGAGGAATGAATGCCAGTCTTATTCAAAGAGTATCCTTACCCTTTGTTGCACAGCCTTGATCTCTACTCTGGTTCATTGCAGTGCTTTAGTCACCCTGTTTATCAGGGAACGTTGAGCTGCAGAACACTCTTAGAAGCCGTGGGGAGATACAGAAGGCTGCATTCCTGTCCCAAGGAGTCTTCCTTCTAAGGAAAGGAAGGCAAAATGCACATAAAAAGAGAATATGCGGTGACATACGTAAGGAAACGCAAACTCACTAGGGTGAATGCTAGGCCCAATCCCGGGGGTTACGGGATCAACAGACATCACAGACCAGGTGGCTCAGAGAAAACGTGGGGTAGTGAACCCATCATGGATGCTAAGATCACAGATTGTCAGAGGCCGCACATTCTGGTCGGTAAAAGTTCGTTCTCCGGTGTGAGTACCAGGTACAGACATCCCAGCGTGGGAAACTGTAAGCAGGCTTCCTTGGAGCAGAGTGTAAGGAAGAGACATAAGATGAGCCATGTGGGGGGGACTTAACTGTGTGTCCCCATGGAGCCCATTCACACGTCAGCCTGTTAGCGCACGTTTACGGATGCCTGTTCCGGCAGACTTATGTAGCCTGGGTGGCCATGACGGGCAGTTAGGCAGCGAGGGGTGACACCACCAGAGCAGCATTTGAAGAAGAGAATTTTGAGACAATGTGAAGGAAGGTTCTAGAATAACAGAGGCTGGAAGCGAAAGGACGTAAAATAACGAGACTTTTAGGAGGGCTTTATTTAGGAAAAAAAAGAATAAATGACACAAAAGTTGTGGAGTTTTGGCCTCATCATTTTGTGGTCTTTAAGTTCGGCCCCAAAAAGCTAGAAGTAAGCACACGCTGCAATAAAACGGAGATGGTGATGGGGCACCTGGGTGGCTCGGTGGGTTAAGCGTCCAACTTTTGATATCAGCTCAGGTCTTGATCTCGGGGTCGTGAGTTCAGGCTCGGCTCCGGGAGCCTACTTGAAAAAAAAACAAAAACAGGGGCGCCTGGGTGGCGCAGTCGGTTAAGCGTCCGACTTCAGCTAGGTCACGATCTCGCACTCCGTGAGTTCGAGCCCCGCGTCAGGCTCTGGGCTGATGGCTCGGAGCCTGTTTCCGATTCTGTGTCTCCCTCTCTCTCTGCCCCTCCCCCGTTCATGCTCTGTCTCTCTCTGTCCCAAAAATAAATAAACGTTGAAAAAAAAATTTTTTTTTAAAAAGAAAAAAAAACAAAAACAAAAAAAAATGCCTGCATGGCGAGGGAGCCTCTTGCCCGCCTTTGTAAAGGTGCCTTCGAACCCTCAAGAGTCTCTCGGTCGAGACAGTGGCCGTGTCTGGCCTTCTCTGCTCTGAAACAGGCTGCCAATATACCTAAAAATGTCTCTCAGGGCCCCATGGGCTTGCAAACTGCGAGAAAGTAAACCAATATTTTAATAGGCTGTCCAGCCAACAGGGACCCCGGGACTTTTATAGTAGGACTCCATGACTAATCCTGTCAAAACTAACACAGGGTAGAACAATATTTGGCCAGGGAAAA
This sequence comes from Lynx rufus, assembly GCF_022079265.1. Taxonomy (NCBI): domain Eukaryota; kingdom Metazoa; phylum Chordata; class Mammalia; order Carnivora; family Felidae; genus Lynx; species Lynx rufus. Next base: position 19,148,915 of record NW_025814840.1, read on the forward strand.
CCGCTGAAAGCTGCTAGTGTGTGGTCCTCCCTTTATTGGAATAGGATTGAGGGACTGGGTAATAATGATTTCTCAGGTTATTACGCTGGGCTTGGGTTTGGAAAGGGGATGGCATTTCAGAGAATGTTTATCTTACATGGAACAATTCCTGACGCATCCCAAGAAAAACCCCATTTCTGCAATCACGCCCCAGAAGCGGGGCTGCATATTGGTGGTGGTGGGGGGGGGGGGGGTTCAGGCACTCACTTTGGAAAAGAAAAACAGGGGTTCCCCCAATAACGTGTTTTTGGGGTTTTTTTTCCTACAGCCATAGGGTCGGTTGGCAACTTCTTCTACATCACCTCCAAGATTCCGAGCCTTCTCCTGAAAGCCTGAGAAGGGAGGCAGCTCAGGAGGGGTGGTTCCTTGCCATGGGCCCTGGCGGGTTCCCCGCCATCCTGTGGATGGAGAAGGACCCAAAACCCTCTCTGAGTTCTCAGGGATGGTGTGAGCTCTCCAAATGTGATCCACGAGGCAAAGTCAGTAGACGGGAACTCTGTCCGGCCACAACCCTCTTTGGACGTAAGCCCTCTGTGCCATGTTGTCTCACATTCTGAAAGTACACACGTGTGCATGCACACATACGTGTACTCACATGCTCATAGAAGCAAACACACATATCCAGGTACACACATACTCCCACGAGCACATGGACACCCCCCTGGGAAAATGGCAGAGACGGACGTGAGGGCACACAACTGAGAAGGAAAAGCAGGGGGTTGGGCTGGATGCACAAAGGCAATTTGCAGGGCAGTTCAAGTCAGGGTCTGGGTCAGGGAACCCCAGAATCCCAGCTCCACCGCTGGCCAGCCCAGTATCGCTGGGTTAGGAACTTAATCTGAGACCTCGTTCCTTTTTCTCTAAAATGAGGATAACAGCATCCTCTCAGGATTTTTTTTTTGTTTTTTTTGAGCATTAAATGAACTGATATATGCTAAAGCTTTTTGTAAGTTGCAGTTTCAGGGGCGCCTGGGTGGCTCAGCCGGTTAAGCGTCCGACTTCAGTTCAGGTCGCGATCTCACGGTCCGTGAGTTCGAGCCCCGCGTCGGGCTCTGGGCTGATGGCCCGGAGCCTGGAGCCTGCTTTGGATTCTGTGTCTCCCTCTCTCTCTGCCCCTCCCCCATTCATGCTCTGTCTCTCTCTGTCTCAAAAATAAATACACGTTATGGGGCGCCTGAGTGGCGCAGTCGGTTAAGCGTCCGACTTCAGCCAGGTCACGATCTCGCGGTCCGTGAGTTCGAGCCCCGCGTCAGGCTCTGGGCTGATGGCTCAGAGCCTGGAGCCTGTTTCCGATTCTGTGTCTCCCTCTCTCTCTCTGCCCCTCCCCCGTTCATGCTCTGTCTCTCTCTGTCCTAAAAATAAATAAACGTTGAAAAAAAAATTTTTTTTTAAAAATAAAAAAAAAATAAATACACGTTAAAAGAAAAAAAAAGTTGCAGTTCTATGAAGACTCCTAGACGCCTGGGGGGAAAAGGAAAATGGCGCCACTATACGCACCTATCAAAATATCCTCACATGTTTTGAAGCAAGGACAAAAAGTTCATTAAACCACTACCATCAAAAAACACAATTCTGTCTAAAGCCAGTGTTGCCATTGTCAACCCTTGTATGTCACGTGGCGGGGGAGGGAGTGCTGAATGGGCCCGGGATCCCCGACTTCCTTGGAAACCACTGTGTCATTGCACAATAACACAGGGTCATAAGACTAGCGGTAACACTTTTGTTGATCGTGGGTTTTTTTATGCGTTCATTTTTAAATATTGCGTTAAAATATTATTCATTTTGGGGGCGCCTGGGTGGCGCAGTCGGTTAAGCGTCCGACTTCAGCCAGGTCACGATCTTGCGTTCCGTGAGTTCGAGCCCCGCGTCAGGCTCTGGGCTGATGGCTCAGAGCCTGGAGCCTGTTTCCGATTCTGTGTCTCCCTCTCTCTCTGCCCCTCCCCCGTTCATGCTCTGTCTCTCTCTGTCCCAAAAATAAATAAAGGTTGAAAAAAAAAAAATTTAAAAAAAAAAAAAAAATAAAAAAAAAAAAAATAAAATAAAATATTATTCATTTTGGTTGCTCAATTCTTTGGCACTCCCTTAAATACCACGTGGCAGGCTTCCCTTGCCTTCCCAGCTCCAGCCCCTACAAACTGGAAGTGAAGTGAATGTTCCTCATTATCGCCATGGCCACTTTTGGTGGATCTTCTGTGCAGCCTTCGCCAAGCCACTTAATCTTTCCTCCCCATTTGCCCAACCTATAAAATAATAAAACTATTGGGGCCCCTGGGTGGCTCCGTTGGTTGAATGTCCGACTTCGGCTCGGGTCATGATCTTGGGGTCCGTGAGTTCGAGCCCCGCGTCGGGCTCTGTGCTGACAGCTCGGAGCCTGGAGCCTGCTTCAGATTCTGTGTCTCCCTCTCTCTGTGCCCCTCCCCCACTCTCTCTCTCTCTCTCTCTCTCTCTCTCTCTCTGTGTCTCTCATGCGCGCTTGCACGCACGCGCGCACGCTCTCTCTCTGTCTCAAAAATAGATAAACATTTGAAAAAAATAAAAACAAAAATCAAACTGTCATGGGTACATGAGGGCTCTGTACAAAAAGCATACTCTAAAAAATATACTATGAACATATAAGAGTAGAAAAAATACAAAAGTACAAAATTATACTAAATTGAGCATGGTACGCTACGCTTTTCTGTAAGTCGAAAAACTATTCTAAAATAACAAGTGCGTGAAAACGAACAAAAACAGAGTCTTAATGGCACAGTGAGATTACAGTCAGGAAGAGGGATAAAGATAAAAATGGGTCCTGAAGATATCAAAGGTTAAAGTCGCCTGTGTTAAAGATTCCTTTCTGACGTCCCCGAAGGGGGCCACTTGAGGGAGCACGTGGTGGGTCAGCTGATCTATAATAAAAAGGTTGAAGAAAGAGTCCAAGGGGCTCAATATTCTTTCACCCAATAAAACCTCAAGTCGTTAACCACAGCCTGGGTGTTCTGAGCTGAGAATGACTCATACGAAAATCCCCCAGACTGAAGTAGAGTTCATGAGGCCCCCCACTGAGGACCTTTGAGCTCCCTAAGGCTGGCTCTGGCTTCCTTGGCGGTTCTGGGAGTCCCGCCTGACTTCTGGGCCTCATTCTGGACAGCCCCGTGGTCGGGGGCCACGTTGGCCAGATGCTGCCCAAGAAGTTACGACCCAGGGCATTCTCTTCTGTTCGCAGGCTCTTCCATGGCAGTCTGGGTGTCAGCTCTCAGTCTACCCCCTGCCTCCTTTGCCTAATCCCAAAGCGGGAATGCATAGTGCTGAAACACCTCCAAATGGAATAGAGATGGAGAGAAATTAACATAACAAGGTAGCTCAGGGCGCCGGAAAGTTCCGCAGATCCCGGCCCCAACCCCTGGGGTCCCGTGTATGTGTTCCAGCTTCTCTGTTCCTGCTTCCGATTCTGTGTCTCCCTCTCTCTCTCTGCCCCTCCCCTGCTTGCTCTCGTGTCTCTTTCTCAAATAATAAACATTAAAAAAAAAAAAAACTCTGTTCTCATGGCATAATTTGAAGCTTAGAAAGAAATTAATGCTGGGATGCCTGGGTGGCTCAGTGGGTCAAACGTCTGACCCTTGATTTTGGCTCAGGTCATGGTCTCACAGTCATGGTATTAAGTCCCATGTTGAGCTCCTTGCTGGGCATGGGGCCTGCTTAAGATTCTCTCTCTCTCTCTCTCTCTCTCTCTCTCTCTCTCTCTCTCCCTCTGCCCCTCCCAACTTGTACACTTGTGCACTCTCTCTTTGTCTCTCAAGATAAATAAATAAACATTAAACAAAAAGGACTTGATGTCAAGAAAACTGATTTATCTCTTTCCAACTTTTCCCCTTTTAATAGGATAATAATTTCATTAGAAATTTCAAATCAATGACTTTCTCATTCTAGCATCCCTTCTACAGTTATCGCCTGGCATTCCTTTATCAAATGAAGCTACCTGGTCAGCATGAGAGGCAAGGTGAATAATTGTTACGCTTCAGGGGCCCTCAGATAAGTTGATCCTTTGCTGCAACAAATAATGCATTTTAGAGATAAAGAAATAAAGCCCAGAAAAGTTTCCTCTTCCAATGTAAGGCAGCTAGTAAGTGACAGAGCTAGGACTTCCAGGCCCATCTAATACCAAAACGAGCCCTAACTATTATACTCCCCTCCTTCCCCGTGGTCAATCTTTTTTTAACGTTTCCAAACACTGATTCTGAAAGTGCAAATTCTTGCAGTCCACTCGGCCAGTCCTAGATTCAGACACTCGAGTTAGTGTCGCCTGGGTGTCGCCTCGCCTGGGACTTAATTTGCTTTTAATCCTCCTTCGACACTTTCGTGTTTTTAGGACCGCTATCACGGATCGAGAAGATAGAAGCAAAACAGAAATTGAGAGGCTCTGCTTTTCGCTACTGTTGTGTTCTTGCCCAAGCAGTGGCCTACCTCCTTATTATTCATCCTTTTTCTATGAACATAGCTGTTAAGTGGCACAAATACAACCCGGAGAACTACAAGAACTTTCAGATGAAATACATATTCTCTTCCCCACTCTTGCTGCCCTTGTCTAAATATTGCCGATTACAATCACAGCTGCTGTTTTATGGATTGCCTAACCCATAGAGTTTCTTCCCTCTTCTCGGTTCTATTTAATTTTTTTTATTTTTTTAATATGTGGGCTTTTTTTTTTCTTTTTTTTTGGGGGGGGGGATAGAGAAATAGAGAGAGAGAGAGAATCCTAAGCAGGCTCTATGCTCAGTGCAGAGCCTGACACAGGGCTCAGTCCCACGAACCTGGGATCACAACCTGAGCCGAAATCAAAAGTTGGACGTTCAACCAAATGAGCCACCCAGGCTCCCCTCTATTTAATTTTTTTTTGAAGTAGGTCTAACCTTCCACACAGTTTCATATTTGGTTCACGTGATAACAAGTGACATTCGGTCCACTTTGTCCTATCTATCATCCTATCTACAGGACAGAATCCTATCCTATTTAGTATCTGTTTACGTTGACCAAAAGATGGTCTCCCAGTTCTAGGATAAAGAGAGAGGCGGGTCTGATGTCTGGAGTACTTTCCTCTTTAAATCAAAATCACAGATATGAGGCACAGATAAGTAAATAACTAATCAATGCATGCGTTTGTTGAACAAATAAAATTTTACTGACTGATATAAATTGATCATTTAGAATGTTGGTATTAAATAATAGCGAATGATTTTGTCTTCGTTTATCATGTGTTAGGGAGCCCACTGGGTTCTTTACTCGCATTGTCTCCTTTTATCTTTACGACAACTATTTAAAGTGGATAGTTTATCAACTTCATTTCACAGATGGGAAAAAATCAAGGCTTACAGTCTAAAAACTTACCCCACGTTAGCAAGTGGCAGAGCCAACATTCAAAGTCAAGCCCCCCAACTTAGGAGGCCACACTTTTAGCCACTCTCTGTGACACTATCCCTTTGCCGTCTGAAATACATTAGCCAATGGGAAAGGAGCTTTTGACATAACACCACTCGCATACGATATTGTCACGTGAAGTCTGAGAACCAGACTTCCACTTTCAGTCATCATTGAGTACCTTGGGACAGATTCGTGGTCCTGCCAAAAATGACAAAAAAAAAAAAAAAGCTGCATTAAATAAAATTTAAATCATTTTCCATGCATCAGAGAGCCACTGAAGCCAAGAGGACCAGAGAGCCAAAGATTGCAAGGAGGGAAGAACCATGCAGAAGCGAGCTGACTTTGTGCAACTACACTAACCCTTGGGGCATTTGCTGATTCTGAGGACAGATGAGGGCTAAGAATCTGGGCTCTGCTTGGGCAGAGGCTGCTGGGGGGGGGGGGGACAAAGGAGCAGCAGAGCTTTGAGAGTTTTTTTATGCATGCTTGAGAGGCGAATTATTGTAATGAGAAAGAAAAGGCAGGGAAGTAGACCTGTCACACTGCCAGGTTGCCCCTCAAGAAATTTCTCGAAATCTGAAGCTAGGCAGAGCAGGTTACAAGTAAGCAGACATCCCAGGGAGGTGAAGTACACCTCCATTACACTCTTATTCTTGTTAGGTACAACTGAAAGCTCCAGACAATATGTATAAAGCAAACCTCAGAATGCTCCAAAGGGTAGAGAGAAGGAGGCAGATGGGTTAGGGGCCTTGGGACCCAACAAATGACATGGTGGTAAGTTCTCCAGCTTTTTTTTATTATTATTATTATTATTGGTTTTGGTTTGTTCACCTTGTATAACCCATCACTGGAGCCGAAGAGGCCAGCAACTCACAAATGACAGTGGGCGTGAACCAAAACAGTCCCACGGAAGCTTCTCGCCGTAGCCAAAGGGCCAGGAAGGCACAGCCCAGGGAGACAGAAAACTCTTAGACCATGAGTCTTCCACTCCAGCCAACACCACAGAAAAAAAAAAAAAAACTGTGGTCTCACTCCCACCCACACCAGCAAAGGCTGAGTGGGGAGCCTAGACTTCTACCCTCGCCACGTTATGAGAAGGTGCCCAACACTCCTTCAGCAGTGGGGTCAGGGAACACAAGTGAGGAGTGGGGACTCTCACCTCCACCGCCTGGCTTGAGGCCTCCTTCCCTACAGAGTCAGTGGAGACCATGTGGGGAGAGTGGAGTCCACCCTTACTTGGCAATACAGGAAGTCCTTGACTTAACAGATTTTCAGCTTTACGATGGTGTGAAAGTGATATGCATTCAGCAGAAGCGGTACTGCAAATCTGAATTTGGATCTCTTCTGGGCTAGCAGGATGTGGTAAGATCCTCTCTTCTGATGCTGGGAGGCAGTCTCAGCTTCCGGGCGGCCCTGAGGTCACGAGGGCCAACAACCAACCTGCTTCCCACCGTTCTGTACCCACGCAGCCTTTCTGTCTCTCACTTTCAGCACGGTATTCAACAAATTCCATGAGATATTCAACACCTCATTATCAAACGGGCTTTGTGTTAGATGATTGGCCCAACTAGGCGAATGCAAGTGTTCTGAGCACATTTAAGAATAGTCTAGGCTAAGCTAAGATGGTCAGTAAATTAGGTGTATCAAATGCATTTTCGTCTTACCATATTTGGGTTTATCAGGAGGTAACGCCATTGTAAGTCAAGGCCTGGTCTTTGTCCCTGATTTCTGGGACCGAGCCTCTAAATCCTCGGAATTTCCCAGTGGTAAGTGTCTTTGTTATCCATTGTGGCCCCTGGGACCATGCCTGAGTTATGCTAATTCAATAACTCCCGATGGGCCCCTAGTTTCAAGAGGGGGGCTAGCTACACCAGAAAAACCAACCATGTCATTAGAAGATCAGGGCTTTGAAGGACAGGATATCAGCCCAAATTTCCAATGTCCAGGGAAGGGAGGGAGCTGGGGACTGAACTCAGTCATGTGGTCAATGATTCAATCCATCATGCCTTTGTAATAAAATCCAAAAAAAACCCAAAAAAACAACTCTGGTACCAAAGCTTGGTTGGGCTTCCTGGCTGGTGAATGTATCGATGGGCCCAGAGGATGGGACGTCCTGATTCCCTTGGGAAAGGACACAACGGCTCTGCCCTGAAAACCCTCTCAGACCTTGCCCCTTGGGTCTCTTCCTTTGGCTACTCCTGACTTATATCTTTTATAATAAAACTCTCATAGTGCTTTCCAGAGTTCTATGAATTATTCTAGTGAATTATCAAACCTGAGGTGATAGGGGGAAACCCCAAATTCGTAGCCAGTCGGTCAGAAATTCGGGTGACCTGAGAAACCTGAGAAGTGGCTGACGTCTAAAGTGAGGGCAGTCTGGTTGGAGACCATGCCCTAAACCCGTGAAGCCTACATACACTCCGGGTAATTAGCATTCGAAGTGCTTTGCAGTGTTGCGTGTAATCGTACCAATTGATGCAGAAAAAGAACTTGACACAATTCGACATGGCACCAAGATAAATACTCTCAGCAAAATAAGAGAATTTCCTCAACTTGATAAAGAGTATCTACAAAACATCTACAGCTAACTTTACATTTAGTAATGAAAGAATGGACGCTCTACCCCAAGATCGGGAAAAAGGCAAGGATACGCGCTCCCACTGCTCGTATCCGATGCAGTGCTAAAAGCCAGTGAATAGTCAAGCAAAGGAAATATTTGACGTCAAAAGCATGATCCACAAAAGGAACAACTGGTAAAATGGACTTCATCAAAATGGAAAGGGTTTGCTCTGAAAAAGACACTGTTAAGAGGAAGAAAAGACAAGCTATGGAGTGGGAGAAAATATTTTCAAACCACCTACCTGACAAAGGGCTAGTATCTCGATTATCTATAGATCTATATACTCTTAAAACTCCACAGCGGAAAACAAACAACCCAGTCAGAAAATGGGCAAAACATATAATGAGTAGCTAGGTGGAAACCATGTGACTAGTTGTGCCCAGATGGCTCTGAGCAGAAGTGATACATCACTTCCGGGCAGAGCAGTTAACCAGGGATGTGAGTTTTTCATGTTTTCTCTCCGCACCCCCCACCCCTCCTGGAAAGCCATGTGTTGAGATGGTGGCATCACCAGGTCGCCTGGGACCCTGATTCACTGCACGAGAAGAGATGGTCTGGTGCCTTGAGCAAGTTATATTGGACACTACATGGGCAAGAGACAAATCTTCGGTGTGTCGAGTGACTGCAATTTCCGCAATTATTTGTTACTGTGACCATAACCTGTTTTATCTGACAGATGCAGTAGAGGAACTGCAATGTATGGGGCGCCTGGGTGGCTCAGTCGGTTGAGCATCTGACTTCCGCTCAGGTCATGAATCTCACGGTTTATGAGTTCGGGCCCCATATCGAGCTCTGTGTTGTCAGTACGGAGCCCGCATCAGATTCTCTGTCCCTTTCTCTCTCTGCCCCTCCCCCACTCATGCTCGCGCACGCCACCTTTCTCTCTTTCTCTCTCTCTCTCTGTCTCGAAAATAAATACACATTAAAAAAAATTTTTAATCGTTAATGTAATCATTTAATGCACATTTCTATACCGTTGGGCAATTGTGTGGCTTCCAAGTTTTCAGTTATTTATAATTAATAATGCTACAGTGAGTATCTCTGTTTATGCATATACTGAGTGCAAGATTTCCTTTGGAGTAGTGCAGAGATAAAGACTTTTTCCAGGAAATTCCTGGAAGCAATACTACTGGGCAAAAAGAAATAAAAGTTTCTATTATTCTGTATAGTAATGCCTTTACTAGTGTCTGAAAAACAGAATTTGGCTGTTGAGTGAATACTTTCTAATAGTTACCACCACCAATCTTGCCAACTTCTACTATCGCCACGTTTTTGGCAAAGTTAATGAGAGTTCTTCTTTGTTGATATTTCAGTTCGCGTGACTTTGGTTAGAAGGGAGGTGGAGCATCTCTTCTTTTTTTAAGATTTTTTTTTTTTTAATTTTTATTTATTCGGAGAGAGAGCACACGCAAATAGCACAGAGCCTGATGCGGGGCTCAAATTCACGAACAGTGAGATCCTGACCCGAGCTGAAATCAAGAGTCGGGCACTTACCCCATTGAGCCACCCACGCGTCCCTAATGGTAATCCTTCTTTTGTGAATTTCTAGAACAGAGACGTTTGTGATTGAGGAACAAAGCAAAGCAGTAGCTTTGTCCGGGAAAGTTGTTTCTCTTTGTTGTTTTGCCCAAAATAGCCATCGATCATACTGAGAGGTATAAAGTATGCTATCACTTTCTCTAACTGTAACTCCTTAGATGGTACAAAGCCAGCTCGTTCAGCCGAGGTTAGCTGTAGCTAACCCTTTCAGCCGCCATCCTCAAATGCCCTTTCATCATGTTCATCCAAATGTTTAATTAACTACGGCGATGACTAATTAATAGACACCATTTCTGCCATCTGGAACGAGCTCCCTCTACCTCCCGGCCTTACTGCTTCTCCAGTGCAGCTACGATCTTAATGAGTGTGTTTGTCTTCCTTTTCATCGGATTGTTCTTCCTCTTTCCTTTTTGACGTTTCGCTCACACCTCCTTAGTGAGGCTCCCCTCGTCTTCCACCCCTTCCTTCCTCTGTACCTGCTGTGACTTTGGCCTGGAGTGCCCTTTCCCACCTGAGAATTCTTCTCACTCGTTAGGATTCACACTAATGTCACCATGTCTGTGAAGGCTCCCCTGCCACCCTGGCTGAGCGCTCATCGCTCTCGCCCCACGTGTCTGCGGGACGCGTCACCACGGTCACACCTTCCTCATTGCACAGCTCTCTCCTCCTCCAGGTTCTGAGTCCTCAAGAACACATATTCGCTATCTTTTTGTTCCTGGTCTCTATCACCGCGGAGGGCAACAAACGTAATAGGTGTTGGTTTGATAAATAGCACGAGGTCAGAGCATTTACCAAAGCTTTTCGCTTTGACTCCTGACGAGGCCAGGTATCACCCCAAGTGGTCACCAAAACAAAACTAGAGTGGGGGGGCGCCTGGACGGCTCAGTCAGTTAAGCCTCAGACTCTTAATTTCAGCTTAGGTCATGATCTCACGGTTGGTGGGCTTGAGCCCCATGTCGGGTTTGTGCACTGTCAGCACAGAGCCTGCTTGGGATTCTCTCTCTCCTTCTCTCTCTGCCTCTTTTCGGCTTGTGCTCCGTCTCTCAAAATAAATAAATAAACTTAAAAAAAAAAAAAAACTAGGGTGACTTTTTTTTTTTTTGAGCGCAAGCATACAGAAAAGCGTCATAAAGACGAGAGGTAAATTATAAACGCTCCAGTTCAGAGCTTAACACCAGTGTTCCAGACCCTTTCGGGGTCTTCATTTCAGCCACTGCCTTCACCACAACCTCGGGTTCTGAAATATCCTTAATATATCTGCACAAGTCCAAACACACATTTTAGAAGTGTGTATAGGGGCGCCTGGGTGGCTCAGTCAGTTGGGCGTCCGACTTCGGCTCAGGTCATGGTCTCACGGTCCATGAGTTCGAGCCCCCCGTCGGGCTCTGTGCGGAGCCTGGAGCCTGCTTCTGATTCTGTGTCTCCCTCTCTCTCTGCCCCTCCCCCGCTCACACTCTGTCTCTCTCTATCAAAAAATGATTAAAAATTTTTAAAAAAAGAAGTGTGTATAAATACACATATAGGTATGTATTGTGTGTGTATATATACATTCACATTTTTGTATGTATACAGTTAACTAATATTGACAAGAGAGCCAAGAATACTCAATGGGAAAATGGCAATCTGTTCAGTAAATGGTGCTGGGATAATTGAATATCCGCAGGATGAACTTGGACCCCTATCTTACACCTACACTACTCCCAAAAATGAACTTGAGATAGATTACATACTAAACATAAGACTGGAAATCATAAAAACCCCTAGGAGAAAGCGTAGGAAAAATTATCTTTGACATGCGTCTTAACAATGCTTTTTCAGATACAGCCCATAAAGCATAAGCGACAAACGCAAAAGGAAGTGAGAGTATATCACTAAAAAGTGAAGGTAGTTCACTAAAGAGCAACACAACAAAAGAAACCGCCAACAAAATGAAAAGACGAACTAAAAAATGTTAAAAACATATTTGCAATTCATGTATCTGATAAGGGGTTAATATCCAACAAGTATGAAGAATTCATACCACTCAATAACAAAAAAACTAACAATCCAGTTTAAAAATGGGCCAAAGACCTAAAGGGACATTTTTTCCAAAGAAAATATACAAATGGCCAACAGGTACATGAAAAGGTGCTCAGCATCACTAACCATCAGAGACATGCGAATCAAAATCACAATAGGATATCAACTCACACCTGTTAGGATGAACGACAAGAGATCACAAATGCTGGCCAGGATGTGGAGAAAAGGAAACCCTCATGCACTGCTGGTGGGAATGTAAATTGTGCAGCCACTGTGGAGGACAGTATGGAATTTCCTAAAAAAATTAGAAATAGAACTACCTATGATCTCGCAACTCCACTTCTGGGTCTATATTTCACAGGAAATGAAAACCCTATGTCAAGGAGATATATGTACCCCCATGTCCATAGCAGCATTAGTTACAATAGCTAAGACATAGAAACAACCCAAATGTGCATCTACACAAACGAATGGATAAAAAGTATGAGGGACACCTGGGTGGCTCAGCCGGGTAAGCGGCCGATTTCCGCTCAGGTCATGATCTCGACGTCCCTGAGTTCGAGCCCCGCATCGGGCTCTGTGCTGAACTCAGAGCCGGGAGCCTGCTTTGGATTCTGTGTCTCCCTCTCTGTCTGCCCCTCCCCCACTCGTGCTCTGTCTCGCTCTGTCGCTCAAAAATCAGTAAGTGTTAAAAAAAATTTTAAAGAGCACATTTCTTTAAAAAAATAAATTAAATAAAAAGCTGTAATGTGCGCACACACACACACACACACAGTGGGATATTATTTAGCCATTAAAAAAAAGAAAACCCTGCCATTTTCAATGCCATGGATGGACTTTGAGGGCATTGTGCTGAGCGAGATAAGTAACACAGAGAAATACTACACAAATTCAAATACTATATGAAATGATCTCACTTATGCCAGAATCTAAAACAAACAAACAAACAAAAAAACACAACCTAACTCAGAAAAACGGAGATGACATTTTTGGTTACTCGAGGCAGGGGTTCGGGGGACTGGAAGAAGGTGGCCAAAACTTTCAGTTTTCAGACAAATAAGTGTCAAGGATATAGTGTACAACCCGAATGACTGCAGTTAAAACCACTTTATGGTATGTTTGAAAGCTACTAAGAGAATAGATCTCAAGGGTTCTCATCATAAGAAAAAAAAAAACTTTTTTTTTTTGTATTTGTATGAGATGATGGATATTAACTAAACATTTTGCGGTGATCATTCTACAGTATACGTAAGTCAAATCATTATGCTGTATGCCTGAAACTTACGCCATTAGACTTAAACTTACTGCCAGATATCAATTGTATCTCAATAAAACTGGGGGGAAATAGTGCTCATTTCAGGCCTGGACTGATTCCCACCCTAGGTGACAATCCTCAGTAAACCAATAGCTTTGTAAGAGCTAAGGATGATTCTTATATACGCATAATGTGGAATATGTAATCGGCTGTTTCAATTAAACTCAGATGTATTATAAGAGTTTAAAATCTAGGGGTGCCTGGGTGGCTCAGTCGGTGACTGCAGCTCAGGTCGTGATCTTATGGTTCGTGAGTTCAAGCCCCGCATCCGGCTCTGTGCTGACAGCTCAGAGCCTGGAGCCTGCCTCAGATTCTGTGTCTCCCTCTCTCTCCGCTCCTTCCCCTTTGCACTCTGTCTCTCAAAAAATAAATAAATGTTTAAAAAAAGCGCGCGAGAGAGTTTAAAAATCTAAAGTGTTCTTTCAGATTAATTTGGTTGATATTATTGTTCCAGCACTTGTACAGCCTGAAGCACTTTGGTGTGACCTATGTCCAGAGGCGGGGTTCACACTTGGTGGGTCTCTACCTACCGGTTTGGCCCTGCTGTTTGAACAGGACAGGTACAAAATGCCACTCCACTGAGTTCATTTAGCCGCTCAGACTCCTAGTGAGACAGTATAAATGATTGAAGGGGGGCTAGAGGAAAGGAAGCAGAAAGAAGGGTGAAATTTACCCCCATTTCAGGGGGCAAAGCTATACCTACAAACAAAGGTAAAGATCAGATTAATGTGGGCAAATTACCTTTGGCTCACGCAGAAGACCGATGATTTAACATCCTTGTCTGAGAGCATCAAAAATCTCCTTTATACAGTTGGAAAGCTTCAGATGTGGATAACAACACTGCCCTTAAGTGGCCCCACACCCCAACAGGGGATTGCAGGGGACAAAGGTATCTCCCAGCCTAAGGGAGGAGCCTGCGTTTTGTGGCTTGCTATCTTATCTTATGATCTGGTTTTAACAGCTTCAGTCATTAGGAGTGAAACTTCCCAGGAGCCTTTTGCCCGAAAAAGGGTGTGTTTGCTTCCAGACAGTTCAGGTCAATATTATGGACCATTAACTCAGTGTTTTTGTTTAAAGATGAGTGGGAATGAGTAAGTACTGTCCTTCACCCAGAAAGTGCCCAGAACGCAGGGTGTGGACAAGCCTTCAGAGCCATCGTGGCCACGGGCATATGTAAGTCAGCTCCATTATGGCTGTTCCATGGTAGACTTTGGGTTCTGAAATATCCGTGGTCTGAAATGTCCACGACTGTCATGTTAGTGGGACAGCACATTCAAAGAAATACGGAACCAGGGCGCCTGGGTGGCTCAGTTGGTTGGGCGTCCGACTTCGGCTCAGGTCGTGATCTCATGGTCCGCGAGTTTGAGCACGTGTCGGGCTCTGTGCTGACAGCTCAGAGCCTGGAGCCTGTTTTAGATTCTGTGTCTCCCTCTCTCTCTGTCCCTCCCCCGCTCGCGCTCTGTCTCTGTCTCTCTCAAAAATAAATATAATGTTAAAAAAATTTTTTTTTAAAGAAATATGGAACCTAAGATACAAACTTTCAAAATTAGCAAAAAATTTAAGAGTTCAAGGGTGCCTGCATGGCTTAGTTGAGTGTCCGACTTTGGCTCAGGTCATGATCTCGGGGTTCGTGGGTTTGAGGCCGGCATCGGGCTCTGTGCTGACGGCTCAGAGCCTAGAGCCTGCTTCGGATTCTATGTCTTCCCCTCTCTCTGCCCATCCCCCGCTGGCACTCTCTCTCTCTCTCTCTCTCTCTCTCTCTCTCTCAAAACTAAATAAACACTTAAAAACATTTAAGAATTCACTGGCAGCAGTATGTTCAATTAACAAAAAGAGGCTTTTGGGGGGGGGTTGTTTTTATTTAAACTCTAATTAGTTAACATATAGTGTAATATTGATTTCAGGAGTAGAATTTACATATAACACCCAGTGCTCATCACGGGTATCCTCTTTAGTGCCCGTCACCCACCCAGCCCATCCCCTGGCCACCTCCCTCCAGCTACCCTCAGTTTGTTCTCTAGCACTAAGAGTCTCTTGTGGTTGCCTCCCTCTCTTTTTTTTTTTTCTCTTCCCCTATGTTCATCTGTCTTGTTTCTTAAATTCCACATATGAGTGAAATCACATGGTATTTGTCTTTCTCTGACTGACTTATTCTGCTTAGTATAATACACTCTAATTCCATCCACATCCTTACAAATGGCAAGATTTCGTTCCTTTTGATGGCTAAGTAATATTCCGTTGTATATTATATATCACAACTTCTTTATCTGTTCATTAGTCAATGGACTGTACCATACTGTCTTGATGACTATAGCTTTATGATATAGTCTTTATGACTATAGCTTTATGAAGTCTGGAATTGTGATGCCTCCAGCTTTGCTTTTCTTTTTCAAGATGGCCTTGGCCATCTTGGGGGAGTCTTTCGTGGTTCCATTTGGGGTCCTTTGTGGCTCCGTACACATTTCAGGATGGTTTGTTCTGGCTCTGTGAAAAATGCTGGTGGTATTTTGGTAGGGATCGCGTTAAATGTGTAGATTGCTTTGGGTAGTATGGACATTTTCACAGTATTTGTTCTTCTACTCCATGAGCATGGAATGTTTCTCCATTTCTTTGTGTCTTCTTCAATTTCTTCAAGTGTTCTATGGTTTTCAGAGTACAGATCTTTTATGTTTTTCGCTACATTTATTCCTAGGTATTTTATGGGGTTTGGTGCAATTGTAAATGGGATCGATTCCTTGATTTCTCTTTCTGCTGCTTCATTATTGGTGTATAGAAATGCAACAAATTTCTGTAGGTTGATTTTATATCCCGGGACTTTGCTGAATTCATGCATCGGTTCTAACAAGTTTTGGATTGAGTCTTTTGGGTTTGCTACATAGAATGTCATATCATCCACAAATAGTGAAAGTTCGACTTCTTTGCTCATTTGGATGCCTTTTATTTCTTTTTGTTACCTGATTGCTGAGGCTAGGACTTCCAGTACTATGTTAAATAACAATGGTGAGAATGGACATCCCTCTCTTGTTCCTGACCTTAGAGGAAATCTCTCAGTTTTTCCCATTGAGGATGATATTAGCTGCGGTTCTTTCGTATATGGCCTTTACGAGGCTGAGGTATGTACTCTTTATCCCTATTTGGTCGAGGGTTTTTATCACAGATGGATGCTGTATTTTGTCAAATGCTTTTTCTGCACCTATTGAGAGGATCGTGTGATTTTCATCCTTTCTTTTATTAATGTGGTGCATCACGAGGATTGATTTGTGAATCAATTCCTTGCAGCCCAGGAATCAATATTCCCCCTTGATCACGGTGAATAATTCTCTGAATGTACTGTTGGGTTCTATTTGCTAGTATCTTGTGGCGAAGTTTTACACCCATGTTCATCGGGGATATTGGCCTATGGTTCTCCTTTTTAGTGGGGTCTTTGTCTGGTTTGGGAATCTTTGTCTGGTTTGCTGGCCTCATAGAACGAGTTTGGCAGTTTTCCTTCCATTTCTATTTTTTGGAACGGTTTGAAAAGAACAGGTATTAACCCTTCTTCACATGTTTGGTAGAATTCCCCTGGGAAGCCATCTGGCCCTGGATAGCAAAAAGAGTTTTAAGCGACACTACCCAAAAGAGTAATGGGGTGACAGAACAGTCCTGGCCAGACGCAGAAAAATCTAAGGACTGGATGCACTTGACTATTCAGTGACCTAACTATGTCACTGTTCAAATCCACGATGTTTAAAAACCAAAGAAAAATATGCATCAGGAAAGAAACAAACAGATTTTCTCTCTTTCAAATAAATCAGTCATCTGTCAAGTTGTGATAGGGTGGTATTTGGGGGGTGATTCTTTTTTTCTTTCCCAAACTCCCTAATACGTTGTTTGACTGCTTTGCTCATAATAATAAACAAGATAAGTTAGCCTAGCAACGCGTTGACACAAACAATAAAGGCTTTTAAACAACGGCATATGCAAATAGAAAGAAGAAAATATTCATCCTCCGGGAAGCTGTTTATAGGGAAACACTTCCACAGCAGATAAGTGAGGTCCCAGCACCCCAGCTTCTACTGTCCAGAGAAGTGGCCATTCTGTTGAATACCCCAGCCTCCCACAACTACTGCAGTTGCCCCGAGAGGAGGTTCCTCCAACCCCCTAACCCCTAACTGACCGGGCCACATTCTCTGCGTCTAGGGCATCACCCGGACCAGTGGTGGCCCACTCCTGCCATCAATATCTCGACTCACTCTGGAGTCCTCAGCGACCTTCAGACATCGCCCATCCCACCTCCTCTGGCCTCTTTCATCCAGAGACTCTCTTTCTCCTTTCTCCTTCCCCTTCAGGCTGGGTGGGAAAAGGACTCCCCAGGACAAGGGCGACTGTGGCGGTTTCTTTCGCTGGTAGTTCCCGGGGTCAATGATTCTTCCAACTAGTGTGATGTCTAACACCTCTAGAAGGAGCCAGTGACAAGCTGGCAAGCTTTCACCCAGAGAGCTGGCAACAACTTCGTTCATCGTGAACGCACTCTTCTGAGGCACAGAGATAAAAAAGTGCTGCTGGCTTTGATCTACAGAGTTTAGAGAGAGGGGTGAATTCTTTGGCCAAGAGTTCCTTACGGCGCAGGAAAAACAAAAAAGGGTTTCTTCGCTTTCGGTGCACTGCTCACAGAGGACGGCTCTCTTCTCTGCTTTGTCCTGTTTTATTTTTATCATCGAAATCTAGTTGACATCCAATGTGATATTCCTTTCAAGTGTACAACATAGTGACTCAACAACCTTGAACGTTACTCGGTGCTCATCACGTAAGGGTAGCCACCACCTGTTACCAAACAACGTTATTACAGTAGCCTTGACTGTATTCCCTATTTTGTACCTATTTATTTTAAAACTGGAAGCTTGGGGGCCCGGGTGGCTCAGTCAGTTAAGCTTCCGGCTCTTGGTTTCAGCTCAGGTCATGACCCCGACTGTTTGTGAGTTCGAGCCCCGCGTCAGGCTCTGCACCATCTGTGCGGAGCCCTTCTTAGAATTCTCTCTCTCCCTCTCTCTCTCTCTCTGCCCCTCCCCCATTCGTGCGTGTTCTCTCTCTCTCTCTCGAAATAAATTAATTTAAAAAATATACGTATATACATCGTAAGTGAAAGTTTGTGCCTCTTAATTGC
Source organism: Lynx rufus (assembly GCF_022079265.1). Taxonomy (NCBI): domain Eukaryota; kingdom Metazoa; phylum Chordata; class Mammalia; order Carnivora; family Felidae; genus Lynx; species Lynx rufus. Next base: position 19,166,987 of record NW_025814840.1, read on the forward strand.
CTTTACCTATGTTACCCACCCTCTATCCCCTTTCCTTCCGGCAAACACCAGTTTGCTTTCTGCATTTATGAGTCTTTCTGTTTATTTATTTGTTCTGTTTTTAAAATTTTTTTAACGTTTATTTATTTATTTATTTATTTTGAGAGAGAGAAAGAGACAGAGCGTGAGGGGGAGAGGGACAGAGAGAGGGAGACACAGAATCCGAAGCAGGCTCCAGGCTCCGAGCCGCCAGCACGGAGCCCGGCGTGGGACTCGAACTCACGAACCGTGGGATCATGACCTGAGCCGAAGTCGGACGCTCAGCCGAGGGAGCCCCCCAGGCGCCCCTATTTGTCCTGTCTCCCCTCCCCTCCTGTGTCCGCTGTTCTGTAAACCTCTGCTCCTTTGTGGTGGACACTTTTGGACACTCCTGCCCTCCAAGTCCCTCATTACTGTTCTCGGTGGCTCTTCTGGCCCCCACCCCACCCCCCTGCCCTTCTCGAAGTCTTTGGCACCCGACTCACATCATCCCCGCCCTCAACCCCGTCCCCAGCCTCCCCATTCCCGCCATTATCATCCTAAGTGACTTTGCCATGTGTGACTGGCCCGCCCAGATTCTTCAACTTCTCACCCTCAAAATGCTTTTCCTCGCCTTCACCCACAGGTGCCCGTACAGCACAGCCTCGTGACCACATGGAACAGCTCTACCTCCCAAGTTCAGAAGCCCCCGAATGTGCCACCACATCCTCCTGCCTTTGACTATTCTGCTTCTGCCCTTCCCCTACTCTCCCCCTATCTTCCTCTCTCTTTCTAACTAGCTTGGATTCCAAAGCCTGTCTCTTCAGCCAGCCCATGCAAACATCTCCCCCTTTGTGCTCTCTTGTCCTTCAGTACTGAATATCCCGGGCTTCTCAGTGCCTGGCCTGAGAACTCATACAGCCTCCAGGAGCGTGGCGGCCGGCAGGCATGGGCTAACCCAGAGCTTGCCCGTCTCCACCCCTCCCTGCCTTGAAAACAGACGTGAGGCCTGCATCTGAGGAAACGTTGAAAGGATGGCCCAGATGCCAACCCTGACATCACAGAGCCTCTGAACCAAATGCTGACCCTGCCTCGGTTGGACTTGCGGTCACATGCCCCATTTTTTTTTTATTTATTTTTTATTCAAAAGATTTTTTTGAGGTTTTATTTATTCTTGAGAGAGAGAGACACCATGAGTAGGGGAGGGGCAGAGCAAGAGAGGGACACAGAGTCTGAAGCAGGCTCCGGGCTCCGAGCTGTCAGCCCAGAGCCCGATGCGGGGCTCGAACTCACAGGCCGTGAGATCATGACCTGAGCCGAAGTCGGACGCCCAACCGACGGAGCCACCCAGGCGCCCCCACACGCCCCCACTTTCTTAAGTCAAATATATCCATATGTAAAGTGATGCCAAGCCTCCGTAAATTCATTATCGCTCGTCTCAGGTGAGCCCTCATTTAACAATACCTGTTTATTATGCCTCCAGAACAACTCTTAATTATCTCCCCTCTGCACTTGGCCACTTTGGGGCTCCTTCGTCAGCACGGTGCCGGTTCATACAGACAGCCATTGATAAACGCCTGGCGTGAAACTGACTTGAAAGTAAAAGCTAAGGTTTCTTTGAGCTTTGAAATTAAATGACTCGGTCCAGTCTGCAGACACAATGCATTTGTCTTTACAGCGAAACTTAGAATTACAGTGCAGGACCCAGAGGCTTTGCTTCTTCAGTTACAGACAGTGAAATGATGCTAAAAGTCCATCACCAGAAGGAAAAGGAACCGGCGAGTGAGTGAGAGGCGGTCAGCCAAGAAAATGTAAACTGCGGTAGGAAAAAGGGCTCACAAGAGTCAACACAGAGAGATAAAGCGGCCTGGGCACATTATCTTTTTATTCCTTCAGGGAACACTTCATGCCCGAGCGTTCCAGTAAAAAGCATAAACAAGACTAAGGAGATATTGATGTCTGCCTGGCCACTTAGCATTTTAACGGCTTCCGCTGCACCTTCCAGGAAGCAGTGCTATTGGTCTGGGGCACCAATTTCATGACCATGACCTCCTTTGAGCCTCCGTGCAGACACCAGCTTGTCGTAAGAGATTTTCAGACAGGCTCGCTCTCCTCATTGACAAGTAGAGAAACTGAGGCATAGAAGTTCAGAATCCTAGGAAATCTCGCGGGGCTGCCCCCCGGGGAATCCGTGGTTAAGACTCTCGGCTCACCAGGGCAGGCAAAGGCAGAAAAACAAACAGCAGCCTGAAGACCCGCACACATTTACGTAATGACGTCCACCATCCAGCTACTGGCCGGATACCGTCCTGCCTCCCACCCAAGACCAGGAAGAATTAACCTCTGCGGTGGGTCTCGCTCGCATGACTTGGGGCGGCGTTTAGTCAGGACAGTTGAGGGGGAGGGGGAGGCCAGACAGGACCTGGGCATCCACAGCAGGATAAGGAATAAGATGCAACCCCCCACGACTGGGGGGCATCCACATGGCGTGCTTTGCGGCTGGCCCGGGTAGGACCCGCCTGAGGAGTGAGGGGAGAAGGCACTACCTACAGCCTTGGGTGTGGGAGAAGCCCCCTGCTGTCATCCACACCTTTCACCGCCCCCCCCCACTTCTCTGTCATCCCCTAAATCTCCGTGGCAATGCCTTTAGATCTCGAAGAAAGGTAATCAGCTTTATCTCAGCGTATGTTCACATTAAACGCTGGGGGGAACGTGGGGCAGATGCCTGTCCCAGCTCACAAGCAGACACTGACATCACAGGGGCGGCCTCCGTGCGCTGCGAGAGGAGGAGGAGACGTGATAAAGCCACCTGCTTCTTGGTTGCAAAGGACTGTTGCGTTTTCCTGTGTCAGAACACGCTGGTCTGCTCTTGGAAAGAACCCAAGTTCTGGAGACCTGAGGACAACGCGGGAACGATGCGGTGGGTTCAGCTGTCATCTCCTGACCCCCGCTCCAGCAGCTTCAAGCAAACCGCAAGGGGGGAGGGCCAGCCACCGCGACTGGACGGGGCGGTCAGCCCGGTGCAGCCGGGGCCACACGGCCGGGGCGCGGCGCTCGGCCGAGGCACAGGCATGAACAACGACTTGTGGACAACAAGGAGGCAACCTGGAGGGTGGAAGAGAGGCAGCATAAAAAGACGAAGGGTTTCGCCAGTGCACAAGGTCACCTTTGCATCGCTTTGGTTCTTCCCAGTAGCTTGGATCGAGTCGTTAACCGCCGTGTCTTCGCTCTCATTCGACGACAGAAAACCGTGGGAGCCGGCTGTGGTCCTACACCCTTGTCAGAGAGCGGCCCGGGTCCAAAATCAGGGCATCCCTGAAGATCTGGATACGAGCGGACGTGCCACCAGCACAGTTCAAAGTGTTCTTTGCCGTGTGGACAAGAGGGGGAGGAGGGGAGGGGGCTGACCGGCCGCCCCTGTGATGATAACCTCATGTGCCAAAGCCGCCCGGTGCTGATAGCGGGGAAAGCTTCAAAGCAGTGTCTTCAGGATATTCTCTCAGCGGGGAACAGAGCTGAATTTTCAATCTACTTTAATTCCTCGGAGCAGGCGAGGTCTGAGCCTTGGCTTGCTGTTGCCACATCCCGTGGGAGAAGGTGTTTACTCCATTTCAAAGCCAGAGTCACAAAATCCTCTCTGGGGGATAAAGTTTGAAGTTTTCCTTTACGGGCTGTGAGTCCACGAGTCCGTGAGGTTTCAGTGTCTGAGGACATCAGCCCAACTTACTACACTGAGTTCCAGTTGAAAGCTTTGTTTCTAGATTTGACACGATTTTTTTAAAAATTTTTCTTAATCTTTATTTTTGAGAGAGTGAGAGAGAGACAGAGTGAGAGCAGGGGAAGAACAGCGAGAGAGAGAGACACAGAATCCGAAGCAGGCTCCAGGCTCTGAGCTGTCAGCCCAGAGCCCGACGCTGGGCTCGAACTCACAAACCGATCGAACTCAACCAACCGCGCCGGCTGAGCCACACAGGCGCCCCAGAATAAGGTGCCTTCGAACAGAAACAAATACAAAGCAAAGCCATGTATCGATCGTCTGACCAAAATTTTGTGGCCAGACAACCTGACCCTGTATTTTCCCTAGGAGCGATGGTTCAGTACTCACTAATTCAGCGTTCATGGAAACTTTATAGAACATAACTACTGCAATTAACAAGAATCGGCTGTAACTCCCCCCCAGGGTTCTGGCTTGAATAACTGGGTAGATGCTGGTATCATGTACTGAACCACACAGGGGAGGACAAGGTTATTGGGCAGGGGACATGATAAAGCACTGGAATTTTTCTCTTCTCCTGGGACCCGTGGGCATTATTTTGGTATCCTGAGTTGTGGCTGGACAGGTCCCAGTCTTTTGCAATATCATTACTCCCTGTGCCTTCCTTCTTTGAGCTCCCCAATTTAAGCCTCCGAAAGCAAAGGGCAATAAACCATAGGGAGATGCCATCCACAATATGGAGATGCTCAAATAAAGTGCAAAATGAGCCCAGAGCTCACCGACAGCAAATAGAACCACAGATGACAGAGAAAGGGAGAGGTGACAGCTGTGTGGGAGACTGCTGAGAAGAACGAGAAGGAAGAAACTCCCTCTGCTCAGGGAAGGTCTGGTGGACATTAGCCAGACTAGCCTGGAAGATAGAATAAGAAAAAGGATTCCAGAAGAAGGTTCCTGAATAAGTTTGGAACAGTAAGGAGAAAAGGAAGGGAGGAGAGGGGTGCCTATCTGGCTCAGTCAGAAGAGCCTGTGACTCTTGATCTCGGGGCTGTAAATTCGAGCCCCACGTCGGGTGTAGAGATTACTTAAAAATAAAAAATAAAAATCTTAGGGGCGCCTGGGTGGCGCAGTCGGTTAAGCGTCCGACTTCAGCCAGGTCACGATCTCGCGGTCCGTGAGTTCGAGCCCCACGTCAGGCTCTGGGCTGATGGCTCAGGGCCTGGAGCCTGTTTCCGATTCTGTGTCTCCCTCTCTCTCTGCCCCTCCCCCGGTCATGCTCTGTCCCTCTCTGTCCCAAAAATAAATAAAAAACGTTGAAAAATAAAAATCTTAAAAAAAAAAAAAAGAAATGAAAGGGAAGGAGCGAGGAAGCGAGAGGAAGAAAAAGAAGGAATAAGAAAGAAACGACAAAGAGAATTCCACACTGCCTCTTAAGCTGAGCCGGGATCGCTTTGTCATGTACCCAAAACTTCCCCGACCCAGACGAACTTCATCACCCTGGGATTCCTCGCGCTGTGCCAAAACAGAGCGGGATTTGGAAAACTATGGAAGATTCTGGTGCATGGGCCACAGCCCACTTGCCTTCTGTTTTTGTGTGGCCCATCAGCTAAGAATGGTTTTTACATCTCTAATGGTTGGAGAAAAAACGGCAAAGGAAAAATAATACATTGAGACATGTGAAAAATACACAAAATATAAATTTCAATGTCCTCAAGAGAAGCTTTATTGGAACACAGCCACACTCGTTCATTTACCTATTGTCTGTGGCTGCTTTTGCCCCACAACATCAGGGCTGAGTAGTTAAGACAGAAACCACATGGCCTGCAAAGCCTAAAAATATTTACTATCTGGCCCTTTACAGAAAAAGTTTACCGACCCTCAATAGACCTTGCCTTTTAAGCAGTGTACTCAGGGTATGTTTTGGATACTTTGATATAGTAGAAGAGGAAACAGGCCAGGGGGGCCAAATGGCAGAACCTGGGGGCCACATGCATAGTTTAAAGAATGAGTGCCCGTAGAATTCCTAAAATCAATGTCTCCTCTTAATCCCTGCTAGCTCTCGGGGAAACAGAAAGCCCGTCAGTGTCCCCTACGAGGTCTCTCTCTGCCTTGTTCTCAGTTTCTGCTCAGAGGCGGGAGGGGGTGGCTGCACCCTGTCCTTCCGATTTTCCACCTTGCTCCCTTTTCTCATAGAGTTAACCTCATCTGGTGTCTCTCACCTTTCCAGGCCTTGTCTGGTCTTTCTCACATGTCCCCTTGCAGCCACAAGCCCACGTGTAGCATTTTCAATTTCTGGATTTCCCTCTTCTTGGAGCTGTGGCTACAAAAGTTATAGTTTTACACAATGAGCCTCCCTCCCCCTGCTAACACAGTGGCAACTTTATGTACACGTGCACGTATATCCTGTGCACAGAGAGCACATGGGGGCTGGTGTGCGCAGACATGCGTGTCCCTGTGTACAGACTCACGTGTCCCTGTCGCCCCGTGTGCACACCGCCCCCCTGGCTCACCTGTCCGACCAGGGGACCGAGCCTGGCAGCATCGGCGGCCAGGCTCAGCTCTAACTGCCCCCGATACAGGTCGGTGATTGAAATTTTGAACGTGTTTGTGTGTATGTATTTACGACAAAAAGAGACCCTTAAAACTTACTTTATAATCGACATAATTTTTAATCGAAGTATAGCTGATAATACAATATTACTTTTGTTTCAGGTGTACAACATAGAGATTTGACAATTATATACATTATGAAAGGCTCACAAGTGTGTAACTTTTGTATTTAAAAAAACTTTTTTTAGGGGCGCCTGGGTGGCGCAGTCGGTTAAGCGTCCGACTTCAGCCAGGTCACGATCTCGCGGTCCGGGAGTTCGAGCCCCGCGTCAGGCTCTGGGCTGATGGCTCAGAGCCTGGAGCCTGTTTCCGATTCTGTGTCTCCCTCTCTCTCTGCCCCTCCCCCGTTCATGCTCTGTCTCTCTCTGTCCCAAAAATAAATAAACGTTAAAAAAACTTTTTTTAGTGTTTATTGATTTTTGAGACGGAGACAGAGCATGAGCAGGGGAGGGGCAGAGAGAGAGAGGGAGACACAGAATCCGAAGCCGGCTCCAGGCTCCGAGCTGTCAGCACAGTGCCCGACGCGGGGCTCGAACCCACGAACCCCGAGATCATGACCTGAGCGCAGTCGGACGCTTAACTGACTGAGCCACCCAGGCGCCCCAAACTTTTATATTTTATAATAAAAATGATATTGCAGCTGAGCTCCCTTCCTGACTGATGACAGACTAGGTGTCCTTTCCTGCCTTCAAAAAGATCAGATGGGGGTTCAGAAAGCCGAGGTCCGAATCAAGCACAGGGACAGATAAGAATTATTCCTTTCTAGAACGATTTGTAATGGCTAACAGCTCATATATAAACAGAAGCCCATGCACAAAGAACATCTGTAACTGGTGTGGCAGTGTGCATGCCTATGAAAGTACGGATTCCTCAACCCAAGTGCTTATTGGAATATCCAGGGCACGTATCTTATGCTTCCAGCTTTTTCGGCCAACCGGCGTGTGCCCAGCACTAGTACATTGCCTGACAAACAGGAAAAGCTCGTTAAAAATTCTTCGGCTGGGGAATGAACACTGTTGGCCTCGGAATCAACCCAAACTGAGGGAGTTCCGATGGGAACCAATCTGCATGAGGCTTTTTCCTGGTAAAGGGAAGTAAAGGAAGCAGGGTGTGGAGGATGAAGGGAGGAGTCTGCATCCCCTAATAACAAGTTGGGGCTGGGATGGGGAAGAACCCTGATGTCTGTCCCCCACGCTGGTCCTCCTGGCCTCCGCCGGGCTTAGATCTGAGCCCCATGGGGGGAAGGGCTGCGGGCGGATGGTGGAGGCCCCAAGTTCCACCAGTGTGGTCTTGGTGTCAGAGGACATGGAATCTTGAAGTCCTTATACCCCTATACCAACCGTGGTGCCCCAAGGGCCTGGGACAGGTATCACCTAGGAGGACAACAGCCTTACTGAGTAGGTCTGTCGGTCTGCAACCAGAACGAGAGAGGCAGCTCCCAAGAGGCAGAATCACCCGGAAGGTCGAAGCACAAGACTAGCACCAGATGGGATCAGAGTGCTCCAGAACTCATGTCTTTTTTCTCATGTCTTTTTTTTTTTTTTTTAACGTTTATTGATTTTTGAGACAGAGAGAGACAGAGCATGAGTGGGGGGAGGGGAAGAGAGAGAGGGAGACACGGAATCCCAAACAGGCTCCAGGATCTGAGCTGTCGGCACAGAGCCCAACTCGGGGCTCGAACTCACGGACCGCGAGCTCATGACCTGAGCCGAAGTCGGACGCTCAACTGACTGAGCCACCCAGGCGCCCCCAGAACTCATGTCTTTCATATGACCTCCCACTGGCATCTAGAAACCAATAAGCCTGTAGACCCTCAGCTATCCCGTTCCTGTGGGTAACGAGAGGCAATTCCACCTTGTAACTAACGGTTTAGAATCCAGATTGCCTATTTCAGTGTCAGTTTCTTTTTTTTTTTTTTAATTTTTTTTTTAATTTTTTTTTCAACGTTTATTTATTTTTGGGACAGAGAGAGACAGAGCATGAACAGGGGAGGGGCAGAGAGAGAGGGAGACACAGAATCGGAAACAGGCTCCAGGCTCCGAGCCATCAGCCCAGAGCCCGACGCGGGGCTCGAACTCACGAACCACGAGATCGTGGCCTGGCTGAAGTCGGACGCTTAACCGACTGCGCCACCCAGGCGCCCCGTCAGTGTCAGTTTCTAAACAAATTCTTAGATGGGATTTTTTTTTAAGCCTCAAGATTTCAAAGGACTCTTATCTTCCTATCCTCTACCTGCTTGATGGTTTCCGGTCGCAGCGAGATAGAGAGCGACAAAATATTTCGACGTAGCGCTGATTTTTTCCAAAGAGGTTCAGGAGTTCAAGAATCAGGTTCTCTACCTCTTTTTCCCTTCTGACACCATATTCTGAGCTTCACTTCACACTACCAGACACACAAAGATGCATCGCTACCCTTGACAAGTAGTAGCTCATATTCAATTGATGATTTAAGAGTAGCGAAGTTTCAGGGTACCCGGGTGGCTCAGTTGGTTGAGCATCTGATGCTTGGTTTTGGCTCAGGTCATGAGCTCGAAGTTCGTGAGGTCAAGCCCCACGTCAGTCTCCGCACTGACAGTGCAGAGCCTGCTTCGGATTCTCTCCACCCCTCCCCAACTCCCCCCCACTCTCCTACCCTCCGTGCTTGTGCTCTCTCTCTCTCTCTCTCTCTCAAAATAAATAAATAATATTTTTTAAAAAATGGTGCCATCTCCTGTCACTTTGAACCTGTCTGATTGGGATTCTGCCCCCAGAACCTAAAGATATCAAGAACCACCCAACACAGCTGACATTTCCCACTGTGATCTTATTCCTGTCCCACTGGCCACTGCTCTTGTAGTTCAGGCTTCGGTTGCCTCGTGCCTGCACTTCTCCAGTAATCTCCAAAGTGACAGACACCCCTGACTCTCTGATCCATTCTGTCCTCCACTTCCAGGAAACTCTACCTAACTGCCAGCCCTACCGTTTTATTTTCCTCCTTGTAATAGGCTGAACAGTGGCCCCAAAGATATACACACAGGTCCTAATCCCTGGAACTGTGTATGTGACCTCACGTGGGAAAATGATCTCTGCGGATGTAATTGAGTTAAAGATCCTTCCGCCGGAAGCTGGAAGAAGCAAGCAAGGGTCCTCCCCTAGGGCCTCTGGAGGGTGCATGGTCCTGCCAACACCCTGACTTCGGGCTTCTGGCCTCCAGAACCGGGACAGAATCAACTTCTTTCGTTTTGAGCCAGCTGGTGTGTGAATTGCTCGGGCAGCCACAGGAAACGTACATTGTTGCTCCAAACCACAAAGCCCTCAGCAGTCCGAACCCCAACTATTTTTCACACTCACCTCTCTCCGTCACTCGCTCCATGCTTTATCCCCGGGCACACTGACCCTCACAGGACGTGAGACCTCCCACTGCTTCTTCGTTTGCCACCTGGAGAAGAGGCGCACAGAGCACCTGCCTCGCCTAGAAAGTCATCTCTTCTGAAGCCTTAGCAATCTGCTCCGCGGGTTCAATATACGGTTCTGAGTTCCTCGTGCATCCCAGAGTTTAGTCCACTTACCTATGTGTGGCGTCTGGTGCGCAATCTCCCACTGGCCCACTGTGACTTTGGTGACTCCTCATTCTCCTTTCCTGGTTTTCATGCCCTAGCCACTTCACTTGAGCATCGCTTTAGGGGTCAGTCTTCCGTCTCCCTCTTTGTTTTTTCTCTCCCACTTACACTCTTTCTGAGCAGTTTTGGCCGTGGCCTACGTTGTTGGCTTCCAAATATTGTTCCCCAGCTCCCCTGAACTCTTTCCCACCTGCCCACTGGAAATCTCTGCACAGACACCCCACAGACATTTCCAGCCCAACACGTCAAGAATGATTTTCTTCTCATCTCCCTCTGCATATTAATCTGGACAAGCAGGGCCCCTGGGCTAGGATTCTAGAAACCGAAGCAGAAAACAGGGAAGCGTAAGACGAGGCCCGGCAGGGGCTGGAGGCCTCGCGGTCAAGGACATCCAATGCCAACGTTCATGAGGAAGTTCACACGCAACTTCTCGTCAAAAGGCTCAGCAGAGATGCAGAAACCAGGCGTGAGACCGCACCCAAGACACCAAAATAGGCCAGCAGGGAGGCAACACATGGAAATATTGTCAGAAATAAAGACTCCAGACTCTTCTCACGGGGCACTTTAAGATGTCACTTTGGATAACACCCGCTTCTCCTACATTTCCTTTTTCCTTTTGCTCAGCTGTTCAAACTAGAAACCTCAGAATTCTTGCTCCTTCCCCTGCCTTAGCCCAGACCGGTGAGGAGGTTTGAGGGAAAGGGGCCCCCGAGCACCCCCCCTTGATTCTTCTGCCCCATTGTCATCGTCTCTCCCTGTCTCCGGCCTGGAGCACTTCGCAGACCTCCTGGGGAAACTCCCTCTGTCCAGCCTCTTCCCACATCGGGTACTTTCAACACGCCACCAAAATTCAGATCTGCGTAAAACCCGCTAGTGGTCTCCTGTGGCCTCTAGGATGAACTGTGAACTCCTCCGTAGGACACCCAAAGTGCTTCCCACAGGCCAACCCTCACCCCTCCTCGGCCTCGCCACTTCCTAATAGACTGTTTTCTTTTCACTACAACCTCACGCGTTGAAAGGAGCGAGGAAGCTTTCTTAAGTCTCTTTTCTATTCCGTTTGTAAGGGGTCTGCCCCCACGATGTCATCACCTCTCAAATGTGCAACCTCCTCACATCCTCACCTTGGGAGTTCAGACTTCGATATTTGAATCTGGGGAGGATATGACGCTCCGTGCATTGCAATCCCTAAGAGGTTCCGTTGACTAACCACCCCCTCTCACGTACAGAAGTTTTCCCAGCTTGCCCCGGGAGCAGGACAAGAAAGAGGTCAGGCGGGGGGATCATCCCAGGGCTGACATCAGGGATAAAGCCAGAGAAACTAGCAAAGCGTCAATAGGAAATGCGAGCGTGGCTTTCCGAACATCAGAGCCAGGAAATTCTCAGTTCCCACCTAGTCTACCCCCTTAATTTATAGGCGAAGAGACTCAGGTCCAGTCAGGTGATGTGACGAACCCAAGGAAATGACAGTTGTGTTCATCACAAGGCAAACGGGCAAAACATAAGAAGGCCACCGATGGAAAGGGGAGTGGATGGAGCCACAAGGAAAACGAAGTAGATTTAATCCAGAGCGCTGGAGACAGCTTTCCTCTCCTCAGTCGATATTTATTCCCCATGTAGGCATAGATTTAATTGTGGCCTTGTTGGCTTTATAAAGAGCTTTTTTTTTATGTATATTCAGTATACATATATGTATATTCTGTATACATATGTGTGTATTCAGTATACATATATGTATATTCAGTATATACATATATATATTCAGTATACACATATGTATATTCAGTATATACATATATATTCAGTATACACATATGTATATTCAGTATACATATATGGATATTCAGTATATACATATATATATTCAGTATACATATATGTATATTCAGTATATACATATATGTATATTCGATAAACAAGTATTCTCTCCAACCAGATTAAGAGCTCCAGAGGGAGGGAACGCACTTCTCCATTTTCACTTCTCCACACTCCTCCCTGTGAAATTGATACCTGCTTAGCAGGGGTGAAGGAGAGTCTCCCAGGGGGCCAAGGCACTAGGAGTCTGCCCCCCTTACAGAATTCCGGGCAATCTTTGTCCCAGGAGCAGGGACACTCCTGGGTCCTCACTGAGTTTTAAAGGAAAGCCCAGAGAGGAGGCAAAGAACTGGGAAGAGAAAAGCCGCTCCAGAGGCTGAAAGTGCTGATCCTATCTTACATGTGCGTAATGTTTACTAGCACGTGATATAATATTTTTTTTAATTTTTTAATGTTTATTTTTTGAGAAAGAGAGAGTGTGAGAGGAGGAGGGGCAGAGAGAGAGGGAGACACAGGAATCCGGAGCAGGCTCCAGGCTCCGAGCTGTCAGCACAGAGCCCGACGCAGGGCTCGGACCCAGGAGCCCAGCTGTGAGATCATGACCTGAGCTGAAGTCAGACTCCAACCAGCTGAGCCACCCAGGCGCCCCCGCACATTATATAATATTGTTACCCCTCCTGTTAGGTAAGAACAACAGAACAACACCACTTTGGCAGCAACACCGTGGAGGGAGGGTCCACAAGCCCCCGGGGTTCTGGGAACCTTGCATGAATGAATACACAAGGTCCCCTGCCCCGGTGATACTTGTCACCCAGTCTGGAAGACAGATACGTTAAGTAGATCTTTTGGATATTAGGCAGCAAGGGCTGTGAGAGTGGGACCCGAGAGTAGATGAGGGAGAAACCTCCTTGGATAAGGAGACTCGAGAAACCAACCCAAAGGACCAGCGAAGCCAGCTGACAAGGAGGGCCTGAGAGGACGGATCAAGGGACACCAAGTCCAGAGGAAGGGGAGCAGCGAGGGGCGCCTTGGGGACACGGCAATCAGCAGCTCCCGTCGTGGAGCACCGACGGAGAGTCAGCGCCAGGCAAGATAGCCTTGGAGGCCACAGTAAAACATTCGCCGGGGAACAAATTTAAGGCTTTAAACAAGGGAGTAACGTGGCAGGTTCTACTTACGCCATCACGCGGGTAACCGGAAAATGCATTTGAAGGTTGCAGAACATGGGGTAGACCAGTTAGACGTCTACTATAAGAGACAGTGAGAGATGACGAGAGTCTGGTCTGAGATGGGGGGGAGAGTGGGGGCGGGCAGAGAGAAAGAGAGAGAGAGACTTGGTTCAAGAATAATTTGGAGATAAAGAGCATCTGTGAGGAGTAAGCAGAAAGGAGTGGTCCAAGATGATCGGAGTTTATTTGAGAGAGCCAGGAATATGGGGGGGGGGGGCGCAGGGGAGGGGTGCGACTACAAATCAAAACTCCTCTTTCCCAAATACAAACCCTTTTCTTTAAAAAAAAAAAAAAGTATTTTTTACATTTATTTACTTTTGAGAAACAGAGTGAGACAAAGCGCGAGCGGAGGAGGGGCAGAGAGAGAGGGAGACACAGAATCCGAAGCGGGCTCCGGGCTCCGAGCCGTCAGCACAGAGCGCGACGCGGGGCTCGAACCCACAAACCGTGAGATCGTGCCCTGAGCCGAAGTCGGACGCTCAACCGACTGAGCCACCCAGGTGCCCCACAAACCCTTTTCTAATGTCCCCTGATGGGGAAGCCATGTACCAGGAGACCGGGACGGGAGAAGGAGGGCAGTCTCTAGCAGGAAATAAGATGAACTCCGCCTCCCAATAAAACAGCCCCGAGCAAAAGCGAGGCTGCCTCAGTCTCTGGAAAAGTTCAGGGCAGCCTAGATCCGGGCTCCCACAGAGGGGCGCCTGTCTCCCCAGACAAAGCTGGTTTCTCGTGTCACTGTGGAGAATTCACTGGCTCTACCCCGTGCCCACGTGGGAGGGTGGGGTGCAACCTCCAGCCCAGCCTCAGCCAGGGTGCGGATCTGACTGCGAGAGTCAGGGTGGGGGTAACTCCGAAACCTGTCTCTTTGCCTGACACCGATTCCATTTCCTTCCACAACCTTCCTCTGCCCCCTCACCCCCAGGAGCCAGGGTCTGTGGGTGCAGAGCCAACAGCTGAAGTGTCCGAGTGCCTGGACCCTGGGGCTAGACCTGCTCCATTTGCGACGGGGCCTCCCCTGGCTCCCCGCCCCCTTCCCCCCAACCTGCCTGTTTCCGGTTTCCTCCTGGGTGTTAATATATGACGAGCTCTTAGAGCAGAGCCTGGGGTCGGGGTTCAGAGGAAGTGCTGGGTCTCCTGACCCCTCATTCTCCCTCACTGACCCAGGGGTCAGCTTTTCTGCACCCCGTCCCCCCCACCCCCTGCCAACTGCAGGTTCAATTCGGTCTTGCCTGTCCTTCCAACCTACGTCTGAACCCCTGGGTAAAGTAGAAATCTGACAGCAGCTTTCCACTCCAGGTTGATTTGCTAGAACGGGAGAGATGCCGGGCAGTGACAGGGAAGCAGAAAGTTCCATAGCCTGGCTCTGTCATCACTCTGTCTTCTTCGGTGATGAAATTCTTTCTTATCCTTATGGTTTCTACTGACAGCGATCCAAATTGTTCTCAGACTTGTTGCTAGGGTTCTTTGTGTTTGGCCATAGGACTAAAATTAATTCCCAGGAGTCATTTGAATTCAGTCATTATTACATGTTTTCGTGTTGGGCGGTATAAAGTTGTGGGCATGTGACCATCCTGACTTCCAAAATGAGTTTCTCGGGGTGCCTGGGTGGCGCAGTCGGTTAAGCGTCCGACTTCAGCCAGGTCACGATCTCGCGGTCCGTGAGTTCGAGCCCCGCGTCGGGCTCTGGGCTGATGGCTCAGAGCCTGGAGCCTGTTTCCGATTCTGTGTCTCCCTCTCTCTCTGCCCCTCCCCCGTTCATGCTCTGTCTCTCTCTGTCCCAAAAATAAATAAAAAAAAAAAAAAAAAAAAAAAACGTTGAAAAAAAAAACAAAATGAGTTTCTCAGGGTCCAACTTAATATTTTCAACCACGGATCCAGATGGATTGGGGAAAAGGGCGGTTCACTGTGATGACAATAGAATTCCTCTGGGGCGGAGCACTGCCTTTCTTTGGGGACACAACTTAGTGGCATTTTAGGTAAAAGTTAGGGGAAGACTAGAGATGTGAGAAGCTAAGGGGAGATAAAATTGTTCTGCTTAATCAAATACTGAAGTTCTCGAGATTGTTTTGCTTTGGCTTGTTTTTTTTCAACGGACTCAGAGGAATTTCCCCTTCTGTGGTGGTCCGAGCCCCAGGACGGCAGGCGCCGGTGCGCAGGAAGAAACCGTGAAATAACGGACAGCAGGGTGCGGCCCTCGGCCAGGAAACTCCACACTGGGTTTGAAGCTGAGTGGGTCCCTCCACCATCTTACAAAGAGTCAGCTTGACTTACCGGCCTTGTGTTAGTGGTGTGTGTGGAATGCCAGTGCCAGGGCCCCGTCTACACTGGAGCAGAGAGAAAAGGCCGTCCAGGCCAGGATTGGGGGGTGGGAGGCGCCCAGGAAAAGTGGGCTCGGGAAGTTAGACTGTCCTCAACTTGGGATGCACGGAGTGTGCGGGGGGTGTGAAGTCCGAGTAGAGACGGATTGGGTCCCACCTCTACTTACTTGCCAGCACGGGTTTGAGGGTCACGTGCAGGGGCAGTTAGTGTGGTGGATGGCCAGCCATAGCGACCCCTGCCTCTCCAGCTGCCTTCGGACATTCCATGCAAGCAAATTAGGCATTGACTGAGGCCAGCACGTGCGGACCTCTCTCCTCTCCACTAGACTAGAAACTAACACGGCCAAGACCTGACTAACTTGCCTTTGGCCCCCTCGGGGCCCAGCGCCTGGTCCACAGAGTTGGACTTTAAGCCCACTTGCTCGGATGCCAGAGAATGCGTTCCCGACGGAGGCCCGCGCAGGCTCCGAATGTGTACAGGGGAGCTGATGCAGATTTGTCATCACCAGAGCCGTGCAAGAGAGAAGAGGAGAAACCCAACCCACTGGACTAGGGAGCTCACCGTTATGCGCCTCCCCTTTTGCCGAAAGGAGCACGAGACCGTGTAATTCTTTCCTCTCCTCCACCCCCACCCTTCATCTCTACAGGATAGGCCTCAGTGAGCTACCTCACCTCCTAGGAATTAAATCCTCCAGGGGCCCAGAAACTCGGAAGCCGTTTCGGCGTTCTTATCCTGGATGACTCATCTGGGTCCTAGGACAGTCAAAAGTCCAAGGTGCTGAATGCTAATTCGTTGAACTTCTGAGTTCCGAAATAAATGAGAATACGTCCATCATTCCTATGGAGGTGACCCTCCCAGATGTCTCTTTTTGTCTCTGTCTCTGCCTCCCCCTCCCCTCAACCACCACGGCGTGCCCACATGCCCACACACACACGTAAAGAACTCTGGGAGTGATTTTAAAGGGAATAAGAAACCTCCTTGTCTCCGGGAGGAGCTGATTTCGATCTCTGAAACACAAGCTTGGTTCAGGATTTCTGATCCGCCCCTAGTTTTCCTCCTCCCAGAGACACTGAGGATTTAGGCATTTGTCAGATGAGCTGTACCTACTCCTAAAACAAATGTCCCCTGCCATCATCTGTAAACACAAAACATTTAGATGTGGCTAAATCCCACCCACTCCCCCCCCAACAAACTGCAGGGAATAAACAGCCTTGGGGGCAAGTGGGACACATCCTATCAGAACGAAAGATGACAAGGAAACAATAAAACGTACCTAACCCCCTTCCTTTCGGTCTGTGCCACTCAAATCACAACACAGCAGCACATTTAGAACCAGACAGTGGCTCTCACAAGGCTCTCGCTCTATTTCAGCCCACGTCTTGCCCAGCCTGGCAACTGGGGGGCCGGGGGAGGTGCTCGGACGTCGTCAAAGAGGAGAACAGCACAGCTGATCAAGTTATTTTACCCCAACGAGAAGGGAGATTTCTGAGACGCTCAGTAGGCTTTCTGTTGAGACAAAGAGCCTTTTTGTTGTCGTGATTTGATTTCAATTTGGTTACTATTCTTGCTGAGTTCTACACATGGTCTTGGAGAGGAGCTGCCTTTTGCCCAGGACCATCTGGTCAATTTTAACGACTACCTTATTTATTCGCCTTGGAGAATCCCTCTCCATTCTGAAATATAGCATCAGACTCATGGCCAATGACTGTGACCTTCCCAATTAAGGAGACACCTGTCGTGAGCCCCACCCACCAAAGGCAGGGCCCTGAGCCTCACAATGGGGACATGAGACACAGGGTCAGGGTCCAGCCTCACGCAGGCACAGGCCATGATCCGGCGCCCCCTCTCTCCACCCCTGCCCTCTATTCCCAGGACATTCTGAGCTGTGGGCATCCGATATTCACGGTTGGTTGTTGGTGCCACTTTTTAAGTATCTCCTCTGCTCATGCACTTGACGTGCTCATGCAATCATAGAAATAGACTGGCTTCCTTTCTGGTCATCTTCTTTTTTTTTTTTAATTTTTTTTTTCAACGTTTATTTATTTTTGGGACAGAGAGAGACAGAGCATGAACGGGGGAGGGGCAGAGAGAGAGGGAGACACAGAATCGGAAACAGGCTCCAGGCTCTGAGCCATCAGCCCAGAGCCTGACGCGGGGCTCGAACTCACGGACCGCGAGATCGTGACCTGGCTGAAGTCGGACGCTTAACCGACTGCGCCACCCAGGCGCCCCCTTTCTGGTCATCTTCTATTCTTTGCCATTCAATTTGCCTAGTTCTGCACCCTTTTGGTTCCTACCTTTTGTCTTACTACTTAACGTGGGCCACCCAACCTGGACTTGAGCCCCTGGGGACTCACCAGCCACTCCTGAACTGGACCTCCTCCCGATCCTTCACCCACAGGGGTGGGGTGGGATGGGGCCTTTTGAAACACATGACTTAATCTGCGAAACGATTTTTCCAGGGCTCATCCAGCATAGAAGGTTCCATAATGGGAAGCAAAGAACAAAGCACTAGGGTGTTCTGGAGTGTGAAAATGCAGCTTCCTAGGCCACATCTCGCATTTCCCGAGTCAGGACCCTTTGGGGGTGAAGCCAAGGAATCTGCATTTTTACAACCTCCCTAGGTGTGTCTTGTACCTACCGAAGTTTGAGAACACGCACGGTAAAACATACAGTGGGGACCAGGTCTCAGGAAACTTGCAATCTCATGGACATGAAAAATCGACATAACGGCAATACAAAGTACTTCCTGATATTTCCTCAGCAGTTTTGACAAGAGAAACTCTGGGGCCATTTTATGCCCTAGACTCCCAACTCCACAGTTTCTGGCTTCCAAGCAGAAGCTCGTTGCCTGCATAGGTGAGTGATTTTCTTCTACTGAGAAAGAATCGTTTCCTCATGTATCACTCACTCATTCAGCCCAACACGTAGTAAGCGTCTACTGTGTGCAAGCTTCTGCCACACGCAGGGCAGGTGTGTTAGAGCGCAAAAGGATCCAGAGTTTCTCTTGTCAAAACATCTCATTTTAGGGGCGCCTGGGTGGCTCCATCGGTTAAGCGTCCGACTTCAGCTCAGGTCACGATCTCACAGTTCGTGAGTTCGAACCCCGTGTCGGGCTCTGTGTTAACAGCTCTGAGTCTGGCACCTGCTTCGGATTCTGTGTCTCCCTCTCTCTCTGCCTCTCCCCTGCTCATGCTCTGCCTCTCTCTGTCTCAAAAATAAATTTTAAAAAAACATTTAAAAAAAATTTAAAACTTCTCATTTTATACAGAGAAAACCTCAGAAGTTCAGACAAGGAAATGAGTTCCCCACAGTCATATATCTCCGAGGAACAGACCAGGTCTCCTAGCTTCCAGGAGAGAGAATCAGGAGTGGTTAAGAGTTTGGGCCTGTGACTCGGAAACCGGGGTTCAAAACCAGGCTTTGCCAGGTATGAGCTTGGGTGAGTCACGTAAACTTTCATGACCTCAGTTTCTTCATGGTAAACCGGGATAATACCGCCCCTGTGACATAGGTGACTATTTGTGAAAGCCTACCACACACAGTGACTCAGTCAGTGTCACTCAGATCAGCTCAGTACCCCCAAGCACTAGAACAGCTGTGCCCACTTGTGACTTACCCACTCACGGCCGGGCCTGCTCGTGGGGACTGATTATAATTCACACCCCTCTCTAGTGCAGAGACAAATCTAGATCGACTCCCCCGGCTCACTGTGAAATCCAATAGTCAAGGTCAGCATGAAGTTTTCCAAGACAGGCCAAGCATTTAGAGCAGACCCACATCCTCAGCCCCACTCTGCATACACATACAAAACTAATGCCAAGAATCCAGGGACTAATTCATATCATGAACATAACATGCTTTTTCTTTCGTGGTTCTAGATGTTTCAAATGAAGAACAAGCCTTTGAGCTGATTCTGGACACGTCATTGATCCAATGTTCCATTTTTTTTAATTTTTTTTTTTGAAAGAGGGATAGAGAGAGAGAGAGAGAGAGAGAGAACGTGAGCAGGGGAGGGGCAGACAGAAAGGAAGAGAGAGAATCCCAAGCAGGCTCACGTGCTGCCAGCACAGAGCCTGACTAGGGGCTCGAACCCACGAACCTCAAGATCATGACCTGAGCTTCAATCAAGAGTCAGACGCTTAACCAACTGAGCCACTCAGGCGCCCCCAATCTTCCATTTTACTTGACATTTGTGAAACAGCAGAAAGGCTTTCCCTGGGAGCTCACAGATTTACAGCTGAATTTCCGAGTCCGGTTCTAACCGCACCAATGCCAGGCCTACATTTCCCACGTGGGCAGAGAAGCCAGAAGTAATAGAATTCTGATTGCTAACCTAACACAGACCGCCCTTAGCACAGAACTCAAAGCAAAGGAGACACAGAAAAACGAAGGATGGCCTCAAAAAAAAAAAAACAACCCTTATTTGCGCTCAAAGCCACTGAGCAAGATAGTAGGAGTTCTGAGATCAACAAAAGGTTCTAGATTCATCCACATGAATCTGATTCAGGTTCATTCAGGGCTAGATTCAGGCTGGGACGAGGGAGGAAGAATTCCATCGTGAGGCTCCTACCCTGGGCTACCAAGCAGGCAGAAGCATATATCAGCAGAAGTTTAGCAAATCCGATCAGGATAAATACCAGAATCAGGAAATTCGGCTCAACATATGCCGCCCCTTAAAGTAGTGCATTTTTTTTTTGCCCGAATTATTCACAATTATCCAGTCACCCCACATGCTTATTTCCTGACCTCAGTGTATGTCACTTTCGACTGTCAATACATCTCAGCAACTCTTTCCCAGGAGACCAGTGATTCTGGAAGAAGGAAGTGGCCTCAAGGAAATCTATGGGGAGTCTGAAAAGACCAGTGTGAGCCAGCTTCTCGTGCGGCCTTGTGCAAGACCGGCCCGGGGGGCGTTCGTGTCTCTGCGGTGTGATGTGCTCAACAGTTCCATGTTACAGAAGACTCACCTGTCTATGACGCGGGAGACACACACAGCTGCTACGATAGCGGAGACATCTAATATTATTTATATATATGTTTCTAAGTTTATTTATTTATTTGGAGAGAGACAGAGACACTGCGAGTGGAGGGACCCCAGAGAGCAAGGGAGAGAGCGAGAAACCCAGGCGGGCTCCATGCTGCCGGCGCAGAGCCTGATGTGGGGCTTGAACTCGCAAAACTGTGAGATCGTGACCTGCGCTGAAACCAAGAGTCGGACGCTTAACCGACTGAGCCACCCAGGCGCCCCTAATTTATTTATAGTTTTTAATTTGTATTTTTATCACAGCAATCGGTGTGCATGATTTTTTAGATTCAGATGGCACCCCAAGTCCTACAATGAGAAAGCGTGGTCTTCAGATACATTTTCCTCACCGCCGAGCCCCCCGAAACCAGAGGCAGCCTTTTCAGGTTTTTTTTCTGAACTTCACCTCTGTGTCTTTAAATCATACACTTACAAGGCTTCTTTAAAATTTTGCACTTTTAAACATCATCTCCTGGCTTCCTGTTTCATGGCTTTGGAGTCTAGCTGCCTTCTGCCAATATCTCCCCCTTTCACTTCCACTCCCTCACCCCCATCCCCTTAATGTACTTATATTAACAATTCGAGGCCCAATGAATCATTCCATCATTAACAACCACGTGGCTCCAGGCTCTGAGCCGGCAGCACAGAGCCCGACGCGGGGATCGAACCCACGAACCGTGAGATCGAGCCCTGAGCCGAAGTCAGACGCTCGACGGACTGAGCCACCCAGGCGCCCCTCTACCTCACTGATTCTTAAATTCTCCGGGCAAAGTTACAAAATTCCTCTCAATACAGACGTCAGGTAATGCATCTGTTTTCTGCTTTTTGTTTTTCCTGGCAATATCCTTCCGGAAGGGCAACCGGCACTGCTCCATGGCCTACGTGGATGGGCTGATCTCCAGGCCTGGTCCACCTGCCTGGGCTCCCCCCACCACCGCACGCTGGGGATTTCCAGTGACTCTCCTGTGTGGGATCCCCTGTTTCTGGAATTCCAAATCATTTTTTTCTTGGTTTACTTCTTCTTTTGATTAAGGACTTAAGAAAAGTTACAAGGGAAACACATATTTCACAGAGGTCACCTCTCGGAAATTGTCTTTATATCACCTGTCCATACCTACTGGACTACGTAGGATTCTAGGATAAAAATCATCTTCCGTAAGAATTTCAAAGACTTGCTCCTCTGTTTTCTAAACACCAGTGGAACAGTTGAGAAATCCAATAGCATCCAAACTCTCGTTCTCTGTAAGGGAGTTTTTTTCGTTTTTGTTTTTTGGTTTTTGGTTTTTTTCACTGCAGTTTTAGGATCTTCTCTTTATCTTTACCCCTGAAAATTCATGCTGACGTGCCTTGGCAAAGTGTTTTTCACTCGTTGTGTGCTGGGCATGTGGTGGCCCTGAGGTCTCGTGTCTTCCACATCTGAAATTTTTATTTAAATGACACTTTGACCGGGGCGCCTGGGTAGTTCAGTGGGTTAAGCATCCGAGTCTCAATTTCGGCCCAGGTCATGATCTCACAGTTTGTGGGTTCGAGCCCTGCATCGGGTTCCATGCTAATGGTGTGGGACCTGCTCGAGATTCTCTCCCTCTGCCCCTTGAACACACTCTCTCTCTTGCAAAATGAATAAACTTAAAAACTAATAATAATAAACAACGCTTTGACAAACACTTCCTCATCTTCACACAGGATTCCTTTTAGTAGGACGTTGGGTGGGTCTTATAGATGGATCATTTACTTGTCCTGTCTTTTTCACTTATTCTTTTTGTATTTTTTAGTCCCGGGAGCTTTCCTTGCCTTTATCTTACCTTATTCCCTTTGATTATTTTTGCACATTAAATTTCATTTTAGCTGTCTTATTATTCTGAGACCTATTTTTGGTCTCCATTTTTAAATATCGATTTTAAACCCCAAAACTTTAAATTGCCCCAAACAACAAGTCCACGAAACATTCTTTTCCTTCTGAATCTTCTGTGATGCGTTGATTTCATCAGCCAATCTTTTCCTCTTTTTAAAAAAAATTTTTTTGTTTGTGTTATTGTTTTATTTTTGAGAGAAAGAGAGAGAGTGAGAGCGAGGAAAGGTGAGAGAGAGAGAGGGAGACACGGAATCTGAGGCAGGCTCCGGGCTCTGAGCTGTCGGCACAGAGCCTGATCTGGGGCTCGAACCCACAGATGGGGAGATCGTGACCTGAGACTAAGTCAGACCCTTAACCGACTGAGCCACCCAGGTGCCCCCGACTTTTTCCTCTTGAATAAACATGACTCAAATTATCCATCAGGACACACGACACCATGTCCGTTCTTCCACTGCAGTGGGACTTGGGGGCAGGTATGGGATGGGATGTGCTTTTAGCCTCTGAGTTTTCTAGACAGATGTTTTGACCTTGCTGCCTCCATCAGGCTTCTCGTCAACTGTCTTCATAACACCCAGAGCTACAGATACTCTCATATCCCTGCCAGTAAATCTCCCCCAGGGAAGATGATCTCGCGAGCCCAGGCAGGAATCATGCCGATGTTGGCATCGTCACCAGATTTCAAGACTTTGTGCCTCTTCCAGCTTCCGACCAGATCGGCCTTCTCCTTGCAAAGAGCCAAACAGCGTGGCCCTGCAGCCCCAGGGCTTAACCAGTTCTGATTTGGCTTGTTTGGCTCAGGGTTGCCACCTGTGCAGAAAACTGGTGGCTTCCCTGAGAGGAGAGGTCATTCTTGCTGCAACAGGTACTTCCGGCAGACGTGATTTTGATGTTGAAGCCCATGTGGTCGTGAGGCTGAACTTTGCTTAAAGTGAAACATTTCGACAGATGTCTCCTTGGTTGTGATTTTGACTGGGTAAAAGTGACCACCTCGTGTGCTCTTAGAATGTCAGTCTCCACTTGTCCCACAGGGACAGCCCTGGAAGGGCAGGCAGAGGCCCCGGCAGTAGGGGGGAGGTCAGTAGTCAGCCCTGGTGACGATTCTCACAGTGACATCCCATCCCAATTAGTGCCTGGCTCCCACATGTTGTCACCCGAAAGTAATATAAAAACTAGCGTATCTGGGTTGTAGCAATACTTGTAATGTATATCCGACTTCCTTAGTCACTTCCTCACGTCTCACCTGCTTATTCTCCCTTCACCTCACCAGCTACAAATTCATCAACATCACAGCAACAATCAGGAGCGTCAACCTGAGATGTGGATATGGCCATATTTCTGGTAAAGCGTTCTGAAGTGTGGCAGTCCAAATAATGGCTCCCAAAGATGTCCGTGTCCTAATCCCTGGCCCTGTGACTGTGTTACATTAAAAGTAGACAACCCAGCAGTGTCAGAGAGATGGGAAGATGGGAAAAGAGGCAGGAGAGACTGGAAGGCTGAGAGGAACCTGGCCCACCATTACTGGCTTGAAGATGAGCCAGGAAACGCAGGAAGCTTCTCAACGCTTGGGATCGACCCTCAGCTGACGGCCAGCAAGGAGATGGGAACCCGGGTGCTACAACCACACAGAACTCAATTCGACTAACAATCCTAATGCTCAAGGAAATGGATGCCTCCTCAAGCCTCCAGAAGAAAAGGCAACCCTGTTGGTACCGTGATTTTAGCCCAGTGAGACCCAGATGGGACTCATTTAAAATAATGCATTTGTGCTGTTTCTCGCCCCTAAGTGTGTGGTTGTTACAGCAGCAAGAGGAAACCCATATGGTAGTTATCACTGGCGGTCACGTCGTTCTTGCTGGTTTCAAACTTCCACACAGAGACATCAGTGGGGATTTGTGTTCCTACTTAGTCTTTAGTTTGTTTGTGACCTGGTTGTGTTCGAAGAAGCCCTTTGCATATCAGTGACCTTCCCACTTTCCTGCTGATTCCACTACATTCGAGACCAGGCAGCCAGCAGAGGTTGGCTTTTCTCAATCTCTGGGTGCAAGGATTTGGAGGCTGATGTGGGTCCTTTCTGTATTTGGGTTTGGGCTTAGTGATGGTTTTCATACCCTTATTCTGATAAGAAAAATGTTTCCTTTAATGTGTATTTTTGCTACTGTAGTTTTTTAAATTTTCAAAAGCGTTCTTTTTCTCTAAAGTGTTTTTTGATTTTGTTTTTGTTTTGTTTCTTGACTGGCATACTGTTCTTGTTTCATGGATACAAAATCCTCTTATCTCTTGATGTTTTTTTCTTCCAGCATTGTCTCTCATTTCCTTCAACATTCCTTTCTTTCATCTGTTTCAGTTCTGGCCTGTCATGGTAAAAACTTTCCTGAGGTGTCTGGTGACATTCTCTTTTTGCTAGAAGTGAGACAGTAAAAAGGTGACTGGAGCTAGCACCTGGTGGGCTCTACCACCCAGGGTGGTGGGTTATCCTGACTCTGTTTCCTTGGGAAACCTCCGTGTGTTCCTGCCTTTACATCTTTTTGGGGGGCTGCACTCAGAGTGTAGGATTTTGCCTATTTCCCTCTTTTTAGTAGGGCACCTCACGCTTAATTCTGCTCATATCACTAAGTCCAAAGTCTCTCTGGTTTGATTTCTCTGCAAAATAAATTATCCTCTTGGTTGTGTGGGTTAAGGAGGAAGTAGAGCAGGGAATGGGGAAGGATGTGTCTATCTGTCCCTTGTATACATTTTCAGCCAGTCTTGTTTTGTACCTCACCAGTCAGTCATCCCACTTTCTGAGGCCCTGGGGGCCTCCAGCCCTCTGGGCTCTGCTGTAGCATTGACTGACTTCTCGTTTGCGTTCCTTCTCTGCAGACATGCAAATCCCTGTTTTCTCTGCCCTGTTGATCAGTTACCAATCTTCCTTTACCTGCCAAAACTGTGCGGATGTCTCTTGTCTTCTGTGCTCACCACTACCCTTCTCCTTGCTCTTGTGGATTTATATCATTCAGTCATTCGCTCATTTACAGTCATTTTAGTGAGGTTTTGGGAATGGCATTGGTTCAATCCTCTGGAAGTTTAACTAGAAGTCTTGTAGAAGTTTAAGAGTCAAAACTACAACGCTCAGGTGGAAGGGATCTAGTTCAATCCCTTCCTTTGATGGAACTGCAAATAAAGAAGAAAATTTTCAGAGGTCGCTGAGAATTCTCGGTCCTCAGAGCAGATCTATGTTGCTCTCCTTATTTGTGGCTGGCCAGTCCTGAGCGGAGGATAAACAGTGACAGTCCTAAAATACATGTTCCTAATGAGGAGAAGAAGGGTCACCCCCCAAGTGGACAGTCAGAAAAGATACTCATTGGCAGAGACTGATCAGAGATGTAATAAGCATATCCCAAAGGAAAAAAAAATCTGTCACAGATGTAACCCAGAGTAGAAATAATCTCCTGGAAATGGCCTGTTCTCTCTGATCTTCTCCTGACACACTTGTGAACGCCTTCGGCTATGACAGCTTCCAAGTCTAGGGTTAGAAAGAGAGACAAAGGTCATATTCACTCGCAGAGAAGATTAATAACGGGTCCAAGTGCTTTGAAACTGCGTATTTCGTGTCTCTGCTTTCTTATGAAGCCAAGTGTGGGACTGCATGTGCCTTTGGCTTCTTCTATACCATACTCAGGGTCAAGAGGGCTTCTCTGCTTCCTCTCATCTCCCCCGATTCTGCTGGAACATTCTAATCAGTGAACCATACTAGCAGGTGTGGTCCAGGGAAAGGAATGTATCGCACTCATCTCAGAAGATGGGTGGGCCAGGCCTTTGTCAAATCAGGAGCAAAGAGCAATTCTCCGGGACCCACAGAACCTCGGGAAGAGGGGGCAGGGAGGGGAACAACCCACCCACATGCCTCCTGCTACAGGTTGTTGTCAAGAAGTTAAATGAAATAATTTATACGACTATGCACACTCTCTCTCTCTCTCTCTCTCTCTCAGTAAGAGGTTATTTCCTTTTTTAAACTTTTGGAAGTGCAAAGAGGCACCTGGGTGGCTCAGTTGGTTAAATGTCCCACTCTTGATTTGGGTTCAGGTTGTGATCTCACAGTTCGTGGGATCGAGCCCCAGGTTGGGCTCTGTGCTGACAGCATGGAGCCTGCTTGGGATTCTCTCTCCTCTCTCTGCCTCTCCCCCACTTGCGCACGCGCGCGCGCACACACGCTCTCTCTCAAAATAAATAAATAAATATTTTTTAAAAACTTCCAGAAGTGCGAACTATTTACAAAAATGCACGCAACTTGCAGTGACTTAATTCAAAGTGAAGAACCTCCTGTTAACCCGCACTCAGCATCGGAAACAGAACGTTGCCAGCGCCCGAGAGGTTCCCTTCGTCTCCTCTTCCCATCATGATCCCCAGTGATAACCCCTCTCTGGTCTTCTAACACTACTCTCTAGTCTATTTTTTTTAATATAAGTAATTATCATGTGAATAAACCATATATAATCTTCCGGGTCGAGATTTTTTTTGCTCCACCTTCTCTCTGTGAGATCTACATGTGCGATCCACACTGCTGTGTATACGTGTCACTGTGAATGTTTTCAAACCGTAAAGCAATAGTTAAATTTGGTGCTAGCTGTGCAATTCAAATGCCATTTGAAACGACTGTTTCTTCTACGTGTCTTAAAAGCTACCAGCAGGAGCAAAGAATTATTTGTACTTTAAACATATTCACCTAACCGATCTAAAATTCTTTCCTTCATGAAAAAGAAACGGCAATTTGTCTATTTCATCACAATTTGTCTATTTCATCACGGACTGTCAGATTCTCCAGGTGCCTAGTGGGTTTTGTCTGAGTGACTTCTTGCCTGCTCCCTTCCTCCAAGCCCCGCGAGGGCCCTCTTTCTGGAAGCAGAGCTTCCCCACAGAGAAGCGTCCTCTGATTCCAGAACAGAAAGGAGAACAATGACAGTATCTAACCTTAAACGCTGGTTTTTTAATCTCTATGTAGTTATGTACATGAGTAGGGCCCCGCCGTCCAGGGGAAATACAAAAGAGTAAACTGAACGGGAACAGTGGAACTACCTGCTTACGCCAGAGTCTACCATCCGGTATAATTACGAGATCACGAAAAATTAATGACACTTTTATTTAGCTAATGAAATAGCCTGTGGCCAGAGCAAATGCCACTGAAATTCATTCACTTCTACTCGAGGAAGGAGAAGGGCCAAAGTGAATCTTATATGCTAACGTTTTCTGAAACAAAGCAAAATTAAGCCACGGCCCAAAGAAACAAGAGAGAGTTGGAAACTTAACGGCAAGCTGTGATGTTTCCTTTCTTTTTACCCCTGTGTTATGCACTGTGCTTGACCATCGTAGGCAAACCTCTTCTCCCTTAGCCAAGGGACCCCACATATGCTATAAAAGTCTCTGTAAAGGAGGGAAGTACCTAGAAGAGCGATACGGTTATCAGCTAAACAGCAGTTCATGAGAAGAGCAACAGTTTTTTCTGCGGAGAGGAGACAGCTGGCTGAGCCCAGTTCCCAGATGCTGTGTGCCACCCCTGAGGGGAAGACCCAGGGCAATCACTGCCCCTCCCTCCAGCCCTTGCCCCTTTACTGCCCGATTTCTGCTCGCCTTTTACAATATTTGCTCTCCAAGTCGATCGCACGCTTAGGGCAAAGAGACCAGTCCCATGGCTTTCTTTCGCGAAACAGAAATCCCAGCCAGTGGCCGCCCTCGGGGGGAATGAGAGGACACCGATGAGGGAGTTCACACCAGCAAACACAAGACTCTCCAGGGCATCGCGAGAGCGCTGCGGCCAGCCGGCCGGCCCCACGAACTGTGATTTAGCCCAGCAGGTGCAACAAGGCCATTTCTAAACATGCAATTGCCTGATCTTGGCTCTTCGCCCAGCGGCTACTTCATCAAAGGCAGAAGCGACCCCGTGAGCCACCTAAAGATGAGGTTACTTTGAGAGAAGGAGGAGCAGAAATAAGGATAATACAGTGCTTCGGGAAAAATCAGATGAGAAAGAGAGAAAATAGCTACCCCGGAGCAGTTTATTATAAGCAAGCATCTCCATGCACACCTCTGGGAAATCGTTTTCTCCCATATCTTGAGAACAGAATAGTAGGCAATAATAGAGGAACACTTTCTGGAGTTAAAACTCACAACTCCTGTCTCGCGCCTTTGAATTTCTTTTCCCTGCTTTCTATTTCAACATGCTCACGGTAATTTGAATGACCGTGGTTAATATCTCCCAGATTATGACCCCTAACCAGACAGTCTGCCGCGACTCTTCCTGAGAACCATCACCAGATTCATCTTCCTGGAACAAGGCAACTTGCATTCAACATTCCTTCGGGGATTCTCTCTGCTCACCAAGTGCAAACTTCTCCGCTGAGCACACAGGGCCCCTCCCCATCCAATACCACAGCCCCTCCCCCTTACCCCCGCCACTTTCCAAGAAAGTCTTCTGGTCCAGCCCGCCCAGGTCCCTCACTGCAGGCCCGCAGAGCACGCTCGGGTCCTGGTTTGTTCAAGTCCGCGCTCCTCCCCAGCCTCAACTCTTGAATTCTGATGACCTTTCATGTTGCAACACAGATAGTATTATTTTTGTCCATGTGCTTCGGGGGCCAAGCGGGAAGGACTTTGTGTTCCCGAGACCAGACTGGACCAAGAGGGACGTTCATTCAGGATAGGCAGAGAAAAATTCCAAATCGGAGCCAACAAGGAGCCCAAAGTCATAGGAGCCTGGGAAGTGGCACTTAGATTCAGATCCAAAGGATGGAAAAAGATAAATACCCTGGCCCGCCTATGGGACTACAATCACCCCTCCCCCTCGTGGGACAGGTGTGGCCATGACTGGCCCTGGCCAACGAAATGAGGCTGGAAGTGACAACTGCGAACCGAGTTATTTCTCTTCGCTGTTT
Organism: Lynx rufus; assembly: GCF_022079265.1. NCBI lineage: Eukaryota > Metazoa > Chordata > Mammalia > Carnivora > Felidae > Lynx > Lynx rufus. The sequence goes on from NW_025814840.1 coordinate 19,196,044, forward strand.
TGCCTTGTTTTACAGACCATTAGCATACAGAATTTGACTTGATTTCTTTTCTCCCTCCAATTACAGTTCATCAACGTATTTGATATTTAGTCACTTCTTGCCACAAGCTATTCACCAGTGAAACGTAGACTTCGTTTATTTTAGTAATCACGTACTAGTGCTGAGTGACAGCATCTGAGAGGCAGAAGCTGGTGTGAGCAAACAGCTCTGAGCCCTTGGATCAATTTTGGGATTGGAAACGGCCCGTGCCCTTCTTGTTTAATTTCAACACACTCGCACTTTAGAATATTTTTCAACGTACAGAGAAGCTGCAAAGATAGTACATAGAGTTTCTTCAAAACCCTCCCCCGTCCCTTCTATTGTTAACATCTTACATTCATGTGCCCCATTTGTCATAACTAAGGAGCCAACCCGGGCGTGTCACTGTTAAGTAAATTCCACACATTATTTGGGTTCCACTAGTTTCCTCCTAATGTCCTTTTTTTGTTACGGGGTCCCACCCACAACACCACATCATATTTGGGGTTTCCCCACACACACACACACACACACACACACACGTCATATTTGGTTGGCATGTTTCTTTAGCCCCCTCTACGCTGTGACAGTTTCTCAGACTTTCCTTGTTCAGGTGACCTTGATAGCTTTGTGGAGTCCCAGTCAGAGATTTTGTAGAATGTGCTTCAATTTGAGTTTATCTGATGCTTTTCTTATGATTAGACCATGGTTTTCGGGAGAAAGACCACAGAAGTGAAGTGTCCTTCTCATCACATCATATCCAAGGCTACCTGCTACCAATGTGACTTACCCTGATGACATTGGCATTCATCACCTGGTCAGTGAGGTGTTTGCCAGTCTTCCCTACGAAGCTGCTTTTCCTCCTGTGTCCATACTCTTGGAAATGAGTCACTGAGGGGGGGCCCCTGAGTGGCTCAGTCCGTTGGGCGTCTGACTTTGGCTCGGGTCTGATCTCACCGGTCGGGAGTTCGAGCCCCGCATCAGGCACTGTGCAGACAGCTTAGAGCCTGGAGCCTGCTTTGGATTCTGTGTCTCCCTCTCTCTCTACTCCTCCCACGCTCACGCTCTGTCTCTCTCTCTGTCTCTGTCTCTCTCTCTCTTTCAAAAGTAAATAAACATTTTAAAAAATTTTTTAAAAATAAGCCTCATACTCTGTGAAAACGGCAAGCATGTTAATCAGAATCTTACAAGGACCTGAAATATTTTAAGGAAATAGAAAGCACAAAACAGAAGTAGTCAACTTAACTACTGCGTAATCAAGTTTAAAGATTCCAGTCTAGGGGCGCCTGGGTAGCTCAGTCGGCTGAGCGTCCGACTTCAGCTCAGGTCATGATCTCACAGCTCGTGAGTTCGAGCCCGGCTTCAGGTTCTGTGCTGACAGCTTAGAGCCTGGAGCCCACTTCCGATTCTGTGTCTCCCTCTCTCTCTGCCCCAACCCACTCGTGTTCTGTCTCTGTCTCTCAAAAATAAATAAACATAAAAAAAAAATTAAAGGTTCCAGTCTAGTTTCAGGTCCTTGATGTCTATTCGTCTGCTGTGCCAGCTCAAGGATACACTATAATTACCAAAGAATCACACTTTCTATTGAGAAACCGATACTAATGTTCCCTCATCCTCATTTTTACCTTCTGTGTAAGCACCTGCGGAAGGACAGTGTATGACCACTTTGGGGCTGCGCGCGTCGTGTCATGGCCTGAGCGGTGTGACTCAGCAGCCGGTCTTCAGTAGGGAGCTGACAGTGGACGACGTCAGGCTGAGATGCAGAAGTTGGGGACAGGGCATTCAGGCCCCCGAAGCTCCTTCCTTCTGGGTCGCAGCCTGTATAGCAAGGTCCGGTTCTTCCTTTTCAGTCTCTCCAGAGTCTCTGCAGAAGTAGAGATCAGGTCAGCAGAGACAAACTGCAGAGGGGCTGGGGGGAAGGGGGGAAGGGGGGAGAGGGGGCAGGGGGGTGGTCCTGCTGTGGGGAGGTGGAGCAGAGCCCATTTTTGGAAGAGCGATGGTTGGGCCTACTGAACCCCGAAGTGTTGTGTAAAAAGCTGCTGTCGAAGTAGAACTACAGGGGCGCCTGGGTGGCTCAGGCGGTTGGGCGTCCGACTTCGGCTCAGGTCGTGATCTCGTGGTCCGTGAGTTCGAGCCCCGCCTCGGGCTCTGTGCTGACAGCTCGGAACCTGGAGCCTGTCTCAGATTCTGTGTCTCTCTCTCTCTCTCTCTCTCTCTGGCCTTCCCCCGTTCACGCTCTGTCTCTCTCTGTCTCAAAAATAAATGAACGTCAAAAAGAAGTTTAGAAAAAAAATAAATAACAATAATAATGCTAGCAGGCAATTATAGAACAGCTACTGTGAGCCCGGCAGTGTTCTGACAGCTACATTAACACATTGTGAGCTATTTTTTTCTCATACCACACCCCCCTCCCCAATGCAAAAGACTGCTAACTTTTAGATATTCCTGCCAAGAACCCATTTTCCTTTCAGGCTCGTTAAAATTCAGCTCTTAGCATACAAGAAAAAACAACAACAAAACAAAAGCTACATTACGAGAGGCCATCGTCGGGGGGGCGCCTGGGTGGCTCAGTTGGTTAAGTGTCCACCTCCGGCTCAGGTCATGATCTCCAGTGACAGCTCAGAGCCTGGGTCCTGCCTCGGATTCTGTGTCTCCCTCTCTCTCTGCCCCTCCCCGCTTGCGCTCTATCTGTCTCTCTCAAAAATAAATATGCATTAAAAAAAGAGAGACCATCAGGGGCGCCGGGGTGGTTCAGTCAGTTAAGCGACCGACTTCGGCTCAGGTCATGATCTCACAGTTCGTGAGTTCGAGCCCCGCGTCGGGTTCTGTGCTGACAGCTCGGAGCCTGGAGCCTGCTTCGGATTCTGTGTCTCCTTCTCTCTCTGCCCCTCCCCTGCTCGTGCTCTGTCTCAAAAGTAAATACATAAATAAAAAGAGAGGCTATCAGAGACTGCCTAGTAAACTTATTTTTTAAATTATTTACATCACGTAATGAAACTCATGACATTTCCTCTGAGCAAAAGCCAAAAAAACCAAGTGATTCTTATGAAAAAATAACCTCCAGCTAAACTGTAAATTCTTTTTGGATCTCACACGGTTATGAAGTTTCCCCTCACACACAAGTAAAATTTTCTTTCCTAGAACATCCTTTTTTGTTCTCTATAACATCTCTTAGAGCAGCGCAAAATGTATTCAGCAAACACAGCAGTCATCTGTCCTGCGCGATTTTCTTTCTTTCTGGCTAACCCCAGTTACTAGAGGTCTTTATACGCGACGTGTGTACGTGTATGTACGTGACATTATACATTGATAGAAATGACATGCACCCTGTGGTTCAGCAATGGCGATTCTATGGGTCGCTTTACAATACATGACACTTATATTGATAAAACACATATGGGAAGTTCTTTGGCAATGGACCCTGATCAGTGCAATGCAAACCCACTGTACCAACAGTGACAGCCTCTCTCCTCCTTGGGGCACAGCCAGCATGCATGCCATTTGGGTTTTATTTTCTCACGAGTATATTCTGTCACCTCGGGGGTTTTGTCTCGGGTTTGAATTTTTTTGCGTGTCAGGTTTTATGGACAATCCGGAAAGCAGTAATCATAGGGGAGAGAATGAAGCTTGCTATCAATCAGTGTCCCGGCGGGAACGAGGTGACACACTCAAAGGGGTAACCAAACAGGCTTAAGTGACAGGCTATCTAGAAGAGTCAGAAGAGGATTAAGGAAACCAATGAGCCATAGAGAAGCCCCCAGGGCTAAGCAACAGGAAGGTTACCATCCCTAGGCCTGGGGTGTCAGGTGGGGAGCACTGATCGGAACTCAGAGCGGTGGCTGCAGACAGGACCTGGGGTTCCGGGGGGAAGCATCAAACACGCAGAGCCACCATTTATCTGTTAAGGGAAGGAGCCAGGTGAGAAACCTCCAAGCTCTTTCCAGCTCCCATGTCCCCCAGTGCCTGCCATCAGCTAAATCTAACAGGAAGCAGAGATCCAGGTGCCGAAGAGGGAAGAGGTCAACTTTCCCGCCACACAGCGAAGTTGAGAAGGGCAGCCAAGGAGACCTAGAAGAACAAACAGAAAACTCAGCCCAGTACGAAACGCACACACCACGTGCTTCGCAAACGTCGTGCCAAATCCGCGAACAGTTGACAAACGAGGTGCTCTGGAGACGTAAGGTATTGTAACTCACAAGAGAGCATGTGTGACCTCTGGGTTTTTTGAACAAGCAACACGTCACATACGACTCTTATTGAAAACTCCCTCTGCCTAGAACAATGTCCTCCTTTTATTAATCCGTGACTATTAAGGAAGAGTCTGATAAGTTTAATTTTCCCCTCCGTTAACCCATCCCTAATCCATGCACAGAGGAGTTGTCTTCAGCAGGAGGTTTCTAGGGTCTTTAAGCACCCGTTTTTATAAACAAACGAAAGATCTGAAAGGCAGACCCCCTACGGCTCAAGTCCCCTTTCCATCACTTGTGTGTCCTAGGTCACCTACACTCCCGTGCCTCAGTTTCCTCAGCTGTCACAGAGGGCTAATAATAGTAGCTACGTCTTAGATACCCCTTTTTAACGACTCTCCTGCCTTCATCAAACACGTTATGTAGCACACAGTGCCTATCAATTAGGCAATAGTTTTCATGATCCCAACAATTCAAAAGCACCTGCCTTGATCTAATTGATCTCTTTGCCCAGTTATTAAAATCTACATTTTTGACATAAGAGACTCTTAAATATGGAGAACAAACAGAGGGTTACTGGAGGGGTTGCAGGAGGGAGGAGGGGCTAAATGGGTAAGGGGCATTAAAAGGAATCTACTCCTGAAATTACTGTCGCACTATATGCTAACTAATTTGGATGTAAATTAAAAGAATAAATTAAAGGGGTGCCTGGGTGGCTCAGTCAGTTGGGCATCTGACTTCAGCTCAGGTCATGATCTCACGGTTCATGAGTTCGAGCCCGGCGTCGGGCTCTGTGCTGACAGCTCGGAGCCTGGAGCGTGCTTCGGATTCTTTGGCTCCCTCTCTCTCTGCCCCTCCCCACTCACACTCTGTCTCTGTCTCTCAAAACTAAATAAACATTAAAAAAGTTTTTGAATGAAAACAAAAATAACAATAAATTAAATAAAAGTTAAAAAAACACAAAACACAAAAAACCCACAAAACGGAACAAAAAAAAATCTACAATTTTTTGTCCAGCCCCTTTGGATTGACACTTTGGCTCTGTTCTTCGGTTCTGGAGATTGTAAGTAGAGCAGTGCCGCCAGATAAAACACAAGATTTTGAAATATAAATAAATACAGATAAAACGCCAAGTCAAAAAAAAATTGAATTGCAGACAGAGAACCCATAATTTTGGGGGATAAGTACATTCCAAATATTGCATGGCAACCCTAGATTGGAGGCCACCTGTCAAATCGCCCTCAAGTCCAGGTTGGCCCATCTAGGACCATGGTCTTCTTCTCGGGTGCAGCCCCGGGACCTGAGCACGTGCTTACCATTCTGTTCCCCGAGACGGGATGTTTGGACAGATACCCGCACTGGGAATTAAGCAATCATTTTGCCCTCACTTGAACCTTTGGCATGGATATCTTGGTGTCTATTCTCAGTGTTGGACTAACAGGATGAACTGAATGAAACAGAGTGAGAGTTTAACGGTCATCTTTTGCTGAGGACCTTTCAAAATTCCACCTTGGGGGGCACGTGGGTGGCTCAGTCGCTTGAGGGTCCAACTTTGGCTCAGGTCATGATCTCATGGTCCGTGAGTTCGAGCCTCATGTTGGGCTCTGGGCTGACAGCTGGGAGCCTGGAGCCTGCTTCGGATTCTGTGTCTCCCTCTCTCTCTGCCCCTCCCCTGCTCACGCTCTGCCTCTCTCTCTCTCAAAAATAAACATTAAAAAAAAAAATTCCACCTTGGATGTCATGACAAAGATGTCTCCTCTCCCATCACTTGTGGGTGGACTTTCCAGAAACTTAAAGGGACCCTCTTTGCTTTGTGAAAGGATGAACGTAGGGCCAGACCTTCCAGTTTCTAGTTTGATAAGAGCAGATGGGAATCTGAAAGGCCTTGTCCCCAGCCCCTCCCGATTATACACTGTTCCTCTGCCTTTACTTTCTGAATGTTAGCCTAGTGTGAGCCAGGTGCTTTAGGCCAATATTCTGGAAGCAGGTGGCCATGAGGTAGCTGGTCCTACCAGGCACTCGTGTCCTCTGTCCCATGTTGATGTGATTAATTCTCTACTCTCTCCCTCCCACCACACTCTGTGACCAGGGCAAAATCCCTACATTCTCTGGATAAGCTGAATGCACATCCTCTATTTTTGTGAGAATATAAGACAAGTTTCTATACCCTGTGCTGATGATCATTTTGTTTCATGCTTTCAAATCCCCTGGCTCTGCCATTTTCTAGCCATTGAACTTGGACAAATTACTTAAGCTCTCTGAGCTTAAGTTTTCTCACCTTTCATTTATAGAAAATAAAAGTGAACTCAGGGTTGTTTTGCCGCTTAAATACGGTTATTTAAAGCACGTATCAGAGGCCAACACATATCAATATGTTCAGGACTGAGCTTTAAGCCATGGTCCTCTCAGATTCACTAGGTTGGTGTGGCAGGCACGGGTCTCTGTCCCCATCTCCCCTCCAAAAAAAGCTTGCAGCCCACCTGGGAGGATCACAGAGGGAGACGGCCCCCAGCTGACCGAGAAGGCAGGATACCAGGGTGAGGCTACCCCTGCCCAAAGTGGGGACCCTCTGAAGGGCACCCGTGCTCGGAGCTTCCCCTCAGATTGACCAAGACCGTTCAACCTGCATCACCACCTGTGGTGGCCCAGGGCAGCCTGCTTCCTCCCTTTTATCTTCCAGAGACATCATACCCTCCATACACTTCTCACACCCCTAACCCCATTTCTGCTTCCCGGAACTGACACAGAAGGACAGAGAAGACAAGACACGCGACAACCGCTTGGAGGAAAGGAGGTGCGCTGTTCCTCGACCTACCCGTCAAGGGGTCTCACGTTCAAGATCTGGCTTACTGATCAGCAAAGAGCATCTCTACGGGAGCAGGAGTACTTCACCTGGTGACTGCCATCCCACGCCTCGTTAGAACCCTAAAACTGAGCTGAGCTAAACCTTTGGCCCCATCCCTCACCAGCTCATTCGGATCCAACTAGTATGGAAGATTAAAGAACATTCACAAGACAAAAACTCAAAAAATGAAATTCCATGGCTGCCTGGGCGGCTCAGTTGGCTAAGCGTTCTACTTCAGCTCAGGTCATGATCTCACGGTTCGTGGGTTCGAGCCCCGCCTTGGGCTCTGTGCTGACAGCTCAGAGCCTGAAGCCTGCTTTGGATTCTGTGTCTCCCTCTCTCTCTCCCCCACACGTGTTCTGTCTCTCTCTCTCTCTCTCTCTGTCTCAAAAATAAATAAACATTAAAAAAAATATTTTTAATGACATTCCAGAAGAAATGAGAAGTCCACTTCAGAAATCCTGAGGAACTCCCCAAACTTCCCAGAGATGTAGGAAGGGAGTTTAAGCTGACCTCATCAAAGTCTTAATGGGCAGACTGGCCCAGCGCTAGCTGAGCTATACATGTGGAAAGTGCCTAAGGATAGTCAGGGTCTGAAAGACAGAAATGGACAGTGAGGGGGGAGCTTAAGTGCATAAAAGAAAGTCCTGGAAGATAAATACCAAAAATCAATCAATCAATCAATAAAATGGGGCGCAGGGGTTGCGCAGTTGGTTAAGCGTCTGACTTTGGCTCAGGTCATGATCTCACGGTCCGTGAGTTCAAGCCCCGCATCGGGCTCTGTGCTGACAGCTCAGAGCCTGGAGCCCGCTTCGGATTCTGTGTCTCCCTCTCTCTCTGCCCCTCCCCTGCTCATGCTCTGTCTCTCTCTGTCCCAAAAATAAATAAAAACATTAAAAAAATTTTTAAAAACAGAAAAATACCAAACTCTTCGGTGATAGCACTATGATTGTTTTTCTTCCTTCTAGGTTTCTAGTTTTTTCCAATACTCTTATACTGAGAAAATATCAATTTTATGAGTTAAAAGTGCTCCAACAGCGGTTAACGGTAGTTTCCAAACATAACTTCTTCCCACACGTGCAGTTCCCCTGACTCATTCTTTATTCACAGCGGCCACATGCATAGGAATCACTTTTCCGGTATGTGCTATGCAGTAAGTCGTCAAAACCAAGGCCTGGTAGACCTGTGCTCAACACAGTGCTCTGGGGATAAAGGTCCCCAATTAATAAGCATTTGAGGACTAACACATTTTTGTCAGCTGACACTATTACGATGTTGCTTAAATCGTGGCACATTTGTGGTTAAAGGTTACGGTTCATTGTTAAAAAGGTAATTGTTATTGAGTCAATAAGAGATAAGTCCGTCTCCCCAAAGAGACTGATTAACTTGGGCAATTCTCCCTAAGAACAGATCAAAGAGGGAGCATTTTTCTCTCCACATGACTTTCCATATCCAGCGTGGTACGTTCTTGAAGGACAAGGATTCTTTGCATTCGGTATCACAATGGCATGTCCACATAGGTGCATAATAACTTCTTTTCCTGATAGAGGTAACGACCGGCAAACTGGAGGTCTCGATTCGTTATTTTCTGGACTTGGAATTTGGTGAGACTTACTGGCTACGTCACTTGATACTGATTTTGCTTAAGATGAAAGCTCCTGGGGCGCCTGGGTGGCTCAGTCAGTTGGGCGACCGACTTTGGCTCAGGTCACGATCTCGCAGTCCATGAGTTCGAGCCCCGCGTCGGGCTCTGTGCTGACAGCTCAGAGCCTGGAGCCTGTTTCAGATTCTGTGTCTCCGTCTCTCTCTGACCCTCCCCCGTTCATGCTCTCTGTCTCAAAAATAAATAAACATTAAAAAAAATTTAAAAAAAGATGAAAGCTCCTAAGCCCGTGAAGATCAAGGCTGAAAAGAAGCGCGATTATCTTAAAATAACGGAGAAGAGGGGCAATGGAGACGTCATAGCTTCACCTCCTGGTGAGTTGAAGAAATGAAAGCCCAAAGGGATTAAACTCACTCTCCAAATGCATAGAGCTGGTCAGTGGCACAGGCAGGATGAGGCCGCCGGGAGCCCAGCGATCCTGGGGCATTGCTCTCGGCTCTGTGCCATCAACCCTTGCTGGGGACATGCTGCCCTACGGCAATCTGGATTCTCCTTTAGATCCCAAGTGTGGACACACTGAAACTGCACGCAAGATGGGGCTCCTGGGTGGCTCATTCGCTTGAGCGTCCGGCTTCGGCACAGGTCATGATCTCGCAGTTCATGAGTTTGAGCCCCGCGTCGGGCTCTGTGCTGACAGCTCAGAGCCTGGGGCCTGCTTCCATTCTGTGTCTCCCTCTAACTGCTCCTCCCCCACTCGTGCTCTCTCTCTCTCTCAAAAATAAATATTAAAAAAAAAAACTGCACGCAAGAGAAAAGCAAACTAAAGTCTTGGGAGTGTAAACAGGGCATTGCAGAAGAACGGGAACTGTCCAAATCAGATAAAACTAGCCATGCTGTTAACTAATTCTATTGCTGTGGGAAATGGGTCCTTAACAGATGGCTGGGAAGAATTCCAGTTCTGTATAGAATTCTCCTTACTAATCATCACAGGAGCAACAGTGATAGTCTTAATACAAGGTTTTTAAAGTGCTTCATATACGCTGTGCTCTATATTATTTCATTTGTCCAACTGCAGCTGAACTCTGTCCCTTTTGCTGGAAAAAGAAAGATGGAAACAAGAGGTGGAAGCAACAGAAATCCCCAAACTCCGTCCATCCAGCTGTCTGCACACTCAGCAAGGTGCCCATTTTCACCCATTCTAAGCGTGTTGTACTCTGTCGGCAAAGAAGACTCAGTGAAGTGGGGCACCCGGGTGGCTCGATCGGTTAAGTGTCTGACTTCGGTTTTGGCTCAGGTCATGATCTCATGGTTGGATTCATGGGATCAAGCCCCTCGCTGAGCTCTGTGCTGGGAGCTCGGAGCCTGCTTGGGATTTTCTGTCTTCCTCTCTCTCTCTGCCCCTGCCCCACTCGAGCTGTCTCTGTCTCTCTCAAAAGAAATATACAAAGTTAAAAAAAAAAAAAGATTCAATGAAGAGTTTAGGCAACATACTATGTCACCCATTCGAACACTCAGACCCTAAATGAAAGAACAGAAGTGCCAAACACGCCTTTTATTACCACAAGTCCTGGCTGCCGGACCAGTTGTATTCTCCACCTGTACATACGACCCCCCTCTCTTCATCCTGGACAGAATGATGGACTGCACCAGCCGCACAGCCTTGCTTTCCCACATGGGTCCACTGGACAGGCCCCAATAAGCATATCTTCCTGCGTCCACATATTCGTGCCGCTCCTTCCACCTCCCACCCACGTTGTCTCTGGGACTCGCTTTGACCCGTGGACCTTAACATGCTGCAAACACCTCGATAAGCCCTTGCCCGCCGGAGCGTTCTCTCTTGGCACATTCACTCCTGGAAGTCAGTCTCCGTGTTGTAAAGAAACTCGGGCTAGACACTGAAGATGAGAGGCCACAAGGAGAGAGACCCAGGGTTTCCTTAGACAGTCACCTAGGTCGAGCTCCCTGCTGCGTGTGACCTCAGCAGAACTGCCCCATGAACTGGGTCAACACACAGGATCACAAGACCTGTTGTTGTTTTAAACCGCTAAGCCAAGTGACGGGGTGGTTTGTTATACAGAAATAGATCGTTGAGTTAGGATATCCCTACCGGTGGTTTTATTTTTTTTTTAATATGAAATTTATTGTCAAATTGGTTTCCATACAACACCCAGTGCTCATCCCAAAAGGTGCCCTCCTCAGTACCCATCACCCACCCTCCCTTCCCTCCCTACCGGTGGTTTTAAAGACCCCTTTAGGGGCGCCTGGGTGGCGCAGTCGGTTAAGCGTCCGACTTCAGCCAGGTCACGATCTCGCGGTCCGTGAGTTCGAGCCCCACGTCAGGCTCTGGGCTGATGGCTCAGGGCCTGGAGCCTGTTTCCGATTCTGTGTCTCCCTCTCTCTCTGCCCCTCCCCCGTTCATGCTCTGTCTCTCTCTGTCCCAAAAATAAATAAACGTTGAAAAAAAAATTTTTTTAAAAATATACTCAGCGATGAATGGTTCTACCGCTAACTCATGCAGAATCTGTTACTTAGCCAATGAGTTTTTTTTCTCTCTCTCTCTCTAATAAATAAGGACAATAGCAACCAATCCAATCGATGCCCACCATGGGAGGTATGAGGTTAGAAGAGATGTATTTATTTGTTCATTTCTAACACAATTTGGTCAGGAGAAGATTTAGACAGGTTTATGGTAATAGGTAAAATATTTTTTCATGCTAAATAAGTGAATGTTACTCCTAAATTTCAGGTATGATGATACTTACCAACACGTTTTCTCCTCTTGTAAAGCCTTGTTGTTTCCTGATCTCCTCTGTAAGAAACTTGTTTAACTGTTTTATCTAAACAATTGTTTATCTAAACAATATTTGATTCCCTTCTCCTTTTTTCTATTTTGAAAGAGGAACACTTGACTTTCAATAATACCTGATGAGTTCTGGGGATAAAGACGAGGTGGTTTCGATTAGGGACCTGGTGACTGGGGACACGGAGAGTGTCTAACTTTGGGTGAGCCCTCAGCAACACTAGAGCTGATCCTAACAATTAACAGAGGCTGTTGCAAAGGCAGTAACAATCCATATAATGGCCCTACCCTCATTCGCATCCCTTAGTTCCTGAAATAAAGGGACAAAGGAGGTAAATTTTGTAGATTAAATAAATGCTTGGAAACTCCACTCATCTCTGACTGCGTGGTTTAGAGCATTAGTGAACAACAGTAGCCCATGGGCAGCCCTTCTAGCCTTGTGGTCTGGCCTGAGATATTGTCCCAGAATAAAACGTAGGAACCCTGGAAGATCAGGGAGAGACAAGAAGATCAAAGCAGAGGGAGAAGTTTGGGGGTTCTGGGTGACTTTGTATATACGTGATTCTTCTGTACATTTGTCAATAAAACATTTTCTAAATAAATGAGGCAAGCCAAATCAGTTCTACTGTTACTGCTACGAGTGATGTGGGGTTTTGGGGGGCGTGTTGGACGGGTTTTTTTTTTTTTTTTGGAGAGAGAGAGAGAGAGCAGCAGCAGAAGAGCAGAGGGAGAGGAAGAGAGAGAATCTTAAGCAGCATGCCCTGCACAGAGCCTGAGGTGGGGTCTCGATTTCCCAAACATGAGATCGTGACCTGAGCCAAAATCAAGAGTAGGACGCTTAACCGACCGAGCCACCCACGCGCCCCTAATGACGGTTTAGGTATCAGAGTTCTAAGTTCCTAACAAGTGCCTCTTCAGACACTCGAGCAGGCTCAACATGGGATTAAGCACCAGCCAGGCTGGGTCTGGCGTATCCTAAATCCATGACGAGTGATAGGAGTCATGATTTCCATGGTAAAATGTCACTCTTAATATTCGCTGCTGAAGCGCACGACTCCGTCTTCCACCGGCCACGTACAATATGGGGCTTGTCTTCAAGTTAAACCCTGAACCAACTATTCTCCAGAATCTGTCAAAGGGTGACTCATGCCCACGCCTCTCCCCAAAGCTTCTGTGCTCAGGGATATTTTCCAACGCCTGAGTTCTATTTGTGCTTTACGTTTTAAACACTCCGAAGCAGTATGCTTGGAGTGTAAGGACACACGCCCTCGCGGGAACGCTTCCCACAGTGACAGCCACCGCAGGCCAAATCAACGTTACACCTTGAGCTCTTTGATCAGGAGGCAACGTTAGCAAGGGCTCCGTGAAGGCGGATCCTGTTTCTGCAAAACCGGGCAAAGACATCAAACATTCACGTCATCATTTTTAGTGCCTTTTCTCCCCAGTTCAGGCCAAATCCTAATCAGAAACCACCCTCCTAACGTCATAGGAGAAAACACTGTCTTGGGAAGGGAAACTCGGGCACTTGGTATGATGACCGCATGCTCTCTCTTTGGGAACCTCCTTGAGATGCCGAATCATAAAAAAGCTGCTTGTGGTGTCTTGAAGAATACGGAGAGCAGGAGATCTGGATGTTTCGTGAGATAAAGGTAAGACAAGATTTCACCCAGGTCACATTAGAGGTGTTTTCGCCAGTGGGACCAGAAATATTCAGTCACTGACTGCTCCCCTCAGTAGCCCTCACCCTGGCACATCTATCCTTCGTTGGCCGGCTGAGCCAAAGGGGGCCTTGCCAACGTTTGCCCATGTCTGACCGACAAGGCCGCTGACTGCTGTGTTTCTGGACATTCCCTAACGAAAGAGGGGGGTAACGATCTGGGGAGCCATGAGCTGATCTCCCGGACGGGAGTGTGGTCAGAAGAATGGCCCCCAAAGATGTCCACAAGGGGAACAGAAGCTGCAGATGAGATTGAAACCGCTTATCCACAGACCCTGACGTGGGGAGATTACCCTGGACTCTCCAAGGAGGCCCCATATAATAATGAGGTTCCTTAAGTGTGAAAGCAGAGGCGGAAGAATCAGTGTCAGCAGGATGCCAAGAAAGACCTGACCGGCCATTGCTGGCTTTGAAGGTGGGCGAGAATCGTGAGCCAAGGAATGCAGATGGGCTCCAGAGCTTAGAAGAAGAAAGAAGATGGCTCCCTAGAGCCTCCAGGAAGGAACACAGGCCGGTCATCAGCTTGATCTTAGCCCAGTAAGACCCATTTTCGACTTCCCACTTCCGGGACCGTCAGGTAAGGAAATCTGTATTGTTTTAAGCCCCTGAGTTCGTAGTAATTTGTCAAAGTAGCGAATGGAAACTGCCAGAACGAAGTATCTGTGGGACAGTCAAGGGAACTGAATGCAATTTAGAGGACGCACATCTTGTTGGAGATGCACGTCAGGTTCCCCACCCCCACGTGCCTCTCTCGCAGGCAGACCGTGTCTCTTCAAGACTCGGTTGTGTTGTTCGGATTGCACAGGGGAGCCTGGTTGGCTCGGGTGGGCAAAGGACTCTGGATTCACAAGGCCGAATGTGCTAGCAAGAGCTTCTTGCGTGAAAGGAATCAAGGGACACCCCAGAGCATGATCCTTCCCTTCCGCACAAATCTTACGTTGTTGTCTCACTCAGACTCACCAAAGCACCTTCACGGGCTGAATGCCATCTTCCCCTCCTGGGGGACTAGCACACGCACGTGCACACACGTGTCCCCGGTATCCCCCCAGTGGGTGGCCGCCCCCAGCAGGCCCAGCTCCCCAAGTGGCAGCATCTCTGTTCCGGGACTGTTGGAAATAATTCATATTGCTTTGCTCTGATCTCGTAAAAAATGAAACATAGATGTGCTCTTACCCATAAAAAGCAGAAGCCTCACCCAAAATTAGTAGGGATGACGATGAGAGCCATTCGGGGCCACTCGTAAGCTAATCACGTAGGCGTCCCGCTGTGAAAGAAATGAGCTTCCCCACGGAACTTCCCAACGAGACCAATCCGAGGCGACCTTTACCGGGCACTTCCGGCGCACTCGCACGTTACACTCAGAACCCCACCAGCCCACGGGGGTAGGTGCCGTGCTTATCCCCCCTACAGCTGCTAAAGTTTAGACGCAGGACGTTTAAGCTGCTTAAGGAATCACAACCATGTTCCCTTTATGAAACTTTTCTCCCAGGATACTTGTCATTCTCCCACCTCCTTCAGGTCTTGTAAATATCTCCGGGATATTTACATCTCGCTGACCAGAAAGAAGATCCGCAGGGACTGTCATTCTAATGACATTCTTTGGTAGAAAAGGCAAGTACAGTTACATCCATAGGTCAGAATTTACTTCATACCACGTGCTCTGTCCATGTAGCCTGGGAAGACCTATCCTGGATACGGCAGGCAAACTGGGGCTGGGTGAAGAGAAACTTCCAGGCCCCTCGGAGCTGGCTTGAGGCTGCCTGTGGAGGCCAGTGAGGGCAAGCTGGGTTTTAGCACTTCGGGGCACATACAAGTGGTCAGTAATCTAAATGCTCTCTGCACAGCCTTCCAGGGTGCATGAAAAGTCAAAGCCTGGCCTCAGAGGCTCCGTGGGGTAGGGAGTGGACAGGCCCATCCTTCATTAGATGACCCTTGAGGCTGAAGGGTGGAAGCAGGAGGACATCTGGCCTCTCAGAATGTTCCTGTCCTCAGGGCCACCTCCCCTGGTGTAAGGGCTGCATCCTGGCGGCACGATGGGAAGGCTGACCACAAGTTCACATACACCACGTGGGCACCTCCCAGCCCTCGGAGACGAGGAACCCTGAGCCCTGCTGGTCTCCACTGCAAAGCCGGTGGGGCCCACGGCACCTTCTAATCCCTTTCATGGCTATTCCAGATCTTGGCCATCTAACCCACATGTGCACATGTGTTCTCATTCAGGATTCAAATAGCCTGGGGGGGGGGGGGGAGGCAGTACTTTCACACGTAAGGGAACGGAGGCTCACATCCAGGGACCTCCCCATCATCAGACACTACGTGCTTCTCTGAGCCTAGACCTTTGGCTCCAAGAACAGTGCTCCTGTCGGGGACACACACGGGCCACCAGCACGTGATCCACTACAGACACCTGCGTCTGACGTCAGAGAGCGCCGAAGTCAGACCGTGACCCCAGAATTCTCAAAACCCCATTTTCAATAAGCACTTAATGTTGGTTAGGGAGGATTCCCAAAATGCCTCTGGGCTTTTCCAGCTTCCCAGCACGGAAGCCTGAGGCTTGCCAACCGGCCTCCTTTTCGATGGGGCCGAACTTCCTCCTCCACTGACACTCTTGGGCAGAAAAGGCAAGCGCAGTTGTATCTGTAGGTCAGAATTTATTTCATACCACCTCGTTCATAGCATTTTCAAGGACAGCGTCCTGCTCAACATCATTTACGCGTGAAAAAGAGAGAAGCACAACTTGGTAAGGCACCAGGTTACGACAGTCGGGGAGAAGACTCTGCCTTCATTTTGGCTTGGGTAATAGCTGCGTGGTTTCTCTGAAGTCTGTCAAACACAGAGAACATTACAAAAGGTTCGCTTCCACATACGTGGTCAAAAAGAGAGAAAACACTTGGGAAGTATATTGTATTTTTAAATCATGACTGGCCTACACCGTAGGAGTTAAGCGAAGGTGGCATCTCCTTAAAGCACGACTCATAAAATCTCCTCTGCAATACCAAGCTGCAAGTTTAACGATGGCTGAGCTCTGAAGTGGGTCAACTTTATGTTTACCTCAAGACGTACTTTTAAAAACGTTTCTGCCTGGGGCGCCTGGGTGGCCCAGTCGGTTGAGCGTCTGACTTCAGCCAGGTCACGATCTCGCGGTCCGTGAGTTCGAGCCCCGCGTCAGAGCCTGGAGCCTGTTTCCGATTCTGTGTCTCCCTCTCTCTCTGCCCCTCCCCCGTTCATGCTCTGTCTCTCTCTGTCCCAAAAATAAATGAACGGTGAAAAAAAAAAAAATTAAAAACGTTTCTGCCCAAGTCACACAAAGAAACAAGAATGGAGGAAAGCGTTAAGTACAATCAATTGTACCTTTACTGTTCTATAAAACGCAGCAACATATGAAAAACGGTGGTGTTTAAAGGTCAACCCTCTAGATTTTTAGCGCCAACGGTACAGGTTGTATCAAGTTGGGTTAGAAATAAAGCGCTTGCGTAAAGCTTTCAGAACTGGGCCACACAGGCGCTTTTCACCAACAGCTTTCAACCAGTGGCCCTCCAAGGCAGAGGGTGCCCGTGGCCTCTCCAGGGGGGCCAAGAGCTGCCCCATATGCTATCACATGCATAAAATTTCTTCCAAGTTTTGTGTTCCGACTTAAAAATTAATTTGCATTGCACTCCATGACATTTGTTTAAACACAAAAACACTGTTTAGAATGACTCCCCAAATAATTCCACCACCTCTCCCACCTGGTCTGCACACCAGGGCGGGCGGAGCCCAGCCCGGAAAGCTATTCTCACAGATAGGTGGACCAGGCCGGCAAGAGTGCTTTTCGGGAAGTCTGTCTGGAGCATTTTCACAATGAAGTAACGTTATTCCCTCAGGTTAGAACTAAATGCTTCAGGAAACAGCGGATTATCAATTTCAACGGATGGAAAAATAAATGGCAAACAACCCCTGTGTTTTAATTTTCAAACAAGGAAATCCGTTAATTTGATTTACTAACAGAGGCGAAAGAAACCCCGTCCCGATCTTTTATTTCTTCCGTAGAAAAACACAAATTAGTTTTGTTAAATATAAAAAAGACAACGCAAGACCCACGGAAAGAGGAGACGCTTCTCTCCGCTGGCTCTGCAGAGCTTTTCCCTAGTTTTTGAGCCGCCTTTGGTGAATCTGTGTCACCCACTGCAGCCGGACGTGATAATTCAACGCGTCAGGGTACCTTTTTTGGCACTTCGGAAGCACCGCCATCACAAAAGGAAAACTATTCTTCTGATACGGCACTTGTTTTCTCCAGAAGACTAAGCTCTAAAAATCCGCCACCTTGAAGAACACAAATGGTTCACAAGCATATGGTTTCCTGGCTGTCCCACAGGAAGGATGCAGCTTCGCGAGGGGGCTGTGGTCCACCCCCCCACCCCCCCACCCCACCGCCCCCCGGCCGGCCGCGGCCGACCAGCCCCACGAGCCCGGTGACACACAGCGCCGGGCCCTGCTGCCAGGTCCCTGAAAGGCATCTGTGGACTTCACTGGTTGTCGTAACGGGTTTCAAGAGACACCCGTTTTAAAACGGGTTTCAAGAGATGTTCACGTTTGGTTTTCAGGTGGCCTCAAAGATGCGTCGAGACGTAGTTAAAATCCCATCTCTGAGTAGGGTATCATCAAAAAGAGAGCTGTTCAAAAAAGTCACAAAAGCAGGAACCTGAGCTTCCCTCATATCTGTTTTTTCGTGGCCGTGCTTTTCCCCATTAACCGTTTAAAAGTCTGAATCAGCAGCAAATATAGCCGTACGTACGTGCGCGTGTGCGTGTGCGTGTGCGTGTACACATTTTGGCTGACTTAAGGGAAATAAAGGTCATTTTGTCTCCTACAAACATTTGCTGCAGGCCCTTCAAGAATGTTCACTTCCCTGCAGGCGGGACAATGTAAGTGTGGACGTTGAAACGCAATTCTGACGGGTGCTCCCTGGCCGGCCCGCGTACGGAACGTCCTTGCATCGAGTAGCCCTTAATCAAGGGAAGGTCGACCACACCATTTCGCCGTTGGTCCTTCTGCGCATCATAAGGCGGCCAAGTCGCATCCTTGACACCCACATCCGAGCGGGTCTCTTTCATATTAGCTATAAATTAATCCCGAGGTCTCGGAGCTCTACTTTTCCAGAGTTAGGAACATTGCTCAACTCCCTTCAGAAATACCTTGCATAATTGGCTGGTCCCTAAGCTGAAACAAACAAAACCGTCGAAGGCAAGAAAGAATACCTAAACTGAGAGCTCCACCCGTTACACGCACACACACGCGTTTCCTCTCCAGGTTCTACACAATAAAAGGAGTCACGTCAGCTAATATAGCTTCTAATATCGGCTTCATCTAAAAACTGCCTTTTCCGGGTTTCTTGCCAACATCATACGACACAGCAGTACTTTTTCCACCAGGACTTGGAGAGGTTTTTCATTTTGTCAGGAGTCCTGCTTTTGCACTTCTTTGGCTGTTGCTGAGTGTCTGAGTACTGAATGCCGGCGACAATGGCCGCGTCAAAGACCTCTTTGAGGTTTTTCTGAGTCAAGGCCGAACACTCGATGTAGGAGGTGGCTTTGATCTCCTCGGCGCACAGCTTAGCTGCCTCTTCAGGCACCGGCTTCTCTTTGCATTTGTCCAGCTCAATGAGGACTTTGACGTCTTCTCTGAGATCCGACTGAGTTCCAACGAGGACGATGGGGGCTTTGGGACAGTGGCATCGGATCTCGGGCACCCACTTCTCACTGACGTTCTGGAAGGATGAGGGGCTCACCACACTGAAGCACAGAAGAAAGATGTCCGTGTTGGTGTAGCAGAGGGGCCTGAGTTTGTCAAACTCATCCTGCAACCAATCAAGGCACCCAAAAGTTATTTTTTAAATCCATTCTCATTAGCAAAAAGACCCCCTTACCAATTTTTTCCTCGGAAAGGGTTATAGCAAGCCCACTGCCAGGGCCTCGGAAAGCAATCCTGCTGCTTCCCTAAATGGGGCCCACACGCCCAGCCCCACGCAATCTGCCCAAAGTGTTCGGTGTTCTCATCAATACTCATGACCCATTTGCAACTCACCACAGAAAAAGTACTTACATCGGGTGAATTTTAGAAATAAAATTGACTTCATCTAGCCTTCAGCCCAGAGTAACCCAGACTTACTCTCTCAACTGTGGTGCTTAGCCACTCTTCCAAAACTTAGACAGCATCCACACTGATCCCCAGGTCTCCAAGCTGACCCCAGTGAGCCCCGGTCTAACACAGCTCCTGTCTTCAAGAATCCAGCCCTGCCCTTAGGGTGCCTGGATGGCTCAGTCGGTTACCCGTCCCACTCGGTTTCGGCTCAGGTCATGATCTCACGGTTGTGGGGATTCAAGCCCCTTGTCGGGCGCTGTGCTTACACAGTGGAGCCTGCTTGGGATTCTCTCTCTCTCCCTCTCTCTCTCTGTCCCTCCCCCAGCCGCTGCCTCTGTCTCTCTCAAAATAAATAAACTTTAAAAAAAAAAAAAAAAAGAATCCAGGCTTGCCTGTCCCCATGACAGCTGTGAGCGACGCCCGCCTCACCTATCTGCACCTGCACACACTCAGGGCACACTCAGTGCAGGGAAGAATTTTAATCAGACCCAAGGACAGACCCAGAATTGGAGCTGAGACCTCTCATAGGCCACCCTCACTGGCAAATCACTTACAACACTGGTTAACACATTCTCATTCTTGCTTGATGTTCCTCTTTCTTGCTTGATCTCTTTTTCTCCCTCCTTTCTTCCTTTTCTTACTTCCTTTAGCCTTTTTTTTTTTTTTTTTTTTACCCCTGCAAATACCAGGGGCCTCCACGCACGGTGCTTTGGGAAGATAAAGGACCAGGGAAAGGGCATACCCACCCTACTCTTAAAATATAGAGAACTGGATGGAATAATTCTAATTCATTATAGAAACCAAGCATCATGCTGAATATCTGCAATAGTCACCCACTTCACAGAGTCGCATGCTGGACACTGGGCCCCGGGCAGGGCCAGGGGATTCACTGGGAACAGACAGACCTGGCCTCAGCCCTTGCAGAAACGTCTGCCTCCAAATCAGCATTTCTTTATAGTCTCCTGGAGTCCCATATTCAGCTAACTGAAAGCTTTCACTCACCTCTCTCATAGGAAAATATTTACATCATCTCATTCCTGTTTAGAATTTCTGGGGCGCCTGAGTGGCTCAGTCAGTTAAGCGTCTGACTTCGGCTCAGGTCATGATCTCACGGTTGGTGGGTTCGAGCCCCGCGTCGGGCTCTGTGCTGACAGTTCAGAGACTGGAGCCTGCCTCGGATTCGTGTCTCCCTCTCTCTCCGACCCTCCCCTGCTCGCACTCTGTCTCTCTCTCTCTCTCAGAAATAAATAAACGTTAACAAAAATTTTTTTTTTAAATTTCTATCGGTGGGGGCCCCTGGCTGCCTCAGGTCGGAAGACATATAGGACTCTCGACCTCAAGGTCGTGAGTTCAAGTCCCCTACTGGGTGTAGCGATCATGAAAAAAATAAATACATAAACGTTAAAGACGATAAAAAATAGATAAAATAAAATTTCTGTCCGTGGGCGCCAGCCATCCGCAAGTGGACTGTAACAGACCACTTCCCAGTGGCCAGAAAAAGTGAAATGTCATCCAGGTTTTCATTACTGACATGCACATTATTCCGTATCTGCAGCCTTTCTGCAGATGTAAAGAAAACCTGGATCTGTTTTTTTTTCTTCATTTGAAGCTCCGTATTTCAGTTGTAGGGCAACAACCAACAATATTGAAGTCAGCCAGCTACAATGCTCAGGAATAAATCTGGCATTTCGGAACGTCACTGCCACGTGTCGGTCTTCTACAAATGACAGTTTACAAAGAACAACTTAGCTTCCTTAGTGCCAACTTTGTGTGGAGGAATAAACGCAGAAACCCGACCAGGTAGACTACGGCCTCGCTCTGAAGACCTCGTAATAAAACATTCCTTCTGTTCTCGGAGGCCTCAAAGCAAAAGCACAAGACTGAGCCCCACGTAAAGGCAGCTCCCTCAGGCAGCTGCACCTCGCTGTGAGAAGGCAGTCACCCTCGGCCGTGGCCTGGAATCCGGGCTTGCATTTCCAATAAAGAGAAAGACAAGCACAGGGGCTGGGCCCTGTGACAGGCCTTTGGAAATCTGGCTCCCCAGACCTCTGGGGAGTCTGGCTAAGGGGCTCCGGGAGCCGAGCAGAAATGAAACCCTCCTCCTCACGGCCTGCCCAGAAACCTTAGATAGTTGCTGAAATAAATGCAATGGGCACATGGGGGATGAGGCCAGTGGAACGCAGCCCCAAGGAAACGTGTGCTGAGGCCCAGTGACTGGCATGCACCTGCCGGGTGGGCAGGAAGATGCACAGAATTCCGTCAGGGGCGGGGCGGGCCGGACAGGCAGCTCAACAGTAACGTTGGTCAAGCTGCAACCTGATTTTTTTTTTTTTTTTTTTTTTGGTAATGCCACCTCGAACTACTCCTATTTCAGTGACGGTCCTCTCTCTTCTGCCAAAGGTATGTTTTGCAGAGCCCTCAGTCTCCAATCTATTCTCACTCAAGTAAGAGCGTGAGTCCAGTTTTAAGAGCTCCTCGTAAGGTCTCATAGGCTCACCTACCTCCCTGACAGGAAGACCCGAAGGCACAAAAAGCGATTTCTAGTTCCTCATGCAGCCAAGGAGCGCCACATTCTTGCTCCGAGCTTCCATATGAAACCAGGGCATTGGGGCCCCAGGTTAGGGCTATCTGTGCTCACGTTTCCCTGGGTTGGGACTCAGACATGACACAAGTCATAAGGCTACTGTGAGGACGGCCTGAAGGGGTGGGGGCCGGGGGGGGTTCCACAGGTTGAGTCAACATCAGGGAAATACAGCAGGTGTCAGATCAAGTCCCTTAAAAGGCAGTTTATCAGATCTGGATTAACTAAGGAAGTTGGGAAAGAACTACCACTTGGACCGGCTTTGCTGTGAGTCCAAATAAGTCCCAAATGACACCTGGGGTGTAGGGGAAAAATGACTTTATCTTACCAACCGTGTAGGTTTCATAAATAGTTTTTGAAGTTAGTTTTCTACACGTCTTTAGATGGTCACCTCCTCCGTTACATAATAAGGTATGCGTTACTAACCAATACGTCAGTTAAGAAATACAGTCCAGGGGCGCCTGGGTGGCTCAGTCGGTTGAGCGTCCGACTTCGGATCAGGTCATGATCTCACGGTTCGTGGGTTCGAGCCCCGCATCGGGCTCTGTGCTGACAGCATAGAGCCTGGAGCCTGCTTCGAATTCTGTGTCTCCCTCTCTCTCTGCTCCTCCCCCGCTCATGCTCTGTCTCTCTCTCTCTCTCTCCTTCAAAAATAAATTAAAATAAAAAAAAGGAAATTCAGTCCATCTCAACGAAAACATCACTGGGAGAGCAAGAAAAAAAAAAACAAAACAATTTCCAAATAAACCAAAACGTACCAACTTGCACCAAAATCCTTCTATTTCTCTAAACAATTTCTTCATGAAAACGTCTCCAAAATTATTCTCGTGCTCCCCCACTTTCAGACAGACCATGCTACGACAAATCAAACCCCGCCTCAATAATTCAGGATCGTTTCCACAAAGCGGTCCCAATGAGACTCCTCTGCCTCTTCCAAAACTGCTCAGAGGTTTTCTCCCCAGACCCACCTGTCCTGCGCCCCGAGCCCACGTTGCCTTCCGCCTTATGGAACTTCGCTGGTTTCTTTTCACAAGTTCTCCTCGCTGGTCTGTCTTCCCTCCAGACTGCGAAGTCTTGTGAGGGGCGGGCCCAGGACCTCAGTTAGCACTTCCCCAAGACCTAGCTAGCTCTCCTTTGTCTGTCTCCATGCGAAACCGAGACTCAGCCCTATTATGTGGCAGGCACCATGCAGGCCGAACCCCAACTTAGGAAGCCGTGTCTGCGGCAAGAACCAACATGTAACAGGAGAGCCCCATCAGTGGGCAGGGATGTCACTGAACTGCTTGCTCCCCGGCCCCCCCCCCGGGGGTCCCCAGTAACTGTGCCCTCTCGGGCCGTTAAGCTGCTCCTTCCTGCTTTAGCAGGGATGCCTATATTTATCGACGTGCTCCTCTGACCTCACCTGGAAGGTCAGAAAATCAGACACGGAGCAGGAAAAATATTCCCACTTTACGCAAAGCCATACAGCGTTCGCTATAAATACGAGGAGGGCGTCCAGAAAAGATGAAACATTGCAACGGCGGTGTTCTTTGCGTTCTCTTTTGCACAGACTACACACGGTGTTTGATTTTCCCTGCTGCGGCTGAAGGGGAAGGAGGAGGAGAGAAACAAGAGGCCGGGCTACCACTCCCGCCGCTGTGGCCCCCGCCAAACCAGCGTTGAGCTGGAGACCAGAGCTGCTCAGGCTTGTATCACCTGGAGGTTTGAACTCGCTGTCCCCAGGCTAGGTGAGCAGTTTGGAAGTCCTGGCTGGGATGAGGCACTAGAGAATACTGGAAGGCCAACTTCTTAAACACGGAAGGTCACGTGACGATACCTCAGAGAGTGAAGTGGGCCCTTTCACGGGCCTACAAAGTGCCCCTCAGCATCTGCTCTAACAAAGTACAGGAAGGACTACATGTTTGTTAACCATCACTTTGACCAACTCAAGAGACAGCACCCTGGGCTCTCACAGGGAACGAGGAGACCTCGGTGACGAGCGCCATGCCAAGGGAGGACGGGGTGATGATGAGTCCCTGGAGCTCGTCGGGGAACACCCGAATCCCCATCGCTCCCTGGGTGTCCGATCCAAGTGCCTAACCTTCCCACGATTTGGAAAGACTAAGTCCAGGTTCATTCATGACTCTGGTGCAGGACAGCTTTGGCCCCTGCATCTGCTTCAGGGAACGAAGGTGGCCCTAGCGAGTCAAACCACGGCTTAGGAAACGCCATCTTTTTCTTATTCATTTATTTACTTATTTACTTACTTATTTATTATTTTTGAGACAGAGAGAGACAGAGCATGAGCAGGGGAGGGTCAGAGAGAGAGGGAGACACAGAATCCAAAGCAAGCTCCAGGCTCTGAACTGTCAGCACAGAGCCCGACGCGGGGCTCGAACTCACAGACCACGAGACTATGACCTGAGCCGAAGTCCGACGCTTAACGGACGGAGCCACCCCGGTGCCCCAAAACTCCATCTGTCTCTTGAGCAAATTTCTTTAATATGTGGCTGGTTGACTTCCAAAGAAATGATTACATCGCCAACTAACTTTGAGAAACGATCACAGAGCATCAGTGATAATTTTTAATAAAAACCAGAGAGTAAATAAGGTCAGAAACGCCTGTGAGAAGAGAACTGTTCTTCACCCTGTTGTCCCCGTCCTGCCCACGCAAAGCTGGGCCAAACCCGGTTTTACTAGCTCAGGGCTTTACCCCTCCCTATCACCCTCTCAGGGGTGGGTCTACTTCCTGAGGCTTTAGAATGACCCCGTTTATGCAAGGAGGGTATTCTGAGGCTTTTCAAAGGCTGGTTCCCTTCCCACCACTGAGCCGCGACGATACACTAACCTGCCCGGCAGTGTCACAGAGCTGGAGTCTCACAGGCCGTCCGTCCACCGAAACCACCGCTTAAAAACAAGATGAAAACAATGATCAGGGGGGGTGTCCTTTAACCTCTTTCAGGAAAACCATCGTTTTAGCTGCAACTACCAGTCTCCCTCCAAACCCTTCGGTTATTCTCGGTCCCCTAATGAATTAAAGACTGGTCTAAAACAAGGAGGCCCCCATGCAGGCACTTTTGTATACAACCCTCCTTGGCTGGCACCTCACGGCACTGCCCGGATGAGGCCGCGAGCCCCTGAGCCATCGGATGGCACCCCAGAAGGGCCTGCACTCTTCTCCCAGCCCCGGAAGATTTATTTGCCCGTCACACTAGTTTCAAAACACCTAAAAGCAACACTGGGGGGTAAATGGGAACCAACCTTGCCGTTTTAACTCAGTGGGAAGCCTCACAAATAATTCTGTTTTCCCTTGGGATCTGTTCCAAGGCTTCATGGTTTATCAGAAAATTGTAGCTTGTTTTGAGAACACGAGCAAACACAGGCTGCCTGCATTGTCCTGTTTATGGAAGCGGGCCCTGCTCATCTCACCCTGTCGGCTCAAAGAGAGGATTAAAAAAGAAAAGAAAGCCTGTCCACCTTTCCACTGGGATGGGGTACTGGGCAGGGGCCTGCCTCAGGGCACAGCCTGAGGTTTCTATTTGAATTAAGCACCCAAGTTTGTCTCAGTACAACTTTCTCAGTTCTTTTAATGTTTACACTGATCAGCTGGGAGGAGGAAAGGGGGGGGGGACCCAAAACTGTTTAGGTGGCAAACCCATTAGGTGTGGCACACTTTCATCTAGGGTACCCAAGCCCTTGCCATTGGAACTACGTGGTCAAGAAACATTTCTTTTTTTTTTTTCCTTGAAGAGCAAGGGGGAGTGTTTCACACTAGCCTCTGTGGATTTTCACGTTTTTGTGAATTTCAAAAAAAAAATCCCCGAAAACCCCTTTATCTTTGTTTCCACCAAACTAAAACCCAGCATACCATACTTAAGAGCTGTAAATAGCTTAGAGATAACTGAAAAGATACTAAGACATCAGAAACACAGCCAAGGAGGGAGATGGAAGGGGCAGTGGGGCCAGGGGAGAGGGACTCGGAAGAAATTGGGTTTACTCTCCAGGTTTAATCCGGACCGAAGCCTTTACCAGTGCCGTTTTCACCAAAGCAAGTATTTTCTGCCGTTCTCCGTGGCTCTTTAAAGCGGAGACGCCCATTGTCACGGGAACCGCCAAAAGGAAAGGACCGACTCTCCGGGCCACAGGTAGGGCCACCTGCGCGTCACCTTCCCACTGAAACTCGGCAGCGGCGCCAGCAACGTCGACCTGACGCAACTTTCCTACGCAGCAAACTGACCAGGCAACCTGAACTCGACCTGTCTGATACTCGCTCGTCTGCTACTAAATTGCCCGACCATTTCTTTTCGCGTAGGCTCTGTCCCCCGTACCCCGCCCCCTCCGCCAGGCTCCGGCTTTAGGGTTCCCCGTTGCCTCTGGAGGCTCCGCGCTCGCCGGGTCCCCGAGGCTCGGGAAATGCCCGGCGCTCCGCGCCTGGTCGGCTTCCCAGCTGGAGACCGCCCGGCCCCGCAGCCCCCTCGGTCCCCCAACCCCCCCGCCCCGGGACCTTCGCGCCGCCCTCCCCGCCCCCCCCCGCGGCCATCGGCACCGCAGACCGCGGCCCCGCGCCCCCGTCCCCGCTCACCCGAGAAGTTGTCGAAGGCGGTGGGGATGTACTCGGTGGGGTAGCCGTTGGTGGTGTAGCTCACCACCAGGCTCGTCTTGCCCACGGCGCCGTCGCCGACGAGCACGCACTTGACGCCGCGCCCCTCGGCACCGCCCGCGCGCCCCCGGCCCCCCGGCGCCCCGGGCCCGCGCCCCCCGCGCGCCCCGCGCTCCCGGCGCGGCGGAACGGGCGGCGCCTCGCAGCGGCCGGGGAATGCGGGGTCCCCCTGCTGCGGGGGCATCGGTGCGCGCGCTCGGGCGTGCAGGCGCGAGCGAGCAGGGCCCGGCCCGCCCGCCCCTCGGTCCCGGAGCCCTCCGAGAGGGACGAGCTGTCACCGACCGCGGTGGGCGCGTGCCCGGCCCCCGAGAGCGGCGGTTCCAGGCCACACGCTCCCAGACAAAGGCGGCCGGGGTGGGTCGCGGCTCTGGGCTCGGGCGGCGCCACCTGGCTCCGCTCGGCGCGGTCAGAGGACTGCGGGCCGGCCGAGCGCCGTGGAGCCCGAGCGCTCTGTCTCCTCCCGGCTTCCCGGCGACACGACGCGTGGGGGGCGGGAGGGGAGGGGAAAGAGGCGGGTCCGGCCCGGCCGCTCTGTCCCCGCGCCGAGGCCACAGCGCCCCCCGCCTGCGCGCCGGGCCCCTGCACCCGGGCCAGAGGCGGTGCTACGCCGGGCGGGTGAGGAGCGCGGTCGCCGGCTCCGGGCCGAACGGACCCTCGCTGCAGGGGGCGCGGCTGCCGCCCGCTCTGGGGGTGGACCCTGAACACCCACTCCGGGGCGCTTGGCCCGGAGGCGACGGGTGGCCGAAGGCAGCCTCCGCCCACCCCCCGGCGGCCGAGACTGACACCACCGCCGGAGTGACCGAAGCGGTTCCGCCTTGTTGCGCCCACGCGGGCGGGGAAGCCTGAGCTTCCTCCGGTTCCCCTGGCTCCCCGCCTCCCCTTCCCGGCCGCAGCCTGTGCCGTGGGGGCCCCTTGCTGGCCACAGTGCTTCACCCAAGGGGGAAATGAAGCGTCTCGGAGACACGCCCACAGGAGACTGAATTAAAAGGCAACTTTTTAAAGTCTTCGCTACAGCCCATCGTGTGATTTTTCTTCTAAGATCATTTGTGCTCCAATCGTTTGGGAACAAAATGATGTCAGGTCCAGCGCTATTGCTCGTTGGGCATGCCATGAACCAGCAAAGTAATTTGTAGATTCAATTTCTTCTTCTGCGTAAAATGTTATTTGGAGACATTAATATAATGGGGGGCGGGGAGTCCCATTTGTCTCTGACTTCTTCCTCCTACATTTAGTCAACAGTCCACGCAGAAAACAGGGGAGCCTGGTTCTAGTCAGGACGCAAAGGCTTCTCGGGGTTTACAGGTGGTTTAAGAAGGGTCACACACTATTCGCATAAATACTGGCGCTACAACAGCAACAACAACAATAACAGTAACAGCAGGAGCTAATATTGAGCCTTTATGTGCCAGACACTGTTGGAAGCACTCTGCCTGAACTCATATGTTTAATCTTCACGTGACTTATACCCATTCTACAGATGAGAAAATCTCAGGCTCAGAGATATTTTAGAAATGCCCGGGTTCCACAAGCTGTGAAGTGGCAGCGACAAGATCCAAACCCAAATAGTCTAGCTCCAGAGCCTAAGCTCTTGGTTTTTCCAAGTTCTTACTTACATTCCAGTTAGTTAACATCCGGTGTAATGTTAGTTTCAGATGTACAATATAGTGATTCAATGATCCTATACATTTCAGGGCTGAGACTATGCAGCTATGGGGACACGGGGAGATTCTGTTCAAGGGACACAAAGCTTCAGTTACACAAGATAAGTTCTGGAGATCTCATGTACAGCGATGGGACTATAGTTAACAACATTGTATTGTCCTACTTGAAATTTGCTAAGAGGGCAGATCTTAAATTTCTCACCACCCACACACAAAGGTAACTATGTGAGGTGATGGATAATGTTAAGTGCCTTGACTGTGGTGAGTATTTCACTGCGTATATAGGTATTAAATTATCTAATTGTATACCTTAAATGTGCACAATTTTTAATTGTCAACTATACTGGAGGAAAAGGATATGCAGGTAAAAGAATGTTGAAAAATAGTATTATGGAGCGGTGTGTCAGGCAGCTTATTAAAATGTTTTCTTGCGGGTTTTTCTTGATGTTTATGGTATTTGTTGGCCTTTTAAGTTTTATAGCTTGTTGTGATGCATTTCTCATTTTAAATGAATATTTTTTTAA
Organism: Lynx rufus; assembly: GCF_022079265.1. NCBI lineage: Eukaryota > Metazoa > Chordata > Mammalia > Carnivora > Felidae > Lynx > Lynx rufus. Next base: position 19,224,739 of record NW_025814840.1, read on the forward strand.
TGTTTATTTATTTTTGAGGGGGAGAGAGAGACAGACCGTGAGTGGGGGAGGGGGAGAGAGAGAGGGAGACAGAATCTGAAGCAGGTTCCAGGCTCTCCATGCTTTCAGCACAGAGCCTGATGCAGGGCTCGAACTCATGAACTGTGAGATCATGACCTGAGCCCAAGTCGGACGCTTAACCGACTGAGACACCCAGGTGCCCCCTGAATATTTATTTTTGTACCTAATCGTCGAATTGATATTTTTCTCTTAAAGAAGGCCCCCAAATTTGATAAGCTTTTAGGCTGTACAAAATTTTGCTTTACCCCCTACATCTGGCCATATGTTAATTTTTGTATCCTATAGCCTTTGACTCCTGCTTTACTCCCTTTTTAAAAAGTTTTGTTCAATTTATTTAAACTGAAAAAAAAAATTCCCCCATTTCTCCCACCCCCACCACCTCCCACCTCTTGCAACCACCAATTTGCTCTCTGTATCTGTGAGCTTATTTGGTTTTTGTTTGGTTGATTTGGTTGGTTGGTTGGTTGGTTGGTTGGTTTAGATTTCACATATGAGATCATACAATATTCGTCTTACTCCGTTTGACTTATTTCACTTATCAAAATGCTCTCAAAGCCCATCCATGTTTTCACAGATGGCAAGATTTCATTCTTTTTTTTGTGGCTGAATAATATTCCATTGTGCGTGTATATATAATACATTTTCTTTATCCATTCATCCATTGAAGGACACCTAAGTTGTTTCCATGTCTCCATTAAAAATAATGTTGCAACAAACTGAGGGTTGATGGAGGGGGTGGGTGGGAGGGAGGGGAGGGTGGGCGATGGGCATTGAGGAGGGCACCTGTTGGGGTGAGCACTGGGTGTTGTATGGAAACCGATGTGACAACAAATTTCATATTTAAAATAATAATAATGTTGCGATGCCTAGGGAGGTGCAGATACCTTTTTGAACTAATGTTTTCACTTTCCTTGGATAAATTCTCAGAAGTAAGATTGCTGGATCATATGGTGGTTCTATTTTTATATTTTTTGGAGAAACTCCATACTGTTTCCATAAAGACTGCACCAATTTACGTTCCCACCAAGCAATGTACCCAGGGTTCCCTTTTCTCCGAATCCTTAGCAACACTCGTTCTTTTGCGTCTTTTCCATTATAACTATTCTAACAGGTATGAAGCGGTATCTCATGGTGGTTTTGATTTGCATTTCCCTGATGATTAATGCTAGTAAGCATCTTATCACGTACCTGTTGGCCATCCATATGTTTTCGGGAATATGTCTGTTTAGATCTCCTGCCCACTTTTTCATCGGATTGTTTGAGAGTTTTTTTGCTGTTGAGTTTCTATGCGTTGTTTATATATTTGGGGTATTAGCCCCTTATCGCACAGATGACTCACAACTACTTTCTCTCCTTCAATAAATTACTTTTTCATTTGGTTGATGGTTTTCTTTGCTGTGTGGAACCTTTTTAGTTGCACTCCTTTTTTTATGCTGTCCCCTACTAGGTTGAATATTGTCACATCCCCACTCATTTCGCCCCCTCTTTCTCGATGCAGCTTAATAAACTGCAGCCTTATCAAAAATACCCAGAACGAAATCTCCCCCTATTTATAAGAATCTGATGCTGGTGACTCAGGAGAGCAGGCTCCATGCTTCACGGTGTGGTATGTCATTCCAGATGAAAAGTGGAGAAGCGGCCTGGAGCACCAGAAACCCAACTGAGGTCAGGCCCTGCCCTCCAAGTATGTGGGTCCAAACCGAATGATACTTTTTAAATTTATTTTCTGTCTGTTTCCTCTCGCAAGGACTTTATTTTGTTTATCCCTACACCCCACACTCAGAATCACGTGGGGCAAATAATAGACTACTATTTCTATTGCTTCTGTTACACAATCAAATCTGTGTCTTGAAGCAATGACTAGGAAAGACCATTTCTCTGCTCTCTTAAGAATGCATTACCCCTCCTGTATCCCAATTTGACTTCACCATGACTGCACAATTGATTCAATGTCTCCACTGGGTCTTGAGGGTAGGAAATATGGGAAATGCTGGCAATTGCCTGGGCACAGAATGTCCACTCTTCTTTTTTTTTTTAATGTTTTTATTTTATTTTTAATGTTTTTATTTTATTCTTGAGAGAGAGCACAAGCGGGGGAGGGGCAGAGAGAGGAGGACAGAGAATCTGAAGTGGGCTTTGCGTGGACAGCAGAGACCCTGATGTGGGGCTCAAACTCACGAACCGTGAGATCATGACCTGAGCCGAAGTCGGCTGCTCAACCAACTGGGCCGCTCAGGTGCCCCACAGGATTTCCATTCTTAAGATCTCATCCCTGGGGCGCCTGGGTGGCTTAGTCACTTGGGCGTCCGACTTCCGCTCGGGTCATGATCTCGCGGTTTGTGAGGTCGAGCCCCACGTCTGGCTCTGTGCTGACAGCTCAGAGCCTAGAGCCTGGTTCGGATTCTGTGTCTCCCTCTCTCTTCCCCTCCCCTGTTCATGCTCTGTCTCTCTCTGTCTCAAAAATAAATAAAACATTAAAAAAAAAAAATCTCATCCCTGTTTGGCCCTCCAGCTCAGGTGTGAACATCTTCCACCCCACTCCAAACCCTTCTTCCCACTCTTCCAGAATCCCACCATTGCCCGACACACCCAGGCCAGGAGCCTGCACCCCTTTCCCCCTTCTTTCTCTGACTTATCCCTGTTTATGACACAGGTCTCAGCTGAGACGTCACTTCCTCCGGGAAGTGTTCCCTGACCCCCTGCCATTGACGTACCCGTGCTTTGCTTCACCAAACTCCTGAACTCCAACACATTTTCTAGTATTTTTTTTCCAAAAAGTTCTTCTACCTGTTCCACTAGCAAAAATTATCTAATATTGAAATCTACTAATTATCGTGAATTTATAACTTGTTTACCAATACAGTAAAACAACCGTCCTAAGGGAATCTTCACTGTGTATCTTTCACTTTTCTATCTTTTCACATATTCAAGAAGTAAGCTACCATAATTTTTTAATTAATGCATCTCTTGCCAGGATCCATCGTCAGATTCAGTACAAAGGTGTTTTTTTCTGCTATTTATATAATATTTCACCATTTACCCATCTCTACTAAATAAATAACAGCAGATAACCAAATCAGAAGTGCATGGTTTCTGGATCTGTCATGTTAACAGGGCACATAGCTATGTGTGTTTACTCTTGTTTGTTTGTTTGTGATTATTTATTTTGAGGGGGGAGAGCGCAAGTGAGGGAGGGGCAGAGAGAGGGGGAAAGAGGATCCAAAGCAGGCTCTGCGCTGACGGGCTGCCAGCAGTGAGCCCGACGCGGGGCTCGAACTCACCAACCGCAAGATCGTGACCTGAGCTGAAGTCGGACGCTCCACTGACTGAGCCACCCAGCCTCCCCTCCGTGTGTTTATTCTTTCTTCAAGCCTTAACCCTTTGCCTTGGACAAACTAACCTCGTATCTTTCCTTCAGCAGTGCCCTCATTTTAAAATGTCCTATGAGAGTCCACCAGTTAGAAAATTACTTCTCGTAAACTGAAGATTCTGAGCTGTGTTGTCTGTCGCCAACGGGACACTGCTGCTTCCACTTGAGGCTGGGACTGCGTTGCCCAGAACATCCTTCTCCGCGCGGTTGCAGGCTAAAGATGTCCAAGAAGAGGAGCTCCCCGGGGATTTGGAAGGTGGCAGGGTAGTAGGAGAGGGTCGTATGGCCAAGCATGATGGCAGACACACACAGAGGGGCCCGGCACGCCTGCACTCTCCTCCCGCTCTGTGCCCACCTCCCCATGCTTACAGCAGCCCCGAGCCCACCCCCTGTCACTGCCCCCCCCCCACCGGAGGCTAGAGCTCCCACACTCACTTCTCAAGCTCCCCTTTCATGGCCACATCTGCATGGCTACTGGGTTTTCTCTCAAGTTCTAGCTGGTACCCTACACCAGTTAGCAGCTCTCTAGTAACTCCCAAATTCATGAAATCTCCTCTTCTTAGCCCCTGTACCCTGCAGTGGCTGTTTTCCTAACTGAGCCCTGGCCATACCCTTAGTCTCTCTTTTCCCACTGGGTATGCCATCATAGGGAAAAAAAAATTGACAAGGAAACTAATCTTGGCATTTCCCACTGGAAAAGGAGGGGGGAATCGTATAAACGGCATCAAACCATCAGCTGGTCCACGAGTAGGTCCTTGTCCGTAATCACAGACCCCTTAACTCTTCCATCAGCTAGTATTATGGTAAGGGGTTACGGACGTGGTTCAACATGTTGGTTTAGGTGCCCCTGTTTCCAGATGTCCTTTTGTCACTTGCCATCACCCTGTTGGTAACTAGAAAGAACAAATTCAGAGCTCCCATCGGCAGGATGAAATTTTCAGATGTGAAAATCAATCGTTAACTTTGATTGTAAGAAATAGATCTGAGGGGCGCCAGGATGGCTCAGTCAGTTGAGCGACCGACTTCGGCTCAGGTCATGATCTCACAGCTTGTGCGTTCAAGCCCCGCGTCGGGCTCTGTGCTGACAGCTCAAAGCCTGGAGCTTACTTCAGATGCTGTGTCCCCTCTCTCTGCCCCTTCCCCACTCATGCTCTGTCTTTCAAATAAATAAAAACATTACAAAAGAGAAAGAAATATATCTGAAAATAAAATGTATTGTTTCTACTGATCAGATCTTAGCTAGGCTGTACAGCAGTGATAATAAACTCGAAATCTTAATGTCTAGAAACATAGGAGCTATTTTGGGGTCATGCAAAGTCCACTGCAGACCTAGTGGTTCTCCAAGGCAGCTCCCTTCCAAATGGTGACTCAGGGATCCTATCTGCTTGTGTCTTGTAACTATGCCACCTGGGACACATGGTTTCCAGGAAAGAGAAAACAGCAGGTCGCATGCCAACTATTAAATGCTTCCTCTCAGATATGACTTCAGCCTACAGCTCTGCGTGCACCATGAATTTCTGTGCATGTACCCATGCATGCGACAGCAATTTTGTATGGGTTCAAAACAGGAAATAATCTAAGTGTCAAAATGGTAAAGTGGGTAAGTTCATTTTGGAATTTATGTTGTACTATTTCAGTCCAGAAAATGAATGAACTGCAGATAAATACAGCGCTAACGAATCTCACTCACATAATGCGGAGTGTAAGAAGCCAGATACAAAAAAGTGTGAACGATCTGATTTGATATATATAAAGTTTAGACAGGAGACAAACTAAACAGCATTAGAAGTCAGAGTAATTGAGGATAATTGTTACATTTGGAAAGGAGAGGGGGCCATAGGGGGCTTCTGATGTTCAGATATGTTCCGAGTGGTGGTTACATAGCTGTTTGCTTTATAGTAATTATTACACTATATACTTGTTTTATTCACTTTTATGAATTTCATTATATGAATGCATTCACTTTTATGAATTTCATTATAGTCATTATAAATGATTAAAAATATTCAAACCGGGGCGCCTGGGTGGCTCAGTCGGTTAAGCGTCCGACTTCAGCTCAGGTCACCATCTCACGTTCCGTGAGTTCGAGCCCCGCGCGGGGCTCTGGGCTGATGGCTCAGAGCCTGGAGCCTGCTTCCGGTTCTGTGTCTCCCTCTCTCTCTGCCCCTCCCCCATTCATGCTCTGTCTCTCTCTGTCTCAAAATAAATAAACGTTAAAAAAATTTTTTTAAATAAATAAAATAAAAAAATTAAAAAAAATATTCAAACCTAAAAATTGTATTAAGTAGGACTGATGGGTGTTTGCATTTAAAGAACTATATGCTTTAGCCCTAGCACAGTACTAACACACCTTTTGAACTAGAAAACAAACTCTTAAAGTGAAATTTAAACAGTTTTTTAAAGTTTATTTATTTTTAAGAGAGAGAGAGAGAATGTGACCCGGGGAGGGGCAGAGAGAGAGGGGGACACAGAATCCGAAGCAGGCTCCAGGCTCTGAGCTGTCAGCACAGAGCCCGACGCGGGGCTCGAACTCACCGTGAGATCATGCCCTGAGCCGAAGTCAGACGCTTAACTGACTGAGCCACCCAGGCGCCCCTTAAAGTGAAATTTAAATGTGGTGGGATTGCCCCAAATCCTATCTAGACAAAACGTTCCCACATATCATGAAGTCCTGCTGTACGTAATTTACATCTCTAATAGTTATTTTTAATATGTGCATCATCTTCCAACAAGTGCTGTTTATAGGTGTTTTAAAATTTTTAACAAACTAAACTGGTCCTGCAGGATTATTGCAAAAGACGGGAATGGCAATTTATAGACATAAGTTCCTGGAGGAAAATGAGAGCACCAGGGAGGGCCCTCAGAGGGATGGCAGGCAACTTGGCACTGAGAACTCGCTGGAGAGGAAAGGCCGGAATCACCGCCAATGTCAAAACCAGACGCTGTGCAAGGCAGGCTGAGCCACACTGCGGGCACCTGTCCCCCTCCTCGGCCTTGGTTTATTTTCCTCTTTAAAATCCCCACTCTGGGTCTTCCCAGCTGTTGCAACTCTGCCATTGGTGGGAAACACCAAGTCCGTACCCTAAGACCTGTTGCAACATTCTGGATTTGCCCTCCCAGCTATTCTGACCTTTTTGATAGAAAAGCCTCCTTCCCAGACGTTTGCAGCAACTGATATGCTTCCAACTTCCCTCCCCAAACACACATCACAGAACCTCCCCAGGCCAAACATTTCCCAGCTGTCCAAATCCTTACACATGATAAGAACTCCTCAGAAACCCCTCTTAGCTATTGCAAAACCTTGACCTCCTCTCATTTTTCAGCCACCGTGAAGATAAGAAGTACCATGCAATCATTTCCCAACAAGTGTAATCACCCAAGCTGCAATTCTGAAAGAACAGGACTGTCCTGCTCCCTGCCAGAAACTGCAACCATCTCTCTTTTCGAGATCATCCCCGCCGAGGGCCAGGAAGCACCCCCAATCCTACAACAGGGAAGAGAAGGGAATTTTCCTGTTTTCCCATAGTTGTCAGAATGCATTGCTGGGTTTGCACGGACAGTGTAACACACAGAATGAGCGTGTGCACGTCCAGATGCTTTACAAACCTGCCTCAGTTCGTCTTTGAGAAGAAATCGTGTAGCAGGAGGCCCGTTTTTTCTGTCATATATATCCAAAAAAGAGTGGGTCAGAAGGTGAATACTGTGCCTGCACATTGGAATTGTGCCATGAATTTTATTTGCAAGGTAAAGGAGTGTGGATGTTAGCTACCTTATTGGATGGAAGGATCCAACTCATGAACTTGATATGAATCAGCAATAATGAATCAGTTGGTTACGTGCCTGACTTCGGCTCTGGTCATGTTCTCACGGTTCCTGGGGCCCACGTTGGCTCTATGCTGACAACTCAGAGCCTGGAACCTGTTTCGGAGTCTGTGTCTCCCTCTCCGTCTCTGTCCCTCCCCCGCTTGTGCTCTCTCTTTCTCTCTCTCTAGTAAATAAACATAAAAAAAATTTTTTTTAAGAATAATAAAATTAACAAAAAGTAGAATATATATACATCATGCCCTGTTGAAATGTTTTCATATGTGCGTATTGCAAATTTAAAATCATTTTTACCTATGCATTAAAGTAATTCCAGAGACACTGATTGCGGCCCTTTGTTAACGTAAGGACTTGGTAAGGACCAAATATTTTGTTTACAATTTTTCCTGTCGTTCTAAAATTTTGTTACTTCAGGTGGCTCTCTAATCAATCAAAATTGGAAATCAATCAAAATATTTTACAGAGTTATCCCAGTCCGGAGAGCCCTTTCTATTGTCTTTACCTACCTGACGAAATCTTAGGCATCTTTGTAGGTTCAGCTGGAGGCAATGGCCAATTTGCTATCTTTCTGTCCTCTGTGCTCACCACCTTGGGAAGTGCCCTTCTTGGTATGCTCACCCCTCACAGATGGGCTCTGCAGACATGGAGGGTAAAGAAAGCTTCACAGTTTCACTAGGGAGGCTTCCAAAGCTGGGAGGGTGGGGGTCAGGGGGAGGGGCTCTGTGCCAATGGCCCCGGGTATTGCGGCCACCATGGGCTTCTGGAAATGACTCCTAGAGCTGTATACCTCCCAAGCGTGGCAGGGAACCAGATTTGGGCACCACTGGGTGAGAAATACTTCTGGGCCATTCCTCCCCTAGGAACATAGAATGAGCCTTATTATCATTGGGATCTAGTTTCTGTAGAATTTGAAACCCTGCCCTTGGGGACTCGAGGGTGCAGAGCGAATTCCTACCACACATTCTAAGAGAGCGCCTTCAAATTCCTGAACCTGAAATAACCCAGAAGATGAATACGAGCAGCAGGCAAGATTTCTGTTGATTAAAAATCTTAGTTTCCTTTTCCTTGAACCCTTCTAACAGTAGCCCTGAGATTTTGAAAGCACGTGGAATAAAATGAGGTGAAATGAAATGCAGAGAAAGGCTACCAGACAGGACTGAAAAACAGCCAACCAAAATAGGTGGCTTTGCTTGGCTCCAGCGAAGGACATGACGTCAATCAACGTGATTTGGCTCACCTCGGCCCATATCTGTTGAACTCGTCTATGTGTCAGGGGGTATATTTAAGGTCTAAAAGAACAGAGATCAACCTAGTGAAACAGGAGCTTCCAAATCATACATATTTAATATAAATACAAACGCTACCTTATCTTAGGAGGGAACTTCAAAACCCACACCCACTAGATTTAGATTAATTCAAAGGGAACTTTCTCGAGCCACCACGGGTGGACCCTTTCTTCCCAGGCAGTGGGACTTTCCTCTCTACAGAAGGGACATTGTGTGGGAGGAATGTCATTAAATTCACTCACTTAGGACATATTGATTAAGCTGCATGTGAGGCCTATGGTTCTGAGGATATGTCAATCAGCACAACAGACAAGTAAGTGAATTACATATCATGGTAGGGGATGAAAAGCACCATAGAGGAGAGCAAGCAGGGAAAGAGAAGGGGGATGAAGTATGTCTTTTTTTTTAATGTTTTATATTTGAGAGAGACAGAGAGACAGAGAGCAAGCAAGGGAGGTGCAGAGAGAGAGGGAGACACAGAATCCGAAGCAGGCTCCAGGCTCGGAGCCATCAGCACAAAGCCCAACTCGGGGGTCGAACTCACGAGCAGTGAGATCATGACCCGAGTCGAAGTCAGACCCTCGACCGACTGAGCCACCCGGGCACCCCAAGGGATGGAGTATGTCTTAATCAGGTAGTCAGAGGAGGCCTCACACAAATTACGTCTAAGCAAAGGCTTCGAAGGATGGAGGGGAGTAGGTGTTTGGGTGTCTGGGGAAGGAGCATTCTGTTGTGTAAGTCATAGTGAGCTAGTTTGATTCACCATGGAATGGGGAAGGAGCATTCTAGGCAAAGGCAACAGCAAGAGCAAAATCTCTGCTAGCAGGGACTGGGTCAACAGGTCCGAAAAACAGCAAGGAGCCTCGTGCGCCTCGGAAGATGTTAGCAAGGGGGAGGATCAGGCCATGGAAGAAATGAAAAAAAAAAAAATGAACCTAGGCCATGGCAGACATGGTGTCAGGTCTTCCATGTTGGATGCTGGAACTGAGATGGGTAGTAGCACCATGCGACCCGGGCTCCCGGGACCCCTGGGGCTACAGATGAAAAGCCACCGTCAAGGACGAGGGGAGCAGGGAGACCAGTTTATGAGATGAAGAACTTGACTGGGAGCACAGAAGTGGCGGTGGGAAGGTTTGGGACATGCCTTGAAGGCGGAGCCAGCACGACCCTCCTGTGCATTGGGTCCTAGGTTTGAGGGCACACAAGGAGGGAAGACAAGTCCAAGGATCATAGCCTGACAAACTGAAGTTGTCATTAACTTGGATAAGGAAGACTCCAGCAGGTAGCAGGTTCGGGAAGAAAGATTAGGAATTCAGTTTGAACCTAGGAGGTTGAGTTGCCTAGGAGATGTCCAAGAGGAAATATTGAGTGGACAGTTGAATATACAAGTCTGGAGTCCACAGAGAGATGCCGTCTAGAGACGTGAGAGAGTTTCACCAGCACATGGATGAAGGATGGGAGAGCGTTAGATCATCAAGGAAGGAGTGTAGACCAAGAAGCGGAGAGGCCCCAAGGCTAACCTGTGGGACTCTGACATTAAATGAAAAGGACAGTTAAAAACCTACAAATATTAAGACCAAATATCAGATGCCGGGAAGGGAGAAACGGAAAAGTAACCGCTACGTGCACCACCTGTATGAGTAAGAGCTTATCTGCGTGGGTGCCTCCAGCCTCCCTGCACAGTAAGCCATTTGGCCCCTTTCAAATTTGAAACAATCCCTGTCTCCTTTATTTCTAAGGTGGCCGGTAACAAATCCAATATGGCACTGTAGCCACCCTGTTTACAAACTGATTGCTTCATTAGTTTCTAGTTCTGGGTTGAATTTCAGCGAAGGCAGGGATGACCAAGGTCGAAACAAAGTCTGGGCAGTCGTGGGGGTGTGTCCTGAGCACACAGCCCTGAACCAAACAGTCTGGTTTTCTTTGTTCAGCACAACCCCTGGATCTGCGCGTTGATCTCGTTGTGTCGGTAAACAGACCTGCCCAGAGTTCATTTCACCGGATAAAATCCATGTGTGCTCCAAGCTTACTAGAACTAAGGGGACAGATTTTGGGGGGCTCTACTTTGACTAATCATGAGCCCTCCAGTCTTCAATACCCTTTTAAAAAGCACTCAAATGGGGTGCCTGGGTGGCTCAGTCAGTTGAGCAGCCAACTTCAGCCCAGGTCATGATCTCATGGTTTGTGGGTTCGAGCCCCACATCGGGCTCTGTGCTGACAGCTCGTAGACTAGAACCTCTTCAGATTCTGTGTCTTTCTCTCTCTCTCTCTGCCCCTCTCCCACTCGTTTTCTCTCTCTCTCTCTCTCTCTCTCTCTCTCTCTCTCAAAAATAAATATGCCTTTTTTTAAATAAACAAATAAAAAGCATTAAAATATGTCTGCTTATCTTAGGAAGAAAGGCTTGTAGGTGGCTGTCCTGTCTTCACATGGTCTTTCCTCTGTGCTTTTCTGTGTCCTCCTCTCCCCTTCTTGTAAGGACAATAGTCAGATGGGATTAGGGTTCTCCCTAATGACCCCATTTCTTCTAGTGACCTCTTCAAACACTGACACATTCTGAGGTAAACAGGGCGTTAGGTCTTCAGAATGTGAATTTTGGGAGACACAATTCAGCCCATAACAATGTAGATAATATACTTGGAGACAGAATGTTTTGAGTATGTGTTTTGTATACACAGCAGTATATATTATCTATTGAGAATTACATCTGATAACCAAAGCCCTGGTTTTAAATGTTTATTTGTGGACACAAAAAATTTTTTGCTTAAGTGGCCATTATCTATTAGAAATTCTCATAATTACAGTGTGAGACCAAAATAGATATTTACAAAAACGTACTTAAGTCTAATTTTTTTTAAAGGTATGGGAATATTTTAATGTAATTTTCTTTAAGGTTATTTCAGGTGTCCTGGGGAGCAATGAGAGTCTTCTCAAAAGAAGCAATAACCAATGTTTCTTGGTGAAGCATTAGGGGAGAGAAAGCTACTGTATTAAGAAATATTGGGGCGCCTGGGTGGCGCAGTCGGTTAAGCGTCCGACTTCACCTCAGGTCACGATCTCGCGGTCCGTGAGTTCGAGCCCCGCGTCGGGCTCTGGGCTGATGGCTCAGAGCCTGGAGCCTGTTTCCGATTCTGTGTCTCCCTCTCTCTCTGCCCCTCCCCCCGTTCATGCTCTGTCTCTCTCTGTCCCAAAAATAAATAAACGTTGAAAAAAAATTAAAAAAAAAAAAAAGAAATATTAAGAGGGGCGCTTGGGTGGCTCGGTCGGTTAAGCGTCCGACTTCAGCTCAGGTCACGATCTCGCGGTCCGTGAGTTCGAGCCCCGCGTCAGGCTCTGGGCTGATGGCTCAGAGCCTGGAGCCTGTTTCCGATTCTGTGTCTCCCTCTCTCTCTGCCCCTCCCCAGTTCATGCTCTGTCTCTCTCTGTCCCAAAAATAAATAAACGTTAAAAAAAAAATAAAGAAATATTAAGATAATCATTTTTGGAGATGTGATCCAAAGGGCATAGACAGACCGGCCAACCTGAATCTGGTTGTAATTTTACCATTTGTTAATTGTGTGACTTTCACCCCCAACAAATTTTAGCTCCCTTCTCTTTGACTAGTGTGGTAATATGCTCCAGAGACAGAGTATTTGGGGGCGCCTGGGTGGCTCAGTCGGCAAGCGTCTGACTTCGGTTCAGGTCATGACTTCGTGACTCATGGGTTTGAGCCCCACGTTGGGCTCTGTGCTGACAGCTGAGAGCCTGGAGCCCGCTTCAGATTCTGTGTCTCCCTCTCTCTCTGCCCCTCCCCCATCACACTCTGTCTGTCTGTCTCTCTCTCAAATATAAATAAAAATTTAAAAACAGTTTTTTTTAAATTCATCAATTTTGCTTTTTCTCTAGAGAATCAAGGCACAGAGTAAGTGATCAGTAAACATTGGATAGATGTATGGATGGATGGGAAAGTAAAATATGCAAGAACATATGAAGATTTTTTTTGAGTCTTACTTGATCTAAACTCTAACCAAATACTGATGTCGCCCATGAAACTAGGAGAAAATCTCTCTCTTCCTCCTGCTACTCTCCCTTATCCCCTCGAGAGAGGCACTGTGGAGTAGGTCCTATTAAAAGCTAGATTTTGGGGGCACCCGGCTGGCTGTCAGAAGAGCACACAACTCTTGACCTCAGGGTCATGAGTTCAAGCCCCACGCTGGGTGCAGAGATTATATACATACATAAGTGCACACATACCTAAATAAGGTTATATTTCGGTTTTAAAACCACGCTGCCTTTTGCTCAATTGGCCACGTAGGTAAAGCTGATTTGGGTTGACCTTGCTACCAGATCTGGTATAATGCCTCACTCCCTCTCAAAACCTGCTTTCCCAGCTAGTAAAAGACCCAATCCCTCCCACAGTAAGCATCTAAGGTCATCTGCTACTTGGTCATTCCTAAGGCATTTCCTGGGCAGAGCTGTTCATGTCCCCCTATGACCATCCTGATCTCCCCCATTCATACTTTAGTCTCTAGGTTTCCAATTAAGAAAAGCAGTTTTCGGGGCGGGGGGGGGGGGTCTGGGTGGCTCAGTCAGTTGAGCATCCGACTTTGGGCTCAGGTCATGATCTCGCAGTTCGTTTGAGCCCCACGTGGAGCTTGTTGTTATCAATGCAGAGCCTGCTTTGGATCCTCTGTCCCCCCCCAACTCTCTCTGTCCCTCTCCCACTCTCTGTCTCTCTCAAAAAAATAAAATAAAAATAAACATTAAATAAAAAGAAAAGCAATTTTCTAACATCTCCCAAAAATCCTACATCTGAGTTTCAAGACACCTCGTAGCCACGTTGCATAGTTTTCCCTTCCCTCCCCTCATAAAGTTCCCTAAGAACGTCTAATACCGGTCCCCCGATTTCTTCATCTAGTTGATAAAGCAGTTCTCACCTTCTAGGCTGGCATCTGGCATAACCTCCTGCAGGTAGCTGGCCCCCAGTGTTGTCACACCCTGTGTAGTCCTTTTGCACACTAGGACTTTCACACTAAGTAGGGATGATTCATACTCAGATTATTCATACGATATGGCAGAAATGATGGCATGTGGCTTGTAACTCTCTCTTACAAAGTCAGCTACCATGTCATGAGGACACCAAGCAGACATATGGAGAAGAGCACATGACAAAGAACAGAGGTGTTCTGCCAATAGCCATGTGAGCGGAAGTCAAGCCTTCTGAAGATTGCAGCCTCAGCCAATACCTCGACTACAGTCTCATAAGCAAGAACCACCCAGCTAAGGTGCTTCCTAATTCTTGCCCATAAACTCAGAGATAATAAATATTTTAAGCTATGTGCTAGGATAATTTGTTAGATGACCATCGATGACTAATAAACCTCCTAAGCTTGCCCCAAACCTTCATAGTGGATTCCATCTGGCCTTGAAACTTGCATCATCCTGACATCTCCTCAAGTCTAGAAGCAAACTCTTGACTGTTCCTGTTCCAAAGCTCTGTTTCTTCTTAGCCCATTTATTAGAAATCCACGGATGGATAAGCGGTTCTTGCTGAGGGTCAGGAAGCTCAAGGTTACGTCTTCCTCTCGTCCCAAATTCACATGTAAATTTCCAACATAAGTGACGCCATGAAAATGGTCTTCTGGAACTTATTCCCGAATTCCTATTTAAAAAATAGGATTTTATAAAATACCGAATCAACTTTACTGTAGTATCTAGTCAATATTTTATATATAGAAGAAAAACAAATGTAATTTTCACAAAGGAAGTCGATCCAGATGGAAGGATCTATAGGCATATCCTATATTATATTCAGACACGACTCAACCCTGTTAATCAAATGTGCTCATGAGGGGTTTAAAATTACCCTGATCCTTTGTTTGTATCTTCTTCTGATCTGGAATAAACTTTTTCAATAGCTAGCTGGTCTCAAAGGTGCTGTGTCTGGTCCCAGAACCCAGAACTGGATTTACGCTGACAAGAGACTAGGGCACTGCTGTCATTAACTGAGATGACGGGCCAGCAAGCATCATCTCTGATAAGATCATTTCGCTAAAGCTCATTCTCAATTTTTTCCTATACCAAGATGCCAGAGGGCATGCCTCCAGCATCACTCAGTAATGGTAGCTCACCTTGGCAAAGGCTTTTCACGATGATGGATTGGGGGGGATAAGTGATAAAGATACCCTTCTCCCCATTCTCCCCACCCCACCCCCTCCATGGTAGTCTGAAATATACTCTTTGGGAGTATATAGCTCACGGGTGGCAGATATTCTCGCTAACCTCTGAGAATCTACACTGAAGTGACGCTAAATACCATAGGTCCCTAGGGGCAGAAAGACGTCATCTCCGTTCGGGGGAAGCTGTTGCTCATACAGACTGTGTTCTGAGACTTTCTGGCTCTGTCCTTGTAAAGAGCTCTGTACTTCGCAGCCAGTGACTGACGCACAGCTTTATTATAGGGACAAGCAGAGCAATTCCACGCACCCTTTAAAGTGTGTATCGGGGCAAATTTTAAAAAAAAAAATAAATAAATAATAGGGGCGCCTGGGTGGCGCAGTCGGTTAAGCGTCCGACTTCAGCCAGGTCACGATCTCGCGGTCCATGAGTTCGAGCCCCGCGTCGGGCTCTGGGCTGATGGCTCAGAGCCTGGAGCCTGTTTCCCATTCTGTGTCTCCCTCTCTCTCTGCCCCTCCCCCGTTCATGCTCTGTCTCTCTCTGTCCCAAAAATAAATAAACGTTGAAAAAAAATTTTTTTTAATAAATAAATAAATACAGGCAGATCTGTAGATTCATTTAATACATGCTTACTGATCGCCCACCATATGGTCCCCACTGTACTAAGTGCTGGGGGTTCAACCGTGAACAAAACACACATGGTCCTTCTGCTCATGAAACGTACTGACAGTAAACAGACAGAAAATATGAAACCACAAATTGGGTGAAGCCTTAGGAAAGAAAAATGGTGACTGGAAGCCGATAGGCAATATCAAACCACAAATTGTGTTCAGTGTTTGAAAGAAAAATAAATGGTGACAGTTCCTGGCTTTCTTATTTACAACTGCTCTCCCAATACCTGGAACCATGGCTGGCACACAAGAGGAACTTAACACGTAGAGAAGGATTTGATGAATTTATATATTCTTCCTGAGAAATGATAACAGGGAGACAGATTATGGGAAGTCAGGGGAAAGTATGGCATAAACACTAAGGAGAAAAGTAAACAGGAATTACCCACATGAAGTAATTCCAGGAAGAAAAAGTTCAATGGGCTTTAAGAAAGTCTACATTGTGGGGGGGGGGGGGGCGCCTGGGTGGCTCAGTTGGTTAAGCGCCCAGCTCTTGATCTAGACGCGGGTCATGATCCCGGGTTCGTGGGATCCAGCCCCCTGGAGGACTCTGTGCTGAGCGTGGAGCTTGCTTAAGATTCTCTCTCCCTCTCTCTGCCTTTCTCCCCCGCTCTTTCTCTCTCTCAACACAAAGACGTCATACTTACAAAGCAATCATTACAAGAGACGCAAAGAAGCATCGATAAAAATGCACTAATAATGGAAGACTTCATTTTTTTTAACGTTTATTTATTTTTGAGAGAGAGAGAGAGAGAGCGAACAAGGAAGAGGCAGAGAGAGAGGGAGACAGAAAATCCGAAGCAGGCTCCAGCCTCTGAGCTGTCAGCGTGCAGGGCTCGAGCTCACAAACCGTGAGATCGTGACCTGAGCCGAAGTCGGTTGCTTAACGGACTGAGCCACCCAGGCGCCCCAATAATGGGAGACTTTAATAGGCCACTCAGAACATGACAAGTCTAGTGAATCAAAGATAAATGAAGATATAGAAGAGCTAAATAACATAATCAATAAGATATAACTTATGGCTATATGTTAAAGTTTTCACCATGACAGTGGAAGATACAACTCCATCTCAAGGTATAAGGATTATTCACAAAGTAAATCATGTATCAGGTCGCAAAGAAAATAGCAAGTGCCATAAAGTAGAAATATTATATGCTAAGTGAAATAAGTCAGACAGAGAAAGACAAGTACTGTAATGATATCACTTACATGTGGATTCTAAAAAAAAAAAAATTAAACCTGTAAAAGAGAGAAAGTTAAAAAAAAAAAGGTAAAAAAGAGAGAGAGAGAGAAGAGAGGGAGGGAGGTGTCTGGGTGGCTCAGTGGGCTAAGCGTTGGACTCTTGATTTTAATTCAGGTGATGATCTCAGGGTTGCGAGATTGAGCCCGAACTGGAGCCTACTTAAGATTTTCTCTTTCCCTTTCCCTCTCCCTCTTCCTCTGCCCCTGACCTGCTCACACCCATGCATTCTCTCTCTCTCTCTAAAAAAAAAGAGAGAGAAAGAGGGAAAGAAAGTAAAATGGTCATTACCAGGAGACGCAGGGTGGGGTATGCAAGGGCATAACCTTGTGCTAGATAATAAATAAATCACAGAGATCTAACGTAGAGCATAATGCATATAGACAATAATATTATAATTATGTAACATGACAAAATCGCTACATCACCAATCATACTACCATTATAAATGTATTAAAGTAACACGTTGTACACTTTAAATTTATACAATATCACATGTCAAATTTACTCAATTAAACAAACAAACAAGAATCAGTTGTAGAATTCAAGGGTCGTTTTCAATGATATTATGCATAAGACCAGTTCTCAAAAGACCTGAAGCAATCTCAGATAATCAGGGAGAATGGATTGTTGACCTAGTATATCCAATCAGAAGGGCTTAATTATAGAGGAGCCTGGGAATTATGTATGAGTGGCTTACTGGGTGTCTGAGCAGTAATCATAAAAATGAAAGGACTCGTGAAATTGGTAAATGACCAGGACCCTTACCCTTGCAAGTAAACAACAAAAGGGTCAACCAATGTCTAGGATGCAATGAAAACTCTAAGGCGTTCAGACATTGGAAGGTCAACAAGAAGGAGCCAAGAGAAAGCCATTTAAATAAAATAGCATGGTGGCGCAGTCGGTTAAGCGTCCGACTTCAGCCAGGTCACGATCTCGCGGTCCGGGAGTTCGAGCCCCGCGTCAGGCTCTGGGCTGATGGCTCGGAGCCTGGAGCCTGTTTCCGATTCTGTGTCTCCCTCTCTCTCTGCCCTTCCCCCGTTCATGCTCTGTCTCTCTCTGTCCCGTTGAAGAAAAATAATAAAAATAAAAAAATAAAAAAAATAGTAAAAGAGGATTGATGTGGCCTATTTGAGTGTAAATGTTATTATTTCTTTCCTTTTGATTGCTGAACTAAAAAAAAAACAAAACAAAACAAAACAGAAGAAATGTTACATATAACAGCTCTGTTCACAAAGGAGTAAAACTGAAGATTATTACTGACAAAAAAAGAAATAGACACTAAAATTACAAAATTTCTAAAA
The DNA here is from genome assembly GCF_022079265.1 of Lynx rufus. NCBI lineage: Eukaryota > Metazoa > Chordata > Mammalia > Carnivora > Felidae > Lynx > Lynx rufus. Next base: position 19,242,646 of record NW_025814840.1, read on the forward strand.
CATAACAATAATAGGAGCATAATGTATCGGAATATGTGATACACATTTAAAGCCGTGATCATAGAAAAATTCATCCTCTTAAACACTTTGATCAACAATAATAAAGAAATTAAATTCCCAGATCAAAAAACTAGAAAAAGAACAAAACAAAGCAAACTAAAGGAAAGTACAAGGAAAGAAAACTTAAAGATAAAAAAAAAAAAAATGGCAGCATGTGGGGCACCTGGGTGGCTCAGCTGATTGAGTGATCGGCTCTGGGTTTTGGCTCAGGTCACGATCTCACGGTTCATGAGTTCCAGTCCCGCTTTGGGCTCCGCACTGACAGCACAGAGCCTGCTTGGAATTTTGTCTCCCTCTCTCTGCCCCTCTCTGGCTCTCTCTCTCTCTCTCTCTCTCAAAATAAGTAAATAAACTTTAAAAGGAAAGAGTGAGTTCGGTAGAAAAACAGTAAATCTGACTAGTAAAACAAATTCCTGGTTTTCAAAAATAATTAAGAAAATAGACAAGCCACTAGCTAAATTAATCAAGAAAAAAAGAAGAAAACACAAACATGAAATAAGAAACGGCAAGGGGAAAATAAGTATCGAAACAGGAGGAATATAATAAATCATACGAGACTATTTTGCAGAACTCGTATACAAATTAATTTGAAAACTTAGGTGAAATGGATAATTTTCGGGGAAATACAGTTAACCAAAATTAACCTCTTCAGATTTAGGAAGCTCAAACAGACCAGTATCTATAAAATATATGGAGAAAGTTATCAAGGAACTATACCCCTGAATACACCAGGTCTATATGGTTTCAGAGGGAAATCTTCTTCCAAAAAAGTTCATCTCTTAATTGTTCTAGATCGTTGAAAAAGGAAGAAATTTTCCTAACATTTTATGAAGAAAATATAACACTGGTACCTGAACTTGGTTTGTCTGCACTTTTTAATTTTTTATTACTTTTTTCTTTTTTAAATAGTTGTTACCTGAACTTGCTGAAAACAGTGCAGAAAAAGAAACATTGCGAACCCATGTCATGATGAAAATTGAGATAAATTTTCCAAATGAAATATTGGTAAATAGCACCATGCTAAGAAAATAATACACCATAACCGAGTTGGAATTATTCCAGGAATCCACGATGGAGTCAATGTTAAGAAATCCATCATATAATAAACACAATGAATCAATTTAAGAAGAAAAATCATATGATCGCCTCCGTAGATGCTACAAAACTTTTTATAAAACTCAATATCCCTTCCTGTAAAACACAAATGAAAACAGAAATTATTTGATACCTTCTTAATCATAGATAAATAGATACATATAATTACATATCTTCGTCCTAAAGTCCAGAAGCCAGCATCTTGCTAATGGGAAAACACTAGAGCACCAGAGGCATTTCTGCTGGGAAGAGGAACAAAGAAAGAATGCCCATTACCACCACCACTTGCAACATTACACGGTGAGTGTGAAGCAATGCCATTAGGCAAGAGAAAGCAATGACAGACGGCACAGATAAGACATGAAAAGAGGCAAAACTGCTTCCATTTGCAGAGGCTATGATCGTGCACCTGTCAAACTCTAGATTATCAATGATAAAACTCAAAACAACTCAGACAGAACACTAACCCACCAAAATTGTTAGCTTTCATACCCACAAACAATGGGCAGTCAGCTGATGAAACCCTAGCAAAAACTCCCTTTACAATAGCAACAAAGTAAATAACATACCTAAGAATGTGCAAAACCAATATGAGGAAAACGTTTTAAACTTGCAAAAAACCCCCACAAAAGTAGTGTCAAATAGGTTTTGTGTAAATCATTTGGTATTTTTTATTACGTATTCATTTTTAAAAATTTTTTGAACGTCTATTTATTAATTTTGAGAGGGGAGGGACAGAGAGAGAGGGAGAGAGAGAATCCCAAGCAGGCTGCGTGCTGTCAGAGCAGAGCCCGATGAGGGGCTCAGTCTCCCGAACCGAGAGATCATGACCTGAGCCCAAATCAAGAGTCCCCAGAGGCTTAACCAACTGAGCCACCCGGGTGCCCCTGAAATTACTTGTTCTTCAGTAAGACACCTGAGCATCACGAAGATGCAGTTCTCCCCAAGCTACTTTATTAATAAAAAAGAAAAGATTTTGTCTGTAACTAATTTTTTGGTAAAGCAATACCAATAAAAAAAAAACTGACCAGCTTTTAATTTTTTTGTGTGAGTTAAGCAAGTTTATGCTAAACTCCATATAGAAAAATAAGCATGCAAAAAATAGACAGGAACACATTTTTTAAATCTACATGGGAAATTAGTTCCACCAAATATTAAAATATACTCTAAAGCCTCTGAAATTAAAGCAAGGTTTCACTGGCACAAACAGTAGAACAGAATGGAAAGCCATGAACTGGACCCTTATGTATATGGGACTGTAGGATATTAGAAATGTCACTGAAACAAAAATGGGCTTTTTAATAAATGGTGCTAAGACAGTTAGATAGTCATTTGGAAAAAAGATAAAATTAGATCCATATTTTACAACACACACAGGATTAAATTCCAAATGAATCAGGGATGTAAGAAACTATACAAATACAAGAAAAAACATGAGTGGATTCCTCTTTAACTGGGTGCAAAAGGAAAGTACTAACCCAAATAATTTTTGAACACAATATTTGGAACATATGCCTTCAGGGTAATCTAAAAAGACTTTTTAGGGGCACCTGGATGGTTCGGTTGGTTCAGTGGCCAAAGGCTCAGGTTATGATCTCACAGCTCATGAGTTCAAGCCCCGGGCGAGGCTCTGTACTGACGCCTAGAACCTGCTTGAGATTCTGTCTCCCTCTCTCTGCCCCTCCCCCACTCGCACTCTGTCTCTGTCTCGCTCTCAAAAATAAATATTAAAAAATAAATAAAAAGATAAAAAGACTTTCTAGGGGGGCACCGGACTGGCTCAGTCAGTTGAGCGTCTGACTTCAACTCAGGTCATGATCTCACTTGTTCTTGAGTTCGAGCCCCACATCAGGCTGGCTGCTGTCCTTCTGTCAGCGCAGAGCAAGCTTCCCATCCTCTGTCCCCCTCTCCCTGCCCATCACCCGCTTGTGCCCTCCCACAAATAAATAAATATTTAAAAATAAATAAATAGAGACGGAGAGATAGAGATAATATTTGCGATGTACCTCACAGCTAAAAGAATAATCTTTCTTTTCATAATTCTTTTAAGTTTATTTACTTATTTTGAGAGAGACAGAGACAGCACAAGCCGGGGAGGGACAGAGAGAGAGAGAGAGAGAGAGAGAAACCCAAGCAAGTTCCCTGCTGTTAGCTTAGAGCCTGATACAGGGCTCAAACTCCCAAAACATGAGATCATGACCTGAACTGAAATCGAGTCAGACGCTCAACCGAGTGAGCCACCCAGGTGCCCAGTGAAATGGGTAATCTTTCTCTCGGTATTTATTTGTTTTGGGGAGAGAGAGAGGCAGAGTGCAAGCAGGGGAGGGGCAGAGAGAGGGGGAGACACAGAATCTGAAGCAGGTTCCAGGCTCCAAGCTGTCAGTACAGAACCCGACACAGGGCTCGAACCCATGAAGCGCAGGATCGTGACCTAGGCCGAAGTCTAAGGCTTAACTGAGCCACCCAGGTGCCCAGAGGCTAATCTTTCTTAACTGTAAACCATTTTTTTAAAAAATGAAGAAGAAACAAAAGATGAAAAACCTGAAAAAAACAAAAACAGGAAAACAACATGAGTTTGTTTTTTTTTTAAAGTTTTTTTTTTAACGTTTATTTATTTTTGAGACAGAGAGAGACAGAGCATGAACGGGGGAGGGTCAGAGAGAGGGAGACACAGAATGGGAAACAGGCTCCAGGCTCTGAGCTGTCAGCACAGAGCCCGACGCGGGGCTCGAACTCACGGACCGCGAGATCGTGACCTGAGCCGAAGTAGGCCGCTTAACCGACTGAGCCACCCAGGCGCCCCAAACAACATGAGTTTGACAATTCACACAAAGATATAAACATGGTTCTTAAATACACACGAAAAATGTTCAACCGCACCCATCATAAGATAAATGCAAACCAAAAACTATACTGAGATCCACATTAAAGACACAGCATGTAACTATTAAGCAAACACTAATCAAAAGAAACGTAGAATGGCTAAATCAATATCAGACAAAGTAGACATCAGAACAAAAAAATTATCAGGGATAAAAAGGAGTGGTACATAACAATAAAAGTGTGAACTCACCACAAAAATGTATTAAGGCACTTAATAAAAACATTTCGGAATGCTAACATAAAAAGAAGAAAAAAATGGAATGCCTGGGTGGCTCAGTCCGTTGAGCGTCCGACTTCCACTCAGGTCATGATCTCACAGTCCCTAAGTTCGAGCCCCGAGTCGGGCTCTGTGCTGACAGCTCAGAGTCGGAAGCCTGCTTCGGATTCTGTGTCTCCTTCTCTCTCTGCCCCTCCCCCGCTCGTGCTCTGTCTCTCTCTCTGTCAAAAATAAATAAACATTAAAAAAAAGATTGTTTTAAATGATAAAAAAAGAAGAAAAAACTAATAGAACTGAAAGGAAAACACAGATAAATCCACTTGGATATTTCAATACTCTTCTCTCGGTAATTGATAAAATGAGTAGACAGAAAACCGGAAAAACTGAATGCTACCATCAACCAATTGGATCTAATTGACATTTATAGAGCATTCCCGGACAACAGCAGAATATATCCTTTGTAAGTACACATAAACTATTCACCAAGATAGACCATATTCCAGGCCCTAAAGCAAACTGTATCAAATTTAAAAGAATTGAAATCATACAAAGTATGTTTGTTCTCTGACCATAGTGAATGAAATTAGAAATCAGTAATAGAAACCTAGAAAATCCCCAGTTATTAGAAAAAGTACACAGCTCACTTCTTAATAGCCCATGAGTCCAAGTCTCATGAGAAATTAGAAAATATTTTGAACTCAATGAAAAGGAAAACACAACGTTATCAACAGCCATAGGATACAGACTGAGCAACACTAAGAGAAATTTATAGCGTTTGTTTTTTGGGTTTTTTTTTTTTTTTTTGGAGAAACTTGGAGCATCAAAAAAACCCTGTGCTAGAAAACTAACAGAGCTAAGCCTCCACCTTAAGAAACTAGAAAAATGGGGCGCCTGGGTGGTGCAGTCGGTTAAGCGTCCGACTTCAGCCAGGTCACGATCTTGCGGTCCGTGAGTTCAAGCCCCGTGTCAGGCTCTGGGCTGATGGCTCAGAGCCTGGAGCCTGTTTCCGATTCTGTGTCTCCCTCTCTGTCTGCCCCTCCCCCGTTCATGCTCTGTCTCTCTCTGTCCCAAAAATAAATAAACGTTGAAAAAAAAAAAAAACAACTAGAAAAAGAGCCTGGTTACAACTCAGAAAACTTGTTCTACTTTTCTTCTCCTGGGAGTCTTCATATGACAGGGGCAATGACATTCTCTTCTGGCATAGTTAGGTTTAGGCTTTGGCTTTTCAAAACTAAACCATTTATGACCGAGGGCCCATATGTGAGCGGTAAAGCTATATGGAAAAAGAAGGGAATTATTAATAAAGTAATTAGGATATACTTACCCCTTGTTGGGTGGGGTGCGGTGGGGTGGGGACAAAGGGAGGCCCTTGACAAGAGCTCAGTAAGGAACGGACTTTGGCTCAGGTCATGATGTCACAGTTGGTGAGTTCAAGCCCCACATTGGGCTCTGTGGTGACAGCTCAGAGCCTGAGACCTGTTTTGGATTCTGTGTGTGTGTGTGTGTGTGTGTGTGTGTGTGTGTCTGCCCCTCCCCCACTCCTGCTCTGTCCCCCTCTCTCCAAGAATAAATAAACATTAAAAAAATTTTTTTTGACCGAATCCTGAGATACTTGGCATCTTCACCTGAATCCTGAGCTCGTTTTATTCTTTTTAATCTACAGGCTTTGGTGTGCATATGATACATTTTCTTCTTTAAAATTTTTTTTTTTCAACGTTTTTATTTATTTTTGGGACAGAGAGAGACAGAGCATGAACGGGGGAGGGGCAGAGAGAGAGGGAGACACAGAATCCGAAACAGGCTCCAGGCTCCGAGCCATCAGCCCAGAGCCTGACGCGGGGCTCGAACTCACGGACCGCGAGATCGTGACCTGGCTGAAGTCGGACGCTTAACCGACTGCGCCACCCAGGCGCCCCATGATACATTTTCTTCTTTAAAATTCGAAAAAAATGGTGTGTATTAAACATTGAATCTCTCTGTGCCAATCTTTATTCATCTCAGGGACAACTTTTCTTTTTTTTAATTTTTTTTTAAAAAACTTATTCATTTTTGAGAGACAGAGAGAGAGAGAGAGAGCGTGAGTAGGGGAGAGGCAGGGAGAGAGGGAGACACAGCAACCTAAGCAGGCTCCAGGCTCCGAGCTGTCAGCACAGAGCTTGATGCGGGGCTCAAACCCACGAACTGTGAGATCATGACCTGAGCTGAAGTTGGGCACCCAACCGACTGAGCCACCCAGGCGCCCCTCAGAGACAACTTTTCATGGGACCGCAAAACCTACCCCTGAGAACTTACTTCTAAGATAACCTTTCTAGTCAGACTTTTTTTTTTTCCTATTAAACAGAATAAAGAAGAAATTATTCTTCCAAAAATAAGTGGTCTAACCATCTGGATTTGAGGCCCCCAAGTAGGTTGCCTCTTCTGCCCAAACATGGGAGTTCAGAAGCCCAGAAGGAAACAATAAATGCAGAAAACAGATCCTTCTCTTTGTGATGGGTTATACCCAGACTTCAATCTGTAGCAAGTTTTTGTTGGGTAAGAGTTGCTCTTTACCTGTCCTCGAAGGGACTTAACTGAGTCCCTGGCCCTCAGGGACCTCAATCTAGCCTCAGGCTTGCTCAGCCATGGCCTGGGAGGGAGGACCAGGCTGTACTGACAGGGGGTGACATGTCACCCAGACTGCAAAATGAGTGGCTCAGAGAGAGTGATGCTTGGCTGGAGTTCCAACTTCTCAAAAGGCCAAGGCTGAAGTAGAGGAAATGTCTCTATCTGTTTGCCTATGAGAGCTGTTAGGAGCACGACCCAGTCTAGCAACTTCACCCGGGACTTTTGAAGATGGTCAAAAATCTTTTGACGTTCCTCAGCCTAGGAGGTAGTCTCCAAGTCCCTTCCCCTTGAAACTCGGCATATTCGTGAGTGCTTGACTAAAGAATACAGTGGAAGGGTCCCCATAATAGATTCCAAGCCCATGTTTTAAGACACTGGCTGCTTCTACTTTCTGTCTTGGAACCTTTGCTCAGGAGGAAGCCAGAGGCTATATAAAAAGCATAACTACCCTAGAGCCCCAGGAAGCCCAAACTAGCCATATGGAGGGGTTGTCTGAAGGGGACACTGCCTGGACGACCGTAGTGTTCCAGTGATCCCAACCCAAGACACATGGGAGAAGCCGCAAATGACCCCCACCCCAAGCCCAGCAGCTACCTGAGAGACTCTGGTAAGAAGTGCCATATTCACACCCATTAGGATGGCTTACTGGAAGAAAGGAAGGGAGGAAGGAAGGAAGGAAGGAAGGAAGGAAGGAAGGAAGGAAGGAAAAAAGGAAGGAAAGAAGGAAGGAAAAAAGAAAGGAAAGAAGGAAGGAAAGAAGGAAAGAAGGAAGGAGAAAGAAAGAAGAAACAGGACGCCTGGGTGGCTTCAGTTGGTTAAGTGTCCAACTTCGGCTCAGGTCGTGATCTCATGGTTTGTGGGTTCGAGCCCCGCGTCGGGCTCTTTGCTGGCAGCTCAGAGCCTGGAGGCTGCTTCGGATTCTGTGTCTCCTTCTCTCTCTGCCCCTCCCCCACTCCTGCTCTCGAAAATAAATAAGTAACCATTTTTTTAAAAACTTAAAAAGAGACAGAGAAAGGAAGAAAAACAAGTTTTTAAAACTGAAAATAACAAGGACTGGCAAGGACGTGGAGAAATTAGAAGCACGGTGCAGGCACTGCGGAAAACAGTATGGTGAATTCTCAAAAAAATGAAACATGGAATTATCATGTGAACCGGTAATTCCACTCCTACGTATTACCCAAAAGAATTGAAATCAGGGACTCCAGGAGGTATTTGCACACCAATATGCCCAGCAGAATGATCTACATGCCTATCGACAGACGAATGGATACACAACATGTGATATATTCATACAATGGAATATTATTCAGCCTTAAAAAGGAAGGGATTCTGACACGGGCTACAACATGGATGAACCTTGAAGACATTAGGCTAAGAGAAATAATCCAGTCGCCAAAGGACAAATACTGTGTGATTCCACCAGCATGAGGTACCTAGAACAGGCAAATTCATAGACGCGGAAAGTGGGTCCCAACAGCTCAGAGTGGGGAGCTGTTTCTTTCTTTCTTTCTTTCTTTCTTTCTTTCTTTCTTTCTTTCTTTCTTCTTTCTTCCTTTCTTTCTTCTTTCTTTCTCTTTCTTTCTTTTTCACACAATTTATTGACAGGCTGGTTTCCCTACAACCCCCAGTGGGGTGCTGCTTCTTAATGGAGACAGAGTTTCAGTTTGGGAAGACGAGAAGCTCTGGTGACAGATGGTGGTGATGGTCGCACAACAACGGGAATGTACTTAATGCCACAGAACCGTGCATTCAAGAATGACTAAAATGGTGACTTTCATGCCATGCACATCTTGCCGCAGTCAAAAAAAGGAACCAGCCATAGAACGGTGAGAGATCATGACCGAGCATTGTTTTAATCTAAGTTTTGTAAGAAAACCCATAATTGTTGCTGTTTCGGAGATAAGCATAGACTGCCCACCCGTGTCATTCCTAAGGATGCCCATTAGCCACCCTCAAATAATACTGTGGTTCAAAACACTCTGATTACTACTTAGTCTGAACTACTCTTAGAAGTCATCTGCCCGGAGGCGCCTGGGTGGCTCAGTCGGTTAAGCGTCCGACTTCGGCTCAGGTCGTGATCTCGCAGTGAGTTCGGGTCCTGCGTCGGGCTCTGTGCTGACGGCTCGGAGCCTGGAGCCTGCTTCGGATTCTGTGTCTCCCCCTCTCTCTCTGCTCCTCCCCCACTCACACTCTGTCTCTCTCTGTCATCTCAAAGATGAATAAATGTTTAAAAAAGTTAGTAAAAAAAAAAAAAGTCATCTGCTCAACAAGCCTCGTGGAGGCTTCCTACTGTCACTGGCCCTCAGTTTCCCTGGGATTCTGTGCTCCTCCCTGGGTCTTGCTTTCCTCTCTGAAATGGCAGCATTTCCCACCAATCCTGGCCCCAGGGGACAGCAACTACTGAGCTCGTCGAGGACATTGCTGCCTCCCTCACTGACCCATTCCTCAACATCTTAGTGAAGGAGGGCCCTCTGGACCCCAGGGGGGGTGTAGCAAGGAGGGTGCAGGTCAACATAGCAAACCCATTCTGGCATTCCTATCTCCTTGTCCATTAGGGCCCTGCCTCTCACTAGGCCAGGAAAGTAGTCGGCATCTTAGCCTTGTTGACAGTTGATCAAGCAAGCAAGCAGCTGCTGACCCTCCCCCTGATAATCCAAACCACACCTCCCACCCACACCCTGTGCCGGCTCCAGGGGCCAGGCTGGCAGGCAGGCCAAACCTTCACCTGGGTCTCTATGCCTATCTCTCTGTAGAAGAGGAAACAAAAGGTTACACAAGCTAGAACTTCTATATCTAGAAAACCCTGAAGACTCCACCCCAAAACTGCTTGAACTAATAAATGAGTTCAGTAAAGTCACAGGGTACAAAACCAGTGCGCAGAAATCGGTTGCATGTCGATACGCTAATAACGAAACAGCCGAAAGAGAAATTAGGAAAACAATCCCATTGGCACCAAAAGTAATAAGGTGCCTAGAAGTAAAGTTAACCAAAGAGGTGAAATACTTGTACTTAAAAAACTATAAAATGATGATGAAAAAATTGAAGATGACGCACATTCTATTGGAATGCCTTCGTAGGCTGGAAGTACAAATATTGTTAAAATCTCCACACTCCCGTGGGTGCCTGGGTGGCCTACGTGGTTAAGCATCTGACTCTTGGTTTCAGCTCCGGTCATAATCTCACGGTTCATGAGTTTGAGCTCCACATCCGGCTCTGCGCTGACAGAGTGGAGTCTGCTTGGGATTCTCTCTCTCTCTCCTCCTCTCTCTCTCTCTCTCTCTCCCTCTCAAAATAAATAAACTTAAAAAAAAAAAAAGAAAGTCTATATGACCCAAAGCAATCGACAGATTTAAAGCGATCCCTGTCAAAACACCAACAGCATTTTTCACAGAACTACAACAAACAATCCCAAAATCTCTAAGGAGCCACAAAAGATCTCTCGGGCGCCTGGGTGGCTCAGTTTGTTACACATCTGACTTGATTTTTCAGCTCAGACTCTGTGTCCAGCTCTGTGCTGACAGCAAGGAGCCTGCTTGGGATTCTCTCCCTCTTTCTTTGCCCTTCCCCTGCTTACACGGAGCACGCACATAAATAAATAAATATTTAAATATTTAAACATTTAAATATTTAAACAGAGATATCAGGTTTTCTTAAATCAGGGCACATCCACAAATGTAAAAACTGATTTCAGAATCACTAAGAAAAACCACACAGAGAAGCAACATCTATACCACGAGACATCGGAGGCTAACTGAGAAACCAGTCTCTAATCGCTGTGCCCAAGTAGATTCTTCATTAGGTACTGGGGAGGGGAGGGCAGGAGGGGCAGGTGAAAAGACAAGGTTTTCTGTGATATTTTGGCCTGGGGTAAAAGCTGGCAGCAGATAGCAATAACGTGTGGATCAGTGTATGATAAAAGGTTTCATAAAGTCCTTGAGTAGTTCAAAATTTTTAACCTTTAATAATGACCGTTGCTGGAGGATTTTTTCAGAGAATGTGCATATTTGCTGAAATATGCATTGTATTTTCTTCTCCAGGTATCTGTAGGCTTCAATTCGATTAAACTGCTAATCTCAGGTCTCCAGTCCTCACGTGCCATCAGGATCTGAACGAAGAACGTGTTGGGCACCATCATGTGGGTCAGTTGCCGCCCCCTTTCTAGAAGTGCTTGTGCAAGACATTTACACATGGCTTCCTCGTTATTACAGCCTAAATTTTGTATGGGCAAAAGCAACCACAGCACGTTTGAAGGTCTCCTGAAATCAAAAGGAAGTTTGTGATTGCATGTAATTTGCATTTACTGCGCGCTCACAATCTAATCACTCCCAAATACAATGAACTTTAGATAATACGATTAAATACTTCCGCCATGGTTTTTTCAACCTTTGTATTGACTTTCCTAACATTTGGAATGGTTGCCTTGGTGAGGAGGACTAGGAGGAACTAGATTTATAGTTGTACTACCTGGGTCAAATTTAACCAGCCACTCCCCACAGATGCTGAAAACGAACAATGAAAACGTATAGCCTAGGAAACTTATGTCCACGCAAAACCCTGCATGTTGATGCTTGAGGCAGCTTGTTCGTAATTGCCAAGACTTGGAGCAGCCAAATGTCCTTTAGTAGGTGAATGGATAAACTGTGGTATATCTAGACAACAGAACATTAAAAAGCAATGAGCTACCAAACCATGAAAAGACATGGGAGAAACTTCAATGCATATTATCAAGTAAAAGAAGCCAATCTGAAAAGGCGACATACTGTGTGATTCCAGCTACATCGCAGCCTGGAAAAGCCAAAACCATGGAGACGGTGAGAAGAAAATCAGTAATTGCCAGTGGTCGGTAGGAGAGTTTTTTAAAGTATGAAACTATAATGGTAGATACATGCCATTACACATTTGTCATAGAATATACAACACCAAGAATACAGGTAGTGTAAACTATGGACTTTGGGTGATAATGACATGTCCATGTAGGGTCATCAGTTGTGACAAATGTCCCACTCTGGTGGGACTGTGCCTGTGTGGCTGCGGGGGGTATATGGGAAGTCTACTTTCTGCTCAGTTTTGTTGGGAATTTAAAACTGCTCTAAATAAAATCTTTTGGGGGTGCCTGGGTGGCTCAGTCGGTTAAGCATCTGACGTCGTCAGCTCAGGTCATGATCTCACGGTTCGTGAGTTCAAGCCCTGCGTCGGATTCTGTGCTGACAGCTCGGAGCCTGGCGCCTGCTTCGGATTCTGTGTCTCCTTCTTTCTCTCTGCCTCTCCCCTGCTCACGCTCTGTCTCCCTCTCTGTCTCTCAAAAATAAATAAGCATTGAAAAACAAACAAACAAATAAATAAATAAAATCTTTAAAAAAAATTGTAGCTTAAATCATCACAATAAGTCTAGTTTTCTTCACAACCACAACTTTATAAGTAAGTGATTTAAGTCACTTTGTCCCTTTGTGTCTCAGTCCCACGGCGTCAGTGAGGAGAAATGACACAAGCAGGTTTCCCCTCCATTATGCTACCCTGTTTCCTACCTTGTTCCATGAGCAAACAGTGGCTCACTTAAATGATAGAAAATTAGTTATGTGCGCTCTGTCTTACTAGCCAACTCAGTATCATTTCTTAAATTCTCCTTTGCTTTTTGATTCTGATTATCAAGGCTTGAAAAGTTAGAAACTTGGGAGTTGGAGAGCAAATTCTGCTTTCAAATACCTTCTTTAATGCAGCCGTGGTTGCAATGACATAGGCTAGCCACTAGAGGGCACTATACTCATAAATCAAACACGCCAGACTTTTCCATAGCTCCAATCTGCTAAAGAAGGACGGGCGGGGGGGGGGGCGGGTGCTGGGTGGCTCAGTGGCCCAATGGTGGCTGAGCGTCTGATTCTTTGAGTTTGGCTCAGGTTGTGATCTCACAGGTCATGATCTCATAGGTTGTGAGATCGAGCCCTACATGGGGCCCTGCTTGGAGCCCCGTGGGGAGCCCACGCCGGATGGCAGGAAGCCTGCTTGGAATTCTGTCTCTCCCTCTCTCTGTGTGTCTCTCCTGCTTGCTCGTGTGAGCGTGCTCGCTCTCTCTCTCTCTCTCTCTCTCTCAAAAATAAATAAATAAATAAATAAATAAATAAATAAATAAATATTTTTTTAATAGGACATTTACCATTTACAGATTCTACGAATAATAGTAATTAAGGGCTGTAATAGAGTAACTCTTGAAAAGAAAGGAAAGGGTAGTGGAAAAGCCCTCAGGTGCCAAACACTGCGAATCAGGGTTTCACAAAAAGGACAACAAAGTGTTTTTGAGTTAAAATGTAAATCGTGAAGATTAAATTTGATTCAAAGTAATTTGTTTAATCTGTATATGCTTCTAACTGGAAGATACGTATTCACGCAGCCATTTCGTGAGTCTCTAAATACTCTAGCTATCTTCTAAAATTCTCACATTCCTAAGTAAACTCTCAGAACAATATCCTATCATGCCTCAACTCAAAATTTCCAAGGGATTTCCGTTTAAAAATTTTTTTTAAGTTTTTGTTTTTAATTTATTTATTTACTTTTGAGAAAGAGAGAGAAAGAGACTGCGGACCGCGGCTCAAGTTTCGATGCTACAGGTTCCATTGCCTTCTCAGCTCGCACGCATTAATTCATCAAGCTGGCATTTAGAGACACTCATGTGACAAGGAACTGAGGACACCCTCAGGCCGACTGCCAGTGAGTAACCGGGGTCCTCAGTCCTACCGCTCACCAGGAGCTAAATCCTGCCAGCACCCACTCAGTAAACTTGAGAGAGGATTCTTCCCAGCCGTAGATGAGACTCAGCCCTGGCTGACACACTGATCGCAGCCTTGAAAGGGACCCTGAAGAACACCCAGGTTCTGTGAAATAAGGGGAAGTGTGAAATAACACATACATGTTGTTCTGAACCACTAAGCTTTGGGGTCATTTGTTATGCCGTAATTGAGAACTAATACACTCCTAGGTTTTGGGTTTTTTACATACATTCTTAGATTTGCAACAACATTATCTTGCTTTCTCACACACCTGTCTCTTTCCTCCCCTCTTTCTCAACTTAATTACAGGTAACTTGAGCCTAAGGGTTTTGTTCTAAGAGCCCTAACCTTAGTCTTTGTTCTTGAGTCACTGTTTTCTAATGAAGGGATCTCTGGGCTCTATACTCTTAGCTAGAGTCTAATCTGAAACATCTTAATACATTTGGATGTTTAACAACAGTGTGATGGCTATACCCTTGATCAGACCCTTGCCAAAAGGCAGGTTTTAGTATCTTCTCGCTCTAAGGTCTGCTCTTTTTTGGGGAGGGGTGTGGGGGGGGTGAGGGGTGAGGGGAAAGGACACAGGGAGAATGAGATTAAAGTAATTGTTTCTTTTAATCCTACAAGAGCCTGAATTCAGATACTCTCTATTCCCTTTTCTTTTCACTTGCAGGTAAGTTTTCTTTTATAAGGTATTTCAGACTGAAATCAACATGTACTGTTAATGTTCTGTACTTCAACCTCTTCCTCTGGAATAACCAGTTCTTCAGGTACATAATCTCCTTCTCAAGGTAATACCTGACAATGTTGCCAACTATTGCATCACTAAATACACGGGTAACTATTTTTCTAGGCTCTAATGGCAGTGTTCTCATTGCCCACTATCTGACCACTAAGATAAAGACACATAATTTAGATTTTTGTTACAACAGCACCAAACTTTTGGTTCCAAGTTCCTTTGAGACAACCTAGGTAGGCTTTGCTGTGATGACAAACAATCCCAGAGTCTCATTGACTTGATACAAGAAAAATGCATCTCTTAGCCCTGTTATATGTCCCACTTGGGGTTCAGCTGAGCCAATCAAGGACCCAAGGGGACAGTCTCCCTCTCAACACATACTTCCACAAACATTGCATCAGGGCAAAGGGAACACGATGAATTGAGCACTGGGTCTTAAAGCATCCACACAAACAACAATGAGCGAAAAGAAGCCAAGCTCCAAAAAGTGTACGTTGGATTAGTCCATCTATATACAAAACAGAAAAACCAATCTTTGGTGTTAAAAGTCTAGAAAATAATTATTTTTATTAAAGTGGCATATGGGGGAGGGGGGGAGCCTGGGTGGCTCAATTGGTTGGGCGTCCGACTTCAGCTCAGGTCATGATCTCACGGTCCATGAGTTCGAGTCCCGCATCGGGCTCTGTGCTGACAGCTCAGAGCCTGGAGCCTGCTTCCGATTCTGTGTCTCCCTCTCTCTGGCCCTCCCCCGCTCACACTGTCTCACTCTCTCTCTCAAAAATAAGTAAACATTAAAAAAAATTTTTTCAAGTGGCATGTGGGGATGTAATACACAGAATAATGGTCCCCAAGATGATGTGAACATCTTACTCCCTGAGACCTGTGAATATGTTACCTGATATGGCAAAAAAGGATTGTACAGATGAAATTAAAGCCATGGGCCTTAAAAGAGGGAGATTAATCCTCGATTATCTGAGTGAGCAAAAGAAATATCCTGGGCCCTTAAGAGTGGAAGAGGAAAGTAAATATTAGCCAAAGATGTGATAACAGAAAAGGTATAAACAATCTGAAGGCTAAAAGGGACTACATCAAAATAAAAAGCATCTGCACAACAATGGAAACAATCAACAAAACTAAAAGACAACTTACTGAGAGATGATATTGGCAAATGATATATCTGATAAAGGGTGAGTATCCAAAATCTATAAGGAACTTATCAAACTCCACACCTGAAAAACAAATAATCCAGTGAAGAAATGGGCAGAAGACACGAATAGACACTTTTGCAAAGATGACATCCGGACGGCCAACAGACACATGAAAAGATGCTCAACATCACTCATCCGCAGAGAAATGCAAAGCAAAACCACAAGGAGATGTCACCTTACACTGTCAGAATGGCTAAAATCAAAAACACAAGAGGGGCACCTGGGCGGCCCAGGCGGTTAAGCATCAGACTTGATTTTGGCCCAGGTCATGATCTCATGGTTCATGGGATAGAGCCCTGCACTGGGCTCTGTGCTGACAGCATGGAGCCTGCTTGAGATTCTCTCTGTCTCCCTTTCTCTCTCTCTCCCTCCCCTACTCACACTTTCTCTCTTTCTCCCTCAAGATAAATAAATAACCTTTAAACACACACACACACACACACACACACAAGAAACAGATGCTGGTGAGGATGCGGAGGAAAAGGAAACTTCTTGCACTGTTGGTGGGAATGCAGCCACTGTGAAAAGCAGTGTGGAGGTTCCTCAACAAGTTAAAAATAGAACTACCCTCCAAGGGCAGCTGGCTGGCTCAGTGGGGGAGGTAAGACTCTTGATCTCAGGGTTCTGAGCAGAGGCCCCACGTTGGGTTTACTCGAAAGAAAAAACTAACAAACATTAAAAAAAAAAAAAAAAAAGAACCATCCTATAATCCAGTAATCACACTATGGGATATTTAGCAAAAAAAAATACAAAAACACTAATACAAAGGGACGCTTGTACCCCTATGTTTACAACAGCATTATTTGCAATAGTCAAATTACGGAAGCAGTCTAAGTATCCATCAATAAATGAGGGGATTAAGATGTGTAAATATGGGGCGCCTGGGTGGCTCAGTCGGTTGAGCGTCCGACTTCGGCTCAGGTCATGATCTCACAATTTGTGAGTTTCAGTCCCGTGTCGGGCTCTGCTGACAGCTCAGAGCCTGGAGCCTGCTTCGGATTCTGTGTCTCCTTCTCTCTCTGCCCCTCCCCGATTTATGCTCTGTCTCTATGAAAAATAAAAAAATATATATATATATACGTGTGTGTGTGTATATATATATGTGAACACACACACACACACACATGTATATATATAGAATGAAATATTAAAAAAATAATTTGAAGCATAAAAGCGACCCAACCCATGGTTGCAAGTTCTGGAGATGGAAAAAAAGGGAGCCAGGATTCAAGGAATATAGGGGCCTATAGAAGCTGGAAATGGCCCTCAGCTGGCAACCAGCAAGGTTGGGCCCCCAACCCTATCACCATGAAGAAATGAATTTTGTCAACAACTTGAATAAGCAGGAAACCAGATCCTTCGGAAAGGAATGCGGCCCTATTAACACTTTGAGTTTAGCCCAGGGGCGAGACCCCTGTCAGACTTCTCACCTACAGACCTGCAAGAAAATAGGTTGGTGCTGTATGAAGGTGCTAAGATTGTGCTGCTCTACCACAGTGGCCAGAGAATTGGACCCAGCAAGCGAAGACAGGAAGGATGTGGAAGGGGGCCTGAGAGGGGCGGCTGAGATGCTCTGAGCGCCCATTTCTTGCTCCAGTCACCTGAATATGTTCCCTTTGTGGAAATTCACTAGCTGGACACTTATAATCTGGGAGGTTTTCTGCACAGAATAAAAAGTAAAGAAGCCAATGTAAGGATCTGTTCATTGAGATCAACGCCCTAGGTATGGGGGAGTCATTTCTCTTGGGGCTTCTCAGAAGCGCACAGAACTCCTCCCAGAATTTCTCACTTGACAGGCAGTAGGTAGCCTCCTGCTCCTTTGAACTTCACCCCTAGGGGGGCATCGATACCCTCAAACTTGTGGGCCGTGTGTTGGCTAAGGAGGTTCCTTAGTAATCTGACATGGGCCAAGGTGATACAGTGTGGCCATCTGCTCATAAACATGCAAAAAATAACCTGAACAGAGTATTTGCAAAGTGAGTTAGCAACACATGAAAAAGGATAATATACCACGTCCAAATTGGTGTGGTCCGGAAACGCCCCCATAGCTTCATATTTGAAATCAATCCATATAACTTATGCCATCAACAGAATAACGAATAAAAATCAAATGACCATCTAAATAGGTTCCTGAAAAAATGCTTGATAAAATTCAACATCAATTCCTGACCTAAGAAAAAAAAGGGGGGCGCTTGGGTGTCTCCGTCGGTTAAGTGACCGAACTCGGCCCAGGTCACGATCTCACGATTGGTGAGTTCGAGCCCCGCGTCAGGCTCTGTACTGACAGCTCGAAGCCTGGAGCCTGCTTCGGATTCTGTGCCTCCCCCCCTCTCTCTGCCCCTCCCCAGCTCATGCTCATACTCTGTCTCTTGTCAAAAATAAATAAACTTAAAAACAAGAAAAACAGAAAAGAAACTTAGCAAACTACACATAGAAAGAAAAGTCCCTATTGTGACAAAAACAAACAAATCAAAACTTTAAATCAAACAATGTACCTCATGCGAAAGTGTTGCTGTCTGAAAGTGGGAACGATGGGAGGTCCTAACTGATTCAATGTGTCGAGGAAATGAATTAACATGAATGTTAAGTAATAATAGAGAGACAGAGAGATACACAGAGAAAGAGACAAATACAGAGAAGAAGAAAGAGAATCCAAAAGAATCTACATATGATCTTTTGCAAAGTCACTGAATTTAAAGCCGTTGTGCAAAAATCAAGCCTGTGTTTTGTTTATAAGAGCAATGAGTGCGTAAATAAAATTATACGCACACAAAAAGGCTACAGCCTTTGAAAGAATACAGTTCGAATATGTAAAAATAGGGGCACCTGGGTGGCTCCCTCTGTCAAGCCTCCACCTCTTGATTTCAGCTCAGGTCACGACTTGAGGGTTGGGAGATGGAGTGCGGCATTGGGCTCCAGGCCGGGCATAGGGAGCCTGCTATGATCCCCTCTCTCTCTCCCTTCCTTCTGCCCCTCCCTAGCTTGTGCTCCAGCACACGCTCTCTCACTCTCAAAAAAAAAAAAACAAAAAGCAAAACAAAACAAAACAAAACAAAACCCACTAAAAACAAACCTAATAAAAACGTACATAACCTCTACACAAAAAAAGTAGAAAACATAACTGAGAGGAATTTAAAAAACTTCATAAATGGGAAGGAGAGGTAATGGATCGTAGCCAAGATGTGAAAAAGTCGGGGCATCTGGGGGCTCAGTTGATCGGGCGTCCAACTTCGGCTCGCGTCACTATCTCACAGTTCGCAAGTTCCAGTCCCACATCAGGCTCTGCTGTCAGCTCACAGCCCGCTTTGGATCCTCTGTCCCCATCTCTCGGTCTTGCACTCTCTCTCTCTTTCTCAAAAACAAATAAACCTTAAAAATATGCATGTTTGAAAAAGTCAGCGTGATAAAGACCACCACCAAATTTCTGTATAGGATCCACAGCAACCTCAAGTAAAATCCTCCTAGGGTGTGTGAGTGTGTGTGTGTGTGTGTGTGTGTGTAAGTTTAAAAGCCAGTTCTAAGATTTATGGGAATATAAAAGACAAAGATAGATAAGAAAATATAGGAGAAGGAGATAGTTGGAAGACTAACACTCTGGATAGAGATTTGTTATACAGATGTTAACAACTATGACACTGTGGTACCAGTACAAGGATGGACAAGTAAGGACTAGACATTCCAGAAACAGACCGGTGTTCTCTTTGGACATTTGATCTCTGATGGGAGGTACTATGAAAAGTTGAAAAAGGACAATCTTTTCATTAAAGGGTTGTGGTTGAGTTATATATTAATAAGTGGGGGGGATGAAACTTGATTCCTACTCAAATAATATGCAAAAACATCATTCTTGGTGAATTACACATCTAATGTAAAAAGTAAAACAGGGGCGCCTGGGTGACTCAGCGGGCTAAGCGTTTGAATTCTGCTCAGGTCATGATCTCACAGTTTGCAAGTTTGAGCCCCACCTTGGGCTCTGTGCCGACAGCTTCGATCCTGGAGCCTGCTTTGGATTCTATCTCCCTCTCTCTCTCTGTCCCTCTCCCGCTTGTGCTGTCTCTCTCTCTGTCAAAAATAAATAAACATTTGGAAAAAGAAACAGTAAAACAGTAAAAGTTTTTAGAATATAACAGGAGAATATCTTCATGACTTTGAGCAGGAAATAATTTCTTAAAGGATACAAAAGGTACTAACAACTAAGGAAATCATTGAAAACTGGGAATAAATGAAAATTAGGAATATCTGAACATCAAAAGACAGCATTAATTAAAAAATGAGGGAGGATATTTTGAAGTACGTATTTGAGAAAGGAAGACCCAAAGGAAAATGATAAATGGGAAAACAGGCAAGATACACCACTTCATGACAGATATTCGAATGGCCAAGAGATGGATGACAAGGTACTGAATCTCGATTGTTATCAAAGAAATGCAAGTCAAAACCACTAATTCCACTATCCAAAATGACAAAGCCAGGGTTCACAAGACTGTGGAAAAACTGAAACGCTGGTACATTATAAATCAGTAGAGTTTGGACAAATGATTTGGAAGAATCTACAAAAGTAGAACATGCGGATTCCCTGAGACCCGGGAATACAAGCTTAGATGTGCCCAACAGAAATGCAGGAGCCTGGACGCCAAGAAATCTGAGGCCTCAGTACTGGAAATGCCCTAAGGCTGGAAACCTCTTGAGGTCCATCAACAGATAATTCCATTATAAATGGGATGGATGAATTAATTGAGGGTGTGTTCCAACAGCAGGGCAAGCGACTAATTTACACCTGCAAAACCATGAATTAATCTCATCAATATAACGTTGAGCTAAAAGAAAGCAATGGAAAAAGAGTACATGCTGTGAGTTTCCATGCATACGAAGCTTGAAAACAGACAAAAGTCATCCGCAGCTTGAGAAGGCAGGTCTGTGCTTTCCTGTGGGAAAATAAGGAGGGAAAGGAATCCAGAGAGGGGCTCCTGGTGTACCAAGAATGTTCTATTTCTTGAGCTGGGTAGTGAGTGTAGGGTGGGGTTTTGTGCCAACCTGTCATTCACTGAAAATGTTTGCATTTTTGACGTGCATATTTCAATCACGACTTTTTTTTTTTTTTTTTTTTTTAATCAAGTAAACGCGACATTGAGAGCGGAGACTGCCCTGGCTGTTTGGGTACCTTTGGGCCACAACACAAAAAGCAGAGAATAAGCCGTGTTGATTGATGCTGATTACCAGGTAGAAACTAGGCTACTGCAACCCATGGAGAGTAGAGAACTATGGCCGAAAACCAGGCCATTCACTGAGTGTCTCTTAGTACTCCGTACCCCATAGGACCGGTCAGGGGGAAACTATAGCAGCCCAGGAACCGATCAGACCACTAAAACAGGCTTGGAAAAGTACTGGAATAGTCTAGGTCATACCACCAGGTAAAAATTCTGACCTCCCCTGACCTCCTGAGGCAAAGATGACTCATGAACACAGTGAATAGTGCACTAGGGTGGATTAAATTCACTTTCTTCCCACTGCTGCCTTGTAAATCCGGGGAACGTGCATCATCTTCCTTCAGGGAACAGCTCTGTCCCCATACCCATCGGTAGGTTTTGACTTAGCAAGAGAGGTCACTGTGACCCAAGCTCGATCCTGACTTAGAATTGTAGTGATCAATTGAAGTTTATAGAGTTTAAATTACATAACGTTAAGTACAGGGTTAAATTTGTGCTAATAAAAGTTTTTCTTAAATATGAAAAAGCATATTGAAATGAAGGCCTCAGTAAATTTAAATGAATGAATGAATGAATGAATAAAAGAAATGAACGCCCCAGATTTCCTGCTCTGTTTTCTAAAACATTTAGCGTATGTGGGGAGCCTGGGTGGCTAAGTTGGTTGAACATCCAGCTCTGCCTCAGGTCATGATCTCACCGTTCTTGGGTTCCAGCCCCGTGTCAGGCAGGCTCTGTGCTGACAGCTCAGAGCCTGGAGCCTGCTTCGGATTCCGTGTCTCCTTCGCTCTCTGCCCCTCCCCCACTCGCGCTCGCACTCTGTCTCTCAAAAAAGTAAATGTAAAAAATAAAAATAAAAAAAAAACCACATTTGGTGTATGTGAGTGCAGTCATTTTCAACCGTTTAAGGACTTTTTTAAATGTATGCATAGGCACACGTGAGTGTTTACTTATATATGACCGCACCCACATGGTAGTTGTCTTGCCTTTAATATACATTCCTTGAAAAGAATTTACACAGACAGAATTCAGTTTTATTATTAAATAAATTTGTATTTACTCAAAAAATGTAAATTCTTTGGAAAAATGGAAACAAATAGATGTCAAGTCTTAGGGAGACGACCCCTTGGTTTCCCAGGGTCCCCTGGCAGTAATCACTATGTGAAAGTTGAAAGTGTGACGTTTAAAGTGCCTTTTTCTGTCTATCCTTCTCCCTCGGTTGACATATTTTTAAATTCACATTTTCACATCGAACAATAAGAATAATATGTACACGTCTTCGTTTCCTAAAACAAAGATGGTAAGTCATCTACGCTGAGGATGGAGAAGAGGATCTCAACCAGGCGAGCCATCATAGAATGTTCCAGGAAAACGTGGAACTGGCCTGTAAGTGGCAATTCTTACTGCCTTGTGAGCCAGTTGTTACATCGGCTTTTTTTTTTTTCTAACATTGGTCCCTTCTTAGAGGAGAGACTGTAGGAGATGAGAGCTCATGCTCTCTCGTTCATGATTTTTCCAAGCAATGACGTTTTTGAGAGGCATACTGAAGGCGTTAATATTTAGTAAAAGAAATCTCTCCTTCCTCGTAATCAGCCTCGTCCCCACCCTTTTCCAATCTACTGGGCTAAGGCTGCATGACAGCTGTGCAAAAATCCTGTCAAGAGACAGATCTGCTTTGACCAGCAGTTTCTGTTCCCACGGGGAAGTTCTGCCCAACTCTGTCAGAAGGGCCGATTTACACTTTGCTGAATTCTCGCAGGAAGGTTTTTGTTCTGCTTAGTTGTTAGCACTCTGGACAGCTGCCCAGAGGTGGAGGGACCACCCCTTAGTCCAGTTCTATTGAGGATGGGGGTGGGGAGGGGGGGGAGGAAATGGTGGGAACGATGCATGGCTGGGCCAATTTTTGACAAAGATGTTTACTCGGGTTTTTTTTTTTTAAACCAGTAAAATAAAATTTTATTTGGCAGTTATTTCCAAAGTTACAGAGAAATGGATCAGATGTCCCAATTAGTCGCGCTGATCGCAGAAAATGCTCATAACCATTCACAGGAATTGTAGTTTCTCCTAAATTGACAGAATACTTGGAATGGACACATCCCGTCTAAACAGTTTAATCCGTAGGTGTAAAGGATTAACAGCCACAGGCAGACTGAAGTGTCTAGTATTCTCCTGAAACAGGACCCTGGCTGCACTGTGGCTCTCCGGTCCCCGGTCCCCTCCTTCACCCTCATGCTGCTCCGAGGTGCTGGGAAAGGCCTAACAACACAGGGGAGTTCAGACCCCGTGCTGTCACAGGTGCAGGCCCCCAGACCGAGTGGTTACCGAAGCAAGAACCCAGAGGAACAGAATCTTTCACTGACAAATATTTAAGTGATAGAGAGAGTTTTAAGAAATGAGAAGAACGTACGACAAGTTCTGAACGGAAGCGCTCTGGACGGCGGCCCCTCCTCCGGGGAGCCCCTCGTGCCTAGTGGGCTTTGCCGACAGCTTCGAGGGGCTCCCGTGGCCAACAGCGGTCACGACCAAAGACGCCTGTGCGAACTGGCCGTAG
Source organism: Lynx rufus (assembly GCF_022079265.1). Classification (NCBI taxonomy): domain Eukaryota; kingdom Metazoa; phylum Chordata; class Mammalia; order Carnivora; family Felidae; genus Lynx; species Lynx rufus. The sequence continues at coordinate 19,265,968 of NW_025814840.1, forward strand.
TCCCCGCAGACGGCGGCAGCGAGGCCCCGTCCTGGCAGACGGGGCAGAGAACCCCAAGACAGAAATCAGGCTGATCTGCTCGGGACGATTCCCTTTTCCATCCTGGGTCGGAAGTACAGACCGAAACGCCCCATTTTAGACACTAAAGACGTGCGCGCTTTTTCACCTTCCTCCCGGAGGAACAGCGTCACCGCAGCGCAGCCTGTGGAGGGAAGACGGGGAAGGAGCCGCGTCCGTGGCGGCACCCGGGCGAACCAGGCTGGGGGCCCAGGGAGCAGGTCCTCCAGGCAGCCCTCAGGAGCGGGAGATCTTGTCCGGCCGGAGGCATGAACCCCGTGTCCCCGAGGGCCCTGAGCGCCCCTCGGCCACCAGGCCGAACCACCAGGTGGCTGATGCTACTGTCCTTGAGAGAGAGGTGGAGCCAGACTTCCGGGGGGAACGGCAGCGCCCGGCACACCAGGTAGCGGATGACGTTGGCATGGCAGCTGCAGATCACGTAACTGTCCTCCTGCTGCTTGGCGTCTGCCCGGTGGATGTGGTTCCGGAAGGCGGCCTCGATCCGGGCCCCGGCTTCGTAATACTGCACAGCCTCGGGCTTCCAGTGGGACACGGGTGGGTCGGGCTCGATGGGGGCGCCTTCCCTCCGCAGGTCTGCGCTGACCTTGGAGACGCCTGGCAGGTGTTCGCTGACGACAGCAGTGGTGTCGATGGCCCGGGTCACGGACGAATGGACAATGTTATTGAAGTTCAGGCCCAAGCTGGCAAGTCGGAGCCACGTCGGTTCAGCCTGTTCACCACCCAGGGGCGTCAGCGTGCGGTCCTTTTCCTGGGAAGCATCCACGTGGTTCTGGGAGTGCCTGGTGAGCAAGATGTGTGGCGTGGCCTTGGCTTCGCCGTGGTCCAGCCTGGAGGCCAGTTCTTCTCCTCCACATTCCGGGTTCCTCTTCCGCAGGTTCGCCAAGGACAGCGGTTCTCGCCTGTCCCCGTTGCGGTCCCAGACGCCCGGCCCGGGGCCCGCCGACCCCGCCCACGCCGGCACCTGGACCCCGCGCGGCTCCGCGTCCCTGCCCGCGCGGGGCTTTCCCACCGCCACGGCCGAGGAGAGCAGCGCGGCCGAGCCTCCGGCCAGGCCGCGGGCCGCCAGCTGCAGCACCTGTAGGAATGCCAGGCCCGCGCCTTTCCCACGCCGGCTCCGGGCAGGCGCTCCTATTCAGGTTTTAATTTAAACGTTGCTTTCTGGGGCGCCCTGGGTGGCTCCGTCGGTTGAGCGTCCGACTTCGGCTCAGGCCATGCTCTCGCGGCGCGGCTCGTCAGTTCGAGCCCCACGTCGGGCTCTGTGCCTCAGGTTCTGTGTCTCCCTCTCTCTCGGCTCCTCCCCCACTCACACTCTGCCTCTCTGTCTCACAAATAAATAAAAACATTCAAAAAAATAAACATCACTCTCTTCAGAGAGGCCTTCCCTGATCCCCCCCAGCTAAATCAGCCCCACTCACTCTCTACCACGTGACCTTATCTTATCCTTGTCATTGCCCTTATCAATACCTGCCATTGACTTATTTATCTTCTCATTCGGCCCAGCAAGATCCTTGTCTACCTCCATTGCCAAGACCAGTGCCAGGCCCCAGACGGGGCTCATCTTTGACCCGCCGACCGCTCTGTGCTAGTGGATGGTTTTCAAAAGCCAGTCGTTACATGAATTTCATGTCCACATTCTGGTGGCGTTTAAGTACGCGTCTCAGCGCCCTTATGATTTTCCGTTTTAAGGACACAAAAGCATGAATCACATTCTTTTTCTTTTTTTTTTTTTTAATTTTAGAGAGAGAGAGCGCATGCATGAGCGAAGCAGGTAGAGAGAGAAAGAGACGGAATCTTAAGCAGACTCCACAGTCAGCATGGGGCCCGATGTGGGGCTCAATCCCACAATCCTGGGATCGTGACCCGAGCTGAAATCGGGGGTTGGATACTCAACCGACTGAGCCACCCAGGCGCCCGAAGAGTGAATCACTTTCCTTAGGCACCACCGTGACTCGGGGAGAATTCTGGATAGAAACGCATTTCACGATTAAGACGTCAAAAGGTCTTTAACTTTTAGGAAATTACCCCGGTCCGCACCGAACCGTCATGCCATTATCACCGGCTTCAGAAAAGGCATCTGCCAGGCAAACGTGACAAAGTATAAGTCTAGGAACTGGAAGATCAAATCTAAGCTAAAATTGTACTCGAACAAGGCAAGGCCTTTTAGTTCTACCCTACCAGTACCTTCTCACAAGTTCCAAAGTTCGGAATCAGAGACAGGGCCTCCGAAAAGCTGGTGGACAAGCTCAGTCTCTCCGTACACTGCCTGGATCCTTGTGCCGGCTCTCAGAAAAAAAGTTAGGAGGTGCCACCTTTCATTTTTCAAGGTCAACATTTTGTCTTTAAGAAAGCACAGAGGCTTTTATGCAACAAACACAGACCCCTAAGAGTTTCTGGGCTGAGATGCTGTCCCCGGCCCCGCTTTGTCCGAGTCACCCAGGGCAGCACCCCAACGGCCAAGGACAAGTGGAGGGAGGAAGCTGCTCGTCCCACTCCAGCTGTGAACCACCAGGGAGAGCCACTCAGCAGGTCTTCAAGGACCTAGGACCCTACTAGGTGGGGACAGCAAAGGTTGGGGGCCCGGGGGTGTTGCGGTTACGCTCTCAGAGACTCAAGCCCGTTGTGTCACCTGACGCGTATTTTTCCCCCAAGGGCTGGTGAAACCTAGAGGAAATACCCGTTGCCTCCCTAGTCCCGGCTGTTTATTTCCACACAGAGATGTCACTGCTCTGCCTATGCCCTCCAGGATTTCCCACCCGGAGGTCTGACACAACCAACCATCAGGGTGCAGTCTCCTTACCAATCTGCCCTGGCCACCGTCACTGCTCGCCATACCTGATGCCCAGACTGGCCCGGGTTTCCAGGTTCCCTGACTTTGTCTTGTTTGGGAATAGGACAGAAGAGCAGAAGAAGAGAAAGGTGACCCTGTGTTGGTGGCTTCCAGGCTTAGGATTAAGCTGAGACCAAGAGCAGGGAAGTCAAGGTGAGTCAGATGAGAAATGAACAAGCCAGGGGCACATGTGCCAGCTTTCTCAAAATAAATAACTTTAAAAAATATAATGAAAAGAAACTGTATCTCTGGAATCAGGATGTATCTCTGAAATCGGGATGTGTCTCACCATAAATGATGTGTCTGGCATTCCATCATTTAACGGGTCTTAGTTTTAGGTGATGCAATAAAGTCATGGTAAGTGAAGTGAGACTCAGCTTTCCCAGCACGCCGGAGGGTGGATTTAGAAAAGGTTACAGAGGATGGGTTTGCAGAAAGTTCCTCCAGCTTCACACCACAGCACCTTCTCCACAGTCAGTGAGCCACGGCTATGCTCTCCCTACCGAGGGGGGGGGGTGTAGCTTCCCAATCCTTTCAGGAGCTTTCCCCGTGTGATCTGACACCAGCCCTCGCGGGCAGACGGCGCGGCGAGACTAAAGACAGAGGCAGGCCACTCCGTGGTGGCGAGAAGCACTTTTAATAAGAGCAAAGGGAACTTAGGAGGCTTGTCTTGGGCTCAGCAAGAGAAATGGATCCTTGCACCTGTCTTCCAAATCTTAAAAGTTTCCAAAGAGGCGCTGACTGGGCTCAGTCACATGTACTGTGCAGGCGTTTTCAGCATCTCAAGGCTGTCCTCGGAGCAGCCTCAGGGAACAGAAAAGGCAAACGGAACCCACATTTCCAGAACAGGAGAGGGGGCTCCTGAGTACTGGGGTCCAGCTCAAGTCACATTCCCCAACTGGTGGGGATGCCTTCCTTGGGCGCCCTCTCTCAGCATTAGTGGCGGAGGCTGTACCTTGTATCTGCTATTTCTATATTCTTCACAGTTCCCTTTCCTTCTTATTAGTCTCGGGTAAGGGGTGGGTGTGGGAAGGCCACCTTAGTTCTTTTTTTTAAAATTTGTTTTAATGTTTATTTATTTTGAGAGAGAGAGACAAACCGTGAGTGGGAGAGGGGCAGAGAGAGAGGGAGACACAGAATCCAAAGCAAGCTCTGGGCTCTGAGCTGTCAGCAAAGAGTCCAACGTGGGGCTCAAGCCCACAAACCAGGAGATCGTGACCTGAGCTGAAGTGGGAGACTTGACCAACTGAGCCACCCAGGCACCCTGGGGGGGGGGGGGAAGCTTTATAATGAGAGAAGAGCGACACAGCCATGAGGCGGGAACAAGAAAGGGTATTGCTGTTGCAATAATTTGTGACATAGGTATCCAAAGACCACATCCAGAAAACTTGCTCCTGGGAATTAAAAGCAAGCCAAGAGTCAGATTCAACACAAGCATCTTTGCCTCGACCCGTAAAATCTGTGTATGTTCACAAACATCCCTTATTCAACATACGGACGGACAGAGGTGTGTTACACGTTTACTTGTATGTGTTGAGGGCACTGTGGGGGTGAGGACCACGGTGAGAATCAAACACTCCAGCGTCTAACTTTAGCATGGCTTCTAACCACTTCGAGGGCTTGTTAAACTCAGAGCAGGGGACTCTACCCACAGAGTTTCAGAGTGAGGAGGTCTGGGGTGTGGCCTCAAAACGGCAGCTCTAGAAAGTTCCTAGGTGACACTAACCTCCACTTTGAGAAACCCCGGCTTATCATCATATGATGAGCTCACCAGCAGAATGCAGGGACCGGGGTCGTGATGGCCTTTGGGGACTCAGGCCGGACAGTGTGAGTGCAGATCCCAGTTCTGGTGAAATTACCTTAGGAAATGTGTTCGCTTCTCTTTATCTCAGTTTCCTCATCTGTAAAACGGGGATGATGGTACCTAAATGCTGGGATTCATAGAAGAATTAAAGGAGTTAAAACGTGCAAGGTGTTTAGACCACGCCTGGCACATAGCAAGCACTTTGGAATTGTGTTTCACTGAAAAAGTACGGGTCCCGGCGTCAGACCAATGGCTTAAACTTAGTACCTTGTGGAAGTCACTTCACCATTCTGAGCTTCAGTTTTTTGACTTGTAAAACGAGGATGAAAATAACACCTGTCTTACAGGGTTTTCATGAACATTAAAAAAGCTAACACGCTGGTTATGAAATCTTGGCAATTGAGCATATCGTCAACTTTCAGCTCCTCTAAATGGGGTCTCCTTCTGGCGAAGGGTGTTGACTCTGTGGGGTAATGCTGCCCTCTGCTGGATAAGTGTGCCTTTCTAGAAATTCAGTCGACGTTCTCAATTCGACAATCTTCAACAAGTTTGTATTCTCTGAACACGTTTCTTTGGCTGCCATGATCAAACATGGTTGAATTAAATCACCCTCAGTGAATGGTTTCCTCACTTGGCAAAATAAAAGCCACTTGGCAACTTACTTGGGTTGCAGCCTCATTTCCAACTTTTATTTTTAGGAAGACACAATTGGCTGTGTTGTGAGATCCTGTTTGAGTTTTCTACTCTTCAGGGCGCCTGGGTGGCTTGGTCAGTTAGCATCCGACTCTTGACTTCGACTCAGGTCGCGATCTCCCTGTTCGGGAGTTCAAGCCCCGCATAGCGCTCCGGGCTGACAGTGTGGGGCCTGCTTGGGATTCTCTCTCTCTCCTCTCTCTGCCCTGCCCCCTCTCAAAATAAATCCATTTTAACAAATAAAAAAACTTTAAAAAAAATCACTGGTATAATTTAAAAAATGAAATAAAATTCTGCCTTTCATGATTGTTGCTTTCCTGGGAATTGGGAATATTGGGACGACTGCCTAGTCCGGTAATGCACGCGAACGCTGTATTCTTTCAGGGTCGCTGTGGTAGGCACTTGAAACAGTGTAGCGTTATCACCTGGTCGCTGGGATTCGTCATGTCCCAAAACAGCCAGACGACACACACACGAGCAAGTGTCCCTCTGTGTCCGGATGAAGCTTTATTTATTAATGATGGAATATGAATCTCTCTTAATTTTCGCACGTTATAAAATATGATTCTTTGATTTTTCTCAGTCGCTTGTAAGAGTAAACACCATATGCAAAAACGGGAGCTGGCCAGTTTGCGTCCGCAATCTGTACCCTGCAGACCCCCGGTCTAGAATCCTCCGCCAGCGGCCATCCACATGCTGAGGGGAGCAGACTGGTGAATTAAGCAGACATCGTGCCCGCCTTCGTCAGACCCCTTAGGATGCCACTAATCTCTGCCATTCTGCTAGATACAACATTTACTCTCTTGGCCAGGGGTATCCTTTTGAGCTTCCACTTGACTTTCCTTTCTATGGCGAATTTCACCAGAGATCCGATACGTATTGAGGATTGTTGCATCCAGGTTTATAAGGGATATCGGTCTATACTTTCTTTTCTTGTACTGTCTTTGTCTGGGTCCGGTATCGGGATGCTGGACTCATAGAATGAGTTAGGAATGTCTTCCATTTTTGGGGACGAGTTGGAAAACGATTGGTGTCAGTTCCTGTCTAAACATTTGGGAGAATTCACCTGTGAAGCCATCAGATTCAGAGCTTTCCTTTGTCAGGAGGAAACACAAACATTCGGTCTATAACAAGATCTTCAAGCCCTAACAGTCTGATTTAAATGTATACAGCCTCACTTCAACAACATATAAAAGCCCTTTTCTTATTCAAGTCTGTCTCCCTCCCCTTTCAGGTGTTAATGTCACAAAATGACATCTTTATGTATTATGTGTCCCCAGGCAGACTAAGGATAGTTTCTTACGCATTCGTCGTCTCTTAAATCTCATAGAAAAAGTGCAGAATTACCAAATGAAAGTAACAATAATACTAGCTTTTATAAGCGCCCACATATTTAACTTTGCTTCTCCATATGGCTTCAAGCTACTACTGTCTAGTTACTAATTCCTAAAGTCTAGTGTCCTTTCATTTATTTTATGTATTTATGCCTTTATGTATGTATGTATGTATGTACGTATTTGTTTATTTATTTTTAGAAAGAAAGAGGGTTGGAGAGGGGGCAGAGGGAGAGAGAGAGAGGGAGGGAGAGAGACAGAGACAGAGAGAATCTTAAGCAGGCTCCACACTCAGTGTGGAGCCTGGCATGGGGCTTTATCCCACAACCCTGGGATCATGACCTGAGTTGACATCAAGAGTGGGATACTCAACCGACGGAGCCACCCAAGGGTTCCTCCTTTCACTTCAATCTGGATGACTTCCTGTAGCATTTCTCACAGGGCAGGCTTTTGTTTATCTGGGCATGTCTTCATTTCTCCCTCGTTTTTGAAGGATCTTTTGCAGGATATAGGATTCTTGGTTGACATTCATTTTTCCTTCTGGCCTCTAAGGTTTCTGACGAGAAATCTGCTGATAATCCTATGGAGGGAAATATGATTCACATTTAATAGTAAATAAAAGCTTTAATAAAGCTTTAATAAGGCTTCCACTTAGCTTTATTAAGGTATTAATAACGTACCTTATTTTGTCTTATGCAACAGAACATTGCTTACAGTATCATGATGTCCGTTGAGTTAGAGCATCATTTTGAGACCGATCATTCGTAATTAAAAAAAAATGAATGGAATGTTTTAAGGTTAGTCATTGGGGCTCTTTAAAAGCCTAACAATATTATAGATTTTCAAACTGGAAGTGAAAACAAGCTACTGAAACATCATACAGATTTTAATTTCTAAGAAGGGAAATAACAATTGCCAATAACCCACGTAGACAAAAAGCTCTTTGGAGTCCTTATTTGTGAACCCAGAAAGTAAGAATAGCAATGGAAATAATCTCCAGCTGTGACTGGTCCATTTCTTGCTAATGACTTCATAAAGAGCCTGTAAAAGTAAAACAAAACACACTCTTGCGTGTCTCCTCTAGTCTCAATACTCTACTACAACGCTATTTCACTTCTGACATCAGACGTGGGGAAGTCTGCACACATCAAGCAATTCTGTGACACTCTCTGGGTGTCCTATAATCTAACTCAGTTCTGACCCTGTCTACCTGATGTTATCGGATCCCACATATAAAGGACCTAGTCTCACATGGGGCACCTGGATGGCTCCGTTGGTTGAGCTTCCGGCTTCAGCTCAGGTCGTGATCTCGTGATTTGTGAGTTCAAGCCCTGCAGTGGGCTCTGTGCTGACAGCTGGAGCCTGCTTCCGATTCTCTCTCTCTTTGTCTCTCTGCCACTCACCCACTTGTGCTCTCTCTCTCTCTCTCGCTCTCTCTCTTTCTGTCTTAGAAATACTAAATGAATAAACCTAAAGAAAAAAATAAAGGACTTAGTTCTATAAATTGTGCCTGCCCCTTCAGATGCCCACAGCAAGTCCAAGGTGGTTGCTTCCACGGTGTTTCTGACCGATTGGCTACAGATCGGAGGTTGCCACAAACCCCCCCGTCTTTTGGTTCAATTCATTTGCTAGAGCAGGTCACAGAATTCTGGAAATCACAGTTTACTTACTAGATTGCCAGTTGATTATAAAAGGATATTGTTCCTAGTCGAACTGGGGAGAATCCAGGTTCTGGGGCCTCCACCCAACTGGACCTCAAGAACCTGAAGTTTCTTGGTCTTGTCACGAGAATGAATTCAAGGACAGACGAGCGGCACAGCACATAAGTGACACAAGTGGCAAAGTTTATTACGACAAAAGGTACACTCTTGAGAGATGAGAGCGGAGAAGGTAAGGGACAGAACCGCGTCCCGAGGTTTGGGTTTCTGTCTTTGATCAGCAATTGTTGACTAGAGGCAGAATATGCGTTACTTGGGGCCCGTGACAGGGTTTCGTGCTTCTTTCTTCCCATTTTAGTCAGAGGGCTCCTGTCACGGCATCTGCCATCTGGACCTGTCTTCTTGGGAAGTACTGCCAGCACAGGTCTCTGACCTTCCCTATGGCCAGCTGGGACCTCCTCATTGCTGACCTTCAGGTATTAGGTGTCAGTTGCCTACTCCAACAATATTACTCAGGAATAGCCGGACGGAAAAGATGCAGCGGGCAAGGTACGGGGGGGGGGGGGGGAGACCCAGAGCGTCCCGTGCCACTCTCCCCAAATCTCCACAAGTTCACCAGCCCTAAAGCTCTCCAAACCCCATCCTGCTGGGGTTCCGTGAAGGCTCCATTCCATAGGCATGGCCGATTAAATCTTTGGCCATTGTGGGTTGAACTCAACCGCCAGCCCCTCTGCCTTCCCCACCCCTCTAATCCTGGTGCTGTTCCCATGGCAACCAGCCCCTATCCCTTGGGGCTTTTCCCCAAAGCCATCTTATCAATATATATTCCGGTGTCATTGAAAGGGACATCTTATGAACAATAAAAGACCACTTCACCGCTTTCCCCACTTAGGAGATTTCAGGAGTTTTAGGAGCTCCATGAAGGGCGTTGGATACGAGAGGGAAAAGATAGGATAAAATAGGCAGAGAGGGAAAGGTTAGGACTTGAGGTCCCCGGGTGGGAAAAAAACACGTATTTTGGAACGATGCTGGGAGTGTTTGACCATAGCAAACCCCCTCGGGCGTAAGATCCCTCTCCAGAATGTAACAGATACCACCTAGGCTCCCTCAGGAATGTAACACTCAAACTACCTAACTAAAAAAAGGAAACCGTAAGACTTGCGTTCTAGGAAGGACACTATGGTCAGCCTGACTCCTCACACAATGGAGTCGCGCCAATCAGGAATGGGCAACCTGGCACCTAGAGTTATCCAGCCGGTGAGGATAGAACCTGAGAAGGAACAGGGGGGAAGGGAAGGGAGGGCTGACCAGAACCTTCGAAAACAAGGAGCCTTGCCTACAGTGGCTGCTATTCACTTTCCGATGCCCCCTCTCTGTAAAGACAGCTTTCATACTACTCTAATAGACTTTTGCCTGCTCCTCATTTTGTGCCCATCTCTTCCTTCTTCCACACAGCAAGAAAACAGGTCCCGGGTACTGAGGCGAAAACCCTGCAACAAGGACAGAGGAAGACCAAATCGCACATTGCTTATCATAAATCACAGTACCACACAGCCACTGTTAGGGGATGCCAAGCACCCTTGTAAGACCATGGCCGGACCTGAGTTTTTGGTCATTTTAGCTCAGAAAGCTGCTTGTTGTAACCTGAGGGAATCTGACCACAATTAGTTTTATCCTTTTTGGGTTTTTTATCTATTTTTTTTCCTCTACTCTTTCCCCCACCCCCTCACTTTTCTTTTTTCTTTATTCTGTCCCTTTATCTTTTTCTCATTTTTCTTTCTTTTTTCAATTTTATTTTTTTATTCAGTTTTCATGTTTATTCATTTTTGAGAGAGAGAGACAGACAGACACAGCACGAGCCGGGGAGGGGCAGAGAGAGAGGGAGCCACAGGCTCCCAAGCAGGCTCCAGACTCTGAGCTGTCAGAGCCTGACGCGGGGCTCGAACCCATGAACTGTGAATCATGACCCGAGCTGAAGTCGGACACTCAACCGACTGAGCCACCCAGGCGCCCCTCTTTCTTTCTTTCTTTCTTTCTTTCTTTCTTTCTTTCTTTCCTTCTTTCTTTTAACTTTATTTATTTATTTTGAGAGAGACACAGAGAGTGAGTGGGGCAGGGGCAGAGACAGGGAGAGACAGAATCCCAAGCAGCAACTGGAACTCACAAACCATGAGATTATGACCTGAGCCAAAACCAAGAGTTGGATGCTTAAGGCACTGAGCCACCCAGGTGCCCCTCTCATGTTTCTTTCTAAATAAATCTGGAGCTAATATCTTTCAGGGACATTTTGTTTTTTCCCCTACACTTGTTCACTACCCTGCCCCCGCCACACACACACACACACACACACACACACACACACACGCTCTCTCCCAAAGATAAAGCTTGTTTGAAATATGCTAAACTGATTCTCTCCCTGATAATATCTGCAGATTTGAGTTAAATAACCTAGAAAGCAGGCCATCTCGTTGAATGTGATGTAACTTGGGTAAAAATGAATTTAAAAAAACCTCATATAGAGACACGCAGGTGGCTCAGAGGGCTAAGCGTCTGACTTCAGCTTAGGTCATGATCAAACAGCTTGTGGGTTTTAGCCCCACATTGGGCTCTGCACTGACAGCGTGGAGCCTGCTTGGGATTCTCTCTCTCTCTCTCTCTCTCTCTCTCTCTCTCTGTTCCTACCCCACTTGCACTCACTCTCTCTCTCTCAAAAATAAATAAATAAAAACTTTAAGGGAAAAAAACACCCTCATACAATGAGGAGGAAAGCTGATAAATGCAAACAAAAAAGGGCAGCCCGATGTCTGAGGCCAGGTACTCCCCTGCATGGTTTTAGTTTCTGCAATCTTGCTTGCCTCTTGCATCGGCCAGCAGCCAGGAACCAGAAACTTCGCTAAACTAGTCCTGCCCAACCCGGAAGCACGTATATGTAAAAACTCAGTAAAACTCCAGCCCAACGTTCAGTCTTGGGAGGTGACTCCGCTGAGCGAACACCAGTGCAAAATAAACAGTCCGTGCTGATTCCCTGCATGCTTGTCCCTGGACAAGCTCGTGCTGGATGCCCAGCATTTGCTGTAACAACAGAATGGAGTCAGGAGGCCAGCAGGGGAAGCTCTCCTATGGGAAGGGGAATTAAAAGAGAGAGAAGCAAACCATAAGAGACGTTTGTTGTTGCTGTTATGTGTATTTATTTTTAGAGAGAGAGACAGAACACAAGCAGGGGACGGGCAGAGAGAGAGAGAGAGGGAGACACAGAATCCGAGGCAGGCTCCAGGCTCCGAGCTGTCAGCACAGAGCCCAACACAGGGCTCGAACTCACGAACGGCGAGATCATGACCTGAGCTGAAGACACCTTAACTGACTGTGCCACCCAGACGTCCCCGAGAGACTCTTAATGATAGAGAACAAACTGGGGGTTGATGGAGGGAGGTGAGTGGGGGATGGGCTAAATGCGTGGTGGTATGAAGGTGTTATGATGAGCACGGGGTATTATATGAAAAGTATATGTGAAGCGATGCGTCACTAAATTCTACTCCTGAAACCAATATTGCACTATATGTTCACTGATATGGGCAGCAAAGGCAGAAAGGAATGTAGATAAAATTAAATTTCCTTATAACCTGCAGCCTATTGACAAATCTAACACTTTAAGCAGGCAGAGCGTTGGTGCAAGAGGTGGTTTTATTAAAGCACGGGGACAGAACTTAGGGGCAGAAAGAGCTGCCCTGGGATTGTAAGGAGAGACTGACGATATACTTGGGAGTTGGGGGAGGTCAAGACTAGGAGACGTTTCCAGAAGGACTTTTATATGTTAAAGAAGACTTACAGAATCCGGAAGCCTAGCTATTGTGAAGCAAAAGTTGCTTTCCCCCCTGGCAAAGCATTCACGGTAAAAGGGTCTGGAGTTCCCAGAGAAATGTTTCACTCTGCCGGCCTCAAGGATTTGTCGATGCGCTGCAGGTCAGAAGGAAATTTAATTTCATCTGCATTCCTTTCTGCCTTTGCTGCCCATATCAGTTATGACAAGGTTACTTTCTTGTAGGTGATGAGAGGGGCTTATAAAGAAGATTACCTAACTAGAGCTTGAGGAGGGAGCGCGAGGCAGGCAGGGCAAAATACAAGCCCTCCCCCGGGTGGGACGCGTGAGAGGTGCCTCAGGCACACCTGGCTGCCTGAAGACAAAGGAAAGAAACACAACGCGACAAAACAAATGGTTAACTGATAGAGATCCCAGTCCCTCGGGACAAGTGTCTCCATCAGTCTGCAAACGTCTTAGTAAATTACAGGAGAAAGGCGGCGTTATCAACAGCCTCATTTCCAGAAACCTGTAGACTCCGTTTCCCGTAACCCCAACCACACCCGTCCACAGTGACGTGGGGAACAAAGGCAAGAAGGAAATGGCAGGTAAAATTCAATTTCCTTATAACCTGCAGCCCATTGCCGAGTACGACTTGACTCCAGGAACTCCCCACTGTCTCAATGTTAATGCTTTGCTAGAGAGACAACCTCAGCTTGACTTTCGCAAGGCCTCGGGTATCTTAGGGGTCCTCTTTAGCATATCAAAGTCCCTCCGGAGGCCGCTCTTTTAACTTTTTGTCCCCAACCCCTTAGCATAAATCCAACCATTCTTCACAAACCCCAGTTCAGCTCTTTCTGCCCACTGGCTCTGTCCCCGTGCTTTAATAAAATCACCTTTTTGCACCAACATCGTCTGTGTTCAAGAATTCTTTTCGGGGGCCCCTGGGTGGCTCAGTCAGCTAAGCATCTGACTTCCACTCAGGTCACGATCTCACAGTTTGTGAGTTCCAGCCCCACATTGGGCTCTCTGCTGTCAGCGTGGAGCCCACTTCAGACCCTGTGTCCTCTCTCTGCCTCTCCCCTGACTTGTGCTTTCTCTCTGTCTCAAAAATAAGTACCAAAAAATAAAAGAAAAAGAAAAACATTCTTTCTTGGCCGTCGGCTCCAGGCCCCACGAACCCCATCACCACCCCAAAACTTCACCAAGCTGGTGGGGTGATTCTCAATTGAACGGTTTAAGATTTCATTTCTGAGAGAGCCAAAACTGTAATTAAATCCTAGTTTGGTGACATAGGGCTTAGCATAAGTGACTCCATTTTTGGACTGGTTGTCTTGCTCTTAATAGCTTAATTTTTCAAAAAAAAAAATCAACCAAATTCCACTTTCAGTACAAAGGCAGAGTCTGAGTCAGTCTTCATCCTGGGTGCTCAGGGCAGGGAGAATCTCCCAAGTTCTGGTCTTTTCCATACAAAGATTTTGTTGTTGTTGTTCATTCTTTTTAATGTTCATTTATTTCTGAGAGACAGAGACAGAGCGTGGGCGGGGGAGGGGCAGAGAGAGAGAGGGAGACACAGAATCAGAAGCGGCTCCAGGGTCTGAGCTGTCAGCGCAGAGCCCAACGTGGGGCTCGAACTCACAAGCCTTGAGATCGTGACCTGCCCTGAGATCACGACCTGAGCCCAAGTCGGCTGCTCGACTGACTGAGCCACCCAGGCGCCCCTCCATACAAAGTTTGAGATGTCCTCCGCTTTATGGAACCTTTAATTTTATGGAGAAGAGGAAATCTAATATAGACTAAAATATAAAAACTTGTTGAGAATATTGGGTTAAAGAACAAAAATTCAAACGAGTAACTTTAAAAACCTAATCGGTGGGGTGCCTGGGTGGCCCAGTCGGTTGGGCGTCCGACTTTGGCTCAGGTCATGATCTCGCAGGTTTTGAGTTCGAGCCCTGCATCGGGCTCTGTGTGGACAGCTCAGAGCTTGGAACCTGCTTCAGATTCTACATTTCTCTCTCACTCCAAAATAAAGACACATTAAAAAAATAAAAGTCTAGTTGGTTTTAGTGGACGATTCACGAAGTGGACAGCATGCCATCTGACAAAGAGAAGGAAACTGCACCACAGGGAAGCCTTTTATAGGCAGAACTGAGGTAGAACAATTGGTTATTAGCAAAAGAAAAGGAAGGATTCTTGGAGGCAAGGTCACCTTCCCTTAGGGGAAAGATCAGGGAGGTCTCATCGTGCAGAGTACCTCTCTAGTGCTGATCTGGAGAATTCCAGCCCATGTGGTTGGTTCAAAATTCCACTCCTGGGAGAGAGGCTGAAACTGAAGTTGGGTTTCAGATGATAAGTCTTGTGGTGATGAGTCGTTCGGGGTTTCATATAAGTGACTCCATCCTGGCCTGTTGTTTGAAAAGTGCAGTGTTCATCCATCCTTTATTTGTTCACTCTTGTTCACCCTTCAAAGTGCCTGTGAAGTGTCTTGTCATTCAGGGCTGTTTTCAAATATAGTGTGTGTGTGTATATATATATATATTTTTTTGAAATTTTTAATGTTTATTCATTTATTTTTTTTTGAGAGACAGAGAAAGAGAGAAAGCATGAGGTGGGAGGAAGGGCAGAGAGAGAGAGAGAGAGAGAGAGAGAGAGAGAAATCCCAAGCAGGCTCCGGGCTGTCAGCACAGAGCCCAGCGCGGTGCTCAATCCCACCAACCATGAGACCATGACCTGAACCAAAACCAAGAGTCTGACGCTTCACTGACTGAGCCCCCGAGGCGCCCCTAAAACATAGTGCATGAATAGAAAATTTCAGTTTTCTGAAATCGACAGATCACATCAGGGGCCAACAGATCAGGGGATGACTGCCATTGAAAATATAATTTGTTTCTTACAGAACCCAAGAGGAGGGGCCGTGCCATGAGGGGGCCACATAGGAAAGCACCAGAACGGGTCAGGAGGCAAAGAGAGAGGGAGGAAGCATAGACAAGAGCCTTTACTGTGGTCTCTAAACGAAGGGCTGAAAACAAGACAACCGGTCCACACTGGAGTCACAAAATTGCGCATAGGCCCCAAGTCACCTGTAGAGAGCAAAATGGAGTGTGTCACGCCGAGCGGGGGCCTGTGTCAAGCAGCGACACAAACAGCTCAAGGGACTGCCGCTGGCAGCATCCGCTGACACCCCAGAACCGATAAGAAGCAAAACCAGAGGAGGTCTACAGGGGCCCCAAAGGGCTGAAATCCCTTTAAGAAGGGGAAGATTTTCACAGCCAACTGTCAGGCTCTTCAGACACACCTCTCTATGTCTGACCACTTCAAACGGGCGACCGCCACCCGATTAATCTCCATACAGAACTGAGATCCTTCCCTACGTGGGCATCGTGAGCGGTAAGTGCCAAGAGATGAGCCAGACCAAGGCCTTCTCTCAGCTGCGCCCCCACAGACGACTTTGAGACTGGCTCGTGAACTTCCCGCACCCTTCCCAGGGTGTCGTGTGGCTGCTCTTACGTTCCGCTCTGTGCGCCGTGTAAGAAGCCGAGTTTCATCACACGGTGAAAGGTCACTGAGTTGGCGGTCCAGTGCCGGGCACGCAGTAGAGGCTCAAAGAGTAGTGCATGAACAACCCTTCCTGTGACTTGACGTGTCCTCCTTCGTGCTTTCCTCGTTGGGTGAGTGTCCGTGCCCGCTGGTACATCAGGGGCTTTAAGGAACATAGTCGACACGATAGTACCTCGCCGAAGCCTGACACATAACGCGGCTGCAGAAACTGGGAAGACCGCGGGCCCCGAGGCCTCCACCTAGCCCAATCCAAAGATGTCGCCGAAGGCTTTTGGTCTCCTCACAAAAAAGAATTCCAGGAGAGGTCCAACACGGTGGATGAGTGGTGCAAATAGCAAAGCTTCTGAAAGTGAAAGTATACCCTTTAGATGTGAGACTGGGTACTGAGAGAAAGAGAGCGAGAGAGAGAGAGAGAGAGAGAGACGGTGAGAGAGAGCTGTGTGCCCTGGGGTTCGGGTTTCTCTGTTTTATCGACAAAGGGTAAAACATTCACTACTTGGGAACCAGACTTCTTGGAAGCAGGGTTTTGTGCCTTTTCTTCCCTATTTGGTCACGGGTTTTCTGTGATGGCACACGCCATCTTGGGCCTGTCCGGTCTGACCCAGCCTCTTGTGGCTTTGTTGTAGAGTACTGCCAGGCATGGCTTCTGATTCTGATTGTCCTGATAGCTGGCCAGAACTTCCTCTCCTGCCGGCCTCCAGGCATCCTACAACTGCCTACTCTGACAATAGGACCGGCTCAAGAAGCACTTTTTTTCTTTAATGTTTCTTTGAAAGCATACAGGGGGATGGGGGGACAGAGGATCTCAGGCAGGCGCTGCCCTTACAGCAGCGAGCTGAAATCGGGAGTCCGACTCACTGACGGCAGGCGACACCATGGCCTGAGACGAAGTCAGACACTCAACCCACTGAGAAGCCCCGGTGCCCTTCGATAAGCATTTCCGGTGGAATGAATGTGCCACCTACTGCACTGAACTCAAGTACAAGAACCAACAACGATGGGCATCGTCGAGGCCCTTAAGGGACTCATAATCTATTTTGAGGTCACATATGGTTTAAAGAAACAATTATAGAATCAGTCTGATGTAAGATGGTCGTGAAACAAACACTCTCAAAACTTGGTGGTTTAAAGCAATCTATTAGTATTATCTCTCAGAATTCTGCGCATTCTCTGGGTTCATCTGGGTGGTAAAGACTCAGAGTTTCTACAGCTGCTGCCACCAAATGGCCATCAAATGCCATCAAATGAAACAGCTGTCCTCTTAAGGCTCAGCCGACTGGGCATCCTAGATGTCTCCCTCACGTACAGGCAGCAGGGGCTGCTGCCGGCCAGCTGGGAGCTGGCTGGCCATTTGACCACAGAGCGTGAACGAGACCTCTCTGTGGGGCTCCCCATTCTCACGAGCAGAGTCTGGATTCCCAGCGGCAGCAAAAATCGGAGCAAGACTGCTGAGAGAGAAATCAGACACATCCAGGCCTCTTAAAAGGCAGGCCCAGAATTGCTTAAGCGTCACGGCGACTGAAAGAGCAGACCCAGGCCGGCCGACTAGTGACCATGTCCCCGACATGGCCGCAGAAAGAAGTTCCTGCTCAACCCTCAGAACACGCCTCCTCCCCTTCAGTAACTTCTGTTCTCTAAGACAGCAGGCTACGGATTGAGGCATTCTTCCGAAGTCTGAGGTGGGAGGAAGGGGAGTGTGAGAGGCATGGAAAGTGTGAGTAGAAGAGGGAGGGCTTCTCTCAGGTGGGGGCCGGAGGCAGGAGCCCTCAACCCTGTCCAGGCTTGGAATGACCTGGGAGCATTTTACCCCTCCCCAAACCAATTCATCAGAGTCTCTGGGGATGGTGTTTGACGCTAGGTATTTATATAGCACAGCAAGGCTGACAGCCAATGGTTAATAGGGGACCAGTGAGAAACGTTCTGTATACACTGAGGCCAAACATGTTAGAGATCCTCAGACACAGTGGTTCTTAAACTTCAGGTGCATCAGAATCTCCTGGAAGACTTGTTCAAACACAGATTGCTGAGCCCCACCCCCAGAGTTTCTGATTCCTTAGGTCTGTGACCACCAGGCCCAACATTTGCATTTTTAAATTTTTTTTTTCAACATTTATTTATTTTTGGGACAGACAGAGACAGAGCATGAACGGGGGAGGGGCAGAGAGAGAGGGAGACACAGAATCGGAAACAGGCTCCAGGCTCTGAGCCATCAGCCCAGAGCCCGACGCGGGGCTCGAACTCACGGACCGCGAGATCGTGACCTGGCTGAAGTCGGACGCTTAACCGACTGCGCCACCCAGGCGCCCCCCAACATTTGCATTTTTAACAAGTTCCAAATGACTCTGGTAATTGCTGATTGGGACCACACGTTGGCAGCCAATCGGCTGAGTCCACGACCCTTCCACAGCCAATCGGCTAAGGCCATGATCCCTATAAAACCTTTGTGCTTTTGAAACTGTCTCTCTTTCTCTCCAGTATGTCACCGCTGCGTGGATGCAGGTAGGAGATTGAGCTCGAGCCAGCTCGAATAAACGCTCTTGGCTTCTGCATCGGACTCGGCTCCCTGGTGGTCTTTGGGGATCACGAATTCGGGGCATAACACTACCATTCTCTACTGGTCAGAACAATCCTAAGCCGGACCAGATTTAGTAGGGTGGAAAAAGGGACGGACCCTACATCTCGAAGGAGGAGGTGGTGTCATGCATCTAATGGAGGCAAGTATAGATGGTGTATATGTTTATAAAATACAGTAGAGCTCCTAAAGGATGCTACTATTGATCTGACGATGAGTGCCCTTTGTCCCCGATGAGGCCAAGTCTTCCCCATTCCGACACGAGCTCAGGACACCAGAAAGCCCACCACCCCGGGCCCAGAGGCGCCGTTGGCATGCAGGTCCTCGCTCTCGTTCTGACCGCACAGGCCAAGGCGAGGCTGCGCCCAAAGGCCAGAAGAGCCAGGAGAAACAGGGAGAATCACTTGAAGGAATTCCTCGCAAGGGAGTGCTCCCACCCACCAACACACGCATAGACACACGTGAGCGCGCGTGCGCGCACACACACGCACAAACACACATTACCACCACCACCACCCCCACCCGAACACACACACATCTCATACCTGGGCCTGACAGGAATGGGAGGAGGGATCAGACGGGCCTCCTGAGGCCTAGGCTGCAGGCCCTTGGGATCCAAGGAGTCATAAGTCAGCCTCAAGCCACTGCCACTTTGCCTATACCCGCCCCAGCACCATGACCCTCCCGAGGGGTAGCTGTCTCTCCAACACAGCCTCTTTGTGTGTGGTTCCTAGAGTGTGGGGGGGTCTCTGTGTTGGATAATCCAGAGGTCGCTGCTTCAATACCGCTCCCACGCCCTCTCTGACGCCATCTCTGTCTCCCTCACCCTTTCCATCTCCCTCTCCACACCCCCCCTCCCCTTGTCCCTCTTATTCTGACTCTCCCTATCTGCCTGTCTCTTATCCCAACGTGTCCCTTTCTCCGTCAATCACCTTGAAAGGGTGTCTCTCGGTCCTGGAACTATCTATCTACCTATGTGGGAATAGATCTATTCTCCTGAACCAGGACGTGGTGTGGGTGGGTGGGGTGGGAGGCGAGCAAGGGTCTCCGCAAACTGAGCTGGCTGGGACTGGTGATAGTCTCTGGGAGCACTGGGGGCTCCCGGTAGGGTTTGACAAGGTGGGGCAGACAGAAGGGAAGAGCCAGGAGGCTGGCTGCAAGAGCCATAGGGCTGGGGAGGAGGCACTGAGAACACGGCAGAGCGGTCCCAGAAGGCAGGGCCTGCCAGACGGCCCACGCTCACTTTCACCTTCCCAGTGAGCAGCCCAACGTGGTGTGGTGAGGAGCGGTGTGGTGCGGGGCTGCGAGATGCGGTGCGGTGCGGGATGGAAGCGCAGGCGGGCGTGGGGCCAGGCCGCGAGCAGCCTGCAAGAGTCCCGGGATCGTTGAAGGCCGGGGCTTGCGCCAAAACGCGTTGCCAGGGTCCTCTTGGGCGACCACCGCCACCCGCACGAGGCTGAAGGCCGACCGAAGCGGCAGACACCCTGCAGGCTGGCAGGCAGATAAGCAGGCAGGCAGGAAGGCAGGCAGGCAGACAGGTGCATGGGAGAAGCGCGGCACCCGCTGGGCCTGGGACGCGTGGAGCAGCCTCTTGAGGCGCCCAGCGGCTGCCGCCGGCGTCTACGGCCATACCACCCTGAACGCGCCCGATCTCGTCTGATCTCGGAAGCTAAGCAGGGTCGGGCCTGGTTAGTACTTGGATGGGAGACCGCCTGGGAATACCGGGTGCTGTAGGCTTTTGCTTTTTGCTTTTGCCTTTTGCCTTTTGCCTTTTGCCTCTGGCCTCCTTGACCTCTCCTTTGGCGCCCGCCTCCCCTCCCCCCTCCCTCCGTGTGTCCCTCTCTCCCCGGGGAGCGCGACTCCTGGGGACAAACACACCCCGGCCACTGCTCCCTCAGCCCCTCCCGGGCCGGCAAAGCGGTCGGGCCTGGCCTAGTCTGGCCCCGCCCCGCCCCGCCCCGCCCCCCCAGCCCCCCGAGCCCGCACACCCCACGGTACTTCACAAGGCGTCCGCTCGCAGCTCCCCGCTCCCCGCCCCACGCTAAATCCCACTGCACCGGCTGGAAGCCACGCCCCAGCTTTGCACCTTTCCTGCCACTGCACCCGCACGCACGGAGGGGTGGGGGGGTGCGGGGAGGGCGGGACCGGGGGCTGGCGCCTGGGGACTGGAGGGTGGGGGGTGGGTGGGTGGATCCAAGAACCCAGGAGCGGGCGGGAGGGCGGGGCAGCGAGACCCCCCACTCGGCCTCCGCCACAGGCCTGGGCTCCCTGGGTCCCGGACCTCTTCCCTTCCTCGAGCCCTCATCCCCAGGGCCCCCGGCGTTGCGCGAGGCCCAGCCAGGGCAGCGGGCTCGGGCTGGTGATGTTCTCTGGGGGCGCTGGGGCCTCGGGGGTGGCTTTGCCCCAGGTGGGGCGGACGGGAGGGAAAGGCGGGGTCGGGGGGGCGGCTGGCTGCGCTCGCCCTGGGACTGGGGCGGAGGCGCTGAGAACCCGGCGGGGGGCGGGGGGGGGCCCAGATGGCACGTCCGGCCGGATGCCCCACGCTCGCTTCCACCCTCTTCCCAGTGAGCGGCCCGACGTGGTGCGGTGCGGTGCGGGATGGAAGCGGAGGCGGGCGTGGGGCCAAGCCGGGAGCAGCCTGCAAGAGTCCCGGGATCGGTGAAGGCCGGGGCTTGCGCCACAGCGCCTTGCCAGGGTCCTCTTGCGCCGCCTCCGCCACCCGCCCGGGGCCCGCGGCGGAGGGCGGCGGCGGCCAGGCGGCAGGCAGGCAGGCAGGCAGGCAGGCAGGCAGGCGCGTGCATGGGTGAAGCGCGGCACCCGCTGGGCTTGGGACGCGTGGAGCAGGCTCTTGAGGCGCCCAGCGGCTGCCGCCGGCGTCTACGGCCATACCACCCTGAACGCGCCCGATCTCGTCTGATCTCGGAAGCTAAGCAGGGTCGGGCCTGGTTAGTACTTGGATGGGAGACCGCCTGGGAATACCGGGTGCTGTAGGCTTTTGCTTTTTGCTTTTGCCTTTTGCCTTTTGCCTTTTGCCTCTGGCCTCCTTGACCTCTCCTTTGGCGCCCGCCGCCCCTCCCCCCTCCCTCCGTGTGTCCCTCTCTCCCCGGGGAGCGCGACTCCTGGGGCCAAACACACCCCGGCCACTGCTCCCTCAGCCCCTCCCGGGCCGGCAAAGCGGTCGGGCCTGGCCTAGTCTGGCCCCGCCCCGCCCCGCCCCGCCCCCCCCAGCCCCCCGAGCCCGCACACCCCACGGTACTTCACAAGGCGTCCGCTCGCCGCTCCCCGCTCCCCGCCCCACGCTAAATCCCACTGCACCGGCTGGAAGCCACGCCCCAGCTTTGCACCTTTCCTGCCACTGCACCCGCACGCACGGAGGGGTGGGGGGGTGCGGGGAGGGCGGGACCGGGGGCTGGCGCCTGGGGACTGGAGGGTGGGGGGTGGGTGGGTGGGTGGATCCAAGAACCCAGGAGCGGGCGGGAGGGCGGGGCAGCGAGACCCCACACTCGGCCTCCGCCACAGGCCTGGGCTCCCTGGGTCCCGGACCTCTTCCCTCCCTCGAGCCCTCATCCCCAGGGCCCCCGGCGTTGCGCGAGGCCCAGCCAGGGCAGCGGGCTCGGGCTGGTGATGTTCTCTGGGGGCGCTGGGGCCTCGGGGGTGGCTTTGCCCCAGGTGGGGCGGACGGGAGGGAAAGGCGGGGTCGGGGGGGCGGCTGGCTGCGCTCGCCCTGGGACTGGGGCGGAGGCGCTGAGAACCCGGCGGGGGGCGGGGGGGGGGGGGGGCCCAGATGGCACGTCCGGCCGGATGCCCCACGCTCGCTTCCACCCTCTTCCCAGTGAGCGGCCCGACGTGGTGCGGTGCGGTGCGGGATGGAAGCGGAGGCGGGCGTGGGGCCAAGCCGGGAGCAGCCTGCAAGAGTCCCGGGATCGGTGAAGGCCGGGGCTTGCGCCACAGCGCCTTGCCAGGGTCCTCTTGCGCCGCCTCCGCCACCCGCCCGGGGCCCGCGGCGGAGGGCGGAGGCGGCCAGGCGGCAGGCAGGCAGGCAGGCAGGCAGGCAGGCGCGTGCATGGGTGAAGCGCGGCACCCGCTGGGCTTGGGACGCGTGGAGCAGGCTCTTGAGGCGCCCAGCGGCTGCCGCCGGCGTCTACGGCCATACCACCCTGAACGCGCCCGATCTCGTCTGATCTCGGAAGCTAAGCAGGGTCGGGCCTGGTTAGTACTTGGATGGGAGACCGCCTGGGAATACCGGGTGCTGTAGGCTTTTGCTTTTTGCTTTTGCCTTTTGCCTTTTGCCTTTTGCCTCTGGCCTCCTTGACCTCTCCTTTGGCGCCCGCCCCCCTCCCCCCTCCCTCCGTGTGTCCCTCTCTCCCCGGGGAGCGCGACTCCTGGGGCCAAACACACCCCGGCCACTGCTCCCTCAGCCCCTCCCGGGCCGGCAAAGCGGTCGGGCCTGGCCTAGTCTGGCCCCGCCCCGCCCCGCCCCGCCCCCCCAGCCCCCCGAGCCCGCACACCCCACGGTACTTCACAAGGCGTCCGCTCGCCGCTCCCCGCTCCCCGCCCCACGCTAAATCCCACTGCACCGGCTGGAAGCCACGCCCCAGCTTTGCACCTTTCCTGCCACTGCACCCGCACGCACGGAGGGGTGGGGGGGTGCGGGGAGGGCGGGACCGGGGGCTGGCGCCTGGGGACTGGAGGGTGGGGGGTGGGTGGGTGGGTGGATCCAAGAACCCAGGAGCGGGCGGGAGGGCGGGGCAGCGAGACCCCACACTCGGCCTCCGCCACAGGCCTGGGCTCCCTGGGTCCCGGACCTCTTCCCTCCCTCGAGCCCTCATCCCCAGGGCCCCCGGCGTTGCGCGAGGCCCAGCCAGGGCAGCGGGCTCGGGCTGGTGATGTTCTCTGGGGGCGCTGGGGCCTCGGGGGTGGCTTTGCCCCAGGTGGGGCGGACGGGAGGGAAAGGCGGGGTCGGGGGGGCGGCTGGCTGCGCTCGCCCTGGGACTGGGGCGGAGGCGCTGAGAACCCGGCGGGGGGCGGGGGGGGGGGGCCCAGATGGCACGTCCGGCCGGATGCCCCACGCTCGCTTCCACCCTCTTCCCAGTGAGCGGCCCGACGTGGTGCGGTGCGGTGCGGGATGGAAGCGGAGGCGGGCGTGGGGCCAAGCCGGGAGCAGCCTGCAAGAGTCCCGGGATCGGTGAAGGCCGGGGCTTGCGCCACAGCGCCTTGCCAGGGTCCTCTTGCGCCGCCTCCGCCACCCGCCCGGGGCCCGCGGCGGAGGGCGGCGGCGGCCAGGCGGCAGGCAGGCAGGCAGGCAGGCAGGCAGGCAGGCGCGTGCATGGGTGAAGCGCGGCACCCGCTGGGCTTGGGACGCGTGGAGCAGGCTCTTGAGGCGCCCAGCGGCTGCCGCCGGCGTCTACGGCCATACCACCCTGAACGCGCCCGATCTCGTCTGATCTCGGAAGCTAAGCAGGGTCGGGCCTGGTTAGTACTTGGATGGGAGACCGCCTGGGAATACCGGGTGCTGTAGGCTTTTGCTTTTTGCTTTTGCCTTTTGCCTTTTGCCTTTTGCCTCTGGCCTCCTTGACCTCTCCTTTGGCGCCCGCCGCCCCTCCCCCCTCCCTCCGTGTGTCCCTCTCTCCCCGGGGAGCGCGACTCCTGGGGCCAAACACACCCCGGCCACTGCTCCCTCAGCCCCTCCCGGGCCGGCAAAGCGGTCGGGCCTGGCCTAGTCTGGCCCCGCCCCGCCCCGCCCCGCCCCCCCCAGCCCCCCGAGCCCGCACACCCCACGGTACTTCACAAGGCGTCCGCTCGCCGCTCCCCGCTCCCCGCCCCACGCTAAATCCCACTGCACCGGCTGGAAGCCACGCCCCAGCTTTGCACCTTTCCTGCCACTGCACCCGCACGCACGGAGGGGTGGGGGGGTGCGGGGAGGGCGGGACCGGGGGCTGGCGCCTGGGGACTGGAGGGTGGGGGGTGGGTGGGTGGGTGGATCCAAGAACCCAGGAGCGGGCGGGAGGGCGGGGCAGCGAGACCCCACACTCGGCCTCCGCCACAGGCCTGGGCTCCCTGGGTCCCGGACCTCTTCCCTCCCTCGAGCCCTCATCCCCAGGGCCCCCGGCGTTGCGCGAGGCCCAGCCAGGGCAGCGGGCTCGGGCTGGTGATGTTCTCTGGGGGCGCTGGGGCCTCGGGGGTGGCTTTGCCCCAGGTGGGGCGGACGGGAGGGAAAGGCGGGGTCGGGGGGGCGGCTGGCTGCGCTCGCCCTGGGACTGGGGCGGAGGCGCTGAGAACCCGGCGGGGGGCGGGGGGGGGGGGGGCCCAGATGGCACGTCCGGCCGGATGCCCCACGCTCGCTTCCACCCTCTTCCCAGTGAGCGGCCCGACGTGGTGCGGTGCGGTGCGGGATGGAAGCGGAGGCGGGCGTGGGGCCAAGCCGGGAGCAGCCTGCAAGAGTCCCGGGATCGGTGAAGGCCGGGGCTTGCGCCACAGCGCCTTGCCAGGGTCCTCTTGCGCCGCCTCCGCCACCCGCCCGGGGCCCGCGGCGGAGGGCGGCGGCGGCCAGGCGGCAGGCAGGCAGGCAGGCAGGCAGGCAGGCGCGTGCATGGGTGAAGCGCGGCACCCGCTGGGCTTGGGACGCGTGGAGCAGGCTCTTGAGGCGCCCAGCGGCTGCCGCCGGCGTCTACGGCCATACCACCCTGAACGCGCCCGATCTCGTCTGATCTCGGAAGCTAAGCAGGGTCGGGCCTGGTTAGTACT
Organism: Lynx rufus; assembly: GCF_022079265.1. NCBI lineage: Eukaryota > Metazoa > Chordata > Mammalia > Carnivora > Felidae > Lynx > Lynx rufus. The sequence goes on from NW_025814840.1 coordinate 19,291,032, forward strand.
TGGATGGGAGACCGCCTGGGAATACCGGGTGCTGTAGGCTTTTGCTTTTTGCTTTTGCCTTTTGCCTTTTGCCTTTTGCCTCTGGCCTCCTTGACCTCTCCTTTGGCGCCCGCCGCCCCTCCCCCCTCCCTCCGTGTGTCCCTCTCTCCCCGGGGAGCGCGACTCCTGGGGCCAAACACACCCCGGCCACTGCTCCCTCAGCCCCTCCCGGGCCGGCAAAGCGGTCGGGCCTGGCCTAGTCTGGCCCCGCCCCGCCCCGCCCCGCCCCCCCCAGCCCCCCGAGCCCGCACACCCCACGGTACTTCACAAGGCGTCCGCTCGCCGCTCCCCGCTCCCCGCCCCACGCTAAATCCCACTGCACCGGCTGGAAGCCACGCCCCAGCTTTGCACCTTTCCTGCCACTGCACCCGCACGCACGGAGGGGTGGGGGGGTGCGGGGAGGGCGGGACCGGGGGCTGGCGCCTGGGGACTGGAGGGTGGGGGGTGGGTGGGTGGGTGGATCCAAGAACCCAGGAGCGGGCGGGAGGGCGGGGCAGCGAGACCCCACACTCGGCCTCCGCCACAGGCCTGGGCTCCCTGGGTCCCGGACCTCTTCCCTCCCTCGAGCCCTCATCCCCAGGGCCCCCGGCGTTGCGCGAGGCCCAGCCAGGGCAGCGGGCTCGGGCTGGTGATGTTCTCTGGGGGCGCTGGGGCCTCGGGGGTGGCTTTGCCCCAGGTGGGGCGGACGGGAGGGAAAGGCGGGGTCGGGGGGGCGGCTGGCTGCGCTCGCCCTGGGACTGGGGCGGAGGCGCTGAGAACCCGGCGGGGGGCGGGGGGGGGGGGGCCCAGATGGCACGTCCGGCCGGATGCCCCACGCTCGCTTCCACCCTCTTCCCAGTGAGCGGCCCGACGTGGTGCGGTGCGGTGCGGGATGGAAGCGGAGGCGGGCGTGGGGCCAAGCCGGGAGCAGCCTGCAAGAGTCCCGGGATCGGTGAAGGCCGGGGCTTGCGCCACAGCGCCTTGCCAGGGTCCTCTTGCGCCGCCTCCGCCACCCGCCCGGGGCCCGCGGCGGAGGGCGGCGGCGGCCAGGCGGCAGGCAGGCAGGCAGGCAGGCAGGCAGGCGCGTGCATGGGTGAAGCGCGGCACCCGCTGGGCTTGGGACGCGTGGAGCAGGCTCTTGAGGCGCCCAGCGGCTGCCGCCGGCGTCTACGGCCATACCACCCTGAACGCGCCCGATCTCGTCTGATCTCGGAAGCTAAGCAGGGTCGGGCCTGGTTAGTACTTGGATGGGAGACCGCCTGGGAATACCGGGTGCTGTAGGCTTTTGCTTTTTGCTTTTGCCTTTTGCCTTTTGCCTTTTGCCTCTGGCCTCCTTGACCTCTCCTTTGGCGCCCGCCGCCCCTCCCCTCTCCCTCCGTGTGTCCCTCTCTCCCCGGGGAGCGCGACTCCTGGGGCCAAACACACCCCGGCCACTGCTCCCTCAGCCCCTCCCGGGCCGGCAAAGCGGTCGGGCCTGGCCTAGTCTGGCCCCGCCCCGCCCCGCCCCGCCCCCCCCAGCCCCCCGAGCCCGCACACCCCACGGTACTTCACAAGGCGTCCGCTCGCCGCTCCCCGCTCCCCGCCCCACGCTAAATCCCACTGCACCGGCTGGAAGCCACGCCCCAGCTTTGCACCTTTCCTGCCACTGCACCCGCACGCACGGAGGGGTGGGGGGGTGCGGGGAGGGCGGGACCGGGGGCTGGCGCCTGGGGACTGGAGGGTGGGGGGTGGGTGGGTGGGTGGATCCAAGAACCCAGGAGCGGGCGGGAGGGCGGGGCAGCGAGACCCCACACTCGGCCTCCGCCACAGGCCTGGGCTCCCTGGGTCCCGGACCTCTTCCCTCCCTCGAGCCCTCATCCCCAGGGCCCCCGGCGTTGCGCGAGGCCCAGCCAGGGCAGCGGGCTCGGGCTGGTGATGTTCTCTGGGGGCGCTGGGGCCTCGGGGGTGGCTTTGCCCCAGGTGGGGCGGACGGGAGGGAAAGGCGGGGTCGGGGGGGCGGCTGGCTGCGCTCGCCCTGGGACTGGGGCGGAGGCGCTGAGAACCCGGCGGGGGGCGGGGGGGGGGGGCCCAGATGGCACGTCCGGCCGGATGCCCCACGCTCGCTTCCACCCTCTTCCCAGTGAGCGGCCCGACGTGGTGCGGTGCGGTGCGGGATGGAAGCGGAGGCGGGCGTGGGGCCAAGCCGGGAGCAGCCTGCAAGAGTCCCGGGATCGGTGAAGGCCGGGGCTTGCGCCACAGCGCCTTGCCAGGGTCCTCTTGCGCCGCCTCCGCCACCCGCCCGGGGCCCGCGGCGGAGGGCGGCGGCGGCCAGGCGGCAGGCAGGCAGGCAGGCAGGCAGGCAGGCAGGCGCGTGCATGGGTGAAGCGCGGCACCCGCTGGGCTTGGGACGCGTGGAGCAGGCTCTTGAGGCGCCCAGCGGCTGCCGCCGGCGTCTACGGCCATACCACCCTGAACGCGCCCGATCTCGTCTGATCTCGGAAGCTAAGCAGGGTCGGGCCTGGTTAGTACTTGGATGGGAGACCGCCTGGGAATACCGGGTGCTGTAGGCTTTTGCTTTTTGCTTTTGCCTTTTGCCTTTTGCCTTTTGCCTCTGGCCTCCTTGACCTCTCCTTTGGCGCCCGCCGCCCCTCCCCCCTCCCTCCGTGTGTCCCTCTCTCCCCGGGGAGCGCGACTCCTGGGGCCAAACACACCCCGGCCACTGCTCCCTCAGCCCCTCCCGGGCCGGCAAAGCGGTCGGGCCTGGCCTAGTCTGGCCCCGCCCCGCCCCGCCCCGCCCCCCCCAGCCCCCCGAGCCCGCACACCCCACGGTACTTCACAAGGCGTCCGCTCGCCGCTCCCCGCTCCCCGCCCCACGCTAAATCCCACTGCACCGGCTGGAAGCCACGCCCCAGCTTTGCACCTTTCCTGCCACTGCACCCGCACGCACGGAGGGGTGGGGGGGTGCGGGGAGGGCGGGACCGGGGGCTGGCGCCTGGGGACTGGAGGGTGGGGGGTGGGTGGGTGGGTGGATCCAAGAACCCAGGAGCGGGCGGGAGGGCGGGGCAGCGAGACCCCACACTCGGCCTCCGCCACAGGCCTGGGCTCCCTGGGTCCCGGACCTCTTCCCTCCCTCGAGCCCTCATCCCCAGGGCCCCCGGCGTTGCGCGAGGCCCAGCCAGGGCAGCGGGCTCGGGCTGGTGATGTTCTCTGGGGGCGCTGGGGCCTCGGGGGTGGCTTTGCCCCAGGTGGGGCGGACGGGAGGGAAAGGCGGGGTCGGGGGGGCGGCTGGCTGCGCTCGCCCTGGGACTGGGGCGGAGGCGCTGAGAACCCGGCGGGGGGCGGGGGGGGGGGGGGCCCAGATGGCACGTCCGGCCGGATGCCCCACGCTCGCTTCCACCCTCTTCCCAGTGAGCGGCCCGACGTGGTGCGGTGCGGTGCGGGATGGAAGCGGAGGCGGGCGTGGGGCCAAGCCGGGAGCAGCCTGCAAGAGTCCCGGGATCGGTGAAGGCCGGGGCTTGCGCCACAGCGCCTTGCCAGGGTCCTCTTGCGCCGCCTCCGCCACCCGCCCGGGGCCCGCGGCGGAGGGCGGCGGCGGCCAGGCGGCAGGCAGGCAGGCAGGCAGGCAGGCAGGCAGGCGCGTGCATGGGTGAAGCGCGGCACCCGCTGGGCTTGGGACGCGTGGAGCAGGCTCTTGAGGCGCCCAGCGGCTGCCGCCGGCGTCTACGGCCATACCACCCTGAACGCGCCCGATCTCGTCTGATCTCGGAAGCTAAGCAGGGTCGGGCCTGGTTAGTACTTGGATGGGAGACCGCCTGGGAATACCGGGTGCTGTAGGCTTTTGCTTTTTGCTTTTGCCTTTTGCCTTTTGCCTTTTGCCTCTGGCCTCCTTGACCTCTCCTTTGGCGCCCGCCGCCCCTCCCCCCTCCCTCCGTGTGTCCCTCTCTCCCCGGGGAGCGCGACTCCTGGGGCCAAACACACCCCGGCCACTGCTCCCTCAGCCCCTCCCGGGCCGGCAAAGCGGTCGGGCCTGGCCTAGTCTGGCCCCGCCCCGCCCCGCCCCGCCCCCCCCAGCCCCCCGAGCCCGCACACCCCACGGTACTTCACAAGGCGTCCGCTCGCCGCTCCCCGCTCCCCGCCCCACGCTAAATCCCACTGCACCGGCTGGAAGCCACGCCCCAGCTTTGCACCTTTCCTGCCACTGCACCCGCACGCACGGAGGGGTGGGGGGGTGCGGGGAGGGCGGGACCGGGGGCTGGCGCCTGGGGACTGGAGGGTGGGGGGTGGGTGGGTGGGTGGATCCAAGAACCCAGGAGCGGGCGGGAGGGCGGGGCAGCGAGACCCCACACTCGGCCTCCGCCACAGGCCTGGGCTCCCTGGGTCCCGGACCTCTTCCCTCCCTCGAGCCCTCATCCCCAGGGCCCCCGGCGTTGCGCGAGGCCCAGCCAGGGCAGCGGGCTCGGGCTGGTGATGTTCTCTGGGGGCGCTGGGGCCTCGGGGGTGGCTTTGCCCCAGGTGGGGCGGACGGGAGGGAAAGGCGGGGTCGGGGGGGCGGCTGGCTGCGCTCGCCCTGGGACTGGGGCGGAGGCGCTGAGAACCCGGCGGGGGGCGGGGGGGGGGGGGGCCCAGATGGCACGTCCGGCCGGATGCCCCACGCTCGCTTCCACCCTCTTCCCAGTGAGCGGCCCGACGTGGTGCGGTGCGGTGCGGGATGGAAGCGGAGGCGGGCGTGGGGCCAAGCCGGGAGCAGCCTGCAAGAGTCCCGGGATCGGTGAAGGCCGGGGCTTGCGCCACAGCGCCTTGCCAGGGTCCTCTTGCGCCGCCTCCGCCACCCGCCCGGGGCCCGCGGCGGAGGGCGGCGGCGGCCAGGCGGCAGGCAGGCAGGCAGGCAGGCAGGCAGGCAGGCGCGTGCATGGGTGAAGCGCGGCACCCGCTGGGCTTGGGACGCGTGGAGCAGGCTCTTGAGGCGCCCAGCGGCTGCCGCCGGCGTCTACGGCCATACCACCCTGAACGCGCCCGATCTCGTCTGATCTCGGAAGCTAAGCAGGGTCGGGCCTGGTTAGTACTTGGATGGGAGACCGCCTGGGAATACCGGGTGCTGTAGGCTTTTGCTTTTTGCTTTTGCCTTTTGCCTTTTGCCTCTGGCCTCCTTGACCTCTCCTTTGGCGCCCGCCGCCCCTCCCCCCTCCCTCCGTGTGTCCCTCTCTCCCCGGGGAGCGCGACTCCTGGGGCCAAACACACCCCGGCCACTGCTCCCTCAGCCCCTCCCGGGCCGGCAAAGCGGTCGGGCCTGGCCTAGTCTGGCCCCGCCCCGCCCCGCCCCGCCCCCCCCAGCCCCCCGAGCCCGCACACCCCACGGTACTTCACAAGGCGTCCGCTCGCCGCTCCCCGCTCCCCGCCCCACGCTAAATCCCACTGCACCGGCTGGAAGCCACGCCCCAGCTTTGCACCTTTCCTGCCACTGCACCCGCACGCACGGAGGGGTGGGGGGGTGCGGGGAGGGCGGGACCGGGGGCTGGCGCCTGGGGACTGGAGGGTGGGGGGTGGGTGGGTGGGTGGATCCAAGAACCCAGGAGCGGGCGGGAGGGCGGGGCAGCGAGACCCCACACTCGGCCTCCGCCACAGGCCTGGGCTCCCTGGGTCCCGGACCTCTTCCCTCCCTCGAGCCCTCATCCCCAGGGCCCCCGGCGTTGCGCGAGGCCCAGCCAGGGCAGCGGGCTCGGGCTGGTGATGTTCTCTGGGGGCGCTGGGGCCTCGGGGGTGGCTTTGCCCCAGGTGGGGCGGACGGGAGGGAAAGGCGGGGTCGGGGGGGCGGCTGGCTGCGCTCGCCCTGGGACTGGGGCGGAGGCGCTGAGAACCCGGCGGGGGGCGGGGGGGGGGGGGCCCAGATGGCACGTCCGGCCGGATGCCCCACGCTCGCTTCCACCCTCTTCCCAGTGAGCGGCCCGACGTGGTGCGGTGCGGTGCGGGATGGAAGCGGAGGCGGGCGTGGGGCCAAGCCGGGAGCAGCCTGCAAGAGTCCCGGGATCGGTGAAGGCCGGGGCTTGCGCCACAGCGCCTTGCCAGGGTCCTCTTGCGCCGCCTCCGCCACCCGCCCGGGGCCCGCGGCGGAGGGCGGCGGCGGCCAGGCGGCAGGCAGGCAGGCAGGCAGGCAGGCAGGCAGGCGCGTGCATGGGTGAAGCGCGGCACCCGCTGGGCTTGGGACGCGTGGAGCAGGCTCTTGAGGCGCCCAGCGGCTGCCGCCGGCGTCTACGGCCATACCACCCTGAACGCGCCCGATCTCGTCTGATCTCGGAAGCTAAGCAGGGTCGGGCCTGGTTAGTACTTGGATGGGAGACCGCCTGGGAATACCGGGTGCTGTAGGCTTTTGCTTTTTGCTTTTGCCTTTTGCCTTTTGCCTTTTGCCTCTGGCCTCCTTGACCTCTCCTTTGGCGCCCGCCGCCCCTCCCCCCTCCCTCCGTGTGTCCCTCTCTCCCCGGGGAGCGCGACTCCTGGGGCCAAACACACCCCGGCCACTGCTCCCTCAGCCCCTCCCGGGCCGGCAAAGCGGTCGGGCCTGGCCTAGTCTGGCCCCGCCCCGCCCCGCCCCGCCCCCCCCAGCCCCCCGAGCCCGCACACCCCACGGTACTTCACAAGGCGTCCGCTCGCCGCTCCCCGCTCCCCGCCCCACGCTAAATCCCACTGCACCGGCTGGAAGCCACGCCCCAGCTTTGCACCTTTCCTGCCACTGCACCCGCACGCACGGAGGGGTGGGGGGGTGCGGGGAGGGCGGGACCGGGGGCTGGCGCCTGGGGACTGGAGGGTGGGGGGTGGGTGGGTGGGTGGATCCAAGAACCCAGGAGCGGGCGGGAGGGCGGGGCAGCGAGACCCCACACTCGGCCTCCGCCACAGGCCTGGGCTCCCTGGGTCCCGGACCTCTTCCCTCCCTCGAGCCCTCATCCCCAGGGCCCCCGGCGTTGCGCGAGGCCCAGCCAGGGCAGCGGGCTCGGGCTGGTGATGTTCTCTGGGGGCGCTGGGGCCTCGGGGGTGGCTTTGCCCCAGGTGGGGCGGACGGGAGGGAAAGGCGGGGTCGGGGGGGCGGCTGGCTGCGCTCGCCCTGGGACTGGGGCGGAGGCGCTGAGAACCCGGCGGGGGGCGGGGGGGGGGGGGGCCCAGATGGCACGTCCGGCCGGATGCCCCACGCTCGCTTCCACCCTCTTCCCAGTGAGCGGCCCGACGTGGTGCGGTGCGGTGCGGGATGGAAGCGGAGGCGGGCGTGGGGCCAAGCCGGGAGCAGCCTGCAAGAGTCCCGGGATCGGTGAAGGCCGGGGCTTGCGCCACAGCGCCTTGCCAGGGTCCTCTTGCGCCGCCTCCGCCACCCGCCCGGGGCCCGCGGCGGAGGGCGGCGGCGGCCAGGCGGCAGGCAGGCAGGCAGGCAGGCAGGCAGGCAGGCGCGTGCATGGGTGAAGCGCGGCACCCGCTGGGCTTGGGACGCGTGGAGCAGGCTCTTGAGGCGCCCAGCGGCTGCCGCCGGCGTCTACGGCCATACCACCCTGAACGCGCCCGATCTCGTCTGATCTCGGAAGCTAAGCAGGGTCGGGCCTGGTTAGTACTTGGATGGGAGACCGCCTGGGAATACCGGGTGCTGTAGGCTTTTGCTTTTTGCTTTTGCCTTTTGCCTTTTGCCTCTGGCCTCCTTGACCTCTCCTTTGGCGCCCGCCGCCCCTCCCCCCTCCCTCCGTGTGTCCCTCTCTCCCCGGGGAGCGCGACTCCTGGGGCCAAACACACCCCGGCCACTGCTCCCTCAGCCCCTCCCGGGCCGGCAAAGCGGTCGGGCCTGGCCTAGTCTGGCCCCGCCCCGCCCCGCCCCGCCCCCCCCAGCCCCCCGAGCCCGCACACCCCACGGTACTTCACAAGGCGTCCGCTCGCCGCTCCCCGCTCCCCGCCCCACGCTAAATCCCACTGCACCGGCTGGAAGCCACGCCCCAGCTTTGCACCTTTCCTGCCACTGCACCCGCACGCACGGAGGGGTGGGGGGGTGCGGGGAGGGCGGGACCGGGGGCTGGCGCCTGGGGACTGGAGGGTGGGGGGTGGGTGGGTGGGTGGATCCAAGAACCCAGGAGCGGGCGGGAGGGCGGGGCAGCGAGACCCCACACTCGGCCTCCGCCACAGGCCTGGGCTCCCTGGGTCCCGGACCTCTTCCCTCCCTCGAGCCCTCATCCCCAGGGCCCCCGGCGTTGCGCGAGGCCCAGCCAGGGCAGCGGGCTCGGGCTGGTGATGTTCTCTGGGGGCGCTGGGGCCTCGGGGGTGGCTTTGCCCCAGGTGGGGCGGACGGGAGGGAAAGGCGGGGTCGGGGGGGCGGCTGGCTGCGCTCGCCCTGGGACTGGGGCGGAGGCGCTGAGAACCCGGCGGGGGGCGGGGGGGGGGGGCCCAGATGGCACGTCCGGCCGGATGCCCCACGCTCGCTTCCACCCTCTTCCCAGTGAGCGGCCCGACGTGGTGCGGTGCGGTGCGGGATGGAAGCGGAGGCGGGCGTGGGGCCAAGCCGGGAGCAGCCTGCAAGAGTCCCGGGATCGGTGAAGGCCGGGGCTTGCGCCACAGCGCCTTGCCAGGGTCCTCTTGCGCCGCCTCCGCCACCCGCCCGGGGCCCGCGGCGGAGGGCGGCGGCGGCCAGGCGGCAGGCAGGCAGGCAGGCAGGCAGGCAGGCAGGCGCGTGCATGGGTGAAGCGCGGCACCCGCTGGGCTTGGGACGCGTGGAGCAGGCTCTTGAGGCGCCCAGCGGCTGCCGCCGGCGTCTACGGCCATACCACCCTGAACGCGCCCGATCTCGTCTGATCTCGGAAGCTAAGCAGGGTCGGGCCTGGTTAGTACTTGGATGGGAGACCGCCTGGGAATACCGGGTGCTGTAGGCTTTTGCTTTTTGCTTTTGCCTTTTGCCTTTTGCCTTTTGCCTCTGGCCTCCTTGACCTCTCCTTTGGCGCCCGCCGCCCCTCCCCCCTCCCTCCGTGTGTCCCTCTCTCCCCGGGGAGCGCGACTCCTGGGGCCAAACACACCCCGGCCACTGCTCCCTCAGCCCCTCCCGGGCCGGCAAAGCGGTCGGGCCTGGCCTAGTCTGGCCCCGCCCCGCCCCGCCCCGCCCCCCCCAGCCCCCCGAGCCCGCACACCCCACGGTACTTCACAAGGCGTCCGCTCGCCGCTCCCCGCTCCCCGCCCCACGCTAAATCCCACTGCACCGGCTGGAAGCCACGCCCCAGCTTTGCACCTTTCCTGCCACTGCACCCGCACGCACGGAGGGGTGGGGGGGTGCGGGGAGGGCGGGACCGGGGGCTGGCGCCTGGGGACTGGAGGGTGGGGGGTGGGTGGGTGGGTGGATCCAAGAACCCAGGAGCGGGCGGGAGGGCGGGGCAGCGAGACCCCACACTCGGCCTCCGCCACAGGCCTGGGCTCCCTGGGTCCCGGACCTCTTCCCTCCCTCGAGCCCTCATCCCCAGGGCCCCCGGCGTTGCGCGAGGCCCAGCCAGGGCAGCGGGCTCGGGCTGGTGATGTTCTCTGGGGGCGCTGGGGCCTCGGGGGTGGCTTTGCCCCAGGTGGGGCGGACGGGAGGGAAAGGCGGGGTCGGGGGGGCGGCTGGCTGCGCTCGCCCTGGGACTGGGGCGGAGGCGCTGAGAACCCGGCGGGGGGCGGGGGGGGGGGGCCCAGATGGCACGTCCGGCCGGATGCCCCACGCTCGCTTCCACCCTCTTCCCAGTGAGCGGCCCGACGTGGTGCGGTGCGGTGCGGGATGGAAGCGGAGGCGGGCGTGGGGCCAAGCCGGGAGCAGCCTGCAAGAGTCCCGGGATCGGTGAAGGCCGGGGCTTGCGCCACAGCGCCTTGCCAGGGTCCTCTTGCGCCGCCTCCGCCACCCGCCCGGGGCCCGCGGCGGAGGGCGGCGGCGGCCAGGCGGCAGGCAGGCAGGCAGGCAGGCAGGCAGGCAGGCGCGTGCATGGGTGAAGCGCGGCACCCGCTGGGCTTGGGACGCGTGGAGCAGGCTCTTGAGGCGCCCAGCGGCTGCCGCCGGCGTCTACGGCCATACCACCCTGAACGCGCCCGATCTCGTCTGATCTCGGAAGCTAAGCAGGGTCGGGCCTGGTTAGTACTTGGATGGGAGACCGCCTGGGAATACCGGGTGCTGTAGGCTTTTGCTTTTTGCTTTTGCCTTTTGCCTTTTGCCTTTTGCCTCTGGCCTCCTTGACCTCTCCTTTGGCGCCCGCCGCCCCTCCCCCCTCCCTCCGTGTGTCCCTCTCTCCCCGGGGAGCGCGACTCCTGGGGCCAAACACACCCCGGCCACTGCTCCCTCAGCCCCTCCCGGGCCGGCAAAGCGGTCGGGCCTGGCCTAGTCTGGCCCCGCCCCGCCCCGCCCCGCCCCCCCCAGCCCCCCGAGCCCGCACACCCCACGGTACTTCACAAGGCGTCCGCTCGCCGCTCCCCGCTCCCCGCCCCACGCTAAATCCCACTGCACCGGCTGGAAGCCACGCCCCAGCTTTGCACCTTTCCTGCCACTGCACCCGCACGCACGGAGGGGTGGGGGGGTGCGGGGAGGGCGGGACCGGGGGCTGGCGCCTGGGGACTGGAGGGTGGGGGGTGGGTGGGTGGGTGGATCCAAGAACCCAGGAGCGGGCGGGAGGGCGGGGCAGCGAGACCCCACACTCGGCCTCCGTCACAGGCCTGGGCTCCCTGGGTCCCGGACCTCTTCCCTCCCTCGAGCCCTCATCCCCAGGGCCCCCGGCGTTGCGCGAGGCCCAGCCAGGGCAGCGGGCTCGGGCTGGTGATGTTCTCTGGGGGCGCTGGGGCCTCGGGGGTGGCTTTGCCCCAGGTGGGGCGGACGGGAGGGAAAGGCGGGGTCGGGGGGGCGGCTGGCTGCGCTCGCCCTGGGACTGGGGCGGAGGCGCTGAGAACCCGGCGGGGGGCGGGGGGGGGCCCAGAAGGCACGTCCGGCCGGATGCCCCACGCTCGCTTCCACCCTCTTCCCAGTGAGCGGCCCGACGTGGTGCGGTGCGGTGCGGGATGGAAGCGGAGGCGGGCGTGGGGCCAAGCCGGGAGCAGCCTGCAAGAGTCCCGGGATCGGTGAAGGCCGGGGCTTGCGCCACAGCGCCTTGCCAGGGTCCTCTTGCGCCGCCTCCGCCACCCGCCCGGGGCCCGCGGCGGAGGGCGGCGGCGGCCAGGCGGCAGGCAGGCAGGCAGGCAGGCAGGCAGGCAGGCAGGCGCGTGCATGGGTGAAGCGCGGCACCCGCTGGGCTTGGGACGCGTGGAGCAGGCTCTTGAGGCGCCCAGCGGCTGCCGCCGGCGTCTACGGCCATACCACCCTGAACGCGCCCGATCTCGTCTGATCTCGGAAGCTAAGCAGGGTCGGGCCTGGTTAGTACTTGGATGGGAGACCGCCTGGGAATACCGGGTGCTGTAGGCTTTTGCTTTTTGCTTTTGCCTTTTGCCTTTTGCCTTTTGCCTCTGGCCTCCTTGACCTCTCCTTTGGCGCCCGCCGCCCCTCCCCCCTCCCTCCGTGTGTCCCTCTCTCCCCGGGGAGCGCGACTCCTGGGGCCAAACACACCCCGGCCACTGCTCCCTCAGCCCCTCCCGGGCCGGCAAAGCGGTCGGGCCTGGCCTAGTCTGGCCCCGCCCCGCCCCGCCCCGCCCCCCCCAGCCCCCCGAGCCCGCACACCCCACGGTACTTCACAAGGCGTCCGCTCGCCGCTCCCCGCTCCCCGCCCCACGCTAAATCCCACTGCACCGGCTGGAAGCCACGCCCCAGCTTTGCACCTTTCCTGCCACTGCACCCGCACGCACGGAGGGGTGGGGGGGTGCGGGGAGGGCGGGACCGGGGGCTGGCGCCTGGGGACTGGAGGGTGGGGGGTGGGTGGGTGGGTGGATCCAAGAACCCAGGAGCGGGCGGGAGGGCGGGGCAGCGAGACCCCACACTCGGCCTCCGCCACAGGCCTGGGCTCCCTGGGTCCCGGACCTCTTCCCTCCCTCGAGCCCTCATCCCCAGGGCCCCCGGCGTTGCGCGAGGCCCAGCCAGGGCAGCGGGCTCGGGCTGGTGATGTTCTCTGGGGGCGCTGGGGCCTCGGGGGTGGCTTTGCCCCAGGTGGGGCGGACGGGAGGGAAAGGCGGGGTCGGGGGGGCGGCTGGCTGCGCTCGCCCTGGGACTGGGGCGGAGGCGCTGAGAACCCGGCGGGGGGCGGGGGGGGGGGGCCCAGATGGCACGTCCGGCCGGATGCCCCACGCTCGCTTCCACCCTCTTCCCAGTGAGCGGCCCGACGTGGTGCGGTGCGGTGCGGGATGGAAGCGGAGGCGGGCGTGGGGCCAAGCCGGGAGCAGCCTGCAAGAGTCCCGGGATCGGTGAAGGCCGGGGCTTGCGCCACAGCGCCTTGCCAGGGTCCTCTTGCGCCGCCTCCGCCACCCGCCCGGGGCCCGCGGCGGAGGGCGGCGGCGGCCAGGCGGCAGGCAGGCAGGCAGGCAGGCAGGCAGGCAGGCGCGTGCATGGGTGAAGCGCGGCACCCGCTGGGCTTGGGACGCGTGGAGCAGGCTCTTGAGGCGCCCAGCGGCTGCCGCCGGCGTCTACGGCCATACCACCCTGAACGCGCCCGATCTCGTCTGATCTCGGAAGCTAAGCAGGGTCGGGCCTGGTTAGTACTTGGATGGGAGACCGCCTGGGAATACCGGGTGCTGTAGGCTTTTGCTTTTTGCTTTTGCCTTTTGCCTTTTGCCTTTTGCCTCTGGCCTCCTTGACCTCTCCTTTGGCGCCCGCCGCCCCTCCCCCCTCCCTCCGTGTGTCCCTCTCTCCCCGGGGAGCGCGACTCCTGGGGCCAAACACACCCCGGCCACTGCTCCCTCAGCCCCTCCCGGGCCGGCAAAGCGGTCGGGCCTGGCCTAGTCTGGCCCCGCCCCGCCCCGCCCCGCCCCCCCCAGCCCCCCGAGCCCGCACACCCCACGGTACTTCACAAGGCGTCCGCTCGCCGCTCCCCGCTCCCCGCCCCACGCTAAATCCCACTGCACCGGCTGGAAGCCACGCCCCAGCTTTGCACCTTTCCTGCCACTGCACCCGCACGCACGGAGGGGTGGGGGGGTGCGGGGAGGGCGGGACCGGGGGCTGGCGCCTGGGGACTGGAGGGTGGGGGGTGGGTGGGTGGGTGGATCCAAGAACCCAGGAGCGGGCGGGAGGGCGGGGCAGCGAGACCCCACACTCGGCCTCCGCCACAGGCCTGGGCTCCCTGGGTCCCGGACCTCTTCCCTCCCTCGAGCCCTCATCCCCAGGGCCCCCGGCGTTGCGCGAGGCCCAGCCAGGGCAGCGGGCTCGGGCTGGTGATGTTCTCTGGGGGCGCTGGGGCCTCGGGGGTGGCTTTGCCCCAGGTGGGGCGGACGGGAGGGAAAGGCGGGGTCGGGGGGGCGGCTGGCTGCGCTCGCCCTGGGACTGGGGCGGAGGCGCTGAGAACCCGGCGGGGGGCGGGGGGGGGGGGGCCCAGATGGCACGTCCGGCCGGATGCCCCACGCTCGCTTCCACCCTCTTCCCAGTGAGCGGCCCGACGTGGTGCGGTGCGGTGCGGGATGGAAGCGGAGGCGGGCGTGGGGCCAAGCCGGGAGCAGCCTGCAAGAGTCCCGGGATCGGTGAAGGCCGGGGCTTGCGCCACAGCGCCTTGCCAGGGTCCTCTTGCGCCGCCTCCGCCACCCGCCCGGGGCCCGCGGCGGAGGGCGGCGGCGGCCAGGCGGCAGGCAGGCAGGCAGGCAGGCAGGCAGGCAGGCGCGTGCATGGGTGAAGCGCGGCACCCGCTGGGCTTGGGACGCGTGGAGCAGGCTCTTGAGGCGCCCAGCGGCTGCCGCCGGCGTCTACGGCCATACCACCCTGAACGCGCCCGATCTCGTCTGATCTCGGAAGCTAAGCAGGGTCGGGCCTGGTTAGTACTTGGATGGGAGACCGCCTGGGAATACCGGGTGCTGTAGGCTTTTGCTTTTTGCTTTTGCCTTTTGCCTTTTGCCTTTTGCCTCTGGCCTCCTTGACCTCTCCTTTGGCGCCCGCCGCCCCTCCCCCCTCCCTCCGTGTGTCCCTCTCTCCCCGGGGAGCGCGACTCCTGGGGCCAAACACACCCCGGCCACTGCTCCCTCAGCCCCTCCCGGGCCGGCAAAGCGGTCGGGCCTGGCCTAGTCTGGCCCCGCCCCGCCCCGCCCCGCCCCCCCCAGCCCCCCGAGCCCGCACACCCCACGGTACTTCACAAGGCGTCCGCTCGCCGCTCCCCGCTCCCCGCCCCACGCTAAATCCCACTGCACCGGCTGGAAGCCACGCCCCAGCTTTGCACCTTTCCTGCCACTGCACCCGCACGCACGGAGGGGTGGGGGGGTGCGGGGAGGGCGGGACCGGGGGCTGGCGCCTGGGGACTGGAGGGTGGGGGGTGGGTGGGTGGGTGGATCCAAGAACCCAGGAGCGGGCGGGAGGGCGGGGCAGCGAGACCCCACACTCGGCCTCCGCCACAGGCCTGGGCTCCCTGGGTCCCGGACCTCTTCCCTCCCTCGAGCCCTCATCCCCAGGGCCCCCGGCGTTGCGCGAGGCCCAGCCAGGGCAGCGGGCTCGGGCTGGTGATGTTCTCTGGGGGCGCTGGGGCCTCGGGGGTGGCTTTGCCCCAGGTGGGGCGGACGGGAGGGAAAGGCGGGGTCGGGGGGGCGGCTGGCTGCGCTCGCCCTGGGACTGGGGCGGAGGCGCTGAGAACCCGGCGGGGGGCGGGGGGGGGGGGGCCCAGATGGCACGTCCGGCCGGATGCCCCACGCTCGCTTCCACCCTCTTCCCAGTGAGCGGCCCGACGTGGTGCGGTGCGGTGCGGGATGGAAGCGGAGGCGGGCGTGGGGCCAAGCCGGGAGCAGCCTGCAAGAGTCCCGGGATCGGTGAAGGCCGGGGCTTGCGCCACAGCGCCTTGCCAGGGTCCTCTTGCGCCGCCTCCGCCACCCGCCCGGGGCCCGCGGCGGAGGGCGGCGGCGGCCAGGCGGCAGGCAGGCAGGCAGGCAGGCAGGCAGGCAGGCAGGCGCGTGCATGGGTGAAGCGCGGCACCCGCTGGGCTTGGGACGCGTGGAGCAGGCTCTTGAGGCGCCCAGCGGCTGCCGCCGGCGTCTACGGCCATACCACCCTGAACGCGCCCGATCTCGTCTGATCTCGGAAGCTAAGCAGGGTCGGGCCTGGTTAGTACTTGGATGGGAGACCGCCTGGGAATACCGGGTGCTGTAGGCTTTTGCTTTTTGCTTTTGCCTTTTGCCTTTTGCCTTTTGCCTCTGGCCTCCTTGACCTCTCCTTTGGCGCCCGCCGCCCCTCCCCCCTCCCTCCGTGTGTCCCTCTCTCCCCGGGGAGCGCGACTCCTGGGGCCAAACACACCCCGGCCACTGCTCCCTCAGCCCCTCCCGGGCCGGCAAAGCGGTCGGGCCTGGCCTAGTCTGGCCCCGCCCCGCCCCGCCCCGCCCCCCCCAGCCCCCCGAGCCCGCACACCCCACGGTACTTCACAAGGCGTCCGCTCGCCGCTCGCCGCTCCCCGCTCCCCGCCCCACGCTAAATCCCACTGCACCGGCTGGAAGCCACGCCCCAGCTTTGCACCTTTCCTGCCACTGCACCCGCACGCACGGAGGGGTGGGGGGGTGCGGGGAGGGCGGGACCGGGGGCTGGCGCCTGGGGACTGGAGGGTGGGGGGTGGGTGGGTGGGTGGATCCAAGAACCCAGGAGCGGGCGGGAGGGCGGGGCAGCGAGACCCCACACTCGGCCTCCGCCACAGGCCTGGGCTCCCTGGGTCCCGGACCTCTTCCCTCCCTCGAGCCCTCATCCCCAGGGCCCCCGGCGTTGCGCGAGGCCCAGCCAGGGCAGCGGGCTCGGGCTGGTGATGTTCTCTGGGGGCGCTGGGGCCTCGGGGGTGGCTTTGCCCCAGGTGGGGCGGACGGGAGGGAAAGGCGGGGTCGGGGGGGCGGCTGGCTGCGCTCGCCCTGGGACTGGGGCGGAGGCGCTGAGAACCCGGCGGGGGGCGGGGGGGGGGGGGCCCAGATGGCACGTCCGGCCGGATGCCCCACGCTCGCTTCCACCCTCTTCCCAGTGAGCGGCCCGACGTGGTGCGGTGCGGTGCGGGATGGAAGCGGAGGCGGGCGTGGGGCCAAGCCGGGAGCAGCCTGCAAGAGTCCCGGGATCGGTGAAGGCCGGGGCTTGCGCCACAGCGCCTTGCCAGGGTCCTCTTGCGCCGCCTCCGCCACCCGCCCGGGGCCCGCGGCGGAGGGCGGCGGCGGCCAGGCGGCAGGCAGGCAGGCAGGCAGGCAGGCAGGCAGGCGCGTGCATGGGTGAAGCGCGGCACCCGCTGGGCTTGGGACGCGTGGAGCAGGCTCTTGAGGCGCCCAGCGGCTGCCGCCGGCGTCTACGGCCATACCACCCTGAACGCGCCCGATCTCGTCTGATCTCGGAAGCTAAGCAGGGTCGGGCCTGGTTAGTACTTGGATGGGAGACCGCCTGGGAATACCGGGTGCTGTAGGCTTTTGCTTTTTGCTTTTGCCTTTTGCCTTTTGCCTTTTGCCTCTGGCCTCCTTGACCTCTCCTTTGGCGCCCGCCGCCCCTCCCCCCTCCCTCCGTGTGTCCCTCTCTCCCCGGGGAGCGCGACTCCTGGGGCCAAACACACCCCGGCCACTGCTCCCTCAGCCCCTCCCGGGCCGGCAAAGCGGTCGGGCCTGGCCTAGTCTGGCCCCGCCCCGCCCCGCCCCGCCCCCCCCAGCCCCCCGAGCCCGCACACCCCACGGTACTTCACAAGGCGTCCGCTCGCCGCTCCCCGCTCCCCGCCCCACGCTAAATCCCACTGCACCGGCTGGAAGCCACGCCCCAGCTTTGCACCTTTCCTGCCACTGCACCCGCACGCACGGAGGGGTGGGGGGGTGCGGGGAGGGCGGGACCGGGGGCTGGCGCCTGGGGACTGGAGGGTGGGGGGTGGGTGGGTGGGTGGATCCAAGAACCCAGGAGCGGGCGGGAGGGCGGGGCAGCGAGACCCCACACTCGGCCTCCGCCACAGGCCTGGGCTCCCTGGGTCCCGGACCTCTTCCCTCCCTCGAGCCCTCATCCCCAGGGCCCCCGGCGTTGCGCGAGGCCCAGCCAGGGCAGCGGGCTCGGGCTGGTGATGTTCTCTGGGGGCGCTGGGGCCTCGGGGGTGGCTTTGCCCCAGGTGGGGCGGACGGGAGGGAAAGGCGGGGTCGGGGGGGCGGCTGGCTGCGCTCGCCCTGGGACTGGGGCGGAGGCGCTGAGAACCCGGCGGGGGGCGGGGGGGGGGGGGCCCAGATGGCACGTCCGGCCGGATGCCCCACGCTCGCTTCCACCCTCTTCCCAGTGAGCGGCCCGACGTGGTGCGGTGCGGTGCGGGATGGAAGCGGAGGCGGGCGTGGGGCCAAGCCGGGAGCAGCCTGCAAGAGTCCCGGGATCGGTGAAGGCCGGGGCTTGCGCCACAGCGCCTTGCCAGGGTCCTCTTGCGCCGCCTCCGCCACCCGCCCGGGGCCCGCGGCGGAGGGCGGAGGCGGCCAGGCGGCAGGCAGGCAGGCAGGCAGGCAGGCAGGCAGGCGCGTGCATGGGTGAAGCGCGGCACCCGCTGGGCTTGGGACGCGTGGAGCAGGCTCTTGAGGCGCCCAGCGGCTGCCGCCGGCGTCTACGGCCATACCACCCTGAACGCGCCCGATCTCGTCTGATCTCGGAAGCTAAGCAGGGTCGGGCCTGGTTAGTACTTGGATGGGAGACCGCCTGGGAATACCGGGTGCTGTAGGCTTTTGCTTTTTGCTTTTGCCTTTTGCCTTTTGCCTTTTGCCTCTGGCCTCCTTGACCTCTCCTTTGGCGCCCGCCGCCCCTCCCCCCTCCCTCCGTGTGTCCCTCTCTCCCCGGGGAGCGCGACTCCTGGGGCCAAACACACCCCGGCCACTGCTCCCTCAGCCCCTCCCGGGCCGGCAAAGCGGTCGGGCCTGGCCTAGTCTGGCCCCGCCCCGCCCCGCCCCGCCCCCCCCAGCCCCCCGAGCCCGCACACCCCACGGTACTTCACAAGGCGTCCGCTCGCCGCTCCCCGCTCCCCGCCCCACGCTAAATCCCACTGCACCGGCTGGAAGCCACGCCCCAGCTTTGCACCTTTCCTGCCACTGCACCCGCACGCACGGAGGGGTGGGGGGGTGCGGGGAGGGCGGGACCGGGGGCTGGCGCCTGGGGACTGGAGGGTGGGGGGTGGGTGGGTGGGTGGATCCAAGAACCCAGGAGCGGGCGGGAGGGCGGGGCAGCGAGACCCCACACTCGGCCTCCGTCACAGGCCTGGGCTCCCTGGGTCCCGGACCTCTTCCCTCCCTCGAGCCCTCATCCCCAGGGCCCCCGGCGTTGCGCGAGGCCCAGCCAGGGCAGCGGGCTCGGGCTGGTGATGTTCTCTGGGGGCGCTGGGGCCTCGGGGGTGGCTTTGCCCCAGGTGGGGCGGACGGGAGGGAAAGGCGGGGTCGGGGGGGCGGCTGGCTGCGCTCGCCCTGGGACTGGGGCGGAGGCGCTGAGAACCCGGCGGGGGGCGGGGGGGGGCCCAGAAGGCACGTCCGGCCGGATGCCCCACGCTCGCTTCCACCCTCTTCCCAGTGAGCGGCCCGACGTGGTGCGGTGCGGTGCGGGATGGAAGCGGAGGCGGGCGTGGGGCCAAGCCGGGAGCAGCCTGCAAGAGTCCCGGGATCGGTGAAGGCCGGGGCTTGCGCCACAGCGCCTTGCCAGGGTCCTCTTGCGCCGCCTCCGCCACCCGCCCGGGGCCCGCGGCGGAGGGCGGCGGCGGCCAGGCGGCAGGCAGGCAGGCAGGCAGGCAGGCAGGCAGGCAGGCGCGTGCATGGGTGAAGCGCGGCACCCGCTGGGCTTGGGACGCGTGGAGCAGGCTCTTGAGGCGCCCAGCGGCTGCCGCCGGCGTCTACGGCCATACCACCCTGAACGCGCCCGATCTCGTCTGATCTCGGAAGCTAAGCAGGGTCGGGCCTGGTTAGTACTTGGATGGGAGACCGCCTGGGAATACCGGGTGCTGTAGGCTTTTGCTTTTTGCTTTTGCCTTTTGCCTTTTGCCTTTTGCCTCTGGCCTCCTTGACCTCTCCTTTGGCGCCCGCCGCCCCTCCCCCCTCCCTCCGTGTGTCCCTCTCTCCCCGGGGAGCGCGACTCCTGGGGCCAAACACACCCCGGCCACTGCTCCCTCAGCCCCTCCCGGGCCGGCAAAGCGGTCGGGCCTGGCCTAGTCTGGCCCCGCCCCGCCCCGCCCCGCCCCCCCCAGCCCCCCGAGCCCGCACACCCCACGGTACTTCACAAGGCGTCCGCTCGCCGCTCCCCGCTCCCCGCCCCACGCTAAATCCCACTGCACCGGCTGGAAGCCACGCCCCAGCTTTGCACCTTTCCTGCCACTGCACCCGCACGCACGGAGGGGTGGGGGGGTGCGGGGAGGGCGGGACCGGGGGCTGGCGCCTGGGGACTGGAGGGTGGGGGGTGGGTGGGTGGGTGGATCCAAGAACCCAGGAGCGGGCGGGAGGGCGGGGCAGCGAGACCCCACACTCGGCCTCCGCCACAGGCCTGGGCTCCCTGGGTCCCGGACCTCTTCCCTCCCTCGAGCCCTCATCCCCAGGGCCCCCGGCGTTGCGCGAGGCCCAGCCAGGGCAGCGGGCTCGGGCTGGTGATGTTCTCTGGGGGCGCTGGGGCCTCGGGGGTGGCTTTGCCCCAGGTGGGGCGGACGGGAGGGAAAGGCGGGGTCGGGGGGGCGGCTGGCTGCGCTCGCCCTGGGACTGGGGCGGAGGCGCTGAGAACCCGGCGGGGGGCGGGGGGGGGGGGGGCCCAGATGGCACGTCCGGCCGGATGCCCCACGCTCGCTTCCACCCTCTTCCCAGTGAGCGGCCCGACGTGGTGCGGTGCGGTGCGGGATGGAAGCGGAGGCGGGCGTGGGGCCAAGCCGGGAGCAGCCTGCAAGAGTCCCGGGATCGGTGAAGGCCGGGGCTTGCGCCACAGCGCCTTGCCAGGGTCCTCTTGCGCCGCCTCCGCCACCCGCCCGGGGCCCGCGGCGGAGGGCGGCGGCGGCCAGGCGGCAGGCAGGCAGGCAGGCAGGCAGGCAGGCAGGCGCGTGCATGGGTGAAGCGCGGCACCCGCTGGGCTTGGGACGCGTGGAGCAGGCTCTTGAGGCGCCCAGCGGCTGCCGCCGGCGTCTACGGCCATACCACCCTGAACGCGCCCGATCTCGTCTGATCTCGGAAGCTAAGCAGGGTCGGGCCTGGTTAGTACTTGGATGGGAGACCGCCTGGGAATACCGGGTGCTGTAGGCTTTTGCTTTTTGCTTTTGCCTTTTGCCTTTTGCCTTTTGCCTCTGGCCTCCTTGACCTCTCCTTTGGCGCCCGCCGCCCCTCCCCCCTCCCTCCGTGTGTCCCTCTCTCCCCGGGGAGCGCGACTCCTGGGGCCAAACACACCCCGGCCACTGCTCCCTCAGCCCCTCCCGGGCCGGCAAAGCGGTCGGGCCTGGCCTAGTCTGGCCCCGCCCCGCCCCGCCCCGCCCCCCCCAGCCCCCCGAGCCCGCACACCCCACGGTACTTCACAAGGCGTCCGCTCGCCGCTCCCCGCTCCCCGCCCCACGCTAAATCCCACTGCACCGGCTGGAAGCCACGCCCCAGCTTTGCACCTTTCCTGCCACTGCACCCGCACGCACGGAGGGGTGGGGGGGTGCGGGGAGGGCGGGACCGGGGGCTGGCGCCTGGGGACTGGAGGGTGGGGGGTGGGTGGGTGGGTGGATCCAAGAACCCAGGAGCGGGCGGGAGGGCGGGGCAGCGAGACCCCACACTCGGCCTCCGCCACAGGCCTGGGCTCCCTGGGTCCCGGACCTCTTCCCTCCCTCGAGCCCTCATCCCCAGGGCCCCCGGCGTTGCGCGAGGCCCAGCCAGGGCAGCGGGCTCGGGCTGGTGATGTTCTCTGGGGGCGCTGGGGCCTCGGGGGTGGCTTTGCCCCAGGTGGGGCGGACGGGAGGGAAAGGCGGGGTCGGGGGGGCGGCTGGCTGCGCTCGCCCTGGGACTGGGGCGGAGGCGCTGAGAACCCGGCGGGGGGCGGGGGGGGGGGGGCCCAGATGGCACGTCCGGCCGGATGCCCCACGCTCGCTTCCACCCTCTTCCCAGTGAGCGGCCCGACGTGGTGCGGTGCGGTGCGGGATGGAAGCGGAGGCGGGCGTGGGGCCAAGCCGGGAGCAGCCTGCAAGAGTCCCGGGATCGGTGAAGGCCGGGGCTTGCGCCACAGCGCCTTGCCAGGGTCCTCTTGCGCCGCCTCCGCCACCCGCCCGGGGCCCGCGGCGGAGGGCGGCGGCGGCCAGGCGGCAGGCAGGCAGGCAGGCAGGCAGGCAGGCAGGCGCGTGCATGGGTGAAGCGCGGCACCCGCTGGGCTTGGGACGCGTGGAGCAGGCTCTTGAGGCGCCCAGCGGCTGCCGCCGGCGTCTACGGCCATACCACCCTGAACGCGCCCGATCTCGTCTGATCTCGGAAGCTAAGCAGGGTCGGGCCTGGTTAGTACTTGGATGGGAGACCGCCTGGGAATACCGGGTGCTGTAGGCTTTTGCTTTTTGCTTTTGCCTTTTGCCTTTTGCCTTTTGCCTCTGGCCTCCTTGACCTCTCCTTTGGCGCCCGCCGCCCCTCCCCCCTCCCTCCGTGTGTCCCTCTCTCCCCGGGGAGCGCGACTCCTGGGGCCAAACACACCCCGGCCACTGCTCCCTCAGCCCCTCCCGGGCCGGCAAAGCGGTCGGGCCTGGCCTAGTCTGGCCCCGCCCCGCCCCGCCCCGCCCCCCCCAGCCCCCCGAGCCCGCACACCCCACGGTACTTCACAAGGCGTCCGCTCGCCGCTCCCCGCTCCCCGCCCCACGCTAAATCCCACTGCACCGGCTGGAAGCCACGCCCCAGCTTTGCACCTTTCCTGCCACTGCACCCGCACGCACGGAGGGGTGGGGGGGTGCGGGGAGGGCGGGACCGGGGGCTGGCGCCTGGGGACTGGAGGGTGGGGGGTGGGTGGGTGGGTGGATCCAAGAACCCAGGAGCGGGCGGGAGGGCGGGGCAGCGAGACCCCACACTCGGCCTCCGCCACAGGCCTGGGCTCCCTGGGTCCCGGACCTCTTCCCTCCCTCGAGCCCTCATCCCCAGGGCCCCCGGCGTTGCGCGAGGCCCAGCCAGGGCAGCGGGCTCGGGCTGGTGATGTTCTCTGGGGGCGCTGGGGCCTCGGGGGTGGCTTTGCCCCAGGTGGGGCGGACGGGAGGGAAAGGCGGGGTCGGGGGGGCGGCTGGCTGCGCTCGCCCTGGGACTGGGGCGGAGGCGCTGAGAACCCGGCGGGGGGCGGGGGGGGGGGGCCCAGATGGCACGTCCGGCCGGATGCCCCACGCTCGCTTCCACCCTCTTCCCAGTGAGCGGCCCGACGTGGTGCGGTGCGGTGCGGGATGGAAGCGGAGGCGGGCGTGGGGCCAAGCCGGGAGCAGCCTGCAAGAGTCCCGGGATCGGTGAAGGCCGGGGCTTGCGCCACAGCGCCTTGCCAGGGTCCTCTTGCGCCGCCTCCGCCACCCGCCCGGGGCCCGCGGCGGAGGGCGGCGGCGGCCAGGCGGCAGGCAGGCAGGCAGGCAGGCAGGCAGGCGCGTGCATGGGTGAAGCGCGGCACCCGCTGGGCTTGGGACGCGTGGAGCAGGCTCTTGAGGCGCCCAGCGGCTGCCGCCGGCGTCTACGGCCATACCACCCTGAACGCGCCCGATCTCGTCTGATCTCGGAAGCTAAGCAGGGTCGGGCCTGGTTAGTACTTGGATGGGAGACCGCCTGGGAATACCGGGTGCTGTAGGCTTTTGCTTTTTGCTTTTGCCTTTTGCCTTTTGCCTTTTGCCTCTGGCCTCCTTGACCTCTCCTTTGGCGCCCGCCGCCCCTCCCCCCTCCCTCCGTGTGTCCCTCTCTCCCCGGGGAGCGCGACTCCTGGGGCCAAACACACCCCGGCCACTGCTCCCTCAGCCCCTCCCGGGCCGGCAAAGCGGTCGGGCCTGGCCTAGTCTGGCCCCGCCCCGCCCCGCCCCGCCCCCCCCAGCCCCCCGAGCCCGCACACCCCACGGTACTTCACAAGGCGTCCGCTCGCCGCTCCCCGCTCCCCGCCCCACGCTAAATCCCACTGCACCGGCTGGAAGCCACGCCCCAGCTTTGCACCTTTCCTGCCACTGCACCCGCACGCACGGAGGGGTGGGGGGGTGCGGGGAGGGCGGGACCGGGGGCTGGCGCCTGGGGACTGGAGGGTGGGGGGTGGGTGGGTGGGTGGATCCAAGAACCCAGGAGCGGGCGGGAGGGCGGGGCAGCGAGACCCCACACTCGGCCTCCGCCACAGGCCTGGGCTCCCTGGGTCCCGGACCTCTTCCCTCCCTCGAGCCCTCATCCCCAGGGCCCCCGGCGTTGCGCGAGGCCCAGCCAGGGCAGCGGGCTCGGGCTGGTGATGTTCTCTGGGGGCGCTGGGGCCTCGGGGGTGGCTTTGCCCCAGGTGGGGCGGACGGGAGGGAAAGGCGGGGTCGGGGGGGCGGCTGGCTGCGCTCGCCCTGGGACTGGGGCGGAGGCGCTGAGAACCCGGCGGGGGGCGGGGGGGGGGGGCCCAGATGGCACGTCCGGCCGGATGCCCCACGCTCGCTTCCACCCTCTTCCCAGTGAGCGGCCCGACGTGGTGCGGTGCGGTGCGGGATGGAAGCGGAGGCGGGCGTGGGGCCAAGCCGGGAGCAGCCTGCAAGAGTCCCGGGATCGGTGAAGGCCGGGGCTTGCGCCACAGCGCCTTGCCAGGGTCCTCTTGCGCCGCCTCCGCCACCCGCCCGGGGCCCGCGGCGGAGGGCGGCGGCGGCCAGGCGGCAGGCAGGCAGGCAGGCAGGCAGGCAGGCAGGCGCGTGCATGGGTGAAGCGCGGCACCCGCTGGGCTTGGGACGCGTGGAGCAGGCTCTTGAGGCGCCCAGCGGCTGCCGCCGGCGTCTACGGCCATACCACCCTGAACGCGCCCGATCTCGTCTGATCTCGGAAGCTAAGCAGGGTCGGGCCTGGTTAGTACTTGGATGGGAGACCGCCTGGGAATACCGGGTGCTGTAGGCTTTTGCTTTTTGCTTTTGCCTTTTGCCTTTTGCCTTTTGCCTCTGGCCTCCTTGACCTCTCCTTTGGCGCCCGCCGCCCCTCCCCCCTCCCTCCGTGTGTCCCTCTCTCCCCGGGGAGCGCGACTCCTGGGGCCAAACACACCCCGGCCACTGCTCCCTCAGCCCCTCCCGGGCCGGCAAAGCGGTCGGGCCTGGCCTAGTCTGGCCCCGCCCCGCCCCGCCCCGCCCCCCCCAGCCCCCCGAGCCCGCACACCCCACGGTACTTCACAAGGCGTCCGCTCGCCGCTCCCCGCTCCCCGCCCCACGCTAAATCCCACTGCACCGGCTGGAAGCCACGCCCCAGCTTTGCACCTTTCCTGCCACTGCACCCGCACGCACGGAGGGGTGGGGGGGTGCGGGGAGGGCGGGACCGGGGGCTGGCGCCTGGGGACTGGAGGGTGGGGGGTGGGTGGGTGGGTGGATCCAAGAACCCAGGAGCGGGCGGGAGGGCGGGGCAGCGAGACCCCACACTCGGCCTCCGCCACAGGCCTGGGCTCCCTGGGTCCCGGACCTCTTCCCTCCCTCGAGCCCTCATCCCCAGGGCCCCCGGCGTTGCGCGAGGCCCAGCCAGGGCAGCGGGCTCGGGCTGGTGATGTTCTCTGGGGGCGCTGGGGCCTCGGGGGTGGCTTTGCCCCAGGTGGGGCGGACGGGAGGGAAAGGCGGGGTCGGGGGGGCGGCTGGCTGCGCTCGCCCTGGGACTGGGGCGGAGGCGCTGAGAACCCGGCGGGGGGCGGGGGGGGGGGGGGGCCCAGATGGCACGTCCGGCCGGATGCCCCACGCTCGC
The DNA here is from genome assembly GCF_022079265.1 of Lynx rufus. NCBI lineage: Eukaryota > Metazoa > Chordata > Mammalia > Carnivora > Felidae > Lynx > Lynx rufus. The sequence goes on from NW_025814840.1 coordinate 19,315,935, forward strand.
TTCCACCCTCTTCCCAGTGAGCGGCCCGACGTGGTGCGGTGCGGTGCGGGATGGAAGCGGAGGCGGGCGTGGGGCCAAGCCGGGAGCAGCCTGCAAGAGTCCCGGGATCGGTGAAGGCCGGGGCTTGCGCCACAGCGCCTTGCCAGGGTCCTCTTGCGCCGCCTCCGCCACCCGCCCGGGGCCCGCGGCGGAGGGCGGCGGCGGCCAGGCGGCAGGCAGGCAGGCAGGCAGGCAGGCAGGCAGGCGCGTGCATGGGTGAAGCGCGGCACCCGCTGGGCTTGGGACGCGTGGAGCAGGCTCTTGAGGCGCCCAGCGGCTGCCGCCGGCGTCTACGGCCATACCACCCTGAACGCGCCCGATCTCGTCTGATCTCGGAAGCTAAGCAGGGTCGGGCCTGGTTAGTACTTGGATGGGAGACCGCCTGGGAATACCGGGTGCTGTAGGCTTTTGCTTTTTGCTTTTGCCTTTTGCCTTTTGCCTTTTGCCTCTGGCCTCCTTGACCTCTCCTTTGGCGCCCGCCGCCCCTCCCCCCTCCCTCCGTGTGTCCCTCTCTCCCCGGGGAGCGCGACTCCTGGGGCCAAACACACCCCGGCCACTGCTCCCTCAGCCCCTCCCGGGCCGGCAAAGCGGTCGGGCCTGGCCTAGTCTGGCCCCGCCCCGCCCCGCCCCGCCCCCCCCAGCCCCCCGAGCCCGCACACCCCACGGTACTTCACAAGGCGTCCGCTCGCCGCTCCCCGCTCCCCGCCCCACGCTAAATCCCACTGCACCGGCTGGAAGCCACGCCCCAGCTTTGCACCTTTCCTGCCACTGCACCCGCACGCACGGAGGGGTGGGGGGGTGCGGGGAGGGCGGGACCGGGGGCTGGCGCCTGGGGACTGGAGGGTGGGGGGTGGGTGGGTGGGTGGATCCAAGAACCCAGGAGCGGGCGGGAGGGCGGGGCAGCGAGACCCCACACTCGGCCTCCGCCACAGGCCTGGGCTCCCTGGGTCCCGGACCTCTTCCCTCCCTCGAGCCCTCATCCCCAGGGCCCCCGGCGTTGCGCGAGGCCCAGCCAGGGCAGCGGGCTCGGGCTGGTGATGTTCTCTGGGGGCGCTGGGGCCTCGGGGGTGGCTTTGCCCCAGGTGGGGCGGACGGGAGGGAAAGGCGGGGTCGGGGGGGCGGCTGGCTGCGCTCGCCCTGGGACTGGGGCGGAGGCGCTGAGAACCCGGCGGGGGGCGGGGGGGGGGGGCCCAGATGGCACGTCCGGCCGGATGCCCCACGCTCGCTTCCACCCTCTTCCCAGTGAGCGGCCCGACGTGGTGCGGTGCGGTGCGGGATGGAAGCGGAGGCGGGCGTGGGGCCAAGCCGGGAGCAGCCTGCAAGAGTCCCGGGATCGGTGAAGGCCGGGGCTTGCGCCACAGCGCCTTGCCAGGGTCCTCTTGCGCCGCCTCCGCCACCCGCCCGGGGCCCGCGGCGGAGGGCGGCGGCGGCCAGGCGGCAGGCAGGCAGGCAGGCAGGCAGGCAGGCAGGCGCGTGCATGGGTGAAGCGCGGCACCCGCTGGGCTTGGGACGCGTGGAGCAGGCTCTTGAGGCGCCCAGCGGCTGCCGCCGGCGTCTACGGCCATACCACCCTGAACGCGCCCGATCTCGTCTGATCTCGGAAGCTAAGCAGGGTCGGGCCTGGTTAGTACTTGGATGGGAGACCGCCTGGGAATACCGGGTGCTGTAGGCTTTTGCTTTTTGCTTTTGCCTTTTGCCTTTTGCCTTTTGCCTCTGGCCTCCTTGACCTCTCCTTTGGCGCCCGCCGCCCCTCCCCCCTCCCTCCGTGTGTCCCTCTCTCCCCGGGGAGCGCGACTCCTGGGGCCAAACACACCCCGGCCACTGCTCCCTCAGCCCCTCCCGGGCCGGCAAAGCGGTCGGGCCTGGCCTAGTCTGGCCCCGCCCCGCCCCGCCCCGCCCCCCCCAGCCCCCCGAGCCCGCACACCCCACGGTACTTCACAAGGCGTCCGCTCGCCGCTCCCCGCTCCCCGCCCCACGCTAAATCCCACTGCACCGGCTGGAAGCCACGCCCCAGCTTTGCACCTTTCCTGCCACTGCACCCGCACGCACGGAGGGGTGGGGGGGTGCGGGGAGGGCGGGACCGGGGGCTGGCGCCTGGGGACTGGAGGGTGGGGGGTGGGTGGGTGGGTGGATCCAAGAACCCAGGAGCGGGCGGGAGGGCGGGGCAGCGAGACCCCACACTCGGCCTCCGCCACAGGCCTGGGCTCCCTGGGTCCCGGACCTCTTCCCTCCCTCGAGCCCTCATCCCCAGGGCCCCCGGCGTTGCGCGAGGCCCAGCCAGGGCAGCGGGCTCGGGCTGGTGATGTTCTCTGGGGCGCTGGGGCCTCGGGGGTGGCTTTGCCCCAGGTGGGGCGGACGGGAGGGAAAGGCGGGGTCGGGGGGGCGGCTGGCTGCGCTCGCCCTGGGACTGGGGCGGAGGCGCTGAGAACCCGGCGGGGGGCGGGGGGGGGGGCCCAGATGGCACGTCCGGCCGGATGCCCCACGCTCGCTTCCACCCTCTTCCCAGTGAGCGGCCCGACGTGGTGCGGTGCGGTGCGGGATGGAAGCGGAGGCGGGCGTGGGGCCAAGCCGGGAGCAGCCTGCAAGAGTCCCGGGATCGGTGAAGGCCGGGGCTTGCGCCACAGCGCCTTGCCAGGGTCCTCTTGCGCCGCCTCCGCCACCCGCCCGGGGCCCGCGGCGGAGGGCGGCGGCGGCCAGGCGGCAGGCAGGCAGGCAGGCAGGCAGGCAGGCAGGCGCGTGCATGGGTGAAGCGCGGCACCCGCTGGGCTTGGGACGCGTGGAGCAGGCTCTTGAGGCGCCCAGCGGCTGCCGCCGGCGTCTACGGCCATACCACCCTGAACGCGCCCGATCTCGTCTGATCTCGGAAGCTAAGCAGGGTCGGGCCTGGTTAGTACTTGGATGGGAGACCGCCTGGGAATACCGGGTGCTGTAGGCTTTTGCTTTTTGCTTTTGCCTTTTGCCTTTTGCCTTTTTGCCTCTGGCCTCCTTGACCTCTCCTTTGGCGCCCGCCGCCCCTCCCCCCTCCCTCCGTGTGTCCCTCTCTCCCCGGGGAGCGCGACTCCTGGGGCCAAACACACCCCGGCCACTGCTCCCTCAGCCCCTCCCGGGCCGGCAAAGCGGTCGGGCCTGGCCTAGTCTGGCCCCGCCCCGCCCCGCCCCGCCCCCCCCAGCCCCCCGAGCCCGCACACCCCACGGTACTTCACAAGGCGTCCGCTCGCCGCTCCCCGCTCCCCGCCCCACGCTAAATCCCACTGCACCGGCTGGAAGCCACGCCCCAGCTTTGCACCTTTCCTGCCACTGCACCCGCACGCACGGAGGGGTGGGGGGGTGCGGGGAGGGCGGGACCGGGGGCTGGCGCCTGGGGACTGGAGGGTGGGGGGTGGGTGGGTGGGTGGATCCAAGAACCCAGGAGCGGGCGGGAGGGCGGGGGCAGCGAGACCCCACACTCGGCCTCCGTCACAGGCCTGGGCTCCCTGGGTCCCGGACCTCTTCCCTCCCTCGAGCCCTCATCCCCAGGGCCCCCGGCGTTGCGCGAGGCCCAGCCAGGGCAGCGGGCTCGGGCTGGTGATGTTCTCTGGGGGCGCTGGGGCCTCGGGGGTGGCTTTGCCCCAGGTGGGGCGGACGGGAGGGAAAGGCGGGGTCGGGGGGGCGGCTGGCTGCGCTCGCCCTGGGACTGGGGCGGAGGCGCTGAGAACCCGGCGGGGGGCGGGGGGGGGGCCCAGAAGGCACGTCCGGCCGGATGCCCCACGCTCGCTTCCACCCTCTTCCCAGTGAGCGGCCCGACGTGGTGCGGTGCGGTGCGGGATGGAAGCGGAGGCGGGCGTGGGGCCAAGCCGGGAGCAGCCTGCAAGAGTCCCGGGATCGGTGAAGGCCGGGCTTGCGCCACAGCGCCTTGCCAGGGTCCTCTTGCGCCGCCTCCGCCACCCGCCCGGGGCCCGCGGCGGAGGGCGGCGGCGGCCAGGCGGCAGGCAGGCAGGCAGGCAGGCAGGCAGGCAGGCAGGCGCGTGCATGGGTGAAGCGCGGCACCCGCTGGGCTTGGGACGCGTGGAGCAGGCTCTTGAGGCGCCCAGCGGCTGCCGCCGGCGTCTACGGCCATACCACCCTGAACGCGCCCGATCTCGTCTGATCTCGGAAGCTAAGCAGGGTCGGGCCTGGTTAGTACTTGGATGGGAGACCGCCTGGGAATACCGGGTGCTGTAGGCTTTTGCTTTTTGCTTTTGCCTTTTGCCTTTTGCCTTTTGCCTCTGGCCTCCTTGACCTCTCCTTTGGCGCCCGCCGCCCCTCCCCCCTCCCTCCGTGTGTCCCTCTCTCCCCGGGGAGCGCGACTCCTGGGGCCAAACACACCCCGGCCACTGCTCCCTCAGCCCCTCCCGGGCCGGCAAAGCGGTCGGGCCTGGCCTAGTCTGGCCCCGCCCCGCCCCGCCCCGCCCCCCCAGCCCCCCGAGCCCGCACACCCCACGGTACTTCACAAGGCGTCCGCTCGCCGCTCCCCGCTCCCCGCCCCACGCTAAATCCCACTGCACCGGCTGGAAGCCACGCCCCAGCTTTGCACCTTTCCTGCCACTGCACCCGCACGCACGGAGGGGTGGGGGGGTGCGGGGAGGGCGGGACCGGGGGCTGGCGCCTGGGGACTGGAGGGTGGGGGGTGGGTGGGTGGGTGGATCCAAGAACCCAGGAGCGGGCGGGAGGGCGGGGCAGCGAGACCCCACACTCGGCCTCCGTCACAGGCCTGGGCTCCCTGGGTCCCGGACCTCTTCCCTCCCTCGAGCCCTCATCCCCAGGGCCCCCGGCGTTGCGCGAGGCCCAGCCAGGGCAGCGGGCTCGGGCTGGTGATGTTCTCTGGGGGCGCTGGGGCCTCGGGGGTGGCTTTGCCCCAGGTGGGGCGGACGGGAGGGAAAGGCGGGGTCGGGGGGGCGGCTGGCTGCGCTCGCCCTGGGACTGGGGCGGAGGCGCTGAGAACCCGGCGGGGGGCGGGGGGGGGGGGCCCAGATGGCACGTCCGGCCGGATGCCCCACGCTCGCTTCCACCCTCTTCCCAGTGAGCGGCCCGACGTGGTGCGGTGCGGTGCGGGATGGAAGCGGAGGCGGGCGTGGGGCCAAGCCGGGAGCAGCCTGCAAGAGTCCCGGGATCGGTGAAGGCCGGGGCTTGCGCCACAGCGCCTTGCCAGGGTCCTCTTGCGCCGCCTCCGCCACCCGCCCGGGGCCCGCGGCGGAGGGCGGCGGCGGCCAGGCGGCAGGCAGGCAGGCAGGCAGGCAGGCAGGCAGGCAGGCGCGTGCATGGGTGAAGCGCGGCACCCGCTGGGCTTGGGACGCGTGGAGCAGGCTCTTGAGGCGCCCAGCGGCTGCCGCCGGCGTCTACGGCCATACCACCCTGAACGCGCCCGATCTCGTCTGATCTCGGAAGCTAAGCAGGGTCGGGCCTGGTTAGTACTTGGATGGGAGACCGCCTGGGAATACCGGGTGCTGTAGGCTTTTGCTTTTTGCTTTTGCCTTTTGCCTTTTGCCTTTTGCCTCTGGCCTCCTTGACCTCTCCTTTGGCGCCCGCCGCCCCTCCCCCCTCCCTCCGTGTGTCCCTCTCTCCCCGGGGAGCGCGACTCCTGGGGCCAAACACACCCCGGCCACTGCTCCCTCAGCCCCTCCCGGGCCGGCAAAGCGGTCGGGCCTGGCCTAGTCTGGCCCCGCCCCGCCCCGCCCCCGCCCCCCCCAGCCCCCCGAGCCCGCACACCCCACGGTACTTCACAAGGCGTCCGCTCGCCGCTCCCCGCTCCCCGCCCCACGCTAAATCCCACTGCACCGGCTGGAAGCCACGCCCCAGCTTTGCACCTTTCCTGCCACTGCACCCGCACGCACGGAGGGGTGGGGGGGTGCGGGGAGGGCGGGACCGGGGGCTGGCGCCTGGGGACTGGAGGGTGGGGGTGGGTGGGTGGGTGGATCCAAGAACCCAGGAGCGGGCGGGAGGGCGGGGCAGCGAGACCCCACACTCGGCCTCCGCCACAGGCCTGGGCTCCCTGGGTCCCGGACCTCTTCCCTCCCTCGAGCCCTCATCCCCAGGGCCCCCGGCGTTGCGCGAGGCCCAGCCAGGGCAGCGGGCTCGGGCTGGTGATGTTCTCTGGGGGCGCTGGGGCCTCGGGGGTGGCTTTGCCCCAGGTGGGGCGGACGGGAGGGAAAGGCGGGGTCGGGGGGGCGGCTGGCTGCGCTCGCCCTGGGACTGGGGCGGAGGCGCTGAGAACCCGGCGGGGGGCGGGGGGGGGGGGCCCAGATGGCACGTCCGGCCGGATGCCCCACGCTCGCTTCCACCCTCTTCCCAGTGAGCGGCCCGACGTGGTGCGGTGCGGTGCGGGATGGAAGCGGAGGCGGGCGTGGGGCCAAGCCGGGAGCAGCCTGCAAGAGTCCCGGGATCGGTGAAGGCCGGGGCTTGCGCCACAGCGCCTTGCCAGGGTCCTCTTGCGCCGCCTCCGCCACCCGCCCGGGGCCCGCGGCGGAGGGCGGCGGCGGCCAGGCGGCAGGCAGGCAGGCAGGCAGGCAGGCAGGCAGGCGCGTGCATGGGTGAAGCGCGGCACCCGCTGGGCTTGGGACGCGTGGAGCAGGCTCTTGAGGCGCCCAGCGGCTGCCGCCGGCGTCTACGGCCATACCACCCTGAACGCGCCCGATCTCGTCTGATCTCGGAAGCTAAGCAGGGTCGGGCCTGGTTAGTACTTGGATGATGGGAGACCGCCTGGGAATACCGGGTGCTGTAGGCTTTTGCTTTTTGCTTTTGCCTTTTGCCTTTTGCCTTTTGCCTCTGGCCTCCTTGACCTCTCCTTTGGCGCCCGCCGCCCCTCCCCCCTCCCTCCGTGTGTCCCTCTCTCCCCGGGGAGCGCGACTCCTGGGGCCAAACACACCCCGGCCACTGCTCCCTCAGCCCCTCCCGGGCCGGCAAAGCGGTCGGGCCTGGCCTAGTCTGGCCCCGCCCCGCCCCGCCCCGCCCCCCCCAGCCCCCCGAGCCCGCACACCCCACGGTACTTCACAAGGCGTCCGCTCGCCGCTCCCCGCTCCCCGCCCCACGCTAAATCCCACTGCACCGGCTGGAAGCCACGCCCCAGCTTTGCACCTTTCCTGCCACTGCACCCGCACGCACGGAGGGGTGGGGGGGTGCGGGGAGGGCGGGACCGGGGGCTGGCGCCTGGGGACTGGAGGGTGGGGGGTGGGTGGGTGGGTGGATCCAAGAACCCAGGAGCGGGCGGGAGGGCGGGGCAGCGAGACCCCACACTCGGCCTCCGCCACAGGCCTGGGCTCCCTGGGTCCCGGACCTCTTCCCTCCCTCGAGCCCTCATCCCCAGGGCCCCCGGCGTTGCGCGAGGCCCAGCCAGGGCAGCGGGCTCGGGCTGGTGATGTTCTCTGGGGGCGCTGGGGCCTCGGGGGTGGCTTTGCCCCAGGTGGGGCGGACGGGAGGGAAAGGCGGGGTCGGGGGGGCGGCTGGCTGCGCTCGCCCTGGGACTGGGGCGGAGGCGCTGAGAACCCGGCGGGGGGCGGGGGGGGGGGGGGGCCCAGATGGCACGTCCGGCCGGATGCCCCACGCTCGCTTCCACCCTCTTCCCAGTGAGCGGCCCGACGTGGTGCGGTGCGGTGCGGGATGGAAGCGGAGGCGGGCGTGGGGCCAAGCCGGGAGCAGCCTGCAAGAGTCCCGGGATCGGTGAAGGCCGGGGCTTGCGCCACAGCGCCTTGCCAGGGTCCTCTTGCGCCGCCTCCGCCACCCGCCCGGGGCCCGCGGCGGAGGGCGGCGGCGGCCAGGCGGCAGGCAGGCAGGCAGGCAGGCAGGCAGGCAGGCAGGCGCGTGCATGGGTGAAGCGCGGCACCCGCTGGGCTTGGGACGCGTGGAGCAGGCTCTTGAGGCGCCCAGCGGCTGCCGCCGGCGTCTACGGCTATACCACCCTGAACGCGCCCGATCTCGTCTGATCTCGGAAGCTAAGCAGGGTCGGGCCTGGTTAGTACTTGGATGGGAGACCGCCTGGGAATACCGGGTGCTGTAGGCTTTTGCTTTTTGCTTTTGCCTTTTGCCTTTTGCCTTTTGCCTCTGGCCTCCTTGACCTCTCCTTTGGCGCCCGCCGCCCCTCCCCCCTCCCTCCGTGTGTCCCTCTCTCCCCGGGGAGCGCGACTCCTGGGGCCAAACACACCCCGGCCACTGCTCCCTCAGCCCCTCCCGGGCCGGCAAAGCGGTCGGGCCTGGCCTAGTCTGGCCCCGCCCCGCCCCGCCCCGCCCCCCCCAGCCCCCCGAGCCCGCACACCCCACGGTACTTCACAAGGCGTCCGCTCGCCGCTCCCCGCTCCCCGCCCCACGCTAAATCCCACTGCACCGGCTGGAAGCCACGCCCCAGCTTTGCACCTTTCCTGCCACTGCACCCGCACGCACGGAGGGGTGGGGGGGTGCGGGGAGGGCGGGACCGGGGGCTGGCGCCTGGGGACTGGAGGGTGGGGGGTGGGTGGGTGGGTGGATCCAAGAACCCAGGAGCGGGCGGGAGGGCGGGGCAGCGAGACCCCACACTCGGCCTCCGTCACAGGCCTGGGCTCCCTGGGTCCCGGACCTCTTCCCTCCCTCGAGCCCTCATCCCCAGGGCCCCCGGCGTTGCGCGAGGCCCAGCCAGGGCAGCGGGCTCGGGCTGGTGATGTTCTCTGGGGGCGCTGGGGCCTCGGGGGTGGCTTTGCCCCAGGTGGGGCGGACGGGAGGGAAAGGCGGGGTCGGGGGGGCGGCTGGCTGCGCTCGCCCTGGGACTGGGGCGGAGGCGCTGAGAACCCGGCGGGGGGCGGGGGGGGGGGGGCCCAGATGGCACGTCCGGCCGGATGCCCCACGCTCGCTTCCACCCTCTTCCCAGTGAGCGGCCCGACGTGGTGCGGTGCGGTGCGGGATGGAAGCGGAGGCGGGCGTGGGGCCAAGCCGGGAGCAGCCTGCAAGAGTCCCGGGATCGGTGAAGGCCGGGGCTTGCGCCACAGCGCCTTGCCAGGGTCCTCTTGCGCCGCCTCCGCCACCCGCCCGGGGCCCGCGGCGGAGGGCGGCGGCGGCCAGGCGGCAGGCAGGCAGGCAGGCAGGCAGGCAGGCAGGCAGGCGCGTGCATGGGTGAAGCGCGGCACCCGCTGGGCTTGGGACGCGTGGAGCAGGCTCTTGAGGCGCCCAGCGGCTGCCGCCGGCGTCTACGGCCATACCACCCTGAACGCGCCCGATCTCGTCTGATCTCGGAAGCTAAGCAGGGTCGGGCCTGGTTAGTACTTGGATGGGAGACCGCCTGGGAATACCGGGTGCTGTAGGCTTTTGCTTTTTGCTTTTGCCTTTTGCCTTTTGCCTTTTGCCTCTGGCCTCCTTGACCTCTCCTTTGGCGCCCGCCGCCCCTCCCCCCTCCCTCCGTGTGTCCCTCTCTCCCCGGGGAGCGCGACTCCTGGGGCCAAACACACCCCGGCCACTGCTCCCTCAGCCCCTCCCGGGCCGGCAAAGCGGTCGGGCCTGGCCTAGTCTGGCCCCGCCCCGCCCCGCCCCGCCCCCCCCAGCCCCCCGAGCCCGCACACCCCACGGTACTTCACAAGGCGTCCGCTCGCCGCTCCCCGCTCCCCGCCCCACGCTAAATCCCACTGCACCGGCTGGAAGCCACGCCCCAGCTTTGCACCTTTCCTGCCACTGCACCCGCACGCACGGAGGGGTGGGGGGGTGCGGGGAGGGCGGGACCGGGGGCTGGCGCCTGGGGACTGGAGGGTGGGGGGTGGGTGGGTGGGTGGATCCAAGAACCCAGGAGCGGGCGGGAGGGCGGGGCAGCGAGACCCCACACTCGGCCTCCGCCACAGGCCTGGGCTCCCTGGGTCCCGGACCTCTTCCCTCCCTCGAGCCCTCATCCCCAGGGCCCCCGGCGTTGCGCGAGGCCCAGCCAGGGCAGCGGGCTCGGGCTGGTGATGTTCTCTGGGGGCGCTGGGGCCTCGGGGGTGGCTTTGCCCCAGGTGGGGCGGACGGGAGGGAAAGGCGGGGTCGGGGGGGCGGCTGGCTGCGCTCGCCCTGGGACTGGGGCGGAGGCGCTGAGAACCCGGCGGGGGGCGGGGGGGGGGGGGCCCAGATGGCACGTCCGGCCGGATGCCCCACGCTCGCTTCCACCCTCTTCCCAGTGAGCGGCCCGACGTGGTGCGGTGCGGTGCGGGATGGAAGCGGAGGCGGGCGTGGGGCCAAGCCGGGAGCAGCCTGCAAGAGTCCCGGGATCGGTGAAGGCCGGGGCTTGCGCCACAGCGCCTTGCCAGGGTCCTCTTGCGCCGCCTCCGCCACCCGCCCGGGGCCCGCGGCGGAGGGCGGCGGCGGCCAGGCGGCAGGCAGGCAGGCAGGCAGGCAGGCAGGCAGGCGCGTGCATGGGTGAAGCGCGGCACCCGCTGGGCTTGGGACGCGTGGAGCAGGCTCTTGAGGCGCCCAGCGGCTGCCGCCGGCGTCTACGGCCATACCACCCTGAACGCGCCCGATCTCGTCTGATCTCGGAAGCTAAGCAGGGTCGGGCCTGGTTAGTACTTGGATGGGAGACCGCCTGGGAATACCGGGTGCTGTAGGCTTTTGCTTTTTGCTTTTGCCTTTTGCCTTTTGCCTTTTGCCTCTGGCCTCCTTGACCTCTCCTTTGGCGCCCGCCGCCCCTCCCCCCTCCCTCCGTGTGTCCCTCTCTCCCCGGGGAGCGCGACTCCTGGGGCCAAACACACCCCGGCCACTGCTCCCTCAGCCCCTCCCGGGCCGGCAAAGCGGTCGGGCCTGGCCTAGTCTGGCCCCGCCCCGCCCCGCCCCGCCCCCCCCAGCCCCCCGAGCCCGCACACCCCACGGTACTTCACAAGGCGTCCGCTCGCCGCTCCCCGCTCCCCGCCCCACGCTAAATCCCACTGCACCGGCTGGAAGCCACGCCCCAGCTTTGCACCTTTCCTGCCACTGCACCCGCACGCACGGAGGGGTGGGGGGGTGCGGGGAGGGCGGGACCGGGGGCTGGCGCCTGGGGACTGGAGGGTGGGGGGTGGGTGGGTGGGTGGATCCAAGAACCCAGGAGCGGGCGGGAGGGCGGGGCAGCGAGACCCCACACTCGGCCTCCGCCACAGGCCTGGGCTCCCTGGGTCCCGGACCTCTTCCCTCCCTCGAGCCCTCATCCCCAGGGCCCCCGGCGTTGCGCGAGGCCCAGCCAGGGCAGCGGGCTCGGGCTGGTGATGTTCTCTGGGGGCGCTGGGGCCTCGGGGGTGGCTTTGCCCCAGGTGGGGCGGACGGGAGGGAAAGGCGGGGTCGGGGGGGCGGCTGGCTGCGCTCGCCCTGGGACTGGGGCGGAGGCGCTGAGAACCCGGCGGGGGGCGGGGGGGGGGGGGGCCCAGATGGCACGTCCGGCCGGATGCCCCACGCTCGCTTCCACCCTCTTCCCAGTGAGCGGCCCGACGTGGTGCGGTGCGGTGCGGGATGGAAGCGGAGGCGGGCGTGGGGCCAAGCCGGGAGCAGCCTGCAAGAGTCCCGGGATCGGTGAAGGCCGGGGCTTGCGCCACAGCGCCTTGCCAGGGTCCTCTTGCGCCGCCTCCGCCACCCGCCCGGGGCCCGCGGCGGAGGGCGGCGGCGGCCAGGCGGCAGGCAGGCAGGCAGGCAGGCAGGCAGGCAGGCAGGCGCGTGCATGGGTGAAGCGCGGCACCCGCTGGGCTTGGGACGCGTGGAGCAGGCTCTTGAGGCGCCCAGCGGCTGCCGCCGGCGTCTACGGCCATACCACCCTGAACGCGCCCGATCTCGTCTGATCTCGGAAGCTAAGCAGGGTCGGGCCTGGTTAGTACTTGGATGGGAGACCGCCTGGGAATACCGGGTGCTGTAGGCTTTTGCTTTTTGCTTTTGCCTTTTGCCTTTTGCCTTTTGCCTCTGGCCTCCTTGACCTCTCCTTTGGCGCCCGCCGCCCCTCCCCCCTCCCTCCGTGTGTCCCTCTCTCCCCGGGGAGCGCGACTCCTGGGGCCAAACACACCCCGGCCACTGCTCCCTCAGCCCCTCCCGGGCCGGCAAAGCGGTCGGGCCTGGCCTAGTCTGGCCCCGCCCCGCCCCGCCCCGCCCCCCCCAGCCCCCCGAGCCCGCACACCCCACGGTACTTCACAAGGCGTCCGCTCGCCGCTCCCCGCTCCCCGCCCCACGCTAAATCCCACTGCACCGGCTGGAAGCCACGCCCCAGCTTTGCACCTTTCCTGCCACTGCACCCGCACGCACGGAGGGGTGGGGGGGTGCGGGGAGGGCGGGACCGGGGGCTGGCGCCTGGGGACTGGAGGGTGGGGGGTGGGTGGGTGGGTGGATCCAAGAACCCAGGAGCGGGCGGGAGGGCGGGGCAGCGAGACCCCACACTCGGCCTCCGCCACAGGCCTGGGCTCCCTGGGTCCCGGACCTCTTCCCTCCCTCGAGCCCTCATCCCCAGGGCCCCCGGCGTTGCGCGAGGCCCAGCCAGGGCAGCGGGCTCGGGCTGGTGATGTTCTCTGGGGGCGCTGGGGCCTCGGGGGTGGCTTTGCCCCAGGTGGGGCGGACGGGAGGGAAAGGCGGGGTCGGGGGGGCGGCTGGCTGCGCTCGCCCTGGGACTGGGGCGGAGGCGCTGAGAACCCGGCGGGGGGCGGGGGGGGGGGGGCCCAGATGGCACGTCCGGCCGGATGCCCCACGCTCGCTTCCACCCTCTTCCCAGTGAGCGGCCCGACGTGGTGCGGTGCGGTGCGGGATGGAAGCGGAGGCGGGCGTGGGGCCAAGCCGGGAGCAGCCTGCAAGAGTCCCGGGATCGGTGAAGGCCGGGGCTTGCGCCACAGCGCCTTGCCAGGGTCCTCTTGCGCCGCCTCCGCCACCCGCCCGGGGCCCGCGGCGGAGGGCGGCGGCGGCCAGGCGGCAGGCAGGCAGGCAGGCAGGCAGGCAGGCAGGCGCGTGCATGGGTGAAGCGCGGCACCCGCTGGGCTTGGGACGCGTGGAGCAGGCTCTTGAGGCGCCCAGCGGCTGCCGCCGGCGTCTACGGCCATACCACCCTGAACGCGCCCGATCTCGTCTGATCTCGGAAGCTAAGCAGGGTCGGGCCTGGTTAGTACTTGGATGGGAGACCGCCTGGGAATACCGGGTGCTGTAGGCTTTTGCTTTTTGCTTTTGCCTTTTGCCTTTTGCCTTTTGCCTCTGGCCTCCTTGACCTCTCCTTTGGCGCCCGCCGCCCCTCCCCCCTCCCTCCGTGTGTCCCTCTCTCCCCGGGGAGCGCGACTCCTGGGGCCAAACACACCCCGGCCACTGCTCCCTCAGCCCCTCCCGGGCCGGCAAAGCGGTCGGGCCTGGCCTAGTCTGGCCCCGCCCCGCCCCGCCCCGCCCCCCCCAGCCCCCCGAGCCCGCACACCCCACGGTACTTCACAAGGCGTCCGCTCGCCGCTCCCCGCTCCCCGCCCCACGCTAAATCCCACTGCACCGGCTGGAAGCCACGCCCCAGCTTTGCACCTTTCCTGCCACTGCACCCGCACGCACGGAGGGGTGGGGGGGTGCGGGGAGGGCGGGACCGGGGGCTGGCGCCTGGGGACTGGAGGGTGGGGGGTGGGTGGGTGGGTGGATCCAAGAACCCAGGAGCGGGCGGGAGGGCGGGGCAGCGAGACCCCACACTCGGCCTCCGTCACAGGCCTGGGCTCCCTGGGTCCCGGACCTCTTCCCTCCCTCGAGCCCTCATCCCCAGGGCCCCCGGCGTTGCGCGAGGCCCAGCCAGGGCAGCGGGCTCGGGCTGGTGATGTTCTCTGGGGGCGCTGGGGCCTCGGGGGTGGCTTTGCCCCAGGTGGGGCGGACGGGAGGGAAAGGCGGGGTCGGGGGGGCGGCTGGCTGCGCTCGCCCTGGGACTGGGGCGGAGGCGCTGAGAACCCGGCGGGGGGCGGGGGGGGGGGGGGCCCAGATGGCACGTCCGGCCGGATGCCCCACGCTCGCTTCCACCCTCTTCCCAGTGAGCGGCCCGACGTGGTGCGGTGCGGTGCGGGATGGAAGCGGAGGCGGGCGTGGGGCCAAGCCGGGAGCAGCCTGCAAGAGTCCCGGGATCGGTGAAGGCCGGGGCTTGCGCCACAGCGCCTTGCCAGGGTCCTCTTGCGCCGCCTCCGCCACCCGCCCGGGGCCCGCGGCGGAGGGCGGCGGCGGCCAGGCGGCAGGCAGGCAGGCAGGCAGGCAGGCAGGCAGGCGCGTGCATGGGTGAAGCGCGGCACCCGCTGGGCTTGGGACGCGTGGAGCAGGCTCTTGAGGCGCCCAGCGGCTGCCGCCGGCGTCTACGGCCATACCACCCTGAACGCGCCCGATCTCGTCTGATCTCGGAAGCTAAGCAGGGTCGGGCCTGGTTAGTACTTGGATGGGAGACCGCCTGGGAATACCGGGTGCTGTAGGCTTTTGCTTTTTGCTTTTGCCTTTTGCCTTTTGCCTTTTGCCTCTGGCCTCCTTGACCTCTCCTTTGGCGCCCGCCGCCCCTCCCCCCTCCCTCCGTGTGTCCCTCTCTCCCCGGGGAGCGCGACTCCTGGGGCCAAACACACCCCGGCCACTGCTCCCTCAGCCCCTCCCGGGCCGGCAAAGCGGTCGGGCCTGGCCTAGTCTGGCCCCGCCCCGCCCCGCCCCGCCCCCCCCAGCCCCCCGAGCCCGCACACCCCACGGTACTTCACAAGGCGTCCGCTCGCCGCTCCCCGCTCCCCGCCCCACGCTAAATCCCACTGCACCGGCTGGAAGCCACGCCCCAGCTTTGCACCTTTCCTGCCACTGCACCCGCACGCACGGAGGGGTGGGGGGGTGCGGGGAGGGCGGGACCGGGGGCTGGCGCCTGGGGACTGGAGGGTGGGGGGTGGGTGGGTGGGTGGATCCAAGAACCCAGGAGCGGGCGGGAGGGCGGGGCAGCGAGACCCCACACTCGGCCTCCGCCACAGGCCTGGGCTCCCTGGGTCCCGGACCTCTTCCCTCCCTCGAGCCCTCATCCCCAGGGCCCCCGGCGTTGCGCGAGGCCCAGCCAGGGCAGCGGGCTCGGGCTGGTGATGTTCTCTGGGGGCGCTGGGGCCTCGGGGGTGGCTTTGCCCCAGGTGGGGCGGACGGGAGGGAAAGGCGGGGTCGGGGGGGCGGCTGGCTGCGCTCGCCCTGGGACTGGGGCGGAGGCGCTGAGAACCCGGCGGGGGGCGGGGGGGGGGGGGCCCAGATGGCACGTCCGGCCGGATGCCCCACGCTCGCTTCCACCCTCTTCCCAGTGAGCGGCCCGACGTGGTGCGGTGCGGTGCGGGATGGAAGCGGAGGCGGGCGTGGGGCCAAGCCGGGAGCAGCCTGCAAGAGTCCCGGGATCGGTGAAGGCCGGGGCTTGCGCCACAGCGCCTTGCCAGGGTCCTCTTGCGCCGCCTCCGCCACCCGCCCGGGGCCCGCGGCGGAGGGCGGCGGCGGCCAGGCGGCAGGCAGGCAGGCAGGCAGGCAGGCAGGCAGGCGCGTGCATGGGTGAAGCGCGGCACCCGCTGGGCTTGGGACGCGTGGAGCAGGCTCTTGAGGCGCCCAGCGGCTGCCGCCGGCGTCTACGGCCATACCACCCTGAACGCGCCCGATCTCGTCTGATCTCGGAAGCTAAGCAGGGTCGGGCCTGGTTAGTACTTGGATGGGAGACCGCCTGGGAATACCGGGTGCTGTAGGCTTTTGCTTTTTGCTTTTGCCTTTTGCCTTTTGCCTTTTGCCTCTGGCCTCCTTGACCTCTCCTTTGGCGCCCGCCGCCCCTCCCCCCTCCCTCCGTGTGTCCCTCTCTCCCCGGGGAGCGCGACTCCTGGGGCCAAACACACCCCGGCCACTGCTCCCTCAGCCCCTCCCGGGCCGGCAAAGCGGTCGGGCCTGGCCTAGTCTGGCCCCGCCCCGCCCCGCCCCGCCCCCCCCAGCCCCCCGAGCCCGCACACCCCACGGTACTTCACAAGGCGTCCGCTCGCCGCTCCCCGCTCCCCGCCCCACGCTAAATCCCACTGCACCGGCTGGAAGCCACGCCCCAGCTTTGCACCTTTCCTGCCACTGCACCCGCACGCACGGAGGGGTGGGGGGGTGCGGGGAGGGCGGGACCGGGGGCTGGCGCCTGGGGACTGGAGGGTGGGGGGTGGGTGGGTGGGTGGATCCAAGAACCCAGGAGCGGGCGGGAGGGCGGGGCAGCGAGACCCCACACTCGGCCTCCGTCACAGGCCTGGGCTCCCTGGGTCCCGGACCTCTTCCCTCCCTCGAGCCCTCATCCCCAGGGCCCCCGGCGTTGCGCGAGGCCCAGCCAGGGCAGCGGGCTCGGGCTGGTGATGTTCTCTGGGGGCGCTGGGGCCTCGGGGGTGGCTTTGCCCCAGGTGGGGCGGACGGGAGGGAAAGGCGGGGTCGGGGGGGCGGCTGGCTGCGCTCGCCCTGGGACTGGGGCGGAGGCGCTGAGAACCCGGCGGGGGGCGGGGGGGGGGGGGGCCCAGATGGCACGTCCGGCCGGATGCCCCACGCTCGCTTCCACCCTCTTCCCAGTGAGCGGCCCGACGTGGTGCGGTGCGGTGCGGGATGGAAGCGGAGGCGGGCGTGGGGCCAAGCCGGGAGCAGCCTGCAAGAGTCCCGGGATCGGTGAAGGCCGGGGCTTGCGCCACAGCGCCTTGCCAGGGTCCTCTTGCGCCGCCTCCGCCACCCGCCCGGGGCCCGCGGCGGAGGGCGGCGGCGGCCAGGCGGCAGGCAGGCAGGCAGGCAGGCAGGCAGGCAGGCGCGTGCATGGGTGAAGCGCGGCACCCGCTGGGCTTGGGACGCGTGGAGCAGGCTCTTGAGGCGCCCAGCGGCTGCCGCCGGCGTCTACGGCCATACCACCCTGAACGCGCCCGATCTCGTCTGATCTCGGAAGCTAAGCAGGGTCGGGCCTGGTTAGTACTTGGATGGGAGACCGCCTGGGAATACCGGGTGCTGTAGGCTTTTGCTTTTTGCTTTTGCCTTTTGCCTTTTGCCTTTTGCCTCTGGCCTCCTTGACCTCTCCTTTGGCGCCCGCCGCCCCTCCCCCCTCCCTCCGTGTGTCCCTCTCTCCCCGGGGAGCGCGACTCCTGGGGCCAAACACACCCCGGCCACTGCTCCCTCAGCCCCTCCCGGGCCGGCAAAGCGGTCGGGCCTGGCCTAGTCTGGCCCCGCCCCGCCCCGCCCCGCCCCCCCCAGCCCCCCGAGCCCGCACACCCCACGGTACTTCACAAGGCGTCCGCTCGCCGCTCCCCGCTCCCCGCCCCACGCTAAATCCCACTGCACCGGCTGGAAGCCACGCCCCAGCTTTGCACCTTTCCTGCCACTGCACCCGCACGCACGGAGGGGTGGGGGGGTGCGGGGAGGGCGGGACCGGGGGCTGGCGCCTGGGGACTGGAGGGTGGGGGGTGGGTGGGTGGGTGGATCCAAGAACCCAGGAGCGGGCGGGAGGGCGGGGCAGCGAGACCCCACACTCGGCCTCCGCCACAGGCCTGGGCTCCCTGGGTCCCGGACCTCTTCCCTCCCTCGAGCCCTCATCCCCAGGGCCCCCGGCGTTGCGCGAGGCCCAGCCAGGGCAGCGGGCTCGGGCTGGTGATGTTCTCTGGGGGCGCTGGGGCCTCGGGGGTGGCTTTGCCCCAGGTGGGGCGGACGGGAGGGAAAGGCGGGGTCGGGGGGGCGGCTGGCTGCGCTCGCCCTGGGACTGGGGCGGAGGCGCTGAGAACCCGGCGGGGGGCGGGGGGGGGGGGGCCCAGATGGCACGTCCGGCCGGATGCCCCACGCTCGCTTCCACCCTCTTCCCAGTGAGCGGCCCGACGTGGTGCGGTGCGGTGCGGGATGGAAGCGGAGGCGGGCGTGGGGCCAAGCCGGGAGCAGCCTGCAAGAGTCCCGGGATCGGTGAAGGCCGGGGCTTGCGCCACAGCGCCTTGCCAGGGTCCTCTTGCGCCGCCTCCGCCACCCGCCCGGGGCCCGCGGCGGAGGGCGGCGGCGGCCAGGCGGCAGGCAGGCAGGCAGGCAGGCAGGCAGGCAGGCGCGTGCATGGGTGAAGCGCGGCACCCGCTGGGCTTGGGACGCGTGGAGCAGGCTCTTGAGGCGCCCAGCGGCTGCCGCCGGCGTCTACGGCCATACCACCCTGAACGCGCCCGATCTCGTCTGATCTCGGAAGCTAAGCAGGGTCGGGCCTGGTTAGTACTTGGATGGGAGACCGCCTGGGAATACCGGGTGCTGTAGGCTTTTGCTTTTTGCTTTTGCCTTTTGCCTTTTGCCTTTTGCCTCTGGCCTCCTTGACCTCTCCTTTGGCGCCCGCCGCCCCTCCCCCCTCCCTCCGTGTGTCCCTCTCTCCCCGGGGAGCGCGACTCCTGGGGCCAAACACACCCCGGCCACTGCTCCCTCAGCCCCTCCCGGGCCGGCAAAGCGGTCGGGCCTGGCCTAGTCTGGCCCCGCCCCGCCCCGCCCCGCCCCCCCCAGCCCCCCGAGCCCGCACACCCCACGGTACTTCACAAGGCGTCCGCTCGCCGCTCCCCGCTCCCCGCCCCACGCTAAATCCCACTGCACCGGCTGGAAGCCACGCCCCAGCTTTGCACCTTTCCTGCCACTGCACCCGCACGCACGGAGGGGTGGGGGGGTGCGGGGAGGGCGGGACCGGGGGCTGGCGCCTGGGGACTGGAGGGTGGGGGGTGGGTGGGTGGGTGGATCCAAGAACCCAGGAGCGGGCGGGAGGGCGGGGCAGCGAGACCCCACACTCGGCCTCCGCCACAGGCCTGGGCTCCCTGGGTCCCGGACCTCTTCCCTCCCTCGAGCCCTCATCCCCAGGGCCCCCGGCGTTGCGCGAGGCCCAGCCAGGGCAGCGGGCTCGGGCTGGTGATGTTCTCTGGGGGCGCTGGGGCCTCGGGGGTGGCTTTGCCCCAGGTGGGGCGGACGGGAGGGAAAGGCGGGGTCGGGGGGGCGGCTGGCTGCGCTCGCCCTGGGACTGGGGCGGAGGCGCTGAGAACCCGGCGGGGGGCGGGGGGGGGGGGGCCCAGATGGCACGTCCGGCCGGATGCCCCACGCTCGCTTCCACCCTCTTCCCAGTGAGCGGCCCGACGTGGTGCGGTGCGGTGCGGGATGGAAGCGGAGGCGGGCGTGGGGCCAAGCCGGGAGCAGCCTGCAAGAGTCCCGGGATCGGTGAAGGCCGGGGCTTGCGCCACAGCGCCTTGCCAGGGTCCTCTTGCGCCGCCTCCGCCACCCGCCCGGGGCCCGCGGCGGAGGGCGGCGGCGGCCAGGCGGCAGGCAGGCAGGCAGGCAGGCAGGCAGGCAGGCGCGTGCATGGGTGAAGCGCGGCACCCGCTGGGCTTGGGACGCGTGGAGCAGGCTCTTGAGGCGCCCAGCGGCTGCCGCCGGCGTCTACGGCCATACCACCCTGAACGCGCCCGATCTCGTCTGATCTCGGAAGCTAAGCAGGGTCGGGCCTGGTTAGTACTTGGATGGGAGACCGCCTGGGAATACCGGGTGCTGTAGGCTTTTGCTTTTTGCTTTTGCCTTTTGCCTTTTGCCTTTTGCCTCTGGCCTCCTTGACCTCTCCTTTGGCGCCCGCCGCCCCTCCCCCCTCCCTCCGTGTGTCCCTCTCTCCCCGGGGAGCGCGACTCCTGGGGCCAAACACACCCCGGCCACTGCTCCCTCAGCCCCTCCCGGGCCGGCAAAGCGGTCGGGCCTGGCCTAGTCTGGCCCCGCCCCGCCCCGCCCCGCCCCCCCCAGCCCCCCGAGCCCGCACACCCCACGGTACTTCACAAGGCGTCCGCTCGCCGCTCCCCGCTCCCCGCCCCACGCTAAATCCCACTGCACCGGCTGGAAGCCACGCCCCAGCTTTGCACCTTTCCTGCCACTGCACCCGCACGCACGGAGGGGTGGGGGGGTGCGGGGAGGGCGGGACCGGGGGCTGGCGCCTGGGGACTGGAGGGTGGGGGGTGGGTGGGTGGGTGGATCCAAGAACCCAGGAGCGGGCGGGAGGGCGGGGCAGCGAGACCCCACACTCGGCCTCCGCCACAGGCCTGGGCTCCCTGGGTCCCGGACCTCTTCCCTCCCTCGAGCCCTCATCCCCAGGGCCCCCGGCGTTGCGCGAGGCCCAGCCAGGGCAGCGGGCTCGGGCTGGTGATGTTCTCTGGGGGCGCTGGGGCCTCGGGGGTGGCTTTGCCCCAGGTGGGGCGGACGGGAGGGAAAGGCGGGGTCGGGGGGGCGGCTGGCTGCGCTCGCCCTGGGACTGGGGCGGAGGCGCTGAGAACCCGGCGGGGGGCGGGGGGGGGGGGGCCCAGATGGCACGTCCGGCCGGATGCCCCACGCTCGCTTCCACCCTCTTCCCAGTGAGCGGCCCGACGTGGTGCGGTGCGGTGCGGGATGGAAGCGGAGGCGGGCGTGGGGCCAAGCCGGGAGCAGCCTGCAAGAGTCCCGGGATCGGTGAAGGCCGGGGCTTGCGCCACAGCGCCTTGCCAGGGTCCTCTTGCGCCGCCTCCGCCACCCGCCCGGGGCCCGCGGCGGAGGGCGGCGGCGGCCAGGCGGCAGGCAGGCAGGCAGGCAGGCAGGCAGGCAGGCGCGTGCATGGGTGAAGCGCGGCACCCGCTGGGCTTGGGACGCGTGGAGCAGGCTCTTGAGGCGCCCAGCGGCTGCCGCCGGCGTCTACGGCCATACCACCCTGAACGCGCCCGATCTCGTCTGATCTCGGAAGCTAAGCAGGGTCGGGCCTGGTTAGTACTTGGATGGGAGACCGCCTGGGAATACCGGGTGCTGTAGGCTTTTGCTTTTTGCTTTTGCCTTTTGCCTTTTGCCTTTTGCCTCTGGCCTCCTTGACCTCTCCTTTGGCGCCCGCCGCCCCTCCCCCCTCCCTCCGTGTGTCCCTCTCTCCCCGGGGAGCGCGACTCCTGGGGCCAAACACACCCCGGCCACTGCTCCCTCAGCCCCTCCCGGGCCGGCAAAGCGGTCGGGCCTGGCCTAGTCTGGCCCCGCCCCGCCCCGCCCCGCCCCCCCCAGCCCCCCGAGCCCGCACACCCCACGGTACTTCACAAGGCGTCCGCTCGCCGCTCCCCGCTCCCCGCCCCACGCTAAATCCCACTGCACCGGCTGGAAGCCACGCCCCAGCTTTGCACCTTTCCTGCCACTGCACCCGCACGCACGGAGGGGTGGGGGGGTGCGGGGAGGGCGGGACCGGGGGCTGGCGCCTGGGGACTGGAGGGTGGGGGGTGGGTGGGTGGGTGGATCCAAGAACCCAGGAGCGGGCGGGAGGGCGGGGCAGCGAGACCCCACACTCGGCCTCCGCCACAGGCCTGGGCTCCCTGGGTCCCGGACCTCTTCCCTCCCTCGAGCCCTCATCCCCAGGGCCCCCGGCGTTGCGCGAGGCCCAGCCAGGGCAGCGGGCTCGGGCTGGTGATGTTCTCTGGGGGCGCTGGGGCCTCGGGGGTGGCTTTGCCCCAGGTGGGGCGGACGGGAGGGAAAGGCGGGGTCGGGGGGGCGGCTGGCTGCGCTCGCCCTGGGACTGGGGCGGAGGCGCTGAGAACCCGGCGGGGGGCGGGGGGGGGGGGGCCCAGATGGCACGTCCGGCCGGATGCCCCACGCTCGCTTCCACCCTCTTCCCAGTGAGCGGCCCGACGTGGTGCGGTGCGGTGCGGGATGGAAGCGGAGGCGGGCGTGGGGCCAAGCCGGGAGCAGCCTGCAAGAGTCCCGGGATCGGTGAAGGCCGGGGCTTGCGCCACAGCGCCTTGCCAGGGTCCTCTTGCGCCGCCTCCGCCACCCGCCCGGGGCCCGCGGCGGAGGGCGGCGGCGGCCAGGCGGCAGGCAGGCAGGCAGGCAGGCAGGCAGGCAGGCGCGTGCATGGGTGAAGCGCGGCACCCGCTGGGCTTGGGACGCGTGGAGCAGGCTCTTGAGGCGCCCAGCGGCTGCCGCCGGCGTCTACGGCCATACCACCCTGAACGCGCCCGATCTCGTCTGATCCGGAAGCTAAGCAGGGTCGGGCCTGGTTAGTACTTGGATGGGAGACCGCCTGGGAATACCGGGTGCTGTAGGCTTTTGCTTTTTGCTTTTGCCTTTTGCCTTTTGCCTTTTGCCTCTGGCCTCCTTGACCTCTCCTTTGGCGCCCGCCGCCCCTCCCCCCTCCCTCCGTGTGTCCCTCTCTCCCCGGGGAGCGCGACTCCTGGGGCCAAACACACCCCGGCCACTGCTCCCTCAGCCCCTCCCGGGCCGGCAAAGCGGTCGGGCCTGGCCTAGTCTGGCCCCGCCCCGCCCCGCCCCGCCCCCCCCAGCCCCCCGAGCCCGCACACCCCACGGTACTTCACAAGGCGTCCGCTCGCCGCTCCCCGCTCCCCGCCCCACGCTAAATCCCACTGCACCGGCTGGAAGCCACGCCCCAGCTTTGCACCTTTCCTGCCACTGCACCCGCACGCACGGAGGGGTGGGGGGGTGCGGGGAGGGCGGGACCGGGGGCTGGCGCCTGGGGACTGGAGGGTGGGGGGTGGGTGGGTGGGTGGATCCAAGAACCCAGGAGCGGGCGGGAGGGCGGGGCAGCGAGACCCCACACTCGGCCTCCGCCACAGGCCTGGGCTCCCTGGGTCCCGGACCTCTTCCCTCCCTCGAGCCCTCATCCCCAGGGCCCCCGGCGTTGCGCGAGGCCCAGCCAGGGCAGCGGGCTCGGGCTGGTGATGTTCTCTGGGGGCGCTGGGGCCTCGGGGGTGGCTTTGCCCCAGGTGGGGCGGACGGGAGGGAAAGGCGGGGTCGGGGGGGCGGCTGGCTGCGCTCGCCCTGGGACTGGGGCGGAGGCGCTGAGAACCCGGCGGGGGGCGGGGGGGGGGGGGCCCAGATGGCACGTCCGGCCGGATGCCCCACGCTCGCTTCCACCCTCTTCCCAGTGAGCGGCCCGACGTGGTGCGGTGCGGTGCGGGATGGAAGCGGAGGCGGGCGTGGGGCCAAGCCGGGAGCAGCCTGCAAGAGTCCCGGGATCGGTGAAGGCCGGGGCTTGCGCCACAGCGCCTTGCCAGGGTCCTCTTGCGCCGCCTCCGCCACCCGCCCGGGGCCCGCGGCGGAGGGCGGCGGCGGCCAGGCGGCAGGCAGGCAGGCAGGCAGGCAGGCAGGCAGGCGCGTGCATGGGTGAAGCGCGGCACCCGCTGGGCTTGGGACGCGTGGAGCAGGCTCTTGAGGCGCCCAGCGGCTGCCGCCGGCGTCTACGGCCATACCACCCTGAACGCGCCCGATCTCGTCTGATCTCGGAAGCTAAGCAGGGTCGGGCCTGGTTAGTACTTGGATGGGAGACCGCCTGGGAATACCGGGTGCTGTAGGCTTTTGCTTTTTGCTTTTGCCTTTTGCCTTTTGCCTTTTGCCTCTGGCCTCCTTGACCTCTCCTTTGGCGCCCGCCGCCCCTCCCCCCTCCCTCCGTGTGTCCCTCTCTCCCCGGGGAGCGCGACTCCTGGGGCCAAACACACCCCGGCCACTGCTCCCTCAGCCCCTCCCGGGCCGGCAAAGCGGTCGGGCCTGGCCTAGTCTGGCCCCGCCCCGCCCCGCCCCGCCCCCCCCAGCCCCCCGAGCCCGCACACCCCACGGTACTTCACAAGGCGTCCGCTCGCCGCTCCCCGCTCCCCGCCCCACGCTAAATCCCACTGCACCGGCTGGAAGCCACGCCCCAGCTTTGCACCTTTCCTGCCACTGCACCCGCACGCACGGAGGGGTGGGGGGGTGCGGGGAGGGCGGGACCGGGGGCTGGCGCCTGGGGACTGGAGGGTGGGGGGTGGGTGGGTGGGTGGATCCAAGAACCCAGGAGCGGGCGGGAGGGCGGGGCAGCGAGACCCCACACTCGGCCTCCGCCACAGGCCTGGGCTCCCTGGGTCCCGGACCTCTTCCCTCCCTCGAGCCCTCATCCCCAGGGCCCCCGGCGTTGCGCGAGGCCCAGCCAGGGCAGCGGGCTCGGGCTGGTGATGTTCTCTGGGGGCGCTGGGGCCTCGGGGGTGGCTTTGCCCCAGGTGGGGCGGACGGGAGGGAAAGGCGGGGTCGGGGGGGCGGCTGGCTGCGCTCGCCCTGGGACTGGGGCGGAGGCGCTGAGAACCCGGCGGGGGGCGGGGGGGGGGGGGCCCAGATGGCACGTCCGGCCGGATGCCCCACGCTCGCTTCCACCCTCTTCCCAGTGAGCGGCCCGACGTGGTGCGGTGCGGTGCGGGATGGAAGCGGAGGCGGGCGTGGGGCCAAGCCGGGAGCAGCCTGCAAGAGTCCCGGGATCGGTGAAGGCCGGGGCTTGCGCCACAGCGCCTTGCCAGGGTCCTCTTGCGCCGCCTCCGCCACCCGCCCGGGGCCCGCGGCGGAGGGCGGCGGCGGCCAGGCGGCAGGCAGGCAGGCAGGCAGGCAGGCAGGCAGGCGCGTGCATGGGTGAAGCGCGGCACCCGCTGGGCTTGGGACGCGTGGAGCAGGCTCTTGAGGCGCCCAGCGGCTGCCGCCGGCGTCTACGGCCATACCACCCTGAACGCGCCCGATCTCGTCTGATCTCGGAAGCTAAGCAGGGTCGGGCCTGGTTAGTACTTGGATGGGAGACCGCCTGGGAATACCGGGTGCTGTAGGCTTTTGCTTTTTGCTTTTGCCTTTTGCCTTTTGCCTTTTGCCTCTGGCCTCCTTGACCTCTCCTTTGGCGCCCGCCGCCCCTCCCCCCTCCCTCCGTGTGTCCCTCTCTCCCCGGGGAGCGCGACTCCTGGGGCCAAACACACCCCGGCCACTGCTCCCTCAGCCCCTCCCGGGCCGGCAAAGCGGTCGGGCCTGGCCTAGTCTGGCCCCGCCCCGCCCCGCCCCGCCCCCCCCAGCCCCCCGAGCCCGCACACCCCACGGTACTTCACAAGGCGTCCGCTCGCCGCTCCCCGCTCCCCGCCCCACGCTAAATCCCACTGCACCGGCTGGAAGCCACGCCCCAGCTTTGCACCTTTCCTGCCACTGCACCCGCACGCACGGAGGGGTGGGGGGGTGCGGGGAGGGCGGGACCGGGGGCTGGCGCCTGGGGACTGGAGGGTGGGGGGTGGGTGGGTGGGTGGATCCAAGAACCCAGGAGCGGGCGGGAGGGCGGGGCAGCGAGACCCCACACTCGGCCTCCGTCACAGGCCTGGGCTCCCTGGGTCCCGGACCTCTTCCCTCCCTCGAGCCCTCATCCCCAGGGCCCCCGGCGTTGCGCGAGGCCCAGCCAGGGCAGCGGGCTCGGGCTGGTGATGTTCTCTGGGGGCGCTGGGGCCTCGGGGGTGGCTTTGCCCCAGGTGGGGCGGACGGGAGGGAAAGGCGGGGTCGGGGGGGCGGCTGGCTGCGCTCGCCCTGGGACTGGGGCGGAGGCGCTGAGAACCCGGCGGGGGGCGGGGGGGGGGGGGGCCCAGATGGCACGTCCGGCCGGATGCCCCACGCTCGCTTCCACCCTCTTCCCAGTGAGCGGCCCGACGTGGTGCGGTGCGGTGCGGGATGGAAGCGGAGGCGGGCGTGGGGCCAAGCCGGGAGCAGCCTGCAAGAGTCCCGGGATCGGTGAAGGCCGGGGCTTGCGCCACAGCGCCTTGCCAGGGTCCTCTTGCGCCGCCTCCGCCACCCGCCCGGGGCCCGCGGCGGAGGGCGGCGGCGGCCAGGCGGCAGGCAGGCAGGCAGGCAGGCAGGCAGGCAGGCGCGTGCATGGGTGAAGCGCGGCACCCGCTGGGCTTGGGACGCGTGGAGCAGGCTCTTGAGGCGCCCAGCGGCTGCCGCCGGCGTCTACGGCCATACCACCCTGAACGCGCCCGATCTCGTCTGATCTCGGAAGCTAAGCAGGGTCGGGCCTGGTTAGTACTTGGATGGGAGACCGCCTGGGAATACCGGGTGCTGTAGGCTTTTGCTTTTTGCTTTTGCCTTTTGCCTTTTGCCTTTTGCCTCTGGCCTCCTTGACCTCTCCTTTGGCGCCCGCCGCCCCTCCCCCCTCCCTCCGTGTGTCCCTCTCTCCCCGGGGAGCGCGACTCCTGGGGCCAAACACACCCCGGCCACTGCTCCCTCAGCCCCTCCCGGGCCGGCAAAGCGGTCGGGCCTGGCCTAGTCTGGCCCCGCCCCGCCCCGCCCCGCCCCCCCCAGCCCCCCGAGCCCGCACACCCCACGGTACTTCACAAGGCGTCCGCTCGCCGCTCCCCGCTCCCCGCCCCACGCTAAATCCCACTGCACCGGCTGGAAGCCACGCCCCAGCTTTGCACCTTTCCTGCCACTGCACCCGCACGCACGGAGGGGTGGGGGGGTGCGGGGAGGGCGGGACCGGGGGCTGGCGCCTGGGGACTGGAGGGTGGGGGGTGGGTGGGTGGGTGGATCCAAGAACCCAGGAGCGGGCGGGAGGGCGGGGCAGCGAGACCCCACACTCGGCCTCCGCCACAGGCCTGGGCTCCCTGGGTCCCGGACCTCTTCCCTCCCTCGAGCCCTCATCCCCAGGGCCCCCGGCGTTGCGCGAGGCCCAGCCAGGGCAGCGGGCTCGGGCTGGTGATGTTCTCTGGGGGCGCTGGGGCCTCGGGGGTGGCTTTGCCCCAGGTGGGGCGGACGGGAGGGAAAGGCGGGGTCGGGGGGGCGGCTGGCTGCGCTCGCCCTGGGACTGGGGCGGAGGCGCTGAGAACCCGGCGGGGGGCGGGGGGGGGGGGGCCCAGATGGCACGTCCGGCCGGATGCCCCACGCTCGCTTCCACCCTCTTCCCAGTGAGCGGCCCGACGTGGTGCGGTGCGGTGCGGGATGGAAGCGGAGGCGGGCGTGGGGCCAAGCCGGGAGCAGCCTGCAAGAGTCCCGGGATCGGTGAAGGCCGGGGCTTGCGCCACAGCGCCTTGCCAGGGTCCTCTTGCGCCGCCTCCGCCACCCGCCCGGGGCCCGCGGCGGAGGGCGGCGGCGGCCAGGCGGCAGGCAGGCAGGCAGGCAGGCAGGCAGGCAGGCGCGTGCATGGGTGAAGCGCGGCACCCGCTGGGCTTGGGACGCGTGGAGCAGGCTCTTGAGGCGCCCAGCGGCTGCCGCCGGCGTCTACGGCCATACCACCCTGAACGCGCCCGATCTCGTCTGATCTCGGAAGCTAAGCAGGGTCGGGCCTGGTTAGTACTTGGATGGGAGACCGCCTGGGAATACCGGGTGCTGTAGGCTTTTGCTTTTTGCTTTTGCCTTTTGCCTTTTGCCTTTTGCCTCTGGCCTCCTTGACCTCTCCTTTGGCGCCCGCCGCCCCTCCCCCCTCCCTCCGTGTGTCCCTCTCTCCCCGGGGAGCGCGACTCCTGGGGCCAAACACACCCCGGCCACTGCTCCCTCAGCCCCTCCCGGGCCGGCAAAGCGGTCGGGCCTGGCCTAGTCTGGCCCCGCCCCGCCCCGCCCCGCCCCCCCCAGCCCCCCGAGCCCGCACACCCCACGGTACTTCACAAGGCGTCCGCTCGCCGCTCCCCGCTCCCCGCCCCACGCTAAATCCCACTGCACCGGCTGGAAGCCACGCCCCAGCTTTGCACCTTTCCTGCCACTGCACCCGCACGCACGGAGGGGTGGGGGGGTGCGGGGAGGGCGGGACCGGGGGCTGGCGCCTGGGGACTGGAGGGTGGGGGGTGGGTGGGTGGGTGGATCCAAGAACCCAGGAGCGGGCGGGAGGGCGGGGCAGCGAGACCCCACACTCGGCCTCCGCCACAGGCCTGGGCTCCCTGGGTCCCGGACCTCTTCCCTCCCTCGAGCCCTCATCCCCAGGGCCCCCGGCGTTGCGCGAGGCCCAGCCAGGGCAGCGGGCTCGGGCTGGTGATGTTCTCTGGGGGCGCTGGGGCCTCGGGGGTGGCTTTGCCCCAGGTGGGGCGGACGGGAGGGAAAGGCGGGGTCGGGGGGGCGGCTGGCTGCGCTCGCCCTGGGACTGGGGCGGAGGCGCTGAGAACCCGGCGGGGGGCGGGGGGGGGGGGGCCCAGATGGCACGTCCGGCCGGATGCCCCACGCTCGCTTCCACCCTCTTCCCAGTGAGCGGCCCGACGTGGTGCGGTGCGGTGCGGGATGGAAGCGGAGGCGGGCGTGGGGCCAAGCCGGGAGCAGCCTGCAAGAGTCCCGGGATCGGTGAAGGCCGGGGCTTGCGCCACAGCGCCTTGCCAGGGTCCTCTTGCGCCGCCTCCGCCACCCGCCCGGGGCCCGCGGCGGAGGGCGGCGGCGGCCAGGCGGCAGGCAGGCAGGCAGGCAGGCAGGCAGGCGCGTGCATGGGTGAAGCGCGGCACCCGCTGGGCTTGGGACGCGTGGAGCAGGCTCTTGAGGCGCCCAGCGGCTGCCGCCGGCGTCTACGGCCATACCACCCTGAACGCGCCCGATCTCGTCTGATCTCGGAAGCTAAGCAGGGTCGGGCCTGGTTAGTACTTGGATGGGAGACCGCCTGGGAATACCGGGTGCTGTAGGCTTTTGCTTTTTGCTTTTGCCTTTTGCCTTTTGCCTTTTGCCTCTGGCCTCCTTGACCTCTCCTTTGGCGCCCGCCGCCCCTCCCCCCTCCCTCCGTGTGTCCCTCTCTCCCCGGGGAGCGCGACTCCTGGGGCCAAAACACACCCCGGCCACTGCTCCCTCAGCCCCTCCCGGGCCGGCAAAGCGGTCGGGCCTGGCCTAGTCTGGCCCCGCCCCCGCCCCGCCCCGCCCCCCCCAGCCCCCCGAGCCCGCACACCCCACGGTACTTCACAAGGCGTCCGCTCGCCGCTCCCCGCTCCCCGCCCCACGCTAAATCCCACTGCACCGGCTGGAAGCCACGCCCCAGCTTTGCACCTTTCCTGCCACTGCACCCGCACGCACGGAGGGGTGGGGGGGGTGCGGGGAGGGCGGGACCGGGGGCTGGCGCCTGGGGACTGGAGGGTGGGGGGGTGGGTGGGTGGGTGGATCCAAGAACCCAGGAGCGGGCGGGAGGGCGGGGCAGTCGAGACCCCACACTCGGCCTCCGCCACAGGCCTGGGCTCCCTGGGTCCCGGACCTCTTCCCTCCCTCGAGCCCTCATCCCCAGGGCCCCCCGGCGTTGCGCGAGGCCCAGCCAGGGCAGCGGGCTCGGGCTGGTGATGTTCTCTGGGGGCGCTGGGGCCTCGGGGGTGGCTTTGCCCCAGGTGGGGCGGACGGGAGGGAAAGGCGGGGTCGGGGGGGCGGCTGGCTGCGCTCGCCCTGGGACTGGGGCGGAGGCGCTGAGAACCCGGCGGGGGGCGGGGGGGGGGGGGGCCCAGATGGCACGTCCGGCCGGATGCCCCACGCTCGCTTCCACCCTCTTCCCAGTGAGCGGCCCGACGTGGTGCGGTGCGGTGCGGGATGGAAGCGGAGGCGGGCGTGGGGCCAAGCCGGGAGCAGCCTGCAAGAGTCCCGGGATCGGTGAAGGCCGGGGCTTGCGCCACAGCGCCTTGCCAGGGTCCTCTTTGCGCCGCCTCCGCCACCCGCCCGGGGCCCGCGGCGGAGGGCGGGCGGCGGCCAGGCGGCAGGCAGGCAGGCAGGCAGGCAGGCAGGCAGGCGCGTGCATGGGTGAAGCGCGGCACCCGCTGGGCTTGGGACGCGTGGAGCAGGCTCTTGAGGCGCCCAGCGGCTGCCGCCGGCGTCTACGGCCATACCACCCTGAACGCGCCCGATCTCGTCTGATCTCGGAAGCTAAGCAGGGTCGGGCCTGGTTAGTACTTGGATGGGAGACCGCCTGGGAATACCGGGTGCTGTAGGCTTTTGCTTTTTGCTTTTGCCTTTTGCCTTTTGCCTTTTGCCTCTGGCCTCCTTGACCTCTCCTTTGGCGCCCGCCGCCCCTCCCCCCTCCCTCCGTGTGTCCCTCTCTCCCCGGGGAGCGCGACTCCTGGGGCCAAACACACCCCGGCCACTGCTCCCTCAGCCCCTCCCGGGCCGGCAAAGCGGTCGGGCCTGGCCTAGTCTGGCCCCGCCCCGCCCCGCCCCGCCCCCCCCCAGCCCCCCGAGCCCGCACACCCCACGGTACTTCACAAGGCGTCCGCTCGCCGCTCCCCGCTCCCCGCCCCACGCTAAATCCCACTGCACCGGCTGGAAGCCACGCCCCAGCTTTGCACCTTTCCTGCCACTGCACCCGCACGCACGGAGGGGTGGGGGGGTGCGGGGAGGGCGGGACCGGGGGCTGGCGCCTGGGGACTGGAGGGTGGGGGGTGGGTGGGTGGGTGGATCCAAGAACCCAGGAGCGGGCGGGAGGGCGGGGCAGCGAGACCCCACACTCGGCCTCCGCCACAGGCCTGGGCTCCCTGGGTCCCGGACCTCTTCCCTCCCTCGAGCCCTCATCCCCAGGGCCCCCGGCGTTGCGCGAGGCCCAGCCAGGGCAGCGGGCTCGGGCTGGTGATGTTCTCTGGGGGCGCTGGGGCCTCGGGGGTGGCTTTGCCCCAGGTGGGGCGGACGGGAGGGAAAGGCGGGGTCGGGGGGGCGGCTGGCTGCGCTCGCCCTGGGACTGGGGCGGAGGCGCTGAGAACCCGGCGGGGGGCGGGGGGGGGGGGGCCCAGATGGCACGTCCGGCCGGATGCCCCACGCTCGCTTCCACCCTCTTCCCAGTGAGCGGCCCGACGTGGTGCGGTGCGGTGCGGGATGGAAGCGGAGGCGGGCGTGGGGCCAAGCCGGGAGCAGCCTGCAAGAGTCCCGGGATCGGTGAAGGCCGGGGCTTGCGCCACAGCGCCTTGCCAGGGTCCTCTTGCGCCGCCTCCGCCACCCGCCCGGGGCCCGCGGCGGAGGGCGGCGGCGGCCAGGCGGCAGGCAGGCAGGCAGGCAGGCAGGCAGGCAGGCGCGTGCATGGGTGAAGCGCGGCACCCGCTGGGCTTGGGACGCGTGGAGCAGGCTCTTGAGGCGCCCAGCGGCTGCCGCCGGCGTCTACGGCCATACCACCCTGAACGCGCCCGATCTCGTCTGATCTCGGAAGCTAAGCAGGGTCGGGCCTGGTTAGTACTTGGATGGGAGACCGCCTGGGAATACCGGGTGCTGTAGGCTTTTGCTTTTTGCTTTTGCCTTTTGCCTTTTGCCTTTTGCCTCTGGCCTCCTTGACCTCTCCTTTGGCGCCCGCCGCCCCTCCCCCCTCCCTCCGTGTGTCCCTCTCTCCCCGGGGAGCGCGACTCCTGGGGCCAAACACACCCCGGCCACTGCTCCCTCAGCCCCTCCCGGGCCGGCAAAGCGGTCGGGCCTGGCCTAGTCTGGCCCCGCCCCGCCCCGCCCCGCCCCCCCCAGCCCCCCGAGCCCGCACACCCCACGGTACTTCACAAGGCGTCCGCTCGCCGCTCCCCCGCTCCCCGCCCCACGCTAAATCCCACTGCACCGGCTGGAAGCCACGCCCCAGCTTTGCACCTTTCCTGCCACTGCACCCGCACGCACGGAGGGGTGGGGGGGTGCGGGGAGGGCGGGACCGGGGGCTGGCGCCTGGGGACTGGAGGGTGGGGGGTGGGTGGGTGGGTGGATCCAAGAACCCAGGAGCGGGCGGGAGGGCGGGGCAGCGAGACCCCACACTCGGCCTCCGCCACAGGCCTGGGCTCCCTGGGTCCCGGACCTCTTCCCTCCCTCGAGCCCTCATCCCCAGGGCCCCCGGCGTTGCGCGAGGCCCAGCCAGGGCAGCGGGCTCGGGCTGGTGATGTTCTCTGGGGGCGCTGGGGCCTCGGGGGTGGCTTTGCCCCAGGTGGGGCGGACGGGAGGGAAAGGCGGGGTCGGGGGGGCGGCTGGCTGCGCTCGCCCTGGGACTGGGGCGGAGGCGCTGAGAACCCGGCGGGGGGCGGGGGGGGGGGGGGCCCAGATGGCACGTCCGGCCGGATGCCCCACGCTCGCTTCCACCCTCTTCCCAGTGAGCGGCCCGACGTGGTGCGGTGCGGTGCGGGATGGAAGCGGAGGCGGGCGTGGGGCCAAGCCGGGAGCAGCCTGCAAGAGTCCCGGGATCGGTGAAGGCCGGGGCTTGCGCCACAGCGCCTTGCCAGGGTCCTCTTGCGCCGCCTCCGCCACCCGCCCGGGGCCCGCGGCGGAGGGCGGCGGCGGCCAGGCGGCAGGCAGGCAGGCAGGCAGGCAGGCAGGCAGGCGCGTGCATGGGTGAAGCGCGGCACCCGCTGGGCTTGGGACGCGTGGAGCAGGCTCTTGAGGCGCCCAGCGGCTGCCGCCGGCGTCTACGGCCATACCACCCTGAACGCGCCCGATCTCGTCTGATCTCGGAAGCTAAGCAGGGTCGGGCCTGGTTAGTACTTGGATGGGAGACCGCCTGGGAATACCGGGTGCTGTAGGCTTTTGCTTTTTGCTTTTGCCTTTTGCCTTTTGCCTTTTGCCTCTGGCCTCCTTGACCTCTCCTTTGGCGCCCGCCGCCCCTCCCCCTTCCCTCCGTGTGTCCCTCTCTCCCCGGGGAGCGCGACTCCTGGGGCCAAACACACCCCGGCCACTGCTCCCTCAGCCCCTCCCGGGCCGGCAAAGCGGTCGGGCCTGGCCTAGTCTGGCCCCGCCCCGCCCCGCCCCGCCCCCCCCAGCCCCCCGAGCCCGCACACCCCACGGTACTTCACAAGGCGTCCGCTCGCCGCTCCCCGCTCCCCGCCCCACGCTAAATCCCACTGCACCGGCTGGAAGCCACGCCCCAGCTTTGCACCTTTCCTGCCACTGCACCCGCACGCACGGAGGGGTGGGGGGGTGCGGGGAGGGCGGGACCGGGGGCTGGCGCCTGGGGACTGGAGGGTGGGGGGTGGGTGGGTGGGTGGATCCAAGAACCCAGGAGCGGGCGGGAGGGCGGGGCAGCGAGACCCCACACTCGGCCTCCGCCACAGGCCTGGGCTCCCTGGGTCCCGGACCTCTTCCCTCCCTCGAGCCCTCATCCCCAGGGCCCCCGGCGTTGCGCGAGGCCCAGCCAGGGCAGCGGGCTCGGGCTGGTGATGTTCTCTGGGGGCGCTGGGGCCTCGGGGGTGGCTTTGCCCCAGGTGGGGCGGACGGGAGGGAAAGGCGGGGTCGGGGGGGCGGCTGGCTGCGCTCGCCCTGGGACTGGGGCGGAGGCGCTGAGAACCCGGCGGGGGGCGGGGGGGGGGGGCCCAGATGGCACGTCCGGCCGGATGCCCCACGCTCGCTTCCACCCTCTTCCCAGTGAGCGGCCCGACGTGGTGCGGTGCGGTGCGGGATGGAAGCGGAGGCGGGCGTGGGGCCAAGCCGGGAGCAGCCTGCAAGAGTCCCGGGATCGGTGAAGGCCGGGGCTTGCGCCACAGCGCCTTGCCAGGGTCCTCTTGCGCCGCCTCCGCCACCCGCCCGGGGCCCGCGGCGGAGGGCGGCGGCGGCCAGGCGGCAGGCAGGCAGGCAGGCAGGCAGGCAGGCAGGCGCGTGCATGGGTGAAGCGCGGCACCCGCTGGGCTTGGGACGCGTGGAGCAGGCTCTTGAGGCGCCCAGCGGCTGCCGCCGGCGTCTACGGCCATACCACCCTGAACGCGCCCGATCTCGTCTGATCTCGGAAGCTAAGCAGGGTCGGGCCTGGTTAGTACTTGGATGGGAGACCGCCTGGGAATACCGGGTGCTGTAGGCTTTTGCTTTTTGCTTTTGCCTTTTGCCTTTTGCCTTTTGCCTCTGGCCTCCTTGACCTCTCCTTTGGCGCCCGCCGCCCCTCCCCCCTCCCTCCGTGTGTCCCTCTCTCCCCGGGGAGCGCGACTCCTGGGGCCAAACACACCCCGGCCACTGCTCCCTCAGCCCCTCCCGGGCCGGCAAAGCGGTCGGGCCTGGCCTAGTCTGGCCCCGCCCCGCCCCGCCCCGCCCCCCCCAGCCCCCCGAGCCCGCACACCCCACGGTACTTCACAAGGCGTCCGCTCGCCGCTCCCCGCTCCCCGCCCCACGCTAAATCCCACTGCACCGGCTGGAAGCCACGCCCCAGCTTTGCACCTTTCCTGCCACTGCACCCGCACGCACGGAGGGGTGGGGGGGTGCGGGGAGGGCGGGACCGGGGGCTGGCGCCTGGGGACTGGAGGGTGGGGGGTGGGTGGGTGGGTGGATCCAAGAACCCAGGAGCGGGCGGGAGGGCGGGGCAGCGAGACCCCACACTCGGCCTCCGCCACAGGCCTGGGCTCCCTGGGTCCCGGACCTCTTCCCTCCCTCGAGCCCTCATCCCCAGGGCCCCCGGCGTTGCGCGAGGCCCAGCCAGGGCAGCGGGCTCGGGCTGGTGATGTTCTCTGGGGGCGCTGGGGCCTCGGGGGTGGCTTTGCCCCAGGTGGGGCGGACGGGAGGGAAAGGCGGGGTCGGGGGGGCGGCTGGCTGCGCTCGCCCTGGGACTGGGGCGGAGGCGCTGAGAACCCGGCGGGGGGCGGGGGGGGGGGGGCCCAGATGGCACGTCCGGCCGGATGCCCCACGCTCGCTTCCACCCTCTTCCCAGTGAGCGGCCCGACGTGGTGCGGTGCGGTGCGGGATGGAAGCGGAGGCGGGCGTGGGGCCAAGCCGGGAGCAGCCTGCAAGAGTCCCGGGATCGGTGAAGGCCGGGGCTTGCGCCACAGCGCCTTGCCAGGGTCCTCTTGCGCCGCCTCCGCCACCCGCCCGGGGCCCGCGGCGGAGGGCGGCGGCGGCCAGGCGGCAGGCAGGCAGGCAGGCAGGCAGGCAGGCAGGCGCGTGCATGGGTGAAGCGCGGCACCCGCTGGGCTTGGGACGCGTGGAGCAGGCTCTTGAGGCGCCCAGCGGCTGCCGCCGGCGTCTACGGCCATACCACCCTGAACGCGCCCGATCTCGTCTGATCTCGGAAGCTAAGCAGGGTCGGGCCTGGTTAGTACTTGGATGGGAGACCGCCTGGGAATACCGGGTGCTGTAGGCTTTTGCTTTTTGCTTTTGCCTTTTGCCTTTTGCCTTTTGCCTCTGGCCTCCTTGACCTCTCCTTTGGCGCCCGCCGCCCCTCCCCCCTCCCTCCGTGTGTCCCTCTCTCCCCGGGGAGCGCGACTCCTGGGGCCAAACACACCCCGGCCACTGCTCCCTCAGCCCCTCCCGGGCCGGCAAAGCGGTCGGGCCTGGCCTAGTCTGGCCCCGCCCCGCCCCGCCCCGCCCCCCCCAGCCCCCCGAGCCCGCACACCCCACGGTACTTCACAAGGCGTCCGCTCGCCGCTCCCCGCTCCCCGCCCCACGCTAAATCCCACTGCACCGGCTGGAAGCCACGCCCCAGCTTTGCACCTTTCCTGCCACTGCACCCGCACGCACGGAGGGGTGGGGGGGTGCGGGGAGGGCGGGACCGGGGGCTGGCGCCTGGGGACTGGAGGGTGGGGGGTGGGTGGGTGGGTGGATCCAAGAACCCAGGAGCGGGCGGGAGGGCGGGGCAGCGAGACCCCACACTCGGCCTCCGCCACAGGCCTGGGCTCCCTGGGTCCCGGACCTCTTCCCTCCCTCGAGCCCTCATCCCCAGGGCCCCCGGCGTTGCGCGAGGCCCAGCCAGGGCAGCGGGCTCGGGCTGGTGATGTTCTCTGGGGGCGCTGGGGCCTCGGGGGTGGCTTTGCCCCAGGTGGGGCGGACGGGAGGGAAAGGCGGGGTCGGGGGGGCGGCTGGCTGCGCTCGCCCTGGGACTGGGGCGGAGGCGCTGAGAACCCGGCGGGGGGCGGGGGGGGGGGGCCCAGATGGCACGTCCGGCCGGATGCCCCACGCTCGCTTCCACCCTCTTCCCAGTGAGCGGCCCGACGTGGTGCGGTGCGGTGCGGGATGGAAGCGGAGGCGGGCGTGGGGCCAAGCCGGGAGCAGCCTGCAAGAGTCCCGGGATCGGTGAAGGCCGGGGCTTGCGCCACAGCGCCTTGCCAGGGTCCTCTTGCGCCGCCTCCGCCACCCGCCCGGGGCCCGCGGCGGAGGGCGGCGGCGGCCAGGCGGCAGGCAGGCAGGCAGGCAGGCAGGCAGGCAGGCAGGCGCGTGCATGGGTGAAGCGCGGCACCCGCTGGGCTTGGGACGCGTGGAGCAGGCTCTTGAGGCGCCCAGCGGCTGCCGCCGGCGTCTACGGCCATACCACCCTGAACGCGCCCGATCTCGTCTGATCTCGGAAGCTAAGCAGGGTCGGGCCTGGTTAGTACTTGGATGGGAGACCGCCTGGGAATACCGGGTGCTGTAGGCTTTTGCTTTTTGCTTTTGCCTTTTGCCTTTTGCCTTTTGCCTCTGGCCTCCTTGACCTCTCCTTTGGCGCCCGCCGCCCCTCCCCCCTCCCTCCGTGTGTCCCTCTCTCCCCGGGGAGCGCGACTCCTGGGGCCAAACACACCCCGGCCACTGCTCCCTCAGCCCCTCCCGGGCCGGCAAAGCGGTCGGGCCTGGCCTAGTCTGGCCCCGCCCCGCCCCGCCCCGCCCCCCCCAGCCCCCCGAGCCCGCACACCCCACGGTACTTCACAAGGCGTCCGCTCGCCGCTCCCCGCTCCCCGCCCCACGCTAAATCCCACTGCACCGGCTGGAAGCCACGCCCCAGCTTTGCACCTTTCCTGCCACTGCACCCGCACGCACGGAGGGGTGGGGGGGTGCGGGGAGGGCGGGACCGGGGGCTGGCGCCTGGGGACTGGAGGGTGGGGGGTGGGTGGGTGGGTGGATCCAAGAACCCAGGAGCGGGCGGGAGGGCGGGGCAGCGAGACCCCACACTCGGCCTCCGTCACAGGCCTGGGCTCCCTGGGTCCCGGACCTCTTCCCTCCCTCGAGCCCTCATCCCCAGGGCCCCCGGCGTTGCGCGAGGCCCAGCCAGGGCAGCGGGCTCGGGCTGGTGATGTTCTCTGGGGGCGCTGGGGCCTCGGGGGTGGCTTTGCCCCAGGTGGGGCGGACGGGAGGGAAAGGCGGGGTCGGGGGGGCGGCTGGCTGCGCTCGCCCTGGGACTGGGGCGGAGGCGCTGAGAACCCGGCGGGGGGGGGGGGGGCCCAGATGGCACGTCCGGCCGGATGCCCCACGCTCGCTTCCACCCTCTTCCCAGTGAGCGGCCCGACGTGGTGCGGTGCGGTGCGGGATGGAAGCGGAGGCGGGCGTGGGGCCAAGCCGGGAGCAGCCTGCAAGAGTCCCGGGATCGGTGAAGGCCGGGGCTTGCGCCACAGCGCCTTGCCAGGGTCCTCTTGCGCCGCCTCCGCCACCCGCCCGGGGCCCGCGGCGGAGGGCGGCGGCGGCCAGGCGGCAGGCAGGCAGGCAGGCAGGCAGGCAGGCAGGCGCGTGCATGGGTGAAGCGCGGCACCCGCTGGGCTTGGGACGCGTGGAGCAGGCTCTTGAGGCGCCCAGCGGCTGCCGCCGGCGTCTACGGCCATACCACCCTGAACGCGCCCGATCTCGTCTGATCTCGGAAGCTAAGCAGGGTCGGGCCTGGTTAGTACTTGGATGGGAGACCGCCTGGGAATACCGGGTGCTGTAGGCTTTTGCTTTTTGCTTTTGCCTTTTGCCTTTTGCCTTTTGCCTCTGGCCTCCTTGACCTCTCCTTTGGCGCCCGCCGCCCCTCCCCCCTCCCTCCGTGTGTCCCTCTCTCCCCGGGGAGCGCGACTCCTGGGGCCAAACACACCCCGGCCACTGCTCCCTCAGCCCCTCCCGGGCCGGCAAAGCGGTCGGGCCTGGCCTAGTCTGGCCCCGCCCCGCCCCGCCCCGCCCCCCCCAGCCCCCCGAGCCCGCACACCCCACGGTACTTCACAAGGCGTCCGCTCGCCGCTCCCCGCTCCCCGCCCCACGCTAAATCCCACTGCACCGGCTGGAAGCCACGCCCCAGCTTTGCACCTTTCCTGCCACTGCACCCGCACGCACGGAGGGGTGGGGGGGTGCGGGGAGGGCGGGACCGGGGGCTGGCGCCTGGGGACTGGAGGGTGGGGGGTGGGTGGGTGGGTGGATCCAAGAACCCAGGAGCGGGCGGGAGGGCGGGGCAGCGAGACCCCACACTCGGCCTCCGTCACAGGCCTGGGCTCCCTGGGTCCCGGACCTCTTCCCTCCCTCGAGCCCTCATCCCCAGGGCCCCCGGCGTTGCGCGAGGCCCAGCCAGGGCAGCGGGCTCGGGCTGGTGATGTTCTCTGGGGGCGCTGGGGCCTCGGGGGTGGCTTTGCCCCAGGTGGGGCGGACGGGAGGGAAAGGCGGGGTCGGGGGGGCGGCTGGCTGCGCTCGCCCTGGGACTGGGGCGGAGGCGCTGAGAACCCGGCGGGGGGCGGGGGGGGGGGGCCCAGATGGCACGTCCGGCCGGATGCCCCACGCTCGCTTCCACCCTCTTCCCAGTGAGCGGCCCGACGTGGTGCGGTGCGGTGCGGGATGGAAGCGGAGGCGGGCGTGGGGCCAAGCCGGGAGCAGCCTGCAAGAGTCCCGGGATCGGTGAAGGCCGGGGCTTGCGCCACAGCGCCTTGCCAGGGTCCTCTTGCGCCGCCTCCGCCACCCGCCCGGGGCCCGCGGCGGAGGGCGGCGGCGGCCAGGCGGCAGGCAGGCAGGCAGGCAGGCAGGCAGGCAGGCGCGTGCATGGGTGAAGCGCGGCACCCGCTGGGCTTGGGACGCGTGGAGCAGGCTCTTGAGGCGCCCAGCGGCTGCCGCCGGCGTCTACGGCCATACCACCCTGAACGCGCCCGATCTCGTCTGATCTCGGAAGCTAAGCAGGGTCGGGCCTGGTTAGTACTTGGATGGGAGACCGCCTGGGAATACCGGGTGCTGTAGGCTTTTGCTTTTTGCTTTTGCCTTTTGCCTTTTGCCTTTTGCCTCTGGCCTCCTTGACCTCTCCTTTGGCGCCCGCCGCCCCTCCCCCCTCCCTCCGTGTGTCCCTCTCTCCCCGGGGAGCGCGACTCCTGGGGCCAAACACACCCCGGCCACTGCTCCCTCAGCCCCTCCCGGGCCGGCAAAGCGGTCGGGCCTGGCCTAGTCTGGCCCCGCCCCGCCCCGCCCCGCCCCCCCCAGCCCCCCGAGCCCGCACACCCCACGGTACTTCACAAGGCGTCCGCTCGCCGCTCCCCGCTCCCCGCCCCACGCTAAATCCCACTGCACCGGCTGGAAGCCACGCCCCAGCTTTGCACCTTTCCTGCCACTGCACCCGCACGCACGGAGGGGTGGGGGGGTGCGGGGAGGGCGGGACCGGGGGCTGGCGCCTGGGGACTGGAGGGTGGGGGGTGGGTGGGTGGGTGGATCCAAGAACCCAGGAGCGGGCGGGAGGGCGGGGCAGCGAGACCCCACACTCGGCCTCCGCCACAGGCCTGGGCTCCCTGGGTCCCGGACCTCTTCCCTCCCTCGAGCCCTCATCCCCAGGGCCCCCGGCGTTGCGCGAGGCCCAGCCAGGGCAGCGGGCTCGGGCTGGTGATGTTCTCTGGGGGCGCTGGGGCCTCGGGGGTGGCTTTGCCCCAGGTGGGGCGGACGGGAGGGAAAGGCGGGGTCGGGGGGGCGGCTGGCTGCGCTCGCCCTGGGACTGGGGCGGAGGCGCTGAGAACCCGGCGGGGGGCGGGGGGGGGGGGGGCCCAGATGGCACGTCCGGCCGGATGCCCCACGCTCGCTTCCACCCTCTTCCCAGTGAGCGGCCCGACGTGGTGCGGTGCGGTGCGGGATGGAAGCGGAGGCGGGCGTGGGGCCAAGCCGGGAGCAGCCTGCAAGAGTCCCGGGATCGGTGAAGGCCGGGGCTTGCGCCACAGCGCCTTGCCAGGGTCCTCTTGCGCCGCCTCCGCCACCCGCCCGGGGCCCGCGGCGGAGGGCGGCGGCGGCCAGGCGGCAGGCAGGCAGGCAGGCAGGCAGGCAGGCAGGCGCGTGCATGGGTGAAGCGCGGCACCCGCTGGGCTTGGGACGCGTGGAGCAGGCTCTTGAGGCGCCCAGCGGCTGCCGCCGGCGTCTACGGCCATACCACCCTGAACGCGCCCGATCTCGTCTGATCTCGGAAGCTAAGCAGGGTCGGGCCTGGTTAGTACTTGGATGGGAGACCGCCTGGGAATACCGGGTGCTGTAGGCTTTTGCTTTTTGCTTTTGCCTTTTGCCTTTTGCCTTTTGCCTCTGGCCTCCTTGACCTCTCCTTTGGCGCCCGCCGCCCCTCCCCCCTCCCTCCGTGTGTCCCTCTCTCCCCGGGGAGCGCGACTCCTGGGGCCAAACACACCCCGGCCACTGCTCCCTCAGCCCCTCCCGGGCCGGCAAAGCGGTCGGGCCTGGCCTAGTCTGGCCCCGCCCCGCCCCGCCCCGCCCCCCCCAGCCCCCCGAGCCCGCACACCCCACGGTACTTCACAAGGCGTCCGCTCGCCGCTCCCCGCTCCCCGCCCCACGCTAAATCCCACTGCACCGGCTGGAAGCCACGCCCCAGCTTTGCACCTTTCCTGCCACTGCACCCGCACGCACGGAGGGGTGGGGGGGTGCGGGGAGGGCGGGACCGGGGGCTGGCGCCTGGGGACTGGAGGGTGGGGGGTGGGTGGGTGGGTGGATCCAAGAACCCAGGAGCGGGCGGGAGGGCGGGGCAGCGAGACCCCACACTCGGCCTCCGTCACAGGCCTGGGCTCCCTGGGTCCCGGACCTCTTCCCTCCCTCGAGCCCTCATCCCCAGGGCCCCCGGCGTTGCGCGAGGCCCAGCCAGGGCAGCGGGCTCGGGCTGGTGATGTTCTCTGGGGGCGCTGGGGCCTCGGGGGTGGCTTTGCCCCAGGTGGGGCGGACGGGAGGGAAAGGCGGGGTCGGGGGGGCGGCTGGCTGCGCTCGCCCTGGGACTGGGGCGGAGGCGCTGAGAACCCGGCGGGGGGCGGGGGGGGGGGGGGGGGCCCAGATGGCACGTCCGGCCGGATGCCCCACGCTCGCTTCCACCCTCTTCCCAGTGAGCGGCCCGACGTGGTGCGGTGCGGTGCGGGATGGAAGCGGAGGCGGGCGTGGGGCCAAGCCGGGAGCAGCCTGCAAGAGTCCCGGGATCGGTGAAGGCCGGGGCTTGCGCCACAGCGCCTTGCCAGGGTCCTCTTGCGCCGCCTCCGCCACCCGCCCGGGGCCCGCGGCGGAGGGCGGCGGCGGCCAGGCGGCAGGCAGGCAGGCAGGCAGGCAGGCAGGCAGGCGCGTGCATGGGTGAAGCGCGGCACCCGCTGGGCTTGGGACGCGTGGAGCAGGCTCTTGAGGCGCCCAGCGGCTGCCGCCGGCGTCTACGGCCATACCACCCTGAACGCGCCCGATCTCGTCTGATCTCGGAAGCTAAGCAGGGTCGGGCCTGGTTAGTACTTGGATGGGAGACCGCCTGGGAATACCGGGTGCTGTAGGCTTTTGCTTTTTGCTTTTGCCTTTTGCCTTTTGCCTTTTGCCTCTGGCCTCCTTGACCTCTCCTTTGGCGCCCGCCGCCCCTCCCCCCTCCCTCCGTGTGTCCCTCTCTCCCCGGGGAGCGCGACTCCTGGGGCCAAACACACCCCGGCCACTGCTCCCTCAGCCCCTCCCGGGCCGGCAAAGCGGTCGGGCCTGGCCTAGTCTGGCCCCGCCCCGCCCCGCCCCGCCCCCCCCAGCCCCCCGAGCCCGCACACCCCACGGTACTTCACAAGGCGTCCGCTCGCCGCTCCCCGCTCCCCGCCCCACGCTAAATCCCACTGCACCGGCTGGAAGCCACGCCCCAGCTTTGCACCTTTCCTGCCACTGCACCCGCACGCACGGAGGGGTGGGGGGGTGCGGGGAGGGCGGGACCGGGGGCTGGCGCCTGGGGACTGGAGGGTGGGGGGTGGGTGGGTGGGTGGATCCAAGAACCCAGGAGCGGGCGGGAGGGCGGGGCAGCGAGACCCCACACTCGGCCTCCGTCACAGGCCTGGGCTCCCTGGGTCCCGGACCTCTTCCCTCCCTCGAGCCCTCATCCCCAGGGCCCCCGGCGTTGCGCGAGGCCCAGCCAGGGCAGCGGGCTCGGGCTGGTGATGTTCTCTGGGGGCGCTGGGGCCTCGGGGGTGGCTTTGCCCCAGGTGGGGCGGACGGGAGGGAAAGGCGGGGTCGGGGGGGCGGCTGGCTGCGCTCGCCCTGGGACTGGGGCGGAGGCGCTGAGAACCCGGCGGGGGGCGGGGGGGGGGGGGGCCCAG
Source organism: Lynx rufus (assembly GCF_022079265.1). Classification (NCBI taxonomy): domain Eukaryota; kingdom Metazoa; phylum Chordata; class Mammalia; order Carnivora; family Felidae; genus Lynx; species Lynx rufus. Next base: position 19,357,709 of record NW_025814840.1, read on the forward strand.
ATGGCACGTCCGGCCGGATGCCCCACGCTCGCTTCCACCCTCTTCCCAGTGAGCGGCCCGACGTGGTGCGGTGCGGTGCGGGATGGAAGCGGAGGCGGGCGTGGGGCCAAGCCGGGAGCAGCCTGCAAGAGTCCCGGGATCGGTGAAGGCCGGGGCTTGCGCCACAGCGCCTTGCCAGGGTCCTCTTGCGCCGCCTCCGCCACCCGCCCGGGGCCCGCGGCGGAGGGCGGCGGCGGCCAGGCGGCAGGCAGGCAGGCAGGCAGGCAGGCAGGCAGGCGCGTGCATGGGTGAAGCGCGGCACCCGCTGGGCTTGGGACGCGTGGAGCAGGCTCTTGAGGCGCCCAGCGGCTGCCGCCGGCGTCTACGGCCATACCACCCTGAACGCGCCCGATCTCGTCTGATCTCGGAAGCTAAGCAGGGTCGGGCCTGGTTAGTACTTGGATGGGAGACCGCCTGGGAATACCGGGTGCTGTAGGCTTTTGCTTTTTGCTTTTGCCTTTTGCCTTTTGCCTTTTGCCTCTGGCCTCCTTGACCTCTCCTTTGGCGCCCGCCGCCCCTCCCCCCTCCCTCCGTGTGTCCCTCTCTCCCCGGGGAGCGCGACTCCTGGGGCCAAACACACCCCGGCCACTGCTCCCTCAGCCCCTCCCGGGCCGGCAAAGCGGTCGGGCCTGGCCTAGTCTGGCCCCGCCCCGCCCCGCCCCGCCCCCCCCAGCCCCCCGAGCCCGCACACCCCACGGTACTTCACAAGGCGTCCGCTCGCCGCTCCACGCTCCCCGCCCCACGCTAAATCCCACTGCACCGGCTGGAAGCCACGCCCCAGCTTTGCACCTTTCCTGCCACTGCACCCGCACGCACGGAGGGGTGGGGGGGTGCGGGGAGGGCGGGACCGGGGGCTGGCGCCTGGGGACTGGAGGGTGGGGGGTGGGTGGGTGGGTGGATCCAAGAACCCAGGAGCGGGCGGGAGGGCGGGGCAGCGAGACCCCACACTCGGCCTCCGCCACAGGCCTGGGCTCCCTGGGTCCCGGACCTCTTCCCTCCCTCGAGCCCTCATCCCCAGGGCCCCCGGCGTTGCGCGAGGCCCAGCCAGGGCAGCGGGCTCGGGCTGGTGATGTTCTCTGGGGGCGCTGGGGCCTCGGGGGTGGCTTTGCCCCAGGTGGGGCGGACGGGAGGGAAAGGCGGGGTCGGGGGGGCGGCTGGCTGCGCTCGCCCTGGGACTGGGGCGGAGGCGCTGAGAACCCGGCGGGGGGCGGGGGGGGGGGGCCCAGATGGCACGTCCGGCCGGATGCCCCACGCTCGCTTCCACCCTCTTCCCAGTGAGCGGCCCGACGTGGTGCGGTGCGGTGCGGGATGGAAGCGGAGGCGGGCGTGGGGCCAAGCCGGGAGCAGCCTGCAAGAGTCCCGGGATCGGTGAAGGCCGGGGCTTGCGCCACAGCGCCTTGCCAGGGTCCTCTTGCGCCGCCTCCGCCACCCGCCCGGGGCCCGCGGCGGAGGGCGGCGGCGGCCAGGCGGCAGGCAGGCAGGCAGGCAGGCAGGCAGGCAGGCAGGCGCGTGCATGGGTGAAGCGCGGCACCCGCTGGGCTTGGGACGCGTGGAGCAGGCTCTTGAGGCGCCCAGCGGCTGCCGCCGGCGTCTACGGCCATACCACCCTGAACGCGCCCGATCTCGTCTGATCTCGGAAGCTAAGCAGGGTCGGGCCTGGTTAGTACTTGGATGGGAGACCGCCTGGGAATACCGGGTGCTGTAGGCTTTTGCTTTTTGCTTTTGCCTTTTGCCTTTTGCCTTTTGCCTCTGGCCTCCTTGACCTCTCCTTTGGCGCCCGCCGCCCCTCCCCCCTCCCTCCGTGTGTCCCTCTCTCCCCGGGGAGCGCGACTCCTGGGGCCAAACACACCCCGGCCACTGCTCCCTCAGCCCCTCCCGGGCCGGCAAAGCGGTCGGGCCTGGCCTAGTCTGGCCCCGCCCCGCCCCGCCCCGCCCCCCCCAGCCCCCCGAGCCCGCACACCCCACGGTACTTCACAAGGCGTCCGCTCGCCGCTCCCCGCTCCCCGCCCCACGCTAAATCCCACTGCACCGGCTGGAAGCCACGCCCCAGCTTTGCACCTTTCCTGCCACTGCACCCGCACGCACGGAGGGGTGGGGGGGTGCGGGGAGGGCGGGACCGGGGGCTGGCGCCTGGGGACTGGAGGGTGGGGGGTGGGTGGGTGGGTGGATCCAAGAACCCAGGAGCGGGCGGGAGGGCGGGGCAGCGAGACCCCACACTCGGCCTCCGCCACAGGCCTGGGCTCCCTGGGTCCCGGACCTCTTCCCTCCCTCGAGCCCTCATCCCCAGGGCCCCCGGCGTTGCGCGAGGCCCAGCCAGGGCAGCGGGCTCGGGCTGGTGATGTTCTCTGGGGGCGCTGGGGCCTCGGGGGTGGCTTTGCCCCAGGTGGGGCGGACGGGAGGGAAAGGCGGGGTCGGGGGGGCGGCTGGCTGCGCTCGCCCTGGGACTGGGGCGGAGGCGCTGAGAACCCGGCGGGGGGCGGGGGGGGGGGGGCCCAGATGGCACGTCCGGCCGGATGCCCCACGCTCGCTTCCACCCTCTTCCCAGTGAGCGGCCCGACGTGGTGCGGTGCGGTGCGGGATGGAAGCGGAGGCGGGCGTGGGGCCAAGCCGGGAGCAGCCTGCAAGAGTCCCGGGATCGGTGAAGGCCGGGGCTTGCGCCACAGCGCCTTGCCAGGGTCCTCTTGCGCCGCCTCCGCCACCCGCCCGGGGCCCGCGGCGGAGGGCGGCGGCGGCCAGGCGGCAGGCAGGCAGGCAGGCAGGCAGGCAGGCAGGCAGGCGCGTGCATGGGTGAAGCGCGGCACCCGCTGGGCTTGGGACGCGTGGAGCAGGCTCTTGAGGCGCCCAGCGGCTGCCGCCGGCGTCTACGGCCATACCACCCTGAACGCGCCCGATCTCGTCTGATCTCGGAAGCTAAGCAGGGTCGGGCCTGGTTAGTACTTGGATGGGAGACCGCCTGGGAATACCGGGTGCTGTAGGCTTTTGCTTTTTGCTTTTGCCTTTTGCCTTTTGCCTTTTGCCTCTGGCCTCCTTGACCTCTCCTTTGGCGCCCGCCGCCCCTCCCCCCTCCCTCCGTGTGTCCCTCTCTCCCCGGGGAGCGCGACTCCTGGGGCCAAACACACCCCGGCCACTGCTCCCTCAGCCCCTCCCGGGCCGGCAAAGCGGTCGGGCCTGGCCTAGTCTGGCCCCGCCCCGCCCCGCCCCGCCCCCCCCAGCCCCCCGAGCCCGCACACCCCACGGTACTTCACAAGGCGTCCGCTCGCCGCTCCCCGCTCCCCGCCCCACGCTAAATCCCACTGCACCGGCTGGAAGCCACGCCCCAGCTTTGCACCTTTCCTGCCACTGCACCCGCACGCACGGAGGGGTGGGGGGGTGCGGGGAGGGCGGGACCGGGGGCTGGCGCCTGGGGACTGGAGGGTGGGGGGTGGGTGGGTGGGTGGATCCAAGAACCCAGGAGCGGGCGGGAGGGCGGGGCAGCGAGACCCCACACTCGGCCTCCGTCACAGGCCTGGGCTCCCTGGGTCCCGGACCTCTTCCCTCCCTCGAGCCCTCATCCCCAGGGCCCCCGGCGTTGCGCGAGGCCCAGCCAGGGCAGCGGGCTCGGGCTGGTGATGTTCTCTGGGGGCGCTGGGGCCTCGGGGGTGGCTTTGCCCCAGGTGGGGCGGACGGGAGGGAAAGGCGGGGTCGGGGGGGCGGCTGGCTGCGCTCGCCCTGGGACTGGGGCGGAGGCGCTGAGAACCCGGCGGGGGGCGGGGGGGGGGGGGCCCAGATGGCACGTCCGGCCGGATGCCCCACGCTCGCTTCCACCCTCTTCCCAGTGAGCGGCCCGACGTGGTGCGGTGCGGTGCGGGATGGAAGCGGAGGCGGGCGTGGGGCCAAGCCGGGAGCAGCCTGCAAGAGTCCCGGGATCGGTGAAGGCCGGGGCTTGCGCCACAGCGCCTTGCCAGGGTCCTCTTGCGCCGCCTCCGCCACCCGCCCGGGGCCCGCGGCGGAGGGCGGCGGCGGCCAGGCGGCAGGCAGGCAGGCAGGCAGGCAGGCAGGCAGGCGCGTGCATGGGTGAAGCGCGGCACCCGCTGGGCTTGGGACGCGTGGAGCAGGCTCTTGAGGCGCCCAGCGGCTGCCGCCGGCGTCTACGGCCATACCACCCTGAACGCGCCCGATCTCGTCTGATCTCGGAAGCTAAGCAGGGTCGGGCCTGGTTAGTACTTGGATGGGAGACCGCCTGGGAATACCGGGTGCTGTAGGCTTTTGCTTTTTGCTTTTGCCTTTTGCCTTTTGCCTTTTGCCTCTGGCCTCCTTGACCTCTCCTTTGGCGCCCGCCGCCCCTCCCCCCTCCCTCCGTGTGTCCCTCTCTCCCCGGGGAGCGCGACTCCTGGGGCCAAACACACCCCGGCCACTGCTCCCTCAGCCCCTCCCGGGCCGGCAAAGCGGTCGGGCCTGGCCTAGTCTGGCCCCGCCCCGCCCCGCCCCGCCCCCCCCAGCCCCCCGAGCCCGCACACCCCACGGTACTTCACAAGGCGTCCGCTCGCCGCTCCCCGCTCCCCGCCCCACGCTAAATCCCACTGCACCGGCTGGAAGCCACGCCCCAGCTTTGCACCTTTCCTGCCACTGCACCCGCACGCACGGAGGGGTGGGGGGGTGCGGGGAGGGCGGGACCGGGGGCTGGCGCCTGGGGACTGGAGGGTGGGGGGTGGGTGGGTGGGTGGATCCAAGAACCCAGGAGCGGGCGGGAGGGCGGGGCAGCGAGACCCCACACTCGGCCTCCGTCACAGGCCTGGGCTCCCTGGGTCCCGGACCTCTTCCCTCCCTCGAGCCCTCATCCCCAGGGCCCCCGGCGTTGCGCGAGGCCCAGCCAGGGCAGCGGGCTCGGGCTGGTGATGTTCTCTGGGGGCGCTGGGGCCTCGGGGGTGGCTTTGCCCCAGGTGGGGCGGACGGGAGGGAAAGGCGGGGTCGGGGGGGCGGCTGGCTGCGCTCGCCCTGGGACTGGGGCGGAGGCGCTGAGAACCCGGCGGGGGGCGGGGGGGGGGGGGCCCAGATGGCACGTCCGGCCGGATGCCCCACGCTCGCTTCCACCCTCTTCCCAGTGAGCGGCCCGACGTGGTGCGGTGCGGTGCGGGATGGAAGCGGAGGCGGGCGTGGGGCCAAGCCGGGAGCAGCCTGCAAGAGTCCCGGGATCGGTGAAGGCCGGGGCTTGCGCCACAGCGCCTTGCCAGGGTCCTCTTGCGCCGCCTCCGCCACCCGCCCGGGGCCCGCGGCGGAGGGCGGCGGCGGCCAGGCGGCAGGCAGGCAGGCAGGCAGGCAGGCAGGCAGGCAGGCGCGTGCATGGGTGAAGCGCGGCACCCGCTGGGCTTGGGACGCGTGGAGCAGGCTCTTGAGGCGCCCAGCGGCTGCCGCCGGCGTCTACGGCCATACCACCCTGAACGCGCCCGATCTCGTCTGATCTCGGAAGCTAAGCAGGGTCGGGCCTGGTTAGTACTTGGATGGGAGACCGCCTGGGAATACCGGGTGCTGTAGGCTTTTGCTTTTTGCTTTTGCCTTTTGCCTTTTGCCTTTTGCCTCTGGCCTCCTTGACCTCTCCTTTGGCGCCCGCCGCCCCTCCCCCCTCCCTCCGTGTGTCCCTCTCTCCCCGGGGAGCGCGACTCCTGGGGCCAAACACACCCCGGCCACTGCTCCCTCAGCCCCTCCCGGGCCGGCAAAGCGGTCGGGCCTGGCCTAGTCTGGCCCCGCCCCGCCCCGCCCCGCCCCCCCCAGCCCCCCGAGCCCGCACACCCCACGGTACTTCACAAGGCGTCCGCTCGCCGCTCCCCGCTCCCCGCCCCACGCTAAATCCCACTGCACCGGCTGGAAGCCACGCCCCAGCTTTGCACCTTTCCTGCCACTGCACCCGCACGCACGGAGGGGTGGGGGGGTGCGGGGAGGGCGGGACCGGGGGCTGGCGCCTGGGGACTGGAGGGTGGGGGGTGGGTGGGTGGGTGGATCCAAGAACCCAGGAGCGGGCGGGAGGGCGGGGCAGCGAGACCCCACACTCGGCCTCCGCCACAGGCCTGGGCTCCCTGGGTCCCGGACCTCTTCCCTCCCTCGAGCCCTCATCCCCAGGGCCCCCGGCGTTGCGCGAGGCCCAGCCAGGGCAGCGGGCTCGGGCTGGTGATGTTCTCTGGGGGCGCTGGGGCCTCGGGGGTGGCTTTGCCCCAGGTGGGGCGGACGGGAGGGAAAGGCGGGGTCGGGGGGGCGGCTGGCTGCGCTCGCCCTGGGACTGGGGCGGAGGCGCTGAGAACCCGGCGGGGGGCGGGGGGGGGGGGGCCCAGATGGCACGTCCGGCCGGATGCCCCACGCTCGCTTCCACCCTCTTCCCAGTGAGCGGCCCGACGTGGTGCGGTGCGGTGCGGGATGGAAGCGGAGGCGGGCGTGGGGCCAAGCCGGGAGCAGCCTGCAAGAGTCCCGGGATCGGTGAAGGCCGGGGCTTGCGCCACAGCGCCTTGCCAGGGTCCTCTTGCGCCGCCTCCGCCACCCGCCCGGGGCCCGCGGCGGAGGGCGGCGGCGGCCAGGCGGCAGGCAGGCAGGCAGGCAGGCAGGCAGGCAGGCGCGTGCATGGGTGAAGCGCGGCACCCGCTGGGCTTGGGACGCGTGGAGCAGGCTCTTGAGGCGCCCAGCGGCTGCCGCCGGCGTCTACGGCCATACCACCCTGAACGCGCCCGATCTCGTCTGATCTCGGAAGCTAAGCAGGGTCGGGCCTGGTTAGTACTTGGATGGGAGACCGCCTGGGAATACCGGGTGCTGTAGGCTTTTGCTTTTTGCTTTTGCCTTTTGCCTTTTGCCTTTTGCCTCTGGCCTCCTTGACCTCTCCTTTGGCGCCCGCCGCCCCTCCCCCCTCCCTCCGTGTGTCCCTCTCTCCCCGGGGAGCGCGACTCCTGGGGCCAAACACACCCCGGCCACTGCTCCCTCAGCCCCTCCCGGGCCGGCAAAGCGGTCGGGCCTGGCCTAGTCTGGCCCCGCCCCGCCCCGCCCCGCCCCCCCCAGCCCCCCGAGCCCGCACACCCCACGGTACTTCACAAGGCGTCCGCTCGCCGCTCCCCGCTCCCCGCCCCACGCTAAATCCCACTGCACCGGCTGGAAGCCACGCCCCAGCTTTGCACCTTTCCTGCCACTGCACCCGCACGCACGGAGGGGTGGGGGGGTGCGGGGAGGGCGGGACCGGGGGCTGGCGCCTGGGGACTGGAGGGTGGGGGGTGGGTGGGTGGGTGGATCCAAGAACCCAGGAGCGGGCGGGAGGGCGGGGCAGCGAGACCCCACACTCGGCCTCCGCCACAGGCCTGGGCTCCCTGGGTCCCGGACCTCTTCCCTCCCTCGAGCCCTCATCCCCAGGGCCCCCGGCGTTGCGCGAGGCCCAGCCAGGGCAGCGGGCTCGGGCTGGTGATGTTCTCTGGGGGCGCTGGGGCCTCGGGGGTGGCTTTGCCCCAGGTGGGGCGGACGGGAGGGAAAGGCGGGGTCGGGGGGGCGGCTGGCTGCGCTCGCCCTGGGACTGGGGCGGAGGCGCTGAGAACCCGGCGGGGGGCGGGGGGGGGGGGCCCAGATGGCACGTCCGGCCGGATGCCCCACGCTCGCTTCCACCCTCTTCCCAGTGAGCGGCCCGACGTGGTGCGGTGCGGTGCGGGATGGAAGCGGAGGCGGGCGTGGGGCCAAGCCGGGAGCAGCCTGCAAGAGTCCCGGGATCGGTGAAGGCCGGGGCTTGCGCCACAGCGCCTTGCCAGGGTCCTCTTGCGCCGCCTCCGCCACCCGCCCGGGGCCCGCGGCGGAGGGCGGCGGCGGCCAGGCGGCAGGCAGGCAGGCAGGCAGGCAGGCAGGCAGGCGCGTGCATGGGTGAAGCGCGGCACCCGCTGGGCTTGGGACGCGTGGAGCAGGCTCTTGAGGCGCCCAGCGGCTGCCGCCGGCGTCTACGGCCATACCACCCTGAACGCGCCCGATCTCGTCTGATCTCGGAAGCTAAGCAGGGTCGGGCCTGGTTAGTACTTGGATGGGAGACCGCCTGGAATACCGGGTGCTGTAGGCTTTTGCTTTTTGCTTTTGCCTTTTGCCTTTTGCCTTTTGCCTCTGGCCTCCTTGACCTCTCCTTTGGCGCCCGCCGCCCCTCCCCCCTCCCTCCGTGTGTCCCTCTCTCCCCGGGGAGCGCGACTCCTGGGGCCAAACACACCCCGGCCACTGCTCCCTCAGCCCCTCCCGGGCCGGCAAAGCGGTCGGGCCTGGCCTAGTCTGGCCCCCGCCCCGCCCCGCCCCGCCCCCCCCAGCCCCCCGAGCCCGCACACCCCACGGTACTTCACAAGGCGTCCGCTCGCCGCTCCCCGCTCCCCGCCCCACGCTAATCCCACCTGCACCGGCTGGAAGCCACGCCCCAGCTTTGCACCTTTCCTGCCACTGCACCCGCACGCACGGAGGGGTGGGGGGGTGCGGGGGAGGGCGGGACCGGGGGCTGGCGCCTGGGGACTGGAGGGTGGGGGGTGGGTGGGTGGGTGGATCCAAGAACCCAGGAGCGGGCGGGAGGGCGGGGGCAGCGAGACCCCACACTCGGCCTCCGCCACAGGCCTGGGCTCCCTGGGTCCCGGACCTCTTCCCTCCCTCGAGCCCTCATCCCCAGGGCCCCCGGCGTTGCGCGAGGCCCAGCCAGGGCAGCGGGCTCGGGCTGGTGATGTTCTCTGGGGGCGCTGGGGCCTCGGGGGTGGCTTTGCCCCAGGTGGGGCGGACGGGAGGGAAAGGCGGGGTCGGGGGGGGCGGCTGGCTGCGCTCGCCCCTGGGACTGGGGCGGAGGCGCTGAGAACCCGGCGGGGGGGCGGGGGGGGGGGCCCAGATGGCACGTCCGGCCGGATGCCCCACGCTCGCTTCCACCCTCTTCCCAGTGAGCGGCCCGACGTGGTGCGGTGCGGTGCGGGATGGAAGCGGAGGCGGGCGTGGGGCCAAGCCGGGAGCAGCCTGCAAGAGTCCCGGGATTCGGTTGAAGGCCGGGGCTTGCGCCACAGCGCCTTGCCAGGGTCCTCTTGCGCCGCCTCCGCCACCCGCCCGGGGCCCGCGGCGGAGGGCGGCGGCGGCCAGGCGGCAGGCAGGCAGGCAGGCAGGCAGGCAGGCAGGCGCGTGCATGGGTGAAGCGCGGCACCCGCTGGGCTTGGGACGCGTGGAGCAGCTCTTGAGGCGCCCAGCGGCTGCCGCCGGCGTCTACGGCCATACCACCCTGAACGCGCCCGATCTCGTCTGATCTCGGAAGCTAAGCAGGTCGGGCCTGGTTAGTACTTGGATGGGAGACCGCCTGGGAATACCGGGTGCTGTAGGCTTTTGCTTTTTGCTTTTGCCTTTTGCCTTTTGCCTTTTGCCTCTGGCCTCCTTGACCTCTCCTTGGCGCCCGCCGCCCCTCCCCCCTCCCTCCGTGTGTCCCTCTCTCCCCGGGGAGCGCGACTCCTGGGCCAAACACACCCCGGCCACTGCTCCCTCAGCCCCTCCCGGGCCGGCAAAGCGGTCGGGCCTGGCCTAGTCTGGCCCCGCCCCGCCCCGCCCCGCCCCCCCCAGCCCCCCGAGCCCGCACACCCCCACGGTACTTCACAAGGCGTCCGCTCGCCGCTCCCCGCTCCCCGCCCCCACGCTAAATCCCACTGCACCGGCTGGAAGCCACGCCCAGCTTTGCACCTTTCCTGCCACTGCACCCGCACGCACGGAGGGGGTGGGGGGGTGCGGGGGAGGGCGGGACCGGGGGCTGGCGCCTGGGGACTGGAGGGTGGGGGGTGGGTGGGTGGTGGATCCAAGAACCCAGGAGCGGGCGGGAGGGCGGGGCAGCGAGACCCCACACTCGGCCTCCGCCACAGGCCTGGGCTCCCTGGGTCCCGGACCTCTTCCCTCCCTCGAGCCCTCATCCCCAGGGCCCCCGGCGTTGCGCGAGGCCCAGCCAGGGCAGCGGGCTCGGGCTGGTGATGTTCTCTGGGGGCGCTGGGGCCTCGGGGGTGGCTTTGCCCCAGGTGGGGCGGACGGGAGGGAAAGGCGGGGTCGGGGGGGCGGCTGGCTGCGCTCGCCCTGGGACTGGGGCGGAGGCGCTGAGAACCCGGCGGGGGGCGGGGGGGGGGGGGCCCAGATGGCACGTCCGGCCGGATGCCCCACGCTCGCTTCCACCCTCTTCCCAGTGAGCGGCCCGACGTGGTGCGGTGCGGTGCGGGATGGAAGCGGAGGCGGGCGTGGGGCCAAGCCGGGAGCAGCCTGCAAGAGTCCCGGGATCGGTGAAGGCCGGGGCTTGCGCCACAGCGCCTTGCCAGGGTCCTCTTGCGCCGCCTCCGCCACCCGCCCGGGGCCCGCGGCGGAGGGCGGCGGCGGCCAGGCGGCAGGCAGGCAGGCAGGCAGGCAGGCAGGCAGGCAGGCGCGTGCATGGGTGAAGCGCGGCACCCGCTGGGCTTGGGACGCGTGGAGCAGGCTCTTGAGGCGCCCAGCGGCTGCCGCCGGCGTCTACGGCCATACCACCCTGAACGCGCCCGATCTCGTCTGATCTCGGAAGCTAAGCAGGGTCGGGCCTGGTTAGTACTTGGATGGGAGACCGCCTGGGAATACCGGGTGCTGTAGGCTTTTGCTTTTTGCTTTTGCCTTTTGCCTTTTGCCTTTTGCCTCTGGCCTCCTTGACCTCTCCTTTGGCGCCCGCCGCCCCTCCCCCCTCCCTCCGTGTGTCCCTCTCTCCCCGGGGAGCGCGACTCCTGGGGCCAAACACACCCCGGCCACTGCTCCCTCAGCCCCTCCCGGGCCGGCAAAGCGGTCGGGCCTGGCCTAGTCTGGCCCCGCCCCGCCCCGCCCCGCCCCCCCCAGCCCCCCGAGCCCGCACACCCCACGGTACTTCACAAGGCGTCCGCTCGCCGCTCCCCGCTCCCCGCCCCACGCTAAATCCCACTGCACCGGCTGGAAGCCACGCCCCAGCTTTGCACCTTTCCTGCCACTGCACCCGCACGCACGGAGGGGTGGGGGGGTGCGGGGAGGGCGGGACCGGGGGCTGGCGCCTGGGGACTGGAGGGTGGGGGGTGGGTGGGTGGGTGGATCCAAGAACCCAGGAGCGGGCGGGAGGGCGGGGCAGCGAGACCCCACACTCGGCCTCCGCCACAGGCCTGGGCTCCCTGGGTCCCGGACCTCTTCCCTCCCTCGAGCCCTCATCCCCAGGGCCCCCGGCGTTGCGCGAGGCCCAGCCAGGGCAGCGGGCTCGGGCTGGTGATGTTCTCTGGGGGCGCTGGGGCCTCGGGGGTGGCTTTGCCCCAGGTGGGGCGGACGGGAGGGAAAGGCGGGGTCGGGGGGGCGGCTGGCTGCGCTCGCCCTGGGACTGGGGCGGAGGCGCTGAGAACCCGGCGGGGGGCGGGGGGGGGGGGGCCCAGATGGCACGTCCGGCCGGATGCCCCACGCTCGCTTCCACCCTCTTCCCAGTGAGCGGCCCGACGTGGTGCGGTGCGGTGCGGGATGGAAGCGGAGGCGGGCGTGGGGCCAAGCCGGGAGCAGCCTGCAAGAGTCCCGGGATCGGTGAAGGCCGGGGCTTGCGCCACAGCGCCTTGCCAGGGTCCTCTTGCGCCGCCTCCGCCACCCGCCCGGGGCCCGCGGCGGAGGGCGGCGGCGGCCAGGCGGCAGGCAGGCAGGCAGGCAGGCAGGCAGGCAGGCGCGTGCATGGGTGAAGCGCGGCACCCGCTGGGCTTGGGACGCGTGGAGCAGGCTCTTGAGGCGCCCAGCGGCTGCCGCCGGCGTCTACGGCCATACCACCCTGAACGCGCCCGATCTCGTCTGATCTCGGAAGCTAAGCAGGGTCGGGCCTGGTTAGTACTTGGATGGGAGACCGCCTGGGAATACCGGGTGCTGTAGGCTTTTGCTTTTTGCTTTTGCCTTTTGCCTTTTGCCTTTTGCCTCTGGCCTCCTTGACCTCTCCTTTGGCGCCCGCCGCCCCTCCCCCCTCCCTCCGTGTGTCCCTCTCTCCCCGGGGAGCGCGACTCCTGGGGCCAAACACACCCCGGCCACTGCTCCCTCAGCCCCTCCCGGGCCGGCAAAGCGGTCGGGCCTGGCCTAGTCTGGCCCCGCCCCGCCCCGCCCCGCCCCCCCCAGCCCCCCGAGCCCGCACACCCCACGGTACTTCACAAGGCGTCCGCTCGCCGCTCCCCGCTCCCCGCCCCACGCTAAATCCCACTGCACCGGCTGGAAGCCACGCCCCAGCTTTGCACCTTTCCTGCCACTGCACCCGCACGCACGGAGGGGTGGGGGGGTGCGGGGAGGGCGGGACCGGGGGCTGGCGCCTGGGGACTGGAGGGTGGGGGGTGGGTGGGTGGGTGGATCCAAGAACCCAGGAGCGGGCGGGAGGGCGGGGCAGCGAGACCCCACACTCGGCCTCCGCCACAGGCCTGGGCTCCCTGGGTCCCGGACCTCTTCCCTCCCTCGAGCCCTCATCCCCAGGGCCCCCGGCGTTGCGCGAGGCCCAGCCAGGGCAGCGGGCTCGGGCTGGTGATGTTCTCTGGGGGCGCTGGGGCCTCGGGGGTGGCTTTGCCCCAGGTGGGGCGGACGGGAGGGAAAGGCGGGGTCGGGGGGGCGGCTGGCTGCGCTCGCCCTGGGACTGGGGCGGAGGCGCTGAGAACCCGGCGGGGGGCGGGGGGGGGGGGGCCCAGATGGCACGTCCGGCCGGATGCCCCACGCTCGCTTCCACCCTCTTCCCAGTGAGCGGCCCGACGTGGTGCGGTGCGGTGCGGGATGGAAGCGGAGGCGGGCGTGGGGCCAAGCCGGGAGCAGCCTGCAAGAGTCCCGGGATCGGTGAAGGCCGGGGCTTGCGCCACAGCGCCTTGCCAGGGTCCTCTTGCGCCGCCTCCGCCACCCGCCCGGGGCCCGCGGCGGAGGGCGGCGGCGGCCAGGCGGCAGGCAGGCAGGCAGGCAGGCAGGCAGGCAGGCAGGCGCGTGCATGGGTGAAGCGCGGCACCCGCTGGGCTTGGGACGCGTGGAGCAGGCTCTTGAGGCGCCCAGCGGCTGCCGCCGGCGTCTACGGCCATACCACCCTGAACGCGCCCGATCTCGTCTGATCTCGGAAGCTAAGCAGGGTCGGGCCTGGTTAGTACTTGGATGGGAGACCGCCTGGGAATACCGGGTGCTGTAGGCTTTTGCTTTTTGCTTTTGCCTTTTGCCTTTTGCCTTTTGCCTCTGGCCTCCTTGACCTCTCCTTTGGCGCCCGCCGCCCCTCCCCCCTCCCTCCGTGTGTCCCTCTCTCCCCGGGGAGCGCGACTCCTGGGGCCAAACACACCCCGGCCACTGCTCCCTCAGCCCCTCCCGGGCCGGCAAAGCGGTCGGGCCTGGCCTAGTCTGGCCCCGCCCCGCCCCGCCCCGCCCCCCCCAGCCCCCCGAGCCCGCACACCCCACGGTACTTCACAAGGCGTCCGCTCGCCGCTCCCCGCTCCCCGCCCCACGCTAAATCCCACTGCACCGGCTGGAAGCCACGCCCCAGCTTTGCACCTTTCCTGCCACTGCACCCGCACGCACGGAGGGGTGGGGGGGTGCGGGGAGGGCGGGACCGGGGGCTGGCGCCTGGGGACTGGAGGGTGGGGGGTGGGTGGGTGGGTGGATCCAAGAACCCAGGAGCGGGCGGGAGGGCGGGGCAGCGAGACCCCACACTCGGCCTCCGCCACAGGCCTGGGCTCCCTGGGTCCCGGACCTCTTCCCTCCCTCGAGCCCTCATCCCCAGGGCCCCCGGCGTTGCGCGAGGCCCAGCCAGGGCAGCGGGCTCGGGCTGGTGATGTTCTCTGGGGGCGCTGGGGCCTCGGGGGTGGCTTTGCCCCAGGTGGGGCGGACGGGAGGGAAAGGCGGGGTCGGGGGGGCGGCTGGCTGCGCTCGCCCTGGGACTGGGGCGGAGGCGCTGAGAACCCGGCGGGGGGCGGGGGGGGGGGGGCCCAGATGGCACGTCCGGCCGGATGCCCCACGCTCGCTTCCACCCTCTTCCCAGTGAGCGGCCCGACGTGGTGCGGTGCGGTGCGGGATGGAAGCGGAGGCGGGCGTGGGGCCAAGCCGGGAGCAGCCTGCAAGAGTCCCGGGATCGGTGAAGGCCGGGGCTTGCGCCACAGCGCCTTGCCAGGGTCCTCTTGCGCCGCCTCCGCCACCCGCCCGGGGCCCGCGGCGGAGGGCGGCGGCGGCCAGGCGGCAGGCAGGCAGGCAGGCAGGCAGGCAGGCAGGCGCGTGCATGGGTGAAGCGCGGCACCCGCTGGGCTTGGGACGCGTGGAGCAGGCTCTTGAGGCGCCCAGCGGCTGCCGCCGGCGTCTACGGCCATACCACCCTGAACGCGATCTCGTCTGATCTCGGAAGCTAAGCAGGGTCGGGCCTGGTTAGTACTTGGATGGGAGACCGCCTGGGAATACCGGGTGCTGTAGGCTTTTGCTTTTTGCTTTTGCCTTTTGCCTTTTGCCTTTTGCCTCTGGCCTCCTTGACCTCTCCTTTGGCGCCCGCCGCCCCTCCCCCCTCCCTCCGTGTGTCCCTCTCTCCCCGGGGAGCGCGACTCCTGGGGCCAAACACACCCCGGCCACTGCTCCCTCAGCCCCTCCCGGGCCGGCAAAGCGGTCGGGCCTGGCCTAGTCTGGCCCCGCCCCGCCCCGCCCCGCCCCCCCCAGCCCCCCGAGCCCGCACACCCCACGGTACTTCACAAGGCGTCCGCTCGCCGCTCCCCGCTCCCCGCCCCACGCTAAATCCCACTGCACCGGCTGGAAGCCACGCCCCAGCTTTGCACCTTTCCTGCCACTGCACCCGCACGCACGGAGGGGTGGGGGGGTGCGGGGAGGGCGGGACCGGGGGCTGGCGCCTGGGGACTGGAGGGTGGGGGGTGGGTGGGTGGGTGGATCCAAGAACCCAGGAGCGGGCGGGAGGGCGGGGCAGCGAGACCCCACACTCGGCCTCCGTCACAGGCCTGGGCTCCCTGGGTCCCGGACCTCTTCCCTCCCTCGAGCCCTCATCCCCAGGGCCCCCGGCGTTGCGCGAGGCCCAGCCAGGGCAGCGGGCTCGGGCTGGTGATGTTCTCTGGGGGCGCTGGGGCCTCGGGGGTGGCTTTGCCCCAGGTGGGGCGGACGGGAGGGAAAGGCGGGGTCGGGGGGGCGGCTGGCTGCGCTCGCCCTGGGACTGGGGCGGAGGCGCTGAGAACCCGGCGGGGGGCGGGGGGGGGGGGGGCCCAGATGGCACGTCCGGCCGGATGCCCCACGCTCGCTTCCACCCTCTTCCCAGTGAGCGGCCCGACGTGGTGCGGTGCGGTGCGGGATGGAAGCGGAGGCGGGCGTGGGGCCAAGCCGGGAGCAGCCTGCAAGAGTCCCGGGATCGGTGAAGGCCGGGGCTTGCGCCACAGCGCCTTGCCAGGGTCCTCTTGCGCCGCCTCCGCCACCCGCCCGGGGCCCGCGGCGGAGGGCGGCGGCGGCCAGGCGGCAGGCAGGCAGGCAGGCAGGCAGGCAGGCAGGCGCGTGCATGGGTGAAGCGCGGCACCCGCTGGGCTTGGGACGCGTGGAGCAGGCTCTTGAGGCGCCCAGCGGCTGCCGCCGGCGTCTACGGCCATACCACCCTGAACGCGCCCGATCTCGTCTGATCTCGGAAGCTAAGCAGGGTCGGGCCTGGTTAGTACTTGGATGGGAGACCGCCTGGGAATACCGGGTGCTGTAGGCTTTTGCTTTTTGCTTTTGCCTTTTGCCTTTTGCCTTTTGCCTCTGGCCTCCTTGACCTCTCCTTTGGCGCCCGCCGCCCCTCCCCCCTCCCTCCGTGTGTCCCTCTCTCCCCGGGGAGCGCGACTCCTGGGGCCAAACACACCCCGGCCACTGCTCCCTCAGCCCCTCCCGGGCCGGCAAAGCGGTCGGGCCTGGCCTAGTCTGGCCCCGCCCCGCCCCGCCCCGCCCCCCCCAGCCCCCCGAGCCCGCACACCCCACGGTACTTCACAAGGCGTCCGCTCGCCGCTCCCCGCTCCCCGCCCCACGCTAAATCCCACTGCACCGGCTGGAAGCCACGCCCCAGCTTTGCACCTTTCCTGCCACTGCACCCGCACGCACGGAGGGGTGGGGGGGTGCGGGGAGGGCGGGACCGGGGGCTGGCGCCTGGGGACTGGAGGGTGGGGGGTGGGTGGGTGGGTGGATCCAAGAACCCAGGAGCGGGCGGGAGGGCGGGGCAGCGAGACCCCACACTCGGCCTCCGCCACAGGCCTGGGCTCCCTGGGTCCCGGACCTCTTCCCTCCCTCGAGCCCTCATCCCCAGGGCCCCCGGCGTTGCGCGAGGCCCAGCCAGGGCAGCGGGCTCGGGCTGGTGATGTTCTCTGGGGGCGCTGGGGCCTCGGGGGTGGCTTTGCCCCAGGTGGGGCGGACGGGAGGGAAAGGCGGGGTCGGGGGGGCGGCTGGCTGCGCTCGCCCTGGGACTGGGGCGGAGGCGCTGAGAACCCGGCGGGGGGCGGGGGGGGGGGGGCCCAGATGGCACGTCCGGCCGGATGCCCCACGCTCGCTTCCACCCTCTTCCCAGTGAGCGGCCCGACGTGGTGCGGTGCGGTGCGGGATGGAAGCGGAGGCGGGCGTGGGGCCAAGCCGGGAGCAGCCTGCAAGAGTCCCGGGATCGGTGAAGGCCGGGGCTTGCGCCACAGCGCCTTGCCAGGGTCCTCTTGCGCCGCCTCCGCCACCCGCCCGGGGCCCGCGGCGGAGGGCGGCGGCGGCCAGGCGGCAGGCAGGCAGGCAGGCAGGCAGGCAGGCAGGCGCGTGCATGGGTGAAGCGCGGCACCCGCTGGGCTTGGGACGCGTGGAGCAGGCTCTTGAGGCGCCCAGCGGCTGCCGCCGGCGTCTACGGCCATACCACCCTGAACGCGCCCGATCTCGTCTGATCTCGGAAGCTAAGCAGGGTCGGGCCTGGTTAGTACTTGGATGGGAGACCGCCTGGGAATACCGGGTGCTGTAGGCTTTTGCTTTTTGCTTTTGCCTTTTGCCTTTTGCCTTTTGCCTCTGGCCTCCTTGACCTCTCCTTTGGCGCCCGCCGCCCCTCCCCCCTCCCTCCGTGTGTCCCTCTCTCCCCGGGGAGCGCGACTCCTGGGGCCAAACACACCCCGGCCACTGCTCCCTCAGCCCCTCCCGGGCCGGCAAAGCGGTCGGGCCTGGCCTAGTCTGGCCCCGCCCCGCCCCGCCCCGCCCCCCCCAGCCCCCCGAGCCCGCACACCCCACGGTACTTCACAAGGCGTCCGCTCGCCGCTCCCCGCTCCCCGCCCCACGCTAAATCCCACTGCACCGGCTGGAAGCCACGCCCCAGCTTTGCACCTTTCCTGCCACTGCACCCGCACGCACGGAGGGGTGGGGGGGTGCGGGGAGGGCGGGACCGGGGGCTGGCGCCTGGGGACTGGAGGGTGGGGGGTGGGTGGGTGGGTGGATCCAAGAACCCAGGAGCGGGCGGGAGGGCGGGGCAGCGAGACCCCACACTCGGCCTCCGCCACAGGCCTGGGCTCCCTGGGTCCCGGACCTCTTCCCTCCCTCGAGCCCTCATCCCCAGGGCCCCCGGCGTTGCGCGAGGCCCAGCCAGGGCAGCGGGCTCGGGCTGGTGATGTTCTCTGGGGGCGCTGGGGCCTCGGGGGTGGCTTTGCCCCAGGTGGGGCGGACGGGAGGGAAAGGCGGGGTCGGGGGGGCGGCTGGCTGCGCTCGCCCTGGGACTGGGGCGGAGGCGCTGAGAACCCGGCGGGGGGCGGGGGGGGGGGGGCCCAGATGGCACGTCCGGCCGGATGCCCCACGCTCGCTTCCACCCTCTTCCCAGTGAGCGGCCCGACGTGGTGCGGTGCGGTGCGGGATGGAAGCGGAGGCGGGCGTGGGGCCAAGCCGGGAGCAGCCTGCAAGAGTCCCGGGATCGGTGAAGGCCGGGGCTTGCGCCACAGCGCCTTGCCAGGGTCCTCTTGCGCCGCCTCCGCCACCCGCCCGGGGCCCGCGGCGGAGGGCGGCGGCGGCCAGGCGGCAGGCAGGCAGGCAGGCAGGCAGGCAGGCAGGCGCGTGCATGGGTGAAGCGCGGCACCCGCTGGGCTTGGGACGCGTGGAGCAGGCTCTTGAGGCGCCGCCGCCGGCGTCTACGGCCATACCACCCTGAACGCGCCCGATCTCGTCTGATCTCGGAAGCTAAGCAGGGTCGGGCCTGGTTAGTACTTGGATGGGAGACCGCCTGGGAATACCGGGTGCTGTAGGCTTTTGCTTTTTGCTTTTGCCTTTTGCCTTTTGCCTTTTGCCTCTGGCCTCCTTGACCTCTCCTTTGGCGCCCGCCGCCCCTCCCCCCTCCCTCCGTGTGTCCCTCTCTCCCCGGGGAGCGCGACTCCTGGGGCCAAACACACCCCGGCCACTGCTCCCTCAGCCCCTCCCGGGCCGGCAAAGCGGTCGGGCCTGGCCTAGTCTGGCCCCGCCCCGCCCCGCCCCGCCCCCCCCAGCCCCCCGAGCCCGCACACCCCACGGTACTTCACAAGGCGTCCGCTCGCCGCTCCCCGCTCCCCGCCCCACGCTAAATCCCACTGCACCGGCTGGAAGCCACGCCCCAGCTTTGCACCTTTCCTGCCACTGCACCCGCACGCACGGAGGGGTGGGGGGGTGCGGGGAGGGCGGGACCGGGGGCTGGCGCCTGGGGACTGGAGGGTGGGGGGTGGGTGGGTGGGTGGATCCAAGAACCCAGGAGCGGGCGGGAGGGCGGGGCAGCGAGACCCCACACTCGGCCTCCGCCACAGGCCTGGGCTCCCTGGGTCCCGGACCTCTTCCCTCCCTCGAGCCCTCATCCCCAGGGCCCCCGGCGTTGCGCGAGGCCCAGCCAGGGCAGCGGGCTCGGGCTGGTGATGTTCTCTGGGGGCGCTGGGGCCTCGGGGGTGGCTTTGCCCCAGGTGGGGCGGACGGGAGGGAAAGGCGGGGTCGGGGGGGCGGCTGGCTGCGCTCGCCCTGGGACTGGGGCGGAGGCGCTGAGAACCCGGCGGGGGGCGGGGGGGGGGGGGCCCAGATGGCACGTCCGGCCGGATGCCCCACGCTCGCTTCCACCCTCTTCCCAGTGAGCGGCCCGACGTGGTGCGGTGCGGTGCGGGATGGAAGCGGAGGCGGGCGTGGGGCCAAGCCGGGAGCAGCCTGCAAGAGTCCCGGGATCGGTGAAGGCCGGGGCTTGCGCCACAGCGCCTTGCCAGGGTCCTCTTGCGCCGCCTCCGCCACCCGCCCGGGGCCCGCGGCGGAGGGCGGCGGCGGCCAGGCGGCAGGCAGGCAGGCAGGCAGGCAGGCAGGCAGGCGCGTGCATGGGTGAAGCGCGGCACCCGCTGGGCTTGGGACGCGTGGAGCAGGCTCTTGAGGCGCCCAGCGGCTGCCGCCGGCGTCTACGGCCATACCACCCTGAACGCGCCCGATCTCGTCTGATCTCGGAAGCTAAGCAGGGTCGGGCCTGGTTAGTACTTGGATGGGAGACCGCCTGGGAATACCGGGTGCTGTAGGCTTTTGCTTTTTGCTTTTGCCTTTTGCCTTTTGCCTTTTGCCTCTGGCCTCCTTGACCTCTCCTTTGGCGCCCGCCGCCCCTCCCCCCTCCCTCCGTGTGTCCCTCTCTCCCCGGGGAGCGCGACTCCTGGGGCCAAACACACCCCGGCCACTGCTCCCTCAGCCCCTCCCGGGCCGGCAAAGCGGTCGGGCCTGGCCTAGTCTGGCCCCGCCCCGCCCCGCCCCGCCCCCCCCAGCCCCCCGAGCCCGCACACCCCACGGTACTTCACAAGGCGTCCGCTCGCCGCTCCCCGCTCCCCGCCCCACGCTAAATCCCACTGCACCGGCTGGAAGCCACGCCCCAGCTTTGCACCTTTCCTGCCACTGCACCCGCACGCACGGAGGGGTGGGGGGGTGCGGGGAGGGCGGGACCGGGGGCTGGCGCCTGGGGACTGGAGGGTGGGGGGTGGGTGGGTGGGTGGATCCAAGAACCCAGGAGCGGGCGGGAGGGCGGGGCAGCGAGACCCCACACTCGGCCTCCGCCACAGGCCTGGGCTCCCTGGGTCCCGGACCTCTTCCCTCCCTCGAGCCCTCATCCCCAGGGCCCCCGGCGTTGCGCGAGGCCCAGCCAGGGCAGCGGGCTCGGGCTGGTGATGTTCTCTGGGGGCGCTGGGGCCTCGGGGGTGGCTTTGCCCCAGGTGGGGCGGACGGGAGGGAAAGGCGGGGTCGGGGGGGCGGCTGGCTGCGCTCGCCCTGGGACTGGGGCGGAGGCGCTGAGAACCCGGCGGGGGGCGGGGGGGGGGGGGGCCCAGATGGCACGTCCGGCCGGATGCCCCACGCTCGCTTCCACCCTCTTCCCAGTGAGCGGCCCGACGTGGTGCGGTGCGGTGCGGGATGGAAGCGGAGGCGGGCGTGGGGCCAAGCCGGGAGCAGCCTGCAAGAGTCCCGGGATCGGTGAAGGCCGGGGCTTGCGCCACAGCGCCTTGCCAGGGTCCTCTTGCGCCGCCTCCGCCACCCGCCCGGGGCCCGCGGCGGAGGGCGGCGGCGGCCAGGCGGCAGGCAGGCAGGCAGGCAGGCAGGCAGGCAGGCGCGTGCATGGGTGAAGCGCGGCACCCGCTGGGCTTGGGACGCGTGGAGCAGGCTCTTGAGGCGCCCAGCGGCTGCCGCCGGCGTCTACGGCCATACCACCCTGAACGCGCCCGATCTCGTCTGATCTCGGAAGCTAAGCAGGGTCGGGCCTGGTTAGTACTTGGATGGGAGACCGCCTGGGAATACCGGGTGCTGTAGGCTTTTGCTTTTTGCTTTTGCCTTTTGCCTTTTGCCTTTTGCCTCTGGCCTCCTTGACCTCTCCTTTGGCGCCCGCCGCCCCTCCCCCCTCCCTCCGTGTGTCCCTCTCTCCCCGGGGAGCGCGACTCCTGGGGCCAAACACACCCCGGCCACTGCTCCCTCAGCCCCTCCCGGGCCGGCAAAGCGGTCGGGCCTGGCCTAGTCTGGCCCCGCCCCGCCCCGCCCCGCCCCCCCCAGCCCCCCGAGCCCGCACACCCCACGGTACTTCACAAGGCGTCCGCTCGCCGCTCCCCGCTCCCCGCCCCACGCTAAATCCCACTGCACCGGCTGGAAGCCACGCCCCAGCTTTGCACCTTTCCTGCCACTGCACCCGCACGCACGGAGGGGTGGGGGGGTGCGGGGAGGGCGGGACCGGGGGCTGGCGCCTGGGGACTGGAGGGTGGGGGGTGGGTGGGTGGGTGGATCCAAGAACCCAGGAGCGGGCGGGAGGGCGGGGCAGCGAGACCCCACACTCGGCCTCCGCCACAGGCCTGGGCTCCCTGGGTCCCGGACCTCTTCCCTCCCTCGAGCCCTCATCCCCAGGGCCCCCGGCGTTGCGCGAGGCCCAGCCAGGGCAGCGGGCTCGGGCTGGTGATGTTCTCTGGGGGCGCTGGGGCCTCGGGGGTGGCTTTGCCCCAGGTGGGGCGGACGGGAGGGAAAGGCGGGGTCGGGGGGGCGGCTGGCTGCGCTCGCCCTGGGACTGGGGCGGAGGCGCTGAGAACCCGGCGGGGGGCGGGGGGGGGGGGGGCCCAGATGGCACGTCCGGCCGGATGCCCCACGCTCGCTTCCACCCTCTTCCCAGTGAGCGGCCCGACGTGGTGCGGTGCGGTGCGGGATGGAAGCGGAGGCGGGCGTGGGGCCAAGCCGGGAGCAGCCTGCAAGAGTCCCGGGATCGGTGAAGGCCGGGGCTTGCGCCACAGCGCCTTGCCAGGGTCCTCTTGCGCCGCCTCCGCCACCCGCCCGGGGCCCGCGGCGGAGGGCGGCGGCGGCCAGGCGGCAGGCAGGCAGGCAGGCAGGCAGGCAGGCAGGCGCGTGCATGGGTGAAGCGCGGCACCCGCTGGGCTTGGGACGCGTGGAGCAGGCTCTTGAGGCGCCCAGCGGCTGCCGCCGGCGTCTACGGCCATACCACCCTGAACGCGCCCGATCTCGTCTGATCTCGGAAGCTAAGCAGGGTCGGGCCTGGTTAGTACTTGGATGGGAGACCGCCTGGGAATACCGGGTGCTGTAGGCTTTTGCTTTTTGCTTTTGCCTTTTGCCTTTTGCCTTTTGCCTCTGGCCTCCTTGACCTCTCCTTTGGCGCCCGCCGCCCCTCCCCCCTCCCTCCGTGTGTCCCTCTCTCCCCGGGGAGCGCGACTCCTGGGGCCAAACACACCCCGGCCACTGCTCCCTCAGCCCCTCCCGGGCCGGCAAAGCGGTCGGGCCTGGCCTAGTCTGGCCCCGCCCCGCCCCGCCCCGCCCCCCCCAGCCCCCCGAGCCCGCACACCCCACGGTACTTCACAAGGCGTCCGCTCGCCGCTCCCCGCTCCCCGCCCCACGCTAAATCCCACTGCACCGGCTGGAAGCCACGCCCCAGCTTTGCACCTTTCCTGCCACTGCACCCGCACGCACGGAGGGGTGGGGGGGTGCGGGGAGGGCGGGACCGGGGGCTGGCGCCTGGGGACTGGAGGGTGGGGGGTGGGTGGGTGGGTGGATCCAAGAACCCAGGAGCGGGCGGGAGGGCGGGGCAGCGAGACCCCACACTCGGCCTCCGTCACAGGCCTGGGCTCCCTGGGTCCCGGACCTCTTCCCTCCCTCGAGCCCTCATCCCCAGGGCCCCCGGCGTTGCGCGAGGCCCAGCCAGGGCAGCGGGCTCGGGCTGGTGATGTTCTCTGGGGGCGCTGGGGCCTCGGGGGTGGCTTTGCCCCAGGTGGGGCGGACGGGAGGGAAAGGCGGGGTCGGGGGGGCGGCTGGCTGCGCTCGCCCTGGGACTGGGGCGGAGGCGCTGAGAACCCGGCGGGGGGCGGGGGGGGGGGGGGGGCCCAGATGGCACGTCCGGCCGGATGCCCCACGCTCGCTTCCACCCTCTTCCCAGTGAGCGGCCCGACGTGGTGCGGTGCGGTGCGGGATGGAAGCGGAGGCGGGCGTGGGGCCAAGCCGGGAGCAGCCTGCAAGAGTCCCGGGATCGGTGAAGGCCGGGGCTTGCGCCACAGCGCCTTGCCAGGGTCCTCTTGCGCCGCCTCCGCCACCCGCCCGGGGCCCGCGGCGGAGGGCGGCGGCGGCCAGGCGGCAGGCAGGCAGGCAGGCAGGCAGGCAGGCAGGCGCGTGCATGGGTGAAGCGCGGCACCCGCTGGGCTTGGGACGCGTGGAGCAGGCTCTTGAGGCGCCCAGCGGCTGCCGCCGGCGTCTACGGCCATACCACCCTGAACGCGCCCGATCTCGTCTGATCTCGGAAGCTAAGCAGGGTCGGGCCTGGTTAGTACTTGGATGGGAGACCGCCTGGGAATACCGGGTGCTGTAGGCTTTTGCTTTTTGCTTTTGCCTTTTGCCTTTTGCCTTTTGCCTCTGGCCTCCTTGACCTCTCCTTTGGCGCCCGCCGCCCCTCCCCCCTCCCTCCGTGTGTCCCTCTCTCCCCGGGGAGCGCGACTCCTGGGGCCAAACACACCCCGGCCACTGCTCCCTCAGCCCCTCCCGGGCCGGCAAAGCGGTCGGGCCTGGCCTAGTCTGGCCCCGCCCCGCCCCGCCCCGCCCCCCCCAGCCCCCCGAGCCCGCACACCCCACGGTACTTCACAAGGCGTCCGCTCGCCGCTCCCCGCTCCCCGCCCCACGCTAAATCCCACTGCACCGGCTGGAAGCCACGCCCCAGCTTTGCACCTTTCCTGCCACTGCACCCGCACGCACGGAGGGGTGGGGGGGTGCGGGGAGGGCGGGACCGGGGGCTGGCGCCTGGGGACTGGAGGGTGGGGGGTGGGTGGGTGGGTGGATCCAAGAACCCAGGAGCGGGCGGGAGGGCGGGGCAGCGAGACCCCACACTCGGCCTCCGTCACAGGCCTGGGCTCCCTGGGTCCCGGACCTCTTCCCTCCCTCGAGCCCTCATCCCCAGGGCCCCCGGCGTTGCGCGAGGCCCAGCCAGGGCAGCGGGCTCGGGCTGGTGATGTTCTCTGGGGGCGCTGGGGCCTCGGGGGTGGCTTTGCCCCAGGTGGGGCGGACGGGAGGGAAAGGCGGGGTCGGGGGGGCGGCTGGCTGCGCTCGCCCTGGGACTGGGGCGGAGGCGCTGAGAACCCGGCGGGGGGCGGGGGGGGGGGGGGGCCCAGATGGCACGTCCGGCCGGATGCCCCACGCTCGCTTCCACCCTCTTCCCAGTGAGCGGCCCGACGTGGTGCGGTGCGGTGCGGGATGGAAGCGGAGGCGGGCGTGGGGCCAAGCCGGGAGCAGCCTGCAAGAGTCCCGGGATCGGTGAAGGCCGGGGCTTGCGCCACAGCGCCTTGCCAGGGTCCTCTTGCGCCGCCTCCGCCACCCGCCCGGGGCCCGCGGCGGAGGGCGGCGGCGGCCAGGCGGCAGGCAGGCAGGCAGGCAGGCAGGCAGGCAGGCGCGTGCATGGGTGAAGCGCGGCACCCGCTGGGCTTGGGACGCGTGGAGCAGGCTCTTGAGGCGCCCAGCGGCTGCCGCCGGCGTCTACGGCCATACCACCCTGAACGCGCCCGATCTCGTCTGATCTCGGAAGCTAAGCAGGGTCGGGCCTGGTTAGTACTTGGATGGGAGACCGCCTGGGAATACCGGGTGCTGTAGGCTTTTGCTTTTTGCTTTTTGCTTTTGCCTTTTGCCTTTTGCCTTTTGCCTCTGGCCTCCTTGACCTCTCCTTTGGCGCCCGCCGCCCCTCCCCCCTCCCTCCGTGTGTCCCTCTCTCCCCGGGGAGCGCGACTCCTGGGGCCAAACACACCCCGGCCACTGCTCCCTCAGCCCCTCCCGGGCCGGCAAAGCGGTCGGGCCTGGCCTAGTCTGGCCCCGCCCCGCCCCGCCCCGCCCCCCCCAGCCCCCCGAGCCCGCACACCCCACGGTACTTCACAAGGCGTCCGCTCGCCGCTCCCCGCTCCCCGCCCCACGCTAAATCCCACTGCACCGGCTGGAAGCCACGCCCCAGCTTTGCACCTTTCCTGCCACTGCACCCGCACGCACGGAGGGGTGGGGGGGTGCGGGGAGGGCGGGACCGGGGGCTGGCGCCTGGGGACTGGAGGGTGGGGGGTGGGTGGGTGGGTGGATCCAAGAACCCAGGAGCGGGCGGGAGGGCGGGGCAGCGAGACCCCACACTCGGCCTCCGCCACAGGCCTGGGCTCCCTGGGTCCCGGACCTCTTCCCTCCCTCGAGCCCTCATCCCCAGGGCCCCCGGCGTTGCGCGAGGCCCAGCCAGGGCAGCGGGCTCGGGCTGGTGATGTTCTCTGGGGGCGCTGGGGCCTCGGGGGTGGCTTTGCCCCAGGTGGGGCGGACGGGAGGGAAAGGCGGGGTCGGGGGGGCGGCTGGCTGCGCTCGCCCTGGGACTGGGGCGGAGGCGCTGAGAACCCGGCGGGGGGCGGGGGGGGGGGGGCCCAGATGGCACGTCCGGCCGGATGCCCCACGCTCGCTTCCACCCTCTTCCCAGTGAGCGGCCCGACGTGGTGCGGTGCGGTGCGGGATGGAAGCGGAGGCGGGCGTGGGGCCAAGCCGGGAGCAGCCTGCAAGAGTCCCGGGATCGGTGAAGGCCGGGGCTTGCGCCACAGCGCCTTGCCAGGGTCCTCTTGCGCCGCCTCCGCCACCCGCCCGGGGCCCGCGGCGGAGGGCGGCGGCGGCCAGGCGGCAGGCAGGCAGGCAGGCAGGCAGGCAGGCAGGCGCGTGCATGGGTGAAGCGCGGCACCCGCTGGGCTTGGGACGCGTGGAGCAGGCTCTTGAGGCGCCCAGCGGCTGCCGCCGGCGTCTACGGCCATACCACCCTGAACGCGCCCGATCTCGTCTGATCTCGGAAGCTAAGCAGGGTCGGGCCTGGTTAGTACTTGGATGGGAGACCGCCTGGGAATACCGGGTGCTGTAGGCTTTTGCTTTTTGCTTTTGCCTTTTGCCTTTTGCCTTTTGCCTCTGGCCTCCTTGACCTCTCCTTTGGCGCCCGCCGCCCCTCCCCCCTCCCTCCGTGTGTCCCTCTCTCCCCGGGGAGCGCGACTCCTGGGGCCAAACACACCCCGGCCACTGCTCCCTCAGCCCCTCCCGGGCCGGCAAAGCGGTCGGGCCTGGCCTAGTCTGGCCCCGCCCCGCCCCGCCCCGCCCCCCCCAGCCCCCCGAGCCCGCACACCCCACGGTACTTCACAAGGCGTCCGCTCGCCGCTCCCCGCTCCCCGCCCCACGCTAAATCCCACTGCACCGGCTGGAAGCCACGCCCCAGCTTTGCACCTTTCCTGCCACTGCACCCGCACGCACGGAGGGGTGGGGGGGTGCGGGGAGGGCGGGACCGGGGGCTGGCGCCTGGGGACTGGAGGGTGGGGGGTGGGTGGGTGGGTGGATCCAAGAACCCAGGAGCGGGCGGGAGGGCGGGGCAGCGAGACCCCACACTCGGCCTCCGCCACAGGCCTGGGCTCCCTGGGTCCCGGACCTCTTCCCTCCCTCGAGCCCTCATCCCCAGGGCCCCCGGCGTTGCGCGAGGCCCAGCCAGGGCAGCGGGCTCGGGCTGGTGATGTTCTCTGGGGGCGCTGGGGCCTCGGGGGTGGCTTTGCCCCAGGTGGGGCGGACGGGAGGGAAAGGCGGGGTCGGGGGGGCGGCTGGCTGCGCTCGCCCTGGGACTGGGGCGGAGGCGCTGAGAACCCGGCGGGGGGCGGGGGGGGGGGGGGCCCAGATGGCACGTCCGGCCGGATGCCCCACGCTCGCTTCCACCCTCTTCCCAGTGAGCGGCCCGACGTGGTGCGGTGCGGTGCGGGATGGAAGCGGAGGCGGGCGTGGGGCCAAGCCGGGAGCAGCCTGCAAGAGTCCCGGGATCGGTGAAGGCCGGGGCTTGCGCCACAGCGCCTTGCCAGGGTCCTCTTGCGCCGCCTCCGCCACCCGCCCGGGGCCCGCGGCGGAGGGCGGCGGCGGCCAGGCGGCAGGCAGGCAGGCAGGCAGGCAGGCAGGCAGGCGCGTGCATGGGTGAAGCGCGGCACCCGCTGGGCTTGGGACGCGTGGAGCAGGCTCTTGAGGCGCCCAGCGGCTGCCGCCGGCGTCTACGGCCATACCACCCTGAACGCGCCCGATCTCGTCTGATCTCGGAAGCTAAGCAGGGTCGGGCCTGGTTAGTACTTGGATGGGAGACCGCCTGGGAATACCGGGTGCTGTAGGCTTTTGCTTTTTGCTTTTGCCTTTTGCCTTTTGCCTTTTGCCTCTGGCCTCCTTGACCTCTCCTTTGGCGCCCGCCGCCCCTCCCCCCTCCCTCCGTGTGTCCCTCTCTCCCCGGGGAGCGCGACTCCTGGGGCCAAACACACCCCGGCCACTGCTCCCTCAGCCCCTCCCGGGCCGGCAAAGCGGTCGGGCCTGGCCTAGTCTGGCCCCGCCCCGCCCCGCCCCGCCCCCCCCAGCCCCCCGAGCCCGCACACCCCACGGTACTTCACAAGGCGTCCGCTCGCCGCTCCCCGCTCCCCGCCCCACGCTAAATCCCACTGCACCGGCTGGAAGCCACGCCCCAGCTTTGCACCTTTCCTGCCACTGCACCCGCACGCACGGAGGGGTGGGGGGGTGCGGGGAGGGCGGGACCGGGGGCTGGCGCCTGGGGACTGGAGGGTGGGGGGTGGGTGGGTGGGTGGATCCAAGAACCCAGGAGCGGGCGGGAGGGCGGGGCAGCGAGACCCCACACTCGGCCTCCGCCACAGGCCTGGGCTCCCTGGGTCCCGGACCTCTTCCCTCCCTCGAGCCCTCATCCCCAGGGCCCCCGGCGTTGCGCGAGGCCCAGCCAGGGCAGCGGGCTCGGGCTGGTGATGTTCTCTGGGGGCGCTGGGGCCTCGGGGGTGGCTTTGCCCCAGGTGGGGCGGACGGGAGGGAAAGGCGGGGTCGGGGGGGCGGCTGGCTGCGCTCGCCCTGGGACTGGGGCGGAGGCGCTGAGAACCCGGCGGGGGGCGGGGGGGGGGGGGGCCCAGATGGCACGTCCGGCCGGATGCCCCACGCTCGCTTCCACCCTCTTCCCAGTGAGCGGCCCGACGTGGTGCGGTGCGGTGCGGGATGGAAGCGGAGGCGGGCGTGGGGCCAAGCCGGGAGCAGCCTGCAAGAGTCCCGGGATCGGTGAAGGCCGGGGCTTGCGCCACAGCGCCTTGCCAGGGTCCTCTTGCGCCGCCTCCGCCACCCGCCCGGGGCCCGCGGCGGAGGGCGGCGGCGGCCAGGCGGCAGGCAGGCAGGCAGGCAGGCAGGCAGGCAGGCGCGTGCATGGGTGAAGCGCGGCACCCGCTGGGCTTGGGACGCGTGGAGCAGGCTCTTGAGGCGCCCAGCGGCTGCCGCCGGCGTCTACGGCCATACCACCCTGAACGCGCCCGATCTCGTCTGATCTCGGAAGCTAAGCAGGGTCGGGCCTGGTTAGTACTTGGATGGGAGACCGCCTGGGAATACCGGGTGCTGTAGGCTTTTGCTTTTTGCTTTTGCCTTTTGCCTTTTGCCTTTTGCCTCTGGCCTCCTTGACCTCTCCTTTGGCGCCCGCCGCCCCTCCCCCCTCCCTCCGTGTGTCCCTCTCTCCCCGGGGAGCGCGACTCCTGGGGCCAAACACACCCCGGCCACTGCTCCCTCAGCCCCTCCCGGGCCGGCAAAGCGGTCGGGCCTGGCCTAGTCTGGCCCCGCCCCGCCCCGCCCCGCCCCCCCCAGCCCCCCGAGCCCGCACACCCCACGGTACTTCACAAGGCGTCCGCTCGCCGCTCCCCGCTCCCCGCCCCACGCTAAATCCCACTGCACCGGCTGGAAGCCACGCCCCAGCTTTGCACCTTTCCTGCCACTGCACCCGCACGCACGGAGGGGTGGGGGGGTGCGGGGAGGGCGGGACCGGGGGCTGGCGCCTGGGGACTGGAGGGTGGGGGGTGGGTGGGTGGGTGGATCCAAGAACCCAGGAGCGGGCGGGAGGGCGGGGCAGCGAGACCCCACACTCGGCCTCCGTCACAGGCCTGGGCTCCCTGGGTCCCGGACCTCTTCCCTCCCTCGAGCCCTCATCCCCAGGGCCCCCGGCGTTGCGCGAGGCCCAGCCAGGGCAGCGGGCTCGGGCTGGTGATGTTCTCTGGGGGCGCTGGGGCCTCGGGGGTGGCTTTGCCCCAGGTGGGGCGGACGGGAGGGAAAGGCGGGGTCGGGGGGGCGGCTGGCTGCGCTCGCCCTGGGACTGGGGCGGAGGCGCTGAGAACCCGGCGGGGGGCGGGGGGGGGGGGGGGCCCAGATGGCACGTCCGGCCGGATGCCCCACGCTCGCTTCCACCCTCTTCCCAGTGAGCGGCCCGACGTGGTGCGGTGCGGTGCGGGATGGAAGCGGAGGCGGGCGTGGGGCCAAGCCGGGAGCAGCCTGCAAGAGTCCCGGGATCGGTGAAGGCCGGGGCTTGCGCCACAGCGCCTTGCCAGGGTCCTCTTGCGCCGCCTCCGCCACCCGCCCGGGGCCCGCGGCGGAGGGCGGCGGCGGCCAGGCGGCAGGCAGGCAGGCAGGCAGGCAGGCAGGCAGGCGCGTGCATGGGTGAAGCGCGGCACCCGCTGGGCTTGGGACGCGTGGAGCAGGCTCTTGAGGCGCCCAGCGGCTGCCGCCGGCGTCTACGGCCATACCACCCTGAACGCGCCCGATCTCGTCTGATCTCGGAAGCTAAGCAGGGTCGGGCCTGGTTAGTACTTGGATGGGAGACCGCCTGGGAATACCGGGTGCTGTAGGCTTTTGCTTTTTGCTTTTGCCTTTTGCCTTTTGCCTTTTGCCTCTGGCCTCCTTGACCTCTCCTTTGGCGCCCGCCGCCCCTCCCCCCTCCCTCCGTGTGTCCCTCTCTCCCCGGGGAGCGCGACTCCTGGGGCCAAACACACCCCGGCCACTGCTCCCTCAGCCCCTCCCGGGCCGGCAAAGCGGTCGGGCCTGGCCTAGTCTGGCCCCGCCCCGCCCCGCCCCGCCCCCCCCAGCCCCCCGAGCCCGCACACCCCACGGTACTTCACAAGGCGTCCGCTCGCCGCTCCCCGCTCCCCGCCCCACGCTAAATCCCACTGCACCGGCTGGAAGCCACGCCCCAGCTTTGCACCTTTCCTGCCACTGCACCCGCACGCACGGAGGGGTGGGGGGGTGCGGGGAGGGCGGGACCGGGGGCTGGCGCCTGGGGACTGGAGGGTGGGGGGTGGGTGGGTGGGTGGATCCAAGAACCCAGGAGCGGGCGGGAGGGCGGGGCAGCGAGACCCCACACTCGGCCTCCGTCACAGGCCTGGGCTCCCTGGGTCCCGGACCTCTTCCCTCCCTCGAGCCCTCATCCCCAGGGCCCCCGGCGTTGCGCGAGGCCCAGCCAGGGCAGCGGGCTCGGGCTGGTGATGTTCTCTGGGGGCGCTGGGGCCTCGGGGGTGGCTTTGCCCCAGGTGGGGCGGACGGGAGGGAAAGGCGGGGTCGGGGGGGCGGCTGGCTGCGCTCGCCCTGGGACTGGGGCGGAGGCGCTGAGAACCCGGCGGGGGGCGGGGGGGGGGGGGGCCCAGATGGCACGTCCGGCCGGATGCCCCACGCTCGCTTCCACCCTCTTCCCAGTGAGCGGCCCGACGTGGTGCGGTGCGGTGCGGGATGGAAGCGGAGGCGGGCGTGGGGCCAAGCCGGGAGCAGCCTGCAAGAGTCCCGGGATCGGTGAAGGCCGGGGCTTGCGCCACAGCGCCTTGCCAGGGTCCTCTTGCGCCGCCTCCGCCACCCGCCCGGGGCCCGCGGCGGAGGGCGGCGGCGGCCAGGCGGCAGGCAGGCAGGCAGGCAGGCAGGCAGGCAGGCGCGTGCATGGGTGAAGCGCGGCACCCGCTGGGCTTGGGACGCGTGGAGCAGGCTCTTGAGGCGCCCAGCGGCTGCCGCCGGCGTCTACGGCCATACCACCCTGAACGCGCCCGATCTCGTCTGATCTCGGAAGCTAAGCAGGGTCGGGCCTGGTTAGTACTTGGATGGGAGACCGCCTGGGAATACCGGGTGCTGTAGGCTTTTGCTTTTTGCTTTTTGCTTTTGCCTTTTGCCTTTTGCCTTTTGCCTCTGGCCTCCTTGACCTCTCCTTTGGCGCCCGCCGCCCCTCCCCCCTCCCTCCGTGTGTCCCTCTCTCCCCGGGGAGCGCGACTCCTGGGGCCAAACACACCCCGGCCACTGCTCCCTCAGCCCCTCCCGGGCCGGCAAAGCGGTCGGGCCTGGCCTAGTCTGGCCCCGCCCCGCCCCGCCCCGCCCCCCCCAGCCCCCCGAGCCCGCACACCCCACGGTACTTCACAAGGCGTCCGCTCGCCGCTCCCCGCTCCCCGCCCCACGCTAAATCCCACTGCACCGGCTGGAAGCCACGCCCCAGCTTTGCACCTTTCCTGCCACTGCACCCGCACGCACGGAGGGGTGGGGGGGTGCGGGGAGGGCGGGACCGGGGGCTGGCGCCTGGGGACTGGAGGGTGGGGGGTGGGTGGGTGGGTGGATCCAAGAACCCAGGAGCGGGCGGGAGGGCGGGGCAGCGAGACCCCACACTCGGCCTCCGCCACAGGCCTGGGCTCCCTGGGTCCCGGACCTCTTCCCTCCCTCGAGCCCTCATCCCCAGGGCCCCCGGCGTTGCGCGAGGCCCAGCCAGGGCAGCGGGCTCGGGCTGGTGATGTTCTCTGGGGGCGCTGGGGCCTCGGGGGTGGCTTTGCCCCAGGTGGGGCGGACGGGAGGGAAAGGCGGGGTCGGGGGGGCGGCTGGCTGCGCTCGCCCTGGGACTGGGGCGGAGGCGCTGAGAACCCGGCGGGGGGCGGGGGGGGGGGGGCCCAGATGGCACGTCCGGCCGGATGCCCCACGCTCGCTTCCACCCTCTTCCCAGTGAGCGGCCCGACGTGGTGCGGTGCGGTGCGGGATGGAAGCGGAGGCGGGCGTGGGGCCAAGCCGGGAGCAGCCTGCAAGAGTCCCGGGATCGGTGAAGGCCGGGGCTTGCGCCACAGCGCCTTGCCAGGGTCCTCTTGCGCCGCCTCCGCCACCCGCCCGGGGCCCGCGGCGGAGGGCGGCGGCGGCCAGGCGGCAGGCAGGCAGGCAGGCAGGCAGGCAGGCAGGCGCGTGCATGGGTGAAGCGCGGCACCCGCTGGGCTTGGGACGCGTGGAGCAGGCTCTTGAGGCGCCCAGCGGCTGCCGCCGGCGTCTACGGCCATACCACCCTGAACGCGCCCGATCTCGTCTGATCTCGGAAGCTAAGCAGGGTCGGGCCTGGTTAGTACTTGGATGGGAGACCGCCTGGGAATACCGGGTGCTGTAGGCTTTTGCTTTTTGCTTTTGCCTTTTGCCTTTTGCCTTTTGCCTCTGGCCTCCTTGACCTCTCCTTTGGCGCCCGCCGCCCCTCCCCCCTCCCTCCGTGTGTCCCTCTCTCCCCGGGGAGCGCGACTCCTGGGGCCAAACACACCCCGGCCACTGCTCCCTCAGCCCCTCCCGGGCCGGCAAAGCGGTCGGGCCTGGCCTAGTCTGGCCCCGCCCCGCCCCGCCCCGCCCCCCCCAGCCCCCCGAGCCCGCACACCCCACGGTACTTCACAAGGCGTCCGCTCGCCGCTCCCCGCTCCCCGCCCCACGCTAAATCCCACTGCACCGGCTGGAAGCCACGCCCCAGCTTTGCACCTTTCCTGCCACTGCACCCGCACGCACGGAGGGGTGGGGGGGTGCGGGGAGGGCGGGACCGGGGGCTGGCGCCTGGGGACTGGAGGGTGGGGGGTGGGTGGGTGGGTGGATCCAAGAACCCAGGAGCGGGCGGGAGGGCGGGGCAGCGAGACCCCACACTCGGCCTCCGCCACAGGCCTGGGCTCCCTGGGTCCCGGACCTCTTCCCTCCCTCGAGCCCTCATCCCCAGGGCCCCCGGCGTTGCGCGAGGCCCAGCCAGGGCAGCGGGCTCGGGCTGGTGATGTTCTCTGGGGGCGCTGGGGCCTCGGGGGTGGCTTTGCCCCAGGTGGGGCGGACGGGAGGGAAAGGCGGGGTCGGGGGGGCGGCTGGCTGCGCTCGCCCTGGGACTGGGGCGGAGGCGCTGAGAACCCGGCGGGGGGCGGGGGGGGGGGGGCCCAGATGGCACGTCCGGCCGGATGCCCCACGCTCGCTTCCACCCTCTTCCCAGTGAGCGGCCCGACGTGGTGCGGTGCGGTGCGGGATGGAAGCGGAGGCGGGCGTGGGGCCAAGCCGGGAGCAGCCTGCAAGAGTCCCGGGATCGGTGAAGGCCGGGGCTTGCGCCACAGCGCCTTGCCAGGGTCCTCTTGCGCCGCCTCCGCCACCCGCCCGGGGCCCGCGGCGGAGGGCGGCGGCGGCCAGGCGGCAGGCAGGCAGGCAGGCAGGCAGGCAGGCAGGCGCGTGCATGGGTGAAGCGCGGCACCCGCTGGGCTTGGGACGCGTGGAGCAGGCTCTTGAGGCGCCCAGCGGCTGCCGCCGGCGTCTACGGCCATACCACCCTGAACGCGCCCGATCTCGTCTGATCTCGGAAGCTAAGCAGGGTCGGGCCTGGTTAGTACTTGGATGGGAGACCGCCTGGGAATACCGGGTGCTGTAGGCTTTTGCTTTTTGCTTTTGCCTTTTGCCTTTTGCCTTTTGCCTCTGGCCTCCTTGACCTCTCCTTTGGCGCCCGCCGCCCCTCCCCCCTCCCTCCGTGTGTCCCTCTCTCCCCGGGGAGCGCGACTCCTGGGGCCAAACACACCCCGGCCACTGCTCCCTCAGCCCCTCCCGGGCCGGCAAAGCGGTCGGGCCTGGCCTAGTCTGGCCCCGCCCCGCCCCGCCCCGCCCCCCCCAGCCCCCCGAGCCCGCACACCCCACGGTACTTCACAAGGCGTCCGCTCGCCGCTCCCCGCTCCCCGCCCCACGCTAAATCCCACTGCACCGGCTGGAAGCCACGCCCCAGCTTTGCACCTTTCCTGCCACTGCACCCGCACGCACGGAGGGGTGGGGGGGTGCGGGGAGGGCGGGACCGGGGGCTGGCGCCTGGGGACTGGAGGGTGGGGGGTGGGTGGGTGGGTGGATCCAAGAACCCAGGAGCGGGCGGGAGGGCGGGGCAGCGAGACCCCACACTCGGCCTCCGCCACAGGCCTGGGCTCCCTGGGTCCCGGACCTCTTCCCTCCCTCGAGCCCTCATCCCCAGGGCCCCCGGCGTTGCGCGAGGCCCAGCCAGGGCAGCGGGCTCGGGCTGGTGATGTTCTCTGGGGGCGCTGGGGCCTCGGGGGTGGCTTTGCCCCAGGTGGGGCGGACGGGAGGGAAAGGCGGGGTCGGGGGGGCGGCTGGCTGCGCTCGCCCTGGGACTGGGGCGGAGGCGCTGAGAACCCGGCGGGGGGCGGGGGGGGGGGGGCCCAGATGGCACGTCCGGCCGGATGCCCCACGCTCGCTTCCACCCTCTTCCCAGTGAGCGGCCCGACGTGGTGCGGTGCGGTGCGGGATGGAAGCGGAGGCGGGCGTGGGGCCAAGCCGGGAGCAGCCTGCAAGAGTCCCGGGATCGGTGAAGGCCGGGGCTTGCGCCACAGCGCCTTGCCAGGGTCCTCTTGCGCCGCCTCCGCCACCCGCCCGGGGCCCGCGGCGGAGGGCGGCGGCGGCCAGGCGGCAGGCAGGCAGGCAGGCAGGCAGGCAGGCAGGCGCGTGCATGGGTGAAGCGCGGCACCCGCTGGGCTTGGGACGCGTGGAGCAGGCTCTTGAGGCGCCCAGCGGCTGCCGCCGGCGTCTACGGCCATACCACCCTGAACGCGCCCGATCTCGTCTGATCTCGGAAGCTAAGCAGGGTCGGGCCTGGTTAGTACTTGGATGGGAGACCGCCTCGGAATACCGGGTGCTGTAGGCTTTTGCTTTTTGCTTTTGCCTTTTGCCTTTTGCCTTTTGCCTCTGGCCTCCTTGACCTCTCCTTTGGCGCCCGCCGCCCCTCCCCCCTCCCTCCGTGTGTCCCTCTCTCCCCGGGGAGCGCGACTCCTGGGGCCAAACACACCCCGGCCACTGCTCCCTCAGCCCCTCCCGGGCCGGCAAAGCGGTCGGGCCTGGCCTAGTCTGGCCCCGCCCCGCCCCGCCCCGCCCCCCCCAGCCCCCCGAGCCCGCACACCCCACGGTACTTCACAAGGCGTCCGCTCGCCGCTCCCCGCTCCCCGCCCCACGCTAAATCCCACTGCACCGGCTGGAAGCCACGCCCCAGCTTTGCACCTTTCCTGCC
This sequence comes from Lynx rufus, assembly GCF_022079265.1. Classification (NCBI taxonomy): domain Eukaryota; kingdom Metazoa; phylum Chordata; class Mammalia; order Carnivora; family Felidae; genus Lynx; species Lynx rufus. The sequence continues at coordinate 19,392,765 of NW_025814840.1, forward strand.
ACTGCACCCGCACGCACGGAGGGGTGGGGGGGTGCGGGGAGGGCGGGACCGGGGGCTGGCGCCTGGGGACTGGAGGGTGGGGGGTGGGTGGGTGGGTGGATCCAAGAACCCAGGAGCGGGCGGGAGGGCGGGGCAGCGAGACCCCACACTCGGCCTCCGCCACAGGCCTGGGCTCCCTGGGTCCCGGACCTCTTCCCTCCCTCGAGCCCTCATCCCCAGGGCCCCCGGCGTTGCGCGAGGCCCAGCCAGGGCAGCGGGCTCGGGCTGGTGATGTTCTCTGGGGGCGCTGGGGCCTCGGGGGTGGCTTTGCCCCAGGTGGGGCGGACGGGAGGGAAAGGCGGGGTCGGGGGGGCGGCTGGCTGCGCTCGCCCTGGGACTGGGGCGGAGGCGCTGAGAACCCGGCGGGGGGCGGGGGGGGGGGGGGGGCCCAGATGGCACGTCCGGCCGGATGCCCCACGCTCGCTTCCACCCTCTTCCCAGTGAGCGGCCCGACGTGGTGCGGTGCGGTGCGGGATGGAAGCGGAGGCGGGCGTGGGGCCAAGCCGGGAGCAGCCTGCAAGAGTCCCGGGATCGGTGAAGGCCGGGGCTTGCGCCACAGCGCCTTGCCAGGGTCCTCTTGCGCCGCCTCCGCCACCCGCCCGGGGCCCGCGGCGGAGGGCGGCGGCGGCCAGGCGGCAGGCAGGCAGGCAGGCAGGCAGGCAGGCAGGCGCGTGCATGGGTGAAGCGCGGCACCCGCTGGGCTTGGGACGCGTGGAGCAGGCTCTTGAGGCGCCCAGCGGCTGCCGCCGGCGTCTACGGCCATACCACCCTGAACGCGCCCGATCTCGTCTGATCTCGGAAGCTAAGCAGGGTCGGGCCTGGTTAGTACTTGGATGGGAGACCGCCTGGGAATACCGGGTGCTGTAGGCTTTTGCTTTTTGCTTTTGCCTTTTGCCTTTTGCCTTTTGCCTCTGGCCTCCTTGACCTCTCCTTTGGCGCCCGCCGCCCCTCCCCCCTCCCTCCGTGTGTCCCTCTCTCCCCGGGGAGCGCGACTCCTGGGGCCAAACACACCCCAGCCACTGCTCCCTCAGCCCCTCCCGGGCCGGCAAAGCGGTCGGGCCTGGCCTAGTCTGGCCCCGCCCCGCCCCGCCCCGCCCCCCCCAGCCCCCCGAGCCCGCACACCCCACGGTACTTCACAAGGCGTCCGCTCGCCGCTCCCCGCTCCCCGCCCCACGCTAAATCCCACTGCACCGGCTGGAAGCCACGCCCCAGCTTTGCACCTTTCCTGCCACTGCACCCGCACGCACGGAGGGGTGGGGGGGTGCGGGGAGGGCGGGACCGGGGGCTGGCGCCTGGGGACTGGAGGGTGGGGGGTGGGTGGGTGGGTGGATCCAAGAACCCAGGAGCGGGCGGGAGGGCGGGGCAGCGAGACCCCACACTCGGCCTCCGTCACAGGCCTGGGCTCCCTGGGTCCCGGACCTCTTCCCTCCCTCGAGCCCTCATCCCCAGGGCCCCCGGCGTTGCGCGAGGCCCAGCCAGGGCAGCGGGCTCGGGCTGGTGATGTTCTCTGGGGGCGCTGGGGCCTCGGGGGTGGCTTTGCCCCAGGTGGGGCGGACGGGAGGGAAAGGCGGGGTCGGGGGGGCGGCTGGCTGCGCTCGCCCTGGGACTGGGGCGGAGGCGCTGAGAACCCGGCGGGGGGCGGGGGGGGGGGGGCCCAGATGGCACGTCCGGCCGGATGCCCCACGCTCGCTTCCACCCTCTTCCCAGTGAGCGGCCCGACGTGGTGCGGTGCGGTGCGGGATGGAAGCGGAGGCGGGCGTGGGGCCAAGCCGGGAGCAGCCTGCAAGAGTCCCGGGATCGGTGAAGGCCGGGGCTTGCGCCACAGCGCCTTGCCAGGGTCCTCTTGCGCCGCCTCCGCCACCCGCCCGGGGCCCGCGGCGGAGGGCGGCGGCGGCCAGGCGGCAGGCAGGCAGGCAGGCAGGCAGGCAGGCAGGCGCGTGCATGGGTGAAGCGCGGCACCCGCTGGGCTTGGGACGCGTGGAGCAGGCTCTTGAGGCGCCCAGCGGCTGCCGCCGGCGTCTACGGCCATACCACCCTGAACGCGCCCGATCTCGTCTGATCTCGGAAGCTAAGCAGGGTCGGGCCTGGTTAGTACTTGGATGGGAGACCGCCTGGGAATACCGGGTGCTGTAGGCTTTTGCTTTTTGCTTTTGCCTTTTGCCTTTTGCCTTTTGCCTCTGGCCTCCTTGACCTCTCCTTTGGCGCCCGCCGCCCCTCCCCCCTCCCTCCGTGTGTCCCTCTCTCCCCGGGGAGCGCGACTCCTGGGGCCAAACACACCCCGGCCACTGCTCCCTCAGCCCCTCCCGGGCCGGCAAAGCGGTCGGGCCTGGCCTAGTCTGGCCCCGCCCCGCCCCGCCCCGCCCCCCCCAGCCCCCCGAGCCCGCACACCCCACGGTACTTCACAAGGCGTCCGCTCGCCGCTCCCCGCTCCCCGCCCCACGCTAAATCCCACTGCACCGGCTGGAAGCCACGCCCCAGCTTTGCACCTTTCCTGCCACTGCACCCGCACGCACGGAGGGGTGGGGGGGTGCGGGGAGGGCGGGACCGGGGGCTGGCGCCTGGGGACTGGAGGGTGGGGGGTGGGTGGGTGGGTGGATCCAAGAACCCAGGAGCGGGCGGGAGGGCGGGGCAGCGAGACCCCACACTCGGCCTCCGCCACAGGCCTGGGCTCCCTGGGTCCCGGACCTCTTCCCTCCCTCGAGCCCTCATCCCCAGGGCCCCCGGCGTTGCGCGAGGCCCAGCCAGGGCAGCGGGCTCGGGCTGGTGATGTTCTCTGGGGGCGCTGGGGCCTCGGGGGTGGCTTTGCCCCAGGTGGGGCGGACGGGAGGGAAAGGCGGGGTCGGGGGGGCGGCTGGCTGCGCTCGCCCTGGGACTGGGGCGGAGGCGCTGAGAACCCGGCGGGGGGCGGGGGGGGGGGGGCCCAGATGGCACGTCCGGCCGGATGCCCCACGCTCGCTTCCACCCTCTTCCCAGTGAGCGGCCCGACGTGGTGCGGTGCGGTGCGGGATGGAAGCGGAGGCGGGCGTGGGGCCAAGCCGGGAGCAGCCTGCAAGAGTCCCGGGATCGGTGAAGGCCGGGGCTTGCGCCACAGCGCCTTGCCAGGGTCCTCTTGCGCCGCCTCCGCCACCCGCCCGGGGCCCGCGGCGGAGGGCGGCGGCGGCCAGGCGGCAGGCAGGCAGGCAGGCAGGCAGGCAGGCAGGCGCGTGCATGGGTGAAGCGCGGCACCCGCTGGGCTTGGGACGCGTGGAGCAGGCTCTTGAGGCGCCCAGCGGCTGCCGCCGGCGTCTACGGCCATACCACCCTGAACGCGCCCGATCTCGTCTGATCTCGGAAGCTAAGCAGGGTCGGGCCTGGTTAGTACTTGGATGGGAGACCGCCTGGGAATACCGGGTGCTGTAGGCTTTTGCTTTTTGCTTTTGCCTTTTGCCTTTTGCCTTTTGCCTCTGGCCTCCTTGACCTCTCCTTTGGCGCCCGCCGCCCCTCCCCCCTCCCTCCGTGTGTCCCTCTCTCCCCGGGGAGCGCGACTCCTGGGGCCAAACACACCCCGGCCACTGCTCCCTCAGCCCCTCCCGGGCCGGCAAAGCGGTCGGGCCTGGCCTAGTCTGGCCCCGCCCCGCCCCGCCCCGCCCCCCCCAGCCCCCCGAGCCAGCACACCCCACGGTACTTCACAAGGCGTCCGCTCGCCGCTCCCCGCTCCCCGCCCCACGCTAAATCCCACTGCACCGGCTGGAAGCCACGCCCCAGCTTTGCACCTTTCCTGCCACTGCACCCGCACGCACGGAGGGGTGGGGGGGTGCGGGGAGGGCGGGACCGGGGGCTGGCGCCTGGGGACTGGAGGGTGGGGGGTGGGTGGGTGGGTGGATCCAAGAACCCAGGAGCGGGCGGGAGGGCGGGGCAGCGAGACCCCACACTCGGCCTCCGCCACAGGCCTGGGCTCCCTGGGTCCCGGACCTCTTCCCTCCCTCGAGCCCTCATCCCCAGGGCCCCCGGCGTTGCGCGAGGCCCAGCCAGGGCAGCGGGCTCGGGCTGGTGATGTTCTCTGGGGGCGCTGGGGCCTCGGGGGTGGCTTTGCCCCAGGTGGGGCGGACGGGAGGGAAAGGCGGGGTCGGGGGGGCGGCTGGCTGCGCTCGCCCTGGGACTGGGGCGGAGGCGCTGAGAACCCGGCGGGGGGCGGGGGGGGGGGGGCCCAGATGGCACGTCCGGCCGGATGCCCCACGCTCGCTTCCACCCTCTTCCCAGTGAGCGGCCCGACGTGGTGCGGTGCGGTGCGGGATGGAAGCGGAGGCGGGCGTGGGGCCAAGCCGGGAGCAGCCTGCAAGAGTCCCGGGATCGGTGAAGGCCGGGGCTTGCGCCACAGCGCCTTGCCAGGGTCCTCTTGCGCCGCCTCCGCCACCCGCCCGGGGCCCGCGGCGGAGGGCGGCGGCGGCCAGGCGGCAGGCAGGCAGGCAGGCAGGCAGGCAGGCAGGCGCGTGCATGGGTGAAGCGCGGCACCCGCTGGGCTTGGGACGCGTGGAGCAGGCTCTTGAGGCGCCCAGCGGCTGCCGCCGGCGTCTACGGCCATACCACCCTGAACGCGCCCGATCTCGTCTGATCTCGGAAGCTAAGCAGGGTCGGGCCTGGTTAGTACTTGGATGGGAGACCGCCTGGGAATACCGGGTGCTGTAGGCTTTTGCTTTTTGCTTTTGCCTTTTGCCTTTTGCCTTTTGCCTCTGGCCTCCTTGACCTCTCCTTTGGCGCCCGCCGCCCCTCCCCCCTCCCTCCGTGTGTCCCTCTCTCCCCGGGGAGCGCGACTCCTGGGGCCAAACACACCCCGGCCACTGCTCCCTCAGCCCCTCCCGGGCCGGCAAAGCGGTCGGGCCTGGCCTAGTCTGGCCCCGCCCCGCCCCGCCCCGCCCCCCCCAGCCCCCCGAGCCCGCACACCCCACGGTACTTCACAAGGCGTCCGCTCGCCGCTCCCCGCTCCCCGCCCCACGCTAAATCCCACTGCACCGGCTGGAAGCCACGCCCCAGCTTTGCACCTTTCCTGCCACTGCACCCGCACGCACGGAGGGGTGGGGGGGTGCGGGGAGGGCGGGACCGGGGGCTGGCGCCTGGGGACTGGAGGGTGGGGGGTGGGTGGGTGGGTGGATCCAAGAACCCAGGAGCGGGCGGGAGGGCGGGGCAGCGAGACCCCACACTCGGCCTCCGCCACAGGCCTGGGCTCCCTGGGTCCCGGACCTCTTCCCTCCCTCGAGCCCTCATCCCCAGGGCCCCCGGCGTTGCGCGAGGCCCAGCCAGGGCAGCGGGCTCGGGCTGGTGATGTTCTCTGGGGGCGCTGGGGCCTCGGGGGTGGCTTTGCCCCAGGTGGGGCGGACGGGAGGGAAAGGCGGGGTCGGGGGGGCGGCTGGCTGCGCTCGCCCTGGGACTGGGGCGGAGGCGCTGAGAACCCGGCGGGGGGCGGGGGGGGGGGGGGCCCAGATGGCACGTCCGGCCGGATGCCCCACGCTCGCTTCCACCCTCTTCCCAGTGAGCGGCCCGACGTGGTGCGGTGCGGTGCGGGATGGAAGCGGAGGCGGGCGTGGGGCCAAGCCGGGAGCAGCCTGCAAGAGTCCCGGGATCGGTGAAGGCCGGGGCTTGCGCCACAGCGCCTTGCCAGGGTCCTCTTGCGCCGCCTCCGCCACCCGCCCGGGGCCCGCGGCGGAGGGCGGCGGCGGCCAGGCGGCAGGCAGGCAGGCAGGCAGGCAGGCAGGCAGGCGCGTGCATGGGTGAAGCGCGGCACCCGCTGGGCTTGGGACGCGTGGAGCAGGCTCTTGAGGCGCCCAGCGGCTGCCGCCGGCGTCTACGGCCATACCACCCTGAACGCGCCCGATCTCGTCTGATCTCGGAAGCTAAGCAGGGTCGGGCCTGGTTAGTACTTGGATGGGAGACCGCCTGGGAATACCGGGTGCTGTAGGCTTTTGCTTTTTGCTTTTGCCTTTTGCCTTTTGCCTTTTGCCTCTGGCCTCCTTGACCTCTCCTTTGGCGCCCGCCGCCCCTCCCCCCTCCCTCCGTGTGTCCCTCTCTCCCCGGGGAGCGCGACTCCTGGGGCCAAACACACCCCGGCCACTGCTCCCTCAGCCCCTCCCGGGCCGGCAAAGCGGTCGGGCCTGGCCTAGTCTGGCCCCGCCCCGCCCCGCCCCGCCCCCCCCAGCCCCCCGAGCCCGCACACCCCACGGTACTTCACAAGGCGTCCGCTCGCCGCTCCCCGCTCCCCGCCCCACGCTAAATCCCACTGCACCGGCTGGAAGCCACGCCCCAGCTTTGCACCTTTCCTGCCACTGCACCCGCACGCACGGAGGGGTGGGGGGGTGCGGGGAGGGCGGGACCGGGGGCTGGCGCCTGGGGACTGGAGGGTGGGGGGTGGGTGGGTGGGTGGATCCAAGAACCCAGGAGCGGGCGGGAGGGCGGGGCAGCGAGACCCCACACTCGGCCTCCGCCACAGGCCTGGGCTCCCTGGGTCCCGGACCTCTTCCCTCCCTCGAGCCCTCATCCCCAGGGCCCCCGGCGTTGCGCGAGGCCCAGCCAGGGCAGCGGGCTCGGGCTGGTGATGTTCTCTGGGGGCGCTGGGGCCTCGGGGGTGGCTTTGCCCCAGGTGGGGCGGACGGGAGGGAAAGGCGGGGTCGGGGGGGCGGCTGGCTGCGCTCGCCCTGGGACTGGGGCGGAGGCGCTGAGAACCCGGCGGGGGGCGGGGGGGGGGGGGCCCAGATGGCACGTCCGGCCGGATGCCCCACGCTCGCTTCCACCCTCTTCCCAGTGAGCGGCCCGACGTGGTGCGGTGCGGTGCGGGATGGAAGCGGAGGCGGGCGTGGGGCCAAGCCGGGAGCAGCCTGCAAGAGTCCCGGGATCGGTGAAGGCCGGGGCTTGCGCCACAGCGCCTTGCCAGGGTCCTCTTGCGCCGCCTCCGCCACCCGCCCGGGGCCCGCGGCGGAGGGCGGCGGCGGCCAGGCGGCAGGCAGGCAGGCAGGCAGGCAGGCAGGCAGGCGCGTGCATGGGTGAAGCGCGGCACCCGCTGGGCTTGGGACGCGTGGAGCAGGCTCTTGAGGCGCCCAGCGGCTGCCGCCGGCGTCTACGGCCATACCACCCTGAACGCGCCCGATCTCGTCTGATCTCGGAAGCTAAGCAGGGTCGGGCCTGGTTAGTACTTGGATGGGAGACCGCCTGGGAATACCGGGTGCTGTAGGCTTTTGCTTTTTGCTTTTGCCTTTTGCCTTTTGCCTTTTGCCTCTGGCCTCCTTGACCTCTCCTTTGGCGCCCGCCGCCCCTCCCCCCTCCCTCCGTGTGTCCCTCTCTCCCCGGGGAGCGCGACTCCTGGGGCCAAACACACCCCGGCCACTGCTCCCTCAGCCCCTCCCGGGCCGGCAAAGCGGTCGGGCCTGGCCTAGTCTGGCCCCGCCCCGCCCCGCCCCGCCCCCCCCAGCCCCCCGAGCCAGCACACCCCACGGTACTTCACAAGGCGTCCGCTCGCCGCTCCCCGCTCCCCGCCCCACGCTAAATCCCACTGCACCGGCTGGAAGCCACGCCCCAGCTTTGCACCTTTCCTGCCACTGCACCCGCACGCACGGAGGGGTGGGGGGGTGCGGGGAGGGCGGGACCGGGGGCTGGCGCCTGGGGACTGGAGGGTGGGGGGTGGGTGGGTGGGTGGATCCAAGAACCCAGGAGCGGGCGGGAGGGCGGGGCAGCGAGACCCCACACTCGGCCTCCGCCACAGGCCTGGGCTCCCTGGGTCCCGGACCTCTTCCCTCCCTCGAGCCCTCATCCCCAGGGCCCCCGGCGTTGCGCGAGGCCCAGCCAGGGCAGCGGGCTCGGGCTGGTGATGTTCTCTGGGGGCGCTGGGGCCTCGGGGGTGGCTTTGCCCCAGGTGGGGCGGACGGGAGGGAAAGGCGGGGTCGGGGGGGCGGCTGGCTGCGCTCGCCCTGGGACTGGGGCGGAGGCGCTGAGAACCCGGCGGGGGGCGGGGGGGGGGGGGCCCAGATGGCACGTCCGGCCGGATGCCCCACGCTCGCTTCCACCCTCTTCCCAGTGAGCGGCCCGACGTGGTGCGGTGCGGTGCGGGATGGAAGCGGAGGCGGGCGTGGGGCCAAGCCGGGAGCAGCCTGCAAGAGTCCCGGGATCGGTGAAGGCCGGGGCTTGCGCCACAGCGCCTTGCCAGGGTCCTCTTGCGCCGCCTCCGCCACCCGCCCGGGGCCCGCGGCGGAGGGCGGCGGCGGCCAGGCGGCAGGCAGGCAGGCAGGCAGGCAGGCAGGCAGGCGCGTGCATGGGTGAAGCGCGGCACCCGCTGGGCTTGGGACGCGTGGAGCAGGCTCTTGAGGCGCCCAGCGGCTGCCGCCGGCGTCTACGGCCATACCACCCTGAACGCGCCCGATCTCGTCTGATCTCGGAAGCTAAGCAGGGTCGGGCCTGGTTAGTACTTGGATGGGAGACCGCCTGGGAATACCGGGTGCTGTAGGCTTTTGCTTTTTGCTTTTGCCTTTTGCCTTTTGCCTTTTGCCTCTGGCCTCCTTGACCTCTCCTTTGGCGCCCGCCGCCCCTCCCCCCTCCCTCCGTGTGTCCCTCTCTCCCCGGGGAGCGCGACTCCTGGGGCCAAACACACCCCGGCCACTGCTCCCTCAGCCCCTCCCGGGCCGGCAAAGCGGTCGGGCCTGGCCTAGTCTGGCCCCGCCCCGCCCCGCCCCGCCCCCCCCAGCCCCCCGAGCCCGCACACCCCACGGTACTTCACAAGGCGTCCGCTCGCCGCTCCCCGCTCCCCGCCCCACGCTAAATCCCACTGCACCGGCTGGAAGCCACGCCCCAGCTTTGCACCTTTCCTGCCACTGCACCCGCACGCACGGAGGGGTGGGGGGGTGCGGGGAGGGCGGGACCGGGGGCTGGCGCCTGGGGACTGGAGGGTGGGGGGTGGGTGGGTGGGTGGATCCAAGAACCCAGGAGCGGGCGGGAGGGCGGGGCAGCGAGACCCCACACTCGGCCTCCGCCACAGGCCTGGGCTCCCTGGGTCCCGGACCTCTTCCCTCCCTCGAGCCCTCATCCCCAGGGCCCCCGGCGTTGCGCGAGGCCCAGCCAGGGCAGCGGGCTCGGGCTGGTGATGTTCTCTGGGGGCGCTGGGGCCTCGGGGGTGGCTTTGCCCCAGGTGGGGCGGACGGGAGGGAAAGGCGGGGTCGGGGGGGCGGCTGGCTGCGCTCGCCCTGGGACTGGGGCGGAGGCGCTGAGAACCCGGCGGGGGGCGGGGGGGGGGGGGGCCCAGATGGCACGTCCGGCCGGATGCCCCACGCTCGCTTCCACCCTCTTCCCAGTGAGCGGCCCGACGTGGTGCGGTGCGGTGCGGGATGGAAGCGGAGGCGGGCGTGGGGCCAAGCCGGGAGCAGCCTGCAAGAGTCCCGGGATCGGTGAAGGCCGGGGCTTGCGCCACAGCGCCTTGCCAGGGTCCTCTTGCGCCGCCTCCGCCACCCGCCCGGGGCCCGCGGCGGAGGGCGGCGGCGGCCAGGCGGCAGGCAGGCAGGCAGGCAGGCAGGCAGGCAGGCGCGTGCATGGGTGAAGCGCGGCACCCGCTGGGCTTGGGACGCGTGGAGCAGGCTCTTGAGGCGCCCAGCGGCTGCCGCCGGCGTCTACGGCCATACCACCCTGAACGCGCCCGATCTCGTCTGATCTCGGAAGCTAAGCAGGGTCGGGCCTGGTTAGTACTTGGATGGGAGACCGCCTGGGAATACCGGGTGCTGTAGGCTTTTGCTTTTTGCTTTTGCCTTTTGCCTTTTGCCTTTTGCCTCTGGCCTCCTTGACCTCTCCTTTGGCGCCCGCCGCCCCTCCCCCCTCCCTCCGTGTGTCCCTCTCTCCCCGGGGAGCGCGACTCCTGGGGCCAAACACACCCCGGCCACTGCTCCCTCAGCCCCTCCCGGGCCGGCAAAGCGGTCGGGCCTGGCCTAGTCTGGCCCCGCCCCGCCCCGCCCCGCCCCCCCCAGCCCCCCGAGCCCGCACACCCCACGGTACTTCACAAGGCGTCCGCTCGCCGCTCCCCGCTCCCCGCCCCACGCTAAATCCCACTGCACCGGCTGGAAGCCACGCCCCAGCTTTGCACCTTTCCTGCCACTGCACCCGCACGCACGGAGGGGTGGGGGGGTGCGGGGAGGGCGGGACCGGGGGCTGGCGCCTGGGGACTGGAGGGTGGGGGGTGGGTGGGTGGGTGGATCCAAGAACCCAGGAGCGGGCGGGAGGGCGGGGCAGCGAGACCCCACACTCGGCCTCCGCCACAGGCCTGGGCTCCCTGGGTCCCGGACCTCTTCCCTCCCTCGAGCCCTCATCCCCAGGGCCCCCGGCGTTGCGCGAGGCCCAGCCAGGGCAGCGGGCTCGGGCTGGTGATGTTCTCTGGGGGCGCTGGGGCCTCGGGGGTGGCTTTGCCCCAGGTGGGGCGGACGGGAGGGAAAGGCGGGGTCGGGGGGGCGGCTGGCTGCGCTCGCCCTGGGACTGGGGCGGAGGCGCTGAGAACCCGGCGGGGGGCGGGGGGGGGGGGGGCCCAGATGGCACGTCCGGCCGGATGCCCCACGCTCGCTTCCACCCTCTTCCCAGTGAGCGGCCCGACGTGGTGCGGTGCGGTGCGGGATGGAAGCGGAGGCGGGCGTGGGGCCAAGCCGGGAGCAGCCTGCAAGAGTCCCGGGATCGGTGAAGGCCGGGGCTTGCGCCACAGCGCCTTGCCAGGGTCCTCTTGCGCCGCCTCCGCCACCCGCCCGGGGCCCGCGGCGGAGGGCGGCGGCGGCCAGGCGGCAGGCAGGCAGGCAGGCAGGCAGGCAGGCAGGCGCGTGCATGGGTGAAGCGCGGCACCCGCTGGGCTTGGGACGCGTGGAGCAGGCTCTTGAGGCGCCCAGCGGCTGCCGCCGGCGTCTACGGCCATACCACCCTGAACGCGCCCGATCTCGTCTGATCTCGGAAGCTAAGCAGGGTCGGGCCTGGTTAGTACTTGGATGGGAGACCGCCTGGGAATACCGGGTGCTGTAGGCTTTTGCTTTTTGCTTTTGCCTTTTGCCTTTTGCCTTTTGCCTCTGGCCTCCTTGACCTCTCCTTTGGCGCCCGCCGCCCCTCCCCCCTCCCTCCGTGTGTCCCTCTCTCCCCGGGGAGCGCGACTCCTGGGGCCAAACACACCCCGGCCACTGCTCCCTCAGCCCCTCCCGGGCCGGCAAAGCGGTCGGGCCTGGCCTAGTCTGGCCCCGCCCCGCCCCGCCCCGCCCCCCCCAGCCCCCCGAGCCCGCACACCCCACGGTACTTCACAAGGCGTCCGCTCGCCGCTCCCCGCTCCCCGCCCCACGCTAAATCCCACTGCACCGGCTGGAAGCCACGCCCCAGCTTTGCACCTTTCCTGCCACTGCACCCGCACGCACGGAGGGGTGGGGGGGTGCGGGGAGGGCGGGACCGGGGGCTGGCGCCTGGGGACTGGAGGGTGGGGGGTGGGTGGGTGGGTGGATCCAAGAACCCAGGAGCGGGCGGGAGGGCGGGGCAGCGAGACCCCACACTCGGCCTCCGCCACAGGCCTGGGCTCCCTGGGTCCCGGACCTCTTCCCTCCCTCGAGCCCTCATCCCCAGGGCCCCCGGCGTTGCGCGAGGCCCAGCCAGGGCAGCGGGCTCGGGCTGGTGATGTTCTCTGGGGGCGCTGGGGCCTCGGGGGTGGCTTTGCCCCAGGTGGGGCGGACGGGAGGGAAAGGCGGGGTCGGGGGGGCGGCTGGCTGCGCTCGCCCTGGGACTGGGGCGGAGGCGCTGAGAACCCGGCGGGGGGCGGGGGGGGGGGGGCCCAGATGGCACGTCCGGCCGGATGCCCCACGCTCGCTTCCACCCTCTTCCCAGTGAGCGGCCCGACGTGGTGCGGTGCGGTGCGGGATGGAAGCGGAGGCGGGCGTGGGGCCAAGCCGGGAGCAGCCTGCAAGAGTCCCGGGATCGGTGAAGGCCGGGGCTTGCGCCACAGCGCCTTGCCAGGGTCCTCTTGCGCCGCCTCCGCCACCCGCCCGGGGCCCGCGGCGGAGGGCGGCGGCGGCCAGGCGGCAGGCAGGCAGGCAGGCAGGCAGGCAGGCAGGCGCGTGCATGGGTGAAGCGCGGCACCCGCTGGGCTTGGGACGCGTGGAGCAGGCTCTTGAGGCGCCCAGCGGCTGCCGCCGGCGTCTACGGCCATACCACCCTGAACGCGCCCGATCTCGTCTGATCTCGGAAGCTAAGCAGGGTCGGGCCTGGTTAGTACTTGGATGGGAGACCGCCTGGGAATACCGGGTGCTGTAGGCTTTTGCTTTTTGCTTTTGCCTTTTGCCTTTTGCCTTTTGCCTCTGGCCTCCTTGACCTCTCCTTTGGCGCCCGCCGCCCCTCCCCCCTCCCTCCGTGTGTCCCTCTCTCCCCGGGGAGCGCGACTCCTGGGGCCAAACACACCCCGGCCACTGCTCCCTCAGCCCCTCCCGGGCCGGCAAAGCGGTCGGGCCTGGCCTAGTCTGGCCCCGCCCCGCCCCGCCCCGCCCCCCCCAGCCCCCCGAGCCCGCACACCCCACGGTACTTCACAAGGCGTCCGCTCGCCGCTCCCCGCTCCCCGCCCCACGCTAAATCCCACTGCACCGGCTGGAAGCCACGCCCCAGCTTTGCACCTTTCCTGCCACTGCACCCGCACGCACGGAGGGGTGGGGGGGTGCGGGGAGGGCGGGACCGGGGGCTGGCGCCTGGGGACTGGAGGGTGGGGGGTGGGTGGGTGGGTGGATCCAAGAACCCAGGAGCGGGCGGGAGGGCGGGGCAGCGAGACCCCACACTCGGCCTCCGTCACAGGCCTGGGCTCCCTGGGTCCCGGACCTCTTCCCTCCCTCGAGCCCTCATCCCCAGGGCCCCCGGCGTTGCGCGAGGCCCAGCCAGGGCAGCGGGCTCGGGCTGGTGATGTTCTCTGGGGGCGCTGGGGCCTCGGGGGTGGCTTTGCCCCAGGTGGGGCGGACGGGAGGGAAAGGCGGGGTCGGGGGGGCGGCTGGCTGCGCTCGCCCTGGGACTGGGGCGGAGGCGCTGAGAACCCGGCGGGGGGCGGGGGGGGGGGGGGCCCAGATGGCACGTCCGGCCGGATGCCCCACGCTCGCTTCCACCCTCTTCCCAGTGAGCGGCCCGACGTGGTGCGGTGCGGTGCGGGATGGAAGCGGAGGCGGGCGTGGGGCCAAGCCGGGAGCAGCCTGCAAGAGTCCCGGGATCGGTGAAGGCCGGGGCTTGCGCCACAGCGCCTTGCCAGGGTCCTCTTGCGCCGCCTCCGCCACCCGCCCGGGGCCCGCGGCGGAGGGCGGCGGCGGCCAGGCGGCAGGCAGGCAGGCAGGCAGGCAGGCAGGCAGGCGCGTGCATGGGTGAAGCGCGGCACCCGCTGGGCTTGGGACGCGTGGAGCAGGCTCTTGAGGCGCCCAGCGGCTGCCGCCGGCGTCTACGGCCATACCACCCTGAACGCGCCCGATCTCGTCTGATCTCGGAAGCTAAGCAGGGTCGGGCCTGGTTAGTACTTGGATGGGAGACCGCCTGGGAATACCGGGTGCTGTAGGCTTTTGCTTTTTGCTTTTGCCTTTTGCCTTTTGCCTTTTGCCTCTGGCCTCCTTGACCTCTCCTTTGGCGCCCGCCGCCCCTCCCCCCTCCCTCCGTGTGTCCCTCTCTCCCCGGGGAGCGCGACTCCTGGGGCCAAACACACCCCGGCCACTGCTCCCTCAGCCCCTCCCGGGCCGGCAAAGCGGTCGGGCCTGGCCTAGTCTGGCCCCGCCCCGCCCCGCCCCGCCCCCCCCAGCCCCCCGAGCCCGCACACCCCACGGTACTTCACAAGGCGTCCGCTCGCCGCTCCCCGCTCCCCGCCCCACGCTAAATCCCACTGCACCGGCTGGAAGCCACGCCCCAGCTTTGCACCTTTCCTGCCACTGCACCCGCACGCACGGAGGGGTGGGGGGGTGCGGGGAGGGCGGGACCGGGGGCTGGCGCCTGGGGACTGGAGGGTGGGGGGTGGGTGGGTGGGTGGATCCAAGAACCCAGGAGCGGGCGGGAGGGCGGGGCAGCGAGACCCCACACTCGGCCTCCGCCACAGGCCTGGGCTCCCTGGGTCCCGGACCTCTTCCCTCCCTCGAGCCCTCATCCCCAGGGCCCCCGGCGTTGCGCGAGGCCCAGCCAGGGCAGCGGGCTCGGGCTGGTGATGTTCTCTGGGGGCGCTGGGGCCTCGGGGGTGGCTTTGCCCCAGGTGGGGCGGACGGGAGGGAAAGGCGGGGTCGGGGGGGCGGCTGGCTGCGCTCGCCCTGGGACTGGGGCGGAGGCGCTGAGAACCCGGCGGGGGGCGGGGGGGGGGGGGCCCAGATGGCACGTCCGGCCGGATGCCCCACGCTCGCTTCCACCCTCTTCCCAGTGAGCGGCCCGACGTGGTGCGGTGCGGTGCGGGATGGAAGCGGAGGCGGGCGTGGGGCCAAGCCGGGAGCAGCCTGCAAGAGTCCCGGGATCGGTGAAGGCCGGGGCTTGCGCCACAGCGCCTTGCCAGGGTCCTCTTGCGCCGCCTCCGCCACCCGCCCGGGGCCCGCGGCGGAGGGCGGCGGCGGCCAGGCGGCAGGCAGGCAGGCAGGCAGGCAGGCAGGCAGGCGCGTGCATGGGTGAAGCGCGGCACCCGCTGGGCTTGGGACGCGTGGAGCAGGCTCTTGAGGCGCCCAGCGGCTGCCGCCGGCGTCTACGGCCATACCACCCTGAACGCGCCCGATCTCGTCTGATCTCGGAAGCTAAGCAGGGTCGGGCCTGGTTAGTACTTGGATGGGAGACCGCCTGGGAATACCGGGTGCTGTAGGCTTTTGCTTTTTGCTTTTGCCTTTTGCCTTTTGCCTTTTGCCTCTGGCCTCCTTGACCTCTCCTTTGGCGCCCGCCGCCCCTCCCCCCTCCCTCCGTGTGTCCCTCTCTCCCCGGGGAGCGCGACTCCTGGGGCCAAACACACCCCGGCCACTGCTCCCTCAGCCCCTCCCGGGCCGGCAAAGCGGTCGGGCCTGGCCTAGTCTGGCCCCGCCCCGCCCCGCCCCGCCCCCCCCAGCCCCCCGAGCCCGCACACCCCACGGTACTTCACAAGGCGTCCGCTCGCCGCTCCCCGCTCCCCGCCCCACGCTAAATCCCACTGCACCGGCTGGAAGCCACGCCCCAGCTTTGCACCTTTCCTGCCACTGCACCCGCACGCACGGAGGGGTGGGGGGGTGCGGGGAGGGCGGGACCGGGGGCTGGCGCCTGGGGACTGGAGGGTGGGGGGTGGGTGGGTGGGTGGATCCAAGAACCCAGGAGCGGGCGGGAGGGCGGGGCAGCGAGACCCCACACTCGGCCTCCGCCACAGGCCTGGGCTCCCTGGGTCCCGGACCTCTTCCCTCCCTCGAGCCCTCATCCCCAGGGCCCCCGGCGTTGCGCGAGGCCCAGCCAGGGCAGCGGGCTCGGGCTGGTGATGTTCTCTGGGGGCGCTGGGGCCTCGGGGGTGGCTTTGCCCCAGGTGGGGCGGACGGGAGGGAAAGGCGGGGTCGGGGGGGCGGCTGGCTGCGCTCGCCCTGGGACTGGGGCGGAGGCGCTGAGAACCCGGCGGGGGGCGGGGGGGGGGGGGCCCAGATGGCACGTCCGGCCGGATGCCCCACGCTCGCTTCCACCCTCTTCCCAGTGAGCGGCCCGACGTGGTGCGGTGCGGTGCGGGATGGAAGCGGAGGCGGGCGTGGGGCCAAGCCGGGAGCAGCCTGCAAGAGTCCCGGGATCGGTGAAGGCCGGGGCTTGCGCCACAGCGCCTTGCCAGGGTCCTCTTGCGCCGCCTCCGCCACCCGCCCGGGGCCCGCGGCGGAGGGCGGCGGCGGCCAGGCGGCAGGCAGGCAGGCAGGCAGGCAGGCAGGCAGGCGCGTGCATGGGTGAAGCGCGGCACCCGCTGGGCTTGGGACGCGTGGAGCAGGCTCTTGAGGCGCCCAGCGGCTGCCGCCGGCGTCTACGGCCATACCACCCTGAACGCGCCCGATCTCGTCTGATCTCGGAAGCTAAGCAGGGTCGGGCCTGGTTAGTACTTGGATGGGAGACCGCCTGGGAATACCGGGTGCTGTAGGCTTTTGCTTTTTGCTTTTGCCTTTTGCCTTTTGCCTTTTGCCTCTGGCCTCCTTGACCTCTCCTTTGGCGCCCGCCGCCCCTCCCCCCTCCCTCCGTGTGTCCCTCTCTCCCCGGGGAGCGCGACTCCTGGGGCCAAACACACCCCGGCCACTGCTCCCTCAGCCCCTCCCGGGCCGGCAAAGCGGTCGGGCCTGGCCTAGTCTGGCCCCGCCCCGCCCCGCCCCGCCCCCCCCAGCCCCCCGAGCCCGCACACCCCACGGTACTTCACAAGGCGTCCGCTCGCCGCTCCCCGCTCCCCGCCCCACGCTAAATCCCACTGCACCGGCTGGAAGCCACGCCCCAGCTTTGCACCTTTCCTGCCACTGCACCCGCACGCACGGAGGGGTGGGGGGGTGCGGGGAGGGCGGGACCGGGGGCTGGCGCCTGGGGACTGGAGGGTGGGGGGTGGGTGGGTGGGTGGATCCAAGAACCCAGGAGCGGGCGGGAGGGCGGGGCAGCGAGACCCCACACTCGGCCTCCGCCACAGGCCTGGGCTCCCTGGGTCCCGGACCTCTTCCCTCCCTCGAGCCCTCATCCCCAGGGCCCCCGGCGTTGCGCGAGGCCCAGCCAGGGCAGCGGGCTCGGGCTGGTGATGTTCTCTGGGGGCGCTGGGGCCTCGGGGGTGGCTTTGCCCCAGGTGGGGCGGACGGGAGGGAAAGGCGGGGTCGGGGGGGCGGCTGGCTGCGCTCGCCCTGGGACTGGGGCGGAGGCGCTGAGAACCCGGCGGGGGGCGGGGGGGGGGGGGGCCCAGATGGCACGTCCGGCCGGATGCCCCACGCTCGCTTCCACCCTCTTCCCAGTGAGCGGCCCGACGTGGTGCGGTGCGGTGCGGGATGGAAGCGGAGGCGGGCGTGGGGCCAAGCCGGGAGCAGCCTGCAAGAGTCCCGGGATCGGTGAAGGCCGGGGCTTGCGCCACAGCGCCTTGCCAGGGTCCTCTTGCGCCGCCTCCGCCACCCGCCCGGGGCCCGCGGCGGAGGGCGGCGGCGGCCAGGCGGCAGGCAGGCAGGCAGGCAGGCAGGCAGGCAGGCGCGTGCATGGGTGAAGCGCGGCACCCGCTGGGCTTGGGACGCGTGGAGCAGGCTCTTGAGGCGCCCAGCGGCTGCCGCCGGCGTCTACGGCCATACCACCCTGAACGCGCCCGATCTCGTCTGATCTCGGAAGCTAAGCAGGGTCGGGCCTGGTTAGTACTTGGATGGGAGACCGCCTGGGAATACCGGGTGCTGTAGGCTTTTGCTTTTTGCTTTTGCCTTTTGCCTTTTGCCTTTTGCCTCTGGCCTCCTTGACCTCTCCTTTGGCGCCCGCCGCCCCTCCCCCCTCCCTCCGTGTGTCCCTCTCTCCCCGGGGAGCGCGACTCCTGGGGCCAAACACACCCCGGCCACTGCTCCCTCAGCCCCTCCCGGGCCGGCAAAGCGGTCGGGCCTGGCCTAGTCTGGCCCCGCCCCGCCCCGCCCCGCCCCCCCCAGCCCCCCGAGCCCGCACACCCCACGGTACTTCACAAGGCGTCCGCTCGCCGCTCCCCGCTCCCCGCCCCACGCTAAATCCCACTGCACCGGCTGGAAGCCACGCCCCAGCTTTGCACCTTTCCTGCCACTGCACCCGCACGCACGGAGGGGTGGGGGGGTGCGGGGAGGGCGGGACCGGGGGCTGGCGCCTGGGGACTGGAGGGTGGGGGGTGGGTGGGTGGGTGGATCCAAGAACCCAGGAGCGGGCGGGAGGGCGGGGCAGCGAGACCCCACACTCGGCCTCCGCCACAGGCCTGGGCTCCCTGGGTCCCGGACCTCTTCCCTCCCTCGAGCCCTCATCCCCAGGGCCCCCGGCGTTGCGCGAGGCCCAGCCAGGGCAGCGGGCTCGGGCTGGTGATGTTCTCTGGGGGCGCTGGGGCCTCGGGGGTGGCTTTGCCCCAGGTGGGGCGGACGGGAGGGAAAGGCGGGGTCGGGGGGGCGGCTGGCTGCGCTCGCCCTGGGACTGGGGCGGAGGCGCTGAGAACCCGGCGGGGGGCGGGGGGGGGGGGGCCCAGATGGCACGTCCGGCCGGATGCCCCACGCTCGCTTCCACCCTCTTCCCAGTGAGCGGCCCGACGTGGTGCGGTGCGGTGCGGGATGGAAGCGGAGGCGGGCGTGGGGCCAAGCCGGGAGCAGCCTGCAAGAGTCCCGGGATCGGTGAAGGCCGGGGCTTGCGCCACAGCGCCTTGCCAGGGTCCTCTTGCGCCGCCTCCGCCACCCGCCCGGGGCCCGCGGCGGAGGGCGGCGGCGGCCAGGCGGCAGGCAGGCAGGCAGGCAGGCAGGCAGGCAGGCGCGTGCATGGGTGAAGCGCGGCACCCGCTGGGCTTGGGACGCGTGGAGCAGGCTCTTGAGGCGCCCAGCGGCTGCCGCCGGCGTCTACGGCCATACCACCCTGAACGCGCCCGATCTCGTCTGATCTCGGAAGCTAAGCAGGGTCGGGCCTGGTTAGTACTTGGATGGGAGACCGCCTGGGAATACCGGGTGCTGTAGGCTTTTGCTTTTTGCTTTTGCCTTTTGCCTTTTGCCTTTTGCCTCTGGCCTCCTTGACCTCTCCTTTGGCGCCCGCCGCCCCTCCCCCCTCCCTCCGTGTGTCCCTCTCTCCCCGGGGAGCGCGACTCCTGGGGCCAAACACACCCCGGCCACTGCTCCCTCAGCCCCTCCCGGGCCGGCAAAGCGGTCGGGCCTGGCCTAGTCTGGCCCCGCCCCGCCCCGCCCCGCCCCCCCCAGCCCCCCGAGCCCGCACACCCCACGGTACTTCACAAGGCGTCCGCTCGCCGCTCCCCGCTCCCCGCCCCACGCTAAATCCCACTGCACCGGCTGGAAGCCACGCCCCAGCTTTGCACCTTTCCTGCCACTGCACCCGCACGCACGGAGGGGTGGGGGGGTGCGGGGAGGGCGGGACCGGGGGCTGGCGCCTGGGGACTGGAGGGTGGGGGGTGGGTGGGTGGGTGGATCCAAGAACCCAGGAGCGGGCGGGAGGGCGGGGCAGCGAGACCCCACACTCGGCCTCCGTCACAGGCCTGGGCTCCCTGGGTCCCGGACCTCTTCCCTCCCTCGAGCCCTCATCCCCAGGGCCCCCGGCGTTGCGCGAGGCCCAGCCAGGGCAGCGGGCTCGGGCTGGTGATGTTCTCTGGGGGCGCTGGGGCCTCGGGGGTGGCTTTGCCCCAGGTGGGGCGGACGGGAGGGAAAGGCGGGGTCGGGGGGGCGGCTGGCTGCGCTCGCCCTGGGACTGGGGCGGAGGCGCTGAGAACCCGGCGGGGGGCGGGGGGGGGGGGGGCCCAGATGGCACGTCCGGCCGGATGCCCCACGCTCGCTTCCACCCTCTTCCCAGTGAGCGGCCCGACGTGGTGCGGTGCGGTGCGGGATGGAAGCGGAGGCGGGCGTGGGGCCAAGCCGGGAGCAGCCTGCAAGAGTCCCGGGATCGGTGAAGGCCGGGGCTTGCGCCACAGCGCCTTGCCAGGGTCCTCTTGCGCCGCCTCCGCCACCCGCCCGGGGCCCGCGGCGGAGGGCGGCGGCGGCCAGGCGGCAGGCAGGCAGGCAGGCAGGCAGGCAGGCAGGCGCGTGCATGGGTGAAGCGCGGCACCCGCTGGGCTTGGGACGCGTGGAGCAGGCTCTTGAGGCGCCCAGCGGCTGCCGCCGGCGTCTACGGCCATACCACCCTGAACGCGCCCGATCTCGTCTGATCTCGGAAGCTAAGCAGGGTCGGGCCTGGTTAGTACTTGGATGGGAGACCGCCTGGGAATACCGGGTGCTGTAGGCTTTTGCTTTTTGCTTTTGCCTTTTGCCTTTTGCCTTTTGCCTCTGGCCTCCTTGACCTCTCCTTTGGCGCCCGCCGCCCCTCCCCCCTCCCTCCGTGTGTCCCTCTCTCCCCGGGGAGCGCGACTCCTGGGGCCAAACACACCCCGGCCACTGCTCCCTCAGCCCCTCCCGGGCCGGCAAAGCGGTCGGGCCTGGCCTAGTCTGGCCCCGCCCCGCCCCGCCCCGCCCCCCCCAGCCCCCCGAGCCCGCACACCCCACGGTACTTCACAAGGCGTCCGCTCGCCGCTCCCCGCTCCCCGCCCCACGCTAAATCCCACTGCACCGGCTGGAAGCCACGCCCCAGCTTTGCACCTTTCCTGCCACTGCACCCGCACGCACGGAGGGGTGGGGGGGTGCGGGGAGGGCGGGACCGGGGGCTGGCGCCTGGGGACTGGAGGGTGGGGGGTGGGTGGGTGGGTGGATCCAAGAACCCAGGAGCGGGCGGGAGGGCGGGGCAGCGAGACCCCACACTCGGCCTCCGCCACAGGCCTGGGCTCCCTGGGTCCCGGACCTCTTCCCTCCCTCGAGCCCTCATCCCCAGGGCCCCCGGCGTTGCGCGAGGCCCAGCCAGGGCAGCGGGCTCGGGCTGGTGATGTTCTCTGGGGGCGCTGGGGCCTCGGGGGTGGCTTTGCCCCAGGTGGGGCGGACGGGAGGGAAAGGCGGGGTCGGGGGGGCGGCTGGCTGCGCTCGCCCTGGGACTGGGGCGGAGGCGCTGAGAACCCGGCGGGGGGCGGGGGGGGGGGGGCCCAGATGGCACGTCCGGCCGGATGCCCCACGCTCGCTTCCACCCTCTTCCCAGTGAGCGGCCCGACGTGGTGCGGTGCGGTGCGGGATGGAAGCGGAGGCGGGCGTGGGGCCAAGCCGGGAGCAGCCTGCAAGAGTCCCGGGATCGGTGAAGGCCGGGGCTTGCGCCACAGCGCCTTGCCAGGGTCCTCTTGCGCCGCCTCCGCCACCCGCCCGGGGCCCGCGGCGGAGGGCGGCGGCGGCCAGGCGGCAGGCAGGCAGGCAGGCAGGCAGGCAGGCAGGCGCGTGCATGGGTGAAGCGCGGCACCCGCTGGGCTTGGGACGCGTGGAGCAGGCTCTTGAGGCGCCCAGCGGCTGCCGCCGGCGTCTACGGCCATACCACCCTGAACGCGCCCGATCTCGTCTGATCTCGGAAGCTAAGCAGGGTCGGGCCTGGTTAGTACTTGGATGGGAGACCGCCTGGGAATACCGGGTGCTGTAGGCTTTTGCTTTTTGCTTTTGCCTTTTGCCTTTTGCCTTTTGCCTCTGGCCTCCTTGACCTCTCCTTTGGCGCCCGCCGCCCCTCCCCCCTCCCTCCGTGTGTCCCTCTCTCCCCGGGGAGCGCGACTCCTGGGGCCAAACACACCCCGGCCACTGCTCCCTCAGCCCCTCCCGGGCCGGCAAAGCGGTCGGGCCTGGCCTAGTCTGGCCCCGCCCCGCCCCGCCCCGCCCCCCCCAGCCCCCCGAGCCCGCACACCCCACGGTACTTCACAAGGCGTCCGCTCGCCGCTCCCCGCTCCCCGCCCCACGCTAAATCCCACTGCACCGGCTGGAAGCCACGCCCCAGCTTTGCACCTTTCCTGCCACTGCACCCGCACGCACGGAGGGGTGGGGGGGTGCGGGGAGGGCGGGACCGGGGGCTGGCGCCTGGGGACTGGAGGGTGGGGGGTGGGTGGGTGGGTGGATCCAAGAACCCAGGAGCGGGCGGGAGGGCGGGGCAGCGAGACCCCACACTCGGCCTCCGCCACAGGCCTGGGCTCCCTGGGTCCCGGACCTCTTCCCTCCCTCGAGCCCTCATCCCCAGGGCCCCCGGCGTTGCGCGAGGCCCAGCCAGGGCAGCGGGCTCGGGCTGGTGATGTTCTCTGGGGGCGCTGGGGCCTCGGGGGTGGCTTTGCCCCAGGTGGGGCGGACGGGAGGGAAAGGCGGGGTCGGGGGGGCGGCTGGCTGCGCTCGCCCTGGGACTGGGGCGGAGGCGCTGAGAACCCGGCGGGGGGCGGGGGGGGGGGGGCCCAGATGGCACGTCCGGCCGGATGCCCCACGCTCGCTTCCACCCTCTTCCCAGTGAGCGGCCCGACGTGGTGCGGTGCGGTGCGGGATGGAAGCGGAGGCGGGCGTGGGGCCAAGCCGGGAGCAGCCTGCAAGAGTCCCGGGATCGGTGAAGGCCGGGGCTTGCGCCACAGCGCCTTGCCAGGGTCCTCTTGCGCCGCCTCCGCCACCCGCCCGGGGCCCGCGGCGGAGGGCGGCGGCGGCCAGGCGGCAGGCAGGCAGGCAGGCAGGCAGGCAGGCAGGCGCGTGCATGGGTGAAGCGCGGCACCCGCTGGGCTTGGGACGCGTGGAGCAGGCTCTTGAGGCGCCCAGCGGCTGCCGCCGGCGTCTACGGCCATACCACCCTGAACGCGCCCGATCTCGTCTGATCTCGGAAGCTAAGCAGGGTCGGGCCTGGTTAGTACTTGGATGGGAGACCGCCTGGGAATACCGGGTGCTGTAGGCTTTTGCTTTTTGCTTTTGCCTTTTGCCTTTTGCCTTTTGCCTCTGGCCTCCTTGACCTCTCCTTTGGCGCCCGCCGCCCCTCCCCCCTCCCTCCGTGTGTCCCTCTCTCCCCGGGGAGCGCGACTCCTGGGGCCAAACACACCCCGGCCACTGCTCCCTCAGCCCCTCCCGGGCCGGCAAAGCGGTCGGGCCTGGCCTAGTCTGGCCCCGCCCCGCCCCGCCCCGCCCCCCCCAGCCCCCCGAGCCCGCACACCCCACGGTACTTCACAAGGCGTCCGCTCGCCGCTCCCCGCTCCCCGCCCCACGCTAAATCCCACTGCACCGGCTGGAAGCCACGCCCCAGCTTTGCACCTTTCCTGCCACTGCACCCGCACGCACGGAGGGGTGGGGGGGTGCGGGGAGGGCGGGACCGGGGGCTGGCGCCTGGGGACTGGAGGGTGGGGGGTGGGTGGGTGGGTGGATCCAAGAACCCAGGAGCGGGCGGGAGGGCGGGGCAGCGAGACCCCACACTCGGCCTCCGCCACAGGCCTGGGCTCCCTGGGTCCCGGACCTCTTCCCTCCCTCGAGCCCTCATCCCCAGGGCCCCCGGCGTTGCGCGAGGCCCAGCCAGGGCAGCGGGCTCGGGCTGGTGATGTTCTCTGGGGGCGCTGGGGCCTCGGGGGTGGCTTTGCCCCAGGTGGGGCGGACGGGAGGGAAAGGCGGGGTCGGGGGGGCGGCTGGCTGCGCTCGCCCTGGGACTGGGGCGGAGGCGCTGAGAACCCGGCGGGGGGCGGGGGGGGGGGGGCCCAGATGGCACGTCCGGCCGGATGCCCCACGCTCGCTTCCACCCTCTTCCCAGTGAGCGGCCCGACGTGGTGCGGTGCGGTGCGGGATGGAAGCGGAGGCGGGCGTGGGGCCAAGCCGGGAGCAGCCTGCAAGAGTCCCGGGATCGGTGAAGGCCGGGGCTTGCGCCACAGCGCCTTGCCAGGGTCCTCTTGCGCCGCCTCCGCCACCCGCCCGGGGCCCGCGGCGGAGGGCGGCGGCGGCCAGGCGGCAGGCAGGCAGGCAGGCAGGCAGGCAGGCAGGCGCGTGCATGGGTGAAGCGCGGCACCCGCTGGGCTTGGGACGCGTGGAGCAGGCTCTTGAGGCGCCCAGCGGCTGCCGCCGGCGTCTACGGCCATACCACCCTGAACGCGCCCGATCTCGTCTGATCTCGGAAGCTAAGCAGGGTCGGGCCTGGTTAGTACTTGGATGGGAGACCGCCTGGGAATACCGGGTGCTGTAGGCTTTTGCTTTTTGCTTTTGCCTTTTGCCTTTTGCCTTTTGCCTCTGGCCTCCTTGACCTCTCCTTTGGCGCCCGCCGCCCCTCCCCCCTCCCTCCGTGTGTCCCTCTCTCCCCGGGGAGCGCGACTCCTGGGGCCAAACACACCCCGGCCACTGCTCCCTCAGCCCCTCCCGGGCCGGCAAAGCGGTCGGGCCTGGCCTAGTCTGGCCCCGCCCCGCCCCGCCCCGCCCCCCCCAGCCCCCCGAGCCCGCACACCCCACGGTACTTCACAAGGCGTCCGCTCGCCGCTCCCCGCTCCCCGCCCCACGCTAAATCCCACTGCACCGGCTGGAAGCCACGCCCCAGCTTTGCACCTTTCCTGCCACTGCACCCGCACGCACGGAGGGGTGGGGGGGTGCGGGGAGGGCGGGACCGGGGGCTGGCGCCTGGGGACTGGAGGGTGGGGGGTGGGTGGGTGGGTGGATCCAAGAACCCAGGAGCGGGCGGGAGGGCGGGGCAGCGAGACCCCACACTCGGCCTCCGCCACAGGCCTGGGCTCCCTGGGTCCCGGACCTCTTCCCTCCCTCGAGCCCTCATCCCCAGGGCCCCCGGCGTTGCGCGAGGCCCAGCCAGGGCAGCGGGCTCGGGCTGGTGATGTTCTCTGGGGGCGCTGGGGCCTCGGGGGTGGCTTTGCCCCAGGTGGGGCGGACGGGAGGGAAAGGCGGGGTCGGGGGGGCGGCTGGCTGCGCTCGCCCTGGGACTGGGGCGGAGGCGCTGAGAACCCGGCGGGGGGCGGGGGGGGGGGGGCCCAGATGGCACGTCCGGCCGGATGCCCCACGCTCGCTTCCACCCTCTTCCCAGTGAGCGGCCCGACGTGGTGCGGTGCGGTGCGGGATGGAAGCGGAGGCGGGCGTGGGGCCAAGCCGGGAGCAGCCTGCAAGAGTCCCGGGATCGGTGAAGGCCGGGGCTTGCGCCACAGCGCCTTGCCAGGGTCCTCTTGCGCCGCCTCCGCCACCCGCCCGGGGCCCGCGGCGGAGGGCGGCGGCGGCCAGGCGGCAGGCAGGCAGGCAGGCAGGCAGGCAGGCAGGCGCGTGCATGGGTGAAGCGCGGCACCCGCTGGGCTTGGGACGCGTGGAGCAGGCTCTTGAGGCGCCCAGCGGCTGCCGCCGGCGTCTACGGCCATACCACCCTGAACGCGCCCGATCTCGTCTGATCTCGGAAGCTAAGCAGGGTCGGGCCTGGTTAGTACTTGGATGGGAGACCGCCTGGGAATACCGGGTGCTGTAGGCTTTTGCTTTTTGCTTTTGCCTTTTGCCTTTTGCCTTTTGCCTCTGGCCTCCTTGACCTCTCCTTTGGCGCCCGCCGCCCCTCCCCCCTCCCTCCGTGTGTCCCTCTCTCCCCGGGGAGCGCGACTCCTGGGGCCAAACACACCCCGGCCACTGCTCCCTCAGCCCCTCCCGGGCCGGCAAAGCGGTCGGGCCTGGCCTAGTCTGGCCCCGCCCCGCCCCGCCCCGCCCCCCCCAGCCCCCCGAGCCCGCACACCCCACGGTACTTCACAAGGCGTCCGCTCGCCGCTCCCCGCTCCCCGCCCCACGCTAAATCCCACTGCACCGGCTGGAAGCCACGCCCCAGCTTTGCACCTTTCCTGCCACTGCACCCGCACGCACGGAGGGGTGGGGGGGTGCGGGGAGGGCGGGACCGGGGGCTGGCGCCTGGGGACTGGAGGGTGGGGGGTGGGTGGGTGGGTGGATCCAAGAACCCAGGAGCGGGCGGGAGGGCGGGGCAGCGAGACCCCACACTCGGCCTCCGCCACAGGCCTGGGCTCCCTGGGTCCCGGACCTCTTCCCTCCCTCGAGCCCTCATCCCCAGGGCCCCCGGCGTTGCGCGAGGCCCAGCCAGGGCAGCGGGCTCGGGCTGGTGATGTTCTCTGGGGGCGCTGGGGCCTCGGGGGTGGCTTTGCCCCAGGTGGGGCGGACGGGAGGGAAAGGCGGGGTCGGGGGGGCGGCTGGCTGCGCTCGCCCTGGGACTGGGGCGGAGGCGCTGAGAACCCGGCGGGGGGCGGGGGGGGGGGGGCCCAGATGGCACGTCCGGCCGGATGCCCCACGCTCGCTTCCACCCTCTTCCCAGTGAGCGGCCCGACGTGGTGCGGTGCGGTGCGGGATGGAAGCGGAGGCGGGCGTGGGGCCAAGCCGGGAGCAGCCTGCAAGAGTCCCGGGATCGGTGAAGGCCGGGGCTTGCGCCACAGCGCCTTGCCAGGGTCCTCTTGCGCCGCCTCCGCCACCCGCCCGGGGCCCGCGGCGGAGGGCGGCGGCGGCCAGGCGGCAGGCAGGCAGGCAGGCAGGCAGGCAGGCAGGCGCGTGCATGGGTGAAGCGCGGCACCCGCTGGGCTTGGGACGCGTGGAGCAGGCTCTTGAGGCGCCCAGCGGCTGCCGCCGGCGTCTACGGCCATACCACCCTGAACGCGCCCGATCTCGTCTGATCTCGGAAGCTAAGCAGGGTCGGGCCTGGTTAGTACTTGGATGGGAGACCGCCTGGGAATACCGGGTGCTGTAGGCTTTTGCTTTTTGCTTTTGCCTTTTGCCTTTTGCCTTTTGCCTCTGGCCTCCTTGACCTCTCCTTTGGCGCCCGCCGCCCCTCCCCCCTCCCTCCGTGTGTCCCTCTCTCCCCGGGGAGCGCGACTCCTGGGGCCAAACACACCCCGGCCACTGCTCCCTCAGCCCCTCCCGGGCCGGCAAAGCGGTCGGGCCTGGCCTAGTCTGGCCCCGCCCCGCCCCGCCCCGCCCCCCCCAGCCCCCCGAGCCCGCACACCCCACGGTACTTCACAAGGCGTCCGCTCGCCGCTCCCCGCTCCCCGCCCCACGCTAAATCCCACTGCACCGGCTGGAAGCCACGCCCCAGCTTTGCACCTTTCCTGCCACTGCACCCGCACGCACGGAGGGGTGGGGGGGTGCGGGGAGGGCGGGACCGGGGGCTGGCGCCTGGGGACTGGAGGGTGGGGGGTGGGTGGGTGGGTGGATCCAAGAACCCAGGAGCGGGCGGGAGGGCGGGGCAGCGAGACCCCACACTCGGCCTCCGCCACAGGCCTGGGCTCCCTGGGTCCCGGACCTCTTCCCTCCCTCGAGCCCTCATCCCCAGGGCCCCCGGCGTTGCGCGAGGCCCAGCCAGGGCAGCGGGCTCGGGCTGGTGATGTTCTCTGGGGGCGCTGGGGCCTCGGGGGTGGCTTTGCCCCAGGTGGGGCGGACGGGAGGGAAAGGCGGGGTCGGGGGGGCGGCTGGCTGCGCTCGCCCTGGGACTGGGGCGGAGGCGCTGAGAACCCGGCGGGGGGCGGGGGGGGGGGGGGCCCAGATGGCACGTCCGGCCGGATGCCCCACGCTCGCTTCCACCCTCTTCCCAGTGAGCGGCCCGACGTGGTGCGGTGCGGTGCGGGATGGAAGCGGAGGCGGGCGTGGGGCCAAGCCGGGAGCAGCCTGCAAGAGTCCCGGGATCGGTGAAGGCCGGGGCTTGCGCCACAGCGCCTTGCCAGGGTCCTCTTGCGCCGCCTCCGCCACCCGCCCGGGGCCCGCGGCGGAGGGCGGCGGCGGCCAGGCGGCAGGCAGGCAGGCAGGCAGGCAGGCAGGCAGGCGCGTGCATGGGTGAAGCGCGGCACCCGCTGGGCTTGGGACGCGTGGAGCAGGCTCTTGAGGCGCCCAGCGGCTGCCGCCGGCGTCTACGGCCATACCACCCTGAACGCGCCCGATCTCGTCTGATCTCGGAAGCTAAGCAGGGTCGGGCCTGGTTAGTACTTGGATGGGAGACCGCCTGGGAATACCGGGTGCTGTAGGCTTTTGCTTTTTGCTTTTGCCTTTTGCCTTTTGCCTTTTGCCTCTGGCCTCCTTGACCTCTCCTTTGGCGCCCGCCGCCCCTCCCCCCTCCCTCCGTGTGTCCCTCTCTCCCCGGGGAGCGCGACTCCTGGGGCCAAACACACCCCGGCCACTGCTCCCTCAGCCCCTCCCGGGCCGGCAAAGCGGTCGGGCCTGGCCTAGTCTGGCCCCGCCCCGCCCCGCCCCGCCCCCCCCAGCCCCCCGAGCCCGCACACCCCACGGTACTTCACAAGGCGTCCGCTCGCCGCTCCCCGCTCCCCGCCCCACGCTAAATCCCACTGCACCGGCTGGAAGCCACGCCCCAGCTTTGCACCTTTCCTGCCACTGCACCCGCACGCACGGAGGGGTGGGGGGGTGCGGGGAGGGCGGGACCGGGGGCTGGCGCCTGGGGACTGGAGGGTGGGGGGTGGGTGGGTGGGTGGATCCAAGAACCCAGGAGCGGGCGGGAGGGCGGGGCAGCGAGACCCCACACTCGGCCTCCGTCACAGGCCTGGGCTCCCTGGGTCCCGGACCTCTTCCCTCCCTCGAGCCCTCATCCCCAGGGCCCCCGGCGTTGCGCGAGGCCCAGCCAGGGCAGCGGGCTCGGGCTGGTGATGTTCTCTGGGGGCGCTGGGGCCTCGGGGGTGGCTTTGCCCCAGGTGGGGCGGACGGGAGGGAAAGGCGGGGTCGGGGGGGCGGCTGGCTGCGCTCGCCCTGGGACTGGGGCGGAGGCGCTGAGAACCCGGCGGGGGGCGGGGGGGGGGGGGGCCCAGATGGCACGTCCGGCCGGATGCCCCACGCTCGCTTCCACCCTCTTCCCAGTGAGCGGCCCGACGTGGTGCGGTGCGGTGCGGGATGGAAGCGGAGGCGGGCGTGGGGCCAAGCCGGGAGCAGCCTGCAAGAGTCCCGGGATCGGTGAAGGCCGGGGCTTGCGCCACAGCGCCTTGCCAGGGTCCTCTTGCGCCGCCTCCGCCACCCGCCCGGGGCCCGCGGCGGAGGGCGGCGGCGGCCAGGCGGCAGGCAGGCAGGCAGGCAGGCAGGCAGGCAGGCGCGTGCATGGGTGAAGCGCGGCACCCGCTGGGCTTGGGACGCGTGGAGCAGGCTCTTGAGGCGCCCAGCGGCTGCCGCCGGCGTCTACGGCCATACCACCCTGAACGCGCCCGATCTCGTCTGATCTCGGAAGCTAAGCAGGGTCGGGCCTGGTTAGTACTTGGATGGGAGACCGCCTGGGAATACCGGGTGCTGTAGGCTTTTGCTTTTTGCTTTTGCCTTTTGCCTTTTGCCTTTTGCCTCTGGCCTCCTTGACCTCTCCTTTGGCGCCCGCCGCCCCTCCCCCCTCCCTCCGTGTGTCCCTCTCTCCCCGGGGAGCGCGACTCCTGGGGCCAAACACACCCCGGCCACTGCTCCCTCAGCCCCTCCCGGGCCGGCAAAGCGGTCGGGCCTGGCCTAGTCTGGCCCCGCCCCGCCCCGCCCCGCCCCCCCCAGCCCCCCGAGCCCGCACACCCCACGGTACTTCACAAGGCGTCCGCTCGCCGCTCCCCGCTCCCCGCCCCACGCTAAATCCCACTGCACCGGCTGGAAGCCACGCCCCAGCTTTGCACCTTTCCTGCCACTGCACCCGCACGCACGGAGGGGTGGGGGGGTGCGGGGAGGGCGGGACCGGGGGCTGGCGCCTGGGGACTGGAGGGTGGGGGGTGGGTGGGTGGGTGGATCCAAGAACCCAGGAGCGGGCGGGAGGGCGGGGCAGCGAGACCCCACACTCGGCCTCCGTCACAGGCCTGGGCTCCCTGGGTCCCGGACCTCTTCCCTCCCTCGAGCCCTCATCCCCAGGGCCCCCGGCGTTGCGCGAGGCCCAGCCAGGGCAGCGGGCTCGGGCTGGTGATGTTCTCTGGGGGCGCTGGGGCCTCGGGGGTGGCTTTGCCCCAGGTGGGGCGGACGGGAGGGAAAGGCGGGGTCGGGGGGGCGGCTGGCTGCGCTCGCCCTGGGACTGGGGCGGAGGCGCTGAGAACCCGGCGGGGGGCGGGGGGGGGGGGGGGCCCAGATGGCACGTCCGGCCGGATGCCCCACGCTCGCTTCCACCCTCTTCCCAGTGAGCGGCCCGACGTGGTGCGGTGCGGTGCGGGATGGAAGCGGAGGCGGGCGTGGGGCCAAGCCGGGAGCAGCCTGCAAGAGTCCCGGGATCGGTGAAGGCCGGGGCTTGCGCCACAGCGCCTTGCCAGGGTCCTCTTGCGCCGCCTCCGCCACCCGCCCGGGGCCCGCGGCGGAGGGCGGCGGCGGCCAGGCGGCAGGCAGGCAGGCAGGCAGGCAGGCAGGCAGGCGCGTGCATGGGTGAAGCGCGGCACCCGCTGGGCTTGGGACGCGTGGAGCAGGCTCTTGAGGCGCCCAGCGGCTGCCGCCGGCGTCTACGGCCATACCACCCTGAACGCGCCCGATCTCGTCTGATCTCGGAAGCTAAGCAGGGTCGGGCCTGGTTAGTACTTGGATGGGAGACCGCCTGGGAATACCGGGTGCTGTAGGCTTTTGCTTTTTGCTTTTGCCTTTTGCCTTTTGCCTTTTGCCTCTGGCCTCCTTGACCTCTCCTTTGGCGCCCGCCGCCCCTCCCCCCTCCCTCCGTGTGTCCCTCTCTCCCCGGGGAGCGCGACTCCTGGGGCCAAACACACCCCGGCCACTGCTCCCTCAGCCCCTCCCGGGCCGGCAAAGCGGTCGGGCCTGGCCTAGTCTGGCCCCGCCCCGCCCCGCCCCGCCCCCCCCAGCCCCCCGAGCCCGCACACCCCACGGTACTTCACAAGGCGTCCGCTCGCCGCTCCCCGCTCCCCGCCCCACGCTAAATCCCACTGCACCGGCTGGAAGCCACGCCCCAGCTTTGCACCTTTCCTGCCACTGCACCCGCACGCACGGAGGGGTGGGGGGGTGCGGGGAGGGCGGGACCGGGGGCTGGCGCCTGGGGACTGGAGGGTGGGGGGTGGGTGGGTGGGTGGATCCAAGAACCCAGGAGCGGGCGGGAGGGCGGGGCAGCGAGACCCCACACTCGGCCTCCGCCACAGGCCTGGGCTCCCTGGGTCCCGGACCTCTTCCCTCCCTCGAGCCCTCATCCCCAGGGCCCCCGGCGTTGCGCGAGGCCCAGCCAGGGCAGCGGGCTCGGGCTGGTGATGTTCTCTGGGGGCGCTGGGGCCTCGGGGGTGGCTTTGCCCCAGGTGGGGCGGACGGGAGGGAAAGGCGGGGTCGGGGGGGCGGCTGGCTGCGCTCGCCCTGGGACTGGGGCGGAGGCGCTGAGAACCCGGCGGGGGGCGGGGGGGGGGGGGCCCAGATGGCACGTCCGGCCGGATGCCCCACGCTCGCTTCCACCCTCTTCCCAGTGAGCGGCCCGACGTGGTGCGGTGCGGTGCGGGATGGAAGCGGAGGCGGGCGTGGGGCCAAGCCGGGAGCAGCCTGCAAGAGTCCCGGGATCGGTGAAGGCCGGGGCTTGCGCCACAGCGCCTTGCCAGGGTCCTCTTGCGCCGCCTCCGCCACCCGCCCGGGGCCCGCGGCGGAGGGCGGCGGCGGCCAGGCGGCAGGCAGGCAGGCAGGCAGGCAGGCAGGCAGGCGCGTGCATGGGTGAAGCGCGGCACCCGCTGGGCTTGGGACGCGTGGAGCAGGCTCTTGAGGCGCCCAGCGGCTGCCGCCGGCGTCTACGGCCATACCACCCTGAACGCGCCCGATCTCGTCTGATCTCGGAAGCTAAGCAGGGTCGGGCCTGGTTAGTACTTGGATGGGAGACCGCCTGGGAATACCGGGTGCTGTAGGCTTTTGCTTTTTGCTTTTGCCTTTTGCCTTTTGCCTTTTGCCTCTGGCCTCCTTGACCTCTCCTTTGGCGCCCGCCGCCCCTCCCCCCTCCCTCCGTGTGTCCCTCTCTCCCCGGGGAGCGCGACTCCTGGGGCCAAACACACCCCGGCCACTGCTCCCTCAGCCCCTCCCGGGCCGGCAAAGCGGTCGGGCCTGGCCTAGTCTGGCCCCGCCCCGCCCCGCCCCGCCCCCCCCAGCCCCCCGAGCCCGCACACCCCACGGTACTTCACAAGGCGTCCGCTCGCCGCTCCCCGCTCCCCGCCCCACGCTAAATCCCACTGCACCGGCTGGAAGCCACGCCCCAGCTTTGCACCTTTCCTGCCACTGCACCCGCACGCACGGAGGGGTGGGGGGGTGCGGGGAGGGCGGGACCGGGGGCTGGCGCCTGGGGACTGGAGGGTGGGGGGTGGGTGGGTGGGTGGATCCAAGAACCCAGGAGCGGGCGGGAGGGCGGGGCAGCGAGACCCCACACTCGGCCTCCGCCACAGGCCTGGGCTCCCTGGGTCCCGGACCTCTTCCCTCCCTCGAGCCCTCATCCCCAGGGCCCCCGGCGTTGCGCGAGGCCCAGCCAGGGCAGCGGGCTCGGGCTGGTGATGTTCTCTGGGGGCGCTGGGGCCTCGGGGGTGGCTTTGCCCCAGGTGGGGCGGACGGGAGGGAAAGGCGGGGTCGGGGGGGCGGCTGGCTGCGCTCGCCCTGGGACTGGGGCGGAGGCGCTGAGAACCCGGCGGGGGGCGGGGGGGGGGGGGGCCCAGATGGCACGTCCGGCCGGATGCCCCACGCTCGCTTCCACCCTCTTCCCAGTGAGCGGCCCGACGTGGTGCGGTGCGGTGCGGGATGGAAGCGGAGGCGGGCGTGGGGCCAAGCCGGGAGCAGCCTGCAAGAGTCCCGGGATCGGTGAAGGCCGGGGCTTGCGCCACAGCGCCTTGCCAGGGTCCTCTTGCGCCGCCTCCGCCACCCGCCCGGGGCCCGCGGCGGAGGGCGGCGGCGGCCAGGCGGCAGGCAGGCAGGCAGGCAGGCAGGCAGGCAGGCGCGTGCATGGGTGAAGCGCGGCACCCGCTGGGCTTGGGACGCGTGGAGCAGGCTCTTGAGGCGCCCAGCGGCTGCCGCCGGCGTCTACGGCCATACCACCCTGAACGCGCCCGATCTCGTCTGATCTCGGAAGCTAAGCAGGGTCGGGCCTGGTTAGTACTTGGATGGGAGACCGCCTGGGAATACCGGGTGCTGTAGGCTTTTGCTTTTTGCTTTTGCCTTTTGCCTTTTGCCTTTTGCCTCTGGCCTCCTTGACCTCTCCTTTGGCGCCCGCCGCCCCTCCCCCCTCCCTCCGTGTGTCCCTCTCTCCCCGGGGAGCGCGACTCCTGGGGCCAAACACACCCCGGCCACTGCTCCCTCAGCCCCTCCCGGGCCGGCAAAGCGGTCGGGCCTGGCCTAGTCTGGCCCCGCCCCGCCCCGCCCCGCCCCCCCCAGCCCCCCGAGCCCGCACACCCCACGGTACTTCACAAGGCGTCCGCTCGCCGCTCCCCGCTCCCCGCCCCACGCTAAATCCCACTGCACCGGCTGGAAGCCACGCCCCAGCTTTGCACCTTTCCTGCCACTGCACCCGCACGCACGGAGGGGTGGGGGGGTGCGGGGAGGGCGGGACCGGGGGCTGGCGCCTGGGGACTGGAGGGTGGGGGGTGGGTGGGTGGGTGGATCCAAGAACCCAGGAGCGGGCGGGAGGGCGGGGCAGCGAGACCCCACACTCGGCCTCCGTCACAGGCCTGGGCTCCCTGGGTCCCGGACCTCTTCCCTCCCTCGAGCCCTCATCCCCAGGGCCCCCGGCGTTGCGCGAGGCCCAGCCAGGGCAGCGGGCTCGGGCTGGTGATGTTCTCTGGGGGCGCTGGGGCCTCGGGGGTGGCTTTGCCCCAGGTGGGGCGGACGGGAGGGAAAGGCGGGGTCGGGGGGGCGGCTGGCTGCGCTCGCCCTGGGACTGGGGCGGAGGCGCTGAGAACCCGGCGGGGGGCGGGGGGGGGGGGGGCCCAGATGGCACGTCCGGCCGGATGCCCCACGCTCGCTTCCACCCTCTTCCCAGTGAGCGGCCCGACGTGGTGCGGTGCGGTGCGGGATGGAAGCGGAGGCGGGCGTGGGGCCAAGCCGGGAGCAGCCTGCAAGAGTCCCGGGATCGGTGAAGGCCGGGGCTTGCGCCACAGCGCCTTGCCAGGGTCCTCTTGCGCCGCCTCCGCCACCCGCCCGGGGCCCGCGGCGGAGGGCGGCGGCGGCCAGGCGGCAGGCAGGCAGGCAGGCAGGCAGGCAGGCAGGCGCGTGCATGGGTGAAGCGCGGCACCCGCTGGGCTTGGGACGCGTGGAGCAGGCTCTTGAGGCGCCCAGCGGCTGCCGCCGGCGTCTACGGCCATACCACCCTGAACGCGCCCGATCTCGTCTGATCTCGGAAGCTAAGCAGGGTCGGGCCTGGTTAGTACTTGGATGGGAGACCGCCTGGGAATACCGGGTGCTGTAGGCTTTTGCTTTTTGCTTTTGCCTTTTGCCTTTTGCCTTTTGCCTCTGGCCTCCTTGACCTCTCCTTTGGCGCCCGCCGCCCCTCCCCCCTCCCTCCGTGTGTCCCTCTCTCCCCGGGGAGCGCGACTCCTGGGGCCAAACACACCCCGGCCACTGCTCCCTCAGCCCCTCCCGGGCCGGCAAAGCGGTCGGGCCTGGCCTAGTCTGGCCCCGCCCCGCCCCGCCCCGCCCCCCCCAGCCCCCCGAGCCCGCACACCCCACGGTACTTCACAAGGCGTCCGCTCGCCGCTCCCCGCTCCCCGCCCCACGCTAAATCCCACTGCACCGGCTGGAAGCCACGCCCCAGCTTTGCACCTTTCCTGCCACTGCACCCGCACGCACGGAGGGGTGGGGGGGTGCGGGGAGGGCGGGACCGGGGGCTGGCGCCTGGGGACTGGAGGGTGGGGGGTGGGTGGGTGGGTGGATCCAAGAACCCAGGAGCGGGCGGGAGGGCGGGGCAGCGAGACCCCACACTCGGCCTCCGCCACAGGCCTGGGCTCCCTGGGTCCCGGACCTCTTCCCTCCCTCGAGCCCTCATCCCCAGGGCCCCCGGCGTTGCGCGAGGCCCAGCCAGGGCAGCGGGCTCGGGCTGGTGATGTTCTCTGGGGGCGCTGGGGCCTCGGGGGTGGCTTTGCCCCAGGTGGGGCGGACGGGAGGGAAAGGCGGGGTCGGGGGGGCGGCTGGCTGCGCTCGCCCTGGGACTGGGGCGGAGGCGCTGAGAACCCGGCGGGGGGCGGGGGGGGGGGGGCCCAGATGGCACGTCCGGCCGGATGCCCCACGCTCGCTTCCACCCTCTTCCCAGTGAGCGGCCCGACGTGGTGCGGTGCGGTGCGGGATGGAAGCGGAGGCGGGCGTGGGGCCAAGCCGGGAGCAGCCTGCAAGAGTCCCGGGATCGGTGAAGGCCGGGGCTTGCGCCACAGCGCCTTGCCAGGGTCCTCTTGCGCCGCCTCCGCCACCCGCCCGGGGCCCGCGGCGGAGGGCGGCGGCGGCCAGGCGGCAGGCAGGCAGGCAGGCAGGCAGGCAGGCAGGCGCGTGCATGGGTGAAGCGCGGCACCCGCTGGGCTTGGGACGCGTGGAGCAGGCTCTTGAGGCGCCCAGCGGCTGCCGCCGGCGTCTACGGCCATACCACCCTGAACGCGCCCGATCTCGTCTGATCTTCGGAAGCTAAGCAGGGTCGGGCCTGGTTAGTACTTGGATGGGAGACCGCCTGGGAATACCGGGTGCTGTAGGCTTTTGCTTTTTGCTTTTTGCTTTTGCCTTTTGCCTTTTGCCTTTTGCCTCTGGCCTCCTTGACCTCTCCTTTGGCGCCCGCCGCCCCTCCCCCCTCCCTCCGTGTGTCCCTCTCTCCCCGGGGAGCGCGACTCCTGGGGCCAAACACACCCCGGCCACTGCTCCCTCAGCCCCTCCCGGGCCGGCAAAGCGGTCGGGCCTGGCCTAGTCTGGCCCCGCCCCGCCCCGCCCCGCCCCCCCCAGCCCCCCGAGCCCGCACACCCCACGGTACTTCACAAGGCGTCCGCTCGCCGCTCCCCGCTCCCCGCCCCACGCTAAATCCCACTGCACCGGCTGGAAGCCACGCCCCAGCTTTGCACCTTTCCTGCCACTGCACCCGCACGCACGGAGGGGTGGGGGGGTGCGGGGAGGGCGGGACCGGGGGCTGGCGCCTGGGGACTGGAGGGTGGGGGGTGGGTGGGTGGGTGGATCCAAGAACCCAGGAGCGGGCGGGAGGGCGGGGCAGCGAGACCCCACACTCGGCCTCCGCCACAGGCCTGGGCTCCCTGGGTCCCGGACCTCTTCCCTCCCTCGAGCCCTCATCCCCAGGGCCCCCGGCGTTGCGCGAGGCCCAGCCAGGGCAGCGGGCTCGGGCTGGTGATGTTCTCTGGGGGCGCTGGGGCCTCGGGGGTGGCTTTGCCCCAGGTGGGGCGGACGGGAGGGAAAGGCGGGGTCGGGGGGGCGGCTGGCTGCGCTCGCCCTGGGACTGGGGCGGAGGCGCTGAGAACCCGGCGGGGGGCGGGGGGGGGGGGGGGCCCAGATGGCACGTCCGGCCGGATGCCCCACGCTCGCTTCCACCCTCTTCCCAGTGAGCGGCCCGACGTGGTGCGGTGCGGTGCGGGATGGAAGCGGAGGCGGGCGTGGGGCCAAGCCGGGAGCAGCCTGCAAGAGTCCCGGGATCGGTGAAGGCCGGGGCTTGCGCCACAGCGCCTTGCCAGGGTCCTCTTGCGCCGCCTCCGCCACCCGCCCGGGGCCCGCGGCGGAGGGCGGCGGCGGCCAGGCGGCAGGCAGGCAGGCAGGCAGGCAGGCAGGCAGGCGCGTGCATGGGTGAAGCGCGGCACCCGCTGGGCTTGGGACGCGTGGAGCAGGCTCTTGAGGCGCCCAGCGGCTGCCGCCGGCGTCTACGGCCATACCACCCTGAACGTGCCCGATCTCGTCTGATCTCGGAAGCTAAGCAGGGTCGGGCCTGGTTAGTACTTGGATGGGAGACCGCCTGGGAATACCGGGTGCTGTAGGCTTTTGCTTTTTGCTTTTGCCTTTTGCCTTTTGCCTTTTGCCTCTGGCCTCCTTGACCTCTCCTTTGGCGCCCGCCGCCCCTCCCCCCTCCCTCCGTGTGTCCCTCTCTCCCCGGGGAGCGCGACTCCTGGGGCCAAACACACCCCGGCCACTGCTCCCTCAGCCCCTCCCGGGCCGGCAAAGCGGTCGGGCCTGGCCTAGTCTGGCCCCGCCCCGCCCCGCCCCGCCCCCCCCAGCCCCCCGAGCCCGCACACCCCACGGTACTTCACAAGGCGTCCGCTCGCCGCTCCCCGCTCCCCGCCCCACGCTAAATCCCACTGCACCGGCTGGAAGCCACGCCCCAGCTTTGCACCTTTCCTGCCACTGCACCCGCACGCACGGAGGGGTGGGGGGGTGCGGGGAGGGCGGGACCGGGGGCTGGCGCCTGGGGACTGGAGGGTGGGGGGTGGGTGGGTGGGTGGATCCAAGAACCCAGGAGCGGGCGGGAGGGCGGGGCAGCGAGACCCCACACTCGGCCTCCGCCACAGGCCTGGGCTCCCTGGGTCCCGGACCTCTTCCCTCCCTCGAGCCCTCATCCCCAGGGCCCCCGGCGTTGCGCGAGGCCCAGCCAGGGCAGCGGGCTCGGGCTGGTGATGTTCTCTGGGGGCGCTGGGGCCTCGGGGGTGGCTTTGCCCCAGGTGGGGCGGACGGGAGGGAAAGGCGGGGTCGGGGGGGCGGCTGGCTGCGCTCGCCCTGGGACTGGGGCGGAGGCGCTGAGAACCCGGCGGGGGGCGGGGGGGGGGGGGCCCAGATGGCACGTCCGGCCGGATGCCCCACGCTCGCTTCCACCCTCTTCCCAGTGAGCGGCCCGACGTGGTGCGGTGCGGTGCGGGATGGAAGCGGAGGCGGGCGTGGGGCCAAGCCGGGAGCAGCCTGCAAGAGTCCCGGGATCGGTGAAGGCCGGGGCTTGCGCCACAGCGCCTTGCCAGGGTCCTCTTGCGCCGCCTCCGCCACCCGCCCGGGGCCCGCGGCGGAGGGCGGCGGCGGCCAGGCGGCAGGCAGGCAGGCAGGCAGGCAGGCAGGCAGGCGCGTGCATGGGTGAAGCGCGGCACCCGCTGGGCTTGGGACGCGTGGAGCAGGCTCTTGAGGCGCCCAGCGGCTGCCGCCGGCGTCTACGGCCATACCACCCTGAACGCGCCCGATCTCGTCTGATCTCGGAAGCTAAGCAGGGTCGGGCCTGGTTAGTACTTGGATGGGAGACCGCCTGGGAATACCGGGTGCTGTAGGCTTTTGCTTTTTGCTTTTGCCTTTTGCCTTTTGCCTTTTGCCTCTGGCCTCCTTGACCTCTCCTTTGGCGCCCGCCGCCCCTCCCCCCTCCCTCCGTGTGTCCCTCTCTCCCCGGGGAGCGCGACTCCTGGGGCCAAACACACCCCGGCCACTGCTCCCTCAGCCCCTCCCGGGCCGGCAAAGCGGTCGGGCCTGGCCTAGTCTGGCCCCGCCCCGCCCCGCCCCGCCCCCCCCAGCCCCCCGAGCCCGCACACCCCACGGTACTTCACAAGGCGTCCGCTCGCCGCTCCCCGCTCCCCGCCCCACGCTAAATCCCACTGCACCGGCTGGAAGCCACGCCCCAGCTTTGCACCTTTCCTGCCACTGCACCCGCACGCACGGAGGGGTGGGGGGGTGCGGGGAGGGCGGGACCGGGGGCTGGCGCCTGGGGACTGGAGGGTGGGGGGTGGGTGGGTGGGTGGATCCAAGAACCCAGGAGCGGGCGGGAGGGCGGGGCAGCGAGACCCCACACTCGGCCTCCGTCACAGGCCTGGGCTCCCTGGGTCCCGGACCTCTTCCCTCCCTCGAGCCCTCATCCCCAGGGCCCCCGGCGTTGCGCGAGGCCCAGCCAGGGCAGCGGGCTCGGGCTGGTGATGTTCTCTGGGGGCGCTGGGGCCTCGGGGGTGGCTTTGCCCCAGGTGGGGCGGACGGGAGGGAAAGGCGGGGTCGGGGGGGCGGCTGGCTGCGCTCGCCCTGGGACTGGGGCGGAGGCGCTGAGAACCCGGCGGGGGGCGGGGGGGGGGGGGGGCCCAGATGGCACGTCCGGCCGGATGCCCCACGCTCGCTTCCACCCTCTTCCCAGTGAGCGGCCCGACGTGGTGCGGTGCGGTGCGGGATGGAAGCGGAGGCGGGCGTGGGGCCAAGCCGGGAGCAGCCTGCAAGAGTCCCGGGATCGGTGAAGGCCGGGGCTTGCGCCACAGCGCCTTGCCAGGGTCCTCTTGCGCCGCCTCCGCCACCCGCCCGGGGCCCGCGGCGGAGGGCGGCGGCGGCCAGGCGGCAGGCAGGCAGGCAGGCAGGCAGGCAGGCAGGCGCGTGCATGGGTGAAGCGCGGCACCCGCTGGGCTTGGGACGCGTGGAGCAGGCTCTTGAGGCGCCCAGCGGCTGCCGCCGGCGTCTACGGCCATACCACCCTGAACGCGCCCGATCTCGTCTGATCTCGGAAGCTAAGCAGGGTCGGGCCTGGTTAGTACTTGGATGGGAGACCGCCTGGGAATACCGGGTGCTGTAGGCTTTTGCTTTTTGCTTTTGCCTTTTGCCTTTTGCCTTTTGCCTCTGGCCTCCTTGACCTCTCCTTTGGCGCCCGCCGCCCCTCCCCCCTCCCTCCGTGTGTCCCTCTCTCCCCGGGGAGCGCGACTCCTGGGGCCAAACACACCCCGGCCACTGCTCCCTCAGCCCCTCCCGGGCCGGCAAAGCGGTCGGGCCTGGCCTAGTCTGGCCCCGCCCCGCCCCGCCCCGCCCCCCCCAGCCCCCCGAGCCCGCACACCCCACGGTACTTCACAAGGCGTCCGCTCGCCGCTCCCCGCTCCCCGCCCCACGCTAAATCCCACTGCACCGGCTGGAAGCCACGCCCCAGCTTTGCACCTTTCCTGCCACTGCACCCGCACGCACGGAGGGGTGGGGGGGTGCGGGGAGGGCGGGACCGGGGGCTGGCGCCTGGGGACTGGAGGGTGGGGGGTGGGTGGGTGGGTGGATCCAAGAACCCAGGAGCGGGCGGGAGGGCGGGGCAGCGAGACCCCACACTCGGCCTCCGTCACAGGCCTGGGCTCCCTGGGTCCCGGACCTCTTCCCTCCCTCGAGCCCTCATCCCCAGGGCCCCCGGCGTTGCGCGAGGCCCAGCCAGGGCAGCGGGCTCGGGCTGGTGATGTTCTCTGGGGGCGCTGGGGCCTCGGGGGTGGCTTTGCCCCAGGTGGGGCGGACGGGAGGGAAAGGCGGGGTCGGGGGGGCGGCTGGCTGCGCTCGCCCTGGGACTGGGGCGGAGGCGCTGAGAACCCGGCGGGGGGCGGGGGGGGGGGGGGCCCAGATGGCACGTCCGGCCGGATGCCCCACGCTCGCTTCCACCCTCTTCCCAGTGAGCGGCCCGACGTGGTGCGGTGCGGTGCGGGATGGAAGCGGAGGCGGGCGTGGGGCCAAGCCGGGAGCAGCCTGCAAGAGTCCCGGGATCGGTGAAGGCCGGGGCTTGCGCCACAGCGCCTTGCCAGGGTCCTCTTGCGCCGCCTCCGCCACCCGCCCGGGGCCCGCGGCGGAGGGCGGCGGCGGCCAGGCGGCAGGCAGGCAGGCAGGCAGGCAGGCAGGCAGGCGCGTGCATGGGTGAAGCGCGGCACCCGCTGGGCTTGGGACGCGTGGAGCAGGCTCTTGAGGCGCCCAGCGGCTGCCGCCGGCGTCTACGGCCATACCACCCTGAACGCGCCCGATCTCGTCTGATCTCGGAAGCTAAGCAGGGTCGGGCCTGGTTAGTACTTGGATGGGAGACCGCCTGGGAATACCGGGTGCTGTAGGCTTTTGCTTTTTGCTTTTGCCTTTTGCCTTTTGCCTTTTGCCTCTGGCCTCCTTGACCTCTCCTTTGGCGCCCGCCGCCCCTCCCCCCTCCCTCCGTGTGTCCCTCTCTCCCCGGGGAGCGCGACTCCTGGGGCCAAACACACCCCGGCCACTGCTCCCTCAGCCCCTCCCGGGCCGGCAAAGCGGTCGGGCCTGGCCTAGTCTGGCCCCGCCCCGCCCCGCCCCGCCCCCCCCAGCCCCCCGAGCCCGCACACCCCACGGTACTTCACAAGGCGTCCGCTCGCCGCTCCCCGCTCCCCGCCCCACGCTAAATCCCACTGCACCGGCTGGAAGCCACGCCCCAGCTTTGCACCTTTCCTGCCACTGCACCCGCACGCACGGAGGGGTGGGGGGGTGCGGGGAGGGCGGGACCGGGGGCTGGCGCCTGGGGACTGGAGGGTGGGGGGTGGGTGGGTGGGTGGATCCAAGAACCCAGGAGCGGGCGGGAGGGCGGGGCAGCGAGACCCCACACTCGGCCTCCGCCACAGGCCTGGGCTCCCTGGGTCCCGGACCTCTTCCCTCCCTCGAGCCCTCATCCCCAGGGCCCCCGGCGTTGCGCGAGGCCCAGCCAGGGCAGCGGGCTCGGGCTGGTGATGTTCTCTGGGGGCGCTGGGGCCTCGGGGGTGGCTTTGCCCCAGGTGGGGCGGACGGGAGGGAAAGGCGGGGTCGGGGGGGCGGCTGGCTGCGCTCGCCCTGGGACTGGGGCGGAGGCGCTGAGAACCCGGCGGGGGGCGGGGGGGGGGGGGCCCAGATGGCACGTCCGGCCGGATGCCCCACGCTCGCTTCCACCCTCTTCCCAGTGAGCGGCCCGACGTGGTGCGGTGCGGTGCGGGATGGAAGCGGAGGCGGGCGTGGGGCCAAGCCGGGAGCAGCCTGCAAGAGTCCCGGGATCGGTGAAGGCCGGGGCTTGCGCCACAGCGCCTTGCCAGGGTCCTCTTGCGCCGCCTCCGCCACCCGCCCGGGGCCCGCGGCGGAGGGCGGCGGCGGCCAGGCGGCAGGCAGGCAGGCAGGCAGGCAGGCAGGCAGGCGCGTGCATGGGTGAAGCGCGGCACCCGCTGGGCTTGGGACGCGTGGAGCAGGCTCTTGAGGCGCCCAGCGGCTGCCGCCGGCGTCTACGGCCATACCACCCTGAACGCGCCCGATCTCGTCTGATCTCGGAAGCTAAGCAGGGTCGGGCCTGGTTAGTACTTGGATGGGAGACCGCCTGGGAATACCGGGTGCTGTAGGCTTTTGCTTTTTGCTTTTGCCTTTTGCCTTTTGCCTTTTGCCTCTGGCCTCCTTGACCTCTCCTTTGGCGCCCGCCGCCCCTCCCCCCTCCCTCCGTGTGTCCCTCTCTCCCCGGGGAGCGCGACTCCTGGGGCCAAACACACCCCGGCCACTGCTCCCTCAGCCCCTCCCGGGCCGGCAAAGCGGTCGGGCCTGGCCTAGTCTGGCCCCGCCCCGCCCCGCCCCGCCCCCCCCAGCCCCCCGAGCCCGCACACCCCACGGTACTTCACAAGGCGTCCGCTCGCCGCTCCCCGCTCCCCGCCCCACGCTAAATCCCACTGCACCGGCTGGAAGCCACGCCCCAGCTTTGCACCTTTCCTGCCACTGCACCCGCACGCACGGAGGGGTGGGGGGGTGCGGGGAGGGCGGGACCGGGGGCTGGCGCCTGGGGACTGGAGGGTGGGGGGTGGGTGGGTGGGTGGATCCAAGAACCCAGGAGCGGGCGGGAGGGCGGGGCAGCGAGACCCCACACTCGGCCTCCGCCACAGGCCTGGGCTCCCTGGGTCCCGGACCTCTTCCCTCCCTCGAGCCCTCATCCCCAGGGCCCCCGGCGTTGCGCGAGGCCCAGCCAGGGCAGCGGGCTCGGGCTGGTGATGTTCTCTGGGGGCGCTGGGGCCTCGGGGGTGGCTTTGCCCCAGGTGGGGCGGACGGGAGGGAAAGGCGGGGTCGGGGGGGCGGCTGGCTGCGCTCGCCCTGGGACTGGGGCGGAGGCGCTGAGAACCCGGCGGGGGGCGGGGGGGGGGGGGCCCAGATGGCACGTCCGGCCGGATGCCCCACGCTCGCTTCCACCCTCTTCCCAGTGAGCGGCCCGACGTGGTGCGGTGCGGTGCGGGATGGAAGCGGAGGCGGGCGTGGGGCCAAGCCGGGAGCAGCCTGCAAGAGTCCCGGGATCGGTGAAGGCCGGGGCTTGCGCCACAGCGCCTTGCCAGGGTCCTCTTGCGCCGCCTCCGCCACCCGCCCGGGGCCCGCGGCGGAGGGCGGCGGCGGCCAGGCGGCAGGCAGGCAGGCAGGCAGGCAGGCAGGCAGGCGCGTGCATGGGTGAAGCGCGGCACCCGCTGGGCTTGGGACGCGTGGAGCAGGCTCTTGAGGCGCCCAGCGGCTGCCGCCGGCGTCTACGGCCATACCACCCTGAACGCGCCCGATCTCGTCTGATCTCGGAAGCTAAGCAGGGTCGGGCCTGGTTAGTACTTGGATGGGAGACCGCCTGGGAATACCGGGTGCTGTAGGCTTTTGCTTTTTGCTTTTGCCTTTTGCCTTTTGCCTTTTGCCTCTGGCCTCCTTGACCTCTCCTTTGGCGCCCGCCGCCCCTCCCCCCTCCCTCCGTGTGTCCCTCTCTCCCCGGGGAGCGCGACTCCTGGGGCCAAACACACCCCGGCCACTGCTCCCTCAGCCCCTCCCGGGCCGGCAAAGCGGTCGGGCCTGGCCTAGTCTGGCCCCGCCCCGCCCCGCCCCGCCCCCCCCAGCCCCCCGAGCCCGCACACCCCACGGTACTTCACAAGGCGTCCGCTCGCCGCTCCCCGCTCCCCGCCCCACGCTAAATCCCACTGCACCGGCTGGAAGCCACGCCCCAGCTTTGCACCTTTCCTGCCACTGCACCCGCACGCACGGAGGGGTGGGGGGGTGCGGGGAGGGCGGGACCGGGGGCTGGCGCCTGGGGACTGGAGGGTGGGGGGTGGGTGGGTGGGTGGATCCAAGAACCCAGGAGCGGGCGGGAGGGCGGGGCAGCGAGACCCCACACTCGGCCTCCGCCACAGGCCTGGGCTCCCTGGGTCCCGGACCTCTTCCCTCCCTCGAGCCCTCATCCCCAGGGCCCCCGGCGTTGCGCGAGGCCCAGCCAGGGCAGCGGGCTCGGGCTGGTGATGTTCTCTGGGGGCGCTGGGGCCTCGGGGGTGGCTTTGCCCCAGGTGGGGCGGACGGGAGGGAAAGGCGGGGTCGGGGGGGCGGCTGGCTGCGCTCGCCCTGGGACTGGGGCGGAGGCGCTGAGAACCCGGCGGGGGGCGGGGGGGGGGGGGGCCCAGATGGCACGTCCGGCCGGATGCCCCACGCTCGCTTCCACCCTCTTCCCAGTGAGCGGCCCGACGTGGTGCGGTGCGGTGCGGGATGGAAGCGGAGGCGGGCGTGGGGCCAAGCCGGGAGCAGCCTGCAAGAGTCCCGGGATCGGTGAAGGCCGGGGCTTGCGCCACAGCGCCTTGCCAGGGTCCTCTTGCGCCGCCTCCGCCACCCGCCCGGGGCCCGCGGCGGAGGGCGGCGGCGGCCAGGCGGCAGGCAGGCAGGCAGGCAGGCAGGCAGGCGCGTGCATGGGTGAAGCGCGGCACCCGCTGGGCTTGGGACGCGTGGAGCAGGCTCTTGAGGCGCCCAGCGGCTGCCGCCGGCGTCTACGGCCATACCACCCTGAACGCGCCCGATCTCGTCTGATCTCGGAAGCTAAGCAGGGTCGGGCCTGGTTAGTACTTGGATGGGAGACCGCCTGGGAATACCGGGTGCTGTAGGCTTTTGCTTTTTGCTTTTGCCTTTTGCCTTTTGCCTTTTGCCTCTGGCCTCCTTGACCTCTCCTTTGGCGCCCGCCGCCCCTCCCCCCTCCCTCCGTGTGTCCCTCTCTCCCCGGGGAGCGCGACTCCTGGGGCCAAACACACCCCGGCCACTGCTCCCTCAGCCCCTCCCGGGCCGGCAAAGCGGTCGGGCCTGGCCTAGTCTGGCCCCGCCCCGCCCCGCCCCGCCCCGCCCCCCCCAGCCCCCCGAGCCCGCACACCCCACGGTACTTCACAAGGCGTCCGCTCGCCGCTCCCCGC
Organism: Lynx rufus; assembly: GCF_022079265.1. Taxonomy (NCBI): domain Eukaryota; kingdom Metazoa; phylum Chordata; class Mammalia; order Carnivora; family Felidae; genus Lynx; species Lynx rufus. The sequence goes on from NW_025814840.1 coordinate 19,437,037, forward strand.
TCCCCGCCCCACGCTAAATCCCACTGCACCGGCTGGAAGCCACGCCCCAGCTTTGCACCTTTCCTGCCACTGCACCCGCACGCACGGAGGGGTGGGGGGGTGCGGGGAGGGCGGGACCGGGGGCTGGCGCCTGGGGACTGGAGGGTGGGGGGTGGGTGGTTGGGTGGATCCAAGAACCCAGGAGCGGGCGGGAGGGCGGGGCAGCGAGACCCCACACTCGGCCTCCGCCACAGGCCTGGGCTCCCTGGGTCCCGGACCTCTTCCCTCCCTCGAGCCCTCATCCCCAGGGCCCCCGGCGTTGCGCGAGGCCCAGCCAGGGCAGCGGGCTCGGGCTGGTGATGTTCTCTGGGGGCGCTGGGGCCTCGGGGGTGGCTTTGCCCCAGGTGGGGCGGACGGGAGGGAAAGGCGGGGTCGGGGGGGCGGCTGGCTGCGCTCGCCCTGGGACTGGGGCGGAGGCGCTGAGAACCCGGCGGGGGGCGGGGGGGGGGGGGGCCCAGATGGCACGTCCGGCCGGATGCCCCACGCTCGCTTCCACCCTCTTCCCAGTGAGCGGCCCGACGTGGTGCGGTGCGGTGCGGGATGGAAGCGGAGGCGGGCGTGGGGCCAAGCCGGGAGCAGCCTGCAAGAGTCCCGGGATCGGTGAAGGCCGGGGCTTGCGCCACAGCGCCTTGCCAGGGTCCTCTTGCGCCGCCTCCGCCACCCGCCCGGGGCCCGCGGCGGAGGGCGGCGGCGGCCAGGCGGCAGGCAGGCAGGCAGGCAGGCAGGCAGGCAGGCGCGTGCATGGGTGAAGCGCGGCACCCGCTGGGCTTGGGACGCGTGGAGCAGGCTCTTGAGGCGCCCAGCGGCTGCCGCCGGCGTCTACGGCCATACCACCCTGAACGCGCCCGATCTCGTCTGATCTCGGAAGCTAAGCAGGGTCGGGCCTGGTTAGTACTTGGATGGGAGACCGCCTGGGAATACCGGGTGCTGTAGGCTTTTGCTTTTTGCTTTTGCCTTTTGCCTTTTGCCTTTTGCCTCTGGCCTCCTTGACCTCTCCTTTGGCGCCCGCCGCCCCTCCCCCCTCCCTCCGTGTGTCCCTCTCTCCCCGGGGAGCGCGACTCCTGGGGCCAAACACACCCCGGCCACTGCTCCCTCAGCCCCTCCCGGGCCGGCAAAGCGGTCGGGCCTGGCCTAGTCTGGCCCCGCCCCGCCCCGCCCCGCCCCCCCCAGCCCCCCGAGCCCGCACACCCCACGGTACTTCACAAGGCGTCCGCTCGCCGCTCCCCGCTCCCCGCCCCACGCTAAATCCCACTGCACCGGCTGGAAGCCACGCCCCAGCTTTGCACCTTTCCTGCCACTGCACCCGCACGCACGGAGGGGTGGGGGGGTGCGGGGAGGGCGGGACCGGGGGCTGGCGCCTGGGGACTGGAGGGTGGGGGGTGGGTGGGTGGGTGGATCCAAGAACCCAGGAGCGGGCGGGAGGGCGGGGCAGCGAGACCCCACACTCGGCCTCCGCCACAGGCCTGGGCTCCCTGGGTCCCGGACCTCTTCCCTCCCTCGAGCCCTCATCCCCAGGGCCCCCGGCGTTGCGCGAGGCCCAGCCAGGGCAGCGGGCTCGGGCTGGTGATGTTCTCTGGGGGCGCTGGGGCCTCGGGGGTGGCTTTGCCCCAGGTGGGGCGGACGGGAGGGAAAGGCGGGGTCGGGGGGGCGGCTGGCTGCGCTCGCCCTGGGACTGGGGCGGAGGCGCTGAGAACCCGGCGGGGGGCGGGGGGGGGGGGGGCCCAGATGGCACGTCCGGCCGGATGCCCCACGCTCGCTTCCACCCTCTTCCCAGTGAGCGGCCCGACGTGGTGCGGTGCGGTGCGGGATGGAAGCGGAGGCGGGCGTGGGGCCAAGCCGGGAGCAGCCTGCAAGAGTCCCGGGATCGGTGAAGGCCGGGGCTTGCGCCACAGCGCCTTGCCAGGGTCCTCTTGCGCCGCCTCCGCCACCCGCCCGGGGCCCGCGGCGGAGGGCGGCGGCGGCCAGGCGGCAGGCAGGCAGGCAGGCAGGCAGGCAGGCAGGCGCGTGCATGGGTGAAGCGCGGCACCCGCTGGGCTTGGGACGCGTGGAGCAGGCTCTTGAGGCGCCCAGCGGCTGCCGCCGGCGTCTACGGCCATACCACCCTGAACGCGCCCGATCTCGTCTGATCTCGGAAGCTAAGCAGGGTCGGGCCTGGTTAGTACTTGGATGGGAGACCGCCTGGGAATACCGGGTGCTGTAGGCTTTTGCTTTTTGCTTTTGCCTTTTGCCTTTTGCCTTTTGCCTCTGGCCTCCTTGACCTCTCCTTTGGCGCCCGCCGCCCCTCCCCCCTCCCTCCGTGTGTCCCTCTCTCCCCGGGGAGCGCGACTCCTGGGGCCAAACACACCCCGGCCACTGCTCCCTCAGCCCCTCCCGGGCCGGCAAAGCGGTCGGGCCTGGCCTAGTCTGGCCCCGCCCCGCCCCGCCCCGCCCCCCCCAGCCCCCCGAGCCCGCACACCCCACGGTACTTCACAAGGCGTCCGCTCGCCGCTCCCCGCTCCCCGCCCCACGCTAAATCCCACTGCACCGGCTGGAAGCCACGCCCCAGCTTTGCACCTTTCCTGCCACTGCACCCGCACGCACGGAGGGGTGGGGGGGTGCGGGGAGGGCGGGACCGGGGGCTGGCGCCTGGGGACTGGAGGGTGGGGGGTGGGTGGGTGGGTGGATCCAAGAACCCAGGAGCGGGCGGGAGGGCGGGGCAGCGAGACCCCACACTCGGCCTCCGCCACAGGCCTGGGCTCCCTGGGTCCCGGACCTCTTCCCTCCCTCGAGCCCTCATCCCCAGGGCCCCCGGCGTTGCGCGAGGCCCAGCCAGGGCAGCGGGCTCGGGCTGGTGATGTTCTCTGGGGGCGCTGGGGCCTCGGGGGTGGCTTTGCCCCAGGTGGGGCGGACGGGAGGGAAAGGCGGGGTCGGGGGGGCGGCTGGCTGCGCTCGCCCTGGGACTGGGGCGGAGGCGCTGAGAACCCGGCGGGGGGCGGGGGGGGGGGGGCCCAGATGGCACGTCCGGCCGGATGCCCCACGCTCGCTTCCACCCTCTTCCCAGTGAGCGGCCCGACGTGGTGCGGTGCGGTGCGGGATGGAAGCGGAGGCGGGCGTGGGGCCAAGCCGGGAGCAGCCTGCAAGAGTCCCGGGATCGGTGAAGGCCGGGGCTTGCGCCACAGCGCCTTGCCAGGTCCTCTTGCGCCGCCTCCGCCACCCGCCCGGGGCCCGCGGCGGAGGGCGGCGGCGGCCAGGCGGCAGGCAGGCAGGCAGGCAGGCAGGCAGGCAGGCGCGTGCATGGGTGAAGCCGCGGCACCCGCTGGGCTTGGGGACGCGTGGAGCAGGCTCTTGAGGCGCCCAGCGGCTGCCGCCGGCGTCTACGGCCATACCACCCTGAACGCGCCCGATCTCGTCTGATCTCGGAAGCTAAGCAGGGTCGGGCCTGGTTTAGTACTTGGATGGGAGACCGCCTGGGAATACCGGGTGCTGTAGGCTTTTGCTTTTTGCTTTTGCCTTTTGCCTTTTGCCTTTTGCCTCTGGCCTCCTTGACCTCTCCTTTGGCGCCCGCCGCCCCTCCCCCCTCCCTCCGTGTGTCCCTCTCTCCCGGGGAGCGCGACTCCTGGGGCCAAACACACCCCCGGCCACTGCTCCCTCAGCCCCTCCCGGGCCGGCAAAGCGGTCGGGCCTGGCCTAGTCTGGCCCCGCCCCGCCCCGCCCCGCCCCCCCCAGCCCCCCGAGCCCGCACACCCCACGGTACTTCACAAGGCGTTCCGCTCGCCGCTCCCCGCTCCCCCGCCCCACGCTAAATCCCACTGCACCGGCTGGAAGCCACGCCCCAGCTTTGCACCTTTCCTGCCACTGCACCCGCACGCACGGAGGGGTGGGGGGGTGCGGGGAGGGCGGGACCGGGGGCTGGCGCCTGGGGACTGGAGGGTGGGGGGTGGGTGGGTGGGTGGATCCAAGAACCCAGGAGCGGGCGGGAGGGCGGGGCAGCGAGACCCCACACTCGGCCTCCGCCACAGGCCTGGGCTCCCTGGGTCCCGGACCTCTTCCCTCCCTCGAGCCCTCATCCCCAGGGCCCCCGGCGTTGCGCGAGGCCCAGCCAGGGCAGCGGGCTCGGGCTGGTGATGTTCTCTGGGGGCGCTGGGGCCTCGGGGGTGGCTTTGCCCCAGGTGGGGCGGACGGGAGGGAAAGGCGGGGTCGGGGGGGCGGCTGGCTGCGCTCGCCCTGGGACTGGGGCGGAGGCGCTGAGAACCCGGCGGGGGGCGGGGGGGGGGGGGCCCGGCACGTCCGGCCGGATGCCCCACGCTCGCTTCCACCCTCTTCCCAGTGAGCGGCCCGACGTGGTGCGGTGCGGTGCGGGATGGAAGCGGAGGCGGGCGTGGGGCCAAGCCGGGAGCAGCCTGCAAGAGTCCCGGGATCGGTGAAGGCCGGGGCTTGCGCCACAGCGCCTTGCCAGGGTCCTCTTGCGCCGCCTCCGCCACCCGCCCGGGGCCCGCGGCGGAGGGCGGCGGCGGCCAGGCGGCAGGCAGGCAGGCAGGCAGGCAGGCAGGCAGGCGCGTGCATGGGTGAAGCGCGGCACCCGCTGGGCTTGGGACGCGTGGAGCAGGCTCTTGAGGCGCCCAGCGGCTGCCGCCGGCGTCTACGGCCATACCACCCTGAACGCGCCCGATCTCGTCTGATCTCGGAAGCTAAGCAGGGTCGGGCCTGGTTAGTACTTGGATGGGAGACCGCCTGGGAATACCGGGTGCTGTAGGCTTTTGCTTTTTGCTTTTGCCTTTTGCCTTTTGCCTTTTGCCTCTGGCCTCCTTGACCTCTCCTTTGGCGCCCGCCGCCCCTCCCCCCTCCCTCCGTGTGTCCCTCTCTCCCCGGGGAGCGCGACTCCTGGGGCCAAACACACCCCGGCCACTGCTCCCTCAGCCCCTCCCGGGCCGGCAAAGCGGTCGGGCCTGGCCTAGTCTGGCCCCGCCCCGCCCCGCCCCGCCCCGCCCCCCCAGCCCCCCGAGCCCGCACACCCCACGGTACTTCACAAGGCGTCCGCTCGCCGCTCCCCGCTCCCCGCCCCACGCTAAATCCCACTGCACCGGCTGGAAGCCACGCCCCAGCTTTGCACCTTTCCTGCCACTGCACCCGCACGCACGGAGGGGTGGGGGGGTGCGGGGAGGGCGGGACCGGGGGCTGGCGCCTGGGGACTGGAGGGTGGGGGGTGGGTGGGTGGGTGGATCCAAGAACCCAGGAGCGGGCGGGAGGGCGGGGCAGCGAGACCCCACACTCGGCCTCCGCCACAGGCCTGGGCTCCCTGGGTCCCGGACCTCTTCCCTCCCTCGAGCCCTCATCCCCAGGGCCCCCGGCGTTGCGCGAGGCCCAGCCAGGGCAGCGGGCTCGGGCTGGTGATGTTCTCTGGGGGCGCTGGGGCCTCGGGGGTGGCTTTGCCCCAGGTGGGGCGGACGGGAGGGAAAGGCGGGGTCGGGGGGGCGGCTGGCTGCGCTCGCCCTGGGACTGGGGCGGAGGCGCTGAGAACCCGGCGGGGGGCGGGGGGGGGGGGGCCCAGATGGCACGTCCGGCCGGATGCCCCACGCTCGCTTCCACCCTCTTCCCAGTGAGCGGCCCGACGTGGTGCGGTGCGGTGCGGGATGGAAGCGGAGGCGGGCGTGGGGCCAAGCCGGGAGCAGCCTGCAAGAGTCCCGGGATCGGTGAAGGCCGGGGCTTGCGCCACAGCGCCTTGCCAGGGTCCTCTTGCGCCGCCTCCGCCACCCGCCCGGGGCCCGCGGCGGAGGGCGGCGGCGGCCAGGCGGCAGGCAGGCAGGCAGGCAGGCAGGCAGGCAGGCGCGTGCATGGGTGAAGCGCGGCACCCGCTGGGCTTGGGACGCGTGGAGCAGGCTCTTGAGGCGCCCAGCGGCTGCCGCCGGCGTCTACGGCCATACCACCCTGAACGCGCCCGATCTCGTCTGATCTCGGAAGCTAAGCAGGGTCGGGCCTGGTTAGTACTTGGATGGGAGACCGCCTGGGAATACCGGGTGCTGTAGGCTTTTGCTTTTTGCTTTTGCCTTTTGCCTTTTGCCTTTTGCCTCTGGCCTCCTTGACCTCTCCTTTGGCGCCCGCCGCCCCTCCCCCCTCCCTCCGTGTGTCCCTCTCTCCCCGGGGAGCGCGACTCCTGGGGCCAAACACACCCCGGCCACTGCTCCCTCAGCCCCTCCCGGGCCGGCAAAGCGGTCGGGCCTGGCCTAGTCTGGCCCCGCCCCGCCCCGCCCCGCCCCCCCCAGCCCCCCGAGCCCGCACACCCCACGGTACTTCACAAGGCGTCCGCTCGCCGCTCCCCGCTCCCCGCCCCACGCTAAATCCCACTGCACCGGCTGGAAGCCACGCCCCAGCTTTGCACCTTTCCTGCCACTGCACCCGCACGCACGGAGGGGTGGGGGGGTGCGGGGAGGGCGGGACCGGGGGCTGGCGCCTGGGGACTGGAGGGTGGGGGGTGGGTGGGTGGGTGGATCCAAGAACCCAGGAGCGGGCGGGAGGGCGGGGCAGCGAGACCCCACACTCGGCCTCCGCCACAGGCCTGGGCTCCCTGGGTCCCGGACCTCTTCCCTCCCTCGAGCCCTCATCCCCAGGGCCCCCGGCGTTGCGCGAGGCCCAGCCAGGGCAGCGGGCTCGGGCTGGTGATGTTCTCTGGGGGCGCTGGGGCCTCGGGGGTGGCTTTGCCCCAGGTGGGGCGGACGGGAGGGAAAGGCGGGGTCGGGGGGGCGGCTGGCTGCGCTCGCCCTGGGACTGGGGCGGAGGCGCTGAGAACCCGGCGGGGGGCGGGGGGGGGGGGGCCCAGATGGCACGTCCGGCCGGATGCCCCACGCTCGCTTCCACCCTCTTCCCAGTGAGCGGCCCGACGTGGTGCGGTGCGGTGCGGGATGGAAGCGGAGGCGGGCGTGGGGCCAAGCCGGGAGCAGCCTGCAAGAGTCCCGGGATCGGTGAAGGCCGGGGCTTGCGCCACAGCGCCTTGCCAGGGTCCTCTTGCGCCGCCTCCGCCACCCGCCCGGGGCCCGCGGCGGAGGGCGGCGGCGGCCAGGCGGCAGGCAGGCAGGCAGGCAGGCAGGCAGGCAGGCGCGTGCATGGGTGAAGCGCGGCACCCGCTGGGCTTGGGACGCGTGGAGCAGGCTCTTGAGGCGCCCAGCGGCTGCCGCCGGCGTCTACGGCCATACCACCCTGAACGCGCCCGATCTCGTCTGATCTCGGAAGCTAAGCAGGGTCGGGCCTGGTTAGTACTTGGATGGGAGACCGCCTGGGAATACCGGGTGCTGTAGGCTTTTGCTTTTTGCTTTTGCCTTTTGCCTTTTGCCTTTTGCCTCTGGCCTCCTTGACCTCTCCTTTGGCGCCCGCCGCCCCTCCCCCCTCCCTCCGTGTGTCCCTCTCTCCCCGGGGAGCGCGACTCCTGGGGCCAAACACACCCCGGCCACTGCTCCCTCAGCCCCTCCCGGGCCGGCAAAGCGGTCGGGCCTGGCCTAGTCTGGCCCCGCCCCGCCCCGCCCCGCCCCCCCCAGCCCCCCGAGCCCGCACACCCCACGGTACTTCACAAGGCGTCCGCTCGCCGCTCCCCGCTCCCCGCCCCACGCTAAATCCCACTGCACCGGCTGGAAGCCACGCCCCAGCTTTGCACCTTTCCTGCCACTGCACCCGCACGCACGGAGGGGTGGGGGGGTGCGGGGAGGGCGGGACCGGGGGCTGGCGCCTGGGGACTGGAGGGTGGGGGGTGGGTGGGTGGGTGGATCCAAGAACCCAGGAGCGGGCGGGAGGGCGGGGCAGCGAGACCCCACACTCGGCCTCCGCCACAGGCCTGGGCTCCCTGGGTCCCGGACCTCTTCCCTCCCTCGAGCCCTCATCCCCAGGGCCCCCGGCGTTGCGCGAGGCCCAGCCAGGGCAGCGGGCTCGGGCTGGTGATGTTCTCTGGGGGCGCTGGGGCCTCGGGGGTGGCTTTGCCCCAGGTGGGGCGGACGGGAGGGAAAGGCGGGGTCGGGGGGGCGGCTGGCTGCGCTCGCCCTGGGACTGGGGCGGAGGCGCTGAGAACCCGGCGGGGGGCGGGGGGGGGGGGGCCCAGATGGCACGTCCGGCCGGATGCCCCACGCTCGCTTCCACCCTCTTCCCAGTGAGCGGCCCGACGTGGTGCGGTGCGGTGCGGGATGGAAGCGGAGGCGGGCGTGGGGCCAAGCCGGGAGCAGCCTGCAAGAGTCCCGGGATCGGTGAAGGCCGGGGCTTGCGCCACAGCGCCTTGCCAGGGTCCTCTTGCGCCGCCTCCGCCACCCGCCCGGGGCCCGCGGCGGAGGGCGGCGGCGGCCAGGCGGCAGGCAGGCAGGCAGGCAGGCAGGCAGGCAGGCGCGTGCATGGGTGAAGCGCGGCACCCGCTGGGCTTGGGACGCGTGGAGCAGGCTCTTGAGGCGCCCAGCGGCTGCCGCCGGCGTCTACGGCCATACCACCCTGAACGCGCCCGATCTCGTCTGATCTCGGAAGCTAAGCAGGGTCGGGCCTGGTTAGTACTTGGATGGGAGACCGCCTGGGAATACCGGGTGCTGTAGGCTTTTGCTTTTTGCTTTTGCCTTTTGCCTTTTGCCTTTTGCCTCTGGCCTCCTTGACCTCTCCTTTGGCGCCCGCCGCCCCTCCCCCCTCCCTCCGTGTGTCCCTCTCTCCCCGGGGAGCGCGACTCCTGGGGCCAAACACACCCCGGCCACTGCTCCCTCAGCCCCTCCCGGGCCGGCAAAGCGGTCGGGCCTGGCCTAGTCTGGCCCCGCCCCGCCCCGCCCCGCCCCCCCCAGCCCCCCGAGCCCGCACACCCCACGGTACTTCACAAGGCGTCCGCTCGCCGCTCCCCGCTCCCCGCCCCACGCTAAATCCCACTGCACCGGCTGGAAGCCACGCCCCAGCTTTGCACCTTTCCTGCCACTGCACCCGCACGCACGGAGGGGTGGGGGGGTGCGGGGAGGGCGGGACCGGGGGCTGGCGCCTGGGGACTGGAGGGTGGGGGGTGGGTGGGTGGGTGGATCCAAGAACCCAGGAGCGGGCGGGAGGGCGGGGCAGCGAGACCCCACACTCGGCCTCCGCCACAGGCCTGGGCTCCCTGGGTCCCGGACCTCTTCCCTCCCTCGAGCCCTCATCCCCAGGGCCCCCGGCGTTGCGCGAGGCCCAGCCAGGGCAGCGGGCTCGGGCTGGTGATGTTCTCTGGGGGCGCTGGGGCCTCGGGGGTGGCTTTGCCCCAGGTGGGGCGGACGGGAGGGAAAGGCGGGGTCGGGGGGGCGGCTGGCTGCGCTCGCCCTGGGACTGGGGCGGAGGCGCTGAGAACCCGGCGGGGGGCGGGGGGGGGGGGGCCCAGATGGCACGTCCGGCCGGATGCCCCACGCTCGCTTCCACCCTCTTCCCAGTGAGCGGCCCGACGTGGTGCGGTGCGGTGCGGGATGGAAGCGGAGGCGGGCGTGGGGCCAAGCCGGGAGCAGCCTGCAAGAGTCCCGGGATCGGTGAAGGCCGGGGCTTGCGCCACAGCGCCTTGCCAGGGTCCTCTTGCGCCGCCTCCGCCACCCGCCCGGGGCCCGCGGCGGAGGGCGGCGGCGGCCAGGCGGCAGGCAGGCAGGCAGGCAGGCAGGCAGGCAGGCGCGTGCATGGGTGAAGCGCGGCACCCGCTGGGCTTGGGACGCGTGGAGCAGGCTCTTGAGGCGCCCAGCGGCTGCCGCCGGCGTCTACGGCCATACCACCCTGAACGCGCCCGATCTCGTCTGATCTCGGAAGCTAAGCAGGGTCGGGCCTGGTTAGTACTTGGATGGGAGACCGCCTGGGAATACCGGGTGCTGTAGGCTTTTGCTTTTTGCTTTTGCCTTTTGCCTTTTGCCTTTTGCCTCTGGCCTCCTTGACCTCTCCTTTGGCGCCCGCCGCCCCTCCCCCCTCCCTCCGTGTGTCCCTCTCTCCCCGGGGAGCGCGACTCCTGGGGCCAAACACACCCCGGCCACTGCTCCCTCAGCCCCTCCCGGGCCGGCAAAGCGGTCGGGCCTGGCCTAGTCTGGCCCCGCCCCGCCCCGCCCCGCCCCCCCCAGCCCCCCGAGCCCGCACACCCCACGGTACTTCACAAGGCGTCCGCTCGCCGCTCCCCGCTCCCCGCCCCACGCTAAATCCCACTGCACCGGCTGGAAGCCACGCCCCAGCTTTGCACCTTTCCTGCCACTGCACCCGCACGCACGGAGGGGTGGGGGGGTGCGGGGAGGGCGGGACCGGGGGCTGGCGCCTGGGGACTGGAGGGTGGGGGGTGGGTGGGTGGGTGGATCCAAGAACCCAGGAGCGGGCGGGAGGGCGGGGCAGCGAGACCCCACACTCGGCCTCCGCCACAGGCCTGGGCTCCCTGGGTCCCGGACCTCTTCCCTCCCTCGAGCCCTCATCCCCAGGGCCCCCGGCGTTGCGCGAGGCCCAGCCAGGGCAGCGGGCTCGGGCTGGTGATGTTCTCTGGGGGCGCTGGGGCCTCGGGGGTGGCTTTGCCCCAGGTGGGGCGGACGGGAGGGAAAGGCGGGGTCGGGGGGGCGGCTGGCTGCGCTCGCCCTGGGACTGGGGCGGAGGCGCTGAGAACCCGGCGGGGGGCGGGGGGGGGGGGGCCCAGATGGCACGTCCGGCCGGATGCCCCACGCTCGCTTCCACCCTCTTCCCAGTGAGCGGCCCGACGTGGTGCGGTGCGGTGCGGGATGGAAGCGGAGGCGGGCGTGGGGCCAAGCCGGGAGCAGCCTGCAAGAGTCCCGGGATCGGTGAAGGCCGGGGCTTGCGCCACAGCGCCTTGCCAGGGTCCTCTTGCGCCGCCTCCGCCACCCGCCCGGGGCCCGCGGCGGAGGGCGGCGGCGGCCAGGCGGCAGGCAGGCAGGCAGGCAGGCAGGCAGGCAGGCGCGTGCATGGGTGAAGCGCGGCACCCGCTGGGCTTGGGACGCGTGGAGCAGGCTCTTGAGGCGCCCAGCGGCTGCCGCCGGCGTCTACGGCCATACCACCCTGAACGCGCCCGATCTCGTCTGATCTCGGAAGCTAAGCAGGGTCGGGCCTGGTTAGTACTTGGATGGGAGACCGCCTGGGAATACCGGGTGCTGTAGGCTTTTGCTTTTTGCTTTTGCCTTTTGCCTTTTGCCTTTTGCCTCTGGCCTCCTTGACCTCTCCTTTGGCGCCCGCCGCCCCTCCCCCCTCCCTCCGTGTGTCCCTCTCTCCCCGGGGAGCGCGACTCCTGGGGCCAAACACACCCCGGCCACTGCTCCCTCAGCCCCTCCCGGGCCGGCAAAGCGGTCGGGCCTGGCCTAGTCTGGCCCCGCCCCGCCCCGCCCCGCCCCCCCCAGCCCCCCGAGCCCGCACACCCCACGGTACTTCACAAGGCGTCCGCTCGCCGCTCCCCGCTCCCCGCCCCACGCTAAATCCCACTGCACCGGCTGGAAGCCACGCCCCAGCTTTGCACCTTTCCTGCCACTGCACCCGCACGCACGGAGGGGTGGGGGGGTGCGGGGAGGGCGGGACCGGGGGCTGGCGCCTGGGGACTGGAGGGTGGGGGGTGGGTGGGTGGGTGGATCCAAGAACCCAGGAGCGGGCGGGAGGGCGGGGCAGCGAGACCCCACACTCGGCCTCCGCCACAGGCCTGGGCTCCCTGGGTCCCGGACCTCTTCCCTCCCTCGAGCCCTCATCCCCAGGGCCCCCGGCGTTGCGCGAGGCCCAGCCAGGGCAGCGGGCTCGGGCTGGTGATGTTCTCTGGGGGCGCTGGGGCCTCGGGGGTGGCTTTGCCCCAGGTGGGGCGGACGGGAGGGAAAGGCGGGGTCGGGGGGGCGGCTGGCTGCGCTCGCCCTGGGACTGGGGCGGAGGCGCTGAGAACCCGGCGGGGGGCGGGGGGGGGGGGGGCCCAGATGGCACGTCCGGCCGGATGCCCCACGCTCGCTTCCACCCTCTTCCCAGTGAGCGGCCCGACGTGGTGCGGTGCGGTGCGGGATGGAAGCGGAGGCGGGCGTGGGGCCAAGCCGGGAGCAGCCTGCAAGAGTCCCGGGATCGGTGAAGGCCGGGGCTTGCGCCACAGCGCCTTGCCAGGGTCCTCTTGCGCCGCCTCCGCCACCCGCCCGGGGCCCGCGGCGGAGGGCGGAGGCGGCCAGGCGGCAGGCAGGCAGGCAGGCAGGCAGGCAGGCAGGCGCGTGCATGGGTGAAGCGCGGCACCCGCTGGGCTTGGGACGCGTGGAGCAGGCTCTTGAGGCGCCCAGCGGCTGCCGCCGGCGTCTACGGCCATACCACCCTGAACGCGCCCGATCTCGTCTGATCTCGGAAGCTAAGCAGGGTCGGGCCTGGTTAGTACTTGGATGGGAGACCGCCTGGGAATACCGGGTGCTGTAGGCTTTTGCTTTTTGCTTTTGCCTTTTGCCTTTTGCCTTTTGCCTCTGGCCTCCTTGACCTCTCCTTTGGCGCCCGCCGCCCCTCCCCCCTCCCTCCGTGTGTCCCTCTCTCCCCGGGGAGCGCGACTCCTGGGGCCAAACACACCCCGGCCACTGCTCCCTCAGCCCCTCCCGGGCCGGCAAAGCGGTCGGGCCTGGCCTAGTCTGGCCCCGCCCCGCCCCGCCCCGCCCCCCCAGCCCCCCGAGCCCGCACACCCCACGGTACTTCACAAGGCGTCCTACTTCACAAGGCGTCCGCTCGCCGCTCCCCGCTCCCCGCCCCACGCTAAATCCCACTGCACCGGCTGGAAGCCACGCCCCAGCTTTGCACCTTTCCTGCCACTGCACCCGCACGCACGGAGGGGTGGGGGGGTGCGGGGAGGGCGGGACCGGGGGCTGGCGCCTGGGGACTGGAGGGTGGGGGGTGGGTGGGTGGGTGGATCCAAGAACCCAGGAGCGGGCGGGAGGGCGGGGCAGCGAGACCCCACACTCGGCCTCCGCCACAGGCCTGGGCTCCCTGGGTCCCGGACCTCTTCCCTCCCTCGAGCCCTCATCCCCAGGGCCCCCGGCGTTGCGCGAGGCCCAGCCAGGGCAGCGGGCTCGGGCTGGTGATGTTCTCTGGGGGCGCTGGGGCCTCGGGGGTGGCTTTGCCCCAGGTGGGGCGGACGGGAGGGAAAGGCGGGGTCGGGGGGGCGGCTGGCTGCGCTCGCCCTGGGACTGGGGCGGAGGCGCTGAGAACCCGGCGGGGGGCGGGGGGGGGGGGGCCCAGATGGCACGTCCGGCCGGATGCCCCACGCTCGCTTCCACCCTCTTCCCAGTGAGCGGCCCGACGTGGTGCGGTGCGGTGCGGGATGGAAGCGGAGGCGGGCGTGGGGCCAAGCCGGGAGCAGCCTGCAAGAGTCCCGGGATCGGTGAAGGCCGGGGCTTGCGCCACAGCGCCTTGCCAGGGTCCTCTTGCGCCGCCTCCGCCACCCGCCCGGGGCCCGCGGCGGAGGGCGGCGGCGGCCAGGCGGCAGGCAGGCAGGCAGGCAGGCAGGCAGGCAGGCGCGTGCATGGGTGAAGCGCGGCACCCGCTGGGCTTGGGACGCGTGGAGCAGGCTCTTGAGGCGCCCAGCGGCTGCCGCCGGCGTCTACGGCCATACCACCCTGAACGCGCCCGATCTCGTCTGATCTCGGAAGCTAAGCAGGGTCGGGCCTGGTTAGTACTTGGATGGGAGACCGCCTGGGAATACCGGGTGCTGTAGGCTTTTGCTTTTTGCTTTTGCCTTTTGCCTTTTGCCTTTTGCCTCTGGCCTCCTTGACCTCTCCTTTGGCGCCCGCCGCCCCTCCCCCCTCCCTCCGTGTGTCCCTCTCTCCCCGGGGAGCGCGACTCCTGGGGCCAAACACACCCCGGCCACTGCTCCCTCAGCCCCTCCCGGGCCGGCAAAGCGGTCGGGCCTGGCCTAGTCTGGCCCCGCCCCGCCCCGCCCCGCCCCCCCCAGCCCCCCGAGCCCGCACACCCCACGGTACTTCACAAGGCGTCCGCTCGCCGCTCCCCGCTCCCCGCCCCACGCTAAATCCCACTGCACCGGCTGGAAGCCACGCCCCAGCTTTGCACCTTTCCTGCCACTGCACCCGCACGCACGGAGGGGTGGGGGGGTGCGGGGAGGGCGGGACCGGGGGCTGGCGCCTGGGGACTGGAGGGTGGGGGGTGGGTGGGTGGGTGGATCCAAGAACCCAGGAGCGGGCGGGAGGGCGGGGCAGCGAGACCCCACACTCGGCCTCCGCCACAGGCCTGGGCTCCCTGGGTCCCGGACCTCTTCCCTCCCTCGAGCCCTCATCCCCAGGGCCCCCGGCGTTGCGCGAGGCCCAGCCAGGGCAGCGGGCTCGGGCTGGTGATGTTCTCTGGGGGCGCTGGGGCCTCGGGGGTGGCTTTGCCCCAGGTGGGGCGGACGGGAGGGAAAGGCGGGGTCGGGGGGGCGGCTGGCTGCGCTCGCCCTGGGACTGGGGCGGAGGCGCTGAGAACCCGGCGGGGGGCGGGGGGGGGGGGGCCCAGATGGCACGTCCGGCCGGATGCCCCACGCTCGCTTCCACCCTCTTCCCAGTGAGCGGCCCGACGTGGTGCGGTGCGGTGCGGGATGGAAGCGGAGGCGGGCGTGGGGCCAAGCCGGGAGCAGCCTGCAAGAGTCCCGGGATCGGTGAAGGCCGGGGCTTGCGCCACAGCGCCTTGCCAGGGTCCTCTTGCGCCGCCTCCGCCACCCGCCCGGGGCCCGCGGCGGAGGGCGGCGGCGGCCAGGCGGCAGGCAGGCAGGCAGGCAGGCAGGCAGGCAGGCGCGTGCATGGGTGAAGCGCGGCACCCGCTGGGCTTGGGACGCGTGGAGCAGGCTCTTGAGGCGCCCAGCGGCTGCCGCCGGCGTCTACGGCCATACCACCCTGAACGCGCCCGATCTCGTCTGATCTCGGAAGCTAAGCAGGGTCGGGCCTGGTTAGTACTTGGATGGGAGACCGCCTGGGAATACCGGGTGCTGTAGGCTTTTGCTTTTTGCTTTTGCCTTTTGCCTTTTGCCTTTTGCCTCTGGCCTCCTTGACCTCTCCTTTGGCGCCCGCCGCCCCTCCCCCCTCCCTCCGTGTGTCCCTCTCTCCCCGGGGAGCGCGACTCCTGGGGCCAAACACACCCCGGCCACTGCTCCCTCAGCCCCTCCCGGGCCGGCAAAGCGGTCGGGCCTGGCCTAGTCTGGCCCCGCCCCGCCCCGCCCCGCCCCGCCCCCCCAGCCCCCCGAGCCCGCACACCCCACGGTACTTCACAAGGCGTCCGCTCGCCGCTCCCCGCTCCCCGCCCCACGCTAAATCCCACTGCACCGGCTGGAAGCCACGCCCCAGCTTTGCACCTTTCCTGCCACTGCACCCGCACGCACGGAGGGGTGGGGGGGTGCGGGGAGGGCGGGACCGGGGGCTGGCGCCTGGGGACTGGAGGGTGGGGGGTGGGTGGGTGGGTGGATCCAAGAACCCAGGAGCGGGCGGGAGGGCGGGGCAGCGAGACCCCACACTCGGCCTCCGCCACAGGCCTGGGCTCCCTGGGTCCCGGACCTCTTCCCTCCCTCGAGCCCTCATCCCCAGGGCCCCCGGCGTTGCGCGAGGCCCAGCCAGGGCAGCGGGCTCGGGCTGGTGATGTTCTCTGGGGGCGCTGGGGCCTCGGGGGTGGCTTTGCCCCAGGTGGGGCGGACGGGAGGGAAAGGCGGGGTCGGGGGGGCGGCTGGCTGCGCTCGCCCTGGGACTGGGGCGGAGGCGCTGAGAACCCGGCGGGGGGCGGGGGGGGGGGGGCCCAGATGGCACGTCCGGCCGGATGCCCCACGCTCGCTTCCACCCTCTTCCCAGTGAGCGGCCCGACGTGGTGCGGTGCGGTGCGGGATGGAAGCGGAGGCGGGCGTGGGGCCAAGCCGGGAGCAGCCTGCAAGAGTCCCGGGATCGGTGAAGGCCGGGGCTTGCGCCACAGCGCCTTGCCAGGGTCCTCTTGCGCCGCCTCCGCCACCCGCCCGGGGCCCGCGGCGGAGGGCGGCGGCGGCCAGGCGGCAGGCAGGCAGGCAGGCAGGCAGGCAGGCAGGCGCGTGCATGGGTGAAGCGCGGCACCCGCTGGGCTTGGGACGCGTGGAGCAGGCTCTTGAGGCGCCCAGCGGCTGCCGCCGGCGTCTACGGCCATACCACCCTGAACGCGCCCGATCTCGTCTGATCTCGGAAGCTAAGCAGGGTCGGGCCTGGTTAGTACTTGGATGGGAGACCGCCTGGGAATACCGGGTGCTGTAGGCTTTTGCTTTTTGCTTTTGCCTTTTGCCTTTTGCCTTTTGCCTCTGGCCTCCTTGACCTCTCCTTTGGCGCCCGCCGCCCCTCCCCCCTCCCTCCGTGTGTCCCTCTCTCCCCGGGGAGCGCGACTCCTGGGGCCAAACACACCCCGGCCACTGCTCCCTCAGCCCCTCCCGGGCCGGCAAAGCGGTCGGGCCTGGCCTAGTCTGGCCCCGCCCCGCCCCGCCCCGCCCCCCCCAGCCCCCCGAGCCCGCACACCCCACGGTACTTCACAAGGCGTCCGCTCGCCGCTCCCCGCTCCCCGCCCCACGCTAAATCCCACTGCACCGGCTGGAAGCCACGCCCCAGCTTTGCACCTTTCCTGCCACTGCACCCGCACGCACGGAGGGGTGGGGGGGTGCGGGGAGGGCGGGACCGGGGGCTGGCGCCTGGGGACTGGAGGGTGGGGGGTGGGTGGGTGGGTGGATCCAAGAACCCAGGAGCGGGCGGGAGGGCGGGGCAGCGAGACCCCACACTCGGCCTCCGCCACAGGCCTGGGCTCCCTGGGTCCCGGACCTCTTCCCTCCCTCGAGCCCTCATCCCCAGGGCCCCCGGCGTTGCGCGAGGCCCAGCCAGGGCAGCGGGCTCGGGCTGGTGATGTTCTCTGGGGGCGCTGGGGCCTCGGGGGTGGCTTTGCCCCAGGTGGGGCGGACGGGAGGGAAAGGCGGGGTCGGGGGGGCGGCTGGCTGCGCTCGCCCTGGGACTGGGGCGGAGGCGCTGAGAACCCGGCGGGGGGCGGGGGGGGGGGGGCCCAGATGGCACGTCCGGCCGGATGCCCCACGCTCGCTTCCACCCTCTTCCCAGTGAGCGGCCCGACGTGGTGCGGTGCGGTGCGGGATGGAAGCGGAGGCGGGCGTGGGGCCAAGCCGGGAGCAGCCTGCAAGAGTCCCGGGATCGGTGAAGGCCGGGGCTTGCGCCACAGCGCCTTGCCAGGGTCCTCTTGCGCCGCCTCCGCCACCCGCCCGGGGCCCGCGGCGGAGGGCGGCGGCGGCCAGGCGGCAGGCAGGCAGGCAGGCAGGCAGGCAGGCAGGCGCGTGCATGGGTGAAGCGCGGCACCCGCTGGGCTTGGGACGCGTGGAGCAGGC
Organism: Lynx rufus; assembly: GCF_022079265.1. NCBI lineage: Eukaryota > Metazoa > Chordata > Mammalia > Carnivora > Felidae > Lynx > Lynx rufus. The sequence continues at coordinate 19,454,348 of NW_025814840.1, forward strand.
TCTTGAGGCGCCCAGCGGCTGCCGCCGGCGTCTACGGCCATACCACCCTGAACGCGCCCGATCTCGTCTGATCTCGGAAGCTAAGCAGGGTCGGGCCTGGTTAGTACTTGGATGGGAGACCGCCTGGGAATACCCTTTTTGCTTTTGCCTCCTTTTGCCTTTTGCCTCTGGCCTCCTTGACCTCTCCTTTGGCGCCCGCCGCCCCTCCCCCCTCCCTCCGTGTGTCCCTCTCTCCCCGGGGAGCGCGACTCCTGGGGCCAAACACACCCCGGCCACTGCTCCCTCAGCCCCTCCCGGGCCGGCAAAGCGGTCGGGCCTGGCCTAGTCTGGCCCCGCCCCGCCCCGCCCCGCCCCCCCCAGCCCCCCGAGCCCGCACACCCCACGGTACTTCACAAGGCGTCCGCTCGCCGCTCCCCGCTCCCCGCCCCACGCTAAATCCCACTGCACCGGCTGGAAGCCACGCCCCAGCTTTGCACCTTTCCTGCCACTGCACCCGCACGCACGGAGGGGTGGGGGGGTGCGGGGAGGGCGGGACCGGGGGCTGGCGCCTGGGGACTGGAGGGTGGGGGGTGGGTGGGTGGGTGGATCCAAGAACCCAGGAGCGGGCGGGAGGGCGGGGCAGCGAGACCCCACACTCGGCCTCCGCCACAGGCCTGGGCTCCCTGGGTCCCGGACCTCTTCCCTCCCTCGAGCCCTCATCCCCAGGGCCCCCGGCGTTGCGCGAGGCCCAGCCAGGGCAGCGGGCTCGGGCTGGTGATGTTCTCTGGGGGCGCTGGGGCCTCGGGGGTGGCTTTGCCCCAGGTGGGGCGGACGGGAGGGAAAGGCGGGGTCGGGGGGGCGGCTGGCTGCGCTCGCCCTGGGACTGGGGCGGAGGCGCTGAGAACCCGGCGGGGGGCGGGGGGGGGGGGGGCCCAGATGGCACGTCCGGCCGGATGCCCCACGCTCGCTTCCACCCTCTTCCCAGTGAGCGGCCCGACGTGGTGCGGTGCGGTGCGGGATGGAAGCGGAGGCGGGCGTGGGGCCAAGCCGGGAGCAGCCTGCAAGAGTCCCGGGATCGGTGAAGGCCGGGGCTTGCGCCACAGCGCCTTGCCAGGGTCCTCTTGCGCCGCCTCCGCCACCCGCCCGGGGCCCGCGGCGGAGGGCGGCGGCGGCCAGGCGGCAGGCAGGCAGGCAGGCAGGCAGGCAGGCAGGCGCGTGCATGGGTGAAGCGCGGCACCCGCTGGGCTTGGGACGCGTGGAGCAGGCTCTTGAGGCGCCCAGCGGCTGCCGCCGGCGTCTACGGCCATACCACCCTGAACGCGCCCGATCTCGTCTGATCTCGGAAGCTAAGCAGGGTCGGGCCTGGTTAGTACTTGGATGGGAGACCGCCTGGGAATACCGGGTGCTGTAGGCTTTTGCTTTTTGCTTTTGCCTTTTGCCTTTTGCCTTTTGCCTCTGGCCTCCTTGACCTCTCCTTTGGCGCCCGCCGCCCCTCCCCCCTCCCTCCGTGTGTCCCTCTCTCCCCGGGGAGCGCGACTCCTGGGGCCAAACACACCCCGGCCACTGCTCCCTCAGCCCCTCCCGGGCCGGCAAAGCGGTCGGGCCTGGCCTAGTCTGGCCCCGCCCCGCCCCGCCCCGCCCCCCCCAGCCCCCCGAGCCCGCACACCCCACGGTACTTCACAAGGCGTCCGCTCGCCGCTCCCCGCTCCCCGCCCCACGCTAAATCCCACTGCACCGGCTGGAAGCCACGCCCCAGCTTTGCACCTTTCCTGCCACTGCACCCGCACGCACGGAGGGGTGGGGGGGTGCGGGGAGGGCGGGACCGGGGGCTGGCGCCTGGGGACTGGAGGGTGGGGGGTGGGTGGGTGGGTGGATCCAAGAACCCAGGAGCGGGCGGGAGGGCGGGGCAGCGAGACCCCACACTCGGCCTCCGCCACAGGCCTGGGCTCCCTGGGTCCCGGACCTCTTCCCTCCCTCGAGCCCTCATCCCCAGGGCCCCCGGCGTTGCGCGAGGCCCAGCCAGGGCAGCGGGCTCGGGCTGGTGATGTTCTCTGGGGGCGCTGGGGCCTCGGGGGTGGCTTTGCCCCAGGTGGGGCGGACGGGAGGGAAAGGCGGGGTCGGGGGGGCGGCTGGCTGCGCTCGCCCTGGGACTGGGGCGGAGGCGCTGAGAACCCGGCGGGGGGCGGGGGGGGGGGGGGCCCAGATGGCACGTCCGGCCGGATGCCCCACGCTCGCTTCCACCCTCTTCCCAGTGAGCGGCCCGACGTGGTGCGGTGCGGTGCGGGATGGAAGCGGAGGCGGGCGTGGGGCCAAGCCGGGAGCAGCCTGCAAGAGTCCCGGGATCGGTGAAGGCCGGGGCTTGCGCCACAGCGCCTTGCCAGGGTCCTCTTGCGCCGCCTCCGCCACCCGCCCGGGGCCCGCGGCGGAGGGCGGCGGCGGCCAGGCGGCAGGCAGGCAGGCAGGCAGGCAGGCAGGCAGGCGCGTGCATGGGTGAAGCGCGGCACCCGCTGGGCTTGGGACGCGTGGAGCAGGCTCTTGAGGCGCCCAGCGGCTGCCGCCGGCGTCTAAGGCCATACCACCCTGAACGCGCCCGATCTCGTCTGATCTCGGAAGCTAAGCAGGGTCGGGCCTGGTTAGTACTTGGATGGGAGACCGCCTGGGAATACCGGGTGCTGTAGGCTTTTGCTTTTTGCTTTTGCCTTTTGCCTTTTGCCTTTTGCCTCTGGCCTCCTTGACCTCTCCTTTGGCGCCCGCCGCCCCTCCCCCCTCCCTCCGTGTGTCCCTCTCTCCCCGGGGAGCGCGACTCCTGGGGCCAAACACACCCCGGCCACTGCTCCCTCAGCCCCTCCCGGGCCGGCAAAGCGGTCGGGCCTGGCCTAGTCTGGCCCCGCCCCGCCCCGCCCCGCCCCCCCCAGCCCCCCGAGCCCGCACACCCCACGGTACTTCACAAGGCGTCCGCTCGCCGCTCCCCGCTCCCCGCCCCACGCTAAATCCCACTGCACCGGCTGGAAGCCACGCCCCAGCTTTGCACCTTTCCTGCCACTGCACCCGCACGCACGGAGGGGTGGGGGGGTGCGGGGAGGGCGGGACCGGGGGCTGGCGCCTGGGGACTGGAGGGTGGGGGGTGGGTGGGTGGGTGGATCCAAGAACCCAGGAGCGGGCGGGAGGGCGGGGCAGCGAGACCCCACACTCGGCCTCCGCCACAGGCCTGGGCTCCCTGGGTCCCGGACCTCTTCCCTCCCTCGAGCCCTCATCCCCAGGGCCCCCGGCGTTGCGCGAGGCCCAGCCAGGGCAGCGGGCTCGGGCTGGTGATGTTCTCTGGGGGCGCTGGGGCCTCGGGGGTGGCTTTGCCCCAGGTGGGGCGGACGGGAGGGAAAGGCGGGGTCGGGGGGGCGGCTGGCTGCGCTCGCCCTGGGACTGGGGCGGAGGCGCTGAGAACCCGGCGGGGGGCGGGGGGGGGGGGCCCAGATGGCACGTCCGGCCGGATGCCCCACGCTCGCTTCCACCCTCTTCCCAGTGAGCGGCCCGACGTGGTGCGGTGCGGTGCGGGATGGAAGCGGAGGCGGGCGTGGGGCCAAGCCGGGAGCAGCCTGCAAGAGTCCCGGGATCGGTGAAGGCCGGGGCTTGCGCCACAGCGCCTTGCCAGGGTCCTCTTGCGCCGCCTCCGCCACCCGCCCGGGGCCCGCGGCGGAGGGCGGCGGCGGCCAGGCGGCAGGCAGGCAGGCAGGCAGGCAGGCGCGTGCATGGGTGAAGCGCGGCACCCGCTGGGCTTGGGACGCGTGGAGCAGGCTCTTGAGGCGCCCAGCGGCTGCCGCCGGCGTCTACGGCCATACCACCCTGAACGCGCCCGATCTCGTCTGATCTCGGAAGCTAAGCAGGGTCGGGCCTGGTTAGTACTTGGATGGGAGACCGCCTGGGAATACCGGGTGCTGTAGGCTTTTGCTTTTTGCTTTTGCCTTTTGCCTTTTGCCTTTTGCCTCTGGCCTCCTTGACCTCTCCTTTGGCGCCCGCCGCCCCTCCCCCCTCCCTCCGTGTGTCCCTCTCTCCCCGGGGAGCGCGACTCCTGGGGCCAAACACACCCCGGCCACTGCTCCCTCAGCCCCTCCCGGGCCGGCAAAGCGGTCGGGCCTGGCCTAGTCTGGCCCCGCCCCGCCCCGCCCCGCCCCGCCCCCAGCCCCCCGAGCCCGCACACCCCACGGTACTTCACAAGGCGTCCGCTCGCCGCTCCCCGCTCCCCGCCCCACGCTAAATCCCACTGCACCGGCTGGAAGCCACGCCCCAGCTTTGCACCTTTCCTGCCACTGCACCCGCACGCACGGAGGGGTGGGGGGGTGCGGGGAGGGCGGGACCGGGGGCTGGCGCCTGGGGACTGGAGGGTGGGGGGTGGGTGGGTGGGTGGATCCAAGAACCCAGGAGCGGGCGGGAGGGCGGGGCAGCGAGACCCCACACTCGGCCTCCGCCACAGGCCTGGGCTCCCTGGGTCCCGGACCTCTTCCCTCCCTCGAGCCCTCATCCCCAGGGCCCCCGGCGTTGCGCGAGGCCCAGCCAGGGCAGCGGGCTCGGGCTGGTGATGTTCTCTGGGGGCGCTGGGGCCTCGGGGGTGGCTTTGCCCCAGGTGGGGCGGACGGGAGGGAAAGGCGGGGTCGGGGGGGCGGCTGGCTGCGCTCGCCCTGGGACTGGGGCGGAGGCGCTGAGAACCCGGCGGGGGGCGGGGGGGGGGGGGCCCAGATGGCACGTCCGGCCGGATGCCCCACGCTCGCTTCCACCCTCTTCCCAGTGAGCGGCCCGACGTGGTGCGGTGCGGTGCGGGATGGAAGCGGAGGCGGGCGTGGGGCCAAGCCGGGAGCAGCCTGCAAGAGTCCCGGGATCGGTGAAGGCCGGGGCTTGCGCCACAGCGCCTTGCCAGGGTCCTCTTGCGCCGCCTCCGCCACCCGCCCGGGGCCCGCGGCGGAGGGCGGCGGCGGCCAGGCGGCAGGCAGGCAGGCAGGCAGGCAGGCAGGCAGGCGCGTGCATGGGTGAAGCGCGGCACCCGCTGGGCTTGGGACGCGTGGAGCAGGCTCTTGAGGCGCCCAGCGGCTGCCGCCGGCGTCTACGGCCATACCACCCTGAACGCGCCCGATCTCGTCTGATCTCGGAAGCTAAGCAGGGTCGGGCCTGGTTAGTACTTGGATGGGAGACCGCCTGGGAATACCGGGTGCTGTAGGCTTTTGCTTTTTGCTTTTGCCTTTTGCCTTTTGCCTTTTGCCTCTGGCCTCCTTGACCTCTCCTTTGGCGCCCGCCGCCCCTCCCCCCTCCCTCCGTGTGTCCCTCTCTCCCCGGGGAGCGCGACTCCTGGGGCCAAACACACCCCGGCCACTGCTCCCTCAGCCCCTCCCGGGCCGGCAAAGCGGTCGGGCCTGGCCTAGTCTGGCCCCGCCCCGCCCCGCCCCGCCCCCCCCAGCCCCCCGAGCCCGCACACCCCACGGTACTTCACAAGGCGTCCGCTCGCCGCTCCCCGCTCCCCGCCCCACGCTAAATCCCACTGCACCGGCTGGAAGCCACGCCCCAGCTTTGCACCTTTCCTGCCACTGCACCCGCACGCACGGAGGGGTGGGGGGGTGCGGGGAGGGCGGGACCGGGGGCTGGCGCCTGGGGACTGGAGGGTGGGGGGTGGGTGGGTGGGTGGATCCAAGAACCCAGGAGCGGGCGGGAGGGCGGGGCAGCGAGACCCCACACTCGGCCTCCGCCACAGGCCTGGGCTCCCTGGGTCCCGGACCTCTTCCCTCCCTCGAGCCCTCATCCCCAGGGCCCCCGGCGTTGCGCGAGGCCCAGCCAGGGCAGCGGGCTCGGGCTGGTGATGTTCTCTGGGGGCGCTGGGGCCTCGGGGGTGGCTTTGCCCCAGGTGGGGCGGACGGGAGGGAAAGGCGGGGTCGGGGGGGCGGCTGGCTGCGCTCGCCCTGGGACTGGGGCGGAGGCGCTGAGAACCCGGCGGGGGGCGGGGGGGGGGGGGCCCAGATGGCACGTCCGGCCGGATGCCCCACGCTCGCTTCCACCCTCTTCCCAGTGAGCGGCCCGACGTGGTGCGGTGCGGTGCGGGATGGAAGCGGAGGCGGGCGTGGGGCCAAGCCGGGAGCAGCCTGCAAGAGTCCCGGGATCGGTGAAGGCCGGGGCTTGCGCCACAGCGCCTTGCCAGGGTCCTCTTGCGCCGCCTCCGCCACCCGCCCGGGGCCCGCGGCGGAGGGCGGCGGCGGCCAGGCGGCAGGCAGGCAGGCAGGCAGGCAGGCAGGCAGGCGCGTGCATGGGTGAAGCGCGGCACCCGCTGGGCTTGGGACGCGTGGAGCAGGCTCTTGAGGCGCCCAGCGGCTGCCGCCGGCGTCTACGGCCATACCACCCTGAACGCGCCCGATCTCGTCTGATCTCGGAAGCTAAGCAGGGTCGGGCCTGGTTAGTACTTGGATGGGAGACCGCCTGGGAATACCGGGTGCTGTAGGCTTTTGCTTTTTGCTTTTGCCTTTTGCCTTTTGCCTTTTGCCTCTGGCCTCCTTGACCTCTCCTTTGGCGCCCGCCGCCCCTCCCCCCTCCCTCCGTGTGTCCCTCTCTCCCCGGGGAGCGCGACTCCTGGGGCCAAACACACCCCGGCCACTGCTCCCTCAGCCCCTCCCGGGCCGGCAAAGCGGTCGGGCCTGGCCTAGTCTGGCCCCGCCCCGCCCCGCCCCGCCCCCCCCAGCCCCCCGAGCCCGCACACCCCACGGTACTTCACAAGGCGTCCGCTCGCCGCTCCCCGCTCCCCGCCCCACGCTAAATCCCACTGCACCGGCTGGAAGCCACGCCCCAGCTTTGCACCTTTCCTGCCACTGCACCCGCACGCACGGAGGGGTGGGGGGGTGCGGGGAGGGCGGGACCGGGGGCTGGCGCCTGGGGACTGGAGGGTGGGGGGTGGGTGGGTGGGTGGATCCAAGAACCCAGGAGCGGGCGGGAGGGCGGGGCAGCGAGACCCCACACTCGGCCTCCGCCACAGGCCTGGGCTCCCTGGGTCCCGGACCTCTTCCCTCCCTCGAGCCCTCATCCCCAGGGCCCCCGGCGTTGCGCGAGGCCCAGCCAGGGCAGCGGGCTCGGGCTGGTGATGTTCTCTGGGGGCGCTGGGGCCTCGGGGGTGGCTTTGCCCCAGGTGGGGCGGACGGGAGGGAAAGGCGGGGTCGGGGGGGCGGCTGGCTGCGCTCGCCCTGGGACTGGGGCGGAGGCGCTGAGAACCCGGCGGGGGGCGGGGGGGGGGGGGCCCAGATGGCACGTCCGGCCGGATGCCCCACGCTCGCTTCCACCCTCTTCCCAGTGAGCGGCCCGACGTGGTGCGGTGCGGTGCGGGATGGAAGCGGAGGCGGGCGTGGGGCCAAGCCGGGAGCAGCCTGCAAGAGTCCCGGGATCGGTGAAGGCCGGGGCTTGCGCCACAGCGCCTTGCCAGGGTCCTCTTGCGCCGCCTCCGCCACCCGCCCGGGGCCCGCGGCGGAGGGCGGCGGCGGCCAGGCGGCAGGCAGGCAGGCAGGCAGGCAGGCAGGCAGGCGCGTGCATGGGTGAAGCGCGGCACCCGCTGGGCTTGGGACGCGTGGAGCAGGCTCTTGAGGCGCCCAGCGGCTGCCGCCGGCGTCTACGGCCATACCACCCTGAACGCGCCCGATCTCGTCTGATCTCGGAAGCTAAGCAGGGTCGGGCCTGGTTAGTACTTGGATGGGAGACCGCCTGGGAATACCGGGTGCTGTAGGCTTTTGCTTTTTGCTTTTGCCTTTTGCCTTTTTGCCTCTGGCCTCCTTGACCTCTCCTTTGGCGCCCGCCGCCCCTCCCCCCTCCCTCCGTGTGTCCCTCTCTCCCCGGGGAGCGCGACTCCTGGGGCCAAACACACCCCGGCCACTGCTCCCTCAGCCCCTCCCGGGCCGGCAAAGCGGTCGGGCCTGGCCTAGTCTGGCCCCGCCCCGCCCCGCCCCGCCCCGCCCCCCCAGCCCCCCGAGCCCGCACACCCCACGGTACTTCACAAGGCGTCCGCTCGCCGCTCCCCGCTCCCCGCCCCACGCTAAATCCCACTGCACCGGCTGGAAGCCACGCCCCAGCTTTGCACCTTTCCTGCCACTGCACCCGCACGCACGGAGGGGTGGGGGGGTGCGGGGAGGGCGGGACCGGGGGCTGGCGCCTGGGGACTGGAGGGTGGGGGGTGGGTGGGTGGGTGGATCCAAGAACCCAGGAGCGGGCGGGAGGGCGGGGCAGCGAGACCCCACACTCGGCCTCCGCCACAGGCCTGGGCTCCCTGGGTCCCGGACCTCTTCCCTCCCTCGAGCCCTCATCCCCAGGGCCCCCGGCGTTGCGCGAGGCCCAGCCAGGGCAGCGGGCTCGGGCTGGTGATGTTCTCTGGGGGCGCTGGGGCCTCGGGGGTGGCTTTGCCCCAGGTGGGGCGGACGGGAGGGAAAGGCGGGGTCGGGGGGGCGGCTGGCTGCGCTCGCCCTGGGACTGGGGCGGAGGCGCTGAGAACCCGGCGGGGGGCGGGGGGGGGGGGGCCCAGATGGCACGTCCGGCCGGATGCCCCACGCTCGCTTCCACCCTCTTCCCAGTGAGCGGCCCGACGTGGTGCGGTGCGGTGCGGGATGGAAGCGGAGGCGGGCGTGGGGCCAAGCCGGGAGCAGCCTGCAAGAGTCCCGGGATCGGTGAAGGCCGGGGCTTGCGCCACAGCGCCTTGCCAGGGTCCTCTTGCGCCGCCTCCGCCACCCGCCCGGGGCCCGCGGCGGAGGGCGGCGGCGGCCAGGCGGCAGGCAGGCAGGCAGGCAGGCAGGCAGGCAGGCGCGTGCATGGGTGAAGCGCGGCACCCGCTGGGCTTGGGACGCGTGGAGCAGGCTCTTGAGGCGCCCAGCGGCTGCCGCCGGCGTCTACGGCCATACCACCCTGAACGCGCCCGATCTCGTCTGATCTCGGAAGCTAAGCAGGGTCGGGCCTGGTTAGTACTTGGATGGGAGACCGCCTGGGAATACCGGGTGCTGTAGGCTTTTGCTTTTTGCTTTTGCCTTTTGCCTTTTGCCTTTTGCCTCTGGCCTCCTTGACCTCTCCTTTGGCGCCCGCCGCCCCTCCCCCCTCCCTCCGTGTGTCCCTCTCTCCCCGGGGAGCGCGACTCCTGGGGCCAAACACACCCCGGCCACTGCTCCCTCAGCCCCTCCCGGGCCGGCAAAGCGGTCGGGCCTGGCCTAGTCTGGCCCCGCCCCGCCCCGCCCCGCCCCCCCCAGCCCCCCGAGCCCGCACACCCCACGGTACTTCACAAGGCGTCCGCTCGCCGCTCCCCGCTCCCCGCCCCACGCTAAATCCCACTGCACCGGCTGGAAGCCACGCCCCAGCTTTGCACCTTTCCTGCCACTGCACCCGCACGCACGGAGGGGTGGGGGGGTGCGGGGAGGGCGGGACCGGGGGCTGGCGCCTGGGGACTGGAGGGTGGGGGGTGGGTGGGTGGGTGGATCCAAGAACCCAGGAGCGGGCGGGAGGGCGGGGCAGCGAGACCCCACACTCGGCCTCCGCCACAGGCCTGGGCTCCCTGGGTCCCGGACCTCTTCCCTCCCTCGAGCCCTCATCCCCAGGGCCCCCGGCGTTGCGCGAGGCCCAGCCAGGGCAGCGGGCTCGGGCTGGTGATGTTCTCTGGGGGCGCTGGGGCCTCGGGGGTGGCTTTGCCCCAGGTGGGGCGGACGGGAGGGAAAGGCGGGGTCGGGGGGGCGGCTGGCTGCGCTCGCCCTGGGACTGGGGCGGAGGCGCTGAGAACCCGGCGGGGGGCGGGGGGGGGGGGGCCCAGATGGCACGTCCGGCCGGATGCCCCACGCTCGCTTCCACCCTCTTCCCAGTGAGCGGCCCGACGTGGTGCGGTGCGGTGCGGGATGGAAGCGGAGGCGGGCGTGGGGCCAAGCCGGGAGCAGCCTGCAAGAGTCCCGGGATCGGTGAAGGCCGGGGCTTGCGCCACAGCGCCTTGCCAGGGTCCTCTTGCGCCGCCTCCGCCACCCGCCCGGGGCCCGCGGCGGAGGGCGGCGGCGGCCAGGCGGCAGGCAGGCAGGCAGGCAGGCAGGCAGGCAGGCGCGTGCATGGGTGAAGCGCGGCACCCGCTGGGCTTGGGACGCGTGGAGCAGGCTCTTGAGGCGCCCAGCGGCTGCCGCCGGCGTCTACGGCCATACCACCCTGAACGCGCCCGATCTCGTCTGATCTCGGAAGCTAAGCAGGGTCGGGCCTGGTTAGTACTTGGATGGGAGACCGCCTGGGAATACCGGGTGCTGTAGGCTTTTGCTTTTTGCTTTTGCCTTTTGCCTTTTGCCTTTTGCCTCTGGCCTCCTTGACCTCTCCTTTGGCGCCCGCCGCCCCTCCCCCCTCCCTCCGTGTGTCCCTCTCTCCCCGGGGAGCGCGACTCCTGGGGCCAAACACACCCCGGCCACTGCTCCCTCAGCCCCTCCCGGGCCGGCAAAGCGGTCGGGCCTGGCCTAGTCTGGCCCCGCCCCGCCCCGCCCCGCCCCCCCCCCAGCCCCCCGAGCCCGCACACCCCACGGTACTTCACAAGGCGTCCGCTCGCCGCTCCCCGCTCCCCGCCCCACGCTAAATCCCACTGCACCGGCTGGAAGCCACGCCCCAGCTTTGCACCTTTCCTGCCACTGCACCCGCACGCACGGAGGGGTGGGGGGGTGCGGGGAGGGCGGGACCGGGGGCTGGCGCCTGGGGACTGGAGGGTGGGGGGTGGGTGGGTGGGTGGATCCAAGAACCCAGGAGCGGGCGGGAGGGCGGGGCAGCGAGACCCCACACTCGGCCTCCGCCACAGGCCTGGGCTCCCTGGGTCCCGGACCTCTTCCCTCCCTCGAGCCCTCATCCCCAGGGCCCCCGGCGTTGCGCGAGGCCCAGCCAGGGCAGCGGGCTCGGGCTGGTGATGTTCTCTGGGGGCGCTGGGGCCTCGGGGGTGGCTTTGCCCCAGGTGGGGCGGACGGGAGGGAAAGGCGGGGTCGGGGGGGCGGCTGGCTGCGCTCGCCCTGGGACTGGGGCGGAGGCGCTGAGAACCCGGCGGGGGGCGGGGGGGGGGGGGCCCAGATGGCACGTCCGGCCGGATGCCCCACGCTCGCTTCCACCCTCTTCCCAGTGAGCGGCCCGACGTGGTGCGGTGCGGTGCGGGATGGAAGCGGAGGCGGGCGTGGGGCCAAGCCGGGAGCAGCCTGCAAGAGTCCCGGGATCGGTGAAGGCCGGGGCTTGCGCCACAGCGCCTTGCCAGGGTCCTCTTGCGCCGCCTCCGCCACCCGCCCGGGGCCCGCGGCGGAGGGCGGCGGCGGCCAGGCGGCAGGCAGGCAGGCAGGCAGGCAGGCAGGCAGGCGCGTGCATGGGTGAAGCGCGGCACCCGCTGGGCTTGGGACGCGTGGAGCAGGCTCTTGAGGCGCCCAGCGGCTGCCGCCGGCGTCTACGGCCATACCACCCTGAACGCGCCCGATCTCTGAACGCGCCCGATCTCGTCTGATCTCGGAAGCTAAGCAGGGTCGGGCCTGGTTAGTACTTGGATGGGAGACCGCCTGGGAATACCGGGTGCTGTAGGCTTTTGCTTTTTGCTTTTGCCTTTTGCCTTTTGCCTTTTGCCTCTGGCCTCCTTGACCTCTCCTTTGGCGCCCGCCGCCCCTCCCCCCTCCCTCCGTGTGTCCCTCTCTCCCCGGGGAGCGCGACTCCTGGGGCCAAACACACCCCGGCCACTGCTCCCTCAGCCCCTCCCGGGCCGGCAAAGCGGTCGGGCCTGGCCTAGTCTGGCCCCGCCCCGCCCCGCCCCGCCCCGCCCCCCCAGCCCCCCGAGCCCGCACACCCCACGGTACTTCACAAGGCGTCCGCTCGCCGCTCCCCGCTCCCCGCCCCACGCTAAATCCCACTGCACCGGCTGGAAGCCACGCCCCAGCTTTGCACCTTTCCTGCCACTGCACCCGCACGCACGGAGGGGTGGGGGGGTGCGGGGAGGGCGGGACCGGGGGCTGGCGCCTGGGGACTGGAGGGTGGGGGGTGGGTGGGTGGGTGGATCCAAGAACCCAGGAGCGGGCGGGAGGGCGGGGCAGCGAGACCCCACACTCGGCCTCCGCCACAGGCCTGGGCTCCCTGGGTCCCGGACCTCTTCCCTCCCTCGAGCCCTCATCCCCAGGGCCCCCGGCGTTGCGCGAGGCCCAGCCAGGGCAGCGGGCTCGGGCTGGTGATGTTCTCTGGGGGCGCTGGGGCCTCGGGGGTGGCTTTGCCCCAGGTGGGGCGGACGGGAGGGAAAGGCGGGGTCGGGGGGGCGGCTGGCTGCGCTCGCCCTGGGACTGGGGCGGAGGCGCTGAGAACCCGGCGGGGGGCGGGGGGGGGGGGCCCAGATGGCACGTCCGGCCGGATGCCCCACGCTCGCTTCCACCCTCTTCCCAGTGAGCGGCCCGACGTGGTGCGGTGCGGTGCGGGATGGAAGCGGAGGCGGGCGTGGGGCCAAGCCGGGAGCAGCCTGCAAGAGTCCCGGGATCGGTGAAGGCCGGGGCTTGCGCCACAGCGCCTTGCCAGGGTCCTCTTGCGCCGCCTCCGCCACCCGCCCGGGGCCCGCGGCGGAGGGCGGCGGCGGCCAGGCGGCAGGCAGGCAGGCAGGCAGGCAGGCAGGCAGGCAGGCAGGCGCGTGCATGGGTGAAGCGCGGCACCCGCTGGGCTTGGGACGCGTGGAGCAGGCTCTTGAGGCGCCCAACGGCTGCCGCCGGCGTCTACGGCCATACCACCCTGAACGCGCCCGATCTCGTCTGATCTCGGAAGCTAAGCAGGGTCGGGCCTGGTTAGTACTTGGATGGGAGACCGCCTGGGAATACCGGGTGCTGTAGGCTTTTGCTTTTTGCTTTTGCCTTTTGCCTTTTGCCTTTTGCCTCTGGCCTCCTTGACCTCTCCTTTGGCGCCCGCCGCCCCTCCCCCCTCCCTCCGTGTGTCCCTCTCTCCCCGGGGAGCGCGACTCCTGGGGCCAAACACACCCCGGCCACTGCTCCCTCAGCCCCTCCCGGGCCGGCAAAGCGGTCGGGCCTGGCCTAGTCTGGCCCCGCCCCGCCCCGCCCCGCCCCCCCCAGCCCCCCGAGCCCGCACACCCCACGGTACTTCACAAGGCGTCCGCTCGCCGCTCCCCGCTCCCCGCCCCACGCTAAATCCCACTGCACCGGCTGGAAGCCACGCCCCAGCTTTGCACCTTTCCTGCCACTGCACCCGCACGCACGGAGGGGTGGGGGGGTGCGGGGAGGGCGGGACCGGGGGCTGGCGCCTGGGGACTGGAGGGTGGGGGGGTGGGTGGGTGGGTGGATCCAAGAACCCAGGAGCGGGCGGGAGGGCGGGGCAGCGAGACCCCACACTCGGCCTCCGCCACAGGCCTGGGCTCCCTGGGTCCCGGACCTCTTCCCTCCCTCGAGCCCTCATCCCCAGGGCCCCCGGCGTTGCGCTAGGCCCAGCCAGGGCAGCGGGCTCGGGCTGGTGATGTTCTCTGGGGGCGCTGGGGCCTCGGGGGTGGCTTTGCCCCAGGTGGGGCGGACGGGAGGGAAAGGCGGGGTCGGGGGGGCGGCTGGCTGCGCTCGCCCTGGGACTGGGGCGGAGGCGCTGAGAACCCGGCGGGGGGCGGGGGGGGGGGGGCCCAGATGGCACGTCCGGCCGGATGCCCCACGCTCGCTTCCACCCTCTTCCCAGTGAGCGGCCCGACGTGGTGCGGTGCGGTGCGGGATGGAAGCGGAGGCGGGCGTGGGGCCAAGCCGGGAGCAGCCTGCAAGAGTCCCGGGATCGGTGAAGGCCGGGGCTTGCGCCACAGCGCCTTGCCAGGGTCCTCTTGCGCCGCCTCCGCCACCCGCCCGGGGCCCGCGGCGGAGGGCGGCGGCGGCCAGGCGGCAGGCAGGCAGGCAGGCAGGCAGGCAGGCAGGCAGGCGCGTGCATGGGTGAAGCGCGGCACCCGCTGGGCTTGGGACGCGTGGAGCAGGCTCTTGAGGCGCCCAGCGGCTGCCGCCGGCGTCTACGGCCATACCACCCTGAACGCGCCCGATCTCGTCTGATCTCGGAAGCTAAGCAGGGTCGGGCCTGGTTAGTACTTGGATGGGAGACCGCCTGGGAATACCGGGTGCTGTAGGCTTTTGCTTTTTGCTTTTGCCTTTTGCCTTTTGCCTTTTGCCTCTGGCCTCCTTGACCTCTCCTTTGGCGCCCGCCGCCCCTCCCCCCTCCCTCCGTGTGTCCCTCTCTCCCCGGGGAGCGCGACTCCTGGGGCCAAACACACCCCGGCCACTGCTCCCTCAGCCCCTCCCGGGCCGGCAAAGCGGTCGGGCCTGGCCTAGTCTGGCCCCGCCCCGCCCCGCCCCGCCCCCCCCAGCCCCCCGAGCCCGCACACCCCACGGTACTTCACAAGGCGTCCGCTCGCCGCTCCCCGCTCCCCGCCCCACGCTAAATCCCACTGCACCGGCTGGAAGCCACGCCCCAGCTTTGCACCTTTCCTGCCACTGCACCCGCACGCACGGAGGGGTGGGGGGGTGCGGGGAGGGCGGGACCGGGGGCTGGCGCCTGGGGACTGGAGGGTGGGGGGTGGGTGGGTGGGTGGATCCAAGAACCCAGGAGCGGGCGGGAGGGCGGGGCAGCGAGACCCCACACTCGGCCTCCGCCACAGGCCTGGGCTCCCTGGGTCCCGGACCTCTTCCCTCCCTCGAGCCCTCATCCCCAGGGCCCCCGGCGTTGCGCGAGGCCCAGCCAGGGCAGCGGGCTCGGGCTGGTGATGTTCTCTGGGGGCGCTGGGGCCTCGGGGGTGGCTTTGCCCCAGGTGGGGCGGACGGGAGGGAAAGGCGGGGTCGGGGGGGCGGCTGGCTGCGCTCGCCCTGGGACTGGGGCGGAGGCGCTGAGAACCCGGCGGGGGGCGGGGGGGGGGGGGGCCCAGATGGCACGTCCGGCCGGATGCCCCACGCTCGCTTCCACCCTCTTCCCAGTGAGCGGCCCGACGTGGTGCGGTGCGGTGCGGGATGGAAGCGGAGGCGGGCGTGGGGCCAAGCCGGGAGCAGCCTGCAAGAGTCCCGGGATCGGTGAAGGCCGGGGCTTGCGCCACAGCGCCTTGCCAGGGTCCTCTTGCGCCGCCTCCGCCACCCGCCCGGGGCCCGCGGCGGAGGGCGGCGGCGGCCAGGCGGCAGGCAGGCAGGCAGGCAGGCAGGCAGGCAGGCGCGTGCATGGGTGAAGCGCGGCACCCGCTGGGCTTGGGACGCGTGGAGCAGGCTCTTGAGGCGCCCAGCGGCTGCCGCCGGCGTCTACGGCCATACCACCCTGAACGCGCCCGATCTCGTCTGATCTCGGAAGCTAAGCAGGGTCGGGCCTGGTTAGTACTTGGATGGGAGACCGCCTGGGAATACCGGGTGCTGTAGGCTTTTGCTTTTTGCTTTTGCCTTTTGCCTTTTGCCTTTTGCCTCTGGCCTCCTTGACCTCTCCTTTGGCGCCCGCCGCCCCTCCCCCCTCCCTCCGTGTGTCCCTCTCTCCCCGGGGAGCGCGACTCCTGGGGCCAAACACACCCCGGCCACTGCTCCCTCAGCCCCTCCCGGGCCGGCAAAGCGGTCGGGCCTGGCCTAGTCTGGCCCCGCCCCGCCCCGCCCCGCCCCGCCCCCCCAGCCCCCCGAGCCCGCACACCCCACGGTACTTCACAAGGCGTCCGCTCGCCGCTCCCCGCTCCCCGCCCCACGCTAAATCCCACTGCACCGGCTGGAAGCCACGCCCCAGCTTTGCACCTTTCCTGCCACTGCACCCGCACGCACGGAGGGGTGGGGGGGTGCGGGGAGGGCGGGACCGGGGGCTGGCGCCTGGGGACTGGAGGGTGGGGGGTGGGTGGGTGGGTGGATCCAAGAACCCAGGAGCGGGCGGGAGGGCGGGGCAGCGAGACCCCACACTCGGCCTCCGCCACAGGCCTGGGCTCCCTGGGTCCCGGACCTCTTCCCTCCCTCGAGCCCTCATCCCCAGGGCCCCCGGCGTTGCGCGAGGCCCAGCCAGGGCAGCGGGCTCGGGCTGGTGATGTTCTCTGGGGGCGCTGGGGCCTCGGGGGTGGCTTTGCCCCAGGTGGGGCGGACGGGAGGGAAAGGCGGGGTCGGGGGGGCGGCTGGCTGCGCTCGCCCTGGGACTGGGGCGGAGGCGCTGAGAACCCGGCGGGGGGCGGGGGGGGGGCCCAGATGGCACGTCCGGCCGGATGCCCCACGCTCGCTTCCACCCTCTTCCCAGTGAGCGGCCCGACGTGGTGCGGTGCGGTGCGGGATGGAAGCGGAGGCGGGCGTGGGGCCAAGCCGGGAGCAGCCTGCAAGAGTCCCGGGATCGGTGAAGGCCGGGGCTTGCGCCACAGCGCCTTGCCAGGGTCCTCTTGCGCCGCCTCCGCCACCCGCCCGGGGCCCGCGGCGGAGGGCGGCGGCGGCCAGGCGGCAGGCAGGCAGGCAGGCAGGCAGGCAGGCAGGCGCGTGCATGGGTGAAGCGCGGCACCCGCTGGGCTTGGGACGCGTGGAGCAGGCTCTTGAGGCGCCCAGCGGCTGCCGCCGGCGTCTACGGCCATACCACCCTGAACGCGCCCGATCTCGTCTGATCTCGGAAGCTAAGCAGGGTCGGGCCTGGTTAGTACTTGGATGGGAGACCGCCTGGGAATACCGGGTGCTGTAGGCTTTTGCTTTTTGCTTTTGCCTTTTGCCTTTTGCCTCTGGCCTCCTTGACCTCTCCTTTGGCGCCCGCCGCCCCTCCCCCCTCCCTCCGTGTGTCCCTCTCTCCCCGGGGAGCGCGACTCCTGGGGCCAAACACACCCCGGCCACTGCTCCCTCAGCCCCTCCCGGGCCGGCAAAGCGGTCGGGCCTGGCCTAGTCTGGCCCCGCCCCGCCCCGCCCCGCCCCGCCCCCCCAGCCCCCCGAGCCCGCACACCCCACGGTACTTCACAAGGCGTCCGCTCGCCGCTCCCCGCTCCCCGCCCCACGCTAAATCCCACTGCACCGGCTGGAAGCCACGCCCCAGCTTTGCACCTTTCCTGCCACTGCACCCGCACGCACGGAGGGGTGGGGGGGTGCGGGGAGGGCGGGACCGGGGGCTGGCGCCTGGGGACTGGAGGGTGGGGGGTGGGTGGGTGGGTGGATCCAAGAACCCAGGAGCGGGCGGGAGGGCGGGGCAGCGAGACCCCACACTCGGCCTCCGCCACAGGCCTGGGCTCCCTGGGTCCCGGACCTCTTCCCTCCCTCGAGCCCTCATCCCCAGGGCCCCCGGCGTTGCGCGAGGCCCAGCCAGGGCAGCGGGCTCGGGCTGGTGATGTTCTCTGGGGGCGCTGGGGCCTCGGGGGTGGCTTTGCCCCAGGTGGGGCGGACGGGAGGGAAAGGCGGGGTCGGGGGGGCGGCTGGCTGCGCTCGCCCTGGGACTGGGGCGGAGGCGCTGAGAACCCGGCGGGGGGCGGGGGGGGGGCCCAGATGGCACGTCCGGCCGGATGCCCCACGCTCGCTTCCACCCTCTTCCCAGTGAGCGGCCCGACGTGGTGCGGTGCGGTGCGGGATGGAAGCGGAGGCGGGCGTGGGGCCAAGCCGGGAGCAGCCTGCAAGAGTCCCGGGATCGGTGAAGGCCGGGGCTTGCGCCACAGCGCCTTGCCAGGGTCCTCTTGCGCCGCCTCCGCCACCCGCCCGGGGCCCGCGGCGGAGGGCGGCGGCGGCCAGGCGGCAGGCAGGCAGGCAGGCAGGCAGGCAGGCGCGTGCATGGGTGAAGCGCGGCACCCGCTGGGCTTGGGACGCGTGGAGCAGGCTCTTGAGGCGCCCAGCGGCCGCCGCCGGCGTCTACGGCCATACCACCCTGAACGCGCCCGATCTCGTCTGATCTCGGAAGCTAAGCAGGGTCGGGCCTGGTTAGTACTTGGATGGGAGACCGCCTGGGAATACCGGGTGCTGTAGGCTTTTGCTTTTTGCTTTTGCCTTTTGCCTTTTGCCTTTTGCCTCTGGCCTCCTTGACCTCTCCTTTGGCGCCCGCCGCCCCTCCCCCCTCCCTCCGTGTGTCCCTCTCTCCCCGGGGAGCGCGACTCCTGGGGCCAAACACACCCCGGCCACTGCTCCCTCAGCCCCTCCCGGGCCGGCAAAGCGGTCGGGCCTGGCCTAGTCTGGCCCCGCCCCGCCCCGCCCCGCCCCCCCCAGCCCCCCGAGCCCGCACACCCCACGGTACTTCACAAGGCGTCCGCTCGCCGCTCCCCGCTCCCCGCCCCACGCTAAATCCCACTGCACCGGCTGGAAGCCACGCCCCAGCTTTGCACCTTTCCTGCCACTGCACCCGCACGCACGGAGGGGTGGGGGGGTGCGGGGAGGGCGGGACCGGGGGCTGGCGCCTGGGGACTGGAGGGTGGGGGGTGGGTGGGTGGGTGGATCCAAGAACCCAGGAGCGGGCGGGAGGGCGGGGCAGCGAGACCCCACACTCGGTCTCCGCCACAGGCCTGGGCTCCCTGGGTCCCGGACCTCTTCCCTCCCTCGAGCCCTCATCCCCAGGGCCCCCGGCGTTGCGCGAGGCCCAGCCAGGGCAGCGGGCTCGGGCTGGTGATGTTCTCTGGGGGCGCTGGGGCCTCGGGGGTGGCTTTGCCCCAGGTGGGGCGGACGGGAGGGAAAGGCGGGGTCGGGGGGGCGGCTGGCTGCGCTCGCCCTGGGACTGGGGCGGAGGCGCTGAGAACCCGGCGGGGGGCGGGGGGGGGGGCCCAGATGGCACGTCCGGCCGGATGCCCCACGCTCGCTTCCACCCTCTTCCCAGTGAGCGGCCCGACGTGGTGCGGTGCGGTGCGGGATGGAAGCGGAGGCGGGCGTGGGGCCAAGCCGGGAGCAGCCTGCAAGAGTCCCGGGATCGGTGAAGGCCGGGGCTTGCGCCACAGCGCCTTGCCAGGGTCCTCTTGCGCCGCCTCCGCCACCCGCCCGGGGCCCGCGGCGGAGGGCGGCGGCGGCCAGGCGGCAGGCAGGCAGGCAGGCAGGCAGGCAGGCAGGCAGGCGCGTGCATGGGTGAAGCGCGGCACCCGCTGGGCTTGGGACGCGTGGAGCAGGCTCTTGAGGCGCCCAGCGGCTGCCGCCGGCGTCTACGGCCATACCACCCTGAACGCGCCCGATCTCGTCTGATCTCGGAAGCTAAGCAGGGTCGGGCCTGGTTAGTACTTGGATGGGAGACCGCCTGGGAATACCGGGTGCTGTAGGCTTTTGCTTTTTGCTTTTGCCTTTTGCCTTTTGCCTTTTGCCTCTGGCCTCCTTGACCTCTCCTTTGGCGCCCGCCGCCCCTCCCCCCTCCCTCCGTGTGTCCCTCTCTCCCCGGGGAGTGCGACTCCTGGGGCCAAACACACCCCGGCCACTGCTCCCTCAGCCCCTCCCGGGCCGGCAAAGCGGTCGGGCCTGGCCTAGTCTGGCCCCGCCCCGCCCCGCCCCGCCCCCCCCAGCCCCCCGAGCCCGCACACCCCACGGTACTTCACAAGGCGTCCGCTCGCCGCTCCCCGCTCCCCGCCCCACGCTAAATCCCACTGCACCGGCTGGAAGCCACGCCCCAGCTTTGCACCTTTCCTGCCACTGCACCCGCACGCACGGAGGGGTGGGGGGGTGCGGGGAGGGCGGGACCGGGGGCTGGCGCCTGGGGACTGGAGGGTGGGGGGTGGGTGGGTGGGTGGATCCAAGAACCCAGGAGCGGGCGGGAGGGCGGGGCAGCGAGACCCCACACTCGGCCTCCGCCACAGGCCTGGGCTCCCTGGGTCCCGGACCTCTTCCCTCCCTCGAGCCCTCATCCCCAGGGCCCCCGGCGTTGCGCGAGGCCCAGCCAGGGCAGCGGGCTCGGGCTGGTGATGTTCTCTGGGGGCGCTGGGGCCTCGGGGGTGGCTTTGCCCCAGGTGGGGCGGACGGGAGGGAAAGGCGGGGTCGGGGGGGCGGCTGGCTGCGCTCGCCCTGGGACTGAGGCGGAGGCGCTGAGAACCCGGCGGGGGGCGGGGGGGGGGGGGGCCCAGATGGCACGTCCGGCCGGATGCCCCACGCTCGCTTCCACCCTCTTCCCAGTGAGCGGCCCGACGTGGTGCGGTGCGGTGCGGGATGGAAGCAGAGGCGGGCGTGGGGCCAAGCCGGGAGCAGCCTGCAAGAGTCCCGGGATCGGTGAAGGCCGGGGCTTGCGCCACAGCGCCTTGCCAGGGTCCTCTTGCGCCGCCTCCGCCACCCGCCCGGGGCCCGCGGCGGAGGGCGGCGGCGGCCAGGCGGCAGGCAGGCAGGCAGGCAGGCAGGCAGGCAGGCAGGCAGGCGCGTGCATGGGTGAAGCGCGGCACCCGCTGGGCTTGGGACGCGTGGAGCAGGCTCTTGAGGCGCCCAGCGGCTGCCGCCGGCGTCTACGGCCATACCACCCTGAACGCGCCCGATCTCGTCTGATCTCGGAAGCTAAGCAGGGTCGGGCCTGGTTAGTACTTGGATGGGAGACCGCCTGGGAATACCGGGTGCTGTAGGCTTTTGCTTTTTGCTTTTGCCTTTTGCCTTTTGCCTTTTGCCTCTGGCCTCCTTGACCTCTCCTTTGGCGCCCGCCGCCCCTCCCCCCTCCCTCCGTGTGTCCCTCTCTCCCCGGGGAGCGCGACTCCTGGGGCCAAACACACCCCGGCCACTGCTCCCTCAGCCCCTCCCGGGCCGGCAAAGCGGTCGGGCCTGGCCTAGTCTGGCCCCGCCCCGCCCCGCCCCGCCCCCCCCAGCCCCCCGAGCCCGCACACCCCACGGTACTTCACAAGGCGTCCGCTCGCCGCTCCCCGCTCCCCGCCCCACGCTAAATCCCACTGCACCGGCTGGAAGCCACGCCCCAGCTTTGCACCTTTCCTGCCACTGCACCCGCACGCACGGAGGGGTGGGGGGGTGCGGGGAGGGCGGGACCGGGGGCTGGCGCCTGGGGACTGGAGGGTGGGGGGTGGGTGGGTGGGTGGATCCAAGAACCCAGGAGCGGGCGGGAGGGCGGGGCAGCGAGACCCCACACTCGGCCTCCGCCACAGGCCTGGGCTCCCTGGGTCCCGGACCTCTTCCCTCCCTCGAGCCCTCATCCCCAGGGCCCCCGGCGTTGCGCGAGGCCCAGCCAGGGCAGCGGGCTCGGGCTGGTGATGTTCTCTGGGGGCGCTGGGGCCTCGGGGGTGGCTTTGCCCCAGGTGGGGCGGACGGGAGGGAAAGGCGGGGTCGGGGGGGCGGCTGGCTGCGCTCGCCCTGGGACTGGGGCGGAGGCGCTGAGAACCCGGCGGGGGGCGGGGGGGGGGGGCCCAGATGGCACGTCCGGCCGGATGCCCCACGCTCGCTTCCACCCTCTTCCCAGTGAGCGGCCCGACGTGGTGCGGTGCGGTGCGGGATGGAAGCGGAGGCGGGCGTGGGGCCAAGCCGGGAGCAGCCTGCAAGAGTCCCGGGATCGGTGAAGGCCGGGGCTTGCGCCACAGCGCCTTGCCAGGGTCCTCTTGCGCCGCCTCCGCCACCCGCCCGGGGCCCGCGGCGGAGGGCGGCGGCGGCCAGGCGGCAGGCAGGCAGGCAGGCAGGCAGGCAGGCAGGCAGGCGCGTGCATGGGTGAAGCGCGGCACCCGCTGGGCTTGGGACGCGTGGAGCAGGCTCTTGAGGCGCCCAGCGGCTGCCGCCGGCGTCTACGGCCATACCACCCTGAACGCGCCCGATCTCGTCTGATCTCGGAAGCTAAGCAGGGTCGGGCCTGGTTAGTACTTGGATGGGAGACCGCCTGGGAATACCGGGTGCTGTAGGCTTTTGCTTTTTGCTTTTGCCTTTTGCCTTTTGCCTTTTGCCTCTGGCCTCCTTGACCTCTCCTTTGGCGCCCGCCGCCCCTCCCCCCTCCCTCCGTGTGTCCCTCTCTCCCCGGGGAGCGCGACTCCTGGGGCCAAACACACCCCGGCCACTGCTCCCTCAGCCCCTCCCGGGCCGGCAAAGCGGTCGGGCCTGGCCTAGTCTGGCCCCGCCCCGCCCCGCCCCGCCCCCCCCAGCCCCCCGAGCCCGCACACCCCACGGTACTTCACAAGGCGTCCGCTCGCCGCTCCCCGCTCCCCGCCCCACGCTAAATCCCACTGCACCGGCTGGAAGCCACGCCCCAGCTTTGCACCTTTCCTGCCACTGCACCCGCACGCACGGAGGGGTGGGGGGGTGCGGGGAGGGCGGGACCGGGGGCTGGCGCCTGGGGACTGGAGGGTGGGGGGTGGGTGGGTGGGTGGATCCAAGAACCCAGGAGCGGGCGGGAGGGCGGGGCAGCGAGACCCCACACTCGGCCTCCGCCACAGGCCTGGGCTCCCTGGGTCCCGGACCTCTTCCCTCCCTCGAGCCCTCATCCCCAGGGCCCCCGGCGTTGCGCGAGGCCCAGCCAGGGCAGCGGGCTCGGGCTGGTGATGTTCTCTGGGGGCGCTGGGGCCTCGGGGGTGGCTTTGCCCCAGGTGGGGCGGACGGGAGGGAAAGGCGGGGTCGGGGGGGCGGCTGGCTGCGCTCGCCCTGGGACTGGGGCGGAGGCGCTGAGAACCCGGCGGGGGGCGGGGGGGGGGGGGGCCCAGATGGCACGTCCGGCCGGATGCCCCACGCTCGCTTCCACCCTCTTCCCAGTGAGCGGCCCGACGTGGTGCGGTGCGGTGCGGGATGGAAGCGGAGGCGGGCGTGGGGCCAAGCCGGGAGCAGCCTGCAAGAGTCCCGGGATCGGTGAAGGCCGGGGCTTGCGCCACAGCGCCTTGCCAGGGTCCTCTTGCGCCGCCTCCGCCACCCGCCCGGGGCCCGCGGCGGAGGGCGGCGGCGGCCAGGCGGCAGGCAGGCAGGCAGGCAGGCAGGCAGGCAGGCGCGTGCATGGGTGAAGCGCGGCACCCGCTGGGCTTGGGACGCGTGGAGCAGGCTCTTGAGGCGCCCAGCGGCTGCCGCCGGCGTCTACGGCCATACCACCCTGAACGCGCCCGATCTCGTCTGATCTCGGAAGCTAAGCAGGGTCGGGCCTGGTTAGTACTTGGATGGGAGACCGCCTGGGAATACCGGGTGCTGTAGGCTTTTGCTTTTTGCTTTTGCCTTTTGCCTTTTGCCTTTTGCCTCTGGCCTCCTTGACCTCTCCTTTGGCGCCCGCCGCCCCTCCCCCCTCCCTCCGTGTGTCCCTCTCTCCCCGGGGAGCGCGACTCCTGGGGCCAAACACACCCCGGCCACTGCTCCCTCAGCCCCTCCCGGGCCGGCAAAGCGGTCGGGCCTGGCCTAGTCTGGCCCCGCCCCGCCCCGCCCCGCCCCCCCCAGCCCCCCGAGCCCGCACACCCCACGGTACTTCACAAGGCGTCCGCTCGCCGCTCCCCGCTCCCCGCCCCACGCTAAATCCCACTGCACCGGCTGGAAGCCACGCCCCAGCTTTGCACCTTTCCTGCCACTGCACCCGCACGCACGGAGGGGTGGGGGGGTGCGGGGAGGGCGGGACCGGGGGCTGGCGCCTGGGGACTGGAGGGTGGGGGGTGGGTGGGTGGGTGGATCCAAGAACCCAGGAGCGGGCGGGAGGGCGGGGCAGCGAGACCCCACACTCGGCCTCCGCCACAGGCCTGGGCTCCCTGGGTCCCGGACCTCTTCCCTCCCTCGAGCCCTCATCCCCAGGGCCCCCGGCGTTGCGCGAGGCCCAGCCAGGGCAGCGGGCTCGGGCTGGTGATGTTCTCTGGGGGCGCTGGGGCCTCGGGGGTGGCTTTGCCCCAGGTGGGGCGGACGGGAGGGAAAGGCGGGGTCGGGGGGGCGGCTGGCTGCGCTCGCCCTGGGACTGGGGCGGAGGCGCTGAGAACCCGGCGGGGGGCGGGGGGGGGGGGGCCCAGATGGCACGTCCGGCCGGATGCCCCACGCTCGCTTCCACCCTCTTCCCAGTGAGCGGCCCGACGTGGTGCGGTGCGGTGCGGGATGGAAGCGGAGGCGGGCGTGGGGCCAAGCCGGGAGCAGCCTGCAAGAGTCCCGGGATCGGTGAAGGCCGGGGCTTGCGCCACAGCGCCTTGCCAGGGTCCTCTTGCGCCGCCTCCGCCACCCGCCCGGGGCCCGCGGCGGAGGGCGGCGGCGGCCAGGCGGCAGGCAGGCAGGCAGGCAGGCAGGCAGGCAGGCGCGTGCATGGGTGAAGCGCGGCACCCGCTGGGCTTGGGACGCGTGGAGCAGGCTCTTGAGGCGCCCAGCGGCTGCCGCCGGCGTCTACGGCCATACCACCCTGAACGCGCCCGATCTCGTCTGATCTCGGAAGCTAAGCAGGGTCGGGCCTGGTTAGTACTTGGATGGGAGACCGCCTGGGAATACCGGGTGCTGTAGGCTTTTGCTTTTTGCTTTTGCCTTTTGCCTTTTGCCTTTTGCCTCTGGCCTCCTTGACCTCTCCTTTGGCGCCCGCCGCCCCTCCCCCCTCCCTCCGTGTGTCCCTCTCTCCCCGGGGAGCGCGACTCCTGGGGCCAAACACACCCCGGCCACTGCTCCCTCAGCCCCTCCCGGGCCGGCAAAGCGGTCGGGCCTGGCCTAGTCTGGCCCCGCCCCGCCCCGCCCCGCCCCCCCCAGCCCCCCGAGCCCGCACACCCCACGGTACTTCACAAGGCGTCCGCTCGCCGCTCCCCGCTCCCCGCCCCACGCTAAATCCCACTGCACCGGCTGGAAGCCACGCCCCAGCTTTGCACCTTTCCTGCCACTGCACCCGCACGCACGGAGGGGTGGGGGGGTGCGGGGAGGGCGGGACCGGGGGCTGGCGCCTGGGGACTGGAGGGTGGGGGGTGGGTGGGTGGGTGGATCCAAGAACCCAGGAGCGGGCGGGAGGGCGGGGCAGCGAGACCCCACACTCGGCCTCCGCCACAGGCCTGGGCTCCCTGGGTCCCGGACCTCTTCCCTCCCTCGAGCCCTCATCCCCAGGGCCCCCGGCGTTGCGCGAGGCCCAGCCAGGGCAGCGGGCTCGGGCTGGTGATGTTCTCTGGGGGCGCTGGGGCCTCGGGGGTGGCTTTGCCCCAGGTGGGGCGGACGGGAGGGAAAGGCGGGGTCGGGGGGGCGGCTGGCTGCGCTCGCCCTGGGACTGGGGCGGAGGCGCTGAGAACCCGGCGGGGGGCGGGGGGGGGGGGGGGCCCAGATGGCACGTCCGGCCGGATGCCCCACGCTCGCTTCCACCCTCTTCCCAGTGAGCGGCCCGACGTGGTGCGGTGCGGTGCGGGATGGAAGCGGAGGCGGGCGTGGGGCCAAGCCGGGAGCAGCCTGCAAGAGTCCCGGGATCGGTGAAGGCCGGGGCTTGCGCCACAGCGCCTTGCCAGGGTCCTCTTGCGCCGCCTCCGCCACCCGCCCGGGGCCCGCGGCGGAGGGCGGCGGCGGCCAGGCGGCAGGCAGGCAGGCAGGCAGGCAGGCAGGCAGGCGCGTGCATGGGTGAAGCGCGGCACCCGCTGGGCTTGGGACGCGTGGAGCAGGCTCTTGAGGCGCCCAGCGGCTGCCGCCGGCGTCTACGGCCATACCACCCTGAACGCGCCCGATCTCGTCTGATCTCGGAAGCTAAGCAGGGTCGGGCCTGGTTAGTACTTGGATGGGAGACCGCCTGGGAATACCGGGTGCTGTAGGCTTTTGCTTTTTGCTTTTGCCTTTTGCCTTTTGCCTTTTGCCTCTGGCCTCCTTGACCTCTCCTTTGGCGCCCGCCGCCCCTCCCCCCTCCCTCCGTGTGTCCCTCTCTCCCCGGGGAGCGCGACTCCTGGGGCCAAACACACCCCGGCCACTGCTCCCTCAGCCCCTCCCGGGCCGGCAAAGCGGTCGGGCCTGGCCTAGTCTGGCCCCGCCCCGCCCCGCCCCGCCCCCCCCAGCCCCCCGAGCCCGCACACCCCACGGTACTTCACAAGGCGTCCGCTCGCCGCTCCCCGCTCCCCGCCCCACGCTAAATCCCACTGCACCGGCTGGAAGCCACGCCCCAGCTTTGCACCTTTCCTGCCACTGCACCCGCACGCACGGAGGGGTGGGGGGGTGCGGGGAGGGCGGGACCGGGGGCTGGCGCCTGGGGACTGGAGGGTGGGGGGTGGGTGGGTGGGTGGATCCAAGAACCCAGGAGCGGGCGGGAGGGCGGGGCAGCGAGACCCCACACTCGGCCTCCGCCACAGGCCTGGGCTCCCTGGGTCCCGGACCTCTTCCCTCCCTCGAGCCCTCATCCCCAGGGCCCCCGGCGTTGCGCGAGGCCCAGCCAGGGCAGCGGGCTCGGGCTGGTGATGTTCTCTGGGGGCGCTGGGGCCTCGGGGGTGGCTTTGCCCCAGGTGGGGCGGACGGGAGGGAAAGGCGGGGTCGGGGGGGCGGCTGGCTGCGCTCGCCCTGGGACTGGGGCGGAGGCGCTGAGAACCCGGCGGGGGGCGGGGGGGGGGGGGCCCAGATGGCACGTCCGGCCGGATGCCCCACGCTCGCTTCCACCCTCTTCCCAGTGAGCGGCCCGACGTGGTGCGGTGCGGTGCGGGATGGAAGCGGAGGCGGGCGTGGGGCCAAGCCGGGAGCAGCCTGCAAGAGTCCCGGGATCGGTGAAGGCCGGGGCTTGCGCCACAGCGCCTTGCCAGGGTCCTCTTGCGCCGCCTCCGCCACCCGCCCGGGGCCCGCGGCGGAGGGCGGCGGCGGCCAGGCGGCAGGCAGGCAGGCAGGCAGGCAGGCAGGCAGGCGCGTGCATGGGTGAAGCGCGGCACCCGCTGGGCTTGGGACGCGTGGAGCAGGCTCTTGAGGCGCCCAGCGGCTGCCGCCGGCGTCTACGGCCATACCACCCTGAACGCGCCCGATCTCGTCTGATCTCGGAAGCTAAGCAGGGTCGGGCCTGGTTAGTACTTGGATGGGAGACCGCCTGGGAATACCGGGTGCTGTAGGCTTTTGCTTTTTGCTTTTGCCTTTTGCCTTTTGCCTTTTGCCTCTGGCCTCCTTGACCTCTCCTTTGGCGCCCGCCGCCCCTCCCCCCTCCCTCCGTGTGTCCCTCTCTCCCCGGGGAGCGCGACTCCTGGGGCCAAACACACCCCGGCCACTGCTCCCTCAGCCCCTCCCGGGCCGGCAAAGCGGTCGGGCCTGGCCTAGTCTGGCCCCGCCCCGCCCCGCCCCGCCCCCCCCAGCCCCCCGAGCCCGCACACCCCACGGTACTTCACAAGGCGTCCGCTCGCCGCTCCCCGCTCCCCGCCCCACGCTAAATCCCACTGCACCGGCTGGAAGCCACGCCCCAGCTTTGCACCTTTCCTGCCACTGCACCCGCACGCACGGAGGGGTGGGGGGGTGCGGGGAGGGCGGGACCGGGGGCTGGCGCCTGGGGACTGGAGGGTGGGGGGTGGGTGGGTGGGTGGATCCAAGAACCCAGGAGCGGGCGGGAGGGCGGGGCAGCGAGACCCCACACTCGGCCTCCGCCACAGGCCTGGGCTCCCTGGGTCCCGGACCTCTTCCCTCCCTCGAGCCCTCATCCCCAGGGCCCCCGGCGTTGCGCGAGGCCCAGCCAGGGCAGCGGGCTCGGGCTGGTGATGTTCTCTGGGGGCGCTGGGGCCTCGGGGGTGGCTTTGCCCCAGGTGGGGCGGACGGGAGGGAAAGGCGGGGTCGGGGGGGCGGCTGGCTGCGCTCGCCCTGGGACTGGGGCGGAGGCGCTGAGAACCCGGCGGGGGGCGGGGGGGGGGGGGGGCCCAGATGGCACGTCCGGCCGGATGCCCCACGCTCGCTTCCACCCTCTTCCCAGTGAGCGGCCCGACGTGGTGCGGTGCGGTGCGGGATGGAAGCGGAGGCGGGCGTGGGGCCAAGCCGGGAGCAGCCTGCAAGAGTCCCGGGATCGGTGAAGGCCGGGGCTTGCGCCACAGCGCCTTGCCAGGGTCCTCTTGCGCCGCCTCCGCCACCCGCCCGGGGCCCGCGGCGGAGGGCGGCGGCGGCCAGGCGGCAGGCAGGCAGGCAGGCAGGCAGGCAGGCAGGCGCGTGCATGGGTGAAGCGCGGCACCCGCTGGGCTTGGGACGCGTGGAGCAGGCTCTTGAGGCGCCCAGCGGCTGCCGCCGGCGTCTACGGCCATACCACCCTGAACGCGCCCGATCTCGTCTGATCTCGGAAGCTAAGCAGGGTCGGGCCTGGTTAGTACTTGGATGGGAGACCGCCTGGGAATACCGGGTGCTGTAGGCTTTTGCTTTTTGCTTTTGCCTTTTGCCTTTTGCCTTTTGCCTCTGGCCTCCTTGACCTCTCCTTTGGCGCCCGCCGCCCCTCCCCCCTCCCTCCGTGTGTCCCTCTCTCCCCGGGGAGCGCGACTCCTGGGGCCAAACACACCCCGGCCACTGCTCCCTCAGCCCCTCCCGGGCCGGCAAAGCGGTCGGGCCTGGCCTAGTCTGGCCCCGCCCCGCCCCGCCCCGCCCCCCCCAGCCCCCCGAGCCCGCACACCCCACGGTACTTCACAAGGCGTCCGCTCGCCGCTCCCCGCTCCCCGCCCCACGCTAAATCCCACTGCACCGGCTGGAAGCCACGCCCCAGCTTTGCACCTTTCCTGCCACTGCACCCGCACGCACGGAGGGGTGGGGGGGTGCGGGGAGGGCGGGACCGGGGGCTGGCGCCTGGGGACTGGAGGGTGGGGGGTGGGTGGGTGGGTGGATCCAAGAACCCAGGAGCGGGCGGGAGGGCGGGGCAGCGAGACCCCACACTCGGCCTCCGCCACAGGCCTGGGCTCCCTGGGTCCCGGACCTCTTCCCTCCCTCGAGCCCTCATCCCCAGGGCCCCCGGCGTTGCGCGAGGCCCAGCCAGGGCAGCGGGCTCGGGCTGGTGATGTTCTCTGGGGGCGCTGGGGCCTCGGGGGTGGCTTTGCCCCAGGTGGGGCGGACGGGAGGGAAAGGCGGGGTCGGGGGGGCGGCTGGCTGCGCTCGCCCTGGGACTGGGGCGGAGGCGCTGAGAACCCGGCGGGGGGCGGGGCGGGGGGGGCCCAGATGGCACGTCCGGCCGGATGCCCCACGCTCGCTTCCACCCTCTTCCCAGTGAGCGGCCCGACGTGGTGCGGTGCGGTGCGGGATGGAAGCGGAGGCGGGCGTGGGGCCAAGCCGGGAGCAGCCTGCAAGAGTCCCGGGATCGGTGAAGGCCGGGGCTTGCGCCACAGCGCCTTGCCAGGGTCCTCTTGCGCCGCCTCCGCCACCCGCCCGGGGCCCGCGGCGGAGGGCGGCGGCGGCCAGGCGGCAGGCAGGCAGGCAGGCAGGCAGGCAGGCAGGCGCGTGCATGGGTGAAGCGCGGCACCCGCTGGGCTTGGGACGCGTGGAGCAGGCTCTTGAGGCGCCCAGCGGCTGCCGCCGGCGTCTACGGCCATACCACCCTGAACGCGCCCGATCTCGTCTGATCTCGGAAGCTAAGCAGGGTCGGGCCTGGTTAGTACTTGGATGGGAGACCGCCTGGGAATACCGGGTGCTGTAGGCTTTTGCTTTTTGCTTTTGCCTTTTGCCTTTTGCCTTTTGCCTCTGGCCTCCTTGACCTCTCCTTTGGCGCCCGCCGCCCCTCCCCCCTCCCTCCGTGTGTCCCTCTCTCCCCGGGGAGCGCGACTCCTGGGGCCAAACACACCCCGGCCACTGCTCCCTCAGCCCCTCCCGGGCCGGCAAAGCGGTCGGGCCTGGCCTAGTCTGGCCCCGCCCCGCCCCGCCCCGCCCCCCCCAGCCCCCCGAGCCCGCACACCCCACGGTACTTCACAAGGCGTCCGCTCGCCGCTCCCCGCTCCCCGCCCCACGCTAAATCCCACTGCACCGGCTGGAAGCCACGCCCCAGCTTTGCACCTTTCCTGCCACTGCACCCGCACGCACGGAGGGGTGGGGGGGTGCGGGGAGGGCGGGACCGGGGGCTGGCGCCTGGGGACTGGAGGGTGGGGGGTGGGTGGGTGGGTGGATCCAAGAACCCAGGAGCGGGCGGGAGGGCGGGGCAGCGAGACCCCACACTCGGTCTCCGCCACAGGCCTGGGCTCCCTGGGTCCCGGACCTCTTCCCTCCCTCGAGCCCTCATCCCCAGGGCCCCCGGCGTTGCGCGAGGCCCAGCCAGGGCAGCGGGCTCGGGCTGGTGATGTTCTCTGGGGGCGCTGGGGCCTCGGGGGTGGCTTTGCCCCAGGTGGGGCGGACGGGAGGGAAAGGCGGGGTCGGGGGGGCGGCTGGCTGCGCTCGCCCTGGGACTGGGGCGGAGGCGCTGAGAACCCGGCGGGGGGCGGGGGGGGGGGCCCAGATGGCACGTCCGGCCGGATGCCCCACGCTCGCTTCCACCCTCTTCCCAGTGAGCGGCCCGACGTGGTGCGGTGCGGTGCGGGATGGAAGCGGAGGCGGGCGTGGGGCCAAGCCGGGAGCAGCCTGCAAGAGTCCCGGGATCGGTGAAGGCCGGGGCTTGCGCCACAGCGCCTTGCCAGGGTCCTCTTGCGCCGCCTCCGCCACCCGCCCGGGGCCCGCGGCGGAGGGCGGCGGCGGCCAGGCGGCAGGCAGGCAGGCAGGCAGGCAGGCAGGCAGGCGCGTGCATGGGTGAAGCGCGGCACCCGCTGGGCTTGGGACGCGTGGAGCAGGCTCTTGAGGCGCCCAGCGGCTGCCGCCGGCGTCTACGGCCATACCACCCTGAACGCGCCCGATCTCGTCTGATCTCGGAAGCTAAGCAGGGTCGGGCCTGGTTAGTACTTGGATGGGAGACCGCCTGGGAATACCGGGTGCTGTAGGCTTTTGCTTTTTGCTTTTGCCTTTTGCCTTTTGCCTTTTGCCTCTGGCCTCCTTGACCTCTCCTTTGGCGCCCGCCGCCCCTCCCCCCTCCCTCCGTGTGTCCCTCTCTCCCCGGGGAGTGCGACTCCTGGGGCCAAACACACCCCGGCCACTGCTCCCTCAGCCCCTCCCGGGCCGGCAAAGCGGTCGGGCCTGGCCTAGTCTGGCCCCGCCCCGCCCCGCCCCGCCCCCCCCAGCCCCCCGAGCCCGCACACCCCACGGTACTTCACAAGGCGTCCGCTCGCCGCTCCCCGCTCCCCGCCCCACGCTAAATCCCACTGCACCGGCTGGAAGCCACGCCCCAGCTTTGCACCTTTCCTGCCACTGCACCCGCACGCACGGAGGGGTGGGGGGGTGCGGGGAGGGCGGGACCGGGGGCTGGCGCCTGGGGACTGGAGGGTGGGGGGTGGGTGGGTGGGTGGATCCAAGAACCCAGGAGCGGGCGGGAGGGCGGGGCAGCGAGACCCCACACTCGGCCTCCGCCACAGGCCTGGGCTCCCTGGGTCCCGGACCTCTTCCCTCCCTCGAGCCCTCATCCCCAGGGCCCCCGGCGTTGCGCGAGGCCCAGCCAGGGCAGCGGGCTCGGGCTGGTGATGTTCTCTGGGGGCGCTGGGGCCTCGGGGGTGGCTTTGCCCCAGGTGGGGCGGACGGGAGGGAAAGGCGGGGTCGGGGGGGCGGCTGGCTGCGCTCGCCCTGGGACTGAGGCGGAGGCGCTGAGAACCCGGCGGGGGGCGGGGGGGGGGGGGCCCAGATGGCACGTCCGGCCGGATGCCCCACGCTCGCTTCCACCCTCTTCCCAGTGAGCGGCCCGACGTGGTGCGGTGCGGTGCGGGATGGAAGCAGAGGCGGGCGTGGGGCCAAGCCGGGAGCAGCCTGCAAGAGTCCCGGGATCGGTGAAGGCCGGGGCTTGCGCCACAGCGCCTTGCCAGGGTCCTCTTGCGCCGCCTCCGCCACCCGCCCGGGGCCCGCGGCGGAGGGCGGCGGCGGCCAGGCGGCAGGCAGGCAGGCAGGCAGGCAGGCAGGCAGGCGCGTGCATGGGTGAAGCGCGGCACCCGCTGGGCTTGGGACGCGTGGAGCAGGCTCTTGAGGCGCCCAGCGGCTGCCGCCGGCGTCTACGGCCATACCACCCTGAACGCGCCCGATCTCGTCTGATCTCGGAAGCTAAGCAGGGTCGGGCCTGGTTAGTACTTGGATGGGAGACCGCCTGGGAATACCGGGTGCTGTAGGCTTTTGCTTTTTGCTTTTGCCTTTTGCCTTTTGCCTTTTGCCTCTGGCCTCCTTGACCTCTCCTTTGGCGCCCGCCGCCCCTCCCCCCTCCCTCCGTGTGTCCCTCTCTCCCCGGGGAGCGCGACTCCTGGGGCCAAACACACCCCGGCCACTGCTCCCTCAGCCCCTCCCGGGCCGGCAAAGCGGTCGGGCCTGGCCTAGTCTGGCCCCGCCCCGCCCCGCCCCGCCCCCCCCAGCCCCCCGAGCCCGCACACCCCACGGTACTTCACAAGGCGTCCGCTCGCCGCTCCCCGCTCCCCGCCCCACGCTAAATCCCACTGCACCGGCTGGAAGCCACGCCCCAGCTTTGCACCTTTCCTGCCACTGCACCCGCACGCACGGAGGGGTGGGGGGGTGCGGGGAGGGCGGGACCGGGGGCTGGCGCCTGGGGACTGGAGGGTGGGGGGTGGGTGGGTGGGTGGATCCAAGAACCCAGGAGCG
This sequence comes from Lynx rufus, assembly GCF_022079265.1. Classification (NCBI taxonomy): domain Eukaryota; kingdom Metazoa; phylum Chordata; class Mammalia; order Carnivora; family Felidae; genus Lynx; species Lynx rufus. Next base: position 19,486,639 of record NW_025814840.1, read on the forward strand.
GGCGGGAGGGCGGGGCAGCGAGACCCCACACTCGGCCTCCGCCACAGGCCTGGGCTCCCTGGGTCCCGGACCTCTTCCCTCCCTCGAGCCCTCATCCCCAGGGCCCCCGGCGTTGCGCGAGGCCCAGCCAGGGCAGCGGGCTCGGGCTGGTGATGTTCTCTGGGGGCGCTGGGGCCTCGGGGGTGGCTTTGCCCCAGGTGGGGCGGACGGGAGGGAAAGGCGGGGTCGGGGGGGCGGCTGGCTGCGCTCGCCCTGGGACTGGGGCGGAGGCGCTGAGAACCCGGCGGGGGGCGGGGGGGGGGGCCCAGATGGCACGTCCGGCCGGATGCCCCACGCTCGCTTCCACCCTCTTCCCAGTGAGCGGCCCGACGTGGTGCGGTGCGGTGCGGGATGGAAGCGGAGGCGGGCGTGGGGCCAAGCCGGGAGCAGCCTGCAAGAGTCCCGGGATCGGTGAAGGCCGGGGCTTGCGCCACAGCGCCTTGCCAGGGTCCTCTTGCGCCGCCTCCGCCACCCGCCCGGGGCCCGCGGCGGAGGGCGGCGGCGGCCAGGCGGCAGGCAGGCAGGCAGGCAGGCAGGCAGGCAGGCGCGTGCATGGGTGAAGCGCGGCACCCGCTGGGCTTGGGACGCGTGGAGCAGGCTCTTGAGGCGCCCAGCGGCTGCCGCCGGCGTCTACGGCCATACCACCCTGAACGCGCCCGATCTCGTCTGATCTCGGAAGCTAAGCAGGGTCGGGCCTGGTTAGTACTTGGATGGGAGACCGCCTGGGAATACCGGGTGCTGTAGGCTTTTGCTTTTTGCTTTTGCCTTTTGCCTTTTGCCTTTTGCCTCTGGCCTCCTTGACCTCTCCTTTGGCGCCCGCCGCCCCTCCCCCCTCCCTCCGTGTGTCCCTCTCTCCCCGGGGAGCGCGACTCCTGGGGCCAAACACACCCCGGCCACTGCTCCCTCAGCCCCTCCCGGGCCGGCAAAGCGGTCGGGCCTGGCCTAGTCTGGCCCCGCCCCGCCCCGCCCCGCCCCCCCCAGCCCCCCGAGCCCGCACACCCCACGGTACTTCACAAGGCGTCCGCTCGCCGCTCCCCGCTCCCCGCCCCACGCTAAATCCCACTGCACCGGCTGGAAGCCACGCCCCAGCTTTGCACCTTTCCTGCCACTGCACCCGCACGCACGGAGGGGTGGGGGGGTGCGGGGAGGGCGGGACCGGGGGCTGGCGCCTGGGGACTGGAGGGTGGGGGGTGGGTGGGTGGGTGGATCCAAGAACCCAGGAGCGGGCGGGAGGGCGGGGCAGCGAGACCCCACACTCGGCCTCCGCCACAGGCCTGGGCTCCCTGGGTCCCGGACCTCTTCCCTCCCTCGAGCCCTCATCCCCAGGGCCCCCGGCGTTGCGCGAGGCCCAGCCAGGGCAGCGGGCTCGGGCTGGTGATGTTCTCTGGGGGCGCTGGGGCCTCGGGGGTGGCTTTGCCCCAGGTGGGGCGGACGGGAGGGAAAGGCGGGGTCGGGGGGGCGGCTGGCTGCGCTCGCCCTGGGACTGGGGCGGAGGCGCTGAGAACCCGGCGGGGGGCGGGGGGGGGGGGGGCCCAGATGGCACGTCCGGCCGGATGCCCCACGCTCGCTTCCACCCTCTTCCCAGTGAGCGGCCCGACGTGGTGCGGTGCGGTGCGGGATGGAAGCGGAGGCGGGCGTGGGGCCAAGCCGGGAGCAGCCTGCAAGAGTCCCGGGATCGGTGAAGGCCGGGGCTTGCGCCACAGCGCCTTGCCAGGGTCCTCTTGCGCCGCCTCCGCCACCCGCCCGGGGCCCGCGGCGGAGGGCGGCGGCGGCCAGGCGGCAGGCAGGCAGGCAGGCAGGCAGGCAGGCAGGCGCGTGCATGGGTGAAGCGCGGCACCCGCTGGGCTTGGGACGCGTGGAGCAGGCTCTTGAGGCGCCCAGCGGCTGCCGCCGGCGTCTACGGCCATACCACCCTGAACGCGCCCGATCTCGTCTGATCTCGGAAGCTAAGCAGGGTCGGGCCTGGTTAGTACTTGGATGGGAGACCGCCTGGGAATACCGGGTGCTGTAGGCTTTTGCTTTTTGCTTTTGCCTTTTGCCTTTTGCCTTTTGCCTCTGGCCTCCTTGACCTCTCCTTTGGCGCCCGCCGCCCCTCCCCCCTCCCTCCGTGTGTCCCTCTCTCCCCGGGGAGCGCGACTCCTGGGGCCAAACACACCCCGGCCACTGCTCCCTCAGCCCCTCCCGGGCCGGCAAAGCGGTCGGGCCTGGCCTAGTCTGGCCCCGCCCCGCCCCGCCCCGCCCCCCCCAGCCCCCCGAGCCCGCACACCCCACGGTACTTCACAAGGCGTCCGCTCGCCGCTCCCCGCTCCCCGCCCCACGCTAAATCCCACTGCACCGGCTGGAAGCCACGCCCCAGCTTTGCACCTTTCCTGCCACTGCACCCGCACGCACGGAGGGGTGGGGGGGTGCGGGGAGGGCGGGACCGGGGGCTGGCGCCTGGGGACTGGAGGGTGGGGGGTGGGTGGGTGGGTGGATCCAAGAACCCAGGAGCGGGCGGGAGGGCGGGGCAGCGAGACCCCACACTCGGCCTCCGCCACAGGCCTGGGCTCCCTGGGTCCCGGACCTCTTCCCTCCCTCGAGCCCTCATCCCCAGGGCCCCCGGCGTTGCGCGAGGCCCAGCCAGGGCAGCGGGCTCGGGCTGGTGATGTTCTCTGGGGGCGCTGGGGCCTCGGGGGTGGCTTTGCCCCAGGTGGGGCGGACGGGAGGGAAAGGCGGGGTCGGGGGGGCGGCTGGCTGCGCTCGCCCTGGGACTGGGGCGGAGGCGCTGAGAACCCGGCGGGGGGCGGGGGGGGGGGGCCCAGATGGCACGTCCGGCCGGATGCCCCACGCTCGCTTCCACCCTCTTCCCAGTGAGCGGCCCGACGTGGTGCGGTGCGGTGCGGGATGGAAGCGGAGGCGGGCGTGGGGCCAAGCCGGGAGCAGCCTGCAAGAGTCCCGGGATCGGTGAAGGCCGGGGCTTGCGCCACAGCGCCTTGCCAGGGTCCTCTTGCGCCGCCTCCGCCACCCGCCCGGGGCCCGCGGCGGAGGGCGGCGGCGGCCAGGCGGCAGGCAGGCAGGCAGGCAGGCAGGCAGGCAGGCAGGCAGGCGCGTGCATGGGTGAAGCGCGGCACCCGCTGGGCTTGGGACGCGTGGAGCAGGCTCTTGAGGCGCCCAGCGGCTGCCGCCGGCGTCTACGGCCATACCACCCTGAACGCGCCCGATCTCGTCTGATCTCGGAAGCTAAGCAGGGTCGGGCCTGGTTAGTACTTGGATGGGAGACCGCCTGGGAATACCGGGTGCTGTAGGCTTTTGCTTTTTGCTTTTGCCTTTTGCCTTTTGCCTTTTGCCTCTGGCCTCCTTGACCTCTCCTTTGGCGCCCGCCGCCCCTCCCCCCTCCCTCCGTGTGTCCCTCTCTCCCCGGGGAGCGCGACTCCTGGGGCCAAACACACCCCGGCCACTGCTCCCTCAGCCCCTCCCGGGCCGGCAAAGCGGTCGGGCCTGGCCTAGTCTGGCCCCGCCCCGCCCCGCCCCGCCCCCCCCAGCCCCCCGAGCCCGCACACCCCACGGTACTTCACAAGGCGTCCGCTCGCCGCTCCCCGCTCCCCGCCCCACGCTAAATCCCACTGCACCGGCTGGAAGCCACGCCCCAGCTTTGCACCTTTCCTGCCACTGCACCCGCACGCACGGAGGGGTGGGGGGGTGCGGGGAGGGCGGGACCGGGGGCTGGCGCCTGGGGACTGGAGGGTGGGGGGTGGGTGGGTGGGTGGATCCAAGAACCCAGGAGCGGGCGGGAGGGCGGGGCAGCGAGACCCCACACTCGGCCTCCGCCACAGGCCTGGGCTCCCTGGGTCCCGGACCTCTTCCCTCCCTCGAGCCCTCATCCCCAGGGCCCCCGGCGTTGCGCGAGGCCCAGCCAGGGCAGCGGGCTCGGGCTGGTGATGTTCTCTGGGGGCGCTGGGGCCTCGGGGGTGGCTTTGCCCCAGGTGGGGCGGACGGGAGGGAAAGGCGGGGTCGGGGGGGCGGCTGGCTGCGCTCGCCCTGGGACTGGGGCGGAGGCGCTGAGAACCCGGCGGGGGGCGGGGGGGGGGGGGCCCAGATGGCACGTCCGGCCGGATGCCCCACGCTCGCTTCCACCCTCTTCCCAGTGAGCGGCCCGACGTGGTGCGGTGCGGTGCGGGATGGAAGCGGAGGCGGGCGTGGGGCCAAGCCGGGAGCAGCCTGCAAGAGTCCCGGGATCGGTGAAGGCCGGGGCTTGCGCCACAGCGCCTTGCCAGGGTCCTCTTGCGCCGCCTCCGCCACCCGCCCGGGGCCCGCGGCGGAGGGCGGCGGCGGCCAGGCGGCAGGCAGGCAGGCAGGCAGGCAGGCGCGTGCATGGGTGAAGCGCGGCACCCGCTGGGCTTGGGACGCGTGGAGCAGGCTCTTGAGGCGCCCAGCGGCTGCCGCCGGCGTCTACGGCCATACCACCCTGAACGCGCCCGATCTCGTCTGATCTCGGAAGCTAAGCAGGGTCGGGCCTGGTTAGTACTTGGATGGGAGACCGCCTGGGAATACCGGGTGCTGTAGGCTTTTGCTTTTTGCTTTTGCCTTTTGCCTTTTGCCTTTTGCCTCTGGCCTCCTTGACCTCTCCTTTGGCGCCCGCCGCCCCTCCCCCCTCCCTCCGTGTGTCCCTCTCTCCCCGGGGAGCGCGACTCCTGGGGCCAAACACACCCCGGCCACTGCTCCCTCAGCCCCTCCCGGGCCGGCAAAGCGGTCGGGCCTGGCCTAGTCTGGCCCCGCCCCGCCCCGCCCCGCCCCCCCCAGCCCCCCGAGCCCGCACACCCCACGGTACTTCACAAGGCGTCCGCTCGCCGCTCCCCGCTCCCCGCCCCACGCTAAATCCCACTGCACCGGCTGGAAGCCACGCCCCAGCTTTGCACCTTTCCTGCCACTGCACCCGCACGCACGGAGGGGTGGGGGGGTGCGGGGAGGGCGGGACCGGGGGCTGGCGCCTGGGGACTGGAGGGTGGGGGGTGGGTGGGTGGGTGGATCCAAGAACCCAGGAGCGGGCGGGAGGGCGGGGCAGCGAGACCCCACACTCGGTCTCCGCCACAGGCCTGGGCTCCCTGGGTCCCGGACCTCTTCCCTCCCTCGAGCCCTCATCCCCAGGGCCCCCGGCGTTGCGCGAGGCCCAGCCAGGGCAGCGGGCTCGGGCTGGTGATGTTCTCTGGGGGCGCTGGGGCCTCGGGGGTGGCTTTGCCCCAGGTGGGGCGGACGGGAGGGAAAGGCGGGGTCGGGGGGGCGGCTGGCTGCGCTCGCCCTGGGACTGGGGCGGAGGCGCTGAGAACCCGGCGGGGGGCGGGGGGGGGGGCCCAGATGGCACGTCCGGCCGGATGCCCCACGCTCGCTTCCACCCTCTTCCCAGTGAGCGGCCCGACGTGGTGCGGTGCGGTGCGGGATGGAAGCGGAGGCGGGCGTGGGGCCAAGCCGGGAGCAGCCTGCAAGAGTCCCGGGATCGGTGAAGGCCGGGGCTTGCGCCACAGCGCCTTGCCAGGGTCCTCTTGCGCCGCCTCCGCCACCCGCCCGGGGCCCGCGGCGGAGGGCGGCGGCGGCCAGGCGGCAGGCAGGCAGGCAGGCAGGCAGGCAGGCAGGCGCGTGCATGGGTGAAGCGCGGCACCCGCTGGGCTTGGGACGCGTGGAGCAGGCTCTTGAGGCGCCCAGCGGCTGCCGCCGGCGTCTACGGCCATACCACCCTGAACGCGCCCGATCTCGTCTGATCTCGGAAGCTAAGCAGGGTCGGGCCTGGTTAGTACTTGGATGGGAGACCGCCTGGGAATACCGGGTGCTGTAGGCTTTTGCTTTTTGCTTTTGCCTTTTGCCTTTTGCCTTTTGCCTCTGGCCTCCTTGACCTCTCCTTTGGCGCCCGCCGCCCCTCCCCCCTCCCTCCGTGTGTCCCTCTCTCCCCGGGGAGTGCGACTCCTGGGGCCAAACACACCCCGGCCACTGCTCCCTCAGCCCCTCCCGGGCCGGCAAAGCGGTCGGGCCTGGCCTAGTCTGGCCCCGCCCCGCCCCGCCCCGCCCCCCCCAGCCCCCCGAGCCCGCACACCCCACGGTACTTCACAAGGCGTCCGCTCGCCGCTCCCCGCTCCCCGCCCCACGCTAAATCCCACTGCACCGGCTGGAAGCCACGCCCCAGCTTTGCACCTTTCCTGCCACTGCACCCGCACGCACGGAGGGGTGGGGGGGTGCGGGGAGGGCGGGACCGGGGGCTGGCGCCTGGGGACTGGAGGGTGGGGGGTGGGTGGGTGGGTGGATCCAAGAACCCAGGAGCGGGCGGGAGGGCGGGGCAGCGAGACCCCACACTCGGCCTCCGCCACAGGCCTGGGCTCCCTGGGTCCCGGACCTCTTCCCTCCCTCGAGCCCTCATCCCCAGGGCCCCCGGCGTTGCGCGAGGCCCAGCCAGGGCAGCGGGCTCGGGCTGGTGATGTTCTCTGGGGGCGCTGGGGCCTCGGGGGTGGCTTTGCCCCAGGTGGGGCGGACGGGAGGGAAAGGCGGGGTCGGGGGGGCGGCTGGCTGCGCTCGCCCTGGGACTGAGGCGGAGGCGCTGAGAACCCGGCGGGGGGCGGGGGGGGGGGGGGCCCAGATGGCACGTCCGGCCGGATGCCCCACGCTCGCTTCCACCCTCTTCCCAGTGAGCGGCCCGACGTGGTGCGGTGCGGTGCGGGATGGAAGCAGAGGCGGGCGTGGGGCCAAGCCGGGAGCAGCCTGCAAGAGTCCCGGGATCGGTGAAGGCCGGGGCTTGCGCCACAGCGCCTTGCCAGGGTCCTCTTGCGCCGCCTCCGCCACCCGCCCGGGGCCCGCGGCGGAGGGCGGCGGCGGCCAGGCGGCAGGCAGGCAGGCAGGCAGGCAGGCAGGCAGGCAGGCGCGTGCATGGGTGAAGCGCGGCACCCGCTGGGCTTGGGACGCGTGGAGCAGGCTCTTGAGGCGCCCAGCGGCTGCCGCCGGCGTCTACGGCCATACCACCCTGAACGCGCCCGATCTCGTCTGATCTCGGAAGCTAAGCAGGGTCGGGCCTGGTTAGTACTTGGATGGGAGACCGCCTGGGAATACCGGGTGCTGTAGGCTTTTGCTTTTTGCTTTTGCCTTTTGCCTTTTGCCTTTTGCCTCTGGCCTCCTTGACCTCTCCTTTGGCGCCCGCCGCCCCTCCCCCCTCCCTCCGTGTGTCCCTCTCTCCCCGGGGAGCGCGACTCCTGGGGCCAAACACACCCCGGCCACTGCTCCCTCAGCCCCTCCCGGGCCGGCAAAGCGGTCGGGCCTGGCCTAGTCTGGCCCCGCCCCGCCCCGCCCCGCCCCCCCCAGCCCCCCGAGCCCGCACACCCCACGGTACTTCACAAGGCGTCCGCTCGCCGCTCCCCGCTCCCCGCCCCACGCTAAATCCCACTGCACCGGCTGGAAGCCACGCCCCAGCTTTGCACCTTTCCTGCCACTGCACCCGCACGCACGGAGGGGTGGGGGGGTGCGGGGAGGGCGGGACCGGGGGCTGGCGCCTGGGGACTGGAGGGTGGGGGGTGGGTGGGTGGGTGGATCCAAGAACCCAGGAGCGGGCGGGAGGGCGGGGCAGCGAGACCCCACACTCGGCCTCCGCCACAGGCCTGGGCTCCCTGGGTCCCGGACCTCTTCCCTCCCTCGAGCCCTCATCCCCAGGGCCCCCGGCGTTGCGCGAGGCCCAGCCAGGGCAGCGGGCTCGGGCTGGTGATGTTCTCTGGGGGCGCTGGGGCCTCGGGGGTGGCTTTGCCCCAGGTGGGGCGGACGGGAGGGAAAGGCGGGGTCGGGGGGGCGGCTGGCTGCGCTCGCCCTGGGACTGGGGCGGAGGCGCTGAGAACCCGGCGGGGGGCGGGGGGGGGGGGGGCCCAGATGGCACGTCCGGCCGGATGCCCCACGCTCGCTTCCACCCTCTTCCCAGTGAGCGGCCCGACGTGGTGCGGTGCGGTGCGGGATGGAAGCGGAGGCGGGCGTGGGGCCAAGCCGGGAGCAGCCTGCAAGAGTCCCGGGATCGGTGAAGGCCGGGGCTTGCGCCACAGCGCCTTGCCAGGGTCCTCTTGCGCCGCCTCCGCCACCCGCCCGGGGCCCGCGGCGGAGGGCGGCGGCGGCCAGGCGGCAGGCAGGCAGGCAGGCAGGCAGGCAGGCAGGCGCGTGCATGGGTGAAGCGCGGCACCCGCTGGGCTTGGGACGCGTGGAGCAGGCTCTTGAGGCGCCCAGCGGCTGCCGCCGGCGTCTACGGCCATACCACCCTGAACGCGCCCGATCTCGTCTGATCTCGGAAGCTAAGCAGGGTCGGGCCTGGTTAGTACTTGGATGGGAGACCGCCTGGGAATACCGGGTGCTGTAGGCTTTTGCTTTTTGCTTTTGCCTTTTGCCTTTTGCCTTTTGCCTCTGGCCTCCTTGACCTCTCCTTTGGCGCCCGCCGCCCCTCCCCCCTCCCTCCGTGTGTCCCTCTCTCCCCGGGGAGCGCGACTCCTGGGGCCAAACACACCCCGGCCACTGCTCCCTCAGCCCCTCCCGGGCCGGCAAAGCGGTCGGGCCTGGCCTAGTCTGGCCCCGCCCCGCCCCGCCCCGCCCCCCCCAGCCCCCCGAGCCCGCACACCCCACGGTACTTCACAAGGCGTCCGCTCGCCGCTCCCCGCTCCCCGCCCCACGCTAAATCCCACTGCACCGGCTGGAAGCCACGCCCCAGCTTTGCACCTTTCCTGCCACTGCACCCGCACGCACGGAGGGGTGGGGGGGTGCGGGGAGGGCGGGACCGGGGGCTGGCGCCTGGGGACTGGAGGGTGGGGGGTGGGTGGGTGGGTGGATCCAAGAACCCAGGAGCGGGCGGGAGGGCGGGGCAGCGAGACCCCACACTCGGCCTCCGCCACAGGCCTGGGCTCCCTGGGTCCCGGACCTCTTCCCTCCCTCGAGCCCTCATCCCCAGGGCCCCCGGCGTTGCGCGAGGCCCAGCCAGGGCAGCGGGCTCGGGCTGGTGATGTTCTCTGGGGGCGCTGGGGCCTCGGGGGTGGCTTTGCCCCAGGTGGGGCGGACGGGAGGGAAAGGCGGGGTCGGGGGGGCGGCTGGCTGCGCTCGCCCTGGGACTGGGGCGGAGGCGCTGAGAACCCGGCGGGGGGCGGGGGGGGGGGGGCCCAGATGGCACGTCCGGCCGGATGCCCCACGCTCGCTTCCACCCTCTTCCCAGTGAGCGGCCCGACGTGGTGCGGTGCGGTGCGGGATGGAAGCGGAGGCGGGCGTGGGGCCAAGCCGGGAGCAGCCTGCAAGAGTCCCGGGATCGGTGAAGGCCGGGGCTTGCGCCACAGCGCCTTGCCAGGGTCCTCTTGCGCCGCCTCCGCCACCCGCCCGGGGCCCGCGGCGGAGGGCGGCGGCGGCCAGGCGGCAGGCAGGCAGGCAGGCAGGCAGGCAGGCAGGCAGGCGCGTGCATGGGTGAAGCGCGGCACCCGCTGGGCTTGGGACGCGTGGAGCAGGCTCTTGAGGCGCCCAGCGGCTGCCGCCGGCGTCTACGGCCATACCACCCTGAACGCGCCCGATCTCGTCTGATCTCGGAAGCTAAGCAGGGTCGGGCCTGGTTAGTACTTGGATGGGAGACCGCCTGGGAATACCGGGTGCTGTAGGCTTTTGCTTTTTGCTTTTGCCTTTTGCCTTTTGCCTTTTGCCTCTGGCCTCCTTGACCTCTCCTTTGGCGCCCGCCGCCCCTCCCCCCTCCCTCCGTGTGTCCCTCTCTCCCCGGGGAGCGCGACTCCTGGGGCCAAACACACCCCGGCCACTGCTCCCTCAGCCCCTCCCGGGCCGGCAAAGCGGTCGGGCCTGGCCTAGTCTGGCCCCGCCCCGCCCCGCCCCGCCCCCCCCAGCCCCCCGAGCCCGCACACCCCACGGTACTTCACAAGGCGTCCGCTCGCCGCTCCCCGCTCCCCGCCCCACGCTAAATCCCACTGCACCGGCTGGAAGCCACGCCCCAGCTTTGCACCTTTCCTGCCACTGCACCCGCACGCACGGAGGGGTGGGGGGGTGCGGGGAGGGCGGGACCGGGGGCTGGCGCCTGGGGACTGGAGGGTGGGGGGTGGGTGGGTGGGTGGATCCAAGAACCCAGGAGCGGGCGGGAGGGCGGGGCAGCGAGACCCCACACTCGGCCTCCGCCACAGGCCTGGGCTCCCTGGGTCCCGGACCTCTTCCCTCCCTCGAGCCCTCATCCCCAGGGCCCCCGGCGTTGCGCGAGGCCCAGCCAGGGCAGCGGGCTCGGGCTGGTGATGTTCTCTGGGGGCGCTGGGGCCTCGGGGGTGGCTTTGCCCCAGGTGGGGCGGACGGGAGGGAAAGGCGGGGTCGGGGGGGCGGCTGGCTGCGCTCGCCCTGGGACTGGGGCGGAGGCGCTGAGAACCCGGCGGGGGGCGGGGGGGGGGGGGGCCCAGATGGCACGTCCGGCCGGATGCCCCACGCTCGCTTCCACCCTCTTCCCAGTGAGCGGCCCGACGTGGTGCGGTGCGGTGCGGGATGGAAGCGGAGGCGGGCGTGGGGCCAAGCCGGGAGCAGCCTGCAAGAGTCCCGGGATCGGTGAAGGCCGGGGCTTGCGCCACAGCGCCTTGCCAGGGTCCTCTTGCGCCGCCTCCGCCACCCGCCCGGGGCCCGCGGCGGAGGGCGGCGGCGGCCAGGCGGCAGGCAGGCAGGCAGGCAGGCAGGCAGGCAGGCAGGCGCGTGCATGGGTGAAGCGCGGCACCCGCTGGGCTTGGGACGCGTGGAGCAGGCTCTTGAGGCGCCCAGCGGCTGCCGCCGGCGTCTACGGCCATACCACCCTGAACGCGCCCGATCTCGTCTGATCTCGGAAGCTAAGCAGGGTCGGGCCTGGTTAGTACTTGGATGGGAGACCGCCTGGGAATACCGGGTGCTGTAGGCTTTTGCTTTTTGCTTTTGCCTTTTGCCTTTTGCCTTTTGCCTCTGGCCTCCTTGACCTCTCCTTTGGCGCCCGCCGCCCCTCCCCCCTCCCTCCGTGTGTCCCTCTCTCCCCGGGGAGCGCGACTCCTGGGGCCAAACACACCCCGGCCACTGCTCCCTCAGCCCCTCCCGGGCCGGCAAAGCGGTCGGGCCTGGCCTAGTCTGGCCCCGCCCCGCCCCGCCCCGCCCCCCCCAGCCCCCCGAGCCCGCACACCCCACGGTACTTCACAAGGCGTCCGCTCGCCGCTCCCCGCTCCCCGCCCCACGCTAAATCCCACTGCACCGGCTGGAAGCCACGCCCCAGCTTTGCACCTTTCCTGCCACTGCACCCGCACGCACGGAGGGGTGGGGGGGTGCGGGGAGGGCGGGACCGGGGGCTGGCGCCTGGGGACTGGAGGGTGGGGGGTGGGTGGGTGGGTGGATCCAAGAACCCAGGAGCGGGCGGGAGGGCGGGGCAGCGAGACCCCACACTCGGCCTCCGCCACAGGCCTGGGCTCCCTGGGTCCCGGACCTCTTCCCTCCCTCGAGCCCTCATCCCCAGGGCCCCCGGCGTTGCGCGAGGCCCAGCCAGGGCAGCGGGCTCGGGCTGGTGATGTTCTCTGGGGGCGCTGGGGCCTCGGGGGTGGCTTTGCCCCAGGTGGGGCGGACGGGAGGGAAAGGCGGGGTCGGGGGGGCGGCTGGCTGCGCTCGCCCTGGGACTGGGGCGGAGGCGCTGAGAACCCGGCGGGGGGCGGGGGGGGGGGGGGCCCAGATGGCACGTCCGGCCGGATGCCCCACGCTCGCTTCCACCCTCTTCCCAGTGAGCGGCCCGACGTGGTGCGGTGCGGTGCGGGATGGAAGCGGAGGCGGGCGTGGGGCCAAGCCGGGAGCAGCCTGCAAGAGTCCCGGGATCGGTGAAGGCCGGGGCTTGCGCCACAGCGCCTTGCCAGGGTCCTCTTGCGCCGCCTCCGCCACCCGCCCGGGGCCCGCGGCGGAGGGCGGCGGCGGCCAGGCGGCAGGCAGGCAGGCAGGCAGGCAGGCAGGCAGGCGCGTGCATGGGTGAAGCGCGGCACCCGCTGGGCTTGGGACGCGTGGAGCAGGCTCTTGAGGCGCCCAGCGGCTGCCGCCGGCGTCTACGGCCATACCACCCTGAACGCGCCCGATCTCGTCTGATCTCGGAAGCTAAGCAGGGTCGGGCCTGGTTAGTACTTGGATGGGAGACCGCCTGGGAATACCGGGTGCTGTAGGCTTTTGCTTTTTGCTTTTGCCTTTTGCCTTTTGCCTTTTGCCTCTGGCCTCCTTGACCTCTCCTTTGGCGCCCGCCGCCCCTCCCCCCTCCCTCCGTGTGTCCCTCTCTCCCCGGGGAGCGCGACTCCTGGGGCCAAACACACCCCGGCCACTGCTCCCTCAGCCCCTCCCGGGCCGGCAAAGCGGTCGGGCCTGGCCTAGTCTGGCCCCGCCCCGCCCCGCCCCGCCCCCCCCAGCCCCCCGAGCCCGCACACCCCACGGTACTTCACAAGGCGTCCGCTCGCCGCTCCCCGCTCCCCGCCCCACGCTAAATCCCACTGCACCGGCTGGAAGCCACGCCCCAGCTTTGCACCTTTCCTGCCACTGCACCCGCACGCACGGAGGGGTGGGGGGGTGCGGGGAGGGCGGGACCGGGGGCTGGCGCCTGGGGACTGGAGGGTGGGGGGTGGGTGGGTGGGTGGATCCAAGAACCCAGGAGCGGGCGGGAGGGCGGGGCAGCGAGACCCCACACTCGGCCTCCGCCACAGGCCTGGGCTCCCTGGGTCCCGGACCTCTTCCCTCCCTCGAGCCCTCATCCCCAGGGCCCCCGGCGTTGCGCGAGGCCCAGCCAGGGCAGCGGGCTCGGGCTGGTGATGTTCTCTGGGGGCGCTGGGGCCTCGGGGGTGGCTTTGCCCCAGGTGGGGCGGACGGGAGGGAAAGGCGGGGTCGGGGGGGCGGCTGGCTGCGCTCGCCCTGGGACTGGGGCGGAGGCGCTGAGAACCCGGCGGGGGGCGGGGGGGGGGGGGCCCAGATGGCACGTCCGGCCGGATGCCCCACGCTCGCTTCCACCCTCTTCCCAGTGAGCGGCCCGACGTGGTGCGGTGCGGTGCGGGATGGAAGCGGAGGCGGGCGTGGGGCCAAGCCGGGAGCAGCCTGCAAGAGTCCCGGGATCGGTGAAGGCCGGGGCTTGCGCCACAGCGCCTTGCCAGGGTCCTCTTGCGCCGCCTCCGCCACCTGCCCGGGGCCCGCGGCGGAGGGCGGCGGCGGCCAGGCGGCAGGCAGGCAGGCAGGCAGGCAGGCAGGCAGGCAGGCGCGTGCATGGGTGAAGCGCGGCACCCGCTGGGCTTGGGACGCGTGGAGCAGGCTCTTGAGGCGCCCAGCGGCTGCCGCCGGCGTCTACGGCCATACCACCCTGAACGCGCCCGATCTCGTCTGATCTCGGAAGCTAAGCAGGGTCGGGCCTGGTTAGTACTTGGATGGGAGACCGCCTGGGAATACCGGGTGCTGTAGGCTTTTGCTTTTTGCTTTTGCCTTTTGCCTTTTGCCTTTTGCCTCTGGCCTCCTTGACCTCTCCTTTGGCGCCCGCCGCCCCTCCCCCCTCCCTCCGTGTGTCCCTCTCTCCCCGGGGAGCGCGACTCCTGGGGCCAAACACACCCCGGCCACTGCTCCCTCAGCCCCTCCCGGGCCGGCAAAGCGGTCGGGCCTGGCCTAGTCTGGCCCCGCCCCGCCCCGCCCCGCCCCCCCCAGCCCCCCGAGCCCGCACACCCCACGGTACTTCACAAGGCGTCCGCTCGCCGCTCCCCGCTCCCCGCCCCACGCTAAATCCCACTGCACCGGCTGGAAGCCACGCCCCAGCTTTGCACCTTTCCTGCCACTGCACCCGCACGCACGGAGGGGTGGGGGGGTGCGGGGAGGGCGGGACCGGGGGCTGGCGCCTGGGGACTGGAGGGTGGGGGGTGGGTGGGTGGGTGGATCCAAGAACCCAGGAGCGGGCGGGAGGGCGGGGCAGCGAGACCCCACACTCGGCCTCCGCCACAGGCCTGGGCTCCCTGGGTCCCGGACCTCTTCCCTCCCTCGAGCCCTCATCCCCAGGGCCCCCGGCGTTGCGCGAGGCCCAGCCAGGGCAGCGGGCTCGGGCTGGTGATGTTCTCTGGGGGCGCTGGGGCCTCGGGGGTGGCTTTGCCCCAGGTGGGGCGGACGGGAGGGAAAGGCGGGGTCGGGGGGGCGGCTGGCTGCGCTCGCCCTGGGACTGGGGCGGAGGCGCTGAGAACCCGGCGGGGGGCGGGGGGGGGGGGGGCCCAGATGGCACGTCCGGCCGGATGCCCCACGCTCGCTTCCACCCTCTTCCCAGTGAGCGGCCCGACGTGGTGCGGTGCGGTGCGGGATGGAAGCGGAGGCGGGCGTGGGGCCAAGCCGGGAGCAGCCTGCAAGAGTCCCGGGATCGGTGAAGGCCGGGGCTTGCGCCACAGCGCCTTGCCAGGGTCCTCTTGCGCCGCCTCCGCCACCCGCCCGGGGCCCGCGGCGGAGGGCGGCGGCGGCCAGGCGGCAGGCAGGCAGGCAGGCAGGCAGGCAGGCAGGCGCGTGCATGGGTGAAGCGCGGCACCCGCTGGGCTTGGGACGCGTGGAGCAGGCTCTTGAGGCGCCCAGCGGCTGCCGCCGGCGTCTACGGCCATACCACCCTGAACGCGCCCGATCTCGTCTGATCTCGGAAGCTAAGCAGGGTCGGGCCTGGTTAGTACTTGGATGGGAGACCGCCTGGGAATACCGGGTGCTGTAGGCTTTTGCTTTTTGCTTTTGCCTTTTGCCTTTTGCCTTTTGCCTCTGGCCTCCTTGACCTCTCCTTTGGCGCCCGCCGCCCCTCCCCCCTCCCTCCGTGTGTCCCTCTCTCCCCGGGGAGCGCGACTCCTGGGGCCAAACACACCCCGGCCACTGCTCCCTCAGCCCCTCCCGGGCCGGCAAAGCGGTCGGGCCTGGCCTAGTCTGGCCCCGCCCCGCCCCGCCCCGCCCCCCCCAGCCCCCCGAGCCCGCACACCCCACGGTACTTCACAAGGCGTCCGCTCGCCGCTCCCCGCTCCCCGCCCCACGCTAAATCCCACTGCACCGGCTGGAAGCCACGCCCCAGCTTTGCACCTTTCCTGCCACTGCACCCGCACGCACGGAGGGGTGGGGGGGTGCGGGGAGGGCGGGACCGGGGGCTGGCGCCTGGGGACTGGAGGGTGGGGGGTGGGTGGGTGGGTGGATCCAAGAACCCAGGAGCGGGCGGGAGGGCGGGGCAGCGAGACCCCACACTCGGCCTCCGCCACAGGCCTGGGCTCCCTGGGTCCCGGACCTCTTCCCTCCCTCGAGCCCTCATCCCCAGGGCCCCCGGCGTTGCGCGAGGCCCAGCCAGGGCAGCGGGCTCGGGCTGGTGATGTTCTCTGGGGGCGCTGGGGCCTCGGGGGTGGCTTTGCCCCAGGTGGGGCGGACGGGAGGGAAAGGCGGGGTCGGGGGGGCGGCTGGCTGCGCTCGCCCTGGGACTGGGGCGGAGGCGCTGAGAACCCGGCGGGGGGCGGGGGGGGGGGGCCCAGATGGCACGTCCGGCCGGATGCCCCACGCTCGCTTCCTCCCTCTTCCCAGTGAGCGGCCCGACGTGGTGCGGTGCGGTGCGGGATGGAAGCGGAGGCGGGCGTGGGGCCAAGCCGGGAGCAGCCTGCAAGAGTCCCGGGATCGGTGAAGGCCGGGGCTTGCGCCACAGCGCCTTGCCAGGGTCCTCTTGCGCCGCCTCCGCCACCCGCCCGGGGCCCGCGGCGGAGGGCGGCGGCGGCCAGGCGGCAGGCAGGCAGGCAGGCAGGCAGGCAGGCAGGCGCGTGCATGGGTGAAGCGCGGCACCCGCTGGGCTTGGGACGCGTGGAGCAGGCTCTTGAGGCGCCCAGCGGCTGCCGCCGGCGTCTACGGCCATACCACCCTGAACGCGCCCGATCTCGTCTGATCTCGGAAGCTAAGCAGGGTCGGGCCTGGTTAGTACTTGGATGGGAGACCGCCTGGGAATACCGGGTGCTGTAGGCTTTTGCTTTTTGCTTTTGCCTTTTGCCTTTTGCCTTTTGCCTCTGGCCTCCTTGACCTCTCCTTTGGCGCCCGCCGCCCCTCCCCCCTCCCTCCGTGTGTCCCTCTCTCCCCGGGGAGCGCGACTCCTGGGGCCAAACACACCCCGGCCACTGCTCCCTCAGCCCCTCCCGGGCCGGCAAAGCGGTCGGGCCTGGCCTAGTCTGGCCCCGCCCCGCCCCGCCCCGCCCCCCCCAGCCCCCCGAGCCCGCACACCCCACGGTACTTCACAAGGCGTCCGCTCGCCGCTCCCCGCTCCCCGCCCCACGCTAAATCCCACTGCACCGGCTGGAAGCCACGCCCCAGCTTTGCACCTTTCCTGCCACTGCACCCGCACGCACGGAGGGGTGGGGGGGTGCGGGGAGGGCGGGACCGGGGGCTGGCGCCTGGGGACTGGAGGGTGGGGGGTGGGTGGGTGGGTGGATCCAAGAACCCAGGAGCGGGCGGGAGGGCGGGGCAGCGAGACCCCACACTCGGCCTCCGCCACAGGCCTGGGCTCCCTGGGTCCCGGACCTCTTCCCTCCCTCGAGCCCTCATCCCCAGGGCCCCCGGCGTTGCGCGAGGCCCAGCCAGGGCAGCGGGCTCGGGCTGGTGATGTTCTCTGGGGGCGCTGGGGCCTCGGGGGTGGCTTTGCCCCAGGTGGGGCGGACGGGAGGGAAAGGCGGGGTCGGGGGGGCGGCTGGCTGCGCTCGCCCTGGGACTGGGGCGGAGGCGCTGAGAACCCGGCGGGGGGCGGGGGGGGGGGGGGGCCCAGATGGCACGTCCGGCCGGATGCCCCACGCTCGCTTCCACCCTCTTCCCAGTGAGCGGCCCGACGTGGTGCGGTGCGGTGCGGGATGGAAGCGGAGGCGGGCGTGGGGCCAAGCCGGGAGCAGCCTGCAAGAGTCCCGGGATCGGTGAAGGCCGGGGCTTGCGCCACAGCGCCTTGCCAGGGTCCTCTTGCGCCGCCTCCGCCACCCGCCCGGGGCCCGCGGCGGAGGGCGGCGGCGGCCAGGCGGCAGGCAGGCAGGCAGGCAGGCAGGCAGGCAGGCGCGTGCATGGGTGAAGCGCGGCACCCGCTGGGCTTGGGACGCGTGGAGCAGGCTCTTGAGGCGCCCAGCGGCTGCCGCCGGCGTCTACGGCCATACCACCTGAACGCGCCCGATCTCGTCTGATCTCGGAAGCTAAGCAGGGTCGGGCCTGGTTAGTACTTGGATGGGAGACCGCCTGGGAATACCGGGTGCTGTAGGCTTTTGCTTTTTGCTTTTGCCTTTTGCCTTTTGCCTTTTGCCTCTGGCCTCCTTGACCTCTCCTTTGGCGCCCGCCGCCCCTCCCCCCTCCCTCCGTGTGTCCCTCTCTCCCCGGGGAGCGCGACTCCTGGGGCCAAACACACCCCGGCCACTGCTCCCTCAGCCCCTCCCGGGCCGGCAAAGCGGTCGGGGCCTGGCCTAGTCTGGCCCCGCCCCGCCCCGCCCCGCCCCCCCCAGCCCCCCCGAGCCCACACCCCACGGTACTTCACAAGGCGTCCGCTCGCCGCTCCCCGCTCCCCGCCCCACGCTAAATCCCACTGCACCGGCTGGAAGCCACGCCCCAGCTTTGCACCTTTCCTGCCACTGCACCCGCACGCACGGAGGGGTGGGGGGGTGCGGGGAGGGCGGGACCGGGGGCTGGCGCCTGGGGACTGGAGGGTGGGGGGTGGGTGGGTGGGTGGATCCAAGAACCCAGGAGCGGGCGGGAGGGCGGGGCAGCGAGACCCCACACTCGGCCTCCGCCACAGGCCTGGGCTCCCTGGGTCCCGGACCTCTTCCCTCCCTCGAGCCCTCATCCCCAGGGCCCCCGGCGTTGCGCGAGGCCCAGCCAGGGCAGCGGGCTCGGGCTGGTGATGTTCTCTGGGGGCGCTGGGGCCTCGGGGGTGGCTTTGCCCCAGGTGGGGCGGACGGGAGGGAAAGGCGGGGTCGGGGGGGCGGCTGGCTGCGCTCGCCCTGGGACTGGGGCGGAGGCGCTGAGAACCCGGCGGGGGGCGGGGGGGGGGGGGGCCCAGATGGCACGTCCGGCCGGATGCCCCACGCTCGCTTCCACCCTCTTCCCAGTGAGCGGCCCGACGTGGTGCGGTGCGGTGCGGGATGGAAGCGGAGGCGGGCGTGGGGCCAAGCCGGGAGCAGCCTGCAAGAGTCCCGGGATCGGTGAAGGCCGGGGCTTGCGCCACAGCGCCTTGCCAGGGTCCTCTTGCGCCGCCTCCGCCACCCGCCCGGGGCCCGCGGCGGAGGGCGGCGGCGGCCAGGCGGCAGGCAGGCAGGCAGGCAGGCAGGCAGGCAGGCGCGTGCATGGGTGAAGCGCGGCACCCGCTGGGCTTGGGACGCGTGGAGCAGGCTCTTGAGGCGCCCAGCGGCTGCCGCCGGCGTCTACGGCCATACCACCCTGAACGCGCCCGATCTCGTCTGATCTCGGAAGCTAAGCAGGGTCGGGCCTGGTTAGTACTTGGATGGGAGACCGCCTGGGAATACCGGGTGCTGTAGGCTTTTGCTTTTTGCTTTTGCCTTTTGCCTTTTGCCTTTTGCCTCTGGCCTCCTTGACCTCTCCTTTGGCGCCCGCCGCCCCTCCCCCCTCCCTCCGTGTGTCCCTCTCTCCCCGGGGAGCGCGACTCCTGGGGCCAAACACACCCCGGCCACTGCTCCCTCAGCCCCTCCCGGGCCGGCAAAGCGGTCGGGCCTGGCCTAGTCTGGCCCCGCCCCGCCCCGCCCCCCCCAGCCCCCCGAGCCCGCACACCCCACGGTACTTCACAAGGCGTCCGCTCGCCGCTCCCCGCTCCCCGCCCCACGCTAAATCCCACTGCACCGGCTGGAAGCCACGCCCCAGCTTTGCACCTTTCCTGCCACTGCACCCGCACGCACGGAGGGGTGGGGGGGTGCGGGGAGGGCGGGACCGGGGGCTGGCGCCTGGGGACTGGAGGGTGGGGGGTGGGTGGGTGGGTGGATCCAAGAACCCAGGAGCGGGCGGGAGGGCGGGGCAGCGAGACCCCACACTCGGCCTCCGCCACAGGCCTGGGCTCCCTGGGTCCCGGACCTCTTCCCTCCCTCGAGCCCTCATCCCCAGGGCCCCCGGCGTTGCGCGAGGCCCAGCCAGGGCAGCGGGCTCGGGCTGGTGATGTTCTCTGGGGGCGCTGGGGCCTCGGGGGTGGCTTTGCCCCAGGTGGGGCGGACGGGAGGGAAAGGCGGGGTCGGGGGGGCGGCTGGCTGCGCTCGCCCTGGGACTGGGGCGGAGGCGCTGAGAACCCGGCGGGGGGCGGGGGGGGGGGGGGGCCCAGATGGCACGTCCGGCCGGATGCCCCACGCTCGCTTCCACCCTCTTCCCAGTGAGCGGCCCGACGTGGTGCGGTGCGGTGCGGGATGGAAGCGGAGGCGGGCGTGGGGCCAAGCCGGGAGCAGCCTGCAAGAGTCCCGGGATCGGTGAAGGCCGGGGCTTGCGCCACAGCGCCTTGCCAGGGTCCTCTTGCGCCGCCTCCGCCACCCGCCCGGGGCCCGCGGCGGAGGGCGGCGGCGGCCAGGCGGCAGGCAGGCAGGCAGGCAGGCAGGCAGGCAGGCGCGTGCATGGGTGAAGCGCGGCACCCGCTGGGCTTGGGACGCGTGGAGCAGGCTCTTGAGGCGCCCAGCGGCTGCCGCCGGCGTCTACGGCCATACCACCCTGAACGCGCCCGATCTCGTCTGATCTCGGAAGCTAAGCAGGGTCGGGCCTGGTTAGTACTTGGATGGGAGACCGCCTGGGAATACCGGGTGCTGTAGGCTTTTGCTTTTTGCTTTTGCCTTTTGCCTTTTGCCTTTTGCCTCTGGCCTCCTTGACCTCTCCTTTGGCGCCCGCCGCCCCTCCCCCCTCCCTCCGTGTGTCCCTCTCTCCCCGGGGAGCGCGACTCCTGGGGCCAAACACACCCCGGCCACTGCTCCCTCAGCCCCTCCCGGGCCGGCAAAGCGGTCGGGCCTGGCCTAGTCTGGCCCCGCCCCGCCCCGCCCCGCCCCCCCCAGCCCCCCGAGCCCGCACACCCCACGGTACTTCACAAGGCGTCCGCTCGCCGCTCCCCGCTCCCCGCCCCACGCTAAATCCCACTGCACCGGCTGGAAGCCACGCCCCAGCTTTGCACCTTTCCTGCCACTGCACCCGCACGCACGGAGGGGTGGGGGGGTGCGGGGAGGGCGGGACCGGGGGCTGGCGCCTGGGGACTGGAGGGTGGGGGGTGGGTGGGTGGGTGGATCCAAGAACCCAGGAGCGGGCGGGAGGGCGGGGCAGCGAGACCCCACACTCGGCCTCCGCCACAGGCCTGGGCTCCCTGGGTCCCGGACCTCTTCCCTCCCTCGAGCCCTCATCCCCAGGGCCCCCGGCGTTGCGCGAGGCCCAGCCAGGGCAGCGGGCTCGGGCTGGTGATGTTCTCTGGGGGCGCTGGGGCCTCGGGGGTGGCTTTGCCCCAGGTGGGGCGGACGGGAGGGAAAGGCGGGGTCGGGGGGGCGGCTGGCTGCGCTCGCCCTGGGACTGGGGCGGAGGCGCTGAGAACCCGGCGGGGGGCGGGGGGGGGGGGGCCCAGATGGCACGTCCGGCCGGATGCCCCACGCTCGCTTCCACCCTCTTCCCAGTGAGCGGCCCGACGTGGTGCGGTGCGGTGCGGGATGGAAGCGGAGGCGGGCGTGGGGCCAAGCCGGGAGCAGCCTGCAAGAGTCCCGGGATCGGTGAAGGCCGGGGCTTGCGCCACAGCGCCTTGCCAGGGTCCTCTTGCGCCGCCTCCGCCACCCGCCCGGGGCCCGCGGCGGAGGGCGGCGGCGGCCAGGCGGCAGGCAGGCAGGCAGGCAGGCAGGCAGGCAGGCGCGTGCATGGGTGAAGCGCGGCACCCGCTGGGCTTGGGACGCGTGGAGCAGGCTCTTGAGGCGCCCAGCGGCTGCCGCCGGCGTCTACGGCCATACCACCCTGAACGCGCCCGATCTCGTCTGATCTCGGAAGCTAAGCAGGGTCGGGCCTGGTTAGTACTTGGATGGGAGACCGCCTGGGAATACCGGGTGCTGCAGGCTTTTGCTTTTTGCTTTTGCCTTTTGCCTTTTGCCTTTTGCCTCTGGCCTCCTTGACCTCTCCTTTGGCGCCCGCCGCCCCTCCCCCCTCCCTCCGTGTGTCCCTCTCTCCCCGGGGAGCGCGACTCCTGGGGCCAAACACACCCCGGCCACTGCTCCCTCAGCCCCTCCCGGGCCGGCAAAGCGGTCGGGCCTGGCCTAGTCTGGCCCCGCCCCGCCCCGCCCCGCCCCCCCCAGCCCCCCGAGCCCGCACACCCCACGGTACTTCACAAGGCGTCCGCTCGCCGCTCCCCGCTCCCCGCCCCACGCTAAATCCCACTGCACCGGCTGGAAGCCACGCCCCAGCTTTGCACCTTTCCTGCCACTGCACCCGCACGCACGGAGGGGTGGGGGAGTGCGGGGAGGGCGGGACCGGGGGCTGGCGCCTGGGGACTGGAGGGTGGGGGGTGGGTGGGTGGGTGGATCCAAGAACCCAGGAGCGGGCGGGAGGGCGGGGCAGCGAGACCCCACACTCGGCCTCCGCCACAGGCCTGGGCTCCCTGGGTCCCGGACCTCTTCCCTCCCTCGAGCCCTCATCCCCAGGGCCCCCGGCGTTGCGCGAGGCCCAGCCAGGGCAGCGGGCTCGGGCTGGTGATGTTCTCTGGGGGCGCTGGGGCCTCGGGGGTGGCTTTGCCCCAGGTGGGGCGGACGGGAGGGAAAGGCGGGGTCGGGGGGGCGGCTGGCTGCGCTCGCCCTGGGACTGGGGCGGAGGCGCTGAGAACCCGGCGGGGGGCGGGGGGGGGGGCCCAGATGGCACGTCCGGCCGGATGCCCCACGCTCGCTTCCACCCTCTTCCCAGTGAGCGGCCCGACGTGGTGCGGTGCGGTGCGGGATGGAAGCGGAGGCGGGCGTGGGGCCAAGCCGGGAGCAGCCTGCAAGAGTCCCGGGATCGGTGAAGGCCGGGGCTTGCGCCACAGCGCCTTGCCAGGGTCCTCTTGCGCCGCCTCCGCCACCCGCCCGGGGCCCGCGGCGGAGGGCGGCGGCGGCCAGGCGGCAGGCAGGCAGGCAGGCAGGCAGGCAGGCGCGTGCATGGGTGAAGCGCGGCACCCGCTGGGCTTGGGACGCGTGGAGCAGGCTCTTGAGGCGCCCAGCGGCTGCCGCCGGCGTCTACGGCCATACCACCCTGAACGCGCCCGATCTCGTCTGATCTCGGAAGCTAAGCAGGGTCGGGCCTGGTTAGTACTTGGATGGGAGACCGCCTGGGAATACCGGGTGCTGTAGGCTTTTGCTTTTTGCTTTTGCCTTTTGCCTTTTGCCTTTTGCCTCTGGCCTCCTTGACCTCTCCTTTGGCGCCCGCCGCCCCTCCCCCCTCCCTCCGTGTGTCCCTCTCTCCCCGGGGAGCGCGACTCCTGGGGCCAAACACACCCCGGCCACTGCTCCCTCAGCCCCTCCCGGGCCGGCAAAGCGGTCGGGCCTGGCCTAGTCTGGCCCCGCCCCGCCCCGCCCCGCCCCCCCCAGCCCCCCGAGCCCGCACACCCCACGGTACTTCACAAGGCGTCCGCTCGCCGCTCCCCGCTCCCCGCCCCACGCTAAATCCCACTGCACCGGCTGGAAGCCACGCCCCAGCTTTGCACCTTTCCTGCCACTGCACCCGCACGCACGGAGGGGTGGGGGGGTGCGGGGAGGGCGGGACCGGGGGCTGGCGCCTGGGGACTGGAGGGTGGGGGGTGGGTGGGTGGGTGGATCCAAGAACCCAGGAGCGGGCGGGAGGGCGGGGCAGCGAGACCCCACACTCGGCCTCCGCCACAGGCCTGGGCTCCCTGGGTCCCGGACCTCTTCCCTCCCTCGAGCCCTCATCCCCAGGGCCCCCGGCGTTGCGCGAGGCCCAGCCAGGGCAGCGGGCTCGGGCTGGTGATGTTCTCTGGGGGCGCTGGGGCCTCGGGGGTGGCTTTGCCCCAGGTGGGGCGGACGGGAGGGAAAGGCGGGGTCGGGGGGGCGGCTGGCTGCGCTCGCCCTGGGACTGAGGCGGAGGCGCTGAGAACCCGGCGGGGGGCGGGGGGGGGGGGGCCCAGATGGCACGTCCGGCCGGATGCCCCACGCTCGCTTCCACCCTCTTCCCAGTGAGCGGCCCGACGTGGTGCGGTGCGGTGCGGGATGGAAGCAGAGGCGGGCGTGGGGCCAAGCCGGGAGCAGCCTGCAAGAGTCCCGGGATCGGTGAAGGCCGGGGCTTGCGCCACAGCGCCTTGCCAGGGTCCTCTTGCGCCGCCTCCGCCACCCGCCCGGGGCCCGCGGCGGAGGGCGGCGGCGGCCAGGCGGCAGGCAGGCAGGCAGGCAGGCAGGCAGGCAGGCAGGCGCGTGCATGGGTGAAGCGCGGCACCCGCTGGGCTTGGGACGCGTGGAGCAGGCTCTTGAGGCGCCCAGCGGCTGCCGCCGGCGTCTACGGCCATACCACCCTGAACGCGCCCGATCTCGTCTGATCTCGGAAGCTAAGCAGGGTCGGGCCTGGTTAGTACTTGGATGGGAGACCGCCTGGGAATACCGGGTGCTGTAGGCTTTTGCTTTTTGCTTTTGCCTTTTGCCTTTTGCCTTTTGCCTCTGGCCTCCTTGACCTCTCCTTTGGCGCCCGCCGCCCCTCCCCCCTCCCTCCGTGTGTCCCTCTCTCCCCGGGGAGCGCGACTCCTGGGGCCAAACACACCCCGGCCACTGCTCCCTCAGCCCCTCCCGGGCCGGCAAAGCGGTCGGGCCTGGCCTAGTCTGGCCCCGCCCCGCCCCGCCCCGCCCCCCCCAGCCCCCCGAGCCCGCACACCCCACGGTACTTCACAAGGCGTCCGCTCGCCGCTCCCCGCTCCCCGCCCCACGCTAAATCCCACTGCACCGGCTGGAAGCCACGCCCCAGCTTTGCACCTTTCCTGCCACTGCACCCGCACGCACGGAGGGGTGGGGGGGTGCGGGGAGGGCGGGACCGGGGTCTGGCGCCTGGGGACTGGAGGGTGGGGGGTGGGTGGGTGGGTGGATCCAAGAACCCAGGAGCGGGCGGGAGGGCGGGGCAGCGAGACCCCACACTCGGCCTCCGCCACAGGCCTGGGCTCCCTGGGTCCCGGACCTCTTCCCTCCCTCGAGCCCTCATCCCCAGGGCCCCCGGCGTTGCGCGAGGCCCAGCCAGGGCAGCGGGCTCGGGCTGGTGATGTTCTCTGGGGGCGCTGGGGCCTCGGGGGTGGCTTTGCCCCAGGTGGGGCGGACGGGAGGGAAAGGCGGGGTCGGGGGGGCGGCTGGCTGCGCTCGCCCTGGGACTGGGGCGGAGGCGCTGAGAACCCGGCGGGGGGCGGGGGGGGGGGCCCAGATGGCACGTCCGGCCGGATGCCCCACGCTCGCTTCCACCCTCTTCCCAGTGAGCGGCCCGACGTGGTGCGGTGCGGTGCGGGATGGAAGCGGAGGCGGGCGTGGGGCCAAGCCGGGAGCAGCCTGCAAGAGTCCCGGGATCGGTGAAGGCCGGGGCTTGCGCCACAGCGCCTTGCCAGGGTCCTCTTGCGCCGCCTCCGCCACCCGCCCGGGGCCCGCGGCGGAGGGCGGCGGCGGCCAGGCGGCAGGCAGGCAGGCAGGCAGGCAGGCAGGCAGGCGCGTGCATGGGTGAAGCGCGGCACCCGCTGGGCTTGGGACGCGTGGAGCAGGCTCTTGAGGCGCCCAGCGGCTGCCGCCGGCGTCTACGGCCATACCACCCTGAACGCGCCCGATCTCGTCTGATCTCGGAAGCTAAGCAGGGTCGGGCCTGGTTAGTACTTGGATGGGAGACCGCCTGGGAATACCGGGTGCTGTAGGCTTTTGCTTTTTGCTTTTGCCTTTTGCCTTTTGCCTTTTGCCTCTGGCCTCCTTGACCTCTCCTTTGGCGCCCGCCGCCCCTCCCCCCTCCCTCCGTGTGTCCCTCTCTCCCCGGGGAGCGCGACTCCTGGGGCCAAACACACCCCGGCCACTGCTCCCTCAGCCCCTCCCGGGCCGGCAAAGCGGTCGGGCCTGGCCTAGTCTGGCCCCGCCCCGCCCCGCCCCGCCCCCCCCAGCCCCCCGAGCCCGCACACCCCACGGTACTTCACAAGGCGTCCGCTCGCCGCTCCCCGCTCCCCGCCCCACGCTAAATCCCACTGCACCGGCTGGAAGCCACGCCCCAGCTTTGCACCTTTCCTGCCACTGCACCCGCACGCACGGAGGGGTGGGGGGGTGCGGGGAGGGCGGGACCGGGGGCTGGCGCCTGGGGACTGGAGGGTGGGGGGTGGGTGGGTGGGTGGATCCAAGAACCCAGGAGCGGGCGGGAGGGCGGGGCAGCGAGACCCCACACTCGGCCTCCGCCACAGGCCTGGGCTCCCTGGGTCCCGGACCTCTTCCCTCCCTCGAGCCCTCATCCCCAGGGCCCCCGGCGTTGCGCGAGGCCCAGCCAGGGCAGCGGGCTCGGGCTGGTGATGTTCTCTGGGGGCGCTGGGGCCTCGGGGGTGGCTTTGCCCCAGGTGGGGCGGACGGGAGGGAAAGGCGGGGTCGGGGGGGCGGCTGGCTGCGCTCGCCCTGGGACTGGGGCGGAGGCGCTGAGAACCCGGCGGGGGGCGGGGGGGGGGGGGGCCCAGATGGCACGTCCGGCCGGATGCCCCACGCTCGCTTCCACCCTCTTCCCAGTGAGCGGCCCGACGTGGTGCGGTGCGGTGCGGGATGGAAGCGGAGGCGGGCGTGGGGCCAAGCCGGGAGCAGCCTGCAAGAGTCCCGGGATCGGTGAAGGCCGGGGCTTGCGCCACAGCGCCTTGCCAGGGTCCTCTTGCGCCGCCTCCGCCACCCGCCCGGGGCCCGCGGCGGAGGGCGGCGGCGGCCAGGCGGCAGGCAGGCAGGCAGGCAGGCAGGCAGGCAGGCGCGTGCATGGGTGAAGCGCGGCACCCGCTGGGCTTGGGACGCGTGGAGCAGGCTCTTGAGGCGCCCAGCGGCTGCCGCCGGCGTCTACGGCCATACCACCCTGAACGCGCCCGATCTCGTCTGATCTCGGAAGCTAAGCAGGGTCGGGCCTGGTTAGTACTTGGATGGGAGACCGCCTGGGAATACCGGGTGCTGTAGGCTTTTGCTTTTTGCTTTTGCCTTTTGCCTTTTGCCTTTTGCCTCTGGCCTCCTTGACCTCTCCTTTGGCGCCCGCCGCCCCTCCCCCCTCCCTCCGTGTGTCCCTCTCTCCCCGGGGAGCGCGACTCCTGGGGCCAAACACACCCCGGCCACTGCTCCCTCAGCCCCTCCCGGGCCGGCAAAGCGGTCGGGCCTGGCCTAGTCTGGCCCCGCCCCGCCCCGCCCCGCCCCCCCCAGCCCCCCGAGCCCGCACACCCCACGGTACTTCACAAGGCGTCCGCTCGCCGCTCCCCGCTCCCCGCCCCACGCTAAATCCCACTGCACCGGCTGGAAGCCACGCCCCAGCTTTGCACCTTTCCTGCCACTGCACCCGCACGCACGGAGGGGTGGGGGGGTGCGGGGAGGGCGGGACCGGGGGCTGGCGCCTGGGGACTGGAGGGTGGGGGGTGGGTGGGTGGGTGGATCCAAGAACCCAGGAGCGGGCGGGAGGGCGGGGCAGCGAGACCCCACACTCGGCCTCCGCCACAGGCCTGGGCTCCCTGGGTCCCGGACCTCTTCCCTCCCTCGAGCCCTCATCCCCAGGGCCCCCGGCGTTGCGCGAGGCCCAGCCAGGGCAGCGGGCTCGGGCTGGTGATGTTCTCTGGGGGCGCTGGGGCCTCGGGGGTGGCTTTGCCCCAGGTGGGGCGGACGGGAGGGAAAGGCGGGGTCGGGGGGGCGGCTGGCTGCGCTCGCCCTGGGACTGGGGCGGAGGCGCTGAGAACCCGGCGGGGGGCGGGGGGGGGGGGGGCCCAGATGGCACGTCCGGCCGGATGCCCCACGCTCGCTTCCACCCTCTTCCCAGTGAGCGGCCCGACGTGGTGCGGTGCGGTGCGGGATGGAAGCGGAGGCGGGCGTGGGGCCAAGCCGGGAGCAGCCTGCAAGAGTCCCGGGATCGGTGAAGGCCGGGGCTTGCGCCACAGCGCCTTGCCAGGGTCCTCTTGCGCCGCCTCCGCCACCCGCCCGGGGCCCGCGGCGGAGGGCGGCGGCGGCCAGGCGGCAGGCAGGCAGGCAGGCAGGCAGGCAGGCAGGCAGGCGCGTGCATGGGTGAAGCGCGGCACCCGCTGGGCTTGGGACGCGTGGAGCAGGCTCTTGAGGCGCCCAGCGGCTGCCGCCGGCGTCTACGGCCATACCACCCTGAACGCGCCCGATCTCGTCTGATCTCGGAAGCTAAGCAGGGTCGGGCCTGGTTAGTACTTGGATGGGAGACCGCCTGGGAATACCGGGTGCTGCAGGCTTTTGCTTTTTGCTTTTGCCTTTTGCCTTTTGCCTTTTGCCTCTGGCCTCCTTGACCTCTCCTTTGGCGCCCGCCGCCCCTCCCCCCTCCCTCCGTGTGTCCCTCTCTCCCCGGGGAGCGCGACTCCTGGGGCCAAACACACCCCGGCCACTGCTCCCTCAGCCCCTCCCGGGCCGGCAAAGCGGTCGGGCCTGGCCTAGTCTGGCCCCGCCCCGCCCCGCCCCGCCCCCCCCAGCCCCCCGAGCCCGCACACCCCACGGTACTTCACAAGGCGTCCGCTCGCCGCTCCCCGCTCCCCGCCCCACGCTAAATCCCACTGCACCGGCTGGAAGCCACGCCCCAGCTTTGCACCTTTCCTGCCACTGCACCCGCACGCACGGAGGGGTGGGGGGGTGCGGGGAGGGCGGGACCGGGGGCTGGCGCCTGGGGACTGGAGGGTGGGGGGTGGGTGGGTGGGTGGATCCAAGAACCCAGGAGCGGGCGGGAGGGCGGGGCAGCGAGACCCCACACTCGGCCTCCGCCACAGGCCTGGGCTCCCTGGGTCCCGGACCTCTTCCCTCCCTCGAGCCCTCATCCCCAGGGCCCCCGGCGTTGCGCGAGGCCCAGCCAGGGCAGCGGGCTCGGGCTGGTGATGTTCTCTGGGGGCGCTGGGGCCTCGGGGGTGGCTTTGCCCCAGGTGGGGCGGACGGGAGGGAAAGGCGGGGTCGGGGGGGCGGCTGGCTGCGCTCGCCCTGGGACTGGGGCGGAGGCGCTGAGAACCCGGCGGGGGGCGGGGGGGGGGGGGGCCCAGATGGCACGTCCGGCCGGATGCCCCACGCTCGCTTCCACCCTCTTCCCAGTGAGCGGCCCGACGTGGTGCGGTGCGGTGCGGGATGGAAGCGGAGGCGGGCGTGGGGCCAAGCCGGGAGCAGCCTGCAAGAGTCCCGGGATCGGTGAAGGCCGGGGCTTGCGCCACAGCGCCTTGCCAGGGTCCTCTTGCGCCGCCTCCGCCACCCGCCCGGGGCCCGCGGCGGAGGGCGGCGGCGGCCAGGCGGCAGGCAGGCAGGCAGGCAGGCAGGCAGGCAGGCGCGTGCATGGGTGAAGCGCGGCACCCGCTGGGCTTGGGACGCGTGGAGCAGGCTCTTGAGGCGCCCAGCGGCTGCCGCCGGCGTCTACGGCCATACCACCCTGAACGCGCCCGATCTCGTCTGATCTCGGAAGCTAAGCAGGGTCGGGCCTGGTTAGTACTTGGATGGGAGACCGCCTGGGAATACCGGGTGCTGTAGGCTTTTGCTTTTTGCTTTTGCCTTTTGCCTTTTGCCTTTTGCCTCTGGCCTCCTTGACCTCTCCTTTGGCGCCCGCCGCCCCTCCCCCCTCCCTCCGTGTGTCCCTCTCTCCCCGGGGAGCGCGACTCCTGGGGCCAAACACACCCCGGCCACTGCTCCCTCAGCCCCTCCCGGGCCGGCAAAGCGGTCGGGCCTGGCCTAGTCTGGCCCCGCCCCGCCCCGCCCCGCCCCCCCCAGCCCCCCGAGCCCGCACACCCCACGGTACTTCACAAGGCGTCCGCTCGCCGCTCCCCGCTCCCCGCCCCACGCTAAATCCCACTGCACCGGCTGGAAGCCACGCCCCAGCTTTGCACCTTTCCTGCCACTGCACCCGCACGCACGGAGGGGTGGGGGGGTGCGGGGAGGGCGGGACCGGGGGCTGGCGCCTGGGGACTGGAGGGTGGGGGGTGGGTGGGTGGGTGGATCCAAGAACCCAGGAGCGGGCGGGAGGGCGGGGCAGCGAGACCCCACACTCGGCCTCCGCCACAGGCCTGGGCTCCCTGGGTCCCGGACCTCTTCCCTCCCTCGAGCCCTCATCCCCAGGGCCCCCGGCGTTGCGCGAGGCCCAGCCAGGGCAGCGGGCTCGGGCTGGTGATGTTCTCTGGGGGCGCTGGGGCCTCGGGGGTGGCTTTGCCCCAGGTGGGGCGGACGGGAGGGAAAGGCGGGGTCGGGGGGGCGGCTGGCTGCGCTCGCCCTGGGACTGGGGCGGAGGCGCTGAGAACCCGGCGGGGGGCGGGGGGGGGGGGGCCCAGATGGCACGTCCGGCCGGATGCCCCACGCTCGCTTCCACCCTCTTCCCAGTGAGCGGCCCGACGTGGTGCGGTGCGGTGCGGGATGGAAGCGGAGGCGGGCGTGGGGCCAAGCCGGGAGCAGCCTGCAAGAGTCCCGGGATCGGTGAAGGCCGGGGCTTGCGCCACAGCGCCTTGCCAGGGTCCTCTTGCGCCGCCTCCGCCACCCGCCCGGGGCCCGCGGCGGAGGGCGGCGGCGGCCAGGCGGCAGGCAGGCAGGCAGGCAGGCAGGCAGGCAGGCAGGCGCGTGCATGGGTGAAGCGCGGCACCCGCTGGGCTTGGGACGCGTGGAGCAGGCTCTTGAGGCGCCCAGCGGCTGCCGCCGGCGTCTACGGCCATACCACCCTGAACGCGCCCGATCTCGTCTGATCTCGGAAGCTAAGCAGGGTCGGGCCTGGTTAGTACTTGGATGGGAGACCGCCTGGGAATACCGGGTGCTGTAGGCTTTTGCTTTTTGCTTTTGCCTTTTGCCTTTTGCCTTTTGCCTCTGGCCTCCTTGACCTCTCCTTTGGCGCCCGCCGCCCCTCCCCCCTCCCTCCGTGTGTCCCTCTCTCCCCGGGGAGCGCGACTCCTGGGGCCAAACACACCCCGGCCACTGCTCCCTCAGCCCCTCCCGGGCCGGCAAAGCGGTCGGGCCTGGCCTAGTCTGGCCCCGCCCCGCCCCGCCCCGCCCCCCCCAGCCCCCCGAGCCCGCACACCCCACGGTACTTCACAAGGCGTCCGCTCGCCGCTCCCCGCTCCCCGCCCCACGCTAAATCCCACTGCACCGGCTGGAAGCCACGCCCCAGCTTTGCACCTTTCCTGCCACTGCACCCGCACGCACGGAGGGGTGGGGGGGTGCGGGGAGGGCGGGACCGGGGGCTGGCGCCTGGGGACTGGAGGGTGGGGGGTGGGTGGGTGGGTGGATCCAAGAACCCAGGAGCGGGCGGGAGGGCGGGGCAGCGAGACCCCACACTCGGCCTCCGCCACAGGCCTGGGCTCCCTGGGTCCCGGACCTCTTCCCTCCCTCGAGCCCTCATCCCCAGGGCCCCCGGCGTTGCGCGAGGCCCAGCCAGGGCAGCGGGCTCGGGCTGGTGATGTTCTCTGGGGGCGCTGGGGCCTCGGGGGTGGCTTTGCCCCAGGTGGGGCGGACGGGAGGGAAAGGCGGGGTCGGGGGGGCGGCTGGCTGCGCTCGCCCTGGGACTGGGGCGGAGGCGCTGAGAACCCGGCGGGGGGCGGGGGGGGGGGGGCCCAGATGGCACGTCCGGCCGGATGCCCCACGCTCGCTTCCACCCTCTTCCCAGTGAGCGGCCCGACGTGGTGCGGTGCGGTGCGGGATGGAAGCGGAGGCGGGCGTGGGGCCAAGCCGGGAGCAGCCTGCAAGAGTCCCGGGATCGGTGAAGGCCGGGGCTTGCGCCACAGCGCCTTGCCAGGGTCCTCTTGCGCCGCCTCCGCCACCCGCCCGGGGCCCGCGGCGGAGGGCGGCGGCGGCCAGGCGGCAGGCAGGCAGGCAGGCAGGCAGGCAGGCAGGCGCGTGCATGGGTGAAGCGCGGCACCCGCTGGGCTTGGGACGCGTGGAGCAGGCTCTTGAGGCGCCCAGCGGCTGCCGCCGGCGTCTACGGCCATACCACCCTGAACGCGCCCGATCTCGATCTCGGAAGCTAAGCAGGGTCGGGCCTGGTTAGTACTTGGATGGGAGACCGCCTGGGAATACCGGGTGCTGTAGGCTTTTGCTTTTTGCTTTTGCCTTTTGCCTTTTGCCTTTTGCCTCTGGCCTCCTTGACCTCTCCTTTGGCGCCCGCCGCCCCTCCCCCCTCCCTCCGTGTGTCCCTCTCTCCCCGGGGAGCGCGACTCCTGGGGCCAAACACACCCCGGCCACTGCTCCCTCAGCCCCTCCCGGGCCGGCAAAGCGGTCGGGCCTGGCCTAGTCTGGCCCCGCCCCGCCCCGCCCCGCCCCGCCCCCCCAGCCCCCCGAGCCCGCACACCCCACGGTACTTCACAAGGCGTCCGCTCGCCGCTCCCCGCTCCCCGCCCCACGCTAAATCCCACTGCACCGGCTGGAAGCCACGCCCCAGCTTTGCACCTTTCCTGCCACTGCACCCGCACGCACGGAGGGGTGGGGGGGTGCGGGGAGGGCGGGACCGGGGGCTGGCGCCTGGGGACTGGAGGGTGGGGGGTGGGTGGGTGGGTGGATCCAAGAACCCAGGAGCGGGCGGGAGGGCGGGGCAGCGAGACCCCACACTCGGCCTCCGCCACAGGCCTGGGCTCCCTGGGTCCCGGACCTCTTCCCTCCCTCGAGCCCTCATCCCCAGGGCCCCCGGCGTTGCGCGAGGCCCAGCCAGGGCAGCGGGCTCGGGCTGGTGATGTTCTCTGGGGGCGCTGGGGCCTCGGGGGTGGCTTTGCCCCAGGTGGGGCGGACGGGAGGGAAAGGCGGGGTCGGGGGGGCGGCTGGCTGCGCTCGCCCTGGGACTGGGGCGGAGGCGCTGAGAACCCGGCGGGGGGCGGGGGGGGGGGGGCCCAGATGGCACGTCCGGCCGGATGCCCCACGCTCGCTTCCACCCTCTTCCCAGTGAGCGGCCCGACGTGGTGCGGTGCGGTGCGGGATGGAAGCGGAGGCGGGCGTGGGGCCAAGCCGGGAGCAGCCTGCAAGAGTCCCGGGATCGGTGAAGGCCGGGGCTTGCGCCACAGCGCCTTGCCAGGGTCCTCTTGCGCCGCCTCCGCCACCCGCCCGGGGCCCGCGGCGGAGGGCGGCGGCGGCCAGGCGGCAGGCAGGCAGGCAGGCAGGCAGGCAGGCAGGCGCGTGCATGGGTGAAGCGCGGCACCCGCTGGGCTTGGGACGCGTGGAGCAGGCTCTTGAGGCGCCCAGCGGCTGCCGCCGGCGTCTACGGCCATACCACCCTGAACGCGCCCGATCTCGTCTGATCTCGGAAGCTAAGCAGGGTCGGGCCTGGTTAGTACTTGGATGGGAGACCGCCTGGGAATACCGGGTGCTGTAGGCTTTTGCTTTTTGCTTTTGCCTTTTGCCTTTTGCCTTTTGCCTCTGGCCTCCTTGACCTCTCCTTTGGCGCCCGCCGCCCCTCCCCCCTCCCTCCGTGTGTCCCTCTCTCCCCGGGGAGCGCGACTCCTGGGGCCAAACACACCCCGGCCACTGCTCCCTCAGCCCCTCCCGGGCCGGCAAAGCGGTCGGGCCTGGCCTAGTCTGGCCCCGCCCCGCCCCGCCCCGCCCCCCCCAGCCCCCCGAGCCCGCACACCCCACGGTACTTCACAAGGCGTCCGCTCGCCGCTCCCCGCTCCCCGCCCCACGCTAAATCCCACTGCACCGGCTGGAAGCCACGCCCCAGCTTTGCACCTTTCCTGCCACTGCACCCGCACGCACGGAGGGGTGGGGGGGTGCGGGGAGGGCGGGACCGGGGGCTGGCGCCTGGGGACTGGAGGGTGGGGGGTGGGTGGGTGGGTGGATCCAAGAACCCAGGAGCGGGCGGGAGGGCGGGGCAGCGAGACCCCACACTCGGCCTCCGCCACAGGCCTGGGCTCCCTGGGTCCCGGACCTCTTCCCTCCCTCGAGCCCTCATCCCCAGGGCCCCCGGCGTTGCGCGAGGCCCAGCCAGGGCAGCGGGCTCGGGCTGGTGATGTTCTCTGGGGGCGCTGGGGCCTCGGGGGTGGCTTTGCCCCAGGTGGGGCGGACGGGAGGGAAAGGCGGGGTCGGGGGGGCGGCTGGCTGCGCTCGCCCTGGGACTGGGGCGGAGGCGCTGAGAACCCGGCGGGGGGCGGGGGGGGGGGGGCCCAGATGGCACGTCCGGCCGGATGCCCCACGCTCGCTTCCACCCTCTTCCCAGTGAGCGGCCCGACGTGGTGCGGTGCGGTGCGGGATGGAAGCGGAGGCGGGCGTGGGGCCAAGCCGGGAGCAGCCTGCAAGAGTCCCGGGATCGGTGAAGGCCGGGGCTTGCGCCACAGCGCCTTGCCAGGGTCCTCTTGCGCCGCCTCCGCCACCCGCCCGGGGCCCGCGGCGGAGGGCGGCGGCGGCCAGGCGGCAGGCAGGCAGGCAGGCAGGCAGGCAGGCAGGCAGGCGCGTGCATGGGTGAAGCGCGGCACCCGCTGGGCTTGGGACGCGTGGAGCAGGCTCTTGAGGCGCCCAGCGGCTGCCGCCGGCGTCTACGGCCATACCACCCTGAACGCGCCCGATCTCGTCTGATCTCGGAAGCTAAGCAGGGTCGGGCCTGGTTAGTACTTGGATGGGAGACCGCCTGGGAATACCGGGTGCTGTAGGCTTTTGCTTTTTGCTTTTGCCTTTTGCCTTTTGCCTTTTGCCTCTGGCCTCCTTGACCTCTCCTTTGGCGCCCGCCGCCCCTCCCCCCTCCCTCCGTGTGTCCCTCTCTCCCCGGGGAGCGCGACTCCTGGGGCCAAACACACCCCGGCCACTGCTCCCTCAGCCCCTCCCGGGCCGGCAAAGCGGTCGGGCCTGGCCTAGTCTGGCCCCGCCCCGCCCCGCCCCGCCCCCCCCAGCCCCCCGAGCCCGCACACCCCACGGTACTTCACAAGGCGTCCGCTCGCCGCTCCCCGCTCCCCGCCCCACGCTAAATCCCACTGCACCGGCTGGAAGCCACGCCCCAGCTTTGCACCTTTCCTGCCACTGCACCCGCACGCACGGAGGGGTGGGGGGGTGCGGGGAGGGCGGGACCGGGGGCTGGCGCCTGGGGACTGGAGGGTGGGGGGTGGGTGGGTGGGTGGATCCAAGAACCCAGGAGCGGGCGGGAGGGCGGGGCAGCGAGACCCCACACTCGGCCTCCGCCACAGGCCTGGGCTCCCTGGGTCCCGGACCTCTTCCCTCCCTCGAGCCCTCATCCCCAGGGCCCCCGGCGTTGCGCGAGGCCCAGCCAGGGCAGCGGGCTCGGGCTGGTGATGTTCTCTGGGGGCGCTGGGGCCTCGGGGGTGGCTTTGCCCCAGGTGGGGCGGACGGGAGGGAAAGGCGGGGTCGGGGGGGCGGCTGGCTGCGCTCGCCCTGGGACTGGGGCGGAGGCGCTGAGAACCCGGCGGGGGGCGGGGGGGGGGGGGCCCAGATGGCACGTCCGGCCGGATGCCCCACGCTCGCTTCCACCCTCTTCCCAGTGAGCGGCCCGACGTGGTGCGGTGCGGTGCGGGATGGAAGCGGAGGCGGGCGTGGGGCCAAGCCGGGAGCAGCCTGCAAGAGTCCCGGGATCGGTGAAGGCCGGGGCTTGCGCCACAGCGCCTTGCCAGGGTCCTCTTGCGCCGCCTCCGCCACCCGCCCGGGGCCCGCGGCGGAGGGCGGCGGCGGCCAGGCGGCAGGCAGGCAGGCAGGCAGGCAGGCAGGCAGGCGCGTGCATGGGTGAAGCGCGGCACCCGCTGGGCTTGGGACGCGTGGAGCAGGCTCTTGAGGCGCCCAGCGGCTGCCGCCGGCGTCTACGGCCATACCACCCTGAACGCGCCCGATCTCGTCTGATCTCGGAAGCTAAGCAGGGTCGGGCCTGGTTAGTACTTGGATGGGAGACCGCCTGGGAATACCGGGTGCTGTAGGCTTTTGCTTTTTGCTTTTGCCTTTTGCCTTTTGCCTTTTGCCTCTGGCCTCCTTGACCTCTCCTTTGGCGCCCGCCGCCCCTCCCCCCTCCCTCCGTGTGTCCCTCTCTCCCCGGGGAGCGCGACTCCTGGGGCCAAACACACCCCGGCCACTGCTCCCTCAGCCCCTCCCGGGCCGGCAAAGCGGTCGGGCCTGGCCTAGTCTGGCCCCGCCCCGCCCCGCCCCGCCCCCCCCAGCCCCCCGAGCCCGCACACCCCACGGTACTTCACAAGGCGTCCGCTCGCCGCTCCCCGCTCCCCGCCCCACGCTAAATCCCACTGCACCGGCTGGAAGCCACGCCCCAGCTTTGCACCTTTCCTGCCACTGCACCCGCACGCACGGAGGGGTGGGGGGGTGCGGGGAGGGCGGGACCGGGGGCTGGCGCCTGGGGACTGGAGGGTGGGGGGTGGGTGGGTGGGTGGATCCAAGAACCCAGGAGCGGGCGGGAGGGCGGGGCAGCGAGACCCCACACTCGGCCTCCGCCACAGGCCTGGGCTCCCTGGGTCCCGGACCTCTTCCCTCCCTCGAGCCCTCATCCCCAGGGCCCCCGGCGTTGCGCGAGGCCCAGCCAGGGCAGCGGGCTCGGGCTGGTGATGTTCTCTGGGGGCGCTGGGGCCTCGGGGGTGGCTTTGCCCCAGGTGGGGCGGACGGGAGGGAAAGGCGGGGTCGGGGGGGCGGCTGGCTGCGCTCGCCCTGGGACTGGGGCGGAGGCGCTGAGAACCCGGCGGGGGGCGGGGGGGGGGGGGCCCAGATGGCACGTCCGGCCGGATGCCCCACGCTCGCTTCCACCCTCTTCCCAGTGAGCGGCCCGACGTGGTGCGGTGCGGTGCGGGATGGAAGCGGAGGCGGGCGTGGGGCCAAGCCGGGAGCAGCCTGCAAGAGTCCCGGGATCGGTGAAGGCCGGGGCTTGCGCCACAGCGCCTTGCCAGGGTCCTCTTGCGCCGCCTCCGCCACCCGCCCGGGGCCCGCGGCGGAGGGCGGCGGCGGCCAGGCGGCAGGCAGGCAGGCAGGCAGGCAGGCAGGCGCGTGCATGGGTGAAGCGCGGCACCCGCTGGGCTTGGGACGCGTGGAGCAGGCTCTTGAGGCGCCCAGCGGCTGCCGCCGGCGTCTACGGCCATACCACCCTGAACGCGCCCGATCTCGTCTGATCTCGGAAGCTAAGCAGGGTCGGGCCTGGTTAGTACTTGGATGGGAGACCGCCTGGGAATACCGGGTGCTGTAGGCTTTTGCTTTTTGCTTTTGCCTTTTGCCTTTTGCCTTTTGCCTCTGGCCTCCTTGACCTCTCCTTTGGCGCCCGCCGCCCCTCCCCCCTCCCTCCGTGTGTCCCTCTCTCCCCGGGGAGCGCGACTCCTGGGGCCAAACACACCCCGGCCACTGCTCCCTCAGCCCCTCCCGGGCCGGCAAAGCGGTCGGGCCTGGCCTAGTCTGGCCCCGCCCCGCCCCGCCCCGCCCCCCCCAGCCCCCCGAGCCCGCACACCCCACGGTACTTCACAAGGCGTCCGCTCGCCGCTCCCCGCTCCCCGCCCCACGCTAAATCCCACTGCACCGGCTGGAAGCCACGCCCCAGCTTTGCACCTTTCCTGCCACTGCACCCGCACGCACGGAGGGGTGGGGGGGTGCGGGGAGGGCGGGACCGGGGGCTGGCGCCTGGGGACTGGAGGGTGGGGGGTGGGTGGGTGGGTGGATCCAAGAACCCAGGAGCGGGCGGGAGGGCGGGGCAGCGAGACCCCACACTCGGCCTCCGCCACAGGCCTGGGCTCCCTGGGTCCCGGACCTCTTCCCTCCCTCGAGCCCTCATCCCCAGGGCCCCCGGCGTTGCGCGAGGCCCAGCCAGGGCAGCGGGCTCGGGCTGGTGATGTTCTCTGGGGGCGCTGGGGCCTCGGGGGTGGCTTTGCCCCAGGTGGGGCGGACGGGAGGGAAAGGCGGGGTCGGGGGGGCGGCTGGCTGCGCTCGCCCTGGGACTGGGGCGGAGGCGCTGAGAACCCGGCGGGGGGCGGGGGGGGGGGGGCCCAGATGGCACGTCCGGCCGGATGCCCCACGCTCGCTTCCACCCTCTTCCCAGTGAGCGGCCCGACGTGGTGCGGTGCGGTGCGGGATGGAAGCGGAGGCGGGCGTGGGGCCAAGCCGGGAGCAGCCTGCAAGAGTCCCGGGATCGGTGAAGGCCGGGGCTTGCGCCACAGCGCCTTGCCAGGGTCCTCTTGCGCCGCCTCCGCCACCCGCCCGGGGCCCGCGGCGGAGGGCGGCGGCGGCCAGGCGGCAGGCAGGCAGGCAGGCAGGCAGGCAGGCAGGCGCGTGCATGGGTGAAGCGCGGCACCCGCTGGGCTTGGGACGCGTGGAGCAGGCTCTTGAGGCGCCCAGCGGCTGCCGCCGGCGTCTACGGCCATACCACCCTGAACGCGCCCGATCTCGTCTGATCTCGGAAGCTAAGCAGGGTCGGGCCTGGTTAGTACTTGGATGGGAGACCGCCTGGGAATACCGGGTGCTGTAGGCTTTTGCTTTTTGCTTTTGCCTTTTGCCTTTTGCCTTTTCCTTTGGCGCCCGCCGCCCCTCCCCCCTCCCTCCGTGTGTCCCTCTCTCCCCGGGGAGCGCGACTCCTGGGGCCAAACACACCCCGGCCACTGCTCCCTCAGCCCCTCCCGGGCCGGCAAAGCGGTCGGGCCTGGCCTAGTCTGGCCCCGCCCCGCCCCGCCCCGCCCCGCCCCCCCAGCCCCCCGAGCCCGCACACCCCACGGTACTTCACAAGGCGTCCGCTCGCCGCTCCCCGCTCCCCGCCCCACGCTAAATCCCACTGCACCGGCTGGAAGCCACGCCCCAGCTTTGCACCTTTCCTGCCACTGCACCCGCACGCACGGAGGGGTGGGGGGGTGCGGGGAGGGCGGGACCGGGGGCTGGCGCCTGGGGACTGGAGGGTGGGGGGTGGGTGGGTGGATCCAAGAACCCAGGAGCGGGCGGGAGGGCGGGGCAGCGAGACCCCACACTCGGCCTCCGCCACAGGCCTGGGCTCCCTGGGTCCCGGACCTCTTCCCTCCCTCGAGCCCTCATCCCCAGGGCCCCCGGCGTTGCGCGAGGCCCAGCCAGGGCAGCGGGCTCGGGCTGGTGATGTTCTCTGGGGGCGCTGGGGCCTCGGGGGTGGCTTTGCCCCAGGTGGGGCGGACGGGAGGGAAAGGCGGGGTCGGGGGGGCGGCTGGCTGCGCTCGCCCTGGGACTGGGGCGGAGGCGCTGAGAACCCGGCGGGGGGCGGGGGGGGGGGCCCAGATGGCACGTCCGGCCGGATGCCCCACGCTCGCTTCCACCCTCTTCCCAGTGAGCGGCCCGACGTGGTGCGGTGCGGTGCGGGATGGAAGCGGAGGCGGGCGTGGGGCCAAGCCGGGAGCAGCCTGCAAGAGTCCCGGGATCGGTGAAGGCCGGGGCTTGCGCCACAGCGCCTTGCCAGGGTCCTCTTGCGCCGCCTCCGCCACCCGCCCGGGGCCCGCGGCGGAGGGCGGCGGCGGCCAGGCGGCAGGCAGGCAGGCAGGCAGGCAGGCAGGCAGGCGCGTGCATGGGTGAAGCGCGGCACCCGCTGGGCTTGGGACGCGTGGAGCAGGCTCTTGAGGCGCCCAGCGGCTGCCGCCGGCGTCTACGGCCATACCACCCTGAACGCGCCCGATCTCGTCTGATCTCGGAAGCT
This sequence comes from Lynx rufus, assembly GCF_022079265.1. Taxonomy (NCBI): domain Eukaryota; kingdom Metazoa; phylum Chordata; class Mammalia; order Carnivora; family Felidae; genus Lynx; species Lynx rufus. The sequence goes on from NW_025814840.1 coordinate 19,525,339, forward strand.
AAGCAGGGTCGGGCCTGGTTAGTACTTGGATGGGAGACCGCCTGGGAATACCGGGTGCTGTAGGCTTTTGCTTTTTGCTTTTGCCTTTTGCCTTTTGCCTTTTGCCTTTTGCCTCTGGCCTCCTTGACCTCTCCTTTGGCGCCCGCCGCCCCTCCCCCCTCCCTCCGTGTGTCCCTCTCTCCCCGGGGAGCGCGACTCCTGGGGCCAAACACACCCCGGCCACTGCTCCCTCAGCCCCTCCCGGGCCGGCAAAGCGGTCGGGCCTGGCCTAGTCTGGCCCCGCCCCGCCCCGCCCCGCCCCGCCCCCCCAGCCCCCCGAGCCCGCACACCCCACGGTACTTCACAAGGCGTCCGCTCGCCGCTCCCCGCTCCCCGCCCCACGCTAAATCCCACTGCACCGGCTGGAAGCCACGCCCCAGCTTTGCACCTTTCCTGCCACTGCACCCGCACGCACGGAGGGGTGGGGGGGTGCGGGGAGGGCGGGATCGGGGGCTGGCGCCTGGGGACTGGAGGGTGGGGGGTGGGTGGGTGGATCCAAGAACCCAGGAGCGGGCGGGAGGGCGGGGCAGCGAGACCCCACACTCGGCCTCCGCCACAGGCCTGGGCTCCCTGGGTCCCGGACCTCTTCCCTCCCTCGAGCCCTCATCCCCAGGGCCCCCGGCGTTGCGCGAGGCCCAGCCAGGGCAGCGGGCTCGGGCTGGTGATGTTCTCTGGGGGCGCTGGGGCCTCGGGGGTGGCTTTGCCCCAGGTGGGGCGGACGGGAGGGAAAGGCGGGGTCGGGGGGGCGGCTGGCTGCGCTCGCCCTGGGACTGGGGCGGAGGCGCTGAGAACCCGGCGGGGGGCGGGGGGGGGGCCCAGATGGCACGTCCGGCCGGATGCCCCACGCTCGCTTCCACCCTCTTCCCAGTGAGCGGCCCGACGTGGTGCGGTGCGGTGCGGGATGGAAGCGGAGGCGGGCGTGGGGCCAAGCCGGGAGCAGCCTGCAAGAGTCCCGGGATCGGTGAAGGCCGGGGCTTGCGCCACAGCGCCTTGCCAGGGTCCTCTTGCGCCGCCTCCGCCACCCGCCCGGGGCCCGCGGCGGAGGGCGGCGGCGGCCAGGCGGCAGGCAGGCAGGCAGGCAGGCAGGCAGGCGCGTGCATGGGTGAAGCGCGGCACCCGCTGGGCTTGGGACGCGTGGAGCAGGCTCTTGAGGCGCCCAGCGGCTGCCGCCGGCGTCTACGGCCATACCATCCTGAACGCGCCCGATCTCGTCTGATCTCGGAAGCTAAGCAGGGTCGGGCCTGGTTAGTACTTGGATGGGAGACCGCCTGGGAATACCGGGTGCTGTAGGCTTTTGCTTTTTGCTTTTGCCTTTTGCCTTTTGCCTTTTGCCTCTGGCCTCCTTGACCTCTCCTTTGGCGCCCGCCGCCCCTCCCCCCTCCCTCCGTGTGTCCCTCTCTCCCCGGGGAGCGCGACTCCTGGGGCCAAACACACCCCGGCCACTGCTCCCTCAGCCCCTCCCGGGCCGGCAAAGCGGTCGGGCCTGGCCTAGTCTGGCCCCGCCCCGCCCCGCCCCGCCCCCCCAGCCCCCCGAGCCCGCACACCCCACGGTACTTCACAAGGCGTCCGCTCGCCGCTCCCCGCTCCCCGCCCCACGCTAAATCCCACTGCACCGGCTGGAAGCCACGCCCCAGCTTTGCACCTTTCCTGCCACTGCACCCGCACGCACGGAGGGGTGGGGGGGTGCGGGGAGGGCGGGACCGGGGGCTGGCGCCTGGGGACTGGAGGGTGGGGGGTGGGTGGGTGGATCCAAGAACCCAGGAGCGGGCGGGAGGGCGGGGCAGCGAGACCCCACACTCGGCCTCCGCCACAGGCCTGGGCTCCCTGGGTCCCGGACCTCTTCCCTCCCTCGAGCCCTCATCCCCAGGGCCCCCGGCGTTGCGCGAGGCCCAGCCAGGGCAGCGGGCTCGGGCTGGTGATGTTCTCTGGGGGCGCTGGGGCCTCGGGGGTGGCTTTGCCCCAGGTGGGGCGGACGGGAGGGAAAGGCGGGGTCGGGGGGGCGGCTGGCTGCGCTCGCCCTGGGACTGGGGCGGAGGCGCTGAGAACCCGGCGGGGGGCGGGGGGGGGCCCAGATGGCACGTCCGGCCGGATGCCCCACGCTCGCTTCCACCCTCTTCCCAGTGAGCGGCCCGACGTGGTGCGGTGCGGTGCGGGATGGAAGCGGAGGCGGGCGTGGGGCCAAGCCGGGAGCAGCCTGCAAGAGTCCCGGGATCGGTGAAGGCCGGGGCTTGCGCCACAGCGCCTTGCCAGGGTCCTCTTGCGCCGCCTCCGCCACCCGCCCGGGGCCCGCGGCGGAGGGCGGCGGCGGCCAGGCGGCAGGCAGGCAGGCAGGCAGGCAGGCGCGTGCATGGGTGAAGCGCGGCACCCGCTGGGCTTGGGACGCGTGGAGCAGGCTCTTGAGGCGCCCAGCGGCTGCCGCCGGCGTCTACGGCCATACCACCCTGAACGCGCCCGATCTCGTCTGATCTCGGAAGCTAAGCAGGGTCGGGCCTGGTTAGCACTTCGATGGGAGACCGCCTGGGAACACCGGGTGCTGTAGGCTTTTGCCTTTTGCCTTTGGCCTCCTTGACCTCTCTTCTGGCATCCATCTGCCACACCCCCACCCTCCCTGTATCCTTCTCTCCCCAGGGAGCGGGGCTCCTGCGGCCAAACACACCCCAGCCACTGCTCCCTCAGCCCCTCCCGGGCCAGCAAAGCGGCCTGGCAGGGCCTGGCTCCGCCCTGACCCTCCCCACCCCCCCAGGGGCCCGCACTCCCCACCGCACTTCCCAAGGGGCAGGCTCCCCACTCCCCACACCCGGCCAAATCCCACTGCTGGGGCTTGAAGCCACACCCAGGCTTGGCACCTTCCCTGACACACCACCTACACCGGCACTGAGGGCAGGCGGGACCGGTTCCGGGATCCGGGATCCGGGGGCTGGGGCCTGGGGCCCGGGGGCTGGGGGCTCGGGGCTGGAGGGTGGGGACTGGGGTGCGTGGATGCGAGGACAAAGGAGGGGCGGGAGGGACACAGAGACACCACACTCCGTCTATGCCACAGGCCTGGGCTCCCTGGGTCCTGGACCTCTTCCCTCCCTCGAGCCCTCATCCCAAGGGCCCGTGGCATTTCACGACGCCCAGCTAGGGCACCGGACTCGGGCTGGTGATGTTGTCTGGGGGCGCCGGGGGCTCCGGGGTGGGTTTGCACCAGGTGGGGCAGACGGGAGGGAAGGGCCCCGTGGCCGGCTGCGCTCGCCCTAGGGCTGGGGAGGAGGCGCTGAGAACGCGGCGGGGCGGGCCCGGAAGGCACGAGCGGCCTGATGCCCCACGCTCGCTTCCACCCTCTTCCCAGTGAGCAGCCCAACGTGGTGTGGTGCGGGGCTGCGAGGTGCCTTGCTGTGCGGGATGGAAGCGGAGGCGGGCCTGGGGCCAAGCCGGGAGCAGCCTGCAAGAGTCCCGGGATTGGAGCACGCCGGGGCTTGCGCCAGCGCGTTGCCAGGGTCCTCTTGCCCGGCCTCTGCCACCCGCCCGGGACCCGGTACCCGGGGCGGAGGGCGGCGGCAGGCAGGCAGGCAGGCAGGCAGTCAGGCGCGTGCATGGGTGATGCACGGGCGAAGCGCGGCACCCGCTTGGCTTGGGACGCGTGGAGCCGGCTCATGAAGCGCCCAGCGGTAGCCGCTGGCCTCTTCGGCCATAGCAGCCTGAACGCTGCCGACCCCATCTTCTGTGGGAGGCTAAGCAGGGTCGGGCCTGGTTAGCACTTGCATGGGAGACGGCCTGGGATTACCGGGTGCTGTTCGCTTTTGCCTTTGCCTTTGGCCTCCTTCCCCTCTCCTTTGGCGCCCGCCTTACCCCCCCCCCCCGCCTGTGTCCCTGTCTCCCCAATGAGCGCCGCTGTTGGGGCCAAACACACGCCAGCCTCTGCTCTCTCAGCCCGTCCAGGGCCAACGAGGTGGCCATTCCTGGCCCAGCCACGCGCCGCCTCGCCCCCGTGCCCGCACACCCCAGGGCACTTCAAAGGGGCAAGCTCCCCGCTCCCGGCACCTGGCCAAATCCCACTGGAGCCACTGGAAGCCACAGCCCAGCTTTGCACCTCTCCTGACACACCACCCAGACCCGCACCCGGACGGAGGGGGGTGGTGGTGCGGTGTGGGGGAACCAGAGGCTGGAGCATGGGGGCTGGAGGGTGGGCGCTGGGTGGGTGGATCCAAGAACCCAGGAGCGGGCGGGAGGGGCAGCGCGACCCCAGACTCCGCATCCGCCACAGGCCTGGGCTCCCTGGGTCCTGGACCTCTTCCCTCCCTCGAGCCCTCATCCCCAGGGCCCGTGGCATTTTACGAGACCAAGCTAGGGCAGCGTACTCGGGCTGCTGTTGGTCTCTGGGGGCGCTGGGGGCTCCGGGGTAGGTTTGCACCGGGTGGGGCAGACGGGAGGGAACGGCCCCGTGGCTGGCTGCGCTCGCCCTAGGGCTTGGGAGGAGGCGCTGAGAACCCGGCGGGGCGGGCCCCGAAGGCACGAGCGGCCTGATGCCCCACGCTCCCTTCCACCCTCTTCCCACTGAGCAGCCCATCGTGGTGTGGTGCGGTGCGGTGCGGTGCGCTGCGGGATGGAAGCGGAGGCGGGCGTGGGGCCAAGCCGGGAGCAGCCTGCAAGAGTCCCGGGATTAGACAAGGCCGGGGCTTGCGCCACATCCCGTTGCCAGGGTCCTCTTGCGCGGCCTCCGCCACCCGCCCCGGGGCCCGCGGCGAAGGGCGGCTGCGGCGGCGGGCGGCGGGGGCGGCCGAGGCGGCGGCGGCGGCCGAGGCGGCGGCGGCGGCGGCTTCGGAGGACGGCGGCAGCGGCGGAGGTGGAGAGCGGCGGCTGCGGCGGTGTCGGAGGGCGGCGGCGGCGGAAGAGGGCGGCGGCGGCGGCGTCGGAGGGCGGCGGCGGCGGCTTCGGAGGACGGCGGCAGCGGCGGCGGTGGAGAGCGGAGGCTGCGGCGGCGTCGGACGGCGGCGGCGGCGGCGGCGGAGGGCGGCGGCTGCGGCGGCGTCGGAGTGCGGCGGCTGCGGCGGCGGCGTCGGAGGTCGGCGGCGGCGGCGGAGGGCGGTGGCTGCGGCGGCGTCGGTGGGCGGCGGCGGCGTGCGGCTGCGGCGGCGACGGCCGAGGCGGCGGCGGCGGCGGCGACGGAGGGCGGTGGCGGCGGCGGCGTCGGAGGGCGGCGGCGGCGGCGGCGTCGGAGGGCGGCGGCGGCGGCGGCGTCGGAGGGCGGCGGCTGCGGCGGCGTCGGAGGGCGGCGGCGGCGGCGACGGAAGAGGGCGGCGGCGGCGGCGGCGAGGCAGGGCGGCGGCTGCGGCGGCGTCGGAGGGCGGCGGCGGCGGCGACGGAAGAGGGCGGCGGCGGCGGCGGCGAGGCAGGGCGGCGGCTGCGGCGGCGTCGGAGGGCGGCGGCGGCGGCGACGGAAGAGGGCGGCGGCGGCGGCGTCGGAGGGCGGAGGCGGCGGCGGCGTCGGAGGGCGGCGGCGGCGGCGGCGGCGACGGCCGGGGCGGCGGCGGAGAGCGGCGGCGGAGAGCGGCGGCGGCGGCGGGGGCGGCCGAGACGGCGGCGACGGCGGCCGAGGAGGCGGCAGCGGCGGCAGAGCCCGGCGGCGGCGTCGGAGGCCGCGGCGGTGGCGGCGGCTGACGCGGCGGCGGCGGCGGCGGCAGGCAGGCTGGCAGGCAGGCTAGCCGACAGGCAGGAAGGCAGGCAGGTGGGCAGGCAGGCGCGTGCATGTCAGAAGCGCGGCACCCGCTGGGCTTGGGACCCGTGGAGCCTTCTCTTGGAGCGCTCAGCAGCAGCAGCCGCTGGCGTCTTGGGCCAGAGCAGCCTGAACGCGCCCCGCCCGGTCTTCTCTCCGCAGCTAAGCAGGGTCGGGCCTGGTTAGCACTTGGATGGGAGACCGCCTGGGAACACCGGGTGCTGTCGGCTTTTGCCTTTTGCCTTTGGCCTCCTTGACCTCTCTTCTGGCATCCATCTGCCACACCTCCTCCCTCCCTGTATCCTTCTCTCCCCAGGGAGCGGGGCTCCTGCGGCCAAACACACCCCAGCCACTGCTCCCTCAGCCCCTCCCGGGCCAGCAAAGCGGCCTGGCAGGGCCTGGCTCCGCCCTGACCCTCCCCACCCCCCCAGGGGCCCGCACTCCCCACCGCACTTCCCAAGGGGCACGCTCCCCGCTCCCCACACCCGGCCAAATCCCACTGCTGGGGCTTGAAGCCACACCCCAGCTTGGCACCTTCCCTGACACACCACCTACACCGGCACTGAGGGCAGGCGGGACCGGTTCCGGGATCCGGGATCCGGGATCCGGGGGCTGGGGCCTGGGGCCTGGGGGCTGGTGGCTCGGGGCTGGAGGGTGGGGACTGGGGTGCGTGGACGCGAGGACAAAGGAGGGGCGGGAGGGACACAGAGACACCACACTCCGTCTATGCCACAGGCCTGGGCTCCCTGGGTCCTGGACCTCTTCCCTCCCTCGAGCCCTCATCCCAAGGGCCCGTGGCATTTCACGACGCCCAGCTAGGGCACCGGACTCGGGCTGGTGATGTTGTCTGGGGGCGCCGGGGGCTCCGGGGTGGGTTTGCACCAGGTGGGGCAGACGGGAGGGAAGGGCCCCGTAGCCCGCTGCGCTCGCCCTAGGGCTGGGGAGGAGGCGCTGAGAACGCGGCGGGGCGGGCCCGGAAGGCACGAGCGGCCTGATGCCCCACGCTCGCTTCCACCCTCTTCCCAGTGAGCAGCCCAACGTGGTGTGGTGCGGGGCTGCGAGGTGCCTTGCTGTGCGGGATGGAAGCGGAGGCGGGCCTGGGGCCAAGCCGGGAGCAGCCTGCAAGAGTCCCGGGATTGGAGCACGCCGGGGCTTGCGCCAGCGCGTTGCCAGGGTCCTCTTGCCCGGCCTCTGCCACCCGCCCGGGACCCGGTACCCGGGGCGGAGGGCGGCGGCAGGCAGGCAGGCAGGCAGGCAGTCAGGCGCGTGCATGGGTGATGCACGGGCGAAGCGCGGCACCCGCTTGGCTTGGGACGCGTGGAGCCGGCTCACGAAGCGCCCAGCGGTAGCCGCTGGCCTCTTCGGCCATAGCAGCCTGAACGCTGCCGACCCCGTCTCCTGTGGGAGGCTAAGCAGGGTCGGGCCTGGTTAGCACTTGCATGGGAGACGGCCTGGGAATACCGGGTGCTGTTCGCTTTTGCCTTTGCCTTTGGCCTCCTTCACCTCTGCTTTGGCGCCCGCCGCCCCTACCCCCTCCCTGCCTGTGTCCCTGTCTCCTCAAGGAGCTTGGCTCCTGGGGCCAAACACACCCCAGCCACTGCTCCCTCAGCCCCTCCCCTGCCAGCAACGTGGCCTGGCCTGGTCTGGCCCTGTCAGGCGTGGCTGGCACACCCCACCACAAGTCAGAAGGGGCATGCTCCCTGCTACCCGCTCCCCTTATCAGGCCAAATCCTTCTGTACTGGCTGGAGGCCACTCCCCAGGTTTGCAATTTCCCTGACACACCACCCACAGGTGCAGGAAGGAGGAAGAGAGGGCGGGGCTGGGGTCTTGGTAGGGTTTAGGATGTTGGAGGTTTGGGTTGGGGCGTGTTTATACAAGGACCCAGGAGGGGTGGGAGGCGCAGCGAGATCTCAGATATGGGTTATGTCCCAGTCCTGGGCTCCCTGGGTCCTCTACCTGTGCCCTGCCTCTCAGCCCTCATCCCCAGAGCCCCTGGTAATTCACAAGGCCCATCTGCGGTATTGGGCTTGGGCTGGTGAGGTTCTCTGGGGACGCTAGGGGCTTCTGTTTGGTTTTGAGCCAGATGGGGCAGACAGGAGAGAATGGCCAGTTTTTGGTTTGCGCTAACCCTCTTGGTGGGGAGGAGGGGCTGAGAATCTGCTGGGCTGGAAGGCAAGGCTGGTCTTATGCCCTTCTTCAGCGCCCTGGTTCCAAATTAGCAGTCTTCTTTTTTTTTATGGGTTTGACAGAGGTGTGTTTCCTTCCTGGGTCAGCCAGTAAGATATGTACTTTTCAGCCCAGTGATAGAGTGTAAAGTTTCAACTTGTAATGGTTTGTTGAAACTATCGATTATTGGACTAAGTGAATTATGTCAGTCAGAAATATACAAGTACCATGTAATATTGTAATCATTCACGGGTTAGAAGTAAAGAATCATCGGAAATAAGAGAGCGAGATCGTGAGGAAGAGACAAAGTGAGAGAGTGAGAGCGAGTAGAGTCTCAAGTAACAGACCCTACTATGATAATAGTTTGATAGTACTAGAGGGAAGGTGGTTGCTGGGGTAGTTTTCGCACCACGTGAAGGAGATTGAAATGTGTACCTGCAAAAATGCACACTGGGTAATATTTGGACCCTGAAACTACTTAACTCTTTGTATTAACCTTTTGAAATCAAAGAGACTACAAAAAATGCAATTTGAAAAAGAAACAAAATGAAATGAGTACCTGTCCTATCGTTTAGTAGGTGAATTACATGAGATTGTAGTTATGGCACCCTTGCCAGGACTGCTGTGGGTTCTGAACTACGTTGGGGGGGGGCACGTGGGTGGCTCAGTGAGTTGAGTGTCCGACTTGGGCTCAGATCATGATCTCGCTGTCTGTGAGTTCGAACCCTTTGTCGGGCCTTGTGCTGATAGCTCAGAGCCTGGTCTCCCTCTCTCTCTGCCCCTTCCCTACTCATGCTGTGTCTTTCTCTGTCTCTCAAAGATGAATGAGCATGAAAAAAAATTTAAAAAAAAGAACTACCTTAGAAGAAGTTACAATGTCCTCTAAGTCACATTGCGTAGAGACTCCTCTCTTTCCCGTGCAGAAATAGCAGTAGTTGTGTAGGTATTGAAGAAGAATGAGGATGACAATGTCTTACAGAGAGACAAAGGCAGCTTAACAATGGAAGGTTAGTGGGAAATACTCCGTGCATGCCGTCCTGGGCCTGTAGTTTTGACGCTCATGACGCAAGTCAAATAACAGGTTCATTTTGTATGAATTCCTTTAAAGGCCACCCATCCTTCCTCTGTGTCCAGCACTATATCTTCATTAGTGACCGGGACAAAATGTGATCTGTGCCCATGTGGAGATCACTGCCAATGAGGAAGACAGAGGTGAAAAGGGGGTCCATGTGGTTAGTAGGGATGGGAGACAACAGCATGGGTCATTGAGAGCAGAGACCTGCACTTCAAAGGAAACTTCCTCCGAAAGGAAAACTTGGCACGAAGGTCTTGGAAAGGAATGAATTAGAGCTTTTGGAAAAGTGTGTTTTTATATTGAACAAAAGATGTGTTATCATCTACCTGTGTATTTATTCCTAGAACATAGGTTTAAACTGGAGGGGATTGGGTATCTATCTGGCAATTTGTCTCACCAAATTATAGCATTGTGGCAGAAATCTGCTAGGCCTCTTTAGTTTTTCCAAGGACTTCTCTATTCCTGTGACAATCAAGTCATTCTCTTTGGAAACCTCCATTGGGTCCTCTTCCTTATTGACTTTCCTTAGATTTTGAAGCAGCTTAACCAAACCAGGTTACACTTGCCGGTAGCTTTCTGTGTTCTTTGGATAGACAAACTAAGGCTGATGAAGGAAATAAGAATCCTGGCATTCAAGGGCAATCACAGCCTGCACTGTTTTTCTACCTTAAGCATTATTTTCAGAGAGTGGAATCACAATGTGAGTTTGGCTTTTTTGTTGGGCAAACTGTTTTGTTTCTGTTTTTATTCTTATTTTCATTTCAACTGGGTAAACCCTACTTCGTAGCTTTAAATATCCATTTACATTGGTTTTCAATTTTTTGTTACCCTACTCCTCATAGGGAAAAATCTTCACCTGCTGCCAGTGCCCTTAATAGTACACATAAATGGGAACAACAAGTAGCCATAGAAGGGGAGCGCTTGCTGACGTTGCTTCTTTAAAAAGTCATAACAGGGTGGCTGCACCAGTTTGTATTGTGACCAGCAGTGCAAGAGTGTTCCCCTTTCTCCAAATCTCACCGACAACGGTTCTTTCTTGTGTGGTTCATTTGAGCCATTCTAGCAGGTGTGAGGTGGTCTCTCATCATGGTTTTGCTTTGCATTCCTTAATGCACAGTGATGTTGAGCATCTTTCCATATGTCTGTTAACCATCTGGAAGTCTTCTTTGGGAAAGTGTCTATTCGTGCCTTCTGCCCATTTCATAACTGGGCTGTTTGGTTTTGGGTGCTGAGTTTGATGAGTTGTTTCTAGATTTTGATCCTAACCCTTTATCAGATACGTGTCTTGCAAATACCTTCTCCCATGCTGTGGGCTGCTTTTAGTTTTGTTCATTGTTTCCTGCACTGTGCAGAAGGTTTTGTCTTGATGAGAATATTACTCAGCCATCAAAAAGCATGGAGTCTTGCCATTTGAAACTATGTGGATGGAACTAGAACGTATTGTGCTAAGCTAAATGAGTCCATCTGAGAAAGACAAAGATACGATTTCACTAGTATGTGGAATTTAACATATGAGAAGGTGAGGAAGAGAAGAGAGGTAGACTTCAACACATTTTTTTTAATGTTTATTTATTTCTGAGACAGAGAGAGACAGAGCATGAGCGGGGGAGGGGCAGAGAGAGAGGGAGACACCGAATCCGAAGCAGGCTCCAGGCTCTGAGCTGTCAGCACAGAGCCTGACGCGGGGCTCAAACTCACAGATTGAGATCATGACCTGAGCCGAAGTCAGACACTCAACCGACTGAGCCACCCAGGTGGACCTAGAAAAGAGGTAGACTTTTAATGATAAAGAACAAACGGAGAGTTGATGGAGGGATGTGGGTGAGAGATGGGCTAGATGGGTGGTGGGTACTAAGGAGGGCACTTGTGATGAGCACTGGGTGTTGTACGTAACCGATGAATCACTGAATTCAACTTCTGAAACCTATATGTTAACTAACTAAAATTTAAATTAAAATAAGAAACAGAAATCTAAGCAGCCCACTCCCTCGGTCATGGTCCATTAAATGGTTTTGACAACAGTGTGTGACATTCTCTCTGGCACCGTCATTCTAGATGCCGTATCATGGTCCTGTAGCCAGAGGAATCGGATCCTCTCTGTCTGAGAAGGAGGTGTCCCATTCAGGGCTCTTAGAGAAAAAGCAGAGATGACACATGCCTCCATGAAAGTCTGTGCAAATCCCTAGTCACCGTCTTTGCTCTCCAGAATCAGACCCCTCCCCACCGGAATCAAAGGTGCTGGCAACTGAAATCATGGCAACAATCCCCCTCCAGTAAGAGAGTCGAGGCCCCTCCCGCTACTGAAAAATGAGTGCCCTGATCTCTAATGCACAACAAGGGGTCTAGTTTCAGGAGTGTGATGAGTTATTTTTGCTAGTTTTGTGGATGAGAAATTACACCAAACTCATCGTCCTATGTTCACTTTTCTAATGACGAGTGAGGCTGGATGTTTACCACTTCCTGCCATTTCCAAAATGTGGCCACTGTTCTCAGTTCTGGGTGAGCCTGCTGAACACACTCTCCTGGACATCCCCCGGGGACACAGACAGTGATCTGTGTCCAGTCAGGAAACGTCACTCCTTGTGAAACCACTAAGCTGTTAGCGAGGGGAGGTCAGTTTCCAGATTTCAGGACAGAAATTCTGTCACTTACTTCTTACTTGCTTTGTCCCGTGTTTGTTCCATCTCTCTCTGTCTACTCCTCTTTCTCTCTCTCTCTGTATCTCTCTCTCTCTCTCTCTCCTTCCCTTTTCCCTCTCTCTCTCTGCTCTCTGTCCTCATTTGCTCCCTCTGTCTCTCCGCTAACCCTGGAAATGGGGAATCAAACACTTCAGTTAGGGAATACCATATGAGAACATGATATAGGAGAGTAAGAAGCAAGTTTCCAAGTCAAAAGATTGAAATAGGCTCTCAGTTGCAACTGAGTTCTGACACTGTCTGTGTGAGTGAGCTTGGAAGGAAAGTATCACCCTTTTGAGTCTCCGTTGAGGCCACAACCCTGGCTTCATAGAGACTTACTTTGAGGCAGGGTCACACAGCTATGCTGTGACTGGATTCCTCTCCTACAAAAATTGTGAGCTATTCAATTTTAAGGTTCTAACTATCTAGACAATTCTGTCAGAGAGGAATGGAAAGCTAACAGTCTACCAGGTCCCGGCATCTGGTCTATGCTCTGGCTCCTCTCTGCCTCTCCCCTCCCAGGATCCCACAGCCACATTATCCACCTTTCTGATGTGTCTGGACAAACTCGATTCTGTCTCCTATTCTTGGCCACAGCAATATCTTCTCCTGACACGTTGCAGACACGGGCAGGGTGGTTCCCTCTTGTCATTCTGGCCCCAGCAGATGTCACCTCCAGTGACTCCCCAGGCTGTCCTCACAGCACCCTTGTTTTTTTCACCATTACAGTCCTTGAACCCCTTCCCTTTTTATTGGGACAAATCTTGTCTTTCATACCTTCGTTCATCTCCCCACCGGACTGTGGAGACCTGGCAGGCGGGGACCGCTTTGTCATTGCCAGCCTTTCAGTTAGGCCCGCCAGATCTCCTAGCACAAAGTGCGTGCTTGGAGCAGTTACTGAATGAAGAAATTGAAGGACTGTGGAGCCCTCTGTCTAGATTTAATGGGCTTACTCTGTGGAGATAACTGCTACTCATGGGAGATTCCTGTTGTATCTGAGGCAGGGGGATTCCAGAATGACCTCTGCACGAACTTTCCCTTGTTCCGTTCCTCCAGCAAGTCTCAGTGTGCACCATGGACACAGGAGGCTGCCTGTTCCCTGGTGCCCGGGGCTAGGACTGCAGCCACAGGCATGAAGACCACCAAACAGAATCAGCGCCCTGACCCCAGGTTAACCTGATCGGACCTAAACCTAAGCTAACGTGGCCCTCGAAGGTCCCTGAGTAAAGCTCATAAGCTACACGCCCAAGAGCTGTGCTATGGATCTCAGGTTTCTGTCGTTCCCCTTTGTCCATCCCCAGTGTATACTCGTGACTCGTGAGGCATCCTTCCGTCGGCCAGCAAAATGAACCCCCTGTTTCCCAATGAAGAGCCCGGGGACCCCGGACTGTTACTGGACTTGGGCTCTGGAGTCAGTGTACAGGGCTCTGACATGTCCTTCCCTATCCCCACCCCTCACCGCCCCAAGTCCCCAAACCTCTCTAGGCTCTAAAGGCTTCAGCAAGTATCAAGTCCTTCTCTAGTCTCTCAGAACACAGTGAGGCATTGATCGAGAACCAAGGCCAGTTGACACTTTATGATTTTACGGAACTCAGGAGAAACCCACTGGCAACACAACTGATTATGGGAGAACACCAAGGCCTTTTCTTCTTTAGCTATTGTGAAAATACTGGGAGCTAGTTCATCATAATCCCAGGTGCCCAGAGAGGCAGACTGTAGGACCCTAGTCCTTTCCTCTGGAGGCTGGGTCAAGGATGGTCCTGGGTGCAGCAGAAACCTACAAACATGAAGAATCTCTTGCCCATTTGGGGCGCCTGGGCGGCGCAGTCGGTTAAGCATCCGACTTTAGCCAGGTCACGATCTCGCGGTCCGTGAGTTCGAGCCCCGTGTCAGGCTCTGGGCTGATGGCTCGGAGCCTGGAGCCTGTTTCCGATTCTGTGTCTCCCTCTCTCTCTGCCCCTCCCCCGTTCATGCTCTGTCTCTCTCTGTCCCAAAAACAAATAAAAACGTTGAAAAAAAAATTTGAAAAAAGAATCTCTTGCCCATCTTTGGGCCTTTGTGCATGCAGCTGTGACAATGGATGCTGCTTCCCCATGGCAGAGCTCTCGCTCACCTGTTTCTTCCTTCTGTCTTGTTATTGCCCAGTGTCCAGTCTCTCTTGAACACACCGTTCAGTGTGTGTGTGTGTGTGTGTGTGTGCCAGTGCATATGTGGGAATTAGGATAGCAAGGTGAACTCAAATGGACAGGAAGTGCTGACATGATTTCTCCTAGAATATTTGTCTCTCATTTTTAGAGCAAACGTGATGGGAGAGCTTTAAGCTATTGCCAGTTGCACCAAAGATACTTTGTCAGTTACATAGAAATTACCCTAAGGGAGAGGTATAAAAACTGTGCTCTGAAATCTCATGAACGAAATGCAAGAGGACACAAAGAAATGGGAAACCTCTCCATGCCCATGGTTTGGAGTACAAAATGGTTAAAAGGGCTATACTACCCCAAGCAATCGACACGTTAGCGCAATCCGTATCAAAATACCACCACCATCTTTCACAGAACAAAAGATCCTAAAATTTGTATGCAATGATAAAAGTCCCCAAATAAACAAAGCGATGCTAAAAACCAAAGCAAAACTGGAGACATCATTGTGGACATATTACAAAGAGGGCTGAAAACAAACAAAAGAAATAAAAACAAAACAAACAAAAAGCCTAATGATTTATTGTGACTGACTTACTTATTCCAAGAATATTTCTATTTAGTTTCTCTTTATGCTTCTACCTCAGCAGTAGTCGAATAAAATCTAATGCTTGCCACTCAGATATTTAGAATAAATGAAGGAAAATCGGACAGAAGAATGTGCTGTCATGAAGATTCAACGTTTCTTTATGACATTTTCTACTCACAGGTGTTTCTAAATATGCGACCTCCTCATTTCTAGGGGATCGGAGAACGTGACCACATGCAGGAACCACATCTGACAGACTTTCAAGTGAATTGAGATATTTCTATATTTCTGTCTGATATCACTTTCCTGTTTGGCAATCCCACAGAAGTACTCACAGCTCAACCATTGGGAGATTTTGCGCTTTAGCAACATAGGTTATTGTAAAGTCTGTGTGGCCAGGGACCTAAAAACACACAGTGATGTGTCCCTGTGTGATGAATGCAGTCCAGAAACAGGTGTCATGCTGCAAAGCAATCAGGTTAGATGTTAAAGAGAATAGAGAATCTAAGACGCTAATGCAATTCAAAGCAGGTGGTGCTGGAAAGAGCCCACCTGACTTCAGGGTCAAGAAGAGACTGGGATCAGGGGCCAGATTCAGGAGCAACTGGTCTGTCCTCAGACGGTGACAAGAAGCTCTAGGCGAGCTCCCACTCGGTGGTGTGCTACCCCACAGCAATTCGTTTGCCATGTTGGGGAAGAAAGGTTGTCCTTGCATTCCTAAGAAGTCAGGGCCAGGCAGGATTGTGTTGGCTCAGATGGTTACTTCCTGCTCTCTCCCAACCTCCTGGAATGCCTGTGCTTCCTAAGTTCTGAGATGCTAATGGTTTGTCCAAGCAAAGTGCATACCTTGCCTAAGGAGGTAGAAACAAGAATCTCCATAAGTAAAGACCAGAGACCATGTCCAGGGACTTGGGGGTCAGCCAGGAGCCAGATAAGATCCTTCAAATCACCACTGCTCTATCGCTGAAGGAAAGGAATGGAAGAAAGTGATAGCCCTTTTACATACAGGGCTCCTAAGTGTAGCTACTGGAGGTTCCCCTGAGGCCTGGCCCACTGAGGTTAGTGCTGACACCAACCTGGCCCAGGAAAAAGTGCTAGTGACTTCCTCGGAAGCTTTATACCATTTTCTTCGGTGAGGAAGACATCTGGCCTTCAGTGCATCCCTTCAGATCGCCTTGCTCTTTCATTAATGAGGATATCATTATGGGACATTCACAGACATAATCTAGGAGCATTTTCTGACGGTAATCATGGAGTTGTGACCAGTTGCCAGGAATCTAGGATGGCCTGGGCAATAGGAATCCATGGGCCTCCTCTGCAAGACCTACCTTGGCCAAAGATGTCATCGGGGATCGGAACTGTTCAGCCCAAGAGGCTTGCTTTGTGCACAGGGGCAGAGGAGGTTCGGACGGATCCGATCTCCTTTCTGGATCAAGGGCCTAGGGCCATGTTGAGGAGCTACAGGGCTGTCAGTCAGACAGTGCCCAGTCCTTCCCGGGGAGCCTGCGCTCACACCGTGTGTCATCACATAGCACTTAATTTCTGATATCGAAAAGGAAAGGTTGACCTCCTGCCAGTAAGAACTCTGTGTCTGGCTGGTTTCTGTTGCCATGGGACCATTGCTCTGCTCTCTACCCACCCCTTTCGGGAAAGCCTGAGCTACCTACCCCCTGAGACACTCAGGGACTGTGCGTGTAAAGTTCATTCACCGAGCAGGTTGGGGCACAATACTCCAAGACTAAAATACCAGAGCCTGAATCTGAAGACTTGCCAGGAGCAAGAGCCTACCTTGTGAGTCACAAGGGCCTCTCTATCCACAGAGGGGAATGGCTTGAAACCTGGCCAGAGCTTGACACTTTGCTGACCATATTGACATTGGGGTGCATGACGTTGCTCACGGGACTCCCTGGTACAGTTAGTGGGTGTTCCATTTCTCTTCAGGCCACAGGTCTTTTTCACTCCTTGGAACCCACATTTGCCCAAGGAGTTGTGCTAGTAACATCAGCTCCAGCTTCTTTCTGTTTTCACCTGAGATGAAGAACCTTAGCCCTCCGTGTATCTTTTCAATTTTCTTACACTTATCCTCACTGTGTGTTCATTGGGAGACATTCCGTGCTGGAGTCGGGCAGCCTTTGTCTCCAATTTTATTGGTGGAGTCTTGCCAAGTTCCCATCAATTTGGAATCGCTTGAGGAACTGATGCGCTTCTGGTGTCTGCCAGATGTATCTTGGGAACAGGAGGTACTGGGGACATGAATGGGTGAAGCACAAGAGGCTTGCTTGTGGGTAGTGGCAGGTGATATTGGGAGACAGTTGGCCTCACTGCTGTGGCAAAAGTTGATAGAGATGTGGCCTTTAGGGCCACAGTCACAAGGGGAAAAAAATCACATAGATAGGGATAGCTAGTCTTCTTTTTTTCATACTTTACTGATAAATTAGCTTCCATACAACACCCAGTGCTCATCCCAACAAGCCCTCCTCAATGCCCATCACCCATTTTCCCTCTCCCCCACCACCCATCCACCCTCCATTTGTTCTCTGTATTTAAGGGTCTCTTATGGTTTGCCTCCATCCCTCTCTTTTTGTAACTATTTTTTCCCCTTCCCTTCCCCTCGGTCTTCTCTTAAGCTTCTCAAGAAGCACATGTGAGTGAAAACATATGATACGGATCCTTCTCTGACTGACTTATGTCGCTCAGCATACGACCTTCCCGTTGCATCCACGTGGCTGCCAATGCCATGCTTTCACTCTTTCTCATTGCAGATAGGGCCGGTTAACTCCCAGTGAGCACACATGAAGGTTGTTTTCAACCCCCCGAACAACTAATTTCTGATATCAACGAAAACATGTCCTCCTCAAACCGTTGGGCGTTGAAGTCTCTTGTTTGTGCAGTGACTATTACTGTGCTCTTTGCCCCCGCCATCGACTGCCTCAACATCCTGCTTTTGGACACTTTCAGGGATCCTGCATGCCCAGTCGTTGCGCCAGCGGGTGATCGTCAAAGAAACGACTCAAAAAGAACTAAACAGAATCAGAACCCAGTCCTACAGACTTGGGCATCAGCTCGTATGGAGACTCTGCCCTCCAGATCACCACTGCTTTTACCCACGGACAGGAAAAGCTGCAAAGCTGGCAAGTGCCCCAACCCCCCTACACTGTTGGATGTCAGATGTTGGGTTTCTTTTGCTACATTCAAGCTCCCAGGTGTAACTAAAATAGGTTCTATTTCTCTAGAACCCACAGGTTTTCCATAGTCATAGGACACGAAGCTTCCCTGGGGAATTGTGCCGGTCACTTCCTTCACAGATTTATTTTATTATCATCTGGGACAGAGAGTTGGGACCCAACTGTATCCCTTCGGATTCCCTTGATCTCTTTCTAAACAGGTTTTCCAGTGAGTGACTGAGTTTCCTAGCCTGGAACTATGTCTCTCTGATTTTAATTGTGGAGTCCTGCTATGTTGCCCTAGATCCAGGGGAACATGGACAGTGGGTTCTCCATGGGCTCACCTGTGACACCTCTCTTGGCAAGAGAAGGCAAAAAGTCTTCTGGGATGGGGCAAGTGTTATCGGGAGGGAGCCATCTTCACTTGTGTGCAAGGGGAGTTGGAGATCAGAGGTCAGAGTCAGGAACCATGCAACTGTTACTCAGAGAGTGCCCAGCATTCACAAGCAGCTAACACATGGCGATTCCCAAGGACACATTGCCCTCCCTTACTGAGACCTGTGTGCTTGTTAGCCTGAGGGCTGTTGGTGACCCTGTTCCACAGGTCGCTGTGAGGTAACTACATGGTGAGAAGTTCAGTGTTGGAGCATGAGCATTGTTCTTCCCCAGGTGGTCAGGGCAGACAGTCCATTCAAAGACTCGGGGACCAGAGCCCAATTCCACACACATGGCTGCCAGCCAGCACAGAGAAGCCAACACTGAGATAGATCACGAGGGCCTCTGCCCACTGGTTGTAAGTGGAAGGCCAGAGCCAGAAGCCTCCCTGCCCTACGTAGCTCAGGATGCAGTGCGCTTGTGATCGGTGCTTCCTTTCATGCCAACCCCACAGACGTTTCCTTCTTACTCTCAGGACACCTAGCTTGCCTGGAAAATAGTGCTCATGTCCGCAGTCCCATTTTAATTCCATTTTCATCTGAGCTGAACAACTAATGTCCCCAGTGTGTTTCTTCTCACTTGTTATTCTTATTTTGATTATGATTATCATCATAATCGTCATTGTTATTTATTGACCAGTTCCTCCTTGTGGGCTTTGGTGGAAGCAGTCTGGAAGCCTCCCTTCTGATTTTTCATTGTCAACTCCTTTAAAGCAGGGTCCCTGGACGTGGGACAGCTTGGAAAATTCGTGCCTCATGGGCTTCCCTGGCAAACGTACACTGGCAACAGGAAGCAGGTACCCCAGTGCGTTGGAAAGCATTGAGCACAAGAGGTTTGCCTGCGGACAAAAGGCCGGGTGGAAAGCAGGCTGCCTTCCTTCTAGGGCAAAGGAAATATATCAGCAAGAAGTAGTCAGGAACAACGCAGCTGCCACCCAGACAGCAATCTCTGGCAGCTTCTCTGACTGATTCGGCCATGCGGAGTCAGGTGCAGGGCCCGCTCTCCCACGGGACAATCCTTCGGCTCTCCTATTTGGGGCTTTTCATGAGAATATGGGACTTAGAAAGCAGCTCCCCTGTATACCCCACGCGCAGTGACAAAGCAGGAAAATTAGTCGTGTAGGGGAGTTTAAGGTCGAAAGTATTCAAAGACATGGTGCGTGGCAGGAACGCCCACTTGCAGAGAGCGTAGGTGACCGAGTCCCTTGATGAAATCTCCGCTCTTGAAGACAAGATGCTAGAATCATCAATACAGGAACTGTTTGTGATGGGAGATTCTAAGCCACCACGTACCTATGCAAACACATGTAAAGAAGCATGGAGTCACATGTTGTGGGAACTTCAGCCCTCAAGACAGACTAAGTCCTGCCAGTGTGGGTTCACAGGAAAGCTGTGTCCCCCTGGTCTGTGTCTCTGCCTTTCAAAAGACCAATTTCACACCAGCATTAAGATAGTCCCTTCCTTGATGTGCTCATGATCCCCAGAAACTTTCAGGGTCTTGGCCCCATCTCTGCTCTTTGCCACTTACATCATTCAGAAAAGTGTAGTCAATGAGGAGTGAAGCCCACACAGGGGATTGTAAGAAACACAGACAAGCCAAATGAAAACAAGAGGAAAATGACCTTTGGGAAAGGGGAGACAGAAGGACACTGGTGACTCATACCACAAAATAGGGTCAGTCTCCCATGGATCTCATCAGCACCCCCTCTTCCTGGGGAATGGACATGGTGTGGCCTTCCTAAGATTCCACATCTGAAAGAGCAGGGCCCGGGGTCAGGGACGCCTGGGAGAACGGCTCTCAGAGGCCACCCAACAAGCTCTCTGGCCACAGTGTGACAGCTCTAAGCTTGGGGGGCTGGGCGGCTGGGCCACCAAATGCACACCCACAGCCCCGTGGGTTTAAAAATTAACATGAATAAAAAAGAAAATAAGATGTTGGAGACTAAGACAACCTTAGCCCTCTATTTGTGCAATGTGACAATGTCTTACTGCTTTAATTACAAGTGAAAAAATTTTTTTTATTTTTGTTAACTTTATTTTGACACAGACCACATGTGTGAGTGGGGGAGGGGAGAGAGAGTATCCCAAGCAGGGTCTGTGCTGTCAGCCCAGGACTCGATGCAGGCCTCAAACCCACAAACCATGAGATCGTCACCTGAGCCGAGGTCAAGAGTCAGACGCTCAACCAACTGAGCCACCCAGGCTACCCAAATTAAAAAATTTTAAATTAACTGACATTATTATTCTCCTGAAAATGTTTACAAATACCTTTTACTTAATTTTCCGAGAGCATCCTGGCCTGAAAACCAGAGCCATGGCCCTGAAGCACGGAGGCTAGGCTGTGGGCCTCCCCTCAGCACCAGTGGAGAAAGGTTCTGTTCGCCTCCTCTAAGGATGGCTGGCCGGACGCACTGAAAACGATCCAAGCAAGTGGGACGGCAGCCACCATTTGCGCAGGAGAGGCTGACCTACCCTCCAACTGCTGGATGTGCTCTGGTGTGTGTGCCCCGAAACCCTGTGGGCGGCCCCCATGCCCATGGCTCACAGCGGACGGAGGCCTTGGAGGCGGCACAGTGGGACACGGGCCTCCCTGCACCTGGCCCTCACCACAGCCCAGCCTGGCTGGCATCCTGGCGTCCAGGCCTGATGCTGCTTCCTCTCACGTGTGGGCAGGATGGTTTCCTCTTGCATCGCTGTCTCCCCTGCACGTCCTAGTGCCTTTCCAGAGTGGTTCCTGTCTCAGGGGTCCCTGAAAGTGCCTTCTACCAAAGCAGAGAACACTCACCCTCACCAGGCACACGCACGCTCGTGGCTAGGAGAGGCCCAGCACACTCGAGTGAGAACACCAACCGGCAGTAATCCTGATGCACGCCAGAGGTCCTCTTGACTATTTTCCATCTTCCACTTTCTGCCTGGACAGTCTAGGGCCTGTCGTGTGACCCGAGAGTCCTCTTCCCCGTGGGAGGGTTGGGCCCGTCCTCCCCACCCTGATGCCTCCGGGGGAGGACCGGGCAGAACAGGCCTTCTCCAGAAACAGGTGGACTGTGGAGGTGGTCCCGTCTATGTCCAAATCTCTGGAACCTGTGCATGTGACTTTATTTGGAAAAGCAGTCTTTGTGAGTGCAGCTACGTGGAGGACCTGGAGACCACCCTGGACTCCCTGGGGAGGGGGCTGGGGAGTACACGGATGAATGTTCTTCAAAAGAGGAGTCAGGTAAGATACACCGAGAAGGGACAGGGCACGGGGGCCAGCAAGCACCGAAGCCGGGCAGGATGGAGCCTCCCTGCTCCCGCTGAAATCTGCCCACGCACCGGGTGGTGTGGACACAGCGCTGGCCTCAAGTCAGGACTGGGAAAGGGGCCGCAGGAAGCCAAGGAGGAGAATCAGCAGAATCCACGCCACTTCTTCCCACCGAGGACTCAAGCGACAGGGGGGTAAGAGAAAGCAGAACGTCAGAGATGTTGAGAAACACCATCAAGTGAAGCCACATCATCAGGAAGGAGGCAACAACCCCTTTTGGGCATGCGCCTGCTGACCCTGTGCAGAGGCCATGGGGACAGACCCCTCCCGGTACCGCGGAGCACCCACCTGGGAGGTGGCAGGACTCAGTCAGCAAAAGGCGAGGAGGAAAGTGTGAAGTCACAATTACATTCAGAACACTCGACGTGACACACAAGAAAGGACCTTAAGGGCAGCAGTGAGGAGGGTAGAGTGGCCTCAAGGAGGAGCGTGTAGCGGTAGGAGAGTCAAGGGTATTCGGTGGGACCTGGCGGGTCTGTGGAAAGGCCTGCAAGCCCCGGAACATTCAGTATGGGGCGAGCACAGCCAAGGATGGCTGACGCGTGTTCTCAGAGAGGCCACACCCCTCGGACATCTGCTCGGTGCTTGGTCTGTTTCTCAACTGACATTTCTTTTTTAAGCATAATTGGATTCACCAAATCAAGTTTTAATAAACCATGTGCAACCTAATGTACCTGTGGGGAATTGGTCTGTTTCCAGAAACTCTCAGATGCCGAAGGCTTGCCCAGCTTTGGTGGGGAAAAAACAGAATCCTAGGTGTAAAACACAGGGAAGCACTTTGTTGTTCCAAACCTCACACTTCACACTAAGGACTAGGAAGTGCAGAAACTAAAGACCAGCCAGCAAAGGTTCTGAACAGGAAGACACAGAATGACCTAACTATGCCCTGACAGAAAGGAGAAGGGAAGTCTTACTCCACAGAAAGAAACTATGTATCCTTCACAGTAGTAAACAATCGGCCCTGGCGGGAGAGACAGTACAGGAAGAGGAAATCCCAGCGATTGTCAGCTGTGCCCTCCACACGAGGCCCACGGGTCAGGGCGTCCATCCCTTGACCCAATGGCCATAAGCTCTCTGTGGCGGGGAGGGAAGGAACCATCCCAGAGTCGCCCGAGCTATGAGGGATCTTGTGCCAGGGCCTCCTGAGGTGGCCTCGTGAGGGCTGCTTCGGAATCTGTGTCTTCTCCTGTCTCTGCCCCTGCCATGCTCATGCTCTGTCTCTCTGTCTCTCAATATTAAATAAACATAAAACACTTAAGGAAAATCTACAAATGGAGAATGAGGTCCACTCTTGAAACTTGTTCAAAAAAGAAATGTAAAACGTTGATTTCCGTAAGAAAGGTAAGACCTTTATTAGAGTTGCACTACATTATTTCCAGGGTCTCACGCCTTCCTCCTGGGTGCACACCCAGCACCCTGCCCCGTGGTGGGAGCCCAGTGCTTCCTGATTGGTCTTCTGAGTGTTGTGGTGCCAGGGAGTTCAGGGTGGGTGTGGGGCAGGGGTGGGGGGAGGACGTGCCCAGGTCCCCCCCCACCCAGGCTTGCCGCGGCCCCAGCTCCCAGGTTCTGTGGGTCACTCCAGGCAAGCTGCCCAGGCCCCCAGGACTAGGCTCTGATAGAGCCAATGCACTGAGGACACCCACGATGCCTAGCTGTAGTAGGTGGAAGAGCACACTAATATTCAAGCAGATAAGCTTGATATCCAGTTAGGAGTCATCTTAGATCATTGAAGCCTGAGCGGGCCACAGCCTTGTTACACACGAAGTCGGCCATTCTCCACCATTGTTCACATTCCAGTCAAAGAGCCTCCCGTGGCGCCGTCGCCGAGGGGCTGGGGCAGGTCAGCATGTCACGGACCGACGACCAGCTGCATCTTCTTTGGCTGCATAGAGGACAGAGAGGAAGTGACCCAGAAGTCTGCAGGGAGAGTCTCTGCTGACCCAGCAGCTAAGTCACAAATGTCCTTTGGTCTACATTGTTTTCTCCAAGAAGGTGCCTTCCTAAAGTTTTGTCATCATCCAGAAGTCAAGACTGATTGGAAATTAAAAAACAAAAGCGTATACTAAAGTTACCAGCCCTTTAAAATGACCTCGCTCTGCAATTTTGTTTACAGGTATTTACCCACATTCCTGACAGCCATCGGGCCCCCTGCCCAGAAGGCAGCCCCAGGGAGTAAAGGGAGACAGGGCCACACTTGTGCCAGGACCCTGACCGGGCACAAGTCAGCAGAGTCCTGGGCTGCCTGAGCCTGCTCCACTGTCTATTTGAAATCACCTTCCTGCCATAGAAGATACTACCTTTTCGTTTTCCAAATAGTCTTTAAGCTGCACACAGTGCCACACGCTGGGACAGTCGCACACCACCCTTGCCCTTGCCCTGTTCTCCTCACAAGCATGTGTTCGTTCTTGTGGCAATGACGACAGTCTTAAGTAGTGGTGTGGGAGGAAATCAGTCCTGGTTTTGTAGAAGGAGAATGCAACGTTTTGTGTCTTTTCAAATAAATTACTGAACATTCCCCCAGAGCACAGGGCCCTGGATTGCAGTGAGATATCCGGCTACCCCCAAAACACAACTTACAGGCTCTATTCCCAGGCTGCAGCCAGCGTGTTATGATGTCAAAAATATTTCTGAAGACTATCAGTGTCAAATAGCAAAAAGGAAAGAAACCAAACTCCTCATCTCTGTGAAACTATTGGTTCCTCAATAGCTACTTGGTTTGTTTATTTTTTATACTTTTTTTTTTTTGAAAGAGACAGAAACGGCAAGAGTGGAGCAGGGGCAGAGAGTTCGGGGGAGAGAGAAACCTAAGCAAACTCTCCACTGTCAGCTCTGCGCCCAATAGAAGGCTCACATTCACCAAGTGTGAGAACACGACCTGTCCCGAAACCAAGAATCAGATGCTTCACTGACTGAGCCACCCAGTCGCCCCTGTTTTTAGAGTTTGAGAGAGAGAGAGAGAGAGAGAGAGAGAGAGAACGAGTGTGTATGAGGAGAAAGGGGCAGAAAGGAGGAAGAGGACCCAAAGCAGGCTCAACACAGAAAGCAGCCAACCCACACTTTTTGTTACCTCTCAACTTACAAAAATACACATTTCGGGGAGCAGTGGGGTGGGAGAACCGGAAGGCATTACCACGAATCTTAGTGTTTTCATTACAGAAAGTATAAGGTTGTGAAAGAAAACACATCAGCACATCTAAGGGACAGAATTTTCCCAGCATGGTTCCAGGAGCAAAAGGTCTACTTTCAGTATCAAATTGCATACAGCAAGGTGGCAACTATCCAAGTTATTGTAAAACACTTTTATACACTTCAAACATAGGGACATTCAAATCAGACCACTGTTGAACAGTTTCTACAAATTTGCATTCCCAGGGAACCAAAAGCCTGAGGGTTCCTACGGAATTGTGAGCAGTAACGGAAATAAAGGCATTTCACCTGAAGTACAACTCAGGGTGCCAGTCATGATCATTATTATGAGTTCTGAGAAGGAGACTACATTGAGGCAGATGGAAAGAAACCAACGGACAAGTCTGGGGGCTGAAGCGGAACGGCCTCTACGGGAAGGGGCTCTGTGGGCCCAGTGTGGACATGAGGCACCCCACTCCAGACCTCGCAGGCTCTCAGGGCACGGAAGAGTGGCCACAACGCCTTGCCTAGTGTCTGGTGTATCACAGAGCCCACTGACTTCTGCCCTGGCTCAAGGCCCCGTCCCGTCGTCCCCCCATCTCCAATGTACCCGCGTGGCCCACCTCCCTCTCCACCCCGCTAGCCTGCAAACAACCTCTTCTGTTGAAAAGAGCTCACTTTTTTTAATCAGTTGTGGGATCACTGGGATGTGGTTTCAACCTGCCTCCTTCACCCACTTAACTCAGCTCTGGGACACAGTCAACCCACGTGCGACATGCTCTGCAGTGGAAAGTCCCAGAGAGATATGCCCGCACCACTCCTCTGGGCCCCCATCCCGGGCATCACAGCGCCTCAGCTGCTTGGTAGCAAACGAAACCCACTGCTGTTACTCGTTGTCAGAATCAAGACCAGTTGAAAATAAGATGTACTGATTAGACTGCAAAGGTCAGAGTCTATTGAAGAGAAACTCAACCACTACAGGGGAAGGAAACACAGGGGCAGCCTAGTGAGGACGCCAGAGAGATCACCAGCATGAATGACAGCTTCTGAATGCTGGTGACCAGGTCCTCACAGGGGCTGCAGTTACACATAATGTGATGGAGCTTCTGTGTTCAAAGTATCTCGTGGATATTTAGATGCAGACACTCCTGAAAGCCATGCGACCGAAGTGCTCCCACTGTTCCCAGGTACAGGTGAGAAAACGGAAGCACAGGAATGCTAATATGGACTTTCCCCAGACCCCCAAACCCATCTGTGCAGGAGCCAGGCTCAGCGTCAAGTGCTCTGGGGCCACACCCTCACGTGAGCCACAACATATCCTCCCTGCACAACTTCTCAAGGTGCACTGGGAATCCATGTGAGTCCCTTCAAGATTTCATACGTGCTCTACGTCCTCCAGGACCCACAGTTTAAGAAGAACCTCAGGTTCAGCGTGGAGGACATAATAATGCTTTGCAGCTATAGAGTCTATTGAACAAACGAACAGCTACTGCTTTAAAAACAGGTACAGCTGAAAAGTGCTCCGCAAGGTGACAAGAAACACAATGCTTATTTGTTAAAGTTTTTGGTGTTTTTCAGCTTGCCCGCCCAATTTGCGGAGTCCCAGGGCACGCTGGGAAGGGTTTTCAACCTCCAATTCAGCGGCTGTGGGGAAGCAGAGTGATGAAATGGGAGGTGGGGGGTGTCCACAGCCACGTGAGGTCTCCCGACACGGGGAGGGGTCTGCAGGCAGAGAGACCACGGATCTAGAGGAATGAGGCCAGTAAGACCACCCACACGCTGGAAACACGCAGGGGACACCAACCTGGTCATGCAGGCTCATTGCTAGCGTGGCTGGGGTGGACTTTTGTTTTCTGGCGAGCAACCAGGGGATGGATTTTGTGATGCCCTTCTTCTTGGGGGCGTTATTCAGTGAGTCCTGGCTATTGCTACTGTTGCAGAGGTTGCTCAGGGGGCCATCCTGAGAGCCTGGGGATCTGGGGGACGCACAGGAGAGCATCTTCCACGCGTGCTTGTCACACGACACACCGCCCCACGTGATTAGAAGCACACTCCCCCAGCTTCTAGGGAGGGCTGCGCCCTGGGAGCTGAAACTCTCTACCTCCCAAGTATATCTGGAGTCCAAGCACCTTGGGTCCAGCACCCCTCCCTGGCCGTGACCCGGGAGCACGGAGGACATGCACACCTGAGCCACCCCAGGACGTGGTGCGAGGAACAGAGAGGCTGCTGGAGCTGCCTGGTGGGGGTGGGGGGAAGAGAGCATGGCTCCTGACAGCCCCACAGGGCACAGTGCGGCCCAGGGGACGAGCCCTAGGGAGCATGTCACCCAGGATCCACCGGGAGGAAAAGGGAGGTCTCAGGACGGCTGGTGCGTAGGATCTGAGCAAACGAGGCTGCCCTACAGCCACCAGCATCACAAGACTCTGGTCTTTCCCACCTGCCTTTTGCTCTGCTGGCCACACCCAGGGCACCCAGGCAGGTATCCCAAGAACGCCGTGCACGTAAACTCAGTTCATCGGCCTCTCTTTGGAATCGCTGTTCCGACCCTTTCTCCCCCATGTAGAGATCAAAGGGTTCTCAGAGCTGAAAACCAGCGTACAGGCATGTCTCCTACGATGCCTGTGCCCCTTACTTTGTGGCGTCCCTGATGTCCTCGTGGCTGGCCTTGTGCAGTGCCCCTTGCTGCAGCCTGTCCAAGCTCAGGGACCTCTGGGAAGAAGGAGCTGACGGTACACATCGTGTCCTTGCCACACTATCTTGTGACTCTTCCTCCAAAGGCAGCAACTGTGGGGTGGAGAGGAGAGTGACATGAGTTCACCGTGCACCCAGCCAGAGGAGCACACAGCCCTGAAATCACAGCCAGCAACTCATTTGAAAAGCTATGAGCTGTGCTTTGTGCAGCGTCCAAAACGACTTCCTAGGATCGGCCTAACGCCAGGCGAAAGGGTGGATTCGCGTCCGGGCAGTGGGCCCACTGAGACCCCCAGCCCATCTGCACCGAGCGGTGTACCCTCCCCAGGACCTCGCACCACCAGGAGCCTGGCCACAGAAGGTAGAGGCGGAGACCCAAACCATGTCACCATACACCACGGCCAGCTGAGAAGGAAGGTGTTTGTTTCCTGACGCCATTCAGGGCAAACCCTGGTGAGCACGGAGCCCTCCCATGCACGATTGTCCAAAGCTCTTTGTTTGGGGGAAGTGGAGCGAGCTTGTGGCCTAATCCACTGTCACTTCTGGTAGCGATGCAAGGCTGGAATCTACGGGGACGTGTGTAAAGTGACAAGGCACCCAACCCCCTGAGCCCACACTCGGGTCTGACTTCTGCTTCTCAGGGCCATTTCGGTTGATGTTACAAACTGACGGACCCATCTGCAGCTTACAGACAGTCTGCTCGACACGGTGGAGACACAGTGTCCCTCGGCTGCCGTCACGACAAACGAACCCCTTCAGACTCCATTTTTCCTTCTGTGACAGGCTGTGGGTCTGCGGCTATGTGGCTGTGGGCCCTGGAAAGGACCGTGGGGCCACGGACCCGCCAGCGTTATGACCCTTGACAGGTCCTGGTGGTGAGGCAGGGCCGGATCTCACGAGACACACGTGTAGGACTGGCGAGACAGGCACAGCCAACTGGGTTTGCACCAGGACCTCCGAAGCTGCATGGGGCTCGGGACCCCCATGGCGGCCGGCACCAAGTGGAGCTGAGCTCAGGGAAGACACAAGCTTCACCAACAGCTCCAGAACACCTGCCTCCTCTCCTGATTTCCTGACAATCATCAGACAACAAAAGGCTACCTTAACAGGCTACAAATTATCCACATAAAACCAAACAGGGTCAGACTCACTCAACACAAGTAGATTTCATACCCAGGTGGAAGCAAGGATACGGAGAAAACAAACCCAAAAGGGAACAGGACAGGGAGCCACACTAGCGACCAGGCTATGAGGTGAGCAGGGACGGAGGGTTCCGGGAGCACACCCTCCCCTGCGTCACAGCGCAGTCCACACACAGGCCCCCGCCCAGCACTGGGTCCTGCCAGACTTGTGCCTATGGGCCATTTCAGTCTCAACCAAAACGGATGGCTCCCGCCAGGCTGGGAAGTGCAACGCCCGTGCTGGCCCTGTCTGCATGGACCTGACACCCACTGCCCGTACACCTAGACTTCATCCCCCAAAACCTCCAAAGAGCCCTCCAAGTAGCCATCAGTGAGCTGCGGGAGCAGGCCGTCCTGCCTGGGTGTTCATCACACGACCCTCTGGTCCTTGAGAAAGTCTTGCTACAGAGGAAAAGGCAGCACGAGCCAGCAGAATGCAGGGCGTGCTCTGTGCCCCGTCGCCGATGTGAGCTCCTGATCTCTGAGGACCGTGCACCGATGGGCAGGGTGTGGACACCCCAAGGGCCATGAACCTTTCGCTGTCCTCACTTACCAGGAGAGCAAAGCAGGAAAAAAAGACGGTGATGAATACACCCCGGTCACAAAACAACCAGTGACCGAACTGGCACTTGAACGCAAGAATTCAACTGAACGGACACACCATCTGTGCAGTGGAGGGGCTCCCCCAGCTGCCGCCCAGCTCTGTATCAGAGGCACGGCCCTGTCAGCGCATGGCTGGGAAGGTCTGGGATGGGGGTCCGGTCCAGGGAGCAAGGCATCCCAGTTATGAGGCGGACTCTCTGGTCGAGGGTTCCGTCCCGAGGCACGGCGCTTCCCCTGAGAATGGGCACACTCACATCATTGTCCTCTGGACACAGGAGGTGTCCTGTCCCGGCGAGGGGCACTGTAAATGGGAGAAGGGCACCCGAACAAAGGTGGGGTATGTGGCAGAGTGGTGTCGTGGCCAGTGTTTGCCCTGCAAAGTGTCCTCATGCACAGGACCCGGGCTCTCAGGCTCTGGTTGCACGTCTGGAAATGGGCTAACCACACAAGCTGTGGTTCGCGGGGATGTCTGTGAGGGCCAGGTCACAGGATCCTAAACCACTGCACACACCAGGTGGCGAACGCTAAGAGCTCTCTGAGTGCTGCTGGCTACGGCTGTCAAAAGTGGTTATCCCGAAATCGAAACTCTATGCCTCTGCTTCAGTAATTTCTCTTCCTAGAAACTTCTAGGTCTCATGGAACGAAGTACGCAGCGCAGCGAGCAAGACACAAACGAGAGACAACGGCGAGCTCTGGTGGCCGTCGCAGGTACCGTGGAAACCGGCCGCCACGCTCCAGCCCCCAGTGGCTCCTGTACTTCCCCGCACACGCCAGCCGCTCGTCCTTACCCAGCTGTGGAGAGACGGGCACTCTCCCCCACACCACACACAAACACAGCTAGGTTGCACTACGAAACACTTTCGCTTTCTCCGATGCTTCCTTACATCACTAGGCTGACAGAGGCATGCAAAGAAAAGAAGAGAAATCAGATTTACTGCACACTTGGAAGCTACAATTTCCAAGACCAAATGAGGCAAACATATTTTAAAGAGAACAACAGGACGGATGTAATTGAGAGAAGATTTAGAAACAACCACGACTGGAAGCAGAACTTTGTTCCACCACACATCTGAACGTAATAGGTTATACAATATTTACCAGAGACACTACCAATTATCACTCAGGGACGTAAAACTCCATTACAACATACACAACTTATTAAAACATGGCATCTTGTAGAACAAAGACTTCTAACAGGTGCCTATTCTAAACTTTCCTGTAACAGTTCTCCTTGTTGAAAACCAAGTTACACTTTTACAGTATCACCCTAGGGGATGCCGAAGTTCCCGCAACACCTTGTATAACACCAAACAAACCCACTCTGTTAATGCCCTGCCGGACGTGAATGTGAAATCCTGACCTAGAATTTGATTGACAACCTCTCACGAATCACTGTGCTGGTTACAGGAGGGTGCCCTGGGCAGGTACGTGATAAAAACGGGCTTAGGGGCAGGTGACAGCTTCATGTTGTAGGAGTCCTGAGTTTCAGTGTAGAAGGCAGTACTTGTGCTCAGTAAGCCCATGAGATTTGGAGTCCTGAACACGAGTGTCGGCACCGCAAAGCGTGCTGTCTGTATCGAGCTTCCGTTCATCTATGCTCAGTGCCTTATCTCTTTTGAAGAAGCACTTCGTTTACAAACTATTATCTAGATCATACCCGTATCCACCTGTACTATACAGTGATACGCTAACGACAATTTATGACTATTGGGGCAAAACCCCACTATCTACTGATGAAGATACAGGAGAAACAACACGAGCCAGCCACGACTGACCACAGACCCTCCAGGGCAAAACAGCAAAATGACAAAACACAAACCACAGAAATTTACCCTGTGTCTCTTTCCAGCTAGCACTGCGTCTCTGCTCCCAACCAGAGTTCAAGTCCTCCAGAAAGCTGCCCCTACTGTGTCTACACAGACTCTGGAACTCTGGCGAGTGGGCTTTAGCACAAGGGCTCCTGGACCAGACCACCGTGATCCTCGACCTCCACCTTGGCTGGCCCCACCCAGCACGACCA
Organism: Lynx rufus; assembly: GCF_022079265.1. Taxonomy (NCBI): domain Eukaryota; kingdom Metazoa; phylum Chordata; class Mammalia; order Carnivora; family Felidae; genus Lynx; species Lynx rufus. The sequence continues at coordinate 19,556,240 of NW_025814840.1, forward strand.
GGCCACCGGTCTCCCTTTCCCTGAGCACCTGGCTCACTGAGGTCCTTCCACTTTGTGACCGCTTGGTCTCTGCCAGTTCTGGATCTCTCTCTCCACTGCCACACTGGGCAGTGCCCAGAGAGCCACCCTTGGACTTTGGGGCTATCCACAGGTGCCCATCTAGGGACTTGTCAATCATCTGTCAAACAGAAATAGATAACTAACACGCATATCACCTTTTACTTCCCATTCTCTGCTGGTCTCTTCTCACTACACTGTGCACACATAGGGGTGCAGGCCTCGCCTCTGACTTTTTATCTGTTTATTGTTTTCTTTGTTTTATTTCAAGTGGGGGAGGAGCAGATAGAGGGAGAGAGAGAGAATCCCAAGCAGGCTCCAGGCGCGGTCAGCGGAGAGCCCCATGCGGGGCTGCGGGGCTGTGGGGCTCCGGGTCTCGATCTCACAAACCCAGAGATCGTGACGTGAGCAGAAATCAGCAGTCGGACGCTTAACCGACTGAGCCACCCGGCGCCCCTCATCTGGGTTTTTCAGTCATGCTGCACCCTAGCTCTGGGACGATGTCTGCACCAAACTTGTTCCATGACCACAGGTGCTCAAAACTTACACAAATATATAAAAATATACGCGGCTGAAGAGACAAAGGACAAAAGTACTTAAACTCCAAAGGTGAATTCTTTGTTGTTTAAGGATGAATACACGTGTTCATTTAACCTTCATTAGCGTTTCAAACCCTTACTAATTTGCATTGTGCTGTGCTTAACACTAGGTCCTATCTTAATCCACATTGCTACTTTATACAAAGAAAGATCAAAAGCTCTCAAAAGTAAATTCTAAGGCAGCAAAAGAAGAATGGGGGAAGGGGAGAAGAGAAAGCAGCCTATCAGTCCTTTAGTTCCAGAAGAGCCTCACAGACAGAGGAAAAGGCAGGTGACATTGGAGCAGGCAGGTGGGTCCCACGAGAGCCCCCAGAGGATGGAGGTCCTTGCCTTGGAAGGCTCATGTCGCAGACGGGCCACACGGCCTTTCCGGTGGCGCCGCAACACCGCGCTACTGCTGGTGCTGCTGGCATCCGTGGGGCTGTCCGCCAGACGGAACCTGGAAACTGGGATGCTGCCGACGTGCGTCCGCCTGAAATATGGAGGAAAACAATCAAACACACACACACACACACACACACACACACACACACACACACACACCAAGGTTGTTATCTAGGGAAAAGTGGACTTTGTCAGCCAGACCAGAACCCGTCAATTGGGAAAATGAGGTCACAGAAAAAGGTCTCCAAGAGGCATCCTTGCCCCTGGCTCCAGTGCAAGCCCGCTAGCCGGGCCCTGTGCAGACAGGGTCTCCCGGGCCCAGCAGGTGCAACGCATCCCCGCGGCCCAGACGTCCCCGAGATGGAGCAGCACCTGCCCCCAGTCAAGCTGTCGTCCTGCGTGTCTGCACCACCTCCTGCCCAACTGACCGGGAAGCACTCCTATACGTCCCTCTGGCCTTCACCTGCCATCGGCCCACGTGTGCCAAGGCCCTCGCTGTGATGCCAGGTGACCCCAGGTTTTCCTCCACCAGCCACTATCGGGCGCCCCAGGGGCAGTCGCAGCAGGATCCTCGGGAACCACACCTCGCAGCTCCCGTACACAGGAGGTGGCAATGCGCCCGGTGTTTCCAAGGCAAAAGCGTCTCTGGCCTCTGTGCAGTTAGACTAACAGACAAACGTCCCCCTTGGCCTCAGAAGTCTCCAGAAAAGTTCCATGGAGCCCCGAGCCCCTAGGGTGGAGTCACTTAATTGGGCTGTCAGCTGCTCCCCTCAGCAAAGGCTCTGGGCACGAAGCGGTCAGCAGCTGTGAAGGAGCACCCGCCAGCCCACGTGCCCGGCCTCAGCCACGGGTCACCCTCCACACTTGAACCCTGCACGGGAGTCCAGTGGCTCCTTGCTCTCTGGAAAAGAAGAGAGGCTGCCTTCCATTTCACAAATCCTTATGGTCTCGGGAGACAGAACACGCCCATCTGATTCACATCAACTAAAGAGGGGGCCCCTGGCGTCACCCCTTGTGGCCTGGAGACAGAGCCACCACGACAGGGCGTCTCCTCTGTGGTGCTTCAAGCTCTTCTCTGCGGCCTTTCGAGAAACGTCATTGACACGTGCTGCCTCAGGGTACTGATTGTTTCTAAGACAGCCAAGTCGGAACTGCCCGCTGGCCACAACCATCTTCCCCTCCTCTGGTCCCCCCATTCCCAGAACAACTGCTCACCTGAGCTCAGGTGGTCTAGCTTCACCGCTGTGCGGCCACGACACATCGCCAATCGGGGAGAGCCACACACGCCACCCCGCATGGGACCTGGGAAGGTTCGTGGCTCCTCCGAGGTTCGCGTGTGTCCCCTGACTCGGACACCCTATCTCAGGCTCCCTGGCTCCCGACCCCACCACCCTGCATCCAGTCCTATCCCAGAGCTCTCTCCCATCTGCCCCGCCTGCGTGTGGAAGTTGGTCCGTCACCTTTCTTTTCCTCTGCAACCCAGACCATGTCATCTCGCTAGAGGAGGACACAGAAGACGTGGCTGTGAGGTCGTGCCAGGAGGGCTCAGCTGTCCAGCCTGCCTGCCGCCTTCTCAGTCTCGTCCCCACGGCCCCCGGCCGCTCACGGCGACACAGCTCCCACCAGCCTCTCTTCTGCTACCACACGAGAGAGCACTTTGTGAGACGGCTTCAAACAGACCCTGTTCCTCAGCCGGTCTCCTGTCCGGGGTTTTCGGACCACAAGGCCACCTGTGACCGTGGCCAATGCCTCCGCAACCACGGGAGCACTGCGATCCTCTCTATCCTTCTCCTTGGCCAGCTCACCTCAGGCAGGTGACGGGCGTGGACGTCCCTCTTATGGCAACTGCCCCAGGGTGCCACCCTCCAGGGGCCTGCACAGCCCCTTCCCTTGAGAACTCCAACATGCACTCGAGTGGCCTGCACCGCATCCACTGATTGCTCCCTTGGCCTCCTCACACATACCCGTCTTCAAGCCCTGGAATGGTGACACTCAGCACACTGGTGTCTTGCTGGCGAGGATCTCCGTCAGCCAACCAAGAGGCTGCTCTGTGCCCGGATCTTCCTGTGTGCTTCTCTCTCCGGACACACATTCGCTGTGCCACCAGGAGTTCCGTGGACAGGGAGGGCCGCTTGTGACTCTACCTGCAGTGACTTCTCTCTCCTACAAGCAGGCTCAACAAGGACAGCCACAGCACACCCTCGACTCTCCCCAGAGCCCCCGTCGGCAGCCGCACAGACCCCAGTGAGGCCTGAGTGGGCCTGCCTTTGGAGCAGGAGCCTGCTTCCTGCACCTAAGGGGGCCCAGTCAGCTACTCGAGGCACTGTCACACCAGAATGACTCTCACATGGTACCCATTTCCTACAAAGAAGCAAGCAAACCTTTTCATACCTTGCTGACAATTACTGTCTGCCGGATGCAGCTCACAAGCCGGCTGACCCACTCCCTCACAGGCGACTCACCAACGTCCCAACAGAGTTACAGCGATTACATGTCATTCTCCAGTCTTTTCAAAAATATAAGAAACTGTGAGCACTGCGCTAACCCCACCAATGTCAAGGTGACCTTCACCACCATGGCCACGTGTCCACTCCCATGGTGACCCCACTGGCGTTGCGGAAGGGACCATAGCTTCCAGGGATGCTGGGCCGAACCTGGCACGCTGGACCCCTCCTAGCCCCACACCATCACCGCCACACTCGGTGGAGGGAGGCCGCAAATAAACCCACCCAAACACGAACAGAACTTTCCCTAACTTCCACTCCTCCTCCCATGGCTGCGAGCTCTGTCATGCCTCCCGGTCTCCTGAGATTCCAAACCTAACCTCTGGAATGAGGTTTTACTTCTCCCTCTTGCCAACTACTAAGCTACCGGCTCCCCGAGCTACATCCAGTCACTCTGCCCATTCGGCCAAAGGATTCCTCTGCAAGATACACAGCAGGTGCTAACATATGTGTTTGTGAGGTGGTTCATGTTAGGTACGGTGAAGGGCAGTGTCGCCCCAGCCCCGCCCCATCATCAGTTAGGTGGTACCTGGAAAATGGATCGTGTCAGACTACAACACACTCAGGGTTATTGTGTGTCACTGTGATCCGGTTCGGGTCATACCATAGCATACCCACGGTTCTACTTTGGAACCATGAGCTGGTTCAGGTCATACTGGTGACAGAGGGAAGCCGCCCCCAGCCGCATCTCAAACAGATCTGTGAACCGGGAAGTGTCATACCCATGGCGAAGCGAAGAGCCTCTCAATCTTGCCCGCTTCAATAGGGCCCTTAGTGCTTCCATTTTCTGTAGAAGCCGATCCTGCAAAGCAGCAAATGACAACGACACTCACTGCAAGCAAGGTTAACTAGTCTTTGCATCAACACAGAGCACAAACTGGTAGTGGCCAGAGGAGAGGCGAGTAGGGGCAGTGGGCAAAAGAGATGATGGTGATTATCAGGCATCAGCATCCAGATATCAAATAAAGGCGTCTCGGGGATGAAAAGCACAGTACAGGGAATACGGTCCGTGATACCCTAAGGACTCTGTATGGTGACACACGGTGACCACAGTGATGGTGACGAGCACAGACTCACGTGTGCAATAGTTGAAACGGTATGCTGTCTACTTGAAACTGACACAACACTGTAGGTTCATTAGAATTCAAGAAGGGGGCGCCTGGGTGGCGCAGTCGGTTAAGCGTCCGACTTCAGCCAGGTCACGATCTCGCGGTCCGTGAGTTCGAGCCCCGCGTCAGGCTCTGGGCTGATTGCTCAGAGCCTGGAGCCTGTTTCCGATTCTGTGTCTCCCTCTCTCTCTGCCCCTCCCCAATTCATGCTCTGTCTCTCTCTGTCCCAAAAATAAATAAAAACGTTGAAAAAAAAATTAAAAAAAAAAAAAAGAATTCAAGAAAAAATGGAAAACACTCCTTGCATCAAGTGTGCTGAAATGCTGACCATCATAACCACGATGGGTAAATTCAGCAGTTACAAACCCCAAGACCATTCTCTCCAAGAGTCCTCCAGTAAACACCCGGATCACCAAGTGAACGTCCCTAACCCTACTGAACAGTTAGGTCTCAGGCATAGCAAGGTTACAGAGGAGAAACACCGAGCCACTAGGACTCCTTCCTAATTATGTAGAGAGGAGCAGGACTTTCTGGGCGGTGGGGGAATAGCCCTTCTGTGCCATAGGCACGTGCTCCGTCGTGGACTCTCTGCAGCCCAGCCTCATGTCTGCACACACAGCGCCAGGGAGCACAACCGACGAGGAGCTTCGGTCACACAACTACCCCCTAGGCAGTGCCGTCCCAGGCAGCAGACACCGCCGCACGTGGCTAACTGAGCGCCCAAAATGGGGCTGGTCCCGACCACAGGGGATGGAACTGTGAGACGCCCCGTGGGTTGCAAGGACTGAATGTGGAAAAACATTGTAGAGTAGCTCCTTCATGTCTACACTATTTACATGATACAATAACATGTTGCCTGCATCGGGCTACATGAAAACTAACATCACCCGTCTGTTTGACCATTTCAAATGCAGCCGCGAGAACCCTTGGGATGACACCCGTGTCACCTGTTACCTTCCTGCTGAGCAACGCTGCACTCAACGAACGGTTTACGCGAACATTTTAGCTTTCCAGCGAACCCCCGAAGGGACTCAGAAATCTGAACCCCATAGGCTGCTCGGCTCCAACTCCGCCACATGCGTGCCATTCAGACTTGCGAGCGTGGGGCCGCTCGAAAGCACATTGGTGGCTCGCCTTGGAGGAAGTGTGAGCCCCAGAGGTCACCTGCTCCTTTCCAGTCTCAAGGGATCACTGAATGAGTGAGAGATGGAAGTACCTTCTCACGTTGCGTTTCTTCTAACTGTTTTTTCAGATTGCCAACTTCTCCTAACAGAGACTTCTGAGAAAGGTACTGACAGTCCTTTAATGTTGCTTCTTTCAAACGTTCCACATGCTAGAGCATGCTTACGTTTCTCTTTACAATAATGCAGCACCGCAGAAAAGGCGTGGAGCGAATGGCCATACCAACGAACAGGGTCACATGACCACAGAATGAAATGCTGTCTGTGAAACTGCAGTAACAGCCTTTACTCATATTTTGTCCATGTACAATTTCTTCACGGATCAATGTCTGACTAAATATGAAAAGTTCCTAAGTTTACTTGCAGCAGGTACACTGGTTTGTACTAGCTTTTAGGGTCTGTGATGCCTCAGTCACTTGGGAAACCTGACCTAAGTTTCGTACATATACTTCCAATCTCACATACAACTATTCTACTGAAAGGCTGGCCCCAGGGATCAAGGTAGAACCTCACGTGGGGTATAATAACGCACCTCATAATGGGTTTTACCCAAAACAAGTGTGTCGTGTAATTAGCATTGCTCACTGGTGTCTCCCAGTGCCAATCTTAGGGCAGATTCTGGGCTCATCTCAGGGACACAGGTGTAACCAGAACCGGTAGTATCAGGTCCGCATCCAACTGTCACCACCAGAGCTTCTCTCACAGAGATCCTATGATACTGCTTCCCTCCCGTTACACCTCAAGTGTATCCATTATGATGGTGTAAGAGTCCAGGCTTAGACTCTTTCCAATCCAGATGAAAAGAGGGAAGGCCGCAGACGGAACAGGAGAAACTCTGTTTTCAGCTGGTTAAAGGCCTGACAGAACTGCGCACTCCTACCGGTCCGTCTGGACAAAACAGGTAGAAATTAGCTCCCCAGACAAGAACCAGGCTGAAGGTTCCAGCACAGGGGCGGCAAACGAGGGCCTGCCGACCGCATCCAGCCACCGCCGGGTCCTATCAACAAAGGGTTATGGGCACACGGCCCCTCCCCTTAGTTATATACTGCCTATGGCTGTTTCTGTGCCCATCTTGGATTAGCATGAAGCTAGCTTACTCCTGACGTCTCAGTTAGTAAAAGCCTAAAATACTTACTCTCGGGCCCTCCCCAGACCACACTCCTCTTCTAGACAGTGAGACGCACCTTCCCACACACATACGTCGGGCAGGGACAGGACACTGGGAACTTAACGTAGGCAGTGGGTAACAGCCTGCAGTTTTTCCGCGTGAAAGAATCATTTCTACTTTCTGCCATGGCTGTTGGCCTCTGCTCCACGCTGCTCCTCAGGATCACAACGTGAGCGTCTCCTCTGTGAGGACGGGGGCACTCAGCCGCTGTCTCTCATGTCCTACCTTATCTTCCGCAGCAGCCATTCTCTCTTTCAGATGACGCTGCAGACGCTCATCAGATTCGGAAAGGCGCTGGTCAATAGTGCCCGACAGACCTTGATTACTCTCTTCCATCAGTTTTTCTCTCTGCCTTACCTGAAAGAGAAGACGCAGGCTTCAAGCCAAAGTGCGAACACCGGCTCAGGCGTGCGAATGACCAGCGGTGTGACCCACACGCACGCCATCCTCGGCTGCCCCTTCCCACGGCACTCTTTGGCGTGCTTGTGCGTCACTGCCAGCACCGACCTAGCGGGGCACAGAAACGCAGGAACCTGCTTCCCAGGGGTCATCACTTAGCAGGTCCCTTTGTTTCTGGGAAACAAAACACGCATGGGCCCTCACGAATGTCCTCATTATTAGCTCAGATGGGCTCAGGAGGCAGATGTACATGCAGGAAAGAGCATATTCTTAAGGGGATCAGCTGATCTACACACGGGAGGAGGAATATTCTGGGGCGTAAATAGAAGCTCGGATCTGGCTTCAGGGGGAAAGAAATGAATCCATTTACAAAACCGAAAGATAAAAAAACATCTACTTTGGGAAAAATTGAGTGGTGAGAAAGACTTTCACTTGTTTTTCGTGAAATTCACACATCTCCTGAACGTTTTGTAATGGAAACTTGTATTACAAATTCATAACTAATTACCTCAAGTAATATCTGAATGTAACCGCAAAGTTCACGGGTCTGTGTTTTATAGAACTCTCATCAATCGTATGGTTTAACAACTTGTTTCTACCGCATATCCTGGATTAACCCAAAACAGAAGCGGCGAGGACAGGCCGGCAGGATTCAGGGGCTCCTGCCGGGCGGAGGGCCTTGGGGTATGGAGTACACATGTGTCCTGCAGTCGGGGGGCCCAGGGAGGAAGAAGAGCCCACAGGACACACCCGCAGGCTAGGCAACGGACAGTCCCTCCAGGCTCGGGCTTCCTCATCTCTAAGCCACACCCGCTGGCACCTCTTTCCTTGGGAGCAGGCAACAGAAAGCACGACCACCACGCCTCACACGCAGCAACGGCCATCACTTGGAAAAGACCCTGGCCACCCCACAAGAAGGGATCAGCACCCAAGTATTTTTCAAGCAAAGCAGCTTAAAAGTGTCCTTGGAATTGTCTCAGTTATAATAGAATCCTTATCTCAACACCTGTCCCTCCAAACTACCATACAGTCCTAAAGGCAATGAAGTGCTTCTCTAAGTAGGTGAGGTTGAATTCTCGGCCCAAGAGGCTAGCGTCTGGTTGTGCTCGCTTGTGTGCATGTGTCATGGCGGGCTGGGGTCGGCCAACACGAGCCGTCACGCTGGCATCAGAAGCTTCACTCCGCGGAAACTCATGTTTTATTCTCTGACCCTGAGGGCTAAGCACACGAGTTTCTGCTGTAAGTTAAGGGTGAGTGTTTTGAGTTTTCTGGTGAAAACAAAACCCGATGGCCTTGGATAGACGTCCCAAGCTGGGGACGCTGCTGTCTGGTCTGTCTCCTGGGTGTTTCATGTTGACGTCCGACCAGCTCCCGCAGGGAAAAATCTCAGGGGATTCAAGGGACACGGGCGTCCCTTTCGTCAAGGCTTGATTACGCTATACCTCTTCTTAGGAACATCTACCCTGACCTGTGCCTTTACATCTCAAGTAGAAATTCAGGATGTGGGGACCAAGGTCAGGCCAGTGACCTGATTTCAGGACCTCAGTGTCATGTCCTAAGGAAGGAGACCCCTCCTCTAGGCTGCCCTACCCCAGGCCAGTACCTCCGCTTTGGTCAAGGGACACCCACGAGGTCCCGAGTCAACCGTGAGTAGTTGCTAATGAGCTGGTGCGCACGGTGGGCTGTGCGGGTGCCTCCACCCCTAAGCGGCAGTGCCTACGGGGCCCCAGCGCCCAGAGAACATTGTCCACAGGCTAGCAGTGTTCGCTAGCGTCCAACTCGCACAAGAGTGCACTGTACCCCTGATGGGATCGAGAAGGGGCCTGGCGTCCACGTGGGGAGAAGTGGGAAACAAGGGACCACTCCCTACCCCCACACCCCCAGCCTGCGCCACATCCTCAACCACTGCCAGGTGCGCGGCTGCTCCGCCCGGACACGTACCCGCTGCAGTTCTTGGTTCTGTTCCTCCAGCTGGGCCTCCATCTGGCGCAGCCTTTCCTCTAGGTTGCCACGCCTCTGCTCGGCCTGTGGGCGACAGCGGGGTCAGAAGAGCTGGCTGCCCCACAACACACGCCGTGCCTACGCACGACAGGCTGTGAGCGGCCTTCCGCCTGCTCACAGTCCCTACCGGCCTCACGCGTGCCAGTGGGAAGCAGTGGGCTTCCATGCTGGTGACCGGGGGTAGGCAACGGTCTCGTCCCCACCCTGGGCCCCGGATCCTTGGATGGTGCCTCGTCCCCCGGGAGACACCCCTGGCCACTCAGCACGGACAGGAGGAAGCAGCAAGCGGAAAGAGCAAACAGGCGTGCTGCCTTCCTAAGCTGGGAAGTCACTTCCAATAGTTGAGCTTCCTCAGCAGCAGAGTGTCCAAAGACAAAGGGTTCTGCTACGTGGCTGACCAGGACAGGAGAGAGGACAGGCGAGAAAAGAAACGGAGACTTGACATGCAGATCACAAAGGAGGAGAGGCTCTGTTGGAGCCTGGGCCTGTGGGCGCCCAATGCCGCCTGCCCGACTTGATGGCAGCCTTGAGGGTCAGCATCCCGTGACGAACCCACCCCCCTTCCCACTGGGACCCTCACTGCACTGGAACCGGTGACACAGAAGCACCGACAGTCTCCCTGCTACAGGTTCCCTCAGCCCCGGTTCCGGAAGGACGGACTGGCTGCCCAGTCATGTGCTCCCTCGTCCTGTGTGCATCATTCGATCCCAGCACCGACCACATCATGTCTGGAAACTACCTCTTCAACTGCTGCCTTCCTCTGTGGGTGGTGAGGGCTGTGAGAGCTGGGAGGGCAGGGACTGTGTGTGGCACGTTCCTCGACTCTATTTGTGGAACCTCCGAGTGAATTCCTTAAAGATTTATTTCTTACAGCGGTGTCTGGGTGGCTCAGTCAGTCGGGTTCTGACTCTTGGCTTCAGCTCAGGTCATGAACTCAAGGTTTGGGCGTTCGAGCCCTGTGTCAGGCTCTGTGCTGATAGCATGGAGCCTACTTGGCATTCTATCTCCTTCTTTCTGCCCCTCCCCTGCTCAGGTATGTGCCCAGGCTCGCTCTGTCTCGCTCTGTCTCAAAATAAATGAACATTTAAGAATTTTTTAAATAAAAAAAAGATTGTGTTTAAAAGAGGATAGGATTTTCTCATTTCTCGGAAAAATTCTATGCTTTTTTTTTTTCCTTCGGTAAGCTCTACACCCTACGGGGAGCTCAGACTCATGACCCTGAGATCAAGAGTCCCAAGCTCCACTGACTGAGCCGGCCAGGCACCCCTGTCCTTCTCTTACCCAAGGCTACTATCTTGAGCTCTGAGTCGCTGACTTAACTCTGAAAAGCAGTGAGTCTTAGATGCAGCCAACGGCAAACAGCACACGTCGGACAAAACCGGAGGGAACAAAACTGGGGATGATGCCTGCCGTTTGGAAAGCATTCCAATCTCAGACAAAGTAGCACCGAAAACAGATCTCAGCTGGTTCACGGACTTTGGCACGCCGACGTTACCGGTGAGAAAGGAGATACAAGAACGGACCGCCTTGAAAATGACATTCCCACCATGGGACCCAGAAGGAAACGGGGGCCCCACCTTGCAGAGGGTGGCCACCCTCTGGGCCGGCTCGGCTTCCACCTCGGGCAGCGACTTGGCCTTCCTCGGGGTCTGCTGCAGCTTCCGCTCCGCCACCTCCAGGCGCTCTTGCAACTGGCGGTTTTGATCCGCAGTCTAGGAAATGAAGGCAAAGCATCAAAGTGTAGCAAGTCTTCTCTCCGTTTCCATTTTTAATAAAGTGAAACAAAATCTAAATGCAGAGACCTACTGTTAGTTCTGACTGAAGCCAACAGTTTGGCAGGTGCTTCAGAGTAAACCTTTCCTTTCTGCAAGGAGTCACCCACTGCCTTGGTCCTCCTTTCACTACGCAAAACATGTCTTGCCAAACTCTTTGCTCTTCTTCAGGATCTTCAAAGAAGTCTTTCCAAAGACAAAGTTCCCACACATTAAAGAAAACCCATCTTCTGGAGGAGATTGCTCGCTCTTCCTGACCAGTTAAGGAGAGAAGGGTTCGGTCCTAACCCTTCGTAAACATATTTATACTGTGGTCCGAGGGCTCGCTACATAGGACACTCGGAGGTGGGCACATCAGCCAGCACAGAGCTTCTGAGAGCATGCCTGATGCCAGTTGAGTTCTTTTTGGAAGTGTACCATGATTCAACAAAAACATTCTCCCTCTTGACCAAAACGTGGAAAATTTCAACGTGGAAAACTTAGACACGAGATTTTTTGTGAAAGGACTTTTAGGGAAGCCGAGGTGGCTCAGTCGGTTAAGCGTCCACCTTCGGCTCAGGTCATGATCTCATAGCTCATGGGGTCAACCCCACCTCGTGCTCTGTGTTGACTGCTCAGAGCCTGGAGCCTGCTTTGGATTCTGTGTCTCCCTCTCTCCCTCTCTGGCCCTACACTGTTCATGCTCGCTCGCTCTCTCTCACTCTGGCCCCCTCTCTCAAAAATAAATAAGCATTAAAAACATATAAAGTCATTTTAAAAATCATGTACAAGGTGAGGTTTTTGCAAGGTTAACGTTTGTTCCCAAAGACTCCTTCCATCTTCTGTGTGCATAGAGCTCTGTGTGTATATACAGACCGCGTATCATGCTTTACAACCCTCAAAAAAAAAATCACATGCTGTACACATAGTATTTCGCGATCTGCCCTTTACACTCATGATTTGGAACATGTTACGTGCTCTCAAACAGCATTCCTCCATGTCATTTTAATGGCTTCCTAGTATTTCACTTTGATTATCATTTTGGGTCGACTGACACATTTGACAAACACACCAGACAAACTCACTCTGTTTCCAAGAAGCTGGATGTGCTTTTCCTGTTCAATGCTGGATGACCTGACAACCAAGGAAGAGATATGCAGCTTCCCAAAACACAGGGTCTCACATCCTCACGCCAGACTACGCTTCTTCACCTGCCATTACCCCCGATCTCAGGTACTAACCAAAATGGCCAGCTGCCTACACATTCCCGGCCACTCCCTGCTCCTTTGGAAACAGGGCTAACAGGCAACAGAGTAACGTGCATGGAAGACAAGACAAAGAAGGAATCAAGGACGGGAGCCCCATAACATACTTCCATAAAATTCGAAAGAATTAAACCCTGGACGTTGAAGTAACCCCGTTGGTCAACACAAGATTCTAAGATCCTAAAACCTTGACATTGACCCTTGGTCCTTAACTTGACTTGTAATTAATAAAAGTGGAATGAAGTTCAACGAAACCAATGACCTGTCGATGCAGAGAGTCCTTCTTTGCGATCTCGTTTTCAAGTTTATCCTTGAGGTCGTGCAGAGAGGTGGCTTCGTGCTGTGCCCTGAGGCAGCGCTTCTCAAGGGTAGTGATCCTGTCTTGCATGTCTTCCTTCTGGGCCATGGCCTACAGCAGGTATTTCAGAGGGAACACAGGGAAAGAATCAGCGTACGACACATTAACACACTGCAGACACAAAAACCGGGCGAAATCCTCATTTTCCAAACAAACAGAAAAGTAGCATCCTCGGGGCACCTGGGTGGCTCAGCCGGTGTCGCTCTGTGAGTTGGCGCCCCGCGTCAGGCTCTGTGCCGACAGTGCGGAGGCTGCTCGGGATTCTGACCAGTTACCCAGGCTTATTCTTTCCCATGTGTTCAAAGACAAACGGATAATAAAGTCTCCCGGAAGTCACAACCTCGGTTGCCTCCGGACACCGTTGAGCTTTCCGCAGAACGGCGACTTGCCTCTGGAGGCACACACCATGAGACAACCATCCTTTTTCCGGGGAAAAGGCGGATGAAATCTCATCCAATCACCACAAAGTTGAAGCCGCAGTGTTAACAAATGGAAGCCAAACTCCACCTTTCTTATAAGTGGAAGTCATCTTCTATAGCCTAACCCTGTAACAACATTGTATCCCATGGTATCTGACACTGCAAATGGAACCAGAACGTCCTGCCCTGCGTTTCTTGTCCAACACCCGAAAGATTCCTCTTCCAGCCCTCCGTGTTTACTAAGCAATTTCTGTCAGCAGTCTCAAAAGTGAAAGTGATGAGTCTTAAGCAATGATTTTCTAAATTCTCTGCATATTGAACTCTGCTACGGGGTCTCCCCCCACCTGTGCCAAACAACAACTTCACTGAACGGGTTATATAATTTCTGCAAGTACTTTTGTTTTAAATTCTGACACGACCTCAGCCACACTAAGGTACTAAACAGACTGCTTGTGATTGTCCATGTTTCCCAAAGCACGAGACCCCCCCACCCCTTGTCGCTTTTGGAGGACACACTGTGTCCCAGCAAAGCAGCAGTGCTGACTGCCCACACACAGGCACACTCTGATCCGTGTGAGGTGGCATCTCAGTGTGGTTTTGATTTGTAGTCCCCTGATGAGGAGTGACTATGAGCATCTTTTCTTTTTTCTTGTATTCAATATAATTTGTTGTCAAATTGGTTTCCATTCAACACCCAGTGCTCATCCCCACAGGTGCCCTCCTCAATGGCCATCACCCACTTTCCCCTCTCCCCCACCCCCCATCAACCCTCAGTTTGTTCTCAGTATTTAAGAGTCTCTTCTGGTATGCCTCCTTCCCTCTCTGCAACTCGTTTGCCCCTTTCCCCTCCCCTCTGGTCTCCTGTGAAGTTTCTCAGGATCCACATATGAATGAATGAAAACATATGGTATCTGTCTTCCTCTGCCTGACTTATTTCACTTGGCAGAACACCCTGCAGTTCCTTCCACGTTGCTACAAATGGCCAGACTTCATCTTTTCTCATTGCCAAGTAGTATTCCATTGTATATAGAAACCTCATCTTCTTTATCCATTTGTCCATCGACGGGCATTTAGGCTCTTTCCATCATGCGGCTATTGTTGAAAATGCTGCTATAAACATTGGGGTACGAGTCCCCTGTGCATCAGCACTCCTGAATCCCCTGAATTCTAGCAGTGCTATTGCTGCGTCATAGGGTAGATCTATTTTTAATGTGGTGAGGAACCTCCACACTGTTTCCAGAGTGGCTGCACCAGTTTTTCTTCCCACCAACAATGCAAGAGGGTTCCTGTTTCTCCCCATCCTCTTCAGCATCTATAGTGTCCTGATTTGTTCATTTCCGCCACTCTGACCGATGTGAAGTGGAATCTCAGTGTGGTTTTGATTTGTATTTCTCTGATGAGGAGTGATGTTGAGTATCTTGGCATGTCTCTTGGCCATCTGGATGTCTTCTTTGGAAAAGTACCTATTCATGTCTTCTGCCCATTTCATCGCCCGAATATTTGTTTTCAGGTGTGGCGTTTGGTGAGTTTTTTTTTTTTTCAACGTTTATTTATTTTTGGGACAGAGAGAGACAGAGCATGAATGGGGGAGGGGCAGAGAGAGAGGGAGACACAGAATCGGAAACAGGCTCCAGGCTCTGAGCCATCAGCCCAGAGCCTGACGCGGGGCTCGAACTCACGGACCGCGAGATGGTGACCTGGCTGAAGTCGGACGCTTAACCGACTGCGCCACCCAGGCGCCCCTGGTGAGTTCTTTATAGGTGTTTGGATACTAGCCCTGTGTCTGATACATCATTTGCAAATATCTTTTCCCATTTCATCTGTTGTCTTTTTGTTTTGTTGCTTGTTTCCTTTGCAGTGCAGAGGGTGTTTATCTTGATGAGGTCCCAATAGTTCATTTTTGCTTTTAGTTCCCTTGCCGTTGGAGACGTGTCATGTAAGAAATTGCCACAGCTGAGGTAGGAGAGGTTTTCTCCTGCTTTCTCCTCTCGGCTTTTGACGGTTTCGTGTCTCACATTCAGGTCCTTTATCCATTTTGAGTTTATTTTTGTGTATGCTATAAGAAAGTGGCCTAGTTTCATTCTTCTGCATGTTGCTGTCCAGTTCTCCCAGCACCAGTGGTTAAAGAGACTGTTTTTCTTCCATTGGATATTCGTTCATGCTTTGTGGAAGATTAGTGGGCCATACATTTGTGCGTCTGAATCTGGGTTCTCTATTCTGTTCCATTGGCCTATGTGTCTGTTTGTGTGCTCATACCATACTGTCTTGATGATTACAGGTTTGTAGCAGAGGCTACATTCTGGGACTGTGATGCCTCCTGCTTTGGTTTTCTTCTTCAATATTACTTTGTATATTCGGGGAATTTTGTGGTTCCACACAAATGTTAGCATTATTTGTTCTAGCTTTGAAAAGAATGGTGGCACGATTTTGATGGGGATTGCATTGAAAGTGTAGATTGCTTTGGATGGTATTGACATTTTAACAATATTCATTCTTTGAATCCATGAACATGGAATGTTTTCCCATTTCTTTGTGTCTTCTTCAATTTTCTTCATAACCCTTGTATACTTTTCAGCACGCAGAACTTTTATATGTTTGGATTGGTTCATTCGTATTTTTAGGTTATTGATAGGTATTTTATGGTCCTGGTGCAACTGTAACGTGATCAGTTTCTTTAGTTCTCTTTCTGTTTTGTTGTTATTGGTATATGAAAATGCGAGGGGTTTCTGGACATTGATTTTGTACCCTGCGACTTTGCTGAATTGATGTATCAATTCGAGGAGACTTTTGGAGGATTCTGTCAGGTTTTCCAGGTAGAGTATGATGTGGTCTGTGCAGAGTGGACGTTTGACTTCATCTTTGCCATTGTGATGCCATTTATTTCATTTTGTTGTCTGATTGCTGGTTCTAGGAATTGAAAAACTGGGTCTAGGAATTGCCAAACTATGTTCAACAACAGTGGTGACAGTGGACATGCCCCTGTCATGTTCCTGATCTCAGGGGGAAAGTTTTCAGTTTATCCCCAGGAGAATTATATTAGCTGCGGACTTGTATCATACGTGGCTTTTATGATGTCTACATATGTTCCTTCTATTCTGACTTTCTTGAGGGTTTTTATTAAGAAAGGATGCTGTGTTTTGTCAAATGCTTTCTCTGCCTGTATTGACAGGATCATGTGGTTCTTACCTGTGGTTTTCTTAATGTGATGTATCGTACTGATTGATTTGCAAATACTGAACCAGCCCTATAGCCCAGATAGGAATCCTACTTGATCATGGTGAAAAATTCTTTTCATATGCTGTGCATTCGATTTGCCAGTATCTTGTTGAGAATTTTTGTACTCTCATTCATCAGGCATATTGTCCTATAGTCGTCTTTTTGTTTTGCTGGGTCTCTGTCTGGTTTGGGAATCAAAGTAAAGCTGGCTTTGTAGAATGTGTCTAGAAGTTTTCCTTCCATTTCTATTCTGTGGAACAGCTTGAGAAGGATAGATATTAACTGCTTTAGATGTCTGATGGAATTCCCCAGGGAAGCATGTGGTCCAGAAAATGAGATAAATATTAGGAAGCAATGACTAAGACAACTCCCTGGCAAGCTGATGGTCTCAGGAATAAGATATGGATAGATATGAAACACATAAGTGTACGGCAAAGGGAAGCCTCCGTCATCTACCGTGGGAACCCAAAGGCAAGATGCCTGTGTTATTACCTTAGAAATGAGGGAAAGCTTCTGGAGTTCACTGTTTTCCCTTGCCATCCTATCAGTGGATAGAGAAGACAGTGATTCCAAGGTAACAGGCTTGTGCTGCAGGCTAAGCTCAAATGTTTGGAACAGGGCTTGGATGCAGTAGTTCATGAATGGTCTCTCTCTGTGCTAAGCAGTCCTAGAGAATACTGCCCATGGTGAACCAAGTGTTCCTCAGAGTAAAAGCATCTTTAATGGCCAGGGAGGGAAACAAGTTGGCTAGCCATCATTTCTTCTACCAGCCACCCAAACACCAAGTACTCTCAGGAAGGCAATCCTTCCTTTGGGATCTCAGAAACTGATTGCTCTTGGTTAGCACAGACCAGATTCAGAGCTCGTTAGGAGAGGCCGGCACTCACTACGCAGGGGACAGCCTCATTGCATTACATGAGACCCACGCCATGGTTATCGGGTCACGGCCTGGGAGGGGTGCTGAGCGTTCCCGACCCAGGGCGCTTGGACTCCAGATATACTTGGGAGGGAGAGTGTCAGCTCCCAAGGCGCAGCCCTCCCTAGAAGCTGGGGGATTGTGCTTCTCCCTCACGTGGGGCGCTGTGTCGTGTGACGAGCATGCCTGGAAGATGCTCTCCTGTGCGTCCCCCAGATCCACAGGCTCTCAGGATGGCCCCTTGAGCAACCTCAGCAGCAGTAGCAGTAGCCAGGACTCGCTGCACAACGCCCCCAAAAAGAAGGTCATCAGTCTTCAGTGTGCTGCTTGCTAGGCAAGAAACAAAAGGTCCACCCCGTCCACGCTAGTGACAAGACCGCCTGAACAGGTTGGTGTCCCTTGCGTGGCTCCCGCATGAGTGAGGTCTTACTGGCATCGTTCCTCTAGATCCGCAGTCACTCGACCTGCAGACCCCTTCCCCTGTCGGGAGGCCTTCACGTGGCTGTTGACACCCCCTGCCTCCCATTTCATCACTCTGCTTCCCCACAGCCGCTGAATTGGAGGTTGAAAACCCTTCCACGGTGCCCTGGGACTCAGCAAATTGGGCGGACAAGCTGATAAACACAATAAACTTTAAAAAATAAGCATTGTGGTATTTGTCGTGTTGCTGAGTAGTTCTCAGCTGTACCTGGTTTTCAAGCAGTGGTTGTTTGTTCAATGTTCTATATAGCTGCAAATAGGTTGTATCTCCTCCACAGTGAACCTGAGGCCCGAATGCAGCTATGGTTCCTGGAGGACGTAGAGCATGTATGAAATCTGGAAAGGACTCACGTGGATTCCCAGTCCACCTTGAGAAGTTGTGCAGGGAGGGCGTGACCCCAGAGCACTTGACGCTGAGCCTGGCTCCTGCACAGATGAGTTTGGGGCTCTGGGGAAGGTACATATGAGCATTCCTGTGCTTCCGTTTAATCACCTGTTAATAGGAACAGTGGGAGCACTTCCGTCACATGGCTTTTAGGAGTGTCTGCATCTAAATATCCACGAGATACTTTGAACACAGAAGCTCCATCACATTATGTGTAACTGCAGCCCCTGTGAGGACATGGTCACCAGCATTCAGAAACTGTCATTCATCTGGAGGTCTCTCTGGCGTATTCACTAGGCTGCCCTTCTTTTTCCTTCCCCTGTAGTTTTTGAGTTTCTCTTCAATAGACTCTGACCTTTGCAATCTATTCAGTACCACTATTTTTAACTGGTCTTGATTCTGACAGTGAGTAACAGCAGTGGGTTTCCTTTCTTACCAAGCAGCTGAGGCGCTGTGATGCCCGGGATGGGGGCCCAGAGGAGTGGTGCAGGCATATCTCTCTGGGACTTTCCACTGCAGAGCAGGTCGCATGTGGGTTGAGCGTGTCCCAGAGCTGAGTTAAGTGGATGAAGGAGGCAGGTTGAGACCACATCCCAGTGATCCGACAACTGAAAAATAAAAGTGAGCCCTCTTCAACAGAAGAGGTGGTTTGCAGTTTAGTGGGGTGGAGCAGGAGGTGGGCCAAGGGGGGACATTGGAGATGGTGGGACGACGGGACGGGGCCTTGAGCCGGGGAAGAACTCAGTGGGCTCTGTGATACACCGGACAGCAGGCAACGCATGTGGCCACTCTTCAGGGCCCCTGTGCCTATGAGGTCTGGAGTGGGGTGTCTCACGTCCACACTGGGCCCACAGGGCCCCTTACCGCTAGAGGCCATTTCCCCTTCAGCCCCCGGACTTGTCCGTTGGTTTCTCTTTCCGTCTGCCTCAATCTAGTCTCCTTCTCAGAACTCATAATAAGGATCATGACTGGCACACTCAGTTGTACTTCAGTTGAAATGCCGTTATTTCCGTTACTGCTCACAATTCCGTAGGAACCCTCAGGCTTTTGGTTCTCTGGGCATGGAAATTTGTAGAAACTGTTCAACAGTGGTCTGATTTGAATGTCCCTATGTTTGAAGTGTATAAAAGTGTTTTACAATAACTTGGATAGTTGCCACCTTGCTGTATGCAATTTGATACTGAAAGTAGACCTTTTGCTCCTGGAACCATGCTGGGAAAATTCTGTCCCTTAGATGTTGCTGATGTGTTTTCTTTCACATCCTTATACTTTCTGTAATGAAAACACTAAGATTCGTGGTAATGCCTTCCGGTTCTCCCACCCCATTGCTCCCCGAAATGTGTATTTTTGTAAGTTGAGAGGTAACAAAAAGTGTGGGTTGGCTGCTTTCTGCGTGGAGCCTGCTTTGGGTCCTCTTCCTCCTTTCTCTCTGCCCCTTTCTCCTCATACACACTCGTTCTCTCTCTCTCTCTCTCTCTCTCTCTCTCTCTCTCTGTCTCTCTGAAACTCTAAAAACAGGGGCGACTGGGTGGCTACGTCAGTGAAGCATCTGAGTCTTGGTTTCGGCACAGGTCATGTTCTCACACTTGGTGAATGTGAGCCTTGCATTGGGCGCAGAGCTGACAGTGGGGAGTTTGCTTAGGATTCTCTCTCCCCCGAACTCTCTGCCCCTGCTCCACTCTTGAGTTTCTGTCTCTTTCAAAAAGAAAAACAATAAAAATTAAATGAATACACCAATTAGCTATTGAGGAACCAATAGCTTCACAGAGATGAGGAGTTTGGTTTCTTTCATTTTTGCTATTTGACACTGATAGTGTTCAGAAATATTTTTGACATCATAACACACTGGCTGCAGCCTAGGAATAGAGCCTGTAAGTTGTGTTTTGGGGGTAGCCAGATATCTCACTGCAATCCACGGCCCTGTGCTCTGGGGGAATGTTTCAGTTATTTCTTGGAACATCACCAGCCCGAATCCGCTGCTCTAGCGGGGCCTGGTGAAATGCCAGGGGCCCTGGGGATGAGGGCTGGAGGGTTGGAAGAGGTCCAGGACCCAGGGAGCCCAGGCCTGTGGCGGATGAGGAGTCTGGGGTCGCGCTGCCCCTCCGGCCCGCTCCTGGGTTCTTGTATCTAACCACCCAGCGCCCACCCTCCAGCCCCCAGCCTCCGGTTCCGCCCACACCACACCCCCCCCCCAGTCGGGGCGAGGGTTTCTGTGGTGTGTCAGGAAAGGTGCAAAGCTGGGCTGTGGGTTCCAGTCGCTGCAGTGGGATTTGGCCGGGTGTCGGGAGTGGGGAGCGTGCCCCTTCCAAGTGCCCTGGGGTGTGCGGCCACGGGTGGGGGGGGGCGCGAGGCGGGGCGTGGCTGGGCCAGGAATGGCCGCCTCATTGGCCCGGGAAAGGCTGAGAGAGCAGAGGCTGGCGTGTGTTTGGCCCCAACAGCGGCGCTCATTGGGGAGACAGGGACACAGGCTGAGGGGTGGGGGAAGGCGGGCGCCAAAGGAGAGGGGAAGGAGGCCAAAGGCAAAAGGCAAAAGCCGACAGCACCCGGTGTTCCCAGGCGGTCTCCCATCCAAGTGCTAACCAGGCCCGACCCTGCTTAGCCTCCCACAGAAGACGGGGTCGGCAGCGTTCAGGCTGCTATGGCCGAAGAGGCCGGCGGCTACCGCTGGGCGCTTCATGAGCCGGCTCCACGTGTCCCAAGCCAAGCGGGTGCCGCGCTTCGCCCGTGCATCACCCATGCACGCGCCTGACTGCCTGCCTGCCTGCTTGCCTGCCGCCGCCGTCCGCCCCGGGTACCGGGTCCCGGGCGGGTGGCAGAGGCCGGGCAAGAGGACCCTGGCAACGCGCTGGCGCAAGCCCCGGCGTGCTCCAATCCCGGGACTCTTGCAGGCTGCTCCCGGCTTGGCCCCACGCCCGCCTCCGCTTCCATCCCGCACAGCAAGGCACCTCGCAGCCCCGCACCACACCACGTTGGGCTGCTCACTGGGAAGAGGGTGGAAGCGAGCGTGGGGCATCAGGCCGCTCGTGCCTTCCGGGCCCGCCCCGCCGCGTTCTCAGCGCCTCCTCCCCAGCCCTAGGGCGAGCGTAGCCGGCCACGGGGCCCTTCCCTCCCGTCTGCCCCACCTGGTGCAAACCCACCCCGGAGCCCCCGGCGCCCCCAGACAACATCACCAGCCCGAGTCCGGTGCCCTAGCTGGGCGTCGTGAAATGCCACGGGCCCTTGGGATGAGGGCTCGAGGGAGAGAAGAGGTCCAGGACCCAGGGAGCCCAGGCCTGTGGCATAGTCGGAGTGTGGTGTCTCTGTGTCCCTCCCGCCCCTCCTCTGTCCTCGCGTCCACGCACCCCAGTCCCCACCCTCCAGCCCCGAGCCCCCAGCCCCCAGGCCCCAGGCCCCAGCCCCCGGATCCCGGATCCCGGATCCCGGGACCGGTCCCGCCTGCCCTCACTGCCGGTGTAGGTGGTGTGTCAGGGAAGGTGCCAAGCTGGGGTGTGGCTTCAAGCCCCAGCAGTGGGATTTGGCCGGGTGTGGGGAGCGGGGAGCGTGCCCCTTGGGAAGTGCGGTGGGGAGTGCGGGCCCCTGGGGGGGTGGGGAGGGTCAGGGCGGAGCCAGGCCCTGCCAGGCCGCTTTGCTGGCCCGGGAGGGGCTGAGGGAGCAGTGGCTGGGGTGTGTTTGGCCGCAGGAGCCCCGCTCCCTGGGGAGAGAAGGATACAGGGAGGGAGGGGGTGTGGCAGATGGATGCCAGAAGAGAGGTCAAGGAGGCCAAAGGCAAAAGGCAAAAGCCGACAGCACCCGGTGTTCCCAGGCGGTCTCCCATCCAAGTGCTAACCAGGCCCGACCCTGCTTCGCTGCGGAGAGAAGACCGGGCGGGGCGCGTTCAGGCTGCTATGGCCCAAGACGCCAGCGGCTGCTGCTGCTGAGCGCTCCAAGAGAAGGCTCCACGGGTCCTAAGCCCAGCGGGTGCCGCGCTTCTGCCATGCACGCGCCTGCCTGCCCACCTGCCTGCCTTCCTGCCTGTCGGCTAGCCTGCCTGCCAGCCTGCCTGCCGCCGCCGCCGCCGCCGCCGCCCTCCCCCGCCGCCGCGGCCGCCGCCTCGGCCGCCCCCGCCGCCGCAGCCGCCCTTCGCCGCGGGCCCCGGGGCGGGTGGAGGAGGCCGCGCAAGAGGACCCTGGCAACGGGATGTGGCGCAAGCCCCGGCCTTGTCTAATCCCGGGACTCTTGCAGGCTGCTCCCGGCTTGGCCCCACGCCCGCCTCCGCTTCCATCCCGCAGCGCACCGCACCGCACCGCACCGCACCACACCACGATGGGCTGCTCAGTGGGCAGAGGGTGGAAGCGAGCGTGGGGCATCAGGCCGCTAGTGCCTTCGGGGCCCGCCCCGCCCGGTTCTCAGCGCCTCCTCCCAAGCCCTAGGGCGAGCGCAGCCAGCCACGGGGCCGTTCCCTCCCGTCTGCCCCACCCGGTGCAAACCTACCCCGGAGCCCCCAGCGCCCCCAGAGACCAACAGCAGCCCGAGTACGCTGCCCTAGCTTGGTCTCGTGAAATGCCACGGGCCCTGGGGATGAGGGCTCGAGGGAGGGAAGAGGTCCAGGACCCAGGGAGCCCAGGCCTGTGGCGGATGCGGAGTCTGGGGTCGCGCTGCCCCTCCCGCCCGCTCCTGGGTTCTTGGATCCACCCACCCAGCGCCCACCCTCCAGCCCCCATGCTCCAGCCTCTGGTTCCCCCACACCGCACCACCCCCCCCCTCCGTCCGGGTGCGGGTCTGGGTGGTGTGTCAGGAGTGGTGCAAAGCTGGGCTGTGGCTTCCAGTGGCTCCAGTGGGATTTGGCCGGGTGCCGGGAGCGGGGAGCTTGCCCCTTTGAAGTGCCCTGGGGTGTGCGGGCACGGGGGCGAGGCGGCGCGTGGCTGGGCCAGGAATGGCCACCTCGTTGGCCCGGGACGGGCTGAGAGAGCAGAGGCTGGCGTGTGTTTGGCCCCAACAGCGGCGCTCATTGGGGAGACAGGGACACAGGCGGCGGGGGGGGGGGGGAAGGCGGGCGCCAAAGGAGAGGGGAAGGAGGCCAAAGGCAAAAGCCGACAGCACCCGGTGTTCCCAGGCGGTCTCCCATCCAAGTGCTAACCAGGCCCGACCCTGCTTAGCCTCCCACAGAAGACGGGGTCGGCAGCGTTCAGGCTGCTATGGCCGAAGAGGCCGGCGGCTACCGCTGGGCGCTTCATGAGCCGGCTCCACGTGTCCCAAGCCAAGCGGGTGCCGCGCTTCGCCCGTGCATCACCCATGCACGCGCCTGACTGCCTGCCTGCCTGCTTGCCTGCCGCCGCCGTCCGCCCCGGGTACCGGGTCCCGGGCGGGTGGCAGAGGCCGGGCAAGAGGACCCTGGCAACGCGCTGGCGCAAGCCCCGGCGTGCTCCAATCCCGGGACTCTTGCAGGCTGCTCCCGGCTTGGCCCCACGCCCGCCTCCGCTTCCATCCCGCACAGCAAGGCACCTCGCAGCCCCGCACCACACCACGTTGGGCTGCTCCCTGGGAAGAGGGTGGAAGCGAGCGTGGGGCATCAGGCCGCTCGTGCCTTCCGGGCCCGCCCCGCCGCGTTCTCAGCGCCTCCTCCCCAGCCCTAGGGCGAGCGTAGCCGGCCACGGGGCCCTTCCCTCCCGTCTGCCCCACCTGGTGCAAACCCACCCCGGAGCCCCCGGCGCCCCCAGACAACATCACCAGCCCGAGTCCGGTGCCCTAGCTGGGCGTCGTGAAATGCCACGGGCCCTTGGGATGAGGGCTCGAGGGAGAGAAGAGGTCCAGGACCCAGGGAGCCCAGGCCTGTGGCATAGTCGGAGTGTGGTGTCTCTGTGTCCCTCCCGCCCCTCCTCTGTCCTCGCGTCCACGCACCCCAGTCCCCACCCTCCAGCCCCGAGCCCCCAGCCCCCAGGCCCCAGGCCCCAGCCCCCGGATCCCGGATCCCGGATCCCGGGACCGGTCCCGCCTGCCCTCACTGCCGGTGTAGGTGGTGTGTCAGGGAAGGTGCCAAGCTGGAGTGTGGCTTCAAGCCCCAGCAGTGGGATTTGGCCGGGTGTGGGGAGCGGGGAGCGTGCCCCTTGGGAAGTGCGGTGGGGAGTGCGGGCCCCTGGGGGGGTGGGGAGGGTCAGGGCGGAGCCAGGCCCTGCCAGGCCGCTTTGCTGGCCCGGGAGGGGCTGAGGGAGCAGTGGCTGGGGTGTGTT
Source organism: Lynx rufus (assembly GCF_022079265.1). Classification (NCBI taxonomy): domain Eukaryota; kingdom Metazoa; phylum Chordata; class Mammalia; order Carnivora; family Felidae; genus Lynx; species Lynx rufus. Next base: position 19,580,638 of record NW_025814840.1, read on the forward strand.
TGGCCGCAGGAGCCCCGCTCCCTGGGGAGAGAAGGATACAGGGAGGGAGGGGGTGTGGCAGATGGATGCCAGAAGAGAGGTCAAGGAGGCCAAAGGCAAAAGGCAAAAGCCGACAGCACCCGGTGTTCCCAGGCGGTCTCCCATCCAAGTGCTAACCAGGCCCGACCCTGATTCGCTGCGGAGAGAAGACCGGGCGGGGCGCGTTCAGGCTGCTATGGCCCAAGACGCCAGCGGCTGCTGCTGCTGAGCGCTCCAAGAGAAGGCTCCACGGGTCCCAAGCCCAGCGGGTGCCGCGCTTCTGACATGCACGCGCCTGCCTGCCCACCTGCCTGCCTTCCTGCCTGTCGGCTAGCCTGCCTGCCAGCCTGCCTGCCGCCGTCGCCGCCGCGTCAGCCGCCGCCGCCTCCGCCGCCGCCGCCGGGCTCCGCCGCCGCCGCCGGGCTCCGCCGCCGCCGCCGCCGGGCTCCGCCGCCGCCGCCGCCTCGGCCGCCGCCGCCGTCTCGGCCGCCCACGCCACCCGCCGCCGCAGCCGCCCTTCGCCGCGGGCCCCGGGGCGGGTGGAGGAGGCCGCGCAAGAGGACCCTGGCAACGGGATGTGGCGCAAGCCCCGGCCTTGTCTAATCCCGGGACTCTTGCAGGCTGCTCCCGGCTTGGCCCCACGCCCGCCTCCGCTTCCATCCCGCAGCGCACCGCACCGCACCGCACCGCACCACACCACGATGGGCTGCTCAGTGGGCAGAGGGTGGAAGCGAGCGTGGGGCATCAGGCCGCTAGTGCCTTCGGGGCCCGCCCCGCCCGGTTCTCAGCGCCTCCTCCCAAGCCCTAGGGCGAGCGCAGCCAGCCACGGGGCCGTTCCCTCCCGTCTGCCCCACCCGGTGCAAACCTACCCCGGAGCCCCCAGCGCCCCCAGAGACCAACAGCAGCCCGAGTACGCTGCCCTAGCTTGGTCTCGTGAAATGCCACGGGCCCTGGGGATGAGGGCTCGAGGGAGGGAAGAGGTCCAGGACCCAGGGAGCCCAGGCCTGTGGCGGATGCGGAGTCTGGGGTCGCGCTGCCCCTCCCGCCCGCTCCTGGGTTCTTGGATCCACCCACCCAGCGCCCACCCTCCAGCCCCCATGCTCCAGCCTCTGGTTCCCCCACACCGCACCACCCCCCCCCCTCCGTCCGGGTGCGGGTCTGGGTGGTGTGTCAGGAGTGGTGCAAAGCTGGGCTGTGGCTTCCAGTGGCTCCAGTGGGATTTGGCCGGGTGCCGGGAGCGGGGAGCTTGCCCCTTTGAAGTGCCCTGGGGTGTGCGGGCACGGGGGCGAGGTGGCGCGTGGCTGGGCCAGGAATGGCCACCTCGTTGGCCCGGGACGGGCTGAGAGAGCAGAGGCTGGCGTGTGTTTGGCCCCAACAGCGGCGCTCATTGGGGAGACAGGGACACAGGCGGCGGGGGGGGGGGGGAAGGCGGGCGCCAAAGGAGAGGGGAAGGAGGCCAAAGGCAAAAGCCGACAGCACCCGGTGTTCCCAGGCGGTCTCCCATCCAAGTGCTAACCAGGCCCGACCCTGCTTAGCCTCCCACAGAAGACGGGGTCGGCAGCGTTCAGGCTGCTATGGCCGAAGAGGCCGGCGGCTACCGCTGGGCGCTTCATGAGCCGGCTCCACGTGTCCCAAGCCAAGCGGGTGCCGCGCTTCGCCCGTGCATCACCCATGCACGCGCCTGACTGCCTGCCTGCCTGCTTGCCTGCCGCCGCCGTCCGCCCCGGGTACCGGGTCCCGGGCGGGTGGCAGAGGCCGGGCAAGAGGACCCTGGCAACGCGCTGGCGCAAGCCCCGGCGTGCTCCAATCCCGGGACTCTTGCAGGCTGCTCCCGGCTTGGCCCCACGCCCGCCTCCGCTTCCATCCCGCACAGCAAGGCACCTCGCAGCCCCGCACCACACCACGTTGGGCTGCTCCCTGGGAAGAGGGTGGAAGCGAGCGTGGGGCATCAGGCCGCACGTGCCTTCCGGGCCCGCCCCGCCGCGTTCTCAGCGCCTCCTCCCCAGCCCTAGGGCGAGCGCAGCCGGCCACGGGGCCCTTCCCTCCCGTCTGCCCCACCTGGTGCAAACCCACCCCGGAGCCCCCGGCGCCCCCAGACAACATCACCAGCCCGAGTCCGGTGCCCTAGCTGGGCGTCGTGAAATGCCACGGGCCCTTGGGATGAGGGCTCGAGGGAGAGAAGAGGTCCAGGACCCAGGGAGCCCAGGCCTGTGGCATAGTCGGAGTGTGGTGTCTCTGTGTCCCTCCCGCCCCTCCTCTGTCCTCGCGTCCACGCACCCCAGTCCCCACCCTCCAGCCCCGAGCCCCCAGCCCCCAGGCCCCAGGCCCCAGCCCCCGGATCCCGGATCCCGGATCCCGGGACCGGTCCCGCCTGCCCTCACTGCCGGTGTAGGTGGTGTGTCAGGGAAGGTGCCAAGCTGGGGTGTGGCTTCAAGCCCCAGCAGTGGGATTTGGCCGGGTGTGGGGAGCGGGGAGCGTGCCCCTTGGGAAGTGCGGTGGGGAGTGCGGGCCCCTGGGGGGGTGGGGAGGGTCAGGGCGGAGCCAGGCCCTGCCAGGCCGCTTTGCTGGCCCGGGAGGGGCTGAGGGAGCAGTGGCTGGGGTGTGTTTGGCCCCAGGAGCCCCGCTCCCTGGGGAGAGAAGGATACAGGGAGGGAGGGGGTGTGGCAGATGGATGCCAGAAGAGAGGTCAAGGAGGCCAAAGGCAAAAGGCAAAAGCCGACAGCACCCGGTGTTCCCAGGCGGTCTCCCATCCAAGTGCTATCCAGGCCCGACCCTGCTTCGCTGCGGAGAGAAGACCGGGCGGGGCGCGTTCAGGCTGCTATGGCCCAAGACGCCAGCGGCTGCTGCTGCTGAGCGCTCCAAGAGAAGGCTCCACGGGTCCCAAGCCCAGCGGGTGCCGCGCTTCTGACATGCACGCGCCTGCCTGCCCACCTGCCTGCCTTCCTGCCTGTCGGCTAGCCTGCCTGCCAGCCTGCCTGCCGCCGTCGCCGCCGCGTCAGCCGCCGCCGCCGCCGCCGTCTCGGCCGCCCCCGCCGTCTCGACCGCTCCCGCCGCCGCCGCCGCTCGCCGCCGCCGCCTCGGCCGTCGCCGCCGCCGCCGCCGCGGCCGGCGACCTCCGACGCCGCCGCAGACGCCGCCCTCCGCCGCCGCCGCCGCCGCCTCCGCCGCCGCCGCCTCGGCCGCCCCCGCCGCCCGCCGCCGCAGCCGCCCTTCGCCGCGGGCCCCGGGGCGGGTGGCGGAGGCCGCGCAAGAGGACCCTGGCAACGGGATGTGGCGCAAGCCCCGGCCTTGTCTAATCCCGGGACTCTTGCAGGCTGCTCCCGGCTTGGCCCCACGCCCGCCTCCGCTTCCATCCCGCAGCGCACCGCACCGCACCGCACCGCACCACACCACGATGGGCTGCTCAGTGGGCAGAGGGTGGAAGCGAGCGTGGGGCATCAGGCCGCTAGTGCCTTCGGGGCCCGCCCCGCCCGGTTCTCAGCGCCTCCTCCCAAGCCCTAGGGCGAGCGCAGCCAGCCACGGGGCCGTTCCCTCCCGTCTGCCCCACCCGGTGCAAACCTACCCCGGAGCCCCCAGCGCCCCCAGAGACCAACAGCAGCCCGAGTACGCTGCCCTAGCTTGGTCTCGTGAAATGCCACGGGCCCTGGGGATGAGGGCTCGAGGGAGGGAAGAGGTCCAGGACCCAGGGAGCCCAGGCCTGTGGCGGATGCGGAGTCTGGGGTCGCGCTGCCCCTCCCGCCCGCTCCTGGGTTCTTGGATCCACCCACCCAGCGCCCACCCTCCAGCCCCCATGCTCCAGCCTCTGGTTCCCCCACACCGCACCACCCCCCCCCTCCGTCCGGGTGCGGGTCTGGGTGGTGTGTCAGGAGTGGTGCAAAGCTGGGCTGTGGCTTCCAGTGGCTCCAGTGGGATTTGGCCGGGTGCCGGGAGCGGGGAGCTTGCCCCTTTGAAGTGCCCTGGGGTGTGCGGGCACGGGGGCGAGGCGGCGCGTGGCTGGGCCAGGAATGGCCACCTCGTTGGCCCGGGACGGGCTGAGAGAGCAGAGGCTGGCGTGTGTTTGGCCCCAACAGCGGCGCTCATAGGGGAGACAGGGACACAGGCGGCGGGGGGGGGGGGGGGGAAGGCGGGCGCCAAAGGAGAGGGGAAGGAGGCCAAAGGCAAAAGCCGACAGCACCCGGTGTTCCCAGGCGGTCTCCCATCCAAGTGCTAACCAGGCCCGACCCTGCTTAGCCTCCCACAGAAGACGGGGTCGGCAGCGTTCAGGCTGCTATGGCCGAAGAGGCCGGCGGCTACCGCTGGGCGCTTCATGAGCCGGCTCCACGTGTCCCAAGCCAAGCGGGTGCCGCGCTTCGCCCGTGCATCACCCATGCACGCGCCTGACTGCCTGCCTGCCTGCTTGCCTGCCGCCGCCGTCCGCCCCGGGTACCGGGTCCCGGGCGGGTGGCAGAGGCCGGGCAAGAGGACCCTGGCAACGCGCTGGCGCAAGCCCCGGCGTGCTCCAATCCCGGGACTCTTGCAGGCTGCTCCCGGCTTGGCCCCACGCCCGCCTCCGCTTCCATCCCGCACAGCAAGGCACCTCGCAGCCCCGCACCACACCACGTTGGGCTGCTCCCTGGGAAGAGGGTGGAAGCGAGCGTGGGGCATCAGGCCGCTCGTGCCTTCCGGGCCCGCCCCGCCGCGTTCTCAGCGCCTCCTCCCCAGCCCTAGGGCGAGCGTAGCCGGCCACGGGGCCCTTCCCTCCCGTCTGCCCCACCTGGTGCAAACCCACCCCGGAGCCCCCGGCGCCCCCAGACAACATCACCAGCCCGAGTCCGGTGCCCTAGCTGGGCGTCGTGAAATGCCACGGGCCCTTGGGATGAGGGCTCGAGGGAGAGAAGAGGTCCAGGACCCAGGGAGCCCAGGCCTGTGGCATAGTCGGAGTGTGGTGTCTCTGTGTCCCTCCCGCCCCTCCTCTGTCCTCGCGTCCACGCACCCCAGTCCCCACCCTCCAGCCCCGAGCCCCCAGCCCCCAGGCCCCAGGCCCCAGCCCCCGGATCCCGGATCCCGGATCCCGGGACCGGTCCCGCCTGCCCTCACTGCCGGTGTAGGTGGTGTGTCAGGGAAGGTGCCAAGCTGGGGTGTGGCTTCAAGCCCCAGCAGTGGGATTTGGCCGGGTGTGGGGAGCGGGGAGCGTGCCCCTTGGGAAGTGCGGTGGGGAGTGCGGGCCCCTGGGGGGGTGGGGAGGGTCAGGGCGGAGCCAGGCCCTGCCAGGCCGCTTTGCTGGCCCGGGAGGGGCTGAGGGAGCAGTGGCTGGGGTGTGTTTGGCCGCAGGAGCCCCGCTCCCTGGGGAGAGAAGGATACAGGGAGGGAGGGGGTGTGGCAGATGGATGCCAGAAGAGAGGTCAAGGAGGCCAAAGGCAAAAGGCAAAAGCCGACAGCACCCGGTGTTCCCAGGCGGTCTCCCATCCAAGTGCTAACCAGGCCCGACCCTGCTTCGCTGCGGAGAGAAGACCGGGCGGGGCGCGTTCAGGCTGCTATGGCCCAAGACGCCAGCGGCTGCTGCTGCTGAGCGCTCCAAGAGAAGGCTCCACGGGTCCCAAGCCCAGCGGGTGCTGCGCTTCTGACATGCACGCGCCTGCCTGCCTTCCTGCCTGTCGGCTAGCCTGCCTGCCAGCCTGCCTGCCGCCGTCGCCGCCGCGTCAGCGGCCGCCGCCTCCGCCGCCGCCGCCGGGGTCAGCCGCCGCCGCCGGGCTCCGCCGCCGCCGCCGCCTCGGCCGCCGCCGCCGTCTCGGCCGCCCCCGCCGTCTCGACCGCCCCCGCCGCCGCCGCCGCTCGCCGCCGCCGCCTCGGCCGCCGCCGCCGCCGCACGCCGCCGACGCCCTCCGACGCCACCGCAGACGCCGCCCTCCGACGCCGCCGAAGACGCCGCCCTCCGCCGCCGCCGCCGCCGCCGCCGCCGCCTCGGCCGCCCACGCCACCCGCCGCCGCAGCCGCCCTTCGCCGCGGGCCCCGGGGCGGGTGGAGGAGGCCGCGCAAGAGGACCCTGGCAACGGGATGTGGCGCAAGCCCCGGCCTTGTCTAATCCCGGGACTCTTGCAGGCTGCTCCCGGCTTGGCCCCACGCCCGCCTCCGCTTCCATCCCGCAGCGCACCGCACCGCACCGCACCGCACCACACCACGATGGGCTGCTCAGTGGGCAGAGGGTGGAAGCGAGCGTGGGGCATCAGGCCGCTAGTGCCTTCGGGGCCCGCCCCGCCCGGTTCTCAGCGCCTCCTCCCAAGCCCTAGGGAGAGCGCAGCCAGCCACGGGGCCGTTCCCTCCCGTCTGCCCCACCCGGTGCAAACCTACCCCGGAGCCCCCAGCGCCCCCAGAGACCAACAGCAGCCCGAGTACGCTGCCCTAGCTTGGTCTCGTGAAATGCCACGGGCCCTGGGGATGAGGGCTCGAGGGAGGGAAGAGGTCCAGGACCCAGGGAGCCCAGGCCTGTGGCGGATGCGGAGTCTGGGGTCGCGCTGCCCCTCCCGCCCGCTCCTGGGTTCTTGGATCCACCCACCCAGCGCCCACCCTCCAGCCCCCATGCTCCAGCCTCTGGTTCCCCCACACCGCACCACCCCCCCCCCTCCGTCCGGGTGCGGGTCTGGGTGGTGTGTCAGGAGTGGTGCAAAGCTGGGCTGTGGCTTCCAGTGGCTCCAGTGGGATTTGGCCGGGTGCCGGGAGCGGGGAGCTTGCCCCTTTGAAGTGCCCTGGGGTGTGCGGGCACGGGGGCGAGGCGGCGCGTGGCTGGGCCAGGAATGGCCACCTCGTTGGCCCGGGACGGGCTGAGAGAGCAGAGGCTGGCGTGTGTTTGGCCCCAACAGCGGCGCTCATTGGGGAGACAGGGACACAGGCGGCGGGGGGGGGGGGGGGAAGGCGGGCGCCAAAGGAGAGGGGAAGGAGGCCAAAGGCAAAAGCCGACAGCACCCGGTGTTCCCAGGCGGTCTCCCATCCAAGTGCTAACCAGGCCCGACCCTGCTTAGCCTCCCACAGAAGACGGGGTCGGCAGCGTTCAGGCTGCTATGGCCGAAGAGGCCGGCGGCTACCGCTGGGCGCTTCATGAGCCGGCTCCACGTGTCCCAAGCCAAGCGGGTGCCGCGCTTCGCCCGTGCATCACCCATGCACGCGCCTGACTGCCTGCCTGCCTGCTTGCCTGCCGCCGCCCTCCGCCCCGGGTACCGGGTCCCGGGCGGGTGGCAGAGGCCGGGCAAGAGGACCCTGGCAACGCGCTGGCGCAAGCCCCGGCGTGCTCCAATCCCGGGACTCTTGCAGGCTGCTCCCGGCTTGGCCCCACGCCCGCCTCCGCTTCCATCCCGCACAGCAAGGCACCTCGCAGCCCCGCACCACACCACGTTGGGCTGCTCACTGGGAAGAGGGTGGAAGCGAGCGTGGGGCATCAGGCCGCACGTGCCTTCCGGGCCCGCCCCGCCGCGTTCTCAGCGCCTCCTCCCCAGCCCTAGGGCGAGCGCAGCCGGCCACGGGGCCCTTCCCTCCCGTCTGCCCCACCTGGTGCAAACCCACCCCGGAGCCCCCGGCGCCCCCAGACAACATCACCAGCCCGAGTCCGGTGCCCTAGCTGGGCGTCGTGAAATGCCACGGGCCCTTGGGATGAGGGCTCGAGGGAGAGAAGAGGTCCAGGACCCAGGGAGCCCAGGCCTGTGGCATAGTCGGAGTGTGGTGTCTCTGTGTCCCTCCCGCCCCTCCTCTGTCCTCGCGTCCACGCACCCCAGTCCCCACCCTCCAGCCCCGAGCCCCCAGCCCCCAGGCCCCAGGCCCCAGCCCCCGGATCCCGGATCCCGGGACCGGTCCCGCCTGCCCTCAGTGCCGGTGTAGGTGGTGTGTCAGGGAAGGTGCCAAGCTGGGGTGTGGCTTCAAGCCCCAGCAGTGGGATTTGGCCGGGTGTGGGGAGCGGGGAGCGTGCCCCTTGGGAAGTGCGGTGGGGAGTGCGGGCCCTTGGGGGGGTGGGGAGGGTCAGGGCGGAGCCAGGCCCTGCCAGGCCGCTTTGCTGGCCCGGGAGGGGCTGAGGGAGCAGTGGCTGGGGTGTGTTTGGCCGCAGGAGCCCCGCTCCCTGGGGAGAGAAGGATACAGGGAGGGAGGGGGTGTGGCAGATGGATGCCAGAAGAGAGGTCAAGGAGGCCAAAGGCAAAAGGCAAAAGCCGACAGCACCCGGTGTTCCCAGGCGGTCTCCCATCCAAGTGCTAACCAGGCCCGACCCTGCTTCGCTGCGGAGAGAAGACCGGGCGGGGCGCGTTCAGGCTGCTATGGCCCAAGACGCCAGCGGCTGCTGCTGCTGAGCGCTCCAAGAGAAGGCTCCACGGGTCCCAAGCCCAGCGGGTGCCGCGCTTCTGACATGCACGCGCCTGCCTGCCCACCTGCCTGCCTTCCTGCCTGTCGGCTAGCCTGCCTGCCAGCCTGCCTGCCGCCGTCGCCGCCGCGTCAGCCGCCGCCGCCTCCGCCGCCGCCGCGGCCTCCGCCGCCGCCGCCGGGCTCCGCCGCCGCCGCCGCCTCGGCCGCCGCCGCCGTCTCGGCCGCCCCCGCCGTCTCGACCGCCCCCGCCGCCGCCGCCGCTCGCCGCCGCCGCCTCGGCCGCCGCCGCCGCCGCCGCACGCCGCCGACGCCCTCCGACGCCGCCGCAGACGCCGCCCTCCGACGCCGCCGAAGACGCCGCCCTCCGCCGCCGCCGCCGCCGCCGCCTCGGCCGCCCACGCCACCCGCCGCCGCAGCCGCCCTTCGCCGCGGGCCCCGGGGCGGGTGGAGGAGGCCGCGCAAGAGGACCCTGGCAACGGGATGTGGCGCAAGCCCCGGCCTTGTCTAATCCCGGGACTCTTGCAGGCTGCTCCCGGCTTGGCCCCACGCCCGCCTCCGCTTCCATCCCGCAGCGCACCGCACCGCACCGCACCGCACCACACCACGATGGGCTGCTCAGTGGGCAGAGGGTGGAAGCGAGCGTGGGGCATCAGGCCGCTAGTGCCTTCGGGGCCCGCCCCGCCCGGTTCTCAGCGCCTCCTCCCAAGCCCTAGGGCGAGCGCAGCCAGCCACGGGGCCGTTCCCTCCCGTCTGCCCCACCCGGTGCAAACCTACCCCGGAGCCCCCAGCGCCCCCAGAGACCAACAGCAGCCCGAGTACGCTGCCCTAGCTTGGTCTCGTGAAATGCCACGGGCCCTGGGGATGAGGACTCGAGGAAGGGAAGAGGTCCAGGACCCAGGGAGCCCAGGCCTGTGGCGGATGCGGAGTCTGGGGTCGCGCTGCCCCTCCCGCCCGCTCCTGGGTTCTTGGATCCACCCACCCAGCGCCCACCCTCCAGCCCCCATGCTCCAGCCTCTGGTTCCCCCACACCGCACCACCCCCCCCCTCCGTCCGGGTGCGGGTCTGGGTGGTGTGTCAGGAGTGGTGCAAAGCTGGGCTGTGGCTTCCAGTGGCTCCAGTGGGATTTGGCCGGGTGCCGGGAGCGGGGAGCTTGCCCCTTTGAAGTGCCCTGGGGTGTGCGGGCACGGGGGCGAGGCGGCGCGTGGCTGGGCCAGGAATGGCCACCTCGTTGGCCCGGGACGGGCTGAGAGAGCAGAGGCTGGCGTGTGTTTGGCCCCAACAGCGCGCTCATTGGGGAGACAGGGACACAGGCGGCGGGGGGGGGGGGGGGAAGGCGGGCGCCAAAGGAGAGGGGAAGGAGGCCAAAGGCAAAAGCCGACAGCACCCGGTGTTCCCAGGCGGTCTCCCATCCAAGTGCTAACCAGGCCCGACCCTGCTTAGCCTCCCACAGAAGACGGGGTCGGCAGCGTTCAGGCTGCTATGGCCGAAGAGGCCGGCGGCTACCGCTGGGCGCTTCATGAGCCGGCTCCACGTGTCCCAAGCCAAGCGGGTGCCGCACTTCGCCCGTGCATCACCCATGCACGCGCCTGACTGCCTGCCTGCCTGCTTGCCTGCCGCCGCCGTCCGCCCCGGGTACCGGGTCCCGGGCGGGTGGCAGAGGCCGGGCAAGAGGACCCTGGCAACGCGCTGGCGCAAGCCCCGGCGTGCTCCAATCCCGGGACTCTTGCAGGCTGCTCCCGGCTTGGCCCCACGCCCGCCTCCGCTTCCATCCCGCACAGCAAGGCACCTCGCAGCCCCGCACCACACCACGTTGGGCTGCTCACTGGGTAGAGGGTGGAAGCGAGCGTGGGGCATCAGGCCGCTCGTGCCTTCCGGGCCCAACCCGCCGCGTTCTCAGCGCCTCCTCCCCAGCCCTAGGGCGAGCGTAGCCGGCCACGGGGCCCTTCCCTCCCGTCTGCCCCACCTGGTGCAAACCCACCCCGGAGCCCCCGGCGCCCCCAGACAACATCACCAGCCCGAGTCCGGTGCCCTAGCTGGGCGTCGTGAAATGCCACGGGCCCTTGGGATGAGGGCTCGAGGGAGAGAAGAGGTCCAGGACCCAGGGAGCCCAGGCCTGTGGCATAGTCGGAGTGTGGTGTCTCTGTGTCCCTCCCGCCCCTCCTCTGTCCTCGCGTCCACGCACCCCAGTCCCCACCCTCCAGCCCCGAGCCCCCAGCCCCCAGGCCCCAGGCCCCAGCCCCCGGATCCCGGATCCCGGATCCCGGGACCGGTCCCGCCTGCCCTCACTGCCGGTGTAGGTGGTGTGTCAGGGAAGGTGCCAAGCTGGGGTGTGGCTTCAAGCCCCAGCAGTGGGATTTGGCCGGGTGTGGGGAGCGGGGAGCGTGCCCCTTGGGAAGTGCGGTGGGGAGTGCGGGCCCCTGGGGGGGTGGGGAGGGTCAGGGCGGAGCCAGGCCCTGCCAGGCCGCTTTGCTGGCCCGGGAGGGGCTGAGGGAGCAGTGGCTGGGGTGTGTTTGGCCGCAGGAGCCCCGCTCCCTGGGGAGAGAAGGATACAGGGAGGGAGGGGGTGTGGCAGATGGATGCCAGAAGAGAGGTCAAGGAGGCCAAAGGCAAAAGGCAAAAGCCGACAGCACCCGGTGTTCCCAGGCGGTCTCCCATCCAAGTGCTAACCAGGCCCGACCCTGCTTCGCTGCGGAGAGAAGACCGGGCGGGGCGCGTTCAGGCTGCTATGGCCCAAGACGCCAGCGGCTGCTGCTGCTGAGCGCTCCAAGAGAAGGCTCCACGGGTCCCAAGCCCAGCGGGTGCCGCGCTTCTGACATGCACGCGCCTGCCTGCCCACCTGCCTGCCTTCCTGCCTGTCGGCTAGCCTGCCTGCCAGCCTGCCTGCCGCCGTCGCCGCCGCGTCAGCCGCCGCCGCCTCCGCCGCCGCCGCCGGGCTCCGCCGCCGCCGCCGGGCTCCGCCGCCGCCGCCGCCGGGCTCCGCCGCCGCCGCCGCCTCGGCCGCCGCCGCCGTCTCGGCCGCCCACGCCACCCGCCGCCGCAGCCGCCCTTCGCCGCGGGCCCCGGGGCGGGTGGAGGAGGCCGCGCAAGAGGACCCTGGCAACGGGATGTGGCGCAAGCCCCGGCCTTGTCTAATCCCGGGACTCTTGCAGGCTGCTCCCGGCTTGGCCCCACGCCCGCCTCCGCTTCCATCCCGCAGCGCACCGCACCGCACCGCACCGCACCACACCACGATGGGCTGCTCAGTGGGCAGAGGGTGGAAGCGAGCGTGGGGCATCAGGCCGCTAGTGCCTTCGGGGCCCGCCCCGCCCGGTTCTCAGCGCCTCCTCCCAAGCCCTAGGGCGAGCGCAGCCAGCCACGGGGCCGTTCCCTCCCGTCTGCCCCACCCGGTGCAAACCTACCCCGGAGCCCCCAGCGCCCCCAGAGACCAACAGCAGCCCGAGTACGCTGCCCTAGCTTGGTCTCGTGAAATGCCACGGGCCCTGGGGATGAGGGCTCGAGGGAGGGAAGAGGTCCAGGACCCAGGGAGCCCAGGCCTGTGGCGGATGCGGAGTCTGGGGTCGCGCTGCCCCTCCCGCCCGCTCCTGGGTTCTTGGATCCACCCACCCAGCGCCCACCCTCCAGCCCCCATGCTCCAGCCTCTGGTTCCCCCACACCGCACCACCCCCCCCCCTCCGTCCGGGTGCGGGTCTGGGTGGTGTGTCAGGAGTGGTGCAAAGCTGGGCTGTGGCTTCCAGTGGCTCCAGTGGGATTTGGCCGGGTGCCGGGAGCGGGGAGCTTGCCCCTTTGAAGTGCCCTGGGGTGTGCGGGCACGGGGGCGAGGTGGCGCGTGGCTGGGCCAGGAATGGCCACCTCGTTGGCCCGGGACGGGCTGAGAGAGCAGAGGCTGGCGTGTGTTTGGCCCCAACAGCGGCGCTCATTGGGGAGACAGGGACACAGGCGGCGGGGGGGGGGGGGGGAAGGCGGGCGCCAAAGGAGAGGGGAAGGAGGCCAAAGGCAAAAGCCGACAGCACCCGGTGTTCCCAGGCGGTCTCCCATCCAAGTGCTAACCAGGCCCGACCCTGCTTAGCCTCCCACAGAAGACGGGGTCGGCAGCGTTCAGGCTGCTATGGCCGAAGAGGCCGGCGGCTACCGCTGGGCGCTTCATGAGCCGGCTCCACGTGTCCCAAGCCAAGCGGGTGCCGCGCTTCGCCCGTGCATCACCCATGCACGCGCCTGACTGCCTGCCTGCCTGCTTGCCTGCCGCCGCCGTCCGCCCCGGGTACCGGGTCCCGGGCGGGTGGCAGAGGCCGGGCAAGAGGACCCTGGCAACGCGCTGGCGCAAGCCCCGGCGTGCTCCAATCCCGGGACTCTTGCAGGCTGCTCCCGGCTTGGCCCCACGCCCGCCTCCGCTTCCATCCCGCACAGCAAGGCACCTCGCAGCCCCGCACCACACCACGTTGGGCTGCTCCCTGGGAAGAGGGTGGAAGCGAGCGTGGGGCATCAGGCCGCTCGTGCCTTCCGGGCCCGCCCCGCCGCGTTCTCAGCGCCTCCTCCCCAGCCCTAGGGCGAGCGCAGCCGGCCACGGGGCCCTTCCCTCCCGTCTGCCCCACCTGGTGCAAACCCACCCCGGAGCCCCCGGCGCCCCCAGACAACATCACCAGCCCGAGTCCGGTGCCCTAGCTGGGCGTCGTGAAATGCCACGGGCCCTTGGGATGAGGGCTCGAGGGAGAGAAGAGGTCCAGGACCCAGGGAGCCCAGGCCTGTGGCATAGTCGGAGTGTGGTGTCTCTGTGTCCCTCCCGCCCCTCCTCTGTCCTCGCGTCCACGCACCCCAGTCCCCACCCTCCAGCCCCGAGCCCCCAGCCCCCAGGCCCCAGGCCCCAGCCCCCGGATCCCGGATCCCGGATCCCGGGACCGGTCCCGCCTGCCCTCACTGCCGGTGTAGGTGGTGTGTCAGGGAAGGTGCCAAGCTGGGGTGTGGCTTCAAACCCCAGCAGTGGGATTTGGCCGGGTGTGGGGAGCGGGGAGCGTGCCCCTTGGGAAGTGCGGTGGGGAGTGCGGGCCCCTGGGGGGGTGGGGAGGGTCAGGGCGGAGCCAGGCCCTGCCAGGCCGCTTTGCTGGCCCGGGAGGGGCTGAGGGAGCAGTGGCTGGGGTGTGTTTGGCCGCAGGAGCCCCGCTCCCTGGGGAGAGAAGGATACAGGGATGGAGGGGGTGTGGCAGATGGATGCCAGAAGAGAGGTCAAGGAGGCCAAAGGCAAAAGGCAAAAGCCGACAGCACCCGGTGTTCCCAGGCGGTCTCCCATCCAAGTGCTAACCAGGCCCGACCCTGCTTCGCTGCGGAGAGAAGACCGGGCGGGGCGCGTTCAGGCTGCTATGGCCCAAGACGCCAGCGGCTGCTGCTGCTGAGCGCTCCAAGAGAAGGCTCCACGGGTCCCAAGCCCAGCGGGTGCCGCGCTTCTGACATGCACGCGCCTGCCTGCCCACCTGCCTGCCTTCCTGCCTGTCGGCTAGCCTGCCTGCCAGCCTGCCTGCCGCCGTCGCCGCCGCGTCAGCCGCCGCCGCCGCCGCCGTCTCGGCCGCCCCCGCCGTCTCGACCGCTCCCGCCGCCGCCGCCGCTCGCCGCCGCCGCCTCGGCCGTCGCCGCCGCCGCCGCCGCGGCCGGCGACCTCCGACGCCGCCGCAGACGCCGCCCTCCGCCGCCGCCGCCGCCGCCTCCGCCGCCGCCGCCTCGGCCGCCCCCGCCGCCCGCCGCCGCAGCCGCCCTTCGCCGCGGGCCCCGGGGCGGGTGGCGGAGGCCGCGCAAGAGGACCCTGGCAACGGGATGTGGCGCAAGCCCCGGCCTTGTCTAATCCCGGGACTCTTGCAGGCTGCTCCCGGCTTGGCCCCACGCCCGCCTCCGCTTCCATCCCGCAGCGCACCGCACCGCACCGCACCGCACCACACCACGATGGGCTGCTCAGTGGGCAGAGGGTGGAAGCGAGCGTGGGGCATCAGGCCGCTAGTGCCTTCGGGGCCCGCCCCGCCCGGTTCTCAGCGCCTCCTCCCAAGCCCTAGGGCGAGCGCAGCCAGCCACGGGGCCGTTCCCTCCCGTCTGCCCCACCCGGTGCAAACCTACCCCGGAGCCCCCAGCGCCCCCAGAGACCAACAGCAGCCCGAGTACGCTGCCCTAGCTTGGTCTCGTGAAATGCCACGGGCCCTGGGGATGAGGGCTCGAGGGAGGGAAGAGGTCCAGGACCCAGGGAGCCCAGGCCTGTGGCGGATGCGGAGTCTGGGGTCGCGCTGCCCCTCCCGCCCGCTCCTGGGTTCTTGGATCCACCCACCCAGCGCCCACCCTCCAGCCCCCATGCTCCAGCCTCTGGTTCCCCCACACCGCACCACCCCCCCCCTCCGTCCGGGTGCGGGTCTGGGTGGTGTGTCAGGAGTGGTGCAAAGCTGGGCTGTGGCTTCCAGTGGCTCCAGTGGGATTTGGCCGGGTGCCGGGAGCGGGGAGCTTGCCCCTTTGAAGTGCCCTGGGGTGTGCGGGCACGGGGGCGAGGCGGCGCGTGGCTGGGCCAGGAATGGCCACCTCGTTGGCCCGGGACGGGCTGAGAGAGCAGAGGCTGGCGTGTGTTTGGCCCCAACAGCGGCGCTCATTGGGGAGACAGGGACACAGGCGGCGGGGGGGGGGGGGGGGGAAGGCGGGCGCCAAAGGAGAGGGGAAGGAGGCCAAAGGCAAAAGGCAAAAGCCGACAGCACCCGGTGTTCCCAGGCGGTCTCCCATCCAAGTGCTAACCAGGCCCGACCCTGCTTAGCCTCCCACAGAAGACGGGGTCGGCAGCGTTCAGGCTGCTATGGCCGAAGAGGCCGGCGGCTACCGCTGGGCGCTTCATGAGCCGGCTCCACGTGTCCCAAGCCAAGCGGGTGCCGCGCTTCGCCCGTGCATCACCCATGCACGCGCCTGACTGCCTGCCTGCCTGCTTGCCTGCCGCCGCCGTCCGCCCCGGGTACCGGGTCCCGGGCGGGTGGCAGAGGCCGGGCAAGAGGACCCTGGCAACGCGCTGGCGCAAGCCCCGGCGTGCTCCAATCCCGGGACTCTTGCAGGCTGCTCCCGGCTTGGCCCCACGCCCGCCTCCGCTTCCATCCCGCACAGCAAGGCACCTCGCAGCCCCGCACCACACCACGTTGGGCTGCTCCCTGGGAAGAGGGTGGAAGCGAGCGTGGGGCATCAGGCCGCTCGTGCCTTCCGGGCCCGCCCCGCCGCGTTCTCAGCGCCTCCTCCCCAGCCCTAGGGCGAGCGCAGCCGGCCACGGGGCCCTTCCCTCCCGTCTGCCCCACCTGGTGCAAACCCACCCCGGAGCCCCCGGCGCCCCCAGACAACATCACCAGCCCGAGTCCGGTGCCCTAGCTGGGCGTCGTGAAATGCCACGGGCCCTTGGGATGAGGGCTCGAGGGAGAGAAGAGGTCCAGGACCCAGGGAGCCCAGGCCTGTGGCATAGTCGGAGTGTGGTGTCTCTGTGTCCCTCCCGCCCCTCCTCTGTCCTCGCGTCCACGCACCCCAGTCCCCACCCTCCAGCCCCGAGCCCCCAGCCCCCAGGCCCCAGGCCCCAGCCCCCGGATCCCGGATCCCGGATCCCGGGACCGGTCCCGCCTGCCCTCACTGCCGGTGTAGGTGGTGTGTCAGGGAAGGTGCCAAGCTGGGGTGTGGCTTCAAACCCCAGCAGTGGGATTTGGCCGGGTGTGGGGAGCGGGGAGCGTGCCCCTTGGGAAGTGCGGTGGGGAGTGCGGGCCCCTGGGGGGGTGGGGAGGGTCAGGGCGGAGCCAGGCCCTGCCAGGCCGCTTTGCTGGCCCGGGAGGGGCTGAGGGAGCAGTGGCTGGGGTGTGTTTGGCCGCAGGAGCCCCGCTCCCTGGGGAGAGAAGGATACAGGGAGGGAGGGGGTGTGGCAGATGGATGCCAGAAGAGAGGTCAAGGAGGCCAAAGGCAAAAGGCAAAAGCCGACAGCACCCGGTGTTCCCAGGCGGTCTCCCATCCAAGTGCTAACCAGGCCCGACCCTGATTCGCTGCGGAGAGAAGACCGGGCGGGGCGCGTTCAGGCTGCTATGGCCCAAGACGCCAGCGGCTGCTGCTGCTGAGCGCTCCAAGAGAAGGCTCCACGGGTCCCAAGCCCAGCGGGTGCCGCGCTTCTGACATGCACGCGCCTGCCTGCCCACCTGCCTGCCTTCCTGCCTGTCGGCTAGCCTGCCTGCCAGCCTGCCTGCCGCCGTCGCCGCCGCGTCAGCCGCCGCCGCCTCCGCCGCCGCCGCCGGGCTCCGCCGCCGCCGCCGGGCTCCGCCGCCGCCGCCGCCGGGCTCCGCCGCCGCCGCCGCCTCGGCCGCCGCCGCCGTCTCGGCCGCCCACGCCACCCGCCGCCGCAGCCGCCCTTCGCCGCGGGCCCCGGGGCGGGTGGAGGAGGCCGCGCAAGAGGACCCTGGCAACGGGATGTGGCGCAAGCCCCGGCCTTGTCTAATCCCGGGACTCTTGCAGGCTGCTCCCGGCTTGGCCCCACGCCCGCCTCCGCTTCCATCCCGCAGCGCACCGCACCGCACCGCACCGCACCACACCACGATGGGCTGCTCAGTGGGCAGAGGGTGGAAGCGAGCGTGGGGCATCAGGCCGCTAGTGCCTTCGGGGCCCGCCCCGCCCGGTTCTCAGCGCCTCCTCCCAAGCCCTAGGGCGAGCGCAGCCAGCCACGGGGCCGTTCCCTCCCGTCTGCCCCACCCGGTGCAAACCTACCCCGGAGCCCCCAGCGCCCCCAGAGACCAACAGCAGCCCGAGTACGCTGCCCTAGCTTGGTCTCGTGAAATGCCACGGGCCCTGGGGATGAGGGCTCGAGGGAGGGAAGAGGTCCAGGACCCAGGGAGCCCAGGCCTGTGGCGGATGCGGAGTCTGGGGTCGCGCTGCCCCTCCCGCCCGCTCCTGGGTTCTTGGATCCACCCACCCAGCGCCCACCCTCCAGCCCCCATGCTCCAGCCTCTGGTTCCCCCACACCGCACCACCCCCCCCCCTCCGTCCGGGTGCGGGTCTGGGTGGTGTGTCAGGAGTGGTGCAAAGCTGGGCTGTGGCTTCCAGTGGCTCCAGTGGGATTTGGCCGGGTGCCGGGAGCGGGGAGCTTGCCCCTTTGAAGTGCCCTGGGGTGTGCGGGCACGGGGGCGAGGTGGCGCGTGGCTGGGCCAGGAATGGCCACCTCGTTGGCCCGGGACGGGCTGAGAGAGCAGAGGCTGGCGTGTGTTTGGCCCCAACAGCGGCGCTCATTGGGGAGACAGGGACACAGGCGGCGGGGGGGGGGGGGGGAAGGCGGGCGCCAAAGGAGAGGGGAAGGAGGCCAAAGGCAAAAGCCGACAGCACCCGGTGTTCCCAGGCGGTCTCCCATCCAAGTGCTAACCAGGCCCGACCCTGCTTAGCCTCCCACAGAA
The DNA here is from genome assembly GCF_022079265.1 of Lynx rufus. Taxonomy (NCBI): domain Eukaryota; kingdom Metazoa; phylum Chordata; class Mammalia; order Carnivora; family Felidae; genus Lynx; species Lynx rufus. Next base: position 19,598,382 of record NW_025814840.1, read on the forward strand.
GACGGGGTCGGCAGCGTTCAGGCTGCTATGGCCGAAGAGGCCGGCGGCTACCGCTGGGCGCTTCATGAGCCGGCTCCACGTGTCCCAAGCCAAGCGGGTGCCGCGCTTCGCCCGTGCATCACCCATGCACGCGCCTGACTGCCTGCCTGCCTGCTTGCCTGCCGCCGCCGTCCGCCCCGGGTACCGGGTCCCGGGCGGGTGGCAGAGGCCGGGCAAGAGGACCCTGGCAACGCGCTGGCGCAAGCCCCGGCGTGCTCCAATCCCGGGACTCTTGCAGGCTGCTCCCGGCTTGGCCCCACGCCCGCCTCCGCTTCCATCCCGCACAGCAAGGCACCTCGCAGCCCCGCACCACACCACGTTGGGCTGCTCCCTGGGAAGAGGGTGGAAGCGAGCGTGGGGCATCAGGCCGCTCGTGCCTTCCGGGCCCGCCCCGCCGCGTTCTCAGCGCCTCCTCCCCAGCCCTAGGGCGAGCGCAGCCGGCCACGGGGCCCTTCCCTCCCGTCTGCCCCACCTGGTGCAAACCCACCCCGGAGCCCCCGGCGCCCCCAGACAACATCACCAGCCCGAGTCCGGTGCCCTAGCTGGGCGTCGTGAAATGCCACGGGCCCTTGGGATGAGGGCTCGAGGGAGAGAAGAGGTCCAGGACCCAGGGAGCCCAGGCCTGTGGCATAGTCGGAGTGTGGTGTCTCTGTGTCCCTCCCGCCCCTCCTCTGTCCTCGCGTCCACGCACCCCAGTCCCCACCCTCCAGCCCCGAGCCCCCAGCCCCCAGGCCCCAGGCCCCAGCCCCCGGATCCCGGATCCCGGATCCCGGGACCGGTCCCGCCTGCCCTCACTGCCGGTGTAGGTGGTGTGTCAGGGAAGGTGCCAAGCTGGGGTGTGGCTTCAAACCCCAGCAGTGGGATTTGGCCGGGTGTGGGGAGCGGGGAGCGTGCCCCTTGGGAAGTGCGGTGGGGAGTGCGGGCCCCTGGGGGGGTGGGGAGGGTCAGGGCGGAGCCAGGCCCTGCCAGGCCGCTTTGCTGGCCCGGGAGGGGCTGAGGGAGCAGTGGCTGGGGTGTGTTTGGCCGCAGGAGCCCCGCTCCCTGGGGAGAGAAGGATACAGGGATGGAGGGGGTGTGGCAGATGGATGCCAGAAGAGAGGTCAAGGAGGCCAAAGGCAAAAGGCAAAAGCCGACAGCACCCGGTGTTCCCAGGCGGTCTCCCATCCAAGTGCTAACCAGGCCCGACCCTGCTTCGCTGCGGAGAGAAGACCGGGCGGGGCGCGTTCAGGCTGCTATGGCCCAAGACGCCAGCGGCTGCTGCTGCTGAGCGCTCCAAGAGAAGGCTCCACGGGTCCCAAGCCCAGCGGGTGCCGCGCTTCTGACATGCACGCGCCTGCCTGCCCACCTGCCTGCCTTCCTGCCTGTCGGCTAGCCTGCCTGCCAGCCTGCCTGCCGCCGTCGCCGCCGCGTCAGCCGCCGCCGCCGCCGCCGTCTCGGCCGCCCCCGCCGTCTCGACCGCTCCCGCCGCCGCCGCCGCTCGCCGCCGCCGCCTCGGCCGTCGCCGCCGCCGCCGCCGCGGCCGGCGACCTCCGACGCCGCCGCAGACGCCGCCCTCCGCCGCCGCCGCCGCCGCCTCCGCCGCCGCCGCCTCGGCCGCCCCCGCCGCCCGCCGCCGCAGCCGCCCTTCGCCGCGGGCCCCGGGGCGGGTGGCGGAGGCCGCGCAAGAGGACCCTGGCAACGGGATGTGGCGCAAGCCCCGGCCTTGTCTAATCCCGGGACTCTTGCAGGCTGCTCCCGGCTTGGCCCCACGCCCGCCTCCGCTTCCATCCCGCAGCGCACCGCACCGCACCGCACCGCACCACACCACGATGGGCTGCTCAGTGGGCAGAGGGTGGAAGCGAGCGTGGGGCATCAGGCCGCTAGTGCCTTCGGGGCCCGCCCCGCCCGGTTCTCAGCGCCTCCTCCCAAGCCCTAGGGCGAGCGCAGCCAGCCACGGGGCCGTTCCCTCCCGTCTGCCCCACCCGGTGCAAACCTACCCCGGAGCCCCCAGCGCCCCCAGAGACCAACAGCAGCCCGAGTACGCTGCCCTAGCTTGGTCTCGTGAAATGCCACGGGCCCTGGGGATGAGGGCTCGAGGGAGGGAAGAGGTCCAGGACCCAGGGAGCCCAGGCCTGTGGCGGATGCGGAGTCTGGGGTCGCGCTGCCCCTCCCGCCCGCTCCTGGGTTCTTGGATCCACCCACCCAGCGCCCACCCTCCAGCCCCCATGCTCCAGCCTCTGGTTCCCCCACACCGCACCACCCCCCCCCTCCGTCCGGGTGCGGGTCTGGGTGGTGTGTCAGGAGTGGTGCAAAGCTGGGCTGTGGCTTCCAGTGGCTCCAGTGGGATTTGGCCGGGTGCCGGGAGCGGGGAGCTTGCCCCTTTGAAGTGCCCTGGGGTGTGCGGGCACGGGGGCGAGGCGGCGCGTGGCTGGGCCAGGAATGGCCACCTCGTTGGCCCGGGACGGGCTGAGAGAGCAGAGGCTGGCGTGTGTTTGGCCCCAACAGCGGCGCTCATTGGGGAGACAGGGACACAGGCGGCGGGGGGGGGGGGGGGGGGGAAGGCGGGCGCCAAAGGAGAGGGGAAGGAGGCCAAAGGCAAAAGGCAAAAGCCGACAGCACCCGGTGTTCCCAGGCGGTCTCCCATCCAAGTGCTAACCAGGCCCGACCCTGCTTAGCCTCCCACAGAAGACGGGGTCGGCAGCGTTCAGGCTGCTATGGCCGAAGAGGCCGGCGGCTACCGCTGGGCGCTTCATGAGCCGGCTCCACGTGTCCCAAGCCAAGCGGGTGCCGCGCTTCGCCCGTGCATCACCCATGCACGCGCCTGACTGCCTGCCTGCCTGCTTGCCTGCCGCCGCCGTCCGCCCCGGGTACCGGGTCCCGGGCGGGTGGCAGAGGCCGGGCAAGAGGACCCTGGCAACGCGCTGGCGCAAGCCCCGGCGTGCTCCAATCCCGGGACTCTTGCAGGCTGCTCCCGGCTTGGCCCCACGCCCGCCTCCGCTTCCATCCCGCACAGCAAGGCACCTCGCAGCCCCGCACCACACCACGTTGGGCTGCTCCCTGGGAAGAGGGTGGAAGCGAGCGTGGGGCATCAGGCCGCTCGTGCCTTCCGGGCCCGCCCCGCCGCGTTCTCAGCGCCTCCTCCCCAGCCCTAGGGCGAGCGCAGCCGGCCACGGGGCCCTTCCCTCCCGTCTGCCCCACCTGGTGCAAACCCACCCCGGAGCCCCCGGCGCCCCCAGACAACATCACCAGCCCGAGTCCGGTGCCCTAGCTGGGCGTCGTGAAATGCCACGGGCCCTTGGGATGAGGGCTCGAGGGAGAGAAGAGGTCCAGGACCCAGGGAGCCCAGGCCTGTGGCATAGTCGGAGTGTGGTGTCTCTGTGTCCCTCCCGCCCCTCCTCTGTCCTCGCGTCCACGCACCCCAGTCCCCACCCTCCAGCCCCGAGCCCCCAGCCCCCAGGCCCCAGGCCCCAGCCCCCGGATCCCGGATCCCGGATCCCGGGACCGGTCCCGCCTGCCCTCACTGCCGGTGTAGGTGGTGTGTCAGGGAAGGTGCCAAGCTGGGGTGTGGCTTCAAACCCCAGCAGTGGGATTTGGCCGGGTGTGGGGAGCGGGGAGCGTGCCCCTTGGGAAGTGCGGTGGGGAGTGCGGGCCCCTGGGGGGGTGGGGAGGGTCAGGGCGGAGCCAGGCCCTGCCAGGCCGCTTTGCTGGCCCGGGAGGGGCTGAGGGAGCAGTGGCTGGGGTGTGTTTGGCCGCAGGAGCCCCGCTCCCTGGGGAGAGAAGGATACAGGGAGGGAGGGGGTGTGGCAGATGGATGCCAGAAGAGAGGTCAAGGAGGCCAAAGGCAAAAGGCAAAAGCCGACAGCACCCGGTGTTCCCAGGCGGTCTCCCATCCAAGTGCTAACCAGGCCCGACCCTGATTCCCTGCGGAGAGAAGACCGGGCGGGGCGCGTTCAGGCTGCTATGGCCCAAGACGCCAGCGGCTGCTGCTGCTGAGCGCTCCAAGAGAAGGCTCCACGGGTCCCAAGCCCAGCGGGTGCCGCGCTTCTGACATGCACGCGCCTGCCTGCCCACCTGCCTGCCTTCCTGCCTGTCGGCTAGCCTGCCTGCCAGCCTGCCTGCCGCCGTCGCCGCCGCGTCAGCCGCCGCCGCCTCCGCCGCCGCCGCCGGGCTCCGCCGCCGCCGCCGGGCTCCGCCGCCGCCGCCGCCGGGCTCCGCCGCCGCCGCCGCCTCGGCCGCCGCCGCCGTCTCGGCCGCCCACGCCACCCGCCGCCGCAGCCGCCCTTCGCCGCGGGCCCCGGGGCGGGTGGAGGAGGCCGCGCAAGAGGACCCTGGCAACGGGATGTGGCGCAAGCCCCGGCCTTGTCTAATCCCGGGACTCTTGCAGGCTGCTCCCGGCTTGGCCCCACGCCCGCCTCCGCTTCCATCCCGCAGCGCACCGCACCGCACCGCACCGCACCACACCACGATGGGCTGCTCAGTGGGCAGAGGGTGGAAGCGAGCGTGGGGCATCAGGCCGCTAGTGCCTTCGGGGCCCGCCCCGCCCGGTTCTCAGCGCCTCCTCCCAAGCCCTAGGGCGAGCGCAGCCAGCCACGGGGCCGTTCCCTCCCGTCTGCCCCACCCGGTGCAAACCTACCCCGGAGCCCCCAGCGCCCCCAGAGACCAACAGCAGCCCGAGTACGCTGCCCTAGCTTGGTCTCGTGAAATGCCACGGGCCCTGGGGATGAGGGCTCGAGGGAGGGAAGAGGTCCAGGACCCAGGGAGCCCAGGCCTGTGGCGGATGCGGAGTCTGGGGTCGCGCTGCCCCTCCCGCCCGCTCCTGGGTTCTTGGATCCACCCACCCAGCGCCCACCCTCCAGCCCCCATGCTCCAGCCTCTGGTTCCCCCACACCGCACCACCCCCCCCCCTCCGTCCGGGTGCGGGTCTGGGTGGTGTGTCAGGAGTGGTGCAAAGCTGGGCTGTGGCTTCCAGTGGCTCCAGTGGGATTTGGCCGGGTGCCGGGAGCGGGGAGCTTGCCCCTTTGAAGTGCCCTGGGGTGTGCGGGCACGGGGGCGAGGTGGCGCGTGGCTGGGCCAGGAATGGCCACCTCGTTGGCCCGGGACGGGCTGAGAGAGCAGAGGCTGGCGTGTGTTTGGCCCCAACAGCGGCGCTCATTGGGGAGACAGGGACACAGGCGGCGGGGGGGGGGGGGAAGGCGGGCGCCAAAGGAGAGGGGAAGGAGGCCAAAGGCAAAAGCCGACAGCACCCGGTGTTCCCAGGCGGTCTCCCATCCAAGTGCTAACCAGGCCCGACCCTGCTTAGCCTCCCACAGAAGACGGGGTCGGCAGCGTTCAGGCTGCTATGGCCGAAGAGGCCGGCGGCTACCGCTGGGCGATTCATGAGCCGGCTCCACGTGTCCCAAGCCAAGCGGGTGCCGCGCTTCGCCCGTGCATCACCCATGCACGCGCCTGACTGCCTGCCTGCCTGCTTGCCTGCCGCCGCCGTCCGCCCCGGGTACCGGGTCCCGGGCGGGTGGCAGAGGCCGGGCAAGAGGACCCTGGCAACGCGCTGGCGCAAGCCCCGGCGTGCTCCAATCCCGGGACTCTTGCAGGCTGCTCCCGGCTTGGCCCCACGCCCGCCTCCGCTTCCATCCCGCACAGCAAGGCACCTCGCAGCCCCGCACCACACCACGTTGGGCTGCTCCCTGGGAAGAGGGTGGAAGCGAGCGTGGGGCATCAGGCCGCACGTGCCTTCCGGGCCCGCCCCGCCGCGTTCTCAGCGCCTCCTCCCCAGCCCTAGGGCGAGCGCAGCCGGCCACGGGGCCCTTCCCTCCCGTCTGCCCCACCTGGTGCAAACCCACCCCGGAGCCCCCGGCGCCCCCAGACAACATCACCAGCCCGAGTCCGGTGCCCTAGCTGGGCGTCGTGAAATGCCACGGGCCCTTGGGATGAGGGCTCGAGGGAGAGAAGAGGTCCAGGACCCAGGGAGCCCAGGCCTGTGGCATAGTCGGAGTGTGGTGTCTCTGTGTCCCTCCCGCCCCTCCTCTGTCCTCGCGTCCACGCACCCCAGTCCCCACCCTCCAGCCCCGAGCCCCCAGCCCCCAGGCCCCAGGCCCCAGCCCCCGGATCCCGGATCCCGGATCCCGGGACCGGTCCCGCCTGCCCTCACTGCCGGTGTAGGTGGTGTGTCAGGGAAGGTGCCAAGCTGGGGTGTGGCTTCAAGCCCCAGCAGTGGGATTTGGCCGGGTGTGGGGAGCGGGGAGCGTGCCCCTTGGGAAGTGCGGTGGGGAGTGCGGGCCCCTGGGGGGGTGGGGAGGGTCAGGGCGGAGCCAGGCCCTGCCAGGCCGCTTTGCTGGCCCGGGAGGGGCTGAGGGAGCAGTGGCTGGGGTGTGTTTGGCCCCAGGAGCCCCGCTCCCTGGGGAGAGAAGGATACAGGGAGGGAGGGGGTGTGGCAGATGGATGCCAGAAGAGAGGTCAAGGAGGCCAAAGGCAAAAGGCAAAAGCCGACAGCACCCGGTGTTCCCAGGCGGTCTCCCATCCAAGTGCTATCCAGGCCCGACCCTGCTTCGCTGCGGAGAGAAGACCGGGCGGGGCGCGTTCAGGCTGCTATGGCCCAAGACGCCAGCGGCTGCTGCTGCTGAGCGCTCCAAGAGAAGGCTCCACGGGTCCCAAGCCCAGCGGGTGCCGCGCTTCTGACATGCACGCGCCTGCCTGCCCACCTGCCTGCCTTCCTGCCTGTCGGCTAGCCTGCCTGCCAGCCTGCCTGCCGCCGTCGCCGCCGCGTCAGCCGCCGCCGCCGCCGCCGTCTCGGCCGCCCCCGCCGTCTCGACCGCTCCCGCCGCCGCCGCCGCTCGCCGCCGCCGCCTCGGCCGTCGCCGCCGCCGCCGCCGCGGCCGGCGACCTCCGACGCCGCCGCAGACGCCGCCCTCCGCCGCCGCCGCCGCCGCCTCCGCCGCCGCCGCCTCGGCCGCCCCCGCCGCCCGCCGCCGCAGCCGCCCTTCGCCGCGGGCCCCGGGGCGGGTGGCGGAGGCCGCGCAAGAGGACCCTGGCAACGGGATGTGGCGCAAGCCCCGGCCTTGTCTAATCCCGGGACTCTTGCAGGCTGCTCCCGGCTTGGCCCCACGCCCGCCTCCGCTTCCATCCCGCAGCGCACCGCACCGCACCGCACCGCACCACACCACGATGGGCTGCTCAGTGGGCAGAGGGTGGAAGCGAGCGTGGGGCATCAGGCCGCTAGTGCCTTCGGGGCCCGCCCCGCCCGGTTCTCAGCGCCTCCTCCCAAGCCCTAGGGCGAGCGCAGCCAGCCACGGGGCCGTTCCCTCCCGTCTGCCCCACCCGGTGCAAACCTACCCCGGAGCCCCCAGCGCCCCCAGAGACCAACAGCAGCCCGAGTACGCTGCCCTAGCTTGGTCTCGTGAAATGCCACGGGCCCTGGGGATGAGGGCTCGAGGGAGGGAAGAGGTCCAGGACCCAGGGAGCCCAGGCCTGTGGCGGATGCGGAGTCTGGGGTCGCGCTGCCCCTCCCGCCCGCTCCTGGGTTCTTGGATCCACCCACCCAGCGCCCACCCTCCAGCCCCCATGCTCCAGCCTCTGGTTCCCCCACACCGCACCACCCCCCCCCTCCGTCCGGGTGCGGGTCTGGGTGGTGTGTCAGGAGTGGTGCAAAGCTGGGCTGTGGCTTCCAGTGGCTCCAGTGGGATTTGGCCGGGTGCCGGGAGCGGGGAGCTTGCCCCTTTGAAGTGCCCTGGGGTGTGCGGGCACGGGGGCGAGGCGGCGCGTGGCTGGGCCAGGAATGGCCACCTCGTTGGCCCGGGACGGGCTGAGAGAGCAGAGGCTGGCGTGTGTTTGGCCCCAACAGCGGCGCTCATAGGGGAGACAGGGACACAGGCGGCGGGGGGGGGGGGGGGAAGGCGGGCGCCAAAGGAGAGGGGAAGGAGGCCAAAGGCAAAAGCCGACAGCACCCGGTGTTCCCAGGCGGTCTCCCATCCAAGTGCTAACCAGGCCCGACCCTGCTTAGCCTCCCACAGAAGACGGGGTCGGCAGCGTTCAGGCTGCTATGGCCGAAGAGGCCGGCGGCTACCGCTGGGCGCTTCATGAGCCGGCTCCACGTGTCCCAAGCCAAGCGGGTGCCGCGCTTCGCCCGTGCATCACCCATGCACGCGCCTGACTGCCTGCCTGCCTGCTTGCCTGCCGCCGCCGTCCGCCCCGGGTACCGGGTCCCGGGCGGGTGGCAGAGGCCGGGCAAGAGGACCCTGGCAACGCGCTGGCGCAAGCCCCGGCGTGCTCCAATCCCGGGACTCTTGCAGGCTGCTCCCGGCTTGGCCCCACGCCCGCCTCCGCTTCCATCCCGCACAGCAAGGCACCTCGCAGCCCCGCACCACACCACGTTGGGCTGCTCCCTGGGAAGAGGGTGGAAGCGAGCGTGGGGCATCAGGCCGCTCGTGCCTTCCGGGCCCGCCCCGCCGCGTTCTCAGCGCCTCCTCCCCAGCCCTAGGGCGAGCGCAGCCGGCCACGGGGCCCTTCCCTCCCGTCTGCCCCACCTGGTGCAAACCCACCCCGGAGCCCCCGGCGCCCCCAGACAACATCACCAGCCCGAGTCCGGTGCCCTAGCTGGGCGTCGTGAAATGCCACGGGCCCTTGGGATGAGGGCTCGAGGGAGAGAAGAGGTCCAGGACCCAGGGAGCCCAGGCCTGTGGCATAGTCGGAGTGTGGTGTCTCTGTGTCCCTCCCGCCCCTCCTCTGTCCTCGCGTCCACGCACCCCAGTCCCCACCCTCCAGCCCCGAGCCCCCAGCCCCCAGGCCCCAGGCCCCAGCCCCCGGATCCCGGATCCCGGATCCCGGGACCGGTCCCGCCTGCCCTCACTGCCGGTGTAGGTGGTGTGTCAGGGAAGGTGCCAAGCTGGGGTGTGGCTTCAAGCCCCAGCAGTGGGATTTGGCCGGGTGTGGGGAGCGGGGAGCGTGCCCCTTGGGAAGTGCGGTGGGGAGTGCGGGCCCCTGGGGGGGTGGGGAGGGTCAGGGCGGAGCCAGGCCCTGCCAGGCCGCTTTGCTGGCCCGGGAGGGGCTGAGGGAGCAGTGGCTGGGGTGTGTTTGGCCGCAGGAGCCCCGCTCCCTGGGGAGAGAAGGATACAGGGAGGGAGGGGGTGTGGCAGATGGATGCCAGAAGAGAGGTCAAGGAGGCCAAAGGCAAAAGGCAAAAGCCGACAGCACCCGGTGTTCCCAGGCGGTCTCCCATCCAAGTGCTAACCAGGCCCGACCCTGCTTCGCTGCGGAGAGAAGACCGGGCGGGGCGCGTTCAGGCTGCTATGGCCCAAGACGCCAGCGGCTGCTGCTGCTGAGCGCTCCAAGAGAAGGCTCCACGGGTCCCAAGCCCAGCGGGTGCTGCGCTTCTGACATGCACGCGCCTGCCTGCCTTCCTGCCTGTCGGCTAGCCTGCCTGCCAGCCTGCCTGCCGCCGTCGCCGCCGCGTCAGCGGCCGCCGCCTCCGCCGCCGCCGCCGGGGTCAGCCGCCGCCGCCGGGCTCCGCCGCCGCCGCCGCCTCGGCCGCCGCCGCCGTCTCGGCCGCCCCCGCCGTCTCGACCGCCCCCGCCGCCGCCGCCGCTCGCCGCCGCCGCCTCGGCCGCCGCCGCCGCCGCACGCCGCCGACGCCCTCCGACGCCACCGCAGACGCCGCCCTCCGACGCCGCCCAAGACGCCGCCCTCCGCCGCCGCCGCCGCCGCCGCCGCCGCCTCGGCCGCCCACGCCACCCGCCGCCGCAGCCGCCCTTCGCCGCGGGCCCCGGGGCGGGTGGAGGAGGCCGCGCAAGAGGACCCTGGCAACGGGATGTGGCGCAAGCCCCGGCCTTGTCTAATCCCGGGACTCTTGCAGGCTGCTCCCGGCTTGGCCCCACGCCCGCCTCCGCTTCCATCCCGCAGCGCACCGCACCGCACCGCACCGCACCACACCACGATGGGCTGCTCAGTGGGCAGAGGGTGGAAGCGAGCGTGGGGCATCAGGCCGCTAGTGCCTTCGGGGCCCGCCCCGCCCGGTTCTCAGCGCCTCCTCCCAAGCCCTAGGGCGAGCGCAGCCAGCCACGGGGCCGTTCCCTCCCGTCTGCCCCACCCGGTGCAAACCTACCCCGGAGCCCCCAGCGCCCCCAGAGACCAACAGCAGCCCGAGTACGCTGCCCTAGCTTGGTCTCGTGAAATGCCACGGGCCCTGGGGATGAGGGCTCGAGGGAGGGAAGAGGTCCAGGACCCAGGGAGCCCAGGCCTGTGGCGGATGCGGAGTCTGGGGTCGCGCTGCCCCTCCCGCCCGCTCCTGGGTTCTTGGATCCACCCACCCAGCGCCCACCCTCCAGCCCCCATGCTCCAGCCTCTGGTTCCCCCACACCGCACCACCCCCCCCCCTCCGTCCGGGTGCGGGTCTGGGTGGTGTGTCAGGAGTGGTGCAAAGCTGGGCTGTGGCTTCCAGTGGCTCCAGTGGGATTTGGCCGGGTGCCGGGAGCGGGGAGCTTGCCCCTTTGAAGTGCCCTGGGGTGTGCGGGCACGGGGGCGAGGCGGCGCGTGGCTGGGCCAGGAATGGCCACCTCGTTGGCCCGGGACGGGCTGAGAGAGCAGAGGCTGGCGTGTGTTTGGCCCCAACAGCGGCGCTCATTGGGGAGACAGGGACACAGGCGGCGGGGGGGGGGGGGGGAAGGCGGGCGCCAAAGGAGAGGGGAAGGAGGCCAAAGGCAAAAGCCGACAGCACCCGGTGTTCCCAGGCGGTCTCCCATCCAAGTGCTAACCAGGCCCGACCCTGCTTAGCCTCCCACAGAAGACGGGGTCGGCAGCGTTCAGGCTGCTATGGCCCAAGAGGCCGGCGGCTACCGCTGGGCGCTTCATGAGCCGGCTCCACGTGTCCCAAGCCAAGCGGGTGCCGCGCTTCGCCCGTGCATCACCCATGCACGCGCCTGACTGCCTGCCTGCCTGCTTGCCTGCCGCCGCCCTCCGCCCCGGGTACCGGGTCCCGGGCGGGTGGCAGAGGCCGGGCAAGAGGACCCTGGCAACGCGCTGGCGCAAGCCCCGGCGTGCTCCAATCCCGGGACTCTTGCAGGCTGCTCCCGGCTTGGCCCCACGCCCGCCTCCGCTTCCATCCCGCACAGCAAGGCACCTCGCAGCCCCGCACCACACCACGTTGGGCTGCTCCCTGGGAAGAGGGTGGAAGCGAGCGTGGGGCATCAGGCCGCACGTGCCTTCCGGGCCCGCCCCGCCGCGTTCTCAGCGCCTCCTCCCCAGCCCTAGGGCGAGCGCAGCCGGCCACGGGGCCCTTCCCTCCCGTCTGCCCCACCTGGTGCAAACCCACCCCGGAGCCCCCGGCGCCCCCAGACAACATCACCAGCCCGAGTCCGGTGCCCTAGCTGGGCGTCGTGAAATGCCACGGGCCCTTGGGATGAGGGCTCGAGGGAGAGAAGAGGTCCAGGACCCAGGGAGCCCAGGCCTGTGGCATAGTCGGAGTGTGGTGTCTCTGTGTCCCTCCCGCCCCTCCTCTGTCCTCGCGTCCACGCACCCCAGTCCCCACCCTCCAGCCCCGAGCCCCCAGCCCCCAGGCCCCAGGCCCCAGCCCCCGGATCCCGGATCCCGGGACCGGTCCCGCCTGCCCTCAGTGCCGGTGTAGGTGGTGTGTCAGGGAAGGTGCCAAGCTGGGGTGTGGCTTCAAGCCCCAGCAGTGGGATTTGGCCGGGTGTGGGGAGCGGGGAGCGTGCCCCTTGGGAAGTGCGGTGGGGAGTGCGGGCCCTTGGGGGGGTGGGGAGGGTCAGGGCGGAGCCAGGCCCTGCCAGGCCGCTTTGCTGGCCCGGGAGGGGCTGAGGGAGCAGTGGCTGGGGTGTGTTTGGCCGCAGGAGCCCCGCTCCCTGGGGAGAGAAGGATACAGGGAGGGAGGGGGTGTGGCAGATGGATGCCAGAAGAGAGGTCAAGGAGGCCAAAGGCAAAAGGCAAAAGCCGACAGCACCCGGTGTTCCCAGGCGGTCTCCCATCCAAGTGCTAACCAGGCCCGACCCTGCTTCGCTGCGGAGAGAAGACCGGGCGGGGCGCGTTCAGGCTGCTATGGCCCAAGACGCCAGCGGCTGCTGCTGCTGAGCGCTCCAAGAGAAGGCTCCACGGGTCCCAAGCCCAGCGGGTGCCGCGCTTCTGACATGCACGCGCCTGCCTGCCCACCTGCCTGCCTTCCTGCCTGTCGGCTAGCCTGCCTGCCAGCCTGCCTGCCGCCGTCGCCGCCGCGTCAGCCGCCGCCGCCTCCGCCGCCGCCGCGGCCTCCGCCGCCGCCGCCGGGCTCCGCCGCCGCCGCCGCCTCGGCCGCCGCCGCCGTCTCGGCCGCCCCCGCCGTCTCGACCGCCCCCGCCGCCGCCGCCGCTCGCCGCCGCCGCCTCGGCCGCCGCCGCCGCCGCCGCACGCCGCCGACGCCCTCCGACGCCGCCGCAGACGCCGCCCTCCGACGCCGCCGAAGACGCCGCCCTCCGCCGCCGCCGCCGCCGCCGCCTCGGCCGCCCACGCCACCCGCCGCCGCAGCCGCCCTTCGCCGCGGGCCCCGGGGCGGGTGGAGGAGGCCGCGCAAGAGGACCCTGGCAACGGGATGTGGCGCAAGCCCCGGCCTTGTCTAATCCCGGGACTCTTGCAGGCTGCTCCCGGCTTGGCCCCACGCCCGCCTCCGCTTCCATCCCGCAGCGCACCGCACCGCACCGCACTGCACCACACCACGATGGGCTGCTCAGTGGGCAGAGGGTGGAAGCGAGCGTGGGGCATCAGGCCGCTAGTGCCTTCGGGGCCCGCCCCGCCCGGTTCTCAGCGCCTCCTCCCAAGCCCTAGGGCGAGCGCAGCCAGCCACGGGGCCGTTCCCTCCCGTCTGCCCCACCCGGTGCAAACCTACCCCGGAGCCCCCAGCGCCCCCAGAGACCAACAGCAGCCCGAGTACGCTGCCCTAGCTTGGTCTCGTGAAATGCCACGGGCCCTGGGGATGAGGACTCGAGGAAGGGAAGAGGTCCAGGACCCAGGGAGCCCAGGCCTGTGGCGGATGCGGAGTCTGGGGTCGCGCTGCCCCTCCCGCCCGCTCCTGGGTTCTTGGATCCACCCACCCAGCGCCCACCCTCCAGCCCCCATGCTCCAGCCTCTGGTTCCCCCACACCGCACCACCCCCCCCCTCCGTCCGGGTGCGGGTCTGGGTGGTGTGTCAGGAGTGGTGCAAAGCTGGGCTGTGGCTTCCAGTGGCTCCAGTGGGATTTGGCCGGGTGCCGGGAGCGGGGAGCTTGCCCCTTTGAAGTGCCCTGGGGTGTGCGGGCACGGGGGCGAGGCGGCGCGTGGCTGGGCCAGGAATGGCCACCTCGTTGGCCCGGGACGGGCTGAGAGAGCAGAGGCTGGCGTGTGTTTGGCCCCAACAGCGCGCTCATTGGGGAGACAGGGACACAGGCGGCGGGGGGGGGGGGGGGAAGGCGGGCGCCAAAGGAGAGGGGAAGGAGGCCAAAGGCAAAAGCCGACAGCACCCGGTGTTCCCAGGCGGTCTCCCATCCAAGTGCTAACCAGGCCCGACCCTGCTTAGCCTCCCACAGAAGACGGGGTCGGCAGCGTTCAGGCTGCTATGGCCGAAGAGGCCGGCGGCTACCGCTGGGCGCTTCATGAGCCGGCTCCACGTGTCCCAAGCCAAGCGGGTGCCGCACTTCGCCCGTGCATCACCCATGCACGCGCCTGACTGCCTGCCTGCCTGCTTGCCTGCCGCCGCCGTCCGCCCCGGGTACCGGGTCCCGGGCGGGTGGCAGAGGCCGGGCAAGAGGACCCTGGCAACGCGCTGGCGCAAGCCCCGGCGTGCTCCAATCCCGGGACTCTTGCAGGCTGCTCCCGGCTTGGCCCCACGCCCGCCTCCGCTTCCATCCCGCACAGCAAGGCACCTCGCAGCCCCGCACCACACCACGTTGGGCTGCTCACTGGGTAGAGGGTGGAAGCGAGCGTGGGGCATCAGGCCGCTCGTGCCTTCCGGGCCCAACCCGCCGCGTTCTCAGCGCCTCCTCCCCAGCCCTAGGGCGAGCGTAGCCGGCCACGGGGCCCTTCCCTCCCGTCTGCCCCACCTGGTGCAAACCCACCCCGGAGCCCCCGGCGCCCCCAGACAACATCACCAGCCCGAGTCCGGTGCCCTAGCTGGGCGTCGTGAAATGCCACGGGCCCTTGGGATGAGGGCTCGAGGGAGAGAAGAGGTCCAGGACCCAGGGAGCCCAGGCCTGTGGCATAGTCGGAGTGTGGTGTCTCTGTGTCCCTCCCGCCCCTCCTCTGTCCTCGCGTCCACGCACCCCAGTCCCCACCCTCCAGCCCCGAGCCCCCAGCCCCCAGGCCCCAGGCCCCAGCCCCCGGATCCCGGATCCCGGATCCCGGGACCGGTCCCGCCTGCCCTCACTGCCGGTGTAGGTGGTGTGTCAGGGAAGGTGCCAAGCTGGGGTGTGGCTTCAAGCCCCAGCAGTGGGATTTGGCCGGGTGTGGGGAGCGGGGAGCGTGCCCCTTGGGAAGTGCGGTGGGGAGTGCGGGCCCCTGGGGGGGTGGGGAGGGTCAGGGCGGAGCCAGGCCCTGCCAGGCCGCTTTGCTGGCCCGGGAGGGGCTGAGGGAGCAGTGGCTGGGGTGTGTTTGGCCGCAGGAGCCCCGCTCCCTGGGGAGAGAAGGATACAGGGAGGGAGGGGGTGTGGCAGATGGATGCCAGAAGAGAGGTCAAGGAGGCCAAAGGCAAAAGGCAAAAGCCGACAGCACCCGGTGTTCCCAGGCGGTCTCCCATCCAAGTGCTAACCAGGCCCGACCCTGCTTCGCTGCGGAGAGAAGACCGGGCGGGGCGCGTTCAGGCTGCTATGGCCCAAGACGCCAGCGGCTGCTGCTGCTGAGCGCTCCAAGAGAAGGCTCCACGGGTCCCAAGCCCAGCGGGTGCCGCGCTTCTGACATGCACGCGCCTGCCTGCCCACCTGCCTGCCTTCCTGCCTGTCGGCTAGCCTGCCTGCCAGCCTGCCTGCCGCCGTCGCCGCCGCGTCAGCCGCCGCCGCCTCCGCCGCCGGGCTCCGCCGCCTCCGCCGCCTCGGCCGCCGCCGCCGTCTCGGCCGCCCCCGCCGTCTCGACCGCCCCCCGCCGCCGCCTCCGCTCGCCGCCGCCGCCGCCGCCGGGCTCCGCCGCCGCCGCCGCCTCGGCCGCCGCCGCCGTCTCGGCCGCCCCCGCCGTCTCGACCGCCCCCGCCGCCGCCGCCGCTCGCCGCCGCCGCCTCGGCCGACGCCGCCGCCGCCGCACGCCGCCGACGCCCTCCGACGCCGCCGCAGACGCCGCCCTCCGACGCCGCCGCAGACGCCGCCCTCCGCCGCCGCCGCCGCCGCCGCCGCCGCCTCGGCCGCCCACGCCACCCGCCGCCGCAGCCGCCCTTCGCCGCGGGCCCCGGGGCGGGTGGAGGAGGCCGCGCAAGAGGACCCTGGCAACGGGATGTGGCGCAAGCCCCGGCCTTGTCTAATCCCGGGACTCTTGCAGGCTGCTCCCGGCTTGGCCCCACGCCCGCCTCCGCTTCCATCCCGCAGCGCACCGCACCGCACCGCACCGCACCACACCACGATGGGCTGCTCAGTGGGCAGAGGGTGGAAGCGAGCGTGGGGCATCAGGCCGCTAGTGCCTTCGGGGCCCGCCCCGCCCGGTTCTCAGCGCCTCCTCCCAAGCCCTAGGGCGAGCGCAGCCAGCCACGGGGCCGTTCCCTCCCGTCTGCCCCACCCGGTGCAAACCTACCCCGGAGCCCCCAGCGCCCCCAGAGACCAACAGCAGCCCGAGTACGCTGCCCTAGCTTGGTCTCGTGAAATGCCACGGGCCCTGGGGATGAGGGCTCGAGGGAGGGAAGAGGTCCAGGACCCAGGGAGCCCAGGCCTGTGGCGGATGCGGAGTCTGGGGTCGCGCTGCCCCTCCCGCCCGCTCCTGGGTTCTTGGATCCACCCACCCAGCGCCCACCCTCCAGCCCCCATGCTCCAGCCTCTGGTTCCCCCACACCGCACCACCCCCCCCCTCCGTCCGGGTGCGGGTCTGGGTGGTGTGTCAGGAGTGGTGCAAAGCTGGGCTGTGGCTTCCAGTGGCTCCAGTGGGATTTGGCCGGGTGCCGGGAGCGGGGAGCTTGCCCCTTTGAAGTGCCCTGGGGTGTGCGGGCACGGGGGCGAGGCGGCGCGTGGCTGGGCCAGGAATGGCCACCTCGTTGGCCCGGGACGGGCTGAGAGAGCAGAGGCTGGCGTGTGTTTGGCCCCAACAGCGGCGCTCATTGGGGAGACAGGGACACAGGCGGCGGGGGGGGGGGAGGGAAGGCGGGCGCCAAAGGAGAGGGGAAGGAGGCCAAAGGCAAAAGCCGACAGCACCCGGTGTTCCCAGGCGGTCTCCCATCCAAGTGCTAACCAGGCCCGACCCTGCTTAGCCTCCCACAGAAGACGGGGTCGGCAGCGTTCAGGCTGCTATGGCCGAAGAGGCCGGCGGCTACCGCTGGGCGCTTCATGAGCCGGCTCCACGTGTCCCAAGCCAAGCGGGTGCCGCGCTTCGCCCGTGCATCACCCATGCACGCGCCTGACTGCCTGCCTGCCTGCTTGCCTGCCGCCGCCGTCCGCCCCGGGTACCGGGTCCCGGGCGGGTGGCAGAGGCCGGGCAAGAGGACCCTGGCAACGCGCTGGCGCAAGCCCCGGCGTGCTCCAATCCCGGGACTCTTGCAGGCTGCTCCCGGCTTGGCCCCACGCCCGCCTCCGCTTCCATCCCGCACAGCAAGGCACCTCGCAGCCCCGCACCACACCACGTTGGGCTGCTCCCTGGGAAGAGGGTGGAAGCGAGCGTGGGGCATCAGGCCGCTCGTGCCTTCCGGGCCCGCCCCGCCGCGTTCTCAGCGCCTCCTCCCCAGCCCTAGGGCGAGCGTAGCCGGCCACGGGGCCCTTCCCTCCCGTCTGCCCCACCTGGTGCAAACCCACCCCGGAGCCCCCGGCGCCCCCAGACAACATCACCAGCCCGAGTCCGGTGCCCTAGCTGGGCGTCGTGAAATGCCACGGGCCCTTGGGATGAGGGCTCGAGGGAGAGAAGAGGTCCAGGACCCAGGGAGCCCAGGCCTGTGGCATAGTCGGAGTGTGGTGTCTCTGTGTCCCTCCCGCCCCTCCTCTGTCCTCGCGTCCACGCACCCCAGTCCCCACCCTCCAGCCCCGAGCCCCCAGCCCCCAGGCCCCAGGCCCCAGCCCCCGGATCCCGGATCCCGGGACCGGTCCCGCCTGCCCTCAGTGCCGGTGTAGGTGGTGTGTCAGGGAAGGTGCCAAGCTGGGGTGTGGCTTCAAGCCCCAGCAGTGGGATTTGGCCGGGTGTGGGGAGCGGGGAGCGTGCCCCTTGGGAAGTGCGGTGGGGAGTGCGGGCCCTTGGGGGGGTGGGGAGGGTCAGGGCGGAGCCAGGCCCTGCCAGGCCGCTTTGCTGGCCCGGGAGGGGCTGAGGGAGCAGTGGCTGGGGTGTGTTTGGCCGCAGGAGCCCCGCTCCCTGGGGAGAGAAGGATACAGGGAGGGAGGGGGTGTGGCAGATGGATGCCAGAAGAGAGGTCAAGGAGGCCAAAGGCAAAAGGCAAAAGCCGACAGCACCCGGTGTTCCCAGGCGGTCTCCCATCCAAGTGCTAACCAGGCCCGACCCTGCTTCGCTGCGGAGAGAAGACCGGGCGGGGCGCGTTCAGGCTGCTATGGCCCAAGACGCCAGCGGCTGCTGCTGCTGAGCGCTCCAAGAGAAGGCTCCACGGGTCCCAAGCCCAGCGGGTGCCGCGCTTCTGACATGCACGCGCCTGCCTGCCCACCTGCCTGCCTTCCTGCCTGTCGGCTAGCCTGCCTGCCAGCCTGCCTGCCGCCGTCGCCGCCGCGTCAGACGCCGCCGCCTCCGCCGCCGCCGCGGCCTCCGCCGCCGCCGCCGGGCTCCGCCGCCGCCGCCGCCTCGGCCGCCGCCGCCGTCTCGGCCGCCCCCGCCGTCTCGACCGCCCCCGCCGCCGCCGCCGCTCGCCGCCGCCGCCTCGGCCGCCGCCGCCGCCGCCGCACGCCGCCGACGCCCTCCGACGCCGCGGCAGACGCCGCCCTCCGACGCCGCCGAAGACGCCGCCCTCCGCCGCCGCCGCCGCCGCCGCCGCCGCCGCCTCGGCCGCCCACGCCACCCGCCGCCGCAGCCGCCCTTCGCCGCGGGCCCCGGGGCGGGTGGAGGAGGCCGCGCAAGAGGACCCTGGCAACGGGATGTGGCGCAAGCCCCGGCCTTGTCTAATCCCGGGACTCTTGCAGGCTGCTCCCGGCTTGGCCCCACGCCCGCCTCCGCTTCCATCCCGCAGCGCACCGCACCGCACCGCACCGCACCACACCACGATGGGCTGCTCAGTGGGCAGAGGGTGGAAGCGAGCGTGGGGCATCAGGCCGCTAGTGCCTTCGGGGCCCGCCCCGCCCGGTTCTCAGCGCCTCCTCCCAAGCCCTAGGGCGAGCGCAGCCAGCCACGGGGCCGTTCCCTCCCGTCTGCCCCACCCGGTGCAAACCTACCCCGGAGCCCCCAGCGCCCCCAGAGACCAACAGCAGCCCGAGTACGCTGCCCTAGCTTGGTCTCGTGAAATGCCACGGGCCCTGGGGATGAGGGCTCGAGGGAGGGAAGAGGTCCAGGACCCAGGGAGCCCAGGCCTGTGGCGGATGCGGAGTCTGGGGTCGCGCTGCCCCTCCCGCCCGCTCCTGGGTTCTTGGATCCACCCACCCAGCGCCCACCCTCCAGCCCCCATGCTCCAGCCTCTGGTTCCCCCACACCGCACCACCCCCCCCCTCCGTCCGGGTGCGGGTCTGGGTGGTGTGTCAGGAGTGGTGCAAATCTGGGCTGTGGCTTCCAGTGGCTCCAGTGGGATTTGGCCGGGTGCCGGGAGCGGGGAGCTTGCCCCTTTGAAGTGCCCTGGGGTGTGCGGGCACGGGGGCGAGGCGGCGCGTGGCTGGGCCAGGAATGGCCACCTCGTTGGCCCGGGACGGGCTGAGAGAGCAGAGGCTGGCGTGTGTTTGGCCCCAACAGCGGCGCTCATTGGGGAGACAGGGACACAGGCGGCGGGGGGGGGGGGGGGGAAGGCGGGCGCCAAAGGAGAGGGGAAGGAGGCCAAAGGCAAAAGGCAAAAGCCGACAGCACCCGGTGTTCCCAGGCGGTCTCCCATCCAAGTGCTAACCAGGCCCGACCCTGCTTAGCCTCCCACAGAAGACGGGGTCGGCAGCGTTCAGGCTGCTATGGCCGAAGAGGCCGGCGGCTACCGCTGGGCGCTTCATGAGCCGGCTCCACGTGTCCCAAGCCAAGCGGGTGCCGCGCTTCGCCCGTGCATCACCCATGCACGCGCCTGACTGCCTGCCTGCCTGCTTGCCTGCCGCCGCCGTCCGCCCCGGGTACCGGGTCCCGGGCGGGTGGCAGAGGCCGGGCAAGAGGACCCTGGCAACGCGCTGGCGCAAGCCCCGGCGTGCTCCAATCCCGGGACTCTTGCAGGCTGCTCCCGGCTTGGCCCCACGCCCGCCTCCGCTTCCATCCCGCACAGCAAGGCACCTCGCAGCCCCGCACCACACCACGTTGGGCTGCTCACTGGGAAGAGGGTGGAAGCGAGCGTGGGGCATCAGGCCGCACGTGCCTTCCGGGCCCGCCCCGCCGCGTTCTCAGCGCCTCCTCCTCAGCCCTAGGGCGAGCGCAGCCGGCCACGGGGCCCTTCCCTCCCGTCTGCCCCACCTGGTGCAAACCCACCCCGGAGCCCCCGGCGCCCCCAGACAACATCACCAGCCCGAGTCCGGTGCCCTAGCTGGGCGTCGTGAAATGCCACGGGCCCTTGGGATGAGGGCTCGAGGGAGAGAAGAGGTCCAGGACCCAGGGAGCCCAGGCCTGTGGCATAGTCGGAGTGTGGTGTCTCTGTGTCCCTCCCGCCCCTCCTCTGTCCTCGCGTCCACGCACCCCAGTCCCCACCCTCCAGCCCCGAGCCCCCAGCCCCCAGGCCCCAGGCCCCAGCCCCCGGATCCCGGATCCCGGGACCGGTCCCGCCTGCCCTCAGTGCCGGTGTAGGTGGTGTGTCAGGGAAGGTGCCAAGCTGGGGTGTGGCTTCAAGCCCCAGCAGTGGGATTTGGCCGGGTGTGGGGAGCGGGGAGCGTGCCCCTTGGGAAGTGCGGTGGGGAGTGCGGGCCCTTGGGGGGGTGGGGAGGGTCAGGGCGGAGCCAGGCCCTGCCAGGCCGCTTTGCTGGCCCGGGAGGGGCTGAGGGAGCAGTGGCTGGGGTGTGTTTGGCCGCAGGAGCCCCGCTCCCTGGGGAGAGAAGGATACAGGGAGGGAGGGGGTGTGGCAGATGGATGCCAGAAGAGAGGTCAAGGAGGCCAAAGGCAAAAGGCAAAAGCCGACAGCACCCGGTGTTCCCAGGCGGTCTCCCATCCAAGTGCTAACCAGGCCCGACCCTGCTTCGCTGCGGAGAGAAGACCGGGCGGGGCGCGTTCAGGCTGCTATGGCCCAAGACGCCAGCGGCTGCTGCTGCTGAGCGCTCCAAGAGAAGGCTCCACGGGTCCCAAGCCCAGCGGGTGCCGCGCTTCTGACATGCACGCGCCTGCCTGCCCACCTGCCTGCCTTCCTGCCTGTCGGCTAGCCTGCCTGCCAGCCTGCCTGCCGCCGTCGCCGCCGCGTCAGCCGCCGCCGCCTCCGCCGCCGCCGCGGCCTCCGCCGCCGCCGCCGGGCTCCGCCGCCGCCGCCGCCTCGGCCGCCGCCGCCGTCTCGGCCGCCCCCGCCGTCTCGACCGCCCCCGCCGCCGCCGCCGCCGCCTCGGCCGCCGCCGCCGCCGCCGCACGCCGCCGACGCCCTCCGACGCCGCCGCAGACGCCGCCCTCCGACGCCGCCGAAGACGCCGCCCTCCGCCGCCGCCGCCGCCGCCGCCTCGGCCGCCCACGCCACCCGCCGCCGCAGCCGCCCTTCGCCGCGGGCCCCGGGGCGGGTGGAGGAGGCCGCGCAAGAGGACCCTGGCAACGGGATGTGGCGCAAGCCCCGGCCTTGTCTAATCCCGGGACTCTTGCAGGCTGCTCCCGGCTTGGCCCCACGCCCGCCTCCGCTTCCATCCCGCAGCGCACCGCACCGCACCGCACCGCACCACACCACGATGGGCTGCTCAGTGGGCAGAGGGTGGAAGCGAGCGTGGGGCATCAGGCCGCTAGTGCCTTCGGGGCCCGCCCCGCCCGGTTCTCAGCGCCTCCTCCCAAGCCCTAGGGCGAGCGCAGCCAGCCACGGGGCCGTTCCCTCCCGTCTGCCCCACCCGGTGCAAACCTACCCCGGAGCCCCCAGCGCCCCCAGAGACCAACAGCAGCCCGAGTACGCTGCCCTAGCTTGGTCTCGTGAAATGCCACGGGCCCTGGGGATGAGGGCTCGAGGGAGGGAAGAGGTCCAGGACCCAGGGAGCCCAGGCCTGTGGCGGATGCGGAGTCTGGGGTCGCGCTGCCCCTCCCGCCCGCTCCTGGGTTCTTGGATCCACCCACCCAGCGCCCACCCTCCAGCCCCCATGCTCCAGCCTCTGGTTCCCCCACACCGCACCACCCCCCCCCCTCCGTCCGGGTGCGGGTCTGGGTGGTGTGTCAGGAGTGGTGCAAAGCTGGGCTGTGGCTTCCAGTGGCTCCAGTGGGATTTGGCCGGGTGCCGGGAGCGGGGAGCTTGCCCCTTTGAAGTGCCCTGGGGTGTGCGGGCACGGGGGCGAGGCGGCGCGTGGCTGGGCCAGGAATGGCCACCTCGTTGGCCCGGGACGGGCTGAGAGAGCAGAGGCTGGCGTGTGTTTGGCCCCAACAGCGGCGCTCATTGGGGAGACAGGGACACAGGCGGCGGGGGGGGGGGGGAAGGCGGGCGCCAAAGGAGAGGGGAAGGAGGCCAAAGGCAAAAGGCAAAAGCCGACAGCACCCGGTGTTCCCAGGCGGTCTCCCATCCAAGTGCTAACCAGGCCCGACCCTGCTTAGCCTCCCACAGAAGACGGGGTCGGCAGCGTTCAGGCTGCTATGGCCGAAGAGGCCGGCGGCTACCGCTGGGCGCTTCATGAGCCGGCTCCACGTGTCCCAAGCCAAGCGGGTGCCGCGCTTCGCCCGTGCATCACCCATGCACGCGCCTGACTGCCTGCCTGCCTGCTTGCCTGCCGCCGTCCGCCCCGGGTACCGGGTCCCGGGCGGGTGGCAGAGGCCGGGCAAGAGGACCCTGGCAACGCGCTGGCGCAAGCCCCGGCGTGCTCCAATCCCGGGACTCTTGCAGGCTGCTCCCGGCTTGGCCCCACGCCCGCCTCCGCTTCCATCCCGCACAGCAAGGCACCTCGCAGCCCCGCACCACACCACGTTGGGCTGCTCACTGGGAAGAGGGTGGAAGCGAGCGTGGGGCATCAGGCCGCACGTGCCTTCCGGGCCCGCCCCGCCGCGTTCTCAGCGCCTCCTCCCCAGCCCTAGGGCGAGCGCAGCCGGCCACGGGGCCCTTCCCTCCCGTCTGCCCCACCTGGTGCAAACCCACCCCGGAGCCCCCGGCGCCCCCAGACAACATCACCAGCCCGAGTCCGGTGCCCTAGCTGGGCGTCGTGAAATGCCACGGGCCCTTGGGATGAGGGCTCGAGGGAGAGAAGAGGTCCAGGACCCAGGGAGCCCAGGCCTGTGGCATAGTCGGAGTGTGGTGTCTCTGTGTCCCTCCCGCCCCTCCTCTGTCCTCGCGTCCACGCACCCCAGTCCCCACCCTCCAGCCCCGAGCCCCCAGCCCCCAGGCCCCAGGCCCCAGCCCCAGGATCCCGGATCCCGGATCCCGGGACCGGTCCCGCCTGCCCTCACTGCCGGTGTAGGTGGTGTGTCAGGGAAGGTGCCAAGCTGGGGTGTGGCTTCAAGCCCCAGCAGTGGGATTTGGCCGGGTGTGGGGAGCGGGGAGCGTGCCCCTTGGGAAGTGCGGTGGGGAGTGCGGGCCCCTGGGGGGGTGGGGAGGGTCAGGGCGGAGCCAGGCCCTGCCAGGCCGCTTTGCTGGCCCGGGAGGGGCTGAGGGAGCAGTGGCTGGGGTGTGTTTGGCCGCAGGAGCCCCGCTCCCTGGGGAGAGAAGGATACAGGGAGGGAGGGGGTGTGGCAGATGGATGCCAGAAGAGAGGTCAAGGAGGCCAAAGGCAAAAGGCAAAAGCCGACAGCACCCGGTGTTCCCAGGCGGTCTCCCATCCAAGTGCTAACCAGGCCCGACCCTGCTTCGCTGCGGAGAGAAGACCGGGCGGGGCGCGTTCAGGCTGCTATGGCCCAAGACGCCAGCGGCTGCTGCTGCTGAGCGCTCCAAGAGAAGGCTCCACGGGTCCCAAGCCCAGCGGGTGCCGCGCTTCTGACATGCACGCGCCTGCCTGCCCACCTGCCTGCCTTCCTGCCTGTCGGCTAGCCTGCCTGCCAGCCTGCCTACCGCCGTCGCCGCCGCGTCAGCCGCCGCCGCCGCAGCCGTCTCGGCCGCCCCCGCCGTCTCGACCGCTCCCGCCGCCGCCGCCGCTCGCCGCCGCCGCCTCGGCCGTCGCCGCCGCCGCCGCCGCGGCCGGCGACCTCCGACGCCGCCGCAGACGCTGCCCTCCGCCGCCGCCGCCGCCGCCTCCGCCGCCGCCGCCTCGGCCGCCCCCGCCGCCCGCCGCCGCAGCCGCCCTTCGCCGCGGGCCCCGGGGCGGGTGGCGGAGGCCGCGCAAGAGGACCCTGGCAACGGGATGTGGCGCAAGCCCCGGCCTTGTCTAATCCCGGGACTCTTGCAGGCTGCTCCCGGCTTGGCCCCACGCCCGCCTCCGCTTCCATCCCGCAGCGCACCGCACCGCACCGCACCACACCGCACCACACCACGATGGGCTGCTCAGTGGGAAGAGGGTGGAAGGGAGCGTGGGGCATCAGGCCGCTCGTGCCTTCGGGGCCCGCCCCGCCCGGTTCTCAGCGCCTCCTCCCAAGCCCTAGGGCGAGCGCAGCCAGCCACGGGGCCGTTCCCTCCCGTCTGCCCCACCCGGTGCAAACCTATCCCGGAGCCCCCAGCGCCCCCAGAGACCAACAGCAGCCCGAGTACGCTGCCCTAGCTTGGTCTCGTGAAATGCCACGGGCCCTGGGGATGAGGGCTCGAGGGAGGGAAGAGGTCCAGGACCCAGGGAGCCCAGGCCTGTGGCGGATGCGGAGTCTGGGGTCGCGCTGCCCCTCCCGCCCGCTCCTGGGTTCTTGGATCCACCCACCCAGCGCCCACCCTCCAGCCCCCATGCTCCAGCCTCTGGTTCCCCCACACCGCACCACCCCCCCCCTCCGTCCGGGTGCGGGTCTGGGTGGTGTGTCAGGAGTGGTGCAAAGCTGGGCTGTGGCTTCCAGTGGCTCTAGTGGGATTTGGCCGGGTGCCGGGAGCGGGGAGCTTGCCCCTTTGAAGTGCCCTGGGGTGTGCGGGCACGGGGGCGAGGCGGCGCGTGGCTGGGCCAGGAATGGCCACCTCGTTGGCCCGGGACGGGCTGAGAGAGCAGAGGCTGGCGTGTGTTTGGCCCCAACAGCGGCGCTCATTGGGGAGACAGGGACACAGGCGGCGGGGGGGGGGGGGGGAAGGCGGGCGCCAAAGGAGAGGGGAAGGAGGCCAAAGGCAAAAGCCGACAGCACCCGGTGTTCCCAGGCGGTCTCCCATCCAAGTGCTAACCAGGCCCGACCCTGCTTAGCCTCCCACAGAAGACGGGGTCGGCAGCGTTCAGGCTGCTATGGCCGAAGAGGCCGGCGGCTACCGCTGGGCGCTTCATGAGCCGGCTCCACGTGTCCCAAGCCAAGCGGGTGCCGCGCTTCGCCCGTGCATCACCCATGCACGCGCCTGACTGCCTGCCTGCCTGCTTGCCTGCCGCCGCCGTCCGCCCCGGGTACCGGGTCCCGGGCGGGTGGCAGAGGCCGGGCAAGAGGACCCTGGCAACGCGCTGGCGCAAGCCCCGGCGTGCTCCAATCCCGGGACTCTTGCAGGCTGCTCCCGGCTTGGCCCCACGCCCGCCTCCGCTTCCATCCCGCACAGCAAGGCACCTCGCAGCCCCGCACCACACCACGTTGGGCTGCTCCCTGGGAAGAGGGTGGAAGCGAGCGTGGGGCATCAGGCCGCTCGTGCCTTCCGGGCCCGCCCCGCCGCGTTCTCAGCGCCTCCTCCCCAGCCCTAGGGCGAGCGCAGCCGGCCACGGGGCCCTTCCCTCCCGTCTGCCCCACCTGGTGCAAACCCACCCCGGAGCCCCCGGCGCCCCCAGACAACATCACCAGCCCGAGTCCGGTGCCCTAGCTGGGCGTCGTGAAATGCCACGGGCCCTTGGGATGAGGGCTCGAGGGAGAGAAGAGGTCCAGGACCCAGGGAGCCCAGGCCTGTGGCATAGTCGGAGTGTGGTGTCTCTGTGTCCCTCCCGCCCCTCCTCTGTCCTCGCGTCCACGCACCCCAGTCCCCACCCTCCAGCCCCGAGCCCCCAGCCCCCAGGCCCCAGGCCCCAGCCCCCGGATCCCGGATCCCGGGACCGGTCCCGCCTGCCCTCAGTGCCGGTGTAGGTGGTGTGTCAGGGAAGGTGCCAAGCTGGGGTGTGGCTTCAAGCCCCAGCAGTGGGATTTGGCCGGGTGTGGGGAGCGGGGAGCGTGCCCCTTGGGAAGTGCGGTGGGGAGTGCGGGCCCTTGGGGGGGTGGGGAGGGTCAGGGCGGAGCCAGGCCCTGCCAGGCCGCTTTGCTGGCCCGGGAGGGGCTGAGGGAGCAGTGGCTGGGGTGTGTTTGGCCGCAGGAGCCCCGCTCCCTGGGGAGAGAAGGATACAGGGAGGGAGGGGGTGTGGCAGATGGATGCCAGAAGAGAGGTCAAGGAGGCCAAAGGCAAAAGGCAAAAGCCGACAGCACCCGGTGTTCCCAGGCGGTCTCCCATCCAAGTGCTAACCAGGCCCGACCCTGCTTCGCTGCGGAGAGAAGACCGGGCGGGGCGCGTTCAGGCTGCTATGGCCCAAGACGCCAGCGGCTGCTGCTGCTGAGCGCTCCAAGAGAAGGCTCCACGGGTCCCAAGCCCAGCGGGTGCCGCGCTTCTGACATGCACGCGCCTGCCTGCCCACCTGCCTGCCTTCCTGCCTGTCGGCTAGCCTGCCTGCCAGCCTGCCTGCCGCCGTCGCCGCCGCGTCAGACGCCGCCGCCTCCGCCGCCGCCGCGGCCTCCGCCGCCGCCGCCGGGCTCCGCCGCCGCCGCCGCCTCGGCCGCCGCCGCCGTCTCGGCCGCCCCCGCCGTCTCGACCGCCCCCGCCGCCGCCGCCGCTCGCCGCCGCCGCCTCGGCCGCCGCCGCCGCCGCCGCACGCCGCCGACGCCCTCCGACGCCGCGGCAGACGCCGCCCTCCGACGCCGCCGAAGACGCCGCCCTCCGCCGCCGCCGCCGCCGCCGCCGCCCGCCGCCTCGGCCGCCCACGCCACCCGCCGCCGCAGCCGCCCTTCGCCGCGGGCCCCGGGGCGGGTGGAGGAGGCCGCGCAAGAGGACCCTGGCAACGGGATGTGGCGCAAGCCCCGGCCTTGTCTAATCCCGGGACTCTTGCAGGCTGCTCCCGGCTTGGCCCCACGCCCGCCTCCGCTTCCATCCCGCAGCGCACCGCACCGCACCGCACCGCACCACACCACGATGGGCTGCTCAGTGGGCAGAGGGTGGAAGCGAGCGTGGGGCATCAGGCCGCTAGTGCCTTCGGGGCCCGCCCCGCCCGGTTCTCAGCGCCTCCTCCCAAGCCCTAGGGCGAGCGCAGCCAGCCACGGGGCCATTCCCTCCCGTCTGCCCCACCCGGTGCAAACCTACCCCGGAGCCCCCAGCGCCCCCAGAGACCAACAGCAGCCCGAGTACGCTGCCCTAGCTTGGTCTCGTGAAATGCCACGGGCCCTGGGGATGAGGGCTCGAGGGAGGGAAGAGGTCCAGGACCCAGGGAGCCCAGGCCTGTGGCGGATGCGGAGTCTGGGGTCGCGCTGCCCCTCCCGCCCGCTCCTGGGTTCTTGGATCCACCCACCCAGCGCCCACCCTCCAGCCCCCATGCTCCAGCCTCTGGTTCCCCCACACCGCACCACCCCCCCCCTCCGTCCGGGTGCGGGTCTGGGTGGTGTGTCAGGAGTGGTGCAAATCTGGGCTGTGGCTTCCAGTGGCTCCAGTGGGATTTGGCCGGGTGCCGGGAGCGGGGAGCTTGCCCCTTTGAAGTGCCCTGGGGTGTGCGGGCACGGGGGCGAGGCGGCGCGTGGCTGGGCCAGGAATGGCCACCTCGTTGGCCCGGGACGGGCTGAGAGAGCAGAGGCTGGCGTGTGTTTGGCCCCAACAGCGGCGCTCATTGGGGAGACAGGGACACAGGCGGCGGGGGGGGGGGGGGGGAAGGCGGGCGCCAAAGGAGAGGGGAAGGAGGCCAAAGGCAAAAGGCAAAAGCCGACAGCACCCGGTGTTCCCAGGCGGTCTCCCATCCAAGTGCTAACCAGGCCCGACCCTGCTTAGCCTCCCACAGAAGACGGGGTCGGCAGCGTTCAGGCTGCTATGGCCGAAGAGGCCGGCGGCTACCGCTGGGCGCTTCATGAGCCGGCTCCACGTGTCCCAAGCCAAGCGGGTGCCGCGCTTCGCCCGTGCATCACCCATGCACGCGCCTGACTGCCTGCCTGCCTGCTTGCCTGCCGCCGCCGTCCGCCCCGGGTACCGGGTCCCGGGCGGGTGGCAGAGGCCGGGCAAGAGGACCCTGGCAACGCGCTGGCGCAAGCCCCGGCGTGCTCCAATCCCGGGACTCTTGCAGGCTGCTCCCGGCTTGGCCCCACGCCCGCCTCCGCTTCCATCCCGCACAGCAAGGCACCTCGCAGCCCCGCACCACACCACGTTGGGCTGCTCACTGGGAAGAGGGTGGAAGCGAGCGTGGGGCATCAGGCCGCACGTGCCTTCCGGGCCCGCCCCGCCGCGTTCTCAGCGCCTCCTCCTCAGCCCTAGGGCGAGCGCAGCCGGCCACGGGGCCCTTCCCTCCCGTCTGCCCCACCTGGTGCAAACCCACCCCGGAGCCCCCGGCGCCCCCAGACAACATCACCAGCCCGAGTCCGGTGCCCTAGCTGGGCGTCGTGAAATGCCACGGGCCCTTGGGATGAGGGCTCGAGGGAGAGAAGAGGTCCAGGACCCAGGGAGCCCAGGCCTGTGGCATAGTCGGAGTGTGGTGTCTCTGTGTCCCTCCCGCCCCTCCTCTGTCCTCGCGTCCACGCACCCCAGTCCCCACCCTCCAGCCCCGAGCCCCCAGCCCCCAGGCCCCAGGCCCCAGCCCCCGGATCCCGGATCCCGGGACCGGTCCCGCCTGCCCTCAGTGCCGGTGTAGGTGGTGTGTCAGGGAAGGTGCCAAGCTGGGGTGTGGCTTCAAGCCCCAGCAGTGGGATTTGGCCGGGTGTGGGGAGCGGGGAGCGTGCCCCTTGGGAAGTGCGGTGGGGAGTGCGGGCCCTTGGGGGGGTGGGGAGGGTCAGGGCGGAGCCAGGCCCTGCCAGGCCGCTTTGCTGGCCCGGGAGGGGCTGAGGGAGCAGTGGCTGGGGTGTGTTTGGCCGCAGGAGCCCCGCTCCCTGGGGAGAGAAGGATACAGGGAGGGAGGGGGTGTGGCAGATGGATGCCAGAAGAGAGGTCAAGGAGGCCAAAGGCAAAAGGCAAAAGCCGACAGCACCCGGTGTTCCCAGGCGGTCTCCCATCCAAGTGCTAACCAGGCCCGACCCTGCTTCGCTGCGGAGAGAAGACCGGGCGGGGCGCGTTCAGGCTGCTATGGCCCAAGACGCCAGCGGCTGCTGCTGCTGAGCGCTCCAAGAGAAGGCTCCACGGGTCCCAAGCCCAGCGGGTGCCGCGCTTCTGACATGCACGCGCCTGCCTGCCCACCTGCCTGCCTTCCTGCCTGTCGGCTAGCCTGCCTGCCAGCCTGCCTGCCGCCGTCGCCGCCGCGTCAGCCGCCGCCGCCTCCGCCGCCGCCGCGGCCTCCGCCGCCGCCGCCGGGCTCCGCTGCCGCCGCCGCCTCGGCCGCCGCCGCCGTCTCGGCCGCCCCCGCCGTCTCGACCGCCCCCGCCGCCGCCGCCGCCGCCTCGGCCGCCGCCGCCGCCGCCGCACGCCGCCGACGCCCTCCGACGCCGCCGCAGACGCCGCCCTCCGACGCCGCCGAAGACGCCGCCCTCCGCCGCCGCCGCCGCCGCCGCCTCGGCCGCCCACGCCACCCGCCGCCGCAGCCGCCCTTCGCCGCGGGCCCCGGGGCGGGTGGAGGAGGCCGCGCAAGAGGACCCTGGCAACGGGATGTGGCGCAAGCCCCGGCCTTGTCTAATCCCGGGACTCTTGCAGGCTGCTCCCGGCTTGGCCCCACGCCCGCCTCCGCTTCCATCCCGCAGCGCACCGCACCGCACCGCACCGCACCACACCACGATGGGCTGCTCAGTGGGCAGAGGGTGGAAGCGAGCGTGGGGCATCAGGCCGCTAGTGCCTTCGGGGCCCGCCCCGCCCGGTTCTCAGCGCCTCCTCCCAAGCCCTAGGGCGAGCGCAGCCAGCCACGGGGCCGTTCCCTCCCGTCTGCCCCACCCGGTGCAAACCTACCCCGGAGCCCCCAGCGCCCCCAGAGACCAACAGCAGCCCGAGTACGCTGCCCTAGCTTGGTCTCGTGAAATGCCACGGGCCCTGGGGATGAGGGCTCGAGGGAGGGAAGAGGTCCAGGACCCAGGGAGCCCAGGCCTGTGGCGGATGCGGAGTCTGGGGTCGCGCTGCCCCTCCCGCCCGCTCCTGGGTTCTTGGATCCACCCACCCAGCGCCCACACTCCAGCCCCCATGCTCCAGCCTCTGGTTCCCCCACACCGCACCACCCCCCCCCTCCGTCCGGGTGCGGGTCTGGGTGGTGTGTCAGGAGTGGTGCAAAGCTGGGCTGTGGCTTCCAGTGGCTCCAGTGGGATTTGGCCGGGTGCCGGGAGCGGGGAGCTTGCCCCTTTGAAGTGCCCTGGGGTGTGCGGGCACGGGGGCGAGGCGGCGCGTGGCTGGGACAGGAATGGCCACCTCGTTGGCCCGGGACGGGCTGAGAGAGCAGAGGCTGGCGTGTGTTTGGCCCCAACAGCGGCGCTCATTGGGGAGACAGGGACACAGGCGGCGGGGGGGGGGGGGAAGGCGGGCGCCAAAGGAGAGGGGAAGGAGGCCAAAGGCAAAAGGCAAAAGCCGACAGCACCCGGTGTTCCCAGGCGGTCTCCCATCCAAGTGCTAACCAGGCCCGACCCTGCTTAGCCTCCCACAGAAGACGGGGTCGGCAGCGTTCAGGCTGCTATGGCCGAAGAGGCCGGCGGCTACCGCTGGGCGCTTCATGAGCCGGCTCCACGTGTCCCAAGCCAAGCGGGTGCCGCGCTTCGCCCGTGCATCACCCATGCACGCGCCTGACTGCCTGCCTGCCTGCTTGCCTGCCGCCGCCGTCCGCCCCGGGTACCGGGTCCCGGGCGGGTGGCAGAGGCCGGGCAAGAGGACCCTGGCAACGCGCTGGCGCAAGCCCCGGCGTGCTCCAATCCCGGGACTCTTGCAGGCTGCTCCCGGCTTGGCCCCACGCCCGCCTCCGCTTCCATCCCGCACAGCAAGGCACCTCGCAGCCCCGCACCACACCACGTTGGGCTGCTCACTGGGAAGAGGGTGGAAGCGAGCGTGGGGCATCAGGCCGCTCGTGCCTTCCGGGCCCGCCCCGCCGCGTTCTCAGCGCCTCCTCCCCAGCCCTAGGGCGAGCGCAGCCGGCCACGGGGCCCTTCCCTCCCGTCTGCCCCACCTGGTGCAAACCCACCCCGGAGCCCTCGGCGCCCCCAGACAACATCACCAGCCCGAGTCCGGTGCCCTAGCTGGGCGTCGTGAAATGCCACGGGCCCTTGGGATGAGGGCTCGAGGGAGAGAAGAGGTCCAGGACCCAGGGAGCCCAGGCCTGTGGCATAGTCGGAGTGTGGTGTCTCTGTGTCCCTCCCGCCCCTCCTCTGTCCTCGCGTCCACGCACCCCAGTCCCCACCCTCCAGCCCCGAGCCCCCAGCCCCCAGGCCCCAGGCCCCAGCCCCCGGATCCCGGATCCCGGGACCGGTCCCGCCTGCCCTCAGTGCCGGTGTAGGTGGTGTGTCAGGGAAGGTGCCAAGCTGGGGTGTGGCTTCAAGCCCCAGCAGTGGGATTTGGCCGGGTGTGGGGAGCGGGGAGCGTGCCCCTTGGGAAGTGCGGTGGGGAGTGCGGGCCCTTGGGGGGGTGGGGAGGGTCAGGGCGGAGCCAGGCCCTGCCAGGCCGCTTTGCTGGCCCGGGAGGGGCTGAGGGAGCAGTGGCTGGGGTGTGTTTGGCCGCAGGAGCCCCGCTCCCTGGGGAGAGAAGGATACAGGGAGGGAGGGGGTGTGGCAGATGGATGCCAGAAGAGAGGTCAAGGAGGCCAAAGGCAAAAGGCAAAAGCCGACAGCACCCGGTGTTCCCAGGCGGTCTCCCATCCAAGTGCTAACCAGGCCCGACCCTGCTTCGCTGCGGAGAGAAGACCGGGCGGGGCGCGTTCAGGCTGCTATGGCCCAAGACGCCAGCGGCTGCTGCTGCTGAGCGCTCCAAGAGAAGGCTCCACGGGTCCCAAGCCCAGCGGGTGCCGCGCTTCTGACATGCACGCGCCTGCCTGCCCACCTGCCTGCCTTCCTGCCTGTCGGCTAGCCTGCCTGCCAGCCTGCCTGCCGCCGTCGCCGCCGCGTCAGCCGCCGCCGCCTCCGCCGCCGCCGCGGCCTCCGCCGCCGCCGCCGGGCTCCGCCGCCGCCGCCGCCTCGGCCGCCGCCGCCGCCTCGGCCGCCGCCGCCGTCTCGACCGCCCCCGCCGCCGCCGCCGCTCGCCGCCGCCGCCTCGGCCGCCGCCGCCGCCGCCGCACGCCGCCGACGCCCTCCGACGCCGCGGCAGACGCCGCCCTCCGACGCCGCCGAAGACGCCGCCCTCCGCCGCCGCCGCCGCCGCCGCCGCCGCCTCGGCCGCCCACGCCACCCGCCGC
Source organism: Lynx rufus (assembly GCF_022079265.1). Classification (NCBI taxonomy): domain Eukaryota; kingdom Metazoa; phylum Chordata; class Mammalia; order Carnivora; family Felidae; genus Lynx; species Lynx rufus. The sequence goes on from NW_025814840.1 coordinate 19,630,304, forward strand.
CGCAGCCGCCCTTCGCCGCGGGCCCCGGGGCGGGTGGAGGAGGCCGCGCAAGAGGACCCTGGCAACGGGATGTGGCGCAAGCCCCGGCCTTGTCTAATCCCGGGACTCTTGCAGGCTGCTCCCGGCTTGGCCCCACGCCCGCCTCCGCTTCCATCCCGCAGCGCACCGCACCGCACCGCACCACACCACGATGGGCTGCTCAGTGGGCAGAGGGTGGAAGCGAGCGTGGGGCATCAGGCCGCTAGTGCCTTCGGGGCCCGCCCCGCCCGGTTCTCAGCGCCTCCTCCCAAGCCCTAGGGCGAGCGCAGCCAGCCACGGGGCCGTTCCCTCCCGTCTGCCCCACCCGGTGCAAACCTACCCCGGAGCCCCCAGCGCCCCCAGAGACCAACAGCAGCCCGAGTACGCTGCCCTAGCTTGGTCTCGTGAAATGCCACGGGCCCTGGGGATGAGGGCTCGAGGGAGGGAAGAGGTCCAGGACCCAGGGAGCCCAGGCCTGTGGCGGATGCGGAGTCTGGGGTCGCGCTGCCCCTCCCGCCCGCTCCTGGGTTCTTGGATCCACCCACCCAGCGCCCACCCTCCAGCCCCCATGCTCCAGCCTCTGGTTCCCCCACACCGCACCACCCCCCCCCTCCGTCCGGGTGCGGGTCTGGGTGGTGTGTCAGGAGTGGTGCAAAGCTGGGCTGTGGCTTCCAGTGGCTCCAGTGGGATTTGGCCGGGTGCCGGGAGCGGGGAGCTTGCCCCTTTGAAGTGCCCTGGGGTGTGCGGGCACGGGGGCGAGGCGGCGCGTGGCTGGGCCAGGAATGGCCACCTCGTTGGCCCGGGACGGGCTGAGAGAGCAGAGGCTGGCGTGTGTTTGGCCCCAACAGCGGCGCTCATTGGGGAGACAGGGACACAGGCGGCGGGGGGGGGGGGGGAAGGCGGGCGCCAAAGGAGAGGGGAAGGAGGCCAAAGGCAAAAGGCAAAAGCCGACAGCACCCGGTGTTCCCAGGCGGTCTCCCATCCAAGTGCTAACCAGGCCCGACCCTGCTTAGCCTCCCACAGAAGACGGGGTCGGCAGCGTTCAGGCTGCTATGGCCGAAGAGGCCGGCGGCTACCGCTGGGCGCTTCATGAGCCGGCTCCACGTGTCCCAAGCCAAGCGGGTGCCGCGCTTCGCCCGTGCATCACCCATGCACGCGCCTGACTGCCTGCCTGCCTGCTTGCCTGCCGCCGTCCGCCCCGGGTACCGGGTCCCGGGCGGGTGGCAGAGGCCGGGCAAGAGGACCCTGGCAACGCGCTGGCGCAAGCCCCGGCGTGCTCCAATCCCGGGACTCTTGCAGGCTGCTCCCGGCTTGGCCCCACGCCCGCCTCCGCTTCCATCCCGCACAGCAAGGCACCTCGCAGCCCCGCACCACACCACGTTGGGCTGCTCACTGGGAAGAGGGTGGAAGCGAGCGTGGGGCATCAGGCCGCACGTGCCTTCCGGGCCCGCCCCGCCGCGTTCTCAGCGCCTCCTCCCCAGCCCTAGGGCGAGCGCAGCCGGCCACGGGGCCCTTCCCTCCCGTCTGCCCCACCTGGTGCAAACCCACCCCGGAGCCCCCGGCGCCCCCAGACAACATCACCAGCCCGAGTCCGGTGCCCTAGCTGGGCGTCGTGAAATGCCACGGGCCCTTGGGATGAGGGCTCGAGGGAGAGAAGAGGTCCAGGACCCAGGGAGCCCAGGCCTGTGGCATAGTCGGAGTGTGGTGTCTCTGTGTCCCTCCCGCCCCTCCTCTGTCCTCGCGTCCACGCACCCCAGTCCCCACCCTCCAGCCCCGAGCCCCCAGCCCCCAGGCCCCAGGCCCCAGCCCCAGGATCCCGGATCCCGGATCCCGGGACCGGTCCCGCCTGCCCTCACTGCCGGTGTAGGTGGTGTGTCAGGGAAGGTGCCAAGCTGGGGTGTGGCTTCAAGCCCCAGCAGTGGGATTTGGCCGGGTGTGGGGAGCGGGGAGCGTGCCCCTTGGGAAGTGCGGTGGGGAGTGCGGGCCCCTGGGGGGGTGGGGAGGGTCAGGGCGGAGCCAGGCCCTGCCAGGCCGCTTTGCTGGCCCGGGAGGGGCTGAGGGAGCAGTGGCTGGGGTGTGTTTGGCCGCAGGAGCCCCGCTCCCTGGGGAGAGAAGGATACAGGGAGGGAGGGGGTGTGGCAGATGGATGCCAGAAGAGAGGTCAAGGAGGCCAAAGGCAAAAGGCAAAAGCCGACAGCACCCGGTGTTCCCAGGCGGTCTCCCATCCAAGTGCTAACCAGGCCCGACCCTGCTTCGCTGCGGAGAGAAGACCGGGCGGGGCGCGTTCAGGCTGCTATGGCCCAAGACGCCAGCGGCTGCTGCTGCTGAGCGCTCCAAGAGAAGGCTCCACGGGTCCCAAGCCCAGCGGGTGCCGCGCTTCTGACATGCACGCGCCTGCCTGCCCACCTGCCTGCCTTCCTGCCTGTCGGCTAGCCTGCCTGCCAGCCTGCCTACCGCCGTCGCCGCCGCGTCAGCCGCCGCCGCCGCAGCCGTCTCGGCCGCCCCCGCCGTCTCGACCGCTCCCGCCGCCGCCGCCGCTCGCCGCCGCCGCCTCGGCCGTCGCCGCCGCCGCCGCCGCGGCCGGCGACCTCCGACGCCGCCGCAGACGCTGCCCTCCGCCGCCGCCGCCGCCGCCTCCGCCGCCGCCGCCTCGGCCGCCCCCGCCGCCCGCCGCCGCAGCCGCCCTTCGCCGCGGGCCCCGGGGCGGGTGGCGGAGGCCGCGCAAGAGGACCCTGGCAACGGGATGTGGCGCAAGCCCCGGCCTTGTCTAATCCCGGGACTCTTGCAGGCTGCTCCCGGCTTGGCCCCACGCCCGCCTCCGCTTCCATCCCGCAGCGCACCGCACCGCACCGCACCACACCGCACCACACCACGATGGGCTGCTCAGTGGGAAGAGGGTGGAAGGGAGCGTGGGGCATCAGGCCGCTCGTGCCTTCGGGGCCCGGCCCGCCCGGTTCTCAGCGCCTCCTCCCAAGCCCTAGGGCGAGCGCAGCCAGCCACGGGGCCGTTCCCTCCCGTCTGCCCCACCCGGTGCAAACCTATCCCGGAGCCCCCAGCGCCCCCAGAGACCAACAGCAGCCCGAGTACGCTGCCCTAGCTTGGTCTCGTGAAATGCCACGGGCCCTGGGGATGAGGGCTCGAGGGAGGGAAGAGGTCCAGGACCCAGGGAGCCCAGGCCTGTGGCGGATGCGGAGTCTGGGGTCGCGCTGCCCCTCCCGCCCGCTCCTGGGTTCTTGGATCCACCCACCCAGCGCCCACCCTCCAGCCCCCATGCTCCAGCCTCTGGTTCCCCCACACCGCACCACCCCCCCCCTCCGTCCGGGTGCGGGTCTGGGTGGTGTGTCAGGAGTGGTGCAAAGCTGGGCTGTGGCTTCCAGTGGCTCTAGTGGGATTTGGCCGGGTGCCGGGAGCGGGGAGCTTGCCCCTTTGAAGTGCCCTGGGGTGTGCGGGCACGGGGGCGAGGCGGCGCGTGGCTGGGCCAGGAATGGCCACCTCGTTGGCCCGGGACGGGCTGAGAGAGCAGAGGCTGGCGTGTGTTTGGCCCCAACAGCGGCGCTCATTGGGGAGACAGGGACACAGGCGGCGGGGGGGGGGGGGGGAAGGCGGGCGCCAAAGGAGAGGGGAAGGAGGCCAAAGGCAAAAGCCGACAGCACCCGGTGTTCCCAGGCGGTCTCCCATCCAAGTGCTAACCAGGCCCGACCCTGCTTAGCCTCCCACAGAAGACGGGGTCGGCAGCGTTCAGGCTGCTATGGCCGAAGAGGCCGGCGGCTACCGCTGGGCGCTTCATGAGCCGGCTCCACGTGTCCCAAGCCAAGCGGGTGCCGCGCTTCGCCCGTGCATCACCCATGCACGCGCCTGACTGCCTGCCTGCCTGCTTGCCTGCCGCCGCCGTCCGCCCCGGGTACCGGGTCCCGGGCGGGTGGCAGAGGCCGGGCAAGAGGACCCTGGCAACGCGCTGGCGCAAGCCCCGGCGTGCTCCAATCCCGGGACTCTTGCAGGCTGCTCCCGGCTTGGCCCCACGCCCGCCTCCGCTTCCATCCCGCACAGCAAGGCACCTCGCAGCCCCGCACCACACCACGTTGGGCTGCTCCCTGGGAAGAGGGTGGAAGCGAGCGTGGGGCATCAGGCCGCTCGTGCCTTCCGGGCCCGCCCCGCCGCGTTCTCAGCGCCTCCTCCCCAGCCCTAGGGCGAGCGCAGCCGGCCACGGGGCCCTTCCCTCCCGTCTGCCCCACCTGGTGCAAACCCACCCCGGAGCCCCCGGCGCCCCCAGACAACATCACCAGCCCGAGTCCGGTGCCCTAGCTGGGCGTCGTGAAATGCCACGGGCCCTTGGGATGAGGGCTCGAGGGAGAGAAGAGGTCCAGGACCCAGGGAGCCCAGGCCTGTGGCATAGTCGGAGTGTGGTGTCTCTGTGTCCCTCCCGCCCCTCCTCTGTCCTCGCGTCCACGCACCCCAGTCCCCACCCTCCAGCCCCGAGCCCCCAGCCCCCAGGCCCCAGGCCCCAGCCCCCGGATCCCGGATCCCGGATCCCGGGACCGGTCCCGCCTGCCCTCACTGCCGGTGTAGGTGGTGTGTCAGGGAAGGTGCCAAGCTGGGGTGTGGCTTCAAACCCCAGCAGTGGGATTTGGCCGGGTGTGGGGAGCGGGGAGCGTGCCCCTTGGGAAGTGCGGTGGGGAGTGCGGGCCCCTGGGGGGGTGGGGAGGGTCAGGGCGGAGCCAGGCCCTGCCAGGCCGCTTTGCTGGCCCGGGAGGGGCTGAGGGAGCAGTGGCTGGGGTGTGTTTGGCCGCAGGAGCCCCGCTCCCTGGGGAGAGAAGGATACAGGGATGGAGGGGGTGTGGCAGATGGATGCCAGAAGAGAGGTCAAGGAGGCCAAAGGCAAAAGGCAAAAGCCGACAGCACCCGGTGTTCCCAGGCGGTCTCCCATCCAAGTGCTAACCAGGCCCGACCCTGCTTCGCTGCGGAGAGAAGACCGGGCGGGGCGCGTTCAGGCTGCTATGGCCCAAGACGCCAGCGGCTGCTGCTGCTGAGCGCTCCAAGAGAAGGCTCCACGGGTCCCAAGCCCAGCGGGTGCTGCGCTTCTGACATGCACGCGCCTGCCTGCCCACCTGCCTGCCTTCCTGCCTGTCGGCTAGCCTGCCTGCCAGCCTGCCTGCCGCCGTCGCCGCCGCGTCAGCGGCCGCCGCCTCCGCCGCCGCCGTCGGGCTCCGCCGCCGCCGCCGGGCTCCGCCGCCGCCGCCGCCTCGGCCGCCGCCGCCGTCTCGGCCGCCCCCGCCGTCTCGACCGCCCCCGCCGCCGCCGCCGCTCGCCGCCGCCGCCTCGGCCGCCGCCGCCGCCGCCGCACGCCGCCGACGCCCTCCGACGCCGCCGCAGACGCCGCCCTCCGACGCCGCCGAAGACGCCGCCCTCCGCCGCCGCCGCCGCCGCCGCCGCCGCCGCCTCGGCCGCCCACGCCACCCGCCGCCGCAGCCGCCCTTCGCCGCGGGCCCCGGGGCGGGTGGAGGAGGCCGCGCAAGAGGACCCTGGCAACGGGATGTGGCGCAAGCCCCGGCCTTGTCTAATCCCGGGACTCTTGCAGGCTGCTCCCGGCTTGGCCCCACGCCCGCCTCCGCTTCCATCCCGCAGCGCACCGCACCGCACCGCACCGCACCACACCACGATGGGCTGCTCAGTGGGCAGAGGGTGGAAGCGAGCGTGGGGCATCAGGCCGCTAGTGCCTTCGGGGCCCGCCCCGCCCGGTTCTCAGCGCCTCCTCCCAAGCCCTAGGGCGAGCGCAGCCAGCCACGGGGCCGTTCCCTCCCGTCTGCCCCACCCGGTGCAAACCTACCCCGGAGCCCCCAGCGCCCCCAGAGACCAACAGCAGCCCGAGTACGCTGCCCTAGCTTGGTCTCGTGAAATGCCACGGGCCCTGGGGATGAGGGCTCGAGGGAGGGAAGAGGTCCAGGACCCAGGGAGCCCAGGCCTGTGGCGGATGCGGAGTCTGGGGTCGCGCTGCCCCTCCCGCCCGCTCCTGGGTTCTTGGATCCACCCACCCAGCGCCCACCCTCCAGCCCCCATGCTCCAGCCTCTGGTTCCCCCACACCGCACCACCCCCCCCCTCCGTCCGGGTGCGGGTCTGGGTGGTGTGTCAGGAGTGGTGCAAAGCTGGGCTGTGGCTTCCAGTGGCTCCAGTGGGATTTGGCCGGGTGCCGGGAGCGGGGAGCTTGCCCCTTTGAAGTGCCCTGGGGTGTGCGGGCACGGGGGCGAGGCGGCGCGTGGCTGGGCCAGGAATGGCCACCTCGTTGGCCCGGGACGGGCTGAGAGAGCAGAGGCTGGCGTGTGTTTGGCCCCAACAGCGGCGCTCATTGGGGAGACAGGGACACAGGCGGCGGGGGGGGGGGGGGGAAGGCGGGCGCCAAAGGAGAGGGGAAGGAGGCCAAAGGCAAAAGGCAAAAGCCGACAGCACCCGGTGTTCCCAGGCGGTCTCCCATCCAAGTGCTAACCAGGCCCGACCCTGCTTAGCCTCCCACAGAAGACGGGGTCGGCAGCGTTCAGGCTGCTATGGCCGAAGAGGCCGGCGGCTACCGCTGGGCGCTTCATGAGCCGGCTCCACGTGTCCCAAGCCAAGCGGGTGCCGCGCTTCGCCCGTGCATCACCCATGCACGCGCCTGACTGCCTGCCTGCCTGCTTGCCTGCCGCCGTCCGCCCCGGGTACCGGGTCCCGGGCGGGTGGCAGAGGCCGGGCAAGAGGACCCTGGCAACGCGCTGGCGCAAGCCCCGGCGTGCTCCAATCCCGGGACTCTTGCAGGCTGCTCCCGGCTTGGCCCCACGCCCGCCTCCGCTTCCATCCCGCACAGCAAGGCACCTCGCAGCCCCGCACCACACCACGTTGGGCTGCTCACTGGGAAGAGGGTGGAAGCGAGCGTGGGGCATCAGGCCGCACGTGCCTTCCGGGCCCGCCCCGCCGCGTTCTCAGCGCCTCCTCCCCAGCCCTAGGGCGAGCGCAGCCGGCCACGGGGCCCTTCCCTCCCGTCTGCCCCACCTGGTGCAAACCCACCCCGGAGCCCCCGGCGCCCCCAGACAACATCACCAGCCCGAGTCCGGTGCCCTAGCTGGGCGTCGTGAAATGCCACGGGCCCTTGGGATGAGGGCTCGAGGGAGAGAAGAGGTCCAGGACCCAGGGAGCCCAGGCCTGTGGCATAGTCGGAGTGTGGTGTCTCTGTGTCCCTCCCGCCCCTCCTCTGTCCTCGCGTCCACGCACCCCAGTCCCCACCCTCCAGCCCCGAGCCCCCAGCCCCCAGGCCCCAGGCCCCAGCCCCAGGATCCCGGATCCCGGATCCCGGGACCGGTCCCGCCTGCCCTCACTGCCGGTGTAGGTGGTGTGTCAGGGAAGGTGCCAAGCTGGGGTGTGGCTTCAAGCCCCAGCAGTGGGATTTGGCCGGGTGTGGGGAGCGGGGAGCGTGCCCCTTGGGAAGTGCGGTGGGGAGTGCGGGCCCCTGGGGGGGTGGGGAGGGTCAGGGCGGAGCCAGGCCCTGCCAGGCCGCTTTGCTGGCCCGGGAGGGGCTGAGGGAGCAGTGGCTGGGGTGTGTTTGGCCGCAGGAGCCCCGCTCCCTGGGGAGAGAAGGATACAGGGAGGGAGGGGGTGTGGCAGATGGATGCCAGAAGAGAGGTCAAGGAGGCCAAAGGCAAAAGGCAAAAGCCGACAGCACCCGGTGTTCCCAGGCGGTCTCCCATCCAAGTGCTAACCAGGCCCGACCCTGCTTCGCTGCGGAGAGAAGACCGGGCGGGGCGCGTTCAGGCTGCTATGGCCCAAGACGCCAGCGGCTGCTGCTGCTGAGCGCTCCAAGAGAAGGCTCCACGGGTCCCAAGCCCAGCGGGTGCCGCGCTTCTGACATGCACGCGCCTGCCTGCCCACCTGCCTGCCTTCCTGCCTGTCGGCTAGCCTGCCTGCCAGCCTGCCTACCGCCGTCGCCGCCGCGTCAGCCGCCGCCGCCGCAGCCGTCTCGGCCGCCCCCGCCGTCTCGACCGCTCCCGCCGCCGCCGCCGCTCGCCGCCGCCGCCTCGGCCGTCGCCGCCGCCGCCGCCGCGGCCGGCGACCTCCGACGCCGCCGCAGACGCTGCCCTCCGCCGCCGCCGCCGCCGCCTCCGCCGCCGCCGCCTCGGCCGCCCCCGCCGCCCGCCGCCGCAGCCGCCCTTCGCCGCGGGCCCCGGGGCGGGTGGCGGAGGCCGCGCAAGAGGACCCTGGCAACGGGATGTGGCGCAAGCCCCGGCCTTGTCTAATCCCGGGACTCTTGCAGGCTGCTCCCGGCTTGGCCCCACGCCCGCCTCCGCTTCCATCCCGCAGCGCACCGCACCGCACCGCACCACACCGCACCACACCACGATGGGCTGCTCAGTGGGAAGAGGGTGGAAGGGAGCGTGGGGCATCAGGCCGCTCGTGCCTTCGGGGCCCGCCCCGCCCGGTTCTCAGCGCCTCCTCCCAAGCCCTAGGGCGAGCGCAGCCAGCCACGGGGCCGTTCCCTCCCGTCTGCCCCACCCGGTGCAAACCTATCCCGGAGCCCCCAGCGCCCCCAGAGACCAACAGCAGCCCGAGTACGCTGCCCTAGCTTGGTCTCGTGAAATGCCACGGGCCCTGGGGATGAGGGCTCGAGGGAGGGAAGAGGTCCAGGACCCAGGGAGCCCAGGCCTGTGGCGGATGCGGAGTCTGGGGTCGCGCTGCCCCTCCCGCCCGCTCCTGGGTTCTTGGATCCACCCACCCAGCGCCCACCCTCCAGCCCCCATGCTCCAGCCTCTGGTTCCCCCACACCGCACCACCCCCCCCCTCCGTCCGGGTGCGGGTCTGGGTGGTGTGTCAGGAGTGGTGCAAAGCTGGGCTGTGGCTTCCAGTGGCTCTAGTGGGATTTGGCCGGGTGCCGGGAGCGGGGAGCTTGCCCCTTTGAAGTGCCCTGGGGTGTGCGGGCACGGGGGCGAGGCGGCGCGTGGCTGGGCCAGGAATGGCCACCTCGTTGGCCCGGGACGGGCTGAGAGAGCAGAGGCTGGCGTGTGTTTGGCCCCAACAGCGGCGCTCATTGGGGAGACAGGGACACAGGCGGCGGGGGGGGGGGGGGGAAGGCGGGCGCCAAAGGAGAGGGGAAGGAGGCCAAAGGCAAAAGCCGACAGCACCCGGTGTTCCCAGGCGGTCTCCCATCCAAGTGCTAACCAGGCCCGACCCTGCTTAGCCTCCCACAGAAGACGGGGTCGGCAGCGTTCAGGCTGCTATGGCCGAAGAGGCCGGCGGCTACCGCTGGGCGCTTCATGAGCCGGCTCCACGTGTCCCAAGCCAAGCGGGTGCCGCGCTTCGCCCGTGCATCACCCATGCACGCGCCTGACTGCCTGCCTGCCTGCTTGCCTGCCGCCGCCGTCCGCCCCGGGTACCGGGTCCCGGGCGGGTGGCAGAGGCCGGGCAAGAGGACCCTGGCAACGCGCTGGCGCAAGCCCCGGCGTGCTCCAATCCCGGGACTCTTGCAGGCTGCTCCCGGCTTGGCCCCACGCCCGCCTCCGCTTCCATCCCGCACAGCAAGGCACCTCGCAGCCCCGCACCACACCACGTTGGGCTGCTCCCTGGGAAGAGGGTGGAAGCGAGCGTGGGGCATCAGGCCGCTCGTGCCTTCCGGGCCCGCCCCGCCGCGTTCTCAGCGCCTCCTCCCCAGCCCTAGGGCGAGCGCAGCCGGCCACGGGGCCCTTCCCTCCCGTCTGCCCCACCTGGTGCAAACCCACCCCGGAGCCCCCGGCGCCCCCAGACAACATCACCAGCCCGAGTCCGGTGCCCTAGCTGGGCGTCGTGAAATGCCACGGGCCCTTGGGATGAGGGCTCGAGGGAGAGAAGAGGTCCAGGACCCAGGGAGCCCAGGCCTGTGGCATAGTCGGAGTGTGGTGTCTCTGTGTCCCTCCCGCCCCTCCTCTGTCCTCGCGTCCACGCACCCCAGTCCCCACCCTCCAGCCCCGAGCCCCCAGCCCCCAGGCCCCAGGCCCCAGCCCCCGGATCCCGGATCCCGGATCCCGGGACCGGTCCCGCCTGCCCTCACTGCCGGTGTAGGTGGTGTGTCAGGGAAGGTGCCAAGCTGGGGTGTGGCTTCAAACCCCAGCAGTGGGATTTGGCCGGGTGTGGGGAGCGGGGAGCGTGCCCCTTGGGAAGTGCGGTGGGGAGTGCGGGCCCCTGGGGGGGTGGGGAGGGTCAGGGCGGAGCCAGGCCCTGCCAGGCCGCTTTGCTGGCCCGGGAGGGGCTGAGGGAGCAGTGGCTGGGGTGTGTTTGGCCGCAGGAGCCCCGCTCCCTGGGGAGAGAAGGATACAGGGATGGAGGGGGTGTGGCAGATGGATGCCAGAAGAGAGGTCAAGGAGGCCAAAGGCAAAAGGCAAAAGCCGACAGCACCCGGTGTTCCCAGGCGGTCTCCCATCCAAGTGCTAACCAGGCCCGACCCTGCTTCGCTGCGGAGAGAAGACCGGGCGGGGCGCGTTCAGGCTGCTATGGCCCAAGACGCCAGCGGCTGCTGCTGCTGAGCGCTCCAAGAGAAGGCTCCACGGGTCCCAAGCCCAACGGGTGCTGCGCTTCTGACATGCACGCGCCTGCCTGCCCACCTGCCTGCCTTCCTGCCTGTCGGCTAGCCTGCCTGCCAGCCTGCCTGCCGCCGTCGCCGCCGCGTCAGCGGCCGCCGCCTCCGCCGCCGCCGTCGGGCTCCGCCGCCGCCGCCGGGCTCCGCCGCCGCCGCCGCCTCGGCCGCCGCCGCCGTCTCGGCCGCCCCCGCCGTCTCGACCGCCCCCGCCGCCGCCGCCGCTCGCCGCCGCCGCCTCGGCCGCCGCCGCCGCCGCCGCACGCCGCCGACGCCCTCCGACGCCGCCGCAGACGCCGCCCTCCGACGCCGCCGAAGACGCCGCCCTCCGCCGCCGCCGCCGCCGCCGCCGCCGCCGCCTCGGCCGCCCACGCCACCCGCCGCCGCAGCCGCCCTTCGCCGCGGGCCCCGGGGCGGGTGGAGGAGGCCGCGCAAGAGGACCCTGGCAACGGGATGTGGCGCAAGCCCCGGCCTTGTCTAATCCCGGGACTCTTGCAGGCTGCTCCCGGCTTGGCCCCACGCCCGCCTCCGCTTCCATCCCGCAGCGCACCGCACCGCACCGCACCGCACCACACCACGATGGGCTGCTCAGTGGGCAGAGGGTGGAAGCGAGCGTGGGGCATCAGGCCGCTAGTGCCTTCGGGGCCCGCCCCGCCCGGTTCTCAGCGCCTCCTCCCAAGCCCTAGGGCGAGCGCAGCCAGCCACGGGGCCGTTCCCTCCCGTCTGCCCCACCCGGTGCAAACCTACCCCGGAGCCCCCAGCGCCCCCAGAGACCAACAGCAGCCCGAGTACGCTGCCCTAGCTTGGTCTCGTGAAATGCCACGGGCCCTGGGGATGAGGGCTCGAGGGAGGGAAGAGGTCCAGGACCCAGGGAGCCCAGGCCTGTGGCGGATGCGGAGTCTGGGGTCGCGCTGCCCCTCCCGCCCGCTCCTGGGTTCTTGGATCCACCCACCCAGCGCCCACCCTCCAGCCCCCATGCTCCAGCCTCTGGTTCCCCCACACCGCACCACCCCCCCCCTCCGTCCGGGTGCGGGTCTGGGTGGTGTGTCAGGAGTGGTGCAAAGCTGGGCTGTGGCTTCCAGTGGCTCCAGTGGGATTTGGCCGGGTGCCGGGAGCGGGGAGCTTGCCCCTTTGAAGTGCCCTGGGGTGTGCGGGCACGGGGGCGAGGCGGCGCGTGGCTGGGCCAGGAATGGCCACCTCGTTGGCCCGGGACGGGCTGAGAGAGCAGAGGCTGGCGTGTGTTTGGCCCCAACAGCGGCGCTCATTGGGGAGACAGGGACACAGGCGGCGGGGGGGGGGGGGGGAAGGCGGGCGCCAAAGGAGAGGGGAAGGAGGCCAAAGGCAAAAGCCGACAGCACCCGGTGTTCCCAGGCGGTCTCCCATCCAAGTGCTAACCAGGCCCGACCCTGCTTAGCCTCCCACAGAAGACGGGGTCGGCAGCGTTCAGGCTGCTATGGCCGAAGAGGCCGGCGGCTACCGCTGGGCGCTTCATGAGCCGGCTCCACGTGTCCCAAGCCAAGCGGGTGCCGCGCTTCGCCCGTGCATCACCCATGCACGCGCCTGACTGCCTGCCTGCCTGCTTGCCTGCCGCCGCCGTCCGCCCCGGGTACCGGGTCCCGGGCGGGTGGCAGAGGCCGGGCAAGAGGACCCTGGCAACGCGCTGGCGCAAGCCCCGGCGTGCTCCAATCCCGGGACTCTTGCAGGCTGCTCCCGGCTTGGCCCCACGCCCGCCTCCGCTTCCATCCCGCACAGCAAGGCACCTCGCAGCCCCGCACCACACCACGTTGGGCTGCTCCCTGGGAAGAGGGTGGAAGCGAGCGTGGGGCATCAGGCCGCTCGTGCCTTCCGGGCCCGCCCCGCCGCGTTCTCAGCGCCTCCTCCCCAGCCCTAGGGCGAGCGTAGCCGGCCACGGGGCCCTTCCCTCCCGTCTGCCCCACCTGGTGCAAACCCACCCCGGAGCCCCCGGCGCCCCCAGACAACATCACCAGCCCGAGTCCGGTGCCCTAGCTGGGCGTCGTGAAATGCCACGGGCCCTTGGGATGAGGGCTCGAGGGAGAGAAGAGGTCCAGGACCCAGGGAGCCCAGGCCTGTGGCATAGTCGGAGTGTGGTGTCTCTGTGTCCCTCCCGCCCCTCCTCTGTCCTCGCGTCCACGCACCCCAGTCCCCACCCTCCAGCCCCGAGCCCCCAGCCCCCAGGCCCCAGGCCCCAGCCCCCGGATCCCGGATCCCGGGACCGGTCCCGCCTGCCCTCAGTGCCGGTGTAGGTGGTGTGTCAGGGAAGGTGCCAAGCTGGGGTGTGGCTTCAAGCCCCAGCAGTGGGATTTGGCCGGGTGTGGGGAGCGGGGAGCGTGCCCCTTGGGAAGTGCGGTGGGGAGTGCGGGCCCTTGGGGGGGTGGGGAGGGTCAGGGCGGAGCCAGGCCCTGCCAGGCCGCTTTGCTGGCCCGGGAGGGGCTGAGGGAGCAGTGGCTGGGGTGTGTTTGGCCGCAGGAGCCCCGCTCCCTGGGGAGAGAAGGATACAGGGAGGGAGGGGGTGTGGCAGATGGATGCCAGAAGAGAGGTCAAGGAGGCCAAAGGCAAAAGGCAAAAGCCGACAGCACCCGGTGTTCCCAGGCGGTCTCCCATCCAAGTGCTAACCAGGCCCGACCCTGCTTCGCTGCGGAGAGAAGACCGGGCGGGGCGCGTTCAGGCTGCTATGGCCCAAGACGCCAGCGGCTGCTGCTGCTGAGCGCTCCAAGAGAAGGCTCCACGGGTCCCAAGCCCAGCGGGTGCCGCGCTTCTGACATGCACGCGCCTGCCTGCCCACCTGCCTGCCTTCCTGCCTGTCGGCTAGCCTGCCTGCCAGCCTGCCTGCCGCCGTCGCCGCCGCGTCAGACGCCGCCGCCTCCGCCGCCGCCGCGGCCTCCGCCGCCGCCGCCGGGCTCCGCCGCCGCCGCCGCCTCGGCCGCCGCCGCCGTCTCGGCCGCCCCCGCCGTCTCGACCGCCCCCGCCGCCGCCGCCGCTCGCCGCCGCCGCCTCGGCCGCCGCCGCCGCCGCCGCACGCCGCCGACGCCCTCCGACGCCGCGGCAGACGCCGCCCTCCGACGCCGCCGAAGACGCCGCCCTCCGCCGCCGCCGCCGCCGCCGCCGCCGCCGCCTCGGCCGCCCACGCCACCCGCCGCCGCAGCCGCCCTTCGCCGCGGGCCCCGGGGCGGGTGGAGGAGGCCGCGCAAGAGGACCCTGGCAACGGGATGTGGCGCAAGCCCCGGCCTTGTCTAATCCCGGGACTCTTGCAGGCTGCTCCCGGCTTGGCCCCACGCCCGCCTCCGCTTCCATCCCGCAGCGCACCGCACCGCACCGCACCGCACCACACCACGATGGGCTGCTCAGTGGGCAGAGGGTGGAAGCGAGCGTGGGGCATCAGGCCGCTAGTGCCTTCGGGGCCCGCCCCGCCCGGTTCTCAGCGCCTCCTCCCAAGCCCTAGGGCGAGCGCAGCCAGCCACGGGGCCGTTCCCTCCCGTCTGCCCCACCCGGTGCAAACCTACCCCGGAGCCCCCAGCGCCCCCAGAGACCAACAGCAGCCCGAGTACGCTGCCCTAGCTTGGTCTCGTGAAATGCCACGGGCCCTGGGGATGAGGGCTCGAGGGAGGGAAGAGGTCCAGGACCCAGGGAGCCCAGGCCTGTGGCGGATGCGGAGTCTGGGGTCGCGCTGCCCCTCCCGCCCGCTCCTGGGTTCTTGGATCCACCCACCCAGCGCCCACCCTCCAGCCCCCATGCTCCAGCCTCTGGTTCCCCCACACCGCACCACCCCCCCCCTCCGTCCGGGTGCGGGTCTGGGTGGTGTGTCAGGAGTGGTGCAAATCTGGGCTGTGGCTTCCAGTGGCTCCAGTGGGATTTGGCCGGGTGCCGGGAGCGGGGAGCTTGCCCCTTTGAAGTGCCCTGGGGTGTGCGGGCACGGGGGCGAGGCGGCGCGTGGCTGGGCCAGGAATGGCCACCTCGTTGGCCCGGGACGGGCTGAGAGAGCAGAGGCTGGCGTGTGTTTGGCCCCAACAGCGGCGCTCATTGGGGAGACAGGGACACAGGCGGCGGGGGGGGGGGGGGGGGAAGGCGGGCGCCAAAGGAGAGGGGAAGGAGGCCAAAGGCAAAAGGCAAAAGCCGACAGCACCCGGTGTTCCCAGGCGGTCTCCCATCCAAGTGCTAACCAGGCCCGACCCTGCTTAGCCTCCCACAGAAGACGGGGTCGGCAGCGTTCAGGCTGCTATGGCCGAAGAGGCCGGCGGCTACCGCTGGGCGCTTCATGAGCCGGCTCCACGTGTCCCAAGCCAAGCGGGTGCCGCGCTTCGCCCGTGCATCACCCATGCACGCGCCTGACTGCCTGCCTGCCTGCTTGCCTGCCGCCGCCGTCCGCCCCGGGTACCGGGTCCCGGGCGGGTGGCAGAGGCCGGGCAAGAGGACCCTGGCAACGCGCTGGCGCAAGCCCCGGCGTGCTCCAATCCCGGGACTCTTGCAGGCTGCTCCCGGCTTGGCCCCACGCCCGCCTCCGCTTCCATCCCGCACAGCAAGGCACCTCGCAGCCCCGCACCACACCACGTTGGGCTGCTCACTGGGAAGAGGGTGGAAGCGAGCGTGGGGCATCAGGCCGCTCGTGCCTTCCGGGCCCGCCCCGCCGCGTTCTCAGCGCCTCCTCCCCAGCCCTAGTGCGAGCGCAGCCGGCCACGGGGCCCTTCCCTCCCGTCTGCCCCACCTGGTGCAAACCCACCCCGGAGCCCCCGGCGCCCCCAGACAACATCACCAGCCCGAGTCCGGTGCCCTAGCTGGGCGTCGTGAAATGCCACGGGCCCTTGGGATGAGGGCTCGAGGGAGAGAAGAGGTCCAGGACCCAGGGAGCCCAGGCCTGTGGCATAGTCGGAGTGTGGTGTCTCTGTGTCCCTCCCGCCCCTCCTCTGTCCTCGCGTCCACGCACCCCAGTCCCCACCCTCCAGCCCCGAGCCCCCAGCCCCCAGGCCCCAGGCCCCAGCCCCCGGATCCCGGATCCCGGATCCCGGGACCGGTCCCGCCTGCCCTCAGTGCCGGTGTAGGTGGTGTGTCAGGGAAGGTGCCAAGCTGGGGTGTGGCTTCAAGCCCCAGCAGTGGGATTTGGCCGGGTGTGGGGAGCGGGGAGCGTGCCCCTTGGGAAGTGCGGTGGGGAGTGCGGGCCCTTGGGGGGGTGGGGAGGGTCAGGGCGGAGCCAGGCCCTGCCAGGCCGCTTTGCTGGCCCGGGAGGGGCTGAGGGAGCAGTGGCTGGGGTGTGTTTGGCCGCAGGAGCCCCGCTCCCTGGGGAGAGAAGGATACAGGGAGGGAGGGGGTGTGGCAGATGGATGCCAGAAGAGAGGTCAAGGAGGCCAAAGGCAAAAGGCAAAAGCCGACAGCACCCGGTGTTCCCAGGCGGTCTCCCATCCAAGTGCTAACCAGGCCCGACCCTGCTTCGCTGCGGAGAGAAGACCGGGCGGGGCGCGTTCAGGCTGCTATGGCCCAAGACGCCAGCGGCTGCTGCTGCTGAGCGCTCCAAGAGAAGGCTCCACGGGTCCCAAGCCCAGCGGGTGCCGCGCTTCTGACATGCACGCGCCTGCCTGCCCACCTGCCTGCCTTCCTGCCTGTCGGCTAGCCTGCCTGCCAGCCTGCCTGCCGCCGTCGCCGCCGCGTCAGCCGCCGCCGCCTCCGCCGCCGCCGCGGCCTCCGCCGCCGCCGCCGGGCTCCGCCGCCGCCGCCGCCTCGGCCGCCGCCGCCGTCTCGGCCGCCCCCGCCGTCTCGACCGCCCCCGCCGCCGCCGCCGCTCGCCGCCGCCGCCTCGGCCGCCGCCGCCGCCGCCGCACGCCGCCGACGCCCTCCGACGCCGCCGCAGACGCCGCCCTCCGACGCCGCCGAAGACGCCGCCCTCCGCCGCCGCCGCCGCCGCCGCCTCGGCCGCCCACGCCACCCGCCGCCGCAGCCGCCCTTCGCCGCGGGCCCCGGGGCGGGTGGAGGAGGCCGCGCAAGAGGACCCTGGCAACGGGATGTGGCGCAAGCCCCGGCCTTGTCTAATCCCGGGACTCTTGCAGGCTGCTCCCGGCTTGGCCCCACGCCCGCCTCCGCTTCCATCCCGCAGCGCACCGCACCGCACCGCACTGCACCACACCACGATGGGCTGCTCAGTGGGCAGAGGGTGGAAGCGAGCGTGGGGCATCAGGCCGCTAGTGCCTTCGGGGCCCGCCCCGCCCGGTTCTCAGCGCCTCCTCCCAAGCCCTAGGGCGAGCGCAGCCAGCCACGGGGCCGTTCCCTCCCGTCTGCCCCACCCGGTGCAAACCTACCCCGGAGCCCCCAGCGCCCCCAGAGACCAACAGCAGCCCGAGTACGCTGCCCTAGCTTGGTCTCGTGAAATGCCACGGGCCCTGGGGATGAGGGTTCGAGGGAGGGAAGAGGTCCAGGACCCAGGGAGCCCAGGCCTGTGGCGGATGCGGAGTCTGGGGTCGCGCTGCCCCTCCCGCCCGCTCCTGGGTTCTTGGATCCACCCACCCAGCGCCCACCCTCCAGCCCCCATGCTCCAGCCTCTGGTTCCCCCACACCGCACCACCCCCCCCCTCCGTCCGGGTGCGGGTCTGGGTGGTGTGTCAGGAGTGGTGCAAAGCTGGGCTGTGGCTTCCAGTGGCTCCAGTGGGATTTGGCCGGGTGCCGGGAGCGGGGAGCTTGCCCCTTTGAAGTGCCCTGGGGTGTGCGGGCACGGGGGCGAGGCGGCGCGTGGCTGGGACAGGAATGGCCACCTCGTTGGCCCGGGACGGGCTGAGAGAGCAGAGGCTGGCGTGTGTTTGGCCCCAACAGCGGCGCTCATTGGGGAGACAGGGACACAGGCGGCGGGGGGGGGGGGGGGAAGGCGGGCGCCAAAGGAGAGGGGAAGGAGGCCAAAGGCAAAAGGCAAAAGCCGACAGCACCCGGTGTTCCCAGGCGGTCTCCCATCCAAGTGCTAACCAGGCCCGACCCTGCTTAGCCTCCCACAGAAGACGGGGTCGGCAGCGTTCAGGCTGCTATGGCCGAAGAGGCCGGCGGCTACCGCTGGGCGCTTCATGAGCCGGCTCCACGTGTCCCAAGCCAAGCGGGTGCCGCGCTTCGCCCGTGCATCACCCATGCACGCGCCTGACTGCCTGCCTGCCTGCTTGCCTGCCGCCGCCGTCCGCCCCGGGTACCGGGTCCCGGGCGGGTGGCAGAGGCCGGGCAAGAGGACCCTGGCAACGCGCTGGCGCAAGCCCCGGCGTGCTCCAATCCCGGGACTCTTGCAGGCTGCTCCCGGCTTGGCCCCACGCCCGCCTCCGCTTCCATCCCGCACAGCAAGGCACCTCGCAGCCCCGCACCACACCACGTTGGGCTGCTCACTGGGAAGAGGGTGGAAGCGAGCGTGGGGCATCAGGCCGCACGTGCCTTCCGGGCCCGCCCCGCCGCGTTCTCAGCGCCTCCTCCCCAGCCCTAGGGCGAGCGCAGCCGGCCACGGGGCCCTTCCCTCCCGTCTGCCCCACCTGGTGCAAACCCACCCCGGAGCCCCCGGCGCCCCCAGACAACATCACCAGCCCGAGTCCGGTGCCCTAGCTGGGCGTCGTGAAATGCCACGGGCCCTTGGGATGAGGGCTCGAGGGAGAGAAGAGGTCCAGGACCCAGGGAGCCCAGGCCTGTGGCATAGTCGGAGTGTGGTGTCTCTGTGTCCCTCCCGCCCCTCCTCTGTCCTCGCGTCCACGCACCCCAGTCCCCACCCTCCAGCCCCGAGCCCCCAGCCCCCAGGCCCCAGGCCCCAGCCCCCGGATCCCGGATCCCGGGACCGGTCCCGCCTGCCCTCAGTGCCGGTGTAGGTGGTGTGTCAGGGAAGGTGCCAAGCTGGGGTGTGGCTTCAAGCCCCAGCAGTGGGATTTGGCCGGGTGTGGGGAGCGGGGAGCGTGCCCCTTGGGAAGTGCGGTGGGGAGTGCGGGCCCTTGGGGGGGTGGGGAGGGTCAGGGCGGAGCCAGGCCCTGCCAGGCCGCTTTGCTGGCCCGGGAGGGGCTGAGGGAGCAGTGGCTGGGGTGTGTTTGGCCGCAGGAGCCCCGCTCCCTGGGGAGAGAAGGATACAGGGAGGGAGGGGGTGTGGCAGATGGATGCCAGAAGAGAGGTCAAGGAGGCCAAAGGCAAAAGGCAAAAGCCGACAGCACCCGGTGTTCCCAGGCGGTCTCCCATCCAAGTGCTAACCAGGCCCGACCCTGCTTCGCTGCGGAGAGAAGACCGGGCGGGGCGCGTTCAGGCTGCTATGGCCCAAGACGCCAGCGGCTGCTGCTGCTGAGCGCTCCAAGAGAAGGCTCCACGGGTCCCAAGCCCAGCGGGTGCCGCGCTTCTGACATGCACGCGCCTGCCTGCCCACCTGCCTGCCTTCCTGCCTGTCGGCTAGCCTGCCTGCCAGCCTGCCTGCCGCCGTCGCCGCCGCGTCAGCCGCCGCCGCCTCCGCCGCCGCCGCGGCCTCCGCCGCCGCCGCCGGGCTCCGCCGCCGCCGCCGCCTCGGCCGCCGCCGCCGTCTCGGCCGCCCCCGCCGTCTCGACCGCCCCCGCCGCCGCCGCCGCTCGCCGCCGCCGCCTCGGCCGCCGCCGCCGCCGCCGCACGCCGCCGACGCCCTCCGACGCCGCCGCAGACGCCGCCCTCCGACGCCGCCGAAGACGCCGCCCTCCGCCGCCGCCGCCGCCGCCGCCGCCGCCGCCGCCTCGGCCGCCCACGCCACCCGCCGCCGCAGCCGCCCTTCGCCGCGGGCCCCGGGGCGGGTGGAGGAGGCCGCGCAAGAGGACCCTGGCAACGGGATGTGGCGCAAGCCCCGGCCTTGTCTAATCCCGGGACTCTTGCAGGCTGCTCCCGGCTTGGCCCCACGCCCGCCTCCGCTTCCATCCCGCAGCGCACCGCACCGCACCGCACCGCACCACACCACGATGGGCTGCTCAGTGGGCAGAGGGTGGAAGCGAGCGTGGGGCATCAGGCCGCTAGTGCCTTCGGGGCCCGCCCCGCCCGGTTCTCAGCGCCTCCTCCCAAGCCCTAGGGCGAGCGCAGCCAGCCACGGGGCCGTTCCCTCCCGTCTGCCCCACCCGGTGCAAACCTACCCCGGAGCCCCCAGCGCCCCCAGAGACCAACAGCAGCCCGAGTACGCTGCCCTAGCTTGGTCTCGTGAAATGCCACGGGCCCTGGGGATGAGGGCTCGAGGGAGGGAAGAGGTCCAGGACCCAGGGAGCCCAGGCCTGTGGCGGATGCGGAGTCTGGGGTCGCGCTGCCCCTCCCGCCCGCTCCTGGGTTCTTGGATCCACCCACCCAGCGCCCACCCTCCAGCCCCCATGCTCCAGCCTCTGGTTCCCCCACACCGCACCACCCCCCCCCTCCGTCCGGGTGCGGGTCTGGGTGGTGTGTCAGGAGTGGTGCAAAGCTGGGCTGTGGCTTCCAGTGGCTCCAGTGGGATTTGGCCGGGTGCCGGGAGCGGGGAGCTTGCCCCTTTGAAGTGCCCTGGGGTGTGCGGGCACGGGGGCGAGGCGGCGCGTGGCTGGGCCAGGAATGGCCACCTCGTTGGCCCGGGACGGGCTGAGAGAGCAGAGGCTGGCGTGTGTTTGGCCCCAACAGCGGCGCTCATTGGGGAGACAGGGACACAGGCGGCGGGGGGGGGGGGGGAAGGCGGGCGCCAAAGGAGAGGGGAAGGAGGCCAAAGGCAAAAGGCAAAAGCCGACAGCACCCGGTGTTCCCAGGCGGTCTCCCATCCAAGTGCTAACCAGGCCCGACCCTGCTTAGCCTCCCACAGAAGACGGGGTCGGCAGCGTTCAGGCTGCTATGGCCGAAGAGGCCGGCGGCTACCGCTGGGCGCTTCATGAGCCGGCTCCACGTGTCCCAAGCCAAGCGGGTGCCGCGCTTCGCCCGTGCATCACCCATGCACGCGCCTGACTGCCTGCCTGCCTGCTTGCCTGCCGCCGCCCTCCGCCCCGGGTACCGGGTCCCGGGCGGGTGGCAGAGGCCGGGCAAGAGGACCCTGGCAACGCGCTGGCGCAAGCCCCGGCGTGCTCCAATCCCGGGACTCTTGCAGGCTGCTCCCGGCTTGGCCCCACGCCCGCCTCCGCTTCCATCCCGCACAGCAAGGCACCTCGCAGCCCCGCACCACACCACGTTGGGCTGCTCACTGGGAAGAGGGTGGAAGCGAGCGTGGGGCATCAGGCCGCACGTGCCTTCCGGGCCCGCCCCGCCGCGTTCTCAGCGCCTCCTCCCCAGCCCTAGGGCGAGCGCAGCCGGCCACGGGGCCCTTCCCTCCCGTCTGCCCCACCTGGTGCAAACCCACCCCGGAGCCCCCGGCGCCCCCAGACAACATCACCAGCCCGAGTCCGGTGCCCTAGCTGGGCGTCGTGAAATGCCACGGGCCCTTGGGATGAGGGCTCGAGGGAGAGAAGAGGTCCAGGACCCAGGGAGCCCAGGCCTGTGGCATAGTCGGAGTGTGGTGTCTCTGTGTCCCTCCCGCCCCTCCTCTGTCCTCGCGTCCACGCACCCCAGTCCCCACCCTCCAGCCCCGAGCCCCCAGCCCCCAGGCCCCAGGCCCCAGCCCCAGGATCCCGGATCCCGGATCCCGGGACCGGACCCGCCTGCCCTCACTGCCGGTGTAGGTGGTGTGTCAGGGAAGGTGCCAAGCTGGGGTGTGGCTTCAAGCCCCAGCAGTGGGATTTGGCCGGGTGTGGGGAGCGGGGAGCGTGCCCCTTGGGAAGTGCGGTGGGGAGTGCGGGCCCCTGGGGGGGTGGGGAGGGTCAGGGCGGAGCCAGGCCCTGCCAGGCCGCTTTGCTGGCCCGGGAGGGGCTGAGGGAGCAGTGGCTGGGGTGTGTTTGGCCGCAGGAGCCCCGCTCCCTGGGGAGAGAAGGATACAGGGAGGGAGGGGGTGTGGCAGATGGATGCCAGAAGAGAGGTCAAGGAGGCCAAAGGCAAAAGGCAAAAGCCGACAGCACCCGGTGTTCCCAGGCGGTCTCCCATCCAAGTGCTAACCAGGCCCGACCCTGCTTCGCTGCGGAGAGAAGACCGGGCGGGGCGCGTTCAGGCTGCTATGGCCCAAGACGCCAGCGGCTGCTGCTGCTGAGCGCTCCAAGAGAAGGCTCCACGGGTCCCAAGCCCAGCGGGTGCCGCGCTTCTGACATGCACGCGCCTGCCTGCCCACCTGCCTGCCTTCCTGCCTGTCGGCTAGCCTGCCTGCCAGCCTGCCTACCGCCGTCGCCGCCGCGTCAGCCGCCGCCGCCGCCGCCGTCTCGGCCGCCCCCGCCGTCTCGACCGCTCCCGCCGCCGCCGCCGCTCGCCGCCGCCGCCTCGGCCGTCGCCGCCGCCGCCGCCGCGGCCGGCGACCTCCGACGCCGCCGCAGACGCTGCCCTCCGCCGCCGCCGCCGCCGCCTCCGCCGCCGCCGCCTCGGCCGCCCCCGCCGCCCGCCGCCGCAGCCGCCCTTCGCCGCGGGCCCCGGGGCGGGTGGCGGAGGCCGCGCAAGAGGACCCTGGCAACGGGATGTGGCGCAAGCCCCGGCCTTGTCTAATCCCGGGACTCTTGCAGGCTGCTCCCGGCTTGGCCCCACGCCCGCCTCCGCTTCCATCCCGCAGCGCACCGCACCGCACCGCACCGCACCACACCACGATGGGCTGCTCAGTGGGCAGAGGGTGGAAGCGAGCGTGGGGCATCAGGCCGCTAGTGCCTTCGGGGCCCGCCCCGCCCGGTTCTCAGCGCCTCCTCCCAAGCCCTAGGGCGAGCGCAGCCAGCCACGGGGCCGTTCCCTCCCGTCTGCCCCACCCGGTGCAAACCTACCCCGGAGCCCCCAGCGCCCCCAGAGACCAACAGCAGCCCGAGTACGCTGCCCTAGCTTGGTCTCGTGAAATGCCACGGGCCCTGGGGATGAGGGCTCGAGGGAGGGAAGAGGTCCAGGACCCAGGGAGCCCAGGCCTGTGGCGGATGCGGAGTCTGGGGTCGCGCTGCCCCTCCCGCCCGCTCCTGGGTTCTTGGATCCACCCACCCAGCGCCCACCCTCCAGCCCCCATGCTCCAGCCTCTGGTTCCCCCACACCGCACCACCCCCCCCCTCCGTCCGGGTGCGGGTCTGGGTGGTGTGTCAGGAGTGGTGCAAAGCTGGGCTGTGGCTTCCAGTGGCTCCAGTGGGATTTGGCCGGGTGCCGGGAGCGGGGAGCTTGCCCCTTTGAAGTGCCCTGGGGTGTGCGGGCACGGGGGCGAGGCGGCGCGTGGCTGGGCCAGGAATGGCCACCTCGTTGGCCCGGGACGGGCTGAGAGAGCAGAGGCTGGCGTGTGTTTGGCCCCAACAGCGGCGCTCATTGGGGAGACAGGGAAACAGGCGGCGGGGGGGGGGGGGGGGGAAGGCGGGCGCCAAAGGAGAGGGGAAGGAGGCCAAAGGCAAAAGGCAAAAGCCGACAGCACCCGGTGTTCCCAGGCGGTCTCCCATCCAAGTGCTAACCAGGCCCGACCCTGCTTAGCCTCCCACAGAAGACGGGGTCGGCAGCGTTCAGGCTGCTATGGCCGAAGAGGCCGGCGGCTACCGCTGGGCGCTTCATGAGCCGGCTCCACGTGTCCCAAGCCAAGCGGGTGCCGCGCTTCGCCCGTGCATCACCCATGCACGCGCCTGACTGCCTGCCTGCCTGCTTGCCTGCCGCCGCCGTCCGCCCCGGGTACCGGGTCCCGGGCGGGTGGCAGAGGCCGGGCAAGAGGACCCTGGCAACGCGCTGGCGCAAGCCCCGGCGTGCTCCAATCCCGGGACTCTTGCAGGCTGCTCCCGGCTTGGCCCCACGCCCGCCTCCGCTTCCATCCCGCACAGCAAGGCACCTCGCAGCCCCGCACCACACCACGTTGGGCTGCTCACTGGGAAGAGGGTGGAAGCGAGCGTGGGGCATCAGGCCGCACGTGCCTTCCGGGCCCGCCCCGCCGCGTTCTCAGCGCCTCCTCCCCAGCCCTAGGGCGAGCGCAGCCGGCCACGGGGCCCTTCCCTCCCGTCTGCCCCACCTGGTGCAAACCCACCCCGGAGCCCCCGGCGCCCCCAGACAACATCACCAGCCCGAGTCCGGTGCCCTAGCTGGGCGTCGTGAAATGCCACGGGCCCTTGGGATGAGGGCTCGAGGGAGAGAAGAGGTCCAGGACCCAGGGAGCCCAGGCCTGTGGCATAGTCGGAGTGTGGTGTCTCTGTGTCCCTCCCGCCCCTCCTCTGTCCTCGCGTCCACGCACCCCAGTCCCCACCCTCCAGCCCCGAGCCCCCAGCCCCCAGGCCCCAGGCCCCAGCCCCCGGATCCCGGATCCCGGATCCCGGGACCGGTCCCGCCTGCCCTCACTGCCGGTGTAGGTGGTGTGTCAGGGAAGGTGCCAAGCTGGGGTGTGGCTTCAAACCCCAGCAGTGGGATTTGGCCGGGTGTGGGGAGCGGGGAGCGTGCCCCTTGGGAAGTGCGGTGGGGAGTGCGGGCCCCTGGGGGGGTGGGGAGGGTCAGGGCGGAGCCAGGCCCTGCCAGGCCGCTTTGCTGGCCCGGGAGGGGCTGAGGGAGCAGTGGCTGGGGTGTGTTTGGCCGCAGGAGCCCCGCTCCCTGGGGAGAGAAGGATACAGGGATGGAGGGGGTGTGGCAGATGGATGCCAGAAGAGAGGTCAAGGAGGCCAAAGGCAAAAGGCAAAAGCCGACAGCACCCGGTGTTCCCAGGCGGTCTCCCATCCAAGTGCTAACCAGGCCCGACCCTGCTTCGCTGCGGAGAGAAGACCGGGCGGGGCGCGTTCAGGCTGCTATGGCCCAAGACGCCAGCGGCTGCTGCTGCTGAGCGCTCCAAGAGAAGGCTCCACGGGTCCCAAGCCCAGCGGGTGCTGCGCTTCTGACATGCACGCGCCTGCCTGCCCACCTGCCTGCCTTCCTGCCTGTCGGCTAGCCTGCCTGCCAGCCTGCCTGCCGCCGTCGCCGCCGCGTCAGCGGCCGCCGCCTCCGCCGCCGCCGTCGGGCTCCGCCGCCGCCGCCGGGCTCCGCCGCCGCCGCCGCCTCGGCCGCCGCCGCCGTCTCGGCCGCCCCCGCCGTCTCGACCGCCCCCGCCGCCGCCGCCGCTCGCCGCCGCCGCCTCGGCCGCCGCCGCCGCCGCCGCACGCCGCCGACGCCCTCCGACGCCGCCGCAGACGCCGCCCTCCGACGCCGCCGAAGACGCCGCCCTCCGCCGCCGCCGCCGCCGCCGCCGCCGCCGCCTCGGCCGCCCACGCCACCCGCCGCCGCAGCCGCCCTTCGCCGCGGGCCCCGGGGCGGGTGGAGGAGGCCGCGCAAGAGGACCCTGGCAACGGGATGTGGCGCAAGCCCCGGCCTTGTCTAATCCCGGGACTCTTGCAGGCTGCTCCCGGCTTGGCCCCACGCCCGCCTCCGCTTCCATCCCGCAGCGCACCGCACCGCACCGCACCGCACCACACCACGATGGGCTGCTCAGTGGGCAGAGGGTGGAAGCGAGCGTGGGGCATCAGGCCGCTAGTGCCTTCGGGGCCCGCCCCGCCCGGTTCTCAGCGCCTCCTCCCAAGCCCTAGGGCGAGCGCAGCCAGCCACGGGGCCGTTCCCTCCCGTCTGCCCCACCCGGTGCAAACCTACCCCGGAGCCCCCAGCGCCCCCAGAGACCAACAGCAGCCCGAGTACGCTGCCCTAGCTTGGTCTCGTGAAATGCCACGGGCCCTGGGGATGAGGGCTCGAGGGAGGGAAGAGGTCCAGGACCCAGGGAGCCCAGGCCTGTGGCGGATGCGGAGTCTGGGGTCGCGCTGCCCCTCCCGCCCGCTCCTGGGTTCTTGGATCCACCCACCCAGCGCCCACCCTCCAGCCCCCATGCTCCAGCCTCTGGTTCCCCCACACCGCACCACCCCCCCCCTCCGTCCGGGTGCGGGTCTGGGTGGTGTGTCAGGAGTGGTGCAAAGCTGGGCTGTGGCTTCCAGTGGCTCCAGTGGGATTTGGCCGGGTGCCGGGAGCGGGGAGCTTGCCCCTTTGAAGTGCCCTGGGGTGTGCGGGCACGGGGGCGAGGCGGCGCGTGGCTGGGCCAGGAATGGCCACCTCGTTGGCCCGGGACGGGCTGAGAGAGCAGAGGCTGGCGTGTGTTTGGCCCCAACAGCGGCGCTCATTGGGGAGACAGGGACACAGGCGGCGGGGGGGGGGGAGGGAAGGCGGGCGCCAAAGGAGAGGGGAAGGAGGCCAAAGGCAAAAGCCGACAGCACCCGGTGTTCCCAGGCGGTCTCCCATCCAAGTGCTAACCAGGCCCGACCCTGCTTAGCCTCCCACAGAAGACGGGGTCGGCAGCGTTCAGGCTGCTATGGCCGAAGAGGCCGGCGGCTACCGCTGGGCGCTTCATGAGCCGGCTCCACGTGTCCCAAGCCAAGCGGGTGCCGCGCTTCGCCCGTGCATCACCCATGCACGCGCCTGACTGCCTGCCTGCCTGCTTGCCTGCCGCCGCCGTCCGCCCCGGGTACCGGGTCCCGGGCGGGTGGCAGAGGCCGGGCAAGAGGACCCTGGCAACGCGCTGGCGCAAGCCCCGGCGTGCTCCAATCCCGGGACTCTTGCAGGCTGCTCCCGGCTTGGCCCCACGCCCGCCTCCGCTTCCATCCCGCACAGCAAGGCACCTCGCAGCCCCGCACCACACCACGTTGGGCTGCTCCCTGGGAAGAGGGTGGAAGCGAGCGTGGGGCATCAGGCCGCTCGTGCCTTCCGGGCCCGCCCCGCCGCGTTCTCAGCGCCTCCTCCCCAGCCCTAGGGCGAGCGTAGCCGGCCACGGGGCCCTTCCCTCCCGTCTGCCCCACCTGGTGCAAACCCACCCCGGAGCCCCCGGCGCCCCCAGACAACATCACCAGCCCGAGTCCGGTGCCCTAGCTGGGCGTCGTGAAATGCCACGGGCCCTTGGGATGAGGGCTCGAGGGAGAGAAGAGGTCCAGGACCCAGGGAGCCCAGGCCTGTGGCATAGTCGGAGTGTGGTGTCTCTGTGTCCCTCCCGCCCCTCCTCTGTCCTCGCGTCCACGCACCCCAGTCCCCACCCTCCAGCCCCGAGCCCCCAGCCCCCAGGCCCCAGGCCCCAGCCCCCGGATCCCGGATCCCGGGACCGGTCCCGCCTGCCCTCAGTGCCGGTGTAGGTGGTGTGTCAGGGAAGGTGCCAAGCTGGGGTGTGGCTTCAAGCCCCAGCAGTGGGATTTGGCCGGGTGTGGGGAGCGGGGAGCGTGCCCCTTGGGAAGTGCGGTGGGGAGTGCGGGCCCTTGGGGGGGTGGGGAGGGTCAGGGCGGAGCCAGGCCCTGCCAGGCCGCTTTGCTGGCCCGGGAGGGGCTGAGGGAGCAGTGGCTGGGGTGTGTTTGGCCGCAGGAGCCCCGCTCCCTGGGGAGAGAAGGATACAGGGAGGGAGGGGGTGTGGCAGATGGATGCCAGAAGAGAGGTCAAGGAGGCCAAAGGCAAAAGGCAAAAGCCGACAGCACCCAGTGTTCCCAGGCGGTCTCCCATCCAAGTGCTAACCAGGCCCGACCCTGCTTCGCTGCGGAGAGAAGACCGGGCGGGGCGCGTTCAGGCTGCTATGGCCCAAGACGCCAGCGGCTGCTGCTGCTGAGCGCTCCAAGAGAAGGCTCCACGGGTCCCAAGCCCAGCGGGTGCCGCGCTTCTGACATGCACGCGCCTGCCTGCCCACCTGCCTGCCTTCCTGCCTGTCGGCTAGCCTGCCTGCCAGCCTGCCTGCCGCCGTCGCCGCCGCGTCAGACGCCGCCGCCTCCGCCGCCGCCGCGGCCTCCGCCGCCGCCGCCGGGCTCCGCCGCCGCCGCCGCCTCGGCCGCCGCCGCCGTCTCGGCCGCCCCCGCCGTCTCGACCGCCCCCGCCGCCGCCGCCGCTCGCCGCCGCCGCCTCGGCCGCCGCCGCCGCCGCCGCACGCCGCCGACGCCCTCCGACGCCGCGGCAGACGCCGCCCTCCGACGCCGCCGAAGACGCCGCCCTCCGCCGCCGCCGCCGCCGCCGCCGCCGCCGCCTCGGCCGCCCACGCCACCCGCCGCCGCAGCCGCCCTTCGCCGCGGGCCCCGGGGCGGGTGGAGGAGGCCGCGCAAGAGGACCCTGGCAACGGGATGTGGCGCAAGCCCCGGCCTTGTCTAATCCCGGGACTCTTGCAGGCTGCTCCCGGCTTGGCCCCACGCCCGCCTCCGCTTCCATCCCGCAGCGCACCGCACCGCACCGCACCGCACCACACCACGATGGGCTGCTCAGTGGGCAGAGGGTGGAAGCGAGCGTGGGGCATCAGGCCGCTAGTGCCTTCGGGGCCCGCCCCGCCCGGTTCTCAGCGCCTCCTCCCAAGCCCTAGGGCGAGCGCAGCCAGCCACGGGGCCGTTCCCTCCCGTCTGCCCCACCCGGTGCAAACCTACCCCGGAGCCCCCAGCGCCCCCAGAGACCAACAGCAGCCCGAGTACGCTGCCCTAGCTTGGTCTCGTGAAATGCCACGGGCCCTGGGGATGAGGGCTCGAGGGAGGGAAGAGGTCCAGGACCCAGGGAGCCCAGGCCTGTGGCGGATGCGGAGTCTGGGGTCGCGCTGCCCCTCCCGCCCGCTCCTGGGTTCTTGGATCCACCCACCCAGCGCCCACCCTCCAGCCCCCATGCTCCAGCCTCTGGTTCCCCCACACCGCACCACCCCCCCCCTCCGTCCGGGTGCGGGTCTGGGTGGTGTGTCAGGAGTGGTGCAAATCTGGGCTGTGGCTTCCAGTGGCTCCAGTGGGATTTGGCCGGGTGCCGGGAGCGGGGAGCTTGCCCCTTTGAAGTGCCCTGGGGTGTGCGGGCACGGGGGCGAGGCGGCGCGTGGCTGGGCCAGGAATGGCCACCTCGTTGGCCCGGGACGGGCTGAGAGAGCAGAGGCTGGCGTGTGTTTGGCCCCAACAGCGGCGCTCATTGGGGAGACAGGGACACAGGCGGCGGGGGGGGGGGGGGAAGGCGGGCGCCAAAGGAGAGGGGAAGGAGGCCAAAGGCAAAAGGCAAAAGCCGACAGCACCCGGTGTTCCCAGGCGGTCTCCCATCCAAGTGCTAACCAGGCCCGACCCTGCTTAGCCTCCCACAGAAGACGGGGTCGGCAGCGTTCAGGCTGCTATGGCCGAAGAGGCCGGCGGCTACCGCTGGGCGCTTCATGAGCCGGCTCCACGTGTCCCAAGCCAAGCGGGTGCCGCGCTTCGCCCGTGCATCACCCATGCACGCGCCTGACTGCCTGCCTGCCTGCTTGCCTGCCGCCGCCGTCCGCCCCGGGTACCGGGTCCCGGGCGGGTGGCAGAGGCCGGGCAAGAGGACCCTGGCAACGCGCTGGCGCAAGCCCCGGCGTGCTCCAATCCCGGGACTCTTGCAGGCTGCTCCCGGCTTGGCCCCACGCCCGCCTCCGCTTCCATCCCGCACAGCAAGGCACCTCGCAGCCCCGCACCACACCACGTTGGGCTGCTCACTGGGAAGAGGGTGGAAGCGAGCGTGGGGCATCAGGCCGCACGTGCCTTCCGGGCCCGCCCCGCCGCGTTCTCAGCGCCTCCTCCCCAGCCCTAGGGCGAGCGCAGCCGGCCACGGGGCCCTTCCCTCCCGTCTGCCCCACCTGGTGCAAACCCACCCCGGAGCCCCCGGCGCCCCCAGACAACATCACCAGCCCGAGTCCGGTGCCCTAGCTGGGCGTCGTGAAATGCCACGGGCCCTTGGGATGAGGGCTCGAGGGAGAGAAGAGGTCCAGGACCCAGGGAGCCCAGGCCTGTGGCATAGTCGGAGTGTGGTGTCTCTGTGTCCCTCCCGCCCCTCCTCTGTCCTCGCGTCCACGCACCCCAGTCCCCACCCTCCAGCCCCGAGCCCCCAGCCCCCAGGCCCCAGGCCCCAGCCCCCGGATCCCGGATCCCGGATCCCGGGACCGGTCCCGCCTGCCCTCAGTGCCGGTGTAGGTGGTGTGTCAGGGAAGGTGCCAAGCTGGGGTGTGGCTTCAAGCCCCAGCAGTGGGATTTGGCCGGGTGTGGGGAGCGGGGAGCGTGCCCCTTGGGAAGTGCGGTGGGGAGTGCGGGCCCTTGGGGGGGTGGGGAGGGTCAGGGCGGAGCCAGGCCCTGCCAGGCCGCTTTGCTGGCCCGGGAGGGGCTGAGGGAGCAGTGGCTGGGGTGTGTTTGGCCGCAGGAGCCCCGCTCCCTGGGGAGAGAAGGATACAGGGAGGGAGGGGGTGTGGCAGATGGATGCCAGAAGAGAGGTCAAGGAGGCCAAAGGCAAAAGGCAAAAGCCGACAGCACCCGGTGTTCCCAGGCGGTCTCCCATCCAAGTGCTAACCAGGCCCGACCCTGCTTCGCTGCGGAGAGAAGACCGGGCGGGGCGCGTTCAGGCTGCTATGGCCCAAGACGCCAGCGGCTGCTGCTGCTGAGCGCTCCAAGAGAAGGCTCCACGGGTCCCAAGCCCAGCGGGTGCCGCGCTTCTGACATGCACGCGCCTGCCTGCCCACCTGCCTGCCTTCCTGCCTGTCGGCTAGCCTGCCTGCCAGCCTGCCTGCCGCCGTCGCCGCCGCGTCAGCCGCCGCCGCCTCCGCCGCCGCCGCGGCCTCCGCCGCCGCCGCCGGGCTCCGCCGCCGCCGCCGCCTCGGCAGCCGCCGCCGTCTCGGCCGCCCCCGCCGTCTCGACCGCCCCCGCCGCCGCCGCCGCTCGCCGCCGCCGCCTCGGCCGCCGCCGCCGCCGCCGCACGCCGCCGACGCCCTCCGACGCCGCCGCAGACGCCGCCCTCCGACGCCGCCGAAGACGCCGCCCTCCGCCGCCGCCGCCGCCGCCGCCGCCGCCGCCGCCCTCGGCCGCCCACGCCACCCGCCGCCGCAGCCGCCCTTCGCCGCGGGCCCCGGGGCGGGTGGAGGAGGCCGCGCAAGAGGACCCTGGCAACGGGATGTGGCGCAAGCCCCGGCCTTGTCTAATCCCGGGACTCTTGCAGGCTGCTCCCGGCTTGGCCCCACGCCCGCCTCCGCTTCCATCCCGCAGCGCACCGCACCGCACCGCACCGCACCACACCACGATGGGCTGCTCAGTGGGCAGAGGGTGGAAGCGAGCGTGGGGCATCAGGCCGCTAGTGCCTTCGGGGCCCGCCCCGCCCGGTTCTCAGCGCCTCCTCCCAAGCCCTAGGGCGAGCGCAGCCAGCCACGGGGCCGTTCCCTCCCGTCTGCCCCACCCGGTGCAAACCTACCCCGGAGCCCCCAGCGCCCCCAGAGACCAACAGCAGCCCGAGTACGCTGCCCTAGCTTGGTCTCGTGAAATGCCACGGGCCCTGGGGATGAGGGCTCGAGGGAGGGAAGAGGTCCAGGACCCAGGGAGCCCAGGCCTGTGGCGGATGCGGAGTCTGGGGTCGCGCTGCCCCTCCCGCCCGCTCCTGGGTTCTTGGATCCACCCACCCAGCGCCCACCCTCCAGCCCCCATGCTCCAGCCTCTGGTTCCCCCACACCGCACCACCCCCCCCCTCCGTCCGGGTGCGGGTCTGGGTGGTGTGTCAGGAGTGGTGCAAAGCTGGGCTGTGGCTTCCAGTGGCTCCAGTGGGATTTGGCCGGGTGCCGGGAGCGGGGAGCTTGCCCCTTTGAAGTGCCCTGGGGTGTGCGGGCACGGGGGCGAGGCGGCGCGTGGCTGGGCCAGGAATGGCCACCTCGTTGGCCCGGGACGGGCTGAGAGAGCAGAGGCTGGCGTGTGTTTGGCCCCAACAGCGGCGCTCATTGGGGAGACAGGGACACAGGCGGCGGGGGGGGGGGGGGAAGGCGGGCGCCAAAGGAGAGGGGAAGGAGGCCAAAGGCAAAAGGCAAAAGCCGACAGCACCCGGTGTTCCCAGGCGGTCTCCCATCCAAGTGCTAACCAGGCCCGACCCTGCTTAGCCTCCCACAGAAGACGGGGTCGGCAGCGTTCAGGCTGCTATGGCCGAAGAGGCCGGCGGCTACCGCTGGGCGCTTCATGAGCCGGCTCCACGTGTCCCAAGCCAAGCGGGTGCCGCGCTTCGCCCGTGCATCACCCATGCACGCGCCTGACTGCCTGCCTGCCTGCTTGCCTGCCGCCGCCCTCCGCCCCGGGTACCGGGTCCCGGGCGGGTGGCAGAGGCCGGGCAAGAGGACCCTGGCAACGCGCTGGCGCAAGCCCCGGCGTGCTCCAATCCCGGGACTCTTGCAGGCTGCTCCCGGCTTGGCCCCACGCCCGCCTCCGCTTCCATCCCGCACAGCAAGGCACCTCGCAGCCCCGCACCACACCACGTTGGGCTGCTCACTGGGAAGAGGGTGGAAGCGAGCGTGGGGCATCAGGCCGCACGTGCCTTCCGGGCCCGCCCCGCCGCGTTCTCAGCGCCTCCTCCCCAGCCCTAGGGCGAGCGCAGCCGGCCACGGGGCCCTTCCCTCCCGTCTGCCCCACCTGGTGCAAACCCACCCCGGAGCCCCCGGCGCCCCCAGACAACATCACCAGCCCGAGTCCGGTGCCCTAGCTGGGCGTCGTGAAATGCCACGGGCCCTTGGGATGAGGGCTCGAGGGAGAGAAGAGGTCCAGGACCCAGGGAGCCCAGGCCTGTGGCATAGTCGGAGTGTGGTGTCTCTGTGTCCCTCCCGCCCCTCCTCTGTCCTCGCGTCCACGCACCCCAGTCCCCACCCTCCAGCCCCGAGCCCCCAGCCCCCAGGCCCCAGGCCCCAGCCCCAGGATCCCGGATCCCGGATCCCGGGACCGGACCCGCCTGCCCTCACTGCCGGTGTAGGTGGTGTGTCAGGGAAGGTGCCAAGCTGGGGTGTGGCTTCAAGCCCCAGCAGTGGGATTTGGCCGGGTGTGGGGAGCGGGGAGCGTGCCCCTTGGGAAGTGCGGTGGGGAGTGCGGGCCCCTGGGGGGGTGGGGAGGGTCAGGGCGGAGCCAGGCCCTGCCAGGCCGCTTTGCTGGCCCGGGAGGGGCTGAGGGAGCAGTGGCTGGGGTGTGTTTGGCCGCAGGAGCCCCGCTCCCTGGGGAGAGAAGGATACAGGGAGGGAGGGGGTGTGGCAGATGGATGCCAGAAGAGAGGTCAAGGAGGCCAAAGGCAAAAGGCAAAAGCCGACAGCACCCGGTGTTCCCAGGCGGTCTCCCATCCAAGTGCTAACCAGGCCCGACCCTGCTTCGCTGCGGAGAGAAGACCGGGCGGGGCGCGTTCAGGCTGCTATGGCCCAAGACGCCAGCGGCTGCTGCTGCTGAGCGCTCCAAGAGAAGGCTCCACGGGTCCCAAGCCCAGCGGGTGCCGCGCTTCTGACATGCACGCGCCTGCCTGCCCACCTGCCTG
The DNA here is from genome assembly GCF_022079265.1 of Lynx rufus. NCBI lineage: Eukaryota > Metazoa > Chordata > Mammalia > Carnivora > Felidae > Lynx > Lynx rufus. The sequence continues at coordinate 19,663,102 of NW_025814840.1, forward strand.
CCTTCCTGCCTGTCGGCTAGCCTGCCTGCCAGCCTGCCTACCGCCGTCGCCGCCGCGTCAGCCGCCGCCGCCGCCGCCGTCTCGGCCGCCCCCGCCGTCTCGACCGCTCCCGCCGCCGCCGCCGCTCGCCGCCGCCGCCTCGGCCGTCGCCGCCGCCGCCGCCGCGGCCGGCGACCTCCGACGCCGCCGCAGACGCTGCCCTCCGCCGCCGCCGCCGCCGCCTCCGCCGCCGCCGCCTCGGCCGCCCCCGCCGCCCGCCGCCGCAGCCGCCCTTCGCCGCGGGCCCCGGGGCGGGTGGCGGAGGCCGCGCAAGAGGACCCTGGCAACGGGATGTGGCGCAAGCCCCGGCCTTGTCTAATCCCGGGACTCTTGCAGGCTGCTCCCGGCTTGGCCCCACGCCCGCCTCCGCTTCCATCCCGCAGCGCACCGCACCGCACCGCACCACACCACGATGGGCTGCTCAGTGGGCAGAGGGTGGAAGCGAGCGTGGGGCATCAGGCCGCTAGTGCCTTCGGGGCCCGCCCCGCCCGGTTCTCAGCGCCTCCTCCCAAGCCCTAGGGCGAGCGCAGCCAGCCACGGGGCCGTTCCCTCCCGTCTGCCCCACCCGGTGCAAACCTACCCCGGAGCCCCCAGCGCCCCCAGAGACCAACAGCAGCCCGAGTACGCTGCCCTAGCTTGGTCTCGTGAAATGCCACGGGCCCTGGGGATGAGGGCTCGAGGGAGGGAAGAGGTCCAGGACCCAGGGAGCCCAGGCCTGTGGCGGATGCGGAGTCTGGGGTCGCGCTGCCCCTCCCGCCCGCTCCTGGGTTCTTGGATCCACCCACCCAGCGCCCACCCTCCAGCCCCCATGCTCCAGCCTCTGGTTCCCCCACACCGCACCACCCCCCCCCTCCGTCCGGGTGCGGGTCTGGGTGGTGTGTCAGGAGTGGTGCAAAGCTGGGCTGTGGCTTCCAGTGGCTCCAGTGGGATTTGGCCGGGTGCCGGGAGCGGGGAGCTTGCCCCTTTGAAGTGCCCTGGGGTGTGCGGGCACGGGGGCGAGGCGGCGCGTGGCTGGGCCAGGAATGGCCACCTCGTTGGCCCGGGACGGGCTGAGAGAGCAGAGGCTGGCGTGTGTTTGGCCCCAACAGCGGCGCTCATTGGGGAGACAGGGACACAGGCGGCGGGGGGGGGGGGGGGGGGAAGGCGGGCGCCAAAGGAGAGGGGAAGGAGGCCAAAGGCAAAAGGCAAAAGCCGACAGCACCCGGTGTTCCCAGGCGGTCTCCCATCCAAGTGCTAACCAGGCCCGACCCTGCTTAGCCTCCCACAGAAGACGGGGTCGGCAGCGTTCAGGCTGCTATGGCCGAAGAGGCCGGCGGCTACCGCTGGGCGCTTCATGAGCCGGCTCCACGTGTCCCAAGCCAAGCGGGTGCCGCGCTTCGCCCGTGCATCACCCATGCACGCGCCTGACTGCCTGCCTGCCTGCTTGCCTGCCGCCGCCGTCCGCCCCGGGTACCGGGTCCCGGGCGGGTGGCAGAGGCCGGGCAAGAGGACCCTGGCAACGCGCTGGCGCAAGCCCCGGCGTGCTCCAATCCCGGGACTCTTGCAGGCTGCTCCCGGCTTGGCCCCACGCCCGCCTCCGCTTCCATCCCGCACAGCAAGGCACCTCGCAGCCCCGCACCACACCACGTTGGGCTGCTCACTGGGAAGAGGGTGGAAGCGAGCGTGGGGCATCAGGCCGCACGTGCCTTCCGGGCCCGCCCCGCCGCGTTCTCAGCGCCTCCTCCCCAGCCCTAGGGCGAGCGCAGCCGGCCACGGGGCCCTTCCCTCCCGTCTGCCCCACCTGGTGCAAACCCACCCCGGAGCCCCCGGCGCCCCCAGACAACATCACCAGCCCGAGTCCGGTGCCCTAGCTGGGCGTCGTGAAATGCCACGGGCCCTTGGGATGAGGGCTCGAGGGAGAGAAGAGGTCCAGGACCCAGGGAGCCCAGGCCTGTGGCATAGTCGGAGTGTGGTGTCTCTGTGTCCCTCCCGCCCCTCCTCTGTCCTCGCGTCCACGCACCCCAGTCCCCACCCTCCAGCCCCGAGCCCCCAGCCCCCAGGCCCCAGGCCCCAGCCCCCGGATCCCGGATCCCGGATACCGGGACCGGTCCCGCCTGCCCTCACTGCCGGTGTAGGTGGTGTGTCAGGGAAGGTGCCAAGCTGGGGTGTGGCTTCAAGCCCCAGCAGTGGGATTTGGCCGGGTGTGGGGAGCGGGGAGCGTGCCCCTTGGGAAGTGCGGTGGGGAGTGCGGGCCCCTGGGGGGGTGGGGAGGGTCAGGGCGGAGCCAGGCCCTGCCAGGCCGCTTTGCTGGCCCGGGAGGGGCTGAGGGAGCAGTGGCTGGGGTGTGTTTGGCCGCAGGAGCCCCGCTCCCTGGGGAGAGAAGGATACAGGGAGGGAGGGGGTGTGGCAGATGGATGCCAGAAGAGAGGTCAAGGAGGCCAAAGGCAAAAGGCAAAAGCCGACAGCACCCGGTGTTCCCAGGCGGTCTCCCATCCAAGTGCTAACCAGGCCCGACCCTGCTTCGCTGCGGAGAGAAGACCGGGCGGGGCGCGTTCAGGCTGCTATGGCCCAAGACGCCAGCGGCTGCTGCTGCTGAGCGCTCCAAGAGAAGGCTCCACGGGTCCCAAGCCCAGCGGGTGCCGCGCTTCTGCCATGCACGCGCCTGCCTGCCCACCTGCCTGCCTTCCTGCCTGTCGGCTAGCCTGCCTGCCAGCCTGCCTGCCGCCGTCGCCGCCGCGTCAGCCGCCGCCGCCTCCGCCGCCGCCCCCGGGCTCCGCCGCCGCCGCCGGGCTCCGCCGCCGCCGCCGCCTCGGCCGCCGCCGCCGTCTCGGCCGCCCCCGCCGTCTCGACCGCCCCCGCCGCCGCCGCCGCTCGCCGCCGCCGCCTCGGCCGCCGCCGCCGCCGCCGCACGCCGCCGACGCCCTCCGACGCCGCCGCAGACGCCGCCCTCCGACGCCGCCGAAGACGCCGCCCTCCGCCGCCGCCGCCGCCGCCGCCGCCGCCTCGGCCGCCCACGCCACCCGCCACCGCAGCCGCCCTTCGCCGCGGGCCCCGGGGCGGGTGGAGGAGGCCGCGCAAGAGGACCCTGGCAACGGGATGTGGCGCAAGCCCCGGCCTTGTCTAATCCCGGGACTCTTGCAGGCTGCTCCCGGCTTGGCCCCACGCCCGCCTCCGCTTCCATCCCGCAGCGCACCGCACCGCACCGCACCACACCACGATGGGCTGCTCAGTGGGCAGAGGGTGGAAGCGAGCGTGGGGCATCAGGCCGCTAGTGCCTTCGGGGCCCGCCCCGCCCGGTTCTCAGCGCCTCCTCCCAAGCCCTAGGGCGAGCGCAGCCAGCCACGGGGCCGTTCCCTCCCGTCTGCCCCACCCGGTGCAAACCTACCCCGGAGCCCCCAGCGCCCCCAGAGACCAACAGCAGCCCGAGTACGCTGCCCTAGCTTGGTCTCGTGAAATGCCACGGGCCCTGGGGATGAGGGCTCGAGGGAGGGAAGAGGTCCAGGACCCAGGGAGCCCAGGCCTGTGGCGGATGCGGAGTCTGGGGTCGCGCTGCCCCTCCCGCCCGCTCCTGGGTTCTTGGATCCACCCACCCAGCGCCCACCCTCCAGCCCCCATGCTCCAGCCTCTGGTTCCCCCACACCGCACCACCCCCCCCCTCCGTCCGGGTGCGGGTCTGGGTGGTGTGTCAGGAGTGGTGCAAATCTGGGCTGTGGCTTCCAGTGGCTCCAGTGGGATTTGGCCGGGTGCCGGGAGCGGGGAGCTTGCCCCTTTGAAGTGCCCTGGGGTGTGCGGGCACGGGGGCGAGGCGGCGCGTGGCTGGGCCAGGAATGGCCACCTCGTTGGCCCGGGACGGGCTGAGAGAGCAGAGGCTGGCGTGTGTTTGGCCCCAACAGCGGCGCTCATTGGGGAGACAGGGACACAGGCGGCGGGGGGGGGGGGGGGGAAGGCGGGCGCCAAAGGAGAGGGGAAGGAGGCCAAAGGCAAAAGGCAAAAGCCGACAGCACCCGGTGTTCCCAGGCGGTCTCCCATCCAAGTGCTAACCAGGCCCGACCCTGCTTAGCCTCCCACAGAAGACGGGGTCGGCAGCGTTCAGGCTGCTATGGCCGAAGAGGCCGGCGGCTACCGCTGGGCGCTTCATGAGCCGGCTCCACGTGTCCCAAGCCAAGCGGGTGCCGCGCTTCGCCCGTGCATCACCCATGCACGCGCCTGACTGCCTGCCTGCCTGCTTGCCTGCCGCCGCCGTCCGCCCCGGGTACCGGGTCCCGGGCGGGTGGCAGAGGCCGGGCAAGAGGACCCTGGCAACGCGCTGGCGCAAGCCCCGGCGTGCTCCAATCCCGGGACTCTTGCAGGCTGCTCCCGGCTTGGCCCCACGCCCGCCTCCGCTTCCATCCCGCACAGCAAGGCACCTCGCAGCCCCGCACCACACCACGTTGGGCTGCTCACTGGGAAGAGGGTGGAAGCGAGCGTGGGGCATCAGGCCGCACGTGCCTTCCGGGCCCGCCCCGCCGCGTTCTCAGCGCCTCCTCCCCAGCCCTAGGGCGAGCGCAGCCGGCCACGGGGCCCTTCCCTCCCGTCTGCCCCACCTGGTGCAAACCCACCCCGGAGCCCCCGGCGCCCCCAGACAACATCACCAGCCCGAGTCCGGTGCCCTAGCTGGGCGTCGTGAAATGCCACGGGCCCTTGGGATGAGGGCTCGAGGGAGAGAAGAGGTCCAGGACCCAGGGAGCCCAGGCCTGTGGCATAGTCGGAGTGTGGTGTCTCTGTGTCCCTCCCGCCCCTCCTCTGTCCTCGCGTCCACGCACCCCAGTCCCCACCCTCCAGCCCCGAGCCCCCAGCCCCCAGGCCCCAGGCCCCAGCCCCCGGATCCCGGATCCCGGGACCGGTCCCGCCTGCCCTCAGTGCCGGTGTAGGTGGTGTGTCAGGGAAGGTGCCAAGCTGGGGTGTGGCTTCAAGCCCCAGCAGTGGGATTTGGCCGGGTGTGGGGAGCGGGGAGCGTGCCCCTTGGGAAGTGCGGTGGGGAGTGCGGGCCCTTGGGGGGGTGGGGAGGGTCAGGGCGGAGCCAGGCCCTGCCAGGCCGCTTTGCTGGCCCGGGAGGGGCTGAGGGAGCAGTGGCTGGGGTGTGTTTGGCCGCAGGAGCCCCGCTCCCTGGGGAGAGAAGGATACAGGGAGGGAGGGGGTGTGGCAGATGGATGCCAGAAGAGAGGTCAAGGAGGCCAAAGGCAAAAGGCAAAAGCCGACAGCACCCGGTGTTCCCAGGCGGTCTCCCATCCAAGTGCTAACCAGGCCCGACCCTGCTTCGCTGCGGAGAGAAGACCGGGCGGGGCGCGTTCAGGCTGCTATGGCCCAAGACGCCAGCGGCTGCTGCTGCTGAGCGCTCCAAGAGAAGGCTCCACGGGTCCCAAGCCCAGCGGGTGCCGCGCTTCTGACATGCACGCGCCTGCCTGCCCACCTGCCTGCCTTCCTGCCTGTCGGCTAGCCTGCCTGCCAGCCTGCCTGCCGCCGTCGCCGCCGCGTCAGCCGCCGCCGCCTCCGCCGCCGCCGCGGCCTCCGCCGCCGCCGCCGGGCTCCGCCGCCGCCGCCGCCTCGGCCGCCGCCGCCGTCTCGGCCGCCCCCGCCGTCTCGACCGCCCCCGCCGCCGCCGCCGCTCGCCGCCGCCGCCTCGGCCGCCGCCGCCGCCGCCGCACGCCGCCGACGCCCTCCGACGCCGCCACAGACGCCGCCCTCCGACGCCGCCGAAGACGCCGCCCTCCGCCGCCGCCGCCTCGGCCGCCCACGCCACCCGCCGCCGCAGCCGCCCTTCGCCGCGGGCCCCGGGGCGGGTGGAGGAGGCCGCGCAAGAGGACCCTGGCAACGGGATGTGGCGCAAGCCCCGGCCTTGTCTAATCCCGGGACTCTTGCAGGCTGCTCCCGGCTTGGCCCCACGCCCGCCTCCGCTTCCATCCCGCAGCGCACCGCACCGCACCGCACCGCACCACACCACGATGGGCTGCTCAGTGGGCAGAGGGTGGAAGCGAGCGTGGGGCATCAGGCCGCTAGTGCCTTCGGGGCCCGCCCCGCCCGGTTCTCAGCGCCTCCTCCCAAGCCCTAGGGCGAGCGCAGCCAGCCACGGGGCCGTTCCCTCCCGTCTGCCCCACCCGGTGCAAACCTACCCCGGAGCCCCCAGCGCCCCCAGAGACCAACAGCAGCCCGAGTACGCTGCCCTAGCTTGGTCTCGTGAAATGCCACGGGCCCTGGGGATGAGGGCTCGAGGGAGGGAAGAGGTCCAGGACCCAGGGAGCCCAGGCCTGTGGCGGATGCGGAGTCTGGGGTCGCGCTGCCCCTCCCGCCCGCTCCTGGGTTCTTGGATCCACCCACCCAGCGCCCACCCTCCAGCCCCCATGCTCCAGCCTCTGGTTCCCCCACACCGCACCACCCCCCCCCTCCGTCCGGGTGCGGGTCTGGGTGGTGTGTCAGGAGTGGTGCAAAGCTGGGCTGTGGCTTCCAGTGGCTCCAGTGGGATTTGGCCGGGTGCCGGGAGCGGGGAGCTTGCCCCTTTGAAGTGCCCTGGGGTGTGCGGGCACGGGGGCGAGGCGGCGCGTGGCTGGGCCAGGAATGGCCACCTCGTTGGCCCGGGACGGGCTGAGAGAGCAGAGGCTGGCGTGTGTTTGGCCCCAACAGCGGCGCTCATTGGGGAGACAGGGACACAGGCGGCGGGGGGGGGGGGGGAAGGCGGGCGCCAAAGGAGAGGGGAAGGAGACCAAAGGCAAAAGGCAAAAGCCGACAGCACCCGGTGTTCCCAGGCGGTCTCCCATCCAAGTGCTAACCAGGCCCGACCCTGCTTAGCCTCCCACAGAAGACGGGGTCGGCAGCGTTCAGGCTGCTATGGCCGAAGAGGCCGGCGGCTACCGCTGGGCGCTTCATGAGCCGGCTCCACGTGTCCCAAGCCAAGCGGGTGCCGCGCTTCGCCCGTGCATCACCCATGCACGCGCCTGACTGCCTGCCTGCCTGCTTGCCTGCCGCCGCCGTCCGCCCCGGGTACCGGGTCCCGGGCGGGTGGCAGAGGCCGGGCAAGAGGACCCTGGCAACGCGCTGGCGCAAGCCCCGGCGTGCTCCAATCCCGGGACTCTTGCAGGCTGCTCCCGGCTTGACCCCACGCCCGCCTCCGCTTCCATCCCGCACAGCAAGGCACCTCGCAGCCCCGCACCACACCACGTTGGGCTGCTCGCTGGGAAGAGGGTGGAAGCGAGCGTGGGGCATCAGGCCGCACGTGCCTTCCGGGCCCGCCCCGCCGCGTTCTCAGCGCCTCCTCCCCAGCCCTAGGGCGAGCGCAGCCGGCCACGGGGCCCTTCCCTCCCGTCTGCCCCACCTGGTGCAAACCCACCCCGGAGCCCCCGGCGCCCCCAGACAACATCACCAGCCCGAGTCCGGTGCCCTAGCTGGGCGTCGTGAAATGCCACGGGCCCTTGGGATGAGGGCTTGAGGGAGAGAAGAGGTCCAGGACCCAGGGAGCCCAGGCCTGTGGCATAGTCGGAGTGTGGTGTCTCTGTGTCCCTCCCGCCCCTCCTCTGTCCTCGCGTCCACGCACCCCAGTCCCCACCCTCCAGCCCCGAGCCCCCAGCCCCCAGGCCCCAGCCCCAGGATCCCGGATCCCGGATCCCGGGACCGGTCCCGCCTGCCCTCAGTGCCGGTGTAGGTGGTGTGTCAGGGAAGGTGCCAAGCTGGGGTGTGGCTTCAAGCCCCAGCAGTGGGATTTGGCCGGGTGTGGGGAGCGGGGAGCGTGCCCCTTGGGAAGTGCGGTGGGGAGTGCGGGCCCCTGGGGGGGTGGGGAGGGTCAGGGCGGAGCCAGGCCCTGCCAGGCCGCTTTGCTGGCCCGGGAGGGGCTGAGGGAGCAGTGGCTGGGGTGTGTTTGGCCGCAGGAGCCCCGCTCCCTGGGGAGAGAAGGATACAGGGAGGGAGGGGGTGTGGCAGATGGATGCCAGAAGAGAGGTCAAGGAGGCCAAAGGCAAAAGGCAAAAGCCGACAGCACCCGGTGTTCCCAGGCGGTCTCCCATCCAAGTGCTAACCAGGCCCGACCCTGCTTCGCTGCGGAGAGAAGACCGGGCGGGGCGCGTTCAGGCTGCTATGGCCCAAGACGCCAGCGGCTGCTGCTGCTGAGCGCTCCAAGAGAAGGCTCCACGGGTCCCAAGCCCAGCGGGTGCCGCGCTTCTGACATGCACGCGCCTGCCTGCCCACCTGCCTGCCTTCCTGCCTGTCGGCTAGCCTGCCTGCCAGCCTGCCTGCCGCCGTCGCCGCCGCGTCAGACGCCGCCGCCTCCGCCGCCGCCGCGGCCTCCGCCGCCGCCGCCGGGCTCCGCCGCCGCCGCCGCCTCGGCCGCCGCCGCCGTCTCGGCCGCCCCCGCCGTCTCGACCGCCCCCGCCGCCGCCGCCGCTCGCCGCCGCCGCCTCGGCCGCCGCCGCCGCCGCCGCACGCCGCCGACGCCCTCCGACGCCGCGGCAGACGCCGCCCTCCGACGCCGCCGAAGACGCCGCCCTCCGCCGCCGCCGCCCGCCGCCGCCGCCGCCGCCTCGGCCGCCCACGCCACCCGCCGCCGCAGCCGCCCTTCGCCGCGGGCCCCGGGGCGGGTGGAGGAGGCCGCGCAAGAGGACCCTGGCAACGGGATGTGGCGCAAGCCCCGGCCTTGTCTAATCCCGGGACTCTTGCAGGCTGCTCCCGGCTTGGCCCCACGCCCGCCTCCGCTTCCATCCCGCAGCGCACCGCACCGCACCGCACCGCACCACACCACGATGGGCTGCTCAGTGGGCAGAGGGTGGAAGCGAGCGTGGGGCATCAGGCCGCTAGTGCCTTCGGGGCCCGCCCCGCCCGGTTCTCAGCGCCTCCTCCCAAGCCCTAGGGCGAGCGCAGCCAGCCACGGGGCCGTTCCCTCCCGTCTGCCCCACCCGGTGCAAACCTACCCCGGAGCCCCCAGCGCCCCCAGAGACCAACAGCAGCCCGAGTACGCTGCCCTAGCTTGGTCTCGTGAAATGCCACGGGCCCTGGGGATGAGGGCTCGAGGGAGGGAAGAGGTCCAGGACCCAGGGAGCCCAGGCCTGTGGCGGATGCGGAGTCTGGGGTCGCGCTGCCCCTCCCGCCCGCTCCTGGGTTCTTGGATCCACCCACCCAGCGCCCACCCTCCAGCCCCCATGCTCCAGCCTCTGGTTCCCCCACACCGCACCACCCCCCCCCTCCGTCCGGGTGCGGGTCTGGGTGGTGTGTCAGGAGTGGTGCAAATCTGGGCTGTGGCTTCCAGTGGCTCCAGTGGGATTTGGCCGGGTGCCGGGAGCGGGGAGCTTGCCCCTTTGAAGTGCCCTGGGGTGTGCGGGCACGGGGGCGAGGCGGCGCGTGGCTGGGCCAGGAATGGCCACCTCGTTGGCCCGGGACGGGCTGAGAGAGCAGAGGCTGGCGTGTGTTTGGCCCCAACAGCGGCGCTCATTGGGGAGACAGGGACACAGGCGGCGGGGGGGGGGGGGGGAAGGCGGGCGCCAAAGGAGAGGGGAAGGAGGCCAAAGGCAAAAGGCAAAAGCCGACAGCACCCGGTGTTCCCAGGCGGTCTCCCATCCAAGTGCTAACCAGGCCCGACCCTGCTTAGCCTCCCACAGAAGACGGGGTCGGCAGCGTTCAGGCTGCTATGGCCGAAGAGGCCGGCGGCTACCGCTGGGCGCTTCATGAGCCGGCTCCACGTGTCCCAAGCCAAGCGGGTGCCGCGCTTCGCCCGTGCATCACCCATGCACGCGCCTGACTGCCTGCCTGCCTGCTTGCCTGCCGCCGCCGTCCGCCCCGGGTACCGGGTCCCGGGCGGGTGGCAGAGGCCGGGCAAGAGGACCCTGGCAACGCGCTGGCGCAAGCCCCGGCGTGCTCCAATCCCGGGACTCTTGCAGGCTGCTCCCGGCTTGGCCCCACGCCCGCCTCCGCTTCCATCCCGCACAGCAAGGCACCTCGCAGCCCCGCACCACACCACGTTGGGCTGCTCACTGGGAAGAGGGTGGAAGCGAGCGTGGGGCATCAGGCCGCACGTGCCTTCCGGGCCCGCCCCGCCGCGTTCTCAGCGCCTCCTCCCCAGCCCTAGGGCGAGCGCAGCCGGCCACGGGGCCCTTCCCTCCCGTCTGCCCCACCTGGTGCAAACCCACCCCGGAGCCCCCGGCGCCCCCAGACAACATCACCAGCCCGAGTCCGGTGCCCTAGCTGGGCGTCGTGAAATGCCACGGGCCCTTGGGATGAGGGCTCGAGGGAGAGAAGAGGTCCAGGACCCAGGGAGCCCAGGCCTGTGGCATAGTCGGAGTGTGGTGTCTCTGTGTCCCTCCCGCCCCTCCTCTGTCCTCGCGTCCACGCACCCCAGTCCCCACCCTCCAGCCCCGAGCCCCCAGCCCCCAGGCCCCAGGCCCCAGCCCCCGGATCCCGGATCCCGGATCCCGGGACCGGTCCCGCCTGCCCTCAGTGCCGGTGTAGGTGGTGTGTCAGGGAAGGTGCCAAGCTGGGGTGTGGCTTCAAGCCCCAGCAGTGGGATTTGGCCGGGTGTGGGGAGCGGGGAGCGTGCCCCTTGGGAAGTGCGGTGGGGAGTGCGGGCCCTTGGGGGGGTGGGGAGGGTCAGGGCGGAGCCAGGCCCTGCCAGGCCGCTTTGCTGGCCCGGGAGGGGCTGAGGGAGCAGTGGCTGGGGTGTGTTTGGCCGCAGGAGCCCCGCTCCCTGGGGAGAGAAGGATACAGGGAGGGAGGGGGTGTGGCAGATGGATGCCAGAAGAGAGGTCAAGGAGGCCAAAGGCAAAAGGCAAAAGCCGACAGCACCCGGTGTTCCCAGACGGTCTCCCATCCAAGTGCTAACCAGGCCCGACCCTGCTTCGCTGCGGAGAGAAGACCGGGCGGGGCGCGTTCAGGCTGCTATGGCCCAAGACGCCAGCGGCTGCTGCTGCTGAGCGCTCCAAGAGAAGGCTCCACGGGTCCCAAGCCCAGCGGGTGCCGCGCTTCTGACATGCACGCGCCTGCCTGCCCACCTGCCTGCCTTCCTGCCTGTCGGCTAGCCTGCCTGCCAGCCTGCCTGCCGCCGTCGCCGCCGCGTCAGCCGCCGCCGCCTCCGCCGCCGCCGCGGCCTCCGCCGCCGCCGCCGGGCTCCGCCGCCGCCGCCGCCTCGGCCGCCGCCGCCGTCTCGGCCGCCCCCGCCGTCTCGACCGCCCCCGCCGCCGCCGCCGCTCGCCGCCGCCGCCTCGGCCGCCGCCGCCGCCGCCGCACGCCGCCGACGCCCTCCGACGCCGCCGCAGACGCCGCCCTCCGACGCCGCCGAAGACGCCGCCCTCCGCCGCCGCCGCCGCCGCCGCCGCCGCCGCCGCCTCGGCCGCCCACGCCACCCGCCGCCGCAGCCGCCCTTCGCCGCGGGCCCCGGGGCGGGTGGAGGAGGCCGCGCAAGAGGACCCTGGCAACGGGATGTGGCGCAAGCCCCGGCCTTGTCTAATCCCGGGACTCTTGCAGGCTGCTCCCGGCTTGGCCCCACGCCCGCCTCCGCTTCCATCCCGCAGCGCACCGCACCGCACCGCACCGCACCACACCACGATGGGCTGCTCAGTGGGCAGAGGGTGGAAGCGAGCGTGGGGCATCAGGCCGCTAGTGCCTTCGGGGCCCGCCCCGCCCGGTTCTCAGCGCCTCCTCCCAAGCCCTAGGGCGAGCGCAGCCAGCCACGGGGCCGTTCCCTCCCGTCTGCCCCACCCGGTGCAAACCTACCCCGGAGCCCCCAGCGCCCCCAGAGACCAACAGCAGCCCGAGTACGCTGCCCTAGCTTGGTCTCGTGAAATGCCACGGGCCCTGGGGATGAGGGCTCGAGGGAGGGAAGAGGTCCAGGACCCAGGGAGCCCAGGCCTGTGGCGGATGCGGAGTCTGGGGTCGCGCTGCCCCTCCCGCCCGCTCCTGGGTTCTTGGATCCACCCACCCAGCGCCCACCCTCCAGCCCCCATGCTCCAGCCTCTGGTTCCCCCACACCGCACCACCCCCCCCCTCCGTCCGGGTGCGGGTCTGGGTGGTGTGTCAGGAGTGGTGCAAAGCTGGGCTGTGGCTTCCAGTGGCTCCAGTGGGATTTGGCCGGGTGCCGGGAGCGGGGAGCTTGCCCCTTTGAAGTGCCCTGGGGTGTGCGGGCACGGGGGCGAGGCGGCGCGTGGCTGGGCCAGGAATGGCCACCTCGTTGGCCCGGGACGGGCTGAGAGAGCAGAGGCTGGCGTGTGTTTGGCCCCAACAGCGGCGCTCATTGGGGAGACAGGGACACAGGCGGCGGGGGGGGGGGGGGGGAAGGCGGGCGCCAAAGGAGAGGGGAAGGAGGCCAAAGGCAAAAGGCAAAAGCCGACAGCACCCGGTGTTCCCAGGCGGTCTCCCATCCAAGTGCTAACCAGGCCCGACCCTGCTTAGCCTCCCACAGAAGACGGGGTCGGCAGCGTTCAGGCTGCTATGGCCGAAGAGGCCGGCGGCTACCGCTGGGCGCTTCATGAGCCGGCTCCACGTGTCCCAAGCCAAGCGGGTGCCGCGCTTCGCCCGTGCATCACCCATGCACGCGCCTGACTGCCTGCCTGCCTGCTTGCCTGCCGCCGCCCTCCGCCCCGGGTACCGGGTCCCGGGCGGGTGGCAGAGGCCGGGCAAGAGGACCCTGGCAACGCGCTGGCGCAAGCCCCGGCGTGCTCCAATCCCGGGACTCTTGCAGGCTGCTCCCGGCTTGGCCCCACGCCCGCCTCCGCTTCCATCCCGCACAGCAAGGCACCTCGCAGCCCCGCACCACACCACGTTGGGCTGCTCACTGGGAAGAGGGTGGAAGCGAGCGTGGGGCATCAGGCCGCACGTGCCTTCCGGGCCCGCCCCGCCGCGTTCTCAGCGCCTCCTCCCCAGCCCTAGGGCGAGCGCAGCCGGCCACGGGGCCCTTCCCTCCCGTCTGCCCCACCTGGTGCAAACCCACCCCGGAGCCCCCGGCGCCCCCAGACAACATCACCAGCCCGAGTCCGGTGCCCTAGCTGGGCGTCGTGAAATGCCACGGGCCCTTGGGATGAGGGCTCGAGGGAGAGAAGAGGTCCAGGACCCAGGGAGCCCAGGCCTGTGGCATAGTCGGAGTGTGGTGTCTCTGTGTCCCTCCCGCCCCTCCTCTGTCCTCGCGTCCACGCACCCCAGTCCCCACCCTCCAGCCCCGAGCCCCCAGCCCCCAGGCCCCAGGCCCCAGCCCCAGGATCCCGGATCCCGGATCCCGGGACCGGACCCGCCTGCCCTCACTGCCGGTGTAGGTGGTGTGTCAGGGAAGGTGCCAAGCTGGGGTGTGGCTTCAAGCCCCAGCAGTGGGATTTGGCCGGGTGTGGGGAGCGGGGAGCGTGCCCCTTGGGAAGTGCGGTGGGGAGTGCGGGCCCCTGGGGGGGTGGGGAGGGTCAGGGCGGAGCCAGGCCCTGCCAGGCCGCTTTGCTGGCCCGGGAGGGGCTGAGGGAGCAGTGGCTGGGGTGTGTTTGGCCGCAGGAGCCCCGCTCCCTGGGGAGAGAAGGATACAGGGAGGGAGGGGGTGTGGCAGATGGATGCCAGAAGAGAGGTCAAGGAGGCCAAAGGCAAAAGGCAAAAGCCGACAGCACCCGGTGTTCCCAGGCGGTCTCCCATCCAAGTGCTAACCAGGCCCGACCCTGCTTCGCTGCGGAGAGAAGACCGGGCGGGGCGCGTTCAGGCTGCTATGGCCCAAGACGCCAGCGGCTGCTGCTGCTGAGCGCTCCAAGAGAAGGCTCCACGGGTCCCAAGCCCAGCGGGTGCCGCGCTTCTGACATGCACGCGCCTGCCTGCCCACCTGCCTGCCTTCCTGCCTGTCGGCTAGCCTGCCTGCCAGCCTGCCTACCGCCGTCGCCGCCGCGTCAGCCGCCGCCGCCGCCGCCGTCTCGGCCGCCCCCCGCCGTCTCGACCGCTCCCGCCGCCGCCGCCGCTCGCCGCCGCCGCCTCGGCCGTCGCCGCCGCCGCCGCCGCGGCCGGCGACCTCCGACGCCGCCGCAGACGCTGCCCTCCGCCGCCGCCGCCGCCGCCTCCGCCGCCGCCGCCTCGGCCGCCCCCGCCGCCCGCCGCCGCAGCCGCCCTTCGCCGCGGGCCCCGGGGCGGGTGGCGGAGGCCGCGCAAGAGGACCCTGGCAACGGGATGTGGCGCAAGCCCCGGCCTTGTCTAATCCCGGGACTCTTGCAGGCTGCTCCCGGCTTGGCCCCACGCCCGCCTCCGCTTCCATCCCGCAGCGCACCGCACCGCACCGCACCGCACCACACCACGATGGGCTGCTCAGTGGGCAGAGGGTGGAAGCGAGCGTGGGGCATCAGGCCGCTAGTGCCTTCGGGGCCCGCCCCGCCCGGTTCTCAGCGCCTCCTCCCAAGCCCTAGGGCGAGCGCAGCCAGCCACGGGGCCGTTCCCTCCCGTCTGCCCCACCCGGTGCAAACCTACCCCGGAGCCCCCAGCGCCCCCAGAGACCAACAGCAGCCCGAGTACGCTGCCCTAGCTTGGTCTCGTGAAATGCCACGGGCCCTGGGGATGAGGGCTCGAGGGAGGGAAGAGGTCCAGGACCCAGGGAGCCCAGGCCTGTGGCGGATGCGGAGTCTGGGGTCGCGCTGCCCCTCCCGCCCGCTCCTGGGTTCTTGGATCCACCCACCCAGCGCCCACCCTCCAGCCCCCATGCTCCAGCCTCTGGTTCCCCCACACCGCACCACCCCCCCCCTCCGTCCGGGTGCGGGTCTGGGTGGTGTGTCAGGAGTGGTGCAAAGCTGGGCTGTGGCTTCCAGTGGCTCCAGTGGGATTTGGCCGGGTGCCGGGAGCGGGGAGCTTGCCCCTTTGAAGTGCCCTGGGGTGTGCGGGCACGGGGGCGAGGCGGCGCGTGGCTGGGCCAGGAATGGCCACCTCGTTGGCCCGGGACGGGCTGAGAGAGCAGAGGCTGGCGTGTGTTTGGCCCCAACAGCGGCGCTCATTGGGGAGACAGGGACACAGGCGGCGGGGGGGGGGGGGGGGAAGGCGGGCGCCAAAGGAGAGGGGAAGGAGGCCAAAGGCAAAAGGCAAAAGCCGACAGCACCCGGTGTTCCCAGGCGGTCTCCCATCCAAGTGCTAACCAGGCCCGACCCTGCTTAGCCTCCCACAGAAGACGGGGTCGGCAGCGTTCAGGCTGCTATGGCCGAAGAGGCCGGCGGCTACCGCTGGGCGCTTCATGAGCCGGCTCCACGTGTCCCAAGCCAAGCGGGTGCCGCGCTTCGCCCGTGCATCACCCATGCACGCGCCTGACTGCCTGCCTGCCTGCTTGCCTGCCGCCGCCGTCCGCCCCGGGTACCGGGTCCCGGGCGGGTGGCAGAGGCCGGGCAAGAGGACCCTGGCAACGCGCTGGCGCAAGCCCCGGCGTGCTCCAATCCCGGGACTCTTGCAGGCTGCTCCCGGCTTGGCCCCACGCCCGCCTCCGCTTCCATCCCGCACAGCAAGGCACCTCGCAGCCCCGCACCACACCACGTTGGGCTGCTCACTGGGAAGAGGGTGGAAGCGAGCGTGGGGCATCAGGCCGCACGTGCCTTCCGGGCCCGCCCCGCCGCGTTCTCAGCGCCTCCTCCCCAGCCCTAGGGCGAGCGCAGCCGGCCACGGGGCCCTTCCCTCCCGTCTGCCCCACCTGGTGCAAACCCACCCCGGAGCCCCCGGCGCCCCCAGACAACATCACCAGCCCGAGTCCGGTGCCCTAGCTGGGCGTCGTGAAATGCCACGGGCCCTTGGGATGAGGGCTCGAGGGAGAGAAGAGGTCCAGGACCCAGGGAGCCCAGGCCTGTGGCATAGTCGGAGTGTGGTGTCTCTGTGTCCCTCCCGCCCCTCCTCTGTCCTCGCGTCCACGCACCCCAGTCCCCACCCTCCAGCCCCGAGCCCCCAGCCCCCAGGCCCCAGGCCCCAGCCCCCGGATCCCGGATCCCGGATACCGGGACCGGTCCCGCCTGCCCTCACTGCCGGTGTAGGTGGTGTGTCAGGGAAGGTGCCAAGCTGGGGTGTGGCTTCAAGCCCCAGCAGTGGGATTTGGCCGGGTGTGGGGAGCGGGGAGCGTGCCCCTTGGGAAGTGCGGTGGGGAGTGCGGGCCCCTGGGGGGGTGGGGAGGGTCAGGGCGGAGCCAGGCCCTGCCAGGCCGCTTTGCTGGCCCGGGAGGGGCTGAGGGAGCAGTGGCTGGGGTGTGTTTGGCCGCAGGAGCCCCGCTCCCTGGGGAGAGAAGGATACAGGGAGGGAGGGGGTGTGGCAGATGGATGCCAGAAGAGAGGTCAAGGAGGCCAAAGGCAAAAGGCAAAAGCCGACAGCACCCGGTGTTCCCAGGCGGTCTCCCATCCAAGTGCTAACCAGGCCCGACCCTGCTTCGCTGCGGAGAGAAGACCGGGCGGGGCGCGTTCAGGCTGCTATGGCCCAAGACGCCAGCGGCTGCTGCTGCTGAGCGCTCCAAGAGAAGGCTCCACGGGTCCCAAGCCCAGCGGGTGCCGCGCTTCTGCCATGCACGCGCCTGCCTGCCCACCTGCCTGCCTTCCTGCCTGTCGGCTAGCCTGCCTGCCAGCCTGCCTGCCGCCGTCGCCGCCGCGTCAGCCGCCGCCGCCTCCGCCGCCGCCCCCGGGCTCCGCCGCCGCCGCCGGGCTCCGCCGCCGCCGCCGCCTCGGCCGCCGCCGCCGTCTCGGCCGCCCCCGCCGTCTCGACCGCCCCCGCCGCCGCCGCCGCTCGCCGCCGCCGCCTCGGCCGCCGCCGCCGCCGCCGCACGCCGCCGACGCCCTCCGACGCCGCCGCAGACGCCGCCCTCCGACGCCGCCGAAGACGCCGCCCTCCGCCGCCGCCGCCGCCGCCGCCGCCGCCTCGGCCGCCCACGCCACCCGCCACCGCAGCCGCCCTTCGCCGCGGGCCCCGGGGCGGGTGGAGGAGGCCGCGCAAGAGGACCCTGGCAACGGGATGTGGCGCAAGCCCCGGCCTTGTCTAATCCCGGGACTCTTGCAGGCTGCTCCCGGCTTGGCCCCACGCCCGCCTCCGCTTCCATCCCGCAGCGCACCGCACCGCACCGCACCACACCACGATGGGCTGCTCAGTGGGCAGAGGGTGGAAGCGAGCGTGGGGCATCAGGCCGCTAGTGCCTTCGGGGCCCGCCCCGCCCGGTTCTCAGCGCCTCCTCCCAAGCCCTAGGGCGAGCGCAGCCAGCCACGGGGCCGTTCCCTCCCGTCTGCCCCACCCGGTGCAAACCTACCCCGGAGCCCCCAGCGCCCCCAGAGACCAACAGCAGCCCGAGTACGCTGCCCTAGCTTGGTCTCGTGAAATGCCACGGGCCCTGGGGATGAGGGCTCGAGGGAGGGAAGAGGTCCAGGACCCAGGGAGCCCAGGCCTGTGGCGGATGCGGAGTCTGGGGTCGCGCTGCCCCTCCCGCCCGCTCCTGGGTTCTTGGATCCACCCACCCAGCGCCCACCCTCCAGCCCCCATGCTCCAGCCTCTGGTTCCCCCACACCGCACCACCCCCCCCCTCCGTCCGGGTGCGGGTCTGGGTGGTGTGTCAGGAGTGGTGCAAATCT
Organism: Lynx rufus; assembly: GCF_022079265.1. Taxonomy (NCBI): domain Eukaryota; kingdom Metazoa; phylum Chordata; class Mammalia; order Carnivora; family Felidae; genus Lynx; species Lynx rufus. The sequence continues at coordinate 19,680,645 of NW_025814840.1, forward strand.
GGGCTGTGGCTTCCAGTGGCTCCAGTGGGATTTGGCCGGGTGCCGGGAGCGGGGAGCTTGCCCCTTTGAAGTGCCCTGGGGTGTGCGGGCACGGGGGCGAGGCGGCGCGTGGCTGGGCCAGGAATGGCCACCTCGTTGGCCCGGGACGGGCTGAGAGAGCAGAGGCTGGCGTGTGTTTGGCCCCAACAGCGGCGCTCATTGGGGAGACAGGGACACAGGCGGCGGGGGGGGGGGGGGGGAAGGCGGGCGCCAAAGGAGAGGGGAAGGAGGCCAAAGGCAAAAGGCAAAAGCCGACAGCACCCGGTGTTCCCAGGCGGTCTCCCATCCAAGTGCTAACCAGGCCCGACCCTGCTTAGCCTCCCACAGAAGACGGGGTCGGCAGCGTTCAGGCTGCTATGGCCGAAGAGGCCGGCGGCTACCGCTGGGCGCTTCATGAGCCGGCTCCACGTGTCCCAAGCCAAGCGGGTGCCGCGCTTCGCCCGTGCATCACCCATGCACGCGCCTGACTGCCTGCCTGCCTGCTTGCCTGCCGCCGCCGTCCGCCCCGGGTACCGGGTCCCGGGCGGGTGGCAGAGGCCGGGCAAGAGGACCCTGGCAACGCGCTGGCGCAAGCCCCGGCGTGCTCCAATCCCGGGACTCTTGCAGGCTGCTCCCGGCTTGGCCCCACGCCCGCCTCCGCTTCCATCCCGCACAGCAAGGCACCTCGCAGCCCCGCACCACACCACGTTGGGCTGCTCACTGGGAAGAGGGTGGAAGCGAGCGTGGGGCATCAGGCCGCACGTGCCTTCCGGGCCCGCCCCGCCGCGTTCTCAGCGCCTCCTCCCCAGCCCTAGGGCGAGCGCAGCCGGCCACGGGGCCCTTCCCTCCCGTCTGCCCCACCTGGTGCAAACCCACCCCGGAGCCCCCGGCGCCCCCAGACAACATCACCAGCCCGAGTCCGGTGCCCTAGCTGGGCGTCGTGAAATGCCACGGGCCCTTGGGATGAGGGCTCGAGGGAGAGAAGAGGTCCAGGACCCAGGGAGCCCAGGCCTGTGGCATAGTCGGAGTGTGGTGTCTCTGTGTCCCTCCCGCCCCTCCTCTGTCCTCGCGTCCACGCACCCCAGTCCCCACCCTCCAGCCCCGAGCCCCCAGCCCCCAGGCCCCAGGCCCCAGCCCCCGGATCCCGGATCCCGGGACCGGTCCCGCCTGCCCTCAGTGCCGGTGTAGGTGGTGTGTCAGGGAAGGTGCCAAGCTGGGGTGTGGCTTCAAGCCCCAGCAGTGGGATTTGGCCGGGTGTGGGGAGCGGGGAGCGTGCCCCTTGGGAAGTGCGGTGGGGAGTGCGGGCCCTTGGGGGGGTGGGGAGGGTCAGGGCGGAGCCAGGCCCTGCCAGGCCGCTTTGCTGGCCCGGGAGGGGCTGAGGGAGCAGTGGCTGGGGTGTGTTTGGCCGCAGGAGCCCCGCTCCCTGGGGAGAGAAGGATACAGGGAGGGAGGGGGTGTGGCAGATGGATGCCAGAAGAGAGGTCAAGGAGGCCAAAGGCAAAAGGCAAAAGCCGACAGCACCCGGTGTTCCCAGGCGGTCTCCCATCCAAGTGCTAACCAGGCCCGACCCTGCTTCGCTGCGGAGAGAAGACCGGGCGGGGCGCGTTCAGGCTGCTATGGCCCAAGACGCCAGCGGCTGCTGCTGCTGAGCGCTCCAAGAGAAGGCTCCACGGGTCCCAAGCCCAGCGGGTGCCGCGCTTCTGACATGCACGCGCCTGCCTGCCCACCTGCCTGCCTTCCTGCCTGTCGGCTAGCCTGCCTGCCAGCCTGCCTGCCGCCGTCGCCGCCGCGTCAGCCGCCGCCGCCTCCGCCGCCGCCGCGGCCTCCGCCGCCGCCGCCGGGCTCCGCCGCCGCTGCCGCCTCGGCCGCCGCCGCCGTCTCGGCCGCCCCCGCCGTCTCGACCGCCCCCGCCGCCGCCGCCGCTCGCCGCCGCCGCCTCGGCCGCCGCCGCCGCCGCCGCACGCCGCCGACGCCCTCCGACGCCGCCGCAGACGCCGCCCTCCGACGCCGCCGCAGACGCCGCCCTCCGCCGCCGCCGCCTCGGCCGCCCACGCCACCCGCCGCCGCAGCCGCCCTTCGCCGCGGGCCCCGGGGCGGGTGGAGGAGGCCGCGCAAGAGGACCCTGGCAACGGGATGTGGCGCAAGCCCCGGCCTTGTCTAATCCCGGGACTCTTGCAGGCTGCTCCCGGCTTGGCCCCACGCCCGCCTCCGCTTCCATCCCGCAGCGCACCGCACCGCACCGCACCGCACCACACCACGATGGGCTGCTCAGTGGGCAGAGGGTGGAAGCGAGCGTGGGGCATCAGGCCGCTAGTGCCTTCGGGGCCCGCCCCGCCCGGTTCTCAGCGCCTCCTCCCAAGCCCTAGGGCGAGCGCAGCCAGCCACGGGGCCGTTCCCTCCCGTCTGCCCCACCCGGTGCAAACCTACCCCGGAGCCCCCAGCGCCCCCAGAGACCAACAGCAGCCCGAGTACGCTGCCCTAGCTTGGTCTCGTGAAATGCCACGGGCCCTGGGGATGAGGGCTCGAGGGAGGGAAGAGGTCCAGGACCCAGGGAGCCCAGGCCTGTGGCGGATGCGGAGTCTGGGGTCGCGCTGCCCCTCCCGCCCGCTCCTGGGTTCTTGGATCCACCCACCCAGCGCCCACCCTCCAGCCCCCATGCTCCAGCCTCTGGTTCCCCCACACCGCACCACCCCCCCCCTCCGTCCGGGTGCGGGTCTGGGTGGTGTGTCAGGAGTGGTGCAAAGCTGGGCTGTGGCTTCCAGTGGCTCCAGTGGGATTTGGCCGGGTGCCGGGAGCGGGGAGCTTGCCCCTTTGAAGTGCCCTGGGGTGTGCGGGCACGGGGGCGAGGCGGCGCGTGGCTGGGCCAGGAATGGCCACCTCGTTGGCCCGGGACGGGCTGAGAGAGCAGAGGCTGGCGTGTGTTTGGCCCCAACAGCGGCGCTCATTGGGGAGACAGGGACACAGGCGGCGGGGGGGGGGGGGGGAAGGCGGGCGACAAAGGAGAGGGGAAGGAGGCCAAAGGCAAAAGCCGACAGCACCCGGTGTTCCCAGGCGGTCTCCCATCCAAGTGCTAACCAGGCCCGACCCTGCTTAGCCTCCCACAGAAGACGGGGTCGGCAGCGTTCAGGCTGCTATGGCCGAAGAGGCCGGCGGCTACCGCTGGGCGCTTCATGAGCCGGCTCCACGTGTCCCAAGCCAAGCGGGTGCCGCGCTTCGCCCGTGCATCACCCATGCACGCGCCTGACTGCCTGCCTGCCTGCTTGCCTGCCGCCGCCGTCCGCCCCGGGTACCGGGTCCCGGGCGGGTGGCAGAGGCCGGGCAAGAGGACCCTGGCAACGCGCTGGCGCAAGCCCCGGCGTGCTCCAATCCCGGGACTCTTGCAGGCTGCTCCCGGCTTGGCCCCACGCCCGCCTCCGCTTCCATCCCGCACAGCAAGGCACCTCGCAGCCCCGCACCACACCACGTTGGGCTGCTCCCTGGGAAGAGGGTGGAAGCGAGCGTGGGGCATCAGGCCGCTCGTGCCTTCCGGGCCCGCCCCGCCGCGTTCTCAGCGCCTCCTCCCCAGCCCTAGGGCGAGCGTAGCCGGCCACGGGGCCCTTCCCTCCCGTCTGCCCCACCTGGTGCAAACCCACCCCGGAGCCCCCGGCGCCCCCAGACAACATCACCAGCCCGAGTCCGGTGCCCTAGCTGGGCGTCGTGAAATGCCACGGGCCCTTGGGATGAGGGCTCGAGGGAGAGAAGAGGTCCAGGACCCAGGGAGCCCAGGCCTGTGGCATAGTCGGAGTGTGGTGTCTCTGTGTCCCTCCCGCCCCTCCTCTGTCCTCGCGTCCACGCACCCCAGTCCCCACCCTCCAGCCCCGAGCCCCCAGCCCCCAGGCCCCAGGCCCCAGCCCCAGGATCCCGGATCCCGGATCCCGGGACCGGTCCCGCCTGCCCTCACTGCCGGTGTAGGTGGTGTGTCAGGGAAGGTGCCAAGCTGGGGTGTGGCTTCAAGCCCCAGCAGTGGGATTTGGCCGGGTGTGGGGAGCGGGGAGCGTGCCCCTTGGGAAGTGCGGTGGGGAGTGCGGGCCCCTGGGGGGGTGGGGAGGGTCAGGGCGGAGCCAGGCCCTGCCAGGCCGCTTTGCTGGCCCGGGAGGGGCTGAGGGAGCAGTGGCTGGGGTGTGTTTGGCCGCAGGAGCCCCGCTCCCTGGGGAGAGAAGGATACAGGGAGGGAGGGGGTGTGGCAGATGGATGCCAGAAGAGAGGTCAAGGAGGCCAAAGGCAAAAGGCAAAAGCCGACAGCACCCGGTGTTCCCAGGCGGTCTCCCATCCAAGTGCTAACCAGGCCCGACCCTGCTTCGCTGCGGAGAGAAGACCGGGCGGGGCGCGTTCAGGCTGCTATGGCCCAAGACGCCAGCGGCTGCTGCTGCTGAGCGCTCCAAGAGAAGGCTCCACGGGTCCCAAGCCCAGCGGGTGCCGCGCTTCTGACATGCACGCGCCTGCCTGCCCACCTGCCTGCCTTCCTGCCTGTCGGCTAGCCTGCCTGCCAGCCTGCCTGCCGCCGTCGCCGCCGCGTCAGCCGCCGCCGCCTCCGCCGCCGCCGCGGCCTCCGCCGCCGCCGCCGGGCTCCGCCGCCGCCGCCGCCTCGGCCGCCGCCGCCGTCTCGGCCGCCCCCGCCGTCTCGACCGCCCCCGCCGCCGCCGCCGCTCGCCGCCGCCGCCTCGGCCGCCGCCGCCGCCGCCGCACGCCGCCGACGCCCTCCGACGCCGCCGCAGACGCCGCCCTCCGACGCCGCCGAAGACGCCGCCCTCCGCCGCCGCCGCCTCGGCCGCCCACGCCACCCGCCGCCGCAGCCGCCCTTCGCCGCGGGCCCCGGGGCGGGTGGAGGAGGCCGCGCAAGAGGACCCTGGCAACGGGATGTGGCGCAAGCCCCGGCCTTGTCTAATCCCGGGACTCTTGCAGGCTGCTCCCGGCTTGGCCCCACGCCCGCCTCCGCTTCCATCCCGCAGCGCACCGCACCGCACCGCACCGCACCACACCACGATGGGCTGCTCAGTGGGCAGAGGGTGGAAGCGAGCGTGGGGCATCAGGCCGCTAGTGCCGTCGGGGCCCGCCCCGCCCGGTTCTCAGCGCCTCCTCCCAAGCCCTAGGGCGAGCGCAGCCAGCCACGGGGCCGTTCCCTCCCGTCTGCCCCACCCGGTGCAAACCTACCCCGGAGCCCCCAGCGCCCCCAGAGACCAACAGCAGCCCGAGTACGCTGCCCTAGCTTGGTCTCGTGAAATGCCACGGGCCCTGGGGATGAGGGCTCGAGGGAGGGAAGAGGTCCAGGACCCAGGGAGCCCAGGCCTGTGGCGGATGCGGAGTCTGGGGTCGCGCTGCCCCTCCCGCCCGCTCCTGGGTTCTTGGATCCACCCACCCAGCGCCCACCCTCCAGCCCCCATGCTCCAGCCTCTGGTTCCCCCACACCGCACCACCCCCCCCCTCCGTCCGGGTGCGGGTCTGGGTGGTGTGTCAGGAGTGGTGCAAAGCTGGGCTGTGGCTTCCAGTGGCTCCAGTGGGATTTGGCCGGGTGCCGGGAGCGGGGAGCTTGCCCCTTTGAAGTGCCCTGGGGTGTGCGGGCACGGGGGCGAGGCGGCGCGTGGCTGGGCCAGGAATGGCCACCTCGTTGGCCCGGGACGGGCTGAGAGAGCAGAGGCTGGCGTGTGTTTGGCCCCAACAGCGGCGCTCATTGGGGAGACAGGGACACAGGCGGCGGGGGGGGGGGGAAGGCGGGCGCCAAAGGAGAGGGGAAGGAGACCAAAGGCAAAAGGCAAAAGCCGACAGCACCCGGTGTTCCCAGGCGGTCTCCCATCCAAGTGCTAACCAGGCCCGACCCTGCTTAGCCTCCCACAGAAGACGGGGTCGGCAGCGTTCAGGCTGCTATGGCCGAAGAGGCCGGCGGCTACCGCTGGGCGCTTCATGAGCCGGCTCCACGTGTCCCAAGCCAAGCGGGTGCCGCGCTTCGCCCGTGCATCACCCATGCACGCGCCTGACTGCCTGCCTGCCTGCTTGCCTGCCGCCGCCGTCCGCCCCGGGTACCGGGTCCCGGGCGGGTGGCAGAGGCCGGGCAAGAGGACCCTGGCAACGCGCTGGCGCAAGCCCCGGCGTGCTCCAATCCCGGGACTCTTGCAGGCTGCTCCCGGCTTGACCCCACGCCCGCCTCCGCTTCCATCCCGCACAGCAAGGCACCTCGCAGCCCCGCACCACACCACGTTGGGCTGCTCGCTGGGAAGAGGGTGGAAGCGAGCGTGGGGCATCAGGCCGCACGTGCCTTCCGGGCCCGCCCCGCCGCGTTCTCAGCGCCTCCTCCCCAGCCCTAGGGCGAGCGCAGCCGGCCACGGGGCCCTTCCCTCCCGTCTGCCCCACCTGGTGCAAACCCACCCCGGAGCCCCCGGCGCCCCCAGACAACATCACCAGCCCGAGTCCGGTGCCCTAGCTGGGCGTCGTGAAATGCCACGGGCCCTTGGGATGAGGGCTCGAGGGAGAGAAGAGGTCCAGGACCCAGGGAGCCCAGGCCTGTGGCATAGTCGGAGTGTGGTGTCTCTGTGTCCCTCCCGCCCCTCCTCTGTCCTCGCGTCCACGCACCCCAGTCCCCACCCTCCAGCCCCGAGCCCCCAGCCCCCAGGCCCCAGCCCCAGGATCCCGGATCCCGGATCCCGGGACCGGTCCCGCCTGCCCTCAGTGCCGGTGTAGGTGGTGTGTCAGGGAAGGTGCCAAGCTGGGGTGTGGCTTCAAGCCCCAGCAGTGGGATTTGGCCGGGTGTGGGGAGCGGGGAGCGTGCCCCTTGGGAAGTGCGGTGGGGAGTGCGGGCCCCTGGGGGGGTGGGGAGGGTCAGGGCGGAGCCAGGCCCTGCCAGGCCGCTTTGCTGGCCCGGGAGGGGCTGAGGGAGCAGTGGCTGGGGTGTGTTTGGCCGCAGGAGCCCCGCTCCCTGGGGAGAGAAGGATACAGGGAGGGAGGGGGTGTGGCAGATGGATGCCAGAAGAGAGGTCAAGGAGGCCAAAGGCAAAAGGCAAAAGCCGACAGCACCCGGTGTTCCCAGGCGGTCTCCCATCCAAGTGCTAACCAGGCCCGACCCTGCTTCGCTGCGGAGAGAAGACCGGGCGGGGCGCGTTCAGGCTGCTATGGCCCAAGACGCCAGCGGCTGCTGCTGCTGAGCGCTCCAAGAGAAGGCTCCACGGGTCCCAAGCCCAGCGGGTGCTGCGCTTCTGACATGCACGCGCCTGCCTGCCCACCTGCCTGCCTTCCTGCCTGTCGGCTAGCCTGCCTGCCAGCCTGCCTGCCGCCGTCGCCGCCGCGTCAGCGGCCGCCGCCTCCGCCGCCGCCGCCGGGCTCCGCCGCCGCCGCCGGGCTCCGCCGCCGCCGCCGCCTCGGCCGCCGCCGCCGTCTCGGCCGCCCCCGCCGTCTCGACCGCCCCCGCCGCCGCCGCCGCTCGCCGCCGCCGCCTCGGCCGCCGCCGCCGCACGCCGCCGACGCCCTCCGACGCCACCGCAGACGCCGCCCTCCGACGCCGCCGAAGACGCCGCCCTCCGCCGCCGCCGCCGCCGCCGCCGCCGCCGCCTCGGCCGCCCACGCCACCCGCCGCCGCAGCCGCCCTTCGCCGCGGGCCCCGGGGCGGGTGGAGGAGGCCGCGCAAGAGGACCCTGGCAACGGGATGTGGCGCAAGCCCCGGCCTTGTCTAATCCCGGGACTCTTGCAGGCTGCTCCCGGCTTGGCCCCACGCCCGCCTCCGCTTCCATCCCGCAGCGCACCGCACCGCACCGCACCGCACCACACCACGATGGGCTGCTCAGTGGGCAGAGGGTGGAAGCGAGCGTGGGGCATCAGGCCGCTAGTGCCTTCGGGGCCCGCCCCGCCCGGTTCTCAGCGCCTCCTCCCAAGCCCTAGGGCGAGCGCAGCCAGCCACGGGGCCGTTCCCTCCCGTCTGCCCCACCCGGTGCAAACCTACCCCGGAGCCCCCAGCGCCCCCAGAGACCAACAGCAGCCCGAGTACGCTGCCCTAGCTTGGTCTCGTGAAATGCCACGGGCCCTGGGGATGAGGGCTCGAGGGAGGGAAGAGGTCCAGGACCCAGGGAGCCCAGGCCTGTGGCGGATGCGGAGTCTGGGGTCGCGCTGCCCCTCCCGCCCGCTCCTGGGTTCTTGGATCCACCCACCCAGCGCCCTCCCTCCAGCCCCCATGCTCCAGCCTCTGGTTCCCCCACACCGCACCACCCCCCCCTCCGTCCGGGTGCGGGTCTGGGTGGTGTGTCAGGAGTGGTGCAAATCTGGGCTGTGGCTTCCAGTGGCTCCAGTGGGATTTGGCCGGGTGCCGGGAGCGGGGAGCTTGCCCCTTTGAAGTGCCCTGGGGTGTGCGGGCACGGGGGCGAGGCGGCGCGTGGCTGGGCCAGGAATGGCCACCTCGTTGGCCCGGGACGGGCTGAGAGAGCAGAGGCTGGCGTGTGTTTGGCCCCAACAGCGGCGCTCATTGGGGAGACAGGGACACAGGCGGCGGGGGGGGGGGGGGAAGGCGGGCGCCAAAGGAGAGGGGAAGGAGGCCAAAGGCAAAAGGCAAAAGCCGACAGCACCCGGTGTTCCCAGGCGGTCTCCCATCCAAGTGCTAACCAGGCCCGACCCTACTTAGCCTCCCACAGAAGACGGGGTCGGCAGCGTTCAGGCTGCTATGGCCGAAGAGGCCGGCGGCTACCGCTGGGCGCTTCATGAGCCGGCTCCACGTGTCCCAAGCCAAGCGGGTGCCGCGCTTCGCCCGTGCATCACCCATGCACGCGCCTGACTGCCTGCCTGCCTGCTTGCCTGCCGCCGCCCTCCGCCCCGGGTACCGGGTCCCGGGCGGGTGGCAGAGGCCGGGCAAGAGGACCCTGGCAACGCGCTGGCGCAAGCCCCGGCGTGCTCCAATCCCGGGACTCTTGCAGGCTGCTCCCGGCTTGGCCCCACGCCCGCCTCCGCTTCCATCCCGCACAGCAAGGCACCTCGCAGCCCCGCACCACACCACGTTGGGCTGCTCACTGGGAAGAGGGTGGAAGCGAGCGTGGGGCATCAGGCCGCACGTGCCTTCCGGGCCCGCCCCGCCGCGTTCTCAGCGCCTCCTCCCCAGCCCTAGGGCGAGCGCAGCCGGCCACGGGGCCCTTCCCTCCCGTCTGCCCCACCTGGTGCAAACCCACCCCGGAGCCCCCGGCGCCCCCAGACAACATCACCAGCCCGAGTCCGGTGCCCTAGCTGGGCGTCGTGAAATGCCACGGGCCCTTGGGATGAGGGCTCGAGGGAGAGAAGAGGTCCAGGACCCAGGGAGCCCAGGCCTGTGGCATAGTCGGAGTGTGGTGTCTCTGTGTCCCTCCCGCCCCTCCTCTGTCCTCGCGTCCACGCACCCCAGTCCCCACCCTCCAGCCCCGAGCCCCCAGCCCCCAGGCCCCAGGCCCCAGCCCCCGGATCCCGGATCCCGGATCCCGGGACCGGTCCCGCCTGCCCTCACTGCCGGTGTAGGTGGTGTGTCAGGGAAGGTGCCAAGCTGGGGTGTGGCTTCAAGCCCCAGCAGTGGGATTTGGCCGGGTGTGGGGAGCGGGGAGCGTGCCCCTTGGGAAGTGCGGTGGGGAGTGCGGGCCCTTGGGGGGGTGGGGAGGGTCAGGGCGGAGCCAGGCCCTGCCAGGCCGCTTTGCTGGCCCGGGAGGGGCTGAGGGAGCAGTGGCTGGGGTGTGTTTGGCCGCAGGAGCCCCGCTCCCTGGGGAGAGAAGGATACAGGGAGGGAGGGGGTGTGGCAGATGGATGCCAGAAGAGAGGTCAAGGAGGCCAAAGGCAAAAGGCAAAAGCCGACAGCACCCGGTGTTCCCAGGCGGTCTCCCATCCAAGTGCTAACCAGGCCCGACCCTGCTTCGCTGCGGAGAGAAGACCGGGCGGGGCGCGTTCAGGCTGCTATGGCCCAAGACGCCAGCGGCTGCTGCTGCTGAGCGCTCCAAGAGAAGGCTCCACGGGTCCCAAGCCCAGCGGGTGCCGCGCTTCTGACATGCACGCGCCTGCCTGCCCACCTGCCTGCCTTCCTGCCTGTCGGCTAGCCTGCCTGCCAGCCTGCCTGCCGCCGTCGCCGCCGCGTCAGCCGCCGCCGCCTCCGCCACCGCCGCGGCCTCCGCCGCCGCCGCCGGGCTCCGCCGCCGCCGCCGCCGCCGCCGCCGCCGCCGTCTCGGCCGCCCCCGCCGTCTCGACCGCCCCCGCCGCCGCCGCCGCTCGCCGCCGCCGCCTCGGCCGCCGCCGCCGCCGCACGCCGCCGACGCCCTCCGACGCCGCCGAAGACGCCGCCCTCCGCCGCCGCCGCCTCGGCCGCCCACGCCACCCGCCGCCGCCGCCGCCCTTCGCCGCGGGCCCCGGGGCGGGTGGAGGAGGCCGCGCAAGAGGACCCTGGCAACGGGATGTGGCGCAAGCCCCGGCCTTGTCTAATCCCGGGACTCTTGCAGGCTGCTCCCGGCTTGGCCCCACGCCCGCCTCCGCTTCCATCCCGCAGCGCACCGCACCGCACCACACCACGATGGGCTGCTCAGTGGGCAGAGGGTGGAAGCGAGCGTGGGGCATCAGGCCGCTAGTGCCTTCGGGGCCCGCCCCGCCCGGTTCTCAGCGCCTCCTCCCAAGCCCTAGGGCGAGCGCAGCCAGCCACGGGGCCGTTCCCTCCCGTCTGCCCCACCCGGTGCAAACCTACCCCGGAGCCCCCAGCGCCCCCAGAGACCAACAGCAGCCCGAGTACGCTGCCCTAGCTTGGTCTCGTGAAATGCCACGGGCCCTGGGGATGAGGGCTCGAGGGAGGGAAGAGGTCCAGGACCCAGGGAGCCCAGGCCTGTGGCGGATGCGGAGTCTGGGGTCGCGCTGCCCCTCCCGCCCGCTCCTGGGTTCTTGGATCCACCCACCCAGCGCCCACCCTCCAGCCCCCATGCTCCAGCCTCTGGTTCCCCCACACCGCACCACCCCCCCCCTCCGTCCGGGTGCGGGTCTGGGTGGTGTGTCAGGAGTGGTGCAAATCTGGGCTGTGGCTTCCAGTGGCTCCAGTGGGATTTGGCCGGGTGCCGGGAGCGGGGAGCTTGCCCCTTTGAAGTGCCCTGGGGTGTGCGGGCACGGGGGCGAGGCGGCGCGTGGCTGGGCCAGGAATGGCCACCTCGTTGGCCCGGGACGGGCTGAGAGAGCAGAGGCTGGCGTGTGTTTGGCCCCAACAGCGGCGCTCATTGGGGAGACAGGGACACAGGCGGCGGGGGGGGGGGGAAGGCGGGCGCCAAAGGAGAGGGGAAGGAGGCCAAAGGCAAAAGGCAAAAGCCGACAGCACCCGGTGTTCCCAGGCGGTCTCCCATCCAAGTGCTAACCAGGCCCGACCCTGCTTAGCCTCCCACAGAAGACGGGGTCGGCAGCGTTCAGGCTGCTATGGCCGAAGAGGCCGGCGGCTACCGCTGGGCGCTTCATGAGCCGGCTCCACGTGTCCCAAGCCAAGCGGGTGCCGCGCTTCGCCCGTGCATCACCCATGCACGCGCCTGACTGCCTGCCTGCCTGCTTGCCTGCCGCCGCCGTCCGCCCCGGGTACCGGGTCCCGGGCGGGTGGCAGAGGCCGGGCAAGAGGACCCTGGCAACGCGCTGGCGCAAGCCCCGGCGTGCTCCAATCCCGGGACTCTTGCAGGCTGCTCCCGGCTTGGCCCCACGCCCGCCTCCGCTTCCATCCCGCACAGCAAGGCACCTCGCAGCCCCGCACCACACCACGTTGGGCTGCTCACTGGGAAGAGGGTGGAAGCGAGCGTGGGGCATCAGGCCGCACGTGCCTTCCGGGCCCGCCCCGCCGCGTTCTCAGCGCCTCCTCCCCAGCCCTAGGGCGAGCGCAGCCGGCCACGGGGCCCTTCCCTCCCGTCTGCCCCACCTGGTGCAAACCCACCCCGGAGCCCCCGGCGCCCCCAGACAACATCACCAGCCCGAGTCCGGTGCCCTAGCTGGGCGTCGTGAAATGCCACGGGCCCTTGGGATGAGGGCTCGAGGGAGAGAAGAGGTCCAGGACCCAGGGAGCCCAGGCCTGTGGCATAGTCGGAGTGTGGTGTCTCTGTGTCCCTCCCGCCCCTCCTCTGTCCTCGCGTCCACGCACCCCAGTCCCCACCCTCCAGCCCCGAGCCCCCAGCCCCCAGGCCCCAGGCCCCAGCCCCAGGATCCCGGATCCCGGATCCCGGGACCGGTCCCGCCTGCCCTCACTGCCGGTGTAGGTGGTGTGTCAGGGAAGGTGCCAAGCTGGGGTGTGGCTTCAAGCCCCAGCAGTGGGATTTGGCCGGGTGTGGGGAGCGGGGAGCGTGCCCCTTGGGAAGTGCGGTGGGGAGTGCGGGCCCCTGGGGGGGTGGGGAGGGTCAGGGCGGAGCCAGGCCCTGCCAGGCCGCTTTGCTGGCCCGGGAGGGGCTGAGGGAGCAGTGGCTGGGGTGTGTTTGGCCGCAGGAGCCCCGCTCCCTGGGGAGAGAAGGATACAGGGAGGGAGGGGGTGTGGCAGATGGATGCCAGAAGAGAGGTCAAGGAGGCCAAAGGCAAAAGGCAAAAGCCGACAGCACCCGGTGTTCCCAGGCGGTCTCCCATCCAAGTGCTAACCAGGCCCGACCCTGCTTCGCTGCGGAGAGAAGACCGGGCGGGGCGCGTTCAGGCTGCTATGGCCCAAGACGCCAGCGGCTGCTGCTGCTGAGCGCTCCAAGAGAAGGCTCCACGGGTCCCAAGCCCAGCGGGTGCCGCGCTTCTGACATGCACGCGCCTGCCTGCCCACCTGCCTGCCTTCCTGCCTGTCGGCTAGCCTGCCTGCCAGCCTGCCTGCCGCCGTCGCCGCCGCGTCAGCCGCCGCCGCCTCCGCCGCCGCCGCCGGGCTCCGCCGCCGCCGCCGGGCTCCGCCGCCGCCGCCGCCGGGCTCCGCCGCCGCCGCCGCCTCGGCCGCCGCCGCCGTCTCGGCCGCCCCCGCCGTCTCGACCGCCCCCGCCGCCGCCGACGCTCGCCGCCGCCGCCTCGGCCGACGCCGCCGCCGCCGCACGCCACCGACGCCCTCCGACGCCGCCGCAGACGCCGCCCTCCGACGCCGCCGAAGACGCCGCCCTCCGCCGCCGCCGCCGCCGCCGCCGCCGCCTCGGCCGCCCACGCCACCCGCCGCCGCAGCCGCCCTTCGCCGCGGGCCCCGGGGCGGGTGGAGGAGGCCGCGCAAGAGGACCCTGGCAACGGGATGTGGCGCAAGCCCCGGCCTTGTCTAATCCCGGGACTCTTGCAGGCTGCTCCCGGCTTGGCCCCACGCCCGCCTCCGCTTCCATCCCGCAGCGCACCGCACCGCACCGCACCGCACCACACCACGATGGGCTGCTCAGTGGGCAGAGGGTGGAAGCGAGCGTGGGGCATCAGGCCGCTAGTGCCTTCGGGGCCCGCCCCGCCCGGTTCTCAGCGCCTCCTCCCAAGCCCTAGGGCGAGCGCAGCCAGCCACGGGGCCGTTCCCTCCCGTCTGCCCCACCCGGTGCAAACCTACCCCGGAGCCCCCAGCGCCCCCAGAGACCAACAGCAGCCCGAGTACGCTGCCCTAGCTTGGTCTCGTGAAATGCCACGGGCCCTGGGGATGAGGGCTCGAGGGAGGGAAGAGGTCCAGGACCCAGGGAGCCCAGGCCTGTGGCGGATGCGGAGTCTGGGGTCGCGCTGCCCCTCCCGCCCGCTCCTGGGTTCTTGGATCCACCCACCCAGCGCCCACCCTCCAGCCCCCATGCTCCAGCCTCTGGTTCCCCCACACCGCACCACCCCCCCCCTCCGTCCGGGTGCGGGTCTGGGTGGTGTGTCAGGAGTGGTGCAAATCTGGGCTGTGGCTTCCAGTGGCTCCAGTGGGATTTGGCCGGGTGCCGGGAGCGGGGAGCTTGCCCCTTTGAAGTGCCCTGGGGTGTGCGGGCACGGGGGCGAGGCGGCGCGTGGCTGGGCCAGGAATGGCCACCTCGTTGGCCCGGGACGGGCTGAGAGAGCAGAGGCTGGCGTGTGTTTGGCCCCAACAGCGGCGCTCATTGGGGAGACAGGGACACAGGCGGCGGGGGGGGGGGGGAAGGCGGGCGCCAAAGGAGAGGGGAAGGAGGCCAAAGGCAAAAGGCAAAAGCCGACAGCACCCGGTGTTCCCAGGCGGTCTCCCATCCAAGTGCTAACCAGGCCCGACCCTGCTTAGCCTCCCACAGAAGACGGGGTCGGCAGCGTTCAGGCTGCTATGGCCGAAGAGGCCGGCGGCTACCGCTGGGCGCTTCATGAGCCGGCTCCACGTGTCCCAAGCCAAGCGGGTGCCGCGCTTCGCCCGTGCATCACCCATGCACGCGCCTGACTGCCTGCCTGCCTGCTTGCCTGCCGCCGCCGTCCGCCCCGGGTACCGGGTCCCGGGCGGGTGGCAGAGGCCGGGCAAGAGGACCCTGGCAACGCGCTGGCGCAAGCCCCGGCGTGCTCCAATCCCGGGACTCTTGCAGGCTGCTCCCGGCTTGGCCCCACGCCCGCCTCCGCTTCCATCCCGCACAGCAAGGCACCTCGCAGCCCCGCACCACACCACGTTGGGCTGCTCACTGGGAAGAGGGTGGAAGCGAGCGTGGGGCATCAGGCCGCACGTGCCTTCCGGGCCCGCCCCGCCGCGTTCTCAGCGCCTCCTCCCCAGCCCTAGGGCGAGCGCAGCCGGCCACGGGGCCCTTCCCTCCCGTCTGCCCCACCTGGTGCAAACCCACCCCGGAGCCCCCGGCGCCCCCAGACAACATCACCAGCCCGAGTCCGGTGCCCTAGCTGGGCGTCGTGAAATGCCACGGGCCCTTGGGATGAGGGCTCGAGGGAGAGAAGAGGTCCAGGACCCAGGGAGCCCAGGCCTGTGGCATAGTCGGAGTGTGGTGTCTCTGTGTCCCTCCCGCCCCTCCTCTGTCCTCGCGTCCACGCACCCCAGTCCCCACCCTCCAGCCCCGAGCCCCCAGCCCCCAGGCCCCAGGCCCCAGCCCCAGGATCCCGGATCCCGGATCCCGGGACCGGTCCCGCCTGCCCTCACTGCCGGTGTAGGTGGTGTGTCAGGGAAGGTGCCAAGCTGGGGTGTGGCTTCAAGCCCCAGCAGTGGGATTTGGCCGGGTGTGGGGAGCGGGGAGCGTGCCCCTTGGGAAGTGCGGTGGGGAGTGCGGGCCCCTGGGGGGGTGGGGAGGGTCAGGGCGGAGCCAGGCCCTGCCAGGCCGCTTTGCTGGCCCGGGAGGGGCTGAGGGAGCAGTGGCTGGGGTGTGTTTGGCCGCAGGAGCCCCGCTCCCTGGGGAGAGAAGGATACAGGGAGGGAGGGGGTGTGGCAGATGGATGCCAGAAGAGAGGTCAAGGAGGCCAAAGGCAAAAGGCAAAAGCCGACAGCACCCGGTGTTCCCAGGCGGTCTCCCATCCAAGTGCTAACCAGGCCCGACCCTGCTTCGCTGCGGAGAGAAGACCGGGCGGGGCGCGTTCAGGCTGCTATGGCCCAAGACGCCAGCGGCTGCTGCTGCTGAGCGCTCCAAGAGAAGGCTCCACGGGTCCCAAGCCCAGCGGGTGCCGCGCTTCTGACATGCACGCGCCTGCCTGCCCACCTGCCTGCCTTCCTGCCTGTCGGCTAGCCTGCCTGCCAGCCTGCCTGCCGCCGTCGCCGCCGCGTCAGCCGCCGCCGCCTCCGCCACCGCCGCGGCCTCCGCCGCCGCCGCCGGGCTCCGCCGCCGCCGCCGCCGCCGCCGCCGCCGTCTCGGCCGCCCCCGCCGTCTCGACCGCCCCCGCCGCCGCCGCCGCTCGCCGCCGCCGCCTCGGCCGCCGCCGCCGCCGCACGCCGCCGACGCCCTCCGACGCCGCCGAAGACGCCGCCCTCCGCCGCCGCCGCCTCGGCCGCCCACGCCACCCGCCGCCGCCGCCGCCCTTCGCCGCGGGCCCCGGGGCGGGTGGAGGAGGCCGCGCAAGAGGACCCTGGCAACGGGATGTGGCGCAAGCCCCGGCCTTGTCTAATCCCGGGACTCTTGCAGGCTGCTCCCGGCTTGGCCCCACGCCCGCCTCCGCTTCCATCCCGCAGCGCACCGCACCGCACCACACCACGATGGGCTGCTCAGTGGGCAGAGGGTGGAAGCGAGCGTGGGGCATCAGGCCGCTAGTGCCTTCGGGGCCCGCCCCGCCCGGTTCTCAGCGCCTCCTCCCAAGCCCTAGGGCGAGCGCAGCCAGCCACGGGGCCGTTCCCTCCCGTCTGCCCCACCCGGTGCAAACCTACCCCGGAGCCCCCAGCGCCCCCAGAGACCAACAGCAGCCCGAGTACGCTGCCCTAGCTTGGTCTCGTGAAATGCCACGGGCCCTGGGGATGAGGGCTCGAGGGAGGGAAGAGGTCCAGGACCCAGGGAGCCCAGGCCTGTGGCGGATGCGGAGTCTGGGGTCGCGCTGCCCCTCCCGCCCGCTCCTGGGTTCTTGGATCCACCCACCCAGCGCCCACCCTCCAGCCCCCATGCTCCAGCCTCTGGTTCCCCCACACCGCACCACCCCCCCCCTCCGTCCGGGTGCGGGTCTGGGTGGTGTGTCAGGAGTGGTGCAAATCTGGGCTGTGGCTTCCAGTGGCTCCAGTGGGATTTGGCCGGGTGCCGGGAGCGGGGAGCTTGCCCCTTTGAAGTGCCCTGGGGTGTGCGGGCACGGGGGCGAGGCGGCGCGTGGCTGGGCCAGGAATGGCCACCTCGTTGGCCCGGGACGGGCTGAGAGAGCAGAGGCTGGCGTGTGTTTGGCCCCAACAGCGGCGCTCATTGGGGAGACAGGGACACAGGCGGCGGGGGGGGGGGGGAAGGCGGGCGCCAAAGGAGAGGGGAAGGAGGCCAAAGGCAAAAGGCAAAAGCCGACAGCACCCGGTGTTCCCAGGCGGTCTCCCATCCAAGTGCTAACCAGGCCCGACCCTGCTTAGCCTCCCACAGAAGACGGGGTCGGCAGCGTTCAGGCTGCTATGGCCGAAGAGGCCGGCGGCTACCGCTGGGCGCTTCATGAGCCGGCTCCACGTGTCCCAAGCCAAGCGGGTGCCGCGCTTCGCCCGTGCATCACCCATGCACGCGCCTGACTGCCTGCCTGCCTGCTTGCCTGCCGCCGCCGTCCGCCCCGGGTACCGGGTCCCGGGCGGGTGGCAGAGGCCGGGCAAGAGGACCCTGGCAACGCGCTGGCGCAAGCCCCGGCGTGCTCCAATCCCGGGACTCTTGCAGGCTGCTCCCGGCTTGGCCCCACGCCCGCCTCCGCTTCCATCCCGCACAGCAAGGCACCTCGCAGCCCCGCACCACACCACGTTGGGCTGCTCACTGGGAAGAGGGTGGAAGCGAGCGTGGGGCATCAGGCCGCACGTGCCTTCCGGGCCCGCCCCGCCGCGTTCTCAGCGCCTCCTCCCCAG